>NC_137700.1:11868029-14469083 GCF_964034855.1 Anser brachyrhynchus
CAATAAGAAAGCCCAACACATCCAGGGAATGGACTTCGAAATTAGGGAGAGCTGCATTACAGATGTGTACTTCTCTGAAGCAGAGACCACCAGTTCTGATGCTTGTTGTTCCTTTGAAAGTACAGATCTCTTTTTAAAAATATGCAGCTCTCCAAAGTTTAGGGCACAGACTGGAAGTTCCAGGGACTTGGCTTCCATCCCTGTCCGTGCTGTGATCTTAAAATATGACTGAGAAAATGTTCATAATAGTTATTTCAGTTGCAACATCCAAGAGGACCAGTTGGTCAACAGACCATTTGTGGCCTTTATATGTGTTGATTTCATTCTGCATACATGTAGGTCTCATCTGAAAGGCATGAGACTTTTACTGAATTGATAGATGTGCTGGAAAAAATAAAGAAAAAAAAAACTGATGGTAGCCAGGAACAGAATTTTTATATTACCAGCATTGTTCTTGTTAGGAGTACAGTGCACACAGCACAGTGCAAATTACACACTCAACTCTCTATGCGTATCTGTAGAAAATATTACATCTCTTGTTCCTCTTCTGTGCAAAGCACTATCAATCCAAAACTGCCTAACATGAATAAGCATACACTAGAAACTAGGACAAGCCTGCCAAAACTTGTATTTTTCCAAAGCCTGGGCCTCCAAAATGGAGACATGTTTTTAATTAGCCATATGATGACAAGATTAAGAATGCAGGCACTTATTTTCACTTAACATAGTCCCACAGCTGTTATGGCCAAAAGTTTAAAACTTTTTTTTTTTTGGGGGGGGGGGGGGGGGAGGGAGGCAATATGAGTAATAATTAGAATTGAATTCCCCTAGTTACAGCTGAATGGGCATCAGAGTACTTAAGGCAGATCATTCATGTCAGTAAATTGCCATAGATCCATTAAGTTAATTGAAATAAGGATAATTTAAACTTGCTGGGAATTGGACTACTATGGTGAAAGACACAAGGCAAGTCAAAAACCGTATTTGTAATTTTATTTCACTGGGTAAAGAATGACACCTTAGGGTCTGTCTTCTGTTTGCCATAAGACTGGGCAAGGATTCTAATTTCTCTGTGCCTATAAAATGATTTCATTTCATGTCTGTATCCCAGAGATGGATTAATTTTATAATATGGTCTCTATACTGACTTTGGAGAATTTACCTTGATTCACAACAGTTATATATCATTTGTACAGAACTTGGGGAATGCTGGATGAAAGGTGGTATGGAAATGCAAATAATTTTATATTATTGATATTAATACGTTATCAGTTGCTTGCTGTAACATGATCAGTTTTAGATCTTGAATATTCTTCTTCATGATAACTATATAGTCAAAGAACAATCCACTTTTTCTTTCACAGGTAACTGTCTTTGAAGCATACTTTCAAATATCTCTTTGCCGACTGTCCTGAAGTTCAGTCTCTACATCTAAGTGCTGTGCGTGCACTCTTTTACTTTCTCTGTGCTGGGAAACTGTTGTAAATGGTTTTCTTTAGCTGGGTCAGGAAGTATTTTTCCATTTGGCTACTCTTTATTCCTGCTTTTCATTTACAGAGTAATTTCGTAGTTAGGCACTAGGCAGCTGCTCTTCTAATGTGTGGACTGGCTTAGCAAATAATTTTATTATGTCTACAGTGCAGCAGGTTGCATTATAAAGTTTCAGACAAGGCTATCTCCTTCCTCTCTCTTTTATAGCTTTTAGCTATGCATGTGCAATTAAATAGGGTAGCTGACTCTGTGGACATCTTGATAGAGGAATAGCCTCTTTGAACAGTAGGAGTATCAGTTCAAGATTAGTTTAGACCAATCTAATTGCAGGCTGCTCCTATTGACCCTCATTGTCTCTGTTTCTCCTTCTTCTCAGCTAATTTTCAGCAGAAACACTTCCCCGAACCCAGTTTGTGGTGTGGCTACATGTGTGCCAATGATGGCAAAAGAGAAAAGAAGGAAGGAGTGGGAGGGAGGAGGAAATGACTGTGGTAGTCGGGATTCAGGTTGTGCCAAACCAGTCCACAACAGTGCCCTCAGCTGTGTGTACTCACCACTCTGAACAGTCAATTTTGTTTTTGCTTGTGAAGCTGATTTTCCAGAGCACTCTCATCTTCCCAGTTCTGCTCTGGTAGCACGCTAAACAGCAATGCCAGTGTTTGCTCTACTTTTTTTTTTACAGGCTTTGAGTCTTGTAAGATTCTGTAAAATCTGGAAGGTGTGCTAGAGTAGAGCCCTCTAGTACAGGTTTCATGTTTACAATTTCAATGTTTACATTGAAGATGTAGTAAAGGGTTCAGTCTGAGATATAATAAGCCATTTTTAGCAAGTTCTGTAGTGAAAATATTTTGCAAAATTATTTTTGTTTTTACAAATTGTATAAGCTTAGGACACAGCAGTATGAAGACAGGACCAAGTTAAAATAATATTTCCTGTCAGACTTGAGTTTATGAAGACCAGCTTCAGACTCAGCTTTACTCAGTGTCAGAGCTATTTCAACTTACCATTCAAACTAAACAAATGAAGCTTTAATTGTACTGGACAGATACTAAACTGCAGCATACAGATGTGCCCATTGTATGTAAAGAAGCCAATTCCAATCTCCTTTGTATCAAACAAAAGCCTTTTAGGCATGTGTTCAGAAAAAGTGTATTCCTACTCTTGGAGCCAATAGGAAACACCAGTCAATGGGACTTTGATTTATTTTCAGTTGTATATATTTCTCCTCATGATTCAACTAAAAGGATCCTCACTAAACACCTTTGGGCAGTACTGGGGAGCAAAATCTGAGTCTGGCTGCTCATTTGTATCGCAGCTTTCAGTAGGACTCCTGTATTTGCACATACTTCTAAGCCACCTGTTACTGTAGAATTTGGGGAACATTTATACAGTTGCACTTAGAAGAATGACCAGTTCTGGAATTGTAACTTAGGAAACTAAACTTCCACTTATAAAAGCCAGAAAGTAATCATAATAGCGCTCTATTTGCAAAGCTAAGGCTCTCCTCACCAAAGTGACAAATTCAAAGCTGATAAGGGAGGAATGAGGTTGGCTATAGTGTAACAAGAACTTATGAGACGCAGTTATTTAGAAAATTATTCCTTTTCTGTTCTGTATAAGAAAAAGCTATAAGTAATTTGTGTATATAAAAATGGGACTTTATATAGTCCTTTGCCTGGGTAGCTCACTCACAAAGCTGCTGTACCTGTTCACTGTAGCTTTGTGAATACCATTTGTGCAGTGCTATTAGCAAAACATGCTTAACCCAATTAATTTCATCTATTTCCATCTAGAAAGTAGATGGTGCTGGGGAGAACAACTTTTTATCAAGGCACAATTGATAAATGCATTAATTGTTCTTGCCTAGCAATCTCCTCACACTGTAATTCTTTCAGAAATTTTGAAAAGACTGTTTTTGCCTCCATCTTCAGTTATGACCTCTGGTTTAATTATATATCACTTTCCGCCAATAGGGACAGAAGTCATTGTCTTATTAGATTTCCCAAGAGTTTGAGCATGTTCTGTTGGTGCATGTATGTTGGAGGAGAGACGTGCTGCAGAACCTATTTAACACTGTTGGTTTTCTGATTGTAGCTTCTGAGAAGCTCGTGCCCAGGGTGAGGTTAGAGCCAGCATTTGGCATAATTCTGCAGTACTGTTGAAAGGGACAGTCCCACTCATTCTGCCTCTCACCGCCAGCTACTTGCTCTGTCCCCCCTGTGTGCTTGAGTAAGTGTCTGTGCGACAATGCCCTGAGCTAGAACAAGGATCCAGCCCGAGAACCAAACCTTTTTTACTTATTAAATTTTCAGCTGAATCAGTTCCTGTGCACGTTACAGTAGCATGGTAACAGTAGTTAGTCTCAGCCCAAGGTAGAAACAAATAACTGCAAACAGAGGGTGAGACCACACTATATGTGCTAGCTTCTAGTGATGTTGGATTAAGATGATTTTATAATTAAGTTCCAATGATTACTTTTACGCTTTTCTTAGAAATCAACCATGTAGGTGAGTACTGTAAGATGTCACTTTGCTCGTATCTCACAAAAGCCTTTTGCTTCCATCTTGTTAATGTGCATTTAATTAAACTAACAATGATGCAGATGATTGCTGTGAAAGTTCCTAATGATACTGGATATATGATCTGTTTCACTGGAGTCATATGTTTCCCCATTTTCTTCTCATGTACTGATGAAATTAATTGCTTCTGTTGCCTAAATCCACAGACTCAGAAGGGTCTATTGCTCTGTTTTATTCCATTGAAGCTTTTTATTCATTTGTTCAGAGGTTATAGCTGAAATTACTGAATTTTTCCTTTAGGAGTTCCAATGCTCTGTTGTGAGTCCCTGAAAGAAAGCAGGGATGGGTTGCCTCTTTTGGAACATATTGCTTGGTTTTTAATACATTTTTTCCTCAGTGTGTTCCCTATGATTCCACACGGCAATGCTCCAGCACTGGGCTGAAAAGCAATTTCATATTTCCTTCTGTTTCTGTTTCAGTGCTACCTTTGACTCTGACTAATGCTAACCAGTGTAATTATTGG
The DNA here is from genome assembly GCF_964034855.1 of Anser brachyrhynchus. Classification (NCBI taxonomy): domain Eukaryota; kingdom Metazoa; phylum Chordata; class Aves; order Anseriformes; family Anatidae; genus Anser; species Anser brachyrhynchus. Next base: position 11,872,563 of record NC_137700.1, read on the forward strand.
TGACATGCCTCCTATGCTTTCCATTTCCACTAAATCCACAGAATTATATTCTTCAGTCCACAGCAGTTATGAGCACAATATTTGAGAAAGCTGGGAGAGAGTATTGAGGATAAAAAAAGAGATGGTAAACCAAACAAGCACTGTGAAATCAAACTCATAACAGGTTTGAACTTAATCTCTTCAAAACTCCCGTTAAAATAAATGTGGATTCTACTTCTGCGCTTTCACAACCACTGCTTTGATCTTTTCTCTTGGAAGTCTGTGTTTGACCTTATCTCAGTCTGTTAAGGTATGAGACACCCTCTGCTGACTTGTCTTTGCACTTCTGCATGTGAGAGCCAAGACCAGCCTGTTTTTTTTGTTTTTTCTCCAAACAAATGAAAACAAATTCTATTTTTTTTGATGTGTAGAGAAACACATGAAAGTTCTTGTGTGCATATGCTCTAAAATAACTACACATTATCTAATGGGGTTGCTGGTATTTTAAAGTTTGTATTAACAGACCGGATATAAGATAAAAGGGGTTGTGGGTTTCTGCATGACCAATGAGAAAACAATGTTGTGCGCTTCTGAAAAAAAGAGGTAAAAAGTAAGGTTAGCTGAAAGAGTCTCTTGCTATTGGGTTTACTAGACCTGAAAGGTGATGCCCAGCATCTCCTGCAGGTCCCCTTAGGTCCTGCCATTTCTAGCATGTGATGCACAGATCCCAGAGGAATTACCACGTCAGTTTCTTGCTTTAAGTTGTTATGAACTTAAAAATTTTCTTATCTATTTAATAGAAATAGACATGTTATGAGATATTTCTCAGTGTACCAATTTCTATTGTTGGTGTCTGACCTGTTGGTTTTGCTTTTCGGTCTGTCTTAAAAAAGCTGTCTTATAATATTTGATGGTTTTATAAAAATGTTGGAAATGTGAATCTAAGGTATGTTCGCTGAAAGAATAGTAGGAAACTATGAAGAAGAAAAGTAATGCAAAGTTATTCCAATATGGCATATCAAAATAACTATCTGCATAATTCTTCAAATGTATCTTTTGCTGTGGAAAACCAAGAAAATAAGTATGGGAAAAATCTGGGATTTTTCCAGATGAGCTGGGACAGAGCTCATGTCCTTTGTGTGTGTATCGAATAGGTAAGTGTGTGGTTTTGTTTTATTTCTCGTGTAAAACTTAACACTGTTGTTCTTATTGTCTGTTTCTTTCACCTTCCTTTTTGATGTGTTATACAGGATATAGATGCAATCATTTTATTTTTACTTATCCCTTATTTAAGCAGCCTTGTCCAGAATTTAGCTACCTATCTTCCTGATCCAGGAGTGCAAATATGTCCCAGGGAAAAAAAAATAATAAAAAAATATCCCTAGATTTTTGTCTGTTAAATTAAGTGCTTTTCTTCAGGATTATTAAGTATTCTCTGTCCATGTCTTAAGAATTCTCTGTCCATATCTTAAAAACCTTACAAGAAAAATAAATTAAGAAGAGTAATCCTAATTGCTAAAATTTGTATCCTAAACATAAAATATATCCTAAAATGTATGCTAGGGTGATTTGTGGAAAGACCTGCAGCTAGCTGAAGCTTTCCAACTAAATTTGGGTGGTGGCCCAAAATAAAAATAAAAAAGTATATAAAAAAAAGTCTATTTAATGGTGTATTTTATCTTTCATTTTTGCCACTTAAATGACAAAATTAAATGGCATCTAGTATAAATTTTGCATAACGTTCAAATTGACATGAAAGGTTACTTCAGAAAATTATTATTGTTTTGTATATCTATCCATTTCCATTTTAAAATGTAGAATAATAAATACTTTCAAGCTTCATAGATTTGCCTGCAAAATACAGGTTCTGTTTCCTGAATGCTACTTTTTTTTCTTTTTTTTTTTTTTTTTTCAATTTTATTCCCCACCCCATTGCTGCAAGCAATATCTGCTGCTGCAGTGCTTGCCAGCTTGGGTTGCCTTCTGAACTGTGCTGCAAGAGGATCAAGTTATTCAGAAACATTTGTAAATAGTAATGTGTGGTTTCCATGTGCTTAAACTGTGATGCATTGTGATCATCTTCTTAAAGAGCTACTTTTTTCAGTTTCTTAATGACATCTGTTGTCATTGTGATTCAAAGAAGATTTGATGATTCTTGTAGTGAGGCCAAACGCTGTAATCAAAGCCGTTGATAAACCTGCCTTTGATAAACTTCATGATACAGGATACAAAAAAGACTGATTCTTTAAATCCACTAACACCCCCCCCCCAAGCCTGTACACTTGCACACATAGACATACAGATGCACATGCACGCATGTTTTAGCTCTAACATTGAAAATGTGCCTCCAGTCATGGTTGATAAAGGCGTTACATGAAAGCAGTGAACACAAATGAGCTGCTGAACAAGGCTCCTCTAGAGTCAGAGGGTGCCTATTCATAATTTTCCAGAAGGCTTGGATTTGGATGCCTGCAGAAAGAAGAAGATTGCACAATGTTCAATCATCTTCTGAAAGATGTTTTGCAAATGTTAAACCTAGGAACTCAAATGTTGCTGTTCCGCTGGTAATGTAAGGAATTAAGTGTTAGTGAGCTGCAAAAAAATATATGATCTCCAACAGCTCATATGTAGCTCATGGGACTCTGAGACAGCATCAGAGTGTAGCAGAAATAAATTCAAATCCTTTATTTAATAGATTGGGACAGACAAAGGACCTCATTACAGTCCTAGTTTAGACCTACACCTCAGTTCCACTTTTAGGACCTTGCAAGTTAGAATAGCGTTGTCAGCTCTGTCAAAACTGAGAGTAGCAGAGGGTTCCTGAAAACTATTGTGGATTTTACACAGAAAGTTAAAATGGTATACGGACATTCAGAGCATACAAAATTCTACTTTTCATTTTTACTCCATGAAGAAATAGGTTTTGCAGAGAAATAAAAAATTAATGTTGCAGCACCTTACTTAGTTGCCTCTGATTTTCTTGAGGGGAGAAAAAATAATCAAACAGTTTTATGTTGATTACCAACCAATTAACCTTTGTTTTTTTTCTGAACCGCATCTATTCAATGTCTGCATTTGATTTTGTTTTCTGATTTTGTTTTATTATTTTTTTTTTCCAGGCTGGAAGGATTATCCTGTTGCATTGTAAACAACCACTAAACCTTCTAAAGAGATTTCTCATCTGCACTGTTTTGCTGGTGAGTTGCTTGAAGCCTGATGCTATAAAGATAATAGAATTAGCAGACCTAGCAGGCCTCATTATTTTTAATTACTATTACTGCTGCTCACACACTACATGTAATTTGGTAATGCTGGAGTGGGGTGTGGGGAGGGAACCAATTCTGTATTTCAGAATGGTCCGTCATAGAAGTGTTTGTTGTCAAATCCTTCTGTGAATTATGTGTTTCTTTCAGATTTATCTTTTTAATAATATTCTGATCAAATCTCAGAAACTCAACATAACAATAGGAAAAAGGGAATGTAGACCATAAATAGGTCAAAATCAAAGAACCTTCAGCTCACAGTTTGGTTCATTTATCAAAGCAAAATCAATTGTTATTATTAGCCTATTATCATCATCCTTCCAGTGAGCTGGCTTCATTTTAATCGATATTTCCAATTAGTCTACATCAAATACAGTTTTAAACTGTAGCAACTCGGCTCAGTGTAGGCTAAATATATATATGTGTTTCTGTGTCTCTTCCTTTCATTCTATCTTTGTTAATAAGATATTTCTTTGCAAATAAGTAATAAGCAGCCAAGTGAAAAACATATTTGTAATAGTTATGCATCAGAGTCAATAATGGATTACCTACTGTGTTAAAATGCTATTTGTCTTTTATTTGTATGAACTATATGCTTTAAATAGTACATCATGTAATAAATTACTCATCATTAAATAACTTCAAATAATCATCACTGAAGTTTCAGGTCACAGCAAAGAGAAACTGAGGATCAGTGCTCTGTGGCAATGTTTTTTACTGGCTATTTTTGACTTGTAAAATAAATGTTTGTGGAAATGGCTGCAAGTCATTCTTTTCCCATTCTTTTTCATGCCAGAAGTATCTTTGCTCTTCCATGGTTTGCCTGATAGCTCCCTAGATTTATATATATTATATATTCTTTCTGATTTTCCCCTATTAAATTAGTATTGCTGCTTTATACATGCAGTGCTAAAAGCAAAGCAGAATTAATCCATACTGGTTCTGTCTCGCTATCATGTCTTGCGCTGGCCCAAGCAGGGATTTCATGTTTTTAAGAGAACAATGAAAAAGCACCTGTTTACATTATTGTTATTATTATTTTTAATTTTGGCTGCCTATTAGAAGGCTACACAGATGGTCTTCTTTTTCCTTCCCCTTAATAAAAATACAGCAACTGCTATGGATAAGAACAATTGTTCTGCTTTCTTTCAGGGATTTAGACACTAGTTATTCATGCAATAACAGTTTCCATAAGGCATACTTTCCAGGTGGACAACATAGTTCTAGTTCAAGCATTCATAACTCAGAAGTATTTAGCATCTCAATGTATGTACTAATTTATGAAAGCAAGAGGAGGCTTACGTAAGCTGCTTTTCCTAAACAAACATAAATTGGTGTGTGTTTCTATATATACACATCAGAAGCCTTTCTTTGGAGGTCAATGAAAAGAGCAGATTATTGAGAGAAGTCCAGTTCTGTTGCCAATATATGGAAGTTGTTCTGCCCAGTGAGGTCAGCAAGGACACAATCTGTACTGCGTCTTTGCAAACGATTTTGTCATAGTTTAGTTCATGTGACTCTAGGCCTGCATTTTCTATTTAAAAATTATTCTAATCCTTAACCTTTTTACTTATATATCTCATCCAGTCATCCAAACTATTCTCTTAACAATGGATGTGTCAACCCAGAACAACCAGCCTTCCTTGACTCTGGTGTCAACTACACATGTGCACTGTTGATTAAACATGCAGTTTCTATGTTTTTCATTCTGACAGGCTGCTTTGTCTGTTTTGATTCCTGTACTTCCTCCATTGTATATTCTGAAGTCAGCTACAGTTTTCAGTAATACTTTTAGCATAGGTCTGTTTAAAAGCATAAAGCCAAAGTGACCATTACTCTAATGGGAACTGAAGTACAAGTTCAAGGCAGATTCAACTCTTTATTCACAAAGTTTCTGCATTCCCTTTCTTCCCAGGATATTGTGCAGTCTAACGTACCTGCAGTCTAACTGAGGTCTTGTGGAAGAAATGGTATTCAAGAATCATGTAATCAAATACTGGATCATGATGCATTTGTACACAGGAGCAAATTGGAGTTAAAATCATAATAAGTCTGGCATTTCCTAACTTTGTAGCACATGATTCACAATGTTTGTATTTTCCTGTGTTTTTCATGTCTAGTTGTGACTAGCTGTCATTTATATGACATATATATGTATTGTGTGTGTTTATAAAGGCACAACAGTGTAAATTTTGCCTCTTGTTCATCCCTAAATCATACATAAGTATGGAATACTCAACTACTAATGCACATTTTGCAGAGATCTTTTTAGTCTGAAGTCAACTGTTACTTGCGTCAGCTCAGCAAACTGACCTGCTTCACCTCTTTGGTGTTCCTTACTTGGTATATGCACCTCGATTTTTTTCCACATCCTAACAGAACCTTGAACTCCACCTTGAACTCCATTAGATACCAGTGAAACATGCTAGGGAAATGATACTTTTGTATGCTGAAATAGATATATTAGAGTTAGGAATTATTTTATTAATATATCTGTTCAAATAAATGTACATTTTTTCCAGATGCTATACTATTTCTAAGGTGAAAGGTTGAAATAGTTTTGGTTTATTAATTCAGTCACAGGGGTCATGTGAGTCAAAGAAATAAATTATTCCACAAGTGGTGAAACTGATACTGTGGAATATTATGCTTGAGACTTTTGAAGTGTAAAGAAATGAGATGTCCTTTTGTGAAAAATTTCAGTGGAATTTCCATGTGGAATATCATTAGGCTCTGTTACAAATTCCATCTCAATAACAGCCAATGATCACAGTGAAGTTAATGGAGGAGCTGGAAGGAGAATCAGGAGTCTTTGCACCCAGATATCATAATCTGAGATATAATTATTTGATGAGTTCATCTGAGGATATAACAAGCTTCACAAACTTTGAAATCAGGCAGATTGAAAGTAGGCATAGTCAACTGTGCAAATACTTTTTGGATTATGTTTGAACGTATCTGATTCTGTGCCTTCTCCTCTACACTCCCCCTTCCCCCCCTTTTAAATTGTTTTTTTTAATGTTTCAAAGGTTTTATCAAGTTCTTAAATAAGAATACTTCTGTATGTAGTATAAAACATTCCTTGCAGCAACAATGCTCTCTGGTGCCCACATCTCCTCAGGTATCATAAGTGTTGCAGGCTTTCTTTAAGGATAGAGGCCAGTGATAAGAATTTTAGCATTGCATGTACTTTAGAACATTTTCTTAATCTGTAGACATGAAATATTGTACTTTATCATGTGACAGTACTTTGTAATTTAGAAAATTATATTTAGTTTGGTGTGAATTAATCTTAACACTCACTGCTCTAAAGTCTGAATAATCAAGAGTGTTAAGCTAAACATAGGATATGTAAAAGTTGATCATGACTTTCTGTAAATGATGTAAGCACTATTTTGCATATTTCCACCATATTCCTTATGCTGTTTTGAGTAGTTTAACTGAGCAGTCATTGATTTATTGTAAACACACCAAACTGATCAAAATCCCCCCAAACATTGGGGTGGGGGAGCAGGCAGGGGAAGGGTGAAGCTCTGTGAGGCTTTGTGATTGAATATATTCCACAAAATCCAAGGGATAATGGGTACCAGTGTGCTGCAGCTTTGGCCTTTTGATCCTGATTTCAGTATTGTTCCATACACTTGGAACTGGCATTCCTTCTTGCTCATCTCTCTCTTCTTTCACTCTGCTGATGGGGTGCTAGATGAATTTTGTGACAGAAGAGAGCTATAAGGTTTCTGATGTGTATAACAACAAGCATTCTTCTCTAGTGATATCCCAGTACATAAACATGCCACTTGTAGGTCAAAAATGTGTTTTACTGCTGGCAGTGGTTTTTGTAACAGCTTATCACGTACAACTCGACCTGCTGTTATGGTTTTCCTTTAGCACATATAGCAGAGGTGACTTAATCAAATAGAGTCATCATAAAAGGTAGCATTTACATCCCCCTCCCCCCCCCCCCCCTTTTTTTGGTAATGTTAGGGGCTATTCATATCATAGCTGCGCAAGAGAAACTTTTTTTTTCTTAAAACACATTCAGAAGAAGGGTTACTATACCCTTTCTCGACCTACGTAGCTATGAAGTTATGGCATTGGGTACGTGTAGCAATAAAGACAGCAGTATAAACACCCTTGAAAAATAGGTCAAAAGGACAAAAAGATCTTTTGTGACTCAGTCTTTGTTCAGTTAATCAGGTGCTAAAGCTGGTAGCTTGTTGATGTACTTGTCACAGTATTTGTGACTAGGTATGTCATTTGCTGTTATACACTTCATTGTACATAAGCATGATAGTGACCCCAGATGCATGCACCAACTGGTTTGACATCCAGAGTTTGTGTGAGAGCTTGTTGATACATAATGTGTACTGGAGCCTGTTTGCATGGTAAGGGAGAAGTAGGGAGAGCAGTTAATATTTTAGTACCTCGTATGTTGCATGCTTCTAAGAAAGTAGCAACACAGTCACTTGTCTAGCATCCCCATTCATGTCACAGCTGAATCTAACAACGGCAATGCGGGTGAAGTTTTATAAGGAGAAAAATACTGGAAACAGCATAGAGAGAAAAAGGTAATGCATATTGATCAGAAGAAAAATTATTACAATACATGAATGTTTGCTCATTCCTTTGCTTCTGCATTTTTTTTTCTTCCAGGTTTTGGGATGTTAAGGTGATTTTAAAAGCATTTTTATTTTGCAAGAAAGCAAGTTAAAGATTTACATGCTCATTTGTGTCTCAGGTTAATTAAAGGTCAATATTCTGGGAGGGATTACAAAATATGTGTAGTTTCAATGGGATGAACCTCAAAAAGATTTCAGTGATTTATATATCCATGTGCATTTGTGCGTGCATATAAAGTATGGTACTTAAACATCTATTACAGAAAACAGCACACAGGGGATTTGGGTAATAGATCATTTTAATGTATGAATAGGTTACATTCCTAACTACTAGTTGGAGAGGGGTTAGTTCAGATGGGAAGGGGAATAAAGTAAATGGCTGGGAAAATTTATAGTATTGCAATTCAACAAAAATATTGATTAGAAGATGAGGAACTCAATTTTTATAAACTTAATCAACACTGATTGTTTGATACCCAGCTAGTAGTCTGTCAAAGAGAAATAAAAGCTACAAGTGTGGAGGGAAAGGGGGAGAGTGGGGGAGCAAGATGACAATATTCCGGGGGGAAAAAACATGTCAAACAAGAAAATGAAAAAGCCAATGAAAAACACTAATGTCATTTTCCATAAGATTGAAAGACTACAATTTTTTAAAGGGAATAGAGGCTGGCTGTGCTTTTATTTTGTTTAGTTTGTATTGTGATATTTTTGCCTGACTGGAAATGATATTTCAACCTGCAACTGCTGAATTTAGGAAAATCTGGCTTATAGTTTATTATGTTAATATTCTGCTAGCGTCCCATATTTCCATAGTCATTATCAAATAATCAGTTCCACAAAATAGGAGGTTGCTGAGATCCATTTAGAGCCAAGAGTGCCTTGGCCAAAGGTCAGTGCCGGGGGAGTTCTGCGCCACGGTGTGCAGGTGCCACTTGCGTCACAGCCATTAAACATGAAACTAAAATCAATGCCACTACCTCTTTGCAAGCTGCCAAACATCGTAGTCACCTCAGCAGAAACAAAAAATAGAACACAAGTTGCACACATGGTGTGCTTTTATAAGGAGCTGGGTAGAGGCTGAAGGAAGTTTTAAAAAGACCGTAACTCTGGTAGCATCTCCCAAAACAGAAATAAGCTGTAATTTTCCTTGGAGATCCTCCCCCTTTTAAATAGTCCTTGGAGCAGAGAGTCCTCTGTACCTCTGAGGAAGGGTGAGGAGCTGTTCCCACAGTTTTGGTCAAGATGATCACTGCCAAGTGCACTTAATTTGGCATTTTCTTTAGAAGCTATCAACATCCCTGCAAATAACATCTGTCACAGAGCTGGCAAGCTGGGCACTGTGTTGCTGCCCAGCCATAGCATAACAAGACTGTGGGGCACAATTCACTACAGCAAACAGGAAAATTTCTGAGCCATCGATCCACAAGGTCACATAATGTGTGAAACTGAATATGTAGCTTGTCAGAGAAAATTAGATGTCTATTTTAAATTAACTTCCAAAAAACTACCCGTAATCATTGATCAACAGAAAACATCGTTTGTATTGGGGGGAAGAGGGGGAGGGAAAGGGGGACTATATTGCTTTTTAAAAATTATTTTCTACTGGTAAAATTGTTTCTTCTTTTTGAATAATTTGAGTAGGCCAGCTTCTCTTCCATGTCATGTAGCTTTACGTGTAAGCACATATATATATATATATATATATATGCAGTGTTTTACTTAAATGCTTTTCAGAGGCCAATACTAAGAAATACTTCGTATTATAACTCTGTATTGTAGAAATAAGCAGTTGGCAGGACAAGGAAGAGTGCCAAGACCAATTCAATATGCGCTGTCACCATGAGAAATGAACACATAACTAGAACCTTAGGAGAAGTCTAATGCTTGTCCAATTTACTTTTATATTATGCTTACAAATATTGGTTGACTTCAGTGGAATTATTTTTGATTAGCTGATATGTGAAATAGCCCTAGACAGTGCCATATATTCCTCTTCTGTCATTCTTCCCTCTTATTAAAGGGTTGTTACTGCACTGAGTGCTGTATTTCTTACCAGCAATTTCCTAGCAGCTCTGAAAAGTTTGCTGGAGCCTGCATTTCTCCTTCTTGAATTAGTTTCTCACCTTCTGAATGGATTTTTCTGACTCATTTGCCAAAAGAATATATGAGCAGAAATAAGATAGTTGGGCTGGGACAGCATAAACTTCCAGCAAAACAACCTTCTTGTTTAGTCCCTCCACTCCTACTCAGCAGAAGCAATTACCTTTTGCATTGAACCTTTTTGTCTCATTAAGTGTGACATGAACATTAGCTATTTGGAAACTGTAATGTCACAGTCTCTTCTATCGATGGAGGAGGAGGTGATGGTTGCTCAGAACCTGGCCACGTATCTGTTTGAAATTGTTTTATAGTTTGGGAGATTATCTTGTGTACTATATCTTCTACCCGAGTATTTAGCATAGAATGTTCAGAATTTATTGTTCTTTTTCAGCGCGGTAATGAAATGGTGATAATCTCAACCATAGGTTTTCTATTTTGAAGCTATATGTAATTTGAGAAATATGTTTCTGTAAGACAGACATGTACATACATTTTAGAAACTGTTATTTAGTGGTGTCTGTGTCTCAAGGAAAATAAAACAGATTTTCTATATGTTTAGTATTTAAGTGAAAGGGCACATATTTAAAATGAAAGATTTTCTATAAAGGGTGAGACTCACTGAAGAGACAGCAGATCAGTCCTGTAGGGCCAGTAAACTTTTATACAGGTTTGAGAATAAAGTACGGTCAGAGAGCTTATTGTGTTGATAAACTAAGTAATTTTGGTTATTGCAGTGTCATAAAAATAAGTAGATTTGCCTGGATTTCAGAATGTTCCAATTTCGCATCTGAAATTAAGAAATCATAGTAATTTTTATTACTCATCTGTTTCCCAGGAATTTATCAGACATTTTGCAGTTACAGAGCAAAACTGAGCCTTGCCTCAAAGATCTTATAACTTAAGTAATTTCATTTTCAGATGTAAGCTTCTCAGAAAATGTTGAAATTATTGTTCCAAAATACAGCATTTTAAACTCATGTTGCAATTTCAGCTATTCCTCAGACCTAGCTGATTTCTGATAGAATGATTTCTAGCGTGAGTTTAAAAACTGAGGCAGCACAGGAGCATGTGCAGTTTTTGTTGCCTTCAGGCCTTTTGTTAGCTTTTATCATATTATCCATCTGCGTAGCACATCTGTCATTCAGGTGGTCAGCAGAGCCTGCTGAGCCCTTGTTGGTGGTTTAATATATGTACTTACTGTACAGTCCTTATATCCCATGGGATTCCTCCTTGAAGGGCAGAGAGAGTCAATATATCTGAGAAGTCAGCTAGAGGAGAGAGGAGTGTGGACCCTCACTAAGTTACTCATTTTGTTGTTGTTGCAATGATTCATGGATCTGCCACCATTGTCTGATCTCGCCCTTTTAGAGTACTTGTCATTAACGAGCATTGTCATGACACAAAATCAAAACTAATTTCATTTTGTAAGGGACACCCACAGCTGTGACTCTTGTTGTAAATATGATCATGTTGTTTTTCTGTCATAATGATGAGTAGACGTATGTAATGTTAATAAGATACTTAATATTTCTAGCAATTGTAGGTGAGAAAGAGTTCATTCTGTACTGTGTAAAGTTTAAAGTTTATTTAAGTAGGCTGATAGAGATATTTCTAACTATTCATCATATTAAGACTGTTCACAAATCCGGTGCAGTGTTCATTGCTTAATTTGAAACTACTGGGTTAGGTATTTAAAAAACCTGAAATCAATATTATGGAATATGAAGGAAGCCTGCAGTAAAGCTTTTTCTACAGTGAAGTAGAACTGCTCTGGGATGAAAGTCATATACAAGATTTATCAGTTCAGTTGTCATCTCAGTGCTATTGTGAAATAAAGACTCTTTGCCCTGTGGTTGTGTTATTACAATGGCAGCATAAGCAACCGAAAGGTTTAGAGGGAAAGATTGTATCTTAAATCACCTGTTATTCCTGAATAAGACAGACTTGTGAGTCTACGAAACTCCTCTTCAGCTCACAGCAGTCACATAGCAGTAAATACTGCACTTGAACACTGGAGTGAGTATTTGTATTTGACCTATAAAAACGCTGATTATTGTGTAGCTTGTGATGTATGTGGTAACTAATATTAACCTTCTTGCTTTAAGACTCTTAATAAGTAAAGACATTGTTGGGTGAGAGAGATTAATGTTCATTGAGCTGGTTATTGGGTAGAAGCTGCTTTTCTTTCTGGTTAAGTACTAAATCATATTTTCTATGAGGAACTACCAGGCTTGTTTGTGTCCCTTTTCATGAGAGATGAGGGGAAAAAATACTTGGGTAAATTTTTGCCACCAACGGTTCTGGGATACAGGAGTGATACAGGCATTTTCTTCTGGAGGACCCTGGTTTGTGGTGTTTAGTTCAAATATTATGAACAACTGCTTTGAGCAAAGTCAACTACCTTCAAGACAAGCCAGTTTGTGTGACGAGCAAACTCACCTCTTATATGCAAGCTAGGAAACAGATAAGGATTATTACAAATTATCAAAAACAAAACCAAAAAAAGTCTATATTGCCATGAGCTGTATAAAATATTTGTTGCACACCATATGCTCTTCAGAACTTTCTCAGCAACCAAACAGCACACTAAAGATGCCCATCCAGGCAGTGGTGACCAGACAACCTGGAAAAACACTCTGCCTAATAAAGACGTGTTTTCAACATTTCTTAAATTCAGAGGGAAGCTTCATTTTGAAGGGCACCAACAATCTTGGCTGGTTTGCTTAGCTGCATTTTCTGTTGTGAAAGGGCAAGTCCACCAAAGGAAGGAATATATGCAGATTGAGACTTTCAGAGTATGACTTAAAAGGGTGTTTTCATAGACCAAAGTCTATAGACTGCCAGCTTCTACAGTGGCTTAAGCCATGAAGGTTTCTTTTTAACTGTTTTTGGGTTGCTAGCAGGCAGGGACACCTTGCATGCTCAGGAGCTGCTGTGCACAAACTGCGCAGACTTTGCTTTTCATGGATTTGCCCTGCATACATTGTGTGGTGTCAGGCCTTCTGCTTGCAGGTGACAGGCTGACACGGGGCAAGGCCTGGATCTGTCTGATAAGGTGTCTCTGTGTTATTAATCATCCTTGAAACATGATAAAGAAAATTTATCCTCTCCAGTTCTCAAGGCGGTTTATCCGTTTCTGTGAAATCTGCTGTTACCAGTGGGGTGTTGTTATAGTGTAGACTACAGAGGGTCAGAAAGTTAAAAATGAGCAACTGCTCACAGGATCCCACAATCACATCTGGCCATCTTTTTTTTTTTCCCTCTTTTTTTTTTTTTTTTTTTCCCCTGCTGTGGTAAATCTGTGTGGGAAAGGCTTGCTTCTTCTGAGCAAAACTAGCTCTTGCATTGCATGACAGCTATTAACAATAGCTAAGTAAATTAGAGATTAATACAACCCAGACAGTCAAATCTGAATCTTCCTGCACTTTAAGTGTTGCTTTTTGGGGACTAGTCTTGAACTCCTACGTAAATTTGCTTATTTGGGTTCACCTATAATGGAAGCAGATCTATTTTTGCTGATTTTATTCCTAAAAAATTATGACTTTATTAATTGTGTTTTTGTTTGTTTGTTTTGTTTTGTTATTATTTTCATCTTTGTTTCTGACCCCACAAATTGACGTATGAGGAATGGCTTGGCACATAGATAAGTCAACTGGTAACTTCGCATTATTTTGACCGTGTCTGCATTGTTGGCATATCACAGAGTAGTCACCCAAGTCAGAAAGATATTTCGGTTCACTTAGAAACCGTAAAGTTTGATTGCATGATAGTGCAACTTTTTGAATAACAGTATCACTACTGGTGGAGCTATTCCATATTGTGGTTCTATAGTAATGCAGTCTGCACTAGTGGTGTGATGTCAAGCTTAAGTTTAGGGAGGACAAGAGAACACCTCTGCTTTGTATTTAAGTATTTTATTTGTCAACCAAATTGAGGCTTGCAAGCTAAGAGCATGTTGCATTGAAGGCCACATTTAAGCCATTTGAATATTATATGTTTCTGATAAGAATAAGGGCATATTCATAAAGTTGTTTTTCCCACTGTGGGAATAGCTTGCTTTAATAGACATTTAAAAAAAATAAGAGAGCTTTTGTTACATATATATGTTTTTATATATATATATATAAACACACATATGTATCTCGTAACATTAACTCTTCATTAAATTAGTCATCTTTTAATCCATTGTTGTTTTGCTTTCTCATTTGCAGATTATGGGCTGAAATGCAGAAATGTTGGAACAGTTGTTTCTTTTCATTCTCTAATTACACAACATCTGTCCTCTTCTCTCTCAGTTGTATCCCACCCCAAAGGTTTGATTTCAAAACCATTATAGCCATTCTCTGAACATGAAAACGTAGCATTTCAACAAGTCAGCATCAACCATTTGAGTCACAGCCCCTTCTGATTTTCAAGTTATTGATACAAATAAAAACCAAAATTAGCACCTACCACCCATAAAAAGTAAAAAAAAAAAAAAAAAAGGGAAAAGAAAATTTCTGAAGCAGAGAAAGTTAGGAATTATAGTAGCAGTTAAGGTCTTTTATCTAGAGCAGATAACAGATGTTTTGCTAAGCAGTTTCACTCTCTGGAAGACATTATTAGTGTTTGAACATGATCTTGACAAGTAGGCTGTTGAACTACCAGTGTTACAGGAATAATAAAAATGTTAATATTCCAATATAAATGTGCTGCAAGTATCTAGTAATTGTTTGGGATCTGAAAGTTAATATAAAAGCAAATGTTCTGGACCTGTGGTTTGTAGTTCTAAGGCTGTAAAGTTAGCGTAGATAAAACATTCACTCTTGATTTTAAAGTGCTTAAGGATTACTTAATAAATATAAGCTTTCAAATATGCCTAAAAACAGAATAGGAAGAAAGAATGATAAGCTAATGAGTGGCAGCTATAATGATGTACAGAAGACTTTTAAAATCAAGTTTAAAAGTGTGATAGATAATGATGTGTGAAGGCAGAGTAACATCACATAACTTCTTCAGCTCTGTTCTGACTCTATTCTATTAATCTGGTTTCTGGGTACTCTTGAAATTTTAACTACTCCAATCATGATTAATGTTCACCTTAGGATAAATGCATTACCTCTCGTTGCGTGTATGTCTGTCAACAAACTGTGGGAGGCACAGTATATTTACCATGTCCAGACACCTCAGTAGAAAAAGAAAAGCCCATCTCCTTGCCTATAGCTTGAGATCTGTCTGTCTCCCTGCCTATAGCTTGAGCTCTGTCCATGCATTATGTCAACATCAAGTGATGCTCTCAGTAAATAGGGGTGTTTTTCTCTTTTACCATCTTCAGTAGTTTAGTGTTTAGGCAGATACTCATGAGAGCCTGTAATATATTATCACTGTGAATCCCTATTTCTGAGACCAGCTTTAAATGAGAAGAGGAGATGAATCCCAATCTTCCTGCAGCCTGGGTCTGTATTCGGAAGAGCAGAACATGAATTGTTACCATTTGTCATAGCATGATATCTAGATATGGTCACGGTCCAGATTCCCTAGTTTGCCTTTCCCATTTGTCTCATGTTTTGGAAGTTAACTTTGCTGCTTATCAGACCTTGGTGATGATTTTCAGAGAAAATTAAAAATAAAACAAAAAAACTAACAACACACACACAAAAAAACCATAAACCTGAATCTATCAAAACGTACAGAAGGGTTTGTATTGCCTTTGATAGATTTTTGGGTGTGACTACAAATTATTGCAAGTCAACTTTATTTGATTCTTCAGCATTACTGTCTACCACAGGACAGGGCACAGCATGCACGCTGGTTTCCTCAGGACAGCTCATATTGCTCTGCACTCTGCCTTTTTTCTTGGAATCCAGAAGATGAAAATAGAGTCTAAGAGCTGCCTATTTCTCCCACACACATACCCCCCACACCCCTTTTCCCACATCACTGTGTTATTTCTTTAAAAATAAAATACAGAGCAAGGCAGCTCTGGCAGTTTCTAGCAAGCTGCAAGAGACACTGCAAGCAGCTCACAGCTCCATGTGCAGTCAATCCACTTGCGCAGACTCCTGGCTGAGGCACTATTTTCCCTTTCTCCTTGTTCACTTTGTATGGCTTAATGGTGAATTAATAACTTTCAGTCCTAGCTAGCCTACAGCAAGTAGTTTTGTTTGACATGCCACCTGCAATGCACCAAATGTGGATCGCTTGTTGGTGCTAAAGCTTGAACTTCAGAGGATGTGAATATGTTTGTTAAAAGAAATGTTTAATGTACCATGTATAGGGAGAAGACAACAGAGACAATCCTTTCACTTGTTAATGTATTACAGTTAAACTTAAAGCCAACTTTTGTCCTCAGTTCCACTAGTGTTACACAGGCCAGGATTTCCTCTCCTGTGAGAGAAAGAAATGTGAAAGGTGCAGTTCTGCAGCTGCTTTGCTTTTGTGGAAAACTTCCTGACAGTGAAGTATTGTGCAAGGAGCAGCTGCAGAATCAGGCCCTTTGTACACATGCACTTGTAGTAATCTTAAAAGAAATAGAATTGGACCTGCAAAATGGCACTTCAGCTCAGAGAAAAATCCAACGTCTTCCATCTGCTCCCTGCTCTTGCAGCTGCAGTGAATTATGATGTGCTGTCACATTTATAGGGTGATTTCATCAACTGATTTATTTAATTAATTTAGATTTAACATCGTACAAAGGATATGTGATAAAGTGGTGTAAGTCTTTCCTCAGCCACTGCACTAGCCAAGATTTATTTTAAGTATCCTTTGCCTCTCTGTGTCTTCCCTTGTTCTTTTCAAGCTACAGCCAAGGGAGAGTTTGAAATAGCTGATCGGACCTAAAGCTGCTGAATAACAGTGCTGCCATAAACTGGCATAGAACTGGCAATTTCAATCTTACATTATGATGTGAGGATTAAAGCAGCCATATATTCTCTCCACCAAAAAATTATCTATCGCACTGATGAGTCCCTAGTGACTCTTGAAATCTATACATTGCTTCATGTGCAAGTATGGATTCATCTGTAGTTAGACCATTACTTAGGGTGTTAACAATTGTAAGAATATGATTCCTGAATATCCTTCTTGAATGTGATCTTGAAACAGCATAGAACATCCTTTCTTGCTTCGTTTTTATGGAACAACGGGTGATGTCTATGGATGCTGACAGGTAAAATCAATAGCAATACAAATCTACATTTGTCTTGTGAATTGGTATCGTGTTGACTGTAAAAATAAAGGACTCTTTCCTGGTGATGGTTTCAATAATAGTAACAAATTAACATTATGCTAATACATGATCAGATATAGGAAAATTAATGCCGAGTTTTTCGTAGCAGCTGCAGGTAGGCATAGAAAGTAATGATTCCTCTACTAAAAAGCTTAATATCAAATAGATAAATTAAGAGAACAGAAGCTTTCCAAACTGAATATAGTCTTGTGTGTGTGTGTTAGACTGAGAGGTTTCATTTTGCTTCTTGGCTCACCTAACATTGAGAATTAAAAGGTAGTCACAAATTAATTTTTTTTTTCTCTCTTAATGTTCTCCAGTGCTTGCTTAAACTGGGGACAGAGGTTGAGCTTGAGTAAACCCCAGAAAAAGACCAAGCACAGTTTCACTAAGTCCATCTAAGATATCCACACTCAGAACACTGATTTTGTAGTATCAATCGTGCTTCAGTTATGAACCATAAGATTTTAGTGATTGACATCTATGAGCAAATAAAATCAAGTATTTTCAGTGGAAGAGAGAATGTAAGCAGTCAAAAAATAGCTAAAGATTTTTTACAGTGTGTAAATAGAAGTGATCTGAATGTCTTTTGTGTGCGCCTGAGTAATGGGCAATGCTTTATGAAGCCAGAGATGGTGGAAATACTTTGTGTTTAATTTTCATTTTTCTTGTTGTTTTTCATAGTCTTGAAAAATATGCAATCTTCTGAACTGTATTTTGTTGTTTTATTTTCACAGAAATGAATATTGGCTAAAAACATAGCTTATTTCTATAGAGTGAGACTACAGAAATAGGAGTTCTCACTAGTAGCAGAACCATAAAATAGAAACTGTGAAAAATGTATGTGCTTCATCTCAAAAGCCTAAATGTTCTTTATTGTCACCTGTTCTTATTACATAATATTAGATAAAATCAGTACAAAGGAAAAATGCCAACACAGAAACTGAGCTTGGTTCTACAGTGATGGAATGACGATTGTTACTCTAGAATTCAAAAAAAGGTAAAATAGAAGCAAGTACCAGTAATTTAATTTTTACATTACATCTACAACAGGCTGGAAAAAATGACTGAAAAAAACGTAGGAGCTATATCTTAATTTCAGAAGTGACCTAGCTAATTAGAAGTTAGGAATGTGATTGGGGTACGGACTCAGGCTTTTTGCAAGTTTATTAGCTTGATAATCTAAAAGGTAGACTTGAGAGGGGGAAAGGGTGTAGACTATTCAGCAGTAAAGAATCATGAGTTGAGATTAAGCTGCATAGATTTTTTTTGTAATAATAGACATTTCTATGTGATAACCTCTGCTAAATGTACATATCTGTGCCATAATAACATTAGATTTGCTTTCTACATCAGCGTAGTTTATCTGGGCTAATAAAATTACAAAAGAATATATATACATATATATATATTTAATTCTCATGTTGCAAAAGAACCACAGCTAAAATTAGATTTGTTTCCCTGTCACTACTATATAGATTAGCTGCTGTCCTTATTGAGCAATGCACCTTTTGATTATCCAATCAATAACAACACTTAAAGATTGGTATGTATGCTGATGCCTTCCTTCTTCCCTCACTCTTTATTTTCTGTGATTTCTACACTAGACATTGCTTGTCAGGGACCCATTTCCTGGTGGTTCTCCCTGAGGGGATTATTTTGGCTGCGCTGGTTTGAGTGCATGCAAAGTCAAGGATTTATTCCTGTTGAAAAGAAATCTCTGGTAAGTGCTTTCAAATCCAAAGACTTTTGTTAGCTTCAAGACTGCCTAGCTGCAGCATGCATGGGTCTTGATACTTTGGAGGAAATATAGTAGATTATATAGTATATAGTATATTGCTCAGTTTTACTTTATTGTTTTTGTTTTTCTTCCTCCTGTTAAAGACAATGTTGAAAATTAGAACCACCCATATCACTTCTAGACCAGTCTTTGGTTTGCCTAGGGAGGGAAAATGACATGCTTCTGAATCAGAAGTCTGACCTCCATATGGATTCTCTCAACATTGTAAAGAAGCTAACAAAATATTATTTCCTCCTGCCAAACTCAGAACATTTGACTTCCATATCCACCTTTTAAACAGAAATATTTATGAACCTGTTCACATAATTCAAAAAAAAAAAAAATCCCAGAAACTAAGCTAATCTATCAAAAGTCTAACAAGCCAACCTTTAAAAGTAGACTCAATAGCCTGAAGACTATCCTTTAGTCCTTAACAAACATTGTTATTATTACTTTATAATTAATGTGTTTTTACTAGTAGCCATAGTAGTCATCTGAGATGTCTTCATCAAAGGATACTTGAATAGGTTAATAGTGGCTGAGAAAAAATTGATTTATTTATTTTTAATTATAGCATGCAAATGAACATGAGACTTTTTTTTTTTTTTTTACTCAAAGATGTTATAAAGAAAAAAGTCCTTCGAGGAGTTCATTGCTTGTTTGAGGAATAGTAAATTACTTCTACTTCAATGCAGAATATTCCAACAGAATAGCTATTGCAGCAGAAGACTAGACATTTACATAACTAACAAAAGTATCTAGAATCACTGCAGTGAATATTACTGAGAATCAGAAAATATTTTAAACCTCTGCTCACTTGTGAAATCCAGCATTTAATTATTGGGTGGCAGAGTAAGACCTTGGTCAGAGTAAGATCTAAGTTGAAGTGACCTTATGTGTTGCATACTATGTAATTTCTTTCCAGCCTCCTCTAATGTACATGTTGAAGACAAGGTTCTTGGGGATCACTGTTTGAGTCCTCTAGTTTGCCTTTTCTAGTAGTACTTATGTCTTTACAACCATCACTTGTGATCTGTGTCACCACTTACGTTAGACCCCCTTGTTCAACTTGTGGAAGTTAGCTGCCTCATGTACTTGTGGCTGTCTTCCCACTCCTGCATTTCATGTCCCGTATCCTTTCTCTTTGGCATCTGCCTTCTCACTGTAGGATCATTCCATTTTCTTTCTGCTCAAAAATCTCATCTCCTGTGTCATGCATTTTACTTCCATGGCTGGTTATATATCAGTAGTGAAGGGATCATCATCTCCGAGAAGAGTACAGCTTTAATGCTCCGTAGGAACCTGTAATAGTAATATTCTTCTGTGCACTTGCCAAGGCTGTAAGCATGCTGCACTTAAGCAAAAGGAGACTGTGTATCATATTGACCACAGAAACATACAGTGGCTACCTTGGTCATTTGAAGCTGATGACCAGGGGACCTTGAGTAAAAATACTAACATAACTCAAGATCGAATGTTGTGAAAATTACAATCTACATAGTGTTTGCAACTCTTGAGTATTCCACCTATGTAAATCCTTCCAGTTTTTCAAGAAAGGTTAAGTACCACTTTGTTTCCAGATATTCATGTAGTCTTTTGTCTATTTTTATTCTCTCTAGCCCTCCTTTGGATTTCATGTTTGAACTTTTGCAGAAGTACATATTAAAAGTAATCCAAAATTGCTAAGATTTGCCTGGTTTCACATTAAATGATATGAAACCTCTGAGCTCAGCATCATTTCCAACCAAAATCATAAATCTGCTCACACTCACTCAGCTTAGGATAATGATGAAAGTTTTTAATGGGCCCAAATGTAGGTTTCATAATAAAACCTGTCAGCAGGTTTGGATTTCGTTACACACAATTTGTACTATTCTTTTTCAAAAGCACGGATGAAACTGAGAAACTAGCCAGAAGACAAATCACTACTGAATCATGCAGACACAAGAATAAGGACCTGAATTTTGCCTACTGATCATGCAAATATCACTAGCAATGTTCACCGCTCATCGTTTTTGGACAGAGCAAGTTGTCTTGTGGCATTGAAGATTAGAGTTTTGGCAGTTAATCTACCAACACAAAAAGCAGCCAACTTAAAAAGCTTTCAGAAAGTTACTGAATGTAACACGTCTTATAATGCAAAAAGGTGCTTATCTACCAGAAGGCAATGAATCCACCTTAAGATATCAAATCAGGAGCAAGCTTTTGAAAACTGAAAGACAGTGGGTTCATATTAATGTTGGGGAAATGCCTGCCTATAGAATTATCTGAAGCCATAATGGCTGAAGTTCATCCGTCTGAATGTTCTTATCTTTTAGATCAGTATTGAGATGAGCATTAAAGAAAGGCTAATTCTAAAAATCTCTGTCTGTTAAGAGTCATGCTGCCATTTTAAAAATTAACTTTTTAATAAAATGATGGAATTTGAGGGCCGAAATAGCTAATATCTTAAAAAAAAAAAAAAAAAAAAAAGTGTGTCAGGGGACTATTAAACCAATGAATAAAATTTGAAAAATTGACATGAAACTACAAGCATTCTTGCAGACGTATCATCCGTGCTCAAGATATATGACAGGACTCTGGGTACCTATGTGTAATATATCTTAAATGGCTTGCTTAGAAAGGTCTTGCTAAAAATACTGCTGTCTGATTTTATAATTGAATAGTTCTAACATGTGTCTTTTAAAATGCTTATGCCCAGAAATTGCCATAAAGCTACTGTACTTCTAGAAGTTCTTAAGTGTGGAAAACCAAATCAACTATTTTTGTGATATTGATTAGAACATGATAAATGAATTCACAGGGTCCTTCTGATTTTTTTTTTCTTTAACAAAGGGGATTTCACTTAAGACACTGAATTTATTTCATGTTCTACATGAAAAAGAAGGAAATGCATTTCTCTTAATTGAGCTAACTAGTTTTAAAACTTTATGAGGTTCTTTGCAAAACCTTGTTGCGTCCTTGTGCCATCTTCTACGTTTACATTGGGTGTTTAACAAAAATATCAGAAGCAGCTATAATGGTTTCAAAGGAGAAGCAAAAATCAATAGGCAACTACTTAAAGTATTGCAGTATGTAGATGAGTAGCTTTGTTAAGTCTGAACTTCACACAGCAACATCAATGCAACTTGTAGAATAATGAACTTCAATACAAATGCTATGGAGGGAACAGGGAGGAAATGCCTCTTATAAATGAAGCAGTAAAAGGTGTTAATGCATGTTGACAAGAACCTGCTTGAGTTATGTACTGTGTTCAAATACTTTGCAAATGAAATCCTAGCAATAAGAACTTCAGAGAAAGAGGCATGGAACTGATGTAGCATATTTATTTGAAGTACAAGCTTCTACCAGCACAAAACTAGTGTGCTGAGAGAAACTTCATTTCCATAGTGTTTATCAAGAGAATAACGTTTTTTTTTTTTTTTTAATTGCATAGGATTTAAATAGATCTGCATACAACGGGGTATTTTTCATGTAATAAATAATATCTCTAGATAAAAGATTTTAAGCATTTTGTGCATCGTATCTCAAGTGTATGCTCTAAGGATTATATTGGCATGTTATCTGAAAAACTGTGCTACACTTAAGAGTACTGAAGGCATGAATAATTATTGCTTATCCTAAAGAAAGGACATGGTGAGGTGTAAGTGTTTTAAGTATCTACTCTTTATGCCTCTAGAAAATAATTCACAAAATACTAATTGCGGGTGTAAAAGATAAATACTTCTGTGAAAATCTTTTATTTTGAGAATATTGGAATATTTTAAGTACTTCTCCTCCTAATAAAGTTGTGTGAATATTTGTGCTCATAGCCTCCCACTTTGCTGTTAGTATGGAGTATGTCTTACTTCTGTTGTCTTTGCTGACAAGCCAACTACAAATCTGCTGTTTTCAGCTAGCTGCCTGAATTCTGGCATTTATGCTTGCCTCACACATAAGAAAGTTTGCCTGTTCTTTGTTAATGAGACAAGTTAAAGCTAACCACATATCCTCCTCTTACAGCTGAAGCATTCAGCTCCAAGGACAGCTCCTTAGCAAGTGTAAAGACAGCACCGCCCTATCTGCTTAACTGTAGCAATGCTGTGGTGCACCCATTTAAAGATCCAGGTCCTTGGATTTTACTGATCTTGTTGATGCCAACGCATCAAGATATTGCTACCATGCCCTTTATGGTTGTTTTCTACACTTTTTCCTACTGAAGTGGGTATGTAGAACTAAATGTACGCTCTAAATGATGGTGGCTTACCAGCATTCTCTGCTATCAATGACTGTTTTGTTTTGTTTTTGTCTGACGTGTCTCTGCCCTCTGTGACTACAGTGGTTTGTTTCTTTTCTGTCCCATGGAGACTAATGTTATGTGGTGCTGATCACCACGTATTATGTGGTGTTTGATGTTGATTGTAGAGTGGCCAGCCTTTCATTTGTCTCTGGGACGATGCTGGAAGTAAATCACTACTCTATTGCTGAAGTGAAGGAATGATGCAGGAGTCGCTCAGCAGTGAGAACCCTAAGCTTGTTCCCAGAACAGTTTGGTTTACTGAAAAATGACTGCTGTGTGAATTAAACCCTGCTCCTCATCTAATGTTCTACAGTATCCATTCCAAATAGGTGTAAGAGTTCTTTGACATATTTTAAGTGTTTATTAACGTGAATGACTAGCAGCACTTAGAAAACAGGGTGAATATTATCAAGGGAAGTCAGGGATAAATTAGTCATCATTTTTGCTTAATCCCAAGTCTCCTCTAGAGCCATTTGGAAAAACTCTGCTTAATTGTATACTTGTTCAGGAATATAAATCTATAATTTGTGAAACTGTGATGCCAAGTGTACTGTTGCTGTAGTAGGTCATAATTCAACACTCCAAGTATGCAGCAGTGCACTTGTTGACGCTCAGCCCCCAAAGAGGGAGGCAGACAAAGCATCTGGAAGTCTGATATCCTGGGCTGATTTTAGCAAAGACAATTTTAAATAATCTATCAGTTTTCATATCCTTTACAATAAGGGTTGCTTCCGTTCTACTTCTAATTTTCACGTATGGAACTTCTTTCTAGTCAATCTGCCCCTTCCATCTCTTGGCCTCAGCAAGAAAAGGTATGGGGATTTCACTGCATATCACTGCATGCCATCCGTCTACTTCAAAAGTTTTTCTTTAAATTTTTCATCTGTAATGTTTGTAATGTACAGTATTATCTAATCCTAAGGAAAGGCACAGGTGGATGATTTTCATCCTTTTAAGGTATGAAAGATATTGTTTTGAGGCATCTACTTCCCATTTGACTAGAAAATGAAATTTCCAAACTTTGCAAGCTCAGCTCTTCTTTCCATATCTACTGGGCACATCTCTGTCAGATGGACTGATATTTTGAACTACTACTGCTGCTTTCTGTAGAGGAGAAAAAAACATCAAATTCTCAATGATTTATTTTGCCTGTTAGGCTTCATTACTTGAAAATGTTTGTTGTATGGAAACAATGACTCAGGTAATGTAACAAGAATTATTAGTGGATTGTGTTTATTAAGCTCTTTTTATTCCATATTAATAAGAACTCAAATGACCTATGAGGCCTTTAACAGGTGTATAACGCACAAGTTAATTCTCTGAACTTCACATATAGTGGTCATTCACATTTAATATATGAAGAAAATACTGAAATTAAGATTTTTCAATGTCAGAATATTTAAAAATGCTGCTTTTAATAATCAATTTGTGCACCCACATTTCTTTAGCTGTCTGGAAAATGGAAATGTAAACATTTTAAACATACTTAAAATATGTGGTGCAAAGTTTTATAACAAAATACAAACCTAACACACAGAGGCTTGGCCTGCTAGCATTGGCTTTTTGCATGTATCAGCAAATTGAGCCTGATGTGGGAGAGATTTAACTAATTTATGATTACTCAATTGACATTTTATGGGTTTGCTTGGGGAAGAGAGTCAGAACATGCTCTTAATTCTTTTTAAAAAATAGTCTGAATACTTTAAATTTTAGAGGACACAAGTAATTTTACTGTCCAGATTACACCAAAGAGCCTTTTCTTCCATATTGTATTTGTTAAGCAAAGTCAATTTGTGAGAAAAGTAAGCAATGTGGAATGGAAAAATGCTCAGAATTTGAAACTTGTTCTGCAGTGATTTCTCACCTAATCACCATTATGTTTTTCCAGAACTGTCTCTGAAATGGAACTCCATATACAGAGAGTCACTTGTATAAATTACCAACCCATAAGTTACTTGATTTCTGTGATTCTCCTGAGATAGGCAATTGAGTCAGGGACATTGCTGCTTGAATACTATTCAAACAAATCAATCAGGGCAGAAAATGAAGGCATTATTAACATTCAAACTGCATTTTCACTTCCCACAGAAATGTTTTTTATTATTATGGCTAACTATGTCAGCAGTCAGACTAGACATAGACTCATTGCCAATTAATATAAAAATTCTTTTCTTTGATTTACTGGGTGAGATTGAGGGTACAGAACAGCTTCATTTTATTTCATGCATTTCCTTTCCCCAGGCTTCACCTGATTGAGGTATTGGCTCTCTGGGTCAGTGTACTTTAAAGTTATTAATTAATTTCACTTCAATCTATAATACTTAATTAAAGCTTAAAACAAAAATAAATTGCTTGTGTTTGGTGAAAATGTTGTCAGTCAAATGGGATTTTAGCAATATAATAGAGCCAACAGGTTTGTTTTGTTTATAGCAATACCGGATGACCTTGAAATGTTCATCTGGCCAATGTGGACTCTTTAAGATAAGAACCCAATTTCTTTTCTTCTTTTTACCTGGATTAGGATTAACAGTTTGCATTATCAAAAGGATATTAGCACATGACAAGCCTACAGATATTTCTTACGTTATTTTGCTTGCTGTCCCTCAGAGCCAGCATGAAGGCACTGTCAGCAGAACTCATGCATGTTTGACTACAACTCTGGCTGTACAGAGGGAAAGGTAGCTTTAATATTCACCCTTCAAGGTTTGCTATTGCATTTCTGAAAGTCTCATTTCATGATCGAGCAGAAGAATGCTGTTGTTTTGTTGCTGTGAGAGGCAGAATTTAGAAATGGAGAAGTTACTAGATTGAAACAGCCATTTTCCTGCATCTTTAAAACAGAAAGCATCCAGATAAAGAATCAGGTATTAAACTCTTCCAACCCTTCTTTCCTTTGCCAGGATGATTAAAGTCCAAAGGATTTTGTATTTGGTATCATTTAAAACCAGCTGGGCAAGAAAAGCCTTTTCACAATGCCACAAAATATCCTGCTCTATTCTAGGGATAAGTAATAGCTGTTTTGCTATTTCTGTACATTCCAGGTTCCAGTCAGGACCAGGAGCACATGTTCTTTACCTAATAAAAACAAAAAAAAAACTTTTCAGTAATCAACTCCATCAAATTATGAAAACTCTTATATTTTTATCCCCAAATTCACAACTATGCAACATACCATGATGCCCTGGCTTACATCCAATTGTTTTTTTAAAGGTAATTGTGTGAAAATAACTTGCTATTTTTTTTTTCAATAATAAAGGGATTTCTAGATTTCTGTGCCTTTCAAATAATATAGACACTGTTTTCTTCTGAATAACAAGTATAGCCTCATGAGGTGCTTCCTCCCATGTTCTTCCCCTCTGTGTTACAAAGGCACTCCTTTAAAGGCAGCATCTGGGCAGAAGTTTTCTCTCACTTCCATAAAACCAAATGTTAAAAATGAATTTTAAAAAGGTCATTGTATGGGCTATGAGTGCCAATCTGATATAGATGTTACTGAAAACTGAATACAGGCAAGTGCCCTTTTGGCTAAGATCAAGTTTAGCCCTGGTTTAATATCTGATGAATCTTACATCTAGCATTTTCAGGGGTCATACTTAAAAAAAAAAAAAAACAAAAAAACAAACAAACAAAAAAAAAAAACCACAACACTATGTAATTTCTACTAACTTTTATTTTGGTATTTTATACTTTTAAAGATGTAGTATCTGGCTTTTGAAATATCTTTAAGGGTACATATTCATTGGAAGTTGAGCATTTTTATAATTCCTTTGAAAATGTTGTCCCAAGTTCTCTTGTACTTACTGGTCCTTAAATAATTGCGTCATTTAGGTTGCTGTCCTTCTGGTCCTTGAAGACAAACCTTTTCCTCCTACCCTGGTATTTTCAATGGTATAATCTTCATGTTTGGAACACTGAAGATTCATATTTTCAGAGTACCTTGCTGGTTGGAAAATGCTGTCTCCTGCCTCCTGGGACTGTTAACACCTCAGGAAGCAGGCTGAGCTGAGGTGCTAACAGACATACAGGAAATAAAAGGGATTGACAGGAGCTTAAAGAGGGAAATCATAGTATACAGAGAGACAGAAAATGCCTAATAAGTAATTGCATGAAATTCCCTTCTCACCCTCCAAGTCTCATGTTTCTGTTATACGGAGTCTTTGCTGCATGGCTTTGGTGGAACCCGTAGCTATCTGGCAAGTGTGAGAGGCACAGCGTCAATTTATTTGAATCACAAAACAGAGCTGGAATTTACTGACACATGAATTTGCAGCGTACCTTAAAGAGGTGTGTATATACAAGCAGAATTTTGTGTTCGTATTCCCATCTCATAAAAGAGATTTAGTGGGTGATGTTGGTGGTTAGGGGGATGGTTGGACCGGATGATCTTGGAGGTCTTTTCACACCTTAATGATTCTATGATTCACAGAGATCTTAATATATTTTTTTTTCTTTACTAATACATTGCATTCACAGAGAAGTCTTGCACAAGGCATACAAGTCCATGCCTTCCTTGCATACCTGGCTATATCACTGAATATTAGATGTCTTCCATGTTCAAGGCCACACTAAGAGAAGATGCACAGAGGAATATAATGTGTGTATATATATATTTTTACATCTGCAAATTTTGCTTGGGGTTAAGTATGTAGTCAGCTTCATTTTCCTAGAAAATACAGAGTTGGAGAAATAATATAAACATCATGCACAAGTGAAATGCAAACCATATGTTGCCAGCCCAGAAAAATGGAACTCCTGAATATTTTTTTATATTATGAGATATGGGATGATTTAGCCTGTGCAAAATAAATTGATAAATTGAGATATTGTTGTTTAGAGTAAGCTTAATCAGTTCAGGTTTGCAATTGCATTTGGCTTTGTAATGACGTAATTCTGAATCTTTTTCTCCTTGTTGCATCTCCTCACTATTACTTTTTTTTTTCCCTTTAGCTTCACCTTGTGAAGTTAAATTAGTTGACCATGACTTTGGTAGGATAATATCTTGTATTTTATAGCCTGTTAGCAATTCTGCATCTGAAGTGCGGACCTCGTGGTATTGTATAATATTAATAATCCCCTTTGCATTTAGAATCGTTAACTGTTGATCACCTGGCTTAGATAAAAGAGTAATAATTGCTGATCTGGTGGTTAGATGCCATTCATAGTCTGAGTCACCAGGTAACAGGAAATGGGTACTGAGCTTTTAAATTATTTGATTTCATTAGCCATTTTAGACACTAGTAGGTTTTTGATTTGATGCAAGATATTTCCGGCAGCTTACCTTAAAATGCTCATGGGTAAGTTTTCTTAGTTGTGTTCTTTTTCCCTGCATGTCTCTGTAGACAGTGCTTTCACTCTGAAAGACACCTAACACAGGGAAACAGTGATTAGCTCAGGAAGGAGAATGCTATCCCCAGCACATCTCAGAAAGTCACATGCAGACAGCTTCAGTTATTGTAATTTGTCTAGAAATGGCAAACCTACTGTGAGAAAGCTGATTGTTACAGCAACTGGATGCCAGCACAGTGGATGGCGGTGTGGGTAAAGGTCTTAGCAGGGCTGCATGGTCAAAAGATTTTGTGCGCACTCAGAACCTACCAGCAGCCTAGCAGCTGACCAAAGGCTAAGGCAGACACACTCTGTTACTCATATTCTGGTTCTTGGTGTTATAAATCATGCTCTGTTGACAATGGGGTCAGTCCTCTGAAGGTGTTGTCATATGATACAGGATGCTGACATTACCGATGTTCCCCTAACAGAAGGCAATATGTGGGTGTGAAGTAGGTGTAGAGAACATAAGCTTTGTACAAACATCATGCTCTTTCTGCAGGTTAATCAGATCTTTAATAAAAGACCATGGAAATGTCAGCAGTCTGAACAAATAAACCAGAATTGTAACTGAATGTTCGTTCAAACAAAGAAATCTAAACCCTTTTTTTATTAATGCTCTTCACACAGAGAGGAAATAGATCAGAATTATAATTAGGATATATATATATTCTAAATAATATCTATAAGTTTCAGTACATACGTTAATATGCATTATACATATTAATCATACAGACATGACTACACTTTAGGGCTTACAGTCCAAAAAGTTTAAATGAAAAATGTTACTTGGTAAATAGATTAAATAAATGCAAGAGTTAACTAATTAAGCCACTCATTGTATTGGATTAATTAAGAGATGATAATTATAGGAGGGGGGGGAAAAAGATTCTTTTTCAAGGCAGAAAAACAATCATGTCTCTTTTTGATCATTAATAGCAAAATAATCTTCAGCTAATCTTTTTTTTTTTTTTGCAGGTAGTGATGAAATAGATATCTGTGGAAATACTCCCTTTTTGGAATGTTGGATGATGAGACTAAAGGATGACTAATAATACCTACACTTAAATGATCCTATTACTATATCTTGGATCCTAAATTAGATCTTGCCTACTAACTCCTCTCCAGGTCAGTATTACTCCTGTGATATTCTTGTAGAAAGTTTGTTGTTGTTGTTTATTTAATGTAAAAAATATCCAACAAGTTGGTTCGCTCACTTGCTCTTTTTATAGAAGTTATTTCTCTGTTCTTAAAACCCTGTAGTTACTTTTTTCTGGTTTGCATACCTACAAACTAAGGTCAAATGAATAACAGAGCTACTAACTGGTGGAATGTAGATACAAAGAGGAAGGAAAACTACACTGTTTTCCCACTGTGGATAGGTGAGAATACAGTTGTTAAAGCAAGATGGACTTAGACTGCAGTAAGGAAAATACAGATTTGGTATAAGAAAAAAAACATTTTCTAACATCTTCTATCCTTTAATATTAACGGTGTGAAGCACTGGAACAGAAAGCCTAAACTGACTCTGGAATTTCTGTTTGTTTTTTTGTTTGTTTGTTTGTTTGTTTTAAATAGACAAATATCAGTTAAGCATGACAACTGTGGCTGATCCCTCTTTGCCCTCTTTGGAACAGGATAGACTGGGTAACCTTTGTAGAAAAATGCGTGTGGAACAAAGTGCTATATGTGACCTTTCTAATAAGACTGACAAGAGAAAGTAAGTATACATCTCATCATTTTTCACCATATGGAAGAGCTTCTGCTCCCCCTCCCCCAAAATGGTTTTCAGATGAAATAGAACAGGTTTTCCTTTAAGTGTACCATGGACCTTACCAAAGTTGATCGTACATGTAGAACCATGATCCTTGCCTCTGGAATCCTCCCTGTACTCTCAGATTTGCCTTTATTTGCATTGCCCATCCGGAGAGAAGGTTAAAATGGAGATTCATGCTTAGTGATGCAAGGCAAGTTCTAACTGACATCTAGTTTTGTTGAGAAATGTCCCTTTTAGTATGCTGAATTCTTGGTTCTGATGTTTGGGCAGCTTTTGACACAGGTGTGGTATAGTGCCATTGTGTGGGTTCAGGGCATGTGGAGGCAGGAGGAGATAGGCTTGAAAGATAAAACTAGGTGTGGAGCAGGTGTGCAGGTAGTTGATGTCTTGATGGCCAAAGAGATAAAGATGTTATTCTAGATAATCACATTGCGAATAGACAGTCCTCCAAGATTTCTGTGTCATTTAATCCATTAAGTTGTGGAAGCAAAGGAAGTACTGAATTGTAGTACAGAACTTGTTTTTTGTGAACAGAACAATAGACAAAAACATGTTTTGACAGCATATTCCTCCTTTCCTAGATGCCTTCTTTCTTGCATATCTATCATACTTGCTGGAATGTCAGTGCAATCAATCAGTTTTTGGTCTGTAACAGTTACCAAACTGATCTTGGTAGTGTAACTACTGCTGGTAATGCCAGTACAGTGGAACTGGGATTGGGACAGAAAAAAAGATACACAGAACAGTCTTTATATGAGTAAAGCTATGGCACCACCACTATAGGCTGTTGTATATGTGCAAGCAACTATTGCTGGAATGAGGCTTTTTGAAGATTCTGCCCAAAAGGACATTATTTTGGAATCACTATTGAAGAGAAATACATAGATAAGGTGACCAAGTGGGATGGGATGTGAATTAAAATACAATATGATGCATGGTGTTGCAATTGCCAATGGAAGACCAATATTTTATTTTTTGCTGTGCAGGAAACAGCAGTGCCTATCTAGAAGCATTGTAATGAGTTAAAATAATATGAAATTCACCCAACAACAGGTTAAATTCACTGAATTGTTGGATTGGTATTGTGCAATTGGTAGCCAGTCTAGCTTACTTACTTAGACCAAAGCTTTTTGAGCAGTGTAAGAAAGTTTCCATCATCATCAGTCTTTGCAGAAAGGTGCTTGAGAGTCTGATTTAGTTCCTGTTGGGTACTGTCCCTGTCACTGAACATACTATCCAGATGTTACTACTGATAGCTTTGCCAGTGTGTTTATGAGAAAAGCCAAAATCTGAAGAGGCACAGACTAAACTAAATCCATCCTTCCTTCCTCTCTTCCTCGTCAAAACCTGAATACTGTATGTGGATAAGGAACCTAATATTACCTCTGCAGCACCTGTCTCATGGATTAATAGCAGAATTTAGTCTCCCTGCATGTTAACATGCACTACTCTCTAAGCAGCAATAAATTCACACAAAACTTCCAGCAGTTCACCAAAAACATTGAGTCCTGTGCTCTCTTGATTCACCTCAGGTGCACTATGCCTGAGATTTCATATGAGTAAGTCTGCTTGATGACTAGTGGATGAGAAGAGGCATATTACTGCTTTAATTACTTATAATGAAGGATCATGGGACGGTGATGTCATCATTTTAAGACTTGCTATGTCTAAGTGCACTGCCAGGAAGAGGAAAGATGAATGATGATTTATGTACCTTGGATGAAATTCAGATAAAAACCACTTCAAAAATGTTAATTATTTGAGGTCACTTTCTATTACATAGGATCTCTTCTTTAGAATTTCTTGCAGGTTAATAGAGATGGTTCAGGAGTGCTCAGCCTGGCTTGGTTTGACAAGAAAAAGCAGCAACTGTCAGGGGGAGGGAAAAGGAGGAGACAAAGGGTGTGATTTATCGATGTGCACTTCGCTATTTGTGACTAACAAAGAGGTGGTTCACAAATGTCTCAGACTCAAAGCTGTGATCTATCAGAACTGCTGAGCTGGGGAAATACTACCACTAAGTAAAAATAGATCGGTCAGCAGTTACAGACTTATCTGTAAGCAGGTTGTCCTATACTATCTATATGCACAGAAGGAAGATCATTTTGCTGGGTTAAAAGTGAGATAACTTTGTTGCAGTGTTGTCTGTTATCAATCAATGGTTTTAATTAGTTACAGGATTGACTAATAAAAATTCTCGCTGATTAATTGATTTTTTTTTTTTGATCTGGCTAACACTTGCTTTATTATGAGGGTGATTTTTCATTTGGACTGAATACTTTGACCAAAACGGAGAGGGTTTTTATCATTTCTGAGGGAATGAAAGAGTATACATGTGTGGAGTAGAAGGAACACTGATATCTGTCAGGAAGAAAATATATTAAAGGTACTACTGATCAGTGTTAGTCTGACAATTATTTGGAGACTGTCTGCTTTAAAATGGTTCACATGTGTCTGTTGAAATCTACTGCCGTTTGCCACGAATTTCTTTGTAATGAAAGGGATAGAGATCCATACTTTTTCCTATGTTTTTCCTTACGCTTTTCCTATGCTCTGTAATAAAGCTGATTGCATCCTCTTGTTAGTAAATACTCGTATTTACTAACTAAAAAATCTAACACTTAATTACAGTTTTCTTAGATAACAACTCAACTCAGCGCATAGTTATACATATGCATCCATTCTCTATTCTCTGAACAGGCAAACTGTGTTACTGTGGGTTGTTATGTGGATGTGAATTTGCTCATCATAAATCTGAGGCAGGCTTTGCTGCAGCTAGCAGGACCCATCAGGATAAACAAGTGATGACATTGTCTTGGCTCGTAATATCCTGATTTTCCACACATGTATGTCATTATATCTTGTGGTAGTATCCATGGAGTGGCAAATATGTTATATATATATATATATCCCAGGAAAGAGTTTGCAGACTGCCTGGAAATACTGAAAGAGAAACAACCCACCTTGCATAAAGCAGCTGAGCTGCCATTAATATTAGCAATATAAACGCATACTTAGAAAATAAACTTTGAAATCTGAAAGTAAGTCTTCCAGGGGGAACAGTCTGAGCTGTACTACATGAAGGGTTGTAGAACATTTGGATGTTTAAAGTGTGAGTCTTAAATAAAACAGCATCGAAGTTAAGCAAGTAAGCTAATCAATTTCTCTTGGCATATGGACCAGGATTAAATTTTATTTTTCTGCATCTCAATGGTTTATACTGTTCTAGTATTGAATACCTTTTTATTTTATGTTCCAGTGACTATCACTGACCATGTCTTTTAATTCAGAAAACATCCAGGCTTGCTTGTTTCCGTCATGAGACATGCATTTGATTAGACTAGTGACCCAGAACATCAACACAGTAATGTGATTGAAGTCCTCCATAGACTATCATCAGTTAATCCACAGGCCTAGCAATCTGACTAACCCCTGCAGGATCAAAATAAATTACATCTTTATGATTTTCATGGGATGGAAGCATAAAGAGAAAACATCAAGCTGACTTAAGACAAAGCAGCCCAGTATCCAGTCTTCAACCGTGTCAAGTACTGGGTGCTTTGTGAGGACTGTAAGACATAGGGAATGGGGAGTGTACACAGCAAAGCTTACCTGGGGCTCCACCCCAACTTCCAGTCGTCAAGTGTAATTTTCCTCCTACCTGCCAAATATTGTGGTACACTGAACAGGTCTGTAGATGTGAACTCTGAACTGTGTTCCCAGCTATGCTACTGGCTCCGGGCAGCTCACTTTACACCACAGTCCACCTGCATTTCTGATAGTAAATGATGTGTTTTTCACTGAATCCCTTTCCAGATGAGCAATATAATTCTGAGAACAGAGAGCATGTGGATAACATTCAGGCAGTTAGATTCAATGATCTTTGTAGATCCCTTCCAACTGAACTATTCTAATGTTCATGGAACACTATATGTGCCAGCCATGTGAGTTACTTTCATGCAGAATATTGTATTTGTATTACAGAAAGAACTTAGCTTTTTTTTTTTTTTTTTTTTTTTAATAGCAGTAGCAAAATGATAAAGATGTTATTCTAATACTTGTAGTGTTTGCTCTTTTCCTGGCATCTAGCTAGGAGGAAGTAGTGAAGTTTTTGCAACAGCAACTGTGCAAATGGGAAAATTTCCATCCTTGTTAAGCCACTACAGCTCTTTTCTTTGCTACCTGGTGGTTTAACTGCCTACTGTTGGCTGCAGTTTCTTGAGCCATTCGCTATTTTGGGTAGCTAATGAACGATCTGCTTTCTGCAAATGAAGAATATTACCATAATTACTTAGCATGTGTAATATTTCCAGCTACAAGTGTTTGCTGAGATTTAGATCAGCCTGATGCAAAAGTGGTGAAGTGAAGTGCAAAAGGGAAAACTGTCAGTGCCAGATCCATGCTTTAGAGCACAAAGGAGATGCAGCACAGCTGCCTCAGCCAGGCTCTGAACTGGTGGCTCGACTGCCTGGTGCCATACTCGCTGGGTGTTCTCAGTGGAGCCCAGTGAAGCCGATGAAGCCCTTCTACTTGCTGTGGAGTCAGGGTCTCTGCATTGCACTGTGGGCAATAAACATTTGAACAGGTAAAACATTCTGTTTGGGAAAGAAATTTCCTGGTTCTATTCCCTTTGCCTTTAAACTTGATCATCGTTCTGGTCTCAAATGCTGCAGGCTCTAACACCTGGGGCTAGTGTTAGATGCTGACTGTATAGATTGCAGGCTGATGTGAGCCATATGTGAGCTGCTTGCCAATTTGTACTAGGTCAGAGGTGGCAGCAAAACAGCTTTCCCAGGCTTGCTGAGCAGCTCAGAGCTGCAAGGCCATTCTTGTGGGCTTTCTCAGCATACTCTGGGCCACTCTGCCGCTGCTCTGTGGCTTGCAGCTGGGCTGTAGCCATCCAGTACTGAAGTCTAGGAGATAACTCAGCCTTGGGACCTTAACTTTGTCAAGAGGCTGATCCTGGTGGATCCTGGTGTACACCTAAGAAGCCTTAAGTCAATTGTGACATTTTGTTCAGCATCGACACCAGGCAGATGGCTGTTGGGCAGAACTTTGAGGTTGTCCTGCACAAGGGTGTCCTGCTGGATGGCATTGGTCACTCCATTACTGACATGCGCACTGATGCATGTCCTTACTTCAGGTCACCTCACTGTCGCTCATGTTAGCCTTAGTGGCTTTGTGTCTTGAGGGAACCACTATTCAATGGCTATTAGCAGAAGATGCATGCAGTGAAAGGAGGAATTATATAGAAAAGTACAAGAATGTGTAGACAACCAGATAGAGTACCTCAAAGTTCAAGGAGGAATCTGCAAGTACAAAAAGGAAAAGTTCAGAGGACAAATTTTTAGTGTGATCACACAGTAAAGATATTTTAAATTCCTGTTCATGTAGGATTTTGTAGCAACATTAAGTCATCTGCCTAAGCTCTGAATCATCTTCATGAACTCACTGCAGGTTTCTTATGGCAATAATCAATAAAAACTTTTTTTTAGTCTTTTATTTCAGGCATTCATTGGAGGGAAAGCTACTCTCAGAAGTTCTGTCTCATGGGTAATCACAGGAAATTTAAAGGGGTATGTATGTTGCTGACCCAGGTACCATGACATTTCAGGATGTATTCAGAAAGAATGTATTGGATTCACAATGAATACATAGAGCAAAATAACCTTGGCTGTCTAAAAACAGTAAATAGTTTGATTCATATTGCAGAGCAAGACTCATAAGCTAACACCAACAAATTCAGGAGCTGTTGGACAGCATCAGGACATGTGAAAACCTTGAAAACTAAGATGTCACATGTCTAAGGCAGTAGGTCCTTGAAAATTATTTCTGGGTTGTGATCTTTGGGTATTTGTTTAATCATTTAGAAGATTCTGACAGAAAAGCTCATCAGTACTGAATATTATGAACTGTGATTCTGTAACTTCATGGTTTAATACTGTGGTTCCAGTTAGTTTTTGCTGGTGCCTCTTGTCATATTCTGTTTATTGTAACTTCTTCAAGTCCCCAGTGACTTGGAAATGACTTCTGACAGAGCCGGCATTCCTGTTTTCAGTTGAATAAAATGTCAACAGGTGACAACCAATATTTCTTTAGAGCAGTTAACAATTTTTTTTTCTTTTTTAGTCTTATTCTATGGCCCGTTAGTGTAGCTCGGACATTACTTCCCACTGGCCTCTGAGACAGTGTGTATTGAGGACTGTCAGTTTAATGTCCAACATTTTACTTCAATTCAAACTGCTTAATCTCCTATCCTATTATCTGTGGGGAACCTTGTCAACAGTTACTGTGTTAGGCATGCAAATTGCAGTCTCCCATCTAGCTTCTTAGAAGTCTATATCAAGCCAGTCTTAGGTGCAGTTACCCTGTGCTTTTCCATGTTTTCTGGCTAGTGACAAAGAAAGACATAATTTTTCTTTTTTGTGTTTGTGTGTGTGTGACATCACTATATAATCTTTTGTTGAATTTGGTTTGATGTCAAGCATCTTTTCAACATAGCCATACAGTGAAAAAAAGGGAATTAAGACCCTTCTACAACCCTTTCCCAATAAAGCTGGGATTGTGGTTAGCAGATTGTAATTAAAATTCCCTCCAAAATAATATGCTTGTACTTACTAATATATAGGGAGACAAACAGTATTATACAGGTACTCCTCATCAGTTCATGCTGCTTCTCTGGCCATACCATGACTTCAGCCAGCCTGCCTGTGTGGCGTGGGGCTGCATTTCCTGGCTGCAGAAGTCAACACCCTGTACGTCAACATTTCTTTTCATTCAGGGATACCTGATGCAAAGCATTTGCTCAGGAACGAACACACGGAAAAATTAAGACAAAAACTACCTTCCCCACGGGAGCACTTCCTAGGCATGTGCTGATGAAACACGTCAAGACTCTCTAAATTGACTTCTTAGGTTCACTGCACGGTTTCTCTTTCAATCACAATCTTTTGTCCTCTCTCTGCCTTAGTTGTGTATATTTTGTTATGCCTTCAACAGTTGATTTATGGGTGCACAGACCAGCTGTGCCTAGTTTACATGAGATGTATTGTAGGAGGGCTGAAAAGGTCTGGCTTAACCTAAAAATATTGGAGCTGTAAAAATGGTGATTGCAAGTTGATAGAGCATTGATTTACCTGCTTTCTGTTTACCTGGGTCTGTCAAACCAGTCTCTCCCAGGTGTTAACTGAATAATGTTCCAGTGTGGTAAGTGTAATGGAAAAAGCATAATTTCAGATCATATCTCATGAATTGTATTTGCCAGATTCTAAGAGACAAAAACCAGCAGTCCAAATTATCTCTTCCAATTAATGAGTGGTGTGCCTGCTCCACAGCTATTGCCCTTCATCAAACACCACCTGCGTGGCCTTGTTTGTATTTACTGAGCTTTCAATTTTAGTTAAATGTTGCTGTACCTGCTAACAACACTGAAACAGCTGTCTTGAATTACTGTGAGCTACCACATACTTATGACTTAGAAACAAGAAACTGTTTCCTTCATATATACTGCTTCAGAGAAATTCCAAGACAAATTTATCTGAGCTAATATACAGGATGGTCTACAATCCAAACAGACAGCACAGTCAGCTGGGCTACTTAAATTCTGTTCCTAACTTAAAAGAGAAACTGCCTAGCTATAGATAATAGGAGACATATACATGAATGTCACCTCATCTTGTAATATGCATAAATTAAAAATAGGACAGTAACCTACTTCTGGTTATCTGCTTTAGGCATTTAAAGCTCCTCTTTACTTTCTCCCTTGGGCTCTGATTCCTACTCTTAAGATCATGGAAGTCAAGACACAAAGGAATACTACAATGAACTTCTAAGGTTTTACATTATTTCAATGTATGTGCAAATGTAGGTGTAACTTTATTAAAACAGAAATATTTTCTTCCATCTGAAAACAGAAAAACTAAATATGTAAAGTGATTTGACTTGTAACTCTGGGAAAAAATACTTAGCAATTTATATTATTTTTATAATGTGTATATTGAAGGCAGAGTCAATAGTTTAAAGTTATCTTGTGCTATTGTTGCTTTTTGTACTAGAGAAACTGCAGTCAGATTCTCCCGCTAGTTAGCAAGTAGCTGCAACGTTTGGCGTCTCCTCTCCCCAAAATACAACTTCCACAGTATTTTGCCCCGGTAGATTGGTGTGTCTTTTCTAAAAAAATATGGTAGCAAATTCTCTTTGTGTTTAATTTGAAAAGCTATCATGACATTGACATTTTGAATAGGGACCTAAGGGAAGAGAGAACTAGGTTTTTCCCTCGTCCTTGAAAATCATTTTGTATCTGCCTGTGTGTTAATCCTCTAACTAGAGGAACTTGCACACCCAGCACTTTCTGAAGACTTTCTACTAAAATCCCAGAATAGTCCATTTGTCCATAATGTGTTCTCCATTCTAGTGAGCCTCAAGGCCATGTAGGATGTCAGAGGGTCAGGCACCTCTTGTCTTGGGGTGAATCTCTACTGGGCTGACCGTGACATAGCATCCATTTGTCCTTTTATTGGTCATAATCATTTTAATAACTTTCTGGTCCTATTGAAATTAAAATAATGATCAAATTCCTTAGTTAAGGGGGAGGCATTAATCATGGTTTCCTTTGTATATGTGTAGTTTTTTTTTTTTATAAAGGATTAACAGATTATACTAGTATGCTTGGCATTTTGTATAATTATAATATATTGTATCTACCTACAGAAACTGGTCCAATAGACTGACATTTTCCTTTGGAATTCTTGGTTTCAGTCATTTAAACTTTTGTGGTAACTTATGCAGCACACACTGTGGCTCTATATGGTGTGATGCTTAAATATTGTTTAATAAATATTTTAGGAAATGATGTACTGGAAAAGCTTGCATTCAGGGACAATATTATAGTGTTAAGCACTCAAAGTTTACCTTTCTAACCTGAGTACACCCTTTTTGTGCAGACTATTTCACAGGCAGTCATGTATTTTTACATTTACAGCACTCAGGCCTTACTCAATGCACAGGAAGAATGAAGCAGAGTCCTGTATTAGTCACAGGTATGTTATTTTGAGGCTAAATCTTTGGGAT
The DNA here is from genome assembly GCF_964034855.1 of Anser brachyrhynchus. Taxonomy (NCBI): domain Eukaryota; kingdom Metazoa; phylum Chordata; class Aves; order Anseriformes; family Anatidae; genus Anser; species Anser brachyrhynchus. The sequence goes on from NC_137700.1 coordinate 11,911,961, forward strand.
GGATGCCAGAAATTTACCAGTTCCACCACTGCTTCAAACACAGATTTCTAGTTCCTGAATGAGATTTAAGAGGCATAATACTGACCAAATAAAAAATGTATGGGCGATCTCCTTTCTCACAATTCCTCACAGGCAAGCTCTTGATTTCATTTTTAATAATACGTTATTTAGATGTAGAGACTGTGGTCATGTGTAATAGAAAAGCACATTCTGATAGATTGATATAACAGGGGCAAACGTGCCTCTGTAAAGCATGGTGCAAATGAAGATGTGTGACCTGACTGAGTGCTTTCTTTTATGACCATGATGCCATATATTTAAAGACACGCTTTAGAATAAATGCAGATCTCTTGAATTAGCTTAGAATCATATTTCTTGGTTTCTAATGATTACAATTTTGTAACATACGGTGCAGAAAGTAAATCAGATTATGTAGATCATTTAACCCAGTACAGGTTAACTTAGAGGTGAAGTCCCTTGTAAGTCCTGAATCTGATATTTTTATACTAATTCCTATAATGATGAAATTAATTGTAATTCTATTGAATGCAACCTTCTCTTCATTAACTTTAGTGTGTCTTCATGTTTATATTTGTAACTCAATTGTGGTCATGATTTTGGCAGCTCTTCCCCAGCAGAATTTGACTTGATGATTTAGGAGACTGAAAACTGTTTGGTCACTCTTTCCCCTTATATATTGTTATAGCTCCATTCTGATCCTATAGAAGTTTACATCAGCTGGGGACTTTTCCTGCTATCTATCACCATAAAACCATTGTCCTACAAAAAACAATATAGATGTGCTTTTTTTTTTTTTTTTTCTTCTGGAGCTAGATCATGCATAGAGGTAGCAGGGTCTAAGACTTATGATGTCAGTGCTTTCTTTTGTGGAAGACAGTGACCTGAGAGTTTATGCCTGATCTGTGCATCTGGATTGGTGGATAAATATCCTACACCACAAGAAGTTGTAGCTACTTTACCCACAAGAGAGGTTAAAAAGTTTGTAGGAGGGACCACAGCAGCTCAGTTCCTCAGCTCTGTCAGGTGGTAAACGGGACAATGCACAGGCTTGACATGGGTGATGATGGAGTCATTGTTACAATAAGAACATTAGCAACCTTAGTCCTGGGCTCTGCATAAAGCTCTGCTGTGGATTTTGTTTGGGCACAATCTGTATGGGAGCCCATGCAGTATGGCGAGTCAGCAGCTGTTGTGCTTTTCCAACCACCTGGTTCCCTGCATGGTATCCCATTAGGACTGAAGACTGCTGACTCTGGCAGAACCCCATCTGTGATTGCAGGTGTCACTGCCAATGGCACTGTGGCATGTAGCGAACCTACTGAGCTGCAGAAACTGATGGAAGAGCAGTGTGGCTGGAAAGTCTCTCCTAGCTCCCACATACAGATATGTCTGTGTTAGAAGACTGGGGCCTCTTCCCAGTATACATGTGGCAAAAGTAAAGCTGAAAAGATTTCAGGGCTTTGTTGCTCAACATAAAGCAACTTGGGTTTTATACTGCTCGTGGAAGATACCGTTTTGTCAGTCTAATTTAATTACATTTCATATTGAACTTCAAGCATGTGTATATTTTGAGTAGATTTCTCTACATTATTAGTTATTTAAAAAATTGTCCTATTTGATATAATATATTAATTAATATATTAATTTTTATTTTTTATATTTTTATTAATATATTATTAATAATTAATTAATTAATACACAATATATTTTCTTTTCAGGTTTGAAACCTTTAGGGTAGTTAGTGGTCATCTTTTCAAGTTCACTGTAGCAAAGTATACTATTTAAGGTAGAAAACAGAAGCTAAGATTAACAAATATTTGCTGGGCACTTAGGAAGTATCACTGCTTTATTTGGCTATTATTATTATTTTTTTTTTTTTTTGCTACAGTTGGTAATGCAGTGTTTTGTAGGGTCATATACATGCCTCCGGTGGAGTTGTAAAATGCAGTATTTAGGTCTATGTTGAACAGAGTAATGCTCTAACACATTCACCTCTTCCAGGTCACTGTAGGGGTACGTTAGGCAGAGAGAAGAAACTTGCTTTGGCCATTGTCTGGGCTCTGTTTCTTTATGAGTAAGTAGGGAATTGTGGTTTCATGTCTCTCAGGTGGGCCATTATATTTAACACCAAATGCTAAGAAATGAGGATGAAAATAACTGTTTTATCATTATGATCATAATAGTACATTATCTAATGCAAACCAATATGGAGAAGAGTTAACAAAGGATGTTTTATATTTTGTTAGCTGGTTTTAATTTATCAGCTGCCAGTTTCAATATATTTCTCTTACTAGTTGTACTGCAACTTCTGGAAAAACATCTACCCCCTACCATTCAAATTCTGATGGGGAGTGTGTGAATGTTCTTGTGCGTGTTCATAATGTTTCCAGGCAGATTCAAAATGTTTGTTTAAAAGCTAGAAAAATCCGGTCTTCAAAGTTCAGAAGAACTCCACTGCTCATAGTGATGTGCAGAGATTTATCATACTGATGCCTGTTAATACCTCAGGGAAATTTATGCCTCTTGAGTAATGGAATAAACGTTGAGCCTCAATGCCAAGGTGCTTATGGGTTACAACTGTTGGGAGTACGTTATAGTGTGGTTCCAAGCAAAAAAGGGCTGTGTGCACAAATGAGATAATCATGAGTCATCAGCCCTGTTGCTCTCCCTGATACTAGCCGGGGGATATTCCTGTGGCAATGGATTGGCAGCCACGGCACAGCTCCGCTGGATGCCCTGCAACATGCACATCATCAGCCTTGCGGTGTGGCAGGCTGTCTTGCATGGGGCAGTGTGCATCGTCACTGTGAGAGGTTTCCATCCAGTTTTGTCATGCTTCTGTAATCCCACGGGTCCATGGTTGCACAGAAAATTCAGATCAGGATTAAACTCTGAGTTTTGAAACTTGTGCAGAAAGCACAGTAGTTAAGCATCAGTGTGCATCACGGGACACATGCACGTATGCCTCTTAGTTGATATAGTAACTAGCATTCATGGCGCTCCCAGGACTGATTTTAGAGGAACAATAGTAAAACTGAAGTATAGTTTTCTGTCAATTTTGAGGGCTAAAGTAATCAGACAAATGCAAGACAGCAGGAGCTTCTTCATAGGAAAGAAATGTGAAAACACATATTGTTCCCAAGTATTCAAAGAACTTGTTTCACCTTTGCGTGGAAAAGTTTGAGCATTCACATACGCCTGTAGCAGTACAGTCAAGCAGGTGAAAGTTTCAGATAAATCAAAGATGCAAGAATTATTTTATTATTGAGCCAAGCAGGTGAAAGTTTCAGGTAAATCAATGATATGAGAATTATGATGCCTTCAAAAGTCAGTAATAACAGACAATGAGTTTTGTTTTGCCCAAGAAAACAGATGACCGTGATCTATTATTTCACAGTGGTTTTGATACTTAAGCTTATGCTTTCAGTGAAACAATCTGATGGCCAGAAATCAGACATTGTTGCAGATGAATGTTTTTTCAAATGTTCTATATTATATTGGCAGTGACGTGAAGTACCTTTTGTTGGAGGATCTTAAGATGTTACTGTAAGAACTAGCAGTGGGGTCTGATGAAAGCAGCTCCCGTGGCAGCCAGCTCACGAGAGGTATAGCTTTGTCAGGTCTCTAAAGTATCTTGATTTTTCCTAGTGTAGCCCAGGCTTATGATGTGCTGTTCTGATTTCCCTCACACAACATCTCTACTTCTGCCAGTTCCTTGTCAGTGTTTCCACAAGAAACCTGTTTTGCCATGAAATTGATGTGTTGGATTATGTGGAGCTCTTACTTATTGTGATCAGGATGGTTGGTGGCATTATTTCCTTCTGCACACAAAAAAAAAAAGGATTTATTTCCTCCTAAAGGCAAAAAAATTATCTTCTTGGTCACCTTCTCCAGGTGCTGTGATGGAGACATCCCTCAGCATGGGTTTGCTGCTTTCTTGTGGTAATGAGGCTTTCTGAACATTTAATAGCACTTCTGGGTGAGCACTCCAGGAGAACGCGTGGCTCTCAGAAGTAGGTGGTATGGATTGCTGGGCAGGTTAAAAGTTAGCTGTATGCAATATGGAGGGAAGAAAGGAGCAGACAGAATGATAAGAAAATGAATCCCATGGATTGTGGAGGAACATGTAAATAACCTGAATTAAGTATATTATGCAGCATGCAGATAAATCCCTTGTGATTGTCAGGATGAAAATTTGACCTGTCCCTTTACCCTTAGATCTACCTCAGGTTCTAACTGTTTTGTGCCATCCTAGCTGTAACACGACAATTTGATCACAAAGTAGAGTTAAATGATAATAAGGATTAAAACAACAACAACAACAAACAACAAAAACGCATTTTAAAATAATATTTTCCTAGTGGTCAACAACAGTACTTCAGACTCTGAGACTGTAACAACTGCCCTTATAGTGTGGAGAAAAAATGCTTAAGTCTTGAAATGATCAGAAGTCAGATGTCAATCACAGTGTTCTAGGAGGAGTTTCTTTGAAAATGTTTGAGTGTTCATTGTGACTGTTTGGAAAGCATGGCAAGGTGGAGCTGTCCTAAGGTGTCCTGTCTTGATGCTAACTGAGCATGACCTAGGGCTTCTGATGAAACCATGAAACAGTTATCAATTAGCATCAGTTTCAGGAAGCATTATCATATCAAGACATCTCAGGGTGCCTTTACAGAAGAAAAAAATACAATAATTTAATAGCTCCGTCTGCTGTGCCAAACGAATGACTCAAAGCAAAGCAGAAATAAATGACTGTGAGCTATAGTCTCGCAATTGCACCAGCCTGCAGGAAAGTGTCAATTTATTTCCAAAGTATTTTTGCTAGGAGTGATGGGAGGTGTCATTATAGAGCTTGAGCTTGTCTGGAGAGTTAAGGACACCTAGCTTTTTATTCTCCATTTCGTAGCGCTGATTTTGATTTCAGTTTTCAAAAGGCCTTCACGCAACAAAATCAGGTGAATGACACAAATGTGCATTTTATACATATCTGAGCAGAAGTTCACTGCTGAAAAGAGGGTGTTGGCATAGGCTCGTGTTCCTCTAGTAAACTCAAGGGCAGATGCTTCAGTCTGTATAGGGCCTCCTCATAGCTGTGGAAACAGAGCTGGCCAGGAAGTGTTTTTTTGTTTTGTTTTGTTTTGTTTTTTCCCCACTGAAGTTTGAATTTCGAGGGAAAATTCCATTTTGATAGACTTTTGCAGAGATCCACAAGATGTTGCAGTTAAGTTAGTTTTGCCTTTTTATGTCTTACCATATTTTGTGTGGTAGGCTTTATTTTTGGGTCAAACTTCATGCCCTCAGTACACCATCACTTTTCGTTGGTGAAGGCTTGCCAGGGTGCTGGAGGACAGGAAGGAGAACAGCTCCATCAAGGACAGTGACTGCATTAACGCTAAAGTGATGGTCACGCCAGCTGGAATGTTGAAGGCACTAATGTTTAGTCCCTTTCTCATCCAGGTTGGCAACCTTTTCCCATGTGTGCTGTATGTAAGCTATGATACTCTAAAAAGGTATAAATCTGCTTAACTTAAAAGCCTGGAAATCAAATGAAAAAATTACTGTGGTGACCTTACTTCTGCTCCTTGTATGATGAACTTGATGGCATCCTAAACCAGTCTTAATGCGCTGGAGCAGAGCCTGAAGTTGGCAGAAGCGTACAGCTTTGGCTTCAGTTGCTGAGATGCCAGAAGAGATTGGAAGTCCTTGAAATTCTTCCAAGAAGTCACTTTGTCCTGGATGGAAACTGGCATTTATCAGTGCAGATGATAGTGGTGTATTTTAGATGGCATCAATATTGATTTGTATACAGTGCGAGCTTTTAAATATGATTTAAGATAAAGCTCAACTAAACGTAAGATGTTTCTCCACAAAGCATTGATTTAATGTTAATGTTTTATATGTTGCTTTCTTTGCTGTAGCCTTTCCCGTGGCTTGTGGAGACATCCCAAAAATGCCTCTCTGTCAGCATCTGTGAAAGCACCACAAACACTTGTGCCACGGGAGTAAGTAACCAGAAGTTTAATTTGTACTGTCCATCAGGCAGCTTCAAATGCAATTAATTTATGGTGGTCACTAGTATTCATCCCAACTTCGTTCTTACCCCTTGGTGTGCTTGCACTTGGGTTATTGTTTTCCCAAAGGTGATGAAGAGCGTGGAAATGCTGGATGGAGGTATAGAAAAGTTAAATCAGGTTTCTTTCTTTTTCCAGTTCTATGGGGTAATTTCTTATGTTTTGCCCGTTAGTGTTGGGTATTTTAAGTGAAGTCCCTGCTAGGCTAAGAGGGAGAATTTCGTAGGATTTGTATTTAAAGTAATCGATGGCGGTCTCTGCTAGGTGAAATTACTGATGCTGAGCATCCCTCACCGTGTGCGCCTCCCTGCTCTCGCTTGGGCGTTTCGAAGTGCGAAGGCAGGGAGCGGTCGGAGCGGCAGCCGCTGCTGGGCGTCCGAGCGCTGCCGTCCGGACGGAGGGACGGACGGACGGACAGACAGACAGACAGACAGACCTCCAGCGCAGCGCTGCCGTGGCGAGGCGACGGCAGCGCGGGGAGCGAGGGAGCCAAATCCCGGCAGGTCGGAGAGGCGGCGAGGGGGGGCCGGGTTTTCCTCGCAGGTCCGGGCGCCCCCTTTGGCGCTGCTCCCGGCGGGTCCCTGCTGCGGGGGCTGCCCGAGGGGAGTCGGGGGGGGGTCACTGGGGGCCGGAGGTCGCGGCCGGGGGGGACCCGGCGCTGTTTTGCTGGCCGGGGGCCGGTCCCGTAGCGTTGCGCTCGATGCTCAGGTCGGGGGCTGTTAGCCGCGGCTTTTTGGGGCTGCTTTTCTCAAGAGACCTGTCGCTGAGTTGTTGAAGGGTGTTTTTGCCTTGGCTTGATTTTTTTTTTTTTTTATTATTATTATTTTTTTTTTCCCGCTTGCGGTTTAAAAGTGGCGTTTCGCCGCTCAGCGGGATGCTCGCATTCCGGCTTACTTTGGTCGCCTGCCAGGTAGAGCTCATCTCTTTTCAGCATCCTCCTACCATCAAGCAAAAATCGTCTCCTCTCCCCAGGATTAATTATTCAACACGTTTAATGTGTTCGGCTGGGGGTGAGAGGCGGCCGCTTGGATGCGTGCTGGTGCCGCAGCGCCCGTCCCCGCTTTGTCTCGCACCTGGTGCGTTCGCGCCGCTCCCCCGGAGGCCGGGGGCTGGCTCAGAGACCCCCGGTGCAGGTGGCGGTGCCGGTCCCGGTGCCGGTCCCGCCGCCCCCGGGGATGCTCGGGGCGGGGCGCGGGGCGGCCCCGGGGGGGTCCCGGGGGGGCCGGGCAGCGCGGAGGGGAGCGGAGCGGAGCGGCCTCGCCCCGGCGCGGAGGAGGGGCCGGGGGCTGGCCCCAGCCGGGCGGTGCCGGCGGCCGGGCAGCGCTGGGGGGCGCGGGGCTGCGCCCAGCCGCTGACTCGGGCTTCTCCCCGCAGAGCCCCGGCGGCGCCGGCAGCGCGGAGGGCACGGGCAGCTCGCTCCCGGCCGCCGGCCGGCTGCAGGAGGAGCGGCGGAGGGGGGCAGCCCGGCGCCGTCCGTCCCGAAGCAGCGCCGTGCCCGGCCGGGCCATGGGCAGCCCCGACTGAGAGCCCGCAGCGGGGAAGATGCCCTCCGCCGGGCGGGCGGCGGGCTTCCTCCTGCTTTGCGGAGGTAAGTGCCCGAGAGCCGGTCCCCCGGCGAGTTTGCGGGGCTGCGGGGCCGCCGGTCCGGCTCCGCCAACCTTTGCCAAAAGGCGGACGAGGTACGAATAACCCTAATACTTTTTCTTTGCTTTTTAAGCTCTAAAGCTAAGTTAGAACAGATGTGAGTTTCCTTCTTCTTTAAATTTATGATGTGAAAGGGAGGAATATTCAAGCGCGTTCCTATTTTAAGTTTCTACAAGATCGCTCCTTCTCGGTTGTCCCCCTCCCAGGGCTTTATGCGTCGTCAAATTAAATTGGGATTGGATTGATAAGTGAAAATGACCAAAAGATGAGAAGTTATTGAATCGTAACTTAGATGATGCTATCCGCAGATGTCAACTTTCTAAAGTAAACAGAAACCCCATTATATCTCTGTTTCTTCCATATGGCAATGTTTGCCAATGCATTTCTGGTGTTTACATGAGTAAATCAAAGTTGTTGTTTGCTCGAGAACACGGCACAACCCTGCAGACCAAAAATGCAGTTCTGAAAAAAAAAAGGCAAAGCCTAAACCAGCCCAGTAGTCCACCAGCTGGAACAACGGAGCACAGTGCAATATTGCTGTACTTGTGATTTTCTATGAAAAGTGCAACAGCTTGCTCCTTCTCGTTATTGTTTCAAATTAATTATAGTAGTTCACCCCATCTTAAACTACTCTTTGTAAGTCAGAGGTTGTAAAGCCTCTATTTTATATAATTTTATTTTTTTCTTTTTCTATGCTAAAATATTTAAGTTGCCCCTATGCTTTCTCATGTTGGTATGTTATTTTTATCACCCTCTGATCTTTATAAAAACTCTCTGGTGCTCAGACCTAGAATGTCTGCGACTAGCATAGGCAGAATACGCATAGTCTAAGTACTAATTAAAAATGAATAAATAAATAGAATGTGTTGTATCCCAAGTCATTTCACTGTCAGGAAGAATTAGCCATACTTGTATTGCTAATGGATGATCTATCATGCTGCTTTACTTTTATCTTTGTATTTATGGCAAATCCATTTTCTTTCATGTTTATGGCAGAGCTAAGAGAAATGTAATCTACCCAGGATCTTCAGTTTGAGGGGTATGGTTTATTTAGTCTAAATAGCGCATGTGCATTTGCTTGAAAATGATTTTCAGTGGTTTCAGTTTAAGCTGGACAGATGAACTTGCTCCTATCCATGCTGTGATCCCCCAGAAAATTCCATGTACTAAACATAATGGATGCTTAGACCACCCTCCTAAGCTGCTTTATTCCGTTGGCTTTTTTCTTCTTCTTCAGTATATCCCTTTCAATTGGACTGTCTTTTGATTTTACTTTTCTAACTGTGGGTGGGGAAGGGAGTTATCTTTGTGTCTTCTCCCTACTCCAGATAGATATCTAAACCTTTCTTCTTTAAGTATCCAACCTAAGCAGATGGATATCAGTTCAGTGAGAGACTTGTTGTTATTAAATATGACCATGAAGTGTTAACTCTTGGATTTGTCCATAGCTTGGAGGAATATTACAGAAGTTACTTTGAGTTGGACAGACTGCCAAGTAGATTTCTTTTTTAATACCGCTTGCTTATACTTACCGTAAATATTATTTTTGTTTACTCTCTCAGCTCTGACTGGTGAGGCTTCATGCTTGATTCCCCTTAATTTTTACTAAAACCACGGGGAAGAAAAGTTGTATACATTTAGATCGTACTTCAGAGTAATTGTATTCATAGTCATTGCAAGAAGTCTAGCATATTAGCAATGTCATATGGGTGTCTGCTGCTAGAGAAGCACTGTTTCACATTGTTTAGATGTGTGACTCTAATTCCTATTTATGTAATAAAAGCTGAGTTGACAAGAGGACTGAGATCAGTCGTTTTGTCTTGGGGGCGTTAGCAAAATCCCAAGGTGCAAAGAGTGCTAGTTTAGAAACTTGTGTGTGATGCTGCGGTGCCCTGGCAGAGGGAGGAATGCAGTCAAACTTTGTTGAGCTCCATCCTAGGGGAAGTCTGGAGTTTCTTCAGTGCTGAGTATGCCATGCCCTCACTGGACGTTATGAAGAAATCTCTCTCACCTGCGTTAGACCTGGCCATAGAGGATTGCCACCAAGGTTAATATACAGTGATACCCTTGCACTCAGCTCCTGTTGGTGTATCTTTGGTTTATCTAACCTGTGGCATCTTGGAAAGGTTAGAATTGCAGTAGTTCTTAAGAGGGGTGCTCGCAGGTAATCCAGAGATTTCTTAAACTTGGATAAGATTGTCTTTTACTAGGTGAGCTGGATTAATCAATCTGGTGAGCATGCTGTTGGTTGCAAGGATCAGATCTGGTTCTTTTCTATTGGCAGGCTTTGAGAAGTGCAGTGGACCATTTGTTCTGAAGCAGAAAGGCTGCAGACTTGCTGCTTCTGCATCATGAGCAATGTGGGAGTCTCTTGTAGGCACTGATATTGACATGAGGCAGCCTAGAAATGCAAAAAGTAAAAGTAATGTCTCTTGTCAGGTTAAGCCTACTGTTGTTTCATCAATATCAATTAAAAGAAACGCAGATTTATGTTATAGAATGAATATGAATATTTTTCAGAAGTGGGATGTGGGATACGCTTAGTACAATAGTCTCATCTGGAAAGTAATTTTTGTTATCGAAGGAAGTACTTTCTAAAGGATCCGTTTTCAGTAAATGAAGTTTGTAAGCATTACACTGTGTGTTTTATAAGAATGAAAGGGAAACATGCTTCTACATGTAAATAGGGTTGCAACTTGAACACAAGCTCTCTTGAATACAAGCTATTTAAAACTTTAATTTTATTGACTGTGATCTGAAACTACTGATGAATGTATTAATTCTGGTATTCATTTAAGCACTATATGGGACCGATTCTTACTGTGCACTTTCATGCTGCTAGGGTTACTGTTAATGTTTTATTTTGACTGCTTATAATTTACAAGTCCTGGCTCAACTCATGCATTCAGATCAAGGACAGACTTTAGAAACCAACTGTGCAAATATTGACATTCTTCTCCCCTAACTCTAGATATTTAGTGTAATATTTGTATTTCTTGATAGAAAAAGGATGTTTTCCTTTGGAAAAAAAAAAAAAAACACCTATGCGATTCTTCCAAAAAAAGATCGCCTCTGCACTAATGTTTTTAGACCAAAACAGTGCTAATCGGATCAAATGGTGGAGCACAGGCCACTGAGTTGAGTCACAGACCAGGCTAAAGATAGACATAAATTTGTTTGTGTGCCTGTCATTTTGGCAGTGATCTGGTCAGACAATATGTGATTCTCATTTTATTTTCTTTAGATTATATTCCTGGCTGTAGGGCAAGGGAAAATGGAATCTGTGGAGAAAAGTGAGTGGTACTTTGTTAGATCTTACATGTCACGTTTGGAGAGGGCATAGGAGCTGAGAAGAAACTTCAACCCCCGCTACTCTTTTTAGGAGGAAAAGAAAGAAGAAGAGCCTTTGGTTCTTTCCTATGTTGTTATTTTTCTCTGTCCCTAGGTTTAGTACCTTATGCGCTGTCTCTTTTCCAGGCACCTAGCTGCCCACTGGTGGTGCCAGTGCTTCCTCTCGCTCAGGTCCCCAGCTGCTGCCTGTGCGGCCATGAAGCTGCTGCTTCACTCGCAGAGCTGGTGGCAGGGCTAACCCCAGCACTCCTCCTGACTTCTGGGGAAGGTGCCTTGCACCTTCCGTGTCTCTCCTCACTTGATTCCCATCGCTAGGTTCTTCACCTTCCAGTTCTTCCACAAAACAACTTTTGCACTGAAGTTCATAACCTGCAGGCTTTTCCATTTCACAAACAGTAATGTGCTGTTAGTTTTTTTTGTTTGTTTGTTTGTTTTTTTTTGCTTTGGGGGAGAGATTTTAAAACCACGACTATAGGACCCATCTTTGTGCTATATGTAATTCCCTTACTTTCCATTGTTATTTTTGCTGTACCTTCTGTACCTCAGATGCCTGTATTTGCCTTGTCTTCTCACTGTGTGTTATAGGGCAATATTCCGCATTGGCTTGATTAGTTCTGCCAGTCATTCTGTTGGGCTGTTGGTCTTTGGCTTCATTCGTGGGTTTTGTTACTAACATAAAGACAGCGTAAAGGAAATTAATATGAAGATTATGAAAGGACAGCATTTTAATGCTAAAACTCACATTCATTAAGCTTTGATTAACAAAGATTTCTTGTGGTATTAACATAAGCAGTCAGCTCATATGCCAGTGCTGCTTCAGCACCTGAATACTAGATACACATTGAGTAGTATGCCAGCATTCTGTTTTCCATCTGTGTGTTACATTACAGTCTGCTATTTTTCTTCTTCTTTTTACTGAAACAACAGACAGAACTGATGAGAAAACATGTATTTTGTTCACTCCCTCTTCCCCCTCTTCCTCCCTGCTTTGGGCCTTGGCAGGAGTGAAAGGATTTGTTCATTTGTTGATGTACTTGCTTCCCTGGCACCACTGCTCAGGCTGGTAACAAGGCAAGTACAAATTCTGGTCCGTGTAGGGTTGGAGCTTGTTTGGGGACAAACAGTCAGTAGATCTCTCCTCCATATCTTATCCGGCAACTTTATGGTTTGATGCATTCAGCGTATTCAAAAGGAGATAGACCAACAGGAGAAAGAAGTCAGTAAGCAAGAATCCATAGCTACCACTTCTCCGGGGCTGCCGTCTCCCCCATCGCGTGACGTAGCGAATGCCAAAGTGCCACGGGTTGGGAAAAATACTAGGGGAGCTCAGTGTTTTGTGCTGAGCCCCTTTGTGTTTTTACACAAAAGTGGTTAGAGTCCATCTGCGATGAAGAGCAGGTTTGCTCCATTCATAGGTTGGCATTCTTAAGTTTTCCAGCGGAACCGAGGGTGTTGTTACCAGCTGGTGATTGACTGGAATTGTCTTTTGTTTATGAAATGTAACAAACTGCCCGGCACTGCTGATTGAGTCGGTCTATTTGTAATGTTGCAAAACTGATTTTAACTTGGACAGTAATTTGCTGAAGTGAACAAGGTGCCATATTCAGAGCATGCTGTTTCAGCATTGACATGTTTGTGGTGCAGAGTCAGGAACTGCTCTTAGTTCCTACTTTTTACTTACCCTTGGTTTGGCAGAAGCAGAACATTAAAATTCACTACGTTATTCAAAATAAACTTTGAAATTGTTTATTCTCCAGATGTACTTTTTTTTATTATTTAAAACTCTCTTACGTTTTGGAAGGCAAACAACTGGAGCATTGCAAGGATAAATAAAGCACTTAGCATAGGAGAAGGATAGATTTGAGGTTTGCATATTAGTTTGGTCAGATCAGGATTCAAGTTCAGTTAACAGCTGTACTACAGATTTGCTCTGTGTCTCGCTCTATCTCTAGTTTTCTCTTTGGTAGAATGCTGCCATCAATAAAACCCTCCTTTGCACATCATATATACTGTTGATTGTATATAACAAACCCAAGGCATAATGGGGTTGGCATAAAGTGGAGAAAATGTGCTGAAAAACTTTACAGAATTTCTAGAGTGATGGCACGTGCATTAGGCAAAAACAAAGCATCAGAGAAGCTGGAGGAAGCTATAGAGTAAGATCTGTTCAGAGGCTTCATTTTTACAACCAGATCTTGTCCTTTGTCAGTGAGATCTATTGGCCGCTTCTGCAGTGTTTTGGCAAAGTCGCTACAGCATGAACCTTTTGACAAGTTGTAATGTTTATTAGGTTGCTAGTTAATAAGGTTATTAAGAAAACTTTTGTTACTAAAAAGTGAAATAGTAAGTCAGCTGAGGAGTGAATAGCCAGTGGGATATTGCTGCTTTTGGAGTTCAGATGTTTTAGAAGTACTGTTAAAGGTATCTACAGCTATCCTATTCTTCAGATGTGTTGTCTTCTCCCCCCATGTACACAGAACACAAAACTTTTTTTTCAAGATCACTTCTAAACAAAACAAAATACAACAACAACAATAATAAAAAAACACAAATAGTGAACCATAACTGTACTGGACGCTTTTCTTTTTTTTTTGTTTTAACCTAAAAGAGGTGCTAGGTAAATCTGCTGAACTAAAAATGATCATCAGCTCTTTAAAGCTTAAGGGAAAATTGTAGTGATCACAATCAAAAAAGGGAATTAGAAGCTTTACTGGGATAATATTGCCAAAAATGTTGTTTGACTGGATTACTTCAGAAATTTGGCTAACTAAATCAGGTGATTGTAAAAAGAAAATGGATGTATTACTCCTAATGGTTGTCTAATGGCTTTTCAGTGTATGCATTTAGAAAACTAATTAAACATTATATTTAACTGATATAACAAAGTTGCTTGTGTTGCTGTAATGGGTGTTTTTTTTAGTGTCCATTATGGCTTTCTTCTAAGTGAGACAAATTTTACTCTCAGATAATAGGATTAAACGTTGTTTTTTTCCTGATTCAGAGACACCAAATTTTCTTATATAGACAATTTGATTATCTGTTCTCTTTGTGTGAAATGGCAAAAGTCATGCTGACATCAGTAGACCAGAATTTCACGTAGCTCAGAAACCCCTTACAGACTCATTTTGCCACTGAGTTACAGCAGGCAGCCACTACTCCTGTCCGCGCCATTCCAAAGCTGTCTTGGAGATGAGACTTAAATCTCAGTGTCTTTAAGACACTAAGAAGTTTCTCTCTTTTTCTGTAGAGTAGATACATAATTTCAGGTGCCATTCCTTTATCAAGAGCTGAGACTGTGAGAATGGTGCCTGACAAGATTGTTGTAGAGCAGTTCCCTTTGACTCAGTTAAGAGTATACCTCCATACTGATTAGCTTCAGGATTCTTTTGCTTTTACTGGTAAGGTGGCCTTCTATATCCCATTATCTACAAGTGGACACTGAAAAGCATTTATGCAAAGAGAAAGGAGGATTTAAGACATACGAGTAGCTTACAAAATGTTGGTGAGAATGGATTTGATTCTGTAGGTTATCATCGCCATCCTCACACACTGTTCCTCAAAAATTACTTTGCAGGTTGAAAATAACTTCTTGTATTGCTGCTGTGTGTTTGGGAGACAGATACTGGCCACCAGTGTTCCTGTGGCTTGGCACAGAAATGGGGGGGGGGGGGGGGAAGAAATCTGATTAGTACAAATAAAATGGAACACAAAGTTAAAGAAGAGCTAGACTTAAATAAACTTAGCCCATAACGTTCATGTATGGCTTTAAATAGCTGAATTTGTTTGAAATGAATTATGCATGTTTGTTTGGGAATACCCAGTATAGAATGATTAATACATAATGACAGTCATCTCAAAGCAGGAGAGTTTGAAATGTGTATGTACTCTAGGGCTGTAATCAAGCTTTCTTTTACAAAGAATAAAAACAGACACTGGCAAATTATATAAAAATATTTCTAAATTACATTGCCATTGCTTTGTGGTCTGCAAGACTGTAAGACGGAAGGGTGCTGGTCGTGAAATATAAATACCAGGGAGTGGGAAGGAGAGCATAAAAAACTTTCATCAGGAGAGGGCTTAACATTTTGGTGGATTTTACTAGGAAAAGGATTTTTTTCTGGAAAAAAAAAATCAATTGACAGGGGAATGAGAGTGGATTTGGGTAAAGGGCGTTTCTGTTTTGATTCTGTCACGTGAAATTGTACTGTGATAACTGCAAAGATCTGATAGAACTTTTGGAGCAAATGTTCAATGCTTGTTATTAGTGACACCAACAAAATGTTCTTTTGGCACCTCTGGTATTAAGAATGTTGTTTTGGAAAGCCCTTTAGCCAAGCCTTCTCACATCTCTGAGGTATTAGGACCAGTTTTAGCAAGAAATATAGGCACGTGCTTAGGATTAACCTGTCCCAGCAAAACATTTTAAAATAGTCTTGCATGCTCTGAACTGAATTGCACAGACACATCCAAAGTTAAAACTGTAGCTGCGCATTTAGGTCACAAATTTCTTTTTTTTTTCACCCTTTCCTGGAGTGTACATAGATGAACAACTGTCATGGCTCCAAAAGGCAGGTTTTCCTCGTGTGTTAGTAATGCACTACAATTAAATGCAATATCTCAGACTTCCTTTGTCACCCTGGATACAAAGGATCCAGCTAGTTTGGAAGCACTATCTTTGGAAAGAAATACAGAAACAAATATAAAGAAATTATAATTGCCTGTTACTGCTTTTGAGTAATTCAGGGTAAAGGCTTCTCTAGTTGAGGCTGTGGATGTTATTGAGACATAAAAGACCAAGGGAGATGATTTCTGTACAATGATTCATCCCAATTAAGGAAAAAAAAGCAATTTGTTTAAATTTTGCTTTTGAACACATAAGTTTTAAAGTGATGAGGGGGGAACAATATAGCTCCAATATAAATTTTATTGCGCATTTCAGTTCAGCATTGCTGACACGCTCTGAATGAGAAAGCGTTCTAAACGGTTTTATTGCTTTGCTCAACTTTTGCCTTGGAGAAGAGCAGAAGAGTTGTCCTAATTTGCTTTGCTAAGGACTTTTTTGGGCAGGGAGAGAGTTTGTACCATACATTTTTCCAGTTTCTGTTGTATTTAAAAATGTTAAAAAAAAAAACACATTTAAAACACTTTCTGCTAATTCAACAAGGAGGATTTTAAGGGATTTTAAAGGATTTTAAATATAAATTAAAAAAATATAAATATAAATTAAATATAAATTTCCTATAAAACCTCTATATATTTTCCTATAAAACCTCTATTTAAAAAAAAAAAAGGGGGGGGGGGGGAACAACACATTTTTTTCCTTATAGTATTGATCCAGCCTGTTATTATTGTGGTAAAGGTCCTTATTTAACTACTTCTCTTCTTACATTTTAGTCTATTAAAATTTGAAATGAAAACTGGACCAGAAGTTTCAGGGCAGTAAATGCCTAAAGAAAGTAAGTCTGGAAGGCCTCAGATTTTTACTTCTTGCTTTATCTCCCTCTCCCCTTTCTGGCTGCCACAGGTTCCATTTTGGTTTGTATCGTGACAATATTTTTTCAAAAATTTGTTCAAGCCTTGCCTTCTAGCATCATGCAGCTAGGTGGGAATTCTGTTTCACTGTACCAAAAAATTCCATCCTTTGCCTTTGCACAGGAAATCTTGGCGTCATGACATAGATATTCTAACTACCTGACAATTTGAAAGCGGATTATAAGAAGCTATACAATTCTGTACTTTTAGCCTTTCAGGGTTTATTTGTCTATGACATGGCTCCTAGGAGACAATGAAGGAAATGCATGTGAAGTATTTAGGCCAGTAATCCCAAACTCAGTTTAAGTAGTTACCGTCAGAATAATGAAGAGAGTGGTAACAAGGACTTTTCCTTATTTTGTGAAGCGTTCTGTCACTAAGAATCCTAATGAGATGGGATTTTCTTTTTCTTTCCATGTTGATCCTTGGTGGTGGTGCTGATACAAGAATTACCATATGGAGTTAACACTAAAACTCCATCTAGCAAAGCGACATCATCTCCTGACGAAGACTGGAAGTATCGAGTTTTGAATGGTACATTTTGGCTTTCATACCTCTTGGAATGCAGAGGATAATAACAAGAAATTCAAGAAATACTGATTTTGAAGAAAGGTAGAAATGACTGGCAATATTCATTCACAAAGGCTGCAATCACTGTGGGATTTCTGTCACCGGGAGTATTTTAAGAACAGGTAGGACAGGAATGCATTGAGGTCAGTTATGCGTAGTCATTCCTACTTTTGGTGAGTTAGATGACCTCTGAAGGAAACTTCTGACTGATGATTTTGTGCTTAGGGTGTAAGAAATAGGATGAATACAATCTTTGTATATCTGAAGTTAATGCCTGGTGTTTGATCAATCAGCGCTCTTTAAGAGAGCATGATACCTTGAGTCTGTGTTCAATGCAATTTGAGAGTCAGTATCAAAATACGTATGTTGTTAATCACCAACAGCTGAATAGACAGGAGCTGGATGCCTTTGATGTCAAGGCAAGCTTCTGGAGTTTCTGGTTTCCAGGGTCTTCAAGAATTTCCCTGGGGATATAATTGATATGTGGTTGTCTTTGTCTTTTTTAAAAATCAAGTTCTAATACCATGCTCACAGTTCTCAAATCTCAGGCAATGAGTTGGGGACCGCACACTTGTACTGAGCATTTCCAATTAGGGCCTTGAAAAAATTCTATATGCCTATGGCCTAACCTTGTCACCCAGATGAATAGAGGCAGAGCTCTTTTTGTCAGCGAGGGAAATGCATTGGAGTGATAAAACTTACTGAAATAGACGTAGGATTTGAGGATCTATTTTCTCAAGAGTTAAGCTGGATTTATGGTTTGGGTAAGCAGCTCTTACAACTAAATGAGAAGGTAATGATAGCACAAGGACTGTGCAAAATCAGTGCCAGGATTGTAACTCTACCATCAGTGTTTTACACCCTGAATCCTAATTTGCAGTTGTCAGGACCGTTTGTCTCTGACTTCTGCTGCTGAAAATTCTTCTGCAGTTTTCCTTTTTATCAGTGCAGATAAAATCTTTGCTAAATTATAATCTTTGAATAACTTCATCTTGTACTTTTTCATTGTTGGTTCTGTTTCACGGCTGTCTTTCACTGCAACAATAAATTCGTTGTAATTCCACAGCATTTTCAAATTAAGTTGTTTAAGTTTATATGCGTGTAATTTAAAGTGGAGTTTAGGGCACGAGCTACTTAGCTGCTGTTGGTCGGCAGCGCTGGTATTGTGGAAGGAACTGGTGGTGGTTTACAAAATAAAACCATGGGTAGTAATGGTACAATCCTATAATGTTATCCTATTTCCCATTTTGAAGACACTTGTTTACCATGTATTTGCCAGCATGGCATAACAGTATGTTGTATCCTATTCTAAAGACAAGGTAGAGGCAGAAAATCGGTAAGAAGTAGACTATATTCTTCCTTTCCAAGGACTGAATTTAATCCTAGTTTGTTTTCATTTAAAGCAGAATTGTTAACTTGTCAACTTTTCTGGGATTTGGACGGAAACCTCCAAATGTGTGGAACTGCTGTTGAAAATGGAATTGCACTGGGCTACGTGATTACCTTTCCAAATGTTCTGATAAATAGAATGGACACTGTCAACAGCATCTGTGACTTTTAGACATGTGAATTTTGTCTGGGATGAATGTTGTTGTACATCTCTCTCCTCGCCCCTGATTTTGAATAGCTTGTGAACACCATCAGTTCTGCAATAGAATGAAAACCTTGAGACTTAAAGGCTTTTTCAGGAAGGAGCATTATTCTTACAGGGTTGGCTTAGAGAATCCACAAAACATGTCATCTTTACTTGCTCATGACAGACATCTCCTTTTGGCAATTTTAATTAAGACTTCCCTTAGATATCACTAGATAAGAAGTGGATACACTCATGTATTAAGGAACAGGTAGCCTAAAACACTGATAACTCTGAAGTTTTTTGTGCTTGTGCTTTTGTTTTTTAGAAGCCCATATGTAGTTTGGGTCGACCAATCCTCGCCAAATGTATTAACGTATTGGTGCTTTAGAAAAGATGAAAAAAATTAAGTTGCCAAAGAGTGAATAAATTCAAAATAATTGTATAAAACAAACAAACAAAAAAACCAAACCCATACATTAGTACAGGTAGTACACTCCAGCTTCTCTGTGTATGGTTATGTTTGGGGACATTCCAGCAAAGTTAGTGTTAAAATGCTTGTTTCTTTTCTGTTGCTGATGGCAGATCTAGTTAACTGGGAAAAACAGACCTCTGTGAAGGTGAAAACAAGAAACTGTCTATGCACAAAGTACTGTCAAAAGCAGAATGGGCAAGATTTTAATATAATGGTTCACCAGTGTTTTTAATGGGGTCATATTCTTTTCTAACATCAATTAATGAAGATTGTGTTTTCCTCTAGACTTCAGTTAGCCTGCAGATGGTAAAATAATTGAGACAAGAATGAAATTGCCACTATTATTAATAGAAGGGTTTGTTAGTTTCAGTTTTCCTTTTAAAGTTGCTATGTGTGCTTCAGGAGAACATGTACATTGAGAGTGATTTCCATTCCTTCCATCACGGTAGTTTTTCCCGACATTAATTAATGAAAACTAAATTCAGTGACAACT
The DNA here is from genome assembly GCF_964034855.1 of Anser brachyrhynchus. Classification (NCBI taxonomy): domain Eukaryota; kingdom Metazoa; phylum Chordata; class Aves; order Anseriformes; family Anatidae; genus Anser; species Anser brachyrhynchus. The sequence goes on from NC_137700.1 coordinate 11,931,691, forward strand.
TCCAGAGTTTGCAAATTACTTTGGAATAAAAACTGAAAGGGAGGTATTTCCCCATTTATCTCAGAGACTTTAACATTGAAGTCTTTAAAAGTCATTTAAATAGGGTCCTTGGCAACTCCCTCATTGCTGATCATTTTAGTGGAGTTGTTTAGGCAAAGAATTTACCCATTTGGGCTTTATGAGAAACAAACGGACAGTGACGGACATCATGGTTTTGCAACTTGTCAAGTATGCAACCAAGTGTGTGTAGGTTTTGCTTGGTTTCACTCTGTAGGGTGGTGGTACTTAAATCATGTTTTAGCTCAATATATGATGCAGTGATGCTGGTGGTCATTCTCTTGATGTTGGTGTTTCCGTGTCGTGCTCCTGGCAGCTGAATATCCAGGGAAAACATGTTACATTTTGCTCTCTGGTTTTTGAACTGTTGGCCTCACATTGTGGATGGTCTGTCAACCATAGTTATCCATGAAGTAACCACGCAGTCATTTTAAACAACTATTTCAGTGGTGCTTGCAATTACAATATTGATGATAAACATGCATGTTGTTCTAAAAGAAAGGATGAGGGTTATGAGAGGTATCATCATACAAAATGCAGGGAACCTCTGTTGTAGGAGGTGATACTCTGTAACCAATTTTGAATGCTGCGGGTCATTAGACTGTTGTCTTAAAAAGATGTTATATGAAGTGCCTACCTGCCCCTCTATTTTGTTTTGTTTTTGTCTGTTTGTTTTGCATTAAAAAAAATAGCATGCATCTTTAACAGTGTATAAGAAAATCCATTCAGGAAGAAAAAAGTCAAAGCAAAAAAAAAAAGTCAAAGCAAACAAAAGCTTCAGGCTGTCTGGTGAACTTCAGAGCATTTACTTGCTGCTGTTTAGGCACAAAAAAAAAGACTGTCAAGTAGTTTTCTGAAACAATGGCCATTTTCATTATAGGAGTTTTAAAAATATGCTTAAATTTAAAATCAAACTTTTTTCAAATGCTAAAGGTTTGTCTGGTCTGTGTGCAGCTGTCAGGTTACTTGGCTTGGTTTGTTTAAATTGGAGATCTGTAAAGTAAGGATTAGTCTGATTAATCTGTAAGGTAAGGATTTCCTCTTTGTACACTTAGGCCTGCCAGATCTGGTCCAGGGCAGTTCTGGGCACTGATGTCATATACTTTAGGTGTCATATTTTAGCAACTGTTGATTAACACTTTTTCCTGTCAGCAAAGCTGGATACATTTGTCAGTGAGAAAGTGGTGGGAAAAGAAATGACCACTTCTCGTCGTGTTGTCACATCTCCAAGCAGTTGTGGTATTAAGCTCTGCTTTCTTCGCACTCGGTATGCAGAATGAATGAGGCTGTTCTAGCAGGACTTCTGTTTTTATAGTTAACCGAGCTTTGAAATTGTCTCCTAAATCATCCTTGCCAATAGCATTAACTACCCTTTTGCTGGTAGTCAGAGATTATTCTACAGTAAGTTAAAGGGTAACTCATCTTCTTCTGTGATGACAGGAAACATGGAGGGATGTAAAAGATAATGGCTAATTCAAAGCAGATCACTCCACTCTGCTTCTGGAAATCCATCAACTCCATTCAAACGTAGATTTGAAATTTTGCAACTTTGAAAGCTCCTTCCCTTTCGCTGCCTCAGTAAATTGTTATCTGGGGGGAGGATGATGCAGATGCCCTTGAATTATGATGCCTTTCATTACAAAGGGGTGAATTGCACATCAGCCTGACATTCAGAAGCCTGAAGGATTCAACTACTGTGCTTTTTTTTGTGCTTGAAAAAAAAGGTAAAAAGTGGATGCAAAATGGACAAGTGATGTGGTACTAAGGAAAGGTCTTTATCCTTCCTTCTCATTTTGCAGAAACAAGCACCTGAAAATGCATCATTGAAAAATGTACTCATGCAAAGATGAGTCATCCCAGCTGTAAGGCTGGAGTCGGTACTGAGGTGACGGGGCAGGTGGAGCAGCAGAACAGCAGGTGAATTGATCCTTGAGTAAACACCTGTGTTTGCTTTTTGGTTTATTTTCTTTTTAAAGAGAGCTGCAGCAAAAGAACAGGGAAAATCTGATGTAATAGCAAGCCATAAAAGGATATTTCAGAGGGGTGATTTTTCTTAGAAACAAGCTGTACCTAGCTCTCTTCACTTGACAGTTCCATCCATACTTCCTTGCTCATCACTTGAAGTTGCTTCTGATATGCAGAAGCTAGTTGTTTTGCCTGACAGCCAGGTAGTTGCTGTTGTCGCTGTCTGCTTCAGAGAAATTGGGTGAACAATTGGCTGGCAGGTCAGGCTCAAAGGGTTTATAGTAAATGGGGTTACGTCGGGCTGGCGGCTAGTCACTAGTACGGTTCTCCAGGGCTCCATTTTAGGGCCAGTTCTCTTCAATGTTTTTTATAAAGGATCTGGATGCCAGACTAGAATGCATACCAAACAAGTTTGCAGATGGTACTAAATTAGGAGGAGCTGTTGAGAGGCCTTGACAAAGAGAGATCTCTCTAGAGAGAGATCATGACAAATTCAAGGACTGGGCAGTCACCAACTACATGAAATTTAGCAAGAGCAAGTGCTGTTTTCTGCCCCTGGGATGGGGCAACCCTGGATATACACACAGACTGGGGGATGAGAGGCTGGAGAGCAGCTCCACGGGAAGGTATTCTGGGAGATGTGGGCAATAGCAAGTTGAACACGAGTCACCAGTGTGCCCTGGCAGCCAAAAGGGCCAACTGCATCATGGGGCGCATCAGGCACATCACATCTGATGGCACAGCACTGCTAGCTGGCTGAGGGAAGGGGTTGTCCTGCTCTGCACTGGTGTGGCCTCACCTCGAGCACTGTGTGCAGTTTTGGGTGCCACAATGTAAGAAAGACTTAACTCTGTTAGAGTGTGCACTAAGGAGGGCAACAACGATGATGAAAGTTCTAGAGGGGATGACATCAAAAGCAGCTGAAGACACTTGGCTTGTTCTGCTTGGAGAAGAGAAGGCTGAGTCTATGAAGTGATGTTTACTGTGTATGCAGAGGTGCGACCGACAAAGCATTTCTACTGAGTGTGGACTTGTTCTAGATCAAGATTGTTACCCTTAATTTTCTTGCGACATAATACTTCTGGCAAGACCAAGTAAAGCACATGAAAATTCAGACTCAAATTCCGTGCTCATGGGGAAGCTTGGTGATGAAAAGGCTGGCTGGAGACAGGAGGAACCTACTTTGTTAAGTCTCCAAAACACCCTGTAAAACACTGTGTCCAAGACAAAATTTAAGAGGAGACACCTGTTCTGAGAAGCTCCTTTTGGAGGTAGATGCAGAGTCCAGATGCTTCTGTTACAGCAACTCTTAATCTTTGAGTACAGAAGTAATTTACTTAGGCAGCATTTAGATATGATAGTCACGGGCACTATAAAAAAAACTATGAAGTAGAATGTTTTTGCTAGGCAATGATTATAATTACTCGCAACTCTTGACACGTATCATGTAGCGTGAACCATTTTTAATTTCCTGAGAACAATGCAACTTAAGATATCTTTCTTCATCAGGCTGTTTGATTTATTAGAAAACTGCTGGATCCATGTATCAAAAACTCTGTTACTGATCATTGTGCATCATTCCTACTGTGAAAAAGAGGGAAACGTGGTAGCTTGTGTGTGTTTAAATGCAAACATTTTAACATGCTATACATCTCTATCAGCTCTGCCAAAGATAAATCAAAATTCAATGCCATCCCTTCACAGTCATTGTAAAACAGAATAGGAGTTGTATTATTGAAGTGGTTCCACTGCTACCACATGCAAAAGAGATTTATTGAAAAGAGGGGAAAAAAACACTAATGTAATAAACAGATTTACAGTAAAAAACATTATTACAGTGTAGCTACACTGTTTAACAAATGCCTTACAGAAAACTATACGATGTGCCAACAAGTCTATGTTGATTTTTTCTTTGCAAGCTGATTGACAGTGATGAAATTAATCTTAAAATAGATGTATTTCCAGTACAAGTAAGAGTTTTACCAAAGGAATTTGTTTGACTTATCCCTTACAAATTCAAAATGTTGTTACTTGAGAATCAAGCAGTTCTTTTTGGTTCCAGAACGTTAAATGATTGGGAGGGGGGAAAGGGGAGGATTTATTTTTATGATTATTTTTAAAGGTGGTAGGAAATAAGATAACCACATGCCAAAAAAGTTTAAGTTTTGTACAAATGTTATGACAAACTCTGCTGCCTTCAGAGGGCTTGGACCAATCCTTATGACTCATCCTCTTTAATAAATAAATAGTAAATCCCTGAATGAGCACATCGACAAATTTTCATCCATTTTAGGATAAATCAGGGAAGGATACATTGTGAAAAGTAGCTATTGGCTGAAAAGCTTATAGCTGTTTAATAAAACAAGTGATTGGTGTGTTTTTGTAGTGAAGATGTACACTTGCTTTTTTTTCCCAGATAATATGCCTACATTTTTCTGACTTGCAGTGTAGTTGAGGTGTTTAACAGTAGCTTTCATAATTTATGGCTTGCTGGGTGACATTTTATTTCCTATTCAAGGTAGTAACAGCTCAGATTCTTCAGCTAATCACTTCTGTAAGTAAAACTGATGCACTGGATGTTTATAGAGCAATTTTCAGGCCAGGGTCTTTGAGATATTCAAATTACCAAGAAAACCATGTGGACAAACACAACCTGGTGCATGCAGATACATATGAGTCAGAGAAGATTAAAGAAGGAGGCTATAGCTGTAATGTCTAGACTAGCGTTTGTAACTTCTAATACACTGCTAATGCGGGTCTGTTTTTTCAAACAGAGGTGTTCAAAGGGAGCTTAAGGTCTATTATGAATTTTCCCCTTGTGATTGAAGTGAAATAACTTTGGATAGGATCAAGCTTTGTAGATTTTAGCTGCAAAACTCCCATTAGCTCAATCTCACCTTTTGTGTTGGTTTTGAGACCCTGTCAGAATTTCGTTTGGCTTGTGGAGTGCAGTAAGTTCATTGAGGAAATAAAGAGTTTTAGAAACCACGATTGCTCATGTAATCACATGGTAAGCAAGCTGGCAGGACAAGTGCCTGTGCCCAAAGACACTGTAGTTTATAGCCCTACATTCATAATTAGGTTTAATTTCTTAATGAAAAAAATAAATGTAGTTTAGGGGAAAACACTGTGGTGTCAGATGATTAGTGGTGGAATGAAAAGACATGCTCTTACTGGAAATCAAGTGCTTTCCTCTGATTTTAAGGCATGAATATGTTGATGAATATCAGTGATGAATATGATGCTGCCAACGTGCATTTTTTGCTGTTAGGCTTGGAAGTATAAGAACACTTAAGAGCCATGTGAATATAGATGCTTTAGAATGAAAACAGTGTAGGTATATGAGGAGAGATGAAGAGACTTGTTCATGCAGTGAAAAATAACAAGAACTTGAAAGAACAGGTTATTGTCAGAGTTGGGAGCTTTTGCATGTTGGGATTTCTTATGTGGAAAAGAGTAACCTACATGATGGGATTGTGGTTGCTGAGCTGGCATCAGAGTGACTAGTCAAGAAATGTTACAGTGGAATGGATGTCAGATGAGGAGTTAGGAAACACGGTTTCCTTGTCGTTTCAGTTGTTGGTCAAATCTCTACTGTTTCACCCTTTGTTTCTTCCCCTATTGTATGGAGATAGAGATCTAATATCGTAAAAGCTCTTTGTGGTATGCGAATGGAAATGCACTGAACATAGTAAATAAAGACTCTTAGTTCTAGTAACTAAATATCACAATTGCCTTGTTTGCTATTTTCAGGCACTGCTGTAAATTTTTTTACCATTTCAGCATACAGTTTATTGGAAAATCACGTCTTTGTTTCTCTTCCCTGATATTTCTCATCGCTTTTATCATGTGAAACTGAAACATTGGGAATAGTGGAGAAAGATAAATGCTGTCAATTCACTCTTTCATTGGTTTAACTAGAACTCTCTTGGGTATTACTTCCATTTAGAAGAATCAGTACTTGTATTTATGTCTGTTGTAAAATAGTGTTTGTTTAAAGGCAGAATTCCAAATACGTTTGTTGGCTTTTCTCCTGAAATATGACTGTAACGGGGACATGGATACCTTAGAGAGCTAAATATCCTGCAGTCTGTTTTGCTACTGATGTGCATACATAATTTCCACTGACAGTAATGGGAGTTACATGTGTATAGAAAGCAAAACAGACCCTTAAAAAATGTTGGTCAAGTAATAAAACCTAGCCTCAAAAGAGCATGGAAGTGGAGTGGGAAGGTGTCTTTTTTTTTTTTTTTTTTGCTTTCTCTTTAACTTACCTTCACCCCGCTAATGTTGGCTTAATATTATTTTTGTGGATTCACTCCTGATTTATTATGGCATGAGAGGTAAGACAAGGTCCGTGTGGAATAGGTAGGCAGAAAATAACTTTTAAATTTATTTCCTCTAAAGAGAATGAGAGTGAAAACTAAAGAGGTTGGAAAAGGTTTCCCCTTTCCCGCTCCCATAATAATTAGAAAAGTTTTCTTATTCAGTGTTTGTATGGTACGCTATCTGCCATGCTGATGTGATGCTGGCTGTCTTTTGCACATTAGCAAATAGTGTGGGATCTGTTCTGCCGAGGCTGCATGCACAGCTGCACTCACCGCAGTACCCTCAGGGGTGCACAGAGCCCTGTGCAGCTGCAGTACTGACACCGCAGTACGGCACGCTGACTGCGGGGAAGGAGCTTGGCTGTCCTTAGCTGTGGCAGTGCACAAGGACTGGGCTTTGTGCCTTGCTCTAGACCTGGGAGCTGCTCCGCCTGCAAGTCACAAAAGAAAACTTTAAGCTTCTGTTCAGTCAAATATACCCGTGGTCCTGTATCCCAGCAGCATCCAGTGTCAAAATGTAAAACTGTCTATGTCAGTGTGTTTATTGGGAACTTTACTGTACTTTACACACCATATGTTATTGTGAGTGTTGTAAACAAAAAACGTTACTGCTTTGAGTGTTGTCAGGATTTTCACTGTTTTCCTTGAGCTTCAAATGAAAAGGGAGAAGCAAATTCCTGGATAGTTAGACCTGGCAATCTGTAGTCTGTCCTCTAATTAAATTCTCTGCAACCAGCATGTTTTCATTGTTAATCAATGGACATTTGTCCTCAGAAGTAACTAATCCTGCGGAATGTAAGAAAAGTTAAAACTGTTGAGAAATCTCAATGTTACACAAAAGACATACAAAATCAAATTGTCCTATTTCAAAACAGTTGAACATCATGGCATCTTAATAAAGGGAGTGCTAGAATATGTTCTCCTAATAAACCTCTGTAAAACCTCTAAAAATAACTACACAGATATATTCTAAGTTGATTAGCAGTAATTGAACTGACTTAATGTAGTTGGATGATGTCATGTGTAATATTCCTCTAAAGTAATTTCTGTAGACAAGCCATTTGAAGTCCTCTTGCAGCCAGCAAAAACATCTTCATGTTGCTAAACTGAGTGCTCAGACTAAAGCACTCAGCAGGAGAGCTCTGACATCTGCCTGGTTTATCTTGTTGCTTTGAGCTACTGTAGCTTGCCTGCTAGAAGCAGCTTTGCAGTGACAAATATCCTATCCGTGTTTCAGTGGAAATGTGGGAACTATATGATTGTGTAACACTTGTATAAGACCTTCTAGTTGTAGAATAATAAGAAGTGTTAAAGATGGATAGAACCTTTGGAAGAATCTGGTTTCAAAGTTCCTCTGCTGTATGCATTTCCAGCGTTGCCTCCAACTTGGTTCACCCTGTTCCATGCAATGAGGATGTTCCATGGTCTAATTCATCTCTTTAGAGGGAAGCTTGGAAAACTATTTTTGTGTGTTTGTCTTGCTTTTGCATTTGCTCATGTATTTCCTTGCATCTCTGCCCTTGTGTTTTAACAACACTTAAAAGCTTGTAGTTGGTTAATGTAGGTGGTATCTTCAGATTTTTATAGCTTGGATTGTTGCTTTTGTGGAAATGGTTTTGCAGGGTTGTGTGTGTTTGTTTTGTTTTTCATTTTGATTTGTTTTCTGAGGGCTGAGACCTCCGTAACTGATTTTAGTATTCAGAATGTGGCACAGAGCATAAATGTGGTTTCTACAGAAAGAAATTGCTCTGTCCTTGCTCTGAGCCTTTTCTGTTTACTGACCTAGGTTGTTTGAATTTAGAAGGGACTCTTGAGTTTCTCTTCATCAGCTCCATGTTATTGAGAATTGTCCTCTTTGTGCCAGGGGTACTGGGGTTTTGGTTATTTTGGGTGTTTTTTGACTGGGTCACCAGTATGTCTATTATTGAATATTCATTTTGCTGGTACAATGGAGAAATTCAACTGTCCAAGACTTGAAGCTGCTGTCCCACTCTCCCTTATCTAAAGGTCAGAAGCACTACCTTGTGAGCAAACTTGATAATTTTGCTGATATTTCTGAAACTACAAGACTATTATAATTTTTTTTGTTGTTGTTCAGAAGGGTTGGTTGGTGATTCAGTCAAGCACTGACGTGCATATCCTGTCAGAAATTTGCACTAACCTCCTGAAACTGTCAAAATGCCAAAGGCACTGTTAGTTACAGTGCTCCCCTTAATCAGGAGGCCTGGTATGTACAGGACTGTGGCTTCTGTTCCTATGTTATTAAATATCAACAGCTAATAGCATGTTTGCTTAGTACTAGCTGATTCTTTAAATGATAGCTTATGGGGGGAGAGAATGCATCCTGTAGATGAGGGGAAGACCCATTAACTTCCCCTTTGGTAAAGCCATTTTAGGAGCGGACTACAGCATGCTCACATTTTGCCCCTTTCCCTTTTAGCCTTTGAGATTTCCTCTTTCACTCACATGCTGTTTTGCCAACTGTCCTGGATTGCCTGCCCAGAACACTTAGCAGTTCAGTTTTCCCAGAGGGCTCAGGACGTGTTTTTCTGGCTCCTGCTGGAGAAAGGACCTAGCTGGCTGAACAGATACTCCTTTAAAAACCTCTGTTCCCTGTACGCTTAAGTGACGTGTTATTTGTGACCTTCTGCAGAGTCAGATGCGTGTCTTATAGGTTTGAAGAGCTGCTGGTGAAAGCCACTGCCTTCCTAGGAGTGGAATGCCAATAGGAGAAGGATTGACAGATTTTGGAGTCGTTCTGTCTCAAAGACAAGTCTCAGTCATTCAAATCAGGATTGAACCTATAGTGTTTCCAGAAAGGCTCACAATGTCATTTCTATTTGCAACAGTGCACTCTATTCATCAAGGAAATGACCGCAGAAATGTGTACCCAGCTGTCTCCGTATCAGTACCATCTATGCATAGCAGCTGCTGATGTTTGTGATGATCACTTCCTATCAGACCCTTCTTATTTTGGTGGAAAAGTACCAAAAAATCTTGGAACTCAGGAACACCTAAGAGCATGACTCAAAACCACTTCAGTAATACCGCTGTTGCACTGCCTTAATCTGTGAAATTTAAGCCAGCAGTGGATGATGCTCATCACGCAGCAGGGGACTGTGCAGTTTGCCCTGTGGTCTTTGTCTTTGGCCATCCCCTGCTGCAGCCCTGGTTTCCGGTCGCTTAGCCCAAAGCAGCCATGGGACCCCACAGAGCCCGGGTTGTTTTCAGATGCCATGTAGGGGCAAGGCACTCGCATCTCCTCCACTCGCTCAGGAGATGCTCACGGTGCTCCCTGAGGAGCATGCCCTGGCCATTAGCAGCTATCGTCTAAGCAAAGTCCTGCTCTAATGCCTTTTATTAATACTATCTTTGTATATACTTTCATAGAGTTTTTTTTTTTTTTAATTCTTATTGTACAATTTTACAAGAATCACAGCAAGAGAAAATACGGTATCATGGCCAGGGCTTTAATCTATTATTTATTAGACCTCAGTTAAATGAGGTGCCTGTGACAAAGCAGGGTGTGTGGTTTTGGTTAAGTCCCCTAGGTCCTCTGGTATGCACTGTATTAGGACTGTCAATGCAAAGCACTCTTAGAGAGGAACTTGTATTTGGATCATAACCCCCTTACTGCTTCCAGTTCTTCTTTGCAAAGGAAATTATATCCTTAAAGGCACAGTTTGTTGATGGATTAGGTCTGTACTGCAGGCATCTGTTAGAGATTTTACCTGCTGGATGTAGTTTTTATAGCAAAACCCATTTAGATAGTCCTTAACCTGTATGTCCCAGTTCTCCAGGTGTAATATGGGGATAAGGTTCTTGAAAACTCCAGGCAGAAGTGGGGCTAAATACAGTAAAACATGGTGAGACCATTTAATAGTGCAGTGAAGGGGTGGGATTCTGTAAGGAGGGGATTCACATTTATATTTCTAAGAACTTAGTAAGAGTGATCCATATGGAAACCACACCATGTAATTTGTGTTTGTTATTAAATTAAAACCTTTTGCAAGGCAGAAACCTCTTTCATTTTAGAATACCTTACAGCTGTTGTAAAACTGTACGTTCACTATCCTGTGCTTTTCTGATTGGGCAAGTAAATATTTATCAGCCTAGTGCTTGAAATGCTTGCTTTTGTTCTAAATCAGATGTTAGAAAATAGAGTGTAAGTACTGTGAAAAGGATTGCAAGAAGTATGCTGGGGAATTTACAACTTTGTTTACAGTACCAAACAAATGTGACTACATAAATGAACATGACTGCTTATTTTCTTACTGTTGATCTGATACTAAACCGTAGGAGAAGTCAGCCAACTGGCATGAAAATGATTTATCACTTTATGCTGTTGTGGTTTGGGCAGGAGGAAATGTGGACTAGGAGATGTTGGAGAGTGATTGTGGGAGGGTATCTTGGCCACCAGAGTGGCAATACTCCATCAAATACTTGCCAGACCCAAAGGGGAAATAGATTTTTTCAGAAGTCTTCAAGATATCTTTAAATGAATGTTCCTTCTTTGAGAGCAGAAGTACCATACTAAATACTTACAGGGGACTCTTGGGGGTGTGCGTTTAAGCTCAGATTTGCTTTTTTTTCTTTTTTTTCTTTTTCAACCAGCTGACAATGTCTGCAACCAAAGGAAAATCAAGCCATCTAGCTGGCAGTGCTAGGTGATCCTGGAGGCCACTAAGTTTTTCCAAGCAGTTGTTAGAGCTCCCAGTCCAGGATTTGCTTCCCAAGCTATTGAAGCTGTCCCTGTTAGATCAGTGACTTGGAACAGTGATCAGTGCCTTGGACTTCCTGTTTGCATGATTTCCTGACAGGAGGTAGACTTTATTTCTAAGCACTGATAAAATCAGGGATCGATTGCTAGGCTCCCAGTCTATATCCGTGTCAGCCATGTGCTAGCAGAATACATTCGTTTTCTAAGGTGTTTAGGTTGATACTAGAATGTCATCAGTGCACTTCACATGTTGTCCTGACAAAAATCTAATTATTAATTTACTTTGGCTATGTTTCCTATTACTAATATTCAACAGGTAGCAACAAAATATCATGTTCCTCAATTTTCACTGTTTTTTTGTTGTTTTCGTCATTCACTCCCTGATTTTGTAAACAGCTGTAGTAGTTGTTCTTACCCGAAGGAGTTGGAAATACTGTATTTACATTCATTACAGATTTAGTTCAGAAATAAGAACTTAAAAAAGAGGAAGAGTTCAGCAGTATGTTTTCCATAATGTTTTTCAGAATGTATAGGAAAATACAGACAAAAAACATTGATGATAGAAAACTTAGGGAATAATTATACTGAAGTAGTATGTACTGAGTAGACAGAGACACTGTTCTATGGAGGCATAATAAGTTTTGTGTATTTGTGGCCACCTAACTATACAGCAGTATCTTTTGTATGATATGCTACTAATTGCAATAACCTAAGAGTTTTAAGAAAAGTAACGAACAAATACATAGAGTAACAGAGAATATGGCATTTGCCTGCTCAATCTGTTGTTGTAGTATCAATGAGAATTGGTTTAATGGTATTTTCCGCGTAAGAAATGTTCAGGAAAGCAATTTCCCATTTTTTCCTAGTACATTGTCCAGGAAAGCAGAATTGGAATGAACTCTGTTAAAGTTATTGGAAAAATCATGGCTGCTGTCCTCCTGGAAAGAATAATGGCAAATTTCATTGGGACATCTGTTTGGTTATTTGAAAAAAAAAAATTGGCATGAAGTTAACTTGACTTTTTTTTCCAGAGTGGTTATTTAAAATATTATTTGATCGAAAATAAATATTTTGAATTTTAATTAAAAGTACATCCACTGCTTTCCTTGGTGCACATGTTCATACATATGCAGGGTAATAAAAGGTTATTGTCTTAGCTGCTCCTTTGTGACACAGGTTTTATTCCATTCATGGGAGAATAAATAGGGAAAATGTAATAATAAATCAAACTTTATTGTGGCTAATGCCTTAAACATTGGAAATCATCTGGAATCTGTGATCAAATTACCAACTCACTATTATCATTATTTTAAGTACCCATTTGGTGTTTCCGTGTAAATAATGATGAGCGATACGGAACTGGTATGTTACTTAACATGTTTGTTAGCAATTTTTCCTTTCACTGGGATTAAAAGAAAAAGGAGGAGGAGGGGAGTGGGGAGCTGAGTGCCTGGAGGTAAGGCTGACTTGGATTATGTTGATGATATTTCCATTTGGAATGTTCCAAGGAGTGAAGTACAGACCCGAATTAAACTATGTAAATTCTGCCTTTAAAAAAAAAAAAAAGGCTGAAGTGAAATAGGGGTTAAGATTTTGTCATTTTTCTCTCTTGAATTGTGGTAATTTCATGAAATTGCTCTGCAGCTGATCTGGGCAGGAAACCAAACCCCTCAGTCTGAAGTCTGATCCAGATCTGTTACTCTGAGGGTAAATTTGTATTTATGGAACCTCTGCTTATTCCAAAAAAATGTAATTAAGGCATCGTTTTTTAGCTCACTCATAATTTCAGAAGTTTATTCCCACTAGTTTGCTAATCTGCCGACGTCTCTCGCCTTCAGCAGATTTATGTGACAAATCATGCTCAATGCAAAAATGCATTAAAAATACATTAAAACATTTGAAGTCATATGAATTTCACGTGATGTGACCAGCCAGAATTGTTTTTAGATGTGTAAAACGTGTTTTCAAAAACCACTTCACAAAAATAGTGAAGAATTGAAGAACCAAATAATCTCCAACCTTATGACAGCTTGGAGGAATTGGTCTCTATATTTTGCAGAGTCAATGTTATTGGATTGACATCTTCTAGAAACTCCTGTAATGCAGATAAATCACTGGAAATTATAAGAGTGCAGTCGAAGTACTAAAATAGTCTCTGAATTCTTCCTTAGATGCTTGTTGAATACATCCACTTTAAGGTCAGAAGGGCTTGTGTTAGCTCTATAGCTTGAGTTTTGAACAGCTTGTGGCTGCAGGTTCCTTGGGTGAATTTTTGCTTTCCAATGTCTGTTGTTGTGGTGTAGTTTATTTTGCAAAAACAGCTAGTTTAGATTTTCAAAATATGGTGAAGAAACTACAGTATATCTGGGATAAAGCTTTCCATTGTTATCTTTGTGCTAAACCTTTTAATCCTATTTCTCTAGCCATGTGCACTTGGTAGTTGGTTTCGTTCAAGCAATTTCACTAGTTTTCAGTGTTTTTTGTCTTGCAGTTTCTGATGGTTTCTATTGAGCTATCCATTAATGCATCTTTGACATAAAAGCACATTCGTAGTTTTCCAGTGTAACTGCCTGATTAAATGTTGTATTTCCTCCACATGTTATTTTGGAAGTATCCAAACAGCCTGTAGAGGACTCGGGTATTTTGTCTGCTGTTTGAAGTACAAGAGCTGTAGTTTGCTCATTAGGAGCATGAGGCTCAGGGTTGCAGATTAACCAGCTGCACTGCCTGCATTCATGTGGTCACAAGCTTCCAAATTTACCCCATCATGAGAGGAAGAATTAATTATAGTCCTAATTGACTGTTTCCTTGGATATAAGCAGGAAGGAACTGCTAGGAGGCAAAGTGATTAATCAGTTAAGCTAGTTACATCAATCAAATGTGTGAGAAAGTTTATCATCCTGAAGCCAGAGTACAGTCATGTCAAAATACAAGAGCCATCAGCTCTTTCACAGGGGTTTTGCTGTGTTCTTCTCCTTGGTTTTCTGAAAAATCTTATAGAAATACATGCTATTGACCTAGGCTATGCTTGACAACCTGTCTGGATTATCTTTGAAGAGGGAATACAGCAATTTGTTCTCTTATCAGACATTGCATTTAGTCCTCATTAAAAGACCTTGGCATATGTTTTTCACGTGGATGAACAAGTAACATATATCTTCCAAACAACTCATAAATCCTGCCAGTCTGCCAGTTGTGCCAGTGAGATGTCCCTTGGTTGCTGTTGTGGTGAAGCCCTGTCCAGATCCAGGGAGCTGGGTCTCATGAAGCCTCCAGGCTTTAACTCATGGCTGGCCATGCTCTGCTGGGCTGCTCCTGCCTCCCCCAGCTGCGGTCCTTCCTCTCATGTGGGATGTGTGGCACCAAGGACAAGTGAAAATCATCCAGACAACCTTTGAACCACGACCATTTTCAACTCAGGGTATTTTGGTTTATCATAATAGCCTGGGTTGTAAGCAGTAGCTTTTAAAGAACGATTAAATTTTCTTAGCTTTGGCTGGCAACCTCTGTCTGAGAGAAGGATGAGCAACCACTCTCGCCATTGGGGTTTCATCTGCTGCAGAGCACAAATTAGTCACTGGACCCGTTGCAGTTGTGCTGCTTGTCAAATTCACCCAGGCTCTCTGTCTCCATGACTGTGGCAGCTCCTTGCACTGGATGGCCTTTGTTCAGGGCTAGGAGCTGCAGGGCTGGGTATTCCGTACAACTTTTCCTCTGGGCGGAGTTGACTGAAACCCAGCTGGCTCCTGCAGCCAGGGCATGGTTCTGCAATGCATTGGCACAGCAGAGGCAGTGGTGAGATGAACTTCGGTTGAGAACTACTTTTGCTGGTATTGCCAATAAAGGCAAAGGTCTGGGGCACGGAGATCCCAGAGCCTTGAGGCACAAGCTTAATACAGTGCATATGGGCAACTTCCTTCACTTCAAGGGAGCCCCTCCTTTGCTTATGTTTAGCCACAAGAACCATGTTTCCAGGACTGGAAAATTCATTGTAGTGCATTATTTTAGGAAACAATCCAGTTTCACTCACTTCTGTATGTTGATAACTGGAAGCTGAATTCGGATGGCAAGAGACGGTTTTCTGCTTTGCCTGAGCTCTGGAACGCTACCGGTGGCAGTCTTGTGACAATTCAAAGAAAACTTAGGATATAAAGCTGCACAGGAGGTTAGAAGGGGAGTGAAACTACAGGGAAAATAAGACTTCGTAAAGTTAACACAGGGAAGGCTAACTGCAATTTTATTAGGTCCACTGGATGTAGTCATGTGTTTGTACATAAAATCTGTACTCATTAAATGAATATTCTCTCTTCAAAACAATATCCCAGCACGTGTGCTAAATGTTTCCTGACTGTAGCTAAAAGATTAGAGTTCAAAGTCTGTGTGTATTTGTACTACTACTTCTGTTTGATTTTCCCAGATGTGAATTCATGTTCATGAATGAGCATGTATTACTACTACACGCTCTAGCCTGTGGCTGACCAACGTGAAATTGATGTAAATTGTTTAAATCAGAATAGAAATATGAGTAGTATTAATCTTGCCCTTGTTTTGTTTCCATGTACTAGACTTTGGTCTCTGTAATGATTGATGTGTTGAGTGTTAGCTAGCAGCTTCACTTATGAACTTTCCAGGGTAAATTAATTGCTTTAGAAAACAGGGTATTCTGCATACTTGAAGAGACAGGTTTAATCCAAATTGCTCCAGAAGAAACATGATTGCAATTTAAAGAAGCAATTTAAAAAAATGTTTCTGATTCTAATTAAGATCTACATAGTGCTGTTTGTATTACATGTTTACTAAGTGTGGATTTTGTTTATATATGTTTGCATGTATTGATAGCAAATCCATAGCTGCATGAAAAAGTTGCTACTTTTACTCTTTTAACATAATCCTGTGTCTTTGGCAGATGGTTCTCATTTTGTGAAACGAAACATTTCTAGGAAGGTTGTCTTTCACCAGAATCTAACTTTCTGAACTTTCTTGAATCAAAAGTAACATCTAGGACATAATATTGTGACTGTTATTATGTCTCCGTGTGAGCAAAATGTCTTTTGGCTAGCATTCTTTAGGGCTTAATGTAAAAGAGATTATCCTGAGTAACAGGGACTGTTTTTTGAAAAAATATATAAGAGAATACTTTTCCTTTATAGCGGAAAAGATACTGATAACTGGATATGTCTTAGAGATGGACAAGGTGTCTCAAAAATAAACCAATCTGCCAAGATTTGGGTGATGCTGAAGAAACAAAAATAGGCTGCAGGTGAGGAAGCCATTTCATTCTGGATCAGAGCTGTATGGCCATGGAGGTCATCCGTGCTCTCTTCTTGACCGTGGAGGTCTGCTGTACAACTCTACTCCCTCTCTGTTGCTCCAGAAGAGAGTTATATTTTGCTCACACAGCTGTATAAGTTGATTTACTCTGGCTTTATTCAGAGAAAAGTGAATTAAACCCATAATGAATAAATCTAATTTTAAAATTACATTGTTGATCATCACTGCAGCAACATGCGAGATCCTTTCTGAGGTTTGCCAATCAAATATATAAAGTACAATACAAAATAAAATATAAGTAACCAAGCATTCTCATTTTGAGACTCAAAGCATTGTGATCTTTGTTAAAAGTAGTATTTTGGCAAAATCAGGTCAGCCAAAGACCTTTGAGTTGGGTAGGTCCATGAAGTCCTTTTTAATGATGTGTAGACTGAGTGACTCCACTGGGCCTTTTGGTAAAGCAGTGTTCATTCAAATGGATAGGGATCATTGAAGAATTATAATCGATTTGCTACATTAATTTTGGTTTAAGAAGGAATATTGTCCATCCTTAATAACCAAACATTACTGGCTTATAGCTACAGAGAAACACATTAAACTTGTTAAACTCTTAGAATAGCGCTAATAGTCCAAATACAATTTTGAACCTAAATTCTGGACAAATAAGTTTAAAACAACACATTTCATTACCCAGGGAGTAGAAGCTGAGACATTTAAATACGTTTTCCTTAGTAGAAGTTCTTAAAACATAACAGTTCTGCATTCTTTTTGACTAAACATGTTTTTGCAACAATCTCCAAGCATATGTCTTTTTTTCTCCTCAGGTGTCACCCATACTCTCACATTTTGCAGATATGCTAAAATTTGTTGTGTTATCCTATCAGTGAGCAGTTGCATGGTGTTGCCTCGAGTCTCAAACCTAGTGAAGTCTCTAGGGTTCTTGACCTCAGCAACTTTGGATGAGGCCAGTAATTGTATTAAAAATAGGTATTTTTGTAAGTTCTGTCTGCGTGTCAGTCGATTTGAGTCTATGCTGTGGTACAGTTTCAGCACTGAAGCATGAAGTCAGTCATGCGTTTAACCTGTGGTCTTTGAGGAGAAGAGCTGCAGTGCTCAACGCCCTGGTACTCCTTTATGAAATTTGAAGAGGCTTGGCGCAGCAATGCCAACTATTATCTCCTAGTCAGCTAGCACGTACCTTCTACACA
This sequence comes from Anser brachyrhynchus, assembly GCF_964034855.1. NCBI lineage: Eukaryota > Metazoa > Chordata > Aves > Anseriformes > Anatidae > Anser > Anser brachyrhynchus. Next base: position 11,949,240 of record NC_137700.1, read on the forward strand.
GCTCTTCTCAAACTATTTCCAATCTAAGACCCAAGAGGACTGATGAAAAACACATGACCCTTAGAGCTTGAAGTGTTTAAGGAAACTTCTGAGCACACTGTGCACCCTTTAATGAGACATAGTTGTCAGTCTGTGGTTTTTCAAGGTTCCCTTCTTCCAGAAAGATGAATGAGATGGTAGGCTTGAAAATAAGTCAAAAGCATTGGCAAATAGCAGGTCTACTCCTTATATATTGTTTCCGTTCTCAGTTCAGTGCTACCTATAATCCATGTAACTAAGCATCTGATGGCCATTAATTGTTTTCCTTTTGAAGCACCCAGTTTTATAAGCAAGTATGAAATGCAAGTGGAATGCCATGCTCTCAGTAGGGGTGGTATATTGTGTTTGCATTAAAGGAGATGGAGCTGCAGGCTGGGTGCTTTCAGTGCTCTTCATATTTTATTTTTTAGATAATATAAACATGATGTATATGTGATGTTATCACTCAAAATGATACTTGTTAGTGGGGAAGACACCTTTGGAACAGATCAGATAGCCTTTGTATAAATTGCTTCCCTCAGTTGTTTTTGCAGCATTAAATGGAACTGATGTGCTGAAATGTTTGGAGGTAGACCTACAATGAGTACTTCCAGAGGATATGGACCAGTGTCATGAGGGTATCAATTCACAGACAGTTCCTTTGTACCAGAAACCAAATGGTTTTGAATTGTGTTGTGAACCACATGCACAATTTTCAGTAAGGCTTGGGTTACCAAACATTAGGTCACTTGTTTTTTTTCTTCCCGTAAGAATTATCTCTGGAATTCAGCTCACATTCTGAGTACAAAGATAGAGGTAACATTTTGTTTTGGACATTTCATTACATTGCAGAGATTATTTTGTATTTCCTTCTTCTTCCCTTCCTTCCTTCCTTTTTTTTTTTTTAATTTTATCTGCAAATAAGAACTTTTATTTGAAATTTCTTTCTCCAGTATTTTTTTAATCCAGTGTAGCATGAGAATCCTGGGAGTTTAGTCCAGTAAGTTTTTTTTCCTGATTTCCTTTCTTTCTGTCACGCTGACTTTGCAAATTCTAGGAAAGTTTAGCTTCAGTCTTGAGTCCTGATCCTGTCAGCAGAGAAGGCTTACGAAAGGAGGAGTACAGCCTAATGCAAGTATTTTATTGGTAGTTGTAGCATAGACAGAAATTTGAGTTACAAATCTTTGTATTTTATGATCTCTTTTTGGCGTGAAGTTTAATAGTAACTATTAATGATAAGGTATATTCTTACTTTTCTTAGTTATGTCTGACTTACTCTTGCTTATACTGTGTTAGGCTCCTACAACTACACACTTATTCTCAGAGAAAAAAGCATCAAGCCAGCCAGCCATTCATTCTTGCTGCAGGGAAACTCTATTTCACGGAAAGCATTCATGGAAAAGTCCAAGTACTTGAGTCTTAGCTATCATGTAAAACCCTGTTTGTTTGTTCATGCTCAGGTGTTTGTGTCCTTTCTTTTAAGGCACAGATAAAAGTTTCTGAGCAGACTCAACATGCGTGTTCGAATTTATATTTCTGTGGTATTCAGTTGAAGTCTGAACTTCTATTTTTGTTATTTATTGTAGTCCTTTAGCCTGTGAATGTTACTGCCTTGACAGGGGAAAAGGGGAAGCACAGGAAATGAGATCTTGTGCTGACGCTTAAATTAAAAATGTGAGCTCTAGATGAAATGGTGCAGTAAGCACCTTTGCAAAGGAGTTGAAAAATCTAAACGCCGTGATACATTGGGCATGGAAATACCATGCTGAAATGAGACTTGAGTATTTCTTTGTGTCTTGAGATGCCATTGGAGGTTTTTTCAGCTTGTAAAAAGAGCAGAAAAAATGGAGAGAAAGCATTGATTTCACCGTTTGAGAAAAATCTATCAAAAATATTATTTTTGTGTGGGGTTACCCAGGGGCTAGTCAGTGAACTACTGCAGTACTTTCTTCAGCTCTGGGACTGTCACTTACACTTGGCTTTTACAGTGAAAACGTGTGACCAGAGTGCCTATTCTGGTAGTCTTACACATAGTTCAGAATAAATGTCAATATGAAGGGCTATCTGTGTGCATCAGTACAACCCTGGACTCAGTTCAGACCTGTATGTAGTAGACATTGTTAATGATTAAAGACAGTAAGTGATCAGAAGTTTCCCAACAATAATGTTGCTTCTTTCTTGGTAGTGAAACCTGTACCAAAACTGACTGTATGATAAAGGAATTGCCATCTCTTGTTCTAACAGTGAAGGATATAAGTGTGGGGCAAGGATTTAATTTTATAGTAAAAACTTTAAACGCCTATATTGAGATACCCATGAAATAAGCAAAATCAGTCTTTAATAAATAAAGGTGGGATGTATAGTGTCTGTGGTTGCTTGGCAATGTGTGCTAGTTTGGCATGCCCAGCAGAAAAGGTCTGGGCTAAGGCCCAAAAGTTCACTTATAGGAAAACAAAGCTTTTGTGAACTCTAATAAAGACCTCTGATACTCCAGGTTCACTGCTCTGTAAAAGTAAACTGAGTACCAGGGTATGAGAATGTACTGTGGATTTGGAAAGTTAGAGGCACTTTCTTCTACAGCTGAATATCATTCTTGATTTCTTTTAGACTTCTCTGGTTCATTCCTATAACTTGTCAGAAATACGAAGTAATTCATTTCTGTCTTAAAGCTAGTTGATAAGAGCTGTCTAAAAAAACCTGTCATTGTCAAATGCTTATCATTAGTGTTATGTCAGCCTGTTTCCAAGCCTTGTCAATACAATTTCTGCTATTTTGCTGACAACACTTATGCTTTAAGACAAGAGCATAATGACTAGCTACTGTGCGGTCATGATTAAAAGTCCCCAGAGGAAAAGTTCTTCTGTTTTATTAAGCAGTGATGTTCACAGCCGGGATAGGATGTTTTCTTGTCTTTTTTATTTTATTTCTATTTTTATGTTGGCAGGTGTAATACAGCTTTTTAATTCTATTTTAGAAGCAGGTCTGTAGTGCACTTAAGAAAATATTAAAGGTCAAGCGCAGATGGTGTTGTAACGTTATTTTATGTCATTATTTCAATTTGAAGCATATGTATATTCCTCAGATGGAAATAATTTAAGTTAAAACTGAAAAGTAGCAAATTGACAACATCTTACCTCCTGCATTTCATTTCAAAGATCACCTAAAATATAGCAATATAAACCAAAATGGACTGTTAATTCATGACAAAACTTTAAATAAATAAATAAATAAAGCTAACAGTTACACTGATATTTCACTTCCTGGACTGAGAAATTGAATTGCAAGCTCATAGCTCCCTTGAGTGTTTGGAAAGAGAATAGCAGCTCTTAATAATAGAGCACTTTCCTGTGAGAGGGGCACGTTCCTGTCATTAGCGTTTTTCTGGCAAATTTTCAACAAGCAGCAGCAAAAGTTTTCATTGATTGCCTCCTACTGTAAGGAGGTAATGATACTGCTGTCTCTTTCTTTCATGAACTGCATGGATTGGAGAAAACGGGGGAAGCTAGCGGTATAAGATATGGATAAAACACAATTCAGGCAGAGCTATTTCCCATGTCACTGTGTAAGGTCTAGCAGGATAATTTTTACACATCTGTGCTAAATACAGAAAATAGCTTTTCCAATGCAACAGTGGGGAATCCAAAGTAAAAATTGATTAAGATGCAGTAAACTCATCCACCTTTCAGAAAATAAGAAGGTGATGCATTTTCTCTGAAAATCAGACCCCTTTTTACCAATGCTGAGGTAGAGAAGCCACCATTGTTGATCCCCTCCAGAAGAGTTAGGCATTATGTAGTTATCCCAAAGCCATACTGTTACCATTTGGTCAAGTTACCACTTGTTAATTGTTGTGATTGAGTGGTGATGAGTTAAAAAAGCTATTTGTGAGAAGTCTTTTTACTTATTTCGCTTGACTGTACTTATCCTATGAAGATGCTTAGGAGTAGGAAATGGAGGTGTTTGTGGTCATTAGCAGCTGAATTGCACTGAAATGTCAGAAAGTGATCCCTGATGCCTTGACTCCATCTATTTATAATTGACAGGAAGGCTTGCATTCATTTTGATGATGCAGAATCAAGTGCAGCTGGAGGAAAGGAAATGGGGAAACTTGAGATAAAGTGGTAATGCAGCTCAGGAGTTTGTGCATATACAAATCTTTGTCATAAATCAACAGTTATTATTTTTCATTCTTTTTCATGACTTGGGATTGTGAAAATTTACTATTTTTTGTGTTTATTAAAGAAGCAGCAGTGATCTGAATCCTTAATGCAGGAAATGCACTGCGATACTGATGTCATTCTGACTAAAATAATTAATTTAAGCTTATTTGGTTTATCCTCAATGATCCTTTCATCTTATCAAGTATGCTGAACAATTTCTATGGATGAGATTGTCTTGCGATTTATTTCTATTTTTTTGCACAGTTTAAATGTATTTAGTTTTTAGTACATTGTTCTCCAAATGAGTGCTATAATATTTACCCTGCATATGAGCTCAGCATTTTTGGAGCAAATATATGAGAAAGCTAATTGGAATATAACAACGGTTTAGAGCACTTGTATGTCACTACATTATTAATTAAGGATTTTATGGTTGAGATTTACAACTTGTGCCCCGTTTTTAGCACAGAACAGTGATCCATACATCACTGGTCTTCTCTAGCTTCTCGTGCATCACAACCTCCGCATATATGTCATATATAAACACATTCTGGAACTCACTAGAGAGTGCATATGGAGGGTGAATAGGAAAATTGCTCTTTATTTTGAAAACTGCAAATAAAACAGCAGACTGAGTCTACCTTCTTATCTTGGCATTTCTTAAAATACGATGTAGAATAATTCCACGTGCAAGAAACATGAGCACCATGAATGAACCTGGGATGTGTTGGGTTGTTGGGGTTCATTGAAAGTGATAAAAGCAAAGAAATGGTGGACCCACGTATCGGTGCTTGCAGAATCTGTCTTTGATGGAGCTGAGAGTGTGATGGCATTGCAGCACTTACTCTCAGTTTTGCCTTTCTTCTTGATAATCTCAAGATAAATAAATCTATGTGCTACAGAAAAGAGAGAACCATTTAAAATGAAGAACTTCTGATTGCTTGTAAGATCTCTTATTTGTATGTCCTGAGTGGTGCTAGCTTGGCCACTAGCTCTAGCCACTTCCTGCTCTAGGGAGAGTAAGTTAAGAACCATTACTGTTCCAACACATGGGTTTTAAGGCAATGACAACAACAAAAAACAAACAACAGTAGTTAGTGTTGTACAAGATTGTTTCCGGTGTTAAGGAAGTACTTGAAGTAATCTCAGTAGAGATGCCTCTTTGTTTCTGATGCCGGAAACCTTTGTATACCTCCCAAGATTGAGACAGTCTTTTAAAAAAAATTTCTCTTCTTAGTGTTCCTTTTCCTTCAGAGATTCACACCGAATAAGGTGCTATTCAGTTACAGAACTGATTTGCATTATTTCATGCAAAAAAAGAAAAATAATTTCTTAAAATATTTTAAAATAGCCTTCCATCTTCAAGTTAGAAAAGGCTGTATAGCTTTTGCATGGGGATACGGTTTGAACCTATTGATAATCCTGTTTCTTTTATTGTTTGTATAATTATTAGACACTTAGATGCTACTTCAGGATCAGGTAATACAAGAAATAATGTATTGACATTATGGATTTGTGGATCAATATTTCTTTTATGTTTACAGTTGTAAGCTTTATGATCCTGCGGATGACTGCTGAGCTGTATGGAAAGCCTTTTATAGGGACATTGTAGTGCAACTGTTTCTTCCTTTTGCATCTGTGTATATTAACGGACTGAGACACCTCTAGGTAGTCCTGCAAATTTTCCTAGCTGAACAACTTTAAAAAAAAAAAAAAAAAAAAAGTGGCTGAAAATACAGCTCTGTGTACTTGTGTATATTTTCACAAATTCATAATCCAACAAACATTTTCTTTAGGATCTTATTATAATCTTGATACACATATATCTATGTATGTATGCACATACACTCTACCTTCACAGGCATTAAGTGAATATTTTTACCTGTCACCTTCTGTAAGCAAAGCCAAATAAAGCCCCAAGTTTTGTAGCTTTTAGCATGGGAAGTCTTCGTAAGATCTTCTCTGCAGTGCTCTTGAACTCAGGGTTAGTCGACAAAGAAAAATACAGAGAAGTCATTGGATGTCCAAATGTATGTAACAAGACAAATTGTGCCCATACAGAACTGAAATGAAATGGTATAAAAATGAAAGTCATCTTCATTTTTTATACTGCCTTGTAAATGCATCCCGATGGAAATAAATTCTATTAACCATTTATTAATATAACTGGTGCTGCAATACAATCATCAGTTTTCTTGTCTTATATTTCAGCTTTATACACATACTGAGCCAAATTATATCCAGTTATTCTCAAGCAATTAAGCCACATTTTAAAAAGCATTATTATTTAATCATATAAATAATGAGGTGTGACAGAATCAGGATCTGAAGAATTTGCAAGAACCCTGCAACCTCTTACAGAAGCTTTTTGTGCCTGTTTGTTTCTGTGAAGAATGGTTTTAGTGTCACTGGTGTTTAGATCAACACAGCATCAAAAACATGCCTTCTTGCTAAAGTAAATAATAACAAACCATAAGAAAGCAAGAGAAAAGAAGCTTTTTTTTTTTTTTTTTTGGTTCTTATAAAAGCTGAAAAGTGACTTTCTAAAGCTTACCTTGAAATGTAGATTCTGACAAGAGAGTGTAGGCACGGGTTTGACCTCAGTCTGAAGTGGACATTAGAGAGCACTTGTAGAACTTTAGAGAGTCACAGTCCTACTTTGTGAAAAATACACATTTGTCAGTCATGGATTAATGCAAAAAATCAAAACCTTGACAATTCTCAGAAATTCAGTTGGAATAGTTTTCTTTCTGACAAATTTAGGGTCAGTTTTTTTGTCCTGACTTTTTAAAATTTATGTTTAAAATACCTGATGTTGTAAGAAACCATTCTTGTCAGATAGATCTCTTGGCTTTTGGCAGATTTAACTTATTAATGTCTTGTAGAATTCTCATTTTTCCTTACTGGTAGGTTAATACAGGTGGTCAACTGAGGTTTTCTATCTGATATTTGTTATCTACGTAATTTCTATGTTTTCAGTCCAAAAACCAGGTTTGTTTTCAGTATGATCATGGGAATCTGGTGAGGAAAATCACCCGAGAGGCAATTAGCTTAGAGCAGACCAGTTTTTCAGGTCTGGAATATATTCTGGTTAAGTACTGTTTCTGTTTGCCATCACTTTGCAAGAACCTGCTCCCTCTGGAGGTGTCGTATTCTGTAAAACACATGTATTCCACTGATACTGCTGCCATTTAAATTTGTTCTGTTCTTCTGTAGCAATTGTGCTACAAATAAATGCACACAACAGGTGAAACAGCAATTACACAGCTCTGTAAAATTTGAATATATTTTCAGAATATTGTGCATGAAGCATTACAGCAATCCTTACCCAGTCCACTCTAACCTAGGATCCGGAAGAGCAGCTTTACAAAGCAGGAATTCATTTCATTTTCGCTTTAGAACGGTTTCCTGTGTTCACTGGTTCACATCACATCTGTTAAAATTTCTGTAATGATCAGCTTAAAATAACATTCCTAAAAATAACGTCATGCTGCTGAGCTGCATTAATTGCTTGCTAGTTAATTAGGTGTTTGTCAGTTATCCCATTTGTCATTGTTTTGGTGACTCTCGAATGTGCTGTGATTTATACTGCGGGCAGTAACGCTGCAGCCCAAACTCAGTGAAGCAAGGGCAGAATTTGACTGTACTTCTCTGTATGATACCAGGCAAATACTTTAATAATTGTATTTGTGCAAAATAGTCTCCTTTGGGTGGTGGCTGCACACCTGGCAGGGTCAGGGAGCTCACCCTGACACCTGGCTGCACAGGCACGTGGAGGGTTTGCAGCAGCATGCGTTCCCCCCCGTGCTGCTGTGCCCCCTTCTGGCTCTGGGGAGATGGGCGAGCGAGGGGCAGTGTGTGCACTGAGCTCTTCCATACGTGCTTCAGTTTCTGGCACTGAGACTTTTGCCAAGGCTTAAAAAAGGAAGCTGTTAGCTCGTGTTCTGGCATGAGCTGCAGATGTTAGCTGAGCTCCCGAGATGCTCCTTGTTGGCTGGTCCCTCTCAGAGGTGTTCCAACAGCTTTTCAGGGTGCTTTTTTAAATTAATTATTATTACTATTTATTAACAAAACATTGTTATGTTTTGCCCTGGTGAATATTTTCTCTGAGCAGTTACCTCTGGTGATGTGTCGCCCAGTCTATTGGAAATAGTTCTTCTCCTGTGATTACCTTTTAAATGAGTCCCAGTGCAGTGATGGATAGTGCAGTGAGGAGTTCTTCATTTAAAACCATGCTGCTGAACCGGAGGAAAGGTTGGAGCAATTCCCTGCATAAAGGTGGAGATTGTTCTCTCTGTTAAACCATCTCTGGCTGAAGAGCCATTCATCTAAATGCTGGCGGGAGCATTTTTATTTGTGTGGGATTGATCAGCCTCCGTTAAATGGCACATAGTGTCCTGAATACCTTGCCCAGGGTATGTAGTCCACGTAGTGTTGTTTTTACCCATTTTGTTTCATACTATCCTTCCATTCAGTGACAGTGCTTTTTTCTAAATGACTGACTTTTTGGATTATAAGGGTGAGTTTACTATTTAATTCTGTAGGGGTTGGAATGGTGTTAAGTGGGTGAATCCTTTAATTTAAAATATACAAGTGCATTGCTGCTCTCATTCTCTGATGTATCAAACATTGGGTATATTAATACTAGTAATGGAACATAATGGCTACTCATCAAAAGTAAAGGTAATTATTTCAGGAACACAAAACTAACCTTGCCAGATAATTGCTTGTTGAAATCTGATGCTGTGCAGCAAATGAGGGATTATTAGCAGCAGACTCCTATGTTCATCTACATCATTATCTCCTATACGTTACAATGATAGGGCTATCATTACGTTGAAACGTACCTTTTTTTTTGACATGCACGTCAATTTTTGATGAGGGATTTTGATTGCATGAGGTCTGTTCCATTCTTAATAAATTGTCATGTTGTCCTCCAAAATGCTGGGGATCTCTGACCAAACTTTGTCAAGACACTGATTGTATAGGTGTCTATTACTTGGTGAGTGAAAACCAACCCTCATTCCATTTCCACTTTGCTGATTTACTTTTTTCATTATATTTTCTTAAGGACACAAACTAGTGCTTGAGTTCTAAGTGTCTGTTAATCCAGCAGACACTGTGGGATTGTGAAGGTTTTCATTCAGTAGAAAACATACAAGCATCCACATGGACTTGAGATGATTTTTCAGTGGCCTAAGTATGTCCTTTCCCAGAGCAAAGCTTGTAACTGGGATAATTCACTTCAAAACATGTTATCCAAGGTTAGCAGTTTTACCTTGAAATAAGGTTGCAAACATTGTTTGGGAGACTTTCAAACTGAAGTCTTCTATTTACTAATAAAAAAACTTCATGCCTCCTCATTTTGTGACTAAAAAATTGTTTTTCCTCCTCATGATTGATAATAGTATAACGTTGCTATATTCAGTGTTCATAGTTTTCATCAAGAGTTGTCTACCTATGCTACTTAAGTCTACAGTGGGAGGCGTAAAAAATTAAAAATACGCAATCTTTCTTCAACAGACTTTGTACAAAAAAAAATAAATAAACAAACACAATTTGTTTCCAAAAAGACATTATTGACCTAATCATTTGTGATTGGAAAAAAAGCTACATGAAAAATTGCCTTATTTCAAAAGCTCTGTTTACATCAAGGCTTCAAAGTATATATAATCAGATTTCTCCACTCTCATTTTTATCTGCTTTCTCTCCTTGAACTGCAAAAATGCTGTCATAACTCTATTTATTTCCTGTAGGAGCTATTAGTCAGCAGCATTACATCCGCTTAAACGCGATCACTTTTCTCATCTGTATGTTACTGATACGCTATTATCATGTTATATTGCTCATCTGTCAGAGATTGCCATGTTTTCTGCACCGATTGCAGAACAGAGGCCAGATGCAGCATTGTGTTAGCAAAAATATTCAGACATGCCGAAATATTCCAATAATTCTCTCTCCTATACATAACATGTTACTCATATATGTTACACAGCAAAACCTTCCCATGGTGTATTTCAAGGTTATGATGTGAAATGTTCCTCTGCTTTTAATTCCTAAGCAAAAGCACTTTAACCATCAGTTTTGAGCTTAACCATCTAAATTCACCTTTGTTTAAATGGCAGATTCAATAAAAATTCCATCTGGCTTCCATAGGAAGCTTGCACAAATTCATCGGAATCGATTTCTTCTCAGGACACAAGGTACTGGGGCCAGGATCAGAACTTCTTCCTCCTGTAGTGTATTTACCAGATGGCAAGTTTATTGAATCTGGTTTTAACTTGCTAGATCTTCAGGGAATGAACACCACTCAGAGAAGTGGGTGCTACGTTTCAGCTTCAAAAGTCTCTTGCAAAATCACCCCCCAAAAATTTATATGCAGAGTGTGGTTGGGACCTGGGCAGTCTGTCGCATACCTCTCATCTCTTCCAGTGCTTGAAATGGAATTAGAAGGTGGCACAAACCACTTTACAATATCTCAGTAATTTCAAGATCAGCAGCGTTAGATGAATACAATAACAGTAACATGGTAAATCGAATTTGTAACTTCCTTATTTTATTTTTTTAAACATCTAAGTTTCTACATTGCTGTAAAATCTTTTCACTTGAATTACCTTTTCTTAAAGTAAAACATGATAGTATTTAAGATCCACTGGCATCACTTAAAGCTATCCTAAGGTCTTGTCCTGAATGTAGAAACGTGCTCTGTACTAAAAACTAACACTTCTGATAGAATTCCATTTCTTCAGCTTTTAGGTTTGAATAAGGGAGAAAAAAAAAATCATGTTTCTACTTAGGAAGGTGGCAGCAAGTTTCTTAAAGTGTTTTTTTTATATTCATGAAAAAAGTCAAATTAATTACTTTACATTAATTACATTACTGATGCAAATTTTAAATTATTTTATGACAGAATCCTTTCTTTTCAAAATACAAAGCACTGCTTTGCATTTCTGTTACCTACAGAGAAATCAGATTTTTATATTACAGGATTTTTTCCCTGTTTTTCTGAGAATGGAGACGACTGATCCTGTGAACACACACCAAGGAATTTCAAGGAGTCTGCAGCATAAATACTTTTCTTTTTCTTTTTTTTTTTTTGTAAATGCCAAGCAGTCAGGATGCTGAGGTGTACTTGCATAAAAAGTTTTAGACGTTTAATTCTGTAATAATTATTAAGGTACTTTAAGTTAAACATGACTGTGTACACGCTGGCATGTAGTGTAGACCCAGATTTGAAGAGCAAAGCCAGCAGTGCCAACAACCTGATGCTTACACTGTCAATGTTGCAGAGGTTTTTACGTTGGACCAGCTCTCATCCGGCTCCAGCGGCTGAATGTGGCTGGAGGAATCAAGTTCAGGTGCTCCAAGACGGTTCTGTGAGAAGAGCCAGAGCCACGCGAGTGGGGTCTTTTCTGGGATTCACTTCAAAAGCTTCGGTGTGATCCAAATGCTTGCTGCAGTGTAACTATTCTCTATTATGTGCACCAGTGGTTGCAGGACTCTGCGTGCACACATCTTGGTGAAGGCTCTTTACCTGCTATTAAGTCTACATTTAGTGTATAGACAGACAGTCAAGATTACTTCATCTGTGTGCTTGTACAGATGAACACGCTCCTTTAAGGTGGGGAAATAATTACAAATGTTTTTCCTTTTTTTTGGTATTGTTTCACACTTTATGGATCAACACTGCTTATATATACTCTCCTTTCTATATATTCCTTTTATTGGAGATGCTTTTCTGCCTCTGCTACAGTGCTAGTCCTTGCACCACGCGATGTTTGTGATACACCTTCCTCACTCACATTAGAATTGTTCACCTCAGTTGTAGAAATAAGGAAATAAAATTCCTTCATCTTGTTGCTAATTCTTTATAAGCCTATTTTCATAACTGTAGAATCACGATCTTATAGAAAATACCTCAAGGAAATCTATTCATTTGGACTGGGGCTGGGCTTGCTGTTTGGGTATCACCTTATCCCGCTCATTAATGAACCTGTTTGTTAGGAATTTTAGTGGTACAGATTGCCCATCCTTTCCTGCACCCAAAAAGACCGAGAGAGACAGCAAGACTGGAAAGAGATTTGAAATATATTAAGAATGTTCAGGAATCCAACTTGAAAAAAAAAGGTGGTAATGGGGCCAGAATCAGAAGTAATTGTTTTCTTCCAGATAGGGGACTTCAGGAGTTACTGGTTAAACTGCTTTTCTAAAACTCTCACAAAATTATTGTTGGCTTTTCTTTGAATTAATTACTTCGGAGCAAATTCATCTATTGCATCATTTTACCACTTTATTCAAATACTGCAAAGTATATGTAGAATGACGAATGGGGCCCTGTAAATCACATGGAGGTAATTGCATCCAGGCATACTGATGTCACGAAGCATTGCAAGGTAGAGTGGTTTCTGTGGTATTTCCAAATGAAATTAGATGCCTCTCATTTGCAGTTTGTTTGTGGTCCTTTTCATTCAGTAGAATACTATATGGGTCTGATAATAATAATATAAGTAAGTGCTATAGCCTGATGGTGTTTTGAAGATGTTTTGGCTTTATATTCGCAATTTTACTGCTGTGTTACCATTATTTCCATTTGTATCTGGCTTGATTTTTAGCTAAGATAGTCTTGTATTTGTACCATATGGAGATTGTTATTATTTTCATTTGTTCAGCAGATGTGTGAGCCTTTCATATGCCTTACCCCTTATCAAATCATGTTAGATGCTGCAAAATTCTGCAAAGTGCAAGGGTTCTGTTGTATGGGAGCAAGTACAGGCTGTCAGTGCGGATGAAGGACAAGAGTGACAGGTCCAGTATTTCAGTGTACATGAGTATCACTGTGTACAGAAGATACAGGTGGGAAATCTTTGAGATTAATTCCATCATTGTTCTGCCTGTGCAACCAAAGAAGATACTAGCCCTCTTTCAGCCAGCTGCAGTGGATACAGTTGTTAGCCTGTCTCTTATATTTCCAAAAATCTCACCTCAACCTTACTTATTTTTAACATAACAGAGCTCTTTTTTTTTTTAAAGAATTTGGAGTAGTCCTGTTTGATGACCATTACACAATCCAGAGCTTTGTCAGGTTTTTTAGTGTTTCTGACACCTCAGTAGAACGTGCTTATGCCGTGCTTCTAATGCTTATTTTTAATGACTGTTCGCTCAATGTGTATCACCCATTCTACTGCCATCAGCTTTGCAAGCTGTACAGTTGGAACGGAGGCATAGGAAAGGGGTGGAGAAGCCATTGCAAAGTGATCTGGTAAAATGATACCAGCTGAAGAAATAGGCGTCAAGGGCAGCTGGGTCCTGCTACATGCAAATGTCTATAATGTGACAGAGGAAAAAAATGGAAGAAGAATCAGTCAGTCACATTCATTGTATTACAAATAGGTGTATACTTGCCTCCCCTGTTCAGGCAAGTCAGTTCTGAGCTTTCCTATTGGTAATATCTAAGTACTTATATATAATTCCCATGTTAGTTTTCTTTAAACAAGTCCTATTTTCCGTGGGGAAAGTATCATGCTGGTCTGTTTAGAAAGGTGCCAGAAAAGGACTTTCATGTAAGAAAGGTTTTATGTAATCCGAGGAAAGGTTTGAAAGCCACTGATACATTTCTGTGTTTTCTCTCAGCAGAAAAAGCGTTCAGTTTTTTTTACTTCATGTGTGATTTCATCAGAGGTTTTTTCCTTCTCTGAATATCATCTGTGAGATAATGGAAGAAGAGATGAGAGCTACAGATATGAACTTAAGTAAAACCTGGCAAGCAGAGCTTCATTAAGTGTTCTGCTTAAGCTGGGCCATGTTTACAGCAAGGCAGTTTTGCTTTGAAAAAGTAGATGACTTTGTAACTTGAACATAACCACTAAAAACCTGAAGTTTATGTCCCTGGCTTGAGTGCAGCAAAACTAGACTGATTTACACCAGATGAGGATCTGTCTTTTTCTCATATTTTTTAATGCTGCTTTAATCCTTAGAAAACGATGCTTTCGATTCTTTGGAAATGCATCTCTTACGAAAATGCCAGTGCAAAAATCCTTTAACTTCAAGTAACTCTCTTGTTGTGTTCCTTCCTTTGCAGCTTCCTTTGGTTTGTACTTCCCCAGGAAAGAGTACTCAGAGAACGTCTACATTGATCAGCCAGCAGGTACACCACTCCTGCGCATCCATGCCTTGAGGGATTCACACGGAGAAGCAGCTCACTTTCATCTGTGCCAGAATCTTGTCATTTCTCGAGCAAGATCCCATGAAAATCATTGGTTTCAAATTAGAGAAAAAACAGGACTTCTCTACCTCAGCAGGAGCATAGATAGAGAAGACTTTAACATGTTGTGTAAGTACACGACTAGCTTCCCTTGTTGAAGTATCTGTTGTTAAAGGAAAGTTTGTTTGGATCATGAGATTTATCAATCAGCCTATGACCGCTGAATTTGAGAAAAAAACACATACCTTTTAAAAATGGGGATCCAGAACCAACAAAACCCACAGCAAATGCAACAAGATGCATACTAAATCAAATGCTAACCTGGGACAGATCCAGCTGCTTTCTCTGCAGGCTCCAATACAGCAGGAATGTTGGACTGCATCAAATCACTTTCCTGCATTTCACAGCTGCAATAAGTCCCAGCTTTACACTGAGATTTGCAATTTGTTCAACTACTGGTGCAAATTGAGCCAATTCCACTTTGTCAGTGTTGAGTGCTTAGTGTCCAGACCAATGCAGTTAGTTTACTTCTAACTCTCATATAAACAGCCCTCAAAGTCTTGTAACTTGGATTCACAGAGTTAATTTGCACGTAACACCAAATAGTTCTTGGAAGAAGTAGTTATGTGTAGCTCTCTTTCTCTTGAGATCTGGTTTAGTTAAAGAAGCTTATTGTTGAACTATAGAAATGAGTTACCCTAGGTTTTTCCCTTTCTTTCATGTTCTAGCAGTAAATTGGTTTTGGTGATTTTGATCTATGAGGAAATTAGATATCATTAGATGGTGGAGGAGGAAATGGGTAAGGAGCTAATGGCCAACTGCTGTGATCACTTGCAGAAATTCTGCTGTTGGAAAGTCTGTAGTAACTGTCGAGTTTAAGGGCCATATATCAACACTACCCTTTGATTTGGGTGCCTTGATGTTTAAATGTTCAACTTCAGACACTTACTGTTTTATTTTTTTCATGCTTATTGCTTGTTATCTTACCCATTTTCACTGCATTTTTGGTACTTGGTGTTCATGTATACCAGATAGCAGTTTGTAACTGAGCAAGGGAAGAATAGCTATCCAGAACTTGAGTGTCTTGGGGTTTCTTGTTTTGTTCACATCATAGTGACCTATAGACTCTTTTCAAGTGAATTAGCTGTGTCACAGATACTATCATTCTGTCTGTAATAAAACACTGGTAATCAAAATAATTAAAGCTTAAGGGTGTGTTTGTAGATGTCATGGGTTGATTTTAATGTCAGTTATATTTTGACCAGCTCTTTCTATTTCAGAACAATGAAGCAGATTGTCCGCTAAACATAAGCAAATTGATCCATATCCTCAACTGGTATAAATTCACAAAGCACTGTTATTTAAATGACAGTAGTTATGCGTCTGTCCTCAATATTTGTTACCATTTTGCACACTATTTTTCCCTACTGCAACCCCACTCTACTCTAGTCCCTTTGAAAACAGTCCTATCATAAAGCTGATTACTAGTAGTGGCTTACTGTATGTCAGTGCCTTACAGGCAGAACCATTGACACCATTCAGTGATGTTCTATATAATAAAACGGGTAGTAACACCTATAGGTTTTTGGCTTTCTAGAGTTATTAGGATTAAAATTTAAGGTCGTTGAACCAGTAGATTATATATCCAAGAATTTTTCTGTTACATAATAGAACTATGTGGTTGTTTGTGGAATAATGGGCTAGAACATTAGAAATTGTAAAAGAAATAGCTTGTCGTCCATAAAATATTTCTTCTGGTGTGTTTTTTCTGAAGCTGTAGGAAACTGGATGACATTATCAAAAGTGATGCTGTATGTCTTCCTTTCATCCCACCCTTTCCAAGAGAAGGAATGTGACTCTGCTCCTCGTACGACAGTTGTCCTCTCCTTGATCAATGCTACTGCACCAGCTTGCAGTTCACTGACAGCAAGGCAGCTTTGCTTCACGGAAATGGATCTCTCCTTTCACATCAAGGAGAATAAACCACCTGGCACATTTCATCAGCTCCAGTTACCCTCAGTTCATCATCTGTGTCAGAATCTCAGCATTTCCTACAAACTGCTGGCAGGTAAAACTGGAACTGAATCTTTCGGGTCCCAGCAATAAAGGCAAACAGCTGCACTATTAAGATCTCTCTTGTAGTAGATCTGCTAGGTTGATTCTCTAAAGGAAATTCCCTTGCAAATGTGATCTGAGCCTGAGCATTTTGCCTTTGAATTATACAGAAAGGATGGGAAGGAGGACTGTCTCCTTCCCTAAGGAAAGGATGGGTTTTAGTAGTTTTCACCTGGCAAGAGCAGATTTGGAATATGCTGAGCTTTAAATTGTGCTTCTTCTAGAGTATAAGATCTTCCATGTTTTCTGTCTACCCTAATATAGCCCCACAACTTTCTTTTGTTTCACTTCTGACTCTGCCTTTTATCATGCAGTCAAAATGTCCAAATAGATTACTGGAATGTAGAAGAATATTACAGAAGAAAACAGAGTCCTATAATGGGAAGTGATTGTCCCCGTTTATACTGTGGCTATGTTTTTCAGCCGAAGGTATGCCCTTTCGATACAATGAGAACACCACCGGCGTGAGCGTGACACAGCGCCTAGACCGAGAAGAGAGAGAGAGATATGAATTGATTGCCAAATGTACCGTGAGAGAGGGCTTCAGGGAAATGCAGGTTGAGGTGCCTTTCCTGGTAAATGTGTTAGATGAAGATGACTCTCCTCCTTTCCTTCCTAATGGCACTGATACTGCAGATGCTGTCGTGGAGTTCAACAGAAAAGAGGTAATATTCTCCTTGATCTGGTCTCTGAAGAAGGAGCACAGTGGTTGTAGGCGCGGTTATTGGCATCCAGCACATGGTCACACCATGCTCTTCAGAGCTGTGATTGTAAAATGGTGATTCTGAAGAATTCTTCCACGCCTCTCTTGTTATATCTTATTCAGACCCCAAAATAACAACAATTTGGGTCAGGAAAGAATAACGTAAACAAACATGAGCAATTTGTGAGGTCAGGATGGGCCATTGCCAAGACTGTGGTTAGGGTTATTGTATCTTTCCATATAGAGCTCTACACTGTATTTGTTACAGGGTTGTTTCCACCAAGCGGCTGAAATTGAGTGTTGTTAGAACAGGTGCATGTGAGAATCCTTACAAGATATAAGAAACACATTCAGAACAGTTATTAGGATGCCGTACCAGTGTCAAAAAGTGAGGAGAAGTGCTCATCCTCTGCAGTGTTGATTCTGTCCCTGCAGACAAACTTTGCACTTGCAAACATGATAACATTTCCAGTTTTAGGCTGTTAAAGGAGAGCGCCAGGATCTTACTTTAATGGTCTCCTCCTAATTCTCTTTTACTGTGCCAAGGTGATCTTTCAAATGGACTGAATCCCTGGATGTCTTTCTGTGTGCCCCTGTACATGTACACACATTGCTTCAGTAGAGAAGAGTACAAGCGCGCTTTTGGCTCTTCCAGTCGGAAAGCTTAATACATCAATGATATAGATAAGGCACTTCTTTATGGGCCTAAATGATGCATCTGTCATGACAGGACTTTTGTTTCAGAACAGCAACCTTATTTTTTTTTGCAGTCAAATTTCCCTTCAAAGTATGTTTTGCTCATGTTTGTGTCTGGAAGGGAAAAGAGTGATTTGGGGAGTTTGCTGCCACCTTCAGACTACAACAAGCATTGACAACACATCATGTTTGCCTGGATATAACGCAATTCCTTTTCACGTTTTTGGAAGAATTCTGTATTTGTTTCACTTAGCTCTGGATGAAAAAGGCGAAGGTCTCATAACACTGTGTTATAAATTGAAATATTATCTTTGAAATTATGTGCCTGCAAAGTGTTCAGAATGTGGTGAGTTTCACTGTGAGTTTGTGGTAGAAAGACAACCATTATATTTGGAAACTGTCAATCTTTTCTAGCAACTAAATGAGCTTGAAATAACAGCATTACTAATAAAGAATTTTAAAGGCTGCGTGCATTCAGTGTCCGGTTAGAAAATGGCAATCTAGTAAGCGAAGCAGAAGACAGACAATTCGGGCCACTTCTGTCATTTCAAGTGAAGCTTGACCGGAGTGAATGAATTTCCTTGTCATTTAAGTACATGTGTTAGTTACCTGCTTATTTAGTAGTTTTGTAGAATAACACTGATTAAATATGTTTGTAATACAGTACATTCAAAAATACAATTAAAGAGCTGTGCATGTGCACTCATTTCCTGCCTTAAAAGTTTGGGATTGTATCTGGATTAGATTACAATATAATGATGTACTGTGTGTGTATGTATATATATATACACACATACACACATATAAAATATAAAAATTAATATATGTTAAATATGTAATATGTTATGAATCTATAAATATTTTAGTATATTGTATATGTAAATATATATATATATATAAAAGTGATTGAGTACTCTAGCTGCACAACTGGGGACAGTCCAGTTTGAGGTTTTCATGTGGCTCCTCACTAATTTATCCAAGTGTCAAACTTAAAACTTAATTAAGTGGAGATTGTTGTGACAATAACATTAAGGCCAGATAAACTCTCCCTTCCTAGGCCCTGAACGTGACTGTGAACACTAACCTGCTTTAATAAAATGCTCCTACGTATTTTCTGGAGAAAAACAAAAACAAACAAAACCAAACAAGTGTGAAGTATTGGTATACTGAATTTAAAATTAATTTGAATAAAAGTGGGCCTAAATGAAAGTTGAAAATTTTGATATGACCAATATTTTAATCTCCCAAACACATGTCAAGGGAAGAAAGCTTCAAGGTCAGTCAGCAATGTCATTTATGATTTCCTTCCAGGGAACTGTCCTTGCAACACTAACTGTATGTGATGCAGACACCACACCTATTTATCCTCTTGAAAGCAGCAGAAAGAAATACACAGGAACCATCATTACTGATGATCCGTGGATAAATGAAACATTTCGGGTAGAGCACATTTTTGATGAAATCCACTTCAGCCCAAATGGCAGCCAAGTGAGGGGAACTCAACACGAGTACAGTAAGGTCTCTTTCTTCAAATAAAGAAGTTGTTTGATAATGATTGACAGTTGCTATTTAACTTTTTCAAGCATTTTGTAAATTTTACCCAAAGAAAGCTGATAAATTTCAAATTAAGCAAAACACTGAGCTTTAAGCATGTACTGAAAAAAGGGTGTATTTCTGGGATAGGGATTATATGGGGTGATGTTCATTGTACAGATAGGTGAGAGGTTTTGATTAAGCCACGGTTGGGTTCTCAACATGGTCATTAGCATGGAAGATCACCTTTTCAGTACCTCTTCAAACATCTTGTATAGCACAGAGCATAAATCCATGGGACTGCATTTTTTTTTTTTTAATTTCCTTTCATTTCCTATTAGGAGTAACTTTGATATTTATAACTTGGGGGGGAGTACAGTATCAAAAAATACATTCTTAGATAATGTTGGTTTATAATAGACTAATCTTATCTTTTGTAGAACTGGTGCTGAATAAAAGTATTTCAGTCACAGAGCATCGTTCCTTCCAGCTGGATGTTTTGGTGAACGACACAGAATTTCATGGCCCGGAAAGATCGGTGATGCTTCATTTCAATGTCTCCATCCTCCCTGTCAGCATTCAGTTTCCAAACACAACTTACCAGTTCACAGTGAACAGAAATGCTGAACGCTTTGCACAAGTAAGAACTGATTTAATTATACTTTCACTCTGTTAGAGTCAGAGCTAGTAGGTAGATAACTAGAAGGTGAGATGCAGGAAATCTAGGCTCTATTTCTTGATTCTAGCTCGCATTTGTATGCAGGTAAAGTTTAGCTATCTGTGTTTCATGGTACACTATGAAATTACATATTAGATTATGAAATGTGAGAATTCTAAAACTGTTTCTGGCTTCTCCCTACTGATTTAGCTACATACTGGCATAGTTGTTGCTAGTATTTCATTCCTAAATGTTTATTTTCTGCAATTACATGGTTATTTCTGCTTGCTTCTGTGGAACAGCTGAGCTCTTCTCTACTTTTTTTTGTCATGCGCATAGCTTTCAGGAACTCTTCAAGAATTGACATACAAATGTGTTCTCCGATAGGCATATGGTTAAAGCATTGTTTGTAGCTGTTTTATGTGATGACAAGATGACTTGCTGGACGTGGACACAGTGGATATCGAGTAGACTGGACACCAGCTCTCACCATATAATAGCAGAATAGAGGGCATACGTGAAAATATTAATTGACAGAAATAGAGACATGTACTATCATCAGAGGTACTGGCAGCCATTAGCGTCTTAGGCATAAATAAGTGGGAAAATGTCAACAGCAAAAAAAGAGCTTTGTCCTAGCTATTGAGTCCCAGCTCTACATATTCTAGCATTTTTAATGGCTTTTCTCTAGATAATGGCTAGTTAGTAATTAATGTGCTTCCTAATTTAACCCTCATTTTAGTTTAATCACTACCACTGCCATTAATAATGCCTTCCAGAAACACCTTCTAACAGGTTGACATTAATCAGGTGAAAATTGCAATGTAATTCCTGTGGAACATGTGCATTAATAAGGAACTAGTTCAATATAATTAATTTTATGAAAGTGAATATTAAAAACATCAATGATGAGCTGTTTTGAGGGAGCTGCTGAGAAGTATATCTTACTACTAAATAAAGCTGTAATACCACTGCTGTATTTGCAACAGAGAGAAGGATTGAGACTAAAATATGATAATCCTAATTGCAGAGAAAACCAATTCATTAGAAGTCTCCTAAGGAAGAACTCAGTTTTAGTCATCCTGAAGCCTCTGGCTAGTTGTAAAAAGAAGGAAAAAGGAAAGCTGTGTATAAATCATGTTTTTATATTTAATCTGATGAAATGCACTATGGTCTGGTAGCTTTTGAGAGTACAGAAAAGGCCTTACATGATGAATAAAAATGCTGCTTATTCAAGAGAGATTTTACCCACAGTCTGCAATGAATAGTCTAAATATGAGAAAGCCTCCGAGTGATCACATAGCGGGCTCCTTATGAAAACAACTGCTGTATGACACTTCGTGATTCCTTGTTGCTGCAACTTTTAAATTTGCAGCCTGTTAAAAACTTCAGAACACATACTGTGCTTTTTGCACAGATCACAATAATTGTGATGTTAGGAGGGTTTTGTTGCTTGTTTGTTTGTTTGTAGCACTAGATTGTGAAAGATTTATTCTCACTAATGTAGAAAACTGTTGCGTGGAGACAAGGTGAAACCAGTGGTTTTCCTCCTAAAAGAAGTAACGTGAGGTGCATAAGATACTTACAGTCTAGTTCTTATCATTTAAAAATGACTCCTAACTGCATGTATGTCACAACATGACTGTAATTGCAAAAAGGGGGGAAAGTTGACTATTAGGTATGCATGAATATGTATGAAATAATTCTTTTTTGTGTGTGTGCATGTATATATACAAGCAGACATACAATAACATTATGAATTAATGAATTAATTCTCTGTTGTCCAAATTAAATTTGGTTAAACCATTTTTATCTGTGCATGCCCTAAATTGTTTGAATGTGTTTTTTTGAAGACTGAAAATAAATATTTTTTTTAGTTTCAGAACAGCAGAACAAAAACGTGTGTTTTGTCAGGACAGTTGAACATTTGACATGGATTTTTAGGGTTTCTGGAAACAATGGCACTTTACAGTAACCGTGCAGTTTCACTGGGTGGCAGTAGTAGCTGGGAAAAACTGTTTCTTCCATGAAGAACTTCCAAGTCTGTGGAATATCTTTGTGTTGCCTACATGCAAATTCACAAAGAGATCTTGTTCTGATTCTCAAGCAGCAAAATGGAAAACTTATTCTGGCTCTGAAGATGGTTTTCTTGATCAGTTAAAGTGTCATCCACTTAGTTCTGAGACTGCATTTGAATTTACAGTGTGGTCAGGTTTGGAGTACAAGTCGATGTAAGCAGTTTAGTCCCCAGCACTTCACATTATTAAAGTTGGCTGCATAATTAGCTGTGATGTGCCAGAGCAGTGAGAAGAAGTACTGAGCCAAATCAATATGAAGGCTGAACTGTCTCTTGCCCTAAGGAAAACACAAGAGTGTGAAGAAATGATTAACTGCTGGGCTGATGCCATTTGTCTATTTGAACAGCTAAATGAATTGAATAACAGAAGCATGGCCTGATGGTACAGGCTTGCCCAGTGGCATTTAACTTATCAAAGGACTTAAAGCCCTATTGACATTTACTGAGATAAATGATGAATAATATAGGCTGAGATTTTTAAAGAGCTTATATGTCTAAATGTCCCTGGAATTCAGTGAAGAGGAACATTATCATTATCCAGACTTTATTAAACTCTGGAGCTCAAAAGATGGATTTTTTCCGTTCCTATTCCTGGTAAAGATATTTTTGCGTTAAGTGCTGTGTGTCTTAAAAACTGCGTCTTTGTAGATTCCTTCCCTGTATCTTGATGTCAGCCCTGATTATCAGGATTTTTTCCACCTTCCTCATGACAAAGAGGAGCTTTCCTGCTTCTACTTCGTTCCCCTGGGGCTGTGCCCTGCTGCATTTGAGATCTGTGCTGTCTCCAGAACCTGTGAGGCAGAGCAAAATTACAAGCTTGGTCTTTCTCTAGTGGAACCAGACAAAAATGGGAAAGACCGTCTTTCCTGCAGAAAATGTTTGAGGGGGGCGTTTTTAGCTTCTCCTTAAGTGATAAAAAGAAAGCAAAACTGGCCCCTGCTGTACTATAGAGAAAATCTGTTCTTTAGGAGCTCTAAATTTATGTTGCGTCCATACCATTTGCAGGAAACTTTTGTTGGTAAAAGGGTGCCTGGACAAAACAGTTATGGCAGAGTAGACAGCAAGATAGGTCAATTTTTATCTGGTCTATATAAAGGTTAATGTCATGGGATGTAGCCATGTTCTACTGCATCAAAGAAGCATCACTGGGAACAGTTGCAAAATACTGCCAATTGCAATACAACACCAAACCTAAAATGACATGGTACTGGATGGAGCCTGTTTAGACAGAATTTATGAACAGTTGCAGTCTTGTCTTCACTTCCTTTTCTTCTTGCCAGTGCCAGCATGCTGTCAGGAGAAGACAGCATGGAAGCTGACTACCAGTAATGGCCTAGTTTCTGCTTGCTTTAGTAGTCTTTGTATGCTACCCTGACACCAAAGAAAAATAAAAATGCCAAAAAACACGACAAAACAAATGGTGCCAAGTGACCAGTTAGCACGCGAAGGGAAATGTTGGATGAAGTAGGATTATTCCATGACAGAGTATGCTTCTAGGACTGCAAGAGCTTCCTGTCTGACTAAATAGTCCAGGTTCATAGGAAGAGGGCTTACTGTTAAAAACAAACAAACAAACTTTTTTTCTTTTTACATTCTTGAATAAAAATGCCAAAAACAAGATGTGTCCATCAACTTTTTTTTTTTTTTTTAACCAGCAGTAGTGCTACTTGAAAACACATCTTAATTGAAGCCTTTGAAAAGAATCCATCACCAAGTCTCCTTAAATAATACCCCACCCTTCACATTGTGGTTTTCTCTGCAAGGAAAGCCAGTTTGTCTGGATCTGATCCGAATCCCACTCTAGTAAATGGAAAAAACAAAGAGAGTTTTGGATCAGTTCCTATAGGAGCTGGACAGGAGACAGGGCTTTACATTCCTGTGCTGCTTAGATAGATTGTTTCAGATTGACGAGTGCTCTAGCATAGATATTCTGGCAGGCAGGAGTTCATATATGGCAAATCCACATATTTTCATTTTTAGATGAAAATGTTTAAAAAATTGCAAATGGGAAACAACGAGTTCCTTTCTCCTTTTAAGGCTTTCTGAAAGCCCTGCTGGCCAGAAAGTTTTGACTGTAGTATTACAAAAGTTATGCATTAGCAATTTCTATTTCCGTCTGATTTGAAAAGAATCTCAGCTTTGTTCACGCTGAACCATTTGCTTTCTTAAGCAAATACGAAGTTTTTCTCACAGATCGGCCTGGGACAGAGCGGAGACTGAACCTAGACTTTCCCAAATCATAGGGTTATGTTCTCACTGAACATGACCTACCACCAGCAGTAGGCACCAAATATTGCTGAGTCCCCGGGCCAAGGTTTTTAGTGTTTCCACTGTTAACCAGAAGACAATGGTAATCCTTCTCCTCTTGTTTTTACTGAGGATAAATCACACTTGAAGGACCTGCTTAGTAGTTGAGGCTGTGAATGTTGTCTACCTGGATTTTAGTAAAATATTTGATGCTGTTTTCCACAGTAGTCTCCTGGAGAAGCTGGCTGCTCAAGGCATGGACAGGGGTACAGTTGGCTGGGTGAAGAACTGGCTGAATGGCCATGCTCAGGGTCATAGGGGATGGGGTTCAGTCTGGAGAGTGGCTGGGCACCAGTGTCATTCCCCAGGGCTCAGTCCTAGGGCCAGTTTTGTTTAACATTTCTATCCGTGATCTGGACGAGGGGATCCAGTGCACCCTCAGCAAGTTCGCAGACGATACCGAGTTAGGTAGGAGTGTTGCTCTGCTTAAGGGCAGGAAGGCTCTGCATGGGATCTGGATAGGCCAGATGGACAGGCCCAGTCCAATCGCATGATGTACGACAAGGGTTAGTGCTGGGTGCTGTGCTTGGCTCGCAGCAACCCCACACAGCAGGACAGGCTCAGGGAAGAGAGGCTGGGAAGCTGCCCATCACAAAAAGTACCCAGGGGCGCTGGTCACCAGCCAGCTGAACTTGAGCTGGCAGTGGGCCTATGTGGCCAAGAAGGCCGGTGACATCCTGGTCTACATCAGGAGCAGTGTGGCCAGCCAGATCAGGGAAGTGACTGTCCCTTTGTACACAGCACTGGTGAGACCACATCTCAAATACTCAGTTTTGGGTCCCCTCCTGCAAGGATTTTTGAGTTGCTTGAGTATGTGCAGAGAAGAGCAACAAAGCTGGTGAAGGGACTAGAAAATGAGCTCTGAGGAGGGACTGAGGGAATGAGGGTTTAGTCTGGAGGAGTCTGAGGGTAGACCTCACTGCACTCTACAACTACCTGAAAGGAGGCTGTGGCAAGGTGAATGTCAGTCTCTTTGCTCAGGTGACAAGTGGTAGGATGTGAGGGAACAGTCTCAAGTTGTGAGGGGGGTTTAGATTGGATATTATAAAGAATTTCTTCATAGAGAGGGCGGTCAGGGATTGGAACAGGCAGTCCAGGGAAGTGGTGGAGTCCCCACCCCTGGAGGTATTTAAAAGACGTATAAACAGGGCACAAAGGGAAGTGGTTTAGTGATTGGACCTGGCAGGTCTGGTGGATGGTTGTGTTTGATTCTGAAGGTCTTTACCAACCTAGATGATTCTGTGGTTCAAGTTCTGTTTTGGTGTTAAAATATCAAATCATGTATAAATGCTAAGCTGTGGAAGGTAAACTATTCTCCATTTTCTTTAAGATATTTTGGGGAAGAACAGAATATTTTTGATGTACAGTTTTGTTTCTGTTGTCTGTGACTTCTTTGTTGGTGTTTGAGCCTAGATAGGAAAAATCTGTATTGAAAACTGCATGAAATTCCGTGGTGTGAACATCACCTACAAGTTACTGTCCCCCAACGTAAGCTGCTACGCTGTCAGCATACTTCAAGGGCGAGAAGACAAATATGGAAGCCTTTATGTGAATGATTCCTCTGTACTACGCAGACCTGAATGCAAAGAAATACAATACACTATTCAAGCTACAGACAAGCAGAGCAGGAAACATACCAAAACACTTCTCACTATTGTATTAGAAGGAACTCGTAAGTACCTGAGTCAATTAGAACAATCTCCTTTTTTACATGTGTTACTGGTATTAGGTCATGAGTTAGTTCGGTGATCCATAAACTGATGGCATTAACAATGAGCATGAGGTTGAGCTACAAGATACAGATTGCAGTTTGTGTTTTTATTAGTTTTGATTCAGACCCAACTGCAACAGATGTTTATTTGAGGACGTCATGCAGATAAAGTGGTGTACCATGTGTAATTTCTAACGCTTATACACACACACACGTATGAAACCATAATTCTTTGGCCTGAGTATATTTAATAATCTTTCTCGCAACTTTCCTCTCCCATTTTTATTTATTTATTTTGGTCTTACATTTTGCTCAATATTAATGACACAATTGTATTCGTCTCATTTTACTGAAAACGCCATAAGGGCAGAGTGTTAGAAATATTCTTTAACAGCCACAGCAGAGGAGGGTTACACAGGGGATGTAACCATTTCTCTCCAAACCATTATCTCACTTTGTGCAGAACCTGAAAATTTTACCTCATAATTTCCTCACTTTCCTTGTTTTGTATCATAGCTCCTATGTCAGGAGGGAATGGGTTGATGAAGAATAAACAAAAGCCTCAACTTTACTTTTTGTGAGAGCGTCGTGCTGTCTGAAATCACACATTCCTAACTTGCACTCTTGGGCTACTACTGCATTAGCCCAAGTACAAAATATTTTTGCTTAATTAAAAGTTTTGTATGAAACTGTGACCTATGGTCCCTATTGCTGTGTTACCAGAAATACGTTAGCATATTTCTACAGTTCTAGGCATTGACAGTGTGACATCAAGAAAAAATGACTATGCCATCATGTTCTTACTATTTAATTTCACAGAAGAGAAATGCCTGGACTTTTAAAATGTTACTTAAACAAATTGATAGTCGGGTCAGTCAGTCTTCACTCGGTCTTCTCTCTTCCCTCATCTCTCCTTTCTTCCTACCCCAGAGAAAGGAATTTTCCTTCTGGTTTGAGCTAACTTGTTGTGTATTCATCTCCCTTTTACTGAACTGACAGCAAACATTCTCCCCAACAGTTTTAAAAAAAGAAGAGGACTGCCCGGACTCTTGTGCTGTGAGTAAGCGCTATGCTGAATGTGAAGAGTGTGGTGGCCTGGGAGTCCTAACAGGAAGATGCCAGTGGAGACAGGGGAGTGGGAAAGGTACGTTTCTGTTGTCTGAAATTAAGTTTGTGTTTAGTTGTAACTGATCTGTGGAATTCTATAAACTGATTTATTTTAGCTGGACACAGATCTGATAGGTGGCAGTACTTTTGGTTATTCCATAACAATGCTTCTGTGTTGATGCTTTATCCTGTCAAACTGTATTGAGCATTTCAAATTCTCTTTGACAACCTTTGTAGTCAAATACGTGTAAAATTGTGTAGGAATGTCCTTAGCTGTAAAAGCTACTCGTCAGTCTCAAAATGGTCTCCTACCTCTTTTTCAAGTAATTCTCACTGTAACTGTGACCTACCCAAAGTGCTATCAAAGACACAAATCAGAAAACACAATGAAAATTATATTCCTTCCAGTTGCTGTTAGTTGTTGTCTGTCCTATTACATTAGAAGATGGGAAAGTATTTATAGTTATTCACAGATGTTTATTTTTAAAATAAGGTTGACCTGTATTTTGGTGTGTCATTATGCACTGAGCAGATGCAGTAAGTTTTCCTTCAAAGCCTCGTGGTATTTGTATAACTCTGTTTTCCTGTTAATAGGAATCACCACAAACTATTCCACATGCACCCCAAGTATCAAGACTTGTCCAGATGGCACCTGTGATGTAGTTGAGAGCAAAGATCCAGCTGTGTGCCCCCAGGACTGCACAAGTATGGAAATGTTTTAGGATTATTTTTTCTGTGTTGCAGCTGATCGCTGTTCATCAAGTTCTACTTTCTTAAGCCCAGATATTTTTACAAGTTCCACATATTTACCATATATGCATTGTCATACCTGCAGATGAATCATGAAAGAACGTTATGGTTATGAAGACTTGTTATTTTTGAAAGCAGTCAGCTTAACACCTGTTGGCTCTCAGTGATGGCAAGATAAGGTTTTCTCAGTAATTCTCATTCTGCTCCCTCTGTTAATTTGCAGGTAGTGTTCTTCATTGGAGATATTTGCTGAAACAAATACTGATTTTAGGCAGGTTAATGCCGTATTTCCAAACTGTAGCACATTGAAATAGAAACCACGTCTCTTTGAACTATTTCACTATTTACTAAATAAGTAAAAAGAAGTAAATTTCAATTCAAAATACGTGTGCTTAAGAAGAATCATTTTCAGAAATGCATCTGGCCTTATTTGACAAGTAACCATCAAAGTGATCCAACACCCTATCTATTTGAAGGTACAGGCAGAGACTCACATGAACAGCATTTACAAAAGAAGAACTGAAATACATTTACAGGTTTTTCTTCAACACATTTATTTGCATTTCACACACACATACCTGCAAGGTCACAAATCACCCTGAAGATACCAAGGTTAGCAAAACAATGTACTATACTTGAGCAAGTTCAGTCTTCTATGAGATGATCATTTTTTGATCCATTTATACAGCATTCAGTATCTAATGAATGAATAAATATGTAAGCATCTTACTGTTTTTTTTGATTAATTCTCCTGGTTCTGGCATTCTATACTCCACGTTTAAATTTTAAAAAGTTTTTGAGGAGCTACTAGTATATCATGGGCTAGGACCGAAGTTGTTCTATAAAAACGAATTAATAAATATGCACCTTTGTATTTCTCACATGAAAGAATGTGATTATGTATTCTAAATGACTTTTATCACATTATTTCATTAGAGTGCATAAAAAACAATCTGTAAAGTGGCAGAAATGATTGAAGTGAATGCAAGTAACTACTCTGATCATCTGATTTTTTTTTTTTTTGGTAATAACTGGAATTAGTTGCCATTCCAAAAGTGGAAATGTTTGTGACAGAAGCCTGAAAGAAATAGTCTGATTAGATAATAGCAGCAGGCAAGCAAGACAAGCTTTCAAGATGTTATGTATGCCTTTTTAATGCCTGAGTTGGATAATTTTATATGTAATTTGATGCAATTCAGAGCCTGGGATAGTGCCCAAAACCAGTATGTTTACAGACAGAGAAATGAGCATGTTTTAGGAGCTCAGAGGTGCAGAAGTACCATTATTTCAGCTTTTCCTGGCAGAGGACATTTCTTTGGAAATAAACA
Organism: Anser brachyrhynchus; assembly: GCF_964034855.1. Taxonomy (NCBI): domain Eukaryota; kingdom Metazoa; phylum Chordata; class Aves; order Anseriformes; family Anatidae; genus Anser; species Anser brachyrhynchus. The sequence continues at coordinate 11,978,604 of NC_137700.1, forward strand.
GCAAGTAATAAATAGAAAAGCCCCAGATGCATTAAGATCAAGGATATTCTTTAAGTACACACAGTTGCTAAAATACTTTGTTTTTATAATTCATCTGTCATTAAGATAGCTGTGTGCTGGAGTCCCAGAATTGCTTTCTCACACTAACACTATAAATATTAAATTCAAGGGCAGTCAGCTGAAACAGCTGGTGCTGCGTCTGTACCTATCAAATAGAGGCAACCTAACTGCATTCTAAATGAAGCACTTTTTTTGTCATAACAAGCTGCTTCAGGGCTGGGTGTGTGAATCTAACTAAATATTTGTAAATAACTTATCTTTGTAGGTTCCTCTGAACTTTGACATTCTGATAATGGAAAAAAATACTTGGGCTTCTACCTTGCTATGTTTTTGGCAGTAATTGTTCATTGCCTTTGGTTTTGTCTGAAAATCATTGTTTTTACTTTTTGAATTTCTGGAGTTTCTACATGGTATGGGATAGGATTACTGTTTTTCATTCTTCCAAATTATCTTGAACCAGGAAAAGTTCTTTCCCACCACAAGGCAATGGAAACAGCTGATGATTTAAAATGCAAATACGTAAAATACCCCACAATTCAAAACAGCATTGGAATTTCCCTACCAGCAGTAATTGGTGAAAAATACATTTATGGACCTCTGGAATACATATAGGAAGCTCCATGTTTCCAGTGTACACCCACAGTAAAAATGTGTTCCTTCTTTCCCTGCTGTGTAAAAAACCTTTGTCTTCAAATCTTTTGCTCAGTAGCCATTTAGGTAGGATCTACTGATCCTCTGCTCCCCCTTTCTTCCAGGTCCTCAAACACAGATAGATACAGTTTTTATATATATATATATATATATATATATATATATATATATAAAAGAATATGCATTTTCTAAGGCTAATGGAAACTTTATTTCATCACCTCTTCACAACAGAGAAAGTTGGCTGGTTGGGGGGATAAGCCAGAGTTTTGGGAACACCCACACTTCTCAAAACAAGTGTCAGCAGAGAGGGCAGTGACTCAGCAGAGTCTCTTCCCAAATTAACATGCTGAGATGCATACATTTTAGTAGGTCACTCTGCAAAGATGGTCAAAATCTGTCTATTTTGCTTGGATACCCAAGTCCCAGTCTCACTTTTTTTTTTTTTTTTAAAAAGAAGGATGTTTGCTTTCCTTTTGCCAAAATATTCTCCTCTTCAATTTTTGCTACGTATCCAAAGAAAAGAAACAGTCATTCACTCTGCTATTGAATTAGGAGGGAGGAAAATGATTTGAAGTAATAAGACTGTATTGAACATATCTTGTTAACCTTCTGAATCCCTTTATGGTTTAGACAATCCTTCTGAATGGCAGCTAAATTTGTTGAACTTGACTGGTTTGCTGTCTATATCTCTTAATGCAATGCTGTTTGTGATTAAAGGCAGCTTATACATGAAAAACGTGACCCGTAATGGTCACTTCGATACTATATCCAGAAAAAATATATATTTAATTGGAAATACAGTTTGGGCCTGACCTTGCATTTACTCTGCATGATCATCTCCTGCTCAAAATCAAGTAGTTCTGTAAGTGTTTCCTATTATTAAACAATGCCTTCTTTAGTAATGAATTTTTTTTTAAACTCTTGACACTTATTTTTAGTGCTTTCACTAGATTATTTCTTGGCACTTTACAGAAGTGATTCAGTATCGTTATCTACATTTGCAATAGAACAAATAATACATAGAACAGTATGCTGACTTTTCCGAGGTAAGAGGAAATTGGCATCAGAACCAGGAACAGAACTCAACTTGTAGACTGCTGGATTTGTATGCTCTAACACTGCTCTGTACATCACCTCATGCATAAAAAAAACCTGAAGACAGTGGTAGAGAAAAACTAAAATAAATAGACTAGAGAAGATATTTTAGGGAGAATTTTAAAGTGTGAGAAGACCTCACTGATACAGAACCATAATGTTTTTTGACAAAACTAAGGACAGCCACGAGATGATCATTTGAGGTAGAAGTTTGGCACTAAATAATGGGATTTTACATAGAGTTTTAAAGTGTACATGAAATTAGGAACATATTCTAACAATGCAATGCAAAGAGAACTATTTTATTTGTATAAAAGATCAATTTTAATCAAGAGTTTTCCATAATAGGAAGAACAGCTAATCAGGGTTGATATTCAGGCCACCCAAGATCCCCTCATTTCAGGACCTCAGAAATTTCAGCATTTAGAATCTACCCTAATTTTCAAGAATCCCTGTCATTATCATTGCACTGTGCTGTGCTGCCAATTTACAGATGCATATGGGGATAAACCCATGGAAAACTTTGAACCTTATTTTTTTTTCTTTAACTACATGCGAATCTTAGCTTGTTTCTGTATTTAATTAGGTGGAAACATTATTGGTGGTCATGGGAAAGGCACTGGAAATCTTGGAATTAAGTCAGGACATGGGATTTGTTACTGCTTCCCAAGACAGAACTGTTATTGTGAGAAAGATGATATCAAAGGTAAGTCTAAACATTATCTGCTGTTCTCATATTAATCTTTCCCTCTGTTTCTATCTTCCATCTTCCATGTTTATATACATGCAACAATCTGAACTTGTGGACACGTTAATTAGCAATATATTTGGTTCTTTATTGTATCTTTAAAATATCTTAATAAAAATATCTTCAGATAATTATTAATTATAATTATGGGTAATGTAAAATTAATTAAGAGCAGGCACCTTGACTTCTGGCTATGGAGACTGGGAATCTCCAGAGGGGGGTTGTTTCTGTCCTTGGCAAAAATTCATTTTTATCCATTACTACATGAAAAACAGGTTGGCCATCCTTTGCTTTTCAGCAGTATTTGAATTTCAGTGAGGCTTACCTGATATTTGCAAAGACACCTAGGAGAATTAGAATACTGACTTGTATTACTTTCAAGTAATTCCAGCCTCCTAATCATTTTTGAAAATCTCAGCTTTAAAATGTCATATAGCCTACACCCATAGTGTTAGGAAGAGGAGTGGATTACTTTATTCAGTGACCTTTGTTTAAAGATAAAAAGCTTTATACAGTTCTTTAAAGCAGATTAATGGGGATTAAATACTATTATTTTAAAATTGTTTTTACTATTACTAATAAGAAACATAAAGTCAAATATTTTACATCTCTCAAACTAAATTGTTTAGAATATACCCCAATTTACTCTTGAGTAAATTTTTTATAGGCATAAAAAGAAAAAGAGAAAGCATAAATTTTCCCCCTGCACTTACATTCCAGAAAAATATTATGCTGTTTCACTTACTTCTGAGGTATAGCTTGCAGATGTAATTAACTTAACTGTGTATCTGGGGTCGGAATTATCTCATGATAAGTAGTGCAAGGACAGTATGTTGAATCTCTCAGTTCCTTCAGAGAGAAACACGCAGCCAAGAGGAATGATGTTTAGGGGCACTTACATAATTTGGTTTCCAAAGAAAGACACTAAAAGTCCTTATGGAAAAGGAGAAGTAGTAAATGTGGAGGAAAAAATGCATATTACATATGCAGTTGCAGCATAAGGAAATACTTTCACAAACAATATTTTGTTAAATACAAATCAGAAATATGCTGAGTCTCTTTCTTTAGAATCCAAAAAGATGAAGAGAAGTATTTTTCTCATGTCCAACAATTGGCGTCATAATGAAGTAAAATTAACATGTTGAAGATGATCTTATTTGAACAGAATGGTTCTAACACAAACTGTTCTCCACAAGTGAAATCTAGTCACAGGTCTCTGGAGATGTAAGTAGTATCAGAAGATCAGTATATGGTAGGCTGGACCTTAAAGAAGAGTCTTAGAAGTAGCTACTTCTATAAAGACAAGGAATATGGGTTCAAGCTAGCTATCCTTCCATTTTACACAGGCAATTAAGCATTTGATTACCTGCTGGTGCCCAAAAGAGAAAATCAGCTATTAGGTTTTCCTGTAGCTTTTAAAAATGTTTTTGAATTCTCTTTGTCACACCTGTGTCACGTGAACTGCCCAAGCTGAAATAGGAAACAACAGAGTTCTAATAAATTCTTCTTGATCTACAGAGCAACTATGTGATGATGTGTGTAAGACTGTCATAGCAGGGGCAGTGCTGTTGTCCTTCATCATCTCTGTGCTGCTTTCTTCCTATTTCATCCATCGCTACCACAAGAATTCTCCAAAGCCACCTATTGCCTCTGCAGAAATGACATTCCGGCGCCCAGCCCAGTCCTATCCCATCAGCTATTCTTCTACTAATGTCCGTCGACCTTCTTTAGATTCTATGGAGAACCAGGTGTCTGTAGACACCTTTAAAATACCAGTAAGTCTGATATCGTTTTGCATATACTTTTTCGTGTCTGTGTTGTTCCTAAAGCATGGTGTTTATGCATGCAGAAAATGTTACAGAAGTGCAGTCTGCTCATAGAAACACCCAAATCAAATGATTAAAACAGAAGTGATGTATAGAGGGACAGATACTTAATGAGTAATTGAATAAATCATATAACTTACTGCACAAGGCCAGTATATTCTTCCATTTTTGTTCCATTTTAATATAATGTAACAATGGGTCAAATTTAAGCCATTTTTTTCTAAATGTAACTCTACATTTGATGGTGTGGTTTAACTTTAACATTTTTAAAGTAATATAATTGTTAAAGTTGTTACATTTAACATTGTTAAAATAAAATAATAGTCTAATAATCAGCAGGTTTGTAATCTCTGTGATAAGCCATAGCATTCCACAGAGAATAAATTTAGGGGTGAAAAAAAAAAAAGAAAAAAAAAGAAGCTGAGATCCATTCCTGATTTCTGTTATACAGACACACTGTAGATGTCAGGTCATGTGGGAATGGTGCCCATGCTTTTTGTCCAGTCATATTATCATACCTTTAATCTAGTTTCTTCTGTGTTGGTGAATCACATACCATTCAGGATGCCTGCCAGCTGGTGTGTTTTCATGGACCAATATAGTAAAGAAACACTGCCATTTTGTATGACATGTGGCAACACCAGCTCTATTTGCATGTTAGATATTGACATCTTCACAGACCTTGTGCTCTGTTTACTTTCATCTCTGATCTGGTTTGTACATCTGTCACCATTTTGCAGCTGTAAGGCTCAATAACGCTCATTTCCTAAGAGGAGGATTGTTGTGTCTGATGAACTCTCCAGGGAAAGCCTTATTCCTCAAGTAAAACTGATTTACTTCTCAGTGAAGTCTACAGTCACATATTCACAGTTATTCTGAAAGCAAGCATTTATATTGTATCACTTTGTGTTTCATTTGTACACAATTTCTAAGTCCTGTAAATATAATCTATTATCCACAGGCTGCATTTTCAGCCTTTTTTGAAGGAGGTGATTTTAAGGTAATGTAAAAACACTTGCAAAATGCTTAGAGATTCAGAAGCTTTCATAGCAATGCACTCATTGACAAAAAAGGGAGCAACCAAAATTGTACACCAAAGTATACCTATTCCTGAAGAATAATCTCCTATTGAACATTAATGCTTCTCTTGTAGCTAGCCACTTCTGTTCTTACTCGTCTTATAGGATTCCTTTTCTCTCCTGCAGGAAGATCCGAAGTGGGAATTCCCTCGGAAGAACTTGGTCCTTGGTAAAACTCTTGGAGAGGGAGAATTTGGAAAGGTTGTCAAGGCAACAGCTTTCAGACTCAAGGGAAGAGCTGGCTATACTACTGTGGCAGTGAAAATGCTAAAAGGTACCTTCCCATCTGCATCTGAAATGTTTTGAAAACTATTTGTTGTAACCTCTGCATGGATTTGAAAAGGGGCTAACATGAAAGTAAAATGTCAGCTATGAACAACCAGTACCATTTAATTTTGGTTGGCATTGATGGAAATATTGCAAGGGCACGTTAAAGCTTTCTGATGCTCCCTTCCTCTCCTGAAGTTTTCTTTGGCAGAGCTTTTAAAATAAATTGTGTTATAAGCAAGGCAAGAGACAGAATAGGCCTATTAAGTTACTTTTCTGATTGAGAATTCCATCTACTTTTGTACTTTCTGATCTACTTTTCAATTACCAGGAATTCTGCCAAACTGGTTTGAAGAGCCTAATGTTTTCTTGTGATGTCTTCAGTTCTGCCTAAGACTTTAAAGATAGGGAAAAAATGTATTCCTAGGTTATGTTAGGATGATAATGTGAGACCTTGAGCTCTTGTGCCTGTCTCTGTTTAGTTTTAAGCCCCATTTATACTTGTTTCTTTGCCGTACAGGAAAAGAAATGATACTGAAAGAAAAAGATGATTTTTTTTTTTGTTTGGTTAGTTGTTTTTTGGTCTCTGAAGTAGAAGTTCTCCAGTATTAGTGTACATTTCAGGCGGAGGCTGAATCTGGCTTGTAATCCATACATTTTGCCACCTTTACTGTTAAATATGAACGTAGATTTTACATATCTAATGTCTGGGCCTGATGACTTCACTAGATATGCAGTGGTGGTGAAGGAGGTCAATTATTCACACAACTGTATCCTTTTCTGTTGTTTTGTGTGCTAATCCATAAGTGCATGTAGTCCCTACGTATCAGGCACCTAGGAAAGTAGAGGATGAAGATGGGAAACAAGAACCTTCAGAAAGGCTTACGGATACAAGAAGATTCCTTTAGCTGGTTAGCTAGCTTTATCTGAATGACCTCAACTATTTGCTGCTGCTTATTATTAAAAACATATATATATGGTTAAAGAGAAAAAAATCCATCTTCTGCTGCTTTAAAGCAAAGATGCTTTATATTCCATTATTTTACCAAAAGAGTAAATGGTTTACGAAGTGCATGCCCACATTGCAAGAGGTTCAGTGGAGATAGGTCATATGGAAAAAATTTAGAACTAAGTCTTTTCAGAGGTGAAGACTAGTCAAGTCTTGCAATGTTCAAGTAACAACCTGTATGTCATTGTAAATGGGTTTGTCATGATTGTTATTTCATATTTATTTGTGCACTCAGTATTACTGATTTTCTAGCACATTGTCATCAACAACATGTGACTGAGTTAAGATTCCAAGACATAGTGGTAAAAATATTGCTTTTACTTGCAGATGATTTAACATTCAGCTTTCCCTAGCTATTACCAAGTACAGAATTGACAATAGGAAGGAGTAACCCTTTATTTTAAGCACCTTATTTTAATAAATTGGTCTGACATTTACAGTAATACTTGGGGCTCTAATGAATCCCTTTGTAATGTAAATTACATTGCACATAGTCACCTGAAATTACATTTTCCAACTTGATTGTGGAGAACATTTGTCATTACTAGAAATATTTATCCATTAATGGTTTAACTTTACTGTTAACACATGACAAGTATAATAAATATTGCTTTAGTCCAAAGTGGTCTATAAAATGCTGCCAGGGATAAGGGACAGTCATTTTGGATCAGGCCAACACCGATCATCCTATCCTTGTTACATATAGCAGAACCAGATTTATACTCAGATGCAAAGGGTTCCTTGTCCTAGTATTAGGGACTCTACATTGCCTGATCTTAAGCCAGTAAATTAGCACAGAAAGCCTCCTGCTTATTTCATAAAAGATACCTCTTTCCTGGTATCTTCTCCTAACTGTGTAGTTTGGCGCACAACGTGTGGTTAAGAACATAACAAGGTAGGACTTCTCCTACTTTGTCAATTTGGCGCTATGTTCTGGGGAGGGAACAAGGAGAGGTAAGGAATTAGCTGAGCCAAAATAGTCTTGGAGCTGTGGATGGGGGTTTAAAGGAACAGAGGGAGAATTTTTTTCAGTCCTTTTCTAGCGCTTTACTCATATGGATCTTGCATGATATGAAAGCCCTCAGAATAAAATTGAAGTGGGCAACACCTGCAAACAAGTAAATAGATATCATTCACTGTTTGCTAAAAACAAGGGGCATAAAGCTTCAGAGCTAATAATGTCCATTTGTCAACTATAGAAGGTGATTTTTCAAGAATACAGACGAGCAGGGGCCCCAGGGAACTTCTCTTCTTGCACATACTATGCAGTCCCAGAGCTAGAAAAATAAATTTTTCACAGGCATAATGTTCATATTGTTTGGTTTTGGTTTAGCTAAATTGATGTTTTTTGTACTCCTTACAAGTAGTGAGTGATCATCTAATATTGCACTTCCTGTGAGGCAGAAGACTCAAGTCTGAGTATAGGTTCTCTGTAAGATAATATAAGCAGACGATATAGCAGACCAATACCAACATACAGTAGAACAGAATCAAATATTATTGTAATCAGGGCAAACTATGAGCACACACATTTTAAATGGATATGTAAATGTATCCTTTTGGTGCTTACTACCTTCACAGAAAGCAAACAGTATGGTAACAAAAATCAGAAAGTGACGTTGTTTTTTTTTTTTAAATTAACTTAAAGTAAGGGCCAGTACATAATTGTAAGTTGCCCAGTAATAACACTATATAGGAACAATACAGGGAGATTCTCTCTGTCAAGGTCATTAAGGATGAGGCACACAAAGGTTTAGCTCTGACCTGTGGTTTCTTTGTAAGTAAGATCTCCTTCAAACCCCAGTGTGTTCAGAGAGGAAGATTGTAAGACGAATTCGGCAAAAACAAAATGCTTGAAAGACTAAGGAAATCTCTGGGGGCTACATAATGTCATACTACTGTCACTGACATCAGCAAAGACTGCAGATATGTCTCCCAGTAAAATCAATCTGATCTGTACATTTAGTTTCTGAACTCTAAATCTGGATGTGTGCTACAACGGTAAGCCAGTAGATAAGTGGATTTTCACTCCATTGGAAAACTTATTTCGGAGAAAGAGGATTAAATCATAGGGAGATAACTGAGCAAGTCTTTTTTGGTTGCTCAGCCAAAAAAAAACACAAACAAAAGGCTTTCACATGCTTCTTAGTTTGCTCTGATTCACCCTAGGAATAGCTTTAGAACACAGGAAAAGATCTGTCATAATTTCATGGCATCTGCAAGACACTGAAGACTCTTGTTTCTGATTGCTGGCTGACCTGCTCTTTGTGTAGCCCTTTGTATCAGGGCAGAGGGGTGATGATGGCAGCTCACCCAGCCAGAACAGCAGCTGTCTCATTTGCCTGGTTCCGATACGAGTGACTGCAGGACGGTGGACATTTCTCTCCTGTGGGAAAGAGTTTTCTAAGTTCTTGCCAACTCCATGATAAATGGTGCATCTCAAAATTCAGATGTTATGAAGAGAACTTTCGGATAATGCTTTCCTAACCACAACTATGTTTTTGGGCACCTGCAGAAAATGCTTCCCAGAGCGAGCTGCGAGATTTGCTGTCAGAGTTCAACCTTTTGAAACAGGTGAACCATCCTCATGTCATCAAACTTCACGGAGCCTGCAGTCAAGATGGTAAATATTAGAAACTCATCATTAAGATGAAAACTTCAAAAAAGGAAATAAACAGCAGTTCATGGTTGGGTTTGGACTAGTGATTAAAAACATTGAACACCTTTTAAATATGCTTCTGACTGAAAAAATGAGGGCATATAAGACAAGCAACTTTGAAGGGATGAGGAGATGCAAATTCAGTGTAACTAACATTCTTCCCAAGGGTATTTTCTATACTCATTTTGATTCTGAAACTATTTGGAAACTAATCGTTCTACTACTAGTTGTCTCCTAACAGTATGTATTTTCCTAATACTATTGCTCAGTAAACCTTTCAGATAGGGACTATATTTAAAGTTTAATGGAGCTTTCATTATTCTTACTATTATTCATACTATAACAGTGCTTTGAGACCTGAGTCAGGGAGAGAGGTGATTTTTTTTTTTTTAATAACTACAGATCCCTTTGTTAAAGTAGAGCTTGATGGTTAGATTGACACACAGTTTTCCTGTTCTGTCACAAAACTATTGTCTCTCTCTTACCGTGATATTTGTTAAAAGCCACAGTCATTGAAAGGTATATTTTAAGGGGAAAGAAATTTTCAGATCTATGTATTAAAACTTCCAGTGGAACAAATTGTCACTGCTGTGCATAGGAATCAGTCTGGATAATTTCTGTTCATGTTAAATGGGTATGCAAGGCAACATCCTCTTCCTTTTGTGTCTCTGATTGTGGTCCTTCTCCCTTAAAGAGTTTGTGATTTTTGCAGCCTAAAATTACAGTATATGTGTGGCAACCTTGCGCTAAGGCTTGCCTTCTTTGCTCACCCAGTTCTGTTGCAGATGGCACTATTAGTTGTAGACAGAGAATGTAATTCAGGATTGAGTCATCTCTGAGTTTTAGTAAGGTAATGAACCAGCAGGGCGGGATTTTTTTTTTCTTCTCAGTACAATGTATCTTTTCATCCCTAAGGAAGTGAACTGTTTCTGAGTCACAGGCTTTTAATAAATATCAAGCTAATTCATTGGTGTATGGGGTGGGAGGGTTTTGATAGAGCAGACAAATGTATTTAGCATTAGCATGCTGAGTGGATATTATTCATGTGGGTAACAGGGTGGAGAAGCTAATGGATTGAAATGTCAGAATGTTTTTAAGTGCTCTGAAAAGGCACCTTAAATACAACACTGGAATTAGCAGATGATTTGTAAACTCAGTATCATGCACTACAGAAAAGTGTTTTGGGTTTGGGTTGCTTTTTTTTAAAGCTTCTCTAACTCAGGTTGTTTCAGAGGTCTGATTTGTAAGAAGGTTGTATTTCTTCAGTCTCAAATTATCCAGGTGAGAGAATAGGCTAGAGCCTGAATTTAGCTTTGATTTAGGCTGAAACTCACTCGCTTTGCGTAGAGGATGTAAGCTAGAAAAAAATTCTGTGGCTGACGTCAGTGCCATTTATGTGAAGAACAAAGGTTTCTGGAGCCACTGACTATTAAAAACAACATGTTGATTAGAAGAGACTGTTTTGAAAAAAATCAAAAATGGTTATCTATTAATTGCAAGCTTATCGATGTGTGTGCTTCTTTCAGGCCCTCTGTATTTAATTGTGGAATACGCTAAATATGGCTCCTTGCGCAGTTTTCTCAGGGAAAGTCGAAAAGTGGGACCAAGCTATGTGGGTAGTGATGGTAACAGAAATTCAAGTTATTTGGATAACCCTGATGAGAGAGCCTTAACAATGGGAGATCTGATATCATTCGCATGGCAGATATCTCGAGGAATGCAGTACCTCGCGGAAATGAAGGTAGAGCATGTAATAGTAATCTGGGCATGTCCTTGTGACAGATGGACATGCAGCAGTTTGTTCCTCCACAAGAAGCATAAACACTATTGTTGGTTTCTTTCAAAAGCTTGTTCATCGTGATTTAGCAGCCAGAAATGTACTGGTGGCAGAAGGGCGCAAAATGAAGATTTCTGATTTTGGCCTATCCCGTGATGTATATGAAGAAGATTCATATGTCAAGAGGAGCAAGGTAGAGTGAATGTTAAAAAGAGTTGTGAGAATTATTGCCTAATCAAGAGAGAGAATTTATACTGCAGGACCTAAGCACAGAAGAAAATAGCTAATTTTATGAATAATGACAACAATTAACTATGAATAATTCTCTTAAATTTAAAAGAACTACAAATGAAGATGAAACAAAATTATAAGCTTAACTAGCAGGACAATAATATATGTAAAAATTATCGTATTTAAGTCACTATTAGTTCCTCTCTTCATTCTCCTCATTTGTAAATATGCCTATATTTTTTAAACTTATAATTTTATGAAAATATTTGTGTAAATATTGTGAATTTTAAGTTTAGCTTTCTGTGTTTGTTTGTTTGTTTTTAGGCCAGTAGTGCTGTTTGTGTGAATGTTCTATAAGGTAAAATAAGTTGGAAAGAAAAAGACTTTTTGGAAGACATGATCATACATAAAAAGGGCATAAAAAGGGCTTTGCCATATGCATTAGCTGTCTTATAATGCATGTGTTTTACATACCAGTTGCTCGATGTTTTAGGAATGATGCACTTACTTAAATGCAGTTCCGTTTTATTTGGTGGGCTGTTGATGTACTGAATGGATATTTTCTCTTTACTTCAGAGACACTTGTCACCATAGAGTTTAACAGAACATCTGTCTTCTTGTATAGGGAAAAGAGGAAAGAATGAGCAATCGGGAGCAATGAAAAAGGATATGTTTAAAACCTACTGAAACAGTTGTTTTATATATATATATATGTATATATATATGTATTTCATGAGAATAAGGAGAATGTATGGCATATTAATGCCAGTGATATTGTTAAGGTTATGAAACATTTAGGAAATTTTTCAAAGCTGAGTTTTTCTTGGATATGTCTCAGATTTCAACAGTGAATCCCTACCAAAGGAAAGTAGCAACTTACAGACTCAATTTAGTACTCTATAATTGACTGTGATTGTCCAGCTACGGTTCTGAAACCAAAGGTTTCTTCTTTAATCATCATTTCCCATCATTTTTGCATTTGTCCCTTTCCTAAAAGCAATGGAGTATTTTCTGTTAGAAGAAAAACATTCATGCTTGAAAAACATATGTTTTTGGATGAAACTTTTTTCAGAGGAGAGTTGAGTTTATCTGGCTTAAGCTGATAACAATGCGGGGGGGAAAAAAAAAACTAGTATTGTACTTAATTAGATTATTGAAGTGTTTGGAAGGAAAGAAAGGAGCATGAAATTCAGTGATTTAAAAAAATTCTTACAATTATTCTCTTCACTTTTTCCTATTAAATGCTAAATCATTCAGTCCATTGGAAAATATTAGAATATGAATACGAATAGAGTGTCTGTTACTGGAAAAAAAGTTGTTTTTCCTCTTGGAAGCTTAATTTTCTGACCAGTAATTGCCTTTTTTTTTTTTTTTTTCCCTCCTAGGGTCGGATACCTGTTAAATGGATGGCCATAGAATCCCTATTTGATCATATCTATACAACACAAAGTGATGTGTAAGTTTAAATTCTGGCTTTCTTTACACTTTATGCATTTGTTTAAGGTGACGGGAGGAAATAAAATAGTCTACATAGTAGTCAAAGCTGTCACGCTTAGACAGAGGTGTAAAGAACACAACCTGGGTAGCACAATTTGCTGGCAGTAATATCTGAGTTTTTTGCTCTTGAATCAAATCTGAGGGAAAAATTTTGAGAGGTATTTAGGTACATAATTCCTGTTGAAATCAACAAGGGTTGGATCTGTAAATGTGAGATGATTGCCTTTGGAGATCTAGACAAAAATCATTAACCTTTGCTAATGATAATGATTGTACCCAAAGTGCCCAGTTCTCGTTCATCACTTGTCCGTAACACCTGCCGGCAGATACAGGATGGAGTGGGAAGAGAGGAGTGATGTTATGTCTGACTTCACTCCTATTGCAATCAATGACATAATTCCAATTAATTTTAATGACAGCCAGCTCACACCTTAGGGGAACAGTCTGGTTCCAGTGCCAAGATGCAAGCTTGTCTGCAGCATTAGGGAAACTAAGTTTCTGAAGATGTGCTTCTACCTCACCTGTGATGAGTAGGTTGCAAAACTACCACAGCAAAGCTGTTTTTCACTGCCTGATGAGGAAGGAGCCCAGCAGAAAAGTGTTTCTATACAGTTAACTCAGGAACACATACTTTCACATTCCTTTCTCTCTGGGATGAATAGTGGTTGTGGCTAGTCACCAGGCAGACACTGTAAAACCAAGTATTATTTATTTAAGCCAAACACCTCTAAGGGATTGCAAAAGCAGCAGTACTTATGCCTCATCTTCTGCCAGGTGGCATTTTGGATACCTTCCAAACACCCCTTAAAAGAGAATCTGACTAAAGCAATATTTTCATTAAACTCAAATTGCATAAAACATACTGATCTCAAGGGCATTTCACTTCAGAACGTTTCGATATTTACTTTTTAAAATAATTTTATTCAGTTTTTACTCTTCTCTCTGCAGGTCAGAACAGTGTTAGTGAAATGAATTATTTTGCTTAACTTGAAAATTCTCTATAAAATGAATTAGCAAAATACTTTCATTTTTTTTGTTTCATTTGGAGTAAGAAAAAAGTAGGTGCAATTCTCAGGAGAACATGAATTTTACTAAGGCCTGTCTACAGGTCTTTCTGGATTTCTTTTTTTCCTCCTCAGAGTATTGGTTGTGCTGACCTGCTTCTTTACAGTGACCTTTCCCAGATAATTAAAAAATTCTTTTTAAAAATTCCAAGCATACATTATTTTTTTTTTTCCATTTTCTGCAATTTGCATTATGGTTTAGGGCCAGAAAGAGATTGTGTTGCCATGTAACTGCCTTTTTGTGGACTGTTGACTGATCTCTTGGATCCACTGCCATTGATAGATTCATAGAATCACAGAATGGTTTGGGTTGGAAGAGACCTTAAAGTTTGTCCGGTTCCTACGCCCCTGCCATGGGCAGGGACACCTCCCACCAGACCAGGTTACTCAAAGCCCCGTCCAACCTGGCCTTGAACACTTCCAGGGATGGGGCATCCACAGCTTCTATGGGCAGCCTGTTCCAGTGCCTCACCACCCAAACCTCCCTGTTTGTTTTCCTGATGGGCTGTGATTAAGCTCAGGAGTACCTCTCTCATACACATGATACAACAGTTCTGCAGATGGTGCCCACCTGGTCTCAAACAGGCTAGCTCAGAGCCCAGGGTAGCCTAGTGATGCTGTGTAACTGGACAACTTCTCAGATCTTCCCAGATATTACCTCTGTGCACTGCTATGCAGATGTAGCAGCTTTCTTGGAGATGTGCTGGGTATTCTTAACAGAGTGTGCATTGTGCTTTGTAATGCCTCTTCAGTGCAACTGCACCAAAGGTCTACATAGCTGCCACACTTACACACAGCCTTGACTCACCGGTGAGGTCACCTTCATTATTCATGGCATTATACATGTCAGTAATCTAAGACTATTTTATAGCAACACCTAATTTAGCAAATTCCCTACTGAGAGAGACACAGAACTGCAAAGAAATCATCTCCGGTACAAGGTTCCATGACTGCCATTCCAACAGCATAGCAAACTGATAAATTAATTACTTCTTTGCAGCATTGATTTTAGTTTTAGACAATCACACTCACTGCAAAGATTATTTTATAATATTCCTTATTCTTTGTGGTGATGCAATTATATTTGAGGTGAACATATGTTAATAAATTCAACAGCCATTCCAGTATGCTATTTTTTCTCATACTCTGTGTTTGTTTTCCAGCTTTTTCCTTTTAAAGCCTTTCTATGTAGTTAGTGGTTAGCAGTGCTTAATAGCCGTACCACTTGCCAGCATTCACAAAATCCCTTTTTGATTCAGAGGTTGGTGACATCAGCGGAAAGCTAGCTTACTGTCTTCCTGTTCACATTATTATTTTTTTTTCTTTTCTGGCTTTTTCTGATCACATTTTTATTCATTGATATACAGCGCAGCGGGAAAATTTTCATATCATATTTCTCCTCCCATACTGCTCAATTTGTATAACAATTTGAAAACGTTGCAGCATTCTACAGCATTCTGTTCTAGTGTGCCCGTTTACAAAAAACAACATGAGCTAATTAAGAAATTACTTGTGATCCCTCCTTCCACATTCTGAAAAATTCCTCTTAAGCAGAAGAGAGAGATTTTAAAAATAAAACCTGCCGTGCTACAGAGTTTATTTGAATTAATCATGGACAGTATTACAACCTGATGCTAGAGCATAATTGACTTAAAAAAGGGTATGAGGTGGTATATTAATAAAGTATATTAAAATGTTATAAATATTCATTAGCTTTCAAGAATGTGCAGAGTGATTAAAAATTAATTCAATGAATGGCATCAAGGAGAATAGCTGCTGCATAACTATTTAGGACTGCGTGAAACTGGTAGTTTGGATTCTCAGCCTGTTTTTGCTGTACTTTTTGGGTTACTATTATTCTTCAAAATATGAGCAGTACAGTTGGACTGTAGTCCACGCACAAAAAGGTGAGTTCTGCTCCTAAAATTTTGAGATGGAATTTTCAAAGGGAATTAGACGTTTCCCTTGTTTTGCCATTAAATGTGTAACCTTCCCCAAAATTTTCTTGAAAGTGCAGTTTTCAGAGAAATTACCCAATGAGAGTACAAAAGCTAACGTTTGTCATAAATTATATGTAATTTTGCTTCCAGATGCATCCAATTGAGTATCCCCTTTGAGTGAAACAGACAGTGTTGGCTGGCTTCCTTCATTTTGAACATCTAAATTTTGGCAAGTTCTCCCAGTCGAGCAGATTCCCAGTAATTTGTAGCTTCTTTGTGTCTAGAATAAGGCTTCCACTAAAGGAAGAGAAAATACTTTTGCCTCTTTTCTCATAGTTTGTCCTCCAAGATGGACTAAGCTAATCTATCTAAATATTTCCAACCCACTGAAAAAAAATATTTTCTTCGAGTTCATCAATAAAGTGAGTTAAAAAAGTCATTCCTTTTTCTGTTCATTTTGGAAAACAGCTTATTCTGTTTTCTATTCTATGTTAAACTACGTTTTAGTCATTTATTATTTCCACAATAGATTATTTCCTCTTCTTTCATTATCTCCAAGTAGTAAATTAAGTCCTGAATGAGTGAATGGGCCACACATAGCAGCTGACATCAAAGGTGTTGCTTGTGACTGAAATAAACTCATTGCACATACAAAGAAAAACAACCTCACAGTGAAGACAGCAAACTGTCTTCAGTTTGGTAACTGGTTAAGCCATCTTCTGTAAATTTAGACATTCATGTCTGATTAGGACTGTAAGTGCTAATTAGGGGATAGCCAATGGAAAAAGCATCTCCAGGAGCACTACACAGAACAAGAACCAGCCTTTGAGCTGGGACACCATGTGGAGGGAGGACTTTCTACTGAAGATGGGACTTCCCAGGACACATCTTTTGTCAAAGGATAAAAGAGGGACAGCCCTTATTTCTACTTCCTTGGTTCCTAATCTTTGTAATGAATGGTATTGGAGAAAAACAATGGCCCTGTGCGGCCCCTCTGGCTCAGCAACATCTTGAATTTGGTTGGTTTCTTAAACGCTAGAAAGAGATCTGTTGGGTGAAAGCCACACCGAGCTCTTGAAACCTACTGCTGTATATAAAAGCTCATTTTCTCTTTTTCAGATGGTCATTTGGAGTTCTGCTGTGGGAGATTGTGACTTTGGGAGGCAATCCCTACCCAGGTATTGCTCCTGAAAGACTCTTTAACCTCCTAAAAACAGGCTATAGAATGGAGAGACCAGAAAACTGCAGTGAAGAAATGTAAGTACTTCTTGATTTGATTAGATTCATTAAACATCTATTAAATTTAAAAAAATATATATAAAAAAAATGGTTTGAATAAACACCACATAAATATTCTTCTGTGTATCTCAGAAGTATAATCAAAATACGGAGTACTCAAAAGAAGGTAATGAAATTAATGAACAGTAAAGCACAGGAAAGGAATTACCAACTCAATGTTTGCAGCTACCTCCCGAATATGTGTGGCCTATTGAATAACACTTGCCAATCAGTGAAATCAGTTTGAATATTCAAAACTTTTGAGGTAAAGGGGAGATTTTCATAAATCAGTGCTAGCTAAAATATTCAGGAAAACATTTGAGTACTTTTCAGCCAATAACAAAAACATTCCATCCACAGTTGTTGGTATTAATTGTCTGAATGTCCTGGCATTACATGGGAGAAAAAGTATCCTGGCCTGGAAGTCTTTACATAATTTTTCTGTGACTTGATAAGCCCATTACAATTTCTGTTTGGAGATAATTCACATTTTATTGGTTGATTTATTAAAATTCTCTGTGTGATATACCTTCCCTTGCTGGTTCTTCACGTAGCACTTGGAGATGAGGCATGATTTTATGTTCAGCCTGCAAATCTGGTCATGGTCTGGTTTTTTTTTTTTTTGCTTTGTTTGTTTTGTTTTGTTTTGAAGAAAATTACCAACCTATAATCATTATGGTGTCTACCTTGACTGATTTTTAATATGAAGGATGCTTTGGCCACATGAAAAAGAAAATACAGTAGAAATAATATAACTATCTTTTTTTAATACTGCATATAGAGAAAAACATTAAGAACTTCTCAACCTAGAACAGAGTAGAAGTTTACAAGTTTCACTGGTAAATATCCTCCAGGATATAATCTAATTTTTTTGTTTGTTCCATCTCAGAGGGGAATAAGACCTTATGCCTCCAACATATCTTACAGTGTTGATGCTTCTTATGTTAGGCGAGCTTGACCATGTCTAAGTTTCTATTCAAGCCATATCGTGGTTTTCTGACTCGTTTAGATTTTTTATTTTTATTTTTTTTTGGTTTTCTTGGAATATTTTACTGACAGTCTTTGTGAGCCCACTTTGGGGACCATTTACTTCAATTGTATTCTCTACCTCAAACAGTCAAGTAAAAAAGAAATCATGGATGAGGCAGAAAATGTAGTGTTTTTCAAGAGCTTTCTGTAGCTCTTGCAGTCAACTGTTTCCTCAGAACAGTTTTGTGATGATGTAGATCTGTTAGTCTTGAAAATACTTGAGCTAGAAAAATAACAAGAATGGCATGCTGGGTTGGAGAGTTACACGTCCAGAACTTAGCATATGTCCAATAGTCAGTTGACTATTCTGTTCCCTTTTAACTTGCCTTCTATAGAGTTTGGTGTGGAAATAAAGGCAGAATAATAATAATAATAATAATAAAGGCAATCAAAGAACATCAGTTTGTACAAGTTGTCTTAGGTATGGTATTTCCTCAAGACTTCACTTCAAAGCAAAGTTTACAGAAACTTCACAGTATTTAAATAAATGAAGATGGTAAACATTTGAGGGGGTTGTTTCTGCAAGAACGGTAAGGATAATTTGCAGTCTCTTGTGTACAGCAAAGCCAATCTTCTCCTCTCCACGGCTGTGCATAAGCAGCAAAGTTCAACACTCTGACATAACAGCAGTTTTCCAAGTTGTGAGATGCACATCAGTGATGATACACAAATTTCTTTAAAGTTGTTGGCAAATAAAAAAAAATCACTTAGAAATCTGGTGTGCTGCCTACACATGAGGTGGTTCTTTGAGAAATAATGAAACCTCAGACTGCAGTCCTACAAGGACAGCCAAGTGCATCATCATTTGAACTTATAAAGGCTCATGAAAATAAAAGCCCATTCTTGTGAATGTCAGTCATTAATTCAGGGGAATGTTTAACAGAAAACATGACAAAAGAAAACAAAGATGTAAATTGTGTGTGGCCTTCAGGGTGTGGTTGAACTTGAGTACTATAAATTATTTGAGCAGAAGCTTGACCCACTTCTTACAAATACCTTTTTTCTACCTTGTGGGAATCACAGGTACAACTTGATGTTGCGCTGTTGGAAGCAAGAACCAGATAAAAGACCAACATTTGCTGAGATCAGCAAGGAACTAGAGAAAATGATGGTGAAGAGTAGGGTAAGTGTGAGCAAGCATAACTGAGTTTTTTTCTGATCATGAGAGTTTGAATATACAGAATTTATGACATGTTTTTTTCTTTAAAAACCATTACTCTTCAAAAGTTTTAAAGCATTTAATCAGTTTCTTCCAAATGCATCCCAATTTTTGAAAGCAGTATTACCTCATGTAGTGGCTTTGATTTCAAACCTGTATAGAAGATGACTTACCCTTAGTTTGTCCAGCTTCCTTAATGAACAAACAAATTGCTGTAAAATATTACTCCTAAATTGCACTGTTGCACTGAGTAGAAAGCCTAGAACTAAAATAATTCCGTATTTCTGTGAATCTGGTTTAATGATATGATGATAGCAACAGAGATATGGAAGCTGTATGATTGCACCATTTGGACTTACTTTAAAACCATTATAACCCTGTAGAGACTTTTGTGGAAAAACGGATGCTGAGGTCTGAAAATAAGTCCACATTGCATATGTGTAGAAGATGCATATATATATATATTATATATATATATATACACCTACCTGCACATACGCACTTTTTTTTTTTTAAATCTACTAGTTATGTGATGGATTTGGGGTGTAGGCCACAGATTCAAATGAGAAACAGAGTGAATGCACTGATTGTTAGGACAGTTGGGAACTTGATGGCGTTTACCTTGTGTACAAAGATGAGGAGATCTGAGTACCTTCTCCTTCAAGCATATATGTATGAGGCATACACAGATATCGGGCATAAGAGAAACTGAAGGTCAGACAACTCAGCTGGCACAACCAACTTCTTGGTTGTCTTACTAATATGCAGAATTAAGTAAAGGAAGTATTAATATGTACATAGCATGTCTAGTGTGCTGGCAAATCGGTTACTTCCAAAGGTGCCTCAGAAAGGGAGAGCCTAGTCTGGTGCTAGAAGTACGATCCAAAGACAAATACAGTGAGGTCTGTAGTTACTTGATTCAAAGAAACCAGATGCACATTTAGCCTTAATACCCAACCAGCCACACTGCTATGTACTTTAACCCAGCTTTTTGTGTGTTCACTTCTTAGGACTACTTAGATCTTGCGGCTTCCACCCCTTCTGATTCCTTACTTTATGATGATGGGCTCTCAGAAGAGGAGACACCTCTCGTGGACTGTAATAATGCTCCCCTCCCTCGAACCCTCCCTTCCACATGGATTGAAAACAAACTCTATGGTAGAATTTCACATGCATTTACTAGATTCTAGCAACACAAAAATGATTTTTCTTCTGCACTGTTCTCAGACTCTGTAACCCCATTGCAGTGTTTCTTGTCTGAATGAAGCCAATCAAAATTTGCTTGGAAGCTTCTTTTGGGTTTTTTGTTTGTTTGTTTGTTTTTTCTTTTGGTAAATGTCGAAGTTTGCATCAAGAACATCCTTTAGTCATTTTGCAGCTGTGTTTAAAATAAACGCTTTCAAAAGGATGTGAAAATAAGTAAAACGACTAGATATCATACAGTAAAATACATTTAAAAAAAGATCAGGGAAGTATTCTCAGGGGAAATACGAAATGCTTATGAGTATCTAATTCAACTATCCTGTGGGGGGGGCTAGGAACATTTAAAGTATGTTAGAATCTGCACCTCTAATTTAAGCAATAGACTTTTTTTAATATATATATATATTTCTTTTTTGCCACAGCTAAATGATAGTACCCATTTGCAATTTATTTTATAGAGATGGATTTCTAAATTTCAGCTGCTGTTAATGCATTCTGGATCTGTAAGCTGAGATGTCTATATAATGTGAATGAAATCAGACTATCATATACAGAAGGTAGAAATACCTATTTAAGTATTATATACAGACTAAATCGACATGTAAAGCCCTTTAAAAAGTGACTTAACAGCAGGCATTTTGAAAGTACTCAGCTGTTTTCACGTCCTTTGATTTATTACAAAAATGTCAGTACTAAATCCCGATTGAATGATGTAGCAAGTGTTTTTACAAAGAACATATGCTTTCATATTGTGATGGTGAGATGGACAGTAAAAATGGTTCTTGCCAAAACTCCTACATTTTGTCTCCTGATTAAATATTCTACATGTTTTTAGACATTTATTAACATTATAGATATTTTTTTCATTCTTCAAGCAGTATGACTTCTGAAAAGTTGGGTCTTGTAGCATAAAAGTTGCCATTAATACCTGGCTTTTGGTCTATTTTTATCTATACCCTAGCTATAATTTTTTTAATAGGTTCCCCCAACTCACGTTCACTTTGGGGTGCTCAGTGGCCAGATAGTAAAAAGAATGCAGTAGCAGGAAAAGCTGCCACTGAGGTTGATGGCAGATGCTGAATACGTAATAAGCAACAAAAGATAACTGTTTTTGAAAATCCTGACCCTGGTGTAGTTGACTCCTTGCACAGCTGGGTTGGCATGGTGCTAAGCACTCTGTTTCCGATTTGGTGATCCCCTGTGCCTCAACTGAGAAACATCACTGGACTCAATGCAAATAATTACATGCTTTATATACACGCTTAAATGCTGAATCAATGCAAGAGTGCTCAAGACTTTGTTGGACTTCACACAGTTGTGCTCCTGGATTTTATAAAATTAAGCAGGGGATCCCTGGTGAAGGGTATGAGAGTCTCCCCCAAAACTCATTCAAGGCAAAGGAAAAAGACACCTATTTAAGAAAGTGGAAATACTCTCAGTGATTGAAATGGACTTTGGATCCTGTCCCAAATAGGTTTATTAATTCTTGGAGCACTTTCTGTACAGCAAGAACTTCCTCTTGCAAAGCAATACATTGCTATAAGAACATTAAAAAATAAAATGACGGAAAGCTGGAGGCTTATCAAATGAAAAATTATTAGCTTTTATTATGCACGTGTGTGTGCGCACTTTTTTTTTTAATCAAGAAAGCACTTTATTTTTTTCAGAATTTTGCCTACATATGAATTTATGCTTCAGGGATTGTGAAACGTCATTTATATTAATTATTTGGGACAAAATCCAGTGGACTGGCTTGAAATATTGAAGGGAGTTTTGCCAAGGGCCTTACTGTCTGCACGTGAAGTTATGGTTCTTCAGTGCAGAAAAAATTATCTGTTTTCATTTTTAGGCATGTCATACCCGAACTGGCCTGAGGAGAGCCCCGTTCCACTCACAAGATTCGATGGCACTAACTCTGTGTTTTCAAGATATGCAAATGATAGTGTATATGCTAACTGGATGGTTTCACACTCAGCGGCAAAATTTATGGACAAGTTTGATAGCTAAAATTTTCTTTGCGAAAGGTAATGGACTCGTGAGGGGAACAAACATGCAAAGAATGGAAAGTCCATTGGCTCGTTCTTTGTACAAACAACAACTTTTCAATTGGCAAACTTTTATTGGTAGTTTCTGAAGTGTGTTATTCATGCTGAAGGCTATAATTGGTGATTTCCCCTTTCAGAAAACATATCAGGCTGGATAAGAGTTGTAGTTCCAGTACTTCTTTTTAGATTGCCACTTGCATATGGTTCCATTTGGCAACTTGTTACTGCAAATGGCTCTGCACTTCATTCTCACTGTTTTTAGATTAACCATCCTGTACTACAGCTTTCTTGGATGGGAAAATGTACTCGAACTGCTACTTTTATAGTGGCTGTTAGCATATGACCACTTGATCTAAGCAGGAAGCACAAATATATGGAAGGGAGGGGGAAATAACGCTCCCAAACTACTGAGCTTGCTATCAGATGAGAAGTGTTACAATGATGTTGGCACTAATGAAGCCTGTATCTTGGTTTGGAAGCAAACATTTAGTAACTCAATAGAGGACTTGAGATTCAACATTTGAAGTCTTGTAAAATGTATCGTCTTGTCTTAATGAGAAGAGAGTTTGTTTTATTATTCTTAACTGCTCTTACCGTTAGCACAATGGAGATAAATTTGATACGAGATATGCTGTATAGACTGATGGCAATCAAGAGTGTTCATCTGACAGTTTACTTTCCATCATACACATCTGAATGCTAAAACGTACAGTCTTGTACAATCATGGTTCCTTTTACGAGTTCAATTTGGACTGTACAGGATTTTTTAGATCGAATTAAAGTAGAGATTTTGTTTGCAGTCACGTTCAGTGGGTTGGAGCCCTCCTCTCAGCTCAAAATTGGATACACTGCCATGCACAGGACACTGCCATGACATAGTTCCAAATAAAGCTGTTATCTTGAAAGTTACGAGTAAGCAACACTTGCACAGCAAAAGTGGTCCAGTACTCTTAATGAACCCATACAAAGGAATTGTCATCTGAATTTGTTACGGTGAAATATAAAAATGTTCTTACAACACTGACTTGATATTTAGGAGAATGATCGGACTATGGGTCATGTGTTCTATGTGGAAGAGTAAATGATCAGCACTACTTTTGTCTTTATTTGTAATCTAATATGGTTAAAGATAACTTTTGTTTGCTACAAATGTTGGGATGTAAATCCCGAGTGACTCGTTGTTAACGTTGTGATGGTTATTCTAAATAATCCAATCCTACCAAAGCTTAATCCTGTCACTTACAATCCAATTTAGCTGTTTTCAGATGTTGTTTTGTGTACCAACTTTGTTTCCATTAAAGTTTGTGATTTCAGAAACAAGAGAGTCAGACTGCCAAAACCCTAACACAGGTTTTCATGTTACAAAAAGTGGGATATAAAGTGCTGTGTTAGAATTTAGACAACTTCACTTTTAGATATCATCTTCTGTTCTGTCCTTGCTTCAGACAAGCACTAAGCAAAGTGAGTTTTTCTTTGTACCAACGATTACCGTGTTGTGTAATGCTTGCATACAGCAAACAGATACAGCTATATATACAAAAGGGGTTCAGTTGTGATGTAATGGTGGTCTTCAGTGGCACGACACAACTCAGAACGCTGTCAGAATGAATACTTGTAAAATAAATGGCACTGACAAGCCCATTATATGGGCTTTTTTTTTTTCTTTTGAGACATTATGGAAAAAAAAAAGTGGCATTTCTGGTAACTTTTTTTTGTGTGGTTCTTTTCCTGTGTTTTATGTCTGCAAATGGGAATTCTTTATTGGCCATAAGCAATCAAGGCACTAAGATTTTTTTTAATTCTTCCTTCAATTAAGTTTCTTTTTATCAGCTATTTCCAGCAACAATATTCAACTGGGAGATGTGAAGCTACATTGTTCTACGGTAGGTGAGTGAGACAGAGCTACTGAAATAACCAGTGAATGCACAGCATATGGCATATTTTATTTTAGACTTCCAGCATAAGCCACAGTTGTTTCACCATTAATTCACGTGAAAAAGTTCACTAATAATTACTGCCACCTATGTCACCTGACAGATTCTGCATATGAAATACATACATGGTTCAGAGTAATTGTTTTGTAAAAATTTCCCTTAAAGTGTTTCCTGTTCTGTGTTTCTATTAGTCAGAATGGTGACAATCTTGTTTCAGTTCCCAATTACATGAGAGTAAATATACTTCCTACATGGGGAAAAAAGTGATATGCAGACTGTTATTTCCATCAGTGCCAGAATTGGCACTTGGCTGCCCTGAGGAATGTGAACTCAAAGGGAACGAGTGGCTAATCTAAATGTACAGGTTGGAGGGAATATTTCTGGAAGTTTCTGCCAGCCTTTCCTAAATACCA
Organism: Anser brachyrhynchus; assembly: GCF_964034855.1. Lineage (NCBI taxonomy): Eukaryota > Metazoa > Chordata > Aves > Anseriformes > Anatidae > Anser > Anser brachyrhynchus. Next base: position 12,003,568 of record NC_137700.1, read on the forward strand.
GCAGAGCTTAAGTGATTTACCTGGCCTGTGCTTTCTGTTGTGACAGGTGGAGGAGAGGGTCAGTCTCGTGTACCCTTGTAGTCAGCACAAGAAACTTTTAGCAGCACGAGATTATTTTAATATTAATTCTACAAACTTTTCCAGAGGTATGATTCTCAGAAAATCTACTGTGAGCTTGCATATTTTAATGTGCAGGCATATGCCTGTTTAATATAATACAAATTTTTAAACATCTATGAATTGAGTTACATAATATTGCCGTTATTTGATTTTACCTGAGTTCTCATGCAAAATGTGCATAAATCTCTATTGTACGCTAAAATGGTCCTTTTTTAGTAGTTCTCAAAAATATATAGCAAAAGCAAATTTCTATGTCTTGATTTTATATATAGTCTTATATGAATAATACAAGCCTCACAATATATTTCAAAAAGGGTACTTCTACGGATTTTTTTTAGAAAATTCAAACAAAGTTACTTATGATTGTGAAATGCTGTTTCAAAAATTGGCCCACCTAAAATCCCTTTCTCTCTCACTGCAGCTACACCTACAGTCGTACGGTAAAACAAAGATGAATTTTAGCAGCACCAAATCCTAGGTAGCACTAGGCAGTGATCCCCATAAAAAAGGTGCAGATTGTCCGTAATGAGATGAATGGGTTTGACCTTTTCTGCTTAAGTTATCTTTTTTTTTTTTTTCGGTGGTGGGGGAGAACAAAAAAAAAACCTCATTCTCTAAAGATGTATAAAAGTATTTAAAATATTAATTAGAAAACATAAGTGGTCAGCTGTTCAAGTCTGTTGCATCTAGCTTTGTAAGTACCCCTCTGAAGTTAGTGGGATCGTTCATGAATAAATTATTCATGAATAGTTGCCAATCTAAAATCAAATAACCCAGTAGTTGCTAGCAAAAATATGGAAGGATTATCAAAAAATGAACAAAGTAGCAGTAACACAGATTTACCCATCCCTAGCACAATACTGTAACTCATCTGTCTAGAAGCAATATTTAGAAGTAGGTACTATACTATACACTAGAAGGCAAGTAAGCACAACTATACCTCTATGTATACCCAGATGTGAAAGTGAATGAAATATTTTTCAGTATTCATCAAGTTTTTCAGTAAAGATGAATTGATCATGTAACCTGTGTTTTGCATTTGTTTTCATTTTTAATCCTGTGGGACAGCAACCTGTGTCTTCCAGTTAAGATAGACAGATATATTCTTGATACATTTTGAGAAGATTAACAGTTCTTTTCACGGTGTGTTTCTTGATTTCACCTGGTTTTATAAGGAGCTGTATGATATCTTAATACAACGAATTTCTTGCTAAAAACATTCTTTTGAGCTGCTATGAAAGTTCATTTTACTGATAATGTTCTGAAATTAAGTATAATCATTCTGCCCAGATGACTACAGACGAGTACACTTCCCCTTAAGCTCATCTGAAATAATTAGTTCCTTACTTAGGTACTAACAAGGTACATTTTATATAACCCAACTTCACCTCATCTGGAAGCTGTTTCATTTGCATTACAGGCCAATCGAAAATGATATGAACAGTTTCAAAGTAGTGCAGTTGTACTTGACATGTCAAGAAATAACCATCGAAGTTTCTGTTAGAAAAGAGAATGCAAGAAAAGTGTGTTCATCTCCAAGGTAGTGAAAAAAAATAGTGATTTTTGAAATCAGTGACAAAACGATATCATTAGGTATCAGAATGAGAGTGACTATATCCTTGCTGATATAAGCAAAAGTGCATTAACATACCTGATAAGTGATTTAAGTGTTATTTTTAACTTGCCACAATAAAAAATCCTTCCACTTATTCAGCTAAGCACAAAAGTTTGCTGAGGTTCAAACCATTACACTGATAGCAAGCAGTATGCATATTCTGAATAGTCATTTTTGCAGTAGGTGTTTGTTAGTTTTGTTTGCTCCTAAAAATAAAAATAGATTGTGTTTTCGAAAAACAGCTTTGATCTCAGTCATCTCCAGTTATGTTCCTGATAAACCTCTGCTTATTTTAATGGAGAAAGCATAGCCAACGGACAGATCTTGACTCAAAATATCAAAGATGCTTATTTCATCATGATATTGCTACAGTGGAAAGAACCACCAGCTGCATGGTTGGAATTACTGAATATGTCTGCACATAGATGCAATGTTTTAAAATGTGAGTGGGGCATAAAGGTAACAGCAATCACTGCTGCCACCTAGGTTGTAGGTACGGGGCCGGTCCAGTCAGCCCTGTATCCACAGAAGTCCCCATGTAAAGTTACTTCAACGAAGTATTTTATGTGAATTTCCTCTTCTGTTTTTAAGTTGACATACAAATAAAGCAAAACGTTAGAGACTTGTGCAAAAAAAAAAAAAAAAAAAAGTTATTTTCTTACCGCTCTCTGCAAGAGATGGTTATTAACAGACCTTACGATTATTTCTTCAGAAATGCGTTGGCATTTCTCAGACGGGAAATAGTGCTGCCCTGCTGGAAAACATCCTTTGTAGTGGGACAAGGTTTTTGCATATTTAGTAATCTTCTGTAAGTGGAGGATGGAAGAAAATGTAAACTAAGACATCTAGAGACCTAGTTTTAGATTTATATTTGCAAAATAGTTTATTATTGAGCACTGTAGGGACATATGATTTTAATCATTCACAATGCTGATTCTAAGAGTAGGTGTGAATTACTGTATGCCACGCTGGCACTATGTCTTTTGGACAAGGGGTCAACAGGAAAGTGCAAAGAGCACACGTGTGGTCTCTCCCTTTTCTTCTCTGCTTTCACCCCACTATTCCCTTACCACGTGGTCTGATCTGGGGAGGAAAATGTGTGCGCCCATGGGAGTGGTTTCCATATGCTGCAGCCTGAAGGGACAAAAGGATTTGTGCTGGTGAGAAGACGGAGACGCCTGCTTTCACTCGTGTCCTGCAGGATGGGTTCCCTGACCTTCTCACCCTCTAAGCTTGTGAACTGAGAATCTCCTGATGGGGCGGAAGAGGCAGAAGCCCTCTGTCCCACTGGCCCGGTGCAGAGGCATGGTACAGCCAGGCAACTGCAAGTCACTAGCCCAGCCCCACGTCCCCCCTCTCGATCTACCCTACACCCGCAGGGAATGCATGCACTGCAACAAAAGCAATCTGAAGTTGAATGTGTGCTTTACTTCAGATAAGACGAAGTGCAGTCTTACAGAGTGAAAATGCATGAGTTGTTGGGGCGTAGTAAATACTGCTTAGTTTTCACTTTACGTTTTGGCCAGCAGACAACCTAGCTTGCCATGGATTGCTTCGTGAAGGGAACTGCAGTGTGGTATCCAGAGACTGTAAGGAGCTTCACGGTAAAAGCATCCTCCCGACCTGAACTGAAAAGTTAATTTACAGGTACCCACTGATGTTAAGATAGGGTTAGTAGCTAATTAGCATAGCATGGTTGGTGATTGTATACATCCAGAGCTGTGATGTTATGAAAACAGACAATTATCCTGGCTCCTAGGGGGTTGTAGTTAACAGCTATTAAAAGCCCTTGGCACACCTGATGCTGGGTGCTCACAGTTAACCCATGGGTTTACATGATGCTCTCTAAACACACAATTATAACTAGCCAGAAACATCTGGGTTTTTAATTTTATCAAATCCCCAACAACAAACAGAAGGTTCGGAAATGCCAAAATAAACCTTCTGTGTCAGAGAAGCGAGCTTCAGAGATGAACCACATCCAGTGTGGGTTCAGATGCAGGAGACACCTACCTCCCTACCCATGTGTATAGCTGTGTGCACAGCTTCAAAAACAGCCAGCACGATACAAGCAGAGTTCCCTGTTTCCCAAGGTGTTCTTTTTTTCTTTTTTTTTCTTTTTTTTTTTTTTTTCTTCTGGTCAGGAGTGTCAGTGATTGATTTGACAGCGGTAGACAAGAATGAATCTTTCTGCTACAGGGTATAAATAATTGAGAGAGAGATTCTAGCCTTGAGTCAGAAAGCCATTCAACACTTAAATGGTTTTCCTGTGCAGGAAGGCTTTCTGAACAGGGGCCTGGTCCACACATAGTGAATAGAAATGTATTAAGTTTATGTGGATTATAAGGATTTTATTAAAAAAAAGAAAAAAAAAAAAAGACAATTGGAAATCTCATCCAGTGTTGCTCTTCCAGGATTATTTGTTAAAAGGAATTGTGACAATTAAATACTGAGCAGAAACAGATGATGTGGGGTTTTGTTAAAAAATAAAAATACTGAGAATGTTTTTATTTATACTGAAATATATTTATCACCATTTTTACATGCACAAAGATAAAGCAAATTGGTTTGCAATGAGTTGTCATCAGAGACAATTTTTTAATCACATAGAAATTGTTCATCCAGTTATTTTGAGTTGCTTAACTGAGTCTCCATTATGATTTACTGAAATTATGAAATTTGAAATAAATGGTTTGAAAAGCTAAGCCTTAATTTAGAGATTATTTGTAAGAGTTACCATTTCAAATGATAATCATATACCTAATAGGGAACACGTAACAACTCTGCTTGTAGCAACATTAGACCTTAAAATGCACTAATATGAATAGCACATAATATCTTTCTTGCTATAAAAGGATTCAAGAATATGGTTAAAAGCCTTGTCATACAAGATTTGAACATGGATCAGGGGACCGGAGGGAACAGGTACAGTAGTGCACCTTGCATATTGACCCTGTAACCCACATTACTAGGGGAAGCTCACAATAATCTCACTTTCCTCCCAGCAATTAAGCAGCATTTCCTTACGTGTCATGGGCAAGTCTGAGTAAAAGATTCAATCAACTGAAGGAGTAGTTTACGAATACCAGAAACATTGCACTTAAAAACTTTTCAATGATGTATACGCAACCATGAGGGGTAATGGTAACAAGGGAAACAAAAATAACTTATAAGTTGACTGGAGTTAGGACTCAAAGGAAGGGAAAGGTTTTGTGGCTGTTACAGACAAGCCTGTAGCTAACACTTGCCAAAAAAGAAAAAAAAAAAAAAAGATTGGTGTAGATAGTTATTGTTAAAAATGGGCCAGCATGGTACAGACAAGTGAGCACATGAGAAGTTTCTTTGTCTCTGATCCTGTCTATCGTACAAAGAAATGAACAACTCTTCTGTACTTAGCTGTTTGCTAATTTGTCAACATCGATGATCATCTCCATACTGTACCTCTCTACAGTTTTTATTTTGTAGGGAAGGCTGTGGTTTGTTGTTGTTGTTTTCTTTTGTCTGCAGGACAGGAACAGAGGGTACAACAGATTATTCAGTAAAGCATATTACATACTGATATACTGAATAAAACATTAAACATCTCAGATTAAGGAAGCCTAAATAATTCCCTCTCTAAAGATACTGTATTTACTGTAGATACTTAATACTTATCTCAGCAACTTAAGCTTTGGTACATGAGATTCTTAAATACAAAAAGAAACCCAACCAGATAAATAACCAAAAGACCTTGATAATTTACAGTTATCTTCTGAGACAAGGAGTGCTCATGAAAGATTGTGTGGCTTATATCTTATTTTAATATATCCTGTTTTATTCTAAATGTGACCAATACTGCCTTATATATAGAATGATCTAACGTTTCTTTTCGCATCCTAGAGAGTGAACTCTACATTTTAAAAGGTACTTTAATAGGACTGATTTTAAATATATTACTTCATAGTTTTAATGAGTTTCTGTTCTGCAATACTGTAGATAGGAAAAAAAAATTTTTTTTTGTATGTTTTGCACAAAATAGAGTGTTATGTCTTCTAGTCAAAGTCCTCCTTATCTGTTTTCCATTCTAGGTACAGAATACAGCTGCTTGGACCTTGTTTCAGAGCTGCTTTGTAGTCAACAGATTTGTGACAAAATTGTCATCCCTTTTTAGAAGAATGCCTAAAGCCCTTCCTGGCGACATTGGAAAGAAGCCATATAGCAAAGGTGCCTCGGAGTCTTCAGAAATAAACCAATGCAGAATTCAGTACTGCTGTGCTCCACGATGCCACTACTGGTTATTCTGGTCCCCTATCCCACCGCAATTGCAAATGAGCGGTGGAGGCCTGGGCATGTGAGCTGTGGCGCCTGCCAGAAAAAATAAGGCCGTGCAGCCAGGAAAATGATCAGCTACTGCTGCGGAATACGGCACGCTCCCTTCAGCCGGAGCAAGGAGTGGAGTCTGGGCACTTAACTGTTTGAAATTCACTTTCATGCCTGTTCCTCTGCAGCAAAAACCAAAAATGCGTGCTCCCGTATAGTACCATTTTCTGAATTTTTTCTATCATTAAAGAGCTCAGCAAACGTTTCTTGCAAACAGTGACTATATATTAATTTCAAAATAAATATACACTTTTTTTTTAAAATCCCAACAATTCTGATACATTGTTCCATACACTTTGATAGTTGCCAATGCCATTGATAAGGTTAAACTAAATTGTCACGACTCAAAGGAGAAACAAGAAATAAGAATTGCTTTCACCATATTTTTCAGACACGAGGTGGTTATTAAATCTGATTTATATTAACTTACTGTGATTATATTGGTTATCTTTTCCAGTAAGAATTAAGAGAATTCCTTCTGTTTTCATGAGTATAAAAACTGTCTGCTTTAATGTTTGGAAGGAGACAATACATGAATTTAAAGTTGGCTGATGCTGTAGCCAGTCTGTACAAACTCTATTTTCTAATGGGAATTTCTAAAAGGAAGTAATTTAGCAGTCCCAGAGCAGCAGCAACACAAAACAAAACAATCTATAGCAGTTCATTTCCCAAACAATCCCAAACAGTGGGTTTAAAATCGGTTACATTATAGTACCAAAAAATCAGCATTTATTTGATACTAAAACAGTATATAAATATAGGCAGTCCTTCAACATTCAAAGATGTAGATGCCAAAAGTCTGAGCTTTGCAAAGTCAAAGGTCAAATAAATGCAAAATAAGGAACAATAACAATAAATAAAGGAAGATTACTGCATAGTAAATTGCTCTAGTGTGTTGGTACAAAGTAATTTTGCACATACATTCTCTTCTAAACCTATCATAACTCAAGAGATGATTTCAGCCTCTAAAGCAGTGAGTGAAACATGCAGACCTTCAAAGCACCTTTAATATTCATCACAGATGCCCCGCGATAACGATAAAACAGCAATGGTGTCCCTTTTACTTTGGGAGGTACACAAAGAGCACTAAGTTAGTGTCTCGGTGACTTGGTTGAGGCTCACACTACAGCATCATTATCTGCGCCTGAGGTAGAGTTTCGCGTTGTTAATTCTGCGGTAATGAATTACCTCCTCTATGACCCCTTATTTCATAGCCCATAGCACAAGATGTGTTTGGATGGGACGAGTGACAAAAAGGTTATGGAACATAATTTGGCATAAAAGCTCAAAATGAGGACTTTCAGGGGAAAATATACAAATCAAGACGATTAAGCTTTTAGTTGTGTTGCTCAGTATCAGTTATAAATAATTTGCAACAATTAAAACAAGGATAAAGAAAAAGCAGCTTCACATGGGATCATTGTTGGAACTGTGCCATCAGTAAGGCTGAGCTGTAGTATTTGACAAAAAGCCCTGTGTCACGGCAAACTAATGACTATTGTTTGGCAATTAAAGCTCTGAAATTTCAGGCAAAATAACAGACCATTTTTCTTATTCTACATGCACATTTCATTTCAGCTCGAGAGGATAAGAGAACAAAAATATCTACTGTTGAAGGATTGCTTTTTTTTTTTTTTTTTCCTCTTTTAATTTCCCCTTTGGTCTCATTTGCATTACTCCTTCACTTTGGCATCATGTTCTCAGATCAGCTCCTCTCTTTTTTTTCTATTGTTTCTTCCCCTCCAGCCCACACATATGCTTAAAAAAATACAAAGACAAGAAAAAACAAAAAGCACTAGAGGCTAGAGCTAATGCTGTTCTGGAAAACTGCTTTTTGAGATCAGCTATTGCCAGCCACTTCCTTTTCCCTAGCTGCACCAATTTAAGAACACCATTTACCAAAGTTTTAGGAAAATATTTTAAAAGTCTGTCTCCTCGTCTCCAAAATAATCATCCTATCATAATGTTTTAGTAAAATTGTCACCCATATAAACACACTTACTGCGTTCAGGTATTAGGAGGTCTCCAAACACCTCTCTAAGGAAAATTCCCCCAGCTGAAATGAATTGTCTTAAAACAGACATTTCCTAATGTTTTATTGCATTATTTATTCACAAACAAAACAGGAATTCCTCTGTAGGGCTGTAAGACTAAGATCAAATAGAAACAACAACATTTGTCAGCATGAGTATAGGTCTGAGTTATGAAGGAACGTCTACTCTTGGAATGGCTCATTTTGACAGAAGAGTCAGGAAGTTATATATAAATCTAACTGCAAAAACGTTTTTTTCCTGTTGTGGTACACCTCTTATACAGATATGACTATGAATACCTAAGTTGTTTTTACTAGAATTTAAGAAACCTATTCTTTCCTTCTCTCAAGCTGAAGAAAAAGAAACTAATCTTTCTGGAAGTGAAGAAACTCTAAAGTAGAGGAAGGCATCCCTTAAAGAAGCAGCAGCATTCTGTGTGCGATCACCAGTCCATCTCTGTGGAGATCTCAGCACACACAGTAGCAACCAGCCTTCGCACAGAAAAGGGGCACCCGGGAAGCTCGAAGGACAATATTCAGTCTGGTTGCTCTCTGTAGACCAACCAGCGTGTGACACAGGGCTGTCAATTTGTTTGAGACCTACTTCACAGTATTGGTTAATGAAATCAGCTGGGTGGCAGTGGTTATTTCCATTCTGTTATCTTCTTGAACTTGCAGATAATATTATGTCTGCAGAACTCTGCAGTCTCCAGATTCAGTAAAATAACACGGGCATCTAGTAAACTCCGACGCATTTATCACTACACAGAGCTCAAACGGGAGCGGGGCGGTACTCGAGAGTCATCTCTAATATGCAATACTGAAACTCTGTATGAGGTCAGATTTAAAATAGCAGTATATTTACATATAGTTTAGAAAGAAAGAAAGAATCCACATTTACCTAGTTTCAGGAGCGCATATATGAAAATCTAAAACCTGCTCCCCTCTCTGTGAGTTTCTTTAAAGATATTTTGAAGATGTCTTTTAAGGATCCAGCCTCACGACAACCTTCAAAGTTTAGGAAAGTGCCCCCGCTGATTGCCGGTCACACCAGCCTCACACGTTTTCCCCATATGCTGGTTTGCTATGAGGTGCGGCCCAGCTGTTAGTGGAACAGAGCAGTGAAGTGAATGCCTGACAGCAAAGAGTAGTGAGAGAGTTCCCAGTCTGCATGGAAAATCCCTGCCTATTTAAAACCACAGCATATTCAAAGCATTCTCTGGAAAGACCTTCTTTGTTCACACTGTTTGGAATTTAGGCCAGCCAGATCAGGCTCCCCAGCATCCAGCCCTCCCTCAGGTTGTGCGGTGCACAGGGCAAGGGGCTATTTATGAAGGGGCCAGTTTCAGCCTGCCTGAAGACAAAGGGCTGTTCTGTACTGGTTTGGGATACACCCCCAATGTGCCAGGGATGGCAGTGTCCGCTGCCGAGAGCCTGCGAGGCCTTGCTCCACAGGGTGCTGATGCCCGCCTCTCCCTCATGTGGGTGATGCTGCGCCACGGTGTTGTGGGCAAACCAGCAGCGTGCGGGGCATGGATCTTCACGGAACAGATCCTTGGTCACTTCTGAGCGCATACGAATCGATTTTTGATGAACAGGGCCAGAGATATTTCATACACAGTTATGACAGAATGTAGCCAGCAGGACCAGGGAGGTGATGGTTCCCTTGTGCTCTGCTCTGGTGAAGGCCACACCTCGAGTCCTGTGCTCAGTTTTGGGCCCCTCACTTCAAGAAGACATCGAGGCCCTGGAGCGTGTCCAGAGAAGGGCTGTGAAGCTGCTGAAGGGCCTGGGACACAAGTCCTGTGAGGAGCGGCTGAGGGCACTGGGGTTGTTTGGTCTGGAGAAGGGGAGGCTCAGGGCAGGCCTCACTGCTCTCTACAACTACCTGAGAGGAAGTTGTGGGAAGCTGGGGGTCGGCCTTTTCTCGCAGATAACCAGCAATAGGACTAGAGGGAGTGGCCTCAAATTGCACCAGGGGAGGTTTAGGTTGGAAATGAGGAGACATTTCTTCTCAGAAAGAGCAGCCAGGCAGTGGAAAAGGTTGCTCAAGGAGGTGGTGGCGTCACCATCCCTGGGGGCGTTTAAGGAAAAGTTGCACGTGGTGCTTAGGGACATGGTTTAGTGGGTGACAGTGGTGGTAGGGTGATGGTAGGACCAGATGATTTTTAAATTCTTTTCCAACCTTGATGATTCTATTATTCTGTGATTGCTATCTCACCCGCTTCATGGTTTTGCCTGTACCCTTTCAGGTTGTTACAGACTACCCTCCACACGGACTGCTGAAGAGTGCCCAAGATCCTAAACCTAGCATCCTTTTAAGCTAAGACCTACAGATTTTTTTTTTTTTAATAATTATTATTTTTATTTGATGAACTGAAGAACTAACGAACTGATACAGAGCTGTAACTAAACACGGGGGCGAGTGGAGAACAACTCCCATCACGTCTCCTTGTCAAGACCAGTGCCTTGTCCGCAGCGGCCACCTCCCAGCGGCGCAGTGTTGGTGACAGGAGGAACATTAGCGGAGCATTAGCGGAGCGGGGCCGCGGCGGGGCCCGGCCCGGGGCGGCGGCGGGGAGCGGGGAGAGCGCCACGTGCGGAACCGGGGCGCCCCCACAGCGCGGCCGCGGCCCGGCGCCGCCCCGGAGGCGGTCGGGGGGCCGGCGCCAGCCCCTTTAAGGGCGGCCGGGAGCCGCTCCGCCCGCTCATTTCCTAGCGCACAGGAAGTGGGGCCGCGGCTCGGCGGCGGGGCCCGCGGGTGAGTAGGGGCGTCCCGGCACCGCGCCGCGGCCCCCCCCAGCACCCACCCGCCCACCGCCTACCTGCCCTGCTCCCTGCGGGGCGCCCCGGGGCCGGCGGCTGGGCAGGGGCAGCAGGCAGCCCGCCGCGCTGTGCTCGCCCTGCACCGCCCTGACCGCGGTGGCTGGGGCCGGGTGGGACTGGGGCTGGGGCTGGGGGCTCGGGGCGGGGGCTCTGTCGCGGTGGCGCCGCGCCAGGCTCCAGCCGCTGTCCCTCCACCCGCCTCGGTGTCCCCTGCTCCGCTCCGGGCCGGCCGCTGGTCGCGGAACCCCCGTGGTCGTGGTGGGTGGGGGGGCGCCTCGGGGCTGCCCGGCGGCATTGGGTCACCTCGAGTCCTGTTAGCGCCTGTTAACCCCGAAACCAGCTCGTGCATCGCAGGAGTACAAAGCAGAGCCGGGGGGGGGGGGGGGGGGGGGTTGCGATCGCTAAGCTAACTGTTAAAGCTGGGCATACAAAACGTTGAGCTTACATCTGTTTGGTGAGGAATCATCTAGATCTGCTTCTTTAGCACTTACTTTAATCTGTGGCTCTGTGGCTTGTTGGGCTGCTTTTTCTTTTCCCAGTCCCCTGTCAGGTAGGAATCGAGATGCAGGGCTCTCCGCGGAGCTGTAGGTAAGCCGTGTGCCATCCTGCCCCATGGGCAGCGCGGGTGAGGGCGGCTTAGCACAGAGGCGGTGTCCTCAGGCTAAGGCTGTGTACTGAAACCTTTTCTTTTCTCTTTGAGGGATTGTAACTACCATGAGCAAGACTTCCCAGCTTGCGCTGGCTTTAAGTTGCAGTTCTCTTTCAGTGTGGTAGAAGGAGATTTCTGGCCTCCCTTTATTTATTAGTGAGATAGCGAGTCCCCAGGCACTGTCAGAGACAGCAGCCTGGATGTGTGCCCAGCAGCTGTCAGGGGAGGTAGATGGCTCTTGCTGACAGGGTGTTGTTAGCTGAGGGTCTCAATTACACCCGCAGGCTTTTATGGGAGCCTCTGGCTGGTAGGTCTGTATTGTGAGCGTCGGGAGACCGCACTGGGTGGTGCTATGGGACCCCTGTCCTGAGCCATCGATAACCTGAGGGTAGGATGAGGAGCACGTTTATTAAGTGCAGGGCTGCACGGCACAAATAGGAATTGTTTGGCTTGCCTGTTCCTGGAGGAAACCCACGAAAACTTGTGATTAAGATCTGTTGAGCTTGAATGGTTCTTTGTCTCTTCCATCTGTGAGTTTGTTTCAGTGTCCTTCTCAGGCTTTAAACAAAAACAAAAAATCCAACAAATGAATAAACAGAGAACCCCAAAGGTATTATTGAGGCTGCTGCATCATGGTATAAATTGCATCAAGTTATTTGTGAATTTAAATTCTTAGCTTTTGAATTCCAGTCCTGGGATCTGGGTCTTCCCAAGTGAATGAAAAACCTCATCTGAGGGCATAGCTGAATGATAAGCAGCTGTGGTGTGTTGCCAAGAGATCCCACATCATATTTGGTGTAACAGTTTCTACCCATTCACCACAGTCAGCTATTTTCTTAATTGTCAGAAGCATTCAATTGACCTCTATGTAAAAATGGACCACCAAAATGGCACGATCTTAAATAAATAAAACTGAACGTGGGGGAGGGAGGGTGTGGGAAATACGATGCCATTTTTTAACTGAATTGCACAATGTTTTTCTTAACTCTGTAACAGTCTGTCATTATGAAGCAAACTTCATGACTTGCAGTATTTTGTCATTAAATAATGTTGGAGCAGGGCTGTGGAGGTGGGATGGTGCTCAGATTTTGGGTGAGGGTTTGGGTGGTGTTGGAACTAATAATATGTTTTGCTTTCAGTTAGCTCATCTGTCTTCCTCTTTCATAGAGGACTAGCCCACCAGAGTAAACATACAGGAGGAGAGCATAATGATCTGGGTTGTGGAGAGATAAAATAGCAAACAGACAAGGTTTTCAAGTACAAGATTTTCTTATTTCTTTAAATATTTCTTAAAGAAAAAGCTTTCAAAGGGCACAATGAAAAAATGTTTGAAGAGTGTAGTGGGTTTTCTTAAAAAAAATAAATATTTGTGTTTTATCCATGCAACTACTTACGTTCTTGCAAGCGTGGTGCTGGAAGTGGGGGGGAAAGTGAAATCATAAATCACAAAATGTTCACAAAGAAATGTTATGCTTCTGTAGAAGAGTGGGAATATAATATTACTTTTGAGTTATGACTGCAGCTTATAAGAAGCATTTGTAGGAGGGCACTTGTAACTATTTGCCAGACCAGCTTCATTTTGTGTGATTAAAAAAGCCCAGCACTCCCATTAATAATATTGTTTGTTAGAAAAGTCTGGAAGTACGAGCTGACTTGTGTTCTTAATTTCTTTTTTGTGAACCTATTCTTGAAAAAATAATCAAGGTAGGAACAGTTCAGCAGCCTGTGGTTCTTCGTGTCATGAGTGTCGTTAGGCGTGAACGGACTGGAACCTTTGAGGCCATCTAGCTGCTTCTGTCATCTAAGCCTGTTATAACCACCTTTAAAGTAGACCTGCTGGTATCTTGCGTCTACTAAAAAATGTGGGCAGGTCAGTTAGCTTAATAGTTCTTGGGAGTCTTAAACTGGGCTGTGTGTCTTAAAATCAGTTGTACTGAGTGGTTTTTTAAGGAAAAATAACTAGATAGTCGATGGAAGCTGTATGTAGTCAATATAGATCAAATGCTCAAGGGGAAAGAAAAGTGAGCTTGTTTTCCTAATCCTGGAGGACTTTGCTGCATTGAAAATACAGCACATTAGAGCAGACGTGAGAAGCTTGTTTCCTTGGCACTATGCTGTCCATACTGTTTGCATTTTGCATGTTGGGAGGCCAGCAGGAGATGCTTGCTTGATAGCTATTGCAGGGTGGAGTATGGTGGAACTCATATGTGATCCATCTTCTACCCTAACGGTTTTTAAACGCTTATTCCATTCACCAAGTTCTCTAAAGCTTTGTTTTAGTGTGTTGGTAAAACTGGGAAGCCACTGCGGGTGCTGTGAATGCAAGTATGAGAGTTGGAAAGAGCATAAATGGCATGTCACTGTTTCAAGGCCAAGTATCCAAATAAGACCTTAGGTGAGGAAGCTATTGTTTGAGGAAATCTTGCACATACTTTTTTTAATCTAACCACTTCCTGCCTCAGTCATCTCCAACCGAAATTTAAAATAACCATGGTGACTGGTGTGTTTACTGGCTGACTTCTGCCTGTGGCACGAGCACCACACAGCCCCACGCGTGTTGGGCCTAGCCCCCGGCTGTGCTCCCTTGGGGCTCGGGGTCTTCAGCCCTCTGCTGCTTCTCCTCACCCTGCTGTGGCCGCTGGGCATCTCCTCAGCAGACACATGGGAGGCTTTTGTTGCCAGCAGTGGTGTTGGCGGGTGACACAAAGGGCAGGTCTGTCCCTGCTTTTGTTTCACTGTCTTCCTCCTTTGTATTAAATGTGGCTATCTCACTGGCGAGGTGGATGATAGAGGGCTTGTCTGTTTTTTCTCTTCCCTTACTTCCTTCTTCATATTAAGCAGTCCTGTCTTGCTGGTAAAGCCACTTCTGGAAGAGGATCAATTTCCTTTATGGTCCTTTATGGTACTGGGGTTTCTGATGGGCTCTCCTCAGGGCAGCTGTCCAGAAAGCACCTTGAGGCCAGTGTACAGGTGCTTCTGGTGTCTGCAGCAGGTGTCCCCAGTAACTTCTCTACTAAGGCAAGAAGTCACCCAAGTTACCAATTGTTTCAATAGATGGAGGGGTGAGAGGCTTCACATTTGAGTGTGGGTGCCCAATAGGTGACTAAAAAATGTGATGTGCAGGAGTGGTGGGGTGTTTGGCAACAGGTGGCGGGACTGAAGCTGGGGAGGGCTGGGTGGGCAGAAACACTTGGAACCTCTCTCCCAAAACATGGGAAATACCTTTACTGTTCTTCCTCTGGCTTACTGTAAGGAATTGCTTTTAAATGAAATGGATATTCCAATTGTAGAATAGAAATAATTCTTTCATGGCTAATTAATCCTCTGTAGATGGATCCTGCCACATCCTTAGTGGCTGTCACAGACAGAAGTCACGGAGCCGAGCACTGTGTAAGATTTGTCTTTGTGTGTTCGAAGTTAAAACAATACAGTGCAGGACAGCTATGATCTAAAGGTGAACTTAAAATGCAAGACTTGCACATAATAAATATTTCCAAGTAAAACCACTAAACACTTCAGATTTTTTTGTCCCTATATAGGTACTGGATTCTTGTATTTAATTTCGGTGGCTAATGAATATCCATCCAAGAAGGAGGTTAATGTGGCTGCACTATTAATCATGCTTTTTTGGCAAGACAGTAGATGAGCACATTCATGAAAGATCAAAACTGTAGGATACCTTCAGAAGGTCGTACATGAAGCTATGCTAGTTTTGTATTAGTATTTGGGAATTAGGGTGACTGCTCCCAGATAATCTCATAGGGAAAAAGGACCCTAATAAACTTTCAGATGCCAGTTTTGAAAGAAGGACAGTTTGCAGCTTGTATGTGTCCAGCTACATAGAGCTGTGTGAGTTTAAAACTGATGGGTGAGGTGCTGTTACACAGAGGTGCTGTAAGTAAGGGTGTGTAGATGTTTGATGCTTGGTTTGTGGGGATATGCTGTTACAGTTACAACTTGATAGCTAACAAGGCCGATTTTCTCCTAATTCAGCGTGCAGTCTCTGAAGTTTGCATGCCTGTATCTTCTGTGGAGAAACAGCAGTAATAGGTGGGTGACTTGTCTGGGCTGAGTTTCTTGCTGCTGCGGGGCAGATGTTCAGCAGCAGTGCAAAGTAAACAACAGGGAATGCTGCATTAAAGCAGTGCGAGTGTATTAAAGCCGAGGATATGAGGCAAGCTAACTCATGTTATAGAGCATTTTGGATTTTCAGAGTTTGCTCATCTTGAACATAACTAAGGGGCTCTGGAGTTATACAGAGGGCTAAGTCATTAGCTTCTCTATAATGAAGTCTGTCCTGGAAGAGTGGTTTGGGTGGTAGCTTTCAGATGAGTTGCAGTAGCACTTCTGCTGTCGCGTAAAAAGTTTCTCCAAGCAGTGGTGTCAGAAACGATAGGACGCTTGTCAGCAGTCTCGGCGCTTCTTGCAGCCCTGTGGGCAGCGGAGGGCTTGCATCTTTGTGCTGCCGGTGCTCCGTTAAAGTGGAAATGAAGCTGTTATCACTTAGCAGTCTTGGTCCATCTTTGCCATGATGTGGGAGCTTCTGATACAGAGGGAAGGCTTCAGACCTGTGGCTTGCAGAGCAGAAGGATGTGCTGGGCAGCTGGTGGCTGGGGCTCGGTGCTGCCCTGCGAAGGAGCCTGCACGGTGCCACCTCCTGCCCCTGCTCCCTGCAGGCAGCAGGGCTGAGGCTTTGCCTCCAAATTGCTCTGTTACATTCTGCTGGTAGGTGCTATTGAGCATGTCCTGCAGGTTTCTTTTGATGTAATCCAGTGACCTTGAATTTTTCCCATTTAACCTTTCAGTACTGCTCTTCAGTCTTGCAAGTTGCTGAGCCTCTGTTAGTTTTACCTTGCTAGACAAAGAGGTGAGAAGTGATAGAGGTTTAAGTCACCCTCTGAAGGGACCAGAAGAGAAAGGAGAGGGAAGAAAAACCTCGAGGTGTTAAAATAGCTTAACAGAAGTTGTTGCCAGTGGTACCATGTGTCAAATGTCACTTTGAATAAACATTTTGTGATAAGTATCTGTAGTAACATCTTAATCTTTCCCTGCTGTGCAACAAAACCAGCAACAATAATTGGAGAATATCAGTGCAGTAGAAGAATTGCACGAAGGACGTGCAAAAACTAGAGAGGCTTACAGAAACTCCTGATGTTTCTCCCCTCTAAATGGTGATCTTCCTCTGTTGATGGGAAGAGGAGGAAAGATGGTTCAAATGTCCCAAAAGCTGATTTCAGGCACTTGAGAAACAAAAGGGAAGGATCAGGGTAATGTTAAGTGCTGAGAGAGTTCTATTTTTTCATACAGATGGCTTTTTCCAATGCAAGACAACATTTTAGAGAAGAAACACCAGGATAAATAGCTCTGACAAGCTGCTAGCTTCTCTGCTTCAAGTCCTTTGAGAGTAAGTTTCTCCTCAGTTGTAATGTCGAAATGATAGATGGTATAAGCACATCTAGCTGTGCTTCTGGAATGCACCAGATGTTTCTCAATCATTTGGCATCCAGCTTTCATTTCTGGTGACATATTCATGCCTGACTTGTGCTGAAAGCAGAACGTAAACCACTGTAGTTGTTAGCTATTTTCAAAATATTTGTAGGTTGTGTTCCCCTTGTCTTAGTTCCATGGGCTGAGGAATAGTGAAGTCATCCCAGTTCTGATACCACGTCAACTTAAGCTAGCTGATCCCATTTATTTAAAAAGAAAAACAAGAATCCTGTGGGATCGTTGCTTTCCTCAATTTCTGTATCTATTTGCATTTTAAACAGGTTTTAGGTGTTTTGGAGGTCTTAAGAGCAGTTGGACAGAATGGACATAAGTGTCTTCCAGTGGGTGGCTGTAGCGGTTTTATTGCTGTTCAGACTCACAGTGGAGAGATTTCTGGGTAAATACTAGTTAGTTCAGGGTACTGCACAAATTCACTAATAAATTGTAACTTTGGGAACGCCTCTGTGATACTACTTAGCCCTTAGTTTTCCAATTAAACCATTATGATGAAATTTAAATCAATGCTTTTATGTTCCAGCTTTTAGGGCTGGTATTAATAGAAGCCTGAAGGTCTTTTTAAGCAAGATTCAGGTGCACTTGAGAACTTAACTTCACTCTCTTCCTTTTAACTGCTACAGCTTCATCATAATTTGGATTTGTAACTCTGTGGAAACAGTAATATGGCTCGTACTGTGGAAAAAATATTGAAGGTAAACTCAATCCTGGGGACAAGTTGGATTTTTTTTGTCTTTTTAAATGCTGCCTATAATCAGCAGTGTAACTGTCAGAAAGGAAAGCCTGGCTGAGGACTGTCCTTTTCAGTCTCATCTTCTGGTGGGGTAAAAAGAAAACAGCATATGATAACTGCCTGTTAACTGTCTTTGAGATCTTCAGAGAGGATCTAGTCTGTCCTAAAGCATTTCAGTTCTGTTTTACAACTGTAAGGCAACAGTGTTTGACTTCTCTCCTTACCTCCCATGGTGGGAAACGTTCCACTGGTTCTGTGTATGAACTCGGATGACAGCTATCCTTTAAATATAGCACAAGAGTTCACATGTTGGAATAAGTACATCTTACTATGCGTATGCTACCATAACTGCCATGTTGAGATCTCCACACAAAGAGAACTGGATGATGATTAGGAGAACTGAGAAAATGGAAGAACGCTTGATTTTGATAACATAGATTTTTTTTACCGAAGCATACCCCATTTCCAGAAAGCACATGACTTTCAACTTTGTCTGCTACTGTTCGCACAACTAACAACTTCAGTCATTGTGTCTTTTTATTTTCAATGTACTTGTATTGATGCAATTTTCTATGTAGGTATGCTGTGCCAATACTATGTTCTTGGGTTAGATGTACCTTTTAGGGCTCTGTAGCACTTGCTGGAACATATTTGTCTTGTATGCGGGGAGTGCTTAGCTGTCACTGCCTTAGATGCTTGAAGTGATGCAACATTTTCAGTGCATTTTACTTTTCCTTCTTCACTGTAAGATGATGTGATGAGAGTAATTGTTTTTTCTTTCCCCAGATAGGCTGTTTTCCTGTACAACAAGCCTTCTACAGCATTTTGTTTTGAAGACTACCGAATGTTCGAAGTTTTATTGATGTTCCTTGCAACATCTGTTGCTTCGTCATACTGAAAGGTGCGTAGAGGTTGCACTGCATGTACTCTAACAGACTGCTATGCATTCTTGAGGACAAGCTGAAGTTGCTGTAAAAAAAAAAAAAGGTGATTTAGTTTTGCTTGAGCTATCTTTCCTGGTAATGCACCTGGCTCTTCATCCTTGATTGACTGTGTAGTGTTGCATGTACTGTTACGAGGTAGTGACTGTGAAGGATGGCAACTTTCAGCTGGTAGAATAATGTTTCTACTTACAATCTCCTTTACAAATTCTAAGAATTAACAGGTGCATCAGTACTTCTGTAGTGTTTTCTTTTAATTATATACAGTATTACTTAGAAGAATTATTGGTCAAGTGTAATACTTATTCATGAATTATGTAGGTATCAATTCAATATGCTTAGAAAGAAAATGTTGAGGGTAGTGAACCAAAGTAGATTGTTCATGTAGCACACAACTCAGTAAAAAATTATATTGAAGCCTTATGTGGACAGACTGCCTTGAATTGCCATGGGTATGTTTGATGGCTCTTGCATAATCAATAGTTCTGGTTTTGAATGAAGACAGACAGCCCTTCCCAGCCTTGCCCTTACCATTGGAGCTTCCAGAACCTGCTTTCCACAATATTTTTCCTAACTGGCAGCCTTCAGTGAGCAGACCTGAGCACTGTGTTTGAGTAAGCTGCACTTCTGGACCTGGAAACCAACTTGCTGTAATGTTAGTTTCCCATGCAGCTTACACAGTCCCTCATGGAGAATAGGTTGTTAACAAGGTTCTTGTAAAGCACTTGGTACAAGTGGGTCAGGTTCTTGGCCTGTATTGCTTAATGCTCATGTGAAAAATGACTTGCTGTTTAAGATGTTAGGAATGACGATAAAGTGCTTCACCGCTACTTGTACTAAGGTAATATTACGACTTGTGTTTCTGTTCCTATTTCTAGGTGTAAGTGTAATAACACAGGGTATGCAAAATGAATCTAGTCATGTTAGTGCTGCTCTTCTTTTAATCCCCTTGCAATAAGAGTAAAAAGATTCACTTCCCCAAGTTTGGAGTTTGTCAGTTTTAAAAAGGGGAATAGTGCCTACAGGAATGCAAAAGCCAACAAATTAATATCAACTATAGGAAAAGCTGTGTAAAATAAAAAACTTAGGTTTTGGGAGCTAGTGATTGTTTCAGGATAGCAACTCAGTAATCTAAAACTAAGAAAAAAAAACCCATACCCTTCAACTTAGCCTTACATGGGATGCTTCGTCACTGGCTTCTTGCCAAGAAGATGCCTGTCTTCATTAAACAGTTAAGCAGCCATGAGTTGATTCTATTTCCAGGTGTTATCTACAATGAGGGTAATAATGAACAGGTCATTTAAGGTGTAGCTGTTTGTGTTTTGATTTCCCATTTCCATTCAGAAGTTTCCAGATAAATGGGCTTGCTCTAGCCTCCACTGAAGCCAAAATAGGACTCACTTTCATGAGTTCATTGTTTATTTTGGATTAGGTATAAAGTAAGTAATGTGAATCAAATTCATTCATTGTCCACTTAACTATATAATGAACTCTGTTTTGTGTAGGAGCGGCAGCTGCCAGGACAAACAATAATTCATTTCCTTCCATCACCTAAGGAAGATAAAACCACTTTATCAAAAGGCCATTTTTTCCATGTCATTTCACAGCAAGTCATGTAAGAATCGGGTTAAATGGTTTCAGTACAGTTTGCACATCACTCATCTGAGGGTGACAGCAGGGTTCTTTTTTCTTCCAGGGTCTGTAGTGGCAAAAGTAGCACCATTTCTGGATTGTATATTATCTTCTGCTTGTTTTTTTCTTCTGCTTTAGCTGTAGCAGTGAGAACTGATACTATGGAAAACAGATTTTCTGTTCTGTTTGATTGGCATGCTGATTAACCTTCTGTCTGTCCATGTTGGATCGGAAAGGGGGGAATGTGATAGAGGACAGGAACTTCACAGCTGTGATTTTTCTGTATTGACTTGAGACAATTGTGAAAATACATGGAATTGAACATTTTGAAACTGAAGTAGAAATTGAAGAGATTTTTTTGAAGTGTGTGATGAGTAAGACTTGCTTATTTGTCCTTCATAGGATAAATGTAAGTATTCTCAATCCTATGATGATTGAACTCGCTATTAAGATGAAACCATACTCTATTCTGTTCTATTTAAAGAAGCTTCTAGCTACTACAAAGTGCCCTGCTTCAGTTGCATCTCCCAAAAAGATGCAGCCAAGATACAGCAACAGAACCTTGTTTATAAGTGGGTAAGGGTAAAATTTCCTAGCGGTAAAGCCTCGTGTGTTGGACATGAGTTTGTCTGCTGTATGAAAGAAGGGAAGTGAGACCCTGTACATCCTCATTGTGTACTCCAGTCTGTAATAGGGAAGTAGAAACATGTGGAAGGCTAGTCTTAATTTTATTTCAGAGATAAGTGTCTGCTCACAAAACATGGTGTTGCTTTTGTTCAAGTAAACCATTAGCATGAGGAATATCCATGCAGATGTTCTCCTTAAGCCTGTATTTTTCAGTAACAAATCCTGTGATTGTCATGCATCATTGAAGTACTTTTTCCCAGTGGTTCCCGTGTCTGAACTTTTTGCAGGTATGCTACTAGTACTACTGTGATCCTTGTGCCAAAGGTCTGTTTTCCTTCCCGTTTAGGAACTAAACAAATGTCTGAGGATAGCTATTGCAGGTACACTCAACCACTTGATTATTCATTACAGGCTTTTCATAATGTATGCAATAGCTTTTGTTGCCTGGGTGTTTTTTTCCACATCTTCAATTAAAAATGAAGGAAGATCCTCTTCAGTGATCAGTGTGCAACTGTCATCTTTCCCCTGCAGGACTCTGGATTTGCCAGTGGGAGTTCATAACAAAGAAACTAAAGGGAGACCATAAAACAGCTGTGAGTGAATGAGTGGTGTTAAACTTAGAGCTCAGCGTTATCCTGGATTGTTAGCTGATGAGCAGCCAGGTGATGCTGCAGTACCTCAAAGGTTAGGTGTCCATTACTGCTGCAGGTCTGTGGCATGGCTTATGGCCTCCAGCTGAATGCAGCCACTTTTCTTATTTATCAGCCAAGTGGAGCTGATGAATTTGTAAGTGTTAAGGTTGACTGATTTTTAGGTTGGAGTTCGACTGGACTTCTGGCTTTGATCTGCAGTGTCTGGAAAACAACTTTCTGCAGTAACTGTCCTGTTTGGTTTAGAGAACAGTGGTGTGTGCTTTTACAGGTTTTGTTCTATACAGTAGTATCCATGTGAGCATGCCGAGGTAATGTGACTTCCAGTGGGAGTGCTGGAAGCTGTATGAGAAGTCACTAGGAAACTTGGATGATTGTAAGAGGCAATGTGAAGAAAAAACACTTGAATTCCAGTCAGATAATGAGTTGCAAAGGTTAAGGTCTGTGCTTAAACTAAGTTTGCCTGTTGTGGTGGATTGGAACACTGTTAGGCACTAAGCTTTCAAAACGTTGCAAATGAGCTGCTGCCCAGTGCAAGTGACTGTGATGTGCATGGGCAGTGGTTGTGATATGTGCAATTCCCAGATTCTTTTTCCATTACTTTGTGGTTATTTTCACTTTCCTGCTGGCTTTCTTTCCATAAATGGACAGTGGTTTTCAGCTTCTTTCTTGTCTTCGGGCTACCTGGAGTAGAAATGTACCTGAAAGCAAGTCAGGCGATAGTAACGTTGTCCATAGTTAGTCCAGTGAGGGTGAGTGAGGTACCAGATAAAAGACTGGTTCTCACCTTTCTCAGGAAACTGGCCACTAACTCCTCTTGGATGTGTTATTTGCTGTTACCTTCCTAGTAATGTTCCCAACAGCAGAAAAGCCTGACTTTGGTACTCATTTGACTAGAGCTTTACAACGCAGCCTTTGAACAACTTCCTCTGTCTCTTCTGAGGTTGTACCCAAATGGACTTAAGCGCACAGTATGTGTTTCTGCGTACTAGAGGTATGGTTTGAGGTTTCTCATTTTAGGGTTTTATGCAAAGATTCTCTGAGACAGCAGAAACATTGAACTTTTTGTTGGTTTCAGCAAGGGAGAAATGAACTGATTGTGCAGTGTTTCTCCAGTGTTCACAGGCAATGCTGAGAGGAGGGTGTCACTGAACAGGAAAAAAATATTCAGGGGATGATACTGGACCTGAAGTTTTCATTATACAACTCGCCAAGGAGAAAAGTGTTTGTGTGGAAGGATTTAAGACACAATGTCTGTGGCATCTGGTGAAGTTACAAACAAAACAACTATGAAAATCAGCTGGAATTTCCTAAGCAGCTTAACTATGACCATCTAGGGCATGCAGAATGAAAAGGACATGTCTGAAGTAGAACATGTTAAAATGAGGAATGTCCGCACAGTCTAGCATGAAGGAAGCATACTGAATTAGGCTGCTGCTCCAAGTGTGAATGTTTCCCCTGTTTAGAAAGAAGTACTCATCCTCTGCAACAAGGAACCAAAACAGAGTGCTAATACAATAAAAAAGCAATTTAAAAGCGTTTTCAATTAACATGCAGGTCTATCCCCTTGTGCGTAGAGGATCAGTGAGCTCTCTTGTAAGGAACAGAAGCATTTCCATAGCTGAATATACATAAGGCCCTGGAAATGCAGGAAGAATAACAACCAGTTGCTTCTAGAAGACTTGCAAATCTTCCTGAGCATTGCATAAGACTCAGGTCTTGTTCTTTGGAGATCATGGGGACTATTGCAAATGTCCTTGTTTTGAAGAATTGAAATGAAGTGAAATACCAACACGTGCAATTTAAAGTTTTGGAATTTGATCTTTAAATGGTAGGATGCTGACCACAGGAACTACCACGATTACTTTTTGAGGTAATCTTATTCTTTTATAAACTTTAGAATGTACCACGTTACAACTGAAAGAACAAAGACAGGGTGGTGGTGGGGGTGTGCTCAGTCCTGTCACTGGTAGCTATTAGATCTTTGGAACCTTTTCCAAAGATGGCAGCACACTTAAAAGGTAGTAAATGAGAAAAATTCAAGCTCTTTGAGGGGAAAATCTCAATATCTGACTCCTCTGACTCTCTGAGCAGTAATAGTACCAAAAAAAGACAAGGTATCTGAATAGGCTCAGTCCCCCACCATTTTAGTAAACTAACTTAGACCTTCAGCTCTCCATGTGCAGTTTAAAATCTTAACGTTTAAGACAATCAGTTGCACAAACATTGATTGCCTTTAAAGGCCGCATGGAAGCAATAGTGTGGAAGATGGCTGTTCTTTAAGGTGTTGCACTAAAACTGTTGAAAACAAATAGGTGAAGTCCATCTCTATGCAAAAGTCTGTCTTAATAAGATTGTCAGTAGCTCACTAGGAAAGGCTTTCAACTAATGAGGGGATAATTAAAACAAATAAGGAAAAGAATTGGTGAGGTCTCTACAGCCCACCATGAGTACATTCTGTTGCTGCAAAGGCTTTATTGTTTCTCTGCTTTAAATACCCCTAATGGCAGTGCTCCATGAAACAGATGTCTAGTGCCAGTAGGTAAGACTCAAAAATTGTAGTTACTCAATCTTTTGTTCTTGTGTTGACGATGCAATGGAAATGGCTAGTCCCTGTGTAGGCACGCTGACTCAATTTGCGATTGCCATAATGATGTACATTTGGCCACAGTAAAGGAACTAATTAAGGCTAGAGTTGTTCTTTCACGGCCCCTCGCTATTGTCTGAGGGAGTCTTAATCTCCTAGTATACTTTGTCCTCTTGCCACCACATCAGGCAGTCTGTTTTCACTTGTTTCTAAGAGAAGAATAAGACCTAAGAAACTTAGTGACTCGCCAAAATTGAACACAAGGCAGCTTATTGATCAGAGAATTGAATGAAGGCCTCATATGCTAATGCCCCAGCTTCAGGGGTTTCTGCATATCACTTAACAACAACTAGTGATTATTTAAAGCCTGTGGTGGTAGGAGGTCGCATGACTTAAGCAGTTCGAAGCTAGGGGTTGTGATGAACCAAATCTAGCAGTGGTTTACAGTTGCCTGCACTGCCCATCATTGAACTGTACAATGGTAGGCGATTAAGACAGTCTCTTCACTAGAAATACTAGCATCTAGTTTCTACTGCATGCCTTCATTTTTTAATTATCCTGTGGAAGGGAAGAGAAATGCAGAGGGAAAATCAGCAAGTGCTCTTCACGTTCTGCTGAGCTGTAAGGCTTAGCCTTGTTGCCTACCCTGTTCCCAGTACCAAAAGCATCTCTTAAAAACCTGGTTGCTGTGATGATGTGATAGCATTTTGTCATCATTGTATATACAAACAGTTGTTCTTGACAATAGTAATAAGGCTGCGCAGTAAATAATTGGAGCTGGATTTTTCAGTGTTTTTTGCATTGATCAATTATTCAGTATGCAATAACTGATATAAGATGTCCAAGCTTCTGCATGGAAGGGCTTTGCTAGTCTAGCATTTCTGTATATTTGAAGAAATACATGGTTCTTCATGTTACTAATTGTGGCTTCACCTCTTGCATTCTAACAGAACAAGAATTCACGAGGAAATGTGCAAAAACATCATATGGGCAACTAAAGAAACCATAGGAAATTGCATCACCTTTGTTAACTAGCTTTAGCCTGTAGATTATTTTTTTGTCTGCCTT
This sequence comes from Anser brachyrhynchus, assembly GCF_964034855.1. Taxonomy (NCBI): domain Eukaryota; kingdom Metazoa; phylum Chordata; class Aves; order Anseriformes; family Anatidae; genus Anser; species Anser brachyrhynchus. The sequence continues at coordinate 12,028,909 of NC_137700.1, forward strand.
GATTTACCACATCTGGACCCTGGTCAGCAGTCTGAGGATACATCTGGTGCTGGTCACTTTACATAAATGCATATAAAGTGCCTTAATGTTTGTTCAGTGAGAAGTGACTAGTGTCTGTCTTATTTGGGCTTAAAATGTCCTCTGGAGTTCAGTTGACATAGCTTATTTTGTACCTAAGTGTCCAGTAGCTTCACATGAGTAGAACAAGCTCTGGTTTCAGATAACTGTTGCTTTTAAACTGCTTATATAGAATCGTTATATAAAGTATCTAATTTATACTTGTGACTGGGTCACAGATGTGGATGCTAGCACTAGAAGTACTATAATGGTTTCAAGCAGTACCATAGGCTTCATCTGGATGACTACAAGGTGTGCAGCTCTTGCAAGACTTGGTGTGCATGGTATGCATGCAAATTTAGGATCAGTGATCACCAGTATTGGTGGTGTAAATAAATTATTTAATCTTTCAGGCTTTGTCATTGGAGTTTGCTTGCAAATGATGGTGCTGAATATCGTGCTACCACTGATGCATGGTACCTGATACTCACTGAAGCGCTATCCTGGTGCTGGAAGCTGAATGGAAAGTGAGAAATATTACAAGGACATATCAGAAAGATGTTGCAAGGATGTAAGCTGTATTCTAAATGCATGAAGTGCTTTGTGGCACTGGCTTTATTTGGAAGAATGGTAGAAGGCTGGCTTTCTGGTTTGTGGCAGTCAGATAGCAATCTGGTCAACCTATGTATAAAGAGGATTGGAGTAAGCATTTTTTTCCAATTTAATAAGCATACTGAAACAAAACTTGAAGTTAGTCAAGTTCCAGAATCTCCCCAAGACAATTTTACAACGTGGTTCAACATGGAGGTAGAACTAATAGATCCCTTGGATAAGTTTGAATGAGCTTCACTTAATTTCTACAACCAAATTTTAAATGGAGTGTTTTACTAGCTTTAGGAAGCAGAATAACCTGCTTCAAGCTTGCTTCTGCTGCATCCCTCCTGTTTGTTGTTTCTTTGTACTGTCACTGAAATAGGCCCACGAACCATTTTGCTGATGGTCATTTTGGATGTCCTCTTAAGTAACTGTGACCTTTTCACGGGTCTTTAGTTCATAGTCTGCTTAGTCAGTGCTGTAAGGAGATGACCAGTTCAAAATGTCAGTGCCTCTTTACTCTACCTATCCAAACTGAAAGGTAGAAATGTTAGTGGTCCAGTTGTCTGAAGCTCCTTTTCCTCACCTGGGAATCTGTATTTGAAATACAAATTCTGTTGTGTGTACTACTCTGAAATGCCATTTCTGTGAACTTCAAAGTTTAAGTCTGCAATACTATATTATTAAGTATTCTCTAAAATATATTTACTGAAGTAAAAGCAAATGGAAATGCAAACTTCTGCGTCAAAGTTTTTTTTGATTTTTATTTAGAGGGATAAGAAGAGTATGCTCCCTTTTTTTTCTTCCCACAGTGGGAAGGGGAAAAAAGTAGCAGGGGAATTAAATAAAACCTGATGAGACTAGAACCATTACTGCGTTAGCTAGCTCAGAGCTAGTTATGTGAAAAATGCATTTCATTGGATTGTTCCTACTACTGTTTTCCAGACCCTGTGTCAAAGGGGATCACTGGGTATTGCGATGGAAAGAAATGTTTTTCACTTTTCCCACCCCTTCTCACTGTCATCCTTTGCACCCATATGTTATAACTTCGTTCATGTGTTTTTGAAATGATCAGCTGCTTTGTAGTTCTAATATGTACCTTTCTTTAAATTTTAGGTTCTGTCTTCAATTTGCTGACTCAAACCACAGATTCCAAGGAAAGGAGGGAGAAGTGGAATAAAATACTGAAGTGCCAGAGGAAAATGTCAGACTAGCCAATAACAATTACTGTTACTAAACAGTAGACTGTTCTCACAGTGGGAAAGTGAGAGGCTGTCGATTTCAAAGTTTATAAAAATGACTTTTGCAGACTTCCGTTGCTGAATTTCAAGTAGGCTAAAAACTCCTTGTGTTTCTGTTAGGAAATGGGAATATGATTCTTCACTGGTGTCTTCCTTCTTCCCCCACTTTTTGCATTTTTTTTGTCTGGGGTAGGAAATCCTAAACAAATTGTATGGAGTCAGCCAAACATACAGTTGATGGTCATGGCTGATGCAGGAACTTCAGATTTCTCTCTCCAATGACACCTGATTAAGGAAGAGGTTGAAAATTGCTTATCTGCTACTTTGTCAGAGCTTACAGTAACAGTTAAGGTCATGTTTTCTTCCATTTCCTGAGATTTGAATTCTGAGGTGATGTTCCCAAAAAGGCATGAGCAGATAATTTATGTTTTTTGTTTGGAAACGGAAATAATACGAGAATGCCCAGAAGAGGCTTAGTAATTCAAGCCAGGACTCGCTGGCTGTTAGTGGGCCTTGCCTTTCTATTCAGTTTAGTTTTGCTCATGTATTTGCTCGAGTGTACCCCACAAACAGATAATAATGGATCTCTACCTGGCATTATAGGTGAGAACATGGGTAAAGAGTACTATCAAGCTCTCTTGCAGGAACAAGAAGAGCATTACCAAAACCGAGCTACCAGTCTGAAACGTCAGATTGCCCAGTTAAAGCAAGAGCTTCAGGAGATGAGTGATAAATTGAAAACCCTGCAGGAAAAGAAGAGCCCCAAGGTCAATGGTATGAACTACCAGGGCACCAAAGAACAAGCATCAAATGATCTCCTAGAGTTCCTCCATTCCCAGATTGACAAAGCTGAGGTGAGCATGGGGGCCAAACTGCCTAGTGAATATGGTGTCGTTCCTTTCGAAAGCTTTACGTCCATGAAAGTATTCCAGCTGGAGATGGGGCTCACTCGGCATCCAGAAGAGAAACCTGTTAGAAAGGATAAACGAGATGAATTGGTGGAAGTCATTGAGGCTGGCCTAGAAGTTATCAATAATCCAGATGAAGAAGATGGTCAAGATGATGATGATGGAGTAGGAGAGAGGCAGCTGTATAGCGAAAATGATTTTGTAGAAGGTATGTGTATTAGATGCTTTCCAGCCAATTAACGTAACGATATCACAATGGGCGTTTAATTATGTTTGTATTTTTACTTTTTACCTATTTGAAGATAGTCTTGAAACAGTAATTATACAGCAAGAGCTTCTGTTTCCGGTGATGAGAATAATACCTCTTATGTTTTTTGAGTAGGGAACAAGATACTCATTTCAGAAGACATCTTTTTCAAAAGAAGTGTGCAGGGCAAGTTGTATCTGCTTAAAATAGAGGCCTTTGTAATAGATTTTGGCTCAAGTCTGTGATGCAACTGCATATGTTTTTGAATAACTGAAAGACTTGCGGAGAAACTGATTGAATCTCTTGTTCCAGTATAGTTAAACTACTTGGTTAAGAAGGTACAGGTTCTCTTGTTCACACATCCATATACTACTACCTTTAGTTAATATTCACGCTTCGGACTTTCATCAAGTTGGCGTACTCATGTTGGAAGGTAGATTAACATGGTAAGATTATGTCAGCTGAAGAATGTGGTGTTCTGAAGAGACCTTTCGTGATACACTAGTCATGAGGTCTGTGCCAGGCTGTGCATCTTTGAACTGGGCTTACTGGGGAAAAGCATGTAACAAAGTTGCACTGAAACGTGGGACTGTTAATACCAGCACTTTTCAGTTCTCTCGTTCTCTCATCAATTCTTTCAGTGCTTGTAAATTTAGTTATACAACATGCAAAAACAAATAGCATTTATGCTTTCAGCACTTACTGGCACGCTTAAAAAATGCATTAGCAATAATTCCTGTAGAAGTTGGCTTTCAAGGTATAGTGTAATGCTGGTGGAGATGAGTTATCAAAAACTGTCCTAGTACCTGTTTTTTGTGTTTACAATATTAAATACAGTTCATGCTGCCATAAAAACAGGTTGGACTATGTTATAAATGAGAGAACGTTACTATAAAAGGGACTCTGGATATCAGCGGTACTGATGTCTACGCTATTAAGCAAACACATGCTGGAGAAAGGTGCTGTTGGCCTTGAAATAATCAGTTCTTTCAGTCTAAGATGATGTAATTGGTCTGTAGCTCAGAAACAGTCTCTGCTTTTGACGGCTACTGTGTTTTAAGTTTAATGCCAAGCTCTTTGTTCAGGAAGGTGGGGCTGGATATAGAATCTACTTCACTTGCCGTATAACAAAGCCAGTGCAGTGTTAGGCTCTTATAAGGGCTTTCATTTAAAACTCTATTTTGTCTGGAAATTATTCTTGCAGTGTCTTATTTCTAAGTGTGCAGCTGCTTTTCCTTTGTTTTGGATAATGCATAGTCTCTAGTGGATTTTTAACCAGTACTGAAATAGATGTTCACTTCTGTTAGGGTACTGCATTTCATGGCTGCAGATGTCCAAGCAAGCAGATTTAGGACCTTTGAATTGTACTTCGTACCTTGGCCTCTGTTCACGCCAGTGTATTTAGAATTCTTCTTGGAAAACGAACTAGTTTCATGTTGTTTTAAAGGCAGTGTCTTCAAGCATAGGTTACTGTATATCTTTTCTACAGTTAGTGTACTTAAATGAAAATATTTTCATGCTGTAGCTCATGGGTGTGTTAGCAGCTAGCTATAGTGTTATATACCACTGTACTGTTTCAGACAAGCTGTGGGCTGTGTGGGTGTTTTGTGTTTGTGTATGTGAAAATACTACTGGCTAATTTAGACACTGGGCCAGGAAAACAAAAGCTTCTGAATGTTAATTGTTTTCTGTTTGAAAACGTAGAGCTAAGAAATGGAACCAGCTGGTGGCACATCCTACAGGTCCCTTGCACTGTAGAACTGTGACCAATGCTCTAGTGTTACTTACGGTGTCTGATAGAAGTCCAGGTAGACAGTTGACACCTTCCCATTTAGAAAATACTGCTGCCTTAAGCTATCATAAACTACTTGGTTCAAATTTTGTTGCAAACTTAGTGTGCTGACTGAAGTTGTCACAACAATTTGTGTAAACGTGCGAAGAGCACAACTTAACAATGCTAGTCCAGCAACTATTCATTTAAAGACAGTTTGTTAAAATTTCAGTTTAAACAAATGATATGTCATTTAAGTACTGTATTCTCATCCTATTTGCTGATAGGAATAATTGAAAATCAGTGATTTATGACTGAGACTGGGGTTTTATGCAATTTGAAACAAGAGGCTGAGAAACTGGATTTTTCGTGTTCTAGGGCAAAAGAAGAGAAAACAGACATTGCATTAGTTAATGCATAACGATCAGATTTTAATGTAGATGTGCCAATTTTACTGAAGTTTTGAGAAACCTGCAAGTTTGAGAAACTTTAGCAAGTTTAGGCCAAAAAAATTAAAATACATGCTGATGGATGGTAGCTTTCTTGTCGCTGCTGTTTTCCCTTCTGTGCTTACGCAGAGTGTCTACAAAGACATGGGTATTGCCCAGCTTAGTGCAGTAACATGAAGTTTAAAAACAAAATAATAAAAGAAGTTGCAGGTATGCATTTCAACTATAGAGGTCCTTTCTGAAAGTTTGAAATGATTTTTTCACAAAGCTCAAGTGACTTTTTTGAGGAGAAAAACAGTAAGTTTCTCAGATCTACAGGGCTTTTTTTGCGTTGTTACCCTTTTTGCTTTGATCAAACCCCAAATGAAACTTCTAGAATTCTGATATTAACAAAGATCTGACCTTAAAAAAAACTATTTCTGTGGCTGCTGTTTCAGAAGCATTTTCATCTAAGTATTTTTTTTATTATTGCTATTAGGTCTTTGAACTCTTGAGGGTATGAGAAAAACCAAGAGTACGCTATTCCCTTTGCATGCAAAGCACCCCTAGGGAGGATGAAGCTGCAGTACACCTATGTTCACAAATGAAGGGGTCTGCAACTACAAGCAATGAACCTAAGTGCTGAATTCTAAGGTAGTGCTTAAAAATAGACAATTTCATTGAGATCCATGTTTGAATATGGTTGAGAACACGGGGTGAGGTGAGTAAGATGGAAAGAGCATAATGGTATTACTTTGGTCCATCCCCTTTCTTCAGGAGCCTGTGGTATTTGAATCTTGAATGGTGATGCAAAACTAAGCCTTCGTAGTCATCTGTTCTTCAGTGTTCAATCTGATGCATCACAAATAAACCAGTGAAGTTTATGTGGAGTGCTTTAGATTAAAAGCTTTTCCATTGAGTAGCCACTAAAAAATAGCCTTTGGAAAACAGGGCTTTACCTTACTTTCAGAAGTTAATGAGCACTTTGTTAGTATCTAATGAAGGTCTTGCTACTGCGTGATTGCCAGACTGAGTGCTGTTGGGGCATGCTTTCCTTGTTTTTGTGTTTCTGGTTAGGACAGGGCCAAGGACAGAAATGGTCTTTTGATCTGAAACTCAAGGGAAGACTCCCTACCCAAAATGTCCTCAGCATGTAAAAATTGTTTATCCCAGTGCTCTAAGCTCAAAGCTGAAACTCCTTGGGAATCCTTATTATACTGAACTGTTTGTCATGCAAACAGCCCCTTTAGTATATTCTAAGACCAGAAATAGGCCCGCACCCAGGTAATGTCAACAGGTAACTTTAATACACAAAAACCAAGACACATCTTGCATTCCACAGACCAAATGCTTGGTAGCTTTCCTGATAGATGTGAAACAAGTAAGGGAGTTTAAGGCAATTGAAGAAAACCTTTTGACTTTGATTAACAATTGATCCCCAGTTTCGTAAGATTAGGTTTGGTGAGAAACAGAACTCTGCAAAGCTGATAAAGCTTCTTGGACCAGGAAAAGCAACTGTTAAGTTACTTCTGCTGCTTTTTATTTCTTTGCTTATAAAGCTCTGTTTCTGGATGGCAGCCAGAATATGCTAGTTGGAAGGTGAGATAGTATATTCAGATTTTTTTAACACCCAGGACTGACTCATGTAATAAAAACTAAGTAGTAAACCAGATGTTGTTCTTTTTTTCTGGCTGATCTCAATTCTGACTTCTGTGTATAGAAGTTCTAATCCCATAAAAATATTCACATTAGTAGATTGCCAAAGGAGGTTAGCTCATAGCAAGAGAAGTAACTCTAGGATCACATACTATTAAAAAAAATTGTGGAACTGGTAAGATGATGAGATTCAAAAGTTAGCAATTTCATATTCCAGCAGCTGAATGCTGAAAAGGCAATGCTCAAAATTAGACTCTCATTTGAGTCTGTGGAAAAAATGCTGCTGTAACTTGATCAAGCTACTTTAATCTAGAAATTTTAATTCTGCCCTACCCCAGCCTTCTGTTGTAGTGTCATACAAGTTTATCCTTTGATTAAAGGTAAGCTATTGGCAACTCTGCTTTTTAAATACTTCACTTACCAGTCATAGGGTACTTATCTTGACGTAGCTATTGGATGCTAGAAAAAGGTATATAATGTACAGTACTGAATTTTAACATATACAGGAATAGGGGTATAATGCATTTGCTGCATATCATATGAGAACGTGATGTGAGAATACTGGTGCTTCAGCTGCTCTATAGCCAAGAGGCTGTTTTCAGGCTACATAGCTCGACTACCAGGCATAAAGGATTGGAGTGAAATAAGACTGAGGGATTTGTGACCTATCTGCTTCTAACAGTCAACACTGGATTTTCCTTGTTCGTTAAACCACCCCTTTTGGTACTTCCAATTAATATTGACTTGAGACTGTCATACTTTTGTTCTGCGTTAAGATGTGCATATTTTATATAGCTCAGTTCCACAAAGAATAAATGTGGATTTGTGTGTCTTAAAGGAGTTTTTACAAACTTTTTGTTTGAAGAGTGAAAAACATTTAATTTGTAAGGTTAGAAAAGTTAGATTCAGTTACCATTTACTTTCAGTTGCAGCACCAACTTCTGCTACAGCCTATTTCCCACAGTCCCTCTAGCGCAGTAATGGGCATTTCCTGTGAATTCTGCCTGTGCCCACGTACACCTGCAAGAAGGCATCTTACAAAGAGCTGAAGGGGAATTGTCTAATGGAAAGCTGAAGGGGTCTGACAAAAATCACTATCGAATAGGGAGTTTGTTATAAGACTGTTGGGTGAATACAGAACAAGGGCAGCAGGAGGGGGAATTGGTGAATGAAACTGGATTTGGTTTGTGGGGGGAAACGGGGGTAGAATAACATAGAAGAAGGTTTAGGGAAAGCCCTGTAGGCAACTGAGAGGGAGGTAAAGAGAGCTTAAGGTATAGAGGGAAGAAGTTGGGGTAAGATGGTGTACATGCTGTGTGCAATTCTGGGCCCCGTGGTAGAAGAAGGATATGAAAATTTTAAGATGTTTCTGAAGGAGGGCCCTGAGAAATTGATAAAGTGCCATAAAGCCCGATGTGACCTCTAAGAAACAGAGGGACCCAGAGATTACTTGAGTGTTTTTCAGATCTGTTTTACGAAGCTAGGAGGGTAAGCATGATTTTTTTTTGCTTGTATTAGGAAAAAGCAGAAACTTGCCCTCAAAAGTTCTATTTTTCACTTCAGAGTTCTCAGGAAAAACTGTTTCTGAAATAGAACTGCTGGCATCTTTGACTTTATAAATTACTTGTGTGACTTATTCTTCAGGTTACTATCGTACAGAAAGAGATAAGGGGACACAGTATGAGCTGTTTTATAAGAAGATGGATGGCATGGAATACAGACATGTCACGTTGTTCCGACCTTTTGGACCCCTCATGAAAGTGAAGAGTGAAACGGTTGATATTTCTAGATCAATCATAAACATTATTGTACCTCTTGCTGGAAGAACTGAGGCATTTGCACAATTTATGCAAAACTTTAGGTAGGTGCATGAGATAATACAGTGAGTTATGTTGGTGACTTAGTATTTTGTTTTGTTTTCAGAATGAATTTCTGTTCTGGTGGACTTGTGACAAAACTAATTACAATGTTTTGTGCAGCTGCCTTGGGATGTTTGTCATTTCAACCAATTGTCTGGAGATGTTCCTTCTGAAAGGAACTGAGAGATTCTCAAACAGCATCCCTTTTAGAGTGAATGCCAGGGCCACTGTGAGTCTGGACTCACATGATGTTGAAAACTTTCTATTTACATGAGCTTTTGAGCTTCTGTTTACAAAATAAGGTGTGTGATGGAGATACATAGTATTGGAGCCTTCTGGTTCAAACAGAAAGATGTGAAAAGTGGGGAAAGATTTTTTTTTTAGATTTCCTTGGAAGCTAGTGGAAGTCTGACCAGAATACTTACATCTGCTAATACTTCTAAACACAATAGCTTTAAAGTACCTGAAGCTTCTGTTATGTTGCAAGTAATAATTAATATCAGCTTATGCTTGTGTTTATAGGGATGTGTGTATTCATCAGGATAAGCGTATCCACCTCACAGTGGTATATTTTGGACAAGATGGCTTATCGGAAGTGAAAAACATCCTGGAGTCTGTAGCTAGGTAAGTGTGTTGATATGCTGTTAGTCAATACAAATAATATTGATTGCATTTTAAAATGTTATTTTTAAAAAAGTTGAAACAATAAAAAGAAGAATCTTACAGTCAGTTACAGGCTAAAAGGAAAAGTAAGCCTTACACAGTTTTTTTGGTTGGCATTTTACAGCTGAAGTTGCAAAAGTCTCCTGAAAACTACTGTAAATCATTTTAGAGGCCAAAAAAGATTAACAGTAGTTGCTTGGAGGTTTCAGTTAGACAATCCAAAACAAAACTACAGGGGTGAACTTTGCCATGAGTATTCAATCATGCTGATACTCTGATAAGAACGGAAGTTCTTCTGAACTGGGATCTACGTGTTGATAGTTGTTTTACTAGGGAATTGATTTTATTTAATGATAAGGAAGAGAAGTGATTGGCTTCCTTAGCCAAGGAAGGCTGGTGGGCTGCTGAGTCTGTTAAAGGAGTTTAAGCTTTGCCCTCTGTTGTCTATGTAATAAGTAGTGAGTCCAGCACTTGCCCTCTGCTGTAAAAACAACTTGAAACCAAGTGTTTATGACTCACAGCAAGTAGCATTACAGCAACTTTGGTATAAAACTCTCAAATGTTGCTTTTTTGCCTCCAGGAACAGGTTTGCCCAACTAAACAACAGATACCTCACAAACAACAGCTCACCTTTGGGTCAGGCAATAGTGTCTCTAAGTCTCTAAGGAGTTCACGCTCTGCCTGAGCCCTTGTTCTTAACCCTGTGAGCCCATGACATTGGTTAGCCAGGAGTGGGCACAGACAGATACGCTGCTGGCTTAAAATTTTGTGGTCGGTAGATCTGGCATGCATGGAAATCTTCTAGGAAGCAAGGAATGCTTTTGTCTTACTCCTGTAAAGCCTCTGTGACACACAACTTGCTGATTGCTGCCTTCTGTTCCTGGGGTACTTTCTGCCACCTGCTGTGCTCCCTTGTGAGACTTGTTTTCATAACAACATGTAGTCAGGCTTAGAGCAGCAAACTCACTGGGTCTTTATCTGAATCTTCTTAGTGGTGCTACTGTTAGATATATTCATTCCATTCCCTTTGAGAATTGTCCTCTGTAATGTCTCTGAATGGGACACTTTGCCTGAAGGTATTCCTCAGGTGTATTTCCAACCTTCCTTGGCTACTCTTCCTTTCTTCTACAGTGAGTACATCCATGTGTACTACTGGTGTGAAACAGTGAAGAAAAGCCAATTGACTGGATTATGGTGGCATAAATATACAGCTGACCTTTTGCCATATGAGTTTGGTGTTCAGGCTTCATGTGCCCTCTTCTCAGACTTGAAGAAGCCTTCAGAGGAGCAGACAGCTATTGCCTGGTGATTTTAATATCAGTTGCCAGAAGGTCTTTTTGATCTGTTCAAATGATTTATTGTGAAGTGAAGTTATGGACTAAGACTGAGGTTAATCTCTTTGCCATGTCTAAACTCCGGTACTCGAAATAGACAAAGTGGAACTGATATTTTTTCTCATCCTGATGATATAATGGGATGCTAAAAAGCTTCCGGAGCGACACTACTGTAAAATGCTGAAGAAGTATAAATAGTCCCTTCCGCTCCACACACGGATTTATTTTGGGTTTGGCTCTGTTTTTCTTCTAGAGAAACTAACTTCCACAATTACACACTCGTCTCTTTAAATGAGGAATTTAACCGTGGCCGGGGACTTGACATGGGTGCCAGAGCCTGGGAAAAGGGCGAGGTCCTGATGTTCTTCTGTGATGTTGATGTTTATTTCACAGCTGAGTTCCTCAACAGTTGTCGCTTAAATGCTGAGCCTGGTATGTTCCTTTAAAGTTGCTGAAATTGAGTCTCGTCTTCTTGTTTGGCTTAAATTGATCTGAGTTGTGTATACAGAAGACTAACCTCAGTGGTGGAGTTGATTAATCCCATACACGTAGGAAAATGAAAAATTCTATGTGCGGACATGAAAACACTATTTTGACTGAGAAATAACTTTTACCCTAGTGTAACTTGTCTTAAGAACCTGTATTTTTGCACAATAAGTAGTTTTCACATTCTCTTAACTTCTGGAAGTCTAAAAGAAAGCTGTACAGCTTAATTGTTTTAACAAACTATGTAAACTTGCGTAACAAAACTCAGTGCAGCACTTTTTACAGAAGGTGACTTTTGTTGCAACAAAATCTCAAACAAGTTTGTTTTGTGTGTTCTCATACTTGTGATTGCATGGCCAAGATGCATCACAGGAATGGTTTTCAGTAGAGCTAAACAGTGTGCTTTTTACAGAGATGGAGCTAGGGTTCTATATTTACTTGCCAAGCTCAGAGTTCTTCTGACCATTTTACTCAAGCTCATGAAACTTACTTGTACAAGATTGTGTAACAGTGGATAAAGCTTTCTTTAGTTAACAAGCGTGCTAGTGAAGGCCTTCTTTTGTCAAACATTTGTTTTATTCCTTAATGCTTACTCTTACTCCAGATTTGTTGCAGCCAGGAAACTTTTTCTCCAAATGCCAAAACAAATTCTCCAAATTCAAATTAGTTCATTTGGAATTAATAGATATTTTTCTTCACATAATAAACAGACAAGAGACTGCTATAAGGCAGATATTTTGGTTCTGTTTATTTCTGTCTCTGCGCTTCATGAAGTGAGTTGCGTATGTAATTGGAAAAACTTTGGGAGAGGAGTGTTCTGTGAGCTTGTACAAGGAAGAGTTTGAGAGACTGCTTAGTTCATGCTGACAGTTTGTCTTTGCTTCAAGTGAGATCTGAAAACACTTGACACATTCAAATTTATACACAAATCAAGGTACTGAGTATTCTCATGGGCTATCGCTGATACCTTTGCACTACTGGCATAGTAAGAACGTTATTGAGCTTCTGGAACAGGCATAGAACTGGTGTCACAGCGTAATGAGGATATTCAAGATGCTTAATGCTCTTGCTGGGCATCCTGGATGTACATGCCTTTCTGTGCGTGTGGAAAGAGGCAAGGTAGCAAAACTCAAGCTGTGCGAGTGGTTACTTGGACTTGGGTATTTTTGTTGCTTTTCTGCTTAACATTGTTGCAGGGATTTTTCACTGTCTTCTAATGTCATGTCAATATATACAAATATAATGTGGATATATATAAAACATATGTTTAAGAATTTGTGTATATATTCCCCCTGCTCCTGTAGCTTCTGGCCCACAAGATGCCATGGGTTACCTGAATGGAAAATCCTAGTGGTTAGACATTTTATTTGTTTTCATTAGATGGCTAATAACTATTATTTCAGTTAGAGACTAGTTTCTAGTTTCCTCTTTCCTTCAGAAAGGATGCCTGCAGTAACAACTTCCTTTTTGACTTCTAGGGAAAAAGGTTTTTTATCCTGTGGTATTCAGCCTCTATAATCCTGCTATTGTCTATGCCAACCAAGATATACCACCCCCTGTAGAACAACAGTTGGTAAGTAGCGTGACTTATTCAGAATAGAATTAGTTGTGCTTTGTATTAAAAGAGAATTAATTGTAACTTGATAGTCTTATGTGGGATATCTTATAACTTTTGGCAGTGTATATGTAAACACTCTTCTCCGTTATAGGCAAAGCATTTTGGAAGACAAACTTAAACAGTACCAAATTCATTCTTAAATAAGCCTGGAGTTCTTCTTAAATTAAATGTGCAACTACACAAATGAAGTTGGTAGTTCTTAATCAGTTCTTAATCTATTGCTTAATTCCAAATTCTGTGTTGGAAAGCCAGTATTTTAGGAGGATGGGGAATAACATGGCAGAACTCTGATCCTGTGCTCCATCAAATAGAATAAGTGAAAGGAGAAAACTATGAACACTGATAAGCTTCTCTAAATGTAGACTTCTTTGCTAACTACCTAAATGGTGGTTCAAGAAGTGTGCCATGTAACTCAAGATAGGAAAAGATGTCAGTGGCTTTTTTCAGACTGAGTATGCAGCTGTGCTCTGCAAATTTTCCTTTGCTATCCAAATCTATGAAATTCGGTGCTATATCATTAATTTTATCTTGTTTTTTAATGAGAAACACTACTTCTAGGGGAAATTTCAGGCAAAATAAAAAAAACAAAATTCAAACATTCGAGAGAACGGGTTTAAGGATAACTTGGAAGTGCTGTATTTCTGAGTCTTTGTTGGAATGGCTACACTGAATATCCAGCAGTACACTCTTTAAAGAGGCTGTGTAAGTGAAATTGGGGTTTAGCAGCTGGGACTGTTGAAATACGTAAGTTTGAAGGAGCAAAAGCAAAAAGCAACACAGTCACTGAATGTAGTTCTCCCTCCCTTCCCTGCAAGTTCTTTGCTAGAATGCTGTAGGAGGGATGCTTTTGTATATGGCCTCAGGTAGTCACAGCTGAGAGGCGTGAACTTTTTGTCTGAAGGCCATGCTATTTGCTTATTTGAATCCAACAGTTCTATGATTGACTTAATGAAGCGTACTTTCCTTAATGTTTCAGAATAAGGAGAGGCAAATGTACCATTAGAAACTGGGTAGGAACTGGATTACCAAGAACAGATGACTTTGCAATAAGCTATCAAAAATGCAATGATTGGTCTCAGTAGATGACATAGAAAACGTGGTGTTGCTGAAAGGTAAAAGTGCAAACTGCAAAAGGAGTAAGTACTTGAAGTCCGATAGAAAAGGGCAAAGTGAGCAAGTAATTAGGAAGGCCGTATGTGCAATATGTCACAGAAATACTGGAAACATTATATGCTGTATCCTGTATTGAGCAAATGATCAGAAGAGTTTAGGGTTCTACTAAACCAAGTGCAATGTATGTCCTTGGGTGTATCTTGCATTTCAAAAAGCTATTGTTTTAAAATTGTAGGTACACAAAAAGGATTCTGGTTTCTGGAGGGATTTTGGCTTTGGGATGACTTGTCAATACCGGACAGACTTCCTGACTGTTGGTAAGATGAAACTATACCATAAAAAGTGTGGGGAGGTTCAAAAGATGTTTCCTGTGTTCCCTGTTTTCTTATCTAACTACAGGGAAGTAATGTTTTAATTTTTATTTTTCCAAAGTCCAACTGGCTGATTACCGAGTTGGACCAATGAATGAAAACACGTTTTGTAGTTTTTGATGTTCCACCTGATGAGCATTTGTTAAAAGCTGCAATATTTTTTAGTGTTAACAAAGCTTACTCTTTCACATTTCATATTGACTGCCTGGAGCAAATGAGCAGTTTAAGAAGCAAGTTCCTCAAGTAAACAGCTAACAGGAAAAAAAAAACATTATTAAACTTTCAAGCTTCTTTGAAAGAACTTTATAGTTGTTCAAAGGCTTTACAAATATGCTTTGGCACCCTCTTGTGGCATGCTATTAAAAACAACAACTTGGTGTACTTAAATTTGGAAGACTCTCTTGAAGATGATGTGCCAGAAGATATAATGATACAGCTCATGTGCTATATGATGATTTGAATGCAGGCTGATTTCCAATAGCAGACATACTGCCTGACATGTGTATGCTATATGCTAAATGAAGACCTCATAATTCTAGAGTTTTGAATCTATACCCCAATCTGAACTGATACTCGCTATGGTCCTGGAAAGGCAAGAGAGACCTTAAAATGATGCAATAGATTACTTTTCTTAATCAAGCTTTTTGAGTTGTGACCTATGGAGTAATTGCTGACACTTTTAGAGAGGGCTTTTCATATGGTACATGACTGCCTCATTTTCCAGCTGCTAAAATCCATTATGGTTGCTAAAAATAACACAAGCATACCCAGTGTGGTTTGCCTATAGTTTCTTGCAGCTGTCACATGGGGTGTCATGCATAATGTGATTTGGATGCTCTCTTGTAAGGGACTCTCTGAAGCCAGCAGTGCATGATCTATGTCCTGGACAGCTTCCACTGTAAAAGATGTGGAATGCATGAAGCTCCTCTCCCTCAATTTGGCATGCTTTGGCATGCAGTAGTTTAATTGCTCCATAATTTCTGGTATGGCATAGATCGTCTAATATGAGGAGTGCTGCTTCTTTTTTACCTTGGATCTAGCTTGTATGCCAACATGTTTTCTGATACTGTTTTTATAGGGGGTTTTGACTTGGAAGTGAAAGGCTGGGGTGGTGAGGACGTTCACCTTTACAGAAAGTACTTGCACGGTGACCTTATTGTGATCAGGACACCAGTCCCTGGTCTGTTTCACCTCTGGCACGAGAAACATTGTGCAGATGAACTCACTCCAGAGCAGTATCGCATGTGTATCCAGTCCAAAGCCATGAATGAAGCCTCTCACTCGCACCTTGGGATGCTGGTCTTCAGGGAGGAGATTGAGACTCACCTCCGTAAACAGGCTTACAGGACTAACAGCGAAGCCGTGGGTTAAATGGAGCCCTGTGACAGGGTGAAACTGATGACTTCATGTTCACAATGAACCAGCATCATTTTACAGCCTTAATTCAGCTTAAAAATGCAGTGCCTCTTTTTCAGTGAGGAAGAGTTTAGGGTTTTTTGGTTCTTGTATTTGTTTTCTGAGTAACTCTTTGACTGATATGCTATTACCTACATATCTTGCAAGTTGAAGCACCTCAAATAAGGAATTGGAAAGTATATGTAGTTCAAGGAAAGTGTCTTCAGTGTCGATTGGAGAGATCAGTGGAATGTACAACTCAACTCTTCTCCACGTGGTACATTTTGATTCTTAAATGTATATTATTTTAAGAATTAAATTAAATCTTGTGCTGAGTATTTTCAGTCTGTACGGCTCACTGCACTGTGATGTTAGAAGGCTATTATACTTACACTCCGTTGTGGAAATGAGGTGTGAAAAAGAATCTTGCTGTAAAAGATGTACAGGATATGCTAATTGGTATGCTGTCTGTTCAGGCTGACTTCACAGCAATAGCTTGATGCTGCATTTGCTGTATTAACAGACATGCACATTGTTGAATACAAAGAAATTCATGTGAAAGAGCGGGGGAATGATAATGTTAAGTGGAATTTTAGAGCGTTTAATATAATTTCACACTGCAAAAGACACCACCGCCTTATCTTGGTGATGGATCAAGGATCAAAGAAGGTGGGAATGTTCCAGTTGGGCATTTCTGGATGTAGTCTTTTCCCACAGTACATACCACATCATAGAATCCCTTCTATGAACTGAGCTATGCTATTAAACTTTTTTTTAAGGATTTTTGGCCCCACTCCTTATTCAGAGGCCCTGCTTGTGCATCTCAGCCTTTAAGCTGAGGAACCATCATTTAATTGCCATGTAAATTTATTAGAGACCCATTTACTGTTATGCCAGTGTTGTCCCTTTCTTTCCCTCTGTCATTTTCCTGACGTGTTTTTGGAAGCAAATCACATACTCTTAGCTGTTTCACAGACTGGAAAAGCAAGTGCTGTTACAATCTTCCATCACAGGATACTTTTGGTTCTACTGATTTATCCCAGTAGCCTTATTCTTCAGTTTTTCAGTTGCCTGTTTTTTTTTTTTGAGGGGGGAGGGAGTGGAAGGGGTCAAGCATGCATGAACAGAATTACGCTGCAGTCTCATGAGTGTCTTGTACAATGGCACTACTACTTCCCTACTCCCCTTTTGGGTGTTCTGGGATGCATAAGCAGTTTAAATGCAGGCAGGTCACCTTTCTCCATGTTGTCTTATATGCTACCATATGGCATGCCTAATTTTTAATACATTTGTTTTTAAAATTAATGCTGAGAATGCTAATTCAGTGGTTATACCATTTGCATGGTCTCCACAGAATTTAGAAACTAGGCCAAAACCCTTCTCAAACCTTTTCAAACCAGGTAATTAAGTTTTGTTAATGAATTCAGTTTGCTTCAAGAATTCTGAAGGCAATTAAAAATTAAAATGGTTGATTTTTCTGAATAGCAGATATGCTGTGCAAATAGTTCCAGGCACTGATCCTTTTATATGTACATAAAATTTGCCTTTATGTAACTTATTGTGGAGAACAGTTTCCTGTATTGTACTTAGAGTGAAGAGAATGCATTGCAAGACTTCTTGCAACTGTTTCTCTGTATAATAAATGGAATATCTGCATTTTAGAAATCGTTTTAAGCTGTTTCTTTGAAATAAATGTTTATAATATTTTACCAGGTAGATGACACACCAGATTCAAGTAATAGTATTTGCAGTGAGAAGTTCAACCAGCACACTTCTGCAGCTCAGGTGAACGTCTACCCTGACCACATATAAAACTTACATATACACCAGATGTTTTATTGTAAGATACCTCGGTGGTGGGTACTTACAAAATAATGTACCAGTGAGAAAAAGAGTAAGTACGTAGGCATGATGAGTTTTAGTAAGATTTAAGTAGGAACTTCTACTGAAACTCCAACCCTTAACACTTAGTCAGATACTGCTGTCCTGGCTCTGCTGGTGCAAGAATAAGCATCAAAAATGCCTCTCACTTCACACACTGGCATGACTGCTGGGATTGTATGAACGTGTTTAGCGCTGCTGCAGCTCAGCTTTTATCACTCAACCAGTTTAGTTCCCATGTTTTGCACACAGCAGACTGATGCAGATAGCCAGATCTCTTATCTCCTACTATTTCCAGTGGTTGTGCTTATCATAAGTGGCTGAAATGAGGAAGGAGAAAAATTTCACCTGTCTGCATCTGTGCAATCCAAACTGGTCTGATATAGATGCTGGAAGGCAATCAATAGGAACTACTCTTGAGAACTTTTTTTTCCGTTCATCACCCCAGAATGAGGAAGTGAAGGCACTGAAGTTAAGTCAGAACTACTACAATTTGTTCATGTCAGGGTTGGGTATAGACACAAGCAGTCCAAATAATGATTTGAGGACTTGTGAACTTCTTGGAGCCCTTGCAGGTCTGGCCTTTCTCTTCTGCACAATTAGTTCTGCTCTCTGCAGTAACCGCTTGTGTGAGAACACGTGCTATGGCATATCAGCTCATCAAGAGCGTGTTTGTGCTGTGTCAAGAAATGCAGAGAGATTAGTGTGGGCTCTGTGCTATGTTAAGTCATTGCAAGGTACTTGCTCCACAATGGTAATAACAAGGATATGGAATCTCCTCAGATACATTTTGTTGCTAAATAGTGGATACAGTACACACATCCAACAACTCCTCTGCCCTTCTGCAAGATGATTTTACTGCCTGCAATCTGTAGAACATTTACAGCAGGAAAATGCTCAATACTAATAGCATTAATAGTGTTTTATGGTGTTTTTACAGTTTGTGGGGTAGCTTATTAACAATGATGACAGCGGAAATTAAATCAGTTACTTAAATTAAAAGCTGTTATGATTTAAATTTTGTACTTCCAGGGAATTACTACTAATCATGTATACCTCATGTTCACTAACGATTTATCACTTAATTTTTCTCATTAATGGAATTAGATTATAAGTAACTGCCTTAAACTTGCAGCTTTTAATTTAACCTTAAAATAGGCCTTTTTCTTTTTTTTGTTCTGTAGCATTTTGAATGTTGCTATTGAACTTACCAATGTTTTTAAGTAGTTAGCTTAAACAATGTCATACTTCAGATAATGATTGTTCCTCAGTGAATTAATGAGCATTTTTCAAAATGACCTTCACTGAACGGAGCTGATTGATGAATATTGCACAGATGGATTGTTTTGTCTATCTTAACAAGGATCCTCCAGAAGAGGACAAGATGTCCCTAGTAATCCCAAAATAAAAAGAGAAAAGGTTGAGACCTGTGGACTGCAGAGAGAATGATTCTGTTCAGTGTGTTGCTTCAAAAGTTACTTAAATTTGTACAATTATGTCAAATCACCATCTACCTGCTGCTTTCCTGGGTCTGTTCTGCTTTTAGTCATTCTTTGGGTCTCTGTCCATTTCCACAGAAGCCCGTTGACTACACGTTCTCTAGAAGTGCTTCTCTTCTTCCTCTGCCTTAGTCTTAGGGAAATGCATGAGCGAAGCCACTTTCAGGGCTCAGATTTTGAAGTTAAGTTACCACTGCATTATCCCAAGCTAACAAATTGACTATCTTCTATCTGGCTATGGATATTAGTGACACTTCAGTTATACTCCTGAGCAGTTAACATAATGCTATGTCACTGATCAATATTAGGCAGAAAAATGTACAACTCTGGAGCACAAATAGTTTTCCCCAACTCCTTAGCATACTTGAAACAACTTGTATGTGCTGTGTAAATAATACCATGTCCTGAAAAATTGGATGACTTATTTTTTCACCACTTTGTCTTGCATCATGTTGTCCTCTGTTTTTCATCAAAGTAGTGTACTTGCTGCCTTCCTTTTTAGCCCAGTCTCTCTTTTTCTTTGATATGGATTTTCTCATTTCTTAAAACACTGTGCCACGAAGCCTTCAGCTTTTTATAAGCTCCAGTATGGGCTTTTGAGCAACACAGGAGCCACTGGGAGTTGGAGCTGACAGAGCTGCTGGGAGGAAGAGCGGTGATGAGTGGCAAGGAAAGTCTGGATCCTGTAAGCAGGACAGGAGCAGCAAGGGTGAGCAGGAATTGCTTTCTGCCATTTACTGGCTTTGAAATCTGTCTTAAAACCTTTTCTTCTTATTTCTGATTTGTCATAGTATTTCGTGCTGAAACACAGTAAGATATATTATGACAACATGCGGTTCAAGGCAAAGATCAGTAATTTAAGAGTTAATGCTCGAAGTTTGATTGCACGTGACTGGTTTTGTTCTGTAATGAAACTAGAAATAGTAGGATACTCCTTCATTATGAAGTGATCTTAAGTGATTTCATTTATCTGAGTACACTGAACTTCAGGCTGCATTCTGCAGTCACCAGGCTCTGATACGAGTGCATGCGTTTGCATTCGGCTGTGCAGATGAGACAGATTTGCTCTTTTCCACTAAAACATGCAACTCTTCTTTGAAGGTGTTTCTTAACCTCATCCAAGAAGGGGAGGAAATTAGTCATGTTTCGAACGTGAAATCTCCGCATGTTGCTTTAGGCATACATCTGGCTACATGGCTGGAAAATGTTAGCAAAGTGTCTAGTCTCAACCTCTTAAGTCCTGCCATGGGACTGAAGAGATAACATTACAGTGTGCTTCACAGTCCCATTTTGCACTCTAGGGGTTCAGCAGCTCTGAATCCTAGTAGAGAGCAAAGCTGCGAGGCCACAGGGGCTTTCAACCCTCCTCTGCCTGGCCATACTGCAGCTCTAATCGCCTCCATGTTGCTCCTCTCCCTCAGGGCCAAAGCTGCGAGCAGGCTCCAGCGGCAGTCCGGACAGGGCCAGGTGAGGGCGAGGTGTGGTAGTGGCACCTGCCTGTTTCTCCGGCACTTTTTTTGCCACAAATACATACCACTGTTAGCCCAGTTCCAGTATTGGGTCATGGCTATGAACTGGGTCTGTGGTATGTAATGTGACTGAGGTGTGATGGCCGCAATAGGGTGGCTTAAAGCTGAACGGTGTACCTGGATTGTCGACTTGTCACAAACGCTGGGCCATGACCCGAGGAAACCACAGCATGCAGTTCTGAGCCAGACATGTGCTTGCACTGGGCTGCATTGGGCCATGGTAAATGCTGTTTATGTGACACTCAGGTTCCTTTTTTCAAGTTGTGGTCTGAGTGTGGAAAGCCAGCTGTGTTTTCCTGGAGGAGTTGTTTTATTGTTGGAGCAGTAAATATAGAATACCAACATGCTCTGCTGGAATGAGAAGTAATGTTTTTTGTTGTTGTTTGTTTGTTTTTTAACTGTTACATGTTATATGCATTAACTGTAAACATTTCCAAGGAACTTGCATCTGCAGAGGGAAGGGGAAGTGTTCTTAATTAGGGAAGTCAAACTGAGATTAGCTTGGGACACGCTTTCATGTTAGATCCCATATAAGGATGAATTCAGGACGTGCTTTTGAATTTGCAGACTTGAATCCGTTTTAAAATACGCCAAGCTATGGTACAAGCGCGGTTTTGAATTAGAAAAATAAATAATTAGAAAATAATCAAAATACAGGTGAAAAAACAAAAATCTACAGGGAAATACATAGTTCTCGGTTCCTTGCGTCCAGGAGAAAATACTTAGTTGCTTTATACTTGTATTGATTCACTACATGAAATTCTGTGATCCTTTGGACTTTGAGATACGTGCACCTGTTATTGAAATATCTTTGAATGCTGGATAGCTTGTGCTGATGAGTGTCATTTAATACTGAAGAATTGCATATGGGGGGAAAAAGAAAAGGTGGTGAAGCACTGTGTTTGAGTGCGGATGAGCATCTGAGCTACTGTTTTACTGCATGCTCGTGCATTAAATTTAGAATAAAATGAAACACATTTTCCTTTGTCAGATCAGTAAATTAGAGGAAAAGAACTGGAAATAGCTGATGATTCAAGATAAATGCTGTGACTCACTGACTCCAGTGTCAGTGTAACGATAAAAGCTTTTTGTTCAGCAAAGGTGGTTTAAGCTTTAGTTCGGCTGGGGTGCACTAACTGTGCACGTGATCCCCCAAATCCATCTGAAGGACATTAATACTTAGGACTTTACTCTGCTGTGCCATTCAGTAAGGAACTGAATGTTCCAAGGGCACAGCACAGCCGAAACTGAGCAGCACTGGTCCCTGTGCCTGTGAGGCCCATCTCCTACGGCCCAACCATGGCCTCCATTACAGGCCTCGATGTGCCTGGGAGCTGGCTGGGCTGCAGGGCGCCAGCCCCTGCCACACGGTGCCTGCCCTCGGGGACCCAGGCTTTCAGCTGCTCCAAATGATGGCTTCTGGATTGCTCTTGGAGTCAGGTGAATTTGTACCGGCTGGAGGTAGGCCCCAGACGTCTTTCGGGAGTGGGGGCAGCAATGCCAGAAGGGCTTGTGTCTGTGTGGTGAGGCCTCGCCCTGAGCCCGCCATGATGGGTGGCCGTTGCCACAGCTGTGGTAATTGCTGTAGTGATGGCAGCTGTGTGCGTAGTTAGGGTTGTGTGGAGGAATGGGCTGCCCTCAGTAGGTATCTGAAGCTGGAGAAGGTCTTCTCTTCTGGACAACATGGTCTACCTCTTTGTGGCTTAATTTAAGGTAAGTGTTTTTTTTGGATTACACCAGAAAAAGGGTACGGTTTTCATTTTTTAGCAGGGGTTCTTGTGTGGTTCTTTGAAGGACTTGTGCTGGGTTTGGAGAATTGGTGTTGTAGCTGGGATATGTGGTGCGTTACTGTGAGCCAATCTACTTCTGAATTTAAGGTGGAATGCTAAATAAATTGATTCTATGTTTTAAGTCTAGATGTTTGGATAGGGCTGTATTAAAATACAGCTGTATTTGGGTTAGTATAGTTGTGTTCTGTGAAAAATGAAGCAAATTCTCTCAGCTTGAAGCCAAGCACCTAGATAAGAGTTTTCAGTGATCCACCTGATTTGGTGGAGCTGCTGTAGGTTTGTGTGGTGTTGCCTTTTAACTATGGGACTTGTGTGGCTGAGGTCTCTTGACTCAAGTTTTCTAAGCTTTCACTAACTGCTGAAAATAAAACCACCTTTGGCAATGCAAATTAACGTATCTAAGATTTGTTTTCTTCCGTGGGCAGAATGCTTTGCAAACTGTACCTGAATTGTATATAAACAAGCATGTTAACCTCTTCCTGCTACTTTCAATGTCATTGATCTGCCATTTTTCAAGTATTATCTTACTTATGATTGTGACATTGTTTGATGTAAAAATTACAGCAACTAAGTGTTTTTTATGTAATTGCATTGCCATTTGCCTGTCTATCAGGGCATGTATGTCCTTTGCTATCACATAAATGTTCTGAGGCTTATGCTTAAAAAGCTCCTCAAAAAGAAACAAAACCACATCTGGAGTAAAATAAAATCTCTTGTGAATTGATGTAGAGGTTATAAACAGCTTTCACAGATACGGTGTAAGATCTTCCTTGCTCCTCCTAAAAGCAGCAACAGCTATGCCCCAGCAGTAGGGTTGTTGCAATGCTGTTCTTGAAAATGGAGAATATGTGAAACAAACTGGGAATTTCTCTTGTGAGAGACAGCAGTGTGCATTTGCAGAGTGTGATGAATTTGGAGGAAGCATGAGGTGAAGCTGTGCAGCCCAGGAGAGCCTGAGCTCTTGAACAGATTTCCTGTGACCTTATGCAAGCTCCACTGTGGCTTTCCTCCATCTTCATTATAGGCCTTGGGGCAAAGGGTTACTTTGTCTATTAAAGGAATAATACGAAAAGTAAAGCCTGTAGGGTTACTTTGTGTTCAGATGCGCCTTGGAAACAATATTAGAGACAGATAAAGCTTTGGCTACTCCGAATAGGGGCAGCACCTGTGCTGGGCCAGGCGGTTATTGGGGGCAGCTGGCATCTTGTTGTGGACTCTGAATACTTGGAGGATTTGGGGTGTGTGGTTTTTTTGGTTTTGTTTTCCCCATTTATTGTTGTGGTTGTTTTCTAACTTTCTTGAAAGTAACTTTTTGGCCATTGACTTCTTGTGAAATTCATCTTGAGATATTTGGATACTGTGAAATTTCTGAGAAGAGAAATGAGGTATATGGGGAAAAAGGTTTGGATTTGTAGATTCATTATTTTGCTTGGATTTTATGTCTTCAAAAAATTTTATGAGAGATTTTTCAAAGTGGGCCAAGTTCTTCAGCACTGAGCTTTAATGGTGATGAACGTGAATACTTAAGATATTTAAGTTTTCTGAGTGTTGTAAGTGTCAAAAGGCTTCTATCAAACACACTACATGTATTCTCTGCATGTCAACAGCCCTGTTTATTTCTGGTAGGTGCTACTAATAGTTTCAAGTAAATGTGTACTGGTTTCACCAAACATTTTTTTTTTTCAGAACTTTACATAAAAGTGTCTTATTTGTTAGAAGCCTAACCATTCTTAATACTGTAAGTTGTGTATCCTAGTAAATCAGAAACAGTATATTTATTGGGTTAGAATTTTTAAACTCATTGCATTTCCTGGTGGTTTGAATTTTCTTCTAACATCTGAGGAATAGGAGGTGGAATAGTTACCTGAAACTGTATCAGCACGCTCTGTGTGATGTAGAACTTAATCCCTTTTTAGTATTTTATTACAAAAATAGGCAAACATGAATTATTTTGCAACAACTAGCTGCATCCATTTTCTGTGCAATAGCTGAATGTGGTGTCAAGAAGCCACAGAACTGGTGATATTAGAGATTGGTTTCAAGGTTAGAAATCATAGGAATATTCAAATCCTTCAGCATTCCAAGTCTCAGAAATGGACTCATTTTAAACTGCACTGCTAAACTACTCCAGAATGTACTCCCAGATGTTGTCTCTTCCACACTCAGCTTGGAGCACACATGTAAGTGCAATGCAAAGAGAAGAGGCTTTTGGAAAGTGGGGGTAGGAGCCTCTGCAGGGTCAGGGCACCTCTGTTGGAGGCTGATGGAGGTGTGCTGAAAGCTCAGCGTGCCCAGTTAGCTCTGTTTTTCCAGGGACAGGCATGTAAGGGAGAACTAGAAGGCAGCTTTTGCTAATAGTTGTGTGCTCACTCGTCTGGAAACTTCCTCAGTTGTGCTAATGGTTTAGGATTAAGTCTTTCTGCAATTTTATTTTAAGAAACAAAACAAAACTTTTTTTGGTGAATTATCTCACTGTCTGTGCTGCCTTATTTAATGGCTATGAGAGAAAGCTGTGAGAGAAATCTGCTCCCATACACTGCTGTTTGCAGATTTTTCCAATTAGTTGGGAGGCTGGGGTTGCCTTGATAACCTGATATATGTTGCAGGCTGGAGAGGAAAGATGTTTGTACATGTCCTCAGAAGAATTATTGATTTCCCTCCAATAAAGATGTACTAATATCTGTTGTCAACTGAACTTTGCTACCTGAGAATTATTTGCTGAAAGAAAACTGTTTCTTGGGAACTATTACCTCAATAAATGAAGTTTCTGCTAACACCACTAAAACACCTTGCTGGTATTGAGTTGCTGCTTATCATAGTTTGGTTGTACTCTGATGGAAGTAAAGTAGATGGAAAACAATTTTATTGTTTACTCTTATGCCTGTGTAAATAGGAAATTTATCCTAATGACTGGATGGGACATAATTGGAAGTGAGTTTTCAAGGAGGTAATATGTGTGTTAATTATGAGTGTGAACTGACCATCAGACTTTTCTCTGCTTGATCCTCTTAACACTGGTAAGCATCGTTATCTTTCCTAATGACCCGTGATGACTGAAAGTAGTACTGTTCTACTCCATGATTTTGTTGTGGACATCTGGTTACCAAAACAATGTCCCCAGAGAGTTTTAAACTGATTAAAATGCTTAGGGTATCTCCAGAGCTTCCACAATTGTAAGGCTCAGATTTTTTTTTTTTTTTTAAGGCTTATATCCCAGATAAAGGAGGTAGTGTGGGTAGGACTGGGACAATGCATTAGGAAGGCTGGATTTACCTCACAGCGCAGTGCTTGGCGTGGTTGCAGTGTGACCTTGGAGAAGTGGCTTTGCTTCTGTAAATTAGGGCAATGAAAAAGGGTAGCAGTTGCAACCGAAGGTCCTGGAGTATTGAAATGTTAACAGAAACCTGCTACAGGAAACCCCACAGTGTGCTGCAGCCAGCAGCAAATGTTTCTGTGCTTTCCTCTTTAAAAGGTAAATGTATGGGAGGGGGAAAAACAAAAAACAAAACAAACGAACATCAAAATTCAACTCCTAGGACACAAAATGCTTTTGTTCGGTGGATTTGTTAACCAGATTCATTGAGGTACTCAAATATTCCAGAGCAGATGCTCTGCATCAGATCTGTAATACTAGCACAGGGATAGCACATCAGAACTGGCAGCATGTTGTTGGCTTAGTGTCATGCTCAGCTTTTGCTGGAAGATATTTAAATATTTTATAACGCAGCTTTAAGTCAGGATTTAAACTTAAGAAACTGGTTGGTTCATTGCAACTTCATCTTCTATGGTTGGTTCGCTGCGTTCAGCCACAGGCTTGTGGTTTGGTCGGTTTGCAAGTGAAAAATAAACATGGAAAAAGTTAAGCCTGGTTGAAGCAACTTTTTTTATTAATGCAAGCACATCCAGTCAAACACGGAATATCCTGCTTTATGGTACAGCTTTATATTTAGCATTTCAGCTCAGAATAGCAAAACACAGAATTTAAAGAATGTATCAAACTGAGGGAAGAAAAATAAAAAGGAACCAATGTGGATACTGCATTAATTTCAAGTATATACTAGGACTGATTGACCAGTGAAGTGCACATTCATGTGAAAGCTTTTTTCATACATTTACAGAAAGTGTTCTAAAATTGCATTTCAAATATATATTTTTCTTAAATTTTAAGCATCCCTTTTAAATCTCAGTTACATAAACAAAGCTGATATACAATCCCTTTTATAGTGTCCAACAACGTTACTAGCTAGAACATCTCTGAAAGTGCAAAACACTGTAATAATACAGTATAAATATTCTTACTCTAGTTCAGGGCTGAAGGTCTGTACTTCAGCACAGGAAAAATAGCAGCAGATCATAAGAATTATCCCGTCTCCTTCTCTGGGCTGTTCTTGTTAACAGTTAGTATTCCACTTCCTCCTCCTCCTCCATGGCCTAACTCGCTTTTGGTTCTCTTTGATTTCAGTGCTATGGGAATAGCAAAATGTTGATTATCTCTCTCCCTTACTGTTCTGATTTTAAGTATTTGTCAGGGAGCAGGAGGGAGAACAGGGAGAGAGGGAAGGCTCTTTAATATTTCACTGTACTACAGGGCCAACACAGCAAGCAATTTCTGTGAAGTGAATGCTGATGCTACGTGCAACAGTGGTGCTGCTCAAGGCTGTAGGCACTCAGCAAGAATAGTCTGCTGGACTGGAATAAACCTGACGCTCAGTCCAGCGAGGCTTGTCCCCGCTTCAACACAGGGCAGAGTAGGATACAAATTGTCTACTTGAAGTTGACTGTTTTTAAAGAAACTTGCGCAGAGGTCCTTGGCGAGGTTCTATGAGAGAGGCTGAAACCACTGCAAACTTCAGAGGGCTTTCTTTGGAAGAAAAATTCTGATACAACTGTCTGGCTCAAGTCACTATCTTTCCAAATGTCTGGCCATTGTGCCTTAGGAGAACAATTACTAGAAAGTATAGTAAATATTCATGGCTAATAGTTCATTAAACAAAATAGTTCTTAATCTGAGCCTATTTTCTCTTTTTCTGAACTTCGTGGTCAGGAGAGAAAGAAAATCCTGGAATGTATCAATTTTTTTCCTGAAATGGATAGCTTGAATCTTTAACTTTCTCATATGCTCATTTGGATAGCTAAATTAGGTGTAAAATCAAAGCTTAAAGGAGAAGTTAGAAATGCTGAGCATCAGTGGATTTACAGATCACCTCTGATTCTGAACTGGGTTCAAAGGCTTGATCAATTTCTTATGTTGTTTTCTGATGTATTTCAATGGGTTCTAGTCCAGACTGTTAATCATGGCTTGCAAAATACTATAAACCATTTACGATGCAAGTTGGTCTCTGCTTTAATTGTCTTGAAGTCCAAGCTAGCATTTTCAAAGGAAACAAGGGATTTAAATGCCCGAGTCAGTAGAGATGAACTCTTTGGAAATTTCAGCCTTAGTTTCAAATTGGACATCTGAGTATACTTCCCTCTCCCTAATTCATGTATGGTTTTTTTTACATAAATTGTTTGCAGAAAGACACAATGAACCTGTTTTGCAGAGATAATCTAGGTTAGACATCCTTCTCTTAAAGAAAAAAAAATAAAAAAAAATCCCTGATTTTTAAAAAGGAAAACACAAACTATTCTGACAGCCAGAATTTAAAGGATAGTTTCCAGAAGTATTAAAACTTAGAAGTGTGCATCTTCACACATGCACACACATACGCACACACAAACGCACATCCCCCAGCAGTTACCCCACCTTCTCTTTAAGTCACGTAACAAAAATATGTTTGCTGCACCGTCAATGTTATAGGCAGGTATACTCTACCTCATGTGCCATATTCTCTGTTTTATTTAAAAAGTACATTGTAGCTGGTTTTGAGACATCCATATTTTTATTTTCTTTTCTTCCAATCCAGCGTAATAGAAGGTACACTAAACAATACCAGTACCTTGTAAGGCACTATTTCTGATGTAGGAGAGGAACAGGCTTACTGCAGATGTCTAAGGCCTTGGCTCTACAAACACTCACGTGTATGATCAGTCTCGCTGATTTGAATGAAACCACAAGGATAGAGAGACATATTGAGTGTTCTGTAGGCTATTGGTCCAGTGGAGTATGTAACCTGAACACTGGCTGTAGCTGGGATGTGTTTTAATTTTGTTTTATTTTGGCGGAAGTAATAAAAAATAAAAATTTGGATGCTGATAGAATAAGATCTCCCCAGGGATCCCACCTCCCGCAATACACTTCATCTCTGAGAACAGGGCCCTGCCCTTTTTTCTTTTTTTTAAATAAAAAAACAAAATCCTTCACTTAAGTGCCTCGAGGTTGACATGTGAAATATTTACCACATTTTATTTCATAAAAGGTACTGTATATACAAAACAGACCTCAGCCAGTGAGGTCTTTCTTAGCTCAGTCCAAGTCTTTCAGGTTGTAAAAACACATTCGTTCTGTGTGCTTCAAAGTCTGCAGATCGGATCCAAAAATCTCAGGCCCTATTAAGCAGAGTTGTCCTAGAAAAAGTAATAAAAAATTTTCTATCACAACCACATTTTTCATAGTTTTGGTAAAGGTTGGCAATAGAACTATCTTGCATCAGTAGCTGGAAGCCTTTCTTCAAAGGACAGACTTTTCAACTGCTATAAGCTGACCTAACTCTAATTTCCAATAATAGTGCTGCCTTTAAATGAAAATATAACCTCTTTAACCTTCGAGCATTTAGGATGCGCTCAGACAAATAACATACTATTGCTTTCAGAACAGCCCTGGATTTAGCACAAGGTACATAGAGAGCACAGGTGTCTTAAGCGTGAAGTTCACGTGGCTTTCCTTGGAGACTCTGGGATTGCTGTCTACTCATGATGCAGTCATGATGTAGCTTGACTGCAGCTCAGGACATGCTGGATTCATCATTCATTCATTATCTGGTACAGATACCTCAGATCTAAATATGTAATGACTTGCAAAGGTCTAAATCTCTCATCTGAATTAACTGATCTCATGTATGTGGAATAGGCGCTTCTCACTCTAAAAGAGGGAGGAAGAGTCACTGAGAACTTCTCCCTTAATAAGAGTGTTTGTATAAAATTTCATCTTTTTATTACGTCTGTAAGGACATAAGTATGATGAATGATAACACCTTCTTGGTATCTTTATTTAATTGTCCCCCTGAGAAAAGCATGTCTGAAAACTGCTATGAATGTGGACTCTGTAACTCTATTTCATAGCCTAAACCAAGCATATTCTCTCTAATAGTCTCAGCAGTGATCCTGTAGCCTGCACTGGCTGGGAAAGCTGTATGTGAATCCTATTTGCATTTTTTTCAGATCTGTATTTTGAAGGGAAAAAATTACATTTAGGTCATAATGGTGCTATTTGTTGGGTTTGCAAACAGGAGGGAAGAAGCTAACAGCTTTGTACCCGTGTGCTCAGGGCTCAGAGAAGACTGTGAGTTGAGTGCACAAAAGTGCATACGAAGCAATCGCATGCCTGTGTATGTCTGCAAAAGCCCCATGTGCTAAGGAAGCTTTATACCTGAGTGTTTTCCAGCTGTCTTTTTCCATGTGGTTTTCGGGACCTTCGCTCTCAAAGGATGCAATAAACAGAGCTAGTAAATACAATAAGGATAATCAGATAAATGGGTTCTGTAACTGAAAAAAATACACATAATTGCTATATAGCAGGTGCAACCTAAGCCTTAATTCATGAGGTTTATTCTCATCAGGAGCCAACATGGAAGTGGTAATACATGCTTATCAATTTTTTTTTGCATGTTAATTTTTTCATGTGTATGGTCTATGCACTTTGAGTTGGAACACTCACTATCATGTTCAATAAGGGATTTTACCTTCTTCACTGTAAATGGGTGCTGTGAGTAGATAACTCTGGATCTTCTTATCCTTTTCAAAAGGACACTCAACCTGCTTCCATGTCAAGAAATCATGAATCTGTCTTGAAATTTCCCAGAATTTCTGCATGAGGTAATGAAAAGAATGTTACAATTATTTTTCTTTCAAATACTAGTTACTCTGTATAATTTCAGGGCCTCTCAGCCTTGTTCTCATTGACACTTCTACTCTGAGTAGCTCTTATTCCATTTTCTTCCTTGTTAGCCTTTCAACCTTCATATTCAGGAACTCAATGTAAAGAAGGAATTTCTGTGACCTTTATACAGCTCTGAAAGTTTTGGACTTTCTTCTGCCCCTCCAAATCTGACATGTAACACTAGAGGATATACTGTTGTAAGTGCTACCCCTTCCCCATTCCCTCTCATGTATCTCCAGGTGGCCAAATGTTTCCATCTATTGCTGCAAATAAGGTATGCTTGGTGATGTGAAAACCGTTCATGTTTACCAACTCTGTGAGATCATTACTCTTCTGCCATTTTTTTCTCTGTAGCAGCACGTATTGTCACCTTAGAATTAGCTTTGAATTCAAAAATGACTCGGAATAACAGAATCTTTGAATAACTGAATCTTTACAACATAAACATATGTCAGCTTATAAAAAAAAATAGGGCATGAATTCCCTTTTGTTCACCTACTATGAGTCAAGCATGCATTTCTTCAGAGAGTAGAAATTCCTTCGAAGACCTGCTAAATACCATTAGCTGGTTGTGTGTGGTATTCGTAGCTAGCTAACCTGAGGAGAGCAACTCTGAAGATTTAGGGTGAAGTTTACCTATTACAATTTGATCAGATGCAATGGCTTGTTGCCACAGAAGGGCTTACTTTTCTCCCCCATACACACACACTTCTTCCAGTCCCTTTTGAACATAAGACAGGAGCAGGGCTGAGGCGTGACAAATCTTTGTCCGCCATCATTGCTGGTACATGAAAATTCTAGTACTTGTTTTCAGGTTCTTACTAAATTTTCAAGTTTGCGTGAGTACAACCTTCCTTGAAGAGATTTCCCTTTCCAGTGGGCTAGTATAAGACTATTTCATTTTTTACTTAAGTAACTTTAAAGCGTGAGTTATGGCTTCTGAAATTCTTATTTTCTTCTCTGTCCTTTCACGCGTCAGTTTTCATTACAAATTAATGTTATTACACCCAGTTCTGCTTATGTACATTTTATGGTTTGCAGTCCGTTTGTCCTATTTCACGTAAAACGTATGAATTAATCTCTATTTCAGTATACTTTTAAAGTAATCTTTTAACTGAAGGCAGTTACATTCCAGCAGATTTATGGACTCTCTTTGGTATGCGCAGTTGTGTGTGGATCTGCTGGATATATAACATATACATGTCAATTGCAAGCACTATCTTTCACAGAAACGTGGTACTGAGACATTAAAATTGCTTCCCCTAGATAACGATATCACTTTGTCTAGATTACAGCAATGCTGAAGAATCTAAGGGACTCAGCAATATAACGAGCTAAAGTTTAAAAGTGGCAAATGTTTGTAATGTACAATGTTTAACTAGCTTTACAGTTTGAACAAATTGAAGTCCTACCTTGAAGTTTATCTGTCCATTGGGTAAGCGGTTCGTATGTATTTTGTGCAGAAAGTAGATATCTTTAATAAACAGATTGAAAACTGGGATGACTATTTTCTCTCGGTTGCTGTTGGCAGTCTGAGATCGCTGTGCTGCTCCTTGCAGGGCTGTGCGGTAATTACAAAAGTTGCTGGAAGGATCCATGTGGTGCTGTTTTTATGGGGGAGGAAGGCAATCATGTAATGCACATTTTTTAAACATTTTAAATGGTGATCTTATCAGAGAGTATATAGTATATTGAATATCTCAGCACCGTTTTAAGCTGTCAAGATAGAGTACTTTATACTGATCAGGTTGGTTCAGAGTTTATCTAATTCCTGTCTTGCTTGAAAGGATGGTTCTGCACTGGCTTTACATCTATGCTTTCTTTCGATGGCTAATGGGAGGTTGAAAGGAAATAATAAATGACTATTGGGGGAAGAAAAACAATTCCACCTTGCTGTCACCAGTCTTTGATTTCAGTTGTGTTTTGATTCAGTTCGCCACTAGATGGAGCACTCTAATCAGTTTTATGGTTAGTAAAAAGGCATTTACTTGCATGAAGGGTGAAAAGTACCGTGATGTTAAATTGGAATAAAGATATGGAATGAAGAAACAGCGTACAGAAAACCTGCATTAGCTGCTCTTCTCAGGCAAGAAGGCATTTTGAAATCTGGGAAATGCTCTGCCTGATGTTTATATTACTGGTGACCACTGACAGGTGTCTGTGATTTCTGACTTTGATTCTTCCCAACATCTGCTGTGGAATTACTATTTGATGGATTTCTAAATAAAGTCTGAACCTTATACATACCTCTAAAACATCAAATTTGGCTGTTTTGACCTTTGACCAAGTTTTCTTTAGCCGTGCCACAGGACTCAAGTTCATGCCAGCTAAATAGAGAGAAAGAGAAGACCAAAACAGAAACAACTGAGCTGTAAAAATACAGGGCTAATGCAACTCTCTGCTTGTATGTCAGCACCATGCTTATGCTTTGGAAGGCAGTTCAGCTTGACAGCCACAAGTGGTAGCTAATGCTGCCCACCCACACATTAATCTGTCACTGGAACACACTGCTGCTGTAGAAGTGCTGATGTGGTCAGCCAACTTAAGGCAAGTATGAGCACAGTCTTGCCAGTCAGGTTGTGAAATGAAGTGCCTTTTGTCAACTGTGTTGAGAATACTCACAGATAATAGCCATCATTGAGTTGAAGTTTCCGATATTGAAGCACTCTCTTGCCACATCAATGAAGAATTCCACCATTCTCGTACGCTGCTTTTTCTTTACAACCTGAAAAAAAAAGATTTGTTAAGAGGGAAGGGGTGGCCTGAACTTTGAATAGGATGCTCAGTTAAAGGCATTATTATAAGATGATTGAAAGGACATTTCAAGATGTTATCCAGTTAAGCAATCTGATGACAAAGGCCTGAGCATATTTTGTTCAGATCTATTTAAAAAAAAAAAAAAGCAGTATTTGGGGCTGCTATCAATTATCTGCTCAGTTGTGGGGGAGTGTAACTTCTTGTTTATACGTGAAGTTCAGTGTCTTAGGGAACTTGTATGATCAAGTCAGACACTTTCAAGCAACTTCCTGTTACTGGAAAAGGAAGAAAACATGAAGTGGCTATCAGAAAGAAAACTACAGGGGGAAAAAAAAAACAACTAAGGAGAAGGGGAGAAGTAGTGGAGGGACTCGAGGGTGGGACATGTAACCTGGATGTGAGTGAAGAGTAATTGCCATGTCCTGATTTTCACATTATGCTCTGCATACTCTTAAATGACTTCTTAATAGCAGGTAGGGATATGTGAATATACGTTATCCTCATCCATGCAAACATACGAAGGATCTAGCAGTGATATTGGACATCTGCTTTGCAGATTTTCTTTTATAGTTAGTGAAGCAAAATCGATATACAGCATCGTCTCCAAACTTTGTTTCAGAAATCCATCAGTTTTATTTATTTTTGCCTAGATTAGTCGTTCATTCCCATGTTTTGCATCTAGAAGTTTTGTCTGGCTTATCCAAAATGGGTTCTGAGTGGTGACTGCAGACTGCCTCACCAGGGATCTCTCAGAAGAAAATGGTTTGGTAGTCAACAAGTTAGCTTAGCCCTCAGTATGCTAAAACCTTTTGTGTGGTTGTTTTAATAAAGGTATTAGTGATATCAGCCAGTTCTAGAAGAAGATGACTTAGTATGTTTTGTAATAAGTCCTGTGAGAGCAGGAAATCTTAAGATGCTAGGGTTGATAAAAGGGGACAGCACGAAGCTGCTGTGGGCATCTGGGTTTCCACTACGGGGTTGCCAAATGTGTGGGAATAAAGAGGAAATGTACCATTTGATAGAATTGATACATATTACTAGCAATCTCAAAAGACAGTTTACACAAGCAGAAAGGGTTTCTGGAGCAGTATCTTCCATTTCATTGCTAGTTGTATGACAGAAGTTACTTTTAGCCTCTACTAAGGCTATTCTTTTTTTAACCTTTCTCCTTCTATACTTCTGAAGAAGTTTATTCCTTATTTCTTTTTTTTCTTCTACAACAAAACTGTATGTATGGCTGTGGTAATGATCTCTAAATACAGTGGAGGGAGAGCAGTTTATCAGTAATTCTGTGCTTCAATAGTGAGTACCTTAACACTTTATGGATGTATTTAAGAAAAACAACTCCCAACTGAAATGCCACACAACTTCCATTTCACGGCATGACTGATGTTACTACAGAAGCTACACAAAACCAGAGAATATATGCAAAGCCAAATGTAGCTGTGAGCTGTTAATCACATAAGCATACAAACAATTTAATGCTTAAATAATGCAATTATCTTCAATTGGAATGCTCATGGTTAAATCTGTTAGACCACTGCCTGCCATTTGTTCTTAAGGACAGGATTATTTTTCTGTATTATCTTCTACTAGTACCCACCCTACAAATCTCTGTAGCCACCAGCATGCTGAGACAATTGAACCAGTTGTCATAGGCCTCCAAATTGTAGGTTTTGGTAACATCACCTCGGCACTGCAAGAGAAAAGGCCACATATTAATCCCATCCTGTATTATGATAAAGACAACACACCAAAGGATAAACTTCCATTCATGTCTTGATTGAAATCTTACTGGATATTTCTTAAGGCATGAGCCTAACAAAGATCAGAAAGTGGCAGCCTTTTCTGCACAGAGTATACTCAAATCCTAGTTACAGCTTCTTTTTCCCTCTGTACCTTGTGATTATCTAGGGAGTCCATGTGGCTGACAATCTGCATCAGATCCTCTGGGTAAATGTTGCTCACCCGTTCCTGTGTTCAGAGAGATGAGAGATTGTCACTGTACAGGCAGACAGGGAGATCAGTTAAAAATGCATCAATAGATCCAAAGGTGTGAGATTGTTTTGGTAACTTTCATCTCCTTAAGCTTTCTTTACTGATAAGTATGCAACATTTCTACAGAGTGTACCTTATTGTTCTTGTTCATCATTTTGTATTTTTGGATTAGAACACTGGAGGCTTTCAGTGAAGCCTATAGCAAAATTCATATTGATGAGTATATTAATATTTAGTAAATGGAAAATGAAATAATTCACACAAATTGATGTCTCACCAGTTCAATATGGGTTAGCTGCTGTGCCAAGATCAGAGGGTCACAGCACACGCTCAGGATGTCCTTTTGAGTTGACTGTGGCTTGTTTTTGAGGATGGTGCCCTTGTCAGTAACAGGTTGCCGGAATTTCTCTCTGATTTCCTGGTACTGGCTCCGTGCGGAGAGGGCCATCAGGAGATTCTGTGTCATCTGGCTAATGATCTTTTTCACTGTACCATTTTCCTAAGCAAAAGGCAGAAACAATGATTGCTAAAGACCTTTAATTCTTGCAGACACATCACCAAACAATTTCTGACTGGGAAAAATAAATCCATTATCTTCCATTTTACCTGGGCTGGGCATCCTGTGACAAATGAACAGCCTACACAACCACATAACGATGTTGTGCCTGTCTGCCTTTGCAGCTCTGTTTCACTGCTTGGCTGGTTTGTTCCTTGCAGCAGTTGTTGACTGCTACCCCATTTCAAAGGCCTTTGGGTAAACAGCTTAGAAGTGAGTTCAGTGAAAGGTGGCAGAGCTACTTGTACAGGCCTTCTTGGATCCTCTGTGTACCAAGTGACAAAAGCTTTCTCATTCCAAGCAGACCCTCTGAGGATCAAGTAAGACCACATAGCCCAACAGAATCCAGGGAATGTACATTGTATCCAGGAACATACCCATAAAATACCATAGCGTGGCTTTGAATAATCACTGCATGCAACGATCTAGGTAAGAGCACAATATCTTTAATTCTAGGAGAATTAAAACGCCCTTCTATTTGTCAGGTGCTGGTTCTGTGTCCTTACAGATCCAGCACTTATACTAGTAAAGCAATAAAAATACAATCCACAGTCTTTTTTTTTTTTTTTTGACAACTAAGGCATTTGAATTTTTTCTGCCATGGATTTTTTGTCCTATAGATGTTTCCCTCTGAGGTCAACTCCAAAGAGCTACCTTGATCAAGTTCCTATTCCTCAGTCCCTCTGATTACTAGTTGAAACGGTACAAATTCTCTGACTCTGCTCTCTCTGCCCCTGGGAAAAAAAAAAAGGCAAAAAAAACCACAAACAAACTAGTTTTAAGAGACAGTCCTCCTTTCCACTAGGCTATTGTTCTCTTGATTTCATGCAAATTATTTCTGTTGAAGTTAGCCACAAGGTTAACTGTTGGCTTACGGCACACTGTGTTGGTTTCCACCAGTCAACTGGATGTAGTAGAAAGAACTGCAATGGCTCTGATCATTCAAAGAAGCCACTAATGTGCAGTGATGACTGAAATTATGTAGCAGATGTGAGAGACGATGACTACCAAATACTTGTATATCGCATGCTATAATTAAGCAATAATAGTGTCAGAATGTTGCTTTACAAGGCAATAATCTGACTCCCAAGTGGAATCAAATGAAAAGCTGAAGGCAGTGTAGCTCATCTTGATGAGGCAACTAGATTACCGCTGAACAGCAGCTGGCTGGAGCCATTTCGGATATTGTGCTACAAGTGCTTAGAAATGCCAAGGGAGCTTGGTGGGGGGACTAAAATAGAGAGCTAATTCTGCTCTCCAGTATGCTGAGCTTTTTGTTGTGAACCACTTGACTTCAGCCACTGTGCCTCACTTACCCACGCCTACCCCGTTACATTTCTAGATGCGGATCACAGGGAATCAAATGTGAGGGTTGGTGAGGCTATCAGACATTATTTGAAGGTGTACAAAGAAACTGCAATGGTATTAAAAACTATGGCTTACTTAAGCTATTGTAATTTTATTGGTAGCTTAATTTTCAGACAAAGGCTCTTTGAGAGTTTTAGCAGTTTCCTTTCCTTAGTGATCTTGTCCTAAATTTTCTTATAACTTTGGAAAATAAAGGTGAAAGTTTCAGCTGATCTGAGAGGTATGACTCCGAGTTTGGTTTCCAGCATCAGTGAGTTTGACAATAACTCGTCCTTGTTTGAGTTCAGGTGAGATGTTTGTACTTAGTCCTGGCTGTAGCTATAGCTATCTGTTATGCAGCCTTCTATCACTGGCACAAGCACATGACTGTTGTGTGTCAGTTCTTGATTTACCTCCTATCTTATATATGTGAACAGTGTCCTAGGGGGATTTGGAAAAGCTTTAAAATACAAAATAAAAATCTAAACCGTTGCCATAATCCCCTGCTGAAGCATGGCATAGGTAATTTCTTAGGACAGAAAGATGGTAACGAATACTGAGAGCAAGAGCTGCTTTTTGTCAGCGTCAAATTAAATCTCCTAGGGGTCAGATGTGGCATAGCTCTTCACTGATCAAACCTGACTTGTAGCCTTGCTAAGGGGATAAATACTATGATGCTGTAATTAAGAGATGTCATCAGAAGCCTCAGACATCAGAGCACTGAGCCATTGCGAGATGTGTTTTCTCACAAATGACAACTCATTCATATGTAAGGGTGGGGAGGAAGAGAAAGAAAGGTCACAACTTCTTTCTAGATCAAAATAATGGACAAAATAAATACCAAGATACACATGCTAAACAAAAGCTCTGCAATTTTGCCAAGTCCCCTTTCACAGTAGTATCTCTGCCACCATACACCTCTCTGCCCTGTTTACAAAGGGAATAGAAGGCGCCTTATAATCCTATCCGCTTTTCCCCTCCTACTAAGGCACTGACATTTTCATAGCAGCATCCAGGTAAACAGCTCTGCTGATGTAACAAAACTGACATACTTCCTTTTGACAACCTGGTAACGCCTAATTGCGTTGCGTCCTATCGCTGATTCACACTGTGCTGTCAGACCTGTTATTCTTCGTTGTCTCTGTACTCCAATCAATGAAAACAGCACACAAGTGTCTTCCTGTTTCCTGCTAATTGTTCTCTAAAGAATCTTGAAGTTTTGGCTTTCAAAACAAGGAGAAGCTTCTCCTTGTATATAAGTAACCCTTAGTGTTCACACAAACACCCCACAGTTAATTCCCTTGCAGTTCTCGATTATAGCCTTCCTTCTGTCTGTTGGTAGTTAGAGTGACTTGCTCAATAAGGAAGAAGTGTAGGTTTTGTCAGTGTTCTCTTTAAACAAACAAACAAAAAAAGAGTAACATCTGTAGTTATCTTCTAATTTGCTTTATCTGATCACTTCAGAAACATTTCTTGTGAGAGCTAGTTTTCTTCACAGACTGAAAACTCAAGGCTGCTAAGACTGGTGACTGACCAGCTAGCAGATCTCAAACTTCCTTTGTGGAAATACTGCAGGGGCACCTTAAATGTAGCAAAAAAAAACCCCATTCACTCATAAGCATCTTCATCTTGAGCTAGAGTACACTGATGCAACATACTTGATAGTCTTTGAGTAGTAGCAAAGCACAAAGGATGGGACATAAGTCGTCATGAGAGTTAACTATATTGTGCCATTATAGTCACTGTTCTTTCTGCTTCTGCAATACATCTATTTTTCATCACTGTGAATTTTCTGTCTCTTCATCTTATACTCGGTGATTATACATAGAGAGTTTCTGCTAATAGACCATTAAGTTAATCTTTCAGCCTGTGTCCTGCAGCTATGCTGACAGCTTAGCAACTGCTGCTGTAGTCCGTTTAGAAAATACTGCAAGTAGGAGCAACTGTTTCTAATTTAATATGATAAACTACGTAGAGGTTGACACAAATATTACTTCCCCCCCTCCCCTACCTCATCGCATTGTGTGATCCTGTGAGCGATCTCCTTCAATTCTTTCATGGATTTTTCATCTTGGAAATCATAGGGGAAAGTTTCAGTCCATTCCTTCAAGAGCTGAATGATTTTGGCAGCGAAGGATTTCAGCTTTGCCTAGAAAGAAGCAATGTGTTAATTACTGACCACAGACCTCTCTGACAGCAGAGTAAATACTTGATGACGGTTTGCATAAAACTAGATGCCCTTGAATATACTTTGCATCTGTGGTAGGTCAAAGGGAAAAAAAAAAAGAACATATTTAACTGTGAGCCAGATTCCTAAATAAGATGACTTACCCCCCTTTCAGGATAGCTTGGCAATGTTTCTTACCAAACTCTTTGAAGATATTTTCAAGGTTAGCTTTATAAAGCCAGGAACATGACAGGATAGTTTAAGCATCTTATTTGATTGAAGTCCGTGGGACTTAAGCTGATTTATGCCATCTGAGGCAGCAGTACCTTTACTGTTAGAATTCAAATGCATACCAAATGCAGCACTGTACCAGGTATCTTTCATGAGACATGTTCACAAAGACGCTTCTGTTCTACAGAATTTATCAGACCCTACAGATTGAGCTGTATATTAAAATGAATGAATGACAGGAAAGATGTGTGTGTTCTCTCCGTGACATCTAAATCAAAATGGACGGAGAAAATAGCTCTTCTTCCCTGTTTTGTGGTTGATAGCTTTTTGAGTAAGGGCCAACGCTTTTTTTTTATTTTCAAAGTTCTTCCGTTACTCACGAATCTTCAAAGGCTTTTCATCGGTTAGACCTGAATTGGATGCCAATTACACCAGTATCATAGCAATAGAGAGCAGCATCAGTAAATCTGAAGGAGCACTCATGCAAAACTGGGTGGGTGTGCTAGGAAGACTTTTAACAAGCCAGAATCAAAACTTAGTTCGAGTTATGTTTATTTTCTACCCAACCTGTGATGCACTGAGGGGAAAATGAGGAAGTTTTCATCTGTTTACTTTCCTACTTGTGTAAGCTAAAGAAGTCCCATTAAACAGCTGTTCATTCTTCTCATCTGCAATGTAATTTCCTTACTGCACTCAATCAGAAGCTTGGGGGCTACAGAAGGTGATTTTAGTATGGGAGTATTGCTATAGGAAGTTTAAGACAGATGATGCTTTACAAGAATTGATACGAATTTCTGCCCCAAAACATCCTCTGATCATAGTATCTCCCAGGATCACTTAATCAAAACCTAAAGTCAACCAAACTAAACTATTTTTTTGCACTCTTTACACTTCACAGGTATGCAGTCAGAATATTAATAAACCGTTAATAAGAACCTTAAACTGTGCACCCTGGAATTTGCACTCTGACAATGAACAAATGCTCCTTGCAAGTCTGAAGGGAATTTTCTTGCCTTTTTTCCAGAGTTGCGAACTGCACTCCACTAGCATGCTTTTCCTAGCTCTTTTTGTTGACAGTATTTAATTGATCATGCTAGTGAGAGATGCACAGAATAGTTAGGTAGTGATGGCAACAAGAAAACATTCTCTTTGCCAGCAGTTGGCATTCCTGCAAAGCACACAGATAGGGAGAGGAAGGCTCTGACAGTTCAGTTTCTGCTGGTGACGCTCCTGTGGAGCCCAGCTTCAAGGTCTTTCTAAACAGAGGGCAACACAGCTCCAGATCAGTTGTCTGTCTTCGGAGCTCCCACTGTCATCTGCCTTGAGGAAAAGACAATTCAGGCTTCTTTGCTAGGAAATGCATGGAGCCTTCCATTATTAAAAGAAGAACCTGCAGGTGATGAGAGAACTAATTAGCGAGGCAGCATGCTTCCATTCCATCGGAGTTAACAGGTACATGCCTACTCCCCTTTTGGTCACCGAAAGCCGCTATAGAACTGGTTTTGGTATTAGTTATCCTGACCTTTTTTTTTAAACTTTTGAAACTTAGCATGGAGGGATGGGGGAAGGAAGGCTCCAAAATCCTTAGGCTGTGGTGAGCAGCTCCATGTGAACTCTGGCTTCCCATCACATGTATCTCTACCTGGGAGTCACTAGTGTTTGCTTTCTTTCTGGTAGAAAGCTGGGCATCTTTTGCAAGACAACGTCAAACTATTTTTGTCTTTGGGATTACAGGTGTAAAAAGCCTGTTGTTTTATCTGATGCTTTAATGCTCATGAAAAGGAGGCATGCTTTGAGCGCAACACTAAAAACCATCAGTACAGCAAAACATGAGATTCCGGTTTCATGTGTGCTCTAATGAAACCCAGAGCAGCGTGACAGGCTGGCCGCACGTGGTTTGCGATAACCTAGATAGAAATTGCACAGATACGTGGGCAGCAGCAACACGCGTTCTCTTTTTTGTCATGCTTGCAATAAACCTACCAACCTGCTCTTTCTGTAGTCCTGCTCCAGATGTCAGCCTCTCCTTGCAAGGCCTGAATTCTCTGGAGTCAGTGGGAACACCTCTCCCATAAGTATTCGAGAAGAAAAATACTTCTGTTAGGTACTTGGGTCAGCCCTGTTTTACATGAGGCAAAAGACAGGCAGGCTTGAGAACCAGCTCCCACTTAGAAAGGAGGGCAGCTGCAGTAAAGTGGCTGCAGGAAAGGGAGGCTTAATGACATTGACCTGGTTACAAGTACCGTTCCCATTTTTTGGTTTAAAAAGGAGATCTTACTGCTGACAGAAACTGAGGAAGATTAGTAATTTTTGAAGGGACTTATGTATTCTGAGACAGGTAAGACAAGCTTAATAGGAGCTAACTTTTACATTATACACAAGTGCTTTTTTTCTGTGGCCATCTTCTTTGGGTCTCCAATTTCCAATGTGCTTCTGGAGGGCTAAATTTTATCCTTTATGGTCAAGCTAAACTACTTGCATCTATAGTATAACTGGCATTTTAAACCATGAAACCCTTTCTTTTTACAATTGGCCAAAAAGACTCTCAGTGGGCTCTATGACATCCCATATTTCTTCTTAATCTACTTTTCTCTCAGCTTGTTTTCTACAGGATTCTTCTGTCTGCCAGAAATGTCAAAAACAAAGGAACGATAAGTAGTGTGGTGCCTAACCTAAACACCCGTCTCTCCTTGCCACTTTTTCAGCTCACACAGTACCCAGGCAACAAGTCAGCCAGCTTCTTGTCTTAGAGTTTGTTTATGCAAATCTTTTATTAGACATGATCAGGGCTGCTTTAACTACTTTTGCCAGCTATTTCCTCCTATGAAGTCCCCTATTAGAAGGTAAGGACAGCTGATGACGGGTTATGAGTGTGAGTAGGTAGAGCGCCTTAAGTTGACAATTTCCATGCTGCCTGTAAAACGAGCTTTTACTTGTTGCCAGATAGAAAAACAAATGTTTGCATATGCTAGTGGCCAAGTTTTTGTGTAAAAGATACAGGTGCTTGTAGTACAGGTCTGCAAAGTAGTCATTCAAGAGGGATGTCAGAATTTTTATGTAGTGTTTACCAAGAACGTTGTGTTCAGTGAGCTGGAAAAAATTACAGTTCATATGAAGGGGGATGGAAGGGATCAAGGGCGTAGTAGGAAAAGCAACTAGAAAAGCATGTAAATTAAAGCAGCCTCCCAAACACTCATGTTTTATTGTCACCCTGCTGTTGGTTTTCCTGTAGGCCCATTTCCAAATTGTCAGCAGAAGGTGTAAGAGTGTGGGTGTTTGGAATATGAGCAGCTCTACTTCACATCCTGTTGTTAGGATGTA
Organism: Anser brachyrhynchus; assembly: GCF_964034855.1. Lineage (NCBI taxonomy): Eukaryota > Metazoa > Chordata > Aves > Anseriformes > Anatidae > Anser > Anser brachyrhynchus. Next base: position 12,071,764 of record NC_137700.1, read on the forward strand.
ACGCTAATTCATTTCAGTGTGGAAGTCATGATGATTTTTTAAATGCATCTGATGAAAAGCCAGAATTGTACTACTTTACCACTAGCGCTGTATCTTTAACAGTCAAGTGGTTCAGTCTCCAGCTACTGTTTTGGTTTTAAAAAACACTCGTCTAAGTGTACTATTATTCACAGAAGAGTTTCATCTTATATTCCATTATTTTTAAATCCAAGCATTTCACGTACATATTTTGACGCTGCTGACAGCAGTCACTCATCCTTATCACATATCTGTAGACAGCTTTATCCCATGTTTCAGACATGTTTCAGTCCCAGCATCTCTTACAAGTTCCTGCCTCTGATGGTTCCTCAGCTCTGTCTAACTAAACACTACAATTTACAAAGGAGCAGCATGGGGTTGCTAAGTCATGAACTAGTTTGGGGTGGTGATGGAAACTGTTATCACCTCTGTACAAAGGTGGATGCAGCAGTACTTACATCTGCCTTCCCTGAGAACCTCCAATTCCCCAGCACTAACATAGCTAGTTACACAGCTATTTGGTGAGTGGAGCAGGGGACTGACCTGGATGCAAGTCACCCTGCACCAAGTGGTTAGCTTTCCCTGTGGAGGAGTGTTGTGACATAATATGAGACTGAAGACCAGGAATAGAAAGGGGGAGAGAAGCCCTTAAGCCAGTATTGCTGTCAAAAAGCCTGTGTTGCCAAAGCACAGGGTTATCTTTTGTGCTCCCATTTGGACTCCTGATGCAACAAGGAGGAAAGGAAATGGGATTATCAAAGTGCTGAGAATTAGGAATGTGAGCCTCTAATTTCTCATTATAGAAGAATGGATCTAAAATATGCCCAGGATTTGAAGAGTTTGAGATCTTCAAGTATTTGCTGACTTCATCCTTGTTTCTGCCGCTTATATTTGCATCCCAGCTGGGACTATTCTGGTACTTTGTTTTCAGTCAAGTCCTTCAATACATGTTTTCCATAATGGTGAGACTTAAATGGATTTCAGTGCATATCATAAACTGTCCCCGTTACGTCTAATTAGTTGTAGTAAAACTGCATATTCATACGTGCAAGCATAGGCTACCATTTCAAGTAGTGCATCCCTTTATTTTCATGAGAGGAAATTTCCTGATTTACTGTTACACCAAGCTATATATAACACCCCAGCAATAACAGGTTCCTAGTGTACCTCTAGCAGACCTCGCAGCTCTGATAGCATGATGACGGGACTCAGATTGCAGACAGACCTAGCCTGGCGAAAGCCCAAAGGTGCAAAGCGAGTTGCTGGCCAGGTTTCACGGAAGATAAACATTGCTCCAGCACGCGGCACTGACCTGGAGCTCACGAGCAGAGTTGTGTTTCTGGCCACCGTACCGGGCTGATAAGGTACTACGTTACCTACAGTTGTAGTCAGCAAAGAAGCAACAGTGCTTCAAGGAAGACAAGCCAAATAAAAGCACATTCAGTAATACATGCTGATCGTAATTTCAATTTATTCTTTATCCATCTATTTAGCTTTTTAATGAAAAGGAGAGTGGGAAATAAATGACAGCAGCACAGCCAAGTGCAGGACATAAATGTTCATTTACCTTTTCTGCCTCAGTCCCCGTTTCCAGCTGCTGCTTTTGTTTGATGCAGATCTGCCCCACTTTAGCCAAGAGCTCATGGGGGTGAATGAAGACTCGGGAGCTCAGCAGGAAAGTGAAGATGTAAGTCCTCTGTGGGAGCAGAGAGGAAAGAAAGCAAGTTGAATAACTTTGGCAAAAATCATCTGTCTTCCCTGGAGACTAATAACAAAAACTATTCTATAAAATATAAATGTAGCTTTACTTCTCTTAAACTTTATGTAATCCTTCCTTCCTCCAGAGAGGTTGTGGTCTTTTCTAGCGCTGTTAAGAGGAAATGTTGTAGGCTTCAAGGCTACTGTGGTGTTGTTTCCAGATTGCCAAATTATTTCTCTTTAAAATGGCCAACTTAATATGCCTAACTAGTCATCACTCACCAAAAGACAAATGAAATATGTCCAGCCTAGGATGTTATGCCACTTGAACACTATTATTTTTGCTGCTTGGTTTCTGCAGGAACGACTGTTTTTCATTGAGCTGCAGAAAACTGCTTCATGTGTATTCCAAACCACAGCCGTAATTTCTTCATGTATCTTTTTTCTTTCCTTTTTCCCACAGTCACTGACACAAGCTTTAGCGTAGATTGAGGACATATGACAGTAATTCAGTTTTAGGCTTACTTTACCTATGTGGGCCTGTTTCAGACTCCTTTCAGCATGAATTCTACCAGTATGTGTCAACAATTATTACTGCTCATTAGAAAAAGCCTCTCCATTTGCCTCGTAAAAACTGTAATGCATCGTATTCCAAATCATACTCTGGGCAATTACGCTGATGTGAGAATGCCTTTGTGCCCTGGTCCTGCTTTGGTGTTTGAAACTTGGCTTCTGTATTTGGATGTAATCGCCAGAGTAACGTTGTTAGCATCTCATAAGGACTTCTGTTTTTCCTTGAGGCTTTTTGACAAAAATTGTAGTTAGGAAATTGCAGGGGATCTCCTTTGCTATGGATTTCAATTGCCCTATGCTATGTTTGCAGTGTGTACTGTTACTTTGAACCATATTTTTAGAAATGTGATTTGGCAGGCCACAGCCGGCTGTGCATACAAATAGGCGATGTGCACATGTCACCACGGATTGGGCAAGTAAATTGAGACATCTAAAAACTTACAGCCAGTTGTCTAAAATATGGCATCTTTACTGTTTGCTACTGAATTTTGCCACTTGTAGTCTCTAAAACATACTTGTAGCCAAACAACAATGGTATCTTCGAATCCAAAAAAATTATGGAGTTTAGCTCTCTAATTACAATAATATGTGCTATCAATGAAAAATGTTTCTACTTCTCTAGTATCCAGCGTGCCCTAGAATGTAAGTTTAGTATTAAAATACTTCCAAATATCAGAATGGGAAAAAGGAGTGTTTTTAAAATATAAATGAAGTTAACTAGAGGTCAGTGTGCTGAGAGTTGGGAGTGTTGAGAGTGTGCGAAGTATATAATAGATTAAGTATGTATCCATGGAAAATCCAAAATCCAACTCTTTCCCAAGCTTGCAGAGGAAGCTAATGAAGGAACAGAGTGAAGTGTGACACTGCATTTAAAATATAAATTATGATTTGAAGGCCTTATAAGCACCGGGGATCATGTATTAAATTAGGAACAGTATTAAATCTGTGCAATTAAAATGAATTCATCTGTAGGTTTTGCCTCCTCTACAGCTTATGAATAGAGGAAGAGAGGAGGAGAAGGGTTAGGTTAACTGGATGGGCACTTTGGGTTGGGTTCTTGAGAAGCACTTCCACTGTCTACCAGAGACAGACAGCTGGGGCCACCTAATGATCTTCATAATGACTTCATAATTCATAATGACTTCAAGTGGGTGGCCTGGACAGCAGCAGGACACAGCACAGTTTCCCTTCATGGTGGCATGGCTGCAAACATCCCAAAAATGGACATAGCGATAACTTAAACTGGGCTTCTGCCCAACATTGCTTATGTCTCTTCAGAATTTTCAGAATTAGAGTTACATGACAAAAAAAAAAGTTTATGAATTTTAACAAGAAATTTAATGTAGCTCTTACACCTGCGTCTGGAAACAGTTGATGACATTGAGCTAGCTTTGGAGAAACTTTATATATAAAATGTTGAGCAGTGCATGCAACGTGTTACCGGCTGAAGAGCTGACTTGGTTACAAAAGGGGACTTGGTTATGTTATGGGGACAACATATCACCTGTTGTATGCTTACATATGTGAGAATGATCCTTAAACTGATGCACTTCCTTTAAGAATTAAAACATGAGACAGAATGCTCTTGGTTTTGGGGGGGAGGGGAGGAGGGGTAACCTATGCCTGGTTGTCCTCTCTTAGTTTTTGTAGCCAATTTCTGTCTTTGTTTCTATCAGCACAGTCCCTGAACTTAAAACTGTGAGTCTGGCCCATCTGGGAAAGGAATTTAGCTGCTGGGTGTGTCAGCTGTCACAGGGTTGTGTGAAGATTTTTATTCTGGAAATGCGAAGCAGCTATTGCTTTTACCCTATTTTGCATTTAAGAGAGCTGGGGAATAAAAAAAAAAAAAAACTCTGATACTTTTTCATCCCTTCCCCACATTCTTGTTTTTTGGAAGTCTGGAAGCCCACGAGAAAGTTGCCTGTACACATAAGTGGCAAAGAACCAAAATGCAAGCTGTGCTGCCCTGTTGGTGACCTTCGCTCTGATAAGCTGGAACGCATTCTTTTAAGGAAAGATATAATTTTGCTTCTCGTACTAATTCTAGTGTAGGTCTCGTTGGTGGAAGTCTGTGTGATGTGGGACAATGTTTGTCCAGAGCGACTCTAAGAAAGCCCCACTCAGAGTATCGTTTCCCTGTTGTTATACTGTAAGAAAAGAGTGACCCAGATGACCTGTACTTGTGTTTGGTCTCTTTGGTACTGTTTTGTATGAGGTTCAAAAAAGTGCTGAAGTGGCAAGATACAGGAAGATACGCGGCCGTAGAAGTGTGTGCTCTTCATTTTAGGCTTGCTGGTGTCTCTCTGTAATCAGCAGTATCTGTACTGGACCCGTGCGATGCTTTTCCAGACAACGCTGAACTGCTAAGTTGTAGAAACAAATTATTACTCTTCTGGAACCCATCTGCTGTATTTATGCCACTTCTTAAGTCACTTAACTAAGGCTGGTTTACAATATATGAGTGTCCGGTCTTACTTCTTAGGTTTCTTTTTTTGATACTGCTGGCATAGATTTGATACTTTTTGCTTATGCTGGCATAGACAAGGGAGTAACTGCAAGTAAGAAACAAGTTAAAAATTCTGTGTCTGACAGCAGTGCTGAGCCCTGTCTCCCTGCCTCTGCTAATAACCACTTCCTGTCCAATAGAGAAAATCAAGGCTGAACTAAGCTGTACACATCAGCTTAGCGGTAGGTCTCAGTGGTTAGGAACGTAGCTTTTCTGGATAGGAAATATTTCACACTAATGTCAGATGTTTTCTCCAGATTGAGGATTTCTGTGATTTATTACACCTGTATGCCTACACCCATATAGGCTAGATGTTACAACAGCGTAAAGACCCCCACTCTCTCATAGGCAGTCCCCCACATGTGAAGAAGATGGTTTGGAGAAGGAAACTTAGCTAGCTGGTTTGACAAAAAATGATTAAAAATGCTTCTGTAAGCTATGAGATTGAAAGTTAAGCTCCTCTTATCCTACAGAAGTGACAGGTATTTGGGAGGAGAGGCAAAAAAAATATAAAAATCTTTCTGTACTTGGAACAACTTAGCTGACACAAAAGGGTCTTGTGCTTTACAAGAGAAAACGAAGCCAGATTCCTCTAGTGCCTAAAGTTGTTGCTAAGAGATGAGCTGAATTATATTTAAAAAAAAAAAAAAAAAAAGGCAAGCACACAAGACTAAAGAAGGAATTGTTACTCTCTGACCCAAGAATGTACTGATGTTGTCTTGAGGAGGAGAAAAAAAAATACTTTCTTCATGCACTCACTGCTCATTCTGGAACTTCTTGTTTGTGAAACATTTTCTTGAAACACTTTCTTGCTTGGGCACAAGGGTTGCAGACTGGTACATTCCATTCCTAACCTCCCGAACTCCTCTGTCTCACGAGTATACGTTTTCCTGTGTGCTGAACAAGTCCCTGTACACAAACAAACCTCAAAAGAGCATACACAAATGTAGGCCCTTATCTTTCCTGTCCTCCCTTGTCTGTCTCTTGTTCTGCCAACATGGCAAATACATTTTTATTTTGCCTCTGTAACCAGCACAGAAAGATACTGTGTTTGCTTTCTTCCCCACCCCCTTTTTTTCCAGCTGGAAGGTTACTGCAATCTTTAGCTTAATGTCGACAGAGACAGGAATGCTTTCTAAGCATGGTGCTTAGATGTACTGATCCAAAAATTTGGATGAGTACAGCAACTTGTAGATGTGTCACTCTGAAACTAAAGGTAATCTCTGCAAACGTAACCAATAGCTTCTCTTGGTGAGAATTAATGGGTGATGCCTTGCCCCCTCTCTCTGCCTGTGTGGCCAGAGACAGGCAACTGGGAGGTGCTTATACCTTTCTCTTGAACAAACAGTGTTGGCCCCTCTTCTGACAGGACATCGGCATTAAGTGGCTATCACACTAACCTTTTGTGGCAACGTCCCTAAAAATAGAAGTGGGCATGAAATTAAGCATAAACATGAAACTGAACTGAAATGCAAAACTTGCACCTACTCAAATACAGCTCTCTCTTCATGTCATTCAAAGCTTATTTATCTACTTGTCTTAAAATGAATCCTTTTAGCTAAATTGGGTGATCTGATTTAACTAAAAGAATGTGTCCTGCTGCAGAGGAGATGTACTTGTCTTAATACTATTTTTCATCTCCCTTTCCCAGGAGCTCTCTTGATTGCTTCTGCTGTATCTCTCCCAGCTGTCAGCTCGCTGTCTAAACTACAGCCTCCCAGGGTGGGGTCTGTGCCTGCGTGGTTTGCGATGCTCCCTTGCACAGGGTATGGGATAGCACCATGGAAACCAGCAGCATTCCAAAATAAGTCACAGACCCCTTAAGTAGTGCTCGCTTTATGGATCCATTTTCAGAGTGGCTGTGTTATAAATAGATCCTATATTACAACAAGGGATGTGCATTAGCAGCTACTTAAAAAACTTAGTGATATTCCAGAAATCCAAGCAGCAAATAACTACATTCCGGTATTAAACAAAATCCAAGGAGCAGAGTCCTTGGAAAGCTTAGCAATTGCAGCCTGGAACTATTTCACTGGTATGCCATGTTTCAAGGTTCTCTTCAAGCTCGAACTTTCTTCTGCATCTGCTCTACACTATGAGTTTGTGTGGGGTGCAACAGGGGTTTAATGCCTAACTATGGTGATTCCTCTGTGTCTTATAAAGGTACTTAGCATCCACTGAAGGTAGCGCATATTGAAATGAGAGGTTTAGAATTGAATTGGAAAATTAAAACATCCTCATTTTGCTTTTTCGTTTTAATCTCTCGCTGATCATTGCTGGAAATTCTGCTGCTTATACCCACTAAACCCATATGGAGGGTGCCTTTTTTGTGCGTGGTAACTGTAAAGATGTGTGGTGTGTATGTGTGAGCTTGAGGGGATTTTATTGTGACCCACGTGAAACCAGAGTAAAAAGTTCTAACGGATCAGACTGAGAGACATACTGCAAAATATAGATTCTAGCATGGGCAACTAACACAGTGGAAGTTCAACATACCAGTCAGTACTGAATGCAGTTTCTTTTTGCCCTATCAGTCTTAAAAAGAGTGGGGTTGCTTCTGCCATAGCTGCTGCTTTTTCATACTTGGAATATAACCTATATAACCTCTCAGATCTTTGGCAACCAATTTAAATAACATCTTTCATTAATGGGTACAAAGGGTCAATTTAAGTGATAAAGTGATCTCTTAATAATATCCTAAGTTCAGAATCTTACTGCATGCCCTACAGTTATCAGTAACATTTACTTCAGGGGACTGCAGTGAAGACATTTAATCAGCTGCAAAATCATTTTCAGGCTCAGAAACATTATCACAGCACTCACCCGTTAAATGTGTTGAGAAAGACAGCATTATAATCACAATCTATTTTTTTTCCTGATGGTCTAACTAGGAGATGCACAGAAAATTAAGCGGTAAAATAATACCAGAGCTGATTTGAGCTGAAAGAGCTGGTCTACTTCTCTAGGTAGGAGCTGGTTAAAAGTTAATCTTGGCTGTGTTAGAGGTAAAGCAGCTTAGAAGGATTGAAAATTATGGCTAATGCTGCTTTTAATTGGTTCTTAAGGCACCCGTTTGGGTTCAACATGGCTTTACCTTTCTAACAGGCATCCTTACTAACAAACAAAGGCGAGTATCCCCCACTGAGCAACATATTTATGGAGTGAATATTACAAAGGAAATCAATGCATCTTTAGCCTACATCTTAATCTCAAATCAGGGGGAGGTAGAATTTCTTGAGGATGCATCAATCTGGATCCTAATGCCAGGAAACCATGAGAAGAAAAAAACCCTCTTCAGTGCCTACTTACGTCTGGATAATAGTCCATGGTGGGCACCAGGCGCTCTATCAAGGCCTCCAGCGATCCAGAAACAATGTTCCCGTCCTGATAAACAGGGTCCACACACCTCTCTCCCATGTCTGGCTGCACTTGCCCACTACAACTGGAACCAAGCATACTGGAAAATATTGGCGTCTGGGGCATAGTTTCCTGCAGAAGTGGGGAGAGAAAAAGGGTTAAGCTCTCTTTTTGTCTTATGCACGGGTATCACAGAGGCATACATTACACACAATTACATATCTGACTGCTTGCAGCCTGGGCATTTGAGCTAAGCTCTGAGACCAGCTGCATGTCTTGGAGTTGGCTTTTGGCTTTGAAATGCACGTGAAACTATGTCACTGAGGCCGTAGCTGCAGAAGCTATACGAGATCTTTTCACTGCACATGATTTCTTCTTTCTCTCCAGTTTTCCCCCTGCTCCTTATGCTTAAAACTGAACAGGGATGATACGTAAAACGCTTTCTGAATTCTGCCTTACTGAACAAACAACAGAAACTCTGCCCTGATACCCCTCTTTTTACTTTTCTGAAGTCAGACCTTTGGGCGCAATACTGATGAACTTGTGATGATAAATCCTTCGCTACTCCTGTAGCTGGATGAGATACAGGATCTCTGCTGAAGGGCATCTCCTGCTCGTCAGTGTCACTGGGACCGGGGGGCTCACACTATTTGAACAAAACTGCCTGTTTTTGGTATGTGACACCACGGGCTGGGTGGAAGGGCATGCTGAAATACGCAGCTCTGGTAGCAGTCTTGGAGCTTTCTGCTTAGGAAACAAACCTGCTGTCGTTAACACACAAACCACACGCAGGTTTGGGGTTTCCACCTCCCTCCCCTTGGCCACAAGCTCTACCGCTCCCCTGCAGCCACCACCGTGAGTACACTCCGGGGTTTTTCTGTTTATTTGTTTAAAACTGGCTACGACTTAGACACGGAACGCTGCTGCTGCATGCAGGGGCAGGAAGGTACCGGCGGTGTCCCCGCGCCGAGCCGCAGCAGGTGAAGCGGCGCCGCCGGACCGGCCCCAACAAAGGCGGCGGCGCACGACCGGGGGGCGCCGGTGTGCGTGGAGGGGACGGGGCACGGCAGGACCTCCAGCCGCCCGCCGCTTCGCGCCGCGCTTGTCGGGGCGGCACGTCGGGAACCGCTCTGGGACCCCGAAACTCCCCGCGACGCGAGGACCGCGGTTCAGGGAGCGCTTCGAGCCGCTCTTCTCTTCGTGCGGGTTCTCCCAAGCGACGCGCACGCTGCGCCCAGCCCCGCGCCCTCCCGCAGCCCGGCCGGGGAAGTTGCGGAGCCCTGGGGAAAGTTCCCCGCGCCCCGCCGCCCGCCCGCCCCGGGTCCCCCCGCGGGTCCCGCCGCTCACCCTCATCTTCCCGAGCCGCGCCGAGCCGAGCCGCGCCGCCGGCCCCTCGCCCGCCGCCCGTGACGTCAGCGCCCAGCGCGGCGCCCGTTGGCTGGGCGCGAGCCGGGGCCCGTTCAAACGGAGCCGGGCCAACGGCGCGGGGGCGGCCGGGGCCGCGCGCGCCTGTGCGCGCCCGCTGCCTGCCCGCCCGGTGCCTGCCCGATGCCGGCCCGCCTGCGGGGCTCGGGGCCCGGCGCTTCCCCTCGGCCCGGCTTCCCCGTTCCCATGGCGACCGCCGCGGCAGGGGGCGGGGCCGACGGGGCGCGTGCCCGCGGGAGCGCGCAGCGGGGCGCGCGTGTGGGCCCTGCGCTCGGGGCCGTGCTGCGCGTGGAGGGCTGCGGGGCGCCGTGGTGACCCGCCCGGTACCTGCAGCTGAGAGCGCCGGCGGGGCTGAAAAGAAGCACGGCCGCACACACATACCCGGTGTCGTTCTGCGTCCGGGCTGCTCGGCCTTCCTGCCCTGCTCGGGCGGCCGCTGGGGCTCGCAGCGTTACACGCCCGCGTGAGGGGAACTCGCGGAGCTGATCGGGCTCCAGTCACAAATTCAGGCAGTCATAAACGCAACCCCTGCTCCTTTCTGGTTTCCGTGTTACTACTCTTTTCTGCAGTCAGATACAGTTTAGATTTTTTTTGTACGTCTGTATAAAGGACATACGTGTGCGTATTTCATGTTTATATATATAAATGTAAATATGTGTGCGTGTGCTTGTACGCGTGCATGTGCATGTATATATGTATTGGCACGTGTCACAGAAAACAAATTCAGGGAGGTGTACTGCTCCTTTTCTAGCATGCACGATGCTCTTTTGGAGCACTGTATCACGTAGTCTTGGGAGGTAACATTTACAACAGAGAAGCTGAGGACCTAAATTCAGCTCATGTAGCGTGCAACAGATGAATCACTTTATCATTTCATTTCCATTTCTTTTTCTGTAAAGCCTGGACGATGACCTTTAGCTATCTGTATTCTGAACGTTGAAATCCTGTAGGTACAGAAACTCCCTAAGGTTTAATTTTTTTCCTTTTTTTTAAAAAAATAATTATTTTGTTTGCTTGCTTGTTTGTTTTGTTGGAGTTATGTAAGTTCTGTTCCTGAACAAATTGCTTGCATTTTGAAGATGTTTTCATCAGGCACTGCCTCATGTTACTGGTGGGCGGACCCTAGAGCGACGGGAACCAGCGCAGTCTGTACTTGTTCTGTAGCTCGCTGCAAAAACAACTTGAGGCGACGCTGCGCTGGTTCAGCCGGGCCGGTCGGGGAATCTCTTGCTGCAGCGTGAGTCAGCAGAGCAATGCCTGCCTGTCTCAGTCTCCACGGCTGCTTCAGCCTGTCTAATACCAGCTAACATCAGCATACACAGTACAACACCTTCTGCTGCCTAATGATCAATGAGCTGGACTGGCATTTGCACCATTTGGGTTCTGTTCCTGCCAGTGCCGCACACTTGCTGTCCGAATTGTCTGATCCCACTGAGCCTCGGTGTTCATCTGTGAGATGTCGATAAGGATGTGTTTTCACACTGTTGCATTACTTTGTCCATTTTTATATTAGGAGAGTACGTCCTTGTTTTACTGTTTGAATTTCCTTATATAGTCACATCTTCTCTTGGGGTCTGTCAGTCGATAACTTGGGAAAATTAAGGAATATTAGCAAAGAAGAATGGGTGAAAGTGAAGGAGAAACTGTTTTGAGAGCGAAGATTATGAAACAAGAGTCAGGGAAGGAAAATATATATATATATTTCCTTCAGTGGTCATATAAACCAGCGTTTTGGAAACTACTGACTCAAATGTGCCTTTGTGTATGTTTAAAACGTAACTGCACTTAAGAGAAGCAAGCAATTACAAATATCATTAATGCTGATCTGAGACTATAACTTCAAGTATAAAGGGACTCTCCCAGAAATGCTGTCTTTGTAGCTTTCGTTGTCAAGCTACCCTTGTTGGTCACCTTGCATAGGGATCTAGTTGTTATTGTTTGGCTTCACCTAACCGAGTATGCCAACCTGATTTAAAGGCCCAGCATCTGCAGTGGAGGAAGTAATGAGGCACAAAAACAGAGGAGAAGACATGGAAAGGGGACTTAACTGAGCATGGCATTCTTCACAGTGCTGATTAAATAACAAAATGGGACAAAGCCTTCGTCTTCATCTTTTGAAGCAAGCCTGAGTTAGTGCATAGCCCTGTTTCTTACTCCGAGGGTGAACTGTTACTCAGGGATCTACGTGATGTTGAGAGTGGCCAGGGTATAGAGATGAGCACGTTATGTCCCTCTCCAGCAGTGTGTTACCCCTACAGAGCTGCATGATTTCAGAAACCATTTTGATATGCCCATTGCAAACATAGTTATAACAGTATATTCTTGGTTCTTACATTTCAGAAGGCTTTTGTGAATATAGCCTAATATCATCATTTAGAGCATGGAAAAAAAATGGTGAATTAAAAATGCACATTATTATACATATTTTTTATTGATTAGTGGCCTTGGTTATAGACCAATCAATTTTATCTGGATCTAAAATATGGAATTTGTCCAGGAAATGTCATCAAATTCTACAAGCAGTAATGACAGCAGCCTCGGGTGGGGCTTTTGCATGGAAACAAGCTAGTATGGAGTGTAAGAACTTACAATTTCAGGAGTAGAATGGAGGTGCAGCTTCAAAGCCTCAGGCAAACGTCTTTAGGGAACAATAGGTTTTTAGACTTATTTGTTGGGCTGCACAGATGTTCCAGGATTCCTTGTTGCATACAAATTTTAAGATATGAAACCTATTCTCAGGCAGCTTTTAGATGAATTCAAACATTGCTGAATTTCAGAGATTCATGCTGCAGAATAATTTGATGGCACATTAATAACTTGGCAGCAGATGGGAGTGGGAGACGAGCTTCAAATCGTGGTTCTGAACTCAGCAAGGCTTTTTAAGCTTGGGACTTGAAGCGGGATTGAATGCTGCAGCTATCTGTCTGTGGTTACTATCAACCACGCTTCTCTCTCTCTCTCTGACCTGGGACATGATGAATATTTCCACACAATACTTTTGTCAGAGCCAATGAATTTTGTAGTTTGAAAATGGCATTTTCCATTTTAAAAATGTTGTGTTGTAGAGGTCTTGACCAGCTCTACCCCTGAAATATCCAGCAATTTTCAGAGCAAACCAAGCTGAAAATATAAGAACAACTTAAGATGCGTTTCATTGTTGTATGTTTTCAATGCTACCTGAAATGGAAAGCTAGTTGTGAAAATTCACCTGCCTATCTGGGGAACAAACTATGTTTTTATTGCCATGAGGTCAGCCCTGTGACACACCATTGAGAATAACTGTTGAGCACTGTGAAACTAATCTTTTGCTGATGCTCAGGACTGGGTCTTGCAGTTGGACTGAAAGAAATGCTCTTCCCCAGGATTCAGCGAGAGCATGGTGCTTATTTCCAGCTGTTTGTGCTGGTGCCAACATAGCAGACTCTTAACATAACGTGACACACGTTGACTATGATACTGGGGTGTGGCTGCTCAGTACTGCCTGAGATACTAATGGCTGTTTTGGCACAGTCGCCTTAAGAAGTTCGCTAATAGTAAGTTTGTTTCCCAATTTTCATACGTGTTCTGGTCTTAGAATTCTGTTCTTTTTAGGAATTAACTTGCCTGCTAATTGAGATTTAGGGTACATCAAGTTGGGAAACATCGCTGTAATGTATCATGGGTGTCCTTTATGTTCTTGGTGGTACGGATGAATCAAGTTTGTTTAAAAAACAAACACACGCGCATACAAAACAGATTTAAAAGGGGTGATATACTTCCTTGAATCACTGATGTAGCAACAGGAACATCTTACAAGTCCGATGATCTCAGGTCATTTAAATGCGTAGAGAGCTAGTCAGAGAGTGAGTGACAGAAAAAGATCTCGGAAAAAGATAGTTGGCTTAGCCTGCTCTGCTTAAAGGAACTGCGACAACATGTCATGCATAAATGCCAATTTAGGCAATTGGGGTGTAGCTGAACAGCTGCTTCTACTACAGTTGTAGATTTGTTCCCTTCTTATTCTTGTTGTATGTTTTGTGGAGATGTTGGAATCTGCTTCGTTTTGCTTGTGTCTTGTTTTCAAAGAAAAGACATAAAAACATATAAAGGCTGTTTTTAATGTTTGTGAGTGCTTCAGTGTGATTTTGACTATAATGTGAAAGAACAGAAGCATGTCAATGTAATGTGCATTCTTTTTATTATTTTTTTAGAGTCTTTTTAAGCTGAATTTTTAAAGGCAGCCAATATTCTATTTTAAACGGGTTCAAGCTTGGGTTCAAAATGAAGGAGTCCTGGTCTAATCCTAGCTATTTTGTCCTTCACTTGCATATTCATGCTTGCTGCGACACCAACTATTCCAAGAATGTGCCACCGTGCAGAAAGCGAAAATCAATTATGCCAAGAAAGGAGCACGTACATACATCAGCAATTTGGTGCCCAGGGGAAGAAAAAATCTGCATGTGTGCTGATGTCAATCTTCTTGATATGGTATTTTTGTAAATGCACATGCGTTGCTATTTTTTTAAACCATCTCAACAAAAAAGAAGTTTATTTTTAGTGCTATAGGCTTTGGGGTATCACAATTAGCAAATCAAAACTGCCAATCTGAGAAGTCAGCCCTCTGTTTGCTTTAGCAGAACCTATAACAGCAACATTGTTAGCATTCCCACAGGTATTTTGGAAGATTTATTAAGGTCAGTGAGATGATCATTTTTTATTTTTTTTCCTGTTTTCAGTCTCTTTGGTTTTACAAATCTGATTTTACAGCTGATGGTGAGAATGCTGGGTGGATGAGCTCACTTGCAGTAATTTGTTTGTTTATCGGTACTGCTGCAAGCAAATTTCTGTTGCACATGTAATGTATATCTTACCTGAATTACCGCTAGTAATTCAGTTCCTGTGCACATCTATTGCTTGGATTCTTTTTGCTGATACCAATAAGACGTTCAGCAACAATTATTAGGGAAGTTTTAGAGTGGCCTAAACTCTACTCAGTGTACAGGCAGTTAACAGCTGTTGGTTTAATTCTGATGACTTTATTTGGAATAGAACCAAACTTGGATCCTCGAGGTATGCATATTAATATCTTAAGTAAGAGGTAAGGAGAAACACTGAAAAAATAAATATGGATTGATTTTAGAAGCTTGTCACCAAAATACTAAGCATTCAAAAATGAATTTATTTTTAAGAAGACGTGTTGATGAACAACGGGAGCTGGCAAACAGATGGACGAGTCCCCAAGCTTGCTTAGAAATGTGTGTGTAGATGGACTGGCTACAGTGTGTTTCAGTATAGTTTGAGGCACATGGGAAGGACTTGCCCTATTTTATCACAACCATAGTGAATAAACAAATGTATATTGAGTTGATGCTGAGTAGTACAGAATATACAATATTGTCTCTTCTACAAGTGAGTTTAGCCTTTTTATTTATCATGGGATGCAGCCTCAGACTATCCCAAAATAAACTTCAAACATGGAACACTAAAACATGATGACCCTTTGTGGTCAGTTTTTGCACTGGATAAAACTGAGGACTGAACTGCTGGTGAACACCCCCTTACTATATATGCATAAATGTTGAAAGTAAAACAAAACCAAACTATATATTTTTCTTCCATGAGTGAAATTAACTGAACAATTACTTAGTCTTCTGTTTTGCTAAAGGAGCTTGACATGAATTGGTCCAAGAATTAACATGACTGAGCTGCTGTGCCCAACCCTTTATGACAATATCTGCATAAGAGAATAAATGTATGTGAACTACAAATAAAAGAGATTTATTCTCTCCCTGGAACTTGCATTTTCCCTGTGCTCGGTATTGACCAGGTCACAAATCAAATAACTGACGACAAATAAACAATGTGTGCCTTGAACTTTTTGGCTTTACCATTCGGGACTGGCAGTCATCCAAAAGTTAGCTATTACACAGGCTACCTAGTTATAGTAGTCTCCATATTCATAGGTTGTCTTTTTTGGTGAGGTGGAACACTTAGTTATTTCACTGTCAGTAGGATAATAATTTATCAAACTTGTTTCCCTTTCCTTTGCCTTTTTCAAATTCATTGCACCAACACTAAAGATCTTTTGGGGAACTTTGTTTTTATTTTATTTGAATGTTATCATTTATGGTCTTCCCTCCTCTTTCCCCCCTCACCAGAATAAGGAGGATTGGATAGTGTAAAACAAATCGAGTAAATTCAGGAGCCCTGTATGTTCTCTGGTGTGCCCGAGACTGAACCTTACTGCTGCTGTTTGCCTCGCTCCAGTGGTGAGAAACAGATGTCACTTAGCTAGCAACTTCACAGGGGATTCCCCAGGCATGAACATGTGGGAAACTTAAAGCTGATGTCGTTTCCCCGGAGGAAGCTTGTTCTTTCTTGTGCTCACTGGTGTTCCTCATCAGACAAAATTCTTGGTGTGTAAAGGCTGTACATGGCACGAGCAGAGCCTGTTTTACTCCCAGCTGTCTCCTAGCTCAGGTTTGGGGATTTTTTTAAACTTATCTGGACATTTGCTTTTTTAAATACTGTCATTTGGGTGGGGATGACAAATCTCCCTGAAATAAACAGTCATATCAGAGTCAGGAACTTGAGCTTGCATCTGTAATCTCCGTACAGTTCACAGCACACTCCCGTGATTGATGCAGCTTTCCTGACTACCTTTCTTCTCCAGAGCTAGACAAGCCAGAAATGGGTCCAGATCGTGGATGTGTCTGGGGAGACAAGCTATAGAGAGAGAGAGGCTGGGCTTGTGAAATGGGAAGCCATCTTTAAGAAATGGTTGCAATGCAAATAAATTTCATGAAGAATCATGAAGTGGTGTTTGGAGGAGTGGCCTCCACTAGTTTGGGAAAATATAGTTATCATCTCTGTTATTTAGTTCTCTCTCCGTAACCTTTCAAAACAAATTGACATCACTATACATGCAAAATATGAAATGTTATGTAAAGCTCATACAACCATGCGCATTGCATGATAATAATAATAATAAACGTAGCCAAAAGTAAGTTTCAAATTACTTTGGATAGCAAGAATGGAAGGGATTTTTTTCCATTCATTCCCTTGTGCTGGTTTGTCTTCTGAACTGGTACATGGTTGCTTACTGTCTGAGTGAGACTTGAGCTGGTGGCATAAAAGTAAAAGCTTTGTATGCTTTTCTGTGCTATTGCAGATTTCCTGGACAGCCTTAATTTTCATAGTGGTAAGGGAATTTTGATCAGACAGTACTCTTACATTTCTGTCAGATCTATATCCAGGAAACTGATGTCCAGATGCCTTGCGTTCAAATGTAGCTATGTAAAAATAATGACTTAACTGTGTTGCAGTAGTGATTTATAACACTGAAAATCAGATTATTTTTCCTTGTGTAGGAGAATAATTCCTTATAAACATTTCCTAGCTTGCTCTCTTCTCGCTAGCTTCTCCCACAGGATATGTGCACGGCAAAGATGAGCTAGAAATTCTAAACTGATAAGCCATCCCGCTGGGAGTTAGTTGTGCTATAGATTTAACTGAAAGGTTATCAGGCAGCCTAATCCTGAAGTGAAAAATGCAACTTGGTTCACATGAAGTGTTGCAAATGCATTAAGTTACTTGAATAGTGATCTTTTCAAATTCATTAATGAAGTCTAGCCTAAATCTTAATCAGTGAGATGCAGAAACTCTTTATGTGTTCAACCTAAGTTTTTTATAGACATGAACTCCACTTAACTGGAGACACTATATTCCCTTGTTTTATGTTTTTCCAAGAATGGTTATGAGCATAATATAGAACATTGCAGGCAAATTACTCCTGTGATTACACACCAGTCTGTTTCACATCACTGAGATACAGTGTAGGCTGTACAATTCCTTGTTGTATTCTACTTTGTGCAAGACAAGCCCAGAAAAGGAGATAAATGGCATTGTGCTTACTTCCATGCTGCTTATTGGATCTACTGTGTTTCATCGGCATAAAAATTGGGTGATGCAGGAGGAATTGCTGCATGCTCTTGTTAGAGAGGGTAGGCATTTGACGTCATCTACCATCTACGCCTGGTGACGTAAAGGAGGGTTTGCTCAAGTAGAACAGTTTGGTTCTGGGAAATGGAAATGAAATTTTAAGACCAAAGAGGAAAATCACTCTGTACACTAATGGTTTGTATTGGTAGTTATTTTCCAAAGTAAATGAAAGCCTAGAATTGCCTAGCATTACATGCTATTTGTGGAAAATATTTCATACTAGCTGGTACATTAACTAACTTTTGTAAGATGTACTACAAATTTGTTTGTTGAAATATGTTCTTTGTTGTTTTGTAACCCCAGTGAGTCTGTTGATTGATACAATTTTTATTGTTGCTAAAGCTACTATTGTTGCTACTGCTAATAAAACCTAGTGAATGTGGGATTGTTTTATACAATGACTTCATTTTTATGGTTTGCAAAACACCAGCAAACTTAAACTGAAGTCAGTGAAGGAAAGCAACACAGGATGTCAGCAAGGGCACCTGTAAATAACGGTACAGATAACTTTATACGCAAAACAAAGAAAAATAATCTCTGGCCTGTTGTCAGATACCCTGGTCAAAGATGTGTGGTCCTTATTGCTGACCGTGCTTAAGTGGTAACCAATGCCTTACCAGAAAGGCTTCCTTCCAATTACTCAAAAAGAACACGAGGATGTGGGGTAATGAGTGGAAAACCAGGTTTCTTAGAATGCAAAACCAAAGAAGTACCTATATTTATCTTCTCATTCTACAGCCTGCACTCTCGTGATCATCTTCTGAGGTTCGATCTTTTTCACAAAGTCCCCAAAGTAGAATTGCAATAATAGAAGACAATGCTGGAATACCTACTGGACATCTATCTGGTACATAATGTAGACATCCAAGCAAGAACAGCTTATCTATCTAGAAGCTTTTCTACCTGGAAGTAGTTTATTCCTTACTTAAAATACTAGATTTTTAGGAAATCACTAAGTTTGCTGAAAGTAATGGAAAGAGACTGCTTAGCACCCTTTGAGGATCTGTCTCAGTGTATTGCAGTACTAGTTAAGGAGCCTCTCAGGATACACCTTCTGAGCAGGAAACAACTTCTAGTCTGCAGCGGCAAATGATAATAGGTCTGACTTGGTTATTTCTCCTGAAAAGCCACATAAAGAAGTTAGAGGAGGTTTCACTGGAAAGTTAGGCTTCCAGTTCTACTCTGAAAACATCAGAAGTGCATTTGAAAGCAATTTATAACCTGTCACAAAACTCTGTTTTGACATAGGTTTTGTTAATTGAACTTCTGAGGATGTGCAATTCCAAACAGCTCTGTCTAAGGCAGCAGTGCTGCTTACCTATTTCACATATTCACCTATTTCACATACTCACAGGTAAGCTAAACTTTCATCTTTGTTCTACTCAGCATAGCTGTTTCCACTAAAACCTAATACATTATTCATAACTGCTTCTAATTTTGGCATAACTTTGAACTGGAGATAATTGGAATGTCTCCAATTGTCTCATACATTCACACATCAAAGAGCGCGAAGTCGGCAAACAGCATTGATCTTGCAGTGTATGTATGCATGTGTTTTAAAGCATGAGGAGGTGCTTTTTTTGCTAGGGATGTTGGGACATTCCCGGTTCTTTCAAAAATAAATGACTTTTAAAAAATCACAATGATCTCGTTGGAGTGGTGACCTAGGTTATCGTGTCCAGTGCTGCATATCTGGGTCTTGGTCCAAAACTCCTTGTAGGCAACAGAACTAATTTAAGCAGGTTTTAGGTAAAGCACCAAGTCAAGGTAGGTCATCAGAGTTACCTAATCATTCCTTTCCTGTTGGTGCTGCGAGACTGTTAGCAGGAATCATCAACACCTCCACGTATCTGTTATTTGTTTTTCTGCTGCATGCACCTGTTTCCTCCTTGCCTCTCTAAGCTCAGCCCAAATTCAGGTGGACTGGTGAGGAGCGCAGCGAGAATTGGAAGATATTTGCTTTTCAAGCTGTGGGATTTGCTGAGTGATCTGCTTGGTAGGAAGCAGAGTGTGAGGTCCTGCTTTGCTCAATTAGCCTTTGATGTGCAGAAAGTTTATGGCTTGAAATAGCACTTGTTGCCCAAGAAGCTGAGAAAGTAATCAGACGCATGGGTTCTCCTGCAGGCATGGGAGATAAACGAGCATCTGAAACTTTGGGGAGAGCAGGGCTTAGGCCTGGGCTAAGGATGGCTGCTTGAACTGCTTTGTGTTGTGCTTGGTTTGATTTTGATCACATCAAATGAAGGAAACTTGCAGAGGCTTAAGTACATCATGTGCCTAATTCCTGTTTGAAGTTTTCTAAATATTTTATAAGTATGGTTGTTAAAACCTGACTGATTTATATGCTTCATACAACCTCACAAATGTTACAGCGCACCGATGTCCTGCAAGGTAGCAGCAGTTACGAGCAGCCTCTCACTAGCATCTGCCTACTAACATTTGCAATGTATGAAATGTTGAGAACTGGTTTGGGGGGATTGTCATATTAAGCGCTCAAGTGCTTTACTGTATAATTTGTAATAACCCATATCATTATTTTCTACAATCATAGGTCACTATTTTCATCACTGAGGTAAATGGCCTCATCTTTTTTCATTACAATTTTTCCTTATAAACCATTTCTCTTAGTGATGACATGCTCAACTCTTAAAATCATTCTATATGTATTTTGTTTTAAATGTGGACACAAACTGTCTCATTAATGTGCCTAGAAAAATAAAATTTAAAAAAAAAAACAAACAGATTTTGCTCATATTTTGTTACTCCCTAGATAATACTGTCTGTCAATGTGACTTAATAATCTACACACCTAGGAGCTCCACCAAACTGAGATCATAGCACTCCAGACATCACAGCACTGAACCCCAAGTCAACACACACAGGCAGTGCTTAGATTTATCTTGAACTTCCCATTCAGTTTCCCACCAAGATCTCTGCTCAGTTTAGAAAGTAATCAACAAAGTGATTGCAGACTGCAAGGGGCTGATATATTCTCCTTGGCAGCTGATAAAAGCTAGCAAAATGCTGTTTAAACTGAATTCACACATCTATAGACACCAGTAGCATTAGCAGATATAACTGAAAATTTAATCCCTTGCTTTATAAATATACCCCAGCTCTTCTCTGCATCTTTCATTTTTTTTCTTATTGTTGATAAATAAATAATAGAATTTTTTTTTTCTTCCTTCCTTTACCAAGAATGGTTTTTACCATACCTTTTGGGCAGTAAAGTAATTGCTTAAAAGTCACCTACTTGTTTTTAGAAAGTAGTTATTAATTAGCTAGGTTTACTTATTCCTATGTAGTACTTTGGTTTCTCATTTTGAGTCAAATGAGATCTTTTGCAATTGATTTTTGGAGCACTGAAGTGGTTAAAATGGAAAGGGAGGGGTGTTTAATTATGCTCAACTGTTCTCAAGTATGCTTTTGAAAGTGGTAGCTTTAGTTTTTCTGTGACACTGTTTTAATTCGTGTAAATTACGTGTCATCTTGGGTTTTATCAGACTTTGAGCTCAATCCTATATACCCAAGCATCTGTATGGCCACAGAGCTCCAGTAGTTAACAGTTCAGCTTTTCTTTGAGAGCTGTGTCTGGGAAGACTCTAACTTAGTGCACTGTTGTGTGCTAGCTGGGGAGCCGATGAGGTAAATCCATGCTGGTTTTATAAATGCAAATAAAATTGTATCCTCAGTTGGGTTTGAGAACTCTGGTCTGAGACGTGGTTTGGAATGTCACAGTAGGCTAAAATAATGTACAGTTTGTCTCTGGGGAGGACAATAACCATTCCCAGAAGTTCCCGTTATGGATTGGTCCAAACACTGAAATAGCTGAAGAGTTTGGGCTTCAACAGATTTGGCTACAAGTGAGTGAGTTCAAAGCATTTTCTGTAGCTATATTGCTTTTGAAAGATTTGAATACTAAGTCAAACACTAATAACGTTATACCTTGTAAAAGCATCAATTGGGCCTTTAAAATTGAATACTTTACACTTTGCGTCACAAAGGAAGTACTGGAAGTACTTGCACTGCTGGTATAGTCATTATAATGACATTTCATATTATTTTTAATTTAGGTTCTTTTATGCCTTAAATATCTTAAAATCCATTGAGGCAATTATGCCCAAATTGTTTGAATACGTGACAAGATTCTGTCCTTCTAAAGTACACGTCAGTGCTTAAACACGTTGCTCTGTTGCAGCTCACTTACAAGCAAGTAGATATCATGGACACATGCAAGAGGTGTGACTTTATTTCAAGTGTCTTTTGTAATTTTTTAATATAAAATTGTAATCTTTAACAGAAACAGCTATCTGGCATTACAATCCTCAGAACTGCGCTAGCTACTAATCTGTTCACATTCCTCATTGCTTTGAGGAGCATTCCTGTATATTTATGGCAAATGTCCCAGCACCATCTTTCATATCCTTTTTAGTGATAATGTGTGTTCAGCTTTCAGCTGCAGAGGACTAAAAGAGCATTTCAAGCCCACACAAAGTCTGATGAGAGCTCACGGCTGTGCACAAGTCAGAACAGCAAGCTGCATGTTCCCTATTGCAGCAGTGAAGATGATCAGGATTTTATTTATATATGTATATATTTAAACATTACTCAAATAGCTTATATCAACTAGGCAAAATCTGAAAATCAGCATTTTTCTCTTTTTAAGTTCAGTGCTAGCAGAATAACTGATTTGATAAAACTATGAGAAAGTAGGAGGCTGAGGGTGGATTAAGATGCAGAGAAGTTTTCAATGAACAGCAAGTAAAAAGTCAGCCCGGGCAAGGCGTCACTTACCTTGTCAGTTTTTAACCTTCCCCCAGAGGCCCGTCCTGCAAATCCTTTCAAGTCCCATGTCCAGCTACCAGCGCTTTTGCTACCCATCTTTTCCTTCCCCTCCTCTGGCCATCGCCCCCCCTTCCCCCAGCTCCTCATTAAAAGGAAAGCTTCCAGGAGCTCTGGAGCAGCAGGCTCACGCTTTCAATCAAAGGAGATTGCTGAATAGCCCTCCACTCGCAGAGAGCTCAGTGGATCCAGAGTCAGGGCCCCTTCATTAATGAGAAAGGAGTCTGTCCACCTTCTGAAACCTTTCAGCGGTCCCCGAGGCTGCTTCAACCACACAACTTGCATTTCTCATAAATTTCCCCCCTGTGGCCACAGTTCCGTTTCTCTCTTTCTCTCCTTCATCTCTTGAAAATCAAACGCTCAAAGGTAATTTCCCTGCTCTTGCGCAAGTAGATCCCAAGGTTTCTGATCTTTATTTGCTCATTAGCAGGTGCCACTTCAGATTAATTCCCTCCTGTCCCTGGCCCCCAGACCCTTGGTTACAGTGGAAGCTCTTAGGGTAAATTAGTTGGGCTTAGAATTACAGACAAGGAAAATGAACACTTGTGTCAGGCTCGCCAGGCGTGTGCACAGCACAGGTCCGAGTGCTCGTTTTGGCTCTCAGGCTCAGTGGTTTCCACCCAGTCTTTTCACTCAAACCTCTTGTTTCAGTCCACACCCAAGGAGTTTTGTTTTGAGTTTTTAGGGGTTAGAATGAACCCTGAAAAATGAAATGCAAAGCTCGAAACAGAAGAGCTGCTGTTGTCTCTTTTGATCCAAGCTATTTTGCCACCTAAAAATCATCCTTAGCTCCTGAAACTTTGCTCTGGTTTGGTAAAAACCTCACTAGCCTAACATGTTTCATACTTAAACGAATCACGATACCTGCTTGCTTTGGGGAGATTTATTAGCTGTTTTTTTTTCCCCCACTAATTCTTGATCATAAATATTAATCTGACCTCAGCACCCCACCACATCAGCAATTATATATATTGTCACGTGTTGTCAGAAATGGAAAGGCAGTCTTTGTCAGGATTTCAAAACATATATGTGCATTTTTACTATGACTGTGTCTAAACTATGTCTGTAATGTTGAAGGAACTGTTACTGTCAATGAGAGGACAAATCGGTGAGGAAAGGCATCATGTGTAACTTCTGTTGGCTGGGTCCCAAGATGCAAGGAGCAAGTACCCAGCTGTTATTCAGTGGATGATCTCATAAATAATACCTTAGCCTGGGGACCAGAGTTTTGTTAGCGCTGCTGCTATGGTCACACGCAAACATAAATGACTTTGCCTGCAACAAGTGTGCAGGAAGATGCTTTGTATGTGGGAATGTGAATTGATGAGGAACGCATGCTCTATAGACTGGGTGTAGCTGACTATCAACTTAGGTTTTGATAGTGCCTTGACATCAGACAATTTAGTTCTTATAATATGCAAGCAACTACGGTGAATGGCCAAATTCAGGCTTCTGTTGGTCTTTAGACCCAACCCACTCCAAGTTAACTTTTTCTGGTGTTACAGTGAATAACTTTCCATTTGTTCCACTCCTGGTGGAGTGAGGAGGAAAAAGTCATAATATGTAAGAAAGAGGAAATAATATTTTGATTGTTGAGCTGTATTTGTTATTTTATGTTAATAGTACGTACACATTGAGGACAGAGTAACTGAAAGTGAAAATCTTAGTGAAAAGTACCTAGAATTCTTGAAGTAAAAACAGATAACTTGTCAAAACAAGCTGCGTGCAGTGAATATTTCCCTGGTAGAAAAGAACATCTAGAGGGTGTGCATCTGAGCTTCTGCGCCTGTGGTGTTAATTCCTGTGGGTGCTGACTGCTTGCTAATTTAAATAGCTCTTGCAAGTGCTCACAACCAGGGTATGAGTTGCTTGCAGGACCTTTCTCTGCCTGGTATTTGTGTAAAAGAATGCCCTTTCACTCCCTGCCGTCCTTTCAAACCAAAGGAGTGAGCTGCGGCCTGCCGCTGCCGCCGCCTGCCTCCCTGGGGACTGCGTGCCCCTCAGCCGCCCGGCCTCGCTCTCCGCCTATACGCTGCCCTTTGCAAAACACGATGCATAAAACTCCTCTCTTGGCACTGCCAGCGCATTGAAACAGACTTGCTGTTCCCCTGTACTCCAAGCAAGGTGCTGAGACCGCGAGTGCCCACCCCCGGCTGGCATTGCGGTGGCAGCCGGCAGCCCCGGCCTGGTGTGTGGGCAGAGCCAGCAGGGACAGCGCACGGGGTGGAAGGAGAGCACGGGTGGCCCTGGCCTTTGACCCGCTGCCTCTTGCTTCCCAAACCCCAGCTTTCATCCCAGCATTCATCACCCATTTTGCAGTCTGTCTTGGCTTCCTGCCTCTGGAAGTGCAGAGGTTTTTCAGGCCCTGACTGTGCAGTATTGTGCTTTTCTCAGGGTTTTTCCAGTTATCTCGCCATGAAGAACAAAACTCCTAGGCACAGCCGAAGCTCCTTATGGTAACTAAAACAGCACTGGAGTGTGTCAAGGATCCCTGACCCCAGCGGTTCACAGAAGTGTGGTTAAAACTTTTTGTCCTATTTCAGTTTTCTAAGGGAAAAGGGTTCAGCCTCTTCTAAATTCTGCCCAGTAGAAACTAAACTAAATGTTACTGTTATCTCTATTCTATATCCTCACTCTTTTAGAATTGATTAAAACTCTTTTACTGCCACGTGGGCTGCTCTGGATTTTCAGGTTATCCTTTGAATTATATATGGTTGTGTTGGATCAGTTACCTGCTTGCTTTTTTATTACTCCTAAATTTGAGAAAAGGCTAACAGGGATCTTCGGGGGGGAAAGGCCTGTGTTTATTCACACGAACAGCTCTGCAAGGTGTGGTACTGCCATACAGGAAGGTCCTTGCTTAAAACAATCTAAAACTTGGGCTCTGCCAGCCTTCGCCTTCTGTTCTGCTGCTGCAGAGGTCAACGAGTCAGGGGTCAGGGCATTCGCCAGTGACCGTGGTGCCGAACAGAGCCGCTAAGTGAGCGCACAGTGAGAGCTGGGCTCGCTGCTGCAGGGGCACGGGGCCACGAGCGAGGCCGGGCCTGGAGGCCGCAGGACCCTCACGTCCTGGGGTGCGCCTGCTTGTGGCCTCTGTTGCCTTCCCCTCTGCTGGCCTCAGCTCCCTGAGAACGGACGTGGTCGTCAGGTTGTTGCTGCGTGCTGAGGAAGTACCAAGTGCCTAGGGCAAGCTCTGATACCCAGAAAGTCTCTGAGATGTTATCTTTGTCCAGCAGTAGCTGAAGCTCTACGTCCTGCCCTCGGCCTGCTGACAAGTCGCCCTTTCCTTCAGTGCAAACCGCCCCTTAAGAACGGCGCTGCGAGCGGCTTTCACAGTGCGGTTCTGAGTCACGAAGCTGGAAGGTGCCGAGCAGATGCAATGCCTGTCAATTTGCCATGACTGATTACCAAAGAGGTCTGCCTCGTGCAGATTCTCCACTTCTTTCATATGCTCGAGGACTGCCCAACTTCTTTGTTTACTTTTTACTGTCTCATCCGCAATTAAAATGCGAGGATTCTGTTTTTGTAGAGATCTATCTAAATTAAGAAATCATTATTTATTTGTTTAGGCTACACAAATCAAATTTGATGTTCTCATTCAAAGCAGAGACTCTTTTCTTCTGGGTGTCATTAGTCTACAGAAAAAGCCATCGCACTCTAATATAATTCCTGAACCATTAATTATGTTATTGTTTTGCAGGAGGCAAAGTTTTAGTTGCTTCTAGTCTGTTCTTTAAACATCAGCTATTTATTTACTGTGCATCCTTACTCTTCCCTGAAGGCCTTCAGGATGAAACGTGTGAGGCTGCTGCTTCCCTGTCCTAACTGCCCCCTCCCTGCAAGCAGCACGGACTTGCTCTTCTCTTTGCAAATAAATATCAAAGTGAGCCGTATGTGTTACTCAGCGCTATCTCTGCAGGCATCGTCAGCAC
This sequence comes from Anser brachyrhynchus, assembly GCF_964034855.1. NCBI lineage: Eukaryota > Metazoa > Chordata > Aves > Anseriformes > Anatidae > Anser > Anser brachyrhynchus. Next base: position 12,098,095 of record NC_137700.1, read on the forward strand.
ATGAGATAAAAATAATGCTATCCAAGATGCATTATGGCTGTTCTTCCAGATTATTCTCAAAAAATCCAGTTTGGCTAAAATGATTGTACGTGTTACCGAGAGACTTGTGTTACAAGGTTAAAGCTTCAGTTGCTCTGCGCTATAAGGCCGTCTGTGTCTTGCATAAAAAATGAGTGGCATTCATTCCCGTTATTGCTCGGTGGCAGGAACAGTAATGGGATGCCCGTTGTTGATGGTGAACATGTAGTCTCTGAAAGCAAATTAAATTCTGGCCAGACTATTCCTAGCATGTGTTTTCCTAACTTTTTGCCCTTTGGTGGCTAAATTGTATTGGGTTTGTGTTTTGTGAATTGTTTTTATTACATTTTAAGGCCTGTTTCTCATTTTAAAAATAATTAAAACTTGTATCAGAAAATCAGATTTATTTTCAGCATTTCAAATCTGGTATTTTTCGCTGTCAGTTTCCCAACCTATTTCCTTCCTCAAGAGACTTAAATATGTGAACTTCTAAATACAGAGATGTGCACTTTTTCTTTCCTTCTCCTGTTTCTTTTCTTTTCAAGGGATTTTTTTTAGTGCCCGTGAGGCTGGAACTCTGGAGATTTCAAGCCTCTTTCATCCTCCAAAGTGTCAGCACTTTCAAAGAAGTGGGTTCCTGTACACTTCTTTTCATGTGCTCTGCTGTACTCTTTAAGCTCGACCTGTAAGCTCTCTCTGCAGGTGAGAAGGAAGCGTGGGCCGGAGACATGTTTACACCTTGGACTGTGTGCAGCAGAAATGATCACTGGGGAGAGGAGGGCACCCCACACAAGTGAGCTGCTCGTAGTCCAGAAGAATGACATTGCTTTTTGCATCTCCACCCTCTTTTTCTGGCTTCCTTCTGAAGTATGCTAGTAGCAAATCGATGCAGCGGACTGCCAGCTGAGTTGTAGGGTGCCTTAGCTTTCTGTTATTGTAGTGGAAAGCCCCATTAGAAACGGTCAAACAGAACCAACTATGTCAAGTCCATTTCTGGTGTAGTCTGTGATCTACAAACCCAAACTGCAAGAGCTATCAGTCTGCCTTCAACTAACATTTCTCATTCCTGGGATGCAGACCCCCAACTGGCAGGAGCAGCTCTGTCAAGGCTGAGTGCGTGGCTCCAGCCTGACCTGCCCACACAAACCAGCAGAGGGGTGGGCAAGGAGTGGGGATAGATCCTGCTCTCGTAACCAGACCCAGCAGTGGTGATGAGGAGGCCAGAGACTGATAGGGAAGGAATGGAATTAAGAATGGGACACAAGACAGCGTGTCCAGGTTAGCATGGAGAAGAGGATGATGCAGGGAGAGGGGAACATGCTGTGAGGGGAACGGCAGGAGAGATGGATGAGCTGGGGAAGGGTTGTGTGTAAGGAGCGGGTGCGGAAAAGAGGATGACGAAGTAGGCCATTTAAACCTTGTTAGAACTTCTCTCCACCCACACATCAGCCTGTTTCTTTCTCAGAGGAGAGAAAGGTGCTTCCCATGTCAATTTGAATGAAGAGTTTCAAGACAATGTCCTCTCAGATTGTGGATCTATTCTGCGCAAAAATAAATGACTGTTTAAAATGTACAACAACAACAAAAAATGTTAAAATTATGTATTGTATCAAGGGATGGTCACTTTCCTTTTGGCCTACACTCAGAAAATTTTTGATGTATAACTTTTAAGGGGTGCGGCTGCTTTACTGCTTTTGTTTAAAAGTGAGAGCAAAGGTGTCAGTGGAACACGTTTAGTATAATTAGAGAATATTGTCTGACAATTCAGGAGAGGATCTTCCGAACGTATTTCTTTGGGACATAACCTGTACCCTTTTGAGGAAAACTCTAATTCTGGCTGAAACCACCCTGCAAAGTTTTCAGCCCTTAAAGTGGAAAAAATTGACCCCCTATCTGTCACCAGGCAATTCTTAGAAGTTTGGTTCTTTCATATTCTTAGGGTGCAAACCATAGTTTGAGGATGTGAAGGCTTTCACAGAATCTTAATTGAGGTCTGCACAGTAATAACAGGCAAGATTCTGCAAAGCAGTTGTTTGAGCTTCTTGAAGATTTAATATTAATTTAATATTAATATAAAAAAATCTAGGATTGTATTAAGAAAAGTTATGCTCCTTCTTTCTGAGTGAAAAAAAGTACGACCAGGTTAAGAACAGGGCAAAACAATTTCTTGGACTTAATTTGGAAGAAAATTTAACAGTTTTGAAAAGGATCAAAATAGCAACCTGAAACATGTACTGTCACAGGTACACTGAGATTGCAAAGTTTTATGTAGAGGAAAATCCCAGGTTTCTTTTTTCTCTCTCTCTTTTTTTTTTTCCCCACTCCCATGGAAATAAAATAAATGCAGGATCTAGCTGTAACACCCTGTTATGTTAAACCTAACAGTGCACAATGCTTGGTCTGCTTCATGTTGCTGCATCCTTCAGAGTGTGCAGAAGTCGCTCTGGACAGTGGTGGTCCACAGCAGGCTGCCTGTCAGCTAGTCTCAGGCTCTGTTACAGAGCATGACGGGTGTACTGCAATTTCCCCGCTGCAGATAGGAATGTTTATTTTACTTAGAGGGTGCTAACTGTTTAGCTGTGGTATTTTGTACAGCGGTATGAAGATGATGAGAAGGGAACGCTTGGAAGAAAGGAAAAACGAAACCATCGTGGTGCTGTCAGAGGAGTAGATGTTACATGTGGGAGGTAAAGGCGTGGGGAAAAGGGATGACATTTACTGAACTTATTGCTCAGGCTCCTTGTAGTTCAGATGTGTCTGCTGATGGTATTTATAAGGGTAGCCCCCGTGTGAAAGGGAAGAAAAAGTGATCTCATGCTTAAAAAGGAAAAATAAAAAATCTCTTTCTGGTATCCATGCTGTCTAAAACATGAAGCATATTTAGCAATTCAAAGTAGTTCTTTGTGCCTTCTGAACTGTCAAATCTGCCACATACAAAGGCTACATCAATGAAAGGGCGTGTGTTACATTAGAAATATTTAATGGCAGTAAGTAAAGCCTGTTGAAAACATGAGAACAGACGTAAGGGTGCTTAGCTGTGTGCTGCTGTGCGTAACTGGGTGCCGCACAGCTCAGTTGCACAATTCTCCAAGCTGAAACATCACCAGCTATGCTGTGTGCAGTGTAATATCTACAACTGAACATCCTGTAGAAGACAAATGATACGCTATAAAGCTCCACAGAGAGAGCACCTACTGCTTTTTATTTGCTTTTTAAAAGTTTGGTGGGCAAAATGAGCGAGGCATCACTTTGTTATTAATATTTACTCCAGTGAATGAAGGAAAAATATTTAATGTGTTATTCTGATGCTATTAAGCTCCCAAAAGCTAACTACTGTGAAAGGGATGCTAACATAATATTTAGTTGTCTAGTTGGGGATTAATGGATTAGGATGCATAGTTAGTAAAAATCAGCACTTGTCACACCGATGTCAGTCCCATGAGCTGTAACCATCTTGAACATCTCCGTTGTTGTAGTAGTTTTCAATTCTGTTTCCCACTCCACAGAATTTCCCTAGAGATGCGATGGGTCAGCAGCAGGCCAAAGATGGGCTTCAGACCTAATCTAATCAATATTGTGACAAATGTAACGAAAGCAGCTGTGTCACCTTGGAATCCCAGTGCATTTTATCAGCTCTGCTCTTAATGGGATGTGACAGCGAGGTTGATCTGTGCCTCCTTAGGATAGGAGAGAAGTTGAGCAAGGGCTTGTGCAAGGATGGCTTTGTCACAAAAGGGTAATCCATCTCCATTTAGATCGCAGCTAAAGGTTGAAACTAAAGGTTTCCTTACTTATGCCTCAAACATCAAATAGCTATTTTAATAACCCTCATTTTCATGTGAACAGTTTATGTTTTTATTCATCTTTCAGCTCCTCTAACATGTCATCTCTATTAGAAGAGGTGGTAAGGTTCTGAAATTGGCTTCATGAATTAGAAAGCAGTAGTCACGGGCCTCATATGTATTCCAGGCAGAGCACTTTAACTTTGGTCCTCTGTAATGGCTCTATTTTATTGTGAATTGCCTCTTTTTGCTATCACATGCAATTAGATTACTTGTTCCACCAGTTGCTCATAAATTTAGCTGCCTGGTTTCTTCCCTTTGCTACCTTGGTCATCTTCAGTGATGCATTCTAGTGTGCAATCTCAAAATCTTTTGCTTCTCTAGTTTTGAGATGATGGCTTTGCTAAAGATTGTTTTTATGATAACCTCACTCTCTGTGCTTAGCGTTTTATATATTGTTATCAAATCTGACCATTTCTACCTCCATTTCTACTCAGCCTAGTATCTCTGCCCTGCTGGGTCTGCCGAGCCCCTTCATATTTTGACTCATGTTGTCTGTTGGCTTTATGGTTTCTCTGTTCTTACATGTCGTCCACATACTGTGATGCTCCTGTACCAGGTTATTCTCAAGGTGTTTGGTTGCTCTGTCCCTTTGGCCTTAACTTTCCACTGCAGGATGAGTGGCAATTAGTGTCAAAATGGTCTCATGCAGAAATCTCGTGAACTTGTAGTTTCGATATCTACAGGCTTACAGATCGATTACTATCATAGCAATTACTGTTGGTCAAGAAGCTCCCATATCTTATTCTTTTCCCTTGGGGAGATGACCTTTAAAGTATCGTGTGAAAATTTACCATTCTTCTCTACGCATTATATTTTAACATGAAAAATAATATTGCTTGTCCTTTAACTTGAGATTCAGAAACAGCTTACTCTTATTTTCAATTACTAAAGTTTTCTGTGTGAGGATTTCCATAAATTGCCTTGATGTGTAAATAGTGGAGCAAAGCTGCCTTATACTTTTTACTAATCCTGCAATTACGTTGCTGTAGAGCCTTTTTACCTTCCTTAATATGAAGCTAAACCCTCCTCTCACCTACTCCTTTACACAACCAGTGCAATAAGAATTATGGACGTGACAGCTAAATCCAGCTCTTAAATCCCAGGCATAGTAGCTATTAGTATTGCTGCTCACTGTTTCTCTCTAATAAGCTATAAGCAGTCCAATATCTTATTAGTTAATTTGAAAATCGTTTCTCAAGGGATTGCATGGCTTATGTGCATCAGGTCCCTACCAATCCACTTAAAGCTTAAATTCACCGGACTGAGAAACTCCAAGTGGGACTTTGCTGGCTGCAGCAGAACCATCCCCTTGTAAAGCGCTAGGATAGCATTTTTGGTCTAGCAGAAGTTGCACTGCAAACACCCCCTGAACAACATCTGGGGATGGTAATTCTCACATCTGAAAATTAGAGCTCTCACTTTCTAATTGTTTTCATTTTATTGTATTAAAACCTGCTACATTTTGGTCTTAAGGAAAATATTTATTTGGTTGTACTACCTAACAGATGGATTACTTTGTTGCTTGTTATTGCTCTTCATTTGTTTAATTAATTAAGCAGAGGAAAAAATGGGACTGAGAATGAAGTCTTTGCCCCAACATACCTAACTCTGACTTGAATATCTGAAACCTGCTGGTTGATGCTCCGGGTCTGGGATGGGTGGACCCCCGAAGGTAAATTGAAGCACCCCTGGGAGCTGAACACCCCTCGAGGTATTGCCTGGCTTTAAACCTGCCCGCACAATTCTGACCCACTGCACTTGGTGAACGTCTGTTCACACCACTCCTTCTGTCTTTTCTGGTATCCCACACTGGCAGCAAGAGGAAGAAATACTCATGTACCGCAGTAGCATGAAATATCAACCACTGTTTCCATTTCTCCACAACAGTATTGCACAAAGCCAACGCCACATAATCCTTACAGACTCCCTTCACCAAGGGTCCCTTCCGACCTGAATCATTCTGTGATTACATACGATTCAAACATGATGTAACACACAGAACCACCAGTGAATATACAAACTGCATCACATTTTTAAACATGCTTTCCCTGTACCGTCGTATTAAACACCTGCATGCACAGCTAGCCGCCCAAGAGCTTGCTGTCATCACTGCAGGAGCAGGATCTGCTCCCACCCTCATTTTCCCAGAGACGTGTGTGTCCCCTGTAAGGGGGGCACTGTGCCAAACTTACCGGGGTCTGCAGGAGCATCTCTGCTCACAGCTGGGCCTCTGCTGGTGCCCGAGGCCCTCCCTGCCGTGCCGCCGCTCCGTGTCCCCTCCGCGCTCAGGCAGAGCGTGCTGGCTGTGGGTGGGTGCTGTGGTTTCCATGCCAGTTATACCCCAGGAAAACTGAAAGCGCTGCCGAGGGTTGCGCGTGAGAGGAAACTCTGACGGCCCCGGCCTTCCACTACGTAGGTGTCATGTGCTGCAGCTGGTGATGGCTGGGCTGGGAACTTCCACGCTGGCCTCAGCCTCCCTTGAACTCCAGCCAAGCCACAGCTGCTCTGCTACCTGCCCTGCACATAGGTCCGTAGGAGTTCATATGCTGGGTAGGGCAGAGTATCGATGTGGTCAAGGAGAGGAAGAAGGTTTGGGGCAGGGATTTCTGTTTGGCCCACTGCTAATATTGTTGCTGCTAGAATCTCTCTGGCTTTGGTTTGGTTTGGTGTGATTTTAGAGCAACATTTCCCGGATGTTTCAATTTGATTATCTTTAGGGGGAACACACAAAATTCCTACACATGTATCTGGCAATTAGTTGCAGTATTTCCCATGGAAATCTGGCAGCTAGGAACTAACACTCTAGAATTAAGCTTGTTTTTTTTTTTTCAAAATCAATTTTCAGTTAACCATTCTTTGTACTTAATTTTTGCCCAGTAATATCTGCAGTATGCCCAGTACTTTTCAGAAGCTCAGTTAAATCATACAGAAACAATACTAGATGTGCTTTGATGGAAACCTGAATGGGTTTCCTGCATGGTATTGCATCTTTGCTAAATAAAATAATAACAAAGAATGAATTCTCTGTATACATATATGTCCACATTGTGAATTATTGCAAGAAGAGGCAAAGCAGAAAATAACAAAAGGAATTTTCTATATAGGTGGTGCTAGTTTGTAGTTAATGATGGCATGCTATTGGCTTTGTTGTTGTTTCTTATTTGTGTTGGATTTTGTATAGAGATATAGAAATAAGTATGTAGAAATAAGGAAAATGGGGAAACTGGGAAATTGCCATAGGAAATGAGGAAGAAGGTCCAAAGGTGATTGCTGAAGAGGATGGCATAATTTATGGAATTGGATGGAATTATTAAAGTATAAGACTGCCCAATATGAATTCTGAACAAAATAAGTCTCTAACTAGAAATTAGCCTACGCTAGTGCTTTCACATATGAAAGAAACTTTTACATAAAAATCATAAGAAGTAAAATAATACTTACTTTGCATTTCTTTACAGCAGCATTGCACAGTGGTTCTGCCATCCAGCCTTTCCCAGTGGGTGGACTTCCAGCTATTTCACTCTATGATTTTTGTCATGTGTCTTGCCTCCTTCCCCTTGAAATGAGGGGTGCAATGGATTACTATTCAGAACAGACTGTTATTTTAAACTGAAAATGCATTCTAGAATCAGAATAAGATCTGACGTGTAGCTTTAAAGAGGTGAGGTTCATAAGAAGGAGGAAATAGCACAAATTCTGGTATAGCAAAAAAGGGATAAAGGCAGAATTTCAGATGCTAGGTGAAGAGAAATAGGAAAGGAATTGGGAGCATGTCTGGGGTAAAACAAATGCCTCACACCGCCCCTGAAAAACAAAACAAAACACCACTACCAAAACACCCTAGTCTTGTAATAGTCCTTGAAAAACATTATCTAGAATAATATCAATAATATTTACATTGTTAAATTGACTAGTTATAAAAGTATGTGCTGAAAAGTGTTTAATAAAAGCTTTGGAATTTAAAATTCTGTTCCTTAGCATGGTTATGGTGATAGAAGAATTATAAATCTTTCTTCTTGAGAAGTACTATGGCAGCACAAAGGGAAGTGACAACACAATCGTATCTCATCAGAATGATGGGTAAATCATTAACTATATATTTTTAATATCTACTAAACTGTCTTCAATGTGACATAAAAATAAAGATACAAAGAAACTGGCAACCATTCTCTTGACACCTAAGATAAAATGTACTGAAGAGAATCCAAATTTGAGTACACAGTATTCAGAGATAATTTGCCACAGGCCAATTTTGGAGCAGAGTCCCATAGGCTTTTAGTAGGACTTGTTTTTTTTTTTTTTTTTTTTTTTTTTTTTTTTTTTTCTCTACAGGAAATTCATTGTTGCTGAATTACTAAGGTGAATTTGAAGTTGTGATTCTGAGTTGGGTGATTCTGTTGTTTGTGGCTTTAAGGCTTTTTATTTTTATTTATTTTTATTTTTTCCTCAAAATGAAATTAAAATAGCTTTAAGAAAGGCATGACAAAAGAGGGGGAAAAAAGCTCAATCTACTTCTGTGTCAGAGTAATCTCAGCTTTTTTGCCTTTTTTTTAGGGATAACCTTTTCTTTTGTCCTCTCCTGATCCAAATAGCTGACAGGTACTGAATTGCTGTGGCTGAAAAATTAAAATTTCCCTTCTTAAGGAAGCACAGCTAGGAAAATGTGTTTTAACGTCATTTATTTTTAAGTAGGGCACAAACTGGTTGTGCCTATAGCTGCAACCACTGGAAAGGGAGATTGAGGGCTGCTGTCAGATGATCCCTGTTGTGCCTACGATGTGCCTGTTGTATGCGTGGTCCTTACTGGTACTGAGTGCACATTTGCTCATATTAATATAAGGGTTTAATGCTGTGGTAGTGACTTGGCAGCCATAAGAAACTAAGGACAAAATCTTCATACACTTGCACCTTCAAGCCTGAATGTTTCACAGCGGTTCGATGTCGCCAGTTAATTTTGCTTTCAAGTAGTGCTTGTTCGACCTCCTTTACTTCAAACCAACTGTTGCAAAAATTCTAGGGCTCCTGTGGTCTCCATTTTGGCAATTTTAATCCAAAGTAACTCTCTGGTTTCAAAACAAAATGTTATTTCTTTGATTTTCATTATCCAAACATAAGGAAATATAGGAAGTGAGCAAGTAATTAGAAAAATGCAATTTTGAGTTGGACGTAATATATTGTTCTGTTACTTTTATATGATGCAAGGCTTCTCCTTGTTAAAAAGATCAGTGAAAAAATGCTGCTCCAATTCTATGCTAACAGCTGCAGATTTTGCCTGAAACTGAAGTGAAAACGTTGTTTTGATTGCAGTACTTAAAAATAAAATAAAAATCAATGAATAACTATGTTCCTGATTTGGGAGAGCTTCTCTAAGGACCTTGAGGATGAGGATGACTCCATACAGGTAACTGAGAGATCTGCTGGCAGGCCTCTCTAAGCCCAGCTGCAGAAGCTATCAGAACCTAACACAGTTAAGAGCACACATCTGTATTTAGGTTGCATTATTAGTAAGTACAGTTTCTGGGAAACCAGCTGTGTTTGTGCAGCTTCCTTGTCAAGGTTTCTCATTCAGTAAAGCCTGCAGTGCCGTAATGCCACACGTACGGACTTCCCGTGGAAAGGCAGCTCTCGCTTTTCCTGCCTACTTGTGAGGATGACAAAAAGCCTAGAGCAGGACCTATTGCTTGAGAATTAGAGAAAACCTCATAACACCGTAGCCTAAATGGGATCCACGTGAAGTTCCTGACCTTCAGCCCTAGTGAGATGTGACCTGCTGTAGTTGCTAAGTTTTGAACTGGGCGCATGCGTGGCTGCGATCCACGCTTGCTCTATCTTTTCTTACCCTACTTCTCACAACCACGTCTCACCCCTGAAAACACTGGATAGGGCTCGGTTTTGAAGGAAGCTGGGTTGCCCATATAGGGTTAAGCCAGGCTGTGACTTCAAACAACGCAGGCAGCCAGCTTCCCTTTTTGTAAAGAGAGCAGCTTCCTGCCAGCCCCGTACTGCAGTACAGCCCTGTGCAGAGCATGGAAACCCCCATCCCCCTCAGTGCTATGTAGTGGAACCTACAGCAAGTGTAAAAACACAACGAACGGCGCGTTTATTTTTGGAGAAGTGGGAAACTGCTGTGGGAGTGAAAATTTCTCGTGTTTTTTTTTTTTTTTTTTTTTTCATCATCCACCCACTTACTTGAATGTAGTTGTTTGGGGGAAAGGACCAAAAAAAAAAGAGAAGCTAATAAAGTCCCAAAGAAATTGTTGAATTTTGGGGGATGTTTTTGAAGAACTGAAGATCACATTTGGTGTTAGAGAATACAATAGTGATGTCCCTTACGCTCCATCTTCCTTCCTGAGGTATTACGATGGCAAGATAAAAAATAATTTCCCAAATACAGTTTTTAAATGTGCTAGCGCTATTTATTGCTGACAGCAAACAGTTGCATTTTTTCCTAATATAAAAGACCCATACATGCTGCAGGCTTAAAATCAGAAGAGCTTTACTTCCCAAGAAATCTGCTAGAACCATGTAGAACAAAAGAGGTGCCTTTTGGAGGCAGGTTGTGATTAACGCGACGAGTTGCGATCACAGAGATAGCCTTCGTTTCTCATTGGAGGTGACTGCCTTTGGGAGGAGACGCTTCTTTTTCCCTCTGTTTGCGTGTGCGAAGGTCGGCTCCAAGTGCTTGGCAGCAGAGTCCCTGTCTGAATGTTACTCTTGCAGTTTGGTTTTGATGGAGTGTTATCTTTAAGCAATGTCAAGGCCACAACAACGTATGAATATAGATTTCGTTTCACTTCTTTGTACCTGCATAGTGTCTGTATTTTGACTTATAGTTCGTTAAGCTGATAAAAGTTGTCTTGGTGTCACCTCCTGCTCAGTACCAGTTTGTTTTTGTCACTCAGCACCACTGACTCTGCTGTTAGCAAAATGGAAAGAAGGCAAAGCTTTACAAAGGGGTGGTGAATACATGGAGCTTAACAGTTTTGTGTTCCATAATAGTTGAGGACGGTGAGTAGCTGGTTAGCAAAAGATGTGTAGGAAGCTGTCATGGTATGGGTTCTTGGAAAGTCCATCAGGTTGAGGGATGGAGAGGTCACAGAACACAGTGCCGAGACATTTTCAGTTGTCTGGCTGCTACTGGGGTAGCCAGTGAACCTTCAGAGTCTACAGACTTCTCTGTGATGGAGTTGCTGTGTTTGTAATGGTATATGCTGTTGCACAAAGGAAAGCTACACCTGTTTTCTGACTGTCAGGTGCCCATGGCACCAGCAATGGGAGTGGTGGCAGGAGCAGAGCAGCAGAGCACCTGTGGACACGAGCATGCCCTGCTGGTGGCTGCTGCTGTGTACGGCTGCCAGCAGCTGGAAGGAGCCCCAGAGAAGGTCTGAGCACGTGTGGTTCAAAAAGGTCCGGATACATATAGGCCTGTACCTATAGCAGGAGAATTTTCTCGTGGCTGGGCTGAACTGTGCCACTCCTCGTACACATGGGGCTTGTTTCATGGTATCCTGCCTACAGGAGCACGGTCTGATATGGGGCGGGCAGCAACACAGCCTGCAGAAAGTGGTGGCTGCTCTGCTCTTCTGCTGCTCCACCATCACTGTAAAATAGGGCTGTCAGGATTGCAGGAACAGTGCTTTTACTGGGCATTACTTGATGTTGAAACTTGTATCTTATTTTGAAAGTCAGCTTGGGAAAGTTAAAAGTGAAAGAGAACAGTCATGCTTTTTCAATATGCAGGAATTTTAGTGTTTTCTATTTCAAATGATTAATTTAGTAGAGAAGATTTTGAGGAATGTTTGTCATCTCCTCTGAACTATTTCTTGTACATGATGAATAAAACTGTTCCCCTTCAGTTTTATTTAAAGTAGGAAAGAGGAAGCACTCTAAAAAAGGCCCAGAATATCATCACTTGATGTCTGATTTGTGGCTTTCCAAAGATTATCTTTGATTACCCAATGTAACTTGTTGTTTTAGAGAGAGTTTTGGTGAGAAAGAGGAATTTTGAGCTTGAAACCAGCATCTGTGTTTGAGAGAAAGCCTCTTTGTTACTTCTGATAACCATGATAATGGGATCTAAACTAAGGTTGGCTGTGTTTGTCGGTAATAATTACAGAACGTACACTAAGGCACACATGCGCACTGACAGTTTTTGTATATATACTGGTACTGTAAATCTGATTACAGCAGTGTAATCTTGGGAGTGTCTGAAGATGTAAATTGGGACCGAGACCAGATTCTGGATCCCTTTGAGGAATGGGATAGGTCAGTATGGTTGTGTGTCAGCTCCCTTGTCTCTGCTTTGGTATGTGTGTGGCTACGTTGGCATTGACTTTTTTTTCTGAAAACTTGGAGTAATGAAGGATGGAATATATATATATATTTCCATTTCTTAGTAACAGTTTCACCTTCATCCATGTCCTAATGAGAATTTTGATTTCATTTTCACTTTGAAAAGTGGAAATGGGCACCTGATTGGTAAGGCTGTGCTATGCCTTACTGTTTCATCATGTAGGAGTCATTACGATGTTGAATACGGGGGTTAAATTACTTGTACTAAGTCTGCTGTTTTTTTGTTTAAAGGGATTTCTATTTGCAAAACAGAAGTGGAACTTCTGGCTGTAGAATTGCTGTGCACTTTTAGGAAATAAGCTATTTACTGGGGATTTCCTTGGTGAAGTGGATTGCCTGGCACAGGCTCAACGTTTGCAAGATTTGAGCCAAATTTTCAGCGGACACTATCTCAATTTTTGATCATCTTTCTTAGCACAAATATTTATACTCAGATCACATTGGAAGATTATTTTCCTCCCAAAACAAGTGTCATAACCGGTGAATCACTTCAGATTTGCATTCATGATGAACCATCATTTGTCTACTACTAAACACTCTCTGGTTGAAAAGTTGTGTTAAAACGAAGTGGACTTCCTCGGTTTGCGTTATTGTAAGGGCAGTGTTTTAGTTGATTGGTATTGAGGTAGCTCCCTGTAGCTTGCCTGTTCAAAGGGAGCCATCAGTGTATGACCTGATGTTTTCAGCTACTCCCTGTGGCCACAGTCTTGTGCTTTTGATGTCCCCCAATAGGTCCCAGAATAGAATGAGGATCCTCAGAAGGGCGTGAGACCTCAGGCGGTCACCTCGTGACCAAAGCAGAAGCTGCGGAAAAAACAGCTATCCCTAATTCTGAAAGGAAATGCCCAGCAGCTCAGCTGAAAATAAAATAAAATAAAAAATCCAGCTTGGAAAGCACCAAAAGATTTCTCACATAAATCTTCAGCATTTTTCTTGTTTACAGGCAACTCCAAACTCTTTGCTGGCAAAGTGGTTCCTACAGTCACCATATGGGAGTTGTTACAAAAGGTGTTTGAAAGTGATCGTGTGAAAGGTGAACAGGTTTGAGAAGCAGACTTTATTCCAAGAAAAAAGGCAATTTGAGCTGGAGAGACACAATACTTCTTGGAAAAAGAGGATGGCTGGTGTTGCAGCCAGGATGCTTCATTGGATTTAGGTGAAAAGGAAGTGAAAAAAAGCTCGGGCTCGGCATGTGTCATGTAGCCACAAAAAGCCTGACAGAAATTAGGAGTTTGAAATTCTCTGCTAATAAAGCATTGCCCTTTTGGTAATACAGACCTACAAACTAAGTATGGGTACTCCAGGATCTGGGCTGAGGGCCAGCAGGCGGTGACCTTGGCTTCTGGAATGAATGGCGGTGTTGTTGGTTTGCTCAGTGACATGTCGTTTTCTTGGTAGATGTAAAAGGGCGCTCTACGGAAAATTGACTTGAATGAATAAGTTAAGCTTGCTGTGACAAATGGGACCAAAGAAAACAACAAACCAGCCCTGCTGCAGCTTGGTCACCATGTCACATCACTCTGTAGAAAACGTCCAGGGAAGGCTCAGCCAGAAGCTCCTGCCAGGTTCTTGTCTCACAGCTGCGCGCTGTGTAGAGAAGAAAGCCCGCGGCTCATTTGTCAGGATGAGGCGGTAAGGGCAATGTTAGACACTTGGCTCCAGAATACCAGTGGGTTTGTTTTATTGGTCATATCCTTTCTTTCCCGAGCATTTGCTTGAGCGTGTTTTCCTTTGTTACTTAATACTGGGTAGAGGCATCCTTGGCTTTTCACAGGTTTCTGGATGGAGCTGTCAGAACAGAGCACGACGATGGGAGAAGACCAATGCTAGCATGCTTTAGCAAGGTGCGAGCAGTGTTTCCATACCAGAGGGCTCCCCGGGCAGTATTGGTGTTGGCAGTAGACTTGCTGTCTGAAGCAGCGATGAAGCCCTGAGCTGTGGTGTGCTGGCCAGGGGCCACGTGGCATTCTGTTCTCCCGTGGCTGCAAGTGTGGAGAGGATTGATGGGAGCATTGATGGGTGAAATTGTGTGTTCCCTATTATGTGAGAAGTTAGTTTAGATGATGATTTTGTTCCCTTCTGGCTTCCAGATCTGTGAATTGCTTTAAGAGGGAATGAATCCGATAATAAAGACTGGCAGTGGTTGCTATCTGAAGACAGATTAGAGATATTTGTTTGAAGGATGTTGTTTTCAGTTGCTTGGGGGTGAGCACCTACATTAAAACAAACCAAATGCAGATGACAGTGGTGTCATCTACTATGAGATGCTGTGCCTGCAATCCTGTTTCCCAGAGAAGAACACTGTGCTCAGAGCATCATGGTTAACAAGGAGGGGTTTTTCTTTGCCAAAAGCGCAGGCCACCTCTCCTTCTTTGGATAGTTTTAGTGTCCCACACCACTGTGGTGCTTCATTTATTTATTTTTAACAGTGAGTGTTTGGCTGTGCTCCAGTGCTTTGGGTGTGGACATCACATAGAGAGAAAAGCAGAAAGAATAGGAAACTATCCCACCCTATTGCCTTTCCTTCAAGCAACTCCACATCTCTCTACCACCCTTTTCTCATAGCCGGTGGGCAACGGTAGCTGGTGATCTGATGCTGATTGTTGCTGAGCCTTTCTCCCTACTGAAATGTCTCCATCCTAGTTCACAGTTTGAAAAAATGACAGCACCTATTTATTGGAAAAAATGTCTCACGTATTACACACTTTCTGCTATGAGCAAGAAAGTTGTCCTTGATAATTAAAGAAATGACAGTCATCCCCACAGAGACGCAGGAAAAAAATAAATTCACAACTGGGTGCTAACAATGATTATTGATACATACATCTAACCCTAGAGGAAAATACCTGCAATTTTGAGTCCCTTGACCTCTGTTGCAGCCAGCAACAGCACTGTTAGCAGTTCCGTGCATTTAGGATTCCCTGCAGTGCCCGGTAAAATCTTCTTGGGTTTTTGGAGTGTGTTCAGATTACACTGCTTTGAAAGCCAGTGTTGGCATTTAGCTCAGACTTAACCTGGTCAACTAATTCTGGTGGCCAGAATGAGCTGAGGTGCCAGGCATATAATGTATTAGTGCTGGAGACTGCCCTGGTCCCTGGAAAGTGTCAGGGGCTGAAGGCAGAGCCAGGTGAAGAACCCAGCTCCCACGACACCCAGTCCTGTGACCCATTCAGCCAATTTACTCGTACCAAACCCACCAGGAAACCTAGAGCAAAACTATCTCGTTTGGCTTTTCCTCACTGCTTTGCAGGTATGTGTAGGTGGACTTTTCTCCATGCAGCTTTCCAGTAAAGATAACACTAGTTTGTACAAAAGAAGTCATTTCAGGTGCCTCTTCACTTGCACTGAATTCAAAGGAGGCTTCATAAAGGAAAATAAAATAGTCTTGTAAAGCTTATTCATAATTAATCATAGCCCTATGAAAGTGAGTTCTGTTTTCCTATAGATAGTTAACATAAGCATATGATCTCCTGTGGGAAGCCTGATTAGTCTGTATTTAATGAGCCTAATGCAATTCTGTCTACTGAGGTCAGTGCCAGAATGCCAAAATATTTTCCAATACGTTTCTGAGTATTAAGTTCTCCCTTATCATCATTCTCTGATCCTAAATACATCTTAGATGATGTGGAAGGCAGGTACTTGTATTATTATTTTTTTTTCCAGTAACTGAAAAAGAAGTTTTCCCTGGGTTACTAGATGTTAAAACTGAATTACTAACAGGGTTCTTTCATCTTTATTTATTTATTATTTTTTTGTAATTTTTCCAATTACTGTAGCATGTAGGGATATTAGCAGTGGTTGTTCTCTTAATATCATGGGTGGAAGTTATGTGATTTTTTTTTCTTTGCTGTATTATCTTATCACTGTGCATGCTTCTCTTGACAAGAATGTTCTGTAGTTTAGATTAGATATTTACAGATTAAATAGATTTTTCATTTTGACTTGCGAATTATAGAGATAATCTCATGAAGTTGTTTTCATTCCCAAGTAGGTGGGAGACTGACTGCCAGGAGAGACTGACTGTCAGGAGACTGACATCTATTTTATGCAACAAAGGCTTTCAGTGGTGTGGGGTTTGTTTTACTTGCTGGAAGAGCATCATAGGAATGGGGCCTGGAAGAGACCTGAGGTCTCTCACTTAAAATCCACCAAAGATAAAGTGCCCAATATTCTTGGCACATCGTTTTGCAATGTTTCTTGAAAGGTTTTAATGAAGGAGTGAGGGATTTCTATCATAACCCCTTCTGTTTTCTGCTTTGTGTGCATGTTGCAAACAAAACAGTCATGGTGTTTGCCTGTAAGATGTCTTCCTGTATTTTTCATTTCTCTAGCTTTTTCCTAGGCACTTCCTGGGTTTTTGTAGTTTGGAGCTCAAGTTTGGGCTCTTTTCCAGCTGGAGAAATGCCAGCATTGAAACTAGTGGAATCATTGCCACCACTGCTTGCATATAACATTCCTCTCATCTCTTATTTATTTTTTTTTTAATTTTTTTTTAGCAGTCGCTCTGAGTCACATTATCGGCTCCTATCATGATCCACTGCACCTCCTGCCTAATGAGTTCTCCTGGTTGTGTTAGCGCGTTTGCTTGCAGTTCTCCACTCATCGCGCACATGTCTAATCTGAATTTTGTCCTGTTATTTTTAAGTTCTGGTTTGTTAGGAACACTTTGAATTTTAATGCCTTCTTCCTGAGTACGTCTCCACCCACTCTGGTAACTTTCCCAAGTTTCTCATGTGTCGTTTATGCCGCTGACGGTGGTGTTAATGGACTCCTGAACACACTGGGCAGCACGCAGCGCAGCCCCCGTACCGTCCCACTGGAGACAGCTTGCTAATAGGGCAACCAGACACTGATCACTGTGGCTCCATTAGGATTTTCCAGCTGATTGTGCATCCTGCTTATGGTCATTCCCTGCGGAGGAAACTTTCTCTGGCCCCATTTAAGAACGCCCTCTGTGACAGAGCAAATAGCTTTAACCTAGTTGAGACGTGTCACTCTGACTGCTCCCTCCTAGCCACCAGGCCAGTTATCTTGTCAAGGAGGGAAATTAGATTGCTTTGACGTGATCTGTTCTTGACAAGTTCGTGTGGGCTATTTCTCATGGCTTTTTGTGCTCTAGGAGCTTACAGATTGACTGATTTTCTTCCTGGGTCTGCCTGAGCATTACAATTAGCGTCCTTGTATTTAACACAGCGAGTCCTACCCATTTCCACCTCCTAAAATACTGCATTTGTCTTTCTCCAGTATTTGAGTGTCTCCCCGTCTATGCTCCGCGATGCTTACAGAACAGAACTTTACGGAGTTGGCACAAATGGAAAACTAATTACATGTCTATTCTCATGAGCTTCTCATCTGAATGCTGCAGCTATTAGAGGATTAATTAGCTTGAACAAACATCAGATGTTTACAGCTAACGGATGTTTCAGCTTTACGTCATGCACAATACTATTATGATAAACTTGGTGTGATTTTTGCACACAAACTTCAGCGACAACAAATCCTTGGTACAGTACAGCAAGTTTGCAGGGAAACTTCTGCTATTTTTACACCAACACACTAACTGCCCTGCTCCAAATAGACACTTGAGCCCTTTCAACAGCTCCTGAGAGAAGCACGCCTGCAATCCACCTTAGCAACAGTTGCTCAAATATGTCTGCTTATCTTGAACAAAAAGGGTTAACAGCCAAAACTGATGCTGATCCATTTGTATTCCTCCAATCTAAAGAAGCAGAAAAAATAGGGCAAACCAGGGGTGTAACCGAAGTGTCAAAATCCAGGGGGATCCCCCTTTTCCATAGTTGCATTGTGCAGCAAAGCATTTGTTGCTGTATTTGACATCTTTTTGCAGATCTTTACAAAATATGTGTGTAGCCATTTAAAATTTCCTTGATGTCAAAGAGATTATTCATGAGCTTAGCATTAAGCATACTTCCAAGAAGTCACACGACTGCAAGTATTGCTTCCAGCAAATCTGTTATGTTTCTTCTGAGCATTATCACAAGTTCAACTGATGGCATTTGAGAAAGCAAACCCCTCTGAGTCTCTTTGCTACCCACTCATGGTTTCCTGTTTCTCGGGCTGGTACGCCCTCTTCTTGCTTGCCGTTACTCTCACCCACAGTCTTTAACCCTCAAAATCTCAGTGTCCATCTATCTCAGGGCTACAAGTTATGATAAAAAAAGACACTTTGGCTGCATTAGTTCTAGTAAAACCATTAAGATAAGGTATTCTCTGGATGTAAACTGCTTGGGTTATGTTTGCAGAAAGAATTCATCTGTGTCATTTAGTGTCTACTCTATTTTAGAACTGAATTTGTAGAGGGTAGCCGTCAGCTATCTTCCTAGCACCTTACAAGCCAGCTGTGAAAAACCCTGTCCTGAATACAGACAAGTACAATTTATCATTCAGATTGTGTATTTTTAAGGAGTCCCTGTCAGCCAAGGAGACATGGTCTCTTGTTTCCAGAGGGGAAGCAGTTTATGTTGAATATTGAGGCATAACAACAGAGCATCTGATTCAGAAAAATTAGCAAATTATTCTAATTTTTCATCTCTTGGGTTTAGATTTGATATCAAGGGAAACTTTGTCAGATGTCTCATGAACAGATCCTGTTAATAGTTACAAATTTAGCAGGACTGTTGTGCACTAAATAAAGTTCATGTAAATGCCATCAACCTATGCTAAACGGGGTAATCCTTGGCCTGTTTGTGTGATTTAAACACAGACAATCTCTGTTCTTTTGTAAGTGTTCTTCTGTGCACGGATAATGACCAGGGGCATTAACAACAGACGTGTGATGACTTGTTTGCAGAGGTTTTATAACATCATTCCCAAATCTAGTGAGCAGAGGAAGCTTTCTAGGGTACTAATTCATTTTTAGTGTTAACAGGAAAAAATGAATAGTTAATTGGAGTACTCTGAAAATAATGATGAGCTTGCTAGGAAGCAAAAATACCACTGTACGTTATTCCCCAGAACATTTATGGATGGGTCCTTCACCATACGTGCAAGGCAAGGTAGGGGAGCCTGTGGAAGCTGGCAGAACTACTACATAAAATACTGTGCATAAAGAGAGGTATTTTGTGCTTGGTGTTGCAAATAAGCTTTTGTCTTTCAGAGATTACAAATTCCCAGTCTAACCTTTTGGAGCATTACTTCAGTTCACACTTAATCAATTCTAAGTATAACTTTCCATATGTTCAGATCTAGATTTACTTCTTTGTGTTATAAAGCTTTTTGTAATTATACAGTTAAATGTCTCTCCTTTTTTGTCAGCTTAGAAAAGAAGCATTATTTGTTTGGAGGTAGTTGCAATCTAATTTGACTGCATTTATTTCAATGTTCTTCTCCATGGAAATTGCCATTATATTTTATTTCAGAAAAGTTTATTTGACAGTTTGGAATTTTTAGCTTGCTAAATCAGCTGTAAACCTTAATCTCTCTGTGCTGTAGTAATGATGATCTTTAAAGGTAAAAGCAATTAGCTCATAAACAGATTTTTAATTTCTTTTTCAATTAACTCTTAGATTTGGCTCACGGCGATTTTTATTTATTTATTTTTTATTTTTTACGAAGCCATAATAATATTTTTCTTGGTCACCTTTGGCAATTTTGATGCTTTTGAATTGTAAATAATGTGCTGAGGAAATCAAAAAGAAGTCATCAGTGGTGAAATTGTTCATACTTCAGAAAGCAGGAGGCGGCGTCAATATGTTAATTCTCTCACTTAGATCCCCATTCACAAACGCATCTTAAGCATTGCCATCCATTGGGTTTATAACTATACGGTTCTGAACTGGGATACCAGGCTTATCTGAACTAGTATGAAGGTGCCAGTTTATCTTAACAGATGGTAAGGGTACCGTGACAGCTTAGTGCTCTGGGATCTGAGTTAGAAAGGACTTTGAACAAGAGCACTGTTAAAGTACTGTCATTGGCCTGTTGAGCAAAACATGCAAGATTTCAGTTCTTTGTGCTTCTTTAATACTCTATTATAGGTTGTGGTGGAATAATAATTCCAAATAACTCTGCTGCGAACTATAAAGTAGTGCCTCCATGCCAATAGCACCAGCTAATATTGTCTTGCTCCCGGCCTTTTCCATTCAAGCAGAGGCTGACTGGCCCCTTGAATACAGAAGACTGATTGTTAGATAGGTTGGTGTAATAGACTTGCTAGTTCTGTGAGAATTGTATGGATATCAATTTGTGTCTATATGTACATATATATACATATGTAATTGCATTATTTAATTAAAAGAAAAACTCTGTATAGTGCTTGCAATAATCTCATTTGGATTACTTAATTGTACGTCAGTGGTTTTGCATGTGAGATGCTGGTGGTGATTAGGATGGGGGAGGGGAAGAGTGGATGCAATAGCTACTGGAAAGTTTGTATTCACAGAGTCACTTGGAAATATAACTTGAGATGAGCATACCACCAGTTGTGCAAATATCTATCAGTAAGTTAGTTCTCTAGGACCGTGCACAGCCCGAGCACTAGAAATAACCGGCAGCCTGTGGCTGGCTTGCTCTTTGCCAGCAGCCCGGTGTCTGTGCTTCGGGAGGAGAGGCTGCAGACCTCGCTGTCAGTCCCAGCAAGCTCAGCGGTGCTGCAGGCTGGGGAGAATACAGAGGCACAGAGCAGGGCAGGATAAGAGGTGCCTCTGAAGCTGATCTTATTTGCCTTTTGAGGACTGTCATGCTGTGGGGCTGTAGTGGTCTCTGACTGTAAGGTTTCTGTCACGTAGATATGACGTTGAATACATGAAACCATTTTTCTCTGCTAGACATATCAATGCAAAGGATCAAGCAATGATTTTCCAAATGGTACAGAGAAAACCATCTGGATCCAGAATTCAAGCTGGAGCTTACTGTATTTCTGTTAAAGGAATGCTAATTTTCTTATTATTCCTGCGTCTGCCTTTGGTGGGTGTTTACGGAGTGGCGCTTGTTTGCTGCTGTTTCCCTGGTCTTCCAACCCAAAGCCCATACCCTGTGCCTTTAGCAAATGGACTAATATAGAGACTCAGTCACTTTGCTTTGCTCTTCTGTGTATTTCATTAGGAAAGCTTAAAAACAAACAAAACAGCCCACAAACCAACGCATACTTTTAGCTTGCAATTTATCAAGAACAAGTGCTCTTTTTGCTGTGAGAGCATTTTGGTTCTGTAAAATGTATTGCTACTGTACCTATTTTGATGTTTTGTAACAAGTAACAAATGGTAGATGTTGCTAAAGATTCTTTGAGCTGCTCTTGATAGCTGTCCCAAGGAATAAAATGAGGGAAAGCAACCTGCTTTGTTTTTACAGTTCCCGTTCTGGGAAATGTCAAAAGAGAAACCCTTGCTGCTGAGTTGCCTTCACACCTGACAGGCCTCCGGTTAGAGCTGCTTCACAAGGTAAGTGCACTTCCCACTCTTCTCCTGCGCCTGGGGCTGCGGGGTGGACAGGAGGAGGAAGGAGGGATCGCCCTGTGCTCCGCCTGCCAGGAGGAAGGGTGAACCCCCGGGGCACAGCTTGCAGCGGTTACAACTCAGATGCCTGACCTGGGATTTCTGCATGATTTTTCAGATCTATTCAGTGTTCATTGTCGTCACCCAACGTTGCAAGAAAGTTGTCTGACTTCTGATCGTTTGGTTAGCTTCCTACAGACTTAGTATGTTGACATGGATGGGTGAAAACTGTGATCTGTGCTGGGAACTGATGTGGAAAGAAGGGACAAAATACACGGCGGGGAAGTATTGGGATTTAGTGATGTATCTCAAATGCCCGCTTGCCTGAGAGTTTGGTACAGTCCCTGTGTGTGAACATCTTGAGGTGACTTTTGGTGCAGTAAGACTGTAGTCTGGAAATGTAGGCAAAGAATACTGATATTTCCAGTCCTATCCTAATGTTCCATTCAGTTCTTAATCCTCAACATTTTTGTCTAGATGCTCCCAGTTATACCAGTGCATTTCACGGATATGCACAATAATTCTAGGGGATTATTGACTTGCTTTTCCAGCTCCCTTTCTCACTTGTTAACTGTTTCTGCAAAGATATTTTACTTGGAAACTTATGAAAGTAAAATATCCGACTTCGCTGTTACTGAAGTCTGATTTTTGGCTGCCTAGTAGAGTTGGCTGTAGCATGAAGCATATTTTTCCTTCAGCTCAGACTGATGAATTAGATATTATAGCTTAGTAAATTAAAAGAGGCTAAGAAATGCAGTTTGATGCAAACTAATGCAACTATTTTCAAATACAAAAATTGTCTGGCTGCCATTTTGCACTAAAACAGAAGAAAATAATAGATTGTTTATCAGTGAGGCAGTTTTACTTTCTGGGTTGGAAAGCCTATTTGCTGTCTGACATTGATTTCTACGTGCCTTTTCTATCTGAGGAGACTGGGTTTTAAGAGTAATGGGTCCAGTCACCCGTGGGTGGAGAGGTGTCCCTATCATCACGGGCAGGAGGAGACCTTTGCTCATAGTCTTGGCAGAGAGGCCACGGAGTAATGCTGCGTAGACCCAGGATATCCCCTGCCAGCTTAGAGGTGATCCTTTCAGGGCAGTGGGAGGGCAGCATGTGTAAGGGAAACGTGCCCTCAGGATGCCTGCGCTGCATCTGTCATTCAGGTAAACAGGCGGCTTTACTCCCAGAAGCCATCAGTTTGTCGTTCTCTATGTATATTAAAATTCATCTTGAAATACAACCAAAAATATTCTTATCAGCTCCGGAAAATTCCACAGGTGTAAAAGAGCGAGAAGTGTAAGAAAATTTGAAATGTTCTGCTCTTATTAAAAGATGTCATAGAACCACTTCTGATAATTTTATGTAATGCCTTTACAAATGAAAATTTGTAGCTAATGCAAAATAAACTCTGACAAGGAACCTCATAGTAATTTTTGGTGTTCCTTGCTCCACAAAGGCATTCCATAAGCTCATCTAAAAGGATTTTGTACAGAGCTGATAAGAATGTATTCTGTACATGGTCTCCTACTGAAAACAACGCTATACTTAGGTTTTATTAATTAAGAATTTCCCATAAGCAACAGTATGTGTGGTTTTAATATTGAGCCCTGTGAGGGGAGCCATAAAACTAGTTGCACGATGACAGTGTGGATAGTTTAACCCCCTTTTGTCTGGAGCTTCTGGAGCCAGCGTAGCTGGATGATACTTCCAATTATTATAAATGGTTTGCGATTTGAAGGAGCTGTGTTTTGCCAAGTTGTGTGAGTATGTAGTGAAAACATAATATGCTAGTTCAACCGAGCGCTGCTCTGTGTATAATTTTAGCCTGGCAAATCATTATATTGTGCTAAAAGCTTGCTACAACCTTACTGTTGTAAAGCATTAACAGTGTCTGTAGGCCTCCACCTCTATTAAGTCAAATCCATTATAAATGCATCTCTAATGACATGTGTTTTGCTGTGGACTAGGAAATGCTTTCTCCCCACCAAGCATTTCACTTTGACATGGAGGGCAGTCCACAGTAAATACAAGTTATTTGAATCAGTACAACGTGGGAGATGCTCAAAAATCTGTAACAGAGTCTTCCCTGTTACTCCCAACACCAGTGCTTTGCCTGGAAACCTTACGGATTCATTCACTAAACTCAGAACCATCTGGCAGTGATAAAGCGTAGCACATACCCTGCAACTTGCACACAAAGCAGTAATTGGAAATGAGAGATAATGCGGAAGTCATAAATCTCAAAAGCATCACCATCAGCTGAACATCTACATAAAATTACTGACTGCATCTGTGTTTCAGCTTTCTGTTGTTTTCTGTCATATAATTTGTTCTTTTGAAAATAAATGAAAAATGGAAAGGTATAAAATAGGTGTTAAACCTAATACTGTGTGTGTAAATACATAAAATATGAATGAAAACAGGTGCTCACAGAAACTTTCTCTCTGCAGAGTGATCTATTTAAAAATAGCTGCAGCAGAGTACAATAAGTACAATAACGCATGGAGCTTGATGCTTCACTTGTGATAACTTGCATGGACAAGAGAACCACTCGTGACACGTGCTGCTGTAATTCTTAGTGTCAGGGCGTATTGGAAAACGGCTTCAACCAGCCACAGGAGGCAGCACATCGACAGCGAGCTGCTGAAGGTCACGCACCGCTCCTGGTAATGGGTACTCTCAGGTAGATCCAACGGTAGCTATTCCTGTAGCACTTGCTCCTCTCAGAGCTTCACTAAATCATTGCAAAAATGTATTCCTGCAAAATATGGGATGCCATCCATTCATTCATTGGCAAAGGAAAAGGTCTATTTCAGGGAGGCATGAGAGCCACTGATTGCCAATTTACCAGCACCACTTGGGGGACCTGCGTAGGAAATGAGGACCGGTTCAAAATGTTGAGATATTTTAAAGTAGCAAAGGTGCAAGAAGTTCATTTGGAAGCTGAAGCAGGAAAAATGTGTTAGCAGCCAGGAGCAAGCACTCTGCTTTTCCAGTTGCCCAAATTCTTACAGAAGCTGGACAGGAAGCCATTGAGGATCATAGAAATACCGGGCAACTCTTTGGCTGAAGCGACTGCCTCATGGCACAAAAACATTGTGGCTATAGGCAATGTGTTAATTATAATGGGATTGGGTTGTTATGGCTCTGAAATGCAGCATAGCATGAGGCAGTCCTAGGAAACACACTTGCTGGGAAACCAGCAATTTAAATGCAGCCTGTTTGGCATCTGCTGCTATTTCTATACTTTGAGATAATCAGGAATTTAGAAGAAGGCTAAATTTTCCTGCAAGCCAGATTAACCTAATAAACTAGCTCCTCTTTGGTTTAAAATCTTTAGCTGATTGGTTTTGTTCAAGGTAAGGAGTAAAATTTAAGCCATACAAAAAAGGAAAATATGTTAGCCATAGTTGGTGCTTGGCTGTCTTATTTCTGAAATACTTTAAATTATGTAGATTATTTAGTCATCAGAAGAAAGCAAACCAACCAAAAACCACATTAAGGTCTCCATGTTACGGCAAAGTTTCATTAGGACTTGAGCCTCATTACTCTCTTCCTAATAACCTCAGCTAAAGCTGTACTTTGGGTGCTATAATTTATTCTTGAAAATGATATTTTTTTTCCTGCATCTAAAAATAGAATAATAGAAAGGAAGGCTCCTTTCTCCCCAGGAGATTACCTACTGCAACACCATACACTGAGGAAGATCAGATTTGTCTGCAAATTTCCTGGTGGATATTTTTGGAACTATTTTCAAATATTAAGAAAGCACTGTACTAAGAAATGTTGTTGAACATTTTCATTTAACTTGGGGCTGGTGTTTTTTTTGGCTATTGTCAGTTGTTGTTTTTTTTTTGTTTTGTTTGTTTGTTTGTTTGTTTTTTTGCAAGGAGCTTCTTCTTATTGCTCACTCCTCTTTCCCCTTTATAATGTCCAGTGGTGAGTTCATTTCTGTATTGTGCAAAGCTTGCACTCTGTTGTCAGACCAAGACTTCATGAACACCTGCCCTGATCAAGTGATTCAGTAAGAACAAGTCAACAGTTTCACAATATTTAACCTCAGTTCTTCTTACTGCAAATTCTTTGTAACCTCCTTTTTCCTCCCTTTCCTAACCCCCAGTGTACACGGCCATTGAGAACAATTAACGTTGTCGATTGCGTGGAAATTTTTTACTTATTGGCAAATTAGAATTGGTGTTCTTTAAACAAAACAATCCAGCTGCATTTCCCAAAACAACGTTTCATTTCTGCTTGCCTGTTCTGGGCACTGCATGTTGTCTCTGTCCTTTCTGATGGGGAGAACTCCAGTTGAGCCTAGTCTCCCATTTGAACATAATAAAAAGAAAGGCATAATTACCTCTCCTATCTTGCGTACAGCATATAATATTCCTTTTATTACCTCCCAGAATGGCTTTTTCTGTTTTTGTGCAGTGTTACATAACTGACTCAACTGTGATTCATATTAGCACTGATATTTTTCAGCAGTGCTGCTGTGTAGGCTGATAACTCTGCAAGTCTTAGTTCTCCTCCACATTTTAAAAATGGATGCTACATTCTGTCCTTTAATCCAATTAATCAAATTTACTTTGTGCTCTCCACATCCCAAGTGCGCAGATCTCAGTAACTTCTTTGTCCAGTCCTTTGAGAACTGTAGGATAAATAACTTCAAGTCTTCCTGACTTCAGTCTTATCTATGTCTTCTGGATAGACTCTGAGACACATTTTTTTCTGTGTTAGTTTTGCTCTTGACCCCTTGTTAAGTTGACCACAGTAAACCTTTTTCAGCACTTGTGTAGTGATTGCTTTAGTTTTTTAAAGAAGCCATCAGCTTTATGACTGCCCAGCAGTAATAATCCCCTTAACAGAAACAGTGTTTGTTAAAGCAGCCCCCAGGGCACAAACATCCCTCATAACGCTGTATTCCGCAAAGTTATTTTTGGAGAGGCCTTTTCAAGCTCTGTGTTATTGCTCTAGACAGTGCCAGTTACTGGTGCTATGGGCATATTTATTTATTATTCATTTTTAACCACAGGGTTTTGGACAAGTTTTAAGAAAATTGCTCTGTGGGTCTTCAGCCCCAGTGATTTGTTAAGCAATTTATGGCTTGTGATGGGAACATTTGGAGGCTTTTAAAAATATTAATTTCACAGAAATGTCACACCAATTTCATGTGAATGTTTTGCCTCATCTGCAGGAAATCTTTTCCTCCTTAGATAACCTTGAAAAAGCGTGCACATCCTAATATTTGTGTGGAGTTATCAGTGTTCTTTCCAGAGCTTTGAAACCCTATACCTGCCAGCATTTTCTTTCTTTTGGAAAACTCAGACATTAAAGGTGCATCTAGGGGTATCTGCCAGTCTTCCAAGAGAGACTACTTGTAAGTAGTAACATGGACATGGTTAGTTTTAATCTGAATTGTAAAATAAATATGACTTTTTGTTGCTATTCATGTTAGAGGTATATGTGGGTATGAGGTCAGCTGAGCTGCTTTGAAGAGCCAGATGTGGCTGAGGAGTGGCGTTTTTCACATGCAAGGCACTTGCTTGTGGGCCCAGTATCGAAATGACTAAGTCTTGTTGCCGTAAAGTATGTTGCTGATTGCCTCAACACTGTTTGAAAGGTTAGGAGTTTGTTCCATAGATCACTGGAACTGGTAGCTTTATCATAAAATTAGATTATGTAGATCTGGAAGCTGAGTTGTTATCCCTTACAAAGATGATCCATTTAAGCTCACACGCATTCCTTTAACAAAATACCTCATATGTATTGCAGTTTGTGCTGGAGTGTCTGGCTTACTGCTTTCCTTGGGAAATTGTGATAGCAAAAGTACCAAGCAGGTACACAATTGCTGCTTCACTGGAATTGCAGAAAAAGGGCAAATAGGTTTTAAGAATTCTTGCTTGGAGGCTTATTATCTATTGCTAATGTGAGTGTACTCCATTAGCAGCCACTTGACTAATTTTTCTGCTTAACTTGCTATGAAAATTGGTCCTAATATGTTTAATCTTGCTTTCTTTCTCTTGAAATACCTGGTTGCCCGAATGTTATATGGCGTAGTGTATCAGCAAGTGACTTTGTGTTATACTGCTTGTTTGAAAAATATCCTTTAGTGTCTGTCTACATTAGTAAAACATAATTTATCTTGATTAGGGTACTAGTATTTCCTGCTCAAGGGATAAAACCTCTTGGATCATTGTACACCAGAGAAATCTCTATCTTTTCACAATGTCAGCTATGTAAACATGTCTCCTCTGAGCTCCCAGTATCTAAATATTTTTGAAGCAGTTCTGTGATTGCAATAAACAAAGAAAAGAAATATGTAAATTGTGCTGACAGAAAGACAATTCCAGGACCAGACCGAGGCCACCAAAGAATTGTTCTGCTCCAAGGGACTCAATTTCTATCCTCACTATTTATTTTAAATGCTCTTGTGTCTCACATTGCAGCTAGCTTTGCTGCCCTGGCTCTTCTGAATTAGTGTCTCAGTAGTGGTGCGTGCTGGAGAAATATGCATCCCAGTGTGTCAAGTCATCCATAAGAGAAAAGCCTGACTTTGTAAAGAAGGCCTCCAAGATGAGAGAAAGCCTGGTCTGGGAAAGCAGGTGACTCATGTTGCTGTCCTAGGTTCAGGTCCTGTAGGGCAGAACTAAACTGTTGTAGCGTGCGCCAGGCAAAGGGAAGCCCATGCTCCCTGAATTCAAGTAGCCACGTCAGCTGAATGGCCTGGTGACCATCCAGTATCAAAATAAAACTGGTTGATCTAGTGCCTGTGTTAAAAAGGAATTCCTACCTCGTTAAAAAAAAAAAAAAAAGCAACAGACAAAGTTTGTGGAGATATTCTGCCCAAATATTTCCTCACTGAGAAACTGAGCATTGGATAAAACAAAATAAGTCACAATTTTTCTTTTTCTTTTTTTTTTTCCCTGATATTATTGGTTTGAACAATTTGACTTTCTTTGCTTCAGCAATGAATGAATGCGTAAATAAGTTATTTTTACGGCTCTTTTGAGGTGTTAGAAAAGTTAAGGTATGTCTCATATTGTCACTTAGAGAAAGTGGGAAAAGCATCAAAAGAGGGAGTTCTGCATCCTTCAAAGGGATTTTTACCTCTTTTTTTCTGTTTAGAAAGCTTTTCCCTATCCTTTTTCTTTTTACAAAGTCATTCAACAGATTTTATAATAAAACGCTGAACAAGAAGATGTGCTGAGTAAGTGTGGCTGTACGCTTCTGAGGTAGCATCCCTCCTAGTCTCTCAACACCACATTTGATGTTTTGGTCATGAGGTGTTTTTCTGTAAAAAGGTTGGGGTATTTTTTCTTAAAGAAACATTGTGCAGTTTTCTCTGTTTCTTTAAACTGGGAGTAACTTGTCAGATTTGATTTTTTTTTGATTTTTTTTTTCCCCAGAGGGAACAGTTTTCTATTAAAAATGCTCAAACCATTTGATTAAAATATTTAGCAAAAGAAGGAATTACAAAGTACTTAACCTAATGCCTTCAGAAGCATATGTAATGTGCTGTTTTCTTTCTTTTCTTAATTCTTGCTGGATTGGAAGGACTATGAAAAATACTCAAGCATGACAAAACCTTTTAGAATGGAAGAGGAGAGCATAAAAGTTACTCAAAACTTATGGGGAAATTCAAGGATATTTTGTATGATTGTCCTCCAAGGCCAATGTGGTCTTCTTAATTTCAACCCAGTAAGAAAAAGAAGAGCTTTGAAGCAGATGTCTGAGGCAGGACAGTTTAAGACAGAATGTTAAGATTTATTGTGTCACGCAGGTTCAAACTGATTTCAGTGTCCCTGATTCTTCAAAGGGTCTGTAAATAGTTAGGGATGAAGCAGTTGAACAGGATAGCATCAATTAAAAAAAAAAAAAAAGCTTTTTATTTGTGCAATGTTTTAGTTGATGCTACCATTGTAACAGAAACAGCCTTAAGAGATTTTCTATGATGAATCTCAAAGTTGCAGTGCAGAGTTTGATGCAAAGAAAGAAACATCGTGCCCCCTCCCAGAGCAAGCTGCAGTAAAGACTTGGGGAAGCACTCGGGTACTGAAGTGATGGCTATGGAGGGGCAGCTCTGCCTTAAAGCAGCTTTTGGTTAGTATGCAATTTGTCATTGACTCTTACAACAGTATGTGGCAGTTTACACCAAACAGAGGGACTGAATCAAAGTGCTAATTGACGACTGGTTCACCGAGTGCTGGCGGTTGTGTACGCAGTGAGCAAGGTATGGTTACACTGTTAGAGGACTGGTTCATAACACCCCAGAGCATGAAGTCAAGGCTGTACAGACCTGTTTAATCACAAACTTTCCTAGCTTTGGAATACTTTACTTCTACATGCAATGATTAATCAAATCATTCTGCAGCCTTAATAACCTTCTCCTTAGCACACTGTCTTTTGATTACTATTTTATATTCCATCTCTTCTTCATCCAAAACATGAAAAGGTATGTGTTCTATTTTGCTTAATAATAACTTACTCCAGATTTCCCAATGAAATTAAATGAGCAAGAAAAAGTAGTCAGGGAACCATGACTAAAATTATACAAAAATTATTATAGAAGATCTTGAAGTATTTGTATATATTCTTGATTCAGGTGTATATTTGCATGTGCAAGTGATCAAGAGAGTAAATCCTCATTAGTATGTATTATTTCAGTCATTGTAATTAGTCATCTGTCTTCTCCCTCTCTCTTCAGCCCCTTCCCCCAACAACTTTTGATTGCTATGGAATGAGAGATGTCACTGAACCATATGTAATGTGGGAAGCCATCAATGCAAATTCCTCACATTTTTCAGGGGAGGAGATTTTTCGGCATGCACCGTCAGTTTACACAGTGTCTTTATCTTTCAAAATGCTACAGTTTTTTTAATGGTTTATGTTGTTTGGAATTGCCTGCTGAAAAATAAATGCACGGTACCAGTCCTTACTGATGCAGTGTTACTCTTCCAACAACTTAACATAGAGGCTACTAATATTAAGTTGTTCCCTGTACAAAATGTGCTATGGAAGGATATCCTCTGAACAGCCTGAAAGCTGATGGCTGTAGCTGTCATGCAAAAGCACTGTAAATTCAATGCAAGACTTTAGGCTTATTTTCTTAAGCTTCTGATACCTGGGAATATGTATTAATAGGTTGGAATTTCTGTATTGACTGCTAACAGGAAATGGTTTCTCACAGTTACATGTAGGCAGGAGTAAAGGGACTCTTAGCTGCCTGTATGATGTTCTGGAAAGGCAGTTTCTTCTGGGGAGAGGTAATACTTGGTTCCTTCTGTGGGCTGTGATGTGCCACAGGGTTATCTATCTGATTTATCTGCTAGGGATTTATTTCTTGCTGAGCCTCAACTTTTACAAAGGATCAGAACCAGTTGTATCTGAAGGGGAAAAGAGAGAGTGTTGATGGTGTAAAAGGCATCTTGTGTGGAGGAAAATTGTGAGGATTCTTGGAGCACGGGAGGCCTACACCCCAGTTTGCAGGGAGAGAAGCCAGGGCAGTTGTCACTTCTCCAAGGCTGTTTCTGCTCCTTTCACACAGAGCCTCCTTCATCAACTTGCTGTTAAGGTTTCCTCCTCCTCCCTCCTCCTTTTCCATCTAGATTTCTGTCTATACAGAAAATTCTGGGAGATGCTCTCAGTTAAGATTTCTGTTTTTATTGAATTCTGAGACTGCTTTTGTGTTATGAAAGAATGAGATGAAGTTATATTGCAGTTCTTCTGTATCTCTGTGTTCTCTGAGGAAGCAAACGCATGTATGAGAGCACGTGGATGCAGAAGAAGTCTGAGACTTTGTTCACTGGCTACTGCTCTCTGTCTGTTGAGGACCATGTCTATTGCTGACAATGAAGTTGAGTTGCTGTTATCCTGCTGAAGTGAAACATGAAGAGGAAAGCAGCAGATCGATGCTGCTTTCTGGTCTTACCAAAGAAAATAATTTTAGCCTAGAAAAGAAAGTTAAATTCCTTTGATCGGTGCCATATGCTTGAGTTTATAATAGGCCTTTGTGTTCCTTCTTCGCTGGATCAGATTGAAAGTGGGATAATTATCAGTGAGGGGTAGAAATAAAATAATCAGTTTGCTGTGTCAAAATATCTTCATTTTTATGTCAGTCACGCTGTCTTTCTGATACAGTGAAAATCAACTGCAGGTTTAAGAGCAACAGCATAATAATTTAACTTCAGCCTTTTCCTTGCCACTGGTGGCAGATTTTGCCTTGTGGAGAGGGGAATAGGGCATGTGTTTCTAACTATGGCCAGTATTATGGCCAGTAACTATGGCCAGTATTATGGTATTAAGGTTAAAAGCACTAGCAAATAGTGCTAGTCCTGCCATGTGCCTATTCTTCACACTTTCTGTGAATTCAAAAACAAAAACAAACCCCCTAACTTTAACTGGTTTTACAACAGGAATTTTTTTGTTAACATATATGCAAAAGAAGTAAGAGCAAATATTTTGGTCTTGTAGATATGGTCCTCTGCTCCCTGTAGCTTCAGTAAGAGTCTACACAGTTGAGTTTTTTTCTGAAAAAGTGTGCCAGCATTGCATGAACCTGCATCTAATTAAAGAGCTTCTAATTGCTTAAGAGATGTTATGACCCAAATGCTCTTATAAAAACCAAGAATATCTAAGATACATAAAGGAAGTAATGAAATCTCTATTGTGAATATATTCTTTGTAGAGTATTTTATTAACTTATTTTAAGCAAAGCTCCAACAGTTATAGGCGTTGGGAAAAGATGGTAGGAGATTGTTAGTATAGATGATTGGTATTGCCATGGAAATACTGTTCTTCAGAAGTAATAAGCCTCCTTCCCATTGTACATTATGGACTACTAAAACAATATTTAAACAAAAAAAAAGGAAAAGGGAAAGAAGTAAATGAACTTATTCCAGCAATAGGCAATAATAAATGTTTTTTAGGATAATGAAACAAGATATTAGGGTTGGACGGCAAAATTGCTTTTGTTTTACAATGGGAAGTAACACAATTATCAGATGATTATATTTTGACTGGTTCCCAAAATTTAGTTGGTACAGAAGGATAGAATTTGCTTTTGTTTTTGGCACATTGTGATTCGTTTCGTAAAATCAGTGTGTGAGAAATCTTTTCAATACTGTCTGGTGGTTTTTTTTTTGGTTTTGTTTTTTGCCCCTGGATTTGAATTGTTCGTATCAGATAATATAATAACTGTTGGTAACTTAAGAATCTGTCATGATTTGTATAGAAATGGCCTATTTGTTCTTCACTCTGGTTTTAATTTGCATAAGAGTAGATAACTGTAGTTCTACAGCAAATGAATAATAGAATCAATGCAAGTGTGAAAGTGTTTGGGAAGTGCTCATTAGTGGAAGTATTCATTATTTTTCATTCTTGGAAATTACATTTATTAATAGCTGAGAATAGAGTCCTTTCCCTAATTTTTTGTCGCACTGCTCAGAAAGCCTAAAAGCTATTTCCAGACAATTCTTAAGAGTTTTATTTTCATTTCACCACCAGTTTTCATCCTAAAACACTAAAAGAAGGATGAGAGAGGAGATGTGCCCTATCTTATTCTTTAATTTTTTGGTGAGTAAGAGCCTGTTGGTGGTTTGAGCTTCCTAAAATGGAAAAAGAGACTTCAGTCATCCCATTTTCTGTGGTCTACTGTATGGGAATGAATGGAGACAAAAGAAGGTGTATATATAAACAATTTAGAGTAGAAAAGTGTTTCTATAGCTAACTGGTTGAAAGCACTGTCATAAGATTTTACCTAGGGCACATAATTTATCTTTGCGCAAATAAGAATTATGGAGACAGATCTGTTTCCTCAACAAGGATACCAACAGAAGGGCAAGATGGTGCCTGCTAATGGCGTAGCCTCTTTTCATGGAGATCAGTCTGATTTTGACAGCTCTTTTTTCAGAAGAGTTTCTAATCTGAGAGGTTCATCTCTAGAAGCATGAAACATGTCTATCAATTGTATCCTGATTCTGAAAGGTATACCAAATTCTTAATACTACAGTAATAATTTCTGTTATTTTAGGAATGAGAAAATATCCTGCTTTATTGTGATTGAGTACAAGATAAATTCTACAGGCTTCATCCATACTTTGGTGAAGGGAGTCCTTCAGCTATCTATTCCCTCCCTCCAGAAATGTGCAGCATTCTAGGTATGTCATCTTTCCCCTGTATTTCTCTGTTGTCTTGTACGCCTGAGGAGAGGCATCAGCTGCTGGTGTGCAGATAAGATATGAGAAGGGCAGGATCCTGAACTTTGAGCTTTGCCCCCCTCCCACCCCCCCAAAAGAGAAACCTGAGTGAATGCATTGCCGTAAATCCTACACAGAATCACATTTAAAAGATGAAGAGATTTTTCTTGTACTTTTGCCAGATCCCTTAGGTTCCCTGTAGCTTTAAGAAAAAAACGCTGGGTCCTGTTTTGCAGTCTTTCTCTTTATTAGAGTTCTGGTCCTCTAATTCTATCAACGTAGGCTATATTCACATTCTTTTGTTAAAGTAGGCAGAAAAAAATAGTGCTCTGTAGGCTTTGTTTTCTTCAGCCAATTTTTCTAAGACAGCTTTAAAAATGTTTAATCCATTATAGAAAAAAGAAACAAGTCAGTTGTACCACAAACATTATTTTAGATACTGTGAGGCACTGTCTTACTCTGAAGCACTTCGATACCCTGGTTGCCATGGCAAGCGTGAGAAAGAATAAAAAATTCCTGCAGCGATTACCTTTGTAACTCCAAAATCATCACTCAGCAGGGCTGTGTGCTTAATAACTCATAAAAAATACTGTGGGTTTTTCAGAAGGCAGGGAGGGAATTTCTCCGCTGATTTGGCTCGTTCTGTTCAGATGATTGCAGATGCTGCTGGAGAGCAGAGGTGACCGGGAGGGGTAGCTGCATGACGGCGTGATTTCGAGCCTTGGCGTGGGCGTGAGCCTGCTCACACCTTCATGCGGAGAGAGCTGAGCTCCCTGGCACTGCGGTGGAGGGCTGCGGAGTGGGAGGGAGCTGTGCTGCTGCAGGCAGCGTGGGTGGCGTGAGCAGGCGGGGAGGCTGCAAGCATCCCTCATGCCTTCCCCTCTGCCAGGAGGAGGAGGAGAGGCTGGCAGCACATTCAGGCTGGGGATGGTTTTGCTAGCTGATGTGTCTGAAAGCCCGTGCTCATGCCCCCTCACGTTGGGTGAAGGCCCCCAAACCCAAGTGCCTCGTGGCACCAGGAAGGCTGAAGATGCAGCTTGTGTCTGCTGGTAGGCACCTTCCACAGCCACGAACCATCCTCTCCGTGCCAGGCCCCATCTGGCAGCCCTGCACACCTTCTGGCATGCTTGTGGTCTGCAGCATCTCTGTTATGCCATGCAAAAATACCCCCGACCTCCAAAAGCTACCGGCTTTACGTGGTTAGGAGGGAAACAGTTTTGTGTAGTGAATACAGGGTACAGCTCTCCAGCATCCTGGCTATCCTAAAGACATCCCAAGTTCTCCCAGGCCACAGGAATGTAATTTTTGAAGCTTTTCCAATGAAGCCTGACCCAGAGGCACTTGGTACCCAATAAATCATATACATACTCTGAGCATTTTGCAGAGTTCAGGTTGAGACCTACAGTATGGTGACAGCATTTCAAGACTTCCCGTGATAGATGAGAGTGCCCACAGTCATAACAACTTGGTGCAGCATCCCACTGCTAGCACCATCTGCTGCAATTTTTAAATATAGAAGGGGATTTTTCTTAGTCAGCATGTTTCTGTCAGAACTAGCTCTTCTGCCTCTGCAGAGCTTCAAACTTCATCAGCTTTCTAATGGCATAACACAGCACAATCTGATCTCTTCAAAGTGTTTGCCTTTCCTTAGCAAAAGGAATCAATTTTTACTCGTCAGTAATTTCTGTTTCTGTGCCTGCACTTATGTCTAAAATATTTCCGTGTTTGCGCTATAATTTCTGTTTCTATCAAGAATGATTTTAGGGTTTGAGAAGCCATCAGCTGCTGAAATATGTGGAGAGCTGCTTTTTATTTATTTATTTATTTATTTATTTTCTTGAATATTGCTACCATAAAGAGAAATCTGTGAAAATGCCATCAAGCAGCCACCTTCCTTAGTCAGCTTCAGCTCAGTCCCAGCTTTTGTATAATAGGTGCCACAAAAATGTGTATTAAAGGAATGCTAAATAGCCATGGCAACTGTCTGCAGAAGGAAGGACAACTTTTCTGAGATTGTTTAAGCATCTGTAAGCTGTGTGCAGAGGCAACAACAGTAAATACTGTAGGGAAATCATTTTGTTGAGCTGACAGGGGCTTAGGCCAGTATAAGCCATCAGGCACCACTTAGGCGGTGGCAGGGGGTGGGCTGCTGTGCTCCTAATTCTGTAAGAAACCAGAGACCGTGTGAGGACTGCACAACTTGTCCTCGCTTCTAGAGGCTTGCTGTTCCTCCTGCCCCCGACCCCTGCGGAAGGTGTGACACAATGGAGACATCCCGCAGGGCTGACACCCGCAGGACGCTTCTTCCTCCCATTGTTCCCCCACAGCTGCTCTGCAAACACTTCCTTCCCTTGCTGCCCCTGCAGAGTGGCTGAAGAAACACAGCCTGCAAGGAATTGCCCCCTGTGTAAATAAAATTTTACATGTGTGTGTTATGGTTGCATGTTTTAACACTTTAGCCTGGTCTACTTAAGAAAGGTTTTACGTTCAGTGTTTGTTCGGATCTTGCTAAGCAGGTGGTTATTTTGCTCAGAAGGGTGCCTGCCATCTCAAAACGTTGTATGGTATCGTTATTGTATACTGACCCGATATACAGCAATAATTTGAAAAGGTAAACAGATGACTAAGAAACTTGTCTTTCTTTATGTTGCAGTATATAATGCCCCCTTCTGAGCTGTTAGTTCATCATGCAAACATACACATCATTTAGCTGCTGAACTGAGAATTTGTATGTGTATTAGCTGAAGATCCACTTGAAAAATAGCTATAGTAATCATTCTTCATAGCTACATATCACGTCTGACATAAAATGAGAGAACAAAGTCACTAGCTGAAGCCTTGGACAGCGGATGAAATGTCTGCCTAATAAAGGCTGAAAAACAAGATTGGTGACAGACATTATGATCATCCTGGCCGATGTGAGTTTAAGAAGCCTGAGATTATTTTGCTTGCTTTTTCTGTGCCTGCTGTTCATCAAATCCCTTCATTCAGCTTTGGCTGGCCTGAGTTAGTGCTGTGTAGGATGCAAGTAAAGCAGTCCAAAAGAGGAGATTATGGAATGAAGTATACAGGTAGCAAGTGTGAATCTCAGAGTTAATCCCTGAGATTTTGTTCTTATTTCGAAGTTTGAATTCAATACTAGTCTAATACAGTACATGACTAACACAAAGCAAGGCTGTGTCTATATATTTATTTATTTTTTTCAGTAAAAGAAGTTCTGCAGCTAGGTTTCCCATAATGGCATTATACTTATGTATAGGACTAGTACAAAGGGCCATGGGAATGATGGGTTCGTGGGATTATAGGGTATTTGTGGTAGGACCTCAAGCAGTCATCAAGCAGCCTCCTGCTCCCTTGTTCTATTTCTTTGCTTTGCCAGATTTCTTGTGTGGTTTCATGTAGGTGGTTCAAACTTTCTGTGCCCCCCTTTTCCTATGCTTCAGCTGAGGAATAATATAAGAGTATTGAATATATAATCTGAATGCTAGGCAGCTTCATGAAATCTTGCGAGAGCTAAAATGAGAAATATTTCTTTAAATCTGCATTCTTTTGTCAGTCTATCTATCATATACCGTACCAAACAATTAGCTGAGTAATCAGAAGCAATTTCTGTGGGCCTACAGGGCCATAGTACAGTTCGTGACAAGAGCAGAATATCTGACTCCAGTGGTCCATCACACTTCCGTGACTGCAGTTCAAGAACCATAGCAGTAAAGTGCTCAAAGGAATTCAGAAAGAAAAAGTACGTTTTGTCCATCTCTGAAGCAGATCATACTTCTGATCTAGCCTTCCTACTCACGTTGTTAACTTTAATAAGATATATTTACCACATTTGAGAAATGCTGAGCTCTGACTAAGGTTGCAATGAATGTTGAATTTGCAAGGGACCCAAAGGTGGCCTAAGAACAGCCAAGGGTTTCGTTGACAGCCGCGTTAGCTCTCTGACATCCAGAGCAGTCACTACACAGCCTGTAACGATGCCCTGGGGGATCTCTCTCAGCCCTGGCCTGCCTCAGGCCACAGCAGCATTGCAGGAGCGAGTACTGGGGTCAGAGAGCTGACGCAGGCTGACACTGGTGGCCAGGTCCCAGGTGCTGTCGGGTACACAACTTGCAGCTCCGACTGCTGACGTGGTTGGGGGAAGCTGAAATTCTCTCAGTGGCCTTAGGAAATAAATGTTTCTAAAGCTACAGAACTGATGAAGAAGCTTGATAATATACTGGTTCCATGTAGTGCTTATCAGTAAATTACAGCTCTAAGAAAGTTGCTGGGAAGATCATGCTGGATACTGAAGGATTCCTATTTTTAAGTGATTTTCAGAAAACCAACAGCTAATGTACCAACTATCTTGATAGCTTCCTTTTGGCTAGGTGATGCAAAGATAAATCCACATGGGCAGAAAATCTGTTATGTCTCTTTATTGATAGGCATCAGCAAATGGTCTTTGAGTAGTGTCACCTTAATTTCCATAACACACAGCTTGTAATTTCAGTCACTTAAACTTTTCTTAATTTTATACCTGTGTTTCTTATCTTCTGTCCCTAATTGTCTCTAAATGAATTCAGTGGTTTAATACATCTAATATACTAGATCTAGTGAGCATGTACCATTTTCCTATGTAGTTTATGGTTCAAACCAAGGCTTCCAGAACTCTTTCAAATCACGTTTAAGGAATATTGTGAAGGAAAAGACTGATCCCTAAAGCCTCTGACCTCCTTGGACATTTAAAACTCTAAAATCACAAAGATTTATATCAATTTCCTAAGAAAGCAAGCAATGACAGAAATTCTTAGGTGTTCAAGTTACTATCAAGTAACTGTGCACAATTATTTGGGGAAGGACTCTAAAACACAGATACTTCCCTAAATTTTAGAGAAGGCTTTCATCTGCATTCTTGACTAGAAGCCTCCCAGCATTCCTGCTCTCTGCTTCTGGTTTTACCATACAAGAGTGGAGCTAAATCACTCATTTCTCCAAGTTTGGCTTGTGCTCTGGGGTGGAAACTTCAATTAGTTCACAGTAGAGCATATTTGTTCCGTCCTAGCAGATATGCCAATTTATTGCTTGGGTAATGACTATTAACATGAGAAGTAATTTTTATGTTGTTGATCTCCATACTATATATTTTTATACAAACTTGTGAGGCATTAAAAATGTCATCTTGGTTTTATTCGGTGAACTCTAATAGAGTCTAAGAGCACCTACATTTTTTAACCGCTTACTTGGAAGATAACATGTCCATTCAGCAGACTTGTCTCCGAAAGCCACCAGAGTGATTGACAGATCACGTTCCCTTGGAACTCATCTGCACTTTAGGAATCTGTTCATGAATGCTTATCTGTCCCCAACAGATATAATGAATTTTTCCTCAGCTATTCAAGATCCTATTATTCATACTCACTTTCTTATGACCAGTAATATTAAAAGCAACCTTTTCACTATAAAATTTCTATGCCTAGATAATCACAATATAATGGTGAAGCATCAAGATTATAAAAAGTAGATGATGGAAAATTTGTATTTTTTTTTTTACCTTTTAATTTACTGTTGAAAACGAACATGGAATGGAGTCATAATTGGGCTCATGACAATTTTCTTAATCTAATTCTCTTTATGATGACATCAAAATCTCAACTTGGTGAGGGAAGTTTTTACAAATGGGTCTCTGTGTACTTGCTAATGGACGGTTTCTACTCCTGTGATAGTTGTTACGGGTATCATTGATATCAAGATCATCAACACCGTTGAATTAGTAAAATTTACAGACACTTCGTATTACAAGTTCTTAAGTTTTGTTTTTTTTCTGACTTGTGTTACTATTTTTGTAGAGTGCTTCCTTTTAATCTCAGCTGTTTCGCATAAGAAATTCAGAAACAAATACAGGGTTTTTCTTCTGGTAAAACATTCAAGTGGCCATTTCTTTCAATATTAGCGTGCTTTGTAGCAGGCCTCTATAATGCAGCAAGAAGATGGTTGTTGTCATATTTCCTGGGGATTTCCCAGATGGAAATGTGGTCTTTTGAGGGGCGGGGGGTTCACATCCTGCACCTGATGAGTTCATTAAAAGCAGAAAGCACTGAGTTTGCTGGGCAGGTGCTGCACAGGTAGCCTGAGTGACAGAAGGGCTTTGCATGCTGCAGAGTGGCTTTTTGGGAGCACAGTGCCGCTCCTGGGTGGCTGCAGCTGGGCTGTGGGATGCACATGATGTACGAAACTTTCATCTTGTGCCTGGGCACAAGAAAATAAGTGTTGGGCATGTGCTGATTCAAATGTTCCTTATGCAATTCCAACCCATTTGGGGCCACATATGAGTCCAGCTAAGAGTATTTTTATCCCCTTGAAAGAATGACAACAGCTCTAGCTGCCTAGCCGCCTTTCTAGCCTTTGTAGTCAAAATGCTATATTTTCCATTAAATCAGAAAGGGTTGCTCACAGTTGGGTTTTCGGTTTGCTTTCTTTGATATAAATTGCAGTCTAAAAATGAATTTTGGAGAAAAAAATTCATCTTACTGAAAAGCTTTTTTTTTTTTTTGAATGAAAGGTTTTTGAAATTGTTTCTGTGGAGTTTTACAATGGGAGTAAGTTATCAACATTTTCAACAAACTGGTTGATTCTGCTGCAGACTCACACTGGTGCCAGTACAGAGCCAGATGATAAAACTCCTTTTTTTCCCATTTGTTCTAATGCACAAAGGCTGTATTTTACATGAACATTATTAGATGTGCAATGTCAAGTGTTAATAAATTGAGAGCTTCCATTTTGATGTTGCTTTTGTAGCTTTTGCAGCTTCTGCCTTTTTCTGTGTGTTATTCTTTACTCTTTAATTACTGCAGTGTTTTCCGCAGGTTCTCTGGTTCATTTAGGTACAGGATAGCTCTTTCTAGTGAGCATGGCAGTTTTGTGAAACTTCTGTCTCACGTGTTACAAATTGGGAATTTTACTGCCTTGGAGAAATGCATGGAAAAATGGAATGTTTTAAGCTATTGAATGCCATCTTGGAAAAAATGGTTTTCTTGCAGTCTTTATCACACAATTCCTAACACGATATATGTGTAGAAAAGAACAAAATTCAAGTGGCATAGTTTTGTTGTTAGTAGTGGTGGGTTTTTTTTTCTTTTTTTTTTTGGGAGGGGGGGTGGAATTTGCTTTGTATTATATTATGTTGCACTTTCTAACTATTTGACTTGGCAACTATAGTCAAGTTTTCCTAATCTGTGCTTTCTCCTGTTGTTCTGGAACTGGATGATTGTGCTTGTAAAAATTTGTATTGCTCTCTTTTTTCTGCACTTGAATCTCATTTATTCATTTGTCTCAGTTACATTGAGGAAATTCTTTCCATTTTGCAATAAAGTCAGAGGATGAGCATGTGGCTTCTGACAACGTTCTTTTATTAACCTGAGTAGCTTACATATACAGTATGTCCTATTCTTGTGTTGCTTATTGCTTGCAAAAGTTTCAGGAATGCTGATTTCCTCTAGGTGTTTTGTTCAAGCAGCTATGCAAATAATTGCCCTGGTTGAAAGTAAACAAACTGTGTTTTTGGAAAACATCTCTCTGTTTCAAAAGGCTTGATACAAAATCTGCTGGAGCCCATGGAGAGTGGAAGTAAATTCCTGCCGGTCAGTCAGCTCCTTGGGGTGATGGTGAGCTATGGCAAGCATGGGGAAATTGGGGCCGTTGATTCAGAAATGTTAAGATACATATGGATTTTTTCAGGAAGAAAATGAAATTAGAACTGGTTGTTAAGAATGTATAGGTTTGGTTTGAGATACAAATACCCCAAATAATAATGATGAATATTTTAAATATGTATATATTTTCCAGTAAACAAGTGGCTGGTCCGCCCTGTTCCCCTTCTGCTGTGGTGTTTCTTAGCAACTACTGCATTTCAGAGCTAGGGTTTCCTTGACAATACTCACGGCATATTGTACATGTATATAAGGCATTTCATTCAAAGGGCTGCACAGTCCAAGAATATATTTGTAAAGCATCATTGAAATGCAGCTATTGTTTGGCAAAAAGGAGAAGTAAGCAGGCACAGCACTGTTGCACGATTTGGTAGAAAGAATGTGAAAAGAGGGAATGGGAATTTTGGTTAATCATGACAGGGGTCCCTTTAGAGGTAACAAAGGGAGTCTGTTCTTTGGCTAAAACTCAACCTTTCCGTTTTCAAGGTAGCGAGGTATCTTTTAGACTGGTGAAGGAGAAAGCAGAGGGATAGCTTGTCTGCTAGGGCAGAACAGTGAAATTCACCTGCATTGCTCCTGGGGAATTTCACAAACCCCTTGTCCTTCTGTAGTGAGACTCTTCACATGCTTTGGTAAAATTATGAACCCGATTCCTGTGCCCTGTCTCCGCCCTGTGAGTCCCAGTGCTAGGTTTCTGCCCTGCCAGGCAGTGGGACCTCTCCATGGCAAGCTGGCAACCTCTAGCCTGCAGCACCATGCTCCGGCTGCCTGCAGCAGCTTTTCATAGCACAGGCAAGCTGCTAACCTCGCTTGAGATTGAAGTACCTCCGCAAAACTCTTGCGTTTAGGGGATCTCACAAGGCAAAGTTCCTGGATGTCTGTGTTCTAATATTAAGAAATTAATGTACTTGCTGTTATCTCGAGATCTGGTTAAAATTTGGCACCCATTTCCCAATTCAGGGAAAGCAGATTTTTTGTTTGGGGTAACCATCAGGCCCAGCCAGGGAGATGTTGTTATTTTTCAGCTCTTCAGTTATGATCTGTCAT
This sequence comes from Anser brachyrhynchus, assembly GCF_964034855.1. NCBI lineage: Eukaryota > Metazoa > Chordata > Aves > Anseriformes > Anatidae > Anser > Anser brachyrhynchus. The sequence goes on from NC_137700.1 coordinate 12,140,691, forward strand.
TACTGCTATCTATCTAGTTTTCCAGACAGCCTGCTCTGAGGAGGCAGCAAAGGACGTGAACTCTCAGATGCCTTTAATTGTGTGTTTGTTCCCATTTTTCATGTTTGCAGCTTTTGTTGCTTTCCATTTCCATATGTCTCATTTAATTTTGTGAGCAAAAAGAATTTGGAAGCTTAAGGCTGTTGGTCTGGAACTGCTCATCAGTTAGACAAATTTGTCATGGATTGTGATTTAACATTTTGCTTCATATATTTTTCTTCAGAGGATGATTGCAGTTTAATGTTATTTTGCATTCCAACTAGTTGTAGATTCCCTGTGTGTTATCAGACCACAAGACTTCTATCTGAGCTCTCAGTAAGTCCTTCAGTAACCCTTAAAACTTCTGTCATTTGGGATGCTAAAAAGCAGGTTGAAATTTCAATGGTAATTGGTTACAGAGAAATCCATGAAATTTGAATAAATCAGCAAATTCCACTTCCCATCGCCAGCCCATTTTAATAACATGAGCATTGTTAAAAGTTTAGTTTACGAATTTATTACTGATTGCAAGCTAGTTTGGCACACTACCCTTGAAGTGCTGACTTGAAATCAGTTCAAGAGCTGAAAATAGGTATGCAATACAGATTTCAACGGAAAACGAAGTAATTACAATTGACTGTTGTCTGATTAATCTACATGAAATGGATTATCAAGTTTGGGGTGAGATATTGGAATTATTGAAGTATCTTTCCACCTTGAACAACAAAAAAAAAGAAACAACCCTGGCTGACATGCTTTGGAATATCAGCTGAGAAGACAAAGCAAGGAAAGCAATTGCCTGGGGAATCGCTGCTGGCTCAGATGTATTGGCAGGACAGTAAGAGAAGAAATGCCACGGCTGCTTCTGCAGTCTGCTCTGCTGACTTTTGTGCTGAACTGTTTCCACCCAGTGATTAATGGTGAAACTTATCTTATGGAGCTGTCATTTTGGCATCTTTCATTAGTACAGCAATCACTTTAAGGGAAAAAAAAATGACTTAAATTGGCCCCTTTATTTATGTAATCAAGAACAGGATGCGCCAGCTTTGAGTGCAAACTGGCCCATTATGTGCACTTGAGAAATGAGTCACGGTCAGAACCTCTTAGAATAGGTTCTTGTTTGTGGGAAGACGGACAGGCTCAAATTCCCAGATATGAATGTGCTTCAGTGTTTTGACTTGGTAGTGAGATCCAAAGCAGGGAGGGAAGTACTTTGAAGTTCCTTGGTTTAGAGTTCATAGATATGCTAAAGTGATGATAACTTTATTTGAGACGTGTTTGTGGTGACAGGGTGACGCCATTAGATTATGTGTGCTTAGCTACTGAGTAAAAGTAAGGATGTTGATTTTGCAGTCTCTAGTGCACTTTGTCTACATTTTCAGTCCCTTCTTTTTAGAGCTTGGTGTTTTCACTCCATTCTTTCCCTCAAAACCTTTTATCTCTGTTTCATAAATATATTACTAAATAACAGTGGTGCTGTTTTTGGAGCATGCTGAAGCTCAATCAGACTACATTATGTTCCTCTTTGTCCTTGTTTAGTTGTTGTTTTTGTTTATTTTTGTTCGGTTTTAGTCATAAACCAATGCTTATGAAAGGGTCTTTGCCTCATTTTCTGTCCTTCTGCTTTCTCACTAATTTTGTGCACATGCTGTATTTGAACACCGCTACCCTTCAGATTGAGTCATCAGGTGTGGGCAGCCACAGGTTGGACAGTGCAGATCTTCCTGTTCCTTTTTATGATTGACTCTGTTGCTTCATTCTGTGTTCTTCTCTGCCACTGTGAATGCCACGTCCACAGCTGTTTTTACTTCTTAGACTTCTTTTCTAAGATTTCCACTTCTGAATGGAGTTTACACCCTCCACTGAGCAGAAACTGAACATTCATTTCAGTCAAAAGACTGTCAGTAGTGAAGTATGGGCCTTAGAATCACAGAATCATCTAAGTTGGAAAAGGCCATCAAGATCGTCAAGCCCAACCACCAACTTGACCTACCAAGACCCATCACGAAACCGTGTCCCTTAGTGCCACATCCGCATACCTCTTTAATACCTCCAGGAATAGGGACACCACCACTTTCTTGGACAGCCTGTTCCAGTGCTTGACCACCCCTTCCATGAAGAAATACTTGATAATATCCAGTCTAAACCTCCCTTGGCTTAACTTGAGACTGTTTCCTCGTATCCATTCACCTTGCCGAGATGAATGATTCCGATTGTACAAAATGGAAGAGAAGCAATATTCAGTTCCCTAATTAAAATTTGCTTTCCCCATTTGTTCAGAATCAATTCTGATTCTGTTATCAAAAGCCCAAAATATCTAGCAAAAGAAGCTACTTATAGAAGCAAATGTTCTATGGCAGTTAGATTTCTGCCCTTTTTTTTTTTTTTTTTTTTAAGGAAAATGCTTCTTGGGTGCAAGTTTAACAGATGAATTGCAAAGAACTAATTTCTGATTTAGAGCAATCTGTTCCATTAGTTATGCAAAGTACAGGGTTTTCTGCCTCCTTCTGTTTTATACGAGAGCGACACTGCCATTTGTCAATTACAACTGGGGTGGGAAAAGAATTGCACTCCAATGTATTAAAAAACAAAATATCGTATTACTCTTTCAGCTGCTTCTGCTTTAAACCATGTTGTATTCTAGTCAGCTCAGTGGGATGATAAAGATTGTCTTTGCTATAGCATTTATTTTGGGCTCCCTGAGCAGAAACCAATTAATTTTTGACTTATCCAAAACGTGGGCTTTTGGAAAGGGTGGTCCACAGGACAAAATATTTGCTAGAAACTTTTTATAACTTATCTGCGTTATAGTTTGTTATCTGTCAAATTTAAGTTCGTATGTAACAGTGATTAAGTGTGCAAAACAAATATTTTTTTGACCTTTGTATATTGCTTCCTGTTCTCAGTATCTTCATAACCTTCAGAATCAGCCAGAATTATTTATTTTGAGCTGCAATGTATACTAGCAAGAGGTTTTTAAATCAAGTGTTGGTAAACCCAAACCAAGCATCCAGCCAAGCCCACAGAACAAAACCCAAGTATAATGGTTAGCTGTAAACCAGACTTTGGAGTTGCAAAGCAACAACACAAGTGCCTGTGCTAGCACAAGAGAAGAGTGGTGGTTGTGCAGGGGTGCAAGGGAACAGCAGTACCAGACTGGTAGCTTGAAGTGTGTCTTAGTTTTTGGCTTTAGCATGCTCTGTTCAGGGGATATTTGATTCAGTGAAGGCTGAGATGTAGCTTCTGCTGTAGTAATTATTTATGCATAATTCATCGAATCCTATAACACTTCAAGTGATGTGAAGCTTTCCCCTAGTGGGACATATTTTTATATATTGGAAATGGGTCTGGTCTAACTCTTTTTTTTTTTGTCCCGGCTTTTAGAGGTGCAGATTTTTAATTGTTTGAAAACAGGCAAGGTAGACTCTAATCTGGGAAGGCTTGCATGAATGTGACTCGGTTAGCAGGATCCACAACTGTGGAAGTAATTTTCAAAATTATCTTTTATCGCTGTCCAAAGTTATGGAGTTACCTGTTCAGGTAGTTAGAAGTTTAGCAGAGCTAAACATGCCCTCTCGCAGTTTTTATTCACCTAACTTTCTAGCATATTTATATGATCTTTTTATCTATTAATATATATCTATTTTAAGGTGCTTTGAAACTTACAGATAAAAGCACAATTTCTATAAGTGTTATGATTAAGAAGTAATACAATAGGTAAAGGGTAGAAACTAATGGTATGCTAAAGACAGCAAAGTGGAAGAACATTCTGCTCAAGATGAAAAGTTTATCCAAAGGAAGCTCTCTCCGGTGAATATGAATGGTGCTAGAGAGATTCTGGAACAGGAAAATTCATTAAAATGTCAATAGGTGATGAGAAAGAATGACACAAAGCACATTTTTGCTTTTGTTAGTACACACAAAAGGCAATTCAGCTCTGTATCAAGAGTAGCATTAGCAAGAGATTACATTCCCCACTGACAACGTTTTGTACAAGGGAGAGGGACATAAATTTAGGAGACTGGTGGCAGATTGATGAGTGACAAATCTTAAAACCTTAAACGTACGTAACAGGAAACAAAACTAATTTTATGGAGGTCGGCTGAAAGGCTTAATGTTGTATCAAGTGGTTTCATTAACAGATGTAGAAAATCAAGCTCTGAATAAAGCAGGAAAATCTAAATTAAATTCACCATGCAGATAAGTGAGATTCTGCTAGTAACTAGAAATGAGATAATACTGAAGCATTCTTGAAGAGCTAAATATGAAGCTGAATATTAGGAAGTAAATTCTCTATATAAAAAAGATGCTGAATTTAGATGGCATCTTAAATGGTAGCAGTGAATTTAAGATTCAGAAGAAGGAATTGTGGAGCAATTTAAAAAGCACATAAAGCACAAACCCTCTGATAATGCTGTCTTTAATAAACCAGAAGTAGGAACTGGCAGCTCTAGTAAGAAGAGCAGCTGGAATAAAAACATATAGATAAACTGGAGCAGTCCAGTAGGGAAAATGATGAAGCTTTAACCCTGATTCTGATTCCAACCTTTATTCCTTAAAATTACTTATTATTCTGTATATGTTTTAAATTTTTTCTTTTGTATTGATTATTATTGTTTAGGGAAGATTTAGACCTCAGAGAGATAGCAGTTAAAAGCTTTGACTGACACGGAGATGTCTCCTCTTCTGCTCTCATTATCATATGACATGCATGGTCTTTCAGGGTGAATAAAGAGCAGACAAGAAGACATCTACGTTTGTTGGATTGGTTGCAGTAAATAACTCGCCACTTCTGCTAACAACACAACTCTTCCAAAATAATTCAATTTTGTCCTACTATGTTATCTTAGTCTATAATTAATTCAGAACAGCCAGCATGGTCTCCTTGTGCTTCCTTCTCCTTGTGAAGATACAAACTTTTTCATAAACATAAGTACAAAGATCTCTTTTTCTAAAGTAGAAATTTTTCAAAGTCTTCCCTTGGAGTTGATTTGTGAAAGTATGTGATAATCCTGTATATAAAAATGAATATTTGGGGACAAAATGTAGGCTGCTATAACAATGAATGTTTCTGATTACATATTTTAAGGACTAAGGAAAGAATTAGATACTAGGATAAAACTTGCTTTTAAATTTGACGTAAAGATTTTCATCTTGGTACTGAGGGCTAAAGGCCTATGTGTAAAAAAAAGTCTAAATCCAAAGAGTTGTTAAAACTCTCTCAAATCCTTGATTTGGGTTTGCCTTTGTGAAAGCTTGGCTGAGATTTCTCATGGTCTTTGACTAAGGTTGAAGCGTCCGATGGATTTTATTGTGTTTTATTTTGTCTTAAAAACAGAAAAGACTAACTGCAATCAGGTACTAGGGAGGCTGCAATTTGGATAATAGTATTGACATAGCAAGAAATTAAAATAATCACTAGTGTTAGTAAATACAAAGTTTCTGTGTTAGTTAATTATAAATCATGAACTAACTGCAACAATATTGTTGAAATGTTAGTGACTTCTCTTGAGGTGTTGGAGGATAGATGGGATCCCAGCCAACCAGAGTGCAAACATAGAGCTTAGAAATTTGAAAAGTGGGAAAAGATGCAAAGAAAAAATCGTAAGTCTGTTAATCTATTGTATAATTTATAACTGTGATGCTTGAAAAAAGCACGAGAGCAAGTTTCAGCACTCAGTAGCTGATGCCAGGGGCACCACAGACCTCACTGACCTCTCACCTCAGCCCCTGGCCCAGGACTCCACGTCAGCCCGGCTGCGGCCACACTGAGACAGGCCTGTCTCAGGCTGTCACCCCAGCCTGTCCCTGTCCCCAGCGAGGTGCGAGGTGCTGGGGCTGCCCCAGTGTCCCCAGATCCTGGCAGGGGTGGGATGGGCCCTGGCTACCGGGCTCTGCCTTGCCGCCACAGGGAGCCCCAGCCGTCCTGCTGGTGCATCTGGACAGGTAAGCAGCTGGAGACTATCCAGCAGTAAGTCGTACACTTAGGTAAAATCAAGATTTTTTAGTTTTCTATGCTGACAGGGTAACTTGGGCCAGTGCAAGAAAGTGAATTAGCTGAATTTTTGTGTTGATTTCTGCCACAGTTTTGACTGTTCCACATGACGTTGCCACAGCTGAGGAAATGGGGTTCAGGTTGGCAGATCTCACATTCTTCTCAATTTAGCTTCCTCTGAAAACAAGGATTACTTCATGAGCTTCACTTCATGTATGTCTTTCAAATAAACCAATGGCATTGTGACTGAGCAGAAAGTGGCTTATAATACTATTTAGGACAGGAATCTGTAATTTGAAGAGCAGTGGTATCTGTGAACTTTCCATGAGGTGAATTACCAAGTGGCTGTAGGGCACTTCAAAATATCAACCTGTAAAATTCATCAATGGGGAGATCATTTTACCTGATTTCCCAAAAGTGATGAAGGTATTTCCAGGTCACTTTATACTTCTTAGTGTCTTAGATATCGTGATTGGGGTTATGCAAAACCTGCAGCGACACCAAGCTGAGAGAGGTCAACTTGCTTGGTGAGAGCAGAGCTTGGCAAATGGCAAGACGGTCTGAGGCCAACACGAAGAAATTCAGTAAGACTGTAGTGAAGTAGTGTATTGAGATGCAATACCACAAATTCATAAAACAAAACAAAACAACAACAACAACAAAAACAGGAACAACTGTCTAGAAGGCAGTACGGCACAAAACAGTATGGAAGTTTACAGTGGATGACAAGCTAAATGCGAGCCAACAGTGTGATGGCATGGAGAAATAGCAGTCTGGTTTGAGTGTGATAGCAATAGCATTGTGTGTAAAATATGAGAGGCAATCATCTGCCTCTGGTCGCTTCCAGGGCATGCAGGACGTGAGGCTGATCTGATTATGGTCACTGCATTTAAGGGAAATGCAGAGAAATAGGAGAGAGTCCAGGGAACTGCAGAAAAAATATAGCTTTAGAAAATTTGATTTGTGAGGAAGGGTTTGAGGAGCTAGTTTGACTGAGTTTAGAGAAAAAAGCCCATCGGTGTTTGAAACATCTGAAAAATCTTGTCATAAGGATGGCAACTCTCACTACAGACAGGTCAACTACTAAGTTACTTAACTGCAGCAAGGGAGATTTAAGCAAGAAATGATGAATGCAATTTTCTACATTAAGAAATAAACTGTAGACTTGTCTCCTTATGAAACTGCAAAATAGGTTTTCTTGAAAATATTTTAAAGTGGATTAGATGGATATCTGTAAGGATACTAATTCAAAGCAGCAGTTAGCTTAGATCATCTCTTCACCTTTCCCTTTCAGTTGTGTATTGCTACATTTCTGTAATTTTTAGAAGAAATTCACTGCATTAGTTATTCTGATAGGAATGGCTCTCTTCCATGTCCAAATGAAGCTATGTGAAATTGCAGTTTGTATTGCCAGACTGTCTGGGACAAGCATTTGGTTTTATTGTTTGGCAAGTAAAGTATAGCAGAAAATCCATGGGAAATCAATCGTGTAAATGGCTGTTACCTGACAACATTGTGACAGTGAATACTGGAGAAACTCAAAGTATTGGTCAAGCATTAATTGCTCCCCACTTTTTCTACTGAACAAGTATTTACATCAGAAATATCTGCAGTAAAGGCAAGTAATGCCTGATAACATGTATAAAGGTTAATTTCTTGGTTTGGGAAATGGTCAGTATTTGCCATAAACTGCTGTATATAAATTTCTGATTGAAATGAAGATTCCTTTACATTTGGAGCACACTGTAATGCTGCAAATGCAGAAGATGGATACAAGTAAATGATATAAAAAATTGCTGACTACATCACCATTTTCTCAAATCAAAATGTCCGGTCATATGTCATTGCCACACTCATTTGTGGTAATTGGAGAAATGATGAGTTTATACTGCAAGTAAACTCTGAACGTCCCTTGTTGTGTCCAGCTTTCAATATTGTTTTAATAGTGCAATTGACATGTAATCATTGTTCTTAACTCAAGAGAAAACCAAATCAAACTCATTGTGTTTATTTCTCAGCTGAATAATTCTGAAAACAAGCTGAAGTGACCAACCTGAACTCAAATGGAGTGAGCTTTAGCTGTGTGACCCAGTTAGGCTGACTGGAGCTATAGTTACTATATAATGTGTAATTTCAAACTGATAAGTCACTGACTATCGATTTTCAATTTATTTTCTTAATGAAATGGGCAGTTTCAGAATATGGTTGGAGAATGTATGCAATTTGTTTCCAATCTGTTTTCACCCTAAGCACATAATATTTGGGGAATGTAGGTTGCTCAAATGCTGCCTTGGGTCTTCCCCAGTTAATACTTCTGTAAGTTGTCTGATTTTTTTTCAAATTTGTACAAAGATGGAGAAAGAATTACAGCAGCCAAGGGGAAAAACTTGTGCTGCTGCTCCTCTGCCTGCTTACAGATTTCTAGTTATTGAGAGTTAGTTATTATTCATCAGACTTTTAAAAATTAAATCCCCTTCCTTTCCTGGCTTTTTCTTAGACCTACCTTCCACCTTTTTCCTTTTCTGTAATATATATATACATATCTTGTACTCTTGAAAATTGTTTGTTTGTATTTCCCACAAGGTACTTAGTTCTTTGTAAAGCTTCTGACTTGACCACATGTTTGCTTATGTTAGTACGCCCTTCCTTTTTTCTCGAATTTCCCATGTTTCAATCCACTCTCCATTTAAATCAACTCATTTGTCTGCTACCTAGAAAAAGGAAATATTTAATTTATTTTCTTGATTCCAATAGGACAGCAATCACAGTTTAGACTAATAAGACTGAGGGGAGAAAAAGATGCATTGATCTACAGGTAGATTATAATAATATTACGGATTCTCACAAAGACGGAATCATGTAATGTTTTAGCTCAAACTACAAATGACCATACATCCACATTTCAGTTCCAAAATCATGCCCATACTGTACAAATTTGGAGAATTATTATGTGTCGGAATTAATGAATGTCTTCTCTACCCTGGAGAACGGATTCTGTAACCTCATTTTCTCTTTCCTCGGGAAGTATTTTGTCTTTGTTGTTTTAGGTCTCTGCTGGGTGACAGCCCTTAAATATGGGCCAGGATGGAGGAGAGAACGGTAAAAAGATACTACTTTCAAAAATTAAGTTAATGGACATTTGTGATGTCCGCTTGTCATATCTTGTAGATAAAAGGTGGCTTATGATAATTTACAGTAGCAGTTCAGTTACTTTAGGACTTAAATGGTGTTATCATCTTGATAGCAACCCCACCTTTACATCCCCTCAGTACTACATCTCCGTGCAGGTGGACTTGACTGTAGTTGTTATTTGGAGCTGTTATACACAAATTTATGCTTTCTGGCAAATTTAGAGTTTGGTGCACTGGTTTTGATTTGCCTAAGATTTAAACCTTTGTGACATGGTCATATTGTGGGGCAGGGCATGGACCTTCTACTTAAGCAGAAAAACTATGTATGTTTATAAAAGAAAACAAAAAAAAATAGTAAGAACACCCAATATCTATTGTACCAAATATCAGAAAAAGCCTAATCTGTTAGCAAAAAAACCAACCAACCAACCAAACAAACAAACAAAAAAAATCTTTCAATATTTGTTAATTTGGCATCTCATGACATGCTGGTTAAGCTCATGTTGATGGCCAAAGGTAACAGCCCTGATGTTGATTTAACAAAGCAAATTAATTACCGTTAACATTTTCTTTCAAACTGACTATTGGATGAACTAAGCCAGGATTTACTAGTTTTTGCTGTGTTGCTGCATGGTTAGAAAAGCTTTCAGTCTGCCCATCTGCACAGTAACTCAAGAAAGCACAAAATGTAACAGGTTAAAAATGCTTTTGCTGTTATCTCCTTGTGCTACTACCTACTTTCTATCAAACTGATCATTTAGCATAATCAAGTCAAACTGACAGGATAATTTCATCTCAGCTGGTACTTAAAGTTATCGCTTCAGTTTCAGACTGAGGAAGAACTTATTGGGGACAAAACCTGTTTCTCCCAGCAATATCTGTTGGTCTAACCTTAAATAAATAGATCTGTATTGCTGTAAGGTTGTCTCATTTACAATACATTTTTTTCCACTGTACAATTGACATTAGTGACCCCTAATACAGTAGCAGACTGTTTACTTTACTCTAATCTTGCTGAGGTGAAGGAAATGCCCATTACTGCCAGGTTTTCCAAATGCATAATCGTTTCCTTTTGTGGATAACCACACCAAAACCCCTAAATCTCTGGGGGCAGAAGACTTTGCACTTTCTCATACACAGGCCCCTTTCTCTGAGCCAGCATCTCAGGCTGGGCTTGGGAAAAGAAGCAGCCCCCACATTTGCTATACTCTTTCTTCCATACTCTGTGCTTGCATAGCTGTGTCTCTAAGCTTTTTCAAAAAAAAAATGATACTCACAGTACCCCACAAGGCATGCAAGACTAACCTAATTTACAATGCAGTAAGTACCATGGAAGGTTCCTAGAGATCACCAGCCTCAGATCATTCATTGAAGATCATCAGAAGCACTTTGTGATAAAAGAATCAAGCTTTCTTGCTGAAAATCCATAAAACAAATGTACAGTCAGAAAAACGTAGGAGTTAGTCAAGTATTTTGTCACTTCTCTCCACAGGTTTAATGATCTAATTGTGAGACTGCTATTATCCTGATTAGGTTTCCATAATAATGAATATTGTTCCTATCTTTGGTCTTTACACAAGGCTCTGCCATTCATGAACTTAAAACAAAACAAAAAGTTATGCATCTGAGCTATGAGGTGCTACACTGCTGAGATACCATGTGACTTGCAATAAGGAAGAAGGCAATTTTATATATATGCAAAGGAAACCCTACAAAAGGAGTTGTGATACCAGTAAAATTAGAAATATGTTCTTCCCTTGTGGTGTTATAGTAATAAAAAAGTACAGCCTGATTGGGGTATGATAGTGAAATCCCATTTTGTCAAGAAAAACAGGGTTTGTGTCAGCACTTTAGTATTAAGTGTTGAGAAGTTGTAAGGGAGGGGGAAAACCTGCAAACATGTTGAATTGTTGTGTGCCACTTGACCAAAGGATTTGAGGGTATTGTGTGAGCTGGGGACACCAGCCTGGAATGCCTGGTAGCGGTCAGTTACGGCAGCTGAGAGCATGCGGGGGGAGCTTTGGCGTGCCCACTGCAGCCTTACCTCAGCATTCAAAGGGCAGAGGACTGCAGTGCCATTTTCACCTGTTTTCTTTTGCAGGCCATTATTATTATTCCTGAAGAACAGGACAAAACATAAAGGATCTGTTCATAGAAACCATTTGGTTCACTGCACCTGCACAATGCACAGATACTGCATTTCTACAATGATTATTAATGCTCTTCATTTGTGCACACTGCCTGTTTGAAGTGCTTGTCTCAATTCATTCTTTATTTGTAATTTGATACTAATTATTTGACTAATTTCTTTCTTTTTCATGTCTACAAACTGTCACTGATGGATGACATTTTTCCCAAATGCATTTCACAGGGGAATTTATCAAATAATTTCATCAGCTCATTAACAAGCAATTGTGGATATTGGTCATAGGAAAACTGGCCAAATGTCCTGCCCCGTCCGTGCATGGCCCGGGTCCTGTGCTGACATAGGAGGTGCTTCATTTTCTCCCATCACCTTTTATTTCTTTGCATTTATTATTTTTGTTCTTTCACTGGAAGAGCTCCTTGCTGAATCAGGATTGCTGTGGGTGCTTGCAAGAAGTGAATTCTGTTTACATGAATTGCGCTGCCAGTAACTTTATTCATTTAGAAATGCTGCCAGTAAATAGACTATTCAGAGAAAATAAACACAGATGCTCATACATACAATGGCACATTAATTTAAAATTTCAACTAGTATTCATAGAAAATTGTTTTCAGTACTTTTGCAGACCTATTTGCAAAAATAAAATAGAAATTATTTTTTTCTTTTTGTTACATTATGACTGGGCGCAACTCGTGTTGTGTGTATTTCTCGGCCACAGCTAGAGAGCAGCTAATAAGTTAATGTCAGGGATTTTCAGTATGTCTTGCTATTATTTTTTTGAGGAAAAGCTGTAATATCAACTCTTTTAGAAGATATATTTAAAATGGTACAAAGACCTTCAAACAGTTTGAGAACCAAAAAGCACAAAAAGGAGATGTTTTTTGCATTCATTTTAAATTTGGCCATGGCTGAGCCATTTAGCTCTATCAGATATTTTCTTTGAGTTTACAAAAAGTGAATTTCCTCTTCATGGCATTTGCATTTGATACAGCAGTGATTACACAAAGCCTCCTATTATCTGATATGAGCTTTGTGCTGTAACTAAGCAAGCATAAGAAATATGGTAGAAAAGAAATGAGGTAAAAATTGTTCCAACGTTACTCTTTGTCTTTTGTGCCATGCTGCTTAAATCTTTCTGAATATAAATATATATAAAGTTAAAGTAACCTTAGTTGTCTAAATTTAAGACAAAGGAATAGTGCCTAAAACTGCAGATCACTTGAGGCTTCTTTGGTGCTAATTAACTTACTTAGCTCAGTTGGTTGGCAGTTTTTAATCACTAGAGAAGCTCCTGTGGATATTTTAATTTGTTTTCATTTTAAAAGCAGAAACATATGGTTCTTTAAAAGATGTGTGGCTTTTTCTGTACTCATTTGAGATATCGTAATTAATGTTCTCATATGCAGACATACATTTAGTTTCATAATCACTCATTTTCAAACTTAACCCCTTAGAAACATGGACAGAATTATTGCACTCATTTTAATTAGACATGCTTACTGCCCAATCCCCAAAGCACAGCTGTATTATTCGTATACCTGCAGTATCTGGGCCCCAAACCATTCCTTTTCATGGTAGAAAAATCAGGAGGGGGCCGTGAAAGGAGTACTCCCTTACTAGCTTTCCCCTCAATCCCTGATGTTTGTGGTAGATGTCTGAAGAGGCACCCGGGAGTCCCTTTTTTTTCAGAGGAAGAGCTCTGCCAGGACCCGGCCGTGGTGGGACTGGGGTTCCAGCAGCACCCTGGCACAGCACCTTTTGCACCTTCGCTATAGGAGTGAGTGCTCTGCGTGCTCTGCCAGTGTAACCTGGAGCACTGAGAAGCGAGCTGGTGTCGCTGGGAGGAAGGAATGTGCGGGAGGAGAGGAGAGATCTGTGCCCAGATACTGGGGAGAAGGGGAGGAGAGGATTTCCACCCATTGTGTTTAGGAAATGTCTTCACTGATTATGATGGCTCTTAAGTAGAAGTAGTCTTTTCCTGCACTTTCAGTTAAAATCAAGTTTTATTGTGTTCCCTTCGGGGGATTCCTCCATTAAGTCAACATCAGCCCAGTAGTAAATTTCTGATGTGCTGAAAAGAGCAGAGCTCTGCTTTCCACAGGCATCACACCAGAAAATGCAGTTAGAGCTACGACTAAATGAGGATGCTGTGCCTCTGTCTGTGACAACATCAGTTTGGCTGTGACTGAAGAGAGTGAGCAATGTGGACGCACCGCTCATCTGTTTGCATTTTACTAAAGTGTTTCCTATTAGTGCTGTCTGTGATACTGCCGGTACATCAGCTGCAAGTGCACTGGATTTCTGTTTTGTAGCAATCGCCACAAATGTTTCTGGGTGTCCACATTCGATCAGTGTTGCACACCTGGGAATGACTCCTAATACTGTAGGATTTAAAATGTCCGTTTTTGGCTGATAATTGAAGTACTAGAACTTCACACGTCAATAAAATCCCTTATCATCAGGAAAGTAGTGCAGTAAATGTATTTACAAGAAAAAAAGGGTCCATGTAGCACGTGTGAGGACAGCCAGTGGACGAGAGAGGGCTGCCAGGCAGAGAGGAGCTGCGCCGAGGCAGCCTTCTGCAGAGCCTGCCGATGCTCCAGCAGGCACGGGTGCTGCTGCTTCAGGAAGCCCAGAGCAGAGCGTGCATCTGGGACCACAAGCGGTCAGTAGCACCCAGCAGACGTCCATCCCCAGTTTTTGCCTGTCCCTCTTTGTTCCCCCTGCCATACTGTGGGCTGAAGGGGCCTCTCTTGGGAAGCGGCCACCTCCTGCTGCTGCCTTGCCCACAGTTCCCGCAGCTGTAAATTGATGATTTCTGCAGACTTTTCAACTGCATGGCACGGCCAGGGAAGCACGGTGTTCAGTGTTATCTCTCCTCCGAAGCAATAAAAGTAGGGGCAGGTTCTGGACGCAGTTCATGTTAGGAAACCTTGGCTTGCCCTGCTTTTTGTGACATTGAAGCGATGTAATTGGTACGGCAGTAATAATACACAAAATGAATGCTCTATTAATAACTTGTGCTAAACAGCCACTTGACCCAGAACCGTAGCTTGGTATTGAGACCTTCACTGATGGTGCTCTGCAGCAATTGTACTGACAGCATGTGTTGAAAGTTAATGGGATGCCTGGGAACAAACATTTGGCACGACTGACAACTTTTAGAGGTTTATTTCAGGTACAGTTTGTCTTGGTATAGGAGACTTGAAAAATCTGTCCCCGGTGTTTTTCTGGTTCTTTTTCATGCAGTTGTGTGTGGGGAGTTCCCCTACAAAATTTGCAAACGTATTATTTTGTGGGAAAGGAATTTGCAGGTGGCTTTGCGCTGTTTCACACGTCCCTGAATTAGAGATAATGAGGAACCAAGCGGTAGAAACAAAAACTTGAGCAAGGTTGAGATAAAGTAAATTGGCTACAGTGTTAAAGATGAGCTTTGGGCAGTGGCCAGTTGCTGGCTGGTTCAAGGCGCGTGTCTGAGGGTCTCTAACCAATTGTATGACAGATTCGGGCACGTGGACAGCGCGTGGGGCTACAGGGAAAGTATATGTAGTAGTGAAAAAGGGCAATAAATGTCTCCTGTTCAAGAGCCATCAGGAGTCCGTGTCTTGCATCCCTTCATTATTTGTTCCCTATTCAATATCTCTTGTAATAACTATCTTCTGTAGCAACACCAGCAGAAAGTCAGTTAATTTTATATACCTACATAATATCTATACAACCACGTTTACATTATATAAATCTATATTAGTTACGTATGGAAAAAAAACCACATATATTGTAGAAATAGTGAAATAACTGATCATCTGAAACACGCAGTAGGGGCTGTATACTAGTGCTTAAAGGCTCACACAATACTTTGTGTGCGACATAAATTGGGGAAAAATGTTGCTGCAACGATTTAGTTCCTGAGTCATTCTGGTACAGAAGGCCTTGAATTCTAACTCTGGGCTTTCTCCTGCTTCATGCAGTCACATTCTGTGATTTTCTTTTAGAAGATATGGATTGCCTTTGGTGCAAGAAAAGGTTAACAAAAGCTTTCCTTGATGCAGTGGACCAAAACGAAGGAGTTAAATGCAGATCTTCATCTGAAGTGTGTAGTAGCTCACTCAGAACCGTGCAGTCAGCTGATGGGCTGGCTCTGACACCTCCAATTCTGTGAGTGCCTATCTGTGTCTAAACTGCTTCAAAATCACTGTGACTTAAGCATACGCTTAATGTTAATTACGTGCTTAACTGCTTTGCAGAACAGAAGCTGTAAGTAATTCTGTAGATCATATATACTAGAAACATCTCTTAACAGTACTGCAAATATTGTACTACCTTTTTATGGTCCTCGAGTCTTTGCAGTGCTGTTGCAGACTTGAATTATAATCTAAGTCACAGATGGCAGTTTTATTCTTATCCTGGGATTTTTCCACCTTTTGTTTGCATTTTCTGTTACATAACTAGTATTTTAGTTCTCTAGTTGCCCAGGCTTTTTTCTCACATCTCTACAGTTATATTCAGAAATAAAGTAGATGGCTGAGGGGAGGAAGAAGGAAGGGGGAGTGGAAGAACTGAAATGAATCATGCCTGTGCGTGAACAGGGACATGGTAGCTATTTATACTGTAGTATAAATACCAGATTAGTAGGATCTAAAATGTTATTGCTTTGTAGCTCTTAAAAGGCATTATAAACTATTAGGTTTGCTACCTTCAAGGTAGGCTTATTTAAGATGATAGACATTTGCTTTTATTTTTCAGAGGATTCATAGCACATAGTGGCTTTCCTAGACATAAACTATGCCACCACCCACTGCTTGCTGCTTGAAAGAGGGTCTGTCTCAGGCTTGCCAAGGAGATGAGCCCACTGACGACCTCCCTCCTCATCTCAGCAGATCTCAAACGGGTCACTGCAGACTGAATTGCCAAGCACTTTTGGCAGCCTGTCCATATTACACAGTCAGTACTGGGCATAGATTTGCCATTCCTTATGGAGGAGGGTAGTCTGCTTGTCATATTACCCCAAAACTACTTGTCTGATGCAGGGGAAATAGTCTGTTATTTCTTGCTAAGTCAAATACAAACTTTATTATTATTATTACCACTGCTACTACAAATTTGACAACAAATTCCTGAAAGAATAGAAACAAAAGGTGTTGTCAAAAAGTATTGAAACATGCCTCAGTACTTCTGAATAAAGGTCTTTTTTTTTTTTTTTGTCAGAGCAAATGACACAATCCCAAAATGCACATTGTCATTCTCAAAGTTATTTCTTGTACTTAATCCCTTTCCCTGGTCAATGCTACCTACTTGTACACCTCATTTATTAGGTAACTACTAAGTGCCAATTAATCTACAAAGCAGTCCCTGGAGCAGAGCTGTCTCTTCTGATCATTCACTTCAGACTTCTAGCAAGGAGTGAGAGGAAAAATGCGATGTGGCTTTTCCAGGCTGGTTTAGTACCCGACCAGTGCTGCTATATTGAGGGCACAGTGCTATATATAAGTTGATTTCCATACTATGTTCTTTCCTTGGAAATTGATTCTAGTTTCTCTTGCAGATGTCATAGGAAGAAGAAAACCTTTCTGCCTCTCTCAGTCTCTCAGCATTTTGGCATAAAATTCATACTTCTCTTTATGTGCTTTAGTTCATCTGTTCTACATCAGACATGTTTTTTGCCTTGATGATTTTCTTGCCTGTGAGGTGAGAGCTAAATGTCAGTGTGCAAGACAAATTACTTTTCTCTTGGGTAGACTACCTTGAAAACCGTGAAGGTGCTGTTGGCATTAGAGCAGGCTGATAACGGGCTCAAGGAGGGGATTCTCATTTCCGCAGTACTTGAGGAGGATGAGAACTGACTGCGGGCTGGCTCGAGAGAGGAGCCTCATGAAACAGACGAGGCTGTTGGTAGTGCTTGCTGGGAGATGTTATAATCGTGGGAGGAAATGTTTCTTAGGGAAAATGATCTGGAAAATGAGTAGGAAAGGAACAAGTATTCTTTAGCAGTCAGGTATATGTACAACACTCAGGCCCTCTCTATGTTGTTAATTAAGGGCTGGAACCAGAAGCTGCTGCCTGTGTTGGAAGCTGGCTAGACAAGAGGCTGCTGCGCTTGAAGCAGTGAAGTCCTCAGATCTGCTCTGAGGATGAACAAGGTGTTGAAGTCAGAGCTGTTGTAAACCAGACCCTTGAAATCAATTTGAGCTCATGGTAATGTCAGATGTTTTTAATAATCCCAATGGAAAGTTTGTTAAAATAGAAGAATTGGCAAGTAAAGCTGCTAGGAAATCTGTCACCTCTGGGAAAAAGGATGTCTTCCATATACTTGCTGTAGCTCTCAGGTAAAGACATTAATAAGTAAAATGTATTTGGATCTGAGCTTTTGGTATAGCAAAACACTTTGAGATATACAGTAGCCAGGCTGGCGGCAACTGAATCTTTCGGCAGATTAATTGGTGGTTAAACAAAGCAGCTGTCTAGTGGTTAGCTTTCCAGTAGTACTGATGTGCATCTAATAGGTGTTAAGAGCTTGCCACCCAATATTTACAAAAACAAACTTGCAAGTGGTTTTGTCCATGGGAGCTAATTATCTTTGCAAGTAATCTTCTGTAGTCCTGGTATTGATTCTAGGTAATAGAGATAGATTTCTAGCGGAAATCTGCAAGTAGTTTTGCTATAGTGTCAAGGTTGCTGTTAGAAAAAAAATAAAATAAAAATCAGATAAACTGGAATCTACGTATGTTTGTTCTATAGGAGGCTTAACCATTGTCATTATCAAAAAAAAAAAAGGCAGAACATAGATGCATTTTAGTGTAGATAAGATCATAATATGAACGATTGGGTCTGGTCTTTATGGGGTTCAGTTTTCAACAGGGGGTTCTGCAGAGGGCTGTTAGGGTAGGCCTGAAAGATAGGAGCATAAATCCTCACAGGCTGTGTAAGCTCCGTTTATTGATGCTTTAGCCTAGGACTGTAATAATTTGGTGGCTCTCTGGGAATGAATACTCAAAAATGGCGTGCTGATACCCATCTGAATGAGTCATGTACAGGCAAGATGAACGCGAGTGAAGATCAGCTCAGAGAATTCCGTACGGTGCTTTATTTCTTTACTCTGCCTCTCTCTTGGTCAGGAGTCAAAAAAAGTGCTCTCCTTTTAAGTACTGTGCACGGATGTGTGAGTGTATATCATTCCTCCCCCTTGCCAGCTAAATGTTAGGAACAGTGGATGAATGTTTTTAAATCAAGACTGCTGCTCTGCAGGGTTATTTTATTATGTGAGGTGCATGTTCAAGTGTGCATAATTTCACAGATTAAACCTACGCTTTTAGCTTTCCTGTGCCTAAAAACTTGATCTATAAAGAATTGATTTTGCTTGGCCTGTTTCAAGATACAAATCCATTTTTGTCTTACTGAAACATGTATGTGAGATCTTTATCACCAATATTCATCCTCAGATGCAGCATATGTGTAGGGAAAGATGCAGAAGAGATCAAAGTCGAACCATGTTCAGTCCAACTGGAAATTAAGCCAGTTTCTGTTACGGCCTTCCTAACATCTCAGTCAAAGCAGAGCATGCCAGCTTCTAGTGCTGCCGTAGTCTAGAGAGGGGATGTTTCTAGCCAGCCTTTTTTGTTCACCAGCTGCAAAGGATTATGCAATAAACCCAGTGTCTCTAGAGACTGGGAGTAGGACCCTGGGCCTTTCATCTTTAAACCTCTACTTCGGCACCTGCGTGGGCCCGTGTTTCCCCTTCCATGAAGAAGCCATCAGAGAAACGTGCTTCCTACTGGGGCACACGGCTCCGCTCAGGGACAGGCTGCCTGCGCAGCTCCTGGCTGCATCCCTGGGGGTTTCCAGCCTCGGGTGGGCAGTGCCACAACTGACTCGTGGTGATGTTGTTGACAGTCCTGCATTGAATGCGAGGTTGGATTTAAGGACCATCAGCGGTCTCTTCCAGTCAGCATTTCTACGGTTCCATGATAAACCTTGTTATTGGAAAGCATTGGTTTATGTGATGGATGATTTGGAATAACTTTACGAAGCTTTAGGGTTCATCCTTTAACAGAAGAAGTTTGCCTCTCCTTCACAAACAGCTATCCTGTTGCCGGTGCCATTTTCTCCCCTGCCTGGTTCTGCCTAGAGCCATGTTTTCAGCCTGCTGCCACTGCAGTGTCCTTTCTAAAAGCAGGCTGGAATTTGGGCACGAGATGTCCCCACTTAACAAATTGGTAGGCAGGGTTGTTTCATGGCACAGAATTCCCTTTGGCAAAAATGCAAGATGCGCATGTGTAGTATTCATGTGACATTAGTTACTGTTCAGAATGTGGGCATTGGTGTAGTGCTCCACATTCACCGCTGCTCGTTTTACAGGAGTTATCCTTTCCCAGAGTGGACAGGTTGCAAGAAAGTGCTGCTTGCCTGTGAGAAATAAAGCAAATCCTATCTGACTTCCCGCAGTTGCTCTGAACGCGCTGCTGCACCCCCCGGCCACGCGCAGCAGCTCGGTCACCTAACTGACTTGAGCTGCCTGATCCATGTCCTTTTTCAACAGGCGACTGCAGAAAACGCCCATAGGAGCACTTGTCAGGAGCCAAAGTGTGTCGCTGCCCTGCAGCCGGCTCGGGACGCGTGCCCCAGGAGCCCTTCAGATGCAGGCTGTTCTCTGTATCTGCGGCGTTCCCTTCGTGCACTTGGGCTCTTTCCCCGCTCCCGATTCACACGCACAAGGCAAGTTTTTGGGTTGCCTGGCAACTGGCTGGGGGCATATGGGATGGAAAGGACGTGAGCACAGAGATTTGTATTTCTTCTCAGGTGACAGTGTGTTCAGCTTAGTACTATTGCATTGCCATTTTACTACGGGTAAGGCAAGGTACTAGCTGCACTGGCAGCTCGGGCAGGGAGGCAGCACGCTGGCGAGGCCCGGGGATGGCAGTGTCTGTGAGCACCCCGCTGCAGCCCCAGAACCCCCAGCACGTGGCCGGGCTGGCCCAAGGCTGGGCGCTCTCTCCTGCATGGGGGGAATAAAAGCACTACACCCACTGGCAGTGGGCAGGAGAACAGAAAAATTATGCAATGCCGTGTTTCTCTGAGGGGTGGGTTTTGTTTTTTTCCCATGAAAATGAAATATTAATAGCAGTGGCTTTTTAATCCGGAGCTAGTCAAATATCTTTGAATATCTTTGTCAGTACAGGTTTCATTTTTTCGATGTCAAATCCTTCCATTCAGGTACAAAACAAAACGCTTGAACCTAGAAAATATAACTTGTATGTAGCCTGTGTCATGTATTTGTATAGAAAATGAAGGAAAGATCAAATATGTCCAGTGTCCTACCATGGTGACTGATGTCCTTTCTGACACATCATATGATGCACTGCTACTGTGAAATGTGATAAAGTAGCAATAACATTTTTTTTTTTTTTGGAAACTAAGCAGGAGAGAAGTAGATTTTGACTGTTTGATAAGGAAAGGTGTCTTAAAATCCTAATGTACATCAACTTAACCTAAATTCTGATTTTTCAGAATTTCCACCAAAAAATAAAAACTGGGGTTCTGATTGACTCCAGATCTTAATTGTTTTGATTTTTCAAATGCCTTGAGCAATTAGCATGGTACCAACTGCCACCAAGGTCAGTGAGGCTGCCTGTGGTGCTGTGTGTTGCCTAGGGGTGGGTAGGCTGCTAGCCTTGCAGTTGCACACCGTGGGGATGATCCCATTTTTCTGGAGTAGAGGTCAGTTGTCAAAATGAATGCTTTTTTTTGCATGCACGTATGGGTATCAGAGTAAGATTATTCAGGGGATTTGCTGTTGAATTTTTTTTTTCCACTCCTGGAGAGATAAGGCAGTATGACTTGCAGGCAAAAGCATCTTTCTTGTCATTTTCCCTCTCCTTCAAAATGTTCTTAAGCAATTCTGATGGGTGAAAACACTTCTGGACTCTGAGAGGTATAAGAACATGTCCACATAAATATGAGAAACAGAATGATAGTCAGTAGAATATCCAGGGCTACAAAGCAGCAATTAGGATACTACATCAAGACGTGTCAGAATAGTTCACTGCTTCTTAAATTCAATGTGATAATTACAAAGATGGATCTTCAAGGATCCTCTGGGCTAGTACCGAAAAAGGTAAGAAGATTAGATCGCTATTTGTGTGATAGCAGTATAAAAGCCTGGACTTCTGTGTTGAAGTGTTGATGCCAGAGTCAAGCTCACCAAGGGCATCAAATACAGCCCTAACCCTGGCAGGTTTTTTGTTTTGCACATGTTCCACAGCACTGGTAGGGCAAGGGGATATGAGACTGGGGGTGGCTAAGTGCAAGCCACCTTTATTTGACTGCTTGCACAAGCTGTGCTTACCTACCTGCCCCACAGCAGTCATTCTCCAACCTGAGTTTCTAGTTTTAGGGGTTCATAGAAATGCTGGTGGTGCCCCTTCAGTGAATTCTGCAACAATGAATTAACAACTACTGTTCATTTTTTAAAAAAATGAGGGCACATATTTGGTTCTTGCATGTCCACATTTTCTTAATAAATGAAAACTGCAACTTGAAAAGGGAAGCGGATAATTTGTAATTGTTTTTCTGGTCTTCTGGTTCCTGTTGCTTAATTCTTTGCTGGTACATAGGAGCTACTTCTACTGCTATACATTTTACAAAGTAGTTTTATACCATATGTTCTGGGCTTGCAGATAAAACATTTAAAGTTGCTGTAATCAGTGGCAGCAAATGTATTATTTTGCATTACATTAATGTGAGTCATAATTGATGTCTGCCAGTTTGGAAACAGCTATTATCAAGAAAGTACGAAGATTATAGCACAATCAATAGTGGTTTAAAAACAGAGATTGTTTGGTGCTGCCGGTTGGATATCTTTCTCTGACAGCTCTTAACATATGCAGGTTGACACTTCTGCTACAAAGCAAACATCAGTTACTCATTTTTTAAAATGTGTTCAAAACCATTAAGTGTTTGCCTTCAGCACAATCAGGGCCATGTCATTCACTCAGGGGCTTGTTAAAAAAGAAGTGTGAGCTTTCAAAATAGACCATTTGTTTCCAAGACTACTGCAGTTGTATATGTTCCTCCATCCTTTGCACACACAGTAGAAGAGGAATTTTAGTATTATTTTATGTGTATATTCTTGTTACTGTATCTTTCCTTCTTGCCACCAGTAGCTGCTCACTTCTGTATTTATTTAGTGTGTTATCACACTAGTACGTGTGCTCTTCGGTGTTTTTCTGCCCCTGCCTGTTTGCTCTGTGTCAGCATGATGGGGTTGGACCTCATATTGACTCCTAGGAAACTTCTATTTTCTGGAAACCCTAACCACGTTCTAGGTCAGTGGGCTTAGCCAAATCTTGGTATATGGATATTAAAATGTTAAGGGCTGATGGGTATATGGATATTAAAATGTTAAGGGCTGATGTACATGGATGAGTGAAATGGGATAAGGAAATGAAAGGATGAGAAAATAAGTATGGTGCTCTATATGCAGAGGGGAATCCGAGACCTATTGCAGAGAGTATTTTACAGAGGTAGGAATTAAAGCTGCATACTGAAGTTGGTAGTCCAGTGCCCAGAGTTCATCTCTCTATTTTAATAATAATAATAATACTGGAACTTTAACCAAGCCTGGATATGTTCAATGCTCTAACTCAAGAAGTACCTAAGGGCTTATGGGCTACCGTAGGCTGTGAAGGTCAAGGCTAGTAAGAAATCAAAGCTTTCCAAGACAACACTTCCGTTCTGCTGTTTTAAACTCTATCTTTGTTATTCCCTTCCTTTCTTCTTTTTATGTTTCATGGTTTGCACTTGTCATTTATTTCATCTTTCTATGTTTTTGTCTCTTTTGCTGGTTTCTGGTACATGTGTTCAATAATACAGATCACATTGTATTTCCCCCTTTCTGATTGCATATGGAACGTTTTCAGACTTGAACTGCAGTAACTTTCTCTTTTACCAACTAAAAGTTATTTCAAATTCTAATTGATTTTTTAATTAAAATCTTGACCACTCCTGGATATTTTAGTAAATATTTACTTAAAGTATTTACTATGATGATTAGGTGTAACATTGAATAATGTAATTCCAGAGCAAAAAGTTTTCTTGTGAAGGTAGATATGTAATCAACTTTTGGAGCTAGATTGGGATGAAATGGCTAATAGTTAACTGGATGTGGCACGACTGTTTTTTTCTTCGCTAACAAGCAGTACTTTTAGAACATATGTATTGCTGTTGCCTACAGTATACAGGACAAAACTACCAACAATTTCTTCCAGTGGAAAATGTCTACTCAGCAATATGTTAAGTGCAAATGTTTGAGTTTTTATTCAGACTTAAGTTTTTTTCTCCTGTGGCACAATTTAGCTGAGGACTTGAAGTAAACTGCAGTTATTTGTCACTAGTTCCTGGTTCTGGCCCTGCCTTATCAGTAGAGAGCCCATGCTTCCTGGAAAACCAAGTTTTATCATTGTTTATTGACTGGTCAGAGACACCTCAGCACCATATAGTGATGCTTCTCTACAGTACTTCTGGATGTGCAATGAAAGAACATTTAATTTGCCTGATATGCACCTCTGCCATTCAAGACATCTGCAATCAGCTGAGTGGCTGACATGCTGCAGTCCTACCTTTGTACTTAAATTTTCTGATCTAGAGACTAGTCTGTGAAAAAAAGTGACTTGGTTCCCTGTACAAGCCCCTGACTAATTAATCATGGTTGCAGAGTGCTGCTGCAGGCAGCTTCTTATAACATTTGATTAATAATATGTGCTGATATGGGGAATGTGTTACAGTGAGCAGGATCACATCTGGCAAGTCATCATGGCTACTTGGCTGCTCTGCATTGTAAGCAGTTTTCCCCCCAAAATGTGTTGACCTGATTCTGTGCTGTTCTCAAGTTATAGTTGCTACCTTATAATGTATATCATGTGTCCAATTCACAGCTTGAGACTATGGGAAGCAGACATAAGCTGAGAATGCTGTGCAGGCTTTTTGACTTCTCAGCTCACCAACTTCTTACTGTTTTTTAAGCAAAATGTCGTAAGTATCAGATGGGTAAATTTGTCAGTGACTGCAAATTTAGTCTGCATCTCATCAGCAGTGTGATTATTTTTAAAGAAATGCTTCTGTATTTAAAAGAACATTCTGGATTCTGAATTTTTATGTGATTAATTTTTTAAAGAAAAAGTTGAGCTATAATAGTTCAATTAATTGTAGTGCCAGAACACTGCTCTCAGGGAAAATTTGGTCCCATTTTTTCTCTGCCAGCAGATGCTAGGTACTTTCACAAGCGTATAATCCTTTTGTGGATCCCTCTTCTTTTTATTTCACTAGACTTTCAATCAAACTCTTCTCGTATGGATATATCCCACTGTTAGTGCACGAAATATTTCTCTCTGTGTATCATATAGCAAAACAAATTATGACAAAACATATACAAATCTTAAAAATATAAATAAAAACCCTTCTACATGGGACAAAACTAGAAATGGCAAGTGATCAGCATTTGAAAAAATTAATACTGGAAAAGCATTTATGTAACACTTATTATTGTATTATAGTTTTGTGTAATACAATTAAGTAAAGAAGCTCATGAAAGCCCTAAGCAAGGACCAAATACATCTTAATTTCAAGCATAAGCTCCATGAGACTATCTTTCAGGTATTTAAAGCTAGAAACTAGAGTATAGGTCTTTTAGATTGCTTGATAGATACACCTTTGAAACATCAAAGGTTCTAATCCTTATTGTAGGTTTGAAAATTTGTAAAGCACAATTGAATATTTTACAAATCTTTAGAGTTTTTTGTTGTTTTCAGGGAGGAGAAGATTGTACTTGTTATTCCTTTGAGTTAAGGCTGAGACAAAGTTTGCCAGAGTATATTAGTTCATTTTCACTAGTCAAATTTAAGCCTAATAAAAACTGGAAGGAAGAGGGTCTTGGGTACCACAATAGGAGAATATCTGTTTGCATAATGTGCTATGATAAGCTTGGAAATCTGTCACTATTTATGTCTGTGCATATTACTTGTTAACTATATCAACATTCATGATGGTAAAGGTTACACGTCTCACCATCTGCACTTATTGTTTTTTTCTATTTTTTCCCCTCATATCACCACAATAAATTGACTAGGAATTAACAGAAGAGAAATTGCACCGCCCTTCTGTCTGAGCCATGGGGGGAGCTACTGGTGTGATGGCAATATGAGCACGAGTAATCAATTGTGAGTCTTCTTACGGTGTGTAACAAGAAGTTCCCTTGTCCCCAGTTCAGACCTATTTTCAATACTGACTCAGAAAGGGCAACACTGAGATTTATAATCAGCTTTTATCCCTTCCCTTTGTTTCCTTCAGGGTAACCATGAAAGCAATGAAATAGTCATTTGTAAAAGCAAAGCTAGCCTGGTAGTCATGCTGCAATTGCTCCCATAACCCATGTCAATGGAAGGAAATCACATGACTGCAACGCTGCATCACTGTGCCGCAGCATTGTAAAAATTGTGTTTACAGCAAGATCAATAGGATGCTTATAGCAAACTGGTGCTTTCCAGGCAGGTCAGACCGAACAGGTTTAAGACATTTTATACCTGTTCTGTCTTGCCAACACAATCTTGATAGCAATGAGGCTTTAAAATGTAGTGAATATTAATAAAATAATAATATATACAATTTAGGTATAATATTAATATATAACATTATATAATGTTAATGTGTTGTTATAAATTATATAACAATGGACTGTTATTAATATATAATGTTATATAATATAGAGTATATAATTATAATAAGGAATGTTAATGGAATGTAGTGAATATTAACATTACTTTGTAAAATCTATTCAACTATATAGACTAAAATAGTGAAGGCTTTTCTTGCCACCCCATGCTCCACGAAACAACACTTCCATGGCTCAAACAGGTAAATCCGTAAATATGACAGCGACAGAACTCAGACCACATTTTGATTATAATAAAAGTTAACTCCTCTTAGGAAGAGCCAATATAAAGTCTTAATATGCAAGATGAGGAATGTAGAAGAGGCAAATTGTTCTTGATCACAAGTATTGGAAAAGATGCTGTAGGTTTGATCTCTGGAGTGTCCTGTCTATGCTTCTTGAAACAGCCTGCCAAAAGTAGCTTTTAATTTCTTGGAATAATGCTTATAAAGACAGAGTAACAATATAAAGAAAGTAAATTATATTAACAGGACTCATAAAATTAGTACAATAAGCATGTGTGCAAGCTATAGTAATCTCTGCTATCTTATTCAGTATCTACTTGTATCTGTAGCTATTTTTCAAGCTAAAATGTTCATAGACAGAAATTGCTGGTCGTTAAAGGTGCAGAACTTAAAATCTCTGATGGGGCTGAAAAGCATCCCTGGGATCAGGAACTGTAATCCAATCATGTAATAGGATATATATATATATATATAATCCTATTACTAAATCTTGTGCTTGCATGTCAGAACGAGCAGTGAATAAAGGCTAGAAGATGTTGGGGTCATGTTGTTCTTTCAAAATAGATAATCAGTGTGCACAATTGTAATATAAAGTGAATTTTGGTGTAGCCAGCACTTTCATGCCATAAATGAATATTGCTAAATGTTCTGAGTTGTTTGTTATCCCTTCTCCCTCCCTGCCCCAACTTTTCCCCATATTTTTTCCCCAGCAGTGTTAGAAAGGAAAGTTGCAATTAGTTGTGTAGTGGTTTTTTTTTGTTGTTTGTTTTTTAACCAAACCTCATGGCCCATGACATATTCAAAATAATAAATGATACCATATGAAGTAAAGCCCCATATAGTATCAGACGGGAGAAATCATCCATCTGTGTAGAATATATTCTGTGCAGCTGATAAGAATAAGGCTAAATGCCTCATGTCATGCAATTAGCACAGATATATCATATTAATCCCTTAACAACCTAAAAGTCAGCAAGCATTTGTTGAAAACCAAGTGGGTGACCTGGATTGCTCAGTCTCTTAAATGGGAGTCATGAGGAGGTTAGTAAATTAAGTCTTTTCCCCGTCCTTCTGAATTAATCTTAGAAAGAAGACACTGTGAACACTTTACGCAGCTGTCATGCTATTGAGTACCTAGAGGTGTATCAGCCTGTACTGTGTTGACTAGAAGAGTTTTTTCCAACTGCACTCTAAATAGTGAGATACTCTGCAAATACCTAAGGACTGGTACATGTTGAAGATGTGTGTTAGTTATGTCACTGTCTAGAGCTATCTTGATTTCAGTATTTATCTTGTATATTCAGGAGATTTAATATAGAAGAAAGAGGCAATCCCTCATTTTAAAAACTTCAGTAATCTAAGCAGACAAAGGATTTACACTCTTCTATAAGTAAGCATTGGGAAAAGAGGCAGAGAATAGCTTGGAATTTAATCTGTTTTTTGAATCCCAGAGAAGTACTTATGTCATCAGGACTCTTGGATCTCTGGAATATTTCTATTAGTACACGCTCATTTTATGCTTTTAACCTGAAGCAACCTAATTTCTGTCACTGGAGTCTGGACATAGCAAAATGAATTGTGTGGGTGGTCCTTTGAAGGAAACGGTTGTCTGGTATTAGTGTGATTTATGTTAAAAGCTAGTTTTAGTGGGATATATAGTATTTCACAGATCTCTCACCTTTTCTGAACTTAGTTGAGAAACTTGTGATGGTTTGTCCTCACAGTTCTTGAATTCTCTCCCAATATAAATATATGAGTTATCAGTGGTGACAGATGCTGCTTTGGTTTTGCAGTTCCTGTTATATTAATGGATCACAGTTTGCTGAAAAATGGCTTTTCTCAATGGTCTGCCATTGTTTAACAGAACTGTATTATTGTTTCACTAGCTTTAGTTTTTTCATCTTATAATTAACTTTTAAATGTGCTGCAGAAACGTAAGGAGCAAATAAATTTGTTTTCTAGTAACCTGTAAATAAAACCATTTCCAAAGCAAAACTGACAGCTAATACCAAGCAGTAGTGCAATTTGCTGCCACTAGAGAGAGTCATGAAATTAATTACATGTAGACATGAAATACTGATGAAGAACTAACACTACCTCACTTCATTCTTTTAGTGTACACTGTGCTCAAAGGTGTCTAGAAAAATAGAGGTAAAAGGGAACAGAACAGCTTCCAAAGTTTACTGCTAATTCTTTTATACTTGAACTCTTCTATTGTGTTTCTGCTTAGTTACTCAGGTTACTAAAGTGAGCATGTATAACCCGGTGGTTAAATTGATTTTAATAAGTAACCTACATTAAAAACAGTATTAAGTGATTCCTGATTATTCAACAGATCAAATCTTAGCAGTTTCTGATTGTACCTTTGTGTATTTTATCACATTTTGGATGATGTGATCTACTCTAAGATTTAATTCATCTTTCAAAAACTGTACTGAGTTCAACATCTCCATTCTTCTAATCCAAGTCTTTGTAGAAAGTGCTAATGGATGTCTATGTAATATGGTGTATTACGAAGGAACTCATCAAAACGTTCATGCTTCAAGTAGTAATGAGTAGCACTGGGGAAAAGAAAATCTTATTATTAAGACAAAGTTAGTCTGCCTTGGCTAAGTTTGAAGTGGTCTGTCTTCTTCTGGTTCTTGATTATGTGTTTAGAATGACTTAAGAGAATAATTAAACTCTTTTGAAGATAAGGTAATTTTCTGGTGAAGTCTTTAATCTAAAAAATGTCATTAAAACGTCTCATGCTGGAAGTGAAGATCAGCAGAGGTGGCTGAGAAATGAAAGTTTTCATGATTTGGATGTGAAGGCAAAAATGCAACTGGAGACTGTAAAGTATGAACATTCCAGCACAATGGAATTGGTCTGACGTAACATTTTTCTGTTGGCCTAAAATACAAAAAATTCAAGAATATATCCTGCTGAGGGGACACCCCAAATACAATGTGCTTCTATGTTTCCATCTTTCAGGCTGGACTGGTTAGATATTTCGCTTCAAAATAAATATTACCTCATTTTTATTTTTTCCTTAAATGGGTTTGAATAAAAATAAGAGTAGTTTAATGTAACAACAGTGGACTTTTGACATTTTTAGATTTTTTTCATTAAGAAATTCGTACTCTTTCAATCCACTTAACAATTCTTTTACCAGAATTAAACAGAAATAAAACTAATTTTTGTTCTAGTCTAATGGCAACATCTAGTAAACCTTTCACGTCCAGTGGAATACACTTTCCCAAAAGACTCTGGACAGGGAAAGTGTAACATGGAGGTAGTCTGATGAGGAGACACGTGTATGTCTGGCTGGGAGACAGTAGTCGGCGAACAGCTGGGTGGTCCTGGTTGAAAACCAGCTGGGGTATAGAGGAATGCTAATGAGATTTGGTCCATGACCTAGGGTTACTCCTGGAGAGACTCTGCTGGGACTCTGTAATACAAATCTACTTATTGTAGCCAATCTTTATGTACTCTGCAGAGAAATCTTTAAGTGGTTTTCAGGTTTATTCCAGACACTTGCAGTGTTATGCAGGAGGCAGGGAGAGATGGCTCTTCAGATCCCATTTACCGTTCCTTTCTCCCCCTTTCTGTGCCATGGAAAAATAATTAGGAAGAAATTTTTAAATGAAGTTTAAGTTCGAGCAGAGGATGCTATGTATGGTTTCAGAGAATGCTCATCATTAAGCATGTTTGGGTTTAATACTTGGAATTTCCCATAAGTGTTAAATTAAAGTAATTTTAAAAGCAAATTCACTAGCCATCTTTAAGATTTACTTCAGTTCCTTTTATGATCAAACAGTATGGATAACTGTATAGTAGAAATGAACCGTATGTTTTCATTACATTTAGTTGTGTTGCAAAATGTTTAGCCTTTAATGATTTTTTTAAAGTGTTTATGCAGGTCAAAGCAACTTTTTTTTTCTTCTTCCTAAATCTCTCTCTTTTTTTTTTTCCCCCTCAAATTTCTTTACAGCTTTCATGTAAATGTGGCTAGATTATCATTTTCTACCAAGCACTATCAGTAATTATCAACTCCTATTAAAAAAACCTTTGGGGTAAAGGCAGTTTGTAACCACAGAGTAATATTTTAGTCAAATGCTGATGATGTAGCTAGTGTATCTGAAATCAAACCCATGCATTTTGCAATCACAGAATTGTAGGGGTTGGAAGGGACCTCAAGAGATCGTTGGGTCCAACCCTCCTGCCAAAGCAGGTTCCCTAGAGCAGGCTGCCCAGGTAGGCATCCAGACAGGTCATGAATATCTCTAGAGAAGGAGACCCCACAACCTCCCTGGGCAGCCTGTTCCAGTGCTCCGTCACCCTTACCAGGAAGATGTTCTTTCTCATATTGGTGCGGAACTTCCCGTGTTCTATCTTGTGGCCATTGCCCCTTGTCCTGTCCCCACAAACCACTGAAAAGAGGTTGGCCATATCCTTTAGTCTCCCACACAATATAGTATTATTTTTATAGTAAAGTGTTTGCCATAAAAATACAGGAAATTATCATAATCTTAACAATTAAAAATAGTCTTGATGTTATGTATACCACTCTTGAAATCCATGCAGTTGTATGTTTTCCTTCCTATTAACCCTGTGACGTCTGAGGCACAAAGGAGGTTGGTTCTAGCTGACCCATCGATGCAGTGGCAGAACTAGGAATTGCACTTCAGGCTTCAGAGACAGTGTGTTAGTGCTTTGGGGATTTGGACAGCAGAAACTTATTAGAAAAGGAAATTTGGAAGAAGATACATTTTTATGGTATCTGTCACTTATGTTCTAGAACTATGAGCTTTATCATGCTACTTCATCATGACGGTCATATGTAGGGTAGTTGGGGCAACCTTGTCTTGGGATTTGAGAGAATTATGGATGACAGGGCTTTTCATGCTAACCAGTTGTAAGGACTTTGAAATGTTGTTTTGAGAGAAAAGCAGAAGAGAAGTTGTCATTTGACTTGTGATTTTTGTTTATTTGTTTGTTTTGTGCAGAGACATTAGGCAGCAGGACCTGAGTTTTGCAAAGAAATCCTGAGTCTGTCAACAGGACCAAACCAACAAACAAACAGCTTGAAACTTTAGGAAGGACTTCAATAATAACAGAAGTCTCTTTGATTTAGAATGAAGCTCCCAAAGTGGAAAATGATCCCACAAGCATGTGGTACAGTTTGTGATCACACGCTGTCTCTGTATAATGGCAGTTCTCTTTTTCTACATGCTTTACTACACACAAACTGGCTGCTAATTTTAAGGAGGTTCAGGCAAGTGTGGGGTTAAGACTAGGAATAAAAATAATGAGAAGGATATCAGTTTCATAGATCAGGAGAAAACAGATCTCAGTTACATCAGTTGTAGTATTAATTTCTCTGTATTAACAAGTTTCAGATTTTTACTCCTGGAGAGGAACATGGTGTAAACCTGCTAACTGATGAAAGCAGTGCTGGATTATGGTTTTCATTTTACAGATCGGTGGATTTATGTGAGGGTGGAGCTTGGGGGTTTTCTTTTTCTTTCTTTTTTGGTTTAGCATTTCAAAGCAGGGGATTATTGGATTAGTGTTTCCCAATTTATTGATGTCAGGATGGTCTTTCTGTTCCAACAAGCTTTTATGTTTTAAGAAACCAGCAGGTCTGAAAGCTCTATTCCTTGAACAAATTATGCTGAGGTTTTCCTCTACTGCTACTTACAGTAGTTGTTTAAAAATAAAGATAAATAAAAATCCCTTTAACTAAATCAATATTTAGATAGGAGATATTTATGCACCTCTTAATTTAATTTGCACAGGGACAGATTTATCTTCTCTGAGAAACCGGTCCTGTGGTTAGAGGAAGACCTGCAAGCATGCAGTGCTCTGCTATGCATGTTAGAGGCTTAGTGTCTAACTTCATGCCTCAAGAACATGCCCATATAATCACAGGTCAGATCTACAGAGAGTTACATTGCTGTAATTAAAATTTCAGAAAATCACGTCTACCTTAGTCCTGTGCTTGATGAATTTATTTGAGAAAGATGAAACAGAAATACTGGTATAAATCCATGCTTTAACCTAAATCCCACCCACCACAGTAGAAGGGACAACAGCTTATCATGGGAAAACAGCCTTTGCAGAGAAAGGGAGCTCTTGCCTTACTATTTAGAAGCAGATGTTTAAGGTGTGTGGTAGCAATTTTATTAGACTGCCATATTGTTGATTTTTCTTTTTTTTTTTTTTTTCACCTATAAAGATCTGGAGGAAAAGTTCATTATTGCTAATAGGAACACAAACATCGTCTGATAGCTAGTGCAGTCACATGAGCTGGGAATTGTTTCTCAAGCCATCTAATCAGGAGATAATTTTCACAAAATAAGTAGTGATATAATATGAACAGGAACAGAGAGGAGAAAAGTCCTTCATGTCACGTCCTGTAGATGTACTGAAGAAGGGCTTAGCTAAGGATTTTGCACAAGGAATTGGGTTTGGCTGTGGCCTTCACAAACCAGTGATTTTCCTCCACTCCCACTTATAGCAATTTAAAAAAAAAAAAAAAAAAAAGACAAATAGCTGTAGATGACTGAAGAAAATTTGTATCTTAGCACAATGTGTTGACTAATCTTAGTTTTATCCTTGTTCTTTTGTCTGTAGTGATGGTACTGATTGCAATGCTGATTTTCGATTAACGTGATATACAGGGAAAAGCTCGTCTCCACAAAACTTAGCTGAAGCTTGACCCTTTGAGCTGCTGAATGTTCAGAACTCCCAGTGGCTGTACCAAAAATGATTCTGTCTAATCAACTTTCATCATGCAGGGGTCTCAAGAACTGCTTTCTGGGACTGACGTTTTGTGTAATCTGTGTTCATGATTGGGCAATTTCCTGGTTGAAATCAATTTATTCAGTGTGTCTTCTCACTAGCAATGATGGAGCAACCCCCCCTTTCAATTCTTCACTTTCCATAAAATGCTACGTGAGTGTGAGTTATGAACCATGGGACTGTGAAACAGAAATAGCTGGTCAAAAGCAAATGACTTGGCAATATTATGGAAGTGTTTAATTTATTTTATTTACTTAGTTATTTAATCCTCCCATGGTATTCATTTGTCTACACTGGAAGTTTTAAATTTTAGACTTTTTGAAATTATTATTATTTGATTTGCTCTTACATTTTTCCCTCTTCTACCATGTTATTAATGTGCACTGCCTGGCTCCTCTCTAGAATGGATTTTTCCTGCATCAAACTGATGTGAAGGAGAAGGAGGGGAATAATTTAGATGATGATAATTTTTCAAACCTAAGATTGGTCTCTGCAGGGTAAGCTGCTTTGCAACTGATGTAGATGGTAGCATAATTAATTTGGTAACATTTTTTTTTGTTGCCACCTCAATTAAGGTTAAAAAAAAAGATATACCTACTTATTACTTGGATGGTGTGCAATTAATTCACAGGTAACCTATGTGTCCTGTTTTATGAAAAATATCAGAAATTAATTCAATAGTAACTGTTATTTTTCCCCTTTTTTCTTCTCTTATCTCCAAATCCCCCTGATCTATCATTCGGCCTGGAAAGCTTTCTTTTGAGTCTCTTCTTAGGGTTGTACTCCCAGATCACTCCCAGATCACACTTGGTGTGATGGCTGCTTTCCATGCATTTTCTGTTCTGTCATTCTTTCACAAATTCACAAGCATTTGAAAAATAATATATAGTGAAATTCCTCTGAAATTTGAAAGAAAGAAAAAAAAAACACAAAAAAGAACCCACAAAAGGTATTTTTCCATATTCTGCTCGTTAAACAAGTATTTGCCCAATGCATAAATACATATAAAATACAAGGAGGAGAGTGTTTGCTACTGGTTGGTTGGATATTATTATTTTTTTTTTTCTTTTAAACTCTCAGCAAAAGATATTTTAAATTCTCTGTTTTATTTCAACTCTTTCTACTGAGTGTTTCCAATGGGGATTGCGTGCCCACTTATATAACTATGCTATACATGTAAATGACAGCTCAATTATTTTGTAGAATAGGTACTAGAAAAAATCAGATACAACAGGTAACACTGTTATACCAAGGGAAAGCTGATGAGCCTGGATCTGCTAAGAATGGTATGTGCTGGTATGTGAGTAGGTCTTGAGCATTGTGACTTATGTAATGCTGATAGTAAAAGAAAATCTGCTTGCAAGTCAGCTTTATTTGATAATATAGTTAAGCATTCTCTATTTTTTTGAGCCAATAGATGAAGAAAATGTTTTTGAATATGTAAACTCATTTAAAAATATTTCTTCTGTCTCTCAGTGATACTTTTTGCATTTCTGAAGGTTACAGCTAAATTAAAAGCAGATTAAATAAAAATTTACAGAATTCATCTGCTTTTTCTATTTGGGTAATCTAATAATGATTTATAAAAACATTGACATTATTTAAGTAAATACCGTAACACGTCTCCAAGAGCTGGCTGCCCAAGTGCACAATTAGGTTGTGTTATACCCAAGTCATAATCACTTGTAGCTCACAGAATTAAATCTGGATTTTCTACAGATTTTGATTTGCAGAACTCCATTTTAATTGATGGTTGGTACTCCTTTGGAGAAAAGTAACTATCACTGTGTTTACCTTCTATAAAAACTCACTTATTGTTGGCTGGATAGCTGTAGCAGCATAATAATACTTAATGAGAATTTGAACCGTGTAGCATTTCTGTCTTTAACGCATCTCAGTTCATGCATGCCATAGGTACTGACTGTCATGATGCTCTGGGAATGTGAAATGAGTTATGAAGTGAAGAAGCACTGGCCAATTAAGAGTATACTTGAGCATACTTTAGATTGCATTTGTGTTTAGAATTTACAGGCACGTACTGAGTAATCACAGACTTTGCTTTCCACTGAGCTCTGTGTCTCCAGGCATTTCGGGTGGGTTCTGTTCAGACACCTTTAACAATCAGCAGAAGGTGGTTTCTCCACTCGATGTGTTGTATGTCAGGACAGAGTAATGCTCATCTGTCATCTCCTGAGGTTTGATCAAAGTAGGTTTTAAAGAGCAGTACAGAGACACCTTAATTTGTGTGTGACATGCTCCTTACTGTGGTGACAGTGTCACTGTGCGTTGACATTAACCATGTTGTGCTCAGTGCACTTTGCTGTGGAACAGGGGTTTCAGGGATCCCTTTTAGTAAGGAAAAATAAATGACTATATGATATGCCATCATCATTTGAGAGCCCACTACATGCAAATAACCTCTGATTGGAGGATTCAGAAAAATAGCACTGGACTGGGAAATCTTTCCAGTGATTGAATCGGCATGAGTTAACTAGTGTGGCAGACTGCAGAAGAATGATTCTATAACTTTAGTTTCTCAGTCTAGGCTCTTTTGTTCTATTTAGTTAGTCATTTGTCTGAAAATACAATATATTAATTTTTTTCAGACCTGTGTTGGAATGTTTTGCCTGTGATGTGCTGGGATGGCTTTACACTGCTCTCCCATCTTATTTTGCTCAACTAGGTCTTGCTGCATTAGTCATTCTCGAGGCAGTTTTAGACACGTATTTAGAGGTTTGCTATGGTGCCAGTAAGCCTTACAATTAGTGCTGCTAGAATTCCCCCACTAATCAAATGACATGATTTCTTTTTATCGTATTTCAGCTTTCCTTTTAATGTCTAAATAGGCAAACCCAGCTGTGAAGTGCAAAACATCCTTGTTCATCCAATCTTGTGGAAAACCTGCATTTCATTAGCATTTGTGTAAACTCGGTGTCTGCAGGTTGCTGTAAGAACTAGCTGTGCTGTGCTAGGCATAAGGCAATCCTCAAGTGTTCAGTCTGATGGGACATATGAAACAGTGGCAATGCTAAGAAAGATTTTCTCACATGATTTTCTGCCAAGTTCTGCAGACTTGGGAAACTTGTGGAAACATGGGATTTTATTTTATATTTTAATACTTATTCCAAACAACTTCAGACTCATAATCTATTTAAGGTACTCCCATCAGCAGTCTAAACTCTTGGTGGTTAGCACCCAGACAGGCATCTAGTTTTTCTAACCAGAAATCCCACTAAATTGATAGATAACAAACCTAGTTTGTCATCTAAGCTGGAAGTTCACTTACTTTCTATTGCCATATGCAGACCCTACATAAAGTCAGTATATAACTCCAAAACTCAAGGGGTACTGAGGTCGGTCATAGAAAGCCATAGAATTCTAATTCTGTGACTGCACAGGGAAATGAAGCGAAAATGTAGAGGAGAGTAGGGAGGAAAGCAGGACTTTTAAACAACAAAGTTTCTAGCTTGGGAGAGAATGAGGCAAAGATTTTCGTCTAATTTTCTCCACTTTTCAGGAGAATCATGTATAATAATATATTCATTCCAGTCTCATTACAAATTAAAAAATGATGCCTTATTGTCAACACATGATGCTGACAGAATGTTGCTGTGTTTCTCTCTTCATAAAGTCATAATGGCATGGAAGAAATATAAGCTTCCGTCTTTACTTCTGCCTTAATTTGGCTACCTAGTGACAAAAATAAAAAATATAAATGAGTAGGCCAAGATCAATCTTGTAAAGTCAAAAATTTCTGTTTAAATAATGAAATCTACAACAGAAGGCTTAATATTGGTGCCAGTTGAGGGGTTGGTGGGGACTGGCTTGTGTAGGACAACCTGTGGGATTGATCTGTGAAGCACAGCTCACTTGAGTTAGTATAAATAGGGCTATTAGTTATGCATGTACCATTCTTGTAATGCTACCCTGTGAGAGAGCAGAAAAGCAGGAAAAATGTCTGGGTTAGTAGCATTTTAACCTGTGACAGTGAAATGTGCTAGAGCTGGTGGGTCATAGCCCTTGCTTTTGGGAAGCAAGTTCTGGAGATGATGGAGCTGTGTTCTTTGAATTGACATGTGCACTGTGCAGCTCCTTCACGTGCCATCCATAAACTGTGATGACTTGTGCAAGAGCTGCCTGCCTGTGCAACATGTTTGATTCATTTTGTGACACAATATTTGGATCTTTTATGTTGTTATGCCGACTTTTGAGTTAGGCTTCGCCTGTGTGCTCGGAACCACTGGCAACATCATCTTCCCATACACATTTCTCCCTCTCCTGCAGCATTTAGTGCACCAAGCAGAACAGAATTGGTTGCATGGTGAATAAGCTATTTAAGAATGAAAAGAAAGCAAGCTCTCCAAGTGCATAACCCTTAAGAAATTTTAATTAATGTCAGCAGAGAAATCTCTGTGGGGAAAAAAATGGAACTGTAAAGTGTTTGTTCTGGTTTCACAAAGTCTTTCTGCTTCTCCTCTCCCCAGCTGGTTTCCTCCACAGATAAAAACCACAGTCTCCAACTGCAGAGGGATAAATATTGGCAGCTCTCAGGTTTGCTTTTCATCCCAAGCCTGATGGGAAAATACCAATCAGTTTTCAAGCTTTTCCAAGTGAGTCTTTAGGGGCTTATTCACCAGACTTTGCATTTCTGGTGAACTGTTCCCTGCAGCTTTGGTTGAAAGGAAGAAAAATTCATGTGTATCCCATTTTCAGTTTTTGATTTGCTGCCTGAATTTATTATGACTAGACTCTTGGAAGGTTCGTTTGTTTTTATTTGGTTGTGTTTTTTTGGGATTTTTTGTTTGTTTGGGGGTCTTTTGGGTTTGGTTTTGTTTTTCTTTAACTCTCCCAAGTTTTACTCACATTGTTCTAGGGTGTCTTTTCAGGCTATGCCCTCTAACATGATTTCAGTTACTGACAAACCATATCTTTTTGTTTCTATAGTGTTTCCATAAAAACAAATGAGGGTCTCTAAGATGTTTGCTCATGAGAGGTGATTTTTGCTGTATTTTATAGATTATGCAACAATATTCCCATACATCACCATTGCTGCCAAGCCAACAAGGTGCCTTATTGCTAGTATGACTATAAAATAGGATAGACGGAAGTATATAGCAGAAATAAACTCCACAAAGTGGCTAACTTGGAAGAATTTCAGCAGATGTTTGATGTGTTTATAGCAACAAGTACGAGTAATCTAAGTGGTGGTGGTTAAAGAGAGCCCCATATGCATATTATGCCTTAAGTAGGGTAGCCCCTGAAAAGAGAGCTGTTTCCATGATAGGACCAGTTAAAATATGAATAATAGGACAAATAAAATGCAGGGAAATTAAGTTTTATCTGCCTGATTTCACTGCACTACACATAGCCATATTTAGATGAGTCCATGGTAGGAACCATTCTGCATTTTCACCTGATTAACCTTTTTTTTCCTTTTTATTTTTTTCTTCCCCACAAGGGAAGCCCTTTTGCTCCTGTCATGTTTACTAATCTGGAGTTTTTCCATTTATGCAATTTAGTGGGATAAAGTGCAGACATGCAGTAAGTGACTGAAGTGAGTTGATGCCTGATAGATGGTCATGCTCTTAACCCAAGGTAGATGAAGAAATTTGAGTTTAATTCTGTCTACTAATTACTAACCTAGTGTGATTGTCACAGCACTGAGTTATACAGGATGCTGTCAGACAATGTCAATAGGTGCTGTGTAATTCCTAGGACAGATAATATATATATTTTTAATTTTTTTATTATTATTATTCCCTTATTTCTGTACTATTCCCACATAGATTGGAGGAGGTACAAATTGCTTGAGAAACATTCCCATCTCACTGCCCTGCTAATTTGGCTTGAAACCCCATTTCAGTTCTAGATCTCCTCTAGATCTCATCATAAGATGACCTACTATACTTTACTGGGGCTCAGTAAGATGACTTTTTTCACTGGATAGTATCCCCATCTGAGAAGAAAATATGTATGGTCTGAAATAATTGAATGGGAATGGTTGGGGATTAACTGAACTTAATCTGATAAAGACAACTCAATACCTAATTAGTCTCTTGTCCTTGTTGCATGTTTTGAAGCTTGAGGTTTATCATTTATGAAAGTAATTAAGTGAACAAGTATTTTATCAGCAACAGTGTTCTGAGAGGGGGACAGTTTGGCATGAAGGGATAGGACAAAGCCATGAATGGATCAATAGCATGCAAGCCTGCCTTTCTTAATGATAGCTATTGTACTTCTAATTAAAATTGCTTTGATAGCACCTAGGGAATTTAGGTTGACGTGTTACAGAGACAAGCTGAGATGCAAGATTTATGCAATAATCTTGTAAAGGTGACCGCTGCACCTTGAATTGCCACTTCTTTTTTTGCTTAGAGATCTTACTAATCAGTCATAACTTATCAGAGCTTGTCCAAAGGACAGAGTGAATAGGTTCTGCTTAGCAACTCATAATTATAGGTCTGATTTTCTCTTGACAACCAAGGTTAAGTTGCTAATTTGTACTTCTGCTCATTACTATCTGCAAAGGATTAGCCTTTATATTGTTATTCTTGCTTCATTATATTAAAAGTCATTTGCCAGTTGCCTCTATTACAAAGTGAAAAGAATCTGTCTTACCCAAAAAACAAATGTTCAAGAAAATATGCTGATAATGACAAAGTAGTTGTCAAAGGCTAATAGTATGATACTGTACTGACATCTGTTACAAATTCCTTTTCAAAACACTTAGTAGATAGGATTAATGTAAACAAAGGTATTTTGATTATATATTAGATTTTGAACATGGAACAACTATTTGAAAGTCCAGATTTCACGGACTTGAAAACAAAGGAAGATTAGTTCTCTTGGGCAGATCCATTCAACAAGACTAAATTTTCCTATTTTGTACCCACTGAATTTGCAGAAAGGTCTGGAATTGATTGCATATTAGCTGAGGAAATACACTAAGCATGCTTTAGTTTGGGGGAAACTTACTGCATAGAACAGAAACCCATAAATAATGCACAAATAGCATCTAGTAACATATGTCCTAACAAAAGGATTAATTTGCATCAGAGAGCTAATGGGAATGAATGGAGCTGCAGACTGTTGCCTTGCTATTAATGTGTATTGAAAGTGGATGATAATTTCTCATGAAGGTCTGATTGTAAATGTCCATGTAGGAACTGAAGTACAGGGAACATTTCTGAAACTTCTGAGCCTTTTTAGATACTGGTTAAGATCAAAAGATACTTGTGCAAGGGGCTGTTTTTATTGTAATAATCTATATTTGGAGCCATGACTTCTCATCAGATTTATGTATAGAAGAAAATAGAAAAGCAAAATAAAGAAATGAGCACAACAGTTTCATGGAGCAGGAGCTATGAAGCTCAACTCAAAGGAGAAAATCATGAGAAAAGGGGATACTTTCAGAATCCAGACATAATTGGGATATAATTCGCGAATGGGAGATAAACACTTGAGTCATTCCCAGCAAGCTGGAAACTCCCTGTGGTAGTGTGAGTCAGAAATGAAGGCCTTCATAAGTATCTCCATGGCAATATGCTCCTCCACAATTTCTATTTGCATCTTGCAGCAGCACACAGTTTCAAAAGTGCTCAGAAAGGCAGAGGCTGTGGATAAGCACGGGTAGCCTTGTCAGCCCCATCACTGATGTATGCGATAACAGAAGCATTTGGTGTCAAAGACCTTTTATCCTGTTTGGGGTACAGGCTCTTGATTCAGTTGGTAGAGAGTCCTGGGCTTGGAAGAAAGGTGACCTTTCAAGTATTAGGTATAATGGCATTTAAAAACATAAACCGGGGGGAAGGGCTAGGAAGGGATGTAAATAACTGGCAAATAGAAGAATGAATGATTATGAGGTTTATTTATTATAGCTGATATGGAGACTCTTGCCTGTTTTGAATCATAAATGAGTGGCATATCAGAGGAAAAGCCGAGGATGGAAGAAAAAGAAATAAAAGAACCAAAGGAAAGAACCAGCCTACAGCTGACTGAAAAATAAAGATGTTACAGCAATGTGAGAAGTCATTGATCTTTAAACTATTGTTGACAGACCAGTGGCATATTGATTGAAAAGGTTAATATGTGAGAAGAAAATGTGTACAACAGCAAACATTCTGTTTGGTAATTTTGTTAAATAAAACAATTATCATGGATTCATGTTTTTTTGAGGACTTCCAACATGCTGTAAAATGTTATTTTACCAAGAAGTTCTTAAAAGTTCTAGTTGCTATTGCCAAAATCTCTAGTCAGTCACAGCAATTAGACACCTGTATAGCGACACTGGTAGCTGATCACTCAACTCAGCTGTGGTTATCCTGGTTTGCCCAACACCAGGTATGTCTGTGCTATCTGACAGACAATAGGATTAAAGCAAAGACATGCAGAGAGGTTCTGAAACCATTTCAGTAGGTGTAATGTTGTACGCGCTGTCTCAGAA
Organism: Anser brachyrhynchus; assembly: GCF_964034855.1. NCBI lineage: Eukaryota > Metazoa > Chordata > Aves > Anseriformes > Anatidae > Anser > Anser brachyrhynchus. Next base: position 12,182,153 of record NC_137700.1, read on the forward strand.
GCAGAGAATATTCTGAGTCATTCTTCTTACACTAATGATGTAGTTTAGAAATCAAAAAATACTTTTCTGTACCTTCCCTTTACCATTCCTCTAGCAGAGAGTTTATCACTAGGTGGAAAACATGCATGTTTCTTTCTCTGTAAAGTTTTGGTGTCCCTGATGGGGGAGGAGAGCAGGAGGTTCTCTGAAGTCTCATGAGCCGTGAGGTGAATGTAAGCGAGGAGCCAAAATGCTTTTAGCACTCAGACCTGTCTATGGCATGGCATCTGTGAAGGAAGGGGGAATGGGTGCCAGCATAGCGCTACATGGATTAGCAAGGGGTACAAAGCCCAGGTCTGTGATTCTGTGAAGCTACTGTGTCAAATCTAGCCCAGGTTGTCATCAAATAGTCTATTCAGAAGACAGAAAAAAAGCCCCACACGTGAACTGTGTAAAGGTTCAGGCTGTACTTCACAGAAAGAAGCATGCAGTCGGGCATATATGCATGATAAAGAATGGCAATTTACTGCTGGGGGTCACAAGCTGCATGCTGGCAGCTGGGTGCCTTCAGAAAGGCTTCTGTGGTTCCTTAGCATGCTCTGTTCAGTGCATCAGATAAAAGATGAATACGGAACTCGTAGCAGTTATAGTGGAGAGAAAACCATACATGGTAACTGTAGTTATGGCTATTAGTAGTTATGGCTGTTGCTCGGTATGGGTGAAGTTAGCATGAAATTTAGCTAGAGCCACGTAGGTTAGTGGCAGTGAATTGAGCAAAAATATTAAACACATTTCTTAATGCGCTAGTTTCCAAGTAAAGACTGGTTACATGTGAGATAGTACATATCTATACAACTTTTTACTTGTAGTTGTTCATATACACAATCTTTCTATACTGCTGTTAGTGAATCATATTTTGAACCTGCACATAGATCTTATACTTGGTATGTCTCTTAGGATCAAAACTTTCCACAATGAAGTCTTAACATACCCTAAAATAAGGCTGACAGTATTGAGGTGTTTGACGTGTGGGGGACTTTCAGCAGTAACAATTTGTAGGACAGAAAGTGGTGAAGGCCTTAAATGTGCTGAGGAGTCAGCTTTAGCAACAAGCAGAAGGGAATTCAACCTGACAATTCAACCTGGTGTCTGATGCTTTTGGTTTTGATGCATGAAGAGGAAGATGATTCTTTTAATGATGTAATAAAAGCATCTAATCTGCTCATAGTAATGGCCATATCTCAGCATTTCTGCTGTAAGGCATACATAGTTTTCTTCTGCGGTGACGTTAACCGTTCTCATGTAATGCTATTTCAAAGGATGCAGCTATCTTAAGAACATGTTGCCATTATCAACAAGTTGCCTGCCTTTTTCCACCCCCCACATAAAGTACTTAATCAGTTTTATTTCCCTGTAATGGGAATTGTGAGGGACCTGTGTTTTTTTTCAAAATAAGACTTAAAACATCTACCTGCTACCTGAGTCAGTTTCATCAACGTACCCTTCTCTGAGACAGTATTTAGAAAATTTATTTATTATCTATTGTGTCATCTTTGGGAATTCATAAAATATTTAACTTTTAAGGTTTTATTCATATCCTTTCTGACATTTGACTCCATTTTTGTAATCTCGCAGAGGTTTAAATGTGTCTTTCTCAATCTGCTTGCAATCCGTGGAAAAGTTCAAAATTGCACATTTAAACCCAGGAGATTTTGCTAAATAGTTGCAAGTAGCAGCCAGATATTCTTTGTTCAAATATTTTAGAGTTATTTTGAAGTATAGTTATAAGTATTTCATTTAATGGATTTGAAAGTGGATATGGATTTGACCTTTTCCGAAATAGTTCCCACCACTCAAAGCTAATGAGTATTTGATATCCAAATTCTCTTTTCAGAAAGAATTGTGGGTGATTTTCTTAGAAAACCTCACTTGTGCTCAGAAAGACTTGGCCTTTTTTAATTCCCAGACCAGGCAATATGAGTGTGAAAACTCATTATATTTTGTCTGCCAGTTGGGCCTTTAAATTTTATTGCAATTGCAGCAGAATAATACGAGAGAAAACAAATGTAAACCGAAGCAACAGGTTTCTTGGTTAAATAACAAATCAACTCCATTTCTAATTCAGTATCCAATCGACTCCTGTAATTGCTTTTTACTGACTGACATCTTTCTGAGTCCACCATTAGAATCTTCAAAGGTGTAGTAATCTGACAGCAAATTCTCAAGGCTCTGTGCCCTAATCTTTATGTTTAAAAGTTCGTTTATAAATAAAAGGAGGAAAAAAGTACTGCCATGTGGTTACAATGGCAACCCTGTATTTCCTCCAGAAGATGCTCTGTGCCTCTTAGTTAACCTCACTGTTGCCTCTGTTCACCATCAAAAATGGTGACAACCATTTGTCACCAAAAATGGTGACAAACAAACAAACCCTACAGGGATAATGCAGACGTTTTTTTGAGAAGCTTGGGAACTTCTGAAAAACAGACGTAAAAAAATACTAAGTAGTTTAGATATTACTAGCATATAAAAATAAATGGAGTCTTGCAAAAGAAAAAATGTTAAGTGCACTTGTGAGTTTCTGTACTACAATAATAATTTGATATTGATACAGAAATTTAGGCACTGTAAACAGAAATGGTTTCATCTAAGAAACAGAGTTTTGATATTTGTTCTTGCTGTTTGTGGTGTCACAGTGACTGAATAAAATGTGGAACCTGTAGTAAGAAAAGGGTCCCAAATTTATGATGTCTTCTTAGTGCACATGTGATAAATCATAGGCGGGTGAGTTTTGTAGCCTTTCTGCTGAAATATGCTTCTCGTGGTGATTCAAGAGCTTATTAAATAAAAGATAATAGCAACAGTAATTCTTAAAGAAAAAAAAAAAAAACAAAACACAACTAGTGGAATTATTTTCCTGTTCCCCCCAGATGGTACATATGTTTTCAGAAGGGAAGAATTAGTTTACATTTGATAATGACCGGTGGCTTGAACAGACAGACACATGTCTTGTTGAATGGGATTTTTTTGTATCAAGAACTGCAGGTTAGAAAATAGGGCTGATCTAAATGACACTGGAAAAGGAAAAGGCTCCCTTAAGCCCTTTGATTTCGTTAAGGTTTGGATTAAGCCTGTGGGTAAGTGCAAAGGAAAGGTGTGTGCTGAGACAGTCCATGATGAAGTAGGCAACTAAGGACCATCACACATCCTGATGACTGACGTGTCATGGTGCTTAGCAAAAGAAAACACCTTTTTGAAGTGAACTTTTGTGACCTGAGAAATTTATTTATGGGAAGAACAAATGAATGTGAAGAATGAGGTCATTCTGATCCTGTCAGGGAAGCTGGAGCAGCCATGAACCTGAAAGTAATGATGAACATAACTCAGAAGGTTTTGTACAGATAAGCATTCAACTGACTATAAAGCAATAAGAGCAGAGGTGTGTTGAAATTTAATGGAACCTATTTCAAAGTTCAGAAATGCATTCACGATGTGCCGGAGTTGCTAGAGCTAAAGACTGGTTAATATGAAAAAGTTTTTCCTTCCTTCCCTGTAAAGAAGGCATCCCATTCCCACTGCAATGGCGCTCTGCGTACTTGGAGCACTTGGCTATGTGTCTGGGTCTAACTACAGGGGAACAGCACGTATGCTGAAGTGCACTGAAGTGACTACAGTGTAGTGCAGCAGACCGGTATGGACAGTAAGTCTATATACTTGTAGAGGCACGTCCTTGTACTGATATCTGCCACAGGGAATTTAAGATATGTTTCTGCTGAGTGTTGTATGGTTTAGGGATTCCTTCATTTCCTTCCCAATTTGAACCCCTGATGGTGCAGCAGCTGACTAAATCTGGGCATGATAAATGCAAAGTGAAGAGAAGCTTTGCTCTTAATGAGATTTTATGCTAATACAGATGACTGGGCTTTATATGGAGTAAAGTATAGACTGGCTACCATGTTCTATATGCTCTAATAAAAGGAATTTGTGGTATGCAGTTGTGCTGTTGTCTTGGTTACTGTCATGGTCTTGCCACAAACCATGATGCTAGCATGATTGCATCTGCACCTGTGCATTGTGATCTGAAAAGCACTGAAAGGGCTTTCCTTATTCTTATTCTTGTTTTAGATTGTGCTGTGTGCGTAGCATAGCCAAATGTCAGTGCTAAAATTGCAAAGTTGATACTCTATCATTTTGTTCACTCTAGCCAGGCTTGTGCCCTCCAATAAATGATTAAATTCCACTTTTAGCTTAAAGGCAAATTAATTATTTTTCTATTTAGTTAATATTCTCATTAATAAATCCTTCCATCTTTATGGGAGAATATTATTTTCTGTCCAGGCAAATGAATCTGTCCAAGATTATTATCTGGATTCTCTTTTCACAGTATCTGAGCAGCCTGTATTGTGACCCCAGTTACCTCCTGTATGCTTATGTTGTTTGCCCTTTCACTGAGTCACTAAAAAAGTGTAACCGACAGAAGGGGCAGGGGCAGGGACTCTGGAGCCCCAGGATGCCAGTGTATGACTCTAAAGAGATATTTGCAAAGTGTTGTAAAAGTGTTAATACAACACTCATGGTCATCATTGCACATATCTGTTTCCGTAAGGAGCTTAGTGCCATAGTGGGGGATGCGATATTTATTTCTGTTTAATATTACTTGTGCTAGTGCATGTCTGTTTTTTGTTGTTGTTGTTATTTATTTATTTTTATTCATAATCTCTTCTACATGAGTAAAAAGCATTAATTCATTCCTAAAGGAGGCCTACCTGAAGGTTGTGAAGGTTGCGATGATGCTAACTTAGCTTAAGGTGCTGAATAAACAGCCAATTCTTTTCTTTAAAAGTGTGTTTTTGTCTTCTGCACCTTTACTGATGAACTAATCAGACTGGAAAGGCTCCAAATTACCATAACAGACAAAGAAAACTCAAAAAGAAAGAAACTCTGCCTGTGAAGTCAGAGGAATGCACATTGATTAAATCAGTTTAAGACAAAGGTTTCTGGACAGCCATTTCACCTGCTCCCAATTAGGGCAGGTGCTTGGAACAAGTGGACCTACCAAAGCTTGGAAGAAAAATTTGCATTTATGCCTTAGCACTTTTTTTTTTTTTTTTTTTTACCCTTTTCGTCTTGTCTTACGTTTCCTTGAACAAATAGTGTTTTGTTTTTGAGTTGCTTCCTATCTCCATAGAAATCAATAACAGGGATCCAAGTCCAATCACTCACTGAGATAACATAGGTGATAATTTGGCTGTTGTGACCTAGGGGCTCCATTTATATATCTTGGTCAAGCATAGATGTATGATGGTTGCAGCATTATTATTTTCATGTGTGGAAATATTCGGAATACTCTTAGAGAGATCATTTCTTCTTGGAAGCAGAAAGTACTCAGTCTCATGAGGAAGCATTCCAAGATCTCCGAGGCCGTTTTATGGACGCTGCGTTCTCAGCTGTGCTTTGACTGGTCAAGCAACATACACACTAAGTCAGTCCTTTTTCCTAATAGCACACAATTATGCTCATCAAGCTACTAGTTAGGATGGACATATTTCTTCTAGCACTGGGGCGTTTTCTCATTAGAGAGAGAGATAGTTGGCTGCCCAAAACAGCCTTTCTACGTTATTAAAGATATCTTCTTCATCCTTTTGTCTGAAGACTCGTCTTGCTTCTGATTTCCTACATTATAATCTTTATGCAATAAATACAGGTGAAATAAGCAGTAAAACTGAAAACAATAATAGTCCTTTGTCCTTTGTTGTACCTGTGTCCAAACACATAGCCTAGAATGGCATTAAAAGCCTAGCTTGAATGTATAGTGAAGGGTGTGCATAGTTAGCTAATTATATGTTAAATGCAGTTGCTCTCTGTAGGTTGACAGTGGGTTCCACGTCTTTACAAAGAGAGAGATGATATGTCCCTCATTGTAAGCGCTCCTTTTTGGTGATATCTGTTGAGGGTATTCATAGACTGTTAAAGATAAAAGTGTTCTGTAATGCAGAAACAACATTTAGTAATTTTAATCTTCAAGGAGATGTACTGATAATCAATAGGGATAATATTTTCATGCAGAGAAAATATGCCTTGACTTTTGGGGAAAAAAAATAAATGACTAGTATACTGTGCTTTTGACAGTTGTTTTTTTGCTACTGTGTGGAATCTTCCATTTTCTAGTATTTGTAATTTAATTTGATGATCATGAAGATTCTTGATTAAAAGACCTGGATGATGCATATTCTAGGTTTCCAAAGCTACAGGAGAAATGTTATAGAAGTATTTCCTTTGAGTGTGCATTTAAATGTTTAAATGAGGTTGCTTTGATAGTGGACAGTTTGAGGTTTGTTTAGTACTAATGTTTGTGCAATTAAGCTTTTTCTGCATAAATGTTCATACTTCTGCTTATATATTTTTTAAGAATTCTTATTGGCAGTGTTACAGAAATAAAGTTGGAATCCAGTGTGTAAAAGATAACTGAAAATAAATACACCTGCAAGAATATTCTGGTGTACTATAGCTAGTTAGAGAACATCTAAATATTAACTAAACCAACAGTATGGAGGCAAGAAAAGACTCATAGTTACTTCCCCTCTATAAATGCATGCCCTGGCTTATATTTGTGTATGTTGCCCTAACTCTTGTTAAATCTATTTTCCTAAAATTGTCTATTAATAAAATTAGAGTATCTCAGCATACTGGAGAATGATGGGAGCGTGCTGTAGACTAGCCTCTGGATTGTATCCAGCTTTTAATTACGATGATATCTGGGCTTACAGTGAGGTGGGTTAGACAGCATGGTACTTGGGAATATCTGCAGCCATATGGTGTTGCTCGTAGGTCAGCATTCCTAATAATGGCGTTCCCGCTGGAGTACTGGGTGATGTAAGCACTGGTGGGAAATTACAGGGCTTGACAAAGGTTAGGAAGCAATTGGCAGGAAAGAGTGATCAAGGTCAGTTTAAAAACAAATGTGCTCTACCTGGGGGAAGTATCTGATTTAGACAAAACCGGGTAAGAGGAAAGAAAAGAGGTAAGCAAATTACAGTCTTACCAGGACACTGTCTGATCTCAGGCTCTTGACTTCCACTTGTGAAAGTGTTATGGGACTTTGATAACCAGGAGACAACATATTATTGATGCATTATCTACTGAAACTACAATTTCCTTGAATATGGAAATCAGTTTTATGCTTCCTTCTCAGTGACGAGGCAATTTTATCCTGCTTGTGTGGAAAGTGTGATAGGATGAAAGCGCAGCTTGGTATAGTTGCAGGCAATAAAGCAGATACATTAGGGAACTGCATAAAAATATAAATCTCTTGTAGGCTGGATTTTTGGGGTATCACACGTTGTTAGAATCTTGGTGCATGAGTCACTTTGTTGGATTCAATAGTGTCTATATTCAAGTGCTACTGCAAGCTTTAAAGTCCTGGATTCACGTAACCTCTTCTGACATTGTAAATAACATATGCTGGATCATTTTGGGAAAGAAAATTTGCAGGTGTGAAGCTTTGGGCATACAAAATCTGCTGTGGACCCTTCAGTTTTGTATTTTAATATATATATATATATGATATTATATATATATACATAAAGGTATCTGGTCCATGTATTTTTCCATGAAAAATGCATCTGCATTTGTACATAAAGTGTTATACGAATAAGCACCTGAAAGACAAAAGAAACATTTCCTTGTCAAGCATATCTTGTTGGAATACATTGCCTACACTGAAATGTAGAGCTCAACATGTAGGAGCAAGATTTTTACTTATTTTCATAACACGTTTGACAACTATCAAATAGGAGATCATGCTTCCATGCAAAGACATTAAAATAGCAGTAATGAAAATCTGGTGGTGGCCTGGCATCAAATTACTCTTTAATAGTCAGTACTGGAACATTTGGAGAAAAGCTGGGTATAACACCTCTCTATCAAAGCACTATTTGTGTCTCTCTGTCTGTAGCTTCTGTTGTTTCCAATGACAGTTTAATATCTGCACAGAGATGTTGCCTGTATTATTAGGCATTGCCTATGACAAACAGTCCCTGCCAACACCCCTGATGTTTTCCAGGCTTTACAGATCAGTTCTATCACTACTCAAAAGTCCAGCAGAGGAATCAATATTTCTCCATCTTTAAATGGAAAGATAAAAAAGAGAGATTATAGGCTGTGTGTATGCTCTCCAAGACCTTTTCTCAAGTCAGCCAGGTACTTCTTTTTTTTTTTGTCCTTTGTGATTGCTTGTTCCACCTGTTATGTATAGCTGCTCGCAGGGCCATTGACAAGATGGCCACATTTTAGGGTTAAGATAATAGTGATGTATATTTATCCCAAAATGTTGCAAGTGGAAAGCTTCTGTATGGTGCAGTTATGTCTGATGATACTTGAATGTAATTTTTCCCTTTAATGCTCTCTGGGTGGATTTCTTTAATGATGCCATACCTCTTTCCAGCTGTCCACAAGGACAGTGATAGGTGGAATGCCAAAGCAAGCTGGATTGGATCCTTAAGCTGTTTTTCCTATTTTTTAAGTAACTTCACTTTGGGGAGAAAAAAAAAAACAAAAAAAAAAAAAAAAAAAAACACTATGAACTATTTTAATGATTTGCAAATAGAGTTAGTTAGATAATGTCTAAGGTTGTCACAATTACCCAAAACAGCCGATAGAAAAAAAAATATATATATATATATTCTTAAAGCAGTAAGTCTTTATTACTTTGCTTATTTGTCAAGTACTATTCCCAGTATTAGGTGAGTAATAAAACTATTTGAAAATGGAGTGTTCTGAGGAGAAATTAAATTGCTCTTATTGATTAATTCAATAGGCTTTGCTTGCTGACTGCAGAGGAATATGTCAATAGGTTCTTCACCTGGTTCATGAGACAGTTCATGTTCCGTGGGCAGTGCTCTGAGAAACCACATGCCTTGATGGGTTTGGTTTCGAAGTGCAAGTAATGCATGTGAAAGCAAATTACCCTGTATGATAATGCTACCCGTCAGCTCCTTGTTTGAGATGAGAGCACAGATGGGACTCATCAGACAACTGTGTGTGGCTCTGCCAGGCTTTCATGAAAAAGGGTATCAATTGAAAGGTTGTGTTTGTAGATGCAGATTTTATACTTCTGAACAGTAATTTTCGTGTACTTCAATTTGCATCTTTTCATTACACTTACTTCTAATTATTAATTCAAGACGGTGTCTAGTTTTAGAACATACATTGTATGATTGAAAACAAAGAACAAGTAAATATTACCTACTTTTTCAAAGCAAAAATACAGAGCTTATCTATCACCAGTGGGAGAAAATTTCTATGCAGCAAATGAAAAACAATTCTTGGTACACAGATCATATTTATAAATTTTTCAAGCAATAGCAGGAAATAACTAAGGTATTGCCACCCACATGATTGGCACTTTAAAAAAGCAAAGTAGTGGTTTACATTAAATTGCTACGATCAAATGTGAATAGTTGAAATTGGGAACAGATTTCTAACCCTGATTTTGACTTTGCAACCTTCTGCAGTTCAGTCACTCATATTTATATTGTTTTTTCTTTGCCATGGAGCTTATAAATTTGGGAAGGATAAGGGGAGGAGAATGTGATTGCTTTGCACCCCTGTGCATTGTAGAAATGTTGTGTACCGGAAACTTTTGTCGTGAGAAAATTTTTCTCAACATGCCTATTGGACAATAGGGTTATGTGTTCAGAAAACAAGTATCGTTTTTGTCAGAATTCGTCTCTAGTGAATGAACATTTCATAGAAAAGTTCATTTTTTAAAGTATTTTATATGTTGGTGATTATGCTTCTGGATTGAATGTGAATACAAAAGGGAAATGACAGGGCATTACTGATTTTTATGTCCTACGTGGCATGCAGCTGACCTGCTATCTTCCAGCCACAAGTCGTGTAGCCTTATCCATCACATGAGGAGAGAGCTCATGTCACACTGAAAGTCTCCAGTTAAAGGCTCATTTTCTGGAAATGAGTTCTTGGGTTATTTTTGTTTTGCTAGCTTGAGTGGAGTTACACTAGTGTGCATATTTCATATTGTAATGTATAACTTGCAATGTATATAAAGGCAAGAAGCTAGTTCTAAAAAATGGGTTTGGATAATATATATAGTTTTTCCTCCCTAACTTGACACTTAGAAAGCTGTTGTCAGAGTAGATATGCTCATTTGCACATAAAATAAGTGGTCCAATGTTATGTCCATGCCAGTATTTTTGCGTTCTGCCCTGCCCGTTTGGCCTCCTTTCCTCCTGCAAAGTGCCTGTTAACATACGTGCAGACAACATCAGTGCTGTGTGTATCTTCTGTGCCATCTACTGAAGCAATTGCTCTCCCTCCTGCACATGCACATGCACACACAGCAGTTTCTTGGGATACAGTAGCCCCAACGCACAAATTATACTTCAGTCTGAAACAAAAAAAAAATACTGCTAGCAATCATTTTATATCATTAAATGTGTTATTAAATGCTGAAGTGACTAGTTACTTGTTTGTTAAAAAATTGTTTCATTCATCATCATTTCTGTACCTGCTTGATCATCATCTAAGTTCCTACTGTAACTTTTATCTCAATCCTATGGCATGCACTTACATTTCCAGACCAAGGATTTTTTTTCTCATGATCATGGATTTTCATCAGATACTATAAATAAATCTTTCTACCTAAATTATTCTTTCCTCCATAGATGGACCATCTCTGTTTTGTTTTGCTGAGTAAATTTAGTGCGAAAGCATGGAAGAATCCAGGTTTTTCTGCGATTACTCTTTTCTTTTGATTCTTTTGTTGCTAAGATCAGAGGATATATTGCTAGGGATCCTACTGTAAGAAATAATTGCTACAGATTTGAAAAAGGCTCTCTGCTGAATCATACTTATTTCAATAGAGCTATTTCATTAGGAATTAGTGAATCTTCTAATAAGTTCAAGAGTGCAATTTTTTAAATTCTATTCAAATAATGCTCATATTTTGACTATTTGTTCTGTCTGTTTTGACATTTTCTCAGTGTCATGTTTTTCTTGCCATACTCCCCAGCCTCCTTCATATTATCTTTTAGCTCTGTTCATTCATTTTCAACAATATCTACACTCTAAATTTCCTATGTAAACTTGTCTATAGGAAATAACTCTGTATTAACTGTGATTTTAACCTAACGCTGATAATGAACATATTGTGTGTACTGCTAGATGTTTTACTGGGGTAGGCAGGGATTAGCATTTATGGACATCTTGAATGGGTCTGTGCTGTCCTGTACTTGAGGAATAATTATCACTTTTTGGGCTGGTATGTTCCACGCTAGGGTATCTTATTTATTTTATCTCTTATTTATTCTGAAAGAACTGTATGAATTGGCTAAAATGTATGATGATGTAAAGAGTACAGTGAGCTAGGTGGTTGAGAAGTTGCATAATTGAAGAATGAGTAAAGGAGTGGCATATGCATAAAATCTAACAACATACGCTTCTAGAATTTGGCTTTTATTGTAGAAGAATATTTATGACATAATGGTAGATTTGGCATTGCCCCTTGCTGCTACAGTAAGGATGATATTTATTAGTTGCAGGATTACGTGTGGAAATGTAGAATTATTCATTTCACAGACAGTTTTCCATGAACTAAACACTGTTGTAATGGTGAGAATTTCCTTCAAAGTATGTGACATATTCCTGTTACTTGTTTGCAGTTTTCACAGCTCTCACTGACTTTGCATCTTGTTGAGAACTGAAACTTACTGTTAATGGAATTTACTTGTGCATTTGCCCGTGAAACCTTAAAGGTTCAGAAGGACCTACACCAAGAACCACATGCAAATCCTAGTGCTGCAAACTGAGCTAAACCAAGTTTTCTAATACAATTAACACACAGTATGAACATGGAGGAAAGAATGAGATATAATAATGTGCATCTTGCTCTCTGGGAACAAAGAAGAGCTCATGTACAAAGATCTTTACGTCCACCAGTGATAAGTAGTTACGGATGGGGTGTAAAACACAGCATCTGTTTAACATAGCACAACACTGCCAAATTGCTGAGGACAAATAACTTGCCTGCTCTAATCTGGAATATATTGAACAGCTTGAGCCAAAGAACAATCAGTTTATTGGCGGGGGTAGAAAAATGTACTTGGCTTTCCCCACCTATAAATAACTGAGAGGGTTACAGCAACAAGAGTTGAGGAAAGAAAAAATGTTTAAAGAAAAAAAAAATTGTTTATATCCACTGGGAGTGAGAGTAGTTTAATCTCTCTAATATCTAACACTGTCTAAAAATGAGACATGCTGAATATGTCCAAAACATCTCTTAGAGATTTTAGTTTAGTTGCAATTGCTGCCCACTGTTGGATGTAATGAAAAAATTGGAGATGATATACACATGGCCACCCAGCAAAGATGCTAGAAAATTGCCAACTCTGACATCAAGTGAGAGGAAGATGGTGATTAACACCACATGTCATACAAAAAGGGTATTTTTGCATTCAGGATGAATCACAGGACAGCAATGTGCAACTTGCCTTTTACCCACAAGACTGGTGAATATTGCAGAGCCGTAGAATAACTAGTAAATTTCTGGGTGAGAAGGACAGAATTTTCCTAGTTTCTCTTTTTGCTGATATGGAGAGAAGATTTCTGTTGTTCATCTAGTTTAGTCTTGAAACTTGACAATTTTTCCTATAAATAAATGTTCTCTCGAGGAAGAAGTAAAAATGGTCTTGGTCTATAAAAGGTCTATAAAAATGATAATATATTCATCATAAACACTGTACTTTGTAAGGAGGTTATTGTACTATGAGAATTTTGATGAGAAATATTGTCACTCTATAATTTTCTTCACAAATATGGTGGTATTTCTTCTGCATGCAGAAACCTCTGTAGATTGCAAAAGCAAAGTTAATATGTTTCCATAAGCATCTGAAACAGTTACATATAAAGCCCTACTCTCTCTTTTGCTTTGTTTTTCTTCTCTTTGGCTCCATTATTCATTGGTCTTTCCTGTGCATGAAATGTTTTCCTTTAAACATCTGGGTTATTTTTGGCAGTGTCTGTTACAGAATTATCAGATAAATCAGGTTGGAAGGGACTTCAGAAGGTCTCTGGCCCAATCTCCTGCTCAAAGCAAGGTCAGATGTGAGGTCAGACCAGGTTGTTGAGGGCTTTATCTGATATGGTCTTGAAAATCTCCAAGGATGGAGATGGCAAAATGTCTCTGGGCAACCAGTGCCATATGTCTCTCTTTGTGATGAAAAAATTTATTTATACATGCTCTAAAACTTTTATTTTTCCCCAATTTATACCCCTTGTCTTCCATTCTCCCTCCAAAACCTACTTTAAAGAAGCTGGCTTCATCTTGATAAACTTCTTAGGTATATTCCTTGTCTTAAGATTGTTTGTTCTCTTCCAGATATAAAAAGCAACAGATGGGGCTATTCTGGCCTTCCCCTAGATTATAGCTGTTACATCTCTCTGATGTCATGTCATGCAAATTACTTTACTACTGTCACTTTAGGTAAGGATGAGTGTTAAAAAGACTCATTTTTACTGCCTTACTCCTCCTTTTTTTAATTGTTTTGAATTAACTGGTAATTTGAAAGCAATACAAAACAACAGCCAACAAACAAACAGAAAAACACTGGTGCCTGCACTAAGGTGTTGCAATAATATATTAGTTGTAGACTGATGGTCTACCTGCATTGTCATCCAAATTGACCTGAATGAGAACGAGTGTATCCTTCTGTTTCTGATCAGTGACTTGAGCTGGTTGTGCTTACAGCTGTGCAGTGATGCCTGATCTTAGCTTAAAGGCAGAAAAACATTTGCGTTCTTCCCAAGCATAGTTTTAACTGGGCAGTTAGTATTATTTACTTCTGTGCTGCCTGATAAACCTACACTAAGCCCGTGATGAACTTAGTTTAATAGTAGGGCAAAGACACTCTAGATAAGAAGAGCATTAGTGCATAAAAAAGAGCATAACATTCATGTTTTGCCACATTTCCACATAAATGAGGGAAATGGTCATAGAAGTGTTCTGCCCAAGGTCACGCAACTGGAAACTGAACCTAGCTCTTCAGATCATAATTCAAATACTGCAGCCATTCCGTGTTGTTCCTATAGCATTTTTTCCCATTTTCAGGATACTTCTTCTGATGAGTATCAGAATATTTTGCAGGGGGTAACTCGCAACAGAGTTCTGGCTGTGAGAGAGACTCTGAAACTAGTGAGACGGTGTAGCCGCCTCTCATGCCAAATTCCACTTCCGAATCTTTCCAAATTACTGGAATCTTTCATGGCCTCCAGCAAGGGTCTTAAAATCCATATTTAAAAAAAAAAAAAAAAACCCTCTGAAAGGAACTCTTCTAGGAACACCTCTCATATGAGAAGGAAAAAAAAAAAGGTAATATGATAATATGATAAGGAAGCTATTTATTTATTTATTTTTCTCTCATCATATCATTTTTGTCTGGTTTAAAGGGTCTTGTATCTTCTTAACACAGCAAGAAGTCGTACAACATTGATTTCCTTTTTTTTTTTTTAGTGTAGAAATTAAGGATAGTATAAATCAGACAGTACTAATATTCTAATGGATAATGTCTTTCCCATGAGCAACCAATAGCACTAAAGATTCAGCCTATGCATGATTCAATAACTTGCTGCTATCTGCACTTGAATTACAACTGAAATCAAGAAACTACGATACTGAAGGCCAGGATATCTGTTAACAGGAGTGTCTGTTAAAACAATGAAACAAAAGGGTGGCTCATGAGATTAGTAGTGGCGTGAAGAATCTTTTTTTTTTCTTTTTTTATCTGGTTAATATGACAAAAGTTTATTACTCTGACAGCTGTTTGACTCTTTGTGTTCAAAAGTCTGGTGGGTCTGGTGTGTGGGCAGCTGTCCATGCCATGCAGCTGGCGCTCCCTGGGAGTCATTCAGGAAGGCCAAATTTTGCCTGGCTGTGGATGTACAGTACTACCCCATGCTTAAATCTGTCCTCTCGTGGCTGTGATTAAAGTAATTTGGCTGTGAAAGCTGTGGAGGCAGCTTGCACTGCTACTGCCCATGCTGTACTTGTCTCTGCCTTAATGGAGTGGTTCAATTTCCACGCCTGTATTAGTCTGGCACCTTTCTCAAGCACAACAAAAATTCCTCAGAGATGCCACACGTGCACTTAATTACCAAAACAGTATTTCTCAATAAAAAAAAAAAAAAGATTATGTTAAGTGACTTCTTGTACAGAGTGTGATTTAATGCAGTGGTCAGGCAAGTAGTAATTAGTCACAAGAGTCAGGTTTTTTTTTTTTTTTTTTTTAACCTGGAATCTGCTAAAACTGCCTTCTGCTCCAAATCTTTGGGACATAATGCCATGTCATGCAGAGCTGCCTGCACTTGCTTTGCCATTGTGGCAAGGTGGTTCTCAAAAGGATTAATGAGCCTGGATGGAGGACTACATTAAAGCAGGTCTGTTACTTTGCTAACTGGCATGTTTTTGCTTGTTTGGGTATCTCTGCATAGCATTATATTGTGTGGTACTGGCAGAGCACAATAATTCTAAAGAGTAACTTTCTGTCAGACCACACTCTTGGTCCTCTTGTGGTTTTGCCTGGCTTCCTTTTCTACTGACAAAGGAGCTATGTTAGTCAATGTGTGACAACCTGTGCTTGAACTTGGGAATCTGATTATTTAGGTCTTGCTTGCAACTCTGGCAGCAGCTCTTCTGCACGTGACTGGTCAAGTATAGACAAATAGTCAGCTGCAGAAAGATCTTTTTCGTGCAGGTGTTGACTGTGTCTGCCTTCCCTGCCACTGTAAGCTGTTATTTCAGACATTTTCCTTATAATTTTTTTAAATAGAAGGAAAAACCCTTCGGTCATACTACCTGCAGCATTATCTCAGCACTTCTCAGCATCTGGGAGAACTCTCGGGAACTCAGAAAGCACCGTTAAACCTAAGCCACTCAACAGATGGGCACTGGTAGTAGACCTCTCTCACTTGTCATGTTATACAGAGGACTTTCCAAAAACAGGAAATACAGATTCCAAAATAGTTCCTAGAGGGTTGAGATAGGGACTTGCCTACTGCTAAATATCGTGATGACCCTTCTGTTTTAAATGGGAACATTCGTTCTTGACCAGAAGGGGGGGGGGACGGGACGGGACGGGACAGACTCACTCTTTTCCAAGGAAATGTCTTATCAAAAGTGACAATTTTCTTGAAGAAAAAAAAATCACAATCTTTTAGTAATGTTGGTGAAGAATGTCAGTCTGGGAAATCTACTATATATAATGAGTTGTAAAATCAATACTGCATAAGCTGATGGACATTTAAGATCCCTTTGATAGCTTTTACAGCCCTGAGAGTTTTTAACCCTAGAGTATGAATATCACCCCAACCTATGCGGTTGTAGCTCATCTATGTAAATTCTCCCTGAAGTGTTAGGTGGATGTATTTCTTCCTGCACAGCATTCCTTAAAATGTGGAGTGTGGTAGTGCTGAGAGCTGTCAGACTGCCATGCGGTCTGCCTGGGGTAGGTGAAGTGAATCCTCTCTGTTATATAAATCTTGTGAGCTATTTTTGAAACTGAGCTGTTCTATAGATGCTTTAGGCATAATTAGAGATATTGGGAGGGAATTCCCTGTGGAAATCAGTGCAGAGCCTGACTGGCTGGTTCAGGTTCTCCAAGGTGCTACCTGCCACAGACATACGGAAGGTATAAAGAGCTCAGTCTCCTTTAAAGGTACTTGAAATAAGCAGCTGCTTATCCCAGCTAGGTGATATGGCTTGCAAAGAAAAAGGGAAAATTGCACCTGTGTCACATTTTCTGTTTGCAGTGAATATTTGCTGCTACAGTTGTTACATGTTAAAGATAATCTTTCTAACCCTCTACTTGGGAAGCTAATAGGGGAGGGAAAGAGAAAGCACTTAGAAGTCTTCCTAGCAGCACCTGTTTCAACCTGGTTTTCAGTGTTAGTAAAAAAAAAAAAAAAAAAAAGGAGAGAATTGTGGGCTTAACTAGCTGCAGGCAAGGGTATCTATGGCTTCATTATCAAGACAACCAGATATGGATGAAAGATGTCCAATGGAAACAGGATTCATTGCAGAGGTAAAAGTAAATTGCAAGTAGAAATAGTAGTACCTCACTGTCTTTCCAGATAATAGTAGTCTGTTACAGCTATGTAGAAAGCACATCTGTTTGATACAGAATAAGGAAAAACAGAAGTTAAAGGGCTTCTTTTAACTACCTTCTATAAGAATCTTCTACACAATTTTATCTCAGGATA
This sequence comes from Anser brachyrhynchus, assembly GCF_964034855.1. NCBI lineage: Eukaryota > Metazoa > Chordata > Aves > Anseriformes > Anatidae > Anser > Anser brachyrhynchus. The sequence goes on from NC_137700.1 coordinate 12,199,400, forward strand.
TTAGCATCTTCCTCAGGTAGGAATGGCCAGTGGAGTGAAAATGTGTAATGTAGGTATCTGAAATTCTGGCTGCCAGCTGCCATGAGAGTGCACTTCTGCTGAACAGTTTTTGACATGGTACTAGTTAAGAGTTTGGAAGAAAGCCAGTTCTGGAGTTAGTGTAACACCTATGTGAAGTAGAAAGCAAATTTAGTGCAGGATGAAAGCCATTGCTTTGGCTAAGGAAATTCGCTGTGACTACAAAATAAGCCTTCAACTGGCAAAGTTGATTTTTTTCTTTATGTTTGTACACATACATTGTGATTGTGTTTGAACAGATCCATAAATTCTTTACTTATTATATGACATTATTTGGGAAACTTCATCTGTCTTATTTTGCTGATAGAAAGATGAGCAAATGTTTAGGCATAGAGAATAGTTAATCAGCTCTTGGTGTTAACCGTGATCTGTGGTTTATCATGCCCCTGACTTTTCCTGTCCCTTTGAGGGTGGGATCTTAGTTTCTTTATCCTTAAGATGTGATCATATTTCAAGTTAATAGCTTTGACGTATTTGAAGTGCTTTGAAAGAAGCATGAAGATGGAAGGGAGTACAGAAGTGCAAAATGCTATTACTATTATAGTTCAGCTAAAATTAAATTTTGTTCTCTCTAGAAAGAAAGTCTGCCAAAGTTAATATTTAATCCTGTGGAGTATCAGTAATGTATTCAAAAAATGCGTATGAACCTTGAAAACCATGCCGGAGAAATGTTCAAGTGTTGAAGTTGCTATAATTCAGTTTTTATAAATTTTACGTTTAAAAGGAACCAACGGATTCGTCATTAATTTCTGGATAATGTACAGAACATTCTCTCCCCCTTTCCATCTGTCTCAGAAGATTTTTTGCCCTTTTTGTCCCTTCAGAGCAAAAATGCTAAGTAATCCTGAAGACAGAAGAGCTGTATTTATAGTCCCCCAGTTAGCTCGCTGAGAGAAGCATTTAATGCAAATTAGTCTGTGCCTTTTAAAGAATGCTGCAGTTGTGTGACACCTTTCTCAGACATGAAAGATAAGGTATATCCTATTTAGAAGCTTCTGATATAGGTGTACTCTCTTAAATAAAAACCTTTGGTGTTATAAAATGAGAAGCATGCAGTAAGGAAAGAAAAGTGATGGATTTATGTTAGCTAGTAAGTTAGCAGAAAGCATGTATTGTAGAGGAAAAAAAAATAGGTTCATAAAAACCTGTTAACTACCCCCTAGCTGCTGACAATCACATCGTTTGTGCCAGGTCCATGCTGATATTTGTTAATACAGTTGCTACAGCAACTGGAAACCTCCGTCTCCTGGAGGTGAAGTGGGAAGTGCGGCAAGTGAGGAGGCGCAAGGACCAACTTTACGCATATGCAAACACCCTCTTTGTCTCTCCTGTCTCTTCTCACAATGCTTAAGGCTTTTCTCTTCGTTTTCTTCCCCGTTCTGGTACTGGGAAGGATAACTGCGAGGAGCAGGGGGTACCGTGTGAAACCCACTCAGGGGCTGACAGACTCCTACCTGCTGGACCGCCAGCCGTTTCTTTGACAGACGGCGTCAGGCCTCAGAAGCCTCTAATGGCTTATCACAGCCAGCGCACGCGTTACCAGCGCTTGCATAAAGCCAACAAATACACATTAGCCTGATGACTTGATCTCGTTAGCTGTGCTTTCAGAGAAAACTACAGGCAAGGCAGTACGGCCCCTCATGCCCAGGTCTACAGCCAAGCCTCTCAGGCCTGCGGCCCTTCGCTGCCATCACTGCGCACATGGCTGAGGGGCCTAGTGCCAGTCTCATGGCCTGTAGCTCGCGTTTCTGCATGCGTGGGTCTCTCCATGCCACCCCTATGGCTGGACTAGCTTCTTTAAAAAATATATTGGCCACTGTGTCATCTTAAAGCTTCCTGTAGGCCCCCAGTGTTTCCTTAAAATAAAAACAGAGTGATCAGATCCTCAGGCAAATGTGTGCCGGCCGCCTCTGCTGGCCGTCAGGGGGAGGTCGCTGAGGGGCACTGGCAGAGGGCCTTCCTGGTGCACACAACATGGTACTTGTGCTTTGCCTCAGCACCCTTCCTCACAAAATTCCCTATCCTCAATTATCTGAAATATACATTTGTGTATGACAATATGAAATAGGCTAATTAATGTTCAATCACTTGGACTTTTTTTTTAAACTAAATTCAATCACAGAGCCGCACGTTTCATGAGAGTTGTCAAGGAAGATCAGCTACTGTTTCTAAAGCATTGTCATGATCCGTAAAATATTCACGGTTCATATAGTGTTGTTTAAGGAAAGTCCTAGAATTCAGGAAATTGTAACTTTGTGGAAGGTGGCATAGTCTCGTTAATGAGCTATATCTGTCAGTTTTAATGAGCACAAGGACTTTTCCCTGTTTATTTCTACAGAGCTTATCAACAAAATAGTAAGTCCACTGCTGTTGGTAGGATTTTCTAAGTTTTTCAGTTTTATTGCAAGGCTGCTACTGAATATCCAGTGTTAAAGAAAAATCACTAAAAAGTGTGTTATTTTTCCCTCCTTCCTTCCTTCCCTCCTTCCTTCCTTCCTTCTCTTGTGGTTCTCTACATAGTAGATGAAGTCGTTTGCTGTGTGTCTGTCTGTCAAACACCACTGACTTCACAGCTTATCAGTGCTTGTCAGTACTCCTTCTGGACCTTCCGCCCACTATGATTTGCCAGAAGGTGATTCTGACAAATTTGTCATGCAGCTGGTTAGTTAAGCCAGTTGGCAAAGCAGCCTAAGCCATAAAAATAAGCCCTTTGTTTATGTGCTGTGTATTCTCCAGGTTTGCAAAAATATTCATTGTCCTGGATTGCAACTGCTTTCTTCTACTTCACGAGCTCCAGGCTGTGTGTCCTCAGCAGGCAGCCTAACTCACAAAAAGAACCAAAAAAAAACCAAAAAAACAAACAAAAAAAAACCACCCACACCCAAAACTCAGAGAACCTAACTTTATGTCTTTGACACATCCACAAAAAAAAAAGTAGCAAACCTTTAAAAACAAAACAAACAAAAAACAACTTGCAGTATTCAGTTATTATCTTGTTTTGTTTCGTTTTTTTTTTTTTTACAAACTTACAAATGCAAAAGGGTAAAATCCTGAGAATCTGTGGACTTGTGTAGACAATGTGCAGAGAATAATTTTTTGACTCTGAAAACAGGGATAAAAGAACTCTTTTCCTGTACAGTTATTTTGTATGATTTTAAGAATAGACACCTTCAAATGAGCCTGGCCACAAAGATGCAGCATCAGGTGGCCAAAGGAAATCATCCTGTGGAGAATGATATTCAGAGATTCACTGGATCCATGTAGCTACTGTTAGCGTACTGTGAACAGGGGCGCAGAAGCTGCTGTTGTCAAATTGCACAATGAGATTACAGAAGATTGGAGATTAGAGAAAGGGAGCAGACCCAGGACCCCACAGAGTATTACATGTTGAGCATGATACTGAAACAGAACCTCCTACTAATCCTTGTTCAGTTCCACAGTTAATTGTAGGGTTAGGCATGGGTTCACACATCTTTTTCAGTATTTGCTGACTGCTTGTGGGATGGAATTGTTTGTGGCTCTCCAGGACCCGGTCAGTGGTCTATATTGCAAGTAGTATTCTGGCTTTTTGTCATGCTTGAATTTTGTATTATATTTCATATTTCGTTTTGATTTTTGTTTTTCCATTTGCTATGTTAGCTGTTTTTTTTTCTGTTTGGTTGTTTTTTTTTTAATGTATATCAATTAGCTGCAGTATTTTTAAATTACTTTTTGTATGAAACCATGAAATTTATGATGAAAAAATCGTGTTGGTCCACTCATCTGGAAAGGAATAGGTATGCCAAAAGGATTCTCTGAACTATTTATATATAGGGAGAGCAAGCAATCTACAGAAACCAATAAAGTGGCACCCTGCGTCTCCAAATTAGCAAGCAACTAGAGTTGATTAAAACTGATATTGAATTCAGCAAGTCAGAGAGTTCTTACCTAGCACAATCTATAAAATTAATCAGCCACAAAATACCGCATGCAGATTGGCAAGCTCTTCATCCAAGAACTTTTGGAAAATAAGCACAACTGGCACTTCAGAACCCCAGTACATACGAGAACAATATGCTTTACAGCAGTTTGTCACAAAACAGCATGCATATTAGCAATTCATTACTCATTAAGACTGCCACATGTGCAATAAATGCACATACATATGATGATGCTATTCCTGGGAGTGCTGCTTGTTTGTATGAATCAGTTACGTCCCCTCTGTAAGTAAATGCTTGTTTCTGGTTTCACAGATGCTATTTGGAGCGCAGCAGGCTATAAGCCTGCGCAAGAAGTTTGTTGTGATAGCTTAAAAGTGATTTTGGATGCAGCAGCATCAGCATTGCAAGTGCCCGCTGTACCACCCATGGAGAACCCTAAGGAAAGTAACATGATTATCTCTTTGGATTGTAAGTTGTATGGTGAAACCTCAAATGCTATGGATGGCAGAGCATGATGAATTCCTCCATAACTCAGCACCCCAGGAGAAGCTTCACTGGGAACAAAGCTCCTGGTCAGTGATCATTATGAAAAGAAGATACGTGTTTCTCTAGCTCCAAAAAGCCAGTCCTCTTCAAAGCACTGTTGTTAGGTATCTCATTAGTGCTTCCCACGCTGGTGTTCATAAACCTTCTGGTGTGCTGTACAAGCGCTGCAGAATGACGGAGCGGTACTCCTTGCAATTTACAGCTCTGGGTAAACAGTCTTCATACTAGTATTAAAAATTTCTGTCCCAGCTTGCTCCCGGCTAGTAGCCCAGGAGTTAATCTCCCAAGCTCTCATTTATTTAACCATGAACCTGTGCCAATACTGGAGGGCCTGGGGAAGATAATTTATAGACTTCAATACTGGATAGAGCTTTCTGCTATAGAATGTGATGCTGAAGGAGTGGGACAAATTTCTTGTCTGGGTCTGCGGTAGGTTCAGGCTGGACGATTTTATGCTGAGCTTCTGGAGTAACTATGTCTGCAAAACAACAAAATCCTCCATTGCGCTAATTGGCCTATTCCCCAGGTACACAAAGAAATTCTGTCAGAGAGTTGTCAAAACCTGCCTTATATCATTCTTGGCAGCTTCCAGCATCCTTGCACATTGCTGCAATCCCCAAAAGGGCTTTTCTGCATTGGGTGTGCACTGGATGCTTCTCTGAACGTCCTTCTGAATTGCTGTATGGGCTGGTGAGGCCAGCAGGACCTCTCTTGGTCAGTCTGTGTACGCCTAACCCTCCAAACAGGAATCGCAGTGGATGCGACCTGAGTGATGCTGGGGTGGATAGGTATACAGTCTACCCCAAATCAAAATGATACTTGCTATTGTTTAAACAAGTTTATAATGCAATATTTTGAAACAGTCTTGAACTACTAAGTAGGCAGTACTAAGTGTTGTTTGTTGTGGGCTCTCCTTTCTCATTAGTCCAGTCCTTCTACTTAGAGGATTCTCTAAGTCAAAGTCAGTTCATTCACTACTAGAGAGCAACATTTCCTTCTCCCTGACATTCGGTTCCCAAGCCTCAGAGGTACTGTGTGGTAAGACAGTGGATGGCTAGAATTGATTTTAGGAAATTTTTGTTCAAGATCATTGTTTAGTGTGTTCCAAGGATGCTACATCATACTTTATATAAATACAACCTCCACTTCACTGACATGTTTTGAATGTTTACTTCGAGTGATTAGAATTGAAGTAGATTTTGGTTTGGGGTTTGGGTTTTGTAGTTTTGTGTGTGTGGTTGTTTTTTTTTTTTTTTCCTTTTTTTGTTCTTTCAAACATGACTGATTTCATCTGGCAATTTAATTGAGAAATTAATTTCAGTAGATAACTCTTACGCTGAATGCCCTTTAAGGATAGAGTGTAATCATTTGTCTCAATAATACTGCATGCTTTGACTTTAAGCAACATAGTTAATTTAAAAGTTCTCATTTGTGCTTGGGCTTCAAATGAGTGCTAGCAGATGTTGGCAAGAGAAAGGAGCTAACCAGTGTGAAAGTTTGTGACCCATACTCGGTGACTTCTAGCAAGCTATAACATTACCCTGAAGAATTCTTGATTAAAAATCACTCCTCCCCTTTTTTGTTTGGTCAGCAGAACATTGAATCTAATTTTATGTCATTGTTGACCTAATTTTAGGAAGCTGGGTTCCTGTGGGGCCTGTGTGACTCCCTAGTCTATCTTCTGCGAGCCCCTTTTGCAAGGGAATAGCCAAGACTTGCCTTGGTGTCTGAGAATACCTTCATGACAGGCAACATGTAGAACTATTTTCTTGTAGGCTCTTCTTGCTTGCATGAAAGATATCCCCTGCCATAACCTTTCCTTGAGGTTTTGTATCTTTTTGTTCAGGCAGTGATTATCATGGTTTATTGCTGCTTGTAGTCACAGTGAGAAGCACAAAGGGAGATCAAATAATCTGAATTCCTTTGAATCAAATGCATTTCCCAATCATGCTTGTTTTGAATTCTAGAATACAGGCCCGCTTGAGTAGCTGTCATTATGATGTAACAGTTCAAGTCAATAAATATTAAATTAAATACATCATAGCTAACTAACCAAATGGTTTCTAGGAAAGGCAGGTGATTTTACTCACATCCTTATAAATTGCACAAACATTTATGCAAATGGGGCGATGTTAAATTCAGACCTTTTCCTCAGATCACAGACAATCCCTCTTTTTTTAAAAAAACAAAAAAAAAAACAAAAAAAAAAAGACAAACAAGAACCATCAATGATTCCAGCAGCAACAGCTGGAGAACAGAACGAGCTAAAAGAAAATGCTCCATTCAGGGCAGCTACGCACAGCGCCATGCCTGCTCCCCTTGACACAGTGAGATGCCATTGTTCAGCTATAGCCTACACACTTGTCCTGTTTTAATGTACCTGAGTCGTCACTGCTGAATAGTATCCATTGTATGTGATAAGCTGTGAATAGGGGATGATGAAATGGTGACTTATTAGAAAGGAGCAGAATTAATCTTCAGAATCCTCCATCCCTTATAAAAGGCCTTCTGACAATTGGAAAACTGACAAGTGTGAGCGTTGTTAAAATTCATGCAGCTTGGAAAAATGCCCCATTGGATTGTCCATTTAAGCATGTTTTCAGGGCTGGAAGCTTTTACCTAGCTAGTTACAAATATATTGATTTTTAAAAAGAAATTATTGACCTTTAAAACCCTGGAGTCAGCTGCCTGGCTTATTGCAGACATTTAATTATTTGTATTCGCAGAGGCCTAGACAAGAGCTGGCAGTTTTCAGAGCTGAACTGTAACGATGATCAGAGGTGAGGGTTGGGTGGCGAAAGCCCTGTATTTAGACAAAATGCAATTAGACAGCACTGATTGCACAAGGCTGAGATCCCACTTGCAGGACATCGGTCCGCATTCCAGAGCACGGGACGTTAAACTTTGTGTCCTCACCTCTCCCACCCTCTTTCTGGTGCACATCACCTGCAATCTGTCAATGGGTTGGTTTGCACTTCCCTTCCCTCCTGCACCCATCCCATCCTGTGTCTGTGCATAGCACCAAAGTGTCAATGTGCCTGTGATGCCATGAGTGCCAGGGCTTAACACAGGCCATGGGCACGCGTCTCACCGGGGTCTCACAAGCTCAGTCAGCATTGGTCTGTGGTAAGACATGACGTATGCTTTCAAGCTTCCTCCTGACTAAGACAAAATTCATGCCTCCCAGTTTAGAGCTGTTGTCCTGGAAGGATCTGTTTTTGACTGAGAAGGAGAAGGGAAAATTCATTTAAGGATTTTAAATGAGCTTCTACCTGCCAGAAAGGTACCGTGCATTTTTTCTAGCTGTGATCACAGGTTAATAAAAAGGGTTTTTACTGAGATTCTTCATTAACTGTTTTCATGCTTCTACTCATCAGAGGAAAAAAGGGGGGTGGGGGGGGGGAACAAAAAAAATCTATGTTGATTAAGAGTTGTAAAATAAGATGGTGTCTGCATTTTGTAAAATAGCTTGTGAGTCTGTAAAACAGCAGCCAGCTCCCCTTTCCTTCTCAAAAAAACAGCCACAGAAGTCGTCCTGGAGAAACAATTCAGACACACGGTGTCTTAACAGTTACTGATAACTTAGAAGTAGGTAAACTCGTTTAGGCCCTACCCTCCAAGCAGTTTTATTACTCACAGAAAGAGGTTTCTGAATGAGGGCTGAGCATTCATACCACTAATTGTCCTATTTACTAGAGGAGGACTGGGATATTTCTGCAGTGCCTTGTTATATTTACATTTTCACCTCAGAAAATAAAATAAATTGTTTCCTAAGTTCTGGCAGAGGAACAATTTTATGCCTGTCAAAACATATCAATTAGTGGTATATGAATGGGATATTAATTACTGTGAGAACAGATTTGAAGGTACAAACAATGCTGTTAGTGAACTATAGACTGATGATAGATGAAATCATAGGTATTTAGTTGTTTTTCTATGGACTTTTATTTTTCCTTGCTCAGAAATATCAGCTTCCCATCCCCAGCCAGTTAACTAATGTAGAAGGCTTGGATCTCACATATCCCAAGTGTTCAGGGAAAAGAGGTTGGCACAATTTAGCATGGCTCTGAGTCCCAGCAGTTGAAACTCAAGTCCCCACCTAGTTCTACAGCCTTCAGTTTTCACACTAGTGATATGCTAACATCCACACTTCTTCCCTTCATTTTCTCTTTTCTTCAGTAGACTACAGGTTTCTCCAGTTTGGGTATTTTAAGGAGGCATTAGCACCATGTATTTTTTATTTTAGTGGTTGTTGCTAGGTTTTTCCTTTTGCATATCACAAAATGCACTGTTTCTGCTGCTTTTGGTTGCCCACCCTCATGCACCAACACTGGGAGACTAAAAGGCAGTGTGGATTCTGCTGACTTGACAAGACAACTTTATGGATATCGAACTGTCCACTGTAAGGTTCAAAATTCATGTTCTCTATCGCATTGCCACAGAAAAAATCCATTTGTCCTGCAGTGCCTCAGAACAGTGATTGACAAGACCATGAATGATGTTGAATTGATTTTGTAACATATGATAAACGTGACAGAGAGAACCCTCTCTTGCTATGGTATCTGCTCCCTTACTCCCCCCGTCTCCAGCAGGCATTACACCTGCTTTCATGGCACAAGGGTTGCAAGCTGAAGGTGCAGACATCCTGTAGGAAGATTTGGGTTTCAAGATTTTTATTTTAGTTCCCGCCCACAGCATGGACAATTGGACAACCCTGTTTAGGGGAGATGACATCTGTAACAACACCTGTATATTCTATTTGCCACTTCATTTCATTCCATTTGCATTTATTTTCTTTTTCTTTTGTATTCATTTCTATTTTAATCCTTACTTCTTTACTGAATATTCCCTAGATCCATTACAAATGTGGGAAATGCTGAAAGTAGAGGAGGGGAGCAAATAGCTTATTTATTTATTTATTTATATTTTTTTCCCTTTCTTTTCTCTCTCTCCTCATTTCTTTCCTTCATTTGCCAGCCCACCTCTGCCTTTTTTCCTTAGCAGGGTTCATTTTCATCATCAGCGATGCTGCAAATGCCTTTTTCAGGCTGCAGCAAGGAATGCAGAGGCTGGCTGAGGGAACTGAGTTTGCCCTGTCAGTAAATCCTTCCACGGTGCTGTGCAGGAATATTTGTCTCTCCTGGTCTCTCTCTCTCCTATTGCATAAAAGCTGTCTTTTTGTTTTTGGAATCCATAACAGTACATAGGCATTTGGCTCCAGACAACTTTATTCTCTCCCTTTGTGAAAAAGTGCAAAAAGAGAATTAATGGTCACATTTACCTTTAGAGCTACGGCACCGATAAATTTTTGATTAATGTTAAACTTAGTAGTTTTCCTTTTTCCCCATTATGGTATCTAGGAACAATATGCTGAAGAAAAATTTAAATGATTCAGGCATAAAAAAAAAAAAAGAGGAATAATGGGATGTTGTTGCAATTGTCCTCAGAGTTCTGAAATAATAACTTCTCTTTTTTATGGATAGCAAGTGGTAGAAGTGCCAGTCACCTGCATTGAATCCTAGCTCATATTCTGTCATCACTTTCCCTTTCTTTTTTAAGTTTCTCTTAGCTTTTTGTGAGAAATATATTTTGAGATTAAATTCCCATGCTTAGACAGTGGATATGTTGAGAGGTAGGGTTGGTTGGCTTCAGTGACTTGTGGGGCTGGAAGGGAACAATCCCACTCAAGTGTGCTCTGCAGTTGTAATGTCCTGCACCAGCAGCCTGTATTATCATTTTCAAGATCTTGAATCTATTTTTCTAACAACAGACTTATCTGCACAAGTTAAGGGTAAATATGATATGGGTAAAACTGGATGAAATGACATGGTTGTTGTGGTATGCTGGAAGTCAGACTTAGTTATTCACTAGTCCCACTTGACTTTAATATTTATGGATCTGTTAATTTTTTTTCTTTTTTCATCAAATCTCAAACTTCATTGCAAGCAAAAATATTCAACTTAATTATTTTCAACTCCTGAGGTTTCAAACCCATTAAACAACAGAGAGACTCGGTAATTGTTTTATTACTAATACTGAAAGTGCAATAATACTAGTAGCATCAGAGGACAGTGAGCAAAGCAATGAGGAAAAATGTAAAGGCACAAATAACATCATTAAAGCTGTTTCAGAAAAGATAAACACGGCCGTCAGGTTAATATTTCAGACCACAGATAACAGGTTTAATTAACTCTTTTTTCCATTTCCCTGGTGAAGAAACTAGCTGTAGAATTACTTGGCCTTCTTAGAAGTGCATGGCTTTCTGTATTGTTTCCTTTCCTGTATAATTAAGCTAACTATAACCTGATAGGTGTTCTCTGCAGTTCCCGGTGATGTGTACATTGTCTTTTCTTCGCCTAATGTTTTGGTCTGTTTGCAGTTCTGGTTGGGCACAACCTCCAAGGGCAGTAGGTGGGGATGCAGGGTTCAGGCACCTCCTGGGGGTACATGCCATTGTTCTGCTGCATGCTACCCCAGCGGTGTCCCCGAGAAGGAAACCTGAACCATGCCTGGGCATGGCAGGGTCTGTAGGTGTCTTATGACCTGAACTATGCCCTGGAGTTTTATGGGGTGATTTTCTAGATGGAGTAATTTGGCTGAGAATCATCTGGTATAACGGAGTTTGCTTGGGCTCACCATGAAGAGGAGGTGGAAGAAGAGAAAAGGGAAATTTGACCAACCAAAAAAGCAGGGAAAGGAATTCTGCTGTGTCTTCTCTTTGGTCCACCCAGTGCTTTTTTGTGTTCATTGGTTGCAAGACCACAGGGAATGAAGTAGAGCTAGGTTTGTACTATTCCGTGTAACCAGAACTATCACGGTGAAAAACTAACCATGTTTAAACTCTGGTCTTGGAATTGTCACATGAATAACCTACGAGTAGCTTTGTTACATGTTCATTAACAGCAAGGAAGAGATGACCTCATGCATCCAGATGAGAAAGGTTTCTAATCTCTTTAGATACCTACTTCATATGTTCTCATTCGATATAGTAGATATGATGCAGCAGTGATGGTAAAGTTGTGAGGATGTGTTTGTAACCAAGGCAGAGTTTGCAGCTGCTTTAGGAGCTCAGGCAGGATAGAATTCTCTAAGCTTGTGTTCTTTCCTACTTATTTGAGGATGCCTATTTAAATTCATTATTTCTACGTGAAAGCTTGCCTTAGAATGACCACATATGATTTGTGGAACTGTAGTTTTATTTCTCTTTTGGGTTGTTGTGGGGTTTTTTGTTTGTTTGTTTTCTTTTGTTTTCTGCTTTTAGTATCTGGCACTGTTATGATGTAATACATGCACATGTATATACACGTGGCACACATAGGTTCATATGATTTTTGAGTGTTTTATCTTTTTTTCAACTTGTATTGTTTGGAACCTAGAAAAATCTTGAGTCCTTTCAATGTAAAAGCTGGAAAGAAGTCTGTTAGAGTTGTGCATCTCATCTGCTGTTTCCAGCACACACTTTGCTTGTGCCCTTGTGCATCTTGACGCATTGGTCTTGTCCTGTACCTCTGCAGTATGCAAATCTGTCCTTTGCTGTATGGTTTCAAGTCATATATTGCTACAGACTCCTGATGAACCAACAGTCTCAGTAACTGTGTACTGCTCCTGGATGGCTTTCATTCTGGTTGCTTCAGCCTGCGGATCGTGGTATTGTGCTCTCTGTCACCTACGAATCGCTCAGGTGATACACGCTTTGCTAGATGTTGCCCAGCATTTCTGGTGCCCTCAGAATAAGCACGTTTTTCTGAAATGCACAGCATTAATATGGCAAGGCTGGGAAAGACACAAGGAGAAGTAGTAAGTAAATGTTATGCATAGCTTGTAGAGAAAAGCCCAAAGTTCATATTATGGCGAAGATCAATTTCAGATGCGTCATCCACTGGTACCTCTCTAGAGAATGTACTCTTTGCTCTCGGGTTTCCCTTTTTGAACTGTTAGTTTCTTCATGCAGTTTCTTTAGCGTTGCATCCCTATGCTAGTCAATAACTCAATAACTAAATTGACTTAAAAACTAAAGGGAATACGTGCCTAGCATACTTAGTTTCCTTATCATTTTGGAAATTTGAATTACAATTACAGGAAAACAGACAAACTGATATTGAGTGAAAAGACTTTTCACATGTTAATGAAAGGAAGGATAAGACAAAAGTATTTTTCTGTTGTTTCATTAGTTGAAAGACATCAGCTTCCACAAATTCAAATTATATGGCAAAGCTCAAAAGTATGGGGAAAGCTACTTTGTGGTAAACACAGTATTGTTTTTATTTTGCTTGAGCAAGAATGGACTAAAATGGTGCCTCGGAAACTGCACCATCTGTGTTTTATCTGAGAAAACATAAAGAGCACTCTTTGCAATAAATAAAGAAAAAATGCAATTTTTCATGGAAAACTGATTTGCCCAGTCAGGATATAATGCCTGATCATAAGGGCTGGATGCATGTTTTGCATAGTGTGCGTACCTTTCTTTCATCTCTATGAACACCTCAGTGTTGGACTAAGATTAGATTTTATCTTAATTGGTGACTTAACTTGAGACTTTGTAACAAGAAGTTGCTGGAAGACAATACAGCCAGTGTGTGAAATGTCCCATCCTAAAACTAGTGCCTGTGTACAATCCAACTTAAAATACCATTCTGATAGTGATAATAACTCTGAAGCGTTACCAGTAGGTCCTGTTTGCTTACCTTTTAACAAAGTACTACACAAAGAGGAGGAGGTAGCCTTAACTCTGTTCGGTGTGTAATGAGCTGAGCTACAGCTGCCTGAGTTACAGTGCCATTAACGGTGAACCATAAAAGGGGCAAAGTGTGCTTGTTGCAGTGGAGAATGAAATTTTACCCGTCTTTGCACATCTGTGTGCAGGGACAGTATGCTTGGTCGAATAGCTGAGATGAAGGAGATACCTTCCCAGAGGTTGTAATCATGTGTTGATATGTTCCTGACGTGTATAAACCTTGTTGATTGTTTGGAGCTCTTCATCTTTGCATGGGGTTTTGTTTCACTTCAGTTTTCCCTTATTTCTGTGGATTTCTCTTGAAAGCAGCTTCTACTTAGGCTGATTTTTTTAAGCTGAAGAACTTGGCTGAACCTTAATCTTTTCTGAATGGCATCAGTTATGGAATGAAATCCATTTAACTAACCACAGCAAAACTTCTGCTTCCCCTGACTTCAGTTTGTGGAGGTGAGCTGCCAGGAGAGACCTGGGTCTCAAAGCTGGGCCATCCCCTGCCACCCACTGAAGCAGCTGCCTGACCCCAGATACCTATGGGCTTAGATTTAGGAGCAAAGTCTGTGGCTGGCTTAATCTTTTTAGGCTCAGTCAGAGGCCTGGAGTTGAGCACCTCTGTGTCTTAGGAGAGTTTCCTACTGATATTCCTGTGTAGCTGCTGTGTGTCGTCTCACGTCCCTCGCCCCTGCAGTTACAGTGCTGGTGGGTTGCCTAGCTGGGAGGAGGCAGGGAGGACAGGCAGAGTACTGTGCTGACCTCTCCTTAGCAGCATGGCTTATCTCCACCTCACTGTCCTCCCCAGTAAATAAATGAGCCAAGAGCTTGATCACAGCTAAATAGCATTGGAAGTGCATGTCTGTTTACTTCGGCAAAAATACCATGTCAGAAATGAACCCTCACAGAAAGGTGAGTGATAACCCCACACAGCCATGCAATTCTTAACACCTGAACAGTAGCCAGACCATTTTTTTCAACAACGGTATTAAAAGCCATACTTTTCCTTAATAACACATGTTGCAACAAAGAAGCCTCAAATTAAAGCATGTGTTCCTGCTTTGCAGACAGCTCCTTGCACGTGTGCTGACTTTGCAGCTGCTTCCCGCAGTCTTTGACTTCTGTAATTAGGACAACCGTCAAGCCAAGCTAATGATATTAAAACGACTTGTCCACGAGTCCAGTGTCATTTATCTCGAGGGTTTAATTTGCTGAGTATGGGGCAGCACAATGCAAGGTTTGCATGTGTGATGGATATAACTTGATTTTTTGCTCTTGTTGCCAAGTTACAAAAAAAAGTGTGATCACCGTGGGTTGTCTAAATAGACTAAGGTTCCACCTAGAGGAGCCATACTGAAGAGAACTGGTAATACATTGATGTCTCTGAAGAGAGGAGAAGAAAACAGAAAAACCCAACTTGTAAATAGGATGATTTCGTATTCTACACATCAGACAGACAGGGTCAAAAATAGCTGTTCAGCCCCAGAGATTACAACATGTGCTACTGTAGCAAGTGAAAAAGAGCTTGCATGCAATAAATAGCTACTAATTTTAAACTAAATAGCACGAAGAGTACCAAGAGGTTCAAGACAGAATCACCAGAATCTGTTGTGGGAAGGGCATTGCAGGGTTACTTTCTATGGAAGCAATCTGATACCCTTGCAGTCAGGTATTGTACCCAAGTCCTAAGAAAAAAAGGTAACTTCAAAAAAAAAAATTATATATATATACACCAAAGTCTCTGTAGCGGTCCAAATGATTTGAAATAATCTTAAAGCATAATGCTGGTAAAATCCGTTTGTACCAAATGGAAAGCATGTACCATATTCTGATGGAAAACGAGGTAGGGTCCATGCTGACACATCAAGCAGTTGTTCTACCTCTTCCTGAGGATCCATACCAAGTGCTTTAAGTTCTCTAAAATAAGAAAGTGTCCCCCTAACCCATTTAAAAGACTGGATGGAGGGGCAGTAGCTAGGGGGAGGGCCCATTACTACCGTCATCCTCTTACTGAGTTCATTCCAAAACCGCTCTGTCTGTGGGTCTCGGTGGCTACCTGGAGGCTGAGTGGTGTCCAGGGCTGGCTGCAGGTGCCTGTCCTGTCAGCTCCACACATGTGATGGGAGTGGGACTTGGCACCGTCCTTGGGCAGAGCTGCCTTTTCACATCAGTAATGTCAGGGCAGCTCTTTGTGGGTTTCCAGTGCAATTTGTAATACACTGCTTAAAAGTCAACTCTTAGTAAGCCGATTGCCAGCACATAGGCGGTCTGAACAGATATAACGGGTAAGAGGCTGCAGAGAAATATCGTACAGCGCATAGGAAGCACAGGTACATCCAGGCGTGATTGCAGCACCTTCACAGCACAGAGAAGCTGTAAACCAGCCCAGCTGCCTCCCTTGCAGTCAGGGAGCCCGGGGTAAGGCTGGGGGGTGCTGCAGCGGGCACCAGCTCGGCTGCTCTTCTGCCTACCGAAATAGCAAAGCGCCCTGCTGGGTTCCCGTGACGGTGTCACCCTCTGAAGGTGGGAAAGCAGTGGCTCGACAGAAACGGAGCCCCAGCCGTTGGGCGAGATGTTCTCCTTCGAGCCAGCCCCCGACCCGTCCCCAAACCCGGCTTCGGCGCAGGGGCCGGGCTGCCCCCTGGGGGATGCCCCCCGCGGGACGCCCCCGGGGGATGCCCGGGTCCGGGGCTCGCCCCTGCGGCCGCCGAAGTTTGGGGTGAGCGATCCGCTTACCTTGTCCTCGCCCCGCGGAGCTCGCCGGCTGCTCTCCGTCCACGGCCAGCACGAGGGAGACGAGCGCCGGCTCCCCGTGAGTCATCCTCGGCGGCAGGGTGGGCTCGCTCCTCGCACCGGCTGCGGCTGCCTCCGCCGTGTGACAGCTGCCGGCAGCCGGCGGCCAGAGCCGCCCATTCCGCAGCCGGCGGCGGGCGGAGCGGCGACGGGAGGCGAGGAGAGGAGAAGAGAGGGGGGAGCCCGGCGAGTGCCCGCCCGCAGCAAAGTCGCCGCCCGTAGCGGCGCCCGGAGCGGGGAGCGGGGCGTCCTCAGGGCACTCCCGGCCGGGGGCAGCTCCGCAACGCCGTCTCGCCGCCCGCCGGCGTGGCTCTGGGCATCCCGGGCCGGTGCCGGAGGCAGGAACCCGGCCGCGGGATCCCCGAGGGAAAAGCAGCGGCGGAGCTCCTTCCCCGGCGGAGCGGGAGGGATGCCGGTGGGAGCGCTGCTGGGCTCCGACCACCCTCAATCTGCAAAGCGCGCCTCGGCCCCGCCACCGCACCCCCCCACCCACGAGTCTCTCTCTCTCTAGATAAGTTTGTACCCGTGTTTTTCCAGAATGTAGTAGGTAGCCTCACAGGGATGTGCTTGCCAAAAACACTCGCGTGTGGATGGGAAAGAGGAAATGCTGAGATGCCCGCTGCTTGCTGCTGGGTCTTAGCCTCTCTCCCAGGGCAAGTGTGGAAGGCCTGTATGGGCTTTCAGAGGCTCTTTGCTAAAAATAGTTGCTGTAGGGTCTTAAGAATATCAGAAAGAGCTACGACCTCTGTGTCAAGCTCTGTTCAGATGCTCTGAATATTCGTCAAATCCATCTCCTTCTGAAAGGGCGGTGTTTCATAATTAACATTTCCTGCAGTGTGAATGGCAATGGCCTTAATCCTGATTAATTGACACATATTTCAATTCCCAAAGTAAACTAGGAAAAGAAATAAGGCATAACAGCATAAAGGTGGAAGAGCTGAAATACACATGCATTCTCGATTAGAAACTGAATTGATTTTTCACATCTACTCCAAATGATTGCACCAGTTAAATGTCCACTAGGAGTTCGGCCTGCTCCCCCCTGCAGAGCACGGAACAATGTTTTCTTCTGTTCTGGCGCTATTGGCTGTGGAGGGCCCTCTGAGAATGAGATACGAGCTCTTCAGATCTTTTTTTTTTTTTTTTAAACATCTGATTTAATTATATATATAATTCTGACTCTGCTGAAGGTACTAGGGGTTTGCCACCCTCATCATTCATAATGAAACAGAACAGCAGCCCTGATCCAAGAGCTTATGAAAAGTTTCCTGAGGCTGATGGGAGGCAAAACATTACTTTGTGTTTTCCCTATAACTTTGAACCACCACAGCACCTTTTTTTTTTTTTTTAACCTTAAATTTCCCTATCTAATGTTGCACGGGCTCATGAACAGGAGCTTTCTCCTTTTACCTGTGTGTGAACAGCATGAGAAGTATGTGGAAAAGTGTTTAATGTGAACTCTCTGTGGACGTAAATTCATTAGGAGAAAGGGGTCTCTGGCAATACTGGGTAGTTAGTGTGGAGAAGCGCATTATCGGGGAGAATCAGCTGTGTGCAGGACCTGTACTCACAAAAAAAAAAAAGTGGAAAAGTGCTCTCACTTCTTCCACACTGGTCATTCCCCTTCTGTCTGTTTGGTAGTGAGTCAAGGATGCTCAGCAGCCACGTGAACCCTGCAGGTGCGTACCTGAGCTGTGCATTTTGAAGAGACCTTTAGTTAATTGAACTCATTTGTCACCGTTGCCAGTATCACTTGGCAAAACAATAACACATACATACCTGTTTCTGCTCACACAATTAACGTTTCTGTAGTCAGAAATTGGCTGCTTACCCAGACATTTACTGATGGAGGAAAAATGAAGCAGGTGGATATAATCAATTGTCTTTTTTTTTAGAGCAATTAAAGTGACTACAACTGGGATTTGTGCATGGCCAGGGAACCACAGACTCAGTAGATTATTCTGTAATGCGGTTCATTCTACATTTCCCATTGATAGAAATGTCATTATATACTAACTTGTGTTATCAACAGGACATTAATATTAATATCAAAATGAACATGGAAAATGCTTTAAAAGAAGGAAGAAGGGCTCACCTAAAATCTTTCTTTCTATAGCACTGTCCTTTAGATCCCCGAGGGGATACTGTGTTGGTTCTTGGCAAATTTCATTCTGATTCCAGCCTGTGTGGGAGACTGAGGAAGAGCTGACCCAGTCTGTCCCCAGCTGGGCAGGGGGAACACTGCTTGTGCTTTGGCAATAACCTTTTGCATCAGAGCAGCAATACGGAGTCAATTCTAATTTCAGTTACACCTGTACAGCGTCAGCGTCAGCATGTATCACAAGAGCTGCATAAGGTTGTTTCTCAGGTGCCTTTTGGTGGTACCCGTGGTCTGTTAATGACAGCATTAACGCATATGGTTGTTTGCTGGGGAGGTTGCTTGTCATCCTTCTTGGGAGCTGGCTGTGCCAGAATACTCCTTAGTAAAAAACAAAACAAAACAAAACAGTATAACTGGAAGCCTTTACTCTGGAGGTAGTAAACAAGTCAAGAACTAAATGCTGTTGTAAGGCAGGAGCTGGCAGGGTTGCATACAAAACCCTGAGGATCGAGCACATCTGCCTGCAGCTGCCACGCCACCCTAGATGCCTGGTGAAGCTGTGGCGTCCGCATCACTGCGGCATTCAGAAACTGCTCAGGCACATGAGAGCGGGCGTCCAGCAGAGAGAACTCACTTTTAATCTGCGTGTAGCTGCTGTGTTTTTCTTTCTTTCCTATGTGCAAAACAGTCTCTGGATACGTGAGTGGAGCAGGCTTAGAGCTGGTCTTTTTCCTTGACTTACTACTGAAAGCCACAAAACCACCTGAGTGCAGAACCACTTGTTGGGTTGGTCTGTTTAGCTTCATCTTTCAAGTAGCTGGTTGCTTTCCAAGGAATGACTGAAATCTCTGGAAACCACTGCTTCTCCTGTGTTCTTCTGAAGCAATACGAGGCATACACTTGTGTCTTCAACTTCCTCATTCTAGTTGTTATTGCTTCTCAGTTTCATCCCTGCATACCTCTTTGTTTTTAACTGCAAAGATAGAACAAAATATATATATATATATTTTTTTTTTAAATTAACGTTGTCTTTTTCTTCAGTTATGCTTTCAGGTTTAGTTGCAGCTAAGACTTCATCTGAAGTTACACTTGTGTCAAAATTTTGCGCTTCTGTCTAAGTGCTGAAAATATTTGTTATTTTGAACTCTGGTAATGAATTCCAAGCATTGGTCCTGATGCTTGACCTTCTGTATCTCCTCTCACAAGCATTGTTTTGAAGTTCAAGTTATGGAGCTCGAGTTCTGGAAAGTAATATAGACTTGAGAGAAACTGTAACCTTGGCTGTTAAGGACAAACCTGCTCCAGTGATGATCTGCTAGATACAGAAATCATTGATTTACAATGTACAATTCCCGAGTGCAAAGCCATTACAAAAGTTGTATTTATTTTGTCAATACTCAGTTAGCAGTCAGAAATATTACATGTGGTGTTAGAAATGTATTCATATTCAAGAATCTGAACTGACTCTAATGCCACTATTTTTAAATGGTAGATATTATGCCCATAAAGTTATCCATATTGAAAAATGATGATTTTTAAAGCAGAGAAATGAATGGTATGAATGAGTGCCTGAGTTGAAAAGATGGCTGTACGTGGCTGCCACTGGCTATAGGCAGAGCTCTGTGTTTCTGCTTACTTTTAAATATGGGGAATGGCACTGAGGGAGAACCTGAGGGCCCTGTGGAAAACAGAACAGACTTTTGGTCTGCAGATGACTAAGCTGTAATGCGAACTGCCAAGAATATTTCGTGATTGCTGGAGTTGACTGAAAAGCTGAAATTTGTATTTCATAGGAAACTGGTAAAATTAAAAAAAAAAAAAAAAAGATGTTGTGAAAAGATTGAAATTAAAAAAATCATGACTGAGAAAATATATCTAGTTCATCCCTGTGCCACAATGCAGCTAAGCGATGTCATGTTTGGTTTTCCTGCACTGCCTCTGAATATGCCGCTGGTATGCATTTCTCAGTTGCCCCTGGCAACCTGTTCTAGTAGTTCATTATGTTTGTTGTTAGAAAGTTGTGGGTTTTTTTCTGATGCCTAATGCAGTGCTTCATCACAATACCCTGACTGTCATCACTTTTTGTCCTAGTCCTAAAGAAGGGAGTAGACTAATCCCTTTCTTCTTCTGCAGCACTTATGTCCCCCCACATCTCACCTTCATGAGATGGGCAGCCAGTCTCTGAAAACATTGCCCTCTCACTGTATCTTCACATGAGAAGGTGCTTTAGAAGTGATTCTCTTCCTGCAGAATATTCAAGTGAACTTAATTCTGCAGGGCTTTATCAGTGAATCAATATCCCTGAGCATCAAGGAGATGCTCTCCAGTTTCTAAACCAATAGCCTTGATATATATCAAGTACCACATGATTTTACTGCATGATGAACCTGTGAAAAACAGATTTTGTAACATAGTTGAAATACTCTAGCTTAGTTCAGTTGCAGTTTCCACTGTGAAACAATATTTTGAGGTCTGAAAAATTCCTGAAAAAAATCCACTTGGTTCAGTTGTTAGGCTAGCAGGACTCCCCCCACACCTTCCTGGTTTCCTCTTGGAAACGCATCTGTTTTGGTTAATAAATAAATAAATAAATAAAATCTGGAATAGTTTATTCAAATGAATGAAAATTCTCTTCAAATGAATAGATAGATTCAGATCCAGCCAGTATTCATGGTTAAGACTCTTGTTCTGAAGCCATTTTCAAAATTCTGTCTTCTATTGAATGACAAAGAGACTGTCCCTGACTCAGAGGAGCTGGGAAATGTGCCATATCAACTGTTATTCCATATTACTAACACGCCTTGTGTTTAGATTGCTGTAAAAACCAAATAAGTTTCAAGTGATAAATAAATAAATCCAGAGAACACAAAAAGAGCCTTTCTCCAAAATCTCAGTGTTCTCCCAACAACGCTGAAAGCACCCCTTTCAACCCCAGCTAGCTAGATTTATTTTTCATTTTGAATTTTTTTCCATTGATGCACTGCAGGAAAAGACTCATAAGCAATTTAAATTGCAAGACTTTCTTCTTTTGTTAATGAAACCTGTTTGTTTGCATGAGAGGAATATGGTTATATTTCAGAATAAACTGTTCAAAGCCTAGACGTTCCAAGCAGTTGGTATCTGCAGTTAGCAAAACATTTCTGTACCTGTACCCCAGAAAAACTAGTTAATAATCTGTCATTTGCTGATCTCCCTGATGGGTAGAGCTTAGAAGATGCAGCTTGCTTCACTGAGCTGGCTTTGGTTGCTAGCAGAGCCAGCACTTGGTGCCAGGCCAGTTTGCTGCTGTAGGGGAAAGGAGTGCCTGGCACAGCAGCTATTTTGGGCTCGAGCAGTAGTGAGAGGTTAAAAAGTGTGGAGAAAGGTTCCAGCTACCTGGTTTTGATAGCCCATGCATCTCGGAAATTTAATTGCATATTAATGGCTGTTTTCTGTGCTATTAATGTTGTGAAATGGCCTGTGAGGGAGATGGTCTCAATTAGCCCTTGCATTAACTTTTTGTCGTTAATGTGCATCAGTATTGATGCTTTTAATTGCATGAGACTTGGGGAGAGCTTGGAGAAATCACAGAGGGATGCCTGATTTGACTGTAGTCTAGCCACCGAGGACACAGCAATAAGGAACAATTGGGTCTGGTTTTCTTTTTTTCTTTTTTTTTTTTTTTTTTTTTTAAAGCCAGAAATAGGGCAACCAATGGAAGGAGGAATTCTATTTTTGCAGTACCAGGAGTGTTTTAGGGCCAGCTGTTATTTCTAAGTAAGCCTTTCCTCTCTAATGGCCGAGAAACTACATGTGACTTATTTTCCAAATATTAAGAAATTTCAACCCTGTTCTCTGGCCTGCCCTTCATTTCTGTTGACTTTTTCTTCCAATATCATCTTTTAAAGATTTCCTGCCTTCCTTTTGGGTATCCAATCCTATATACAGGATAGTGGCAGAATGGCCTAGTCACCATGAGATCATGTTCAAGGGTCAATATTTTTAATAAAGGTAAAATTCGAGGGAAAATTTTTGGTGTCAGATGATTCTATTTTTATCTGCTTAACGTCTTCTGATTTTGGGACAGGGAGCACAGGACTGGGAAAAGACCTGTTTGGTGTATGGGTTTCAGGTAGTTACTAAAGATGTGATTTTTTTTCAACCCTACTGAACAGATTTATTGAATTCAGAGTGATATGAAGGGGGAGAGGGGTGTTTTGTCTGCGCTGTTGTGGCGGTGGTTGGTTTTGTTTGTTTTGGGGAGGAAGTATTATATTAGTTTGGAATGTTTCACGCTATTGAATGTTATATAATTTACTCCCAAATCTGTTTTCCCTTGAAGGTTGCATATTACTGAAGCCAGAATAAGTGGTTTGTAGTTTCTTATCGCATCCTTTATTAAATGTAGTTTACTATATTTTCTGTTCTCCAGTCATGCAGTACCAGACTAGATCAGTTGACGCTATTAGAAAACCTGGCTTATGCAGCTGGAGTGTCATATATTAGTTCCTTCACAATTTGGATTGGAGGTCATTCAGTCTGTAGTTCCCCTGATGCTTCTTTTATTAATTTTGCTTCCACATCAATGTGGACATTTCCATTTCAGTACACAGATGCTTCAATTTCGGTTTCATCAGCCCTGTATGGAAAAAAGGGCAAGGGTTTGTTTAACTTTTCCTGGTCATCTTCCAAGTGTTACTACTGCTATTTGTTTCAATGTCATTTCCACATTTTTAAGTAGCTTGGCTTTCAACAATTCTTACCGCTGTTACAGATATTTTTTAATACTTGTTATTCATCCTTACTTTTTCTGACATCCAAAGTGTCCTCGCTATCTGAAGCAACTTGGTGTTGCTCCACGTGAGAATATTTTCCCCACCCACGACTGCTCTTCACCAAAGTCAGTCTAACAGAAGGCAAAGAAATTTGTTGGTTATGACATTGACTAATACCTGGATTATTGCTATTAGCTGCCTTTTTTTTTTTTTTTTTCCACCTGGAAAATTAGTCTTCCAGAGCAACACAAATACTGGTTCTGTTTGTCTCTCTGGTAACAGTACAAAGTTCTCTGTTCTCACTGGAGTGAATTTGGTCTTTCTTCTTCCTGCCTCCACTTTCCAACTTCTGGTATCCTTTCAGCCATCATCCTAGCATCCATTGTCACATTTTTTTTCTCTTTCTGCCTCCTATCAACTATCAAAAGATTTGAAATATTTACTGCTTAAAAGATTTTGTGTCCTTTTCCTTATCTTCCCATAGTTGGGTGCCTTCCAACTGTAAATTAGCGAACATCTTCCTAATGAGTGTTATCGTTATAGTGTGGATTTCAGTGGTCTTTTTTTAAATTAATTTATTTATTTTTTAACATAGGTTTTGAAAACCAGTGTGTTTGGACACTGTGAGTACCTGCTGATAAGGGTAGCAAATAATAAATGCCGTGAGGATATTGAGATGCAAATGATGTAAAACTCAGAAATATGGGACCATTGGCTGGAGTCTCCTAGGCAATATTCTATTTTAAACTTTGTACATTGACATACCTATCTGTTCCTTGCTACAGTCCACAATCCAGTTTAGAAGTATTCATTAAAAGAAGCTCTCACAAGTAGTAGTGTCTTTTTTTTTTGTTTGTTTGTTTGTTTGTTTTTAAATCTAATAAATGTTAGGATTATAAATAGCAATTGAGAAGTAGCCTGTCTAAAGCACAGCCACTCTTCCTTGACATAGGAAGGATGGGCAGGGGGAAAAAGTTGTTTTGTTTTGTTTTTAAAAACCTAGAGCTTTAAAGAGAGAGTATTGAACAACACCAGTAGTCCCTCTCTTTTCTTTTTTTCTTTTTTTCCTTTTTTTTTTTTTTAGCAAAGTGACTTTCAGAAAACTTTTCCATTAGCTGTATGAGTGTTTATGAGTGTGTTATGTTTAGTGTAGGTATCCTTTTCCCATTCAAAAAAAAAATTTCTAAATCCTCAGGCAGTGGTTGGCTGACTTCTTCCTCAGCTGAAACATTAGAATAAAAGGCTGATAAATAAATAAAAGGCTTTTTTTTTCCCTATAGTTTGCATTAATTAACTTGTATCTGTATTAGTTTACATTCATTTATTTTTCTGCATTATGGTTTAAGTCAAAATTGTTTGGTATCTTTATTCATTGTAAATTCACAAGTTCATTTCTAATCTTGAATAAACTTTTGTGTTGAGAGATTTTCTTTGCAGATGCTCCTAAAATATCTTTTAGGAACAATATAAATGGATCAATAAATTGTTTAATTAGAATGATTCACTTTCTTCTAGTTTTGATTTATATGGTAGTAAATCCAATCTGAAACTAGCAAAGTGAAAAGCTTTGTTCTTCTGCACCATGAGAGCTTTGTTGCATGAAGAGTATTCTTTTGGTAGTGTATGCATGTAGTATAATTTCGATTTAAGTCCTCAGTAGCTTTGAAATGAGCGGTGGCAAATGAAGCACTTTTATTTTATTAATGAAATCAGACTTTTGCAGTGTGTATCTTATGTTGCAATAATATCACTGGTCTATGGTTCCACCACGTACTCCATTCCGTGTAATAATTTACTGCTTCCATTTTGTTCTAGAAGTCATTGGCTTTCCTTTCATTTCTCAGCTTATTTCCTGCTGTTGTGATTAGCCTTATTAATAACATGCAGAAACCTACAGAAAGCACAGCAAATGGCCTGGTGAGCACCAAAGGTAAAAGCACTGGAAACACAGGAATTCTGTTCCCTGCAGTGCCTGGCTGAAAAACGACACGTGCTGCCCAGCTCAGGAACTGCACGTGCAGACCCGAAGGGAGCTGTGGTAACTGAACAGCAGCAGGGTTTATAGGGGGTTAATGTTCATGACATCATTTACCAAAGCAGCATATTCCCTTCCAAATTAAAAACATAAGTCACTTGTCTACATCCTGGGTCTGCTAAAATATGTTTGCAACAGAACTGTATTACCTTTTCCATGGGAAAAATGTATTTCCCCCTTTTTTCATGTATGCACATGCATGCACACCCGCACAAACACAAATTAACTCTATGTCAGAAGGATATGTGGCATAGAAATTTACAGCTGACCTGGTTAGTTTTGACGAAATGGGAGAAGAATGGGAGAAGAGTCTTATAAAGGGGGAATTTTGGAGAATGCTTTTTTTTTGTCTGTCTTTCTAATATTCTTCCTCTGAAATATGCTATAATAACCAATGACTCTATTATAAATATGAGTAACAGCCAAAATGAATAATACATTATGCAATTAAGTGTTTAAACCAAATGCAGTGCAGCTATTTTTACTGTGATTCAGGGAGTCTTGCGGAGAGGTTTCACACCAGCCTGTTGCACAGGCCAGTCAGAAAGGGTTTGTAGTGTCAGGGCTCTAATCAGACATAATGACAGAAATGGAGAGTAGGGTGCAGGGAGTGACAGCTTGATTAATAATGACAATTCTGAGTGGGCTTTTCTCAGCCTTGCCCAATTATGACATTGGGATGTCATTTTTAATTTTCACAGATTTAAGCTAGTGGAAGCGGTAGTGTTAGTCTTTCCAAATTCAGGAAGACCAGACCTGTACATCTGCTAGATAAACCCTGACTGCTTCTTCCAGTTACTTTTCTGATCTAATTGTGGGTGAGACTTAAGTACGACTGTATTCCTGGCATGCATATTTGGGTGCTAGATATAAATGGTTTCTCCTGACTGCTGAGTAGGTTTGCAGCTGTTTGCTTTGGTTTTCCCACTGCAGAAACTGCAAGCCATATTTTAATTAGTATTGTAAGATTTTAAATAAATAATGGTAAAAATAAATAAATAAATCCAGATAATCTCACTAAAGGGAGAAACTTGGAGCATCTTCTCTAGTCCTGT
This sequence comes from Anser brachyrhynchus, assembly GCF_964034855.1. Taxonomy (NCBI): domain Eukaryota; kingdom Metazoa; phylum Chordata; class Aves; order Anseriformes; family Anatidae; genus Anser; species Anser brachyrhynchus. The sequence continues at coordinate 12,225,404 of NC_137700.1, forward strand.
GTTAACTATGTTATCACTAGAACTTGAAATCTGAGCAGATATCCTTAGGATGTTCTTGATATAATTTTAAAAATTCGTATCTTCTTATATATATATATATATATATATTAGTATTTCCATAGCTGTTGCAGATAAAATGCAGTAAACAAACAAAATTAACTTTCTTTTCCAGTGTGAGAAACTACCAACAGGTGTGGCATCTGCCAGGTCTGCTTCTGTCCTGCCTGTGCCCTTCATACATTGAGGCGATCGTGCAAATAAGACCAGAAAACCTAATCTGGGCATTGTGTAGGGCCAAAAGTAGCTGTTGGTTAGCACTGGGGCTACTTGAGGAGTGATCCTAGCTGGCCAAGCTGGAGATCTTTCCAGGCACTGGACCTCACTCTGGGTTGAATTCTGGTCTTGGCTTTTGGAGAATTTACAGCCTGTTCCCTATATCTGTCCCACTACCTGAGTTTGTCCCATAACTGCAGCTGTGTCAAAAATAGCAGCTGCATGAATACGGATTGCTTGTTCTTAACAGAGGTAGTTAATGCTGGATTTGTAGGATTTTTAATTCCATATATAGCTGAGAATAATGGTTATTCACTTGGCCTTTTTGAAGCTGGAATTTCATTGCTTTTCTTTTGGGATCGATCAGTTCTCAGAAAGTCTTTCGCTTGCAGGGAACGGACAGCAGATGCTCAGGGGAATTTACTGTTTAGAAAGAGCTACACCCGGGACAATAAACCAGTTGTTAGCAGCCATGGGCAAAACGTGGTTACTAAGAAGCCTTTCCTAACACCACTCTTAATACCCTTACCGAAGATATTTATACACAGCACTACTGCAAACATCCCTATCAGTGATTCAGTCTTGTAGCGGACCTAGCAAGCACAGGCCGTGTTGCTCCCCAGGGCTGGCAGCAACCCACTGCTCAGCTCCATGCACCCCAGCTGCCCTGGTCAGCATGCCAGGGGGAGCAGGACCCCAGTAGCTGTGACCCATTTACTTAAAAAAAGTAAATTTACTTAATAAAATAAGTGAATTAAATGTCTTGCGTGGCTTAATCCCTTTCAGTGGAGGCTTTGGGGGAATTCATTGCTTTTGCTGTTCATTGCTTTTTACTTAACTGATTTTTTTTTTTTCATTGAATGCCAGAATCAGTCCATCTGAATTAAAAATGATTCTGCAATTTCTTATCAGAAAGTATATTTCAGGAGATATTCTAAAGTTTCTCAACAGTTAAGGTTTCATTTCTCTTGCTCAAAAAAAGAGCCAAAAATATCCTTTCCAAAGAATAATCAAAAATCTTTTTTCCCCAAAGTATCCTGCTTTTTATTTTTATGTTAGGTTATAATTTCCAACAAGCTGATATTTCTCTAGGCTACAACATAATTTTTATTTTAATACAGTAAATGTTATTTTTTTTAATGTAACTTGATATTAATACTACATTATCAGTATTTCAGATTTTGTAGATAATGGCCTTTCTAGAGAAAAGCAGGGCATAGGGACATATTTTCCAGTGCAATAAATATTGCTGTTCATTTTTAGAAAGAGGACCTGTACCAACTTAAAATGCACAACATTTTAAAATTAATTGAAACAGTGTTTACCAACCTTGCTCTTTATTTCCTCTACCTTGACACATTAATTCAAAACATCCAGGAAGCCTATGTGATCTCAAAGCTGTGCTCTAGTCCCTGACATTTCAGTTATAACCTTTGCTTTTATCTCAAGTTTATGCTCATGTTGTTCACCTGGTTCTGTGCCACTTCTCAGTTAAATGCAATTTAATTTTTTCAAGAAATGATGTTTAGTTTAGAAGTGGACATTTGTTTCCTGTGTGAAGATTTCTCAATTCGACGATTAGCACATTTGACTAAGGGCTATGTGTGTGTGTGGAGGGGTGTCTTGGTCTTCTGCTTCAGTATTTTTTCTTTCTGCTCCAGTATTTTTCCTGTTTAAACCAGAGATTTCAAGGTTTCCCTCACTCTACTGCCCTCTATTTTGCTCCTGGTCCAATACCTGTCTGCTCCATTCATTTTTAATACTGTCACCTGGTAAAGACAGTTCTGGTTTGCTCATTTATTAAGTTGACTTTGTTCCAAAATTTGTGTTATCTATAGAAGAACCTATGCCAAAAGATCAGCCACCATGTGTATATATATTTAGCCATGTGTATCTGCCACTTCATCAGCAAAATAGCATAAAACTTCTGAATATGGTTGGCAATTACATATTTTTTAAGGTGACCAAAATTTTTGATGAAACTTTGAATTTTTCTCACATGATGAAAACTATATAGAATATTCTTGACTTTCTTGAAAATCTTTCCACATTTTAATATATTGCTAGGGATTCCTATTTGCAATAAATATTGCTCCTGTTCATGTTGTTACAAATTTCCAAATACATGTGGTTATTTACCCAAGAGTTCCCCAGATGTGGCACACTTCTTGGGGGTAACTGCAGTAATTCATCACTTATTTGGGTATTTGTTTTTCCTAAAGATTCTGTTGCAGCTGTAGCTACTTTGTGAATTATGAAAAATATTGAGGCTAGTAATTAACATCTAAATCCTTTCTCCAAACTGAAAGGGCAATTTATATTTAAAGAAAATTATATTTGGTGTTTAGGAGATTAAGCCTTCTACAGACTGGAATATTAATCCTCCCAGTCATGCAGTTCAACAGCTGACCCTTGTTAGCTATCACTATTAGATCAGTTAAAAACAAAAGCTGGAAACCTAGTTTTATTAAAGCTTTTGGCAAAGCTCCTGGTGACCTAGGCTGAGCCAGGATTTAGATCTGGAAAGGGCCTCTCAAAATTATTTTCTGGTTTGGAAAAATAAAAACTTCACTCCTTTTCCACAAGAAAAGAAAAACTGGAGGTTCAGTAGATGGATAATTATGCCACAGACTTCTGCTCATCTCTTCTTTCTGTGCGTGTCTCTGCAGGATGAAATTTTTGACTCCGTTCTTGGAGTGGTAGTGCCAAGTATAGTAAAGGTCTTCACAAACAGAAATCCGGAACCTTCCTAGCTGACTTTCTGAAAAAAAAACTTGCACTGCTCTGTAGCATAGGCTGGAAACTGCAATGAAGTATTAAAATTATGGATCTGGGATTCTAATTTGAAAGCACTTCTTCACTGGAAAAAGAGAGGAGCACAGAACTTTAAGATTTGCTCTGCAACACTCTTGCTATAAACTCTGCCAGAGTTGCTTTAGTATCCAAGATGCACATTTGAGCGTGTATAATTTCTTAGATTAAACCCACAGGCTTTCAGTTTCCCTGTGCCTAATAAACATGGTCATGCAGAATTGATTTTGCTTGGACTGTTTCATGATGAAAATATTTTTCTATCTATTTTTCAAAAGTGTTTGTTGGGGTCAGTTTGCATGCTGCAGCAGGAGAGGTGAACATTCAATGTTTTCATGGGGTAGAAGAGATGCAAGGATGATAAAATCTTGCTAGATTGAGTCTGCAAATGCCAAAAAAAAAAAAAAATCCATTCTCAATGTGAGAATGAGAATGGGGGAAAAAAAGTGTGCAGGAAAGGCATGGCACAAGTGCAAAACCTATTTTTTCACTTCACTTCACTTCACTTCACTTCACTTCACTTCACTTCACTTCACTTCACTTCACTTCACTTCACTTCACTTCACTTCACTTCACTTCACTTCACTTCACTTCACTTCTAAGCCCTGTGCAACACTTGATCTCTTGGATGTTATTCTGGAGCATGCACGGCTCTCCTATCACCTTTTGGGGTGGGCATGGCAAGGCAGCCGAGAGCCCTGACTCTTTCTGTCTGAAATACAGAATTTGTTGACTGGATGAGGCAGTTGCTGCAGCCACGCTGACCATTTTTCCAATCAGTCTCTGACTGAAAGAGTGGAAAGAATCCAAAGAGCAAAAAGAAAGTTTCTTGCTGTTGTGGACTGACTTCTCTAAGAGCTGGTTGAAGGGCGTCCTCTCTCTGATAGCTCACGTGGCATTTCTGGCTTTTTGTGTTGTGAATTTGGATGCAAGTGTTCAGTAGGAAAAGGCATGCTATTAGCATGTTGAATTGCTAAATTAACATGTTAGTTCCAAGTCACATTTTTAGTAAGAGGTAGAAATCCTCCTCATTCCGTCGTTGGCTTAGATTGAGGGAGACTGATGTGCTTGATTTTAAACCTGCTGCTTAATCTAGGTTTAAAACAGCGCTTGGACTATATTAGCATTTGAGCTACCTAAATAGTTTACCTTGTGTGCATATATGGGAGAGGGGATGTTTGTACATATTTTCAGTACCATAAATCAGTAAATTACTTATGTAAGTCTGGAATAAGCAGGGAAAAAAAAAGGGTTGTTAAAAGTGAACTATGAAATCTTTTTTGGATGTATTTATTCTGATAGAGACGGGAGCAAAAAGGATACTTCTAAACAATTTTCAGCAGTCTGTAAAGAGCTGAAGATTTCTGCAGCTCTGTTATAAATATATGATTAATTTTCCGTTAGATCCTTTTCTGGATGAGTACTCCAGAAAAATTAGGAAGTACATCAAGCTAAGCTTTAATGCTGAAGATTTTCCACTTGCTCATGCACAATAAGTAAGCTGTAAGCCTTAAGAATATAAATATGAGCTTTCATTGTGTTATATTTGAGATTTTTAAAAAAATCTACACCTATGTATTTTGTGATAGTACAGTATGTGTAAATTTTTCTCCCTGCCTTGACTATGTGTTTATTTGATCTATTTACCCCTGTTTAAATGATTATACAGTGTATAGCACCAGTAGCAATTTGGCGCAAGTGGGGATGAGTGAAGATGGTGATTATAATCTTGACCACCCTCACAAATTTACAGCTCTCAAGTACCTGGTTTGTCAATCAGCACTTTTTATCTTAGGGGAGCTGGGGATAGATGTGATGACCTAGGAGAGTATCAGGATTTCAATTTATCTTTGAATTCCTCATGCTTCCCAGTCTACTCCCAAGAGCTGCTACAAAAAAACAGCAAGCAAGTTTGTTGGAAATATAGAGAAATATAAAATAAACATGTTTAGAAGTCCCATCTGTGTTTTAATAAAAATATATTTTAAATGGCTTTAAAAACCAATACCTTTTACTTGTTGTTATATCAATTTAATACAGTAAGAAAAATTTCAGTGCAATAGTTTTATTAGTGATCTGGATTCAGGATTGGAATGCATCCTCAGCAAGTTTGCTGATGATGTTAAACTGGGAGGTGCTGTTGATTCCCTGGGGGGACAAGAGGCCTTGTGGAGGGATCTGGATAGATGGGAGAGTAGGGTGATCAGGAGCAGCATGAAGTTCAACAAAGGAGAATGCCGGGTGCTGCCCTGGGGATGGAGCAGTGCCGGACACAGGCACAGACTTTGGGATGAGGGACTCAGCAGGAGGGACCCGGGGGTGTTGGTGACAGCAGGCTCACCATGAGCCAGCAGCGTGCCCTGGCAGCCGGGAGGGCAAACTGCACTGAGGGACGTGTTAAACACAGCAGAGCCAGCCGGGTAGAGGAAGTGATGCTCTCACTATATTTATTGGTGGTGCAGCCTCACCTTGACTACTGTGTGCAGTTCTGGGCTCCGCAGCACGAAACAGCTGTTAAGGTCCTTGAAAGGTGCTGGGCTCTGCTCCCTGGGCACTGGCGTCACCGAGCTCAGGCTGGTCAGGAGGGGGCATTTCTTTCCCATGAGGGTGGTGAAAGGCTGGAGCAGGCTGCCCAGCGAGGTGGCTGGTGCCTCGTGCCTGCCAGTGTTCAAGGGGCACTTGGACACTGCCTTCAGTAACTTTTGGTGAGCCCCGAAGTGGTCAGGCAGTTGGACCAGATAACCTTTGAAGGTCTCTTCCAGCTGGACTATTCTGTTAACAATGAACCTTATGTGTAACTTCTCATTTGTAAGCACCAAATCTGTAGTGTAACTTAAGCTGATCATGAGTCTTTATTTTTTACTTAAAAAATAGAAAAATCATGATATAGCATAATATAAGTCACCATAAATATATCTGAAGAGGTTTCAAAGATGAAGCAGTGAATTTTTCTCTTTGCTCTTTCAGCTTGAGTCATCAGTAGGGTTAAAAGGAGAATTGGTTGTCTAGCAACACTAACATCTTCATTTCATCTTTTGATGGTACTCACCTAACAGCATCTGCAGCTAATGGGAACGCGAACTGGAGTTATGCCTTTGTCTTATAGCTGCGTATTGAAGTGAAATGCATTGCTAGGCGTAGGCAAGAAAATAAATATGACCTTTGTTTTAAAAAGATTGGGGTGTTGCTCTAGTATCACTTAGGAATACACATATACTGTAATTTTTAAATGTCAATTAAAAAAAAAATGTATTCCTCAGAAATAAATCCTGACTGATTGAAGAATTCAAATTAATAAATTACAATAGGCATTCTTTTGATTCATTTGCATACATGTATTGCTAAAAACATTTGGTATTTTCAGATTTAATGACATTATTTATCAAGACACAAGTAGAGTTGTATGACAATATTTTCTGCCAAATTAATACTCTTTGTACACTTTCCTGTCCTCAGTGCGCTGAACTGTCTAGTGACCAAATTTATTCAAAGCAAAAGAATAGTGAGGTGAAAGCACAAGGGTGGATGGATATGACTGGAGTCAGGAAAATGATGTTTTACAGATATTCAGCATAAACAAAAGGCAAATTCTTAAGTATGTAAAAGGTTTAGAGGATGATAAAGGAGAAAGATGTTGTATAGGAGGAGAACTAAACAGATACAGTCAAGATTTAAGAGGAAGCAAGGTAGAAGAAGGTCCGGAAACAATAATGCAGTTCTGAGTTGGATTCAGATATGAATTCAGGTTATTGGTTTTACAGGTACTGTTGGACATGCTTTACATGAATTTCTCACCTTTCATTTTGGGTCAATCTATATATTGGATCTTGGTGCTGTTGTGATAGTGAGCTTCAAAATATACTTGTTTGAGCTGTCTTCTGTTTGTGTTAGCCAGCTGCCTAGCACTGATTTGCCTGCGTGTCTCATATTATGAGAAGCAGTAAATATTCATTTCCTACTCACTTTCTCTATATTATTCATGATTTTATAGCTTTCTGTAATAGTTCCTCTCAGTCATTAATTCCTCGAAAAATGCCTCTCTTGGGAGGCCAACACAGTGCTGTGAAGCCAAGGATAGCTGTCAGCCTTGCCCAGCAGGTAGCACACGGTGCAGACATCCATTTCCATTGGGTCCAGGGAACGAACAGATGGTTTAGGAATGTATCTGTGGGGAACCTTTAAAAATGGAAATTACAACCTGGGACATTATTTATCCCCTGTACAGTGAGCAAGATGATCAGAAGTACATATAACTCATTAGGAGGGCATGTTACTTGTGATGGCTAACATCATCAGAGTTCTTGGGGTAGAGAAAAGCTTTTAATATCTTTTATAAGAAAAAGAAATATCTCCTTTTATTTCTAAAGATAACATCAGGTCTCATTGATTTTCTCAGATATTGCATTTAAGTCTCCCGGAAAGTTTTGGGAATCATAGCTAAATATTATCAGTCCTGGATAGATTTTCCAACAAACAAAATTTCTTTGGATTATTGTCTCCAAGACCTATGTCTAAAGGCAGTGGATTCTCACCTGAAGCCTAGGAAGTCAGCCATATGTCTTATACTTTGAGACACTACACCTAATTATTAAAGAAAACCATGCTCAGTGTAAGCATGATTGAAGGGTTGAAATACTGCAGAATACAGTATCAGAAGTGTTTAAATTGTGCACCCTTAGTACGTTGAATTACATGTTTGATGAAGGTTTTATGGAAAAGTTGTTTTTCTTGTATTGGCTATCAGTTGATCAGAGATTCAATGGTGGGTTTACAAATATGCAGTTGTACTACATTTGCTTCAGTCAGTAGCTGTATTGACAATACTAAATCTATTGTAAGCAATCTCCCTGCTGGAAGGGATTTGGGTGATGCTGTGCACACAGTTGGTCTCTCACAAACAGGTCAACTAAACCAACAATGTGACCTGATGTGCCACCTTTTGGGGACAGGGAAAAGTTGAGGTTTCACAAGTGGTTGAATTAAGGTCCCAACACTTGATCTTGTTGAGAGCAAAATTTTTTTATTTAACCAGTTGAGATAGGCAGAATATCATATTTTTTACACAGAATTGGTGAAATACGTTACAAGGAAAAACAGTCAGCATCAGGAAAGGAAGTGTAGGTTCTTGTAGGGTGAAACAAAACATGAAATAAGAAGGAATGGAGTCCTGGAATATGTTCCCTAGATGTCATGTGAATTTCTTTCATTCTTGTCTATCGCCTTGGCACCTCACAGTCTCCTTTCCCTTGCTCATGGTTCTTTAAGTTTGTACTGGTTTGAACTAGGATTTAATTCATCATGACAGTAGTCGTTTGGCTCTTTGGATGAAAGTATGCTTTTCGGTTGCTGCTAATGCATTTACTTTTCGTAAGTTCAGATCATTGGGTTATTTTGTTGTATAAAACACATCACAACTTTTTGTATTTTTCTTTATATTTCAAAATAATATTGTCAGCTGACAGCTTAAGGATGTTAGGATTCACAGGCTGCAGGTTAAAGTAAATAATACCTTAACTGCTGTAATTTGGGCAACGTTTATTATACGCTGAGCAAGCAAATTGATTTATGCTTCTGAGCACCTCCGTGTCTCTGGAACCATCACTACACGTTAAGGCTTCTGTGAAGGGTCTTAAGTATGCATTTAAGCGAATGTGTGTCCCATATGATCCTTAGAAACATATTGTAACATCATAACTAGCACACCACAGCACGGTCACCCCCGCTCACTACAAATTAGCAAAACTCTGCTAAGTATGTCAGTGCCATTGTGGGACCCCTCTTTGCTCAGATTTTCTCCAAGCTAGTTTTAAACTTTTGATAAGCTGAGAATTGTGGTGTTCTCCCTGTAAGACCATTCACTTCTTCTTGCTGTCCTGCTGAGCAACAGCCTAGGGCTCCATGTTTAAATCTTGTACTAGAACTTGATCCCAAGCATCAGCACATTGCAGACCTGGGCATGCATAATCCATCTTCTGTTTCCGTTTTTAATAGCCTTCCAGGTATTAACAGGCAGACTGTTATGTCTTCCTGTCCTGTTACCAGCTTCAGCTAGGCAGGCCAATAAATATTTAATTATATAAATTTTCCCTAGCAAATCAGTTCTTCCGTGCTGTAATCTGTTTTGCTGCTCGTCTTAACTCAATGCAATTTGTCACTCTTACTGCTAACATTATGTCCTGCATTGAATTCGCTCTTTGTAGCGTGCATGCACTGAGAGCTGTCCAAAGGCCAGGCAGTTACCATTTCTGTGCTCCGAGATGCACTTCTTCGCAGATTTTACTCTGTGGACAACTGGACTGAGCCTGTGTTGTTCTTTGGTATTGCTGCAACACGGGTGTATCTGTCACCCACGCTTCTCTCTTGTTCGTATTTCTGAGATTTCTCCCACCCACGGAGCAGCCAGCCACATGTGGAATCCTGTCTCCTGAGGTGTTTTTTATCTGCATTTTTCTAAATTGAAACTCACACCGTCATTTTCTGCCCACTGTTGCCTGTGGCTCTGTCACTGTTACTTCTCTGCTCTGACTGGTGCTCACAACTCCTTCTGATTGAGTACTGTCTGCAAATTGCACCAGAGCATTATAGCAATACTAAGGAAAGGCAGAGTGATTAAAAGATCCTAGCAGACGCCTTCCCCCAAAACTGAGCATGTTCTCATCTACCTTGTCTGTTGTCTCCAGAGAATATTATTCTTTTTAAGCATAAACTTTGATTTCCTACATGGCAAAGTATGATAATATTCACTTTCTGGTTGGTGTCTTTTTTTTACAGTATTCCTTCCTGGTCTTTAAAGTACAAAGCTGAATAAATATGTGGTGTATATTACCCTGGGATCAGGTTTGTCTCATTGCAAAATTAAAGCTAGAAGTCAGCTTCTTGAAAGGGATCTGCTTATTTAAAAGGAAATGGCAGAATTCTTCAATGAGAAGAGAAAGGATGAAGTGTCATAAGTTTTTTTAAGCTTAGAAAACCGTAACGGGTTGTCCTTAGCCATGTTTTGGAGATCTACGCTACTCTGCAGTGCTGTTCGCTTACGGGTCGGGTAAATTTGGCTAGATTTCCCTGGCTGTTCTCCCAGGTGTCATGGGAAAATCAAACAGAAAATGAGAAATTGTGAGACTTCTCAGCTTGGGGCTTTGCGTGCGAATACAGCACATGGCGGGAGAAAGCTGACTGGATCAGGGTTGTGTTTGCAGATCAAAACATGGCTGTGTCTGCCGTGGTGATCTGCAATTTACAGCAAAGATGGGATTTGGAGGTGTGGGGTGTCCCTGCTGACCGGAGCCTCTGACTGTGACAAATAGAAGCTGGTTACTGGCTCTTTGGATGGGGCACTGAACGCTATCTGGAGAGGATTATTGTAATAATGGTGAGGAACAATAGCTAGGAACAAAAGGAGCAGTGGGCAGCCTGGCCACCCCGCGGCAAACCTCTGCCTCTTCCAAGCCCCAGCTGAGGGTGGCTGCACACGCTTTTGTTAGGAAAGCGAGGTACTTCGGAGAGGACCTGGTCCTGCAAGCTTCTCAGCACTGCATCTCTTACTTACCTGCTAGTTTGCCACATGGTGGCTCAAACGGTAACTGGAAAAGGTGAGAGAGCAGCCACTGGCTGCTCTAACACAGCCACATGGCAGCACAGCGAGGAAGCTGGCGCAATCAAACGAATTACCACAGCCACCCGCGAGGAGCTGGAGATGGTGGAAGTGATCCAGCATGGGGACAGAGGCAGCTGCGAACAAATGCTTCCAAGTTTCAGTGGGTCATTAAAGACACAAACAGTACAACAGTGAAAGGATCAGTCTTAGAGGAAATTTCTCTATAGCAACAAAAGGCAGCCTCAGTCCCCTACAACGCTACTTATAGCTGCAATTTACTGCCTGAGAGGATACCTGCATTCACCAAAAAAAGCGTCTCTTAATACGCAGTGCATGTCACACAAAACTCCAATGTATTACTCACTGATAAAAGAAATCACAAATTAAGAAACTGATATTTCAGAGTGGTATTTCATACCCTACAGTACACTGAAATAAAACTAGATGGCTGAGAGGAGTGGGAAAACTGAAAAAAGAGGAAGCCTTTCATGAGACTTCAGGATCACTTCTTATTCCATCTCCTAGAACATCTTGCTTTCTAATTGTTTCCTTGCTTGTTTTCATTTCTTTGGGTTCTCTTGCTGCCTTTGCCACCTTTGCAAGGTCATTTCTAACAAAGAGCAAGCACAGAGCCAAGGGAACAGCTTGCACAGTTATTGCTGTGGAGACACTTTAATTCTTGGACTTTCCCCCTTTCCTGGGGCAGCCATTTAAGAGACATCTCTCCCACCAGGTGCACAAAACACACTTCCAACGAAATGGGAGCTAATTGCTCTATCGTTTTGCTTCCAAACCTCAGGGCCTGGGAACCAACAGAGGTCTGTAAGACCAATAACTTGAAAAACAACAGCACTGTTGGCAGTTTGTTTTGATATGTGTAGAAATTAGGAACAAGTTTAAATGAGAGTAAAAATGTTTATGAAAATGAAATCTAATTCCGTTAGTTTTAATTTAAAGATTGGTTAGATTATGTCACAAAGGTAGCTAAATAAGGAAGCAGACGTGAAAGTACACCTACAGTTTGTACTCAGTTCACTGTGGTTTAGGATAGTGTATATGCTTTTCATAGATACGTGCCCTCAAGATCTTAAGAAAATGTTTGCTGTAAGTGAAAGAGAAGTGATATTCCCATCTGGCTCAGCTTTCTACGTACGGTCTCAGCTTATTAATGTTTTGGAGTTCCTTCACTGCCACATGTTGTCTGAGCTTTTCTTCTCCATAGAGTGATGTCTTTGTTAGACAATGGCCATGCTGCTGCAGAACAGAGCCGTCACCTTACACAGTTCAGTCCCAGCACCAACAGGACATTTTGTGTCAGGAATCTCAGAAGTGGTGTTGATTTCCACAGGACTGTTATTTGTTAGTTATCATATTGTTAAATAGTCTGGGAGTATATTACTTAAGGGCTATGCTGCAAAGGGCAATAGAGAAAGAAAGAAAAAGAAATGCCAGATTTATAGCATGGAATTCTCAATTCATAGTTTTGAATAAAATGATAAAGTGGAAAAGTTTTACTAAAACTTACAATTTTACCTAACAAGATTAGCTCAGGCTCCTACTGAAATCTGCCATCTTTTTGGCATTACACTAGGCCAAATGTATAGGTAAATGTAATGTATAGGTAAATGTGTTATATATACTTGCAGTATAGTTTCAAAAATCAAAACTTAACCCCCCAAGGCCTTTTGTACTCTGAAGCTGTGGAGCACTATGCTGGACAAGGGATCTGATCCTTGTTTAGAATTGAACAAATTTTAACTTTGCATGTCCAGTGAAGTGTAATGCATCTGTTTAGAGAGGGAGATTACCAACAATGAGATTGATACTGCCAGACACATGGTCGTTCTGATGTGCACAGCAAAGACAGGGGTTACATTGGATAAGGTTATCTACTGAACACGTTCTCAGTTCTATGGAGTTGGCAGAAATTTCAGACTAGCAAGTAACGTTCTTTCCAAGGTCTTTTCTAACATCCATTTCAGTGGTGCCTTAGCTTGTTCACAGTTCTTGCAGAAAATGAAAGATATAAAATGTAAACAGCCCTTGCCTCCTCCCCTGTAGTCTTGATGTTCTGTGGCTTTGGTTTTGGTGGTTGTTTGTTGGTTTTGGTGGCTTTTTGTTGTTTGGTGGTTTTTCTGGTGTTGTTTTTGTTGTTGTCGTTGGGTTTTTGCTATTTCAGAATTTTTATCACATAGAGTTCTATAAAGAAATTTGCATATTATGTAAAAAGGTATAACAGGAAAAAAAATTCCTTTTCTTCTCCCTCCTCCCATTTCTCCCATTTTCTTTTGTTCTGTTAGCAGTTTCCCCCAAATCTTCACCCTTTTAAAAAAGCTAATTACTGTTCTTCCCTGGCATGCATTAGCATTATGCTGTTGTCAGTCTGTCAGGTGCACTTAGTCAGGGTTTAACAGGCTTGCAGTGAGCTACAATTAAACTCTGGAATTAACATTTAAAGAGTGTTTATATGACTTTTCCTCTTCCCTTCCTCCCCCGCAGCAGTTTGCTTAAAGACGCAAGCAGTTTTCTGGTTTGTTTTAATTGTTGTGTGAGGAAGATACTGAAGAAATCCATGAAGTTGACTTTCATCTGAAAAAAATGGTTAGTGGTTTTTTTTTCAGTACTTGGTAAACATTGCAATGCTATCTTTCAGAACGAAAAATTCAGCAATTTATAGCTGTGTGGTCCTACGCAACCATTGTTACAGCCATGTCAACACAGCAGGAGTTGTTGCCTGCTCCGAAGCAGTTTGGTTTTCCCCCAAGCGCAACCCTGAGAGGAGTGGGAGGCTCCTGGTCTGCTGCTTGACCCTGGGGCTTGTGTGTGCATACCCCTTGACACTCAGACTGGGAAAGAAAGAGAAAGGCATGGGGGCTGTAGAAGAGTTAGTTGTTTTGGGTGGGTTCAGGAGCTCTGTGTATGCTTCCTTCCCGGTCAGGGAAGGGTCAGTCAACCAGAACAGGGGTTTTGGCATCCACATGGACCAGTTCTGTTTCCTCAGCTGGCTGACAGCTCTTTCAAAAGAAAGCAAGCCCTGCACACTCCTGCTTGTCTTGCGGAAGTCATCTGTGGGCTGGAAGAACCTTTGGAATAACATTTTGGTGCTTTGTTGGCACTGTGAATAGAGCACATACACAGAGCACTGGTGGGAAGTCTCTTAGTAACAGATGCAGAGGGCTGAATTTTGGGGATTCAGGATCCTCAGTGGGGTTAAAATGGTGTTAGCTCTGTGCCAGTGCCCTCTAGCTGTCTTATCTTACGCCTGCTGAAGATGTGCCCCAGAGCATGAGGGTTTTCTTCTCGATTTAGGTGTTAGATGCAAAAGCAGAATCTGTTGCCTTTCTCGTGTATGATGACTTTGCAAATTAGTTCTGCAGTATTTCTCAGATACTTCTGTTTTCCAAACAAAACACACATTTTTGAGCTTCCACATTTGGCAAGTTTATCGCTACATTGTAGATTGTCATATATTTGTTGATTGTTTTCTATATCATCTTTATGTAAACCGATTGTGACTGTGTAGTTTTACTTGTGGAAAGAGAGGGCAACGGTACCTCGGCTTGAGAATTTTCAGAGAAGCGTTGTATCGCAAAAGCATGAGGATTTATGGTCCCCAGGTAAAATAGGTCCAGACTATCGCCCTTATTTCTGTGTGCAAAGATGATATCTACTCTGTTCTAAATCCTCTTTTATTGAAGAAACCATTCATCTCTTTACGTTATTATGTGCAAAGCTATGCCTTGGTAGTTGAGGGAAAAGTGAAGGTTTTAAATTAAACACCTCTTATTGTGTTTGTCCTTCAACATAAAATTAAATTTTCTTTTAGGTAGGCATACTGGCTCCTTATGGAAAAAAAACCCTATCTCTGCAGATAACTCATATCTCATATATAAACACTAGAGCAAGTGCATTGCTGCTAATTGTTGCATAAAGCTATCAGCCACAAGTGGCAAGACTAAACTAGTGTCCGCCTTCACTACTTCTTCCTGCATTTCTCCCTGCCTTTGTAACTGTTCAGTCCTTCCGTCAGAACAGCTGCATGAGAAGAGTTTATAATGGCTTCTGGTGATGAATTCTACTAAATCAGTAGGAAGTCACTAGGTTTAAAAAACATTTCACAGGTGCTGCAGAGCCTATGTTTGGGTAGATATAGGGGAGCCTATTGAAAGAGAGGAGTTCTTAGTGATGTTAGGTTGTTTGTTTGTTTTTTTCCTCACTGTGGGATGGGGACAAAACGCAATCATTTGTAGATGCCAAAGCCCATTGTGAGCCACCATTAGTATAAATAAACAATAGGTTAATAAACAGAAGCCTAAAGGTTTTTGCTTTCCAGCAGGTGACTGACCTCTTTTAGCTAGTTTTTGCCTATGCTATGTAAATTGTGCCATTTATATCAGTATTTGGCATTATGTGAATCTTTCCACTCAGGCTTTAATGGCTTAATCTCTCAAATCGATACAATTTCTTATATAAAAGTGGAGTTTAAAGGAAGCAATTTGCTCTGCAATTTTAAAAACTAACGCTTGGAGCAGGAAATGTTCAGAATCCAATAATCTGCATGAGATAGGTAAGGGTTATTTAGTCAATATCTCTCCACCCTCAATAAAGTAATTCTGTAACACAGGAACATTTCCATTCCTAATCTACTATGTACGGAGGAAGAAAAAAAGACAAAAACACTTGTATTTAAGGCTATTTGGGCCATTGACTTGTGTGTTAGTAGCGTCTGATAGCAGAGAAGAATTCAATTCCCTGTTCTTAGCACAATCTCATCCAAGGCTAGAGAGATGCATTGTACCTATGTAATTGTCTTAGCAGCAGTGCTAAAACACAGACTGCAGAGCGTTGTGTATATGAGTCATGCCAAAGCCAGACATTGCACAATTTAGCCAGAAAAATATGACTGAGAAGAATGCTTTACAATGCTTTAGATGAAATATTCTGCCTGACTCCTTAATTTGAGGGCATATATGAGGTTACAGGGCAAATAAGTTTTAGAATGGGTGATGTTCCAAAAAGCAATGGAGAACTTTGAAGACCCTATGCTATAGGCCAGATGAATGAAAAAAATAGTCTTGTGAGAAAATGATCCTGTCATCATAATACTCTGCCTGTCTTTGAGTAATTCCCCTTCTCTGAGACAGGAGAGATGCATCTTCTTTATTTATGTGTTCTACCTCATAAAAGATGTAAGCTTTATGGTACTGGAAATCTAATGATATCTCTTTATTCAAGAACAATATGCCATAGCAATGACAGCAGGCTTCCTACTCTGTCTTATTTATGCTGTTCAGCTTTGAGATGGAAGCTTGTGATCTAGCAGGACTGGGCTTTGCATTTTTTGGTAGCATTTCTTTGGGAAGTCCTATGTATATCACAACATAAAGTCATCCCAATAGTCAACCGCATTCACTAGAAACTGGACCAAATTACGTGCTGAAGTGTTGAGAGAGGACATCCCTCTTTTTGTGTGCAGACGTGTTAATCTAGCTGCACCCAGGCTGGAGGATGAACAAGGGTAGATATGTCCTGTGTTGTTTTGGGAGTCCTTTTGCAAAGTACCTGTTTTAGTCCTGAATACCGATTAAGACCAGGAGGGAAAACTTCTCGAGTGGAGATAGATGGCAAAGATATTAGCTTCATTTCTGTACCTAAAACATTCCAAGCACTAAAGCCATGGTTTAGCTGGGGTTGGGACTGTGGAAAAATATTCATGATACTGAGTCTTTATAGATCCAAGAGTGAGGACTTCAAAGATTTTGTGAATGTGTTTGCTTTCATCCTGTGTGTCCAATAAAAGAGCATTTTAAAGGTACAAAATTTTCAGAAAGTCCTGTGTGTTCTTTGCTCCATGTAGAGACTCAGGCTGGTTTCTCCAAATAGAAGTGTCTGATATCTTTTTTACTCTTATATGAGCTCCCCTTTGAAAGGGACGGACTTTGAGCTTGGATTCAGAGCGGTAGGCTGAGACAGAGTACCTTCAGCAGCTGATACTTTACACCTGTAATTACTGAAATCACATTTTGTGAAGAGTCTTTCGGTATTGTTTATAATCTGTATTCACTTAAACAAAACTGTGTTGTGAGGTTAACATTTCAAAATGAAAGATGGTCAGAAGCGTTGAAAGCTAGTTTTGTTGTGAACATTTTCTGTCAAACATTAGACAGGTCAGGCATAAAGCTGTTGTGGAATTTGTTCAGCATTATATCATGTTTTTGCTACCCAAATGATCTAAAGCATTAGGTCAATGAGATACTGGAATATTTAAACTATTCTTATAAGTTATACTTATTAAAAAAGAGGAGCCTACAGCCCTTTTTGAGGGCTTTTAGACACACTTGTAACAGTAGGAAAAATATCTGGGATGCCTGAGAATAATAGTTGCCTGAAGCTGATCTCACTATACAACTGAGCTCCCAGTGTGAAAATGGGTGAGACATTAACAAATTGGATGATTAACAGCAAGAAAGATTGGTGGTAGTGTACCGGCCTTTGCATCATTTTACCTCTTAGTGCAGTTTCACTAAGGGAAATATCGGTGCTTGTCGCTAAAGAGTTACACTAATGTAAATCATAGCCTGCATACGAAGGAGAAGTCATTAACTATTCAGATTTCCTTATGTTCATTGGGTTATCTCTTCTGCAGTGCAAATCTTAACCCACACTAATGTGCTAATGGAGAAATTGAGCCCAATGATGTAGGCAAAAGCAAATAATTATGCAGTAAAACCCTTTCTCATCGGTAGACCAAGATTGTGATCACTTAGGAAGCAGAACCGAATTGGACTAATGAAGTCAGATGTGGAATAATGGTGGTTTTGCTTTCCTTTTTTATTGCAAGGAATAAATAGCGCATCATCCTGTGGTGGTTTTGTTTTGTTTTGTTTTTTTTTTCCTCTCTCTATATATCCCTTTCTCTTTAAGAATACTTTAAGAATACTAGAAATTTTTAGAGTAACTTTATGAAAATTTTTTAAAGATAGCAGTTAGCCGACTGAAATTTGTTGAAACCTTAGAACTACTGTGTATGTTTATAGGATATAGAAGAAGATTCTGTTTTGTTCATCAGTATATCTTTTCTCTGAATGCCGTTCTTTGATTTTTTATTTTTTTTTTAGCAGGGGAATGAGTTAATTATGTTTCAGAAATCAAAAGATTTATAATGTTCATACTTTCACCTTTAATAAAACTTCTACATTGATGCACCAGCAATAACTCTTGGAACAATGAAATGTACAAGAGATAATAAAAAGTCTATCGCTTTTAATTCAAAATGACACAATAGATCCTGATTAATGATGATGTAAAAAACATGTTCTCTGTGATACAATATTTCCACCCTGAAGAATGTCCAAATTTAATAATGATTCCCCTACATTTTCAATAGTTAAATAACATCCATCAGTTACAAATAGAATGCCTTATGTACCCAGTTTTCTTTCTCTCCTTTTTCTCTCTTTCTGAGCAGCTACAAATACAGTGCAGTAGGATGGGGCCTGGTAGTTCACTAATGCTGGAATATTGTAGCAAGGAGCAAACATATTTTCAAGAATACAGCCTTTTAAAATGGTGTATATGTGTACCATGAATCAAATGACTTATATCATGCAGAAAAGGAGATGTTTTTCTATTGCATGGTAGAAGATCCTGGGAAGTTTTAGTCTGAAAAATTGGATTTCTCCCCCAAATGAGATGCAGCTCCTATTATTAGCATTGAAAAGAACTGTAATAACAGGTCTAAGGATTTCTGATGCTGTTGGTACAAAAGAGATTTTAAGATTTTTGTAGGTTTTATAGTTTTCTCTGAGCCCCATACCATTCAACTTAGAAGAAGCTTGCACCTCTATCTACAGGAGAAAGAACGAAGTATTTCAGTGCCTGTTAAAAGATCTTCTAAACATTTGTGAAGTTGTCTTTCTGCAAAGCCTGTAGTACAAACTGAATGCTGGTCATCAGTGTGGAGCACTGAAAGATTTTACTGGTGCTTCACTGACTGTAGCTGAGTAGTTCACTTTGGCCTTTACCACTCTTGAGTATAGCAATCATGTTGAGCACATACCCGTAAAGTTTTTGTTCTACATTTTTGTGTAGTCTGTGTAGGAAAGATGCAGAGTATAAACCAATTAGTCTGTAGGAAAATTGTAGTGTTTTTTCTGTAACCTTTTAATCCAAGTGTGGGGGAAAAAATATTTTCAACAAGTATTTCCTCCCTGAAATGCAGAAATAAATGTATTTACACATAAGGATGCAGTAAAATGCTGTGGAATTAAACCTAGAGTTCTAAAAGTTAAATTTAATTAAAAACAACCTTCAGGGGTTTAGTTTTCTTTCTTTTTAAATTGCATCTTATGCTTTTAGACTTAGTGAACAGAAAAGATGAGATAAGGACTGATGATTTGAATTTTTACTATTATTGAAAATTGTTGTGGGACCCATAGCATCAAAAAAAAAAAAATCCTGAGAGGGGAGCAGCAGCACTGGACGTTTCAGGAGCTGTGTAGCTTCTGAAGCTCTGAAGCTACTCTTAAAAGGAGGACAGGGTTTTTATCGTCTTCCATAAGACGCTTATTGGAGAAAACTTTTCTCTATGGCTTGATGAAAGAAGATTTTTGTTATCATTATGTGCTAGCATTGTGGTAAAAAAGATGCACCATGAAAAGAGGAGAATCTTCTTGAAAACCTGTGAAGTCTGCCAGTGCAGTTACCCTCGGTCTATTGTTGTACACCCTAATGTCCATTAGAAATAAATATCTGTCAGCTCTGCATAAATGGACCTTGAGTAAAGTAAGGTAGAGTGGCTTTGGTGATCATGATATGCCACTTGAGCTGTTAAGAAAATTTCAATACTAAGTCTGCTTGTGAGAACTGCAATGGCTTCAAATTACAGAGTTAGGAATGCTGTGGCAGGTTACTGCCAGCGAAATAGAAGGTCATGGGAATAGCAAGGTACAGAGCGAGGACAGCTCTGCTGGAGAGCTAGTTTTTTTCAGAAGCATTATTCCTGCTGCTTTTGCAAAAGGAAATTAGAATCCATTTCTATTTCTGCTTCAGTTTTGAGGTGGTATTTGCAAAAAGAAAAATGTGCACATATGTATATGAGCATCTCTATGTCTAGTAAAATATGTAACGGGGAGATCAGAAATACAGAGTAAATGCAAAACTGTACATAATAATGGTTTAACATTTTAAGCTATGTTAAATTGTGTTCACTAATTATAGTTCTCTTCTGTCCATCTCTAGCTAATGCAATTCTGAAAAAATACATTGTTCTGTTTTGGGCTATTTCACACTGTCAGATCGCGCCCCCCCCCCCCCCCCCCCCCCCCCCCCCAATAAAATCAATTGCCCTGGAGACTTCTGGGATGAGAAGAACTGATGCTTTGTCTATTTTGATTGTTAGGTCTTGCAGTCTTTCTAAATGGTGCAATATTCCTGAAATTTAGTCATTACCTGATACTGAAATCAAGGTATTACCATGGCTTCAAACTGGCATTTGAATATTTTAACTTTAAATAATCATCTGTGTGATTTAATGGAGCGGAGAACGTATTCTATTCTTGTCTAATCCATTCATTCTCACTTGCCAACTTTGTAAGCCTGTCCAAGTACACATTTTATCTTCCATCTCTCCCTTGCTATGTGGGGAAGTAATGTGATTTTGCATTTACTTACGTGACATTACTGCCAGGTCACTATTGTCACTGGGAAATGCTAAATGCTTCAGGCATTCACTGTTCATTACCACATCTGACAAATACAGGTGCAAGAGATGGAAAGGACTCTCTGGTACAACACATTTTGAAATCAACCTCTAAGCAAGAAAGTGTTCCGGCACTACCCGAATTCCCATGCAGAGGGAAACTCACCTAGGGCCTGCCTTTGCAAATGGGGTCCTTTTGCGTTGGTTTCTTCCTACGTACATTGTTGCAGGCATTTGCTGGAGCTGCATTCCACCACTGCATCTCCTCCCAGCCTAGTCCATTTATCTAGATGTGTCTTTCCTGCATGCCAGTGTTTGTCACTCTGCTTTGCAGCCTTCTTCCACGTGGACACACGTGATGTTTCCATAGAATTGCAGTACATACTTTTCCAGCGAATTAGTTGTGTGTTTTAGCATTATTTGAGTTACTGAAGGATTTGTCACTGTTGGAACATCTCAGTGTGTTTTTTCTGCCCTCTCTTTTTCTCTCTCCAACAGTTTTGTTCCTTTAAACTAGGAACAAAGGGGATGATCAACGTTCAAGAAGTATTTCTGATCAGAGAGTATGCTGAAAAAAGTCTCACTCAGGTCTCAGTAAATGGCTTGAAAATTATTCAGTTTTATTATTTTCTTTTAATTCCTTCTTAGTGCCTTTAGACCTTGCTCTGTGCACACTCTGTTATTTCTCTGGAACACACTTCTTCCCCGACCCACTCTTTTAAATGAAGCTGAGATTGCCTTGTAAATATTTTTATTTGGGATGGGCAACTGTAAGTAAAGCAATGCATAGCAGAGGATATTGATATTATAATTGTTGTAGCTAGTGATGTTCCTGCACCTCATCAGTTTACAGTATTTCAAGAACAGGAACAGCTACCTGGTACTACTCATACGGGCTTAGTGCGAGCTATCAACCTGAGAAAAGAAGTACTAGTGATGTTTAATACCAAGTATTAGCAGGGGGGTGTGATGGGAAAGCCCGTGTAGTGTAATCTGGTGGTATCGATAACCATCATCATCCAAACATACATTCAGTAACGAGGTGTGTAATGCACTGTAATTTGGTGATGCATTCTGCTTTTGCTGGATTTATTAGGTAATAAGCTGGTGCATACCGATGAACCTCACATGGAGATGGAGGTGTTTGTAGGGTGTTATTTGTATTAAGGCACCCAGTACTTCCTACAGATATGGAGGGGTAAGCAGACTTAGTTTTGTTGTGCTAGATATTGCAGTAAAGCATGTGGCTTTTTTTTTTTATTATTCCACCATCCTGCTGTGCATCTTTATAAGCACTTCATAGTTCCAATCAACCAAGTTGCAACAAATTGGATTTTATTTAAAAGTTTAATTGGATTGGTCTTATGTGAATACATACTATGAAAGTCCTTTATCTGGTAAATGTTCAAAATTTTAGGAATGTTAAAGCCTTTTTTTTTTTTTTTTTTCAAACTGCTTAACTGGTGAAAATGTAAATTTTGCCCGTTGAAGATTATAACCCTTTTTCAGTTCTCTTTGAGTAAATGGACTTTCTTCAAGTGAGTGACTATAATGCAGTAATTTCTGTACATTTTCCTTTCTTCCCATTATTATATTAATAACATTTCTAGCCTTACTGAATATACAGATGGATTAAGTTTTGCTGTTCTGATTCCTCATTTAAGATCCATAACTAGTTGATCTGGGGGATGAGGGAATTTATTAACCATTACAAGTCAGCAATGGGACAAATTAAAACACAATCAATTAATTGATTACAAAGTAGTTGCTTATAAGTAAGAAGCAACACATTATGTCAAAAGAGTGGAGACTGTCTTGCATCTTGCATTAACATTCGAGGAATACAGCCTTTATGAATTTAAAGTTCTTGCTTAAATAATTAAAAAATTATCTTGGTGACCCTCTTGAAGGAAAGTACAAAAGAAAATATGCTGTATGTGAAAAGAACAATGCATATTTTAGTAATTACATCGATACTAAACAGAAAACACTTGGGATTTCTCCATTGGCGGGTAGCTGATAGTAATACAGGTTTTAATTTATGCCTTGCCATTCCTTTTTCCCACTTCAAAATTGAGCTTGCTTTCTTTGTTATTTATTCAGGTTTCTTTAAAGCTGACAGAGTAACTGATAATTTTCTGAATTAAAAGTCACATCTATATGTGCTTTTGCTCATGTTTCCTTCATCTGAATGAATTGTGTGTCTGTGTGCTCCCCACACACCCTGCCTCTGAGGTGCAGTGTGGGCTAGCCTCTTTTTTGTCGTGATTTTTGTAACAGCTGCTGTGGCACTGACTGGCTACTCACTGGCTTTGGCGACAACACGAAATAACTGCACAACAGTATTTGGAATGAATGATAGTGAATTAGTGCGATGAACTTAATGCTTTTACAGATTGTTAAATGTGTTTGCTTAGAGTGCCTTTCTAGATCATTTTTCTTAGTGTGGAACACGAACAGATCTGAGCCCATAAAACAGCAGAGCAGTCTTAGGACTTGCTACTAAGAACTGAACGCCCAGAAGCAAACCTGATCCTCCCAGAAAAGCATCCATTTGCTGTCCTCAGGCAGGGCTAATTAATAGGGTCTCTAGCAAATGTGCTTGCACATACATATGTGCTATAGTGGGTCTGATAAGGAAGGCCTCTTGCCTTGAGGATACTGCTTTCATCTGTAGGTTTCATAGTTTTGCCACCTATTGTGGTAATTCACAGGTATGTGCTAGGTAAAACATTACTAGCAGGGTCCGGTAAAAGCAGGTTGTTAAAATTTTCCATTAAAGTGTCAGATGCAGGAATGGTTCGCAATGTCTTAAAACCTAAGTTTGTACCACATCAGCTGGTGGGTTTTTTTGGTTTCTTGCTTTGTTTTGAGAGGAGGGGAGAGTGAGCGCTGTCTGCTCTGTCACTTGGGCTGCCAGCATTCGTGATTACTTTAGGAAGCAAACTCTGGGAAAGTTGCATTATATGTAGCACCAAAACAAACAAAACCACATATGTGAACTGAAAAGTAAAGGAAACTAGAGGGTGTGTATTCCAGCTGAAAAACATTTCAAATGGCTGTTTATCTCATAAAAGCCCTTCTCATGAGAATTAGTAATAAATTAAGTCTGGACTCTGTGTCTTAAGCCGAGATTCACTTAAACTACTTCAAGCCCAAGAGTACTTCTTGTGCCAATACAAAAATACAGAACTTTCAATAAACGGTGCTGACCTTCCCCTGATCACAAAGGCTCTTCGGGATCTGCTTTTGCAAATTTCTTCTTTGAAATTAGTGCTGAGACAGGCAAATCACCTTCCTTTGGGCATGGTCACTAAGCATACTCTTTGGTGGAAGCATTTTTCAGGCAGACTTCATAGTAACAGCTCTTTTGGTGGTGCTTTTGATTTCTTGGTGTTGTGAAACATGAAATAAACTTTTAGAATTGTTCTTACAGATTCATTATGCAATCCCTCTATAACACTCGTATTAAGCATGCCAGATCTTGAAGTGCTTATGTGTTTTGTTGCGTTCAACATAATTTAACATAAGGGTTTTTAAGGCCAATGAAAACTGGCATTTCAGATTTTAGACTCTAATTAACTTTACTTCAATATTAGGTTCAATTGGTAGAAATTAAACTGTTCAAATGGTATGAGAAAATGTAGAAAGAATTTTTTTTTTCTCAAAATATTCCATGGTCTTGTAAGTAGAACAACAGTTCAGAATCAAAAGAAGATTGTGTACTTCCAGGTGCCTTCAGAGTATCCCACAAATCTCCTGCTTTCCTAGGAAAGAGCCTGCAAGTTTCCTAGTGAAGGCCTTTGGCGTTTCTAGGAGTTCCAGCTACAGAAATACTTGGAGCGTGAAAGCAGCTCAGTAAACCACAGTGCAAGCTCCCAGGAGCTGGGGCATGAGAAGTTTCTCCCATGAACATTTTTTGCCAGAAATTGATGTTTTCTCATTAAAAGTTTAAGGTTTCAACAAACTGACACATTCTGATTTAAAAAATAATAATAATAAAAAATAATGTTCAGCTGAAAAACTTCCAGTTAGCTCTTATGTTGATGTATTTTTTGTGTGTTGGGGATATGCAGATGTAACTCTCTGGCTCCTTGCTTATTTTTCAACTGCTGAAGGACGGGAAGGCCAATGAAATTGCTCGGTTTGATATGATCTCCAAACTTTTCTTTTAATTTGTAGCACTTTGTAGTAGATTTATTTCACTGGAAATAGTTACGCTTCTAGGACATACCTTAGGCCAAAGCTGCTGCTTATGAGAGCAGAAATATGTGACTTGACAAAGAGCCCTGATGTATTCCACATGCTCTGCACAGTGGGATTTCTAAGGGCTTGTCCAAACTGCGGTGACTGCAGCGGAGTGGATCCAGCTTTAAACTGGTTTGGTTGGGAAGAGGCAATAGTTCAGGCACGTTGTTGGCGATAAAACCCACTTGAGAAACTGAAGGAACGTTCAGCAAATTACTGTGAGCTTCATGCTCCTCTGGCTACATGGGATAAATGGGGTGATATGAGTATGTCAGGGTTAGCAGTGCATTCACAGTAGCAGCAGTGCTGCAGCAAAGCCTTACCTGGAGACAAAGAAAACTGTCCTTCCTGATTGGGCTCACCTGGTACTGGCATGGCCCCTGCCCCTTCACCACCCCCAGGGGTTCTCTAGAGAGCTCCTGGGACAGCCCGCTCTGCCTTCAACTGTCACTTCAAATCTCTGCTGAAAGGAAATATTTTTCTTCCTGTATCTTCTTTTCCTTTCATTTCTCTCTCTGAAATTTTGATAAGTGGTAGAGTGTCTGGAAAAAGCATCTTGGAAACCTACCAAAAAGAAGGTAATGCAGAAGGAGAAAGTGTAATTGTTTTAAGGGAGTCCGTGGAACTCTTCTGCATATCAAATCAAAAATAACAAAGGCAGAAATAATGGGGGAGGATCTGAGGAGGGCTGTAAGAAATGGGGAGGAGTTAGCAGTACAGCTGACTTTGATTCCAGGATTTCACATCTGGAATCTAATTTTTGTCATGTACCAAACAACTAATCACATCTGCAGTTACAGCTTCGGTGATTTGTAGCATACAATATTTTCTTGGAAATACACTTTGTGCACCCACTATGTTGCTTAGTCATTAAAAAAAAATGATTTTGTTTGCTGTCTACATGATTGCATATATATACAAAACATTATTAGTTGAGTGAAATCCAGAGACGTTTGCTCTATGACCGTACCTGATAAGAAGTGGTGTGAGCAGCTCAGAAGCCTGCCACAATGAAACATCCCTGGGGTGGTACGGGATCAACAGAAAAAGAGCTTTAAAGAAAAAGGGTTTCATCCTGTAGACCCTGTGACACCAGTCATGGTTTCTCAGGCAACCTTTTCCATACGTGGCAAGCCTCAGCTTTGTCTCAAGCTGCTGAATTTCATGCGTTTCTGGTTCATTCCATAAAAACCTGCTAGATTTAGTGAAACCGTCAGACTCCTATCTTTCCTTCTGTTTTGTCCATTTGCTATGTACGCTGCCTGTGAAGAAGTTTTTTACTGCAATGCTCTCAGCACCAAACAGTCCTAGCAGGCTTCGCTCATTCTGACCTGCAAAGGTACTTGTGCAGTTTGCCATTGCTAGTTTCTTTGGAGCCCTGGTTTTAACAGACATCTCTCTGCTTGACAGAACAACCTCTTCTGTCTCTAGTATAGCCATGTCTTTTCCACCCTTTAGTAGGATTAAAATGTCTCAGTACAGTTTTTCTGTTCTTAATAATGAACACAGATTTGATGAGAGCTAATGTGTTTAATAAAGGGCAGTGTAATACAGATCAGGCAATCCCATGAGATTTCTTTCATGGAGAAAGGTTTTTTTTTTTCTTTAGCCTCAAGTTTTTGTTTGAAACTTTTGAAGAAATCCCTCCCAGGTTGAGAGGAATTCCCCATTTTCACACAGACTGGACTCAGTCGTGCTACTGCAGAATTAAGGAAGCAACAAGCATACTTAGTGCATGACGGACACTTCTTTATCCCTGGTTCTGGAGAAGTGTGGGCATAACACTCTTCCTTTCCTGGGGTGTTTTTCATGGTGGGGAAGAAAATCAAAATATTTATACTTATCTAAATTTTATTCTTTTGCTACATTTTTGCAATAAATCCTTTGAAAAAAAATACAACATTTCTATGTTGCAAGACAGCTATATACAAATTTTTGCCTTAGGAAAAAAGAAGTCTGAGTTTGGAAAATGTAATAGCATCTTTGTGGCAAAAGTTCTGGGAGGATGTTTTATTTCTGTTGTGAATGCTGTGTATCCAGCTCTCTGGTGTCAAAGCTTAATAATGCTCTGTGAAGAATTCTCATTACTATCCATATCACAAGACCATAGTGTGTATCAGTGCCTAAAATTCAAAAGAAATAGAAATACATATGTATAGAAACTTGATTTGATGTGAAAGATGCATTTGAAGACCGTGAAGAAACAGAGTTTATTAGTAGATACGTATCCTTATCTTTGAAAAATATCTTTGACTCTTGCTGTTATTTTGCTCTAAAGAAGTTTGGTAAGTCGATAGAAGTGTTTTCAACAACTAAAACTAAAATCTGATGAGGTAAGCTCAGAAGGCTAGCTGTTTATAAAACTAATCTAAACTTCATTTCCTTTTTACATTTTGGGTTTTGAATCATGAAGGTTTTAAATTTTCCAGATTTTCTCCATAGCACTACAGTTTTTTGTTTGTTTGTTTGTTTTATGGTGGAAGCTAAGATTCTCATGCAAACAAATTACTCTGGTCATTTTTTAAGGAAGAACCATGAATACAATCCTAAGATTTGAAACAAATGAAGTAAAATACTGTTTGTGATTCTGAACAGTAAGTTGATTGTTTGATTTCCTATTGCCACAGGTAAAGTAAAGAAGGCATTGGAATAAAATTTATTTGGGCATTTTTTCAAGTATTCCTTGGAGGGTAATGTCGAAGACTTGTTTCTCCTTGTCGTCTGTCTTCATGTTGAAAAAGAGCATACAAATGCTGGTCCGATGTGTTATCGGTGAAGTTACTGAGTTGTATCCAATGAGGTGAGTGAATTGGCCTGTGAAGCAGAAGCACTTTGATACTTGAAATTCTGTGGAAAAATGTCACTTAATCACAATGATTTTTTGTTTTTATGGAGCATCTCTGTGAAGAATATTCTTAAATAAATTGTTTGTATGAGAGTGACACTTGCAAGTGGCCTAAGTCATTCCTACTTCTGTGTTGCTGGTATGAAAGGTTATAAGCGATAAAGACTAAAATTTGGCTTTTGGTAGTAGCCATGGAGGTTAGGAACAGCACCTGTAGTACATCTCATCTGGTGCTGTTACTGGCTATAATCTCTATAGTGAAGATACAGCAGGAATTTCTGTCCCAGATTCACAGATGGTGAAGAAAGAGGAAGAGAATATGCATCCGTGTATACCGACAGGGAGGAAATTCTGAGAATACTTCATGTGCTCAAGGTGCACAGTGTCTTGCAGGGACTGTCTTCCTAGGACTCCCAAAAGACAGAAGTATTTATGAGGGGTATAGAGGAAAAACATAGTGCCATTTGCTTTTTATTTATTTATTTATTTTTCTTATGTGGCTTCTCAGGAATTTTTGCTGGCTGGCATCTTTTCAAGACAAGATGCCTTTCCATGGTAAGAACTGGATAGCAGTGCAGGACAGTAGTGCTTTTAGACTATTTTTAGCTGTATGAAATCTCAAGCAATAATCCAAAATGATAAACTTATGGAACTGGTTTGGTCTCCAAAGTTTTTCTTCCTTCCTCCTACCTCCCTCCTACCCCCCAAATGCTTGATATCAGCATTTTTAGAGGGCAGTTAATTAGTGCTTGGTGTGAACGTAGCTGCAGATTGTAAACTGCAAGTCAGAGTTCATGTTGCACAATTCTACATGAAAAAATTTCGAGATATTTTTATCTGCTGCTGCCAATATATAAAATGGCCCCAAATGTCACGTTCCTTTTTCGTCTTCTTTCCAAATTGTTCCATATAACATATGCAGGACCAAAGTTTCCCTCATTGTTTTCAAGGTGGGTAGTAAGCACTTTTAAGCTTAATTATCACATCAAAAGCAGGTAAGGCAGTAGAGCATGTGAAAATCATTTCAAGGAAGGATGCCATTCTATTCAGTTGGTTGTCTAAATTATGGATGAGATTTTCCCTTCAAGATAGAGAGGTATGTTTCAAGAATTTTAGCCTATAATTTTTTCCCTCTTTTCCCTCCAACGGTAATGATTTTATATTGATAATTTTCTGCCTGAGCTAAACAGAGACTCTTTGCTGAAATATACGAAAAGTGGTTTTGGTCCTGGCAAGCCCTGTAATTTTAGCAGAATGAAAAAAAAAAAAGTCACATTTATTAATCCCCAAGTATTCAAGGACAGGGAGTACTTGTGCAGCAAAGAGCACTTTGCACAGAGTCAAGATGTACACTGTGTCACCATGTCCCGTGCGATAAACAGAAAAGTCCCAAAACAGAAAAGAGATCTGAGAGCAAAACAGAAGCAAACAGTTCCAATCAAATGGACACTGCTAGATAGGTGCTTTGACTTCTCTATAATAATGATCATTTAATAGCAAGTAGGCAACGTCAAGCGATAAGGCTTTTTTTGAATTTTACTACATCCTTTTTGAAAGGATGTTAACGTTGTGTTACCTCATTAAAAGCAAAGCAACTAGGTTCAGCAACCAGCTGAAAAGGGAGTATCGTTTTTGACAGATTTTAGCATGTTAACATGCTTTCTCAAACTGGGCCCAAAGTAGGTTGAGGTTTAAGACTGATTAAATTACATATTTTTGATCAGTAAAGATGATTTGAGTTCTTAGATGTAAAAATTAAAAGAAGCGCTTCTGAGAGGGAAGAGCAAAGAAGAATATGTACATATGGTTATTGTGGGTTGTTGTGGCCTTTTTTTTTTTTTTTTTTTTTGATGTGAGATGTCCATTAGGAAGACCAGAGCAGAGGTACTGAAGAAGATCCGTAAAACAGATTTTTATATCACAGAAAACTTTGTTTCACTTTGGATAACAATTGCATTCCCAGTGGAATTTTATAAAACTGAAAAGTTATGCTTCACTTTAATTAATGATTCTATTCCCAGCAGAGCAGCAGCTCCCCGTCAGCATGTGAATGCTTGGGGGGGACAAAAGAATGGGCTTTTCAACCTAAACCTTTACTAATTTTTTATAACAGAAGTTGGATATTTTATCTGTATTTTTATCATTCTGTAGCATTACCGTCCAAACCAACGGTGTGAGTACATAAGCATCAAACAGCAAGGGAAGCTTGCAGAAACAATTCTCTTCCTACCTGGACACCCTCTTGTGTGTCATGACGTGTGTACCTAGCCGGAGCAGTGACATAGCACATATCGTAGCAGATATGAACCTGCTATGTGAAAACTGAGTGTGTGCTTCCCGTATGTCCCATGGTAAATCTGCCCTAGTGTAAGCCATATAAAGAGACAGCAAGCAGTACCCTGTGCCTGCAGTTAGAAAATGTCATGCCTACTCCTAATCTCCAATTGGTCAAGATGCAATTAAGCCGCAATTTATCAGAGGTTTTCACATCAGTGAGAAATGAGAGAGAACAGACAGCATCCCATGAAACAGAAAGCTTAATTTATGATTATCTTCTCTCTGTAAAGCACCAGTGTGTGCATAAATGATCAAATAATAGCCACACAACTTGGCGAAGGGAGAAGGAGAGAGGGGAAACTGGCAGAGCCTGCATCCAGCATCTCAGAGTGCAGGTGGAGGGGCCTTGGAACAAATCCACCCGCCTGTGGACACATTGCTCCTAACCCGGGACTGTGCAGGGCTGAGAGGCAGAATGGCAGGCAATGCATCCTGCATCCCTTCACACCACCACAAAACACTTCTTAGAGATGAAGATTTCTTAGCAGCTCTGTTTCAGTAAACACCACGAGCAAAGATGAGTTGAATTGCTGTGCAGGAAATGGCAAAAAATTCTAGCCTAACTAGCACTGAAATTGTTCATGAAAGTACACTAAATGTTGAGGATGGTAAATCTGTGCCAAAAACAAAACTGCTTGTGTTACAGAGAAGCATGACACAATTGTGAAAGTGTGGAGAGGCAAATTGGAAAACTAGGACGCTCTTCTCAAGGTGTGAAAAAAACAGAAGTATAAATACTGTCCGGTGCCTGTAAAGTGGCTGTAACTGCTTTCCTGTCAATCTGCTAATTGCTTTAGAGGAGCCTTGATGTTGCAGCTGATACAGAAAGTAAATAAGTGCTTGTTAGTGCATTAGAATGAAGCTTAATTCTTTCTAACAAGAAAAAGTTTATCTGGCTGTGTGTGCTGTGCAACATTCCATGTGGTACATTACATCTTGTATCAAGAAGTTGCCATTCTCAAGCTATGTATTTATCAAGATGTCCGTGGTTCATTAAGTCCATATAGGTTCAATCAGAAGCTAAAATAGCCCTGTGTTTTACCTGCTCGTGTATTTTTATCCTTTTCATCCCAGATGAAATGGGTCTTATAAAACCATTAATAGCGGGCTGCACTGCCTGAGAATTGCAGTCTTACCTTTTTGGGTAGGTTTTGGGGGCATGTTTGTCTTACTGGAGTTCAGAAGTGCTAAATTTGCTGAAGGGGGAGAAAATAAATTATATTTTTAATGTTGATCCCCTCTACTAATTTACATCTAAAATTTTATAGCCTTATCAAGAGGGAGGTTATCTTCTGAAATCAGTGGGAGTTTACGTAAATATATTGCAGCAATGTAGCATGTACATCTATGCAACAGTTACTTTGCATACATATACAGCTGTCACTTAGCATTTAAGAATTTTAATTGTCTTCATTATTTGGTTGGTTTATTCTGTCAGTGGTGATATCCAGTTGTGGCATTCAGTGCGACTACCCTATCACGTTCCTTCTTTTTTGATCTATTTCTTTTTCATTTCCCTGTATAGTGTATGTCTCTTCTTTCTAGATCCCCCTCTATCTCATATTTTTACCCATCCTTCCCTAACCATAGCTAGAAATTAAATAACTAATGCCCATATGAAGTGTTAGTGTTTGTTTTATCACTATTTACTACGGTTTACTACTACAGTTTGTACTGTGAGCTCCAACTGAATTAGGGATGCCTTTGTTTAATTGCAGTTGTTGGCCTGTTTGCTATTCCAGCTGCTGTTTTAGAAACATTTGTCTGTTGTGAGCCTGGAGTCTAGCAAGAAAAATCGGGTTGTTCTTCAGAGAACTTAGAAGGTATGTGACAGAGCATTACACATCCAGCATTATAAGGAATATATTGTACTTTGGGAACTTCAAGTTACAGCATGTGACCCATAGATGTTGCAGTAAAGTAGCTGCCAAAGTTCGTCTGGCAGATTTAGTAAGCAAATATCCCCACTAGTGAAATAGCGTCATTTTTCATACTGCATTTCTTTCCCCTTTGGGACCTACTCAGGCCTCACACTGTCTCTAAATTATTAAATTAGGTCTTCCTTGATCGTCCAAAGGTCATGGCGCCTAATGTGTGTTAATGTGATGGAAGTGTCAGACACGATTAGTTTCAGTAGTAAAACATGGTTTTATAGCCCTAAATGCAATAAATTAAAATGTGCTGTAGACTGCTGTAGTCAGGGAAATTTCTGCACCGTTAAGGTTTGATAAGGAAGTTCATGTCCTCTTTGGGTACGAATGGCGAGCACTGGAGGAGGCGGTATGACATGTTTCACCTCCGTGATTGCTATTGCTCCTTGTTTGAGATTATATATCAAATGGGCATATAACCTCAGAATTCCACTTTTTCTCCCAGGCAATTGGGCTTTGTGCTGCTTGCATACTCCCCTTGCTGAAATCTTTCTGCTGAGAAAATTCCAAGGCATATTTTAGGCATCAAAACATCTTTAATCTTGGTGCTGAGAAGGATGCATGCTGTCAGAGATGGATCTGTTTCTATGCAGCTTGCTACTGAAATTTCAAACTTCTGCCATGAAAAAATCAGCTATAAATAGCTCTGAATGATAGAAGTGGGTAACCTAAGATGGAGTAATAAAACTGACTGAGTTGCCATGTTCTATGATCTGTCTAATAGAGTAAGATTTTACAATTAACTGCTACAGTATCTGTTTCCTGTCTGCAAGTTTTGGGGGGGGGGGGGGGGGGGAAGAAGCAGATAAGCCAGAGAGAGGTGGATCAATTTTAATTGAAACTTCTGGTAGCTTTGCTGTTGGAAGATTTAAGGGAAAAACAAAACCAAAACAAAACAAAAACCAAGCCCAGCAACCACCCACATGCACAAGCCAGTTTGCATTTACAGGGTGTCCTGAACTGTTGCAAATTTAGGCGATGCATCCAAAGCAAGTTCTTTCAGTAGCCAGGAAGCAAAACAATTTTCTCCTTCACCTATGAAAGTGATCCTTATGGGAAAACTATTGCCCTCTTAAGTGGCAATTCAGTGTTTTTAATAGTCCTGCATTATTCATGGAGAATCATCTCTCATGGGTTGAGGTTTGAGAAAGCAAAAAGAGGCTTCCTCTTTTCTGAGAAGGAAGACGCTGCACAAATCATTTTGTACGAAAGAGAAGTTGGCCAAATATGAAAACCTTGAATCAAAGCCTTCAAATCTGACAGTTAGTGGGGATAAGTGAGCAAAGCTCTCAAGTGGTTCAGTGCTGAGCATCGTGCAGTTTTCAAGGGAGATCTGCTGAAATACACTGACACAAATATTAGGAGGCATATTTAATTCTGAGGCAAAGACATCAAGAACAAGTGAGGAGTAATAGGCAGAAATCAGAAGAGTGAGGCTGAAATGGTGAATGCCATAGTGGTCCCTTTGGGAGCAGGTAATCAAATGTATAAATATAAGCTCCAAGAGTGCTGATTAGGAGATGGAAGTGAAGAAATGATAGAAGCGAAGATGTAATTTGATAGTGAATGTCAAATTGAACTCGACTGCATAATTCAATACTGCCATGAACTGCAGTGCTCTAGTAAATAAATAGCAGACCTTGGTCTGCTTGGTTTGCTTGGAGCACTGCTCCACCAGGGGTGAAAGTCACCTGGGAAACACCTGTTTCACTCTCTGTGCTTTTAAATCCAGTGCGTGTGGCTGTGGGAAACGTTGGCCCCTTAATTTGACTGCTGGTACTGGTAGGATATTTATCTCCAAACCATGTAGTCAACCACAATGCTTTTCTTCTGTTCTGTGGATTTATTTATTTTTTTACGTGAAGGTTGATGTTAGGCACAAATGCTACATATGGAGTGTTTCTTTCTTTCATTCTTTCTTTTTATACATATAGATACTAGATTTGATTTGTTAAAAAATGAAGAGGCATATGCAAATTGCAATAAATCCCTTAATCTGCTAGAGTGCTTCTGCAAGTAAAGATCTCATTGGCTTTAATATGATAATTTGGGGATTTAAAGTTAAATATATGCATAAGTGATTTGCAAAATCAAGGCCATATTACAGATGTTATCTGAACTGATTTGTTGTTAGAGTGATTTCATTTCTGTACTTTTTTTTTCCTCCCCATAATGTGTTTTAAGGTCTTTCATTTAAAACTGCAAATTGACCTAGTAATGAAGGGATCACTGACTAGGGTAGAAAACATATTAAGAGAGAGCAGTCAGTCAGAGAAATCATCTGCTGCCCAAAGAAAAGACAAGATATGGAAAGAAAGTTTCTTGTTATTTTTAAGGCTGCTTGAAATAATTACTGCATTTTTTTTATCACCTGTTATTTGGGAAGGGAAGAGTTATGGGCAGTCCCTCCTGCGTGTTTCTGTGGATTAGAATTTACTTCCTACTGAGTCAGCACATGCTCTTATCAGCCCTCTTTTTCTAGGTAGAGAAGTCAAGGCACGGGACGTGTATACAGCTTGTTCAAGCCCTGGGTGGTTCCACAAGCGGGCTGGGGAATGCCTCCTGCTGCCTGAGTCTGGCCTACGCGCGACCAGCCCAGCAGACTCTCCGAAGTCTCTGTCAGAAAATCCTCGCTAAACCCAGGTCATTCGGTGCCAGATCTGTTCTGGTGCTGTTCTCTGCAGTTCATGGCTTTTGTTCTGCTGGGACTCAAAGACAGATCATTATCTAGCAGGGACTAGTTCTGATGGTTTGAGAGATCGTCCCAGCTGAGAACAGCTGGATGTGTAGTCCATGAGATCAGAAACCTGATAGACGGAAATGGCTGATGTTATGAAACTGTCTTAAAATTATCATTGTATTGTTCTTTCATCCCAAATCATTTCTCCCAGAAAAAGTGTATTAAAACACATGAATGACATTCTAAAAGTGACGCAGGAAAAGTCTGCTGGGCAAAAATGATATAGTATGTGCTAGCGATATTTTAATTATAAATGTCATCCTGTTTTGGGGATTGATACCTTTTTCTAAAGTTCTTTACTGGTTAGTGTTTTAAATAAATTTATATGCACAAGGTGAAACCTCAGCTCTATTGAGTTACTTTTTTAAATACCCCAGCAGAGTCCTCTTCTCAGTTTTAAGAACAACTTCCTGAAACTTTGTGCCTCCTCTTTGTGTTTGTGCTGTGGGATGATTTGTTTCATTGGGAAATAAGAGTTTGTTAGATTTGTTCGTGGCATTTTTTGATCTTAAATAGTGGTTTCCTTCCAAATCCACAGACTATTTCTAATAGGACTATGAGAAGTAAATGAAAAAGTAAAGTCTGTAAGCTGAAAGGTTATCATGTAGGAGTCCAGCGTAACTGGAGCACATTAAGGAATATTTAAAAAGAATCTGACATTTATTTGCTTAAAGCCCTCACTTTGTTCTTGCAGCTTCCTACAAAATGGATTCCTTCAGCTTTTTGAATCTAGTGTGAACTGCACAGAAAAAGCTTATAGTCTGATGGTGCTTTCCCTTACAGAACCTTTCCTAGCAGTGGCTCATCGTTCTGAAAGTACTGTTTGTTTCCACTCCCAGGATGCAGGCTGGCCTCAGTAATGCTCAAAACTTGGCTAAGTTTTGTTCCAAACCACAAAAAAGCTTTCTAGGAATTCTGCCCAGATTTTCTGAAAGATACTCTAGTGTCCACGTTCCTATCTTGAGTTTCATCTTTCTGTGATAAAAGTCAAATTCAAATAACCTTGCTTGATCTGGAGTTCAGAGGTAAGGTTTGTTGTTTCGCCCTCTGTCTCTCCAAATAGGATGTTATTTTTGCTACTAGGTTTCTTTACACTTTACCAGTTGTTCATATAGTACAGCAGAATGAGTTTTCTTTTTGTAACCTCCCCATTCCCTTCACAAGTGCATGCTGCACTGCGATATTATTCCTTTTATTTCTTTCAAGGAAGGGGAACTTAAAACTGCAAGGGAAAAGCAAGCTGGAGCATTGAGTGAGGCACAGCAAGGATTTTTATGTCTTCTCCTCTCAGGGCTGCGTTTTGGCACTCTGACTCTTGGCCAGCATATGTCCCTGTTCAGCAGAAGGAATCATTCAAGCAATCTGTGCTAAGACTTGTCAAAGTCTAAATTAAAATGCAGCTATCTTATCCTGTTTTTGTGCTAGGCTTTTACAGTGCTTTTCCTGCTTGTAAACTTGAGAAGGAAAAAAAAATGTTTTGGTGATAATTGGGATTATTGATTATTTATCTTACTTTATATCTATGAAATGAACATTTTGTACCATTTGTCTCTCAAGAGAAAAAGAAGATGGTGATAAGATGATTTCCACCAAAGGAGAGTCCCTCTAGCATAATTGTCTTATGAGACGATGTAAGTGTACTTCTCTTTTTAATTAGTTGCATTTGTGATCGTAATTTGGTATGTCTCTCTTAATCCACCGAATCTCCACAGAATGATATAAGACTGTTGTCCCATGGCTCCCAGCTACATTGCATTTTATTATAATCACCTTCATTATAAGAAAACCTCTTAATTATGCTCAAATTTCTTTGAAGTTGAGAACAGTGCTGTAATGAGTTGAAATGTATAGATGGTATTCTCCCCACTGAAAAGAAAATGTACAAGGCAGTACATAGAGTGCTATGTAACTCGAAAAGTGTGCTTGTATCAGGGAGCAGAAAAGTTGACTAAAACTCAGATCCCGTATATTAAATTCCCTGTGCTGCAGCTGACTAGCCATGCGACTGTAGGGAATACCCTTATTCTTTTTGTACATTCCCCCCTCTGATAAAACAAGAATAATGTGACTGCAGAGAGGCTCAGTGATGCTTAAATCTTATTTTCACAAAGTGGTTGGGGATCCTCTAAGGAAGAGTGGATATAAATGTAATTATTTATTATTTCATCATTTTAATCTTTTGAAGTGCATGAGTGTTGCTAGATCCTGTCAGTTTGGATGCACATAGGTGTAGTGTAATTACAGATAGGTTTTCCTAAATAGCAACAATATTTATTTTGTGAGTCTGCAATGCCAAGGGAGCTAGGAAAAATTTAGGGTGGCAGGTGTAGTGATAGGTATCACTGGAATGTGATTGTCAAACCTTGTCCCCGAAGAGGGATTTACAGCTCTTCAAAGAGCTTTAGGAATGGATTTAGCAGGCTGGTATGCTTTGTTCACCTGCTTGCTTACGTTTATTTTTTCAGGTGTTTTTATATACAAGGATTGGTGTTTAACTCTTAAATGCACTTTGGGTTATGTTTTTTTTAGCTTTAAAAGTAATTATATGAAAGCAAGCATTGTACTTGCTGGTTGGGAGTGGGGGGGGCAAGGGGAAGATGGAGAGAGAGGGAAACTGAGCGCTAAGAAACGTTGTCAATAAATATTTGTGAGCTGTTACAAAGATGACCGTTAGGAAATTCTCAGATGAGCTTAGCAAGAAGTGCTCCCTGTTGTTCAGAGGACTGCAACTCTTTAAAAGCACTCTGGCCTCAGAAAGTAGCCATAATAGCCAATACTGACAGATGGTATTAAAGACACGGGCAGGAAACCAGCATGGTTTTGATCCTTTACTCCCATTACAGGCTCTTTCAGTGCATGCCTTGTGGGTTAATTACTTGAGCTCTCACAGAAGGAATCCTGGCTTCTGGTGTAGCAGCTTGTCGCAAGACATGGTAAGAAATCGCACATGATTTTGAGGCTTGTAGCCTGTGAATGTGTGTCACCCTGGAAACCGTTTGCACCTGCAAGCATGAGACATAAGAGCTGAGGAATTGCGGGGTGAGTTTCAGAGTCTTTTCTGAGCATTGGAAATTGTTCGTTGACAAAGACATAGAATAGAAGAGCTCTATTCTGATGTTCCAGGTGGGCATGACCAAAGCACCTCCATGGTCCACCCCTTTCCCACTGCACTGCACCTGCACACCGGCTAAAAGCCTGCCTCTTTTATTTAACTTCAGCTGTTTTAGATGGTGACTGTTATATCTGTACTTGATATTTAAGAAAACAAGACATAACTTGTCAGCACCTACAGCATTTCATTTTTGGGGTTGTCAGACACTAGCTTAGAATACACAAAGAAATATCTTTTTTGTAGTTTAAGAAATGAACTTGTCAGAAGTAAAGCATATCTTAAAATTCAGAAACAGAGTACAGGAAGCATGCTGATAAGCTGGCCTTTTGTTCTGCAGATATCACTCTAATAAGAATGGTATTTGTCCTCTTACAAAAACTGTTTTGATTTGAGGAGCAGGAGTTTATTATAAATTGGATAGCTTCAGTGGCTTTAGAGGGGAGCTGACAATTAATTCCAGCTGAGGATTTGTTCTTAAAAGTTTTACCAATGAGATATTGCTGTTTTGTAGCACCTTTCATCCCTGTATCTCACAGTGATTTGCAAACATTAATTAAGTCTCACAGCACCCCTCTGATGTATATAAGTGTTGTTAGTCTTAGAGATGTGTGAAATATTCATGACAAAATTGGAGGCATTCTGAGTTTACCCCTCTTACAG
Source organism: Anser brachyrhynchus (assembly GCF_964034855.1). NCBI lineage: Eukaryota > Metazoa > Chordata > Aves > Anseriformes > Anatidae > Anser > Anser brachyrhynchus. The sequence goes on from NC_137700.1 coordinate 12,263,655, forward strand.
GCTCTAGGATATTAAAGAAATGCAAAGTTATTTGAGATTATCTGCATCAGAGAATTTTTCTTTCTTTTTCTCTCTGCATATATATGTTCACAAGCAAAGTGTCTATGATGTATGTATAGCCTTCTTGTAATTGTTCCAATTTCAACAGGAGTGTTTAGAGTTCTTTCACATAGTCGTTGCATTTTAGTTCTTCATATTTCCTAATTAGCTGGATCTAAATACGTCTCCACTACTAAAAAAGAACTTCAGGTGAGTGACTCCTGTCCACTCAAAAAACCTGCAACTTTATGTAGAAATTATTTGGGCAAAGATATATTATGAACCTGTAATAGGATGAAGAAAGCTGTAGAGCAGGAGATAGAGGTACCAGTCTACTGAAAAACTACAAACAGCCTGCTGGAAATGAGTTGCAGATTTCCTTGGTCAGAACATCATACACTAGCAGAAGGCATATTTGAAGGAGGAGTGGTCCTAAGCCACAGTGCTAGTTCCAGAGATTAGCTCAGACTTATGCACTGGGTACTTTGGGATTCTGGCTTTAACCTGTGTCTGTAATGCTCTACATGACAAGTGAGTGCCATTTTCCCATCTCAGAAGGGTCCGGTGGTTTTGCTGAGGGTCTATCAGGAATGACGTCAGAGTTCATATTACAGACCTTGAGAAGTGTTGCAGGACTCTTGTGCTGAGTCACCCTGGTTACCTGCCAAGTGCAAACCTTAGTTCTACAAAGGAAAATAAAAGGCAGGAAAGAAGGGTGGGTGGTTCTTTAATGAGAAGGAGAACCAAACTATGAAGCATTGATTTGTGTGGGAGAGAAGAAGCAAGGTGGGGTGTTTTGCCAGTCTCACTGCATTTTGGGGGAAGTGTGAGACTGAAGCTTAAATCACGGCAACCTTTCAGCTCCCCGGTACATTTAAGAATATTATAAAGGCTGTCCCCTAAGCAAGTATTAGGCAGAGAGAAGCGAATCAAATATATTTTGCAGCTATTGACTTTAGACAGCAAAAAGCTGCAACATTTGACTTTCTAGTCAGGTCTGCATGATAGACATAATGTTGTGTTGCACCATAATCATTAATTTGGAGGGAAAAAAAAAAAAAGGAAAAAAGAAAGAGTGCTGTGTTTGTATCTAATCTACTTAGGATCAGTTCCCTTTTTAGTTACTACTGTATTTTAAGAAGGCAATTTTTCAGCTCTCTGCTAATGTAATTTATCACCTGCATTCAGGGCTCTGACAAGATACTGGCCCTTGTGTTGTGCATAGTAATTGCTGCTGCCCTCTTTGGATTTGCACTCTGTGTTCTTGCTATAGCTGGAGTACTTCTGCTCCTAGCTCTCCTTTTCTGGCAAGGATATTTTAATGAAGCAAAAGCGTCAGCTTCTCATCACAAGCAATATATACAGTCTGTGGTTTTTCTTTTTATAAAATGAGGCATGTAGGGACGTGGTATAAAGTGTATTACATCCTCAAAATGAAAAACGTATATTTGCTATATTGTCCAGTTTGAGGAATAACATGTAATAGTGTAATTCATTAGGGACCAGGTACAAAAGAGTTGGCAATCAGTTCTGTGATTAAAACCTGCTGACCTACCAGTGACTGTTGGATGCATAATTAAGGCAGATTCTTTACAGACTTCCGTTTATGCAGGCTGATTACAAATAACCAATATTTGAGCAGTTCCTTTACATGACACATCATTACAGGCTCCTCAGCTCTTTCATGAACTAAAGGGTACGGAGGGTGTAGCACCAATGTAGTTTGGGCATAGCTAGAGTCCTAAATTCAACTTCTCAACCTGAGAATCTCGATCTAATTATCCAAATTTCAATATTTGCCAACTCTAATTTCCAGTTACAGTTAATTCCAAGAGGTCTGAAAACTAAAACACAGCTCAGTTTTGATAGCAAAGTAAAAGCAATTAGCAAGAGTAGGTGTAGGATATCAGTTATCCTTTTGGCTCTGGGAATTGTCATTACAATAATCTCAGAGCAACTCTGTCTCATTGTCACCCAGGCAAGTTCCATGTTGCAGAAATTAAATTGGAAAACAACCCTCATGCAAAATATTACATACAAGGAGTTGTATACAGAAAAGTTCTTCACCTGAATATTTCTGTTTCTGAGAAATAAATGTAGATTCTTACATCTTTTTAGAAGACAAAGCACAGTTTTTCTGGATCCCATGGGTGATGGATAATGAAAATTCTCTTGGATTTTTACCATCTCAGATAATCACGTATACATGGAGAATTTACAACCTCTCTGCTTATTGCAGAAAGCGAAGTTCCCATGTTAGTACAACAGAGATCCAGAAATAATTGCAGTCTCATCATGAATATGAACATCCAGCTGGGATTTAAAATCTCAGTGATGGAGCGCAAAGGGTAATGCATTAAAGCTGAATTCTCATTAGTGAATCGAACCTCCGCATTGTGGTAGGTACAAAATGTCTATGCTAGTTGGAAATCAAGAGAGCGAGAGAAGAAAGAAAGAAGCAAAGCTTCTGAGAATGTGGCAAGAAAAATTATAAATGTGTTTGTTCAGGAAAATATTTTTAATGAAGTCCCTAATACCCTAGTCATAACAAATCATTTTCCTGCAGCTTGGACAATCGAGGTTAGAGTTATTCTATTCTCATCTCTGCCTTTTGAATTGGATGGCATAGATGCAGATGTTGGCCTGAAGAGAGGTCTGTTCCATAGGATCTTTTAGTCTTCTGATATTAATCAGCTCTGTGCTGCAATGGGAACAAAATTGTGCACAGATTTTGCATAACAAAATTTTGCCTGAACAAGCATTCAGTTTGAATTTCTTCTGTCAGATGAGTCTGCAGAACTAGGGCTGCAAATATCTTCCTAATTAAAAAGTTGGAAAAATGGATATATTCCCATGAAGTAGGTGTACGTGCATACGCCAGCCCTCATAGTATATTGTGAATGGTTTGAAGACCACCTTTTTTATCAGTGCATTCACTTCATCCATCTGTGTTGTCAGCTAGGACCACTGACTTCTGTGAACTTAGTTTGAAGTAATTGCTCTCTTGATAACTGCAGCCATTCTTCACTGTCTGACAAGGCAGTCAAAACTGACAGCTTGGCCATCTATAGGAGGAAGAAGCAAAAAAGAAAAGTGGCAGGCCCCTGGAAGTCAGTCCTCTATTCAGACCAGCTCAGGAACAAGTAGTAAAGAAGTATTTGGTCCTCAGAACATATAAAATACATTTGAGATTTCACATCTGGAAAGGAGAACATTCAATCCAAATAAGCAGTTTTAGGAAAATAGTCCCACCAGTGATGAGAAAGGAGGAGATGTAAGAAGATGGGTTACAGCACAATCTGCTTAACTAGCTTGTGTGAGAATACCCAGCGCTGCTGGGCTCCTTAGGGTCTGCGGGCTTGCGCTCTGCTGAGTTTGTCGTCAAGCCCCATTCTGCCAGTTGCACAGGGCCAGTTCATTTACACATTGTTATTTTGCTGATGTTTGGTTGTTTCCTGCTTCCTTCCCACAGATAGTGCAGATTGGCTGCTTTGTTTGTACAAAAAAACTTATCAGGTCACAGAAGTTCAAATTTTCAGGTGAAAATTCACAGTATTTTAAATCTCTAATTCATTATGTCCCTGAATATAAATATAAGATTTTAATGTATTTCTGAACAAGGTGGCCAAGATATGTAAGCATGAAATTCATATGTTTAAACTTTTCCATGGACCTTATGTTCAATGCGATTCGATTCTAGTTATTCTAGTTAGATTCATTTTCTGTATTTAAACAACAACAACCACTTGTTAATGACAGGGCACTGACAAAACTGTCTTGCTACTTCATTCCTCGGTATCTATGAATTTCATTGAGAAAATATATATTAACCCGCCCTTCCTTTTGCATGCCTGTTGGATTATTTTATTTATTTATTTACTTTTGTTAACTTCCACAACCTGGATTTCTGCAGAGTCGAACTCATTTGGAGTGGACGTGAAGACATTTGACTCCTAAGATATTTGATTCAGCACCTTCTGACCCTAGAGTGTGTATCATTTTAAATTAATGAAATTGAAAACATTAAAGTCACAAGTTGAGGAAAGAAGTGACCCTATACCCATTTTGCCGTGTTATCTTAGCGAGTTACCATGAATGCAAATGATCTCCAAGCATAAACAGAGAATAAAGATTTAATTTTGCAAGTCAGTAGCTACTAATTAAAAAGGGGAAGGTTTACTATCTTGATAGTAACTGGGGAAATGAAGGAATCCAAACATTTATGCTTTAAATAGCAAGTCTAGTAAGATGGGTCAGAATTGATATCTGTGCATTGATCACAATGGACAGTCTAGTATTCATCTGTATTGATGTGTGACTAAGAGTGGCTTGTAGAAACAAATGAAAAGAACACATGCAGTTCATTTTTTGGTGTTACTCACTGTGCAATTCATCTTGAGATCACAACTGTTAAGAGCGGAAAGCCTTGCCTCAAAATCACGTTCAGTGCAGAGGTGGTGTTGCCCTTAGACAAGGCGCAAACGTAGTACTACTAAAGTCCAACCCTTTTAATCACTGGAGTCCTCTGTCATGATACTCTGTCTTAAGCTAAAAGGACTTTTTTGTAAAGTTGCCTTACTATACATTGGGACAGTGGAGTTATTTAAAAATTATTCAAATGTAAAATAAAGCTTGTATCAATTTCCTTATGATTAGGACTGTGGAGGAACGTTTGGATTCCCATCTTTCCAGAATGGACAACTCCTTCCTACAGGAATGCAGGTATGTAATTCAATCATCATTGTACTTTTTGTATTCAATTAATAATTTATCCATAAATCAGATTATGACATCTTGCAACATTGTCTTTCATATATAGTGTTAGATCCAGAAACTGATGGGTAACTGAGGATTGTATAGCACACTCTGCAAAAGTATTGTTGCTTTGATAACAGTGGCATTGTTGTTTTCATCCTGTCTTGTAAAATTACCTTTGAATTTACAGTTGGTGCTATATAGTATTATTGAAAACTGTTGATAAATATTTTTAAAATAATACACACCTAATGTATTGTACCTCATTCTGATATCTTAGAAAAAATTTAGGAAGAGTATCACCTTGCTTTCACAGAAGAAACTTAAATTGGTTGCCAACTTGGTTATATAGAAAAGGATAGTACTGGGCTGTATCGCTATATCTAGTGTAGTCTTTGGTAGATCACATCGCAGGGGAAAGAAGCCGATATATTTTGATTGGAAACTTGTGTCTCTGAACAAGATTTTGATTGTGGGTAAAGCGATACAAAATTAGTTAAGTGCAGTTGCTCTGAATTTCATCAGCATGAATGAGATGCAGATCTGGCCCAGAGCCAGACAAATGTCCCAGACCTGCTCGCTTCCTCTCCAGCGTGATGCTGCTCTCTTGTTTTTGATGAATGTATTCTGCAGTAAACTCCCTCCTTCAGAGACATCATTTTTGAGCTGTCCTTTATGAAGTGCAAAGGCATTCTCCCTGCCTTGTTATCTATGTCCCATTCATAGCACATAAAATTATGACATTTTATTCTCTATGTAAATGTATTATAGGGAAGTAAAGCAAATAAAAAGTAATGAGAAGATGATTTTTGATGGTACAGTAGAGGGAATGCAGTATTTCAGTGAAACGAGTGACAGCCAATAACACTGCCCTGTTTTATCTTTTTGAACACATTTTACATTTCATTCTAGTGCTCTGTATTAATTCACATAATATGCCTGTTGATAACAGGTTTATTTAAAACTCATTAAAAGTTATAGAAAAATGAGATTTGCATAGAAAATATGTACTTGGAACTAACTTTCCGAATTTTCCCCCTCCCTCCTTCTTCCAGCCCTGCACAAAGACAGCAAAAGGTTGATATGGCAGGCTTTAATCAAACTTCAGCTGGCATTGCCTGTCTGTATTTCAGAAAAAGCTTCACATAAAGGAGGCAGGCAAGGCACCCAGACCTGCCAGACTCACAGAGGCTGCAAGCCAAAGGCAGCCCTATCTGCCGCTAGTGGCAATTGGGAATCACTTAAAAGTGCTGCACCGTGGGGACGAGGTCGTGTGGTCCAGTGATTCTTATTTCTGAGCAGGTGGGAACCTTGTGTTTTGTTGCAGGTGCCAGGCTGAGAGCCCGGGCGGGAGTGGCTGCCAGTGCCTGCCCAGAGCAGCACTGCCCGGCTCCTCCAGTGCCCCAGTGCATTTGTGGGTCCCCTCCAGCAGTAGGAATATAGCCTTTTTTCCTCCTGCTCATTTAGTTCTTGGCTGTATTCCTGATTCTGCCCACACGGAGGCATATGAGCAGCAGTTGTTGGGAATTCAGGGATGTGCAAACCTGCCCATTTGAAACTGGGGGGAAACGGTGTGTATAAACAATCAAGTCCATTGGTAATGACTAAATATCTAATAGTCTTTCCCTTACAGTTGCCCTACAGTGAATCTTCCATCATTCATTATTCTATTAACACTCTAGCATGTATTTTTATGCTATAATATGAAACTTTCATAGATGACATCTAGTCAGATGTCACTCTAACGCATGTAAATCTAATGTGCTGTATCATCTTTAACCCACTTAGTTTATCCTGTGTATCACAATGGCATCTATTTATGGATTTTCTGTGACAAAATATGAAGCAATGGTTGCCACAGGAACTGCTGCAGTTGTAAGCAAGCAGCCATGTAGCTGTTGCTGTACCATGCAAGAGCAGATCCACAGCTCTGGGAGGGAAGAGTCCTGTTGTCCCCGCAGTCGAGACAGTGGCAGTCCATTAGCTTTCTAACTACACCCGTCTTGTAATTTTGGGAGTAATCTTGCAGTGTGTTTTCTGGAGGTCAAAGCATTAAATGTTTTCAGCTGGCTGCGAGGAAGAAATATGCTTTGCTTTTGAGATGACTAGATAGAAAGTTGTTAGCTTTCTGCTGACAGCAGAGGTGTTTCGAGTATGTAGTCTGCAGACTAATCGGTATGGAGCTCTGGGACCTTTCTGTAGGTCAGCTGTAAAAAGTCAGGCTTATTAAGGAGCACAGAGAAGTACATTTCACATACTTTGAATCCAGTTATTGACATCAGTATTTCACTGCATTACGAGTGAAAGCTAGTCTTGGTCTGTTGATATTTAACAAGGTAAACGTCTTCCACGGGCTAAAGGAGAGGTCAGTGTGAGACAGCCATGTGTTGTGCACATTCCCACTTCTTCCTGGGAAACAGTGTTCTTTTCTTTCTTCTCCATTTCCATAACTTGGGGGTGATCACAACTCCCTCTGTGCTCCTGCCTCCACCCTTTGTGGGTACCTGCTGGGGAGCTGAAGCAGTGGGGCTGAGCTATGCTGTCTCCACTCAGACAGCATAGGCTGGATTTACAGAAGGGGACTCTTCATCCATCTGGGACATCTTCTTGAGTTGCTGTGAGAAGGAAGCAGTTCCTCGCCATTTTGGAGCGGAGGCCCTCTATTTCACTTCATTTTCCTCAGTACCACACTTATCTGCAAGAAGAAATGAAGCAATCCTCAGCTCTTTACTACCTTCCAGCAGTCCAAAACACCTGAGTGAGAAGCATATGATTTTAAGGGAGAACAAAGCTGGGAAGGACAGGAGTGGCACGGGGGAGATAGAATTATTTTTCCATTAGTAATTCATGCAAGTGTTTCAAGGCACACACCAGCTCTATTGGTATGTTGCAGTGTTAATCAATTTCCGTGCTCTTATCTTTTTACAAAAACAAAAAAAAAATGTACAATCTAGGTACAACCAGTTTATAACAGTTACTTCTTTTCACTGCTTTGTGTGTGATGGAGAAACTGATGAATTAAGATGAATATTTGTTTGTTTGTTTTATTTTATTTTTTTCAAGGGGAAAAAAAAGTATTCTTTCAACAGTATAATAAAAAGGTGCACAAGTCATGAAAAAGGAAAACAAAGGTATTGCACAGGTAGGAGTGAAACAGCCACTGTAGTGCAAGCTGAACTTATCCATCCTAGAAAGTAGGGGTAGAGAACCAAAGTTAATAAAAGGTCAAGACCAGTGGTATTTTACTGAATTTCTTCAGTGTGATAGTACTTAAGAACAGGCACTGAATGTCTAAGGAAAGAACTCAGATAGCTTAATAATTTAAAGTATATTCTTGGATAAAAGACTTCAGCAGAAAAACTGGGTGGATCTCAGTCAGTCAATTGTTCCTATGTCATCGCTTTGGAATATTTCCATACTATTTGTGTCTTTATAATGTGTTAGGATGTAACAATGGTGATTTATCTTGGTTGTGCAAGCTGTCTGCCAATTTTATTTCATGAAGCTCTTTTAATTATCTGCTCAGTAGAATAAAAGACAAATTAAGAATCATAAGGGAATAGCAGATACTTTTGAAATTAGATTGCTTTCACTTCTACACTCTCTGACCCACTGTCTATCTTGTGAGGTGAAGCAATTGGGTAAATGCTAATGTAAAAGTGAGGGAATGGAAAAGACTGATATACACATCTATTAAATGATTGAGGATTCTGAATTACTTTCTCAATCACATTTTTTCATGTTAATAGCATGTTTCAACTCTTGAAGTCAACACTGTGCAATAAGTCTTATACAATCATCAGCATTTTAAAATTAATATGTTAGAGGATGTGTATCGTCTTTTTAATACAGCATAAGATAGATCTTTTTGGTACTGTTTGCTACTATTTTTTTTTCTCATGTTAAGTTTTTCATTTAGCTTTCAGCTCTGAAGAACCCCATTATAAGTTAATTGGCACATAGCACAGCTGCCATTCTTATTTTCTAGTGTGTTTTAAATTATTCCTTTATTCAGGTTGTATGGCTTGTGCAAAAATACTGTACAGGTGCAAGTGCGGAGATTTGCTAGGCAAAGAGCCCTTTGAACTAAAAGGAAGGAAGAAAGAAAGACAATATGTCAAGGAGAGACTGTACAAGGTGGCTGAGAAAAGGAGCTTAAAGGAAAGGTGGGCTGCTGAGGTTTGATAAGACCAGGAGTCAGCCTTTGGGAGCCAGTGATAATATAGGAGATGAGTTGGGGTGGGTGCAAGTGATGATGTGGAGGAAGAGAGAAAGGTTTCAAAGATCCTTTGTCCTAGGACAGAGATGAAACCACTTTCTTTCTTCCAAAGAAATACAAGAGCTGGGACTGGGATAGGGATCCCTCAAGAATCATGGTCTGCTCTTCAGAGAGAAAAGATGGTGAGTCATGTTAATAAATTCAACAGAAAGAAATGTTCTTGCACAAAATTTACAGGAAGGTATAGCCTATCAGGCTCATTTTGTGAATGACCAAGTATACCCGCAACATATCCAGTAAATAGACCAAAACTGTAAGTCTTAAAATCAGAATTGGTAGCAACTCTTCAGAGGAATTAGGTAGCTTGTACATGTGCCTCAAGCAACCCTGTAAAGCCATAAGTGCAGGGTAGAAGTGATGTATTTTTAATGAGAATTAAAATATTCATAAATAGTAGCTGACCTAGCTGGAGACAGAAAACTGCTTTTGGCTGGCTAGATAAGCAGGTTAAAAGCCCAGACCACTGTACAGTGTCAGCATGCATGTCATTCACAGATGGTAGTGTAATCCGTGCATGTGCAAGTGGCTGAAACCAGGCTTCTAAGTTACTGATGGACTTTTTCGTCTGACGTCAGATTCCTCCAGCTTTTTTCTGTGTTGAGTTGATTTATAACTTTTTGACGTCAAGCCCAGCAGTATGTGTTTTATGTGTTTTGAGTGGATGTGCCAGTAAATTTGCTAACCACATTTGTGTCAAACTTTTGTTCTTAGCTTAGTACTGTCATGTGGAGGAAGCAAGTTCTGGATGATAGGGTACATCAACAAATCTTTCATTTCACTTTGATTTTAAGCAAGAGATATATTTTGCTTTTTAAATCAACTATGTAGGATTTTTGCCTTTTGTACATGTCATTCACTACAGAAGTTTTCACTGCTTTGAAAGTAATTCAGTTTTTGAACTTGAAAACGCACACAATTTTGGTGTGGATTTTTATGACATAGTACTATCTTGCTACGAAACATCCTAACTTGAATGTTCCTTTTAAATATGGAATCATTATTCTGAGCATTAATTTCCATTCATGGTAAAGACTGAGATTGAGAAGGAGGTCTGAAAATGCTAAGCAGATAGCGGCTTGGTCACAGGTTACGATAATTGATTTCCAGGTCAACACATCACAGAGTCACAGAATGGTTGAGGCTGGGAGGGACCTCTGGAGGCCACCTGGTCCAGTCCTCCTTCCTGCTCAGGCATTTTGAGGGATTTTGAAGATCTCCAAAGATCTCCATCAACTCCACACCTTCTGTGGGCAACCTGTGTCAGTGCTCTGTCTCCCGTGCAGCACCGAAGTGCTTCCTGGTGTTCAGAGGGAACCTCCTGTCTTCTAGTTTGTGCCCATTCCCTCTTGTCCCAGCACTGGGCACCACTGAAAAGGGCCTGGCTTCATCTTCTTTGCATTCTCCCTTCAGGTATTTATAGACATGCCTAGAGGCCTGTTAATTGTCACTTATGGGCCTGCCTTGACTGTCAGAGGAAATAACAATCTTTATTTACTCTGATTTACCAGAAGATTAAGCAATCAAGAGGATGCAACCAACAATCAGCATTAAAATAAGGACCACATCTCCCACAGATGGTTTCTTGTGACATGAAAAGGGTGGAAAAGAACAGGGAACCGCTTAGCCAGATATTGGTGAGTGACTAAAACCAGACATACATAACTGTGAACTGAGCATTTCTTTGGGCAAAAATGACTAAAAGTATACTTGGCCTATTTAGAACAAAAATAATGTTCAAAATAAATTTAGAACTTATTTATTTATTTAAAAAAAAAAAAGTGGAATGACCACTGTGCATAGTGTCAGTTGGTCCTTTCTGCTGATAAAGACCTTGTTAGATCATATTCATAGTCTTCATGTTTCTTTAATCCACAACTTTATTTGTCCATTTCAGTTTCTCACAGATGCATTTTTCACCTCTCTTCCTTTTCTCCATTTGTCATGTGAGGTTTATTTTTTCCTGTTTTTATTTCTGCAGTTTCACTGTATCAGTGTTTAAGTGGCATAAGAGTCTTGATATCCATCTGATTTTATCATAAACTCCAGTCATTTGGACCCTTGTGTGTTCTTTCAGTTTTGCCTGAGGATTACTTTGCATTGTTGGCTAATTGGATAACATTAGAAAGAATTCAGGAAAGGCATAAATCTCAGTGATGTAAGTATTTTAGAAAGAAAATACAGATGTGAACTGAGTTTGCTGCTGCAGCACAGATCTAAATAGCTGGTTTTGTCTTTGGCAGTACAAATAAGGAGGAATTCAGGAAGCAGTGCCTGTGCATCTAAGGAGATTATTTTTGGTTTGATGCTACATAAATAAATCAATATCTACTATTGATTAACAGTTTAATTCTTCCGTTGCTATGCTATGGCATAGATGGAGCTCACTAGCTGGTGATAGTATTTTTTTTTTTTTATGAGTGAATTTCAGATAAACTCTTTTATAACTCAATCAAAAAGTCTAAGTGTATAGATTGATAGATGAGAGCTGAAGTGATTTTGTTACTTTTTTTCTTTTAAAGTTAGTAAACTGGGCTGTGCTAAGACCAAACAATTTCTCAGCGTCACACAGAATCAAGGAACTGAAACTTGCTCTCTGGTTTTGTTTTGTGGGTTAAAACACCCTTCTGCCGTGGGACACCAGACAGTCCTTTCCTACATCCCTCTTTGTCTAAAAAATTTTCTTTATTCCTATATTTAGGGACGTTCTTGAATGATCTCTGAGGATACTAATGGTGTACGTATGAGCAAAGAACTATACTGATAATATTGCCTGTATAATGGGGATAAAGCTTTTCTAAATGAAACCATGCTAAGAAAATTTAAAATTCACTTTAGTGATGGTTTTAATTAATCAGGGTAATCTTGATGTTGTTATATTATCCCCAGAATAAATGGTATTAAACCAATGTAAACACGATTTGAACATTACTGAGATGGTTTTGTAATTTAATAGGCGATGCATGTATAATTGAACCCCAACTTTCTGCTACATTTATTTGTTAGACATCACTCTTAAATGGATTTTTACAAAGTTATTTTTACTTTAATTAGTATAGCCTAATTTAGGGATATATTTGAAAAATAAAAAAGGCGTATGTATTTTAGTTTGTGTTTCTAAAATTCAGATGAAATGTATGTTCAAATAAGCAAGTAGTAAGAGAGAAGGTGCTTCAGGAAAACTCAGCACAGAAACATGCAGGTCTGACCAAACAGCAGCTGGTTTGAATGGTTTTAGTGTTTAGAATAGCCAGCGTCTTCTGAAATGAAAGCTAGAGTACCATTTTTGCATTCATAGTAACATAAATTCACCATTTAAAAGAAAAAAAGAAAAAAAAAGCCTAAAATTGTAGTTCAGCATTATCATAGCACAACAGGAAGGTGGGCTATCTGTGTGATTGACTGAAGAATCGCTGGCGGATTGCCTTGTGTCAAATGAATTGTCCCCTACTTGAAGATCAGATATTTTTCAAGAAAGCAGATTCTGGTTACTCTGTTGAATACAAATTGCACAGAGGAGGAAAAAAAAAAAAAAGGTACAGATATTTATCTCAGCTTTCAAAGCATGCATTCAGGGTTCAAGAAAACCACTAGAATAGCAACTGTAGAGGCTTTGTTGCAAAACCTGGTTTAAGTCAGGTTAAAAGAAAATCTTTCAAGGTTTTCTTCTTTGTTCTGCCTTTGTTCTTTGTAAATAAAGTTGAAGGAAAGGCTCAGAGCTGAGAACAGCTCTTAGCCCTGTTCAATTACTGTCTTTCTGTTAACTGCAAACCCATTGCAGGTACAGACCCAACAACCAACTTTGTTATAGTCCTGGTCACCAGATTTCCATTAGTTGTTGTTGTCCTGGTCTGGATGTGTACGATGATTCAGCTAGGAATCTTTCCAATCTCTCTAACCTCTGGAAAAAAAAATCTTGCTTAAAGACATCAAGTGCTTCCAGATCAAAAGTGCACTTCTTGGTGATGTTTTCACCAGAGACAGACTTAAGGGTATCATGGGAAAGATAGGAAGTTGCAGCCAAGAAATATTAAGTCTGTGGTGCGGAATAAGATACAATTAATTATATATATATATGTATTTATTTATTTATTTTTATATTGTTATTATTTTAAGTCTGTTTCTGGTGCATCTCTGGTACCTGTTAACTGACTTCAATGCATCTTTGAAGCTTAGCTATGAACAAGTGGCTCAAAAGCCACTGCTGTAAAGTAAGAGGTATCTTGTAACATCAGTTTCATTAAAAGAGTATCAGTCATTCTCAGAGATTATCTTAATTTTCCAAAATTTGTACCTTTCTCCATGGTAACTTTCCTGTGGCTGAGTTGTTTATTGAGAGAAAAGGCACACGTATCAAATGGGCTTGTTTATGGGTCAGCTGCAATGTTCCCAGGTTGTTTTTCTTTGAATTTCCATAGTGTTCAGTGGGTGTTAACTGACAGCAAAAGTTATTTCTGGAAGAAATCATAGTCAAATTATGTAATACTTTGATGTGTAGTGCCCTTTAAAACAAAGATGTGAATTTCAGCTTCAAAACAAGTGAGAAATACACACGCTTAACACTTTCACCTGTGTGCGCACAGATGTATGCTGTAGTTCTTATGAAGGTGGAATAATGGTATTTAAAAGAAGAGGTGATTTAAAAAATCAACTTAATTCCCCCAAATGAACAAATTATTAATTTGATTCACTTCCCTGTGGTGGTAGTGTTCATGCCCCTGCACATCTACAGCTGTTGCTGTTCTCATCAGTCCTACCATGTGTTATTTTATTTTATTTTATTTTATTTTACTTATTTATTTTTTAAGATTTATTTCTGGGTGTGTAAACAGGCATCTTCCAAAGCCCAAAGAGCTTAGTAGCTGTTTAGTTTAAGGGTTAAATGATAATGCTTCAGACAGTGAAAGTGTGGTGATCAGGTGGAGCTACGGAAATAATGTGTGACCGAAAGTTGTACTGATGCCTCTTTCAGGTGAAATTTGTTTTAAAGATGGAAACGGAGTGCAAAACTTGTATGACATGGGGGTCCCTGGGAAAAGGAGGAAGATGTAGACGTTCACAGTTGAGGACTGGTGCAGTAGGCACAAAAGTCAACTGGTTTACTCCATTGTAATAGAGCCTCTATTTATTTGCATTTGTTTGTATCTCTGCATGTGTGTAACATTTTTAAATGTGTGTCTATACACATATGTATATATATTATACAGAAGGGGAACTGGCATATATAAATCTATCGATATATATACCAATGTATATTTCAATATATGATTATACATGAAAATATAGAAGTTTATATTAGATATGGGGAGCTCCTTATTAGTATCAAAATATGTGCTTATTATCAGTTTATTAGTCATAGAACATATTCAGTACCTCTGGTTGTTTAGGCAGGTATGGGATCGAAGATTCTTCTGTGATATTCGCAATTTTTCTTTAACTGGCAATTTCTTTATAAATATTGGCATTTTGATGTAACCAGTCTGTTAAAAAGAAAAATACAGTAAGATCTTCAGAAGTACTTTTATATTCCTGGGACTTAGAAGTGCTTTTTACCGAAAAGATTCAAGGGTGTCCAAAGGGATTTGACTCCACCTAAGACAGGGAGACTATCCGTTCTTCCCTCAGTCTGGTGGATTAATTTCACAAGGGTCCTCTGGGAGCAACTCTACATTCTCCTCCAGCATATCAGTTACATTAAGGAACTGATCTTGCTAAATGTAGCAGCAGCAGACCTTGATCTGTCATACTGAAGTTCACAACTAAAGATGCGTCTTGCAAGACTAAGCCCTCTACCAATGCCAGATGAGTCATGAAAAACAGAAGAACGGAAAAAAAGAAGTTCTAATTTGCTACTTAGGCTAGTTCTACCTGCAGTGGAGTGGAGGCTCTCTTGAATTTTCACAGAATTAGGAGGCAAAGTTGTGTCTAATACTTGTCTCAGAAGTCCCGTTTATGAGTAATTCCTTTTTTTTTTTTTTTTTGATCAGACAGCCTGGCATATATAAACACTTTATGTCTATCCACCCACACTTTGTCCTTTCTGTCTTCATCTGAAGTGCTGCACTCTGGGGCTCAGTAATACAAAATTGGTGAACAAATAGTATGCTACAGGTGGGAAAATATACTCTTGAGTAAATGAACTTGTTGCTGGTGTTTTCCAAAAGCCTGAGCTGTAGCCAGAACCATTCATAAAACCTGAGATTTTCAGTATAATTTTAACATTTCTCAGTTATTTATGTTAAACTATATGTACTCCCATTCAGGATAAAGTATTGGTGTGGTAAAACGGTTTTATTCTGTTGAGAGAGAAGAATGGAAAAACTATTACTAGTACATTATTAAAAACAAAACATGTATTTGGCTATATCTCTAAGTGTTCAGCTTGCACCATGTACACAGTATTCTTGATCATAAAACAAGTTTGGGCATTTTTGGAGGTTTGAAATATGCCTTTTACTTTCCTGGCAATTATAAAAGATTGAAAGGTTGCATGGTATTAGGTATATCCTGAATATAAACTGAGATTTACCTATCCATAAGGCACATGTCACTTGTCTTTATGCAATGACCTAATGTATCAAACAGGAAAAATGTGGCAATTATTGTTAATAGTGGTTATTACAGAATGGCTGTACTTGGGTGTATAAAGTTATCTTTTGCTATCATTAGTGACACTTAAAAACACATTTGCTACCCCATGATCTTTAATAAGGCAGTTTCCTGGTGATGTAGGTACAGAGGTTTTTCTTTTTACTGCAGAAGATGGAGGTGGTTGTAATTTGTTTCTGTAAAATGTAAATGTAAAATGTTTCTGTGGGTAAGATTTGTATGTTGAAAACTATGGTTGTGGGGTTTTTTTGTTTGTTTGTTTTTTGGACTAACTGAAGTCTCTAGTGTGATTAGAAATGGAAACAAGAGGCAGAAGGAAGGTGCTTTGAGGTTACTGAAGGAGGCATATTTTGGTGCAGTGAAAAAAGTGAAAATATGACAGTTCCAAGAATAGGTGAGAAAGGGAAGAGCATTAAGGAAGTCAGGGAGGAACAGGTAACTTCTAATCAAAATGGAAAATGGGCCTCATTGAGAGACGATGTCAGAGACAGATATAAGATCATTTATATTCTGGGTGATATTAATCATTCTGCATATTGCTTTATTGAAAATAGCTTCCCAAATGACTCCAGAGAGTTCCTGACCTCCCATCTCCTTCCTCTCCCTACTTATTATCTCTTCTCAAGTAATGCTGCTTGCTTAGCTGTTTTCTTCCACCTCTTGCTTTCAGAATATTCCAATAGTCCCTACCTTTAATATCTTTCTAAAGAAGAAAGTTGATGTGTGAATTCACCACAGCATCTGGACCAGTTGTCATAAGTCACTATGAAAGCTCAGTAAGAACAGGTAGATGTTTTTTCTCAAAGCTTGTGTTTTTTTGTTTTGTTTTGTTTTGTCAAATACTTTTTGGAGTATAAAGGAGGTCAAAAGAAATTCTCCATGGGAGATTAAAATTCTGCTTTCAGTTTACCTGTACAAGCCCTGCAATGATTACAGCTGTTTTTCACATGGTGCTCTGAAAGGAAAATTTGTCCCTGAAGCTGAAGAAAATTCTGAAGCTGAAAAATAAGAAGAATTAAGAGTTTGCCTAATTAGTGCTACCTTTCAAGGTCTATTTTAAGCTGTCTTCCTTCAGCCTGAACCATTTGATCATTTCCCAAAAAGTAATTTAATCATATCTGATTGCTTGTTGGAATCTGTAATTAACTTAGATGCAAGTAAATTAACAGTATTTACCAGGTGCTGCATAATTCACCCAGAGCTACTTGTAGCACATACATGTGAAGTATGTTGGATGCTTGCATTTATTGGCCAGAATATTTTAAGCTTACAATCAATTTATTTTTTGTTTCTACTTTTAATTTCTGTCTCTGGGATGACTCAGTTATGAAATACTGTGCGATTATATTCTCTGTACTACCAAATTATCCCTTGTAATTGTGCAACATGGTACTTGTTATTTCAAAAGACTCAAAACTACCTAGGGGAGGACAATCTACAAAGTTATTTTGGGGCTGCAATTGGTTGCTAGGATGAAGCTAAAGATTCAAGTAATTCTAGACAAGGCATTGTATAAGAAACTTAAATGAGCTTATTTAAAAATTAGTTAGTTCTCATCTCAGAAGACCTCTGAAATTCCTTTCCTTTCAAAAAGGCATAAGTAGTTTTAGAAAATGCCTTGTTTTGTTGGAACACACATTTTTGTCCTATTTGGGAGTCAGTTCTTGCATTAGTCGAGTAATTAAAAATAGTAAAAGATGGAAAAATTGGCTGACTCTCTAAAGAAAGTACTTTGAACAAAATGTTTGGAGTGCCGTTCTAAGATCCAAATTTGTACCCTAGTCCTACTCTCAACCCTTCTTCCATTGCAAGGTCCTGAATATCTGATAATCTCAGGAGACTTTCATGCAGTCCTACTTCATTTTTTCTCTACAGTTTCCCAAAACTAAAATATATAGATAAAAGCAAGTCTCGGCTTAGGTTTTGGTTCAGGAGTGACAATCGGTATGAGTCTTCCTATCTCACAGTCTGGCAGAAAGGTTTCTGCTGTCTGATGTTTCTTTGTCCCCATGTTCTCTGTATGGCACTAGTATCAGGGATGAAGATTTTTCTCTCCATGGCAGGTAACTTCGAATCACACTTGAAACTTGGAAACATGAATGATCATAAGTATCCAAAATTCACTGAAGAATTACTGTGAAAATAATTTTGGAAGGCAAATATTTTAACTGGAATAATACTTGTCTAAACATCAGCGGCAACTCTGAAGTTTAAAAAGGTTATACGTACTCTGTGGTGGTTGTGAGATTATGGGAAGCTATGGTTTTAGACCACTATTTAATCAGATGCTACCACAATAAACCAGGGCACAAATGATAAAATTATTTTTTCTTCATGACTTGGTCAGTCAAACAGCATTTGCAACATCAGTTTTTCCTAAGTACAAAGCATCATGTATATGCCAACAGCATAACAAAACATGGATCTGCAGTCAGTTCTGCATGTCTCGTACTGTGTTATTTACATTGAAACCGATAAGAAAACTGCTCCATTTCATTTCTGTGAATATGTTTACAGCACTTTTTACTGTTTATAAAGCTGGTGAATATTTTCTTTCATTGAAAAGCCCAGTGCAGATTTTAAATTTCCCAAGGAATAATACATTCCCAGAAAGCTGTTGCAGACTACAGAAAGGAAAAAAAGGTAAGGGCACACAACCACAAAACCAGCAAGACTTGATGGTTTGTTACTGGGTGATCCAATCAGAATTGATGTGGCCATATCAGAGACTTGCAGGTGTTTAGATTTGAAGATGACATTTGAGACTGTAAAAGTAATATTTGCAGCAACAGTCTTGATAAATATAATCCTTTCTGAAGCTCTGTGTACTCCCGGTACAACTGGTATTTTAGAAGATAACAAAAGGTTTGTTTATAGTCAGATACAGTGAAGTGAACAAGTTATTAAAAGCTTTTTTTGAGACTGTGAACTGCCAGCAACTGTCAACTTCTCTCCCAAAAGTGGGCTGCCATGTGATTTGCACAGAAGTGTGTTTGGAGACCCAGAAAGGCCAATCTAGGGTCAGATTTTTGTTTTGTTTGTTTTTCTTATAAAACTACACAGTTCAGGGAGCAGTTGTCCATAGAAATTGGTGTACCCTTCAGTTTGTAACCTTTTTGGAAGAGCTTGAGCCTGACTTGTGAAATTACCCCAGAAGACTAGAGAGACAGATACTGTACAGCAAACTGACATTAGTCTGTATATGTACCTAGACTGAGATACTTGACATACAACTTCTCTGTGTATGGAGAAGCAAGAGCAGTTATTCTGACATTTGTCCCTGAGCTTTCTTCCCATTCTGCTGCCTTCTACCTAGTCTTACTTTCCCACTTTATCTTTTTCTGTTGTCTCCTATTTTTCTTTGTTTTAATCTTCATATCATTGCATAACAGTGTTTTCTTTCTCCTTTTCCATTTCATCTCTCTGTATATTTCTGATTATTATTTTTAAGTCATTAAAACGACTTTTTTCCTGTCTTGCAGAGTCAGCCTGTTTGGAGGCATCACCTGTGATGAGTGATTTCCAGGAACACTGACTCAGTGGAGTCATGGAACAATAATGAAGGTTAGCTATCCAGAGGTAATTAGAAATCTCTCTGCTACTTTATTACCATGGAAGCCATGTTCCTGCCAGAGATGGCCATGTTAAGCAGATGCCAAACCTCAAGGAGACAATTCAGTAGTGCAAGTTGTGCATTAGTATACTTTAAAGCAGAATATAATGGATCACAAAAGCAGGCAACTCTTAATACCCTGCTTGAAATAGAATTTGGAGACTGTAATGCTGCACTGTATGTAAAACATTAGAGAAATTAACTTGTAAAGATGATTCAATTAATCTTAAGTTATGTCTCTTTTTAAATTTGAAGGTGCCAAATTAATGTTCATACATAAATAGTAAGCACCTACTTGAGACAACAGATACAGTAGTTTGCTGAAGTTCCTGTGAGCCAGTTTAAAAAAAAAAAAATCAGTTGATTGTTTAAGAAAAGCAAGTACTGCTCTGTATATCAGAAAAAAATAAGAAACAATAGGGATAGTGAAAATCTATTGAGTATTTTTCAAATACTTTTGTTAAGAATTTGAATTCAACTCCATTTGCAGAAGTGTTGATGTAGAACTCTGCCAGACATTTTGCTCAGCCAGTGCGACAAAGGATGAGAGCAACACTGTTAGAACACCCCAGGTGGTTGAATATACTGGGAAAGAAACATTTTGCTGGGAAATTTGATTTCAAGTTTTCTTTTGAATTGCCACAAATACGGTTCAAGTACCTTTGTGTGCTGACGCATGCTTCTCAGTGTTTCAGAAAATTCATCACTATTTATTGCTTCAGCTGAATATGAGGAGACCTATCGCCATTCTTTAATCTCTTTGCATTATTATTTTTTTTAAAGCCTATCTACTATGTTGCTTAATGTTGAAAGTTGTCCTCATCATTGGCAACTGCTTAAGATGATCATGAAGAAGTTGCACTTTTCTAGAAGTGATTAATTTTGGTACATTTCTTGTTCCCATGGCTAACCCTTGTGTGCACTGCTGTTCTTGTCAGGTTCATTATGTTTGTTTTCTCTTTCCAAGGTATTATGTCTTCACATTGAAACATTAATCCAGACTCAGATTTGGCAAACGTTGTCTGAATCTAGCAGTGTGCTTATTTCCAGGAAAAAATAATCCGCTCCTTTTGAGAGAGTGGAGGGATTTGGATTTTAAAACACTTCATTGTATTTTATAATACAAGACTTGCTTTACATTTCTAAATGTAACATTTCACAAGCAGTTCCTTAGATCTGACCTTGATGTTCACTGAGTAAATTATAACTTATTTGTTATTTGAAATTTCAAGTTCTGTTTTTAAATGTTAGATTCTTAGAAAGTAATAACAGCTTTTGAAGTTTGATGGTCTTAACGTTTCCCTTACAGCTAAGAGCAGTATATGATACATGAAATTTTAAAGCATGTTTTTCACTCTAGGAAATTAACCTTGAAATTGTAACATAGCTAAAGAAACTGAAGAAAGACACAAGCCGAGTACGTAATTACCCAACTTGTCTGAGAGAGACCTACAAGGAAACAGATGATGTTTAAGGCTTTTCTAAACTGGGTATTGCTTACAGAGACAGAATTTTCTACACTGGATTAAACTGAAGGCTTGTCTAGTTCATTCCTCTGTTTCTCACAGCAGCTACACACAAAAAAATTAAGAATCTCACATTAAACAGGTGTAGGATTCAATCTCCTCCACATTTATTTTATTTCTCATGTCAGTATGTTAACAAAGGATAGGGATCACCATGAATACAATAAAAGTATGAAAAGACATTAGTATTCAATTCTGTGCTAACAGTCAATCTCCGTACAGGATCTCCTCATGATACATGGAGTGAAAAACACAATCGGCTTCTAAATCAATAGATTTTATTGCTGGGAAAAAAAATAGTTTGATAATCCCAAAAATAACAGATGATCAGTGCTAACTCTTGAGGAAATTGTTTACATTTGTATTGCAATATAATCAAAAAAATAATAATTTATTGCTAGTTGTCTTTCACCTTCTGTAATACTTTCAAGATAAATTGATATTTATCCACAAAAGCAAAATCCTTCAGGATCAGGGCAGATCTGTGGAAATATGAGACTTGTTCAGCAGACATCTTAGAGGCTGTAGAGATACTGATTAGGTTATATTTTCCAGGAATGATTACCCATAACTTTAGTACACCAAACTGTACTTTCTTTATATTTTGGGAATAATTTATTTTACTTTACATAATACTGACATTCAGGGAAATTGTGCCTTCACGAAGAGACTTTTAATGAGAATAACTGGATGTGATATTGTGGTGGTTTAAGAAAAATCCTCTTCAGTAATGCAGGTTTAAAGGAAGACTTCCATTTTCTTGACTCCAGCAAGCTTTTCATTTAACATAGGTGAAGGATGCCAAGAGTATTGTCCAGGAGTCTGCAATTCTGTTTGCTTTAAAGTTGTAGAGTGAGAGATTGCAGCAATGATGCCCACCCACTTTCTTTCTTTCAGTAAATATTAGGACTTGGGAACAGCTGTCTATTTTTGCCCATAATATTCGTTTCTTGTGAAGCTGTCAACTTAGATACACATTGTAGGGGGAATGATTATCACTTTGTTTTAGGTGAAACCGGTTTCAAAGCGGATAGAAAGAGGTTTGTATTTTTATTTAAAGGGGAAAAAAATGGAATGAAAGTAATTATTCTGTTCCTTGAACCCTTGTTTCATCTGCTGAGCAATAAGGAAATGCATATTGCAGTAGCTCTTAATTCAGTCTATCTAAATAAGTTATGGTACAGATTTCAGGCCAACAGGATTTGTGCTCTAACAAGTCTGTCATTATTATTAGATTTTTAAAATAATCAGTGTGATGAGTTTCTTACCATTGTTACTCCAGTTAAATATAACCTTTTAAAAGTTAAGGATCTGAGTATTTGTTGCTTGGTTATTCAAAGCCTTTGGAATACAGGATTTAGCTTTTCACTGCGTTTCTAATAGTTATTGGTTTACAAAAACAGACAATTGTACATTTTAATCTTCTATACTGCCAATATTGAATGAAGTCTCTGTCATATTTTTTTCTCAGTGAGACAATTTGACTGATAACCTTTATATAGTTCAGGGACTTACTTCATTGCCTTCTGAATAGAGTTTCTGGAGACTATAGATTTAGATTACAGTGCCAAATGGCCATAGTGCCTCAGGGAAATATATTCTCATTAATGGACTTGTTAATGATTATCATTGAAGAGACTCTAATAGTATCAGATGTAAACGTTGTCACAGCCCTCTATCTTTCCCATGCAGATATGGAGATGCATCATTAATTCACAGAGACTGATTCTCAGAGCTGTGCAAATTGATACAGTATGATAATGTCTGAAATAAATTAAAGTTGCGCATTATCAGTTTAATATTTCAGATTTCTATTTCCAATTGATAGCCTCTAAGAGGCAAGAGGAATTGAAGCAAGACAGTAGCATGGGTCATTCAAAAGAGGTCAAATTCAGACTATGTCCTTATCAGTTCCAGCTTCCCCTTGCTCCTTTGTGTTGTCATTGAGAGGAATGTGACTAGTAAAAACTTATAATCATGAAGAATCTCAGCTGCAGTGATAAAATCATATATGTTTTACAAGCACAGAAAAACTATGGCAGCGTGAAATAATTTTTGGAATCTAGAATAATTCTGAAACAATTTCTTTATCAGGAGTTAGTTACCTTTATTCAAGTGTAGTAGTGATTTACTCCTTTATATTGGCTTTGATTCATTTACAGTGCATTGAATGCAAAAAATCAGAATCTGTCTCAAATGTGTAGATCTAAACACTACACATTTATTAGCATATTTGCCTGTGTTCTCAGATGTATGAATTTATGTTTTTATATATTTTATTTCACTTTATTCTGCTTTATTTTACAGCAAACACCCTGGATTATTTCTTTATTGCTGGGGAAACCTTGTAACAATCTGAAACACCAGTATTTTCAGAACAAATAAGAAATACGACCTTATATGCAGACATGAAGGTAAGCTTTTAGAAATAATAACATGCTTCTGATCAAGTTGTCACTTGGGAAATGGTGGAGTATATAGGTAGGTGCTAAGACAGGTCCTGAAGCTACCTTTTCAATGAATCATTTTCATTTCAGACAGTTCTATTAAATGGGTCCCCAAAAATGAAAAGGAAAAAAAAAGTGTGTGTGTGGGGGGGGAAGCAGATTTTACAAATGGCAGGCCAAAATGTGCAGCTGGTGGCAAGCTGTCCTAAAAGGGGGACAAACCATGAACTATTGATATAGCTTGTGCTCAGTTGTAAACAACTGTAAAGTCATGAAGGAGAGAATTCTACTCTGTACAGATCAAATGCAAATATATAGGGTGTAAAAGAAATTGTCTTTGTAATGAAGATGGGATCTCCTTAGATAAGCAATCTAACAAAGTCTAGAGGTATTATTTTAAATAAGTAAAGAATTAAGAAAAACTTTAAGAAGAACTAAACACATAAGTGTTTAAACACAAACCAGGGGGTAATTTGTTTCATACAGGAGAAAAATCACAGAAGCGTGTAGAACAGTGAACAGATGAAAAGCATGAGACTAGAATGATACATGTGACAGGGAGATGCATGGGCTCTCTACTTAATTGTGTTTCTATCTGGGGGAAAAAGCTGTAAGAACACTTTTGTGTCTGTCTCTGAAATGTAAAACAGCTACAGCATTTATCTGCTACAAACTATGAAACTTTGAGAGACTATTAGGGAAAAGTGTTTGGGGAATTGATGGAAGGAGACACTTCTGGTTTGAGTTAGGGGGAATCCTATTTCAATCTGTATGTCCCACACTGTTACGAATACAGGTGAAAGATTGCAGTAAGTAAGGTCTTGCAAAATTGGAAAAGACGTAAAGATGAGTAACGACAGGAAATTTTCATTGAATACCTCAGTTTCTTTCATGCAGGACAGCAACAAGAAAGTGATCTGTGAAGTCGCATCCTAACATAGCTATGGTAGAAACCCCACGCCTAGAGCTACGTTGCCAGCAGTCAACACCGAGACACTGCTACTGCGGCCGTCTCAGCTGGCACCACTCAGGGGGAGTGTGAGATGCCACAGTTATGCTACTTACTGCTGACATAGTAGAGAGTGGGCAGGAGCTAAAACACATGAAAATAAAATTATCTTGACTGTAACTCCACCCATAGCAAAATATGTCCAAATGTGACAAGCTGATTTAGTTCCAGCTGGGAGGCAGGTTGCAGCTACAGTCATGTGCCTGTGTTATTTGATTTTAACTATCAAGCAAACATGACCATGTAGGCTAATTGTCTTCTAAGAAATTATTATTCTCTTATAAATTTTGAAACTATGAGATAAGATTATTGACAAGTATTTGAGGAACCATTAGAATTTGAAGGAAGTAGTGTTTCAAAGCAGTTTCTTTCCATGCATCAAAATTCTCTTTTTTTATTTTCTTATTCTGACTGAAGTTCTGAAGTAAGGTTTCAGTACTTCTAGATTCACAAGAAAAAATCCTGAAGAAAAGCTTTATTTCTGCTCTTTTCTGCCCACAGTGATGTTTACTTGAGAGTCTCACGTTGCTTTTAAAGTATCAACAAATTTATGAAATGAAATATTCTAATGACTTCTCTCTAATGAAAACAAATATGCACATATCTGAGATTGCTCCCATGCTACTACAAAATTCCATTTTATTGAAATTCTTCTGTGGGCCAATCTGTGCTTTTTTTTTCCCCACAGTCTTGCATATTCCTGTGACATTATTCTTGCTGCAATGTGCTGTGCTCTGCTCTGAATCCCTGAGACTGAAGAACAATGCTTGCTCACCCGCTCTCAGCTGTTTGGACGTGGTCTTCCGTGGGCGGCTGCCAAGCTTTGCGGATTGTGACAATGCAGAGTGCACTGTAAGGTCTGTAATGATTACCTGCCCTGCTGTGAAAATTTGGAAAAGTGAAACATTAGCATTTTTTGTGTCATGTTAACTGTACTTTTCACAAAGGTAGTTCTCTCTCTTTCTTTCTCTCTCATCTGTACTGATTTGATGTGGCTTTTATGTTGCAGTCTGAGCAAAGTATAAAATTTGCCACCTATTCATCTCTGTCTCTCTGTCACACTTCTCACCTGCTTTTAATTTCCCCTCAGGAAGTCACTTTCTATCCCCACTGCAAGGTTCTAATTTTAAGAATCCCAGCCCATCCAGAGCTGTTTCCCCCAAAGAAATATTTCACTGCACACATCATTTAGTGTGTTGATATTTCTTGTTAGTATGTGGCACCAGGTTAGCACCTCTAGATAACCTTGATAAATTAAAAATCGGCTTATCAATATTCAATCAACCTATCTCATTTATCCAGATGTCTGACTTCCTTTCTGTCAGAGCTGAGTTTAAAAAGCACAGCAAAAGTAAATGGAATTAAAATTGCATATTTGCCTTCTAAATGGATATTAAATCAGTCTGCTGCTAATGTCACCTTAAACTCTGTATTTTAGCAACAGTGAAATAATAATATACAGTGGCATATATGATGTTCCAAAATGTTGGTTTTCATTAGACTGTTGCTTTTGGAATACAATGATCATCTAATAACATTTTTTTTTAAGATTTATTAGGATTATTTTATTAGGAATTTGGGAAAGGTAGGGTTGGTCTGCCCAGTTCTTCTTATGACCATCAAATCTTACTGATTTTTCCATGTCACTTTTGTAATTTACAGAACTTTAAGACCTTAACATACCAACAGCTGCATAGTTTCCCAGATCTGATCTCCCTCCATCTTACGCTTTGTTGCCTTTGCAGTTTAGAAATCCTCAAACAACCCTTTGTGTTCCCACAATTGTTATGCAGTAGTTTTCTGTGATTGTCTCACCCAGTTCATCAGACATTTAAGTTTTAAGCCAAAATAACTCTTGACTTGATCTATTCCCATCATCTTGGTTTTGCAAATTACAGTATTGGTTATTCTAAGGAAATGACAGTGTTGTTTTAACATTATAACAAAAATATAACAGCACATCTAGTGAAGGACAGGTTTGGAGCAATTCAGCTGGCCAAGGTTTTCAAAAGTCATAGCAATTTTGTGTGCCTGTACTGTGAGGCCATAAATAGATTTCATTTTCAGTAGGCAGATGGGCAGCAGCATTATCGTTGTAGAGGCTTCTCATATCTGTCTGCTTGAGAACCACTTTCTTTGATATTTTGGATATCAGGCAGGAATTCTGAAACTCCAGGAAATCCTGTGATGTGTTCCTAAAAATGTTCAAGTGTTCATTTCTCCGTTGCTTTCTGTTGATGAAAAATGTCTGTATTGTCAGTCAACAGAAGGCAAAAAGAGGCCCATCTTTTGTCACAATACATAGACCTCAATAATTTGGATATAGCATGAACAATGAAGACCCTAACTCATAAAATCAGAGTTTCCTGGGAGTTTATCTTATAGAATCATTTCATGTTGTAACAGCTGTCCTAGAAACAGAGGAGTTCAGCAATTCTCTGCCTCACTTCTGTTCTCAGTGATCTCTTAACTTTGTGGAGAAAATGAATTCCTTATGAGGTTCCAAAATTATTGGGGTTTCTGTCTTGTTATCCCTGTTGTCAACTCAGAAATGCAATTTGCTCAGCACTGGTTATTCTACTGAAGTTAATCTACCTAGATTTTTACATTAAGATAGTTAAAAATTATTTCATGCCTGCCAAACTTAAAAACCTAAGTTCAAGCTATTTCCCTTTGAATTGTGTAAACAAAACAATTAAACAAGATCTTGTGGTTTTCTTTATTTTTAAAAATTAGAAGTATAAATATTGCTTTAAATGAAAAAAAAAAACACCCCAGAAATAAAAAAAAGACATAAAATACCTGTGAGGTGTTTGTTTCACAGAGAATTTCATTATACTCCATTCTCTAAGCTTTGCATTCCTCTTACTGGGTGTGGGAAAAAAAAAAAAAGGAATTATTTTCACAGTTCTAATGGTTTAATTAACTGCGAAACCAATTTGAGCACCCAATTACGTCCTGTATACCTAGAATGCTCCCGTAACATTCTTCTTATCACACAGCCTTAAAACAGAAACCCTATGAGATATGAGAGATAGTTAGTGAAAAGCAATTTTCAAGAAAGTCCTCACAAAATTGGAAAGTTTCTCTGGAAAATATGCAGAGGAATCAACATTTCATTCTAGTCTGAGTTTTATTAATGTCCTGTGTTACTCATTGATTCTTCACCTTTTCATGCCTTTCCCTTCCTGCCCCGGGGGCTGTTACTTTAAATAAGATGGATTTAATTAAATCCTGTCATGATTAAAAGGTTTGTTTTACTTTAAAAGCTAAGTATAATTGTTGCTAATTTTAAAGAAGCCAAGGAAAATGCTTGACAGCGTTTATGTACTGTGGAGGAACCACACAAGGGGAGACGCAGGCAGGCAACTTGAACTTGCCATTCAAGCTTATTTCATCTCTGCGAGTTGTTGCACTATTATGTTAGGTAAATATTTGTGTGTACTCCCAGCTGGGATTGGCAGTATGCTTTTAAAAATGAACAATTGCAAAGCGTACACAATGGCCAAGATGCCATGTGATGTTATCACAATTTTGCTCTAGCAGTTTCACTACAGCCTAGTTAGAATTCTAACATAGGAATGACCTCTTTTATGTGGTTTTTCATCAATAACTTTGTAGTTTGGTCCAGCCATGCATTTACCCTGGATTGAAGCTGCAGTTTGGTTTCTGTGAAAAGAATGGTCTCTTTTATTATTTAAAAGAAAAAAAAATAATAAAGTGCAGAGAAGCAGGGCTGTCCTGCTGGTGGTGCTATTTTTCACCAACAGTTTTCCAGAAGCAGAAAGAAAACATTGTGTTCATTTCAGAGTTGCTTACCTGTGTTTAGGGATTCTGGTGGTTCTTCAAACCACTGGAAGTGTGTTTTGTACAGCTGATTTGTACCTGTTCAGTCTATCAGATTCAGTCTGCCTGTTACACGGTTCCTGCAAGGTAGGGCCGCTCCCTTGGGATGTCAGACTGGAAGGTGTCCTCTGTGTCCTCTGTTTGGTAGCTCATTTTCCTCCACTGTCAGAACCATTTTTTTTCTGTAGAATTTGGAATTACAGAGTAGGATGGAGTAAATGAAAGCATCTGTCAGGTGCAAGGAAGAGCAGGCAAGGAGGGGCTAAGTCCTAGGACACTCCTCAGAGGATGGAAGTCAAGATTGTTCCAAAATAGAAAATATTTTGTTGTTGTTTGAATAACAACAGAGAGGAAAGAAAACATAATTACTAGTAGCAGCAGCTTGAGATATCCTGACTGGAACCTGATTCATCAGGTAGGAAACTTTGCTAACCACGGTAACAGGAGGAGGCTTCAGCCTTCGAGTAATTCACCCTTTAAGCAGGCAGTAGGAAGTTAATAGAGTGGTGGTGGAATTTGTGTTTGTCCCTTAGAAAAGACAAAACAGACGCAAAGGATGATAATGACTGACAAACTTTGAGATTGAATTTTCACGTTCTATTTCACATGTCCCAGAGAGCAGTTTGGCACAGATCTTAATCCTGATCTACATATTTTCAGATGCCCTTTCCATTAAATTATGTTGAAAGAACACGAGTTATTCAATGGATGAGAATAAAGCTTTTTATTCCTCTCTGATTGTTAATGATGTAACTGTCCTGTATTGACTACTGTAAGCATGTGCAGGACTCTGCAGATGAATGCAGTTGGAGAAGAAGGTAACAATTTTTCCAATAGCTGATTTGCTTAATAAGGTCACGTTAAGATATTTATTCCATAGTGAACTTTCACAGGATTTTCAGAATCTCTTTTAAGTCTTCAGAGATGCTGAGCATATTGTAAATTGAGAGCATTGTTGGTTTGTTGTGAGACTCAAACAGGTTATTGCTAGAAAAATAACTACAGTGTTTAGATAGTATTAGCAACATAGACTTACAAAAAAGTAGTTAAGAATTTAAAATCTTCTCCTGGTGTAATTATTGCCTATTTAAAAAAAATACTTAAATTTATAGACAGAATAAGAGAATATTTTTTTCCATGAACTAGAGCTCCTTCAATACAAGTGATGATAATGGTGGTATATTTTCATCTTAACCAATTACAGATCTAGTACATGAATCATCATCACATATTCCTTGTATAATTATCATTTCTGTCCCATACTTTATGTTTAGATGAAATACAATTGCTTTTATTCTATCTTTTTTTTTTGTGATGTGACCTTATTGGAGAAGCAGAGAAAGAGTTAAGTTGCTTACTTCATTCTAGCAACTAATAAGAACTCTAGACTTTATTTCAGCCAGGGTAAAACTTACAAAAGGATTTCATGGTAGCTCCTGAAGAAAGAAAAATGGCCTGAACTGAAGAGACATTAATTCCTACTGTACTTTCAACTACCACTGCCATTTCTGGAAGCTGATACTTATAGCTGATGTTGAAAAAGAGAGTTGCTAACAGAAGGATAAAATATGTCTTATATCTCCCCGGGATGTATACACACCCACTATCAGGTAGGTAGATATATGTATCATTTTGCTTATGTATTGTTTGCAAGTAACATTCTGCTTATGTTTATAAGTTTCCAAACGTTTGGTCATCTTTGTGCTTTGTGATAGGTCTTTGACTCCTCCACTTCTGAGAAGCAAAACACATGGTAGCCAACCATTTTAGTGGGTGGCCACATCTGCAAATGATACGAATTAATGAAGTTTCCATTCCTTCCCCAAGGAAAGCCTGATTTATGGTTCCATTAAGATTCTAACTCACTGAAGAAAGTACTACCTGGTGGGATAATTGGCATGGATTTCTTTCTCTAGGGAGTACTGAAAAAACAATACAGGTTAAAGCTTTGATTTCTTTTTTTTCTAGTGTGCCTGAATTCATCCATAAATGGTCATGTTTCTGCTGAAAGGTATACAAGTGAGAACATTCTGTTACACTGGGCTTCACTCCTGAAGCTCGATTAGACTGCAGTATTAGCTTGAATGTCTAACATGTCTGTGAGTATACCTACTAATGAATGTGAAGTCAAGCACAATTTTGGAGTAAACTAAGAAAAAGGAAAGTTTTGCTTTAACACATTTGTTCACATAAGGTTTCTTTTTATGATCATGATCATTTTCATTTTTTTTCACGCATGAAAAAAAAATAATTTCTGTCTAATGATCTAAAATGCAGTCATAGGCACATATGGGAAAGCGTGAATGCTGCTGGGAATGACCCCAGTCATCTCTGGAGCGGGATGGCAGTGGTCCTCCTGGCCTTCCCCATCTCAGAGCTCTCGCTGTGTCTCTCCTCGCAGATCACCAGCCTCCCTCAGTAGAGGCCAGCCCAGTGGGAGCGTATTTATTCTGGCGGTTTGGAGGGGCTCTGCGCAGACCTGCCAGCTTGGCACGGTGCCATCGTGCTGAGGCTGGAGAACCCCAGTGTGCAGATCGGGTCCCCAGGCTCCCTGGGACATTGTCCAATCTCTCAAAGAGTGTGGTGTGCAAGTTTAAACACTCAACAATTAAAACTTTTTAAATACCCATAGGTAACTAATGAAAATCCTCTTTAGACGATTAAAATGATTAGCTATTAGCTAAGCAGTTGACTGTGGCCAGTCAGTGCTGGCAAAGATTACTGGTGACTTTTATTTTAAAATGAGAAATCAAGTAACTGAGACTTCTTGCTAGGATGAGAAAAACATTTCATTGCCTTAATGTTGTATTGTACATATTTTTCCACTTTAATGATAAGGGTAGCCAAAAAGCATGAAAAAAAATCTATAATTAGCTCCAGCTATATAAGTATAAATCCATATGCTAGTTAGCCTTTAGAAAAAGAGCCATTTGTGTTAAATTCATTAAGATTTTCCCATTAAAAGCTGAGCACCCATGAATTAGTTTGACAGAGGAAAAACTGCTGGAGCATTTGCTTAAACTTGGCTGGGTGTGCTCCCAGCCTTTGTCTTCACTGCAGGCTTTGCTGCCAGTTCTTTCACCCAGCCTAGCCGCAGCCTTCAGAGCCCAGAGTGATCCGATTAACAGATGATGAAATATGCTAACTTGAACTGTGACTTGTGGCTGAAGTCCCATTGCATTATTACTCCAAGTAATTATAGCAGACCCTATTCTGTTGAAGGTCTTTATATTATCATAAATTTCTAAGCTTTCCTCAGAACCTGAAATACCGAACCTAGTTTATTGATAGCTTTGTTTTGAAGCAGCTTATACCGTGACTTAGATGATATGATTAACTGAGTTATCTGCACATTGACAGCTCCCTGAATTGTGGAGAACCCCACTATATTTATGCGTTTCTCTCCAGAATATATTCAGTTCTTCTGCCTTTTTTTTTTCTTTTTTCTTTTTTTATTTTTTTTATTGAAGGCAAGTGTGCAAAGAGGTTTAAAAAAGTTAACATTGAAGGAATATTTATAATTGTGTTTGAGTAGTAGTCTTCGTCGAGTTTTGACTAATATTCCTCACATCTTTCACTTGGTTAATTTTTCTCTGTGTTGGCTAGTATGCATTGTTCTGCATTCTTTTCTCTAAAAATTAAATGTAATTGAGTGAGAGCTTATGATTACTGCCCTGTTCATTATCACCCAAGTTCAGCTTGATTGAGTCACGGGAGATGGGGAGGGAAGGCTAGAAAAGAAGAAAGACAAGAAAAGAGATGGTGGCATTGTCATAAATACCTTAAAGTGCTTGTTGGAGCACAAAGAAATGAATTCTGTTATGAATAACATTGTGCTTCCCATGTATACTACAGTTAAGCTCCTACTTTGTTTCCAAATCTATTTATAGTTCCTAGATTATCTGAAGTCCTCATGAAATTGTTTAGTACCCATGGTTACCAAACATATTTCATGAACTAACACAAATCTGGTGCTGCGATATATCAGCAGTTTTGTCCTTTCCTACCAGTAATTTTCTGGTACAAATCCTCAGAGGTATTACTAATAAAACTGAAAATTATTTCCTATCTTTGTAGTAAGCTGTATTTAACATTATTACTTCTGCCTGGCTTTATTTTCAGCACGGTATTATGGTGCTTTGGAAATGTAAATAATCTTGGTGTGCATTATATTCCACTGAAAACTGTCAGTCTTTAGGACATACTATTTCTGAGTTGATGAGAAACAGCTGAAAAGCCTTCATGCCTAAATATAAAGCGGAAACTGCACCTAAGCCACATAAAACTGCTTTTTATTGTTGTTTTCTATTGAATATGTAATCAGACAGCAGTAACTTGCAGCTGTAACAACTGTAATGTTAGAGGTCCTGTGATACTTTCTTACCGTGGTGGGAATCACACTTTTTTTTTTTTTTTTTTAAAGTTTTGTGCTTTTCATCTGGTGATTCAGGGAATGTGTGAAAATGAGGCAGGGAGACTGTGTCGTATGGGTTCTCTGTGATACAAAGATGGAAGTATTTACCAAAGATCTGTACAGCTATGAATGATTCCCTCTAAAAGGTTACAAGTGAGGAGAAGAAAAAGGACATAAATGGCATAATACAATGAAATTAAAGCTATTCTTTTTCTATCCTGTTGCTTCTTTCTTTTTTTTTTCTCCTTTTTAGTGCTTTTAACTATTTTTTGTTTTTCCTTTTTGTCTCCTTTTTTGCCACCTTGGATGCCTATCTCACATGCACATACAAAAATTGTGATGCCAATGTGAGTTATAACTAAAAAAATATTTACAAACTCTGTTTGTTTTATCAGCTCCTTTCCTGTTTTCCTCTAACAATCTTTTCATAAGTGCTATGTATATCTAATTAAATCGAGTAGCAAAAGCCAACATGAAAGCCGTCTGTATGAGTAATTATCAGGTACAGCCTGATTGCCATCAGAAGTGGGTAATGTTTCAGCACTAATGGGCCACTCCATCGAGCGGGCACTATAGTCCCAGCAATTCTGTTGTCCTGGGCATTTTCTGCTTTTCTTGCTGACAACAGCTCGAAGTAGAACCTCGGTTTAAGCCAGGTAATCTACCTAATCCACACCCGATCCACACCTGCTCACTAAGGAAAAGTAGTTGGGGAAGGGAAGATTTTGGTGTAGCGTTAATATTTCAGACATATGTTATAATTATCTAGGGCTTGTATTATTTTCCACTGTAATCATGCTACTTGTTTTTAAACAAAATCTTACAGGAATCCATTCAATTCACAAGAGAGCTGCAAAACTGTAATATGTGTATTCCTATGAACTGTTTATTATATTATTGCAATTCATCCCCTTTCAGATACGTGTGTTATACAGGAAACACAGCAATTGAAAACATTTCTGAAATGCTCACTATTATTTTCTGGAGAGGGGAAAAGAAAAGTAAATCGTTCATGTGGAACATTATTTGTAGACCATTAGACTTTTTTCTTTTTTTTCATTTTCTTGTTCACTCCTAAGCAATGTACAGGGACTGGTAGGTGCAGTATTATATATCAATGGATAAAAAGCTTTCTGCTCACTTCTGTCATCATTTATGCTGCCATCAGGGACTGAGAGACTGAGGCAAGCAGAGAGAGGGTCACATCCCGATGACAACTAGCAGCTGCTTCTGCCCAGGCTTGGCCGTCTGTACGGCCCCAGGCTGAGGTCCACCTGCAGCAGCTCCTCTGCCCCGCAGCCCAGTTACTTTAGACAGGCTGTGCAGAGTGCCTTTCCATCGAGAATGACTAAACACCCGCTGTGCATGTACAGGGTTGCTTAGGAAAGGAGAGAATAGTTGATCTTATGCGGCAAACCACGTTATACCTGAAATCAAGAGAATTTTCCCTTCTATTTTTAGCCTGGCTGTGAGGCTTAGCAAGCTTGACAGAGCTAAAACATGGAAAGTCTGTCCATGGGATGTCTTGAGATGTGAGATGCCAACAGCTAGTCGCTCTTCATCTGATACCTGTCTGGGGAAGAGCACATGAAAGCAGACCAAAGCTGTTAAGGTAAGAGTGTGAAATGCCCCAGCAGAGAGCAGGCGGTTGTTCAGTAAGGGAAATGCATTGACAATAGGCACATCCAAATGACAACGTGGTAAGCTGTGCTCCTCACCCAGCCATGTCCTGCCTGAAATGTGGGAAGTGTGAAGCCTCCTTTGATGAATTAGCACGTGCTACGCCTGTCAAAGAGGCCACAGCGAGGTGCAGTGAGAGAGCTGAGGCAGAAAGGGCACGCTCCCTCCTCTCCTTCCACAGATGCAGCTGCACGGTGCTTTCATCCCATTACAGTGGCACCCAAATCCCTGCTAAGCCTGCCCTGAGCAGGCCCAGCATGCTAGCACAGGCTGCAACGGCCAAAGCACAATTTCAGAAACTGCTCTTTGCTGCCTCCTGTCCAAATACTGAATCTTCATGAACTCAGACTCGAAGTTATGCCAAGCTGGGATGCTTGTGTGTGAATCTGGGTGAATGCTTAAGATATGTAAATCCAGGACCACACTAAGGTGACAGTGTTCATGATCTGAGTCTTGGTATACTGTTGACAATCTGATCTTGGCATCTGTTGTGTGAGATGATTGGTATAGCTTGGCTTCACATCTAGCGTTAGGCTGAGCAGAAAGATGAACGTACTGTGTGGATTAAGGTAAAGCCAAGAACAAGATTTCCGTTAATGTCACTGGAAGTAGGCTTGTCCATAGCATGATCATGCACGTGTGAAGTTCCTCCCTGTGAATCATTTATTCTTTTCCTTCCATATACTCTTGAGTTTTTTGTTGTTGTGTTTCGTTGTGATTTATATGAAAAATATCTGCTATCACACCATTCACAGTCTCTGGACATTGCTCTTATTTCATGTCACTGTCATCTGGGTCATGTGAGATCACTCCCCATTATGGACCGAGATGACTGAAAGGTCTTTGAAGTTAAATTATTTGATCTGTCTCTGCAGAAGGTAGTGTAAGTAACTTTAAGTACACTGAGTATGAATAAGCATATATTCACAGAACAGTAGACGAAACAGCAAGAAAAACAGCTGTTAGAGAAAACAGATGATTAATTGGAAGAAAAGTGGATGATGCCCACTTTGAATAAGAACTTTTGGATCTATAGTGATTTGTAGTTTAAAATCCACACAATTTCAGTGTAACTTATGGAATCGTATCTTATAGAATCTTAGAATTTTATAGAATCTCATAACTTATAGAATCATACTGAGGACCTATCTGTGGACTTTAAGAAGTTCTATGAATACAAGAGCAACTCTGTTTATGTGCAAAAGTGATCACAGAGAACTTTTTTGAAAATAAACTGTAAGCTTAAATTTTAAGTTTGTGTTTTGTTATTTTTTTTATTATTTGGTTGGTTGGTATAGGTTTTTTTTGTTGTTTGTTTTTTTATGTTTTTATTTTT
The DNA here is from genome assembly GCF_964034855.1 of Anser brachyrhynchus. NCBI lineage: Eukaryota > Metazoa > Chordata > Aves > Anseriformes > Anatidae > Anser > Anser brachyrhynchus. Next base: position 12,299,205 of record NC_137700.1, read on the forward strand.
ATATGTGTCCTGCTCTTTTTGCTCTTTTGTGAAGTGTTCCTGTCCATGTCCAGACACTCAGGAAGGCCAGTCCACTTTCAAAATAAAGAATAAACAAAATAATTTACTGAAATTCTGAAACTAAGCATCCTTGAGTCTCAGCTAACTTCTTTTGGTTTCTTCAATTTTATCTTGTCAAAAGTAGTGAGATAATGGGTGTCAATATCAGGGATTTGAACTGACCATTTCAGCTTCAGATTTCAGCATTTTATGAAGGGAAGGAAGGAATACTTGCTGCTTGTATTGTGGTTTCCAGAATTCTTAAAGACATTTCTGAGACACTCGCCAAGTTTTCCCAGCAGTACATTGGGGAGGATGAATCCTAAAACAGTAGCTATTTCAACCCACTCCGTATTTTTACTGGGCTCACAGCAAAACCTATATACAGCAAAGGAGACTTTGCATCAGGTGTAGCACAGTTCAGGCTGGTAAGTATATTGTGTTTTGTTTTTTTTTAACAAAATGCCATTCCTCCCTCCTCCTTTCATCTCACTCTTCAATCTCTCTATGTCTTTTTAGTCTGAATGCTCTTTGCTTCACTTTGAGCCCATTTTGTTTCCTGATCCCAGTAGAGCTGGGGTTCAAGCTGAACTTTTAGAAGTAGAATCTGGCTGGGTTATATATTAACCACAATAAGTGCATTTATCTCTTACTAATTATTTTCATATTTAAAGTGAAAATTTTAGTAACGGCTTTTAAAGTGAAATTAACATTTCTGTAGTTTCATTTTTTCATAGGAAAAAAACAATGGCAACAAAGAAAAAGACCTGGAAACTTGCCCTTGCAGGGGCAAGTATTTTTGCCTTTTACCAGATTTTCAGTTAGAAGATTATATGTGCTGTTCCACTGGAAGTCGGAGATGTTGATCATCTCAATGAAATCTCACAGCTTCTGTGTGTTGCCGAGCATGATCTTAGATATCATCAGCAAAGAACAAGAGCTCCTCCCAAAAAGAGGTAATTTGCTTTCCAGACACGAAAATGCAATATTAGTAGTAGAAGAGGGGAACTATGAAAAATCACCAAGCGTGCAGGTGCATTACAATAAAACCTGAGCAAACAGGATTTTATTTTAATTCTGATTTTCATTACACAGTTTGTTTCTCTTCATCTGGCAGAATATACTTGGGACGTATATTTATTTCTATTATTATTTTTAACCACTTTTAATTAAGATTAGATTGGATATCCGCAGTTGTAAATAAATCTTCAAGTTCACTGTCCCAGTGAATTCAGTGAAGACACCAAAACTTCTAGGGGCTAGAATGAGTATTGTTTTTTGTGCAAATTTATGGTAATTGATTAGGACTAAAAATAATTAAACAGTAAGGAATGTTCCTGTTGCATTTTTTGTATTTTACGATATCACTCAGTGAAATTTTGCTCTTTGAAACAAGTAGAGGTTTGCTTTTGACTTTAATGAAATTGGATTTCATTCATCAGATGCTAGAGCTTTTGAAATCAAAGAATAAACTTATTCTTATTTTTCATTACAGTTTATTACAGAAAATGCTGACCAGGATTATATCCCCATACGTATCTCTTGGAAGGATGGTAGAAGCATTTGCAGATGTGGATGGACTGCAGGTTTGTGTATCAATTTTTAGTGTTCTCTGTGAACAGTGGCTTCATTTTCCTTTTCTCCGAGGGTTCAACATGCTGTTTGCTTGACAAGTGTGATCCTTACCTCTTTGTGGTAGAAGACATCATATTTATATATATATATTTATATGATATCTTCTATCACTCATATAGGACTCTGACTGTAACATCTTCCAACATGCTCCTGAGACTGCCCTCAAACTTACAGGTTTTAAATGAGCTGAATGTGTTTTGTTTTGTTTTGTTTTTAATTTATCATTGTATTGTCAGCAGGTTAATTATCCTCTTCTCATTGTCTTCCATACCACTGCAGTCATTTATTTTAAACAGTTGAGGTCTGCTATTGACATAAAGCTTCTGAAGAAATAATGTTGCAGTATAAGCAGGGATTCAAAATCATTTCATCTTTCCTTTTGTGTTAGTTTCCTTCATCTGTTTAATTTTATTATTCATGTCTTATCACTTTTGCAGAAGGTTAGTTGCTATTCTAACAGTATTTTATTGCAGTGTCTTGTCATCATAACTCTTTATGCTGTCAGATGCTAATCTTCCTGTCCTGAAAGCTTCCCGCTATCTGAGACATTAACTGCATGTTTTAACTCCCAGTTATCTTTATGTTAGCTAGACTCTATGTACAGTTAAAGGTCTGGAGATATGTTTGTCTGGCATCTCTTGAGCCTGCTGAAAAGAGTACGCCAAAGGGGAAAGTGTTTCAGTGAGATTCTTCTTAAATAAAAATTTTAGTAATTTGTCATTAGCTGTCTAAGCACACGCAAAACTTTTTCCCAAAAGGAAGTCTCATTAAAGACTTCCTTGCTTTGTTGCAACCCCAATTCCTGTTCAACACTGGCTGTATGTTCTATATTGCAGTGCCAAAATGTTTGACAGCAGAAAGGATTTTATTTTAATGTTTTATCTATTTTTGGCATAAAGCATTCTCTAAGTGGTATCATCTAGCCATTGCAGGAAGCAAGTGTTTCCTCTGTTACTATCCACGTGTGATAATATAATATCAAGTGGCCTCAGAGTTACTGAGGAAAGAAACCCAGACTGATGTTAGGGGAGAGTTTGCCCACCAGCCATGCCCAGTCAGGGGTGGCTTCACAGCTCCAGTCTCAGAAGACTGAGCGGTTTCCTGAGCTGAGGCTGATCATCCTTGCTGTAAGCCCAGTCTTTGTGAATCTTCAGTCATTATTTCTGTCCCTCTAATATCCTGGCAAGCGATGAGGAAGGAGCAAACCTGACATGTAGCTCACAGTCAAGAGACCCCCTCCTACATAAATGCAATTATATTGGGAAATTACAACATATAGTCTATCAATATCATTCTAATTTTACCAGACAATTTTTATTTTATTTGGCTTGCCACGTGGTCTTAGAAGTGCTAAGGCCACTTCTTAGGCAGAGCCTGAAAGGAATTTCCTCTCATTTGAAATTGCAGCTCCATTCAATATAAAAGTCTATAGCAGTTCTTTATATTCTTGTCCCCAGACAGAGTTTAATCAGTATTTCCTTCTAAAATGAAAATAATGCTGAGATATGATTTGGGAGACATTTTATAGGAAAGAAGGGCTGTGTGTTCCTCTATGTGTGTGTGTGTGTATAAATAAATGAAGCTTGATAGAATCGTCATCTTATGTTTGTTTGGAAGCTATTTTTTCCTCTTAGACAAAACGATATTTCTCAGTATTGATCCTTTGGTTCTTGTAATTTTACTACAATAAACCCAAACACTTTATAGTTATGGAATAATAACTGGACTTTCACTCTTGCACTAGGCATATAGTGTCACATAGGGTTGGATCCTTTTTCTTCTTCGTTTGTTCTGCAGAACAATTCTAAACTGCTGATTTTGTAAAATGGCAGTTATTTCCAGAGAGCTCATGATGTTGCAAGCACAGAATTATGACTTCACACCTGAATTAAGCAACAGAAGAACCTGGATTCAAGGGGTTTAGGTATTTTCATACATGTATAATTGCCTAAAAGTGAATGAAGAAAAAGCAAAAGAGAGAACTGTCCAAGTTAATTTCTTCTTCTGTAAATGTTCTCTTTCCTTTTTGAAACTTGTTGCAGTGAGAAGGCTCCACTTTATTTATAGTGAGCCCTAATAGAGTTTCTAATGAGTCTGAAAGGCATAAAGCATCCCAGACACACAGGCTGTCTGCGGGAAGCCAAGTAAGTGTCAAACTGAGGTTCCTCTTTTAGAGTTAAGAAGATTATATGCTGTTATAGAAGCCCACTGTGCAACTACTTCACCTTCATAGTCACAAATTGCTACTGAAATCCTCCTATCTGGTAGTATTTGATGAAGCATTTAGCATTTTGAATCACAGTGGACTAGTACAGTTCCAAATGGCTCTTGAATATTTTAACTGGATGAAATGCATCTGATAATTTCTTGTCTCAATGTGTCTAATTTTTTTTACTTCAAGAAAATCTAAGGCAATTTAAAATATATAATATTGAAAAAGTGATGCTCTAGCATAAGATGTTTTATAGTGCTTTCCTTGGAGGCTTTGGACTTTCTTTTCTCATCATAGCTCTTTGGAGCAGTTGAGCAGTCTCATTGTGCTGGGCACAGAAAAGCGTAAAATCACAAGCAATCACTTTGCCATTGTATTTCGAGACTAAAAGACAGGACATAACAAATGAGGCCTTGAGTCAGAAGATGAGGTAGAATCAGATAATGCAGCTAAACAGTATGTCTAGTACAGATTAATTGTAAATGAATTCTCGGCCAGCTGTCCCTTTGCCAACCTGTTTGTCAAGGCAAGGTTTTGATCTGCCTTTCAGGTAGCATTGATTTTTGTTTGTTTGTTTCCCTGCATTTTTAATCTTGAATTATTTTTTGCATAGTTTTAATTACGATATAGTCTTGTATGCTGCCAGGAATGCATGAGGAGCATACTGTTCATCAGAAAACTCTGCCTGAACACTTCAGTGTTTGTTCTCTTTACTCCCTTCCTTCCACCTGAATGGCAGAGTCCTGGCAGCACACGTTTGTATCAGTTCATCAATTTTCTAATGTAAAAAACAGTGTATAAGGATTTAGATGAAGCTCCTGAGATGACTCAACTATTGGCCTGCATCTCTGCAGCAGAAGGCTGTGGTTTCCATTTCTACCTCATGTACTAGGCTCATACCCAATGCTTGGCACTGTATTTCAGTGACAGGGGGTATTGCATCGTGGGAGATGTCATCCTGTAGATGACATGATGAACTCAGCTCTATGGTTTCTCCATCTGGAAATTAAAACCCCAAGGAATTCTTCAGAAAGAGCAGGGGGGTTACCTTAGGGCCCCACCAATTGTTCCTAAAATTATTCCTGTGGCAACGTGTGTGCGAGACTTGTTCAGCCCATGACAACTGTGTTTCTGCCTGAAGAGCTTTTGCAGCATCACTGTCTACATCATTTCCATTGGTGCACTGCATCTGTTGTGCCATTTGTAAAGCACTCAGATTTCTATTAACAGAGCAGAAATTTTTCTTCTGTGCTAGTGACAGGGATTTTAACAAGTCAGCATTGCTGCTGCCTCCTCTTCCTCCTTCTGGAGAGACCTGTTCTTCCTGTGCTGCAGCTGCTGGGTGAAAGGCAGTGTAGAAAGCTGTGTGTGGCACCACTGGAGCATTTAAATGCATCTTTCAAGGGAAATGATGTAGATGATTGCATATTTTCAGTGATATGGAGACAGAAATGCTGTAATTATTGTGCATGTTGGAGACTGTCACAAGGGGCCAATATAAACAGTTTAGAAATGTCTCTAGTAAAGAAGCTTGGTGTATCTATGGAAAATAGAAGATTTTTAGTATAGATCATTAACATATTTTGGTTTTAAGCTACACTTAAAAATTAAATATTAAAAAAATCCTTTTTCTTCCAGAAGTCTACGCAGTGAATGTTGTCTATGTCTGTCCATGCTAACTCCTCATTACCCCATCCTTTCCATACTTCTCTGGATTTTTGCTCTTGTATCCTTTCCTCCCCCTACAGCTTTTCTTCGGAATGAAGAAAGAAGAAATCTTTGAAGTTCTTCTCCTCCTGTTTGCATTTTGTTCTTTTAGTTTAAGAAACACAGAAAATGCTTGACCCTACCTATAAGGAAATTGTGATCATTGAGGACCAGGCTTGAGTCCTGTGTTTTCATTCTCTTTGACAGAGAATGTGGTGATGAATCTGCACAGGCCTAGTCATAGTCCCTTAGTGAGCTCATTCTCCCCCAGACACCTGATACTAAATTTCAGATGAATTTGGGGTTAGATACACACAAAGAAAATGCCACTGATTGTTCAATACTCTTTAGATTGGCACCTTGATATTATACAGTAAAATATTTTATGCAATGTGTTTATGTGTTTTCATGTGTTGAAGTCAGAATTTACTCCCTTTGATGCTGAAATTATATGATCATTTCAAGATCAAGATACTTTTTCCAATGGCTTTCTGTCTGTCTGCCTTCTGATAACTAAATGCTATTAAGAGATTGTTCTGCAAAGTTTTTCCTTAGATGCCTGTAGGATTTTAAAAAACATATAGCCTGCAATTTCTTGTATGTTCTTTTTTTTTTTTTCCCAGTTTCCTTTAGAAGTCTGCTTAGGAACCACAGAAAACCAAAGCTGTAATTATATGCGAAGTCCTGAATCATGCATCAAAATGAAGTGATTGGCGGTACTCTGAGTGCAATTTGTATACTGATAGGGTATTTAAAAAAAAATAAGACCACAAATGAGATGGGATTCTGTCAGTTTTTAGTACTCTAGGATGGTATGGTTTTTTTTCAAAAGTGATTTAAGCAGTTAACACGTAAAATCCAATTTCAGCCAAATCTGACTTTTCTAAGACACAATTGAATATTACCTAAAAGCATTAGGGCTCTGTGTCATTGTTCTGTTGGTGATGTCTGAGACTTCTGCCCTGTAATATTCTTACTAGATTGTGTTTATTTTTAATGTTTATCTAATAGGTGATAATGAATGTTTGTGAATGTGCGTAGGTTTTATGTGAACAGCACAAAAGTTTGCATAAATGAGTTCCTATAAAATAATCTTTCTTATAAGCTTTTTAAATATTCTTGCCTTTAGTGACTATGAATACAACTAGCAAGCAACTACTTTTCTGATGTATGACAGATTCTTCCATTTTCACCTGAAAGCATGTGGGCAAGGACAGCTGAGAAGGAAAATGACATTTCAGGCTTGAGAAGCTCTTAGGTTAAAATGCTGGTTGTCATCTATCATCTGAGAAACTGGAGTTTAACTGAAAAATATGCCCTTTTCTGTTACCCTGTTCGACCGATACATATATATATACATATATTTAAAAGGTATTCTCTCAGTGTTTTCTCAGTTTCTGACTTTTCAGTGTTATAGGATCAGAATTACTACAGGCTGCACAAGTTACTAATAAATGGGCAGTTAGCCCTATTCTAGCATAGTTTGAAGTTTAAGAAAATAATCAGAAATGGTGACCAAGACTGCTGGAACGGACTTGAGTTTAAATAGCTTAAACAGCTTTGTTAGTGTACAGAACTCCAAATCTGTGCTGGGTTTATGATCCCTTTGGGGATCATGAGGCACTGCAGAGTGCTGTCATATCCCTCTTGCAACTAGAGTTTTGCTGCTCCTGCAAGTCTAGTGTGATCACCGGTCCTGTTCATAAAGATGTATAGGTATAACACTGGCATTGCATTACAAATACAGTCTTGAACATGAGGTTCAGGCCACTGGATAATGCCATCAATTTATACTACAGCAAATACAAATATCCTGGTTAGGTAAGTATGGCACACTTATATTAGCTACCTATACAAAACCACAGAGGTTGAGCGCTTTCCTGGGACTTAATCTCAACCCACAGCCAAACTTCTTCAGTTACTCTCCAGGCTTCTTGGAAACTCTTTAAATACTTGTGTTCTTGGTAAACTAGATATAGTGACATCTCATTATACTAAAAATATTCTGGGAATGGGTTGGTTAGTTTTTTCAAGCTATGAGATGTTTACATACTACAGTAAATGATGCCAGTGACCAGGACCAGGCAGGGCATGAAATGTCAGCCTTGCTGATGTCAGTGGAAAACACGCCTGCTCCTCCCTTCACCATAAATCTAATTGTAAAGAGCAAAAAAAGAAAAGTGTTTTAAAGGTATGTTATGGTGCTTATTATCCCTAGGCAGCGGATACCAGGATCCTACCAAGAATGTCGTCATATTCTGAACTCTGAATCTTCACAGCCTCCTGGAAGTCACTTTTCAATCTTTCCTGTCTGAGCTCAAAAATAACTAGTGATGGAAACTTGGGGAAAATCACTTCAGAAAGGTATTGGCAAATGAGAAAAAACTATGTTGTTTTGTATTAAGAAGAAGAACATCTTACATCTTTCCAGGTAGTGTAACTTTTAAAGTAATAACATTTTTGTCCCTGCAATTCTCTTGACACAAAGCTCAGTTGAAAACCTTAAATTAATTTGTCTTGCAGTCTGTAGAAACAAGTATGCATACATCCTCAAGAGAGTCTCATGTGTGAGCAAAGATGAATATCAAATAGGCTGTTGTTACAGAATTTAAGTCGTTTTCTTCTTTATGAAAAATTTGGCAGCTAGATTCTCTGCCAAACTTTTAGTGGGCTAAAACTCAAAGATCTCTACAGAGATCTGGAAAGATGCCACTTTGGAACATAATTTTTACCAACAGAGATTAGAACGAATAATCAAAACAAATTTGAAGTTTTAATAAACAAACAAGTTTCCATCTTCACTGCTTGCATTACTGTTTCCCTCTGTTATGTTATGCAGGTATTACTAGGTTGCAGGTAGCAGATGGGGTTCTTGTTCTTCATTAGACTTTAATATCACTTCATATATATTTTAAAATGTATAACAAGTCTCATGAATTCAAATGAGATGTTACAGTCCACAGCTACAACTGCAATAACAGTTGCACAGCTTTTAGAAAATAGCCAACTGCAGGTGTTAACTCATGAATATTTATACACATCAGTCATCATGGAAGCAGAATACAATTTAGATCTGATCTTACTCCCAATACAATGGATAAAAAGCACTTGGTACAAGACATGATCCTTCAAAAGACATCTTGGAAAAAAAAATGAAATAAATTCTTCCCCATCTGCATGTGTTTCTATCCAAAAAAAATGGGATGGGGGAGAGGGATCACAAAAAAAAAAAAAAAAAAAAAAAAAACTGACACAGTATTTCTTGAATTATTGATAGAATACATGTTTTTTTCTAAATTTGGAATCTTTTCTTATCTTAAAAGACATGTAAACAAACCATTTTTCACATGCAAACATTTTTTCAATTGTGTCATGATGATTGAACTTCGAATGCAAAAAATATTCAGTTGTTAAATTTCATGAATTAAAGTAATTTGGATGATGTCTGTGGAAGTAAAAGCATGTGCATTTTTTTTTTTTTTTAAGTCAGTAAAAATCATCTTTTAGCTTTATCTAACTGGAAGGCAGCCAAATGGATTTTTCTCACTTAAAAAAACACTCATTCCAGCCTGGAAGGTTTCAATTCCAAAATAAATTTTTGAAAGTGCTGGGGAAGAAGAAAAAAAGTATGGAATTGAAATGAAATAAAAATTTTATGCATGTTAAGGTATGAGCTGCAGGCCAGATTCTGTTTTTATTTACTACTTTGTAGGTATTACAGTACTTCCATTATGTCAGTAATCTAGTTAGAGTTTTCTCTTGTGGCACTGAGATCAGTATCATGGATGTGAGTGTCTGACAGAGCAGAATTGAAAAACAAGGAATTTTTATCTGTTGTGAAAGCCTGGCAGTTTGTACAAATCAGGAAAACAGGAGCAAAATCAGGCTTCTGGAACTTACAGTTTCACTCATGTCTCATTTTTACATGGCCACAACCTCCCCCACCGCCCAAAAAAAAAAAAAAAAAAAAAAAAACCATAACTAAAGATTTCATTACAAGGGTAGAAGAAAATGCTTGTGGCAATACAAATGCACAAAACTACATAAGAATAAATGAGGTGCATTTTATATCAATTTCCAATGTAAATAAAAGCTTGAAATGTGATTAATGAAATTATTGAGAAAGACTCATATCTGTTCTTTTTCCTAATGACTGTGGATGGGGAAATTCCTGCAGGTCTGGTGCATGCATACTCTCTCTTTTCCTAGTAGTCCGCAATTCTTCTGCATTAGCAGGCAAGATGTTAAAGCCATGATGAACTATTTCAAAGGAGAACAACGAAAATAAGAATGATGCAGACAGCTAGCACTGCTGCAGCTAGTTGAAAAATGTCTACTCGAAAAGCTGCAACTACCGTAAGATATTGTAGTAGATGTGACCTAGGCAGCATGCCCAGTGTAAGTGGTTCAGAAGGATATATTTCTATATATTGCAGTTATATTTCTGGATTTCTTATCCCTGCTTTCAGCTGCTGGGCTTCCTTTGTTTTTTATCTGGACATCCCCTACTCTTTCTGGACCACCAGTGATTGTGGTGAGTCAGAAGAACCCAGAGCCTGACAATGACGACGTTCTTTTGTCTGGCCCTGATGTCACAGTTGTAGCTGTGTGCCTGCATCCTACAGACAGCCTGCCAGAGGCTGCAATGTTCTGTACATCATCTCCAGATGAGAAGTTCCCCTACATATGCCAAGCATCATGTTGGGAAACTGGCTTCATTAGCTGTATTACTAATACTTGCATGGAAAAAGAATTACCTTGGAAATTATTTGCAATGCGCAGAAGGGCCAAGAAAGAATCGTTGAAGTACTGTTTTAAAGGAAATACAAGATGATTTAAGTGAAAATTCTTTCATATATATGATCAGAGAGGTGCATTAACTAGACTCCCTGTCATATAGACAGTTTTGTATTTTCTCTCAATTTGTTTTTGTCAAATATCTTTGTAATAAAATATGTAGATCTCTTTGGAGAGCACTGTGCTACACGGATAGGGGGCAATATCCAGGTGATACATGGCATTGTCATTAGTTTATTTGGGTAGGGCAGACAGTTTCCCTCATGCTGTGTCAAGATTAATGATCAGGTGCAGCCAAGCTGGGATTGGTTCCACATCTATGAATGGGTTTGCATCGGCTGCAGTAAGTAGCACTGAGTTAGATGGCTGTTTGCAACCTAAGATCACGATGTGTCCTCATCTGGCTTTGGATATCAAAGTAGAAGCAGGCAGTGGTGAAGGCCATAGGTGTCTTTGCATTGCCAGGGAGCATATTTTATATTTGCTCAGTAACTGTAGCAGCTAACACAAGTCTGCAGTATCTAGAGAAACAGCTTAGCACATATTAATTTCCTGGAATTGCCCAAACAAAGCAGGCAGTGTAATCAGTTTTCTCCGGACTCAAACCACAATTATGACGAATGCAAATAGGTTAAAAACATCTATCTGTTACTTACACAGAAAAGGGATTAGGCCTTAGGTGTAACAACATAGCGTTCAGCTGCATGTGAGATGGGATATGGAGCTCCGTGCTACATTATGATTAAAATTCATACAAAAGTACTGCTTAGAGAGGAAAGACATTAATTCCTATCTTCTAATTAATTATCTACTGAACATGACAGAATAAAGACAGCATAAGAGAAGGAAAGTGTAGGAGTCATCAGATGCGATAGCATTTTGTTGCCATAAGGAATGTTTCTTCCTCTTAAGTTACAGTTTTATGACTCAGCTTTGCTGAGGTTGGTGATTTACAGCACACACGAGCAATGGGCTTGCGTGGAATCTAGTTACATTTGGATCTTAAGAAGAAATGGGGTAGCTGAATGTGTATCATGTTCAGCTTAGTGATTCAGATGTAAGACACTCCTCCAGAGAGACCATAATGTTCTGTCAGAAACTCCAACTGAAATGTACCAAAAGGACTTTTCACAGGAACAGTGGGGCTAGAGACTGATGTGCTCGGTAGCATCAAAGGAGGGAGATACATGTGGGGAAGAAAAGCTTTGCCCTGTCCCCAGCAATGTGTTTTGACTCTGATGCAAAACAGCCACACCTGGCTCTGGAATAAAATCTTTGCGCCAGCAGCATAACTGCATGCGAGGAAACAGCGGTGTAGGCAGGACATTGCCATAGGTGGTCTGTGACTTCCGTTCCTACAGGTGAGACGGGAAAGCTCTGTGTGGTTTGGGGCCCAGAAATCGGCACGTTAGCAAGCTGAGGGAGGATCCCCAGTGCCTTCCAACCCCATCACTGAGGCCTGGCTGTGCCTAAGGCGCCAGCGGGGGCGACAGGCTGTGCATCGCCTGCAGGGAATCGGCCTGTGACCAGGCAGGGAAGCGCATTCAGTGCAGCTGCTACTGGCCCAGGCCAGAGGGAAACGCTGGGGCTTCTCGTACACTGTGGCTCCCCACGTGGGGCCTTAACATAGCACCGCCACTCGGCAAGAAGTTGGCACAGTGGCAAGGCCCCTGCAGGCCTGACCACAGCTCCTGCTGACAAATGGCAGCGGCCTGGGGCTGTGGCACTGGGTCTGGCGCTCCCCCACCTGCCTGCAGCGTGGCTCCCGGCTGCTGGGCTGCCTGAGCTGCAAGGCTGTGAGCTGCCAGTTTTGCCTGTGCCACAGAAATGGGAACGTTTGCTTTCGGTGCAGCTTATTCTCCCTTAGTAAACTCCCTTATTCTCCCTTAACGTTGGTTTTTATCTTCCTTCCCAGCCAGTTTTCCCTGGTGGTGGTTGATAACAGCCGCAGGAGTTATGAAGCAAACCGAAACAGTGCTTTGCACCGCTTAAATGCAGTACTTTGCCCGTATCTGAAGAGCTTACTCACTGGCCAGCCACACTCAAGGGATGCCACAGCTCCAGCCTGCAGATCAGCATTGCTTCCCTTCTCATCTCCTGCTTCCCAAGTGGGTGTCTGCAGAGTGCCACAACAGCATCGATCTGTTTTGATCACACCTATGTTAATCTGTTCTTCCAGCACCTTAGCAGGCGCCCAGCCTTTAGAAGCTATTTCAGACTACTGCCACCGCGGGCTGTGGAAGCATACAAAAAGTGCAACAGGTCCGAGCACAATGCAGTAGTAGGCAGGTTTGTTGCTAAAACTTTTATCTGAAATAGGAGTTGTTATGTTGTATGTTATTTAAATGTACATTTAAATTCAAGAGGCAATTAGATACTTTTTGGAAAAAAAAACTCATAAATTACGTATCAGAAATTCATATTAATTTTATACGTGTGTTTTTCTGTACTTTTTTTCCTCAGGTGCTTACTATGAGATTAATTGATTCAAAGGGAAAAAGTGAGAGATACATAATTCCTGTGTTTAATATTAAACTAGGCTGAGGAAGAGCATGGGAAAAGCACACAAGGAGAGCATTGCAGCCTGCACAAGCCTGTAGAAGGGAAAAATAGTGGAAAAACATGGACAGTACCCCAAGACCATATAACTGAAGAAACTGTAGAGAATACTGGCAAGTAAAAGAAAAACATGCTAGAAAACGTTTTGGTATTTTAACTTGATTGTCAGCAAGTGATATTTAGGTTACTCGATACATAGAAATCAAAATTTTTCCTTTTTTAACCAACCATTTATCCAGTTTATGTCCCAGCATGCTTAACTTCAGGCACTACTGGTAAACAAGAGTGTCAATAAAATAACTTATGCTTGCATTAGAGATTTAATTTTCTCCCTTTCTCTTTTCTCAGTGACCTGGAGCTCATCCTTTAAACATGCTTGGCTCCAAAATACAAGACAATTTATTTTTCTGTCAAGATAGTGAGGGATTTAGATATGAAGTAATATACCCTTGTGCTTTACAGTTAATACCAATTTCCTGCTTTTTCTTGATATTTTGATATCTCTCCTGTCCATGATCATCTGTGTATGCAAGTTAGAAAATAAAGTAGCAACATAAAGACAAGGTTTAATAGAACAAGAGCACATTAGATAGAGGATGCCAGGCTCTGAAACGTCTCCCTCTACAGAGTTGCTCTATGGTTCTCACTGAACTGATTAACAGATTCTAGTGCAGTAGATGAGGTTCCTTCCAAGTGATACCAGACCCTCTCTTATTTTTCCAGCCACTCTACGTTTGTCTATCTACATGACATTACTGTGTGTTTGTACACACATTTATTTTACTGAACACAACTGAAAGGAGAAATGTTACGTAGAATTTTAGATAAGAGTGTATAGGAGCAAGAACGTGAAGTGCTTTTGGATGAAAGCATAGTATACTGTTATTCCATTGTTAATAGAATATTTGTATTTGTTAGTTGGCCTTGAAACCATATGGAAAATTATTGGTGAAAAGTCAAAAGTGGTTAAGGAAAAGCATTTTTTGTTTAGAATAAAGTCATCCATAGTTCTTTAGTAGGTTTTGTTTGTGAATGTGTATATGCAGTTTTAGATGCAAAAGCATTCACGTTTCCCTTCAGTTTTATGAGTACTTCAGTTTTCTAGTTTAATTTATTGCTTTCCTTAAATATAAGACAATAAGAAGTAGAAGGTGACCTTGTTGTCTAAGTGGCTAGAAAGATGGCTAAAATTTGGCAGCAGTACCATTTCTCTCCAAACCAATCCCAAATTCAATTCAAATTCCATTTTTGGGGTACAAGTAATAATCTGTGATAATTGCATTACAGTAATTTAAACTACAGCTTCTTTAATCTCATATACTTTAAATGCATCTGAGGAAGACAGTTTGAGCTACAAATTTGTTTTCTAATATTGGAAGTAATGTATGTAAATGGCAACTAAATTATAAAACTTAGCTTCATATTACTTTTATGGCTATGTAATGCTCTCAGTTAGATTGGTATTACTTGAACTATACTCAGAATTTACAAAATTGCCACTTAGCATATGATTAGCGCTGTTATTTGTTTGAGTCCTCATAATCATAGAAATGTATTTAGGTTTTTATTTTGTCTGGCAATGAAAAAATAAGAGAACAAATATTAGGGAAAAGAGTGCATTTGCAATGAGAGCTTGCTAATTTTTTATCAGGTTATTTTCTGCTCCAAAAGTTTGGCTAGAAGACAGATCTAGAGACTGGGGACAGGCTTACATCTTAGTAGCATTTGAAATGCTACTCAGAGAACCAGGGAGAATGTTTTGTTACCACTTCAGAGACTCCACCTTCTTAACAGGCATCTCATTCCAAACTGAAGCTAAGAGGAGAATGTAGAAAAGAAAGAACCATATAAAAACTGAACATCTTATTTTTGTGTTTAAACAAACACAGAATATTAGGACATGATTAAGGGAATTCCTACAAGGGCAGTAATTTGACCTTTTTGGCTTCTGCTAGATTGCATGCCGTCAGGTAGGATTTGAAGTAGAACAGCAAAAGTACATGAAAGGTCTCCAAGGAGAGATTGAGTCCAACACATTCTTCATTCTCAGTCAGACACTGGTTATCTTTTAATGGATGTGATTATTTTGTCAGCCAGGAAATCCTACATAACAATAATGTCATAGCAGAGCAGATCTGTTGGATTTGCGTTTCAAGGAATTGATAAAAGTAATTATTTTCCTTGATTAGTTTCCCTACCCAGAGGGTTGGTTGGTCTCAGTTTTTAGCAAATGTCCTTCTGATATGTTTGTGTCTCCTCACATTTGAGCAACTGGAACACTGATGTGGGGATGCAGTGAACACATAGTTGTTTATTTCAGTAGAGCTAAACAGCGCTTGTAATATTTTTTGCTAGGTAGTTACTGGTCCTCCTCAGGGCATTTGGAGTCTGCAGCACAGCTGTGGAAGGAGTTCGGGCTCCAGACAGCAGCCTTTTGCTGTGCTCAAGGATGCCTGAGGATGTTGCTACCTCTCCTTTCACTAGTGTTAATAAAAAGCAAGCAGGTAGTGGTGTTTTACATACAAAGTATTCTCTCCTGCCTAGCCTGGCTGTATCTCTCAAGCTTCTCTTGAAGCTTAACCTTCCTATTCAGATCCATTCACCTTCCTACACTGATTTTTTTCCAAGATTTCTTCCGTAGTGTGGTGCATTTAACAGTGAAATTTGGACTTCAGAGCACTGTGGAGGTTTATATGTCTAAATCATAGAAAATGTTTTAAGAAAAATATTTTAATTTTTAAATTAATATTATGAGGTTCTAATAATTTAAATAATTTTAATAATTTAAATTAATATTATGAGGAAAGCTGACACTATTCAACTGGGATACTATCTTTATCTTAAATATTTTGGGGAACAAAACACGGTGACTAACGGTGACTAGCTTTATCAGATAGGTATAAAAAGCAGGAAGGGACTGACATCTTTCACCTGCTAGTAAAAATGTATTTTCAGATACATTCACAACTTTAATTCACATGATGATAATTTAAATAAATTATTCTGGAGCATATCTGGCAATTCCCAGAGGCCAAGATGAGCATGAATGAGGACTGATTCTTAATCACATGTAACCTTAAGCTTTTCTGAAGCTGAAGCAAGTATACCTCTGTAGTGGTCATCTAGGAGAGCTCATGAAAACAGTGACTGAAAAGGAAGATATTTTAACTTAATAGTCTAATAACATTGTGGGGGGAGACTACAGTAAACCAGAAGTTTCCACTTTCAGAATCCATTGGATAAAGAACTGTAATTGAGAACAATCGTATCATACACTGAAGCTCCCCTTCTGAGATTGACTGTAAGTGATACATAACACCCAGTTTTAGGAAAGAGCTGATTTTAAAATATGAAAACAGCCTTGCATAAACATTTGTCTCAATATGTTTTGCAGGTATAAAGGGACAGAAGAATAGTGGTTCCTTCATCCATATGCTGTGTAATCTATGTGTATAAATATAGCCTTAGTGTATGTGCATCTTTTGATTATCACCGCTCACTTATACAACTGGTACCTTTAGTGTTGTGTGTGGTTTTTATCCTCTGTAATCCTTTTATTCTCTCTGAGACTTTGCAGATGTACTCCACAAGGCTCTGAAGATTAATCCTGTAATTAAAGGACATGGTTAAATGATGAAATTTTTGCTTGCTTATACTTAAGTGCCCTGTACAATCTCCAACTATTAAAATATGTCTAAAGCATATTTCTGTTGAAATAACAAAATACAAGCTAACATATTCAAAAAAAAGGATTTAGAGCTGCTGTTCCATGGCATACCAGGTAAGTACGAACATTTTATTCCATATAATGCTTTTGTTAGAATAAACTTCACTATAAGTAAGGTTTAATTCATTAATTTAAGTAAAGAATTGAAGTTTAATTCATCTCTACTCTTATCATATGACAGTAGAAACACCTTTCTCATTTATTAAAAAGGAAAAGCTTAATTTTACTCAGTACATTAAATAATATTCCACAATTGATTGCAGAGGTAGTGATGTGTGCTGAATCAAAATCTAAATATCCTCCATCACAAGTCACTCCAATTTTTGTTTGATGCCTAGCTTGCCTATAGATAAGCAGGTCATCAGATCATTCTAGTGGAGTCCTATTTCTTCAGTTACTAATTTGTTCTGAGAGCTGCCTTCATTTGAGAAATCTGTCCCACATTTCCTGCCATAATAAAGTCTTCCCGCTGGCTGAACAATAATAGACTAAATAATCCTGCCTGCTGCCAGAATTCAGCAAGGCACAGATGGAAGTTACAGTCATCAGATGTTTAAGCAGCAGAATACGCTGCTTCTAGTCATTTTTACTGAAGTGTTTCACCTGGGGGATAAGTTTATCCACTTGATCTCTTCAGTTTTGGCTTGAAATGGAACCCTGGTGGTGACTTTTTGTAGTTAATGGTCCATCATATATCATTAGGACTTCTCTTAACTTGCAACCATGGGGAAAAAAATGATGTATTAAGATCAAAAGATGAATTCTGTCCCTTTTTTTTTCTTTTTTTTTTTTTTGAGATGAAAAGCCACATGTGATAAAGTGTTATAGAAATACTGAGCAAGCTTCTCTGTCCAGCGAGTAAAACCTTGAGGCTAGAACTGACTGAATCATAACAAATGTTTCACTAACTGCCGAAATATCTGTGGGAAGCATGACCTTGTTGGGTAACTGAGCACATGCAATTTTGAATAAAGTCAGCAATGTCATATCTATTACTTGAAAAAGGTTGAATAAAATGCTGCAATGTATCAACCCTGTTCAGGCTACATGGAGTAAGGGGGTAGTTCAAGCAAATGTGAGGGGGAAAAAGAAACAACAGAAAGGGTTCAGTGGAAAGGATTTTGTTGAGTCTGGGGCCTCGACTAGAGAGGAGGCGATCGTGACAGAGTTTATAAACTGCAGGAGATAAAGATGCTGAATGACCCAAGGATTATGGGTCATTCTGGGTCAGATTAATGAGTCTTTAAAAGCATAAGCCTTCTAACAATTTGCTTATATATATATATAATATATATATAATAATATAATATATATATATAATATATATATATGTGTATATATATTTACACATGTAACTATGCATAATTTTTATCCTTAGGCCTTTCTGAACTTGTTTCTGATCAGGGCATGTCCCCAAAGAGTAAACTTTAATTGTATGCTTCTCTGTAGTTAATTGCTTTATATTGTATTTTCTCTCTGACCTGATGTTGCCCTTACTTTGGGCAATTCTCTGTTTCTTTTCATGCCAAAAATCACAATGTATTTAGGTATTTAAAATGAGATTTTCCACTCTCTCAGAGAAGTATTTTTCTCAGTGTGGATTTTTCTTTGCTCTTTGTGCAGATAGAGCTTTTGGTTACTGATAGCCCCAGCATAGTTTTCATGTTCTAGGCAAGTTTACTTGATTAACTCTTTAAATAAAATGGTTTTGTGAAATCCGTATTTTCTAGATTTGGTATATATTTGTGCTGGAGGTGTATTAAATTAATTTAAGGTAAAGGTTTCAAGAGTATATGATAGCCTTGCTCTGTATTGTATAGTAAACAAGTTCAACATCCAAAAATCTCAGTCTAAGTAACTTTTCCATGTGAAAATTAATATTCAAGTTATCCTGCATGACTCTTTTGCCCCTCTCTTGCTCTATCTGTAAAACTAAGCCCAGATAACCAGAACTTGGCACATGTGTTTGGCAGGTAACAGTGAAAAACAAACAGAAGCCAATGACTGAAGTTTGAAAAGATGATGAACAGGAATTTGCAAGAAAATTTGTTTGAAGAACATTTGTCTGATGTATTAATCTTGTGTTGTAGATTCCCAGATATTGTAATCAATATAACTCCCGTTGTTAGTATTCGCTCACTGCATATGATGATCTAACTCATTTATTTTATTTCATCACCTTAGTAGCATAATTTAGTAATAATATATTTATTATAATTTATTATAATAATTTAAATTACATTTAATTCAGTTCACAGTATGAACTACATTTAAGAATGGTAGGTGCCACTCCTGTTTACTGTAAACTGGCACAGCTAAGAAACCAAAGCTCTTGTCTCCTAATCAATAGTATATGTGTATAAATGTATATGTCTAATGTGCCAGATTCTAAGGGAAGGTTTTATCTGAAACATAATTGCAAAGGGACTGATGTCCATTAGGTATCTTTTAATTCTGTTCTTTCAGGATGAAGCAATACATAAATTGCCAAAGTTTCATTTCCTTAATGCATTTGCCTTTTAGATATTAAATGTGGAGCTCTTTTTTATGCTCTCCTGAGAGCAGCAAAAATACAGCTCTAAATTTATGCTGTTAATGCAGGAAACTTGAGGCATAAATGAGCAAAATTATTGGTGTGACAGGGGTGCAGTTTTGATTGCAGAGTGAAATATTGCAAGAATAGTAGTTTTAAAGCATGAACATGAGGTTGCAAATACAGCAATTCCTTTTCTTAAAGTCATTGCCTACCTAAATATTGTAGTTGCACAAATAGCTCTGTAGCACAAAAATGGCAGGACTTCAGTAGGAGCACTGGAATGTAAAGTGTACAGATATTTTAGTACAATTTCTAAATGCCTTAGAGGGCAAGTTCAACAAATTGACTCTTTGTATGGACATGAAGTAAGGAATGTTCAAGCGCGAGGAACTGTTTGAACATTTTTGATTTAAAAAGACCTGTCTGAAAGACTAAAGATTAAAAACGTCTTTATGAATACTGAAATTTTTGTATGCATGTATTTATGCAAATAAGTTCTGTTGTAGATGTTTAGCATGCCTTGAGGCTTTTTATAGTACTGAAAAATACGTACCTTACTTGGCATCAAGATCCCGTGATTACAACTGAGCTGGTGAGCAGTTGCATGGTACTGCTACCACCAGTTTCACATCCTCCTCTTCTGGTGCAATCTCTAAATAATAACAGCTAGCTCTACTCCAACACAGACTTTCCAAAAATAGGAACCAAGTACATGTATAATACTTCTAAAATGAAGGAATAGTATGGATGTCCTTAAAGGAGAAAAGATGGATCAGGACGTATAATTATTTATTTACTGTTTATTCATCGCTCTAACCTCTTTTTTTAGTTGATCCAAAGAACTACTGTTTTATATCATGTAGTGCTGTAAGTCTGTTTTAAATGATTGCTCAAGAATGAAAGATTTGGATACCTTTAAACTGTAACCCTTAAACCTTTAAATGTTAAAGTCCTGGAACAAAAAGCAAAAGCAATGTTCAAGATCCAGGTAGAAGCTAGGTACACTACAGACCAGGATACCTATGCCTAGAGTTGGCTTAGGGGAACAAGGGCTTCTGAGCTGGGACTCCAGCAGAGCCCTGCTCAGCCTGAGCTGGGCTCACCATGGGGCTGCAGCTGAAGGCACGAGCTCGGACAGCATGGAGTACCACCAAAGTGCACAGGTGTAAGGTTAGGGGTAACATACCCAAGTTTGTGATGCTCTCAGGGGAAAGAGGACTGAAGCTGCCCCTTGTGTGTGTGTCTGGAATTTTTTTTGCAGACTTTTGAGAACCTTTTCTGAAAAATGTAAAGCTGCCAGAGTTTCAGTGCCTGCCTGCCTGCTGCTAAACTAAGGTAAGCACTAGGCTTCAACATTGCTGTAATGGTGGTGTTGTAGCTGTGTGTTAGCTGCTTAGATGCTGAAGTACATTTGGGACACATTAAATACAGTAGAGCCAGATGGGCAAAAGAGGTGATTTTCCCATTATGTTTAGCGTTTGTGCAGCCTCACCTCCGAATACTGTGTGTAGTTCTGGGCTCCGCAGTATGAAAAGGATGTTAAGGTCCTTGAAAGGACCTTGTTGAATTCCTCCCCAGAGGAGGGCAACAGAGCCAGCCAAGGGCAGGAGGGCACGTGCTGTGAGGAGAGGCTGAGGAGGCTCGGGGTGCCCAGCCTGGAGGAGAAGAGGCTGAGAGGCAATCTCGTGCATAGGCAGGTGCCGGGCTCTGCTCCCTGAGCACCAGTGGCACCAAGCTGCGATGGGGGAGCTCAGGCTGGGCAGGAGGGGGCATTGCTTTCCTGTGAGGGTGGCCAAAGGCTGGAGCAGGCTGCCCAGCGAGGTGGCTGGTGCCCCATGCCTGCCAGTGTTCAAGGCGCATTAGGACATTGCCCTCAGTAACTTCTAGTGAGCCCCAAAGTGGTCAGGCAGTTGGACTCGGTGACCTCCAAAGGCCCCTTTCCACTGAACTGAACAGAACCATTCCATTCCACATTTCTTTAGATTAGATTCTCCTCATTGTTTCTTTAATGTCAGTGAATTTATAACTGGCATAACAGGTGATAAATTCAGAGTATACTCTCTTATTAGAACATTAGCCTACTTCAAGATTGTCTGGAGGTTTGCAAAGAATCTTTCAGCGTTTTTTTAGCAGAATTAGAAATTCCTCAAGTATTATTAAAAAATACTGTCCATGGAAAGAAAAATGATCTTAAATTTAAATCAGATATGAGAATAATGTAAGGAAGGAATAGAAGGAGTATAAAATCTGATCTACGCCTGAATCTTCAATAAGCCTTACAGAAATGGGAACCTCTGTGGAACATCTTCCACAGCAGCCCATAATTAGATCTCGATATCCTACAGTAGCCGGTAAAATGACAACTGGGTATGGGGAAAGAACAGTGGGAATTCCAGATGCGATTGGAAGAATATGAAGTCAGTTCAATATAGCACAGAAAAAAATCCTTCCTGTTTGAATTTCAGATTTTGGATTTACTGCTAAGTTCAACATGATGCAAATTAACTTTGACAGAGGCATGATTCAGAGACGTTATGGTCTGTGGAAATATTTTCATTGCTTTTATTAGACTTTTGATCACAATCTTCAATGTAGACTTTGCATGGGCTTAAGCATTAGCTTGCAGTAACTTGCTCATTGTTTCTGTTATTTTTAAGTACTCTGGAAGTCAGAAAATAATCTACATTTGATTTCTATTATGCCAGATAGTAGCCATATCAGTTAATTAGCTATCAGCTGAAATTCTCTTGCTGCTACAGTGTAATTGTTTACCATTTTTAGATTATTCTTTTAGATTAATTATTTAAATGTATCTAAAGTAAAGTGGCATAGGGAGAGATTTTAGATCATTTCACTAAATGTTTAGCAGGCTAATGGAAGGTTGAACTCCAAAATTAGCTCTGCTAAGACTTCTGCAAAGCAACAAAAATTACAGAGTAAATAACCAAGTGCTCTCTCTGCCTCTAGTTTTCATTTTGTCATTTATCAATGAAGCTGCATTCAGAAAAGGTGGCATTTATTTATTTTTAATTCAGTCTGCATTTATGTAGATGACTTTCTGATAATAGGTCTACTAAAATGATTCTGAGTTTAACATAACATATAGCACTACATTAAATGTGTATGAGGCAAACCATATTTATGATCTCCTGTTTTACAGAGGATATATTGATGTGCTACCTCTTATTGTTGAGATTTCATAATTCTGGCCTTGGGTTACATTGGTGTTATACTTACAACACAGCTTATCTGTGTGTATCTACCTTTTTCTCAGCCGGGTAGATAAATGTATATTTGATAGATCCAGTATGCATGTTTCTTGGCTGCTGAATACAAAGATCTAAGTTCACTAAGTTGGATGTTAGTGCAGTTCTGTTTGAACAAACTCCATGAATTCAGAGCAACTGTGAGCTCAGATTGGGCATTTGCTACAGTTAACGAGTGAAACAGCAAAATGGAATATAAAGATATGGAATTACAAGGGCTGAATTTTGCAGTTTTAATGGCTTACCAGAAATACCCCCATAATTACCAGGCTTTTTAGCCCTTGCCAAGCCCGTCACCTAACACTTGAGAAATAGAGGCTTCCAAGCATGTTGGATACCTGCCCCGTTTCTAAGGCCTGTTATTTTCAGGGGGCATTGCACACCCCCAACTATGAGCGAGGAGGAATGCATCTGGGAGTACATATGTGCCAAGGCTCTGACAGGATGGTGAAATAAAACCTCAGTTTGCCACTTTGGCTTTCCAAATTTTAAGTGATTTTTGAAATTAATTTTTTTTAAGTGCTTCTTTCTTAAGGGGTTTATTTAAGAGCTGACTGGGAGTATTCATTATTCATGCTATGTATTAAACGGCAGCAAAAAAAAAAAAAAAAAGTGGTAATCAAGGCAACTTGATTTAGTATAGATGTATTACAGAGCATGAGCAGCTGAGGAGAGCTAACAGCTCTTTCACTACCTCTTCCAGACCAGATGATGGAGCAGTGCTGCTGCGTCCAAGCCGAGTACGTCAACCCCGGGAATGAGAGCTCCTGGCAACAGCTCCAGCGTTGCAAAGACAGAAAGAGGAAATGGGGGACAGGAGGGCATCCAGGTACAAAAAAAAAATCTTTCTCCAATCTGTCTTGCTCGCAACTATGTTCAACTGTTCTTCACTAAACTAACGTTTAGTACAGTTCTGCTCACCCTGCAGAGTATGTTTAGAAGACTTGCGAGCATAGCTATTCTGAAGGTTTATAAAATCTTCTGATTTAGTATGATTACGGAGCTTTCAGTTTTCGGTTACCATATCTAAATCCATTCTGGTCTGACAGTGAATGAAGTCTGTTCCTGATGGAGTTGCTTCAGAATTTTTTCTGAAGAATCCTTCATACCATTTTTTTTTTTTTTAAGCAAAATATGGAGGTGTGTAATATATAGCACAGCTCAATATTTTAAACTAAAGCTGGAAACCTCTATAAGAATGTCATTTTTTTCTTTTTCCATATCAACAAGAAGAAAGGCCAAAATAAAGGAAATTATGTAGGCATAAGAACTATTTCCAATAGAAGTTGGTGCTAGTAATGAGGAAGGAATTCATTAGCTATCTGAGCATACTTAGCTAACATCCTTACCAAGCACACTCAAAATATTGTAAAGAAAAAATGACATTATTTTCATCTATGGCTTAAAGTTGAAGAAGTATTATTAAGGCAATTTAAAATGCTTATATTAAAACTAAAATGATTTGATATGCAAAACTAAATGTGCCTGGACCTATTGGAAGCATCATTCTAACTCCTGTTAAATTCTGCAGAAATCTGATGTTTCAAGATGGCTGGAGGAAAGAAATTTAATTTTAACTTTAGAGAAGGTCTGAAAATTTCTCACTACCAAGTTAAGAAAAAATGGTAATGAACGCAAATGTATGTGTCATAAGAGAATGAGTACTCATAAAATGAAGCTGCTCACAAGAAAATACTATTAAGGCATTAAACCAATGAAAAAACAACAGTATAGAAGAAAGGGCTGCTTAAAGGTTGTGAAAGGTCATACAATCCATCTCTGCCTGAAGGAAGGATAGAAGACTACCGCCTTTAGGGCAGATCGTTAAGGCAGTACGCTTTTATATCTTACTGAAGTTACTTAGGCAGAAAAATTTAAACCTTTCCAATTGAAGCAAGCAAGGCCTTCTGTCCTTTCCTCATCCTTTCGATACTGATAGTGACTTATTTGCTCATCTGTGTTAGCAGGCAGCTGAAAAGGACATAATGGAAGAGAAGGGATCCACGCTAGTCACAAACAGGCAGCCTTATGCATCAGCACCAGAGCTGCAGTGGCACAAAGCAAGGCAGGTTTGCCCCTTCTGTCCAGCAAAACAATCGCTTTATTAGTCTTTACAAAAAAAAGTCTTCCGTAAGTATATACTCTACCCGAGTCTTGGCAAAACTTTTTGTTGTTGCTTCTGAATATCAGTGTCTTTTCAAGATGTTTTCTAATGTAGTTTTCTATCAGATACCTAGAGTTTCTCTATGGCTTTGCACTGGTACTTGTCATAGTTTCCATGTAAGCAGCCTGGAGAGGATGGCAGAAATGTCTCCCAGATGAAGCTTTTGGCAAATATGCCATACTGGCACACACTTCTTTTCTTGCCATCATTTTCTCAGGCCAGATATTTGAATAATATATTTTTCTCTTGCTTTCCACATTTTCCTCTTTAGAAATGTCATTGTCAAGAGCAATTAATTGCCATTCTATGCAAATATGAGAAAGTAATGATTTGCATTTCTGTTCCTTACAGAATTCCTCAGAGCAGCAGAGATGGCAAGCAGGATACTACAGAAAGATAGGGAGACCAAGATAAAACAGTGGCAATTTCCCAGCCAGAGGAGCCTTCCAGCTTAGCTAGTAATAAAGACGAAGTCTAGACATGTTTCTAATAAGGCAGTATTAACTCACCATAATTATTTTACCTTAAGGTAGTGCTCATTCATCATCATGGCACTGCTATAAATAGAATATCATTGCTTCACATTTTCCAATAAATCCAATATATTCTGAGATTAAGTACGGCAGTGAAGTTTGTGATTTCAAACAGTAACGCATAGCAGTTGCTATTTACCAGAGAAATCCCTCTTAATGAATGAAGTATTAGGGTTTAGTGATGATTTGAGATTCAAAAGAGACCGCATTTTCTCCTGAAATTGTAATTAATTTACTTCCAGTATATCTAGGTCAGTGCAGTTGCTCAGTCTACATGGAAAGTTGACTACTGTCTAAATTATCCCACTCTTAAAGAAGAAATCCACTGCATAGCACAGAAAGCTTTTCATTATTGTATCTCCTCCCATCACATAATTTTACAAAGCCTGATTGGGCAAACTTGCAGAGAAAACAATGTCTCATTTCCATTTAAGTAATCTTACTAAAACCAAAAGGAAGACTTAAAAAGCCATTACTCTGTTAATTATAGCAATTTATTCAAAAACGATATAAACGCAAACATCTGAAAATTTTAAATATATTGAGTATGAATATATGTATTCTGGAATTCCATTTAAGTTCCGTAAAGTTCAATCTTGTGCGTTACACCTGTAGTAAAAGATTAGGGTTTCCTTTTAGTTGTTATGGCCTTTGTCTAGTGGTTTTGCGAGCAATATGCAAATGTTTGCAATACTATGAAATCATGGTATAGACTTGCTTTATTTGCACTGTTTCTCTTCATCTCACTCTCTTCAGCTTCTTTGATTCAACTCATTGGATCATGAAATCTTAAAGATCATGGGAAATATGGGCTGTGTGGTCCAAACAGGACAACATTTAAAGACTTTATGAGAACTGAGTGGCATAGTTCATCCTTTTCTTAAAGGAATCAAAAAACAAATAAAAGGAGTAGCTTACAATTATAGACAGAAGCCTTGCAGAGTAAACAAACATGTCATAAAAGTAGGGAAAAAATGTGCACTTTCCAGGGTGAGAGTTGCAGATAAGGTCCTTGTTTAGGTAGGAGAAGCTGGCGTAGCAGAGGTGCAGCAGTTTCCATTAGTCACTTCATCATATAGGTGAATTAGATTCAGAGATGTGGTTTGCAATTGATGTGGGCATCTGAAAGGGTGCAGGCTTTGTTTTGTCCACAGCTGAGCTGTGCGGCCAAACTATCACACAGCAGGTGGTGGGTGATATGCTGGTGGCATAAACCACGGCCAATTACTTCATACAAGAAATACAATATTCCTTCAAGAAATTGCATTTCTCAGAGTTAAAACAGATTCCTCTGAGATCTGGCTGAAGTCATTCTCCAGGATCTTACTAACACCATGATCTAAAGGCCATCTCAACGGGTTTCTTGTTCCAGGACCCCTTTGATCCTGATCCCCTTTTCAGAGAACTACAGAGCTGGAAACCCATTTAAACTTTTCATTTGGAATAGCAGTACTCAGCTGAACTGACATCAAAGTAAATTGGCAAATTGGCTGTGGATTTGTATGCAGTGCTTTCACATGTGGGTCACTCAGGGAAATAGCGTGGCCTTGCTCAGCAGGCTCCTAGAGGCTGCCACTCTGCTATGCTGTGCTGACAGTAATTTAGATGTATTGTGCTTCTGGGTCCTCCTTATTCTCCTGCTCCCAAAAGACATGATTGCCAGTGGAAAAATATTCAAAACCATTTTTTTGAAGGTGACTTGAGACTTCAAAAGCTCCTCATTGCCAAGCTGCTGAGCTGCTTGCTTTTCTAAGGAAGTCAGCAGAGACCAGTGCTATAGAATAAGTAGCAGGTAGGCATAACGAGACCATTGCCTGCAATAAATGCTATACAGGCAGAAGAAATGCTTAGGCATGTATGTAATAAAATCCTATAACTCGGACAGGGAATTAGTAGAAATAAATAGAGTGGTAAAAAGAGAACAACGCACAAATGCATAAGTGGAAAGGTGGATCCTGTTAAAACTTCTGCCTCTAATCTATCTGTACCTGGGTTATTTGTCACTTGGTATAAATGTACATGTTACTTAATATATTGTCTGTGTATCAGATTTAAGTAACATTTTGGACTGTATTGCATAAATGATATTATGGTTTTACTTGCATCATCAGTGTTTTAGCATTCCTGCTTGGATGTCATACTGCAGTTTGTCAACCACATGACTTTCTTCCATCATTTGTTTTGTCATCAGTGGAAATTAATTTTCTTGTGTCCTGCCCTCCTTATCACTGTTAGACAAACAGACAACATCTGCTGTGTAGTGACTCACTGAAAGAAAATGAACATTCCCTCTTACAGCAAGGTGACATTAGCAACAATAAATCTTCCCATGACCTATCATTTAGTAGTCTATCATTTTAGTAGTCATTTATATTATCTGTCATTTAGTAGTCATTTCACAGTTATGTATGAAGAGCTGTGAAGTCTCCTATGATTATCTAAACACAGGTTAGAAAACATTGGGGGAAACAGATGGTTGTTTTTAAGGGCTTCTCTTGTATGTATGGAGGTGCTGGGGATCTATTCCACATCTTTCAGAATTATTTCTGCATTTACACATGCTATTTAAACTAATACATTAAAATTAGGATTTAAAAATAATAGGTATGTTTTAAAAAATTCTGGAAACCTACAGCTCTTATTGAGGTCAATGAAAACTTTGGGGTACCAGGCTTTTCGAAAAGATTACGAATGTCTTCAGGCTTTAGTGGAAAGGGGCTCTAGAGTGCAGCCATTGCTTGTCTGCTGCAGCAATTACTAACAGAAAAAAGTCTGTGCCAGCTCACAGGGAGTACTTTTTCTGTTCTAATATATACATCAATTTACACTGAAGATTCTGTTCAAACTACTAGTCACGTAAATGTTATTCGGACTATATGAGGTAAGTGACTAACAGAATAATAGTTATTATTATACTGGAGCTGCAAAATTCCCGTTTGATGGGATGTGACCAAGAAGTACTTGAGAGCTAAGGAGCTCTGTCATAATAAACAAACAAACCCATTTTTGCATCTCTCATTGTATCAACACATCTTTGGCTCACTCTCTTTAGAAAAATCTAGTGTTTCAGAATCCTGGCTTCAAAAAATCTTGTTAACTTCCATATTTTTGGCAACTTTTAAGACCAGTTACAATTCATTACCAAATATTTTTCAAATGCTAAGACACATTTTATAGAAATGAAACAACTTTGATATTTGAGTAGCAGTGCTATCAAAGACTAATGACAACAGCTAGTTGTTTAGTTGCTGCTATAAACTAGTTGCATTGTGGAGGGGGTTAAAAAATATATATATTTGGGTTTATTCTACAATGTTGGGTAATTGTGCATGTCATTTACAAAAGGCACTTCAGCAATGTTGCCCTTGCATTCAAGAGTCAGATCTAGAGGAGGCACTGAGGAGGAAGAGCTTGTTCTGCCTAACTGCCCATCTGCTACATAGCAACCTCTGGATGCATCTCAAACAAGGGAGTAAAGCTTGGAGTGTTTCTCTAAACAGGCTCAACCTGCAAAATGGCATCTGCCCTGTGACAAGCTGTGAGTCTATTCCAAAGCTATTCAGAACCCTAAAACTGCTTTTGAAACAGAAGATAAATGAAAACATAAAAGGAAGTTATTTGTACCATTTGCGTGACAAAGTGAATATGAGAGAGCTGGTAAAATATTAGTGGAAAGTAGGTAATACAAAATACTGCACTAGAGTTATTGTAGGTCTTTCATTTCTGTGCAAATGTTAGATGTTTGATTTGTTGTTTAGTTCAACATTATCACTGGTATGTGTTTAATCCACAGTCCAAAAAGTCGATAGGAAGCTCTACAGTGTCTCAACTGTTGGTAAGAACTCACCTAACTGTTAAAGCCACAGAAGTTCTTCCCTCTGTTTGGATAACAATTTGGGGGTGTAATAGCTGGAGGGTGGGTTCATTTGTATACATTCTTCATTATCTCCAACAGTTCAAAACCACCTGGTTTACTAATGCCTCTGTTGATATTGCTTTAGCACGACTTGTTTGCGTTTGACCTAATATTCAAATTTAGTCCAGAATTAGTGCAGAAGTGTGTGAAGTTTGTGCAAATCAAATCCAGTTATTCTTCTCTGAAGCCATCACTGAGTTCAAAGCTGTGGACTGAGATGTAAGCACAGTCCCTCAGGTATGTGGACATGCTTTTTTTTGTACCCATATTAGAGATATTTTGCCAGGTAGTGATGGGAAGGAAGAGTTGACAGGGGAAGGAGATCCTGGGTGTAGAAAGAAGTCTTTGGTGAAGTTGTGCTTATTGTTTGCATGTGTATCTAACTGGTAATAGTACTTAGCTGTTTTCTTGTTGAAAGTTAAAATGACATTAGCGTGTCATGGTGTGTAGGAAAAGATTTTGACACAGCTGACTAAAAGACATGTGAAATGTGAATTTCTTAATTGCTTATAGTCACTAAAAAGCACAACTGATGTGCCAGTGTGGTACATCAATTCAGACTGTGCAGACATGCTACACTGTATTGCAACACCTGAGATGTTCATTTCTATGTTTCATGTCTAAACGAGCGCAGGAGGTCAGTGGAAGTGCTTTGGTAGAGGCAAAAAAAATCCTTCTATTCCTTTACCAAAAATTGTTAAAAAATTGATCGTTGATTAGAAATGTAACTACATACAGTAAACCTATGTACAGGTGGTGTTGCTGTTGAACCTTAAATACTTTAAGGACTTCTCAAAAACAATTGTTTCTTCCCCTGTTTAGCAAAAGCTTCATCAGGCATAAACTGTCAGTATCCCAACATTACAAGGCTTAGCTGCTCATAGAAATATTGGAATACATGCCGAAGGAAACATATGGCTTTGCAACTTGGGGAGGGAGTTATTTAGTAATAGAATTTTATTTAGAGATTGCTCATTAATTCCTTAAATCAGCTTTTGGTTACAAGTATTTACTTAAGTTTATACAACATAAATTGCATACAACTACTGCTCAAATTATTCATTATGAATAATGTATTCGAACAAATACAGGCCTTTAATGTGTTTGCAGCTGATTTGTAGTCAGTTCATAATTTTTATGTCTGCGCTCATTTTTTCAAGTTGTTTACTAGTTTAGGTTAGAAATGGGATTTTACATAGCTCCAAGTATTTTCTATGCAGTTTTCAGTCCGTATGATTTATTGCCACAGGTGCTTTTTTCTCCCTCCTTGACAGTCTCTGTTAGTCCACCTGCCTAACAGCCTCCTGAAACATTTACTGTGCAGGTAATGGAAAAAGAAGTGTAAACTGCTGGAAAAAAAAGTTATTCTGCTTCAAATCTTTTTCTGCAAAGATTAGTTCATGCAATGGCTGCATTATCATCTAATAAACTCTTGTGCATTCCTCTTATATGAAAATGCCATGTGTCCAAATATTCATGACTTAATAATCATATGCATAGTTTGGCATAGTTCATATAAAAGAAGTAGAATGAACTGTGAGAAATATCCCAGAACAAAATGCTTTTATTAAAAAGTCATGTTTTCTGAAACAGGAATGTTTCTTTCAGATCCGTTTCTGAGAAATGGCTGGAAGCCCTGCTGATTCTGGACCCGGGCATCCTGGTGCAGCCCTGCTCATCCTCACCCTTGTGATGGACCTTTTGAGCCCGAATGGACCCAGGTAGTTCTCCTGATTCTTATAACGTATCGGTTTCAAATCATGGTAGTGGAAGTTTCTGCTCACTGCTCAACCCCTTGTTCGTTTAATCAATGAGTGCTAGCTATATGCTATGCTGGGGAAAGAGCTGTGATTAACATCGCACATGCTTTGTCCTGGAGTGATACAGACTTGCAGTAATGCCACTTCAGCAATCAAGAGCAATCAAGTCATAACGCGCAGCCAGGGAGAGCTGAGCGTGGAAGCACTGTCTAAGGTAAGAGCTCACGGTTCTAGCTCCCTGATGTGCGTCTGATGCATGCCCTCATCTTCGGCTGGGCTCAGGTCTGGGGCTGTGCAGCTACAAGTGCAGTGCAGCCTTCCTTTGAAAGCTGTGCAGCTCTTCAAAGCTTTCACATGAACTTCTGAAGATCTTAGACAGAAACGTGTTCTGCTACTTTTATCTGTGCTTTGCTTAGTACTGTCGTGGCTGTCTTTACTTACACTTGAAAGTTATTTTCCAGTGCAATTTTTGTCTCCTACTGGAGAGCTAAGCCACTTCTTAACATGACTAGCTAAAAAAAAAAAAAAAAATTGCCTGTAAGGGTGCTGCCTATTAATATGCCTTGTAATTAGTATGCTCTGGATCCATGGTCGAAAGGCAGAATTCCAGTTAACTTCTTTGGCTCGTAGGAGCTCCTCACAACGTGAGCTGGGGGAAAAGCCAAATGGTGGGGGGCTCTCAGCTCTGTTCCCCAGCCCTGAGAAAAATGACTCATGGATCACTTTCTGTGGATCAGTGGCCATGATCCTCTGCTAGGAGACTTTGTTGCCAGGACAACCGTTGCCAAGACAGACTGGTTTTCCTTGGGAACAATTCCACTGTGTTATTTCTATACAGCAAACCTTCTCCAGTATTTACTGTTAGACCCATGCGAGAAGCTCTTGGAGTTTCCAGGTGGAAACTGAGAAACAGTAGGAAGGGCAAGTGACTCTAACCACCAAGAGGGAGCTTGCAATCTCACATAGATCTGCACAAAGTTCACGGTCTCTCGGAATGTGCATGCACTCTGCAAATATGGGCCCCAAAATATCAAAAGGAATTCCAAAGCTTACAATTCTCTTCAGCAACATTTAGTTGGGAATAGATGAGGTCTTTAGGGATGTTCTGTATTTTAGTGCATAGCTATAAAAGTTTTCATGATTTAGTACAGAGGCTGTGATCAGCACCTTGCGTGTGCTGAAAGTGGCAGATTCCACCACCTCACCCTGTCTGTGAAAAGCATGTGCTTTGTAGAATTACTGGCATGCCTTCAAAAGAGGACCCTGTTCCCTTTGAAATTGCTTGTAATTTTATATCACCTGAAAGATTGCCTTTGGTTCACTTTATTAAAAGTATAGTGTTACTATATGCAAAGTCAATAATCCTTTTTGATACAGAGGTTCCTAAAGTTTATGATTCAAAACTTGACCATTCTGGTATTGGTTTCCAATTTTTGCATTAAATGATTCTGGTTTAAGGAGAAAGTTTGATTATGGTATAATATTAGATGATATTCAAGTCAGTGGATGTAAAGTAGTTAAATGAATAAGCTACTCTCCCGAGTACATATGCATATTTAACACTCTTGTTGCTGTCCACCAGAGGTCACTTCCTGGCCACTTTATTCATTATCGACTGTGCTTTCAGTTGAGTGGTTAACCTCTCTTGTTCTCCCTTGTCGTAGACTTCTGGATCAGCTGTGCAAATGCAAGTCCTGAAAATCCTGCTAATGACTGACTCGTTTCTAGAATCATTAAAAGACAGAAAGGCAAGATCCTGCTGAAACAGGAAAAGTATTTAATTGATCTCATAATCACACCTAAGACACATCCCTGAGTGTCTAATCTCAGTAACTTCCCCATGCTTTGCAAGCTTTACTGTGCATATTAAAGAATTTTCAGTACAACCAGACACTATTGTGTGCTAGCAAATCTATGTGAAATTATATCTGGATTTTTATCTAAATTGTCACAAAATCTTTCTCAATGTGCACTTAAATTGAGAAGTAAAATGTATTTACGGCTTCTGATACTTCAACAGTATGTGAGTTTCATCTGTCATGTGCTTGGAGAGGCCTGTGTTTGACAAGTTTTTCTTTCAGTACAGAGAAAAACGTCCAGAATTCTTTACTTGACTTATCAATTAACAAACTGAGCAACTCATCTTACAGGAGTGGCATTCTACATCATCTTTTGTAAGTAAAGTGAAAATCTGGAAATTAGACATGATATTTTATGAGCTGTAAAAGCGTGGATGCTTTTTAGCTCAGGTAGATGGAAGCTTAAGCAGCTAATATTCAAAAGAAAAGGAGGCACTCAGTATGTGTGTTCTTAGCAATCTGTTCCCTGTGTGAGGAGGTGCTATGTGAATTGTGAACTTTGTCTGAAACCTCAAACACACCTGAACTTCCTCTAAGTGAAGAAAATTGTTTGTTTTTGTCTGGTCTGCTTCAGATTCATCTTACTGTCTTACTGCTTCTCTAAAGACTATGTTCAGTCTTGCTAACTTTGAACTATAGACCAGCATCTCTATAGAGTCTGTTTTTAATTTAAAAAACAAAAACAAAAAAACAGAAGTAGTTTTTGGTTTATAAGCATAGGTCCAGACTAAAATGCAATCATTTAAAGTTTAAGGGAGGAGGAGTTGCTATCAGTTTTGTACCTAGTTTCCTGGCTACTTGGCCCATGATAGAAAAATAAATAAAGGAATATCTGGTTATCATTAACACCCACTGGAAACTTGCTGGGAATGACTTTTTTAGGTCTCTATTTTTATAGACAGACTCCAGTAACATGAACTCGGACTTTTCTACATGTTGATACTTATACTAACTGCTACAGTGAACAAAGGGTGAGACTACAATTTTAATCACAATATTATTCCTATTCCTACTTATCTGTGTTAATTGCTGTGGCATTGTTCCTAGTGTGTCCTGCTATAGAAATTTCCGTCTCTCATGACAATTGATAATTTTACCTTGCTCTTAATACATAGAGTGGGCACAGAACATCCAAAGATTTTACCATTAGTGAGGAATGACTCGAGGTGGTGGACCAACACGGGAAACAACTATTCATCCACATAGTCTTTGGGGCTGGCTGACAAGTGAAAAGAAATAGACTAAGAGCTTCGGCTCTGCTCCATCCTTCTTGCTGTGCAGAAGTACGGATGCATGGTAGGTTACACAGGCAAGGGATAAATCACTACTAATTCAGAAGAAGAAGATCCTGCACAGGACAGCTTCCACTTTACATCTTTCTAAGGGCTTTAATTAAGCTCTCTGTATGAGCACCTATTAAGAGTTGTGCTCCGTAATGCCTGGTCTGAGGTTTTTCTGAAACAAGGTTATTCCTAGAGTCTTGTTCTTCAGAACTCTTTAATCCTGCCTCTAGTTTTCTCCATGAAAAGTTTGAAATACTTTTTAAGCTCCTGGTTTGGAGATAAGAGCACGCTGTTGGTCTGACATCAAAGTGAATCAATGAGCTGGCTGTGCGTTTCTATCCACTGCTTTAGCCATATATTCCTTTGCAAGCCTCTAGAAGCTGTCACCCTTGCTATGCTGTGATGAAAATAATTGGATATAGCTCCCACTTCTGTTATTCCCATATGATATTGCTGCTGGTGAAGAGCACTCAAAACTGATGGCTCCAAAGTCAACTTTAAACTTCAAAAGCCAAGTGTTCTCACGTGCTGGGCTGTTTGCTTCTCCAAGGAAATTTGCAGAGAGCAGCACCATACATCAAAGAGCAGACAGACATAAGAAAAGACCATTCCCACAAAGAATGATATACAGAAAGAAGATACATTCAAGCATCTAAATAGTGAGGAGCTGAGTACTCAATTCTGGAGGAAGGGAAGTCTGTATACAAATAAGGCGATAGAAAATGAAATGACAAATTCCATGAAGAAAACCTTCTAATAATTTTGAATAATGAACCGCTTGCCCTTATGATTTTTATTTGTCACTAAATGCAGGAATTTACAATAGTCCCGTAGGCTTGGATAGTGCATAAACATGCTGTTGTGGTACAGCTTAGTAACATTTCTCCTGTGTGATAAACTACAGTTCAAAAAGATGCTTCACATGATACTGTTTGTTGTTCTGAGCAGGTGAGAACTGGGAGTAGGGAAATTGCTAAGAACCCTATCTACCACATGCTTCCACTTCTGCAGGCAAGGGACCTTCAGAGAATTGCAACAGGGATAAATAAACCAGAAAAATAAAACAGATGTTTTCATGGGTTACAAGGTGACAACATGAACCTTGGATGTCACATGTTGGCAGCAAATGGGTACCACATTCAGGCTCTTAGCCAAAATAGCAAAGGTTGGTATGGAAATTCCAGCTTCCTTTTTAAAGAAATACATCTCTAATTCCAAACTCCTGTTTAATGGTATTGGGTCTATAATGATTTTAGCAAATCACATCTGAAAAACAGCACTGCTCTGATTTGATGTTTTCATTTTATTTTTACTGACACTAAATTTATTCTAGCTCCTGAACAGAAAAGATAGAGATGCAGCCTGACAGGCTACAACATCTGTATCTGACTCAATCACATCGGAGAATATCAGCCCCAGAAACAGGACCTTAGGAACAAAATCACTCCTGCTGCTGCAGGTATGGAGATTTTGATTTGATTTTTGCAGCTGGAGATGTCAAACAGGGCTTCCTCACACAAGGTAAGGAAATTTTCTGCAAGCAGAGGTGCCAGAGACATCTCTTCCTCAAAACTGTATTTTGTTACTCATTTTGCAGAGCTACCCATGGCAATATCCCCCCAGACACACTATTTTTGCTACAGTATGTTTCATGTCTACACAATAGTACCATAATTGGATGGACATGCAAGCTCTACTGAGAATTTTAGCCTCATCACCAATTTGAAAATTAAACCATTGACTGAATAAAGGGGAAACATCTTGCAGTCAAAATGTTTGGTACCTGCAGGTATTCTGATTTTTTGTTGGTTGGTTGGTTGTACTGTAACACAGTCAATATCTCTCCAAGGCCATGCAAAGATCAAAGGGCTTAATCCCAGAATGTCATATGCAATGACACGTAAATAGGGTGGTAAGGTTGAAGTAGGCAATCACTAGTGTTGTGCAAGACAGAGATAAGCCAGTAAGCCACCTCTTCCCAAAATAAAGCACAAAATTACAGCTTTTAGTAGAAATGTAAGGGATTTTTTTCCTCTTGGCAGGCTTGTCCCCAAGATAAAAATCCAGCAAGTGTCTTTTCCAGTTCTTCTCTACTACGTTCTGTCACGCTGGCTGTCAGGAAAGCCAACAGAGTGATAAGAGTTTCACTGTGTACTGATCAGGTAAAGGTGCTGGTAAGTACAGCTCTCTTTTGCTCTGATAACTATTTGACCATACTGAGGCCCTGCAACCCTTGCAGGTACAGACATGCTGCTTAGAAAGGAGTTCTGTTGGCTGCCCTACCAGTGCATGACAAGCTATTGAGGAGGAATGTTAGCAATATGTGATCTGTCAGTTTAATTTCTGGCCCCTATAAATGTAATATATACTTTTGAGGAACAGTTTCCCAGTGATTGACTTAATAAGGCTGTCCTGTGCTGTCAAACTCAGATTTTGGGGCTGATGGCTCAGAGCTGTTACTGCTTTGACTAGGACTGGAGCAATGACTCCTAGCTGCCTTTTCCACGATCCATTCCCCACTGTTTACCTGCATTGGGTGAATCATGTCCTAAAGCACCTTTTATGGAGGAATGGAAGAATTTCCTGAGATTTATATCTTGAAATAGTATCTCCTATATCTACTCCAGAGCTAACTAGCTTCCTAAATATAAAAGAATTTTCATGACATCTTTCAGAGTCTGATTTTAATCTCTCTGCTGAGAAATTCTGCAACTGTGTAAGCCTCGGGACCCAAGGAGTGTCGTTACACCCACACTTAGTATGATCCTACATGCAGGATTCTCCATCTCCTCTAAATCTAAATATGGATTGCAAAATCTGTTTTTCCTATTTTATCTCCCTTAGATTTTTCAGAGAAATTTGGAACATTTTGCATTTTTAACTAAACTACTGTTGGTGCAAACTATCATTAATCTATTTGGGAAGTGACTTAGCTTCTAGGAAACCCTGCCTCCAATTTCACAAAGGTAAACAGGCACTTTGTATCTCCTAGAATAAAGAAATGGGGTGGTCAACTTGGAAAACCTGGGAGGTAAATAGGTTGTAGGAAGGACATAGGTTGGGCAGGTTAGTAGGCAAAAACAACAAAGATCTGTATGAGAGGGATTCTCTCTAGGGAAAGCACTTTTCTGTGAGCTTAGCATTTTGTTTTCAATTTTTCTTTTATTGGACCATTATTAGTATTTTTTTCTTACTGAGTTCATGGGAGACTGCAGTGATATCAACTTCCCTGGTACTGGATAATTAACATAGTATAAAAATCCAGCAGAAAGAAACCCATAGAGGGATGACAAGAACTGGCTTCATTCATGAAGCTGGCTAAAAAATATAAACTAAGATTCTAGCTTTGTTATATCGACCATCTAAATACTTTACCATATTTTATTTTATAATAGGCCATTGCTCCAGATTTTGATCTGAGCCTAAAAGTAGCAGCACAGAGAAGTATACAGAAAAGTAGTGCTTCTTAAGCTCTGCTTTTTCTTTTCTAATGATAATGTTCTCACAGTAATTAATATGCTAGTGATTACGCTTTGCATTGTACTTTATCAGATAAAACATGACTAGGGAGTCTGCTCTCCATGGGAAATTTTTCCTGAAGCTTAAACTAAAGAGAAATAATTGACATTATTACCAATATTCATGCTGGATTTGATTCCTTACCCTAATCTCTGTTAACCTAGCAGAACTTCCTTAAACTTGTTTGCTATTTTAAATTGACTGATAGAACTGGGAGAAAATAAAGTCAATTGACTTAGCACTCATTTACTATAAAAGTTTGTCAGCTTGTGTTTGCCGTAGGGTTTTTGTTTTTTTGTTGTTGGTTGGTTGGTTTTCAGTTAAACACAAAATGCATAGGACGTGATTGCATCGAATTTGGCTATCATATTAAAATGGAGGATAATTACAGTGGTGCAACTTGTCGAAACATCATGCAGAGCATGATGTTATTGCCTGTTACTATTCTGCTCAGAGAGGGCAGCAAAGTATTGCAGATCTGGAATCCAAGAGAACTTCAACTCTAAGGTGTAATACTGAGAAAGAAATGTATCTTATTAATGTACAAGGTGTGAAAGGAGAAACTGGGAGGCAATCAGATCATAACTACTTAAACACACATGAAATTTTTGTCCTGTTAAGCTGTGGATGTTTGCTGGCAGTGAAGACGTTATTAAGAGAAATAGATTAATCAGTAATAGATTTAGACATCCTGATAGCTGTGAACAGAAGCATCCCTGCAGAGATGCAATAGTTGGAGAGTTTAGGATTTGTCCCAAACTGTAATTGTGTGTGACTCGTTTGGCATAAAGAGAAATGTTTTAAGTTTACATATACAATGAAGAAAACATTAGAGTGGATTTGCAGCATGTGAGATGGATGACTGTTTCTATTAGGTATTTTCATTACACCTTGAGATTTTCAGATTCTTATGAGCTTGGCTGCTTCTCTTCTGTTTTTTATACATGAAATGGTTCAGGCACTATCCCCTGTTCTTGGTCTTTTGACTGAAGACAAGTATATTTTCTGAGCATTGTAGGCAACTCTTCGCTAGGCAACCCTTTAAAATGATGTAAATGGAGAAATTTGTGGTATGAATCTGCCTTATTTTTTGCAGATCTGTGGACCTAGCAATGACTCTCCTTCAGCCTTTCAGTGCCCTGGTACTTTGGATTTCACCGATGATGTTAACAAGTGCAGTTAACACAGATAAACCTGAAGAGAATAGGTATTCCTGCCCGGTAATTCAGTGCAGTGCTCCTGCGGTCAATGGTTTACCAGGCAGAGATGGAAGAGATGGTCCCAAAGGTGAAAAGGGAGACCCAGGTACAGAGCTATGAGCAT
Organism: Anser brachyrhynchus; assembly: GCF_964034855.1. Taxonomy (NCBI): domain Eukaryota; kingdom Metazoa; phylum Chordata; class Aves; order Anseriformes; family Anatidae; genus Anser; species Anser brachyrhynchus. Next base: position 12,338,040 of record NC_137700.1, read on the forward strand.
TTAGCAATACTTCATTTTTAACACTCTTTATCATCTCTTTAGTCTTATTTTATACTTCTTCCATTCCTTCATTTTTCTTTTTTAACGTTTCTCCTTTTTTTGTCCCATTAACCTTATGTAGGTTCTGTACAATTGCAGGAAGCTATCTATAAAGCACTTTCTGCATTTATAATTCTAGTCTGGATACCTGGCTTTTAAGAAATGAGTAATAATAATAATAAATAAATAAAAACCACATTTTCGCAACAGCCCATAAAACAGAGATGCAATGAGATTTTGATCTGAATGTACCATTTGTACTCTGAACCACTTACAGAGTTTCCTACAATACCATACTAAATTATGTCTGCTTTTCCTTTCCAGGGGCCGGCTCTCAAAACCAGAAATCATGCTTGCTAGAGTTGGCTACTAATCTGATGATCATAATTGGATTGCTTCAAACTCACTAAGTCCCAACAACTGAATTCCCCCAAGACATGATTTGTCAAACAATTGCTGCAAACAACAAACAGATCAGCAAGTGCTATCTGTCACACAATAGAACCAAGTCACCAGCTCTCCCAAGATGCCACATCATTTCAGTCCAAACATTTAATAAGTACATACAGAGTTGTATGCTTTCTTACCATATCCTGTGTTGTCAGGTGCTTACCACAGAGGTTGGCATTAGATAATTGCTTTTCAACATCAAAGCAAACTCTCATCAGTACCAATACCACTGCATATGATCTAAGACATAAAATTTCAGTGGTGTATATTGATATTCTGTATACACATTTTCAGTGCCACATATCCTCAGATTGCCCTCTGCAATTTCATAGTTGAAATAAGTAAATCCAGCACTACCTGTTTAAATAACTGTTTCAGAGGTATCCTTAACCTTTATTATGATTTAGCTCATTTTCTAGATAATATATTGTGATTTTATATTGTGATATTGTGTGTGGCTGGTTTTAGACCATGTGTACCTCTGCAATAACAAGTGTTTATTTCATTGGACTTTCATTGTCATAAATAGATGTAGTAAGGAATTTTCCATCGAAGTGATTTTTCATTGAAGTAATGGTGTAGTAATGGTAAATATGTTCCTAGCAAATGATTATTTCCACAGGAACAATTTTCTGGTAGAGGTGAGGGTAGTATTTGACCCATAATGAAAGATTTAAAGATTCGGACAAAGACGAATTGAAATGTTATTGATGACAATTACAAGTTAATATAGTGCTGTAGTCCCTTGGGGATGTTGCTAGATGCCACATTCCCCTCCTTTCCACTGAGTTAGGACTCCTGGCCATGCTCTATTTTTTGCTTCCTTGATGTTCAAGCTGCATATTGTATATTATTATTCTTTTGAGATAACATCTATCTTATTGTGGTTTTGTTTTTTTAATCTCCATAGAAAATGAATACCCAGCCTCCATTGTTTCTATGAAAAGCTGTCACTTTGAATTTGAGGCTAGTTTTGTGTCTTGTATACAAAACTCAAATATTGAATATTTCTCAGAACAAGTTCATCAAGAATAAAGTGCAGATGCATCTTACGGTGCTTCATAAAAATTTAAAATAACAAGTGAGTATTAAGAAATCATGGGTGACCAAGAAGTTATCTTATGCTCTGCATTATTTCTGTGGCTGCTAGGTGAGAATGTAGGGGCTTTACTTTGCTCTTGAAAAGCTTCCTTGAAGAGGAAAACTGACAGATGGCCCTACCCACATCATCTGTTTCCTGCTTATTTATCAACATTAACTGTTTTTTCCCAAACATATTCCATTTTATCCCCTATTCTCAGCTGGACCTTGCAACCTATCTTCCTAGGAGTGTCTTCTGTCTCTTTGTGCCTTCTGCACACCATTGCTTGTTGTTAAACTACTCCTGTGTTTGGCATTCCCTCCAAGCAGTAAGAAAACATGGTGGGAGAATTGTCTCAGAAAACAATAAAACCATTTTCTTTTAAATCAAACTCTAGGAGAAGGATTGAGAGGTCTGCAGGGTTTTCCTGGAAAAGCAGGACCTCCTGGAATGAAAGGAGATGTAGGACCACGAGGAGAGAAAGGACAAAAAGGAGAACAAGGAAGTAAGAAATGAAATTCTCATGTTTCTATAATCTAGTTTTCAATTTTTTATTATATTTTCCTTAAAATATTTGTGTTAATGTCTGATATTCTTATAACATCATTTGAGGGAAGGTGTGATTCACACAAGTGTGAAGAGCAGAAAGATAAACTGTCTGTTACTTAGGAGATGAGTTGCCCAATATAACTGGGGAAAAAAGTGCCTGGAATGAGTCATTACTTTATTGTCTGTGAATGAAAAAACAAACCCTCTGGCTCACATTATAAACAGCATTTTTCCTTTCATTCTTTGACTGATCGTGCGTTTTCTGCTTTACATTTAATTCATTTAAAATGTTTACACGTGTGTTTTGCCTTTGAGAACTGGGCTTTTCCAGCTGTATAGGGAATGACCTTGTCAACCCTGAGAATTCAAAGTTCACCCAAGCATCCATCGCACTAAGGGATGCGGCTCTCCCAGTGGCACAGTTTCCCAGGGAACAAATCTGCAATGTGGCCTGTGGTTTCTGCTCTGGAAAACAAACAGTTCTCTCACATGGCATCACATTACATCAAAGACAGTAGCTGTGTAGTCGTTTTAATATAAATTACTAAATAATACCATAAACTTCTAGTTGTAGCAACCGATGGCCTGCAGAGACAAGTAACTGCTTTGGAAACAAAACTCAAGGTTTTGGAAGATGAATTAAATAGATACAAAAATGGTAAGATACAATCATTCTTTAGTTTTCTTTTTGGCTTTGTGATATGATGGGCATGCTTGTGCTGGAGAAGGAACTGAAAACAGTAGGTTGAAACAAATATTGCAATTTTCTCTTGTGTTGCTCATGGGAGATGGTCATTACTTAAATGCTTTCTCACTGCATACTTTACATCCTTCCTGAACTGACCTGCCAAACTTCAAGGATCTCTTTGCCAACATACAGCTCAGGGGCTTTGTTACATGAACTGCGGGACCGGCTAATGTTCTGTGGTCATTTGTGCTTTAAGTGATGTGTTATCTCTCTCTCACTGCCTCAGTTCTAGACAGTTTTCTATGAGTAGACAGGGGTTGGGATGCTGTCTGTGTAAGCCTGGCTGTAAGTAATCTCTCAAGAGATACTGTGTGAAAATTTTCAAAGAATGTCTCATCCTTGCATTACTATACTGGTACAAATGCCGCAGTAGGAAAGGCACAGGGTCCATTACTGTTCTTAGGTTAATTTGGAAGGAAGTGGCACAGTCTACAATTTAGCACAGCATAAGCATCAGCAGAGGCAAGTCATGTAGCTCTGATCATCCTTCCAAGGGGGATGTCTTCCCTGCAGAAAGCACAACTTTGAAGCCATAGTTGTGTGAAAAGGCTGATGGTAACCTGAAACTGGGGTAAGAAGCTGCAGAACGTGGAGAGGCTGAACAGCTGGTAGCAGTAATCCCTTCAGCCATCTCCGTTTTCTCCTGTGCTTGTATATCAATGCCCTAGAAAAGGGTATCTAAAACAGGAGGTGAGCAGAGGTTCCCTTGCCCACAGGAGCATTGCGCTGTAACCATTCTCACAGTATCAGGGAAAATTTAACTATGCATATGTCACATTTTTTGTATAGTTGTTATAAGGTGGTGGACGGACTTCACACTGCTCCTGGAAACATGTTTGAGACAATAAGTTAAAATAACTTGCCTGTTACAGACAGCAACTGCGTTTCAAAAGAGTTATTGCAAGCCCTGTTTTATCTACTAAATGATCAAAAGCCTCACTTTCCATTGGTTTTTCATGAAAACCTGACAGGTGTGTGAGCTACAGATTCCTATCTCTCCTGAGATTATTTAAATTTTCAGGACAAATATTCGGTTGTACAGACTTGCTAAAGCTGTCCCTGTGTCTCCTCTTTCTGCTCTATTGCTTTAAACCCTGAATTTCATTACAGTCTTTCAGCTTTATTTTGTGTGATACCATGAATTTCTGTGATAAAGCTGATGGGTACAGAAGATCTCCTAATTGCAGCTCGGTTCCTCTTCATGAATTTTAATTGATCTCTGGTTTTTTGCATTGAAACCTGGCGAGCTATTTTGTCATGCTTGTGATTTACGTTAGAGCACGAGTTCCTTAAGTTCCTGATTCAAGAACCGTAATAATGCATGAACTGGGAACAAAAAATATTAAAACAGGACTCGTGATCCAGGTCTTGTGAAAATCCGGTTTTCTTAAAGCACAGATTTGCTATTTGCAGATATTTATTTTGTTTGACTTCCTTTGGATTCTGCCTACTACTGCAATGAGTAGTCTGTTTATAACTGGCGTTAACTATTTGCAAAGTACAACTGTGATATTATGGAAAATAACTACAGTTATATAATTATAGTTATATAATTATACCATCCTCAATTTATAGTATAAGTCTGTTTGGTGTTCATTTTTGTTTCTAGCTTTGATTTTAAAGAACATCAGAAGCATTGGTAAAAAAATGTTTGTCTCAACTGGAAACCAAGATACTTTTGAAAATGGAAAATCCCTTTGTGCGAGAGCTGGAAGTACGCTTGCTTCTCCTAGGAATGATGCTGAGAATACAGCTTTAAAAGACTTACTGAGACCTGCAAGGCAAGCTCATATAGGGATATCTGATGCACAGACTGAGGGCAGGTTTGTGTACCTGAGCGGAGGGGCTGTAACTTACTCAAAATGGAATACTGGAGAACCAAATAATCTAAGAAATGAAGACTGTGTGGTAATACAAGAATCTGGAAAATGGAATGATGTGGACTGTTCAAATACACAGGCCTTAATTATCTGTGAAATCTTGAGCTGACAAATCTAAGAAAACCAACATTTTTGTTCTCAGTTGATATAGAAGTTGGTTGATATAGAAGTTTGTTACCATTTTTGGCCTGGAAAAATCAGAACCTGCATGTATTTATAATCATTTTCTTGACATTCAGTTTTGAATCTCCTAATGAAATAGACTTGTTTGTTCAATCACTATGAATTAATTTGTGCTTACCACATAGGCTGCTGGGGATCTTACGTTCATATAGGCTTCTGGAGGGCTGAACTCCACACCAGCTCTAATATGATCCCCTGGACAGGGTGCCTACTAACATTTGAAATGTGTTTTCCAGTTCGTGGCCTAGCACAGTCTGACCTGTTAGCTTAATCTGTACTTCATGAGTTGTTGAACTTAAAATGTGAGCCAAAATAAATTTTACACATGTAAACCATGGAACTCATTTTTAAAAACATGGAAATTTAGTTAAGATAGAGCATTTAAAACTAGTTTATGGAATATAATGGGCAATTTTTAAACTAATGATTATTATTAAGTGATAAAGCTAATAAATGGTATTTCTGCTCCATTGCAAACATACATTCCAAGCAAAATGCATCAATCAAGCAGGCATTCGTATGTGGAATTGTGGTTCAAAGACCATGTCTTGATCTGGGCCATATTATCATCACACATGGGAATGTGGTTTCCTCAGAGTCTGAGAAGAAAAGTGCACGTCTATTTTTTTCTCTGTGTTTCTCTTTGGAGTCTACAAAGCAGACAGCAGCCCAGTGTTGGAAATAATAATTGGTGTGTTCTCCTGCTGATAAAACAAAAGTGTCTGTCTACAGCTAATGAGGCAGATGATTTGGAACTGTGCCTTCACAGAAGACCCATCTTATTCCTCTCTGTCTCTGTTCCACAAGTCTGTTTTTAATTCCTATCTTTATAACTTTTCCACCTTCCACCACTGTTTCCACCTTTTCCACCTTGTGCTTCTATGAGAAGTACGGTGACCTACTAGGTGACCAAGAGCCTTCCCCTGAAGTGTGTCTAGAAGGCCCTGGCTGTGCTCCCTGCACGCAGGAGACAGGTCGTCTTTACACGTGTGTGTGTGTTTGCAGTTTTGTTGAGGCGAATTCAAATGCTGCAATAGACAGCACCTAGATTACTCAGTCAGCCTTCACAACTGAAATGGAAAGTATTGCTGTAGTCTGTCGTTATGGTAATATATTTAACTGTTGTTGTGTAACTGTGTTGTGCCAGCAATAGGGAGTAGAGCTTTTTATGTAGTCAGAGACTAAGCTCACACCCTGCTCTAGACAGAGGCTCTGTACGGAGCATGAAGAAACTGAGGCTCTAATATATTCTCCAGGAGTTGTCAAGTGTAAAATACGGTCTTAACTGAGCTTAGTTTAAGACACCTCCAAAGTTAAAACAGTCTAATGCTGTGTTCCAAGAGAGACATTTTAGGCAGTATCCATCTACTTCATCTGCTCATCTGTTTTACAGCTATTATTTTCATTGCCTAATTTTGTGTCAACCTTTGTAAGTAATGACAGTTCTTTATCTGTACCAGGATATGTAAGTACAAAGGAAAAACAATTACTGCAATTGTTAAAGGTTATGTATTTTCTAGAGTATGATATATCTGCTGATCTGTATATTTTCCTTGTCATTACTGGCAATGTATCTCTGCAGTTTCTCAAGTGAACTGCATTCCTTTCCTTCATTAATTGGCATCCTGCAGCTATGAAAACAGGAACTTTTAAAATTGTGCCTGGAGATTTTAATCAATATTTATTACATGAAAATGCAGGATAAGGTACAGTATTTCAAAGTCAGATTTGGGTTAATTTAGGACAAAAAAGAGACATTCTAGAGAGTTAAATATGGTCCTGTTGTGCTTCTAGGTGTAAGGATCGGTGGTAATTCAGCCTCCAGTGCATTTACTTGTAAAGAATAAGCAAGTCTGCTTTGAGATTATCTCCACAAACACTGTGCTATGTTTTGTGACCATTTCATTTAAAGCTGAACTAAGAGCAATGCCTCCAGTAGGCCAGCCAATGAATTACAATGTCTTATCTGTGAATTTTAAAAGGATTTAATGTAGTATTTTGCAGATGTGAATGGCTCTGTTTTCCCACTGTCAGTCACCTAAACCATCAAGTTGTCCTCCATGAAGATCAGCTACGTAGCACCTAATAACAGATGCCCAAAGGTAATCACAGTGAGGAAAGATTAAAACCTGCAAATTACATGTTACCAGCTATATCTATTATGGCACTTGTACTTCATTCATTTTGTCATTTCAAAAAATTGATCTTGCTTCACAATGCTAGAAATGAAGTGGCAAAATATTAATGCGACATCAGCATTCCTCTTTTAGACTGCATCTACAGCTTCAATCATACTGAGTCGAACTATTATAGGATGTCAATATAAGCTTTTGGGATCTGTAACAGTTAGGAGAGTAATGACAGGAATACATATAGTAGTGCTTGTTAGATACACTTGCTTGTAGAACTGTAGATAGTGCTTGTAGATACATATTTGATATTTCATTGCACACAGTGATTTTAAAACAAATATGTTCTAAATGAATGAAAGCTGTCTTTCAACAGAAATTTTTTAGATATACTATTCCTAATTTCCATGTCATTAAATGTCTCGAGTCCAGCTCTGAAATGTAATTTAGACTAATTTTTACATGATTTTGCCCATTGAATTTCTAATACACTTGTTTGAATTTTATGAAGCTTCTTCTAACCTTATATTGATTATTTGCATTTGGACAGCACTACATGTTATTCAGATGGGATCTCTACAGACTGAAAAACTGTTTTCAGGTAAGTGCAAAAATATTTTTATGCTAAAAATACTCAAGAAGTTCATTGAAGTGGAGAGGGTGAATATTCATGTTGTAGGTAGGCTCAGTTGCATACGGTCCAAAGTTATTAGATAACTGTCCTTATTACTAGGTTGTGTATGTGAGAGGTGTATATAGCCTTCAGGAGAATGTGTATAGGAAGTCTGAGATGTAGTTTTTGAATTTGTTGCTTGAAGTAAACATCTATTCAGACCATTTTTGAGTCATTGAGTTCTTTGGCTTAAGTTATATTATTTGAAGCTTTTAAACTCAGTGAGATACTCTCAGATGTGCCCTCAGTTCCGACCTTTCTCACCACCCATGTTAGGGACACCATTCTTTCTTTAGGAACACTGTTCTTTAATAGATGCTGAACAGCAAAAAGGGAGTTTGAAATTGTTTTTCTAGAGGCTTAAATCAGCATCCCCGATGACCACTTAATTTTGCATTAATTAGAAACCAATCTGTATTTGCTGTTATGCCCCTGATTAGAACCATCTCATTTGGTGCTAATATGACCTCTACAGAGCTTCTAAGTAATTCAAGATGAGAGTAGCATTTGTTAATCAGCTGCTGGGCTTATCTTTCTAAAACATAGCACAATTTTAGGCTAAGTATAGGCTTAGGAAAAGCTATCCTGTCACCTGTGAAAAAACATGCTTTCTGAAAAGCTCTTTTCCTTCTTTTCATTTTTCAAGTGGCAATTTTCTGTGGGAACTACAAGATGGAAACAGGAAACTATTTCAATCAGTAGCAACTTGTACTTACTGCTTTCCTTTTTAATCATAAACTATAAATGTGGGGGAGGAGTGGATAATTTATGCTCAGAGCAGAGGAGAAACATGCCTTATCCTTTGGCTTGTTTCCTGCTATGGAAGAAGGCATCACCTTCTTGTGTGAAATGTGCAGAGAAGAGTTATGCCGGGAAGCCTGTGGCTTTCGTACTATCAATATGGCTCTTTAGCCTAGGGCTTGCCAACATAAGGAAAGAAAAATAATTCTTGGATTGTAGTTTGGCCAATAACATCCAAGAAAAGAAGTAATGCAGGAGAGTCTGGAAACCTAAGTGCAGTTTCAAATCTCTTTTAAACTCTCTGCCAAACCTCTCAGCAGTTGCAGCAGCACTGGATCCTTTGTATTCACTCTAGTGAATGATCTTATCCTCAGGCACCTGCAGTTAACATCCCCTTTTTATGGTCTGTGACCCTAGTGATGTTTCAGGCATTGGTAGCTTGAGCTGTTTATATCAGTGCTGCAGGGCAGACTGGTGCGAAGCCTGTTTCCTGGCCCTCTGTTTTTTTTCTGGTTTGTTTATGTCTAAAGCTAGCAGCACAGTTTGTCCCACAGAGCTGAGTTTGTGCATTAATCCTGCACAAGGCGGCTTTGCAGCGGGAGGAAAACTCCACAGCGTGTAACTGGCTGGCATCCTCCTCCAGTCCTGGAGAGTTTGAGTACAGACAAAACTTCAGGCAGCTGGAATTTACCCTGGACTGTTTACAAAACATGACAGAAGTAGTCAACCCACATTTAGGTGTCTAATTGCAGAGAGCCTGTACTTGAAAAACGTTCAGAGATGTTCCCATCAAGGAAATGAGAAGGGTAAGGAGGGAGTAAACCAGGGTCCTGCTGTCACCTTGCAGCTTTTCCCATCAGGCTTTCTGTGCTTTCTTGGGGTCAGAGCTCTGCACCTTTCCCCCCTCTCCCATCTGCACTTGGTGGACTACTGCTCTTGGCCACCTTAACCTTGTGCTTGAGATGTACACAAGAAAAGGCTCTGCGTGCTTCCAGCCACCTCAAAAATTATTCCCAACCATGTTTTTGATGTAAACAAGGGATGTTCAACTACTACAAACTGAGGTGGCCACAGCAGTTGAAATTTACTTGGAAATCTTGAAACCTCTTGAGTAGCATAATAATGAGTACTTCATTATCTCCTACCTTGCACTTTATGGATCCAATGGCACCTGTGCAAGGGTATCCCACTGAGAAGCAGTTTGCACAATGCTGCTTTGCTTACAGACCAAAACATTTTAACCCTTCTATCCCCCTCATGCAGTCTCTACCCTTGCTAAACAGCTATATGTATCTACGAAAGCAAGGCAAAGATAGGAAAAGAGAAAAGGAGGAGGAAAAAAGGATGCTTTTTTAAACCTCTTTACCATTTTACCTTTTGTTACCAGCTACGATGAAAACAAGGGGTATTAATACTACTTCCTAATCCTGCTAAGTAAATCATGTATTTGTGCATCAAAAACTAGTAAAGCAAATATTATCTTGAAGCCCCAGATTGCCCTCTGTGTGCTGTTATTCTAGTACTGCTTCTAGTACCTGTTATTTAGTTTAGAGTTGCAATTGCCAGCATCTGGAGAATTGCACCTTTCCTTTTCAAAAGTAAAGACCATCTCTAGCTTGCATACTTAACAGTGGGGAGAAAAAAAATAAGAGAGAGAGAGAAAAAAGAAGCTACCAAAGCTTAAAAGCCTTTCAATTGAAAAGTTCTACAAATGAGGTGAAAATATTTATTGCCTTTTAATATCATGTTTTAAAGTCTGTAATTAAGGCAGAATCTGTATTTTTAACAAATAGGGATTAAGTGTCAGGAATAGCGTGGCAAGAAAAGCTGCCAGCTCTTTGCGCAACAGCAGTTGTAAAAGCTATTAAAGAAATGTTTCTGATGTGTCTATAGTGCTTAAGTGTATTATGTGTTAGTTCACTGAATATTGTATACTACCCTTTGTCTCAAGTTACTGGGAGCTCTCCACTGGTTTTGTATGCTGCAGCCCTGAAGTTTATCTTTGTCTAATGCTCTCAGAATAATTCTGAATTTAGCATTTATTCTAGGAAATTGTGTGAGTTGTAGGAAAGTGTAATAGTTTGAATCATTTATCTCTGTTACAGTGGCACAGTATGTTATTTTGGAAAGATAAAAGAACATAAAAGGTGGAAAGAAATGCAGTGTACCGCTTGCATGGTAACACTGGTACTGCAAGAAGTACGATTGTTCTCTGCAGGTTTTGAATACTAATTTTTAGAAGTTAATACTTAAAAATCCACTTCAGCTTTAGATGATTGCCCAAGGTAACAGTGGAAATGGACTGGCCGTTTGAAAGCGGCACTCGGTGTACTCAGTAGGCTGGGCTCTGCGCAGGACTGAGTCACAGGGAGGAGGCTAAGCCCCTGCAGAGTGCCATTAAGCCCTCATGCCTAGGGGCTGCACCCTCTCTTCAGTCCCAAGGTATTTCTTCCTTTGTGCAAAGTGCACACAGCTGCAACTGCACAGTCTAGCCCCGAGGGCGTGTGAACACACTCTGAAAAGGCACAGTTATGAAAACCCTGTGCTATACCTATTTTTCTAGCTTGATCCCCTGAGACAGTCTGGTAAGACAGACAAGCAATGAGACTACTAACAAGCATATTTGAAGCACTCTTTTGTAGGTACCCACTCCTGACAACTATTTTCCTGCCTGCCAGCTGCTGATGTTCCAGATAGCTCTGTTGGAGTGCATTCCCTCACAAACCAGAGGTTATAAGATATCATAGCTTGCTTTTACAGAGGCAATACTACAACCTGCTTCCCTCTCGTGAGCATACAGAAGAATATTCAGAAAACAAGCAAATATTTGGCTGCTGATAGATGTGAAAAACCACTGAGGACTTCAGGAGATGGGAGAGATGTGGAAAAAGGCAAAAGAATTGAAAATATTATTAACAGGACAACAGCTGCCTCAGTGATTTTGTGTATGTATCTGACAATATTGGTCTAGACTTCAGGTAAACCTCACTGTACTTGCGACGTGAAAAGGCTTGATTGAATTCAGCACATGTTAGAAAGTTCACATATCTGCTAAAATGAATGGGAATAAAACAGCCAATGAACAAAGGTACCCATAGCTGTGCTGCTGTTTATATTTCCTGAATAGCATGGATAGGCCAGCAATCTGTAACATCTTTTATAGTCACTGCTGCAGAGATAATATTTGAACAAGATAATGGTTATGTGGCTGCATGGTATGGCACTTCAGGAGCTGAGAGACAATGAGCAGAACTTGCTCTTTGTGTTTTGCCTTTCAGATGGAAAAGGTATGGAGATATATGCAGTCTATTGTACAGGTATGTATACATTTGTCACGCTTTGCAGAATGGATCTGAAATCTCTAGGCCGGGCTGTAGTTCGGGTTGGCCAGTAAGAACAGGACAACTGCTCCTTAGCCAGGTGGTGAGCTGCTTAAACACATGGGGGCTGGACTTCTCCATGCCAAACTCACAGAATGATTCCTCAAAGCAGTGAACGCCAAAACAAATTTAAAAAAATCAACAGGTAGCTCAGATGGTTATTAATAATTTCATAAAGTTTCCCTTGTTTTACTAAGAAAAACAATATTTAATCTTCAAAATCTCATATAAGGCTGCTATAAAGATTGTAAGAAGTGACCCTCATGGAATAACAAAATTATACTTTATTAGTTAAGTAGTTGGCACTCATGGTTATTACAGTTCTCAAGGTTATTAAACATTCTCTCTGATTTGTCACGCAAGCTAAATCTGCTGTGTTTTAAGAACCTACTAAACTGTTTCAGTTTGAATTGTACTGGCCTCGAGCAGTATTCAGATCTCCCATTTCTCTCCAGAGAGAATCTGAGGTTTTAGGACTCTGTTTGTTCCCTTTTGTTTTCTTTCTATTTCGCTGGTCTTCATCTGTTCCTTGTTTTTTGTCTACTTAGATGAACTCCAGGGGGTTTTAATTAGCTAGCTAAAAAAGAAAATATACTGCACAGCCGAAATAAAACAGATGGGTATGTATTTCTTAATGCAGTTTGTGCTAAAGGTTGCAATGGCTTGTGCCGCAGCGTAAGGAAAACACTAACAGTAGTGTCTGTTATCCCGACCAGCGATTGAATAGCCCACCTTTTTTCCCTCTCAATATCTGATTAGAGGAAAGAATTTCCTCCCACTGATTTCTCAAAGCTTCATCCTCTGAGTTTTTCCTTTCTTCTCAACTTATATGCCCAAGGAAGTTTCTAAAGGGCAGTTAAGTATCCAATTGCCTTTGAAGGTCACTGAAAATTACATTTTTAGAAGTGCGCTGTTTCATTTTAGACTCAAAGTAATTTGCATATTCCTACCTTATATAGTATGACCTGAATCATTCTGTTCAGTATAAAAAATATATTTTTATGGTTAAAATCTAAAAATTCAAGAACTTGCCACTGTTTTGCTCTGTTCCTTGTAGATATTTTACTGAAATATTCATAGAAGCAAGCAAAGAAAAAATACTACTGGATGATGCAATGCTGTTTAAAATGCTGTAGTTTCATCTGCTTCAATTTCAGTTACATTGCAGCAGTCTTCTAATCCTCATGAATGAATGGATATATATGGTTCATTGCGTTAATCTTTCTGATTTTGGGGATCGGTGTTAACATTTTACAATCAGAACAAAAGACCTCAGTATAGCCAAGATTATAATAACAGAATAATAATCAGAATGGTATAGCAACAGTATAGCTTTAGCAATGATGATCTAAGGATGTAAGCATGGCAAATGTTTGCTTGGAGAGGTCACATTTCTTATTAGGGCATCAGGCATAGGTTTTAAGCTTCTATTTAGGATGTGAAGAGTTCTGTGCTCAATTTTTGCTGTTTTTATGTCTAGGTGGTGAAAATGTGATTCCTCACTCTTCAGGGAGCATCTCAAAACATATGCTGAAGTAATGTAACAGGTATTGCAAACAAAGATACTTTGGTCTTTAAATAGCTATACTTTTCTTGAGAGAATCTGCTCATTTTCAACCTATTTACTTTTACAATTGCATCCTCTTTATTATCTCTGTTTGTATATGAATAGTTTTGGTCAAATCTCACTATATAGCAAAATAGCATTTCAACAAACTATGTTTATTTTCATTAAGAGTTTAGCTTGCAAAAGCTTTCAGAGAACTCAGCAAAGAAATTGGCTTGTAATTAAAGAATAAAACTATAAGCACCTTTCTATCAATAACCCTTTTAGTCTAAGATTTTTTAAAACTTAGTAATAAACAAAATTACTGCAAAAAATACAAAATAACTCTCTATAGTACTTTGGCTCCAGATTATTGTGTCCTGGATAACCAGCTACAGTCAGGGGATGCTCAGGGTGAAAGAAAAAGGGTTTTAATAAATATATGTCTGTAGCTAAGCCTTTATTTTCTCTTCATCCTTTAGAGGAATTTTCCAAGAATATTTCTACACTGAAGTCTCTCTAATAACTGTTTCTTACATAGTTTCAGGTCAGCTCAAGTACTAGTAAAAGATGAGGAAATTAACATGCTTCCTTGGGCACTTAAGTCCACGGCCTTTCCTTGGCATCACACAGCTCTGGCTGTGCTGCCAGCAGCACCCAGCATGGCTGGTTTGGAGCTGCCAGGGATTTATCAGTGGAAGATACAGTCATTATAAGTAGGGCCATGTGCCTGCACTGTTACAGTACTGCTCCAAGGCAGGAAGTGATGGGGCCCCAAAGCATCACTTGCTGCCACTGTCACATCCCTCCTGCCTCTGGGTAGTGAGATCTGGTCCTCCAGAGGTGAAGCACAAAGCCACCACGCTGACTTGCAGGCACTGGAGGGACTCAGAGCTGTGTGTCACCAGCCTGGTAAGGTGCTCCATAGCTCTGTGTTTCTTGGAAAATGAGATGATGACGTGCCTTAATATCTATCACCTATCACAAAGATAACAAGTGTCCCTCTATACTTGTGCACTAATGAGAGTCTAAAATGTACTGTTACAAATGAAACAGATTCAATATATTAAATGCTATATGCATCAAACAACACAATTAGCTAAAACATACAGTTTTGTGTTCAGTCTCCTAAAAAGTTCTGTGCAAAAATGAGCATCTGTAATACTTATTTTGTCTTTGTTTTCAGCTTATAACAAGATAACAACCATGAAATGTGGCATTTCCTGGAAATTCATTATCGGTTGGGATCCCCTCAGTAAGGTGCAAAGCAGCTTCATTTTACTGTGACCGTCAGACCTGAACAGCAGCTTGGTGAGTTTATTATTTTCACTTATAATTCTGTATTTTCTGCCATGTGTTTTCAACAACACGTTTCTCCCAAGGACTTTGACTTTCAATCACAAATAAAATTTTGGCAGTGCTTTTGGATATATATGTTGTAACACTTATCAGTGAGACATTAAATGAGCCATTTCCCAGCAATAATAGCATAACAACAGCTTAAAAAGGTTTGTTTTTTTCTTGCTATCTGCAGACTAGATTATCTTTATTTTAAATTGACAACAAGGGCCAGGTGGCTGCTTATAAGAACAAGATATGAATTACGAGCATATGTTTCCAAGGCAATCTTGGCCAGTGGCTGTTCAAGCAAAAAATGCTTCTTATTACCTCTTTTTAGAGGAGGTATAGTTCATCTCCATGGGAACACAACATGACAAAACAGCCCTGTGATTATTTATTCTTTGTATTATTTCCAGTAAAGACAGACAATATTTATTCCATCATGACACTACTGATTGTCATTGCAGTGGGTATTTCTGTCGTGTTGTTGAACAAGTATTAGGAATCATCTCCCATAGCGTTGTGCAGTATTCCCAAAGCAGGGTTATATGCTTAGCAAGGAAGATGCAAGGAGGAATTACAAAGCTAGTAATATGGCCTATGGGACAGAAAACTGATACTTTGAGATTAAAAAAGAAAAGCTGGCTTCCACAATGATCTTAGGGATTGCACCTCTCTAAGCTACCTGTTTCACAGCTACAGAAACTCTAAAGGTACAGACTTTCAAGAAATCATTGTTAGGTTGTGACGTCTGAGTGAGATCATTTCTGGGGTTTTGCTTGTTTGCTTGTGAAGGGACAAGACAGAAGCTGACTTATAGATTGGACAGTTAATTTTTTACTAAACTTGGAGAAAGAATATAGTAAGGGAGAAGGGGAGAGTATGTGTCCTGCCTAATCATTAATGACATTTTGTCATACTAACTGCAAAACCTGATCAGTGATCACAGGTGAGGAAGGTGAGGCTGCAGGAATGATGAGCAATAGTTGTTTTCAGGCATTTTGTCTATTCTTCGTACAGGACTTTTGTTTGTTTCAACTACAAGAAGTTGTAGCTCCACTATTCTCCGGGAATTAGTATTCCCACACAAATTAACATGAAATCTACATTTTAAAATATACATATATATATATATATATAGTCCCTGCTGTTTACATATGTGCTCTTCATAAAATTTAGTTATTTAAGTGCTAGTTCTGGAGGCTTTATTTCTGTAGATATTGATAAGTTCCTATAAACACTTTTTCAGAAGATCAGGAGAAAATCAACTTGATGTTTAAATACTTTTCAGGTTGCCTTTGTGATAGGTGTTTTCTTACATCCCTGTTCTTCCTGATTTGTGTACTCCCTGGTCTGGCTTGTGGAAAATGGCCAAAAGGTTACGTGTAAGGTCTCAGTAACTGTTGAAGGTTCAGACATCGTATTCCAAAACATAAATCTGTACGTAGCATGGGCTAGGCCTGAGAGTCCTTCTCTGCTTGTTCCTGAGAGAAATTCCTTTTGATATCTATAGGAATTTGTCCATTAAAAGTCCTCAGGCTCAGGACTGTTATTTCAGGAATAGGACTCCTCAGACTTAGCTCATGCCATCATGATAGGGACCCAATAGTCAGAGCAGAAGGCAGCCTCGTTTCCCTTGGTTCTTCATAACTTAGCTTTTTGACTCATCGCTTTATTCTTGTGCCTAGTTTCTTGGCACCTCAGTCTCTACCATGAAATGACTATGTCAGAGTTTTATCTGCTACTGAGGATCAAAATAAAAGGATGATTTGCCATTTCCTAACTGTTCTTAAATATTCTTTAGCCATTCTCTCAATTTCCTGTAGCTCTAAAAAGCTCCAAATTTTGACCCATATTGCAGGTGTATTTCTACGTGTTCCAACTTTTACATTGAGTACAGCCTCTTAAAACATGTTCCTTCTGGAGGCAGAGGAGGCCTTAAAGGCTATCACCTCCCACGTCATGGACAAAGAAATAAGCTCTAATACATCGTTAGTGTGCCTTTCCCCCAGACTACTTAATTATTTTTTTCCAGGGAATAAAGTCAATTATTGCAACTTACTGAGGAACTATTGATGTTCTCTAGTATGCTGGCTTTGAATCTGTAGTTTAAATCAGTGGCTTCAGGTGTATGAGAAAGAAGCAACCAGGTATAATCTGAAAACAAAGGTCAAGTGTTTCTTCTGTTAACATAGTTTTAAGGTTATATACTTTTTTACTGGAAAGAACTGTGCCTGCTTTTTTTCACAAAAGCTGTAGAAAACCCAGACGCCCCTTTCCTTGATAATACAGGTTCAATTTACTTTTCCTAGAACAGAAAATAGATTGAAAGGGATGACACTTTTTTTCTTCATCAAATTGCTTAAAGGCATTCTTTTTTGTCTTAAGCTAAAGTTTTTTCTAATTTACAAGCACAGTGCTAGGCAAGGCCTGTTGGTATACTCTGATGAAACCAGCTCTTAAAACCCACTCACCCAAGCTCTGCTCCCTATGGCTACTGTCCTATCTTTAGGAACCTCATTATCTGTATTCAGCAGTTCACTCTCCTCCTTCATCCACCTGCTTACACACTTGGACCTAGAAATCTCTGCCCTGGGATCCATCCCCCCAGATGACAGTGTATTATTAAGATGACAGCATGTCTGTGATACTGTGTTTATAAATATAAATACGTCTCATCAGCAATTACATTCTACATCTGAGATGCTTATCTTCCAATTAAAGTGGCATGAGGCTAGAGTACACAGCAATGATACGTTTTAAGCCCTACCAGCAGCAGAATTTGGATTATTTCCTTACTAGAGGTATAGTAAGGTACCGTAATCTCTACTTTTTTCATCCTGTTTCTATATCAATGCACTGTAAACTAGTATAAATATGATTTTATCAGTGTTTCTTATTTTCCAAAGACAAGGATACGGTTGACCTTCCCCTGTTTATTGTTTGGACTTGCCGCAGCTGGGGAGCAGGGAGCACTTACCCATTGGACTGTTTCATTACTTAGTAGGTGGCGTAGGTTTAGTTCCTGTATTTCTGATGCGGGCCTAAGTTGATAACTAACGAGTCTTAAACTGGGTTTGGGCACCTAAGTCTGGCCTATTTTAAGATCAGTAGCAGCAGAGCAGATAGGTTGCAGAGAAAATACTAGACAAATATCAAGCGTGAATGTTGCTTTGAACAGGGTGAAGATGGAGAATTGACCATACCTGCTTGCCATGCAGATGCTGTGCCAAGGACAAGCTAAGACAGCTGATATCAGGAGCTTGCAGCACAGTAACACATTTAAGATTAATGTCTCACAGGTTGCTAAAATAAACTAGCATGGCTACACAACATTGTTTTATGTGAAAGAGTGCTGTATAGCTTTATGTAGATCAGGCTATGATAACATCGTTAGTAATCAGCTCCTTTCAAAACAGTGAACTGAGCAAAATGGAGAGTTCACCTTGTTTTCAGAAAATTAGAGGTTTGAAGGCTATCTAAAAGAAATTTGTTTTGCTTTCGAAAGCACCTTAGAAGTTATTAGTTGTCAAACTGCTTTTTTTTGAGGGTTGAATGAACTGCTGCTATAAGAAGCAGCAGTCTTTCCGGATACACAGCATCTTTAAAAATCATATTCCATCTTTTTTCAAAATTCTCCTTTGCTAACAGTTGAACAGGCCTTTGTGGGGCTTAGGTTTATTTTCTGGCATCAAAAATGCAGCATAATTCTTGTGTTAGGGGACCTCAGAAGGAATCTTATTGTTCTATTTAAGACAGAAAGAAGGATTTAGTATCCGGGTTCCACTGAAATCACTCAGGTATGCTGGCTGAGTTTTGTGGGTGTTACCCTGTTAAAAATCTTCAGCCATTGCCACATAAGCTTACCTGTAGATTTCAGAATACTGAGCCTTTTAGCTATTCTACAGGTTGCCAGGTTGCTGAAAAAAAAAATATTTACTTTCTTTCCGCCTTATTCTTCAGTGTATTTATTTTGCTTAATTCTCTGTTACTTCACAAAGTAAATCTAATGACTAAGTAATCATTCATGGTGGATGATGTTTCAATGTCTTATCAGCTTATTTGTGCAAGCACAATCTGGCTCATTGTAGAAGAATTGTTCTGAAATTCATATTAATTGGGGGAGGGGGGGTACAAAATTTGTCATTTTTTTATACATCTTATGCCATTACAGACCTTGTTTTGCTTATGCCACGCTTTCCTGAATGAACAGAGATGGTGTGTACCTGGTGGGGGGGTCTCATTGACTTCCCTGCTTAATTTTGAAATTCTGTATTTAATTTTGTGAAGTACAAACTGTTCGGTGGAAAAAGTAGCACTAACCTGCAAAGATTTATAAAGTTGTTCATATATTAAAATTGCATGCATATGCATGGAGATGTATGTGGGTAGCACCACAGATCAGTATTAACCACTACAACTGTTGTAGTTGCCTGGAAACTGGATCTATACGAGATCGTGTTCTGGTAAGTTAGATTCCCAAGAACTTGGGCACTTTATCATTTAAAATATTGCTTTACAAAATCTAGATTCATTGAGTTTAATCTTATCTTGCAGCTACACAAATTTCTCAGAGCTGTAGGTACCCCAGAGGTCTGCAGCCATTCAGAAACAGAACTGCCAATGTCTTGTGCTGAATTGCCCTATATCTGTGCCATTCACAAACCACAGCAGCATTCACAAGCAAGTCATTTTACCTACTGGGTACTATCTAACCTACATTTTATACACTTAACAGCAGTTTTTTTCGTCTACCATAATTTCAACCAGTGGGATTAGAGGTTTTATAAAAATGACTAACCTGCATTCAAACCTTTGCTGCATATCAGGAAAGACTTAAACATAGATCTTTTATAAGCTTTTTTTTTTTTTAAAGGAAAGAAAAGGACACTAAAAACTCTTCAACTTGTTTGTTAAAACATGGCCACATGTCATTTCTGCTCTTTTTTCAGGTAAGAAAAACAATTGTAATAATATCTTTGCAGTAATTAGATTAATTGAAGGTTTCTTTATATTTTTATAACTTTTGCATGGGTGTACAAATCTGGAGTTATCTGTTAGATTAATTGCTTTTTCTCCATTAAAAATAGAAAATTGAACTTTTTATATAGAACTTTTATTTTTATAAGAATAGAAAGTTAAATTTATCAACCCTTAAAATTGTTCTCAGTATTCGCATAAAAAGTGTTTAAGCAAAACTAAAAAGTCTCATTTGTGCCCTGATTATCCAGTCTCCACTTCAGCAGTGTCATTTAACAAGCACCACACTATATAAAGGGGACTTGTGAAAGCTGCTCTTTCATTTCACTTTGAAGCAGAAAGGTAAGTTGAATTTGCTTCTCATAAATCACAAGGAACTTCAGGTAGAAGGCAAACCTGTTCCTTTTCATTTCTGTGGTCATATTTATTTTAAAATTAAATTTCCCTTTAATAGGTGGTGGGTTTTTGTTTGGTTTTGTTTAGTTTTTCACTTTTCTTATGTTAGTAATTTTACGAGATGCAGAGATGCCTGTAGGACACCAGATTGTAGTTACAGATGAAGGTCATTCAAACTGGATTAAAACCAAAGAACTGTTTTTCCATTTTGTTATTTAACTAATCAGAACTCTGACTCTGCATCATGATCCAATTATGAGCTGGGTGCAATAGCCCATTTAAATGTAATTCCCTGAATGATCAGCACCAGAGGAAATGTACCTGTTGTAATTGCATTTCCTTATCTCAGGGACATAAGTATGCCTAGCCACCTAAGGTAGGCTTCTGATAAGGACTTTAATAATCTGCTCTGTGGAGTCATAGAATGGCTCAGGTTGGAAGGAACCTTAAAGATCATCTAGTTCCAACCACAAAAAAAAAAGCCTAAAGCAGCTGGTATTCCCAGGAGGAATCCCACCTCAGATTCAATACATGCAACTTAACAGTGCTTTTAATGTTGCATGTATGTTCTCAGGTGGATTTGAAATGTACTCATTAGGATGGATATTCCTGGCAATGAGAGACAGACAGTATTGCTCAAACAGTTCTATATGCATCTTAAGGCTGAAATTTATGACATAAATATTATGTTTGGGGGCATGTCCCATTGAGCTGAGTTTAATTAGACATGCCTCTAGATGAACAAGTGGGCTTTGCCCTTAAATATAATCACTATTGATGCAGATCTAGGATAATGTCAAAAGCCTTTTACAATAAAGTCAGTCCTGCAGATGAAGCCATATTTCTTATTTTTAAAGCTCAATCCAGTTTTAGACTATCCATTTAATAAATGGTGCTAATAATAAACTGAGATTCTGATTCTGCTTTTCATATAATAACTGGATATCTCCATGCCATGGTGTCTTATATTTCATCATTTCAGGTTTTATAACCACACAGCATTAGACAATGCTGCATACCCAGCAGCTGCATTGTAAAGCCATTGTCTGTAATTTCAGAGTGCTTTTTACTCATATCTCAGCACCAAGATTATAACCCTACTTAATGTTACACCTGAAAGGTGAAATAAGCTGAAATATGATGAATGGGCCTGTTGCCAACCAGCAAACATGAATTTTCTGCAAGACTAACTGACATTTTTAAGCTTGTGGAATTTTGTTCAAAACAAGATAGGAATGTCACTAGAGCTATGAAACTTTTCCCTTGTGTAAAACTTATTTCAAATAAATGTCCCTAAACAATATTGTGCTTAAAGAGATTGCTAACTAGCTCCAAAATATCACAAGAACCACTGTAACAGATTGCACCTTTCAGGTTGGTGGCATATACGGCTATGTTTCATTGAATGATTATAGGCCTAACAGACAAGTAATGTCTTAAGCTTGATCAGTTTTATATCTGAGCTCGTTTCTCAAGGATTAATCCTACAAATAGTCAGTGATATCAAAAAAAGAAGATATTACAGAATGACAGTTACACCTTTGGGAATAGTGGAGACATAAGTATAGCAATCTGTATCAGTCTAGAAACAATTTTGTGTATAAGCTATGCAATGGTAGCAAAACGAGTCTTATACCTCAAACTACACCTTATTTGAACAAGGCAAGAATGCAAATTTCAAGAAGAGACAAAAAAAAATCAATGATATAAGCCAATGCCTACATTTCTTACAGAATCACTGCCTGACTAATATGTGCATTTTCTTACAGCTGCCCTGGACAACCATGATGTCTTACTCATTCTGCATGCTCACAGCAGCAGCTGCTTTGCTAGTGCCTTGCCATGCATTCAACTGTCCAGGACTTCCTGAGCTATCCGATATCCCTGGAGTTGGTGGACTACTTCAACTACTAAGTAAGAATAGTGATCGTCTTCATTGTAATACATATGTACTAACTGTAAGTCTTCAGTAAGGAAAAAAACTCTTTATGATGTCTTTTCATTCAGACAAAATAAGGCAATAGTAGGTTTATTTAAATGTCTACGTATTTCCAGTTCCAATAAATACAGAGAGAGATTTTCTACCTGACCTTTTGGCCCATACTTTCAGCCTGCAACAAACATAATTTGGGGAAAAAATCCTTGTCATGAAGGCTGAATGAATAAAAGCAGCTAACATAGAAGGACGTGTCCTCAAGGAAGTGGTCGTGGTAGGCAGAAGAGGGAAAGAACAAATGGAGTAAATGGTCAGTTTAATTTTTTTCTAAAAGCTAGCGCTCGTCTCTCTTCTGGGAGAAGAGGGGAAATGCAGTTTATCAATACTTAAACATAGAAATACATACAAACAAGTAAATAAACCTTTCTAGTTCATATTGCCTTTCCAGTGCTACATATTACATAACAAAAGCATAGAAGCTTTCTTTTTCTTCTTTTTTATAAATAAAATGTTATCCTGATATGCATTTTAAAGTGTAATTAAAAGGTGCCTAGTATGTTTCTATAGTATTCAAAGATGGTATGTGCAAAAGTAGTCTGGTAAGGCATATAATTCGCACTGGGTAATTTTATTTCTATATGGAAATATTTTCTCCAGGTCCATTATCAGGGTTAAAATGCTAACAAAGTTATTCATAATCTCAAACTGCAATTTGTTACATTTAAGTTCTATCGTATACTGAAATTCCCCAAATATGCACCCATTATATAGATTATATATATATAATTATGCTTCTCTTTTCCAGAACCTGTTCTAGGCCCAATGTGGCCTTTTGGAAGAGAAAGGCTTCCTGAACCTCAAGTGCCCACGGGGCTGCAAGGTAAAAAATGAGAAAAAGGGGATATTGCAATACCAAGTGAAAAAGGCTGATCTCTATATAATGTTTTGTCAGACAAATAACTCTCTCTATTGGGTGTAATGTTATTTTTCACTGGCTGTGAAGCACAGCATATAAGTGTTGGAACACTGCAACTCAGATGCAACATCTTTCATGCTTCTACATTCCCATTAGTTTCAGTTGTGAATAATGGGAACACCATCACAGAAGCATATCAGTAATTTTGTACTACATGTAGGACCTTTGTTACCAGTGGAAATTGGTATGAAATAAGTTTCTACCTGTACAGTCAGTTCCCATCTTAAACATCCAGTGCTGGATGGACTCTGTATTTCACTCCACCTATGTGGAAACCCACCTATATCAGCATTTACAGTTCCAATTAAAATAAGATCCCACTGTAAATACACAAAGCATCCATTCAGCAGAATAAAAAGAAAATTATATAGGCTGAATTTTGTTTAATGCCACAGGAATTGCTCCCTCTCAAAAATATCTCTTGTGCCTGTTCAGTAACAATTATGAGAATGAAAAATTATCCCTGGCAAAGACATAGGCAAATACTTTATCTTATGATCTTTACACTTTCATAGGCATGACACACATAAGACCTCAAGCTAGATTAAAAAAAAAAAAAAAGGTATTTCTTTTGTAGTTTTATTAGGCCTTCTCTATGCAGAAGTGAATTTATGAGCATTTCAGAGGGATTTATTTTTTTGTTTGTTTAATACAGATTAGCAAAAAAGTGACAAAGTATTGGGAAATATTTGTTTTACCCCATGCAATGTTAAAATACATCATGCACTAGCTAGTTTTGGAAAATAGCTATGTCTTATCCAATTAATAGTTCCTATCAGCAGAACCTAGTTTTTCTTGCTTATATAACTTCTGTTTCTCTGTTTAGGTCTACCTATTTCGCTTGACACTGAATTCAGCAATGTTTTAGAGAATTTCAGACAACGACTTTCCAGACTTGAAGGAGGTAATTTTTCCATTTTTACTTTTTCAGCTATCAATCATTTTCAAATGTAATGGGCAAAATTAATTATAGAACTGAGACTTGTAGAAAAGAAATCACACTTGAAAAATGGTCCTATATTCCAAAACTAGAACTTGATGTGAGACACCAATGAGCTGTTCTAGGAATACTGTAGGGCCTGTGTTCATTTTCTGTATTGCCACATACTAATTTTTGGCTTCAGAGAGGTTGACTAGAGCTAAATCTTAAAATCCTTACTCCCACTATTGACAGCATAGAATAAGATCTGGTTTTTCTATGTTATCTTTAAAACAATAATTGTGCAGTTAGTTATCTATTAAGATCGTTCAGAATTAGTTGAATTTACTTAGATGCTATAATAATGCTCAGTACAAATAGATGTCCAGTAAGTAACATAAAGGTTGTTCATGAGACAACCTGGAATAATACTTTGGATTTTACAAAGTCATTCATGTTTCAACTGTAAGACAAGATATACTTAAGTATACTCCAGTAGTGAACATGAGATAAGAACCAAAGTAAAGAAAGGTACTTTCTTAGTAGGAGAATAAAATGCAGAGTTCTCAGGAACACTTAATGGTGGGTTTTTTTTTGGATTTGGTTTATATACACACACACACACATATATATATATATATATTGCAAATGATGTTGCACTTTCTACATGGATTCATTGGAACTTCTCAGCCTTGTACCCTATTGCTAGCATTTCTATGTACCAGCAATGAAGTTATTAAAGATGGTAGAAAAAGTTTTGTGTACTGAGTTCACAAAAACAATGATCATTTCTCTATGTTTCCTTTGCTCAAATTTGAAACAAAATTGATCCTCTTTAGGGAGAACACACAGCTATTAGAGATGATACTGTACATAGTAACTGTTAGCATGACATCCTTGTCTTGGAGGAGACCATCTGTGGTCAGAAGCAGCATAGCAATATACTTATTGGACACCTATTGAACTCGTAAAACTCTGAATATCTTTATTCCTCCCTTCACTTTCATTCTTGCCCTCATCCATTCCCTCCTCTGTTCCTATTACAACTTTTAATTTCCTCTTCATCATCTTGATTTCTGTCTTTGCTTTCTCATTAATATGCCACAAGAAATAAGAAAGCTAACTAGCTCTTTTCTTTTTGTGTTTTAGCGCTTACTTTGAATGGGAAAATAACAAAAGCAGGACAGAAAATACTTGCCAGCAATGGGAAGAAAGTGATATTTTCATCTGCTCTAGAATCCTGTGAAAAGACTGGAGGAACTCTTGCAACTCCCATGAATAAGGAGGAGAACAAAGCTATTATGGCGATTGTGGAACAGTATAACAGTTATGCTTATTTGGGCATTAAAGAGAGTGAGACTTCAGGACAATTTGAGTATATGAATGGCACACCTCTGAATTACACCAATTGGCACCAATATGAGCCTAATGGCAAAGGGACAGAAAAATGTGTAGAGATGCACACCAATGGGAACTGGAATGACAGAAAATGCAACCAGTATCGCCTCACAATCTGTGAATTTTAAAGAATGATGTTTCAGGCACCTGAGAGTATGGAGACAATGAAACAACCTACGCTTCACGTTTATGCAATTTCTGATATTGTTCTATCTCAGAAAATCTAAACGAATCATATTATGCTATATTTTTATCCTTAAGAAAATTCCAAATGTAGAAGGTGATTAACTTAATTAAAATGTGCCTAAGTTGATATGTTTCTCTCTATTTTGGAGGGTTGGGAACAGCTCAGAATTCAATGGTCACAACAGACTGTCTGTGTGCACTGGGTCTTTGTGAAGACTAGAGGAAAATTCCAAGGTTTGGCTTCAGATATTGGTTAAAAATTGCCTTTGGCTTCATAATGGAAGCATTTCTAAGTATTTAGTAATTTCTGTGTTAAAGGAGATGAACAGAGGCTGATTTTACTGGAGCAATTAAGGTGTTGGGATTTGCCTATCTCCTAGAATTATAGGGCTTGCACTGTGTCATATTGAAGCACGCATTGATATGTTTAGCATCCGCATTTAACTTTCTTTACAAAAAAAATTTACAGTGCCAGTTGCAATTAATTTTCTTAGTTAAATCAGAAACTATAAAACACTGATAAACATTGTTTTTGATCCTCATAAACATATAAAATGTATATAAAATATTAAATATTGCATTTTTTGCTAAAATATCACATTCTCTCATGAAACTATGACCGCTGCAGAAGGCTGCCTGTCCATCTCCCAAACCACTGACAAAGCACACACTATCTTGGGGGTGGAGGTAAGATTGGAAGTTCAATCAAGTCAAAGAAAAGCTATTTTTCTGCTGAAACCACAAAGTCAGACTATGACTCAAAACCCCTAAGATCCAGAACAGTCTTTTCAGAAAGTACTTCCACTGCCACTCAGTTTGAGTAGCTGATTTGGGCAGTAGAATCTCAGTCAAAGACCATGAGTAGCAAATTGTCACTCACTCACCTTGCAGTGGGGAAGTCCTGGGCTCATTCTCATTGTGGGCTCATTTTCTCTCAACCTGAGGGAGAAACGAAAGTACTGAATTTAAAACGCAGGCATAAAAACTTTTACTTTATACTACCCTTTTCCTTCTCCTCTTCCCCCACAACTGGCTCTGTGCAGGGAGACCGTCTGAACCTAGACTTAACTCTGGGCATTGTCATCTCTTGTCCTTAGCCTGCCTGGGGAAGAAATGGGATCTGTCCATGTGGTCATTTCAAGCCCTGTCGAGCAGAAAAGCTTTAGGATGTTCAGACACAGAAGATGAGGGAATACTTTTGGCAGCAGACGGTTCACATTCAGCATCACACACAACACTTCAACTGATCTGAGAATGGACAGGGTTGTGGAAATGGGAAAAGTATGCCCAGTAGCAAGCTGGATAGATTTCAAAGTCTGAAACTGCTTTACACAATAGCTTCCTTGGAAACCTATGACAATAATGCCATTTTCACCAAAATTTTCAAATGGGAAGGGAATAGATCATGCCGCGACAAAAAAATCTCACTTTCAGGTTACCTTGAGAAAAGGTAAGACTAAAGTAATACCTTTTACTTTTCTTAGGTTTGACTCTGACATGTTGCACTGCATCTGCCAGAGAAATTTTTAAGGTTTACTTAAAACTACCTCTACTTCTTGAATTGTAATAATTAATATTTTAACAAGTAAACCTTGTTAACAATTTTTGTATTTCAAACATACAGGTTTTTTGTTAAAGTGAGATGATTAAATGGCATAAAACAACATCATGTTGGAGAAACCCCAAAATAAAAATCACTTTACCAACAAGCTAATTTATTATCTGAAACAAATTCACAAATTAATTTACATAGACCTCCAACTATCTTTAGAGTATCCTATTCCTTTGGTTAATCAATGATTTATTCCCATCACATCTATGTTTACAATATGATTATAAAAGGTTCTTACTAAAATCATTAATATGTAAAATCTTCCAAATGACTTATCATAATATATCATCTATCTGTAAACAGATTTATACTTCAAGACACTTAAGTGCTTTTTATCCAGTCAAAAAACACAACATTTTTTGTGTCAAAAGCTAATTTTTACTACATCCAAAAGCAAAGCATCTAAGCTAGGTTGCCGAGTACAATTTCTTTCTGCTTAAGCCATTAGTATTAGAAAAACCCAACCAAACACACGCATGTTGTTTAAAAATGAAAACTCATCAAGTCAAAGAACTGCTAGACAGCACGTTAATGTCTATGGTTCACTCCAAGAACAGAAACAATTCAGGTAAGCAAACAACAATTTTCAGTTATTTTCATAAAAACTCTCTCCCTATAATGTCATACTCAGCTCTTCTCTTTCTATACTCTACCCTTCCTCTTATGCCATTCTGAGGTGGCCCTCCTTTTTCTGTGCCCAAAGTCTCAACTTACTGCTCATGCGTAAATCTGAAGATATCAAGGAAACATCTGCTAGTTTCCTGTCTTCTTGTTAAACAATGGTGTCCATGTTCTTTTGCATGGACATTTATCTCCTATCATGAGCTTCAGAAAATACACAATCCAGTGTCACCCACCATGCCTAGAAGAAATAATTCCCCAGTAAAAGCCATATTCTACAGATCTATTTGTAATTCATTTGTATCTCATGGGATTCATGTGTAGTAATTAATTAAAAGCCTGGTGAAGGTATAACAATTTTTAACTACTGGTGTACATATTCAGTAGAAGGTTACATGATTGGTATTTTCTATTCTGCAGAAAAGCATCCCCAGACTATCTTGTTCTTTTAGCTAGCATTTTGTGTATGTGTGTGTAACCGTATCAATTTAAACTCTCAAATAACGTTTAAAATGCTTTCAATTTCTTTGTTTTTGTTTTTTTTAATTGGTCTATTTTTTTGTGAGAGATCCAACTTTTGCATTTACGTGTATTAATGGAAAATTTTGTTTGTTTGTTTTTAATGAAGAGAGAGGAGGCCGGGCAAAAGAAGGAATGCAATAAATTGTCCCTGTTCATTATTGTATCAGTGGTATATAGTGAGGAGACCCAGAAAAATCCAGGTTAGTCTTTTTCATTTTTAAGTTTTTTAGTGTTTTTTTTTTGTCTTTATTATTTGTAATAACAGATAAGCAATCTAACAGTAGGATCTTGCAATTCAGAAAATATTTTCACTTTGCAAATGTTATAAAAGCAGATTTTGAAAATCGAGATCTTAGTGAAAGTTAAAAGGTCACAAAAATTCAGTATCTTCTGAAGCAAGAGGGTTGTGTATCATATAATAGGTTTAATACAATTGTTATTAATTACAGTATGTAATTAACATTGGGGGGGTTGTCTGGCCATAAAAATGATGGATATTAATTTCAGAGGGGATCTCTGATCTAGAGTGATATCCTCTAATAACTGTGTAATTTAATAGATGCTTCATCTTAGAAATATTATTACCTCCCTCCACTCCTCCACAAATCCCTACCACAGGTAAAGAAATTGACCTTAGATTACAACAAATAAACATCTTTTAGTGGCTTCCTGATTTTTCTGGAAAAGCTGATGAAAACAAGTCCCTTTGTTCATCAGAAACTTGAGCTCAAATTTGACTTTGTGAGTACGGTAACTGACAGGACATGACATAGGGTGGTAGGGCTACCTTATCTTGTAGAGACTGACCAGTACCTCCCTTATACTTTTTATTTTTAAGTTTAATTATATTATTCCTCTGTTCTTTTCTAGGAGACCATACATGGTGGAAAAACACCAGTACCTAATGCTGCAATATCCTACCACTGCTACAAATACAAGGTAAAAGTTAGTCATACATTTTACATTTATTTACAGCTTTTCCTTAGAACAATGAGTGTAAGCAGGAGAAGAAATATTTGCTGCCAGGATATTTGTTAGCTGGTTTTGCAACCACACTGAAAAGAGGTGGAAAGGCTAATGGCCCTTCTACAACTCTTCTAAACTAGAGGAAAACAATGTTCTTGAGTGCATTGTGTAATGGTGTAACACACGTTTATTTAGACCTTGAAGAGAGTCAGATTGCAAGTAACTTTCATTATCTGAAGTTGAAGGCTACTATTTAAAATTGCATTAACTTACAGTTGCACAAACAGACCTGGGTTTAAAGCATGATCAATACAGGATGTTTGGAAATTAGAGTAGAACCTTTCAAAAATAAGGGGACTTGGATTTGAGTTGAAGTACTTGTTAGGAAACTAGGGTTTGGTGGCATTTGGCTCAAGGGTGATAAGCCAGGTGAAGCCTGGAGTGAAACCTTCACCCATGTCTTCCCTTGTGGCCCAGGAGCCAAGAGCACCTTAACCCTTGAAGTTTCAGTGTTTGCAGTTATGGTCATAAGGACAGTAGTGAACAACTGAACATTCTTGTGCAGATAATGGTGGACAACTGCAGCATATATGGAAAAAATACTTTCAACTATTTCATAAACTTGAGGTCTTTTTCTTGCTCTCATTAGAAAGCTATTTTGCTAGTAAGAACCATTGAAGAGATATTGTTTCGCTTTCTACCTGTTATAAACACAGAACTACTTCTTCCTCTGTTTCTCAGCTGAGCTGCACAAAGTGACAAACCGGAGACACGCAGTGACCTCCACTTGGATCCTCCACATGTGACTTGGGTCAGCAGAGCAAGATGGCGGTTGCATTTACAAACACTGATCATGCTGTCTACGGGTAAAATTAAGACTTTCTGCTCTAAAATGCTGCTTGTAACTTCAACAAAATGCCAGGTTGAAGGCTGTCCTCTCAGGCGTTCATATGTTGCTGAATTCTTTGCTCCATGGTTTTAAAGCTCAGCAAGAATAGCCTCAGTTCTCCTCTGAGAAGCACTGCCAGACACCAGCACTGGGAGGGGAGATGCTAGATCCCACATGTGCTGTGCTCCTCCTGTTACTCCCAGGCATAAGGGGGCAGTCTGACAAGGACACATAGAAAAGGACATGCAGAAAGTACAGGACCAGGTGGTGGTGAGATAGGATGGGAACAGCAGCAGAACAGCACAAAAGCAGGGTAAACAGAAAATATATATATAAACAGGGTTGGAATCATTTAAATACAAGCTGAGAGAATAAGGAGAGAATTTAAAGTTATCTATGGTATGACTAGCACCATGAAGGAAATATATATATACGCACACCTTTCAGGAGGTTAAATATATAGAAGAAATGCTAACAAACAGGCTCATGGAAGGAACATGTACCCACTTTCATAACCTAAAATTCATTTCCAGTGTCTGTATTTCTTGAAGCACCTAAGGAAGATGTGTTGAGAGACTTCTGTCCTCAGCATGTTTTATTTACCTACCTACATTTTATAACACTAAGCTGTCATTCTCCTTAATTTGCTTCGCTAGCACTGGAATTATAAAGCCTCTCAACAATAGATGCAGAAACACTGAAGAAAAGTTCTCAGTATTCAAAAATTATTTCTCCTCAGTGAGGCCCATATCCTTGAACCTGGTTGAGTTTCTGTGATTAAAAATAAAAAAAGCTTATAAATAATAGATTACAAGTTAAAATAATTATAAAGAATATTACATTATTCTATTAAGCATTAACAAGTGCAGTAGAAATGCAAATATTTTAAAGTATTTTAGCTTGTTCCATCTTATCAATATGCTGATGAAAATTGAGAGGAGAAAAGTTTACAATTTATCAAATCCACATCAGTTCTTCTTGGAAGGAAGTGTACAGAGAGACTTCGGTTTCCCAGGCCATCAGTCAGCACATGAAACTCACTAACAGAGGCCAAGCCCTTCTCACACCTGCCTAATCCACAGTTTCTGCCAGATGCAGCTGAAATGCTGAAGTCATTCCCACCATAGATGCAAACACCCAGGTTCTGCCAGTGTCTTTTGCTAGGGCATATCTGGACCCCACGTAACTGCCTCACAATCTGTTTGTTTCATGAAACAATTAGAAAACCTCAGCCAAAAAACGTTAAGAGGACCAAATCAAACACTCAAAAGTTAGGAACTTCAAGTTTTAGCATGAAAATTTAAGCAAAGTTTACTTATGCAAATTTAAATTGGCCCACATACAACTGGTATTGCATATTTATTTTTCACAGGACTGGTGCCTTTTCCAGGGCACTCGATAAACAATGCAGGGAATTAATCAGGCCTCTGTGGGTATGACACCAATGGCAAAGGACCCCACCTTAGCTGCTGTGGTAACACCCTGTGAGGGTGCAGGGTACAGGATACCTACAGAGGTGATCTAGGCTTGCTTCAATGGAGTAGCATCTTAGGCCAGTATGGATATTGCTCGCGTTCCTTGTCTAACCTCAAAGCACCCATTCCTCAGCCGATTTAGCTGTTAGCCTTCATGCAACATCAGGATGCTGTCCTGACACAAGGATGCTGTGATCCCACCTATTCATTTGAACTGGAACACAGCCTGAAACTCCATTCCTACAAGTCCCAGTTAGATGGAAACAACTCTTAGCTGAGACTAACTTAGAAATGCATGGCAACATTTTCCATTTCAGTGAGGCTCCGTGCCTTGAGGCTTCTGTAATTACAGGAATGATACAGAGCAGCTTTTTCCTCACTCAAAGGTGATTTTGCTGTCGGATAAAACTATGACTTACTTACATAGTACAGTAGAATTGTTATTTGTAATATATAAACTTCCCCTAGAGTAATCTGTAGGTTATTTATTTAAGTCTGTGATGTACTATTGTCTTCTGGCTTTGTTGCTACTGTTTGATTCTATTTAGTTACATGTCTTCAATAATTACAGACAGAGGACTTATTGTGATGTTGAAAGTGACAACGTTGTAGGGGTGTTCCTGATGAATATTATGCTTCAGGTAAACTCCTTATTTTGGCTTATCTTAACTGACATTTGCAATTTAACATTTACACAGCAATTCTGTGGAAATATCAAGTATTTCAGATAAGTATTGAGAAATTGCTTGTTGTACTCCATTTTTTCTAACATGCGGAAGGTGTTTCTACAAGTCAAAGTACCCTCAAATTTTGTACTCACATTTCAAGTGTTCACCTCTTGAAGAAAAACCCCTATCATTCAAATTAAAGGTCATGAAATTTCTATTCCTGTGCAAATTCATATCATATGACACACTCTTGATATTTCCCATAGATAAGATGAATCTCAAGTTACACACCCTATAAATTAGACTATTTAATGTGCCTTTCCTATTTCTTATAGGAGCTGTCAGGTAAGTTAAACATCCTTAAAGAGGTTTCTCTTCAAAATGTGTTTAATTCTCTCAAGCTGTTCACAAACCTCTCTGGTTTAGATATCTGCATCTCAACATTTTTATTTAAACTTTAGCATACTGTGACAGAGGATATATCCTGCAGTGAAGATACTTTAACAGGTGAATATTAATAATTGTTTCCCTCTTAAATTGATAAAGAAAGAGTGTCCCAGTTTGCCTTAACCTGTTTCTTTCTTACTAAAGCATATGTCTGTTGCTCTTCTGTAAGATTAACACTGGAATTATAGCTTGTTCCATGGGAAAAGTGGCATATGATAGTATCTGCTGTATAAAAATGGGTTGAGGGACAAGATTTTTTTGTTGTTGTTGTTCTATACCTCTTAAGTAACATAGCTTTACAACTATTAATCACATTCATTTCACTGAGGGTATCTTAGTAGAAACTTCAAATCCAGACAAAGTTCTGAAACTTTCTTTTTTTAACAGGACTCTAGACAGGAGAGTAAACCAGACTGTTTTATATTTGGCTTTGAATAATGCTGTCACCACAGATGTTCCACAGAATGTTAGCAGTGGCTCTTTTCCTGCTCCCCTACTGTGCTCGAGGTAACCCAGCACACAAGTTTCCAGTGCCCGGTTTCAGGATCTTACCAGAAAATGGGATAGCTGAAGGCTTTATATCAGGTACCTGTAGTTACCAGCTCCTTTTGTATTTACATATACTGTTGTGTTCCATCTTTATGCTTCATAAACCCAGTGCTATGTTATGTGAATTGATGTGGGTTCTACTTGATGAAAAATAATCAGATCTTTATTAATTTCCTGTATGAAGCAAGATGTTTAAAACTCTCCTACTTAATGACTCAGTGGCTCAGTTCACATCAAGAAAAGGTTATCATTTTCCGTAACAGGGCACTAAAAACTTGTTGCCAGGTGTTAGGTTGGAACTGTGAATAAGTGCTTGAAGAGCCTGAAGAATTCTGTCAACAGTCCCAAAATACCATTAAAAAAAAAAATCAAACAAACCCACTGCGCAATTGCCAGTCTTTTGCCTGGACCGTCTCAAACATTTGTAGATTAAAGACTAACCCAGCCCGTTAAATCACGTTTTCCATAAGCATCTCTGCAAGTAGTTGCCATGAATTTGTTCCTTATAATCAAAAATATTAATGTATGAAATAATCCCTTATTTAAAACACAACAATGAACTAACAGGTCAAGTTGCAAGGATTGATCTTAATTTCACACAATTACCTCTGCTTTATCTTAAAAGCCAAGATTTAAACTGCGAAACAAAGTGCATAATCTGATTTTGTTTTTAGGCTTCAAGTCACTTCCTGGCAAAGAAATGGGAGATGTTATCCTTCAGTTAGAAGATCGGATTTCCAAACTTGAAAGAGGTAATTTATCTACCTTTATTTTCTGCTGTAGCTTGATTAGGGGACATAAAGAAGATGAGCAACAAAATGGCTTCTCAGGAAAAGGCAGAATTTTCAGAGTTTTCATTACATTTATGTTTTGTTTGGTGGCAGATAGAGTGATAACTGACAAACTGGGGGCAGGGGGCATTAGTTTTCTGTAACTAGGGAGAGATGCCTAGCTAACAGCCCTGAAGTATGGCTGCAAACAAATCCAACTTGGACTAAAATCTCTGCCTATGCAAAAGTGCTCCATGGGCATCTGTCATGTCCCTAATAGAAACTGAATACTAAAAAAAAAAATACCAAAACATCCACAAACAGATCATATCTAAGATCCTACTCGCTCAAGGGCTGACAACTATCTCTATATTCTGCAAGTCATCACAAAAGGCTTGTGCAGTAGAGCTAGACTCAGAGGGAATAATAGCATACTTTATCTAAATGTAAAGATACAGCTTTTAGGGGTTGTCTCTTTTCTCTATTTTTAATCTTTGATTTTAAGCTTTCCTCTCCTTTAATTATTTCTGGGTTTAACTTAAAGTTATGGAGGAAAATAGGCAGTGGGAATTACAGTTGGCAGCAAAATAACTACAAAGCAATGCACAAAAGATTAACAGCTTCCACCTGTTCTTGCAGTCCTCCACTTGGAAGGAATAATAACAGCATCTGAAGGAAAAATATTTGCTACCAGTGGGAAAACAGCCGATTTCCACGCTACAGTGAAAAAATGTGGAGAGGCTGGGGGTTCTATTGCCACTCCAAGGAACGCAGGCGAGAATGATGCCATTCTGTACTTTGTGAAACAGTTCAATAAGTACGCCTACCTAGGGATAAAGGAATCTCTAATTCCAGGCAAATTCCAGTTCCTGGATGGTGCTGAACTGAGCTATACCAACTGGCATCCAAACGAGCCTTCTGGCAAAGGGGAAGAGGAGTGCGTGGAGATGTACACTGATGGTACTTGGAATAACAAAAAGTGCAACCAGAATCGCCTTATTGTCTGCCAGTTCTAGTGCTCCCTCCTGCTGCTGTCTGGCAGGGTCCCTGGAATTGTTTTTCCCATCCCTTGTTTCTTCATTTGTAGCTAGTGAACTAAGATAACAGCATGAAAAAATAAAAGTTACTTTCCCAGCCTGATCTGGCTTTTGAACTAATACCATCCATAAAGAGACTCATTATAATGAGAGCAGTGACCATTTTGTCTGCTCTCTTACTGATTGTCCAATGCCACTGACTCTCTCAGTAAGACTGCCCATGTGTTCCTATGCTCTCTTCAACTGCTGACTTTTTACAAGAGAAAAAAGTAGATCTCTTGAGCACATACCTAGTGACTTGCAGCTACAAAAGCTTCCAATCCCTCTGTAACCACGAGCCTTAAAGTTGTATTTTGATCCCCTTAGTTCCCAGATTTCCCTCACCAAACCTACCTTACCACAAGAGAGTCTCACCCATCTTAACGTTTCCCATGGGAAAGCTTTAGAACCAGCAGGTCTTTAATCCTCATATACCTGAAAAGCAGTGGCCAGAAGCCACCTGGCTTGAGCACCTCTAGCAACTCCCAATGGCTTTCTTGACACAATGTTAGCAGGATGAGAAGACCAACATCTCATGCCATGTGGGACGTGGTGTGGAAGAAAATGCACAGGAGACAAGATGATACAGTGCCCATGGAGTTTGGTGAGATCAGTAGAGCCATGGGAATGTCAATTTATTTCAGCCAAAAGGTAGATGGGTTCAGATACCCAGTGCTGATTTCTAGGCACCACTGGCATTTTCAGAGCTGTACAAATCTTGAGCAGGATTTCCCTGGGGCTAAGTCCAGTGGAAATGTGGGTTTTGGAAGCCACCTGTATTCCGTGCTCATTGTAGAAACCAC
The DNA here is from genome assembly GCF_964034855.1 of Anser brachyrhynchus. NCBI lineage: Eukaryota > Metazoa > Chordata > Aves > Anseriformes > Anatidae > Anser > Anser brachyrhynchus. The sequence goes on from NC_137700.1 coordinate 12,373,969, forward strand.
TCAGAGCTTGTCCCCTCCTGTTCAAGCTTATTTATTGTTTAAAACAAAGCTTTTTTAATAGCTTTGCTGCTGGGGTCCAATCACCAACCAAAGTTGGGCATTCCCAAGATCAAAGATAGAGCTGGGCAGTACAACAGATGCACCCAGAGATGTCTGTGAATTTTTTTCCTTCCTCTTGGGCAGTTGACTCCAGCATAGCTTAGACACCATAGGCTCTGCATAAGCTCCACAGATACATTGAGCAAAGGCTGGCTGACCATTTAGGCACACCTCCATACACACCAGGCCAAACGCCTCACTATCAGCTGCACCCACTCACATGAGCTTTCTTAGTCCCAGCTTGGTCACAGGGAGCCGACCAAGGAAACATGCAGGCGTAGAGCCAGACCAGCTCCTCATTCCCCCTGGGTGACGGGGAGGCCAAACCATCAACATATAAAGGTAAGTGGGGGGAGGAAGGCAAGCCCCCAACTGGTGCAAATGCTGGGGCCAGAGAGGGGTCTGCTTGCAGCCCCATAGCCATGCACATCCCTGCAATTCCAGAGCAGCAACTGGCTGTGCACGGCATTGCTGAGCTGGCTTAAGTTCAATTACTGGAATATTTGGGTACACATTCTCACCACCTGCTCTGTGGAAAGATACCAATCTTCCTGGCCTCTGTTCAGCTCTTTGCTTGTTGTCATGGCCTGCGAATCACTCTTGCTGTTATTCTCTGCAAACCAAGCAATTTATCTTACAGGTATTTACTTCAGATGATTAACACTACAGGACCAATGTAAGACCAAGACACCTTTCTGCTTGAACAATTTAGTGTCTGCAGGTGGTTTGCTTCCACAAGGTACCTAATTATTCACTCTGGTAATATTCAGATTCTTCATCACAACAATGCATACAAAATAGGACTGCTTCCCTGTTCCTGGAATGGTAAAGTTATCCAAACCTATAAAAAGAAATGTTTTTAGAGCAAAGTCCTCCATTTATCCAACACATCTGTTTAGCATGCGATAAGATCCACAAGCTGTTAACTAGAGCACTGTTTCTGGGCATCACAATCACAACATAAAACATTGAATCCTTTCATATTAGGTCTAGGTAGATTATTATGTTGCTATGCTAACCCAGTTTGAAACAGGTATGCCGAGGGAAAATGGGGAATCAAGAGTTTGCAGGCACTGTTTCACTTTCAAACTATATTCTTACTCAGAAATGTTTTACAGTTTACCAGTAAATGTCTGCACCCACCAGCTCACCCGCCCACAGCCTTCAGCCTTGCGTGACTCCTGTTGTGAAACTACCTCTGCCACAAGTACAAGGAAACAGGAGCACAGGCATCACCTCGTGCAGTAGTTTTCCACTCATCGTATTTCAATACAGTTTAGGAAGCTTACAACGATTAACATCAGCCTAAGAATGAAGTTTGACCCCCACCAACATTTAAAGACATGGTAAGTTTTTATTTTATGTCTCCTATCTTGGAAACTTAAGCTTCAGTATCAGAACATCTCCTTGCTTATCTACAGGGGTTACAGAACCATTTCAAAATCAGAAAAAAATGCAAGTACGTAAAAGAAAATGGGTGTCTAGCAAACATGTGCCATTGCAGAAATGTTTGCCCAATATTTGGGCATTTTCCCCCGTGGACTCCCCAGGGAGAGGGTAAGGTACTTAGTGTTACCCTGCAGCTACAGATGCTAACCCTGTCCACTCACTCTACTTGTGGTACCAGATGAGGATGTAAAACCTCAACCGAAGCAAATACTTCTTACTCTGCTTCATTTCAGTCCCTCCAGTAACCCTGCCAACAGCAGACAGGTCTGGAACCAGCGATCCCGACCTGAAAACCCAGTCCATACAGCATTTGGACACCTATTTCATTCATTTCCAAAATCTGACTGAGAGGGCAGCACAGAATCCTTTGATTTGTAGAAAGGCAGAAAATGCCCAAGGCTAGAACAATCATTAATGATTATTCAATGTTATTTTCTGAAACTTTTGTGAAAATATTTTAAAAACCTAATCTGCTCAATTCTAACCTTGAACACCAGCTGTGCCTTATGTGAATGTACCAGCACTTGTGGGTGTACAACAACACCGCCCAGCATGCTGACAAGCCAAACTGGTGTGCTTCAAATATCTCAGCCAGTGGAGAGCACCACTTCCAAAGGTGATGGTCATGACTCTGGGGCACTGCGTACAGGTAAGAGGGTCAGTTCTTAGGGGCTATGCAAGGCCACCTCCACACCAGTGTGGAGTAGAGCCTGAATTGCACAGCAACCCTGAAGGGGTTTCCATGTGCTTCTTACTCCCCGTAATAGATAACACGGCCATGATTATTCAAATACTTAAAGTTAAGCTCACAAGTAGCAAGCGTTGAACCAAACTACATTGTTGGGAGTTGGGCAGCTGAACCCCCTGAATCTGCAACAACCTTAGGGGCTGTCAGCCTTCATACTCTGAAGGCTTCCTGTACTCTCACTTAATAACTCAGCTTCTGACTGGTTATTATCAGAATATTGACTATGAGTAAATATGATTTTTACAGAGAAAGCTCAAGTGGTTTCCGGGCAGAAAAAGAGCCATCACTTATCACAAGCGACTGTCTCCTAAAGCAGCTCGAGCACAAGTGAACAAGCGGGGTGTTGTTTTACTGGTCCTGAGCAAACCATGGTCAAGGCAGAACTGCTTCGCCCTCACTTTGAAAAGGATTGTGCCACTTTAAGAACCAGCAAGTGGGAGGTGGTGCAGGCACCACTGTACAAACAAGTACCTGTGCACCGCTGCGCACCTCGGCTCAGGGGCCCGCTGCCCTCACGATCCCCAGCAGGTTTAGCACAGCTCCAGTGCACGCTCAGGCTGCTGGACGGAGGATGGATGCCCAGACAAACCTACTCAGTTTCATCAGCGAGACTTGCAACGCACCTTGGGGACACTAACAAGGTAAGAGTGGATGGAAAAAAGCTAAATTCCTACAGGATCACTCAAATTTGTTGCTTCATCTGCATCACACCTCAGGCAAAGTTAGAACTTTTTTCACGTAGTCAAAATGTAAAGTTTCTATTCATGTATTTAATATTAAGCTCGCTAATATCGAAAGAGTCAGTTTGCTAAATAGTTGATTATGTCAGCAAGTGCACTGCATAAGGCAATGCTTTATTTTCCTTTTAAAGTTAGCAGACCTTGAGCTTGTATGAGTCCCTCCAAAAGCATTTAAACATTTGAGGATAGGCAATGTCTGTTTGGCATACAGGTGTATATAGCCCTCCGCTGTACTTTTAAGAGTAAAAAACTAACAAACATGCCAGGAACTAAGACGAAAAACGCCTTGCTAGGTGAAATATAGAAAAAAATAGAACTTGCATGTCCAAAGCAATTCATACATATTTTAAAAGACAGTCTTCTGTTTTATTTTAACTTTCATTTTAGTTACCTGTTTTCTAGAAAAATAAGGTGAAATGTACTGCAACTAAAGGCACCGTCAGCCAAATCCCAGTGTTCTGAGCTGCTTTTGTGTTATTAAATAAGCTCTGTCTTCATCATGTCTAAGATTTTATAAGTTAGATTAGATTTTTGTAGCCAAATCTCATTTTAAGATTTTTTTCAACTACATTTGTATTTAGTGACTTTACTCACAATGCTAGATTGGTTTTACTTTAATCAGACTAAATTACAGCATGCTGTGGAAAGGTTGAAATCCTTTTAAAAATGAATGCCTAAGTATTTGTTATAATTAGCACTTCATTCAGTTGTTACTTGTAGAGGCAAATCTGTAATACATGCCAATTCAGAGAGATTTCTTTTAATTTTATGATTCGGTACATTTTCAGAACACTCTTCGTTTGAAAGCGTAGGACCTTTAGGGATGAGTGTAGTTTGATTTTTGAGGTTTTATACAGTTGAAATACGGCCTTTTCTCTAAGCTACTAAATCGATGGATTTGGTTTCTGGATTTTACAGGAGCTTTAAGTGACACTTTTGCAGTGATAGTTTTCTTGACCATCACCCTCATTTCTAGTTTATCAGTGTGCAAGAACCCCAGGTTTCAGAACTTTTCACATTCCTACTCTTTGCTACCTCTGGCTTCAGGTCAGAAAATTAGCATAGAGATTCACCTTTCTGCTGCCACACACTGTTACAAGGCAGACTAGGGGCACTGCAGCAGCGATGGCCTCTCCAAAAAATTGTGTAAACGTGTATAATCTTTAAATGTTGATGGGGAGCTGGCAGCTATGGTCAAGAATCAGCACACGGTAATACTCACTTGCTCCACTTGAAGTCTAAAGGTTTTGATCAGTGAGTGAGGAAGAGCAGCAAGCAGAACAAGTTCATTGTTGCAGGTTTAGCCCTTTTGACTTGTTTTTCCATTAAAACAAGTACTTGCTTAGAAGAAGTGTTCACATCTGCAAAACAGGAAGCCTTCTGCAGCTCCAGCTGTGCTAAAGCAACAGTTAATCCATGCATCTAGCTAGGTAGCTCTCACATCTAAGTTGTAAAACCCCTCCCACAAAGAGCTGCAGGCCCTGTTACACACGAAACCGGAAACACAATACCACATATCTGGTTTTATCTGATATTCTGAATTGGTGTATTTTAGCAGGACTGCCAACATGCTAAAATAACAAATGTAGGTGTAAGGAAATAACTAATATTCGGTCTTTAACATTTCATCTACCTTTTTGCTTAGTACTGTCAGTCCTGTTTTTTCATTCAGTTTGATAGTATTTATCTCTGCCAGGAAGACAGACTAGGAATCAAGCACTGCAGAAGTAGGGCTTGCCCTGTTTACTTACACAAAGTGGAGCGTGACCAAGGTATTCCCAAAAGCTGTCATACAACTACACTTCATAGTTCCTTTTTTACTGTCTGCTCTAGTTTTAGTGTGTTTCCATAACAATGAAAATCCAAGCTTATACACCATAGGACTATGCCCATTGGGATGGGGAAGGAAAAGGGAATGACTGATCCTCAGGTATTAGTGAACAGTGCAATAGTGGCCTAGAGTCTTTATAGAAAACTTCTGGCATTCTTTGATGCAGCCAGGTCTTCACAAGTGACATTGGGGTAGAACCCCAGTGCTGCTGCCAAGAGTTTCCAGTAACATTAGAAACAGGAATCTTAGAGCAGGCCACCCAGCACAAAATTAAACACTGAATTCACCTGTTTGGACATCAGTCAAGGGTCTAATTTCCTTGATGTGCTTCCATAAATACTCGGTCACATAAGCCTCTAAGCAAGTGTCAGCTTGAGGCATGTTTATGCTTGCTTTACAAATATTTAGCAACAAGGGTTTTACTCTGTAAAAGGAGCACTGAGTAGCTCACCAGTCGGGAATTTCTGTTGTTGCAAGCACAGAGGTTCCCCCCTGCCTGAGGTTATTTACCTCCAGCAATCATACAAGAGTCACAGGATTTACAGAGAACTGGTTCTTTCTAAAACCCTGTAAATATGTGCTTAAACCTGAAATACTGTGTTAGGGAAGATGAGAAACTGCAGCTTTTCTGTTAGAATTCAAGATGAGGGAAGGCAAACAGCCTTTGTCCACATTCTTCTTCAACTCCAGCTGTCTTTTACTCAGATGCTTTTTGGTTGACACTGAAAGCTGTAGTTACTGAAGAGAATAGCCTGATAGAAACAAGAGAATATAACTCAATTTGATGATACAAAACAGGCCCTGTAGGCTTTGATCCATTCTGCCTTTTGGTGGCTGCACTTACAGCTTTACAAGGCTCCCAAAGAGTTTAAAACTTGCTTTCTCTGTACGTAGATGTTGGTCAGCAGTACTAGATTTGTGACCCTTCCAAGTAGAGAGAAAAAATATTACAAGATAGTCAAGTATTCTGAAGTTTGGAGGAGGATGAGTTATATAAATAGATATTTCTGATGCCAATTCACATACCAGATCATCTTTCCACCCCATGCAAAGCATCTTCAGAGGACCCACAACTGAGAGCAAGTAACAGACTGGGAGGCCACCACCTCCCACAAGCATCTCGCTCGGGGACATTCTCATGTTACAGTGATCCCATGAGCTTATGAAGGCTATGTGAAAGCTTTAACACTAGTTCTGTAGTTAGTAAATCAGCCTTTTTTGTATAACTGTGTTGAAATCTTCACCATTTGGCCTCATCGCACTGAGGAAGAGTAACTCCCCACACCACCCCAGTTGTGATAGGCAGATAAGTACATTTGGATTTTCATCAGGTTTTTCATTTTTTTTGAGAACTAAGCCTAGGAAAGATATTCATGAATAACTTGGAGAAAATGCAAGATCAGCAGAGGAAAAATAGCTGTTTTTAAACACAGGTTCATTGCAGCTGAAATCAAAGATAACACTCATTACAGCAATGCCTGCAGCAGGCAGGACAAGCACTCTTGAATAGTTTCAGCTGGTGGGGAAAGACTGCAGATTAGTTGCAGGGCAGAAGCCACCAGACAGCTGTCTCAGCAGACCCTGCCCATCCACCTCACTGGAAGAGAGCAGCCTTTGTCAAAGAATAGATTACATGGATTCCCCCCCCCAAGAATCATAAGTAAAAGCTTCAAATCAAGCAGACAAAATAGTTTCTGGCTTTTGTGTTGTAGCAGGCTGTAGGCTGGCAGACAAGTGCATCACCTAAATGTACCATAATGCAAGTCTTTGTTTCCTGCTCCTGTAGTCCTCTGCAAGAGGAGTGCGCCATCATCTTAAAGACATTACCATTCATAAACAGATCTGTGTTAAGATAAGGGCAGCAGCAAAGCAATCCGCTATTTAAGATGCGTTTTACAAGACCTACTTTAGATTGCATTAAACAATTAATGAAGCATACCAGCTTCATTTCCAGACTTGTCACAAGGTTATAATTCTGTTTTGGGTGTAAGGGTGTGAGAATAGAATTATGATTTTTCTAAGAAAGAAGTCTGTCAACTGTACTCAGAAAACCCCTTCTTTAGTGTCCAGAGAGGTCTTCCATCATTTGTAGCTCAGAAGAAAATCTTTAGTACGTAGCTTCAGACAAATCTTAAGTGAAATGCTGGCAATGGAGGGTGCAACCAGAAACCCCCCACTTTTTATTAATATTAATTATTAATTTATTATTTTTCCTTCTCAAATGTCCTCGTCATTGTATGCTTCTCCAAAGAAGTCATTTATTACATTCCATTTATTGCATTTATCTCCAGCCATCACAGAGGCCTTTGCTCTTCTGGAGAGCTGTTAAATTTGGGGGATAATCTAGAGCATCCTTCACTGCAAAATAATTTGTGGTTTAGACACCAGATTTGATATGTTTACTGATGAGGATTTTAGTTGATAAAGAGCTTGCAGAGCTCCAGTGGCTGTGTATTTATTCTGAAAGAAACTCAGCAGTGCTTACATATTTCTAGAGCAACATCTTGGTTGACCATTATTTTGATTTTTCTTCATTCATACCCTCCTATAATCAAACCTGAGAGGTTTAGAAAGTTAGTAGGGTTACTGGCTGTTTGGGAAGATTTAACCACACAGCTTGTGTGCATCAAGTACTGACAATGTGACAAACACCTCATTATCTCAGCAGCAGCTCCAGATCTTATGCAGCTGCACTGAATGAAACAGGCCAGCTGACACTGATAGGCAACATTTAGGAAGGTCATGGCCTCCAGCTTCAGTGCCTGCTAATTGCTCAGCAATGCAGACTAACAGACTTATTTTTCAGACTATTTGCATTTGGGACATGTTCCAGTCATAAAATTAACTTATTTATAAGGCATCTTACTGAAAGGTATGTCAAAGAGTAATACTGATGTATGGCATGTCCCACTCATCATATAGTGAGGGTCAGGAACAGTTCCTGACCTATTCAGTCCCCAAAAGACCAAAGGGGTGCATGTGCAGTTGCCTCTGCTATATCATCCTCACCACTGTTTTCTGCCTGCAGAGCATTTCCATTCCTCAGAAGGGCCAACTAAAGCTGACTCCTCCCAGTGAGTGTTTTTTCTCCCACAGACTTGCATAGGGTTTTTTCTGACCTTTGCATTACTGCCAGGGGCACTACTGCAACACAGCAACCATATCCAAGCAACTTATCCAAGCATAACAAGGTCATCTTCAGCAAGGGACTAAGCAGAGGGTGCCTTCCTCTGGTGCTTCTACTGCCCATGTGCTGAAGTACACCCCATCTTATTTTCTCAGTAGAGGAAGAGAGCAGAGCCTACCTTCACTCCCATCATCCAGGATGCCATCTCTTTCCCACACAATGTGATATAATCCAACTGAAGATTACTGAAAGTTGTTTTTTTGCCAGTTTAACTGGTGTGACCTCCTCAAACAGCCAGCATTTACAGAAAGGGGTGGTCTCTCCACCCTCATCACCTCAAGCCTGCTGTGTGAGGCCCACTGAGCACTCTAAGTGGATGTTCTCCCTTCACCATCTGCTGATGAGGGAGCAGCATCACAGAAAGTGAGGACAGGGGGTTTCCCATGCAGACAACAACTGAATAATAGCCTGTCTAAACAGAAGAACTGAAAGAGGGGAATGAGGAAAAGAGTGAAATAAACAGCAGGAATCAAAACGAAACCTAGAGACAGAAACAGAAGCAGCAAGACATTGACAGAAAATGCCTGAGGGAGAAAAAGAGAGACCACAAGGTCAGAAATTAAGGTATTTAAAGAATTCATCAATGGACAAGGACAACTGGACAGAGGACAGAAGGCCCACCTCTGATACTACCCATGCAGCTGTGTCAGCAACAAAGCAGTACAGGGCAGCTCCCTGAGCAGCCCTTCTCCCACAGCTGCCTCCCCTGGAGTAAGTGGTCTCACACACACTTACCTTCACACACCCACAGAGGGAAGAAGAAAAATCTCATGCCATAAGAAAGGTGAGAGTGTCACGGGGAACAGGCCTGGTGAGTGGCATTCCAGAGCCATCCTGCCACGGGTATGTGCTTGGCTGGTGGGGAGGCCTCACACATGCCTCAGGCACTGAGCTAGGGGAGCTTCACCCATACCCTCCATCGCATTCTCCAGTTTGTAGGAGTGGGCATTAATCTGAAGCGTAAAACCTAACATGAGCTTTCAAGCGTTCAAGTTTCTGGAAAGGTCTCGGCACTGCTGCAGGGCAGGCACAGACACAGCTGAGTCTGGAAGGAGAACAGGTTTTCTGCTAAGCCTCTCTCTTTCCCTCAAAAAAAGATTGAGCTGGTACCTCAAATGGAGAGAGCATAGGTACAAAAACATTGACACCAGAGAGCAAAAGCTTGACTCAAAGTAACAGAGTCCTGCATGTTTAGCAGCCCAGCAAAGCTCCAGCTAGAGTCTGCCTAACAGGCTGCTAGCCTTTGTTAAGGAACATCATCACGCAAACAAACCCTCCAGGGTTTGGTATTAGATATCTGATGCTTCTCCTTACAGACCTCAGTACAATGCTCCTAACTGTGCGTGATTTTAACACTTTTAAGCCAGGTACAAAATTGTTGGCAGCTCGTTAATTTCCAAATACACGTTTTTTTCTAATTCTTCCAAATAAATATATTTCTTCAGTCCTGCTTACGTCTTATTCTTCTTGTAAGGATCAGGATTCAATGACTGAACCCCCCCCCCCCCCCCCATATCCCCACTTTGAATAGCCAAAGACAAACCTTGGACGTCCTCCAGAGAAGCCCAGGCTGCACCACTATCCCTCAGGAAACCTCCTCCCAGGCAATACTGGCAAGGGGCTCTGGGAAAGCCCTGCTGCCCCCAGCCGCCCCTTTTATATGCATCATGGCGTTCAGGTGTGTGGCGTTCAGCCTGTGCTGAGGCGCTGCAGCCAGCCCTTGATGAACTAGGGCACACCTGTAAACGGTCCTTTCTCCTTGCCTCAAAACAAATGTGATCTAACCCCTTCCTAACTGCTCTGCTTTTACTTCTACTTTATGGTACTAAAGTCGTGAGACATTAGCTCTGCTTCTGCTCTGCAAGTACATGCCACGGCCTGACTGCTAAGCCTCTTCACGTGTGTTCAATAAAAAGTATTTCAAACAGAAATTAATTTTATACAGACTTAACGGTTTCATTAAAATATATCTGCAGTCATTCATAAAACACATAATTCTTTACTGAGCATCCACTGCAGTTCTCTGACAAACACAGTTTCTAAAGCCTACGTTGTAGGAAAAGAAAAAAAAATAAAGTAAAAAAATAAAAATAAAAAATATATAAAATTATATAAAATAAAATAAATAAAATAAAATACCTGATGGCAAATGACTCACAGAGTACCCTTCCTTCCATCATCATATCCTCTTATCCTCAGCTTTAGCTTTGGTAGATGTCAGCATAACTTTGTGTGGTGGTGCTCCAGGTTGGGGGGGGGGGGGGGGGGGGGGGGGGGGGCTGTTCTTACCAACACCATTTGAACAGGCTGTTGGCAAAGGCTTGCACTAGGGTCAGGCACGGCCTTGTGGGGCATGTGCCGGTATGGTGTCTTACACCAAAGTCAGCCACTGCCACTGAGACACAAGGGAAGGGCAGGCTGCTCCTCCACAGCAGCTCTTGAGGGAACAAAGGGTGACAAGAAAAAGAGAGAGCGAGCACTCTTCTGGGGCCTGCAGCCAAGGAAAGTGGGCTTATTCCTCACGACAAGGCTTAACAAGTGACAGAGGTGAACGTCTCTGTGAGGTGAAACTCCCCAACTCTCCAAGACCAAGAGGGCGTCCATTTTGTTTAGCAGGTCAATTGTGCTGACTCACATATTACTCTACTTGATGTGCAAAAAAGCGTGGTCCAGCTAGTCAGTTGGGTTTTATCTAAAGTTGGACTAAACTAAACCAGGAAAACAAAAGCTTAAAATGCTGGAAAGCCATTTGAAATTCCTTCCCCAGAGAACACTCTGCTGGACAGCTGGCAAAAGACAGGTCCTGAGAAAAGGTTTCTAGAAAAGTACTCCCTGGTGGTGTGTCATCTTGATGCCAGTTGGAACCAGTCCTCGTGTGAGCCAGTCTTTAACACAGAGAAACACAATTTGTCTCCCACCTCCTCTCCCTCTCCTTCTCCTCAGACACTTTATCAGCTCTACTCACTAACATCAGGTTGATTTGCCTACTTGGTGGGCAATGTATTTGTTAGATAAATATCAAAAAGTGACTACCAATATTCATTTCTAAAGCAGTAACGTCTTTAATCTGCTAACTGTGGTCCGTATGTGGAAGATGACCCCCCCCCCCAGTGACACACTTTAACTTTCCCCATCACATGCTGATGGGAAAACACACAAGAACAAAACCAGTGCTCCACTCTGAGAAATGAAATTAAGAACTAGATTGAAAAGTGCTAGAGCTGCCATTTCTATAATGCCATCCAGCACAGGCATTGTTTGACCGCCTGACACATCATGAATCTGACTTCACACCTCTGTTTCCTATCCCTTTGCTAGGTAAAACAAACACATCTATACAGTCATATTTGCAAGAAAGTAATGTGGTGTGCTTTTTGCTTTACAGCTTCCAACTCTTGACATGGAGGAAAAGGTGGTGGAAACAATCCTGGCACCATGGGAAATACTGCTGGTCATTTTTGCTACAGTACTGATCATGAGCTTCCTTATGGTCCTGCCCCCCGCAGCAGTGGTGATCTGGAGAATGAAGCGTGTGCCTCAGATCTCGCTGCAAGGCTCTGTGTGAGCCAGCCAGGCATCCCTTTATAGGACGCTTCAAAACTATGAGATTTCACAGGACCAGTTACTACCTAGGATCTATCCCAAAGTGATGCTTTTCCCACTCCGTTGCTGCTAAGTTCCTGTAAAAAGAGGATGTGTAGAAATTTGTCTTCCTTTACTACAGTTCTCAGCACTTTGCCTTCCATTTTCTGGTCTACATTGTAATCACTATTGGTCACTTGGTTCCTAGATTAACTTCTTCTCTTGCATTATAATGGACCGAAAACAGGACTGAAAGAGAAGAAAGCACAGTTCAGAATTGTATTCCCTTAACTAATACCAGTAAAGCCTGCCTCTCTATAGTTACATGGTAAATATTGCCAAAGCCTTTGACTGAGATGACTGACAAGTTGTGGACATATCAAGAGCAAGCAGTGTAGTCTGGGGAGCAGGTTTTGTAGTTTGTACTGTGAAACCTAAAAAACAGACAATGGTGCAATAAATAAGTATCTTGTGCTTCTTTTGTCTGATCTGAAAACTTACTTCTTTTTTTTTTCTTTTTTTCTTTTTTTTTTTTTTTTTTTGGCTTGTTTCTTTTCTTCTATATGAATTTTCTTCTCTTTGCTAAATCCTGTGTCAGAACACAAAGCCCTCCCCATCCAGGGGCTGGGGCAGGAGCAGGAGGCATAGCCCAATGCTCAGACATGCCTGGCCAGACGGCAACTTGAAGTTAATGCAAACAAAGAGCAACTATTTGCCTGAATTACATTATGCAAATTTACTCTGGGAAATAATGTGATTAAATTTACTTTAGTTTTTAACTGTGTCATATAGGCTTATTGGTTCAACTGCCCTTTCTCATATATAAATAATAACTTGGATGGTGGGAATAGAACAAAACAGCTTCTCTGCAAGTTTATAACAAAAATAATTTTCAGCTTAATATCCAATTCATGCAATATCAAATTAAAGCCTTCCAGCCTATTTCTTCCACATTATGTGAAGCCCATTAGTAGGATTTCTGATGCACAGATTTAACAGTTTCTGTTACTTTACAAGAGCAATGGGCTTGATTTCCTCATAAAATCCGATGTTGTGTTTCTTTTCTTTTGTTAGATGGTTTGGAAAGTCACTAGAATAGCTCAATATAACTCACAGAAAAATATTTTCAGTACCAATAGAAAAACGATAATGGAAAGCACTCAGTGCTTCAGATAGATATTGCATTTGAGTATCAGCTGATAATGAATTGGCTGGAAATGAAAGACTCAAGGACATTATAACTTCATTTTTGTTCATGATTTCTTTGCCAAAAATAAACAAACTCACCCATGATTGAAAAACATTTGCTTTTCTTTAAGACTACAGCATTTTTCTCACCAACACAGTGACTACTTAAGTTACTGCCTTATAGTTCATATGCAGGCAAAGCAGCCAAGTCATCCCTTCATTGGTGTAATTGCTGCGTTAACAAATAGTCATATGACTGGCTGGTTCTGGGCCCAAAGGCAACTGATTTTTTTTCTTTGCTTGTAATGACTGGATTCTAAACCTGAAAGGTAGTGTGTAATTTTTCTTAAATAATGTTATATATCTGAATCATTTAACTGATTAATGAGGTAAAGGTCAATTACACATCATGTACAGTGTAACCACTGTATCTGAGAGATTCACAAGAATAGGGAAAAGGTAAAGAAGAGAAAGAAAACACAAACAGATGAGCTGGCTGTCTTCAGATCCATGGCTTCAGTGTTTGCTCAACAGAAGAAAATTAAAACAAAACCCCAAGCTTGGATTCCACTGCAGACCGAGCAAGCAATAACTAAGCTTTCTGTTTAGATTTCATCATAATTCACATACACGTCTGTTCTGTAGCAACAGCTCCACAAATAAACTGGATTGCCAGTGCTGTGTTGTCTTGGCCTTCACTCACAGTACATGCCAGGCAGCCAACAACCAGAGTTTGCTGCTCTTTATGCTTCTTACTCTCTGGCTTTGGGTTTCCAGTGTACACACAAGCACGGGGGTATACGAGGTGGTGTAAAAGAGGGAGCGCTCATAGAAGGATATGGATAGGAGAAAGAACAAGAGGCTTTATATTTCTTGGAAAGAATCAATGACAAAAAAATATCACTTGGATTTTTGTTCATCAAGAGGGGGGATACTGGAGAGGGTGACTAGTCAGAAGTTCTGGAAATCTTGGGCTAGGGCCAGGAGCTGCCCCAGCACTACTATGCTGACACCAGAGCATCTTAGCCAGTCAGCCCTGCACTCAGTCCAAAGCCCTAGAGCTCTACCCTATATACAGCCTGTCCCAACCATATTATCAGCCAGACGTCATCTGCTTTTGTATTCCTCCTCTGAAGTTAAGCCACAGCTTGCAGAAACCACAACCTCTGCCTAAGAAGATATGATGAAAATATCAGATAGTTTATGGCAATCAATGCTCATCAGTTTAGGGCAATCCCATTTCTCGCATTTTGTGCTGGCCTGAAATGCTATGACTTTTTTGCTGTATTATCTAGTTACAGCAACCACACAGGGCACTTTTGGAGTGCTAGATGTGCACTGAACTCTACCTAAGGGTATGTACTTCTGTGGGACATCCATAAGCTCATAACTACGAAGTGAGAGACATTTGAACTGTCTCCCAACAAACTACAGAGCTTTGGGTTTGTAGCTCATGTGAACCACAGCACCCTGAGTACCTGTATGCAAGGTCTGATTTCACCCCCAAGTACACAGGTGTGTGAATAAAGAGTTACCCTGCAGGCACAGCTGTTGTGACTTGCATTGCTTTAATGGTCACCAGAGAAACAACAGTGATTGATTGGCAATGGTGAAAGTAAGTCACTGTATGGCCCTTTCATCATAAAGACGGACCTTGACAGAAAGTGATTTCTGAAAACAATTACTGTGTTTAACTAATGACCACATCCATTAAGCAACTGTAATTCTTTTATAATTCCGCTTAGACAAATTTAAGGCTTAAAAAAGTGATCTTCTTTCTTTGAAATGCCCCCACTGTGAGCTATGTGATTAGTTTTAGCCTATGTAGCCTCTACCCAAGAGCTGAGGTCAAATGGTGACTATGATTGCTAACCTTCTAATGAAATACAAGCTGTATGTTTGCAGGCCTTAGCAGGGATTTCACTGCTCTGCTTCTGTCATCAAAATACCCATGTCCGACCGTAGACAGCCACTTGGTTGGTGGCACAAGCGTTTTGGGTCTGCCATCCTCGGTGCTAGTAACCACACATAAGACAGTCCGCCTGCTTGTCATGGTTGGAGATGTCTACGCCTTGCTCAGCAAGTTCTTTGAGGAAAATGTTCAGCTGCTCGGGCTCAGAGAAGGCTAATGTGTGCAGGCAGCTGCTGTTGGCAGGGAAATAGGCAGAATCAGCTCCACTCACGGCCGTCTCCGAGGCTGGAAAGATCAAAGCCAACAACAAAAGAAGCAGCTGAGTTACATAGCTAAACCCAGGCATATTTGTCCCAATCTTTAAACAAGCTCCAGCGTTCCCATTTTCCAGACTGAAGTCTTCAACCTGGCATAAAGTGACTGTATGATTGTTTTGTTAAGCCTTGGGAAACACAACTGCTCTAGCTACAAGACACAGTCAACAGTCAAGTATTTTTCATTAACCATAGGGGAGAGAGAGGTTCATATTTTTGAGTATGTGCATGCATGTTTATTTTTAAATTAAGGAAATAATGACGGATTCAGATGGTCCCAGACTGCTTGCTGGAAGCAATGGGAGCATTCTTAAACCCTTGGGCTGCCACATGAAATGGTGGTGTTGCTGGCTGAGGGACAGCAGCTGGGTTTTATTGTGTGCACATACAGTGAATACTGCAGGTGCTGGCCAGTTTTACTGAAGCTCTTCGAGTACACTTGCAAGATAAACTGCAGCTGTGTGCTGCCACTGCCAATCCAGCTGGTCACACAGCCACTGGGCAGTGTAGGTTTTGTAGCAAGACGATAAATGCTTTCAGTTAAAAAAAGTGCACCATCCCACATCCTAAGCCATGCAAGCCCTATTTGCTAAGCCAACCTGAAATAGCAGTGCTCATCAGCACAGGCCTTTGTGGTAGTTTTAAAACTAACTTGCTTTCTGGTGCAGCAGTTTGCTGGCCCAGCATCAGCCCTCACAGCCTCATACGTGCCAAGGCTGTATTTCTTGCCGCCCTTTTTAAAACAAAACAGGCTGATCCTCCATCCCTCTGCCCAGATGTTTGAGAACTACTCACGCTCGCAAACAGCCAGTGTTTGCCCCCCAACCATCTGAGTCGTCCAGGAAAACCCAGTGATGTTGCCACAGGTTTCATACAGCCTGCTTCTTCTGAGGAACTGGAAGTCATAACCCTTGGGAAACAAGGATGGGAAAAACAGGTGTGTCTTAGGATACATCACAGTAACCGTAAACGAAGAAACATTCAGCCAGTGAAGATCAATACAAACACTACACCCTCTCCCTGTCCAAGGGCAGAAAAAGTGTACCAAGAAAAATGATGCATTACACAATAAGCACTTGTAAATTAATGAATAAAGCCAGCAACCTAGTAGCAGTGAACCGTGACTATTACCTTGTTGCACATGGGTTTGCAGTACTCAACACTGTCGATGGTGACACACACCAGCCCACCGTTCTTAGGGGCCAGAGGCTGTGGGCATTGGGGTGAATGCTTGCAAACTTTCAGATGGAGTAAGAAAATAGAAAGAAGAAAAACACATTCAAGTGAAAATGAGTATAACAGTCTCTTCCCAAGCAAACTATATGCATGATCATTGACCTTTGCTGGGTAGCAAATTCCCCTCTACCTGACTTCGGCAAAGTAAGCATTTTTGTTTGCTTAAAGCCCTATTTTTTTTCTTTTTGCAACACCCAATTTTTCCATCACTTGTCACTGTGACATCAAAGTCCCCGCCAGCCCCAGTTATGCCTTAAAAGTGAATCAAAGTGGCATTCATCACAGCACCGACATTCAGTACTGTTGTGGGTAAAACTATCCAAGTATTTCTTGGGAAAATATGACTGAAAAGCCCACCCCAAGGCCCCACCACCTCTGCGAGGCAGCTCAGCAGCTCAGCTGGGCTGTGCACAGACACTGCCGTGCCTCCCAGCTGTCTGCCAGAGCAGTGGCTGAGCAACCTTACTTGCTGGCTTCTTGTTGAGATTTTTTTTTTTTTTTAATTTTTTTTTTTTGGTCCCTCAGGAAGTGCGGGCACTTAGCTCATTCTGATTGCAGGTTAAAAAAAATAATCTTGTGGCTTCTCTACTGCTGCTTTTTTCAACACCCAACAAAGAGGAACATGTCTACTGTAGGGGTCTCACATTTGTCTTGACTAGGTCGCAGAATATCAAGACTTTCTTGCAGCATCCAGATGAGGCGATTGAGGGAATCGTGTCCACCTTTTTTGACCATTTCAGGGAAGCATTCTGAATATTTCTATGGAGATAGAGAGGAAAAAAGGATAAGCTGAGAAGGAAAAGCCTGGGAATTGATTTAGGAAAAGAGCGAGAGGGTTTTTCCATTTTACTGGGCTTGAGAGAGAGGACTGGTATGGATGGTTTTTCTTCTGTGTGTGAAAATATATAATTGTAAACAGCTGTGTGTGTCTTCTTTCTGTATAAAACATTGGTTTGCCATTCTTGTCTGTGAATGCTGGCATCTCACAGGCTTTCTGTGTGTGCATGTGTGTAAATGTAGATATTTGTGAATGTGTGTAAACAAATAAGTTTCTGTATTTTTATCTAGCAGTTGCTCTACATGGATATGAATATATATATTCCTCTCCATATGTATATGCCTACGCACATATGTGGATAGTTAAAAACTGTGGTAAACTCCACAACCAAAACACAAGTGTCTGCCATCACTATGACAGATACCAATTACTTTGAACTCAGACACAGGAAAAAGGGACAGTGCAATTCTCACTACCAGATGCTGAAGCACTCATCAGCAATAGGTAACTCTGGTTCTTAGTCTTGAAGCTTTAAGAGACATTGGTGAAAGCGATGGACATCAATCACACATATGTGGCAAAGAAATACCATTTCTACCATTTTCTAGGGTTGCTGCCTGGTCACTCCCTTATGGTATACCTAGTCCATAGAAGGTAGGGGCAAAAAGTCATAAAGCAGAGGCTTTCAGTTAACTAGCTTTACTTATATTTAAAATATTTAATGCTATATTTGAAGGTGGAGTTGAAAACTTTATACATGTGAGGTAAAAGAGATGGCTGTTTGTGTGCGAGCACCTTTGTATATGTGGAGCAAAGCAAAACTGCAAAATACATCTATAAGGCTTTTGACTAGCAGTAACAGGGTCAAAGACACAGCAGGTCAAATGCCTGTATTCTCCCTCCCCTCCCACCAAGTGGGACAGGAGTGCCAAAGCAAGCATGCTCGTGTCCCACTGTGCGTGCATTCCCGGCAGGGCCCTGCTGTTCCCACTACCAGCAAAAGGTGTGTGCTACCTCTCCAGGTTTGGACAGTACAGCCAGCCTCTTACCTCAAGACACTTATTCACGTCATCTATGGTTGCACTTTTGCAGTCACTTGGACTGGCAAAAACTCCAATTCCAGAAAAATCTAAAAGACAAACAGAGAAGCATGTACATAGTTGGTTAATGATCCCCTCCGGCACACACACACACAAACCCCAAAGCTCAAAAACCAGTACTTGTCTATGGGAATTGTGCCACTGTGCTGCAGTGCTAGTGCTACCTTGTATATCTGTAGCAATCAGGGCTCAAATGTGAATAAACCCTGCAAGTATCGATTTACCCTAAATAGTTTACAATTTGATTGCCTATGTGTGGCTACCCAGGCCTGGGTTCCCAAGTGGGATGCCTCATTTCATTAAGATAGTCATTTTTTAGGTAATTGCAATTCATATTTAAGAACAGCATTATCTTACCTGTAAGAAACTCTGTTAAACTTACAAAAAGCAGTGTTCCCCAGAGCAGGCAGGAGCCGAACCGCATTTTTGCTGTGGTAGATCAGGGCCTGGCTACCCGTTGCTTGTGGAGCCTAGAAGCTGAAGTGCTGGTGCCAGGCACGGGGCTGCGTTTGGCTGGGCAGCCGGTTTGCACCACGCCGGGCACCAGGCAGTGGTGTGATAGGACACTATGATGGGATGGGGGACGCAGGCATTGCCTAACTTGCTGGGAAGCCGCTGGACAGTCTGCCAGAGGAGGCTGGGGAGGGCAAGGGGAGGTGCTCCTTACTGCTGGGGTGGGCTGGCTTCCCTGTGGCTGCTGCCAGCCCCATTGGGAAATGTTCAGATTAATTAATGTTGTATTGTAAACAGATTCACTCTATGCACTCTCCTGAATGCTCTTGCTCTCGCTCTCCTTCTCTCTCACTCTATCCATCTGTGTTTGTCTGTCACACACACGTGCACATTCATATAGACAACGTTGGTAGGCTGAAAGGGCCCGAACCTGTATCTCAGTCTACAAGAGAAAGCTCAGAACAACAGATAACGGCTACATGTATTTGGATCAAGGGGATGCACGCTGTTATCCTGTAACATCCAGAGTTCAGCTACTTAGTAAAGAGGGCAAGTTATGTTTTCCAGTTTCTAGGTTATTAAATACAAATTAAACAAAGCAGCAACTCTAGCAGAAAAAAAAAAAAAAAAAGGAAGAAGAAAAAAAGTCCTGAGAACACGAACCTACTCCCTGTGTATATCCTATCATCAGTAGCATGGCATATCCATTTGTAGTTTGTACTTTTCAAGGGGCCCAGGAACTTCACACACATATCTAGTCATAGGACAAGCTGAATAGCTAGCAAAATTGCCACACAAGTTAGATCATTTCTATCCTTTACTAGTGGGTTAACTCAGTATCTGGGCACTGCTCACATGCTGGAGATGTGACTGACCCCGTTTGTAAAAGGCAGGTTCTGGTGTCACGCCTGAAAGGCCGCCTGTCACATGCACCATCACCCCACTGCCTGGCCTTGCGGGGCCACCAGGCCAGCCCGCCCACACATCCCAGCCCCCAGACAAGGAGTCTGTTCTTGGGACTCCTATAGCATATATAGAACCTATGGTTCATATGTTTTATGCTTTACATCACCTATCCTAGGAATGCATGCACATTTAAGAAACGCACCAAATTTATTAATGGTTGTTCTTGTTACCGTCAGAGTAGAACTGTTCGTTTTGTCTGCAGGTGTTTGTTTTTGTTGAGACGGGGATGTTCTGCTTTCATGTCATGTTACGCAACACATTTATTTTTACAGCACTCTTTCAGGTGTCTTTTTGTGTTTGTTTGCTTGCTTCTGCTAGTTGCAGTATAACCTGTTATGACCAGGAGATCCTGGCCCAGCGAAGCCAACAGCAGGGCCTCCATTGCCCTGACAAAGATAGGTTTTCCTTTCATCTCAGGGAAGTCTTGATAAAGGGTTGTAAGTTGAACCATAACACGCTTCCACAAAATAGTTCTGTAGCAGCATGAATAGGGACATCCTCATTAATTAGTAAAAAGTCCCTGTATACATTACTGATAGGTAAAAGTTCATTAGCAAAACAGCTTTTTAATACTGAAGGCCAAAGTTTATGTTTCTAGGCAGACCGATCGGACCTGGACCCAAACAATTTATATTTTTGAGGCTGACACACACAACAATCTTTTTCCTTGCATGATGAACAATATGCAGCTGGGAAATAGTCCCTGGGAAATTTTTGACAATTATTTAAGGTGCAGCTGTACATTAACATATTTTTCTGCCAAAATGTGTCCACAGGTCTGATTAATGTTCTAAGTCCCAAGGAGATCAGATGCTACACCTAAACCTATTACTTGTTCTGCTCAACTCACAGTTCATATAGCACATTAGTATAATTAATAAAGTGGAAAAGCTTCTGGCTTGATCAGACAAAGTTATGTTTGTGACGGACTGAAAGGAGAAAATGGCAGCTTTTCTTTAATGATCATCAGTCAGGCACTCTCCACCTCAACATCTGTTTTGGTGACACTATACAAAGACAGTGAATTTGGAGAGAAACGTGGGGTGGCAGGACTTCAGTGTAGAAGAGCTAACAGGCTTCTGCTTAAACCAAACCATAAAGCTAAGGTTAAGTGACCTAACTAACTCACCATATACACTGGTTATCTAAAGCTGGTAAGAGGCGAGGCATCACCATCTCCAGCAGGAGTAAGTGTACTGGTACCAGGACCGAGCAGCCGAGCACGGGCACAAATGGGGACATACCTTCTGCAGACTTGCTCCCTCAGCTGCAGAGGGACACACAGCCATCTAGCGGCTAGTTCTTCGGTGAGAGACTGCTGGACAGGGCAGTGGTCCAAATTTTAACCTCACAATATACTTTTTTTTAATGCTTTTGCAATTATTTCTATTCACTTTATTTTATTTCAAAATCACATAAAACCTAGTAAGCAATACAATAAACGTAACCTAATATTTGGGAGTAAAAAGTAAGGGAGAGAATACTGTCAAGTGCAAACATACGAGTTAAAAATCTAATACATTTTCACCAAGTTTCTATTAATCAGAAAGACTAACCAATTATCACATATAGTGAAAAATAACTTTATATCACAATTCCAAAATATACTAAAATTCAATTTTGTTAATAAACTACAATCCTACAAGAGTAAAAGAGGCTAAGTGGAGCCAACCATTATACTGTAACATTAAAAACAGGAAAAAAGAGGCATATGTGGTAGGAAAGAGCATTTTATTGTATGATTGTTTTATAGGAGAACACGTTTCAAAAACACAGGTAATTGAAACACAACAGTAACAGCACATACCCAGTGAAGAAGATTTAAATATTATGTATATGTTAACATCTTCTACAGATGAGGCCGAGATACAGTTATGTGACATCCAGCCTTCTCCCATCAAAGCAACCCCCAGTTGCATGCAATGCTAACTCCAGTAAGGAAATTGGACCCCAGGATTTCCCACTGTCTAATTAGAAGCAAGAGATCTGCTGACCATTAGTCAGAGTTGGGAAAGTCATCCTTTCCTTTGCCCATGAAAGGTTTGAGGTTCAGCCATTGGTTTGAGTACCTGAGTCATACTTTGCCTTTATCAAAAGAACCAACAGAGCAGCAATAAAAAGTAAACTGCATTTTGTTGTCTTATACTGATTAAAAAAGACTCTGTCTTTTATATCTTAGATAATGAAAGACACTGAGGGTTAAAAAAATTAATTTCCAAGAAAATATCCTTTTCTTTCTCTCCATTTAAAATCTAAAATTCCATTTCTTGAATACAAAGCGGTCGGATTTGATTTTTGGAAGCATCCTCACATTAGTGGACTTCTCTTCCTTGGTGTTTTTAAACATAGAGAGCAAGTGTCAAAATACAAGTTTTTTAGGCACTTCCCATGAGAATTCATTTCTTCCAAAGTGACCATAACATGCAGTTTTCTGGTAAATGGGCTTTTTTAGGTCTAAGTCCCTGTGAATAATAAAAAAGATGAGAAAATTCTTCACATTATGATAATCATGGTATTTATCAATAAAATCCTGATGTTGATACCCATTTCACGCCCTCAATCTAGGAGGCATTTTCTGGAGATGCAAACACACTGGTGAACATGTTCAAATAGGAATTATAAAACTGACAACAAAACTTAAACATGAAGTACTTTAGGGCTACAAGAATTATGAATTTTAATGGAAAATAAGTATCTTTATTTCCTTTCATAAAACAAAACATATTTCTTTTTCACAACAAAGTTAAAATTCTTGGAATAAAAAAATTATTCATTTCAATTCTGTAGACTATATAAGGCCAAAGGCTGAAAGTGTATGAAACTGGAAAACAGCTGTCATCTTTAAAGATATGGCACACTGGTGGATCCATAAAAACTATCAACTATGAAGTCTGACAAAAAGTCTCTTTTGTAGCGCATAGAACAATTCCATGCTAGCTTAAGAGGCTAATTATTAAATTGTAACATCTAATGGTTTTTCAAGTAATCAGTTCTAAGATGTGATCGCCAAGATATTTACATATATATGTGATTCCATACCTGACAATGACTCCAGGCCGAAGATCAAAGTTTTTGTGCACAATGTCCAGCAGTTCTTTCTCTGTTCTTTGTGAAGTTCCATATGTGAATAGTGAAATGGACAGTGGTTGAGCTACTCCAATGGCATAAGACACCTACAGCAAAAATACAATGCAATTATCAAGTATGGCACTTTGCTGGGCAAGAGAATGCAAGAGACCAAAGCACTCATTCCTGATCCTTCTGAGGAAACCAAAGGCCTCTGCTTCATGTCCTGTAATTGTATAATTGTATAATCTGTATTTGTAGGAAAAAAAAAAAAGAAAAAAAAACGAAAAAAAAAGAAAAAAAAGAAAAAAAAAGAAAAAAAAAGAAACCTTTGAAAATACTGATGTCTCTGGACAAATTTCCTCTTCATTATCTAGTCATCCCACGTTCATGACAGTAAGTGTCAGAGGGTTAAGGGCTCAGGAAGTGTCTAGAAAAACAGCCGATAAAATGAAAGCTAAGTAAAATGTCCCAGCTTCAAGAAGCCGATGCGCTATTAGCCACATTACAGCGGTCTTGAACCAAGCACATCAACATCTTTCTTTCTTCAGCCCCAAATCCAACAGCAAGACAGCTTCTAGTACAGTGTCTTGTACGACATTTGTTCAAGGTAAAGCTGAAAATGATCTATCTTTTGGAGAAAACCAACATTCAGAACAAAACATACCTGAACCAGAACACGGCGACAGAGCCCAGCTTTCACAAGGGACTTGGCCACCCAACGGGCTGCATATGCTGCTGATCGGTCCACCTTTGTATAGTCTTTTCCAGAAAAGGCACCGCCTCCATGGGCTCCCCAGCCACCGTAAGTATCCACAATGATCTTTCGACCAGTAACACCAGCGTCACCCTGAATCAGTAAAAGAATTGGGCCATTTTACAATCCACTTTATTATAACTCTCAAACAAGACTATGCAGCCCTCAGAAGACAATGCATATATAAGTTCTCCACTTATAGATTGTTGTGGGATAGCTGAAGGAATTAACTCGTCTCACTGAGCTGCAACAGTGGCTATAAATGCTCTTTAAAGCCAGATTCGTAAAATAAGCCATTCATGACTAGTGTTTGGTAGCCAACCAAAAAGCTTTACACCTAGATAGCTAGAGCATTCAGGGCCTGCTTCAAAAATATGGGAACAATATGGGAGCCTTGGTTTAAATGCAATCTATCTACCACAACCAAACCGAATACAGAACATTGCTAACAAAATACATGCCATATATGAACCACTGAGAGATTTTATGTTGGGCTAAAAAAAATAGATGAGGCTTTCATATCTTTTGGCCAAAATCTGAAGTTGTGTGTACATTAAGTCTTTTTCTTTAATTTAAGGTATGCCAGTGCTACCTTATACACCACTACATGGAGGCTAGCACTCAGCACTTCTGGTGCAGTATCATTACAGAGACTGCCATACAAGTATATGCTAAAAACACATTTCCAGCTTCAAAATATTTACACTCTTATGCAAACGATACAGAACAGGTATGGAGTAAATGCCGTTAAACGTAACTGAGAAGGAAACATTAGAACAGATACTTATATACAAAAATTGTAAGATATTAAATAAGGAAACACAGACAACCTTCTAGCCACCTGCGCAGCTATCTTGATTGCTCCTTATAAGTATTTGATATTTTAATTCGATCTTGGTTAGCTGATCACTACCTGACTAATTGTCTGACCCCTTATTTAATAAATTCTTAAGTGTTCTGGTGTGAATGGAAACCTAGTCAAATTTGACATTCAGTTCCCACCTGTGTGGGCAGGTTTAAAATTCTTTTTCTACAGAATATCATGCCAGTAAAATTCAACTGCTGGAATGTTTGCATAGCAAACACAAGTGGAAAGACAAAGTTTTTCTTAGAAAGACTGAGCATATACACAGAATAAAACCTTTGGCACTGTTTGTCCCATTCTGCTAAGAAAACAGTGAGATGAAAATCTGAATTGCAGATAGCTGAGCTTGCCTAAAAGACCCTGTCCTCCTGGGGTTCTTCTGTTTGACTCAAACCTTAATTTCTGAATATGGCACAGACAGGTGCAGTGGGAATACCTTGTGTGCCCTTATGACTTGACAGCAGAAGTGAGTGAGAGGAAGAGAAATGGACAGGTGAAAAGAAAAAAAGCACATTTCTGTTTAAAGGGGCTGAAGAGCACAAATAAATTGTGTGGAAGTCACTTGAGTTGTCGCAATGAGTTGTGACGTCCTTATACTACCAGCAGGTGTTGCTTTTGGGAAAATGGTGATAGCAGCAAAATGACTGACTATGGCACAGCCAGAATTCAAGGGGCTACTATGCTTGGAAACATAAGGTGAAAATCCCCAAGTGAGGTACACGTCTTCCTTAGATGAATGGAGCTGCAGTTTAAGACAGCCTTCCATAGCTTGCTTTATTAAAAATAAAACTTAGTGGTACTCAGAAAGTTCAAGACATAACAGACAAGGAAAGAAACAGTAATTTTCTGATTGCTGCAACACATCGTAAATTGTGCAAGTCCGGTGATGATAGCGGCTGTAAGGCCAGGGACACACAAGCAGATTGACCCACACTAAGGAAACTTATCCCAGGCTTAAAAAGCTGCAGACATACGCTGCAACATGCCTATGTTTGTACATGCAAACATAAGCAATACAGTTCCACCACAAGAGTAGGAAAGGTATTGCTGGTTGACTTACAGGTAATTATACTATATTTTAAAATTTGTGCAGTTTAGTGCACACCTCAAAGCCTTGCATTTTTTAATGGGTGCAATTCAGTGCACAGCTGAAGAATTTCGTATGTGTAGCCTTCTGCTTGGCATGCAGCCATGATTGCCACAGGTTGATTTTCTAGAAGTTACAGCTCAAGTTTGGCTTTCCATTTGTCCATAGTCTAGAATACCAATGACACACAAAATTATAGGGATAAGCTGGTTGCTTCTCACAACTTAGGACTGATGTGCCAGACGAGCTGAGCATTTCTGTTAAGGCACACACCCACTGACAATGACAAGCTGATAAAAACAACAAAATAATATGATACAAACCTGAGGTCCTCCAATAACAAAACGTCCACTAGGCTGAAGGTGATAAATAGTTCTCTCATCCAAGTATTTTGCAGGGACAACAGCTTGAATTACACGATCCTTAAGGGTTTTGCGCATATTCTCCAGAGAAATGGTTTCATCATGTTGTACGGATATCACAATGGTATGAACGCGCACTGGGATGACTGCTCCATTCTCCTGGATATACTGAACAGTGACCTGAATAGAGCAGGGAGAAGGGGGGGGGAAAAAAGGCAATCCAAAGTTACCATAAATTGTAGCTACATATACATCAAACCTCATGCTATGCTATTCCATGAGAAAAACTGCAGCAGAATGTCAATGTTGATATTATAATGATCACTGCCCACCTTGTTGCCATGGGATGAACCCTACTTCTTCATTCTTCATTTTTGCAGTGGTGAGGAAAAAAAGACCCAATATTGACAATTTGGTTTTCTATGAAACTGTCCACAATGCGCCTTTCG
Organism: Anser brachyrhynchus; assembly: GCF_964034855.1. NCBI lineage: Eukaryota > Metazoa > Chordata > Aves > Anseriformes > Anatidae > Anser > Anser brachyrhynchus. Next base: position 12,400,138 of record NC_137700.1, read on the forward strand.
GTTGGGATTTCTAGCTAAACTCCCAAGCCTCAAAAATTTACATTCTTAGTGCATCTTCAAAAAAGGCCAGTCTAAATCCCTAAATACAAATAAATCCTTCAAATTTCCTGTCACTTTTTCAACCAGCACCGAGCATTTAGATCTAAAGGGTTAAATATTCCATCACCCATATATGGTTAATGCATCTAGCACTCTGATACAGGTTAACCATTTTCCAACAGTCAAAGAGACTATCATAAGTCTGCAAGTTCTTTATCTGCTACTTGTAGCTTATACAGTAGCAATCCTGATACTCTAAACACCATTGATTTTTTCTTTAAAAACATATAACATTTTGCAAAAGTAAAAAGTGATAGTTTTCAATGACCTGGACTATCCATAAGTGACTGGATTTCTACTCTGTTGGTAAAAGAGAGAAACCAGCATGATGGCAATATTTACCTGTGTCTTAGAGTCAGGCCTCAGCCAAGGAAGCTCTCCATTGCGCCTCAGCTCTGCTAACCTGGCATTCAGTTTATGAGCAAGAATAATTGTTAGAGGCATACATTCCTCTGTCTCATCCGTTGCATAACCAAACATCAAACCCTATAGGAGGAGAAGAGATACTTCAATTACCGTTAAAAAGCACCACAACCAAAGGCTATGAGATTTCATCTGAAACAAAAAGTAAACAGTACCCTCAGGTTTACTTTCTACTTTTTACATTACAGTCCAAGAAGCCTAAACTGGGATCAGGCTCCAGCATGCTACAGTGTAATGAGAAACAAACCGCATTCCAAGAATTTTTTACTGAGGGCCTGAACATTTCCATGTTGGGCTAGAAATGTGGACAAAGACTGAGAAGTTTCTCTGAAAAAAGTTTCATCAAGAAAAGATCTGTTTGAGCAAAACAATATCAGGGCTATTCTGTCATACAAAAGGTGTTCTTCCTGGTCTGGAAAGGTTGTAGAGGCTTTTATGTATGAATACTGCCACTAACTTCTACTGCAGCTCACATCTGACATTTCAGTGGAATGGAATTTGGATGTTGCATAAAAGAAGTACTATTCAACAGTTAAGGTACCTGCCTGAGATTTGCAATACCGCATGCTTCTAGTCACAGCTTCTACTATTATGCAGTCACATTCCCTGCATCACATTATCATCTGTTAAGCACTTAGTAGGATTTTCTTTCTCCTCACCCAGCATATGTTGTGATGTAAAAATAATAAAGAGAGGTAGATATTCAACAGGAATGGAGACCATGAAAGTGCCAAAGAAAGTCAGGTGTCTTTTCATCTTATGTAGTATTATGTCCCCATGACAGCATAAAAACATTTTAATTTAGTCCTCAAGGGTTATTTGAACAATATTAGCTTGGCTCCTGGACTCTGATATCTCCATTTATGGTTCTCAAAAACATTGTTATAAACTAGATATTACTACTAATGATAACTACTGTAAATGTTAAACTCATTCATACAGGCATCAGTCAGGTTATGGAGTTTTTATGTTAGCATCTTTCTCTTGGGAACACACACTAATTATCTACATGTGTTATTTAGCTCACAGAAACACAGCTTGGACAGCCTTAATTATGTGGAACACCTACTATAATAAAACAGATCTCTGCCTCTGGGAAATAAAGGAGAATTAAAAGTACTCTGGCATATTTGCCTTCATTGTACTAATGCTGCAGACAGTTGAAGCATCGCCTAATTTTTTGCTGTGTAAAATCTCAAGAGCTCTGTGAAAGCGGTAAGATCTTTTGTTTATTCCATCGTACAAAACAAATCGGGCTGCAAGATGAATGGTCTGAGGAATCTAAAACTCCTTAACAAAAACATGAAAAACATAAGCAAAAAAAAATTGTTAATTTCTGAAGGACACATTCCGAGCTAGTACAAACTGACAGAGCTCTCCTGACTTCTGTGGAGTATCATGACAAACACCACTTAAAAGCCTGCCTTCAAACAACTTCCAACTGTTTTAATAAAGATATGTTTTTTATTCTGGGCTAGCCCAAGATGGAAGTGTGCAAATCTTCAGATGGGCTTTGTTTTAGAAAACTGGGCAATGATATGGGGTAAGCTCTTTCCATTCAAACAGCTTTAATGTTTCAGGTGTGATGTCATGTGTACCTGATCTCCAGCACCAACATCTTCTTCATCCCTGTGCAGATGAACGCCCTGGGCAATATCAGGTGACTGCTGTTCCAGTGCCACTAAAACATTACAAGTCTTGTAGTCAAAGCCTATTTAGAAAAAAGAACAGTGGCAAATTATTTTCTTCTGTTACAATTAAGGAAAGTAATATGTAACCATACAACACATTTTTCATTCTGAAGGATACCACATCCAGAATTCACAACCTAACTACTATTTCTTGTTAAATTGTTGTCAATACAACACTTTCATTCTTTTGAGGAGGTGATAGGGTATACAGGGTCGCCTTTATTGATTGTTACTGTTTGTTTTCTCTTGCATTGGCACCCTATTGGCAAGCCAACTCAGGTTAGGAAATGCTAACTGGAGAAAACTAGTTTTTAAAAAAATTGACTCTTTGGGAGCCTGTCCTAAATAAACAATGTTGAAAGCCTTTTTTTACAAATTCTTATGAGCTGCTGTTTACAGCAACTGAAGGATCTGCTCCCTGATACATTATTTGTAATACATGTAGAGTAAGCACCTAAATCTCTTATGGGAATTCGTGTGAGAGCCATAGACAGAGAAAAAAAAAAATAGGATTTGAGTCTCACAGAAAATCTGGAAGTAGGAAATGACTTCACATTAATTTCAAAGACCAAAAGGAAGATTTAAAAAATAAATTCAAAGACTTGCATATGATTGTGGCAAAATTTTCCACCTTTCACTAGGTATATCAAGAGTAATTTGCATCTCTCCAAATCCAGCATTTTCTAAAACTGTAACTACTGCTAACTGCTAACTAAACTCATGTTCATCCAATAAAACATACATACACGTCCATATGCGTATGATCCATTTGAAGAATCCTCATCACCCTCTTTTAAGTAGGCTAAATAGAGAAGTAAACAATATGTCTGTGTGCAATTGGTTTACCCTTTTGTGTACTTCTGCATAGCAGGTGTTTTTTACTGGGTCACTGCATCTGCCCTTATCATTAGGCTGTTAAGGTAAAAATCAGATTTACAAAGTAATGGATTTGACAGTATGTTCTGAAAGCCCTGCTGCTATGTCATAATAGAGGTAACTTGCAGATGTGTTGCTGTAATATTCTCCCACTACATTCTCCCTGGAAATTTGATAGCTATTGAAGGATTGCAGGAAAAAAACTGTTTTTAAATAAAAGCCCTTAAAAGATGTAATTATTGTTAACAGCATCTTTGGAACACCCATAGTGTATAAAGAGATATATGGCAAATCAGATGATGGAATGTGTCTGATATATAAATCATTTTGTCTTTTCTGTCATTTATACAACGCACAAACCTGACCTGGACTGCTCAGCCTAGGAGTTTGTTCAGAGCTAATAGAGAACCTTGTACAGTGAATACCTGCTCTCTGCCTGAAAATTCTGGATGCTACTGCAGTGCAAATACGTAATGATAAAACAAAATGAACTAACTTTCTTCGTCCCTCTCTTTCTGACCAAAATGCATTAATCAGCTTGCTAAATAACAGATTCATGTTCTCCCAGGTTTGGGTTAGTGGTAGATTCTGTGGCTCACGTTCATGGATAAAAGTGGATTCTGCCTTCTCCTTTTCAGTTTTAACTAATATATGATGTTTTTTTCTACTTACAGGGATAAAGCCAGAAAGCGTATCACGTAGCACCACATAAGCAGCTTTCACACAGGATATTCAGTTTTTATCAGGCTTACTAAAGCCCACTTATGGAAGTGCTGACAGACCTGGTCTGCAGTTGCCTACTGCTTGCTCTTCAAGGAGTTCTTAAGATTTTCCACCAACCTTTAGCTGAATCGTCATAGCCAATGTGTCTAATTGCATCTCGGACAACTCGTTGATAATCCACAATAGCAAGAGATGTGATCTCCCCACAGAGCAACACCATCCCTGTTTTACATACTGTCTCTGAAAAGGGAGATGGAAATAGGATTAAAGTAGCAGAATAACCAGCCCACTAAGACAAACAACTACGTTTGTGATGATGGTGATTTAGAGAAATATACTGGATATATACAGTATTCGTACTTTTCAGTCATATCTTTGGCAATACTAGCTCCTTCCACAACCAATTTCTTTCATGATTCAGTGATATGCAGAGTCGTTTAGGGAAATGTAGTATTAAACTGTGATTTTTAAATCCACTTAATCTTTAATCACTCTAAGATATATTCTGAGGCTAAATAATTCTCCAGTGATTATCTATTTTGAAAACATGCCTTCAGTCCAAGGAGGAAGAATTTGACGATGGGGTTTAGTTAAATGAACTAGGAAAATGAGCTGAGGGTTGATGGTACAACTCTGTCTGAAGAGGTATCAAGAAAACAAGCAGTTACAGGGTCTAACACTGAAAAATGAGGACTTTATTAAATATAGTAAATGTACTTTTCAACAACATACAAAATGTACTTTTTAACAACATACAAATACTCTTTAAAAAATCCACCATGATGAAATACAATCTGTTTCTCAGAATATTCAGTCAACACACAAAATCAACAATCTTGTCTGTCCTTCTGTAGTATTTTATCCTTCTGCTACCTGCCCAGGCTTCAGCCTTTGTAAAAACTTCTGTTCCTTCTTGTCTCTCCTTCTCTTGAAGACTTTTAATTTTTACATATTTTTTGAGAGTAAAATGAGTTAGCACATGACACCTTCATGCTCTCTGCACATATATCAAAAATAAAAGAACAGTGACTGGGTAATGACTTAAAGCAAACGAGCAAACAACTTACCACAAGCAACCTTGGCGTTTGGGTCCTGCTTGAGATGGGCATCTAGTACAGCATCACTGATTTGATCACAGATTTTATCTGCAAGACATCAAAGTTGTTATTCAAACCAGGGTACTTAATACAAAATGTAGACTGTTTGCATCCATTTGAGTAGGTAAGTGCTTTAGTAAGGAATTCTTTTATTGCTTACTACTGAAGTATTTAAGCAAACTAGATAAAAAAGTCACATGCAACATCCTGCAAGCAAAACCAATAGATAGATGAAACTTTTACTTATTGGTGTAAACTGACTACAACCTCACCTGTAATTTTCTGCACATCAGTGTGAAACAAGTATGTTATGCATAGAATTACCTGAGAGGCTGAGGTAACGTTCTACTCCTTGCCTTCTCCTTGTCTGCCACAGCAGTATGCTAACAAGAAGGTAATATTCCACCACTAACTTCCATCTCCCCAGCAGAAAGTTAGACTCTACCTGAGTTACACAGCTGATAAAGCCTGATTAATAGTTTAAATCACTACACATAATACACAGCTCAGTGTCAAGCACCTGTTTCAGGTTTGCTTCTTCTCACTGCTTCCCACCATCCTGCAATGTCATCTGCTCTTAATCTCTGCATCCCACTTGAGATGGGTGAGTGAGGAGCAAACACGGAAACAAGAAGGGGCTACCAACTAATGTCTGCCTGAGGTAAATGTTGAGTATATCCTCAGTGACATTCCAACTACAAAGGTTTCATCTCAGGTTTATCTTTTCTGTTTCTTTTTTTTTTTTCTTCTTCTTACCTTTTTAATGAATAATGAATCTTTATCAAATAATGTAGCTAATCTAATGAACACAAAAGAGCAGCATCCATAACAATGCATATCACCTAAAAATTGTAATATTTCTTATATATTTTAATTTTGTTCTTCTAAAAAAAAATGTCTATTATTGCATACAATGTTTAGGTGTTGCCATAACATGCTGTGTGGCAAAATAAACATCTTCTTCTTTGCCATTTGCAACCCAATCTGTTGGAAAGCCATGTTTATGGCATTTGAGTTTTTCTACATTTAATCTCAAGTCAAAATAAATTCTCTGGTATCTCATAAGGAAGGTGTACATTTAGATAAGAGGGACAAAATCAGAAACTAGATAACTAATCTGACTCTGACACTCATCTCCTATATTAACCACTTTGATATGAAAAGAATGAACACAAAATATGTTTAGCAAATGTAGCCTGCAGTGGAACATTCAGCCTCACAAGGACTGTATGTGGATTACTAAATTTGGGACAATTATTACCAAACAGGAATCAGATACCATTCTTGCAATTTAGTTGGAATTCCAAATGAACCTTGTTTAGCAAGACTGGGGACAAAGGTAGCAGGACTTTGATTAAAATGTATCTCTGCTTGCTCTCTTCACATTTTCAATTTTGTACTAGACAATAAAGCCATATTTTCAAGCAGAAAAGCAAAAAAAAAAAAAAAAAGATGAAAATACATAAGTTTTGATTACCTGGGTGGGACAGCAGAGCAACTGGGACAGGATGACCTTCTTAGTGCATGTCCAATGCCCTGCAGTAAACTCCAAGTGATTAAGACTGCTGTACAGTCTTTTTTCATCATGCAAAGTTTCTATGGCATAAAAAAATTTATCCTGTTCTTGTCCTACATGAAGCATGTCTCATCTGCATTAGATGTCAATGTCCCATACTAGTAAAAGTTGCCTGTATGTAATATAACATTTATTATATGCAGACTTTCCAAAACACTCAAGAGGAACACAAGTAATCCCATTACTAATTTGTCCCCATTCTTCTTTATGGCGCCTATCCAGTACAAAGAACCCTACGTAGATTTTGCAGGTTGAAATTAATTTCTTAACTAAAACTTCCCTGAAAATGTCTCAAGGGAGCATTAGTAGGCAGTAAAATCAGCAAGTGCATGTAGCAAGATGTTTTCATGCCTTTTTTTTTTTTTTCACGAAGTACATCATTAGTATCTACACTACTTCATGTTATTGGTTAAAAAAAAAAAAAAAAGGCAGCTTTTCTGTTTCCCTCACAACGAAATAGCACATCAAACATTTGAGAACAAAGAATATAGTCTACTTTCACAGAATTGGAGACTCTTATCTTAGCGAAGTGTTACTCTGAGAAGCTCATGATAGTAAGCCAGATGAGGAGTCAGCCACAAAAATGGAATTATCTTCATATAATAGAATCAGCGAGACTGCTCCAGGAATACTCGATTTTGGTGGTGGTATTTAAAGATCATGGAATCATAGAATGGCTTGGGTTGGAAGGGACCTCAATGATCATCTAGTTCCACCCCCCCTGCCATAGGCAGGGATGCCACCCACTAGATCATGTTGCTCAGGGCCTCATCTAACCTCTGGTCTTGAACACCTCCAGGGATGGGGCATCCACAACCTCTCTGGGCAACCTGTTCCAGTGCCTCACCACCCTCTGAGTGAAGAATTCCCTCCTAACCTCCAATCTAAATCCCCCCTCTTTTAGTTTGAAACCTTTCCCCTTCATCCTGTCATTATTCGATTGAGCAAAGAGTTGCTTCCCACCTTTTTTATAAGCCCCCTTATTTGAAGGGGACTTATAAGAAGCTATTGGGAGGTTTTTAGGACAGACTGAGAAAAACATCTCAAAATCAGAAAAGTGTGCCTTAAAGGATGAAATTAATCAAGATCAATCTAGTTTTGAAAGGCTGAAGGAAAGGTAACCTACTTGAGGAAATAACAGTACTGGGTCACAGTCTCTAAAAACCTGAAAGATAGTATACTGAGGGAAAAGTTTCTGTCTGATGGGCAATAATGTAACTACACTTGATAGCTTGAAAATAGAGAAAGATGAAGATTCAAAAAGTCAAATCCATCTAGAATTCTGCAGGATCCCTTATTCCTTCAAAACTTACTTTTGAAATCTTTTTAAAAGTAAGAATGAAACTCAGCCATAGTTTAATAATATGTTTGAAGAATTCTTACATGAAATTTCATTATTTGTGTATAAAGTTCAGTGTGGATTATATATCAGAAGACCTTCTGGTCTTTAAAATCTATGTGACAATTTCAATCACTGAAAATAACCAATTTGGATTAAAATAGGCTCAGACAAATGAGTTTGATAATTCATGCATGATCTGATTGCTGGTGCAAGATCTGAATCCTGGTGCAACTAGACACCTTTGTTGACAAATACAGACACAAATATCAAAACCAGAAAGAGAAATCTAGAAGGATGATCAGCTGCTTAATGCATCATACTGAAGGTCTGTCTATTAGGAAAGGTCTCTAATAGAAAATAAAACCAGGCATTTCTATATTTAGCAATACTTAGCAGGCTTTGTGCGCCTTTCATTCTGTTATTTAAATTCCTCATCTCAACTGTCCCATTTCTCTCATAGCTGCTACATATGACAGAATATGTCTATTATTATCTTTAAAAAAGAAAAAAAAGAAAAAACACAGGGAAGGCATAAGGGATAACTTCTGGTGAGGCATTATCATCTAAAACATTGATTACAATAGGTAAGAATGCAGTTCATGCATATCCTTACAAAGTGAATTACTATCCAGTAAGATAAATATTGAAAAAGCAATGTCTAGTCTAAGGATTTCTTGAACGAACAGGAAAGTATTAGAAAACCATCAATTCTTATTAAGAAATCCAACCATGCCACAGAGCTAGCCTTATGGCAGACATGCCAACTGTCCATAAAACTTGCTCCTGTTAACTATAAAAGGAATGAATGAGTCTAGGAGAGCTGATGATAAACCCTATTAAAATGCCCAGTTGTCAAATTATGAAGTAAAGGAGGTATTCAACAACAAAGGTGATCTCCACAAATTAGGAGGATCTTCAAACATCTTTCTGCATAGTTGGTTGTAGGTTTATTATGTGAATCTAGACTACATTAAGAGCATAACAGTTAGTAGTGCTATATCCTTAAAAATTATATGTTCTGTAACTAAAATCAGTTATATCTGCAAGTTCTTGGGATCTCCCCACGCATGCATCAAAAATAAAATCTATGAACAACAGTAGCAACCAAAAATTTAATTCAAAAAGCTCCACCCTTTGAAACCGCAAACAGGTACTACCACACTTCTGGCTTTGATCGTGCAGTAAATATAATAAACATTAAACATTTCAAAAGGTAAAGTTTATTTTCTTAAAAACCTGTGATCAAAATCACTTTGGGTAGCACTATTTTTAAGGATACCTTATTTATGTCAACAGCACTTGGAGGTGAAATTATGCACTCAAAATATGAGAAACTGAGCAATTCTCAGTTTTCTTATGAAAAATGAACCGTTAATAACCATAGATACTTATCTTGAACACTTCATCGAAAAATAAACATTCCAAACAAAAAAAGTTTCACTGGAAGGACTTCATATAGCTGAATTGTGCTGTATTACATTTTTCCTATTTAAAAGGACTGCTATTTAAAAGCACTCTTCAGGAGTGCTAATTGAAAATGGCAGTGGCACTTCAGTGTTAACACTGCACTGTTTAAACAGCTTATCTTACATGTTCTCTTTGTGCAGTTTACAGAACAATTACATATATTAAGTATATATAATGTTAGACATCAGACATGCAAGCATCAACTGGCTGGGAAGATCTGCATATTCTGTTTTTGTTTTTTGTTCTGGTTTGTTTTCCTGGGGGTGTGTGGGTGTAATTTTTCTTCTGTGGACATCCAGAAGACAAGCATGTTTTTAACATAGTTGAAAGTCTGAAGGTGCTTTTAGCAGATGTTTTTTTCCCATATTTTAAAAGAGATTCCTTGATACTTACTGGAAAACTGAATGACATTCGGTTTGCAGGGAAGTCCACCTGATGCCACACCAGAAAGGGGAAGGAATTAATTCTAAGCAGTTTGGCACCTCTAAGACATTGTGGATCAGAGTAACACACAATGTCTTTCAAAGCACAATGAAACCACTGTGCAGCATGGACAGACATTTCTGGATGAAGCAAAATGGAACAATGACCAAAAAAAGCTAAGAAAAAAAACGTGTTATTCATGTGTTTTTATTATATTAAAAAGAAGGAGGTTATATGTAAATCTTCCGAGAGATTGGAATTCACCCTACTAAATGCCAAGTTTAAAGACCTTCTGGAAGGGAGTCCAAAACTTTATACCCACATTGTTTTGAAGAAGTGGGACTGAGAAGATGGGATAAACAGAGTTCTCTGGGTTTCTTTGGAGAGCATTGGTAACGCCTATATGATAATTATTGCCAGCTATTACTTGCTTCTATGGAATCTGAGCTTCTTAATTACACAAAGCTTTAAAGTACTGCACAGATACAAGGCAGCTTTATATACTCAAATAAATAAGTATGTAATTTCCCCTGCTTTGTTTATTATGAAGGAAGACTACACGAGTGCATTCAATCCTCAACTAATATAATCAGAACAATTCAAATTTCCACCAGACAAGGATCTGGTTCAGGATCTTTACTTCACATAATGCCCTCTAGCAAAATTATACTATCACATACAGAAGGGAAGTAATCAAGAACACGCAAATTATCCATTTGATATGAAACAGAGGAGCTCAAAACTCACAATAGAAGTTTAGCGCTACTGATAACATCAAAAGCCCAACTAGCCCAAGCCTCAGACGCTGGTCCCAGTTTTAAGAAACAGCCAAGATTTTCCTGGGTGATAAAAAGCTAATGGCATGTCTACACTTTTAGAGTAAAACCATAGCCAGGAAAAAGGTGGTTTGGCCAGGAAGTAAAGGACAATTTGCTGTCAGAAACTAGACACGTCTATGAGACCATTAAGACCCATTGCCGGATTGTGTTCAGGAAAAAGAATTTGCAGGACCACCCAGAGTTATTTACTGTCATCCTATTCTCACTTGATTTGGTTCTTTCTTTTGTCATGGGTGCTTGGGTTTTCAGTATTCTATATCAAGACCTATGCTGCTTAGAAAAATACAAGCATCACAGAATTGAAAAAGTCCAATAAATTTCAACTTTCCACTCCTTCAACCAATCTCTTGGGTCTATAAATCTCAAAATACCCGGAGATCTGGCATGCTCTGCCAGATGAGATGCTGCATACAAATCTAACAAGTGATAACATTTTCTCAAATGTACATCCATTTCAGAGATGGACAATGCTAACAGGACTTAAAAGAAGGCTTACTGAGAGCCAATAGGGTTTTTGGAAATAAAGAAGGCAATGTGAATAACAACTGAAAAGTAGGTCAAATTCTAAAACAAGAAACAAAACGAAAAGAGAACTGGTTAAGAAAAGGAAACTAAGGGACAAAGCTAAACCTGGGGACTAAGTTGGATTACATCTCTTCCTGTTCTGAGACTTACCTATTGTTGCCCCAAGGGGATTAGAAAACGATGAGAGTAGTATCAGTTGTGACCTGTCATCTTCAGAAATATCATTGTTCAATTTAAAATCACCTTACGGGATAATGTTATTTTTTCCATGAAACTATGTTGTTCTACAGCTGCTGGATGTAATTATACACAAATTTGAGACGGGACCTGTGTCCCAAGGACTGAATATGGTTGTCATTTTCTGATGGTGTTACATCAGAAAGAACCCCAACTGGCTTAACCTGATGTAGCTGCCTTGAAATTGACAGCAATGGACTCAATTGCATCAGCCATGGATTTGACCTGCACTAATAATTAATATTATAGAGGACTACCAGAATTATCGATATAAAATTCTCGCTTCTGATGGTTTTGTTCTCTATGTCATCAACCATTTATGCTTTACTTACATTACCTGAGTACATATCTGAAAAAAAACCTTGCACAAAGTACAGGATGCCAAATTGCGTTCTAAAATAAATACGCTTTTCAGGACATCAAAGAGTTTATTGTCCCTTGGATTCATTTGGGGGAACACTTGTTGACAAAAGGTACATGCTTAGGGTAGATGAATATTTGTTTTCTATAAAATCAAACTCAGCTCTGCTGACCATACATAAATTTTAGCAAATAACTGTCTGCTATTTGCTTAAGCAATTCCATACGTTGCATTTATACACAGATGATGAAATGGGGGGAAATCTATCAGTGACTTTGCCACATGCAGCTGGTGGGACCACTGATTTTTAAATGCTTTAAAATAGCCTGCTCATAGATATTCCTGTCATAGGTGACAGTTTTAGAGCATAGCATATATAAGGCAGTTTCACAGGACCCCTAAGGATATGGAACTTGAGAAGCAAGCTATGCACTCTTATCCATATGTGAAATTCTAGTCTATCAGAGATACAGAACTGTCAGATACAGTAGTGTCTCCACAGTGTTACTGAAAAAAAAAAAATCAGATGATAAGGAAGGAGTAGCAACCATGAACCCCACTGCCCTCCCCACTGTAACCCACACCCAGCAAAGGCACATGAAGTCCTGTTGGAAGCACCCTAGTTGTAGCAGTTCTCTAGTTATAGCAGTTACTGCTGGCTATAGCAGTTTTATACACTATGTAGAAAAGGTCCAATGGAAATAATGTAAAAATCACTGTTACAAAGACTTTCTATAAGACTAACAACAGGCTTTTAAAACTTCCTCAGGCTTCTAAAACTTCTTTCTAAGACTTCTTCAGGCTTTTAAAATGTTAAAATGAAAATACTTTTTCTTTTATGTATTTGCCACAGTGGGCTTCTTACCTGGATGTCCTTCTCCTACTGACTCCGATGTGAACATGAAAGCCCCTTCATCATCCAGCGTGTAATCACATAAACCATCCACTGGCCCATTCATGGTTGTGATGCTTTTCCAGGTGGATTATTTTAAAATGTGGTTGAAGAGTTCTACTTTTAGTGCCTTCTGTTAAAGGTGAAGGTTCTTTATTAGCAGGACTGTCACCGTCTTCACTTGCTACCTGTAACACTAACTTGAATTTCAGCGTGTGAATTCAGCATGGGCTTGTATCTGTGCATGCATGCAAGGAGTATGCATGTGCCTGAAGTCTGTATCCCTACCTAGCCTGATCTGTCAGTCCCTGGGCTGCTCCTATATATGGAAAAGTGAAAGTGCCCAGATAATCATGTGAGGAAAATGGAAGAGCCCATTTCTTGGTAGGGGAGTTAGTTAATTTGGGGATATTTCACTAATTAACTTTGTTCTTGGCAACATTCTAGATTCAACCCATGCAAGATTGGATAGCATAGGAACTCTAATGAGAATGAAGTAATCCAGGAGTACTGTTGACAGTTCAGTTTATCTGCTTCTTCAGTTTGTGTCTCCCCTTATTCTGGGATCTGTGTTGTGTTTCCAACCGTGTGTTGTGGTTTTACAGGGATAGATAAAAGATCTGCAAATGCACGTCTTTTGTAGCAAAAGACTGGGAGAAGTTTGTTCTGCATTATGTAACTGTATTTTACTTTTCCCTTTTCATCTCTTGAAACGTAGCATTCTCTCCTGAAATACTTTTTTCATTTTCATTCATTACTCTTGCACATTTGAGACGAGAGACACCTGATAAGATATAGCACACGACAAATTTCTCATTTATGCAGACCTCTGCCTTCAACTTTAGCCTTCCTTTTCATTCATCCTCTTTTCTGTTAATTAAGATCCATCTTAACTTTCTTTTTGAGAATCATATCCTCATATTACAATCTGACATTACACAGAAATACACTAACTGCCACAATTGGGTACTCAGTATTCAGTTCCACTACTAAAAATGTCTTCAGTCAGATGGCTAGTATTTGGAATATGCTGATGGTATGACAGGTATGAAGACAGATAGCATTTTGTGTAAGCTTGTATACAAAAAAAAAAAAAAAAAGTGCAAATATCTACATGAGGCAGACCCAGAAAATGCCCAGCACCATTAAAACAAAACAAAACAAGTTTAACTATTCTTAATTCATTTACAGAAATCATTCTAGTCTCAACCTCAGACCGAACCATTGATCTACCAAAATCAAATTCTCCCTTTACTTCAATGAACACTGAATCATACTCTCTTAATCATTCACTCAGATGTTAAAGTACCTGATGGTTGGATTGGAACAAATAACATGCTGCTTGTACCATAGCCCCTGCAATTTTGACAGCAATGACATCCTTACTGCTCTTCAGTTTAAAAACTTAGTTTACTTCAAACTCTTTGTCAGTATTATTCTAAAAGACTAGTCCCTTGGACTCATATTTCTGCGTTGTTACATATTAATGTAAGAATTCATTACAATTTTCACTTTCTGCCAACATTCCTGAAAATAATGATCAACTTCTGTGAATGTTCCCCAGTAATCTGCTGTAGCACTGGCCCCCTTCTAATGACCATTGACATGGAATAGTTTGTTTCAAAAAACCAACCTCTTGGTATTCTTGTACACAGAATTCATGCCAGAGAATGAAAAGCACTGGTTGCAATTAATGATGCAGAATTCACATACCGGACACATGTTATGAGGCATAGCTTTCTCTGGAGTAAACTGTCATCACCCCACTGACTCTAGGATTCTATCTCAGTCTGAATAAATTCTGCATTAATAACACCTAGAAAAATGGAATTAAAAAAAAAAAAAAAAAGAAGAAGACCAAAGAGTAACTACTTATATTAACTCTAGTTAATCAGTAACATTAAAAAATTATATTAACTTTTAAAGTAAAATAATGTCAGTGATAATCATTCATTCTTAAATGCAAATGCTTTTCTCCATGGAAACACAGAAAGACATGAGGGGAACGGATGAAACACCTCTGACAAAAACTCATTTTGTACACATAAGAGTTCTCATTCTAATTCTACAAGCAATCCTCCAGCAAAAGCAGACAAGATTGAATACTCAGTCTGTAACTTCCACTCTCTCTTGCTTCTGTTTTTGCTTTTTCTTGTTTTTCAATGCCACTTAAGGACAGAAAATGTAGTTTGGGACTAGACCTTTTTTTTTTTTAAGGTAACACTTAAGCAAAATGTAGGAACAGGCCTCTCACACAACCTTATTCCTCTCATATAACCTTATTTAAAAATAAAAATCGCAAGTTCTTAAAATGCTGAAGAGTGCAAGTAATTTGACATACAAGTAATGAGTCTGCAGTCCCTGTTTATTTTACCTTTGCAGTTCTTCCTTTTGAACTCATTTCTGCCTAGTTAAATGCATCTGTCCTTGAGACCTTTGGAGGGTCACCCTTCATTACAATAGCCTCTCTGCTAATAGTATTTTAGAAATGCTGTGCAGTTGCATTTCACATAACTTGTGTAAAACCTCCAGTTTGAACTGCTTCCAGGTGTGGTTTTACTATCAAAAGCAACACGTTTGCTTTATGGCCATGAAGCACCTCAGCATGTTCTTTTCCAGGACATCTTCCAGGACTCTAAACCAGTGTAGGGTTAGGTAATGTTTAATTTGGCTTCTCTTCGCAGACAATTTGACTTGTTAAATATTTGTAAAAAGGTAAGATAGAGCTCTACCATCATGTGTATATCTCCTGTCTATGCCAAAAAAAAAATAGTAAAATAATGATTGATATAAGCATTTTTCCCTATTCCATTTTACAGATAGTGACTCATCTATTAGCGTAACAGGCTTCCAGAATTTCTATTAACTTTACTGCAATACTGAACAGCTTTGTGGTACTGAGCCCTAAGAAAGTTAGTTTCTCTGCAAATCTTCTTATAAATCCTATTATTATCCATCACTGTTTTAAGTATATTTAGACTATATTCTGTGACCTTTACTCAAAAGATACCTAAAGGCAAAATCCTCTGAAGCTGTATGACTCCTGCGCTTTGAAATGAGGCTAAAGACAAGACAACTGTAATGTAAAAATTACAATGTCTAATACTCTCAGTATTTATTCATGTTGACAGTAATGACAATCCCAATCACTGGAATAGCAATGCAACTCTTTCTATTAATTGTAATCTGTTTGGAACCATTCCATGTTCTTGTTACCTTTACTCATAGCAGTTCTGCAAAACTACCCCTCTTCTAGTTCATAAAACATTTGTCAGCTGTCGGAAGGCACGGTTTTATGGCAGCCTTGAGAAAGCCCTGGAAGTAACGAAGTGAACAAGAAGTAACTTAGAAAAGAATTTTATGAATGACTGCTATTGATGCTGCTGATTCTCTAGACAGATATGACTGATAAATCGCCTTGACCCTAGACCTTTCATGACATAGTCTCATCAGTTCATTTTACTTGCTCACCTTCTCCTCTCCTGCCCTTATCAGCTTTTATCCTTTGTTCCCCTCCCCTCATCTTGTCTTGCTTACATCCTTTTGGTTATTTAAGACACATTTCTTTTTTTTTTCCCTTTGCTTACTCTTTTTACTCTTTTCTTTCTCCCTACATATCTCTACTGATGTCCTATTTATGTTATAAAACACTGAGAATGGAGCCTACCTGAATGAATGATATCTGTAGAAATGAAAAATGAGCTTAGATATAAAACACTTCCAAACTACCACAACAGAATGGAAAGGAAGAAGGTAGCTGTCCTTAAGAACTGGACATCCTTACTTTACCTGCAAAAAAATCATATTTTCACTGTACAGGTGAAGCAGTACAGGTTTAGACTCAATTTGCTCGTACCATTTCACTGCAGTGGCAACTTTTAGGTAACTCCTTTTGAGTAATGAGGAAATTATGTCAAGAACTCCTCAGGTCTCCTACATGATAAGAATCAGGCATGGGAAAACCATTCTTTAAGCTCTGCAATTGGCTCTCTCACCACAACTTTCAAAAGCACTGAAAAACAAATCAATTTGTAGAGAGCATACACTTCATGATAACTACACTTCTGTTATCATTAAAGGACCAAAACTCATGCTTAACTTTTAACAATACACAGGAATACCTCATGAATACAAATAACACATATGAAAGTGTTTTCCCAAATACTTTTGTTTTGTTCTCTCAACTTTATCATCAGATAAGATGTTAACTGTTTAGCAGACTAACAGTTAAGTTTCTTATCTTGCTATTTTATTCTCACTTTACAAAATCATGCAAGGAAATTACTCCTAACATATGTGGAACATGTAGAAATAAATTCCACTTATGTGGAAAATGTAGAAATATGTCTTCTAACTGTTTATGGAAATAATTCTAATACCAGTTTCATCAGTGCTGTTTAGAATAAGTATTTAATATTAATACAAACAGTGTGTTTTCAAGAAGTTATTGTAGGTCATCTTTTTTCGTATTAGAAATAAGCATTAAATTATGGAAGCCTCATGGGATGTCTTTGAGGGCATTTTGATTTGTTGACAAAAAGATTTATCTTGTATATTTTGTGTTAAGGAAGCTGGGGGGGGTATTTAGTTTTTGAAGTTAACATAAGGAAGATTTGTTTAGTTGGGTTTATTTCTTTAGCATGAAGAATGACAAGCAAAGCAATAGAGCCTGTATATTGGGAACTCAACACAGAACTCCCACCTGCTTCAAAACTCTCACCTCTAACTATTATTACCTGAAAATTCTGACTCAAGGCCTCTCAGACATGCAGGTGTAAAATTTCACTGACCCATAACCTTTCAGGGCAAAATCAAATATTATGGGACAGAAAAAAAAAAGTGATTGCACAAAGAAAGGAAATGTTATGTATTCTGTGATGAATGTTTATCACCTAGCATTTATTCTTTCATACCACCCTTCTCCTTCTCACTCTGGAGTCCGGGACCTCCTGCAAACTCTGCACACCACCATGAGCAATTCATTTTTGATTTCATCCTTGAGCCTTTTTCTAAATTTTTGAGTCAATACCAATTCACAGTAAATTCGTACTGTGTGTTCTATCTGACTTAATCCACAGTTATTTCAGCTTCAGAGAGATTCTCTGCTGTCTCCCATCTACCTTCCTCCCTGCTTCCAAAGAAGTCTTTTCAGATTCTTCCACTATTAATAAGAAAGAAAATAATTAATTTTGCACGTATCGTTATGTGCTTGTCCTCTTTGCACATGTTTGACCTTGAATTTTCTACTCTGACACATCACTGAATCACAGAAAGGTTGAGGTCTCTAGTCCAACACCCTGCTCAAAACAGGACCCACCTAAGCAGGTTGCTCAGCATAATGTCATTAAGTAATGTGTGCCAGGGCCATGAAGTAGCAACTCTGAGGTGCTTCTTATGAAATAATTAAAGTTACTTTGGAGATTAAATTTTGCTTTTATTAAAGTCAAATGTAGTCTTGATTGCAATTTCAATGGGAGCATTATTTCCCCAGAACCATGCCACTATGGAGAATTGAATACTACTTTGTTTTCTGTTGATTTTTTTAATAAAAGTCCTAGCCGTTTATGTCTAAAACCTGAGATCATTCCTCAAGGGTCTGTAAATTAAGTACATGTTTACAAAGTCAGGCATTTTTAACAGCCCTTAGATAGACACCTCAGTTTCTTGCATAATAATGTTAAATAACAAAAAATTGCTTGTTTTTTTCCTAAATCAGTCTTCATAAATTAGAATTGGTGTACCAGAAAAGGTAGAAAAATAACAACAGTAATTGAAGTTTAAGGTTTCACTTACATCTTTTTTTTTTTTTTTTTTAATATGTTATTGCTTAAACAGCATTAAACCATCCTGGTATATAATAGTTCTGTCTTTGTCATTTTTTCCTATTAAAGCATTTGCTTGTGTTACGTCCTTATATAAAGGCCTGCTACAACAGAATCATAAACCCTCTAAGGGTCCTCCATAAATGATGAGATAGAATGGAGCCCTATTTCATCATCAACTCATGTAGCAAAAAGCCTTTTTTTTAGTTTGCAAACATGATAACATATAACTCAGGATTTTGCTTATGATATATATGATAAATTTAATAATTTAACCCATTCATTGTTAAAGTTATGTCCTGGACAGGAATGGCAAATTCTTAAATTATAAATGGTCTCCCTCAAACCTTACAAAAAGCCATCTATGTATTTTCCTTGGATGTTTTTTCCAGTTGTCATGGTAAGTTGGGAAAGACTGTCATTTGCTGCGTAACAAAGCACAACCCTTAAGTTCAACTGCAAGGAGTGTGATCATACATCAGACACACACAGAGCCGCAGTTCCTTTCTGAGCAAATAGTTAGGACTCCTTGTTGTTAATGACAGGTCTAATCACCTGTCCAGACTAAATCCCATTACAGCCACAGATCTTTATCTCAAAAACAATTTGGCTAGGGTAACACAGCAGTCTTCTAGCAGCTCGGGATCTGTACAGTCTGCATTTACATGTCTTACGACATTATTGGTGTAAACCATTAGGATTTCCTCAGTACCTTAGGAAACAGACTGATACATTCAAATAGCCATTACCCAACAGTTTTTGCTGCAGTCGTTCACAGATGTTTACAGTACAGGTGGTCTTTGGACTTTGAAACAAATATTGACTCTAGTACATGAAGTGAGGTTGCAGGAACCTATTTGCAGGAACATAGTTGTGGAATCCCTAAGTTCTGGCTTCCTGACAAAGAACATTAGGTTAAATTCAGATGCTTTTTATTTCTTCTAGATATATAATGCAAGAGGGAACCTTTCTTTCATGTGGTATAGGACTAAAATTACTTTTCTTAACCATTTAATAATCAAAAATCTTCATATATACTTGCCCTATACGCACAGTGTATAGAATCATAGAATCATCTACGTTGGAAAAGAATTTCAAGATCATCAAGTCCAATCATCAGCCTGACCTACACAGTCCCAAGAGCCAATATTTGCAGATGTAGCTCATTTATGCTCACAATGAAAATATTTGCATACTGGAAATTGCTTGATCCAGGCAAACACATTTACTTGTATACTCAGTATTAATCTAGTCAATAATGCATAGCAGAATTTTACTTTAATTTTGCATGACTGAAAATGACTGCACGATGCTGTAAACTCCAGAATTAGGCTTATATGGATATCTGGAGAAAAAAGATACAACATACAACCAACAACTTTGTTAGTCATTACTCCTATCCGTGGAGGTTATTCACAAGTTTCCAGAAATACTCCCACCATCATTGCTACAGAGCTCAAATGCACTACCACTGCTCTGGGATGTGCCGATTATGTACATAATCTGATTGGTTACGTCTTTCAGAAACACCCCCAACCTGACCTTGTCACCAGTTGGTTCATCCAGGGAAGGCTGCCATTCAAGTAGCAATTTCACATACTTGAGCTGGACAAATATATTATCAGACAGCAAACATCATTATCTTTCATCTATGTCTGAAAGACTTCACTCCAACTAGTCATTTAGCAGTTTCAAATAAACAAGTCTTAAATAAAACACAGCCAAAATGTTCTTAGATGTGTGCTTAACCAGAGAACACTAATGGATGAAGGGCACGTAACATCAACCAACACAAGAGCATAAACGGTACTAGACAAAAATACATACAGTAACCGGAGCACATAAAAATTTCTATGGATTACTATTTATAGATGGAATATAGAATGGAAAAATTCAATACCACCATAATATCTTCAGGCTTATAGACATAGTTGCCATCTCACAGTTTTGTTATAATGCCCGGTGTTTTACAGACTACAAGTCTCAGGATTTTTTTCAGTATATTTCAGATTTGTAAATAAATAAATAAAATTGATTTCTCAAGACAAGACAAATAAAGCCCAACATCTATTACTGTATGCTATTGGCATTTTAAATTGCATTCCAGAAAGGCTGACTTGCAGTTTTTTGAATTAGTTTTGAAATACTGTATTGAGAAGAAACTCTGGGGTATGGCAGCAAGAACTCATAACATGTGCAGTGCAAGGAATCAGCCAGCCACCTCCCCCGTTTGTTTTGTTTTCCAAAAATTATTAAAATAATTAGGCTAAAAAATGTTTCATAGCCAACTAGAAAGGAATGATAAAGGTTAAGAGGTCTCTACATTTTTTTCATATGATTAAATGTAAATATATATGCACACATTTTTTTCTACAGCGTGAGAAATTTTTCCTTTTTCTCCATTTCTAAACAAGTATTTTTTCATCACAATTTGGTTGGAAGCACTTAATCATGACAATACACAGAAATGAGATATATGAGCCGAAGGTGCTTATAACAAGTAGGCTCTGAGCTACAGGTGTGCTGAGTGCACAACTGAGTCATATTCTCTATGCTATTATTTTTGCAACAGAATGCTTATCATGAGTGAAATGTCAGTAATATCCTTTTAAAAAGAAATTTTTAATAAGTCACATGTAGGATTACCAAAGTTGAAAAGTATAAAAAAAAAATAATTTATTAATCATTCCAAAATTATTAGTTACAAAAATATGTACATGCAGTGGTTTCTTACTCCTCATGTTCTTTGTGACTGACACCCTAGTCATTCTCTATTGGAAAATACAGCAGAACCACCAAAGAATGCTAAACCAACCCAGACACCCCTGCTAGAAGATGTGTAACTATCTTTTTTTTTTTTTTTTTTTTTTTGTGAGGACAGATTTTAGCTTTCTGCCAGATGGTCTGCCTGAAAAGTAAAGTGGGACTTGTGAGGTGTAATGACCTCTTGCTTCGATCCTTAACAACAGGAACATTTTTAACAAAGACAAATGTCAGGACTACAAATGTCACACCTTTCCTGTTGTACTGAAACATACAAGGACTAAAACTAACCAAAATAAACCTGACTATGATCTGGTGTCAGTGTTCACAGTGTAAATTAAGGCTATAAACTTCAGAATGTAGTTCTTAAGGATTGATTTTTTTTTAAAATTTCTGCAATGTATTCAGTTCATGCTCATCACATTACTCCAAAATCACATTACTCCACACAACGGACCAGTGACACTACATCTTCTCAAGGAAGCAGACTCAGTTACAGCCCTGTAAAAGGAAACTGAAGCCTGCAGCTCTGTTAGGCAGGGAAGGAGAAGGAAAAATCTAGCAGCTACACTCTTTACCAAGCTGAACGTTACCCTACAAGGGTTGTAGTTCTCAGCACTAAACAAGTGCAAGAACTGCTCTTAGGTATATCTCCTTCTTCTAATATTTTCTCATCTCTTGACTTTTTATCCCTTCCAGCTCTTCATACAAATAGTTTTGTATTAGGAGTGCTTAAATTCCCAAATTCACACCATTAATTCTGTCTCTTAGGCAGAAGGTATTTTCTTTTGAAAATTAATACTGAAATTGGCATCCATCATAAACCAACTCCTCAAAGACATGTTCTTTTCTGTACCTCTAGAAATCCTGGCTAATGAGAAAATTAATACTATGCCCATATTGTAGTTTATTATTAACTACTTCCCAATTGCTATCAATGCCTTAGAATCCCAACAGCAATGGTCAAAGAAGGAGGCATTCAGAGGTTTTGGTTGATCAGTTCTATTTCATTACCTCTCCACCTCTGCAGTACCACAAAATATGTCACTGTGATTCTGTAAGCCTTTAGAAGTAAGGTCAGCAAAGCGATTGCAATGTATAATTATTTTTAAGACACATGCACACATTCTCACACAACTGGCACAAATGTTTTACCAGGACTCAAGTGAGAGACTTGCCAATAAGTTCAGTAAGCACAGACATATCTCTTTAGAAAATGAAGTATTCTTTACACAGACAGAAAATTAGAACTCAAAATTCATTTCCAGATTTTGAATTCACATATATTTGAACCTATTCAAAACTGAAGGTTTTATGTTTACAGTTCACAACACTGAAATACTACAAGTAATAAAATTTTATCTTAATAAATACGAATTACTTATCCTCCCAAACAAAGCAAAACACAGAATAGTCAGTGGATTTTTTCTTTTAAAGTTTACATGGTCTTTGCAAAATAAAAGAAATTTAAAAGGTAGTATTGGTGTACTGCTCTCAGCTGCAAGAGCCTCTATGTGTACAGGTGGCAACGTTCTTGTAGTCACAGAATAGCATGGCAACAGTTGTAGCTGCTGTTTGTCATTTGAAGAATATCTGAAGAAAATGCAGCAAAAAACGGAAAACTGCCTTGACAGTTCTCTGCTGTATTTCAGGAGTCAGCCCAAATATTTAGGAACATACAGGTCTGTCTGTACTCTCTTGATTTTTTGTGCCAAGCAAAGCTTAGAAAAATTCTAAGACAAATTCATTTATCATGTAACTGTGATGAGTTTCCAGGTGATAGACAAAAGAAATAAAAAATCAGAAAAGTCACAAAAGAAGGGTAAGGAGAATGTTACCTATGGCCTAAGTCTGAGCAATGATGAAAACCTCAATTCTAAATATATTTAATGTCTTTAGAAACACGCTCTATTGAGATAAGAATAGACAATGTTTCAGAAGGATGACTTACAGTTCTTGTAGAGAAACTTGCCTGAATAGTTTTAAAATACAAGCAAACACAGTAACACATAGCTCAAGCCATTGGGAGAAAAATAATAGTGATACATTTTTTCTATAGACTCGACTTATATAGACACATATGAGCACTGAAAAAATGTTGAAGAACAGCTGCCTCAGAACTTCACAGCAGTCCCAGCTTTAGAAATTTTCAGCTGTCAGTGCCTAAGGGTAACTTTTCAGTGCAGCTAGGTTTACAATGAAACAAACAACAGATCCTGTTTCCAGGGTTACAATTATCGGTTAAATAAATAGCACTTTTTAAACTTATCTACTAAACACATCAGTGGCAAAACCAAAATTGCTTAAGATAATAATGAACCAAATACAGGTGTGTCTGCATGCAGCCAGTCATTTCTGGAAGAAACTACATTCGGGAGGTGGGGTAGAAATGGAGCAGAATGATTGGAGAAGCCCAACACACTCCCAGGAATGTGACTTGAAACTGAGCAAAGGGGAGCTGCAGTGCCCTGCTGCTGCAATGGGAAAGATTTATTGTCAGAATGTTCCCTCTCTCCCACCCTCCTTGCCACAATGAATCTTTTCTCTTCTGCAGTGTCTTCCCCTACACATAGTTTGAATCAATCAATTTTCTCGTTCTAAAATTAAGTATAGTAAAAGTTTAATAAGGAAGAGATGAGTTCTCAGAGGTAGAATTCAAACTTACATTAGTAGAGAGCACAACCCTCTTACTAATGATTTCAACCAGAGCTTTTTCAGCAAATTCGGTGAGAACAAAATTGAGATCCTTAAAAGACTACTTCCCCAGTGCAACAACAAAAAATATGTATATATTTTGCTTTGTTTTTTTTTTTTTTTTCAATCAACAACAAAAAAATCAGCTCTATTTATTACAGAGCTGGAAATTTGATTCAGCTCATTAAAAAGAAGTAGACATTTGATCAAGTTCAGACATACTTCCTCCTCCCCCAGAAAAAGCTACTGCTTTTATCTGGAATCTGCAAGATCACATCTAAATTATAGACAAACCACTGAGTAAAATCATTTATTTTGTCCAAAGAAACATTTGCTGAACTCAAACGCCCATGGGTTTTACATCAAACTAAAATAGTACGTTTTTCACACCCACTTTCCCAAGATTATGGGGAAAAAAATCCTTAATAATATCATCTCCAATTATTATATCCAGGAATGACTACATGCAAAAAGTGGCAAAATCTCCTTCGAGAGTTTGTTAAAAGACTCCAAAACCTTCTAAATATTCTTTAGAGAGGGTAAGGTAATTCAGATAACTTTCATATGGTATGTCTCATATTGAATGTTTCATATTGAACGTTTATTCTAAATCGAGCCCAAACTTCATATAGTTGTTTAAAGTATGTTTGAAATTTTAAAATATGCCAGATGCGAAACTGATGGGGAAGAATAGTTTCGATTTTTAGTGTGGTATATGTTTCTGTGTCACTACAGAAACACCAAAACATCCTTTTTAATAAATAACAGCTTGAATAAGATTAACTAGCAAGAAACCAATGCTGAGCCTTCTCTACTTGTTAAATTACTAGACTGTTTGTCTGTTGCTCTACTTTTGGGTAATAATACAACCACACTTGGTATTAACAATAAAATGGCAAATGGCTTAATATAGTCATTTTGTTGGTGGTGGTGGTGGTTTTTTTTGTTTGTTTTTCAACCTCACCCTCATGAACTCATGTTCAAACAGTCAAAGGACTATTCTAAGAAACTAGTGGTCCCAATTTTTTTTCAAAATAGCCATTGACTTTAGGTGCCATATAACTGAGGATAAAATGGAAGCACTGAGTATCTCCAGTAAAGGGCCTTAATGGATATAATCATTCATGACGTAGCATCTTCTAGAAAAATTTCAAAGAAAACTTGGTATAAACCCCAGCAATTCAGATCTACAATAAACACTGATATTGGTTTATGATAATGATGAATACACAGGTTAACAGAGAAGATCCAGAGTATTTAAGCTGGATATTCAACTGAGAGCTCTCAAGTTCCGTGAATCAAAGCCCTCTGCTTCTTAAAAAAGTTCGCTACACTGTGACATCTCAAATGGTATCTTCCTCTATCTTGCCTTTCTTCCACTAGTACTAGCCCAATAATATCTACATAAAAGTTTATAATAGTGTAGTTTCTTCCACCATCTGAATTGAAACAAATACACAAGTATACAGCACAAAGACTGCATGAGTGATAATGGTAATGCCAGAAACCAAACAAACCTAAAAAATAAAATAAATAAAATAAATAAAATAAAATAAAATAAAATAAAATAAAATAAAATAAAATAAAATAAAATAAAATAAAATAATCAAACAAGCTGGTAAGATATTTTAAAATTTGCATCAGTCCATATCAGTAAAATCAGGATTAGCCTCTCTCTTCTAGCTGTAGTCAGTAGACAACACTGTTCTTTAACTAACCTAAGAACAGGAAAACTTCACAGAAGTAAAACAAATAATAGCTGACTTCAAATGTAAGTAAACTGTATTAGCAAAGTTCAGAGGAAATCAATTTTACATTTAATCCCAACTAATTCATCCAACTCTCACTGCCATTAGCAAGTTGCTGTGAAAAGCTATTGCTTACAAAAGGATCAGTTTCTTTAGAACTTAGACTATGAAGGAAAATCACCCATCAAAAGAAAGAGGACTGTTTACTTAATAAAGCCTACTCTGTTAAATGATAACCTAAAAATGTACTTGCTGCAACATATATTTTTCCTTCCAGCAGAAGTTTCTCGCATAGCAGAGCTGAATTTCCATCTTTATGAAATAACTGGTAGTTAAACTGATTCATTTTGTCCTATTTTGGGCTTCTTATCTGTTTGCATCCTTATGCTCGAGTATTGCTGGAATGAGAACAGCTGTGATTGGGTACATCACTATCAGCACATTCTCTGGAGAATCTGTACTTGGGGTCTTTTAACAGACCAAAAAAGTCTGTTCCTGGTCTGAAGAAAGGAAAATGTATAATTTCGTAAATCTTCTGTCAGTATTTATTATGATATTTTCACCAACATTTTCTATTATCTGCCTCTGATGGAAAAGAAAGCTGTAGCTTAACTTAGGTAATTGCAGGTTGTTGGTTTTTGTTTGTTTGTTTGTTTGTTTTGTTTTTTCAATATACACCCTTAGATTTTATGCAAAAGTTAAGTTGTACTAACATTTCTGGAATCACATCATCTGCAGTAACAATGGAACGGTATCTTCCTCCTTGTCTCCTCCTGTTCCAGGCTCTATTCTAGCTATACTCCAAAGACTGAAGTACAGAAAGAGAAGGCAGTGATTTTAAGCTGTCTTCATTTCCATCCCAGCTTAGACAACTAAGCAGAAGTCATCCCTGTTGTATACTACAGTAACATTTCCAAGTTACCTATAACTGTTTTGCACCTTAAGAAAGTATTGAACCAACAATACTTTACCCTCTGATCCCATATCTAAGATAAGAATTCCTATAAAGCTGCAGGAGGCAATCAGTGGACTAGGTCTGTGCACATCAGATTCTGAACAATGGGAATTCTCTTGAACGATATTTGAACACCTTATTTCTTCTTATGTACTTGATGTACGTGATCAGATTAATATAACAGCAAAGGAATAAGTAAACTGGAATCTGCCTTTTTATTTTGACCCTTGCTAAAGGAATTTTCTGATAAAAGTTTCCATTTGAAAATTCAAATTCTCAAAATGAGAAATAGCAATGGAAAGATCACAAAGAAAAAGTCACAATTAAAACAAGATGAAATAAAATGACAAATAATCATGGTTTGTAACAGGCACAGCCACCTCTGTTGTTTTTTTTAAGGATGCACTCTAGTGGACACACATATAACCAAATAAAAGGAAGACACAAATGTTATGAAAAAATAGACAATGAAAGCCACTTGTTGGAATTAGTAATTAGAATTATTTACTAGCATGTTTAAAATCCTGTCTTATAACTTAAGCATATGTCCTAACTAAATGTGAAGGCTGAAATTTTCATAGTCAACATATCTAAATAACAAGATTTTTGGTTAAATTTGTTTAATTTTTGTTAAGTTTGTTAAATTAAATCAACATTTGTAAATATTTATACCTGGGTAATGCCATTTTTCCCTTTTGGGAAAATATATGTCATAAAAGGCATATAAACAATTAACAGCGTCTGCAATAAAAACAATGTGACAATAAAGAGAGTGATAGCATTTTTTTAAATAATGGCCAACAACTTTATTATATGTAAGGAAAAAGCTATATATTACTATATTAAAAATAACAGTGCACACCTTTTAAAAAATTGAAAGGGTTCTGCCTAGTATGAGCTGCATGAACAGAACAAGTTATTTAGAGCAGAAAAATATTTATTACATGTTTGACCTTATTTATTACACGATTGACCTTTGCCTATTGGGTATACCTATTTTTAATATTTTCCAAAGAGAAAGATCTTAAAGCTAGCTATAATATAAATGAATTAAAGTGAAACTACCCAAAAAAATCTTTCATCCCACACTTGAAGAATGGCAAATACATTATCTACGCACTGAATTCGTAACAAAGAGTATCCCATCATACAATACTGGCAATATCCTAATGTTAATTGTCCAGTAACCCGTGCTATTAGAAGACACTGAGATATGAAGACACTTTTAAACCAAGAAGCAGAGGATTTCTCAAGGCTGGTGTGTTTTCCATTTATAATGAATAGACATGAAACATTCTTTACAACCTGTACCAAGGTATCAGTGATTACAGAAAATTGTGATAAGAATTAATGCAATTTTTAAGGGATATAAGAATGATTTTTAAATAGATATGGAAAATATTAAATATTCTTCCAAAATTTTAGATGTGAAGCTTTGAAATCCAATAATGGTATTTAGCAAAGATAATCAACACAGACATAGTTTATTGACTTGCAAATTCAAGATAAATGCAGAAGATTATTTTAAGACCCGATTAACCAAAATGGACATGCAGACACTTGTAGCTCACCTAATATCACACAATAACCAGAAAGGTTTATCTAAACTCCAGAGCAAACACCTGGAGTTAAAAAAGTACCTCATGATTTCTATGTTAGACGCAGAAGGTCTTTTAGTACACCTGTCTACTGAGTGAGAAGGTTACTTCTAGATGGCATAAATCCTCTGACTAAATTTTTGCGTTTAGTTTGATGTATAGAACTCTCCATCTCCTGACATATATATATATCATGCTTTCTTAATATCAGAAACCTTTCAAATTCTTGTAAAGTTTTTTTGATCTTTCGCTTTTCTTTATTATTGATTCAAATTATCATATTGTTGCCCTTACTCCAAAACAACCTTGATACATGAATTATATCTGTAAAATCCATATGAATTTTAAGTTGTTACTCTCCAAGAATCAGTGGGCAGTAAGTAAAAAATATATTTGCTGCTTTCATCACAACTCCAGTTTTATTCCTTCAAGTCATCCATGACAGCTACTCTGGTTTAAGAGCAAAAATGTAGCATGGCATGCCAGAACTAACAGACTTCATACACCCAGAAAGCAAGGAAACTGAAATAACAGGTATACAAATCAGTTCTATATATAAAATACATAAATTAAGGCATTGCCCTTCAGCAATCAATGAATAGAAAGTTGATCAGCAAGCAATGAATAGAAAATATATTTACTGCTTTCAGATCGGTTGGGAATTTTCTTGTTCTGATTCTGCCATGACATCTGTTGCAGTCTAAAAAGAACACAAAAAGTTCTGTCAGTCTATCAGTTGCCAGCATTAACTGAATTTCGTAAAAAGAAAAAAAAAAAAGATTAAACAATCACCTGACTTTTATTATAAGATCCAGTAAGTCTGGATGAAGCATTATGATTCTGAGAACAGAACAGTTTCAGCAGTACAGGTGTATATATTTTCATTTTATTGATCTGTCCTTGATTTGTATTTCAATACAACAAATGTATCACTGGAAAAGCTGAAATAACATCATCAAAGGACTACATAATCCAACTTTAAACCACATTAGGCATGAAAACTGAAGAGGATACATACGAGAAGCAGCAAGTAAGTTTAGTACTCATTTGCACTTCTGGTTTTGCAATTCACTTATTTAAGGACACATAAAATATGCCTGAAGCCTCATGAATAGTTTTTAATATTCAATTGTCAGAAAATTATAAAAATTAGGACTAGACAAGACCTTGAGAACTCATCAGATTTACCTCTTGGCAATATCAAAGTAACTGTGAACAACTGGCCCTAAGTATATTCATAGATATATTCACAATTATATTTGGAAAACACTTATAACACTGTTTTTCACTAAAGTAACCCTAAACATAAAGCATATTAATACCACAATTTTAAGTTCTGAGCTCGAATTGTACTACTGATGTCAGAAATCAAGTGAGCAAATCAGTAAGGCTAATACAGGAAAAAGGAAATCTACCAAAATCTCAAATAACACCACTTGGAATACTCTTAACTGAAAAAAAGACAGACGTAACAATATTTTTATCTACAGTGAATGCACATAAAGTGGAAGATTTCACACGAGTTGGCATCAACTGTTAAATGTACTGCCATGACTTACAATAAATGAAGGTTGACTGATGTCCTCTCAGTTCTCTGGATAAAAGTACAAACAGGAAAAAAAAAATACAGCCGTGGAAGTTGCCTGTATATCACACTTCAGTCACAGCTGTAGTACTGAAAGCAGTAGTCATACCGGCATGGGGCTCGGACAACCAGAATCTCAGTGGGTCTTTGCCACAATGAGCACTGTGCACTCTTAGTACCTGGTCTTTTTCGTTAAACAGTTGCTCAGATATCTCTGCACAAGACTGCATTCTGCTGCACCAACAATCAGAACCACTCAGAAAAATACAAATAACTTCACTCAAATGTGAGTCATGTTTCATGATTTAGTGCATGTCCTGTATGACTATCTGTTCACATGGCAAAAGAAGGCTGCCTCTTCTTTGAGAATATTCATACTTTCATTTGTAGCACATCTGAATCCAAAAGGGCATGCATCTCAAATCTTGAGGATTTCGCCAGCCAATGCAGAGAGACTTTTAGAATGCCTTAACACAAACCAGGCAACAGGCTAAGGACAGTTTGAATATTATGGCCAAAATACCATCCCTTAAGATCATAGGAGAGAAACAGCACAGCTTTAACTAGAACAGTCTTAGCTTTTGGTATGTCAATACAGATAAGCAAATCCTTAAAATTAATAATTTATAGTCTCCTCATTCTTTCTAAACACTTACCTCAAACTGTCCACTCTCGTCTAGCTCCTCAACTGTGGTCAAATTAGGTGCTCCAGGTCTATCTGTAAGTTCAGCAATCGTCTTTTCACTTCCCTGTGGTAATGAAAATGTGTTTTCAGTTAAAAGTATTCCATGTCATGAGTAATTATCTACAGTGAATACTTCAGATATGCTAAAATGACTTTATGTATTAATATAAAGAGAATATTTCAGATGCATGCTACACAAATGTGTTAGTCAATGGGGTCACTCCATGCTTGTCTATACTATTTTTATCATTTTTTAAATAACAGGAATTTTTGGTTTAAATTTCTCTATATTCAGTTTTCCCTGTCACATTCACAGTCATTTTTCTACAATTATGCACTATCAGTAATTCAACAGTGCTCTAAAAACATGTATATCTCTAAAATGTTGCTGTCCCTGTAAATTTAAGAAGTGTTTCAGATTTGAAAGCTTTACTGAGTTAACTATGGCAAATATCCGTCTATATTATTAACTGAAATAGCATTATATGACAATATATTTACATAGACCTCTGTATACGCACTCCTGTTAGCATAAATACCTGGGAACCACAAGGATCTTAGAACTAAAAGACATCTCAATTCCAGCCATAGTCCCTTTCCCAGGTACAGCAAATGACTTGGCATTGCCACACAGTAAAACATTATTGTATAAATATTTAAATTAGACATGTTTATGTTATAACACTTTCTCACAAAAGTTAAGCCAAACTTAAGCCAGATTTTGCAATAAATTTATGCTCTGTTCTGAACATAAACTAAAGAAACCTAATACAACAGATGAAAATTCAAGTATAAAACACAGACTGGAAGCAAGGGGTTAGACATTCTTCCCCAATTTTCACTTTTTTTCTTTTTAATTTGTTTTAATACAACAACCCCGGGTTTCTGCCTTGTGTTTTGTCTCTAGTGACTGCATCTAGAAAAGACATCTGATTAACAGCATTTTTAAACCGTTGATTAAGCTTTGGTTTAAACCTCTTGATCCTTCTGCTGCAACTGCATCTTGTCTTCTTCATTCTGCAGCTCCAGCTTCGCCTGTTCTTCTTCCAACTCCCTCTGCAGTCATTTAATGAAGGGACAAATTAGCAGGAAAAAAATACATGTCCATTTTCCCCACCCCATTGCTTCCAATGTATTTCATGGTTGAAATATTAAAAAAGGCATAAAACACATAAAAAAAAGGCATGAAACACAATTTTATGTTAATAATATAAAGTCCTCTCACCATCATCTGACTTCATCTCACAGATGAATCATATAGAATCAAATTTATGAATAAAAATGATAAGCTATTTAGATTAACCATCTTCATCAACCTTTACATTTTCCAGTTGGAAATATCTAATATAATGTGTTGACTCTTTGCAAGCCCTATTACATCAGGACTTTAGAAACCAAATAATCTGAGCATTCACATTCAACAAACACTAGGGCCTAGAGAATACTGCTTGCTGTAGCATTTTGTGAACAGTTAGTACAAACATTGTCATGTCGTAGCAACTGGTTTCCACGTGCCTTTTTGGTGCATACAATCAAAACAAGCCTGAGTACATAACCAAAATCAAAATTGTGAATTGGGTTAAAAAACATGTCTAGTATGAGCATTCTTCGTTTATACTATTTAAAATTACTCACTTAGCACAAAACTTTTGGTTTCCAAATTAGTAAAACTGCGCTTAATATGATTAGCTTACATTTTAGATCACACTTTTGATTTGATCACGTGAAAGTGAGCCAATTAAAAAAAAAATCCAGTAAATAATATCTACATTAACACAGCAGCATGCACAACTGAGGCTCTTGCATGCATGCTGTCTGACACAAGTGGTCATATTCACAACCCTCATCCATGAAGGACAACTTCAAACACAGATGTCGTCTTTAGTTCTCATATTTCAAGTCCACATAGTATAGGATTTAAACTGCTATGTCAGCAGAATGCTCAAATAGCTAAGGACAGAATCAGGGCCCTCTGCTGCTTAAATATGCAATATTGATTAATTGATTCCCAACTATTTTCAGGAATCAATAATTGTGTATACATTCTCATTACCATTTTTGCCTTACTGATACTACATTGAAATATCTTGCGACAATGAGTGGTTATTACTCCTAGGCCTCCTTGCAGGCCTGTCAAAAGTTTTTGTACTGAATTCTAGCTTTATTTACACCACCTCTTGTTCATAACTAACTACAGAAGACAGTCTGCTTATTTTAAGTTATTTCTCACATAAGTCATAAGGTATTTCCTCTTTACTTTACATGCCTTCATTTTTTTGGTTACATCTTACCACATCACAGGTAAGTTTTTCTTCCCACTTGCTTACTGGTCATTTCATTTATTATTTAGAAAAGTGAGGTTTAAATACTTGTTTTATGTTAGTTACCTTTTTCTCAAAATCAGTATACAGAGAATAAAGGCATACTGAGTAGTACAAGTTTCTACAACATCATATGCTTTTATAATTATCTATTATTAATATTATTAACCTGATGTTGCTCTTCGAGTTTCTGCTGAATCATCATCTCTTCCTCCTTCATTTTTCTTAACATTTCAAGTTCTTCCAGGGCTGCCTCCCGTTCTTTTTTCAGCTCAATCCTCTCCAACATTCTCTATTTCAGAGGTAACACGGAATCAGTTAAAAAACACAGAGATTAAAGAGCCTTCAAATATATTGTCATAAAATATTTGTTCAACATCTTTCCCATAACTTATATTACACAATTTCTTAAACTTTTTGTGATTTATCTCTAAACATGATCTGATATTCTTCATTTCATTTCCTATTTATCCACTATATATCCACCTTTTTTTCTTCATCTAAGATTCTCTTGTAATTATAAATCCAATGTGCCAGATACTCTATTGGGTCTGCTGGCCGATGCTCTACAACCTCTGCCAGTCCCTTTTTCAGGCAACTTCCCAGGCATCTCTTCAGATATTGAGACTCCATTCAGATCTACTAACAACAAACAGACATACATTAGTCATCAATGTCAGAATTAAATTAGGGTTTTTAAGAAGTATCGACTCAGGTACCAAATACTGGATATGACATTACTCCTCTTATTTTATTATAGCTAATTTAATCGGGCAGTTAATAGAGGAAGTTATTTACATTTAATATTGATTTAGTTCTTAAACGTTCGAATGATAGATCAACTGTAATAAGCACGGCAGAGAAAAGTGCTTAGTTTTGTGTGCCCCCACTCACTGTTTAGGCACGTAGCATTAAAAAACTGCTTGGAAATAAGGTGGTAGGCCGGGAGGGGGCGGCGGGCTGTCAGGGTGGGCGCCCAGACAGGCCCTCAGGTGCACCTCAAGTGCCCTGAGCGCCCTCACCTGCGGCCCCCACCCACACCCGCTGCCCCCCGGCTTCATATAAGCGCAGCCCGGGGCCTTCCTTTCCTTCCCCAAGCTCCATCCCGGGACTGCCCCTGCGGACCGGCCCCGGCTGCCAGTCCCCTGCCCACGGCCTGTGCCCGCTGCCCCCGGCCGCCACCCTCGCACCCCAGCGGCCCGAACGGTCGCAACGGCCCGGCCGCAGCGCGTGCCGCCGCGTCACTAAGCAACGCCGCCCGCCACGCGGCGGCGCGC
The DNA here is from genome assembly GCF_964034855.1 of Anser brachyrhynchus. Classification (NCBI taxonomy): domain Eukaryota; kingdom Metazoa; phylum Chordata; class Aves; order Anseriformes; family Anatidae; genus Anser; species Anser brachyrhynchus. The sequence continues at coordinate 12,434,157 of NC_137700.1, forward strand.
ACGTAGCCGGCGGGAGGCCGGCGATCGGAGGAGGGGCCCGGCGGCGATGGCGCAGGGCGGCAAGATGGCGGCGGGCAGCGGCAAGATGGCGGCGGAGGCTCGCGTGGGGCAGGTGGTGCTGCCGGGCGACGTGCTGCTGCTGCCCGCCCGCCCCGAGCACGACGCCGAGCAGCTGCCGCTGGACTCCGGGGCGGCCCCGCGGGGCCGGCTGCTGTGCGGGCCCGGCCTGCGGCGCTGCGCGGCCGGGCTGCTGGTGACCAAGTGCGGGCTGCTGCGGCACCGCCAGCCGGGCGGCGGCGGCGGGGCGACGGCCGGAGGCGCCTACTGGGTGGACTCGCAGCAGAAGCGGGTAGGGGACGGGGGGCGGCGGGGAGGGCTCGGCCGGCCCCTCCCGAGGGGCTGCTGCGGGGCCCGGCTGGGCCCCGGCTGAGCCGCGTGTCGCTGCCCGCAGTACGTGCCGGTGAAGGGCGACCAGGTGATCGGCATCGTGACCGCCAGGGCGGGGGACGTCTTCAGGCTGGACGTCGGCGGGAGCGAGCAGGCCTCGCTGTCCTACCTGGCCTTCGAGGGAGCGACCAAAAGGAACCGGCCCAACGTGCAGGTAGCGCCCGCGGGGCGGCACCGCTCCTCCTCGCCCAGGGGTGCCCGGGTCAGCCGGGCGGCAAAAGAAAAACGTTGCTTTGTTATTATCTCTTCCATAATGCTGCCAGCGGTAGATGCTGGTCGTGCGGTAATGTTCACCCGAAGGGGGCACTCTGAGGTTGTAAAACGAGCTCTTAACGCTGATACTGGGAGAAAACGGGTGGTTTCATAACACCGCTGAAAAGATGGCACGTGCGTGTCACTGCTTCTGCATTCAGCTGAAATACCATCGCCAGCATGTAAAAATGGACTGTAAAGGGAAACAAAATAAGCTGGTGTGGCTTTCTTGTGGTCCTGATAAACAGTTACAAGAGTAAGCTGCTTAGACTTGACTTTTAACATCCTTAAAGTCCTGGAGGAGATGAACTCATGCTTGGTATTTCAAAACAGAAAAGAAGAATACCTCTATAAAATAAAATACTGTATTTTTTGTAAACGTCTTTTAGATTCTAGTAGTGATACAATATTATTGTTCATATGGAAAGTTGTCTTTAGTAGAAGAGAATAAAAACTTCTACTCATTTTTTTTACCAATATTTTGCAACTATTTTGTGTCATCCTGGAGGATCTTTATAAATAGAATATTTCTTATGAATGTGCAGTATGATCATCTGTAATAGTTTTTGCTTTCTGACACTCTTTGGTTTAGGTGGGAGACCTTATTTATGGTCAGTTCCTTGTAGCAAATAAAGACATGGAACCAGAGATGGTCTGTATAGACAGCAGTGGAAGAGCAAGTGGCATGGGAGTAATTGGAGAAGATGGATTCCTCTTTAAAGTTTCCTTAGGTCTGATAAGAAAGTAAGTACCAAGAAAACTAGTCACCCTTAATGTGTAAGGTTGTAGTTTTAGGTAGAACATGCACAATTATTTATACTCTGAGAAGTATGGACTAACCAATAATCAGGATATGAGTCGTAGTTGTTCTAGTGCATTTATACTAGTTTTACTGGATGGAAGATGCATGTATTTTGAGTCAGATATAACACATTTTTTCCCCCTGAAGAAATCCAGATGCTCTTCCATATTGTGTTGTAACCTGTTTTTTTAAAAAAAAAAAAACGCGGCTGCCAAGGCAGTATAGAAAATACAACCATCCCTGAGGGAATCAAACATTCAAGGTGTGGTTTCAGTATGTACCTACTGTCTTGAAGCTTAAATGAAAATTCGTTTTCTGATTAATGAGAGAACTGTCAGCTAAATTTACGTCCCCCGCTAAGTAAAGGGATCTTCTCACATCAATATGCTTTATTTTATAATTTCCAAAGAAAAATGTTACCTTGAAATATGGATACAGATACAAAAAAAAGTAGAATTTTCATTTAAAACTGATATGTTAACCCAGGAAACACTTCAGTCTTTGAAATGTATTTCAAACTTTGGAGTTACTTAGGTTAATGCTGTGGTAAATACAAGATTTCTGTGACTATCTGAAAGTACCAGCTGATACAGGTAAATGATAGTCAAGCTGTGTTGTTTTGGTGATTAAGGTAGGTGGTAGGGGGACTGTTCTTTGGAAAAGCAATCTAGAAATGCGAAGTAGCTATTTCATATCTGGGTTTTGTAAATGATTTGGTTTGTGGCCCATCATCTATATATGTGAGTAAAGAAATAACAGTATATTACTGTTTACTCTTGATATGTTTTTCTCTTTGAAAAAGCTTATTGAAGCTTGATTTGAATGTGAGATGTGTTATGATATAAAACTAAAATGGTCTCTATCTAATTGTGTTAGTATTGCCTCCTGAAGGAGGAGAAGGGAATTGTTGTTTGGAAAAATCTTTACCTCTGGTGTTAAACTAGTAAGTAACAGCACTTCAAAATGTTGCTTTGTCAAACAGTAGTTTTAGAACTTAGAGTTATAGAATTATTATAAAAGAAACAATTTACTTTAAATTTTTCAGGTAACTCTTCTGAATCTAGTTAGAAAAACAGCAATAAATTCACAAGTGCTGTATTTTAAGTGCATATATTTTCAGAGGAAAATGAAAAATCTGATATTGTATGACTATTTTGGATGGATACGCAACTGGATCATCTTACCTTTTGGAGTAGTTATAATAGCTCCCATAATACCAGTGCTGCGGCTTAGTTACTGACTGAAATAATGCACTGCTTACATTTTCCTTTCTTTTTTAATCTTATTTACAGGCTCTTGGCTCCCAAATGTGAAATAATTCAGGAGTTGTCACAGTTGTACCCATTTGAGCTGGTGCTGGGAATGAATGGAAGAATATGGGTAAAAGCAAAAACAGTTCAACAGACTTTAATTATAGTAAATATTTTAGAAGCCTGTGAGTATATGACTTCAGAGCAGAGAAAACAAGCGCTTGCCAAACTATCAGGAAATTGAGTAGACAACAACTTGAGGATTTGAGATAACTACAGGGTGTTTTGGTTATTTTTGTATACAAAATATTTATATTAAAAGTGATATTCCAAATGAAGTCCTAGACTTTTTGTTGTTGTTCAATTACTTGTATCTACTCAGCTGGTCCTGCCTTATGTAGGATTACTTCTGTGATTATGAAACCCTGCCTGTTGTAAATTTTGACTGATGTGGAGAGAATGCGGAGAGAGTCTATAAAAGCTTCTGTTAGTTGAGTTTTGAGGTGTAATTCCAAGTCTTCCATTTAAAAAAAGGTTGATTTATAAACTGCATATATTTGTTTTTACTTGTTAGTATTAGAGCTTCAAACAGTACATGTTTACTTGGGGGTAGCTGAAAGCATCCTGTAAGTCATTTGTTCTGATCAGGTGCTTTATTTATATAGTGATGAGTTGATTATTTAATATTCGTACAGAACTTGGGAATAAAAACACAGGTGGAGAAATAGAAGAAAGTAATTGTAGGGTGTACCACAAGTAAATACAGGGTAGTTGAGGCAAGTGATCAGATAAGACAATGTATCATCACAGTGGCATTGCCACTTTCCCTAAAGATAACCATGCTAACAATCTTAAGGGAATAGTATTAGGATATAGCTTCAGTGCAAACATTCGGGAAACCTGATGGCTTGAAACTTGATGGTGTAATGGAGCTAAAAATATACTTAATGGCAGTGCTGTTTGAAGTCACTTAGGACTCCTTTATTAGTGCTTTTTAGAGTTGAACTGAAGATCACTGGAGGAAGAGCCATGTATTTCTCAATTCTAGACATTTTAGATTTGTTTAGTTACATCACAAAGATTTGATTCATCTTTGCTTCATGTTTGACAAAATCAGCATCTCCAGATAAAGCTATATTAGGCTTCATTGTGTAATAGTTCTTCACATGCATATAGAGGAAATGCTGTTCTAGGAAGGATATGTCAGTGTATTTTATTGTATGAGTAGGTTGCTCCTGACCTTTTGAGAAAAGATCCCTGGAGTAATGGAGGGGGGATTACTGACACCTGCTTCCTGTGGGAGAAAAACTTGTCTATTCACTAAATGAACTACAGCAGTGAAGGTAGCTGTTTAAGCAATTACTTAGATGTTCTTAAACTGAATGCTTGATAAGCAATAGTTAAGATACCAGGAAAAAAAATGATTAAACAATTTGAGTAAGCCTTAAAACTTAATTCCAAATTGAAACATTTTTCCTACTCTATCTCATCCAAGTTCAGTCCATGGTTTTTGATGATGTGGTTTTCTTTAGCATCTTGCTCTTTAAGAAATGCCTTCAGTTCAGAGCCACATCTCTGACTCATGCTTAACCAGGGCTTCCCCTGATTCAGTAAAAACCCAACTCTAATGGTGTTTGGGTCTAATGGCTACAATTCAGAATTCTTTGCTTCACTGCCCTCCCTATTTAGCATTTAGGGTACTTATTACATGGCTTGGTAGGTCTTTTTATGTGTCTCTCTATCTTCACCTGTTTCCTTTTCTCCTAGCTAAGAAGACTTACATCCCATAAATCCTTTTAGGCTTATAAATGTCTCATGCTATGCATGAAGAGATGCTGTAATTTAATAAGGATTTTGGTAATTGTTCTTCCCTGGTGTTTTCTCAACTTAAGCTAACCAAAGCCCATGGGAGTGGTCTGTTATTAGAAAAATAGGAGTCATAAGAAAAGCATGTGCCAAATCACATTTCAGGGAGCTAACTGCTGCTTTTCTATGTGAATGTTCTTGGATCAAAATGGTAAAACCACAAGAATTGGGAATGTCGTAGATCACTTCCTGAAGAGTTGTGGCTTGAAATGCGATTAGTCTTACCTTTTTTACCTGTCTAAGCAACTTCCCTCCCTCCCAGAAATCTGAGTTTTAAGTATAACCTGCATGATAAATGAACAACCCATGACTTTTAAAATGCTGCTTTTGTGGTGCAGCATAGCAACTGGTGACCTTGAAAATGTTCTCCATCATTAGTGCTCTATTTCACACCACCCATTGTTCTGTCTCGCTGCCAACTGGTTATTACCCAAATATAACCCTGGCTAAATCAAGATCAGCAAACAAAAACAAATCCATTAAAATTATGCCTGTTTTTAATCCAGTAAAATGGTGTGTCCCCAAGTACCTGAATTTTACCCCTATTACCAACTATTCTTAGTATTTGCTGCACTTAAGACTGAATTTAAGCAGTAATGCAGTGGATATAGGAGGAAAAATGTTTAAAGCAAATAAACGTTTCTAAAGAAGACAGTATTGGCTTTTTTAATCAGGAAAGAAAGCTGTATACATTCCTTAAAGCAATGGCTACAGTTGACCAGATTTACCTTATGAACAAAATGTTCAGGCCACTACTGAATATTGGCAGGACAATATACAGTCTGTTTGAATTTTTAAGTTCTGGATCAGTGACTAAACCCTTATCATCAGAGAGAGTAACATACTAAATAGCTTGGATCTATGAGGAAAGCCTGATGTTTAATTACATATTCTGCTGGAAATGTTGCAGGAAGTTCTTCACATCCCTGTTAAAGGTGTATGAATGCACATTTTTAAAAAAACTGAATCTACCAGAAGAAATGCTGTGGATGTGAAATGTATGTTGTTTAGTGGAACATTTTCCTGTTTAATTTTTATGCATGATATACATCCCTGTCAATTTAAGTTGTCATTTAAAGTCATTTAAGATGCTGGATGAATGGACATTGTGTGCTTAGCTATATTGCTTTTCTTTCAAGTTGTTGTAGTGAAAGTTACCAAAGAAAATTAAACTTTGTAGATCTCAGTAGACACAGCACATTCCCAAAGATGAGCACAACCACTTTAAAAGTTCACAATGGAAAGAATACATTAGAAATAGGTAGTTTGTGACCTTGTCTATGTTGATGTGTTGTGTGGAGACAAAGGATAATTGCTGATATAAAATACAGACTCGCAGTGTTGAAACAAAGTGTGAGAATAAAACACGCTTGTTTTGCTTTAGCAGAAAAAAAGTTGCACATACAAATAGTTCAGTGTGATAAGAAGATTAAGAGCTTACCTCTAAGGCTATGGTTAATGTGTGGCTGTACCTCTTCAGGATGAGAAGTTTACTGCACCCTGATCATTGCTACCTTACAACTAGGAGTTACGGCTGAGGCTTGCTGGGATGTTTATTTGATTCCTAGCCAAGTTCTGTCAAAATGACCCAGATTGACATCAAAGCTTTTCATAGTAGGTTTGTTTTGCTTTTCTAACCTAGATCTTATTTAACAGAAGAGGTCATGGAAATTTTGTCCCAGATTTTAAATATTAAGAGCAGCTCATTTGCTACTGGAGAAGCCTAGATTTCTTATAGAAAGCCCCATTCTGTTCTTTAGTTCTTGAACAATTTTTGATAACAGCTAAATCAACAGATTATATTAAATCTTACAAATTGGCCACCTCCAAGCTTTGTGTAAGTGCATATATTAAAAGAAATTATACTACTATTGCTAGGTATATGGAACCAACTTTGTGAAATAAATTGACTGAATGTTGAAATGAGCTGTCTTAAGGACAATGTAGGGCACTTTTAGATCTATTAGTATTAGAAGCAGCCTTGGCCTTACTAATGACTTGTATAGATTGCAAGGTTATTAGACTTTTGAGGTTTATAGTAAAGGATGAAACCTGTCAATTTTGTCCCAACAACTTGAAAGAGAAAGCACAGAAACAGTTTTGAGTGTTGGGATTTTAACAAAAATTAGATAGTAGTGGGCAGTTAACCAGGACTGCTGTAGAATAACTATTTTCCTCCAATGCCTTGATCTCTCAAATACGGAGTTATTGCCTTTTCAGTGGTATCAGTGTGGGTATTTTGGGATGCTCAAGAGCTTGTTTTTGCCTGTAGGGCCTGAAGCTTGATCGCTGTTCTCATAACCAGAGTAGCAGGTAATAACCAATTTTTACTTGACCTCAGTGTCCTACCTAATGTGAGAAGACTTTAAAAATGTAACAAACATAGTACAGGTAGCACTTAAGTAAACAAGATAAGTAAACTACAGACCAAGACCACCTAGATTCAATTTTGCTTTAATTATACTAAGCAATGCAAAAAAAAAAAAGGCACATATATTTCATGTAAGCTCGCAAGTATATTTGTATGAGCAACGGATTGTCCTATTCATAGCATAGGATGGGTTCTCCACTGAGGCAATGATTTTGCCAGTATTGAAACTGTTTCACTGTATCTTCACATCTTCTGTAATACTTAAGTTTAAGGAAGATTTTTCCTTAGTAGGTGAACTTAACTGATGTTTTTGGTGCTTTACTTCTTTCTCAGTCATAAATTCTGTAATTCCTTATTACTGTATTTGACTGTTTCAACTGTGTGCCTCACAATGCCTGAGTTACTGGATCGATTGAATGCTCCTCTTTGTTCCCATGAGTGCCTGCTTTTGTGGGAGCAGGTGACTCCTGTATCTGTTGCTTCTGAGCTTGTGTTTGAAAGGTTAATGTTTGTTCAGGAGGTTACCCTTACAACAGAGCATCTCAGTACTCATAAAGCTAGCTGGAGCCAACACAGTAAACAAGTAGAAAGTGGAGGGAGCTTCATGAATGGTAATTATGTAAAACATCATACCTTAAAGAAAACTTGTTTTTGAAAAAAGGTGATATAAAAAGGGGATCAATGCAAAGTCAGTCTGGTGTGAAGTTACTGGACTGAAAAACACAGAAGGTTTAATGACCTCATCAGCTTTTTCCAGAGGCGTTGGTTACCTATTGTAGTAACTGATAGGCTTTTCTGTGATTCAGTGTTTATTAGGCTGTTGCCAAAAGAGATTTGTATATGCATCTGTGTACCCTTTAAGAAGACTTACTAATTCTTTCTTCCTGTTCTTGTCCAGATGGATGGTGTTGCACCAGTCTCTTCTTTTTTTTTCCCAATATGAAGTGCTCATCTGAATGAAACATTCAAAAGACCTGCAGGTCCTGTGGTTTATTCAGTGACTACCATGCCCTGATCTAACTTGAGATAACTCTGGTCTGTGTCCAGGCTGTTGATAGATTGTTTTTCTTTCCCAAGAATCAGGATGAGGTTGAAAGCAAGCACTGTGTCAGTATGTACATCCTCCAAGTGAGATGACTACTGCCTGGTCTGTTTGAAACCTGTGTCAGCATCTGTGTAGATATGCCCTCAGAAGGAAATGGGTGAAAAGTTCAAGCTGTATTTTTGTACACGTGCATGTTGGTCCAGACTTAATTAGTCTGGAAATCCTTCCAGAGTCATAGGACCTAGATCCTGCCCACTGCTGTTACCCCATTGCTTCTGAGATCCCGTATTTCCTGATAGAAAAGGTCTTTTATATAACGCATTTTATCTAACAACGCCCTTAATCTAAAGCTGATCTATAGAAGCATGAACCAACAAGAAACAGAAATAATTAACTTCTGAAGTAGCACACAGCTTTGTCATTCTGTACATGAATTGAAAGTTTCGTAATGCTAGGATCATGTTTTAGCATACTGATACAGTGCATGCCAGATGACTTATGTACTGGCATGCTAGTGAAACTTAATTACATACACGGTTTGCAGAATGGTACTCATTCTGCTGTATAACTGCTATGCAAGTGAATTATGAAAGCAGGAAGAGTATGTGCTTTTTAAGAGCATTATTCAGTACCCAAGAACTAGAAAATGTTGGTGCCTATTGCTCTGTGAAATATTCTTTCAGTGTGTGTCAGACTTCTTTCATTTACAGGAAAAATGCGCAATTAACATCTGAATAGTTGTATGGACAAACTAAATTATTGAGAGGGAAAGACAGAAACAAAGTTAACTTCCCATTCAGCTTTCCTGCCAAAACCCCACTACCTTTCTAAAGTAATGAAGGCAGTGCTATCTAATGAGGACAAAGAATTGCCGCTTTAACTCCACTCACACAACACAGTAACTTTTCCTGGAATGCGAGCGTCTGGAAATTTAGAGAATGCTAGATTAAAGTATTCTCATGATGCTCTTTATATTTGAGTTCTGTATCTACTAGAAGTGTGCATGCATTCAAGGGGTTCACTGCTTTATAAACTAAAGCAGGAAGATTTTCCTGGATTAATCCCAGGTGTGCGGGCTTAGATTTTTCTGCATTGTGTTTTCTTGTTATAATAAGGATAAATGAAGTCAGAGTCACTTCTCTGATTAACTGCTTATTGCAACTGCTTGTCAGGGACTTCTACTTGGAGAAAAGAATAAGATGCTTTCATCTTGTGATAGCTCTTTTTCCTTGAGGCCAGCTATTCCCCAAATTCCCTCTATTCTCTAAATAGAGGCCAGCTGCCAGACTGTTAGAGGTGTAATGTGCAGAAGGATCATTAAGAAAAAAAAGCTTGTGTTGCATGGCAACAAAAATAGTGGGAGCTACAATTCTACCATTGCCAAATGTTGACAGCTGGAGCTACGGCCATTATAAAATTCAGAAGAAAGGAATGCTGACAGCCTGCAGAATCTAGGGTTTTAATTATATGATGATGGTTGACCAAATTTGTCCATCACACTTTTTGTCATAATGCTGTTTTCCCAAAGAGTGCTGTGTCACAGTGACAAAGATGCATATATTTTAGTGCTGATTCTTTTTCACAAAGAGCAAGAAAGCCATTTCAGCATATTATGTTTAGTGTTTACAGAGAACCTTCCTGTGCTTGTTAAGGAGACAAAGTAGAGTGCCTTCGCTGAAATTTATCATTGAGATTACTTGCTGTTATTTTGCAAATACAAGTTCTTTGCATTTCTGAGGAAATTAAGCAACCCCAAACCCTGCAGTCCTACCAGACTCCCTAGTGCTTGCTCTCAGGCAGTCTGGTAATGCTGTTCCCACCTCGAATTTTCCTTAGGTTCTTTCTTAAATTGCTGATAGATGTGTCTGAGTGACTCCATTAAGCAGGGCGATGTGATGGGGCAGGAGGGCTGAGTGCTGCTGTCCAGTGGCGCTGTGCTGTAGGAGCAGGGCTGAGACACAGCACACCTCTGTGGCAGCACCCCAGGGTGCTCAGGTGGATGTTGGGTGGTGGCTCCTGGTGCATCCCAGTGAGCACAGCTCGGTCTGTGCTAGGTCAGGACTGTGGCAGTGCTGTTGCCTCCAGTTAGCAGGGACCTTGGTTTGTGTGAGGTTCCTCATAAAGCCAAGCTTTGCACTGATGATAAATACAGTTAGCATTTCCAGAAACCATCAACAAGGGGTAAGTTGCATGCGTCTGTCTGGCAACTCCCAGGTAAGAGAAGCTGCTGGGTTAGGATGACTTTGGAACATGCTGAGAAACGGTGACTTTTGATCATTTGGCACGTAGACCCTCTGGTACCGTCCATGGAGGGATTAAGTCCATTCTCCTGAAGTGCTGCTGTATTACAGGCCAGGCTGTGCTGCCATCGTTAGTACTTTCTTGTTTTACCAGGTTAACGAGAACCCTCAGGAAATAGTCCCAGGACAGCAAAGGCAAGTCCTCAGGGCTGCTGACTGGAGTGGTGCCTAATGACCACGAGCAACTGAAGAGTGCGTTCGCTAAGTGGTGTTGTGACATGTTGTTACTGGCTGGCTTATCTGAGCAAGTCTGTTCTTGAGCGCGGTATATTTATATCTAGCTATCGAGGCCCTCTAAGTGCCTCATTAATCGTACTGCTCCCATGGTAAGGTCACTGCCTCCGTGGCCCGCGGGCTTCACCCGCAGTCCGTCCGCCTCCCGAGCATTTAAACACAGCACCTAATGCTTATGTCGTGGGGGACAGACCCCCTCGGCTCGGCCACGATCCGAGCGAGGAGAAGGGGTGGTTACGGGCGGGGCCTGGCGGCGGGAGCGCGGGCACGGGGCCTTCGGGGGCGCGCGTGGGGTTGGCCGCTGCCTTGTGCCCTCGGCCCCGCTGCTGCCGCCGGGGGGTCGGGGACCGAGACGGGGCCCGCGGCGCGGCGCTGCCCGCCCCGTGCCCGGCGGCGGCGAGGCGCGGGCTGCCCGTAAGTAGGCACGGCGGGGCGGCGACGGCTTCGGTGCCCGGCCTGCTCGCCCTGCGCAGGCTCGGAAATGCCCGGGGCGTCCCTGCGGGCTGTCCCCGGGGCTGCCTGACCCGCTCCGGGGGCGCGGGGAGGTGCTCGCACGGCACCGCCCGTGCTGCCGGCAGCGCGGTGCCGCTGCCCCTGGGCTGGAGTGGGAGCTGCTGTCGGTTAGCCTGTGGTCGTGCTTTCAGCAACGAGTAATTACAATTTCCTTGTAACGTGAGGAGCGTGAAGGTTAAAATACAGTTAAGGCCTACGAAGGCGAAAAAGGGGGGAAATGTAACTTAATATTTAGTATTTACTGCAGGGTTCAAACCCGAGAACCCCTTTGCCAGGCGTGCAGCGTGCGCTGTGGGTTTGCTGAGCAGTGGTGTGCAGCCGGCGGGGCTGGTGGCATTCCCCACCTCTGCAGCCTCCCGTAGTATGCGGCTCTCCAGCTGTGGCCCCCAGCAGCAAATTCAGCCTGTAGTATCCTCACATGGTGCTTCTGTGGGACTGTGCTCCAGTGCTGCCTCCCATCTGCGTGGCGTCTCTAGTTCGCTGCTTGAGCAGAGATTTGTCATCCCAGAGCCAACATTGAGCTCCCTCTGAATGCCCCTCACAAGATGGAAGATTTCGAAAGAGCATGAGAGCTCTCCCTTGCTCAAAAGGAAAGTGTAGTCGAGATGTTGGATTTCTTTAAAATGTTCTCAGAATGGGGCAGGTTATATGGTCTAACAACTTGCTCTCGAAGGAGTATGGTTTGCTTGCTTGACACAGTGATTTTTTCTTCAGCTGGGACCCAGTGCAATGTTGTGCTGAGATCGGTAATGAAATGGGCAGGCTGGGAAGAAGCCTGAAAAGGTGACAGCTGCTGTTGACACAAGGAATGATTTCTTGCAGGATCTTTACAATGACAGAAAGAAAAGAAAGGAAGAAGGGGGGAAAGTTGGGGAAAAAAAAAAAACATCCTTGCCTTCAAAAATGTTAGGAGGTTGCTTTGTTCATTGATTTTGGTGCTTAAAGGGTGACTGATGTAGGTTGGCAGGGACCTCTGGAGGTTCTCTAGTCCAATCCCTGGGTAAAGCAGAGCTGATTTTGAAGTGAGATAGGTTGCTCTATTTTGCAATCCTTAAGGGTATTTAAAAGCTCATCAAATTCCGATGAGCATGTCACCGGGTTATTGTGAATTGTAAATTTTCTTTAAAAGGAGTTAATTACAAAGATATTTGCAACCTGATGACTCATTTGTGGGGAGAATGTTTCATAAAAAATCATCAGCTCAATTTGTGTTTGAGATATGCAAGTTGTGACAAAGCTCTGAAAGATTTTTAGGCTCAAGATGGGAGGGAAGAGAAGGGATGAAAAAGCAGTGGCCAAAAACAACTGGTGAAAGACATTAGGCTAGGGGCTATGTACTAGTGCGGTCTGGCTTGTGACGGTGCTGGTTGAATGTTTCCACTTCTGCTCAGCTGTATTCTTAAGAAAAGTATGCAGGATAGTCTGTGCTACCATGACTTTTACTGACAACTCGAATACACGGACTTTCCAGTATTTTTTGTCACAGCTGCAATGGGTCCTGTTTACACTGCTAAAATAAATGTTTAAGGATAGCTATCTTCTTAATGACATTTTTTTCTCTAGTTGTGGGTGGGAGGGAAATGAGGCATCTAGAGAGCCATGTTTTAATTGGTTGTCTTGACACAAGTGAAGACCATCAACTGGCACTTAGAGCAGGATTAAGACTTAGCTTGTTTAAATTTTGGTTAGCTGAGTACTGACAGACCAGAAAACAAGTCACTGTTATCTTGGAGATCTCTTGTGGCCACCACAAAAACACACAAAAAGATGTTTTTCCCCTTTTTTCCCCCCTCTTTAGTCTCTCATCTCTGTAAAGAGAAGTGCGCATCCACTTCTGGAGGTTTTGAGACCTGGAGAAGTTAGCAGAGTTGAGAGTGTGCTGGTCTGATAGTTGCAGAGAAAATAATGCTCTTCGGTGAAGGGATGTTACCGTGAAAGCTGGTAACGTGCTGGTAAACTACATTAACACCGAGTTAATTCACCAGTATAGCCTCTCTATTGAAGCTTGTTTCCAACAGTGTGATGGTTTAATTGTTTCTAGAGCAGTTTGTGTTGTTTGGGTGTGCTGGAGGGTTGGGGAGTGTTGAAGTAGAATGGACTGAAATATAAGCAAAATATTTATTGTAAAAATGCATGGTTCTACAGGAAAAAAAAATCCAAACAAACAAAACCCCCACTTCAGAATTTAGAGCTTAGCACGGCGTTCTCAGCCTCAAGAAAGCTTGCACTCCCTCCTGTTCCTTACACCCACCCTCCCTATGAAGAGGGTAAGCATGGGTTCAGTTTAAAAAAAAAAAAAAGGGGGGGGGGGGGCCGGTTGTGCTCTCTCCAAGCGATCTGGCAGCGGATTGGGCAGCTCTGCTCTTTCCTACCCGCCGCCGGGCGACTGCGGCGCTCAGTGCTGCGGGTGGCGGCGGCTGCGGCGGCGGAGCGCCCCCAGCTCCCCCCGGCCGCCGCGGAGGCTCCCCGGGTGAGTGCGCACACGGGGGGCTTGGGGGGGTCCTGGGGAGCCCCGTCCTGCCCTCCCGCCGGGTGGTGGTCGGGCCGGAGGGATGGTGGGGAATTGGGGTTACCTGCTGCTTCGGAAGCTGCACCCCAGGAGGGGGGAAGCTGGTGGCTGGCCCCGCCCTGCTGGTGGTGCTGTGGGCTCCTCGCTTGCAGAGCGGTGCAAGGGATGTGTCGGGGCTCCAGCTGCCTGGGCAGCGGGTTTCTAATAACCCCTGCTGCTCTTTCCCGTGTGGATTGTTCAGAGCGGCTCACTGTGGTGCTTGCTTGGCAGGGGGGGATTTCGGTATCCCTGTAGAGCCGCTTCTCCCGTGTCCCTGCTTAGTGAAATAGCAAAAGATTGGCGCATTTAGTACATTTTCTTTTGTCATTGAGCTGTGCCCAATTAGACTGAAGAGATGAGCTAAGATTAACAATCTCTTTACCGCGGCTACAACTGAGTGGATGTAAAATAATAGTGGAGCTGGCTTTCAGCAATGCTAATAATGCTAACAATGACAATAACGCTAACGGAAATGAAAAGCTGTGTGAGAAGTTGCTTGTTTGTCAATTGCCAACAACTTGGCAGCATTTTAGTATACAAATGAAACGTGCATGGCAATAGTGCTTGGTATTTATTGCCCTCTCTTCTCGTATCTAAGAATGAAGAGGAAAAACAGGTCTTGGTCAGAGAAGTTTGGAAGGAATAGTTGGACAACCAATGCTGGGAGAGAACAGGGCTCTAGCCTTTTGGGTATGCCAAGGAGATTTTAAGTTTTAACGCAAGGATTCTGGTGCGTTACAGCAGCACACTTTCCATTTTGGTCATTCCAAAGGCTGGGGTCAGAATGGTCTCTGATACGAGTTACAGGCAGATATCAACACGTTGTTGTTACAGTATGACTTTATGCCTGAAAAACTTATGTAGGCAAAGGAGCTAAGGACAAGGAAGGGTTCCCTGTGTTAGAAATAAGCGGTGAAATTGGGTAGAATAAGTTCTCTTATCTGCAGTATGTTTGTGTAAACTGCCCTTGTTTCCTGCTCAGGATCTTGGATTGCTCACGTTTCTAGATACTGCGATAAGGTCTTCCTTGGCACCAAGTATGGTGTTAGAAGCAAAACAAAATAAAACTTTATTCAGTGTTTCTAACGATTTCTGCAGATTGGTAGTTGGTTGCATTTGATCATCAGTATTATTCTGGAACTAGCTTTAAGGATGGAAATAGTCTTTAAGGAGATTTTTTCCTGGAAAATTCTGGGCAATGTGTCTCTGACACAAAAGGTAGCTGTGGAGATAAAGATGATGCGTGTCTCTCTGCTAGTCGCAATTCAAAACAGTGATATTTTTCCTGTATTTATGGGGAAGAAAATCTCTTCTGAACAGAACTATATATACAGGCAGTAATGCTCAGCAAAGCAGTATATCAAGGAATGGGGTTTTGCAGATGGCTCTGGAAAATATTTGTGCAATACTGAAGTTGGGTGACTTAGGAAATAAATCTGCAGCCCTTTATAACACATAACTGCTGTGATGTGGACAGGCAGTGACTTCTTATACTGCCAAAATTCAGTGACTTTTGTACCAGTTATTGCTTGTAGTTGGATCTTGAATTCTGACCCCTAGGCAGGACTAAGCTTGCGTTCCTGCACCGCAGAACTGATACTGCCTCACTGGAAGGTGGCTGTCAGCCCTCTCCAGGCTTGTGAAACTTGTGCAAGGGTCAGGACTGAGTTTCGAAGGCTTTTGTGAGAAGCATGGCTGCTCGTTTTGTTTTTTTTTAAAAAAAAAAAAGCTACCAAACCAATCACTGGTAATAACAAGCAGCATTTGTGCTTTTAAATCACGAGCCAGCACATGTAAGGGCTTCTCTTGCAAAGTTATCCGTTCTAACTGATGGGTGTGAGTTTAACTTGTTTGTTCCTGATGAGATTTCTACATGATCCGCTTTAGAAAGAGCGGGAAGTTGGTCTGCATATAAAAGGTGCTGTCCAGAACATGTCTGTAATGTAGGATCGCTGTGCCTAATAAAAAGGTTGCAAGTCTACATGTTTTTGTGTGCAGGGACACCTTCTGAGCTCTAATTTTGGCCCTGTGCCTGCTTTGGTTGTAGTGTGTAACTGTAGGGAACAGGAAAGATTACCAGTTATGCTGAGCTGCACAGAGGTTTTTTAAAGTCTTCTGTGGTATGTTTGTAAAATGCACTGTTTAAAATAGGAAAAAATAAGTTTACAAACACTTTTTAAAAAAAAGAAACCACTGTCCTACTGTAATAATTGAAGGTACTGGCTAACATAGAGACCATCTTATTAAAGGTTCCGTATTACCCACATATGCTTCTGTCCCATTCCTCCCCATTGTATTTTGAGGACTTCAATCACTAATGTTCTTGCCAATCTGGTACCAGAAAAAGGTAAGATTACCTTCTGATGTTTTTGATGTGGGCCAGGAGCAGAACTGTGATGAAACCTGAAACCCAGGTCAGGACACTAATAGACATACAGATCATCTTCAGTCAACCCCAAAATATCCATGTGAGTTTTTAGTTGTTGTTTTAATCCATTTCCTCCTTGTATGGCATCATCAGTGTTCAGTGTTAGAGCTGCTTTCTTGTTTCCTGTTCCAGAGATGTCCTTTTTACCTGACTTTGGAATCTTCACCATGGGCTTGTGGTCTGTTGGTCTTGGAGCCATTGGTGCAGCTGTAACAGGGATTGTCCTTGCTAACACAGACTTATTTTTGTCCAAGCCAGAAAAGGCTACTTTGGAGTTTTTGGAGGAGATTGAGCTAAAAACTTTGGGATCAGGTAAGACTCTGGATGTTTGAGCCCTCATTCTTTGATAAGTGGGCTTATATAAGAACCCCTCTGTAAGGCTTGGGCTGGAAGCACTGAAGAAGAGTGAAGTATGTTTAGAAGGATTAATGTTCCCTAACTGGAGGTTTTCTGTAGGGGATAGAAGATTTCACACAGGTCACATTAGGAATCTAGACAGTTTTTCTTAGTCTTTCCTAGTTACAGGAAGTAGTTGGGTATCCTCGCTAGCAGATGATTCTGGTGAAAGAAAACCAGCTACAATTGAAAGGTCTATTTTAAATTGTCTATCTGAAAGGTCTATTTTAAATTGTCTATCTGAAAGGTCTATTTTAAATTGTAATTCAGTTGGTGAACCATGACACACACCAAAAAAATCAATAAAGCATGTAATATTCTGTTAGGCACATAGAAAATTTCTGTAATATAACTGTATTTGAATGTGGAATTCTCTGCAGTGCTTTATGTTAGTCTTCAAAGCATTAATCATTATAAATAAGAGTGGTTGATAATTATTGCTGATGCTATTTCTCCTGTATAAACAGAACAAAGAACTTTCAAAGCAGGAGAACTATGGAAGAAGAACGGTGCAGTGATCATGGCTGTGCGAAGACCTGGATGATTTTTGTGCAGAGAGGTACTTGTTGGGTTTGGGGATCAATTAAGAGCAATTAAGCTCTACTTGCATATATTTCCCTTAAATAAAGGGAGGGGATGAATGGGACAGTCATCAGATACATCTGGAGTTTCTGAAAGTTTCTTGTTTTCTAGCACAAACGGTCACCAGCTAACAGCATACTTAGTTTCAGTTTTCTTTGCAGCAAGTTTGTGTAGTCTAGGTCCTGAGTATTTTCCTTTTGACGGCAACTGGTGCCTGATGTTTTTACATCTGCCAGGGATCTAGCCCACAGTAATTAGAAGTGGAGACTACCCAAAATACAGTTAGTAATGAGTCTTATGAGATAGTCATATTCCATATCCCCAAAATAAATCCTGTGAGCCAGGTAATCTCTAGTCAAAAACAGACAAAGATAGGACTGGAAGAAATTCATCAGATAAAGCTCATCGGGGAAAAAAAAAAAAGAGGGCATATAAAGGGGAGTCCCTCACTGTTCTGGGTGCTGAAGGGGAGGCAGGAAGGTAAGGAGTCTGAAAGAGACTGTTTGCAGAAGTCTGTTGCAGAAACTCCATGTTTCGTCACAGACTCTGTATGCAAACTGGTACTGGTTCATAACAAGGTGGGTTGAGAAACAAGATTGAGATCCTTAAGTTGGCATTAGGCATCTTGGCTGGAGGTGAGAGGCGACACTTGAAATGCAATTTGAATGTAAAATGTGCCTGGAAACAGCCATAACTTGCGCCTTGGCCATTATTTTTCTCATAGCTATGGGGGAAAATAGCTATTATGTTGTTACTCACTACTCCATAAAATGGGGTAATTTATATTGTAACCGCTTAATTAAAGGATCTGCTCCCATCAGTAATAACCACTTAAGTATGTGTAGGACTTAAGAAAGGTTAGAGATTAAAGTACTCTGTTCTCTGAACAGGTGTAGTGTAGGCAGGAAGAAAATGTGCTGGGTGCCTGTCTCTGTGACTTTTGGATAGAGTCAGATGGGAATTCATTAATGGTTGGTTGTTTTTATTTTTAAAGCTAACTTCCTAAGTTGTAGTAAAGAGACCATTTTAAAGAACTGATTTTTTTTTCATGCAGGAAAAAAATAGGAAGGGAGAAATTTTAATTTTCTATTTCTTTTGGTTCAAAACTTCGAACTCTTAACAGAGGCAGTCACTGTACTGCTCAGCTAATTATGACAAATAATTGTTTTGTATTTTAAAGGTGAAAATGTTTGAAAAAGATTTTAAATTCTCTAAACTAAAGTTACTTTGGATTGCTGTATACTCAAATCATTTTGTGAGTTCACTCTTGCCTTTCTCCTGAGAAAGTTGTCCTTGTTTATTTATCAAGGTTTCTCCATAGTATGTAAACTACTTCTTTCCCCATTGTCACTGCTTTTGAGCTGCTAGAATAGTTCGATACAGGTGACTTGCCATATCTGTTCATCTGGAGGCTGTAGGTTTTTATTTTTTTGCAAGAGACAAACTACAGTTGTTTCCCACTATCTTACGCTTTGGAAAGGATGTCGAACTTTGCCCTTGTTGACTGCACCAAGAAGGTACGTGTATGTCCCTGGACACAGAGATGGGTTTGAAAAATGACCATACTACTTTATCGATCACTGAGCTGGTACCAGTGGTGAGGACGTTTCCATTAATCCACTGCAAAGTAATGTCACAAATCCTACTGAAATTATTTCTTTGTACCTTTGAGAAATTCTGAGGGCTGTAGACTTAAATAGGGAGTCATTTATCTTTATCATCTCTATCCTAAATCATCAGATTGCTTTTTTATTATTACAATAGCATATGTTCAACAGTACAGTAGCTCTACTACTCATAGTCTGGATCCAGCCATGTAGTGATCCAGTGCTTCAGCCGTTGCAGAAGTTCCATGGGCTTGCTAAATATTGTAGGTGAAATGCAACTCAAGCAGTCTAAAGTAGCAGAAGAGCCATAGCTGAACTAGGAGAGAGACAAAACAAAATGGAAATTGATCTTATAACTTGTCCTTGCCCTGATGGAGGGAGGAAGTATTCTGCCAGGGTGCGCTTGTCTGTTTTTAACAAATGCAAGAAAAACAGTTTCATGGACTGGATGGAATGGTCGCAGCTCCACAATAAGGACAGTAACTATACAGCTGTTATATGCTGTAATTTGCCCACAAAAAGAGGCTGTTTTGCTTCCTGTTGCTATATCATTTTAAAACTTAACTATGTCTTTACTTTGTTTTTGCTCTCTCCCTTCCCTGTAAATGAAGGAGACACATCCCCCGCTGCCCCCCACACTAAATTGCTGAAATGCCTTTCTCCAAAACACAAAAGGATAATCAGGGTTTCATGGTATCTTTATCTCGCTAGAGATGGTGATTTCTGATCCTACAGGGAGCCCTACTTCCCTAGCCTGGAACATCATTTTTTCAGACATGTACACTTATGTCACAATACAGATTTTTGTTTTGTTTATTGTGAGAATTTTGAACTGTATAAATCCAGATAAAATTGCTATTAACCTCCCTTCTAGGAGGATCATAAAGCATTTTGTTTGAGGAAAACAGAAAATAATTAGCAAGTCTTTAAGATCAGAAAAGAGGGGAAAGTTCTAACAAGCCTAAGCTATGATCCTTTAAGTCTCACACTTTACTATTCACTGTTTGCTTGTGATGCTGATTCATCCTTCCTCATTTCCTCTGAAAAAGATCAAGAGTAGTGAACTGGAATGTTCTGCCTACCCTTTTACGTACTGGTGTCTTTCTCTAATGTCTTTTGTCTTCTCTGTTAACCCCTATCTGTGTGTTCCTTGGTACTTGTAAGTTCTAGATATCCTACAAACCTTTGAGTTAAGGCATTTCATTAGTTGGCTGAGGGTGTTGATGTAAATGGTCTTTTTTGTTGTTGCGTGGAGTTCTTTCTGGGAGTTTTGTGCAATAAAAAAACGACCTTCCTCCATTGGAGAAACCTTGGAGGCTGCTGTTCAAACTGAGAGCTGGGGTTCCTTCAGAACAAAAAAGTCAGCAGATGACTGCTGACACCGTTATGTGCTTACACACTACAAAAAGTGCTATTGCTTCTGAGATACTGAAGGTATATGAAGAAGTGACCTGATCGTTTTCACAGGGGGATCTAGGACAGAGAGTGCATTTTCACTCCACTACTTAACTCTAGACTTGCTTATTATACTTCTGCATGGAGCCCTCAAGTGCTTTGCATAAAGGCTCATAATGATGTGTTTCCCTGCTTTGGTGTGAAAGGATGTGAAATTCTGGCCTGGGAAAGTTAAGTGATATGCAGGTAGTATCTCTTCACTGTTCTGTAAATACTTAAAAATAGTTGAAGCCCCGGCACAAGCAAGGCAATCTATACTTTGAATTAAAACTGTATTGTCCAGGATTTTAATATTTTATCCAGTGAACGATCCAAAAGTCTCTTTCCCTGCCTAGGGAAGAAAATTCCAGTAAGCACAATAAAGACTTGCCTAGCAGTAGAGCTAGCTTAAATGTCTGATTCATAGGTCTGTTTTTGTTTTGCACTTCAAGCTAGAATGTATGTGTTTCTGATGCTCTGGAATTCAAGGTGAAGCTTTCTAGCTTCCAACTTCTAACTAACTTCCTGAAATGTTTGTTCCTTTTTTTTTTTTAGGAGGCTTCTGAGCTTTCCTCTCTGAAACCTCAGCTGTCCAAGCTGGGTGTCCCTCTCTATGCAGTTGTGAAAGAGAAGATAGGGACTGAAGTGGAGGATTTTCAGCATTATTTCAAAGGAGAAATCTTTCTGGATGAAAAGGTATAATGAAGTCAGTGCGTTGGTTTTTGGCGGGGGACAGGGGACGTTGCTTAAAAACAACCTTATGGATGTCCTCTTTGAAGAGCTTGTATGATATAGATAGAACGTGTTCTTAATGAAAAAGCATTTAGTAGCATTGTAGTTTAAGAAGTTAATTAGCTCTGCTTTTCTATATATAACCTGCTCAGCTTACAAACCGCTCTGTAGCTATGCACTGATAATGTTTTTGCAGGATTATTTCTCCCCTTTAACAGATAAACAATATAGCCTATTAATATTTATTACTTTCTTCCACTGGCTGTGTAACTTGTTGATGTTTATAATGTATGACTCAAGGTCTGAAGGTGAAAGATGCAAGTAATTCAACATTGTGGTATGCGGCTTGTCCCAGTACATAGACAGGTGCTGTATTGCCAGTCTGTCCTACAAAACCAGGGATCTTCTTACTCTTTAACTCAAAAGACCCATTTAAAAATCACTTGGCTTTTGAAGAAAAAAGAATACCTAATATTCAAAATCAACTAAAAGGTATATTTGCTTTCCTTCCCCATTGTGCCTGTTTGAAGGAAACAATTTTTAAAAAAGGCAAACTAAGCAGATGGCTGTTAAAGTTTCATGACTTGGCACCACTGTTACCTCTTGACCAACACTTATATTGCTACACTTCAGAAATAAGAAAAAATGTTTATCACAAAGCACCCTTGTTCTCAGCAATGTGGATGTAGATGTCTGTGGTGCTTAAATAGCTGTGGATCATTTGAAAAAAAGCAACTCATGAAGGGTGGCAGTAACAGTGATTGGATGTCTGGACACAAGCATTCATGTGTTAAAGAGATTAGTTCAGGTGAAATAGCTTTTGAGTTCTGCCTTTTCATCTTTTCTGTGTTACAGCCCTTCTTGGATACCGGGTTGTCTGTTATCCCGATTTTCATTTGGGAGGAAAAGTCCTTTTCACTTTGAGATTTTTTTCTCATTGCAGAGAAGCTTCTATGGTCCACGAAGGAGAAAAATGATGATGTCGGGCCTCTTCCGCTTTGGAGTCTGGCAAAATTTCTTCCGTGCTTGGAAAAATGGCTATAGCGGTAACCTGGAAGGCGAAGGATTCACCCTGGGAGGTGTATATGTGATTGGGGCAGGAAGACAGGTACTGCAAACCATCTAGGAGGCTTTCATGCCTCCTGGGAGCCCAGAGGTTTATTTTCTGTCATTATTCAGTTGCTGGTCAGTTGATCTCCTGTAGAGAGACCAGGATTAGTGTATGAATTTCTCTTTTTTGTCTTTGACTAGGGTGTTCTACTGGAACATCGTGAGAAAGAATTTGGTGACAAAGTCAGCCTTCCATCTGTCCTTGAAGCTGCTGAGAAGATAAAACCACAAGCTTCAGAAGCAGAAAAATAGTTGCACGTTTTTCTGATCACAGCTTGAAATGTAGAATGCATCTGTTTCTTGAACGTGCAGTTCAATCGCCTGTTAACTATTTAGTGATCAGCACAGAGGAAAGATTCTCTATTCAAATGTAATAATTGATGAAAACCTTCCTTGTTGTTGTTGCTTTGCAGCCTTTCAGGTGGTCAGGGTTTCAGCTGGCCTTTTGTGTCTGACTGTATTAATGAAAGGCTGGGTCTAAAATCTGACGTAGCCTAGATGTTTTCAGTCAGAGACAGTTGACTGAAAGCCTGTCTACCTAGGGGAGCTTTGCTAAGGCTGGAGAAATGGCGTATATGCAGAGTTTGAATGATAATAAAATTTTATGTAGATGAAATGTCTTCACTTTGTTTTTTGTTTTTGTTTTTCATTTACATTTAACCATGTCTGTGTTTCTAGGAGACTAGAATCATAGACTTATCCCAAGTTGGAAGGGACCCACAAGGATCATTGAGGCCAACTCCTGGCTCCACACAGACCATGTGTCTGAGAGCGCTGTCCAAAAGCAGGCTCAGTGCCATGACCACTGCCCTGGGGAGCCTGTTCCAGTGCCTGACACCCCTCTGAGTGAAGAACCTTTTCCTAACATCTAGCCTGAACGTTCCCTGATGCAGCTTTGTGCTGTTGCCTCGGGGATAGTAATACTGGCTATATGAAACCTAGAAGGCAAAAACTAGAACTTCACAAACACTGAGGACTGGCATTGGTCTGTGTTAAATCAGTTACACAAGTTTTGAAATTTCATCATTATTAATGAAATCCTGACTTTTAAATATTTCTGTCCAGACAGACCTAATTTTAACTGCAAATATTTATGCTCTTTGTTGTCTGTTGTTTGGTATTGCCTGAAACAGCACTTAGCAGCAAGGATTTTGAGTGATTTGTATGTTCAAGTTTTATTTGAAGACTAAATGCAAATTGGACATGTATGCTTACTATCAGCTGAAATTTGTGGTGGACTGTTTTTAGAGGAGGAAGAAGCAGGAGTTTGCAGGGTAGAGGGCAGCAAAGTCTATTTTGCTGATTGCTTAGCAAATTCACTGCATGATACGGACTTCATAAATGCTCTCCTAGGATTCATAGATGGGGCAGAGAACCATGTATTGTCTCTGACCATGTTCTGAGCTGCCTGGGTAATTATGCCCCTAAGATCAGTGGTGAACTAGAGCTAATGAGCCCTGGCAGCAAACAAGGATAACTCCATCCAGCCTCCTTGCAGGGTTAACATCACTCGTCTATCTCTTCCAACCTTTGTTTCAGAAAATTCAGCTAAATGCTAATGCACATATTCTCAAGTATGCTGATTTACTTGGTTTAGCTACTTAAGTAAAAAAGTGCCCTGGTGTTGTATAAAGGTATCTGATATTGGTAAAGAACGTTTTTCTATGTAAATAATAACACATTACTAGTATGCAGGAGCAAATACCAAGACAATTTTCCCTGTTAGGGAAGTACAGCATTATAATAACAGCAGTATAGTAAACTTCAGATTCCTAACCCCCTTGTAGTCATTCCTTTTTCATTTAATGTTTGGGTAGAGGAAGGTGTTCAAAAGGCTAAAAGATGGGACTAGAGTCCATCTTGTGAGGTTTTGATTTTTGATTTTCTCTTTTTTCGAGAAATCTAAATCAACTGTGCTCTCACATCTTTGGTGTAAAAGCCAAAAGCATGGTCCTAGTTTTTAGGTTTTAGGTAGCTGTTGCTTATGATGGTGTCAAAAAGAGTGAGGTACAAAATGATGAAGTGGAGGTTAGCTCCTCTGAATGGGATCCAGAGCAGCCAGAAAACTGCCAAGAATTTGCTTCAAGAAATGAAGAATTGTCTGCGGGCTTTTTGCCCTGTTTTTTTATCACTGAAAAGGAGTACCCATAACATGAGTGCTTGTTTGACACTTGTTTTCAGTATACATATTGTTACTTTGGTGTGCAAGGGGTAGGAGACACAGAAGAGATGCTAGAAAGGTTAGGAACTACTGCTGCTTAGAGATGCACAATGTTACTACTAAGAAAGATTTTACTTGTAGTAGAAGGAGACTTCTAGATCACAACTCCTGTTCTGACTTTTGTTTTACTTGCAGTGGGACCTGTAAGGCTTTGCCATTTGCAGGGGACAGAGCTTGCACAAATATAGGCAAAAAGGTACTGATCTCAGAGATCTGGATTTCAGGCCTTGTTCCAAGGGCTGTTTATGCATTTCACATAAACATGAAATTTGAAATACGTAAACAGTCCTTGGACTATGGGCTGAAAGCCAGATAAATTCCAAGAAATGTAAGATAAAGTGAAGTGCCTTTAGAACTTGCTAAACTTAAAGAGCATCTACTTATGATTTTGTGGATGTGCAATTGAATTCCACCCACTCTGACTCCACAAGGCCCTTGATCACGCTGAGAAGGATGCCATGGGGTTGCAGCCCTGCTGTTATCCTACCAAAAGGGCCAGTGTTTTGTGATCCTGGAAATAGAGTTAGGAAGCCATTATGTCCAGCATTTAGACTGTTTAGTTGAAGTACAGTGGCTGTTAAGCATAATACATCACTGATGCTACAACATGATGAAATGTGCAACTTAGCATAGAAATGTTTTTGGGAAGACCCATGGAGTCTTTTTGAGGATTATTATTAAAATACTTGCAGAGTCTGCAAGTTCTCTGTGGTCTGTCAGCTTCAGCAAAGGCATGTGTACAGTAACCACACGAGACCTCCAGATCTGGGAGAGTGCCTTTTGCCACTGTTCACAGTGACAGCTCATGTAAACAGCTAAAGGGACAGTGTACTGATTTGAAAGTTATGTAAATTTACCCACATTTCAAAGTTCTCTAACCCCATCTTTTGGAGATCAACTCAAATTTGGAGCTGCAAAAGGTCTAAATGATATTTGAAAATGTTCAGAAGAATAATTACTTGATAAACTGTATATATATATATGTATTTAAGCCAACCTTGGGATTACTTCGAGTTGCCTCATCCTTTCTGAACTTTGTGTTGACAGAATACACGTGGAGAGGATGGAAGATATGTGGTGCCTAGGAGCTGTTAATAGGGGTTTGAAATGGGCAGTCTCAAAGAAATAAAAAAGCAAAATAATAAAAGAGGAACAGGTAAGTTTTATCTGTATTTCCAGCGATGGAGACTCTGCAAGGTCTGAATATCTAGTTTAAGAAAACATTTTCTTCTTTAAATGTATAGTGTTCACTAAAAAATATTTTTAATGGTTGTTGATTTTGTTGTGCCAACAGCTACCTCTGCTGGCTCAGTTCCCTATACATATATAATGTTTTGATTTTTTCTTAATTTAACAAAATAAGTCACTTGTCAGTGCATCAAATATACCATCTAGGTTGAATACCTAGTTGGTTACTGGAAACTCTTAATGGTGGAAACACTAATTGAAAAATTGTTTATCCTGGGCACGAGCAACAAAACTCCCATATAGTCATTTTTCTTCAGTCACCTTCCCCTTGTTCATTTCTCTGAAAGCCTGCCATTCATCTTTTTGTTCAGGACAGAAACTATATTAGAAGAAAAACATTACGAGAAGGAAAATGCTGTAAGCTGGGGGGTAGGTCTAATATAGGAAGGTGCATTTTACTTGAACTTTTTAAAATGCCAATTATGTTTCCTGTCTGCAGTGTCCTTTTAAATTCGTGAGAATGATGGTCTGTCTCAGAGGGTGTTTTCTATTTGTTTCCTGTTCTGCATATTTGTTTCCCTGTGTGGGCTATCCATTCCCACGGCTGTCAAACTGCCTGGAATTGGTGTCATTTGCAAATATCCACAACGAGAAGGGAATGCCAAGGGATCCCTGCCATTTTCTGATGTGTTTCCTGTGATGCACTTTGACAGAAATAAAAGAATGAGAAAAGCTCTTTTTATCCCTAAGCCACTGGATGTCACTGCTTCCCTAGCCAAAACGAAGGTCAGCAGTAAACCCGATTTTTTTCTGCAGTAAAAGATTTGCATAACAAAGACGCCAGAAACTGGACACTGTAGGTCCCCATTAGGCTAGAAGAAAGCTGTTAGAAAAGACATCTATTCTTGCAATCTTTTCACTTGTGTGGACCTTTAACCTTTTAAAAATGTTAAAGGAAAGCTATACTGTGATGAATGGTGGAGTTTGCGGCATATAAATGTTTCTAAATGAATGTGGAGAGAATAAATTATTAGCAGACTCACTGTAATCCTCACCAATGTTTTATGCTTCGGCAGTATTAACTTCACATGCTGCCAGTGAGTGAGTGGCTTCTTACTTGAAGGAGCTGGAGTAGACAGGTGCAATAACCACTTGGTAGCAGCAGAGGGCGCTGGGAAGATGGAGAACGCTGTGGAGAAATGACGGATGAAGTTAAATCACCGGTTCAGTCTAAACCACTCTGATTTTATTTGATATCTGAATAACTCCGTGCAAATTTTTCCTTTTTCTAACGGATCTCGTAAATTTTATAAAGGTTTTTCCCAGGTTATTTCGACTTCCTCTTTTAGGTTCAGCTATTGATTTCTTAGTATCTGAAGCTGTTTACAGTTTCCCAGTAGCTGTGTGGTGCCAGGAGTTGGACTCGATGATCCTTATGGGTCCCTTGCAACTCGGGATATTCTATGATTCTGTGTTTTTTTTTCCCCACAGCCCCCTCTCTCTTAACCTCGTAATTATCAAAACCACACACAAATTCCAAATTTAACTCTGATTCCGAGAAACCTTCCTGCATAAATAGAAACTTCTTCCACTGAAAAATTGTGCTTGATGGTAATGAAAAAGCTGATCATATACAATGGAATACGTACGGAATTGCTGAATAGCTCCAGTCTTGTCATTTTCCACCAGCTACTCCTCATAATGCATCATTCATTAAGTTCAGGAAATGTTTGTAGTGGCCAGAGGAAACTGCAATGACAAATTATGCATGAACATGAGCCTGCACGAGTTCAGTAAAAAATCAGATTTTTCATTTTCATTCCTGCAGTGCTATTACACTCTCTTCTGCTGAAGTGACTGCCTTTTAAAATTCTTCCAATTTGCTAGTACTGACCAGTTTGCAAGACTGTTTTCAATTGCAGGAGATTCTTATTTTACTGACAGGGATCCCCTTCCTCATTCCACAGTCTGTATACCCTAAAGCTGTCCCCCCCATTGAGCCTTAGCAGTTACTATTGCTCGCTCTGTCTTCTCATCTCTTATGCTGGCAGCATACTGGAGCCGTCTGCCTTGGCTCTGGATGTCACCAGAGATGTGGCTCAGTGCTCCGCGAGGTGACTGGAATAGCTTCTGAGGTGAGGAAAGGATCTCTTCTACCTCTTTTCATTACCTGATAATCCAATGACCCTTCATCGTTCCTCTTCTTCACCTAGATCATCCCTAACATTCAGGTGATTCTTCCTCTAGCATTTTCTTTCAGCTTTATCTGTCAATTCCTTTTTACTTTGATTTCTAAAATCCTTGAGCAAGCTTGGGGAAGCCTGCAAGCAGTAGAGACTATAGTGAAGCTACTAGCATGCAACAATCTTTAAGTTCATCTGTAGAATTAAAGATGCCTTTCTCCAGTCCCAGATGGGATCCCTGAAATGGTATCTGCCTGAGGGACAGGGGATAGCTGAGCCTGGCTGTGGCCCTGGAAGGGTTCAGTCTTTCATGCCTTTGGCGTAAGCCAGCATTCACAATGCCTGCACCTAAGACATTCACAAATGCAATCTCTTGTTTTGAAGTTTTGAAGACACAATCAAAACCTCTGTATTTACATTTCTTTGAATTTCTTTGCAGTTGCATATAGGGGGTGAGAAGGAATCTTGGCGATGCCACCAGAGGTGCACCTGCACTTAGGTTTCAGACAGGTATGTGTGACAGGAGTTACGCATCTACAGCTTTTTAACTCTAGCATGGTTTTGGTTCTCGGCCTTGGCCTTGCGCAGATGAGAAGAACCAAACTCACCCAATTTATTCACTCAAATCTTCCTTTTGGCGTTTAGCTGAACACTTGGTGAGATTACTGCCATCTCTGTGAGGAGCACTTGCTGCTGATCTGGGGAAATAATTAAGCCCCGAACTCCAAGCCCTGAGGCAGATGAAGCATAGAGAATACGAGAAGGCCTGTACTAGTGCCTCTGGTGCTGAGCTACCCCCCTTAGCCTCGCCTTATTGCACACCAATGTATTTTCATAGTTTGTGAGGCACTGAAGAAAATAGTTTTGCTCTATCTATGAGGAAGAGAACAAAGGTGACCTTTCCTTGTGTTAAGGAGATCTTAAGGCACAGAGCAGAAGTGTGTGGGAGTTTGGATCTAAGCTAGAAACTGGGGTACAAAGAGCTACCCCAGAGGAAAGCCTAGGTTTTCTGTCTGTGTTCTGGGCCTTGTGGCTTTTATTCAGTGTATGCCCTCCAACACACGCAGCCTGCTTCCTGAAACCCTTTTACAGAGCAGTCCTTACTGCCTTTGATCTACGCATGAGGCCAGGACTGCCTTTCTCCCATTATTTGGGAGGCCAGGGAGGCCAAGATGCAAAACACAGATGGGGACAAGAAAAGCTGAGGTAACCATCAGGTAACAGCAATGTCCAGGGACTGCTCCACACAAGGATCAGTTTGGACGGCTGACCGGTGGCCAGATCTGGCCTGGGGAGGTAGGCAGTCGATGGAAGAGGCAGGATATTTCCCCACCTTCCAGGTGGCAACCGCCTCAGGTGAGAGCTCTGACTTGCTCACCACAGGGGTTTAAAAACCATGAGTCAGCCACTCCTTCCCCTCACGCCTGCCTTCCCGGGGCCTCATCAGCAAAGATTAAAAACCCCGGGACGCTTGACGACTCAAAACACTCTTGCGGGTAGCTTTATTTGCTTATTTTTCCTTCAGCTTCTGGTTTTCTAGGTAGCGCTCGGGTTGTGCTTGTAGGGTTCTGCCCCGAAATTGCCTCACGCTCGCTGTGGTTACGAAAGCCTGAGGGGAGGGTGGTGGAAGGGAGGCCGCCCCTTGCAGCGACCTGTCCCGGCCCGCCGCCGAGCTCGCGGTTTTCTGAACCTCTTCCGCAGGGCGGCCCCGCAGCCATCTCGGCTAAAAAATCGTCTGAAATAATGATATTTATTATTATCAAGCTGAGAGCACGGGGCTTCCTCCAGCGGGGCTCTGAGGGGTGGTCGCTAGGGCGGGGCGGAGCCGTGTCGCTCGCAGCCCCCGCCCGGCCTCGGCGGTTGTCGCAGGGGGCGCCTGAATCGGGGCTCCCCCGGCGGCTGGGGAGAGGGCACGGATCCGCCTGGAGGCCGGTGGAAGCTCGGGGCAGCGACAAGCCCGCAGGCAGCGGGGACGGCTTCCTTTGTGTGGAGGGCGGCTGCGTGTGCGAGGAGCAGGCGTGGCCTGGCAGCGCATTTCCGCGCCGCCTCGGCACCGGGAACCGGCGGCGAGTGGGGCGGCTCGGTGCGGCTCCGCCGAGCGGCTCCCGTGGCGGTGGTGGCTGTGGCGGGCAGCGTCTCCGCACCGTGCCCATGGACTAGCCGAGGCACCCTGGAGCTCGCCGGCCGCCGCCTCGCCCTCCTCCCAACTTCGCGAAACTTGGCGAGCAGGCTGCTGCCCCGGGTGAGTCCCGACCCCCGGCCGGGGCAGCGTGCGGGCTGCACGGCTGCTCTCTCCCTAATCCCCTTTTCCCATTAAAATTGTGGCGTTTCGGAGCGCGACTGGGGACGAGGGGCTCACCGCTCCCGGCAGCGGGCAGCCATTTCGGGCGTGCTCAAGGCGCCGCGGCGGGGGCTCGGGAGGGAGGGAGGGAGGAGGCAGGCTTCCTCCGGGAGCCGGCTTGAAGTTGTTTCCGCGGCGAGGTGCCGCCGGGAATCGCAGGGCCCTGAGCGCCCCCCCGGGCCGGATCCGGGCCCGCCCGGCTTTCCCCTTGGCCTTGGGCCGCCCGCCGGGCGGCTCCCCGCGGCGCTGCAGGTGAGGCCCGCGTCGCGCCCAAGATGGTGGGCGGCGAGCCCCGCTGCCCGGGCCGCCCCACAGCCACCAGGGTCCCCGGGGAGCCACCAGGGTCCCCGGGGAGCCACCTCGGGCTCCTATTCCGGGGTGTTTCTGCTGCAGAGCGCTGCTGCCAAGCTACCACGTTATGCGTGGCTTGTGTGGACTTATCCCTCTCTGTGTGCGAACCTCCCCTCTTTTTAGGGGAGACACGGCTCTTGCGCGTTTGCCTGCCTTTCTAGGGAGAGGGTTTAAGTTGGACTGGAGGAGGCTTGGAACGATGCAGAGAGCAAACCCCGTGGTGTTGTACCTGCCTAACTAACACTGGCCTGTTTCCGTGTGTGCAACAAACGAGAATTTTTACGCTTTCAAAGCGTCTGCATAAGGCTAAGGTTGTTAAGTATATGGCAAACTTCACCTCCTGTACTCAGTTTGTACTTAAGGCGGTTTCATTTGGAGCCTTTCTGAGTAGTAATAATAATAATTAAGAAATAATAAATTAAAAGTAAGATAAGTTACTTGTGTTGGTATTTCTCTTTCCTTGGTAGGCCTTCAAAAGTGGTGGTGGGGAGGCTATTTTAAGATATCTGGCAGGATCAGATTTTTCCAGTACCACTTTTTTTCCTCCTTCTGCAAGGGGGCATGAAACTTGTGACCTAGAGCTTTGGATAAAATGCAAGGAAACCAGCTCTTTGAGGATGGAAACACAGGGTATATATTTTTTATAAATGCTCAGTGGGATGCTGATTTCCTTTCCAGCTATCTCCATCAGTGAGCTAGGCATGTGACTTCCTGAGCAACTTTATACTAACAATAAATGTGTGAGACTTTAAATACTGAGGTGTGGATGGTGTTTGAGATAGTACTGCCATCTGCTTGACAGGGGGGTTGTGTGGGAGAGGAGAGGTCAGGTGGGAGTTTGGGTCTATTCCCTGGTGTGAAGTAGGAGTGAGCTGGGTGGGAAGGAACTATTTAGCAGGTATTGTGTATTTTTTTAAAACAAATCCAGGACGTGTGTTCTTGGAACGGTGTTCTGTATCCTCTGGCTAATGATGCTGCAAGAAAATACTTTTAAGGGTGCCATGTTCTTCTAGCTCTGTCCTTGGGGGAGCAAAGAACATGATGATGTTCTCTATCCTTAAAAGACTTTCATGTTCAAAATCATAGTGCCACTGAAACAGCAATTTTTAGAAATAGCTTCCCAAAAGATTGTAAATGCATCTGTTGAAAAATAAGTTGCATGCTAGTTATTTTTGTTGTTGTTTATGGTCTCACTCATGGGTTGGCAAGGCCTTGCTAAAGGGTAAGGTCTAGGACTAAACCCAAGTCACTGAAATCTGGTGTTCTTTGTCTGATCTGTGCTCTATGCGATTTAAAAAAAAAAAAATCCACTTGGGTGGGGTATGGTGAAATATGTGAGCTTCAGACATGAGACAAAGGAGACTCTTATGCCTAGCTCACATGTGATTCAAGAATGTTTTTACTTGTGGGCTTTTTGTGCCATGCTGCTTTGCACTGTGGCTTCCTGGGTCAAAACGTCCCATTCCTGGTAGAAGAGGCCTCTGTACTTTTTGTATTTTGGCATCTGTGGTATATTTTCAAGGCTACTAACAGTCCAATTCACAAAATCTATGAATGTACTATGGTTGTTGTGTGCCTTTGTTAAGCTTTTCCACTGTACCAACAATAAATCAAATGCACAAATGAGTTTTCTTTAGTTTGGCATAAATATTGCGGAATGCTGCTGTGGGAAGAGCAGGTGAAGGAACTGAGGAACAGTTCTCTTCCAGGTGGCTCCTGATGATACCTCCAAAAGAGGAGTCTTTCTCCCTGGTATTACGTGACCCCAAAATTTAGGGCTCTTCTGGAGCTGTAGTGGTGTTGTGTTGCTGGAGGGTACTGCTGCAGCCTTCCAGCCCCAGC
Source organism: Anser brachyrhynchus (assembly GCF_964034855.1). Lineage (NCBI taxonomy): Eukaryota > Metazoa > Chordata > Aves > Anseriformes > Anatidae > Anser > Anser brachyrhynchus. The sequence continues at coordinate 12,466,200 of NC_137700.1, forward strand.
GCTGCTCGGGCAGGAGCCATGTCCTTGTCCTTTGTCCTTTGGCTCATGCTCAGCCAAAAGCATCCAGTCAAGGAAATGTTAAAAGCAATGTGGGAGATCTTCAGAGTAAAGCAGATTGAGGTTTGTTTTGTGGGGGTTTTAAAGTTTTATAGTGTAGGTCCCCTCAAAATGACTGAAATATGATTTTAGCTTAGCAGATCTTAGCTCAGGAAAAGGAGGGAGGAAAAAACCTTAAGTGTTGTAGGTTCACACAACTTCATTTTGAAACAGCCACTGTGTAATTAAATATAATTGAAGGTCTTGTGTCTTAGTTTTTTGCATTGTAAAACAGCTTCTCTGGATGACTGAACAAAAGCTGTCTTCAGTATGGTCAGTGAGTTGAAAAATTGTTGTTGGGTTAATTCTGCTATTTTAGGCATGTCACAGGTGGGGATTACAGAGAAAGGATTTAACCTGCAGAAAATAGTGATCCTCGATATTGACAGGATAAGGGATTCCATTGTTTGCAGTTGAAACTACTGAATTGAATGACCAGGCTTTTGCTGACCTTGTTTGCGCAAATCTTGGAAATGAAGCCTTCTTTGAAAGAAGATTGTGAAAGACTGGGCAGAACACCGCCTCTCGAGTTCTGTTATCATCTGTTGCAGAAAACTTGGAGTAAAGGAAAATAAAATGTGCTGAATGCAAGAGGAAATGTCCTACGTGGCTCAAATTGTGCCTCAGCCCTTGGTTGGAAGTGAGGACCAGCACTTGTTCTGTTTCAGCGTTTCCTGTCTCTCTTCCTTTTGGGGAGCAAAGAAACAGCAGTTTTTCCTTTTCCTTTTAGTAAACCTCATACATGATATGTGTGGATTTCTGTTCTTATCTGGAATGTCGTCTTATGTATTTTCTTAGAGCTATTTCTGCGTACCTGTCTTTACAGCAGCCTGTGCAAAACCTGAAAGTTCTGGGGCTATCTTCATTGTGAAGCTGAATGTCCAAGGCAAAGGCATAAGAAAGGTAGGGCCTTGCTACCTCTCATTCTGTGGGGTAGGCACGCATTCACCAGATTTCCCTGGTATTGCAAGAAGCTGTGCACTCTCAGTGTTGAGAGCAGGCAGTTCTAACAAATTGAACAAGGAGTCTTCGTTCTGAAAACCTGTGCTGAAGCCCCGGGATGGGGTTGGAGTTCTTCTTTGGTGCTAACGGTGCTTGCTGAGCATTTGTGAATGTGAGCTTTTGGCTTTCATGTGTTTTTAATTTGGCTTGATTGTTTCAGACAAGTTGGTAGTTTACAAAACCAAATTTGTTCCTGTCACCCAAAAGCCCTTTCCAGCAGTCTTCCTGTTCTAAAGGTTTTTGTTTTGTTGCCCAGAGATTAAATATTTGATATTTGTATCTGTCTGGAAAGCATTTTCTAAGTGTGGCAGCAGCTGCAGGAAGCAGAGTGAAGCACAGTGTTTAGAGGCAGCTGAAAATTTTAATATTTCAAAAAGTGTTTTGTTCTGCGTAGCAAGGGTTGGCTGCCCTTGCTTTGGGATATAAAATCCGTGCTGTGACATGTATTCTGGTATCTGGGAACCCCTGAACAGAGAGTAAAGGGAGCAGCCTCAGGTAACTTACATCTGAAGGAAGACATCAGAGTTGTTGGACTTCGGTCACTTTCATGACAGCAGGCATCTGATTGCCAGGATAAGGAGCTCATGGCCTTGATACTCATTTCCTCCCCCTGCCCCCCCCCCCCCCCCAACAATTTGTTATTAAATGGTACTCAGGGAAGTGCTTGGTGTTATGAAAATGAACACAGTGGTAAAGCTATATATAACAAAGGGTACGAAACAGAAAAGCTTTTCACCCTGCCTGTTATTTCAGTATGTCTGCGTGGCCAGCCTGTAGAGGAAGAAGGCTTGCTTAAAAAGTTGTGTGATTTGAAACTAATAGATAGGGAATTAGTGAGACGACCCCCAGAAGAGCATGAGGTGACTTTGCAAGGTGTGAGACTGTGAAGGGTATTTGGACAAAGTGGTCACAGCAGCGATTTGCTTCTGCAGGGCAGGAGGGAGTTCAACTGTAAGATTTGTCCAGCTGGGACAAACGGGAAGGGAAGGTGTCTTTAGTGCTTCTTTTTCCTCTGGGCTGCTTGTGTAAGCAGCAGTGCTGTCAGCATGTTAAGATGGCAGTTTCCTGTGTTCTTACTTTTTTTTTCCCCTAGAGGTATCTGTTTTCTCCTTTGATTAAAGGCCCAGGTGAGGCTGTTGTGTCTCACTTCTGCACCTTCTCACTGTGCTGGTGTCTTTGCCATTTGCTGCTTGCAGAGAACAAAGTCTGTGCGTGACAGAGCGCCGACAGCATGGCTGCGTAGCCTCTGTTGCCGTGATCTCTGCTACACCATGTTGTTCTTGGCGAGCCCCTCACGAGGTGCAGAGCTTGTTTTTCCTCCTTCCCCTGGGGAGGACGCGAGTCTTCCAGCAAACAATTGACGGTTTCTCATGACCCTGTGCGAGCACTGGCTACTGGGGGAAGGGCTGGAGCATTTCAAGCCCTGGCTTAGCAGCCTGGAGCAGCTTTGGTCTTTCTTCTTTCTCCTTGCCTTGTGGTAGCGTGTGCAGGGTGCTATGCAAACCTATCTGCCACATCTCCTGAAGCATTTGCTTCTTTGGGCTGAGCCACGTGGTCTCCTGAAGAGCTGACAGTGGTTAGGCTGACAAGGTGTTTGAATGTTGTTTTGTCACTTCTCTAATATTTTCCTGCGTAGAGGTTCGCATGCTAGTCCTGTTCTGAAAGTCACACAAGTGCCTTTCTTTCCCAGAAAGTCAGTTGGTAGGCAGAACAATTACTGTACCATTGTTGAGCTGTCTGCGTGGCCACAAAGAGCTATTTTTTCCTGTGCTCCCCAAGCCTGCGATCATCCTGGTTGGCACTTAAAAACAAGGTTCTCCGAAGTGTGGGCTGAGCGCAGCTTGTGTGCCATGCGGGGAGGGCAATGACAGTCAGGGAGCTTCGTGTGAATGGGCTGCAGACGCAGGTAGGGTGGATCCCATGGTGCTGGGAGGCTGTGTGTTAGGAGTGCGTGTTCCTCCTGGATTTGAAAGCGGGAGTACTGTTACTTATGGGGGTGGGAAGGGAGAAAAATTGAGTCTTCAGTTGCTTCAGCTCCACATCGTGTCTCTGATGCGGACGCAGCATTGCTTAAGCAGAACAAATGGTGAGTGTAACTAGTATCACACAGATAGGTGTGTTCACTTCTCTGCAAGCTCATTGCTTTTTGAGATCTTGTTTAAATTGTTAAAATATATAGGAACATTCAGTATAAAGGCTAAGAATATGATGCAGACATAAACAGACTGCATGTTATACCCAAAGCAAGGCATACTTTTAGGAATAAAAAAAATTATATGCTAGTCATTCCTTTAGTGTGTATTACTATAATCAGTCTCCTGTTTTTCTCTGTGGGGGAGGAAAAAAAAGGAAAATGAAGGGATATCCTTTTTGGCTGAAATGTAACAGGAGGCTAGAACAAGTGGCATTCCTGAAGTGGAGGAAAGCCACAACATGTCTAAAAGTTTAGGATGTTGTCCTCTGAAGAAAGAGCAGATGTGTCAGCAAAGCAAGTTGGCAGCTTCCTGTCTTTTCCAAGTTGTGACTTATGATATAAAGTGGTACAGCAAGTGGAGGACCCGTTTTGTTCTTGAAGCCTTGTGGTCTGTATGGAGGTATGGGAAGGAGCAGGCGGTGTCTGTGGAATATGTTCTACTGTTGGATAACTAAAGAAAATTATTCCTCATGCTGGCAGTTTTGGCTCCTCAACGAAAATGCTTGCTTTGCAAGACTCCAAAACCTTCTGTTGCAAGGGAAAAAAATCAAATTATATGGTGGTTTTAATTTGAGACTGAGTTTTGCCCCGCTACTGTTAATGTTATAGGGAGTGGATATGTCTGCGCTCAGAAGAGGTGGGAGAAAGCAGCTGAGGGGTTTTGGTCTGCTAAAGTTGTTCTGGCTACTTGTTCTGACAGGCTTTGCTCCCTGAAGTGAATAAACTCCTGGTCAGAATGAGTGACACACTTGTGTGTTTCCCAACATCTGAGCTTTCTGTGAAGTGAAAAAGGCAACCATAGCTTGTGGTTTGTTTCTAAATGCTAAAGTTACAACATGCAGGCAAGCTTCTGTTCTGGTGAAACTGTAATAGTTTTTTTTTTTTCTTGGGAATGAAAGATTATTCCAAACACTTCCAAGGGGTTAATGAGCCATTCATTGAGCTGTGGTAAGTGTCTAGTGTTGATTTAATTTTTCCTAGTAATCACTCTGAGTTTTAACTTATGGGAACATGGATTATTCCATAGTGCTTTAGAAAATAAGGTCAGTGAAGCCTAAATCTTATACTCTTGCTGTTGTTTGCAATTCTCAAATATTAATAGAGGGCCTGACAGCTTATGAAAAGATCCTTCACTTTCTCCTGCCTGTGTTCAGAAAATCACTGACTTTTGGACTCATTTTACTTGTGATGTTTCTTTCTCTTTCTGCTTCCCCTGCTGTCCCTTGCTTTAAGTCAGCATACAGAATACACGCTTTATGTGCAGTCAGCTACTCTGAGCAGATTGCTCCTCAGCAGGGTCAGAGGTGCCACTGTAGTTGGTGTTCCTTGTCAAGGGCTGCTGCACGTTGGAGCAGACAGTTTCTATCTGTTCACTTACTACTGTAGCAAACCTGAAGTCAGCAGAGTAGAAATACCATAAACCTGGTAAAATTCAGTACATGGCAGAGTTGAGTTGTACCTCTGTCTCCTCAGCGTCAGTAGGTGAAAATATTTGCAGATTGAATTTTCATAGTCAATGCTTGTGTTCTGTGGTGGTGTTAGTTCCCATTCTGACTAGGGCTTAGTTTTTGGTAATGAAAAAATGTGAAATTTCTGGAGCTGTTTTTGCATGTGTGTGGCTTGCTTTTTAGAATTACTAGTAGCTTTTGTAGCTAAGTGGGAATAAAGATCTGACTAGTGTGTAAGCAGGACCAGCTGACTGTATCTTTTGGTAGCTTGTGTGAAGAGTTGTGAGAAGTAATTGTTATAAGTGCTCTTGTCCTCTGTTCGTGGTCTTTGATTGCTGCAGGAGTGACTGCTAATTCTGTGTGCCCTCTTCAAGTCTTCCTTTCCTGTATTTTTGTTAGGTTAAGAAAATAAGTAGATCTAATATCCTGTGAGTAATAGCTTGAATGGCTTCTTGAATTGCAGTTGTGCAATGCAGTGCTTTTGTGCTGAAGATTTGGTGGCTTTTTAGTCAAATGGGCAGTTCGGAAGAGGTTATCAGATTATATTCCTTAATGCTCGTGTATATTTTCAGAATTCAAGGTGTCTGTATTCTGAATGTCAGTCTGAGTTCAGAGTACTTTCACATGGTATTTCTGATTCAACTTGTCCACATAAAAGTAGCTGGTTTCGCCGTAAGCAGGTGCATAATGTCAGCGGTCTGTAGAGCTTCTGTGGGGCTCTTCTGAATTGCTGCTGCTTTGTTTTGGGTTTGGGAACACTGATAGCTGTTCCTTACAAGTTTTCCTAAGTTGCAGTTTGTGCTGCAGTGAATAAAGCCTGGTCACTGGAAGCTGAAGCTCTTCCCATCTTAGAGGGGATTGGGTCAGTTCTGAGGATTGTTGTGTAGAGTTTGCGCTGGAACAAGTTGGGCCAGAAATGTTCTTCAAACAGTGTGAGGACTTTGACCCTCCAGCATACTACAGAAGTAAGAGCCCCAGAAGATGATGTTTTGAGAAATCTGTCTGGCTTTGGTCGTATTTTCCATTAACTTCAAAGATTTGTTTCTGGCCATTATTTCTCTAGTAAGAGAGGGATAACCTATTAGCCATGTCTGCCTTGCATAATGAGTCTTTCAGGTTAAAAAAAAATTAAAAAAAAAAAAAACCTTTTTGCTGAATAATCTTCAGGTTTCTTCTAAGAATGAGCAGATGTTTCTCTGCTCTTTTGGATTGCAGTGGAAATAAATATACTATACCCTTATATACCCTTGCTCCTTAAGAGAAGTGTGTATTCCTTTAGAGGCCCTTGTAAGAGTTCCTCGGAAACAAAATTACTAAACGAAGATGACACAGCCTTACAGAGTTCCTGAATCATCAGAAGTGCTGCTATCTCCCATTCCAGAGACAGATTAACATGTGTAAGAGCTGTAAATCCAATCAGGTTTTCTTCTTTTTGTTCCCCAAACTCAGTCCTTACGCGTGAAGATTTGACACCCAGCACCTGATACTGTACTGATCATTATGACTTGCTGTGGTCAGTTTCTCTGAAAAGAGCAGTCTGTAGGTGCTTCCTGGTTGTGCCCTTTTCAGAAAGGCCCAAAGAAAGTCTGAGCTGCTCCTGGTCAGGGACATGTCTGTCTTTCCACTTCACTCACAAGCATGCATGCCAACAAACAAACAACCCAACCACAAAAAACTATTAAGTGAGCACCTCCAAAAGAATGATGCTTATTTGTAATAACAGTGACCAGAATGAATGAAGTAATGTTTTTGTTAGGCAGTTGGTGTTAGGCAGTTGGTGTTGATGGTGTAGTGGAGTTAAGCAGGCACACCTAAAGAAGCAATAGGCCAACGTGCATCTCTTGCTATATTGTAAAAAATTCTTCCCACTCCTCTGTGTGCTGTGCTTGTGGTGGTGTCCGTTTCCTTCACCAGGTTCATGTGGACCCAATACTTTGTATTAGTGGATGATGGGTTGGGGAGGGAACGACCAGCAGCTTACAAAATTTTTTTTCTCCTGCCTCACTTCTGTACGGTGTCCCCCAGCTTCATCCGTTTCCATGTGTTAGCCTTGTGTTGTGTTGTCTGCGACGCTGGCGTAGAAAGCATTTCAGTGGTACTGAATTTCCTTGAGCACACTCGGGAGCTGGCACTGCTTCTGGCCTCCCAGCCTTGTCCTCATGCTGCCACCTGACTGCGTCCACTGCTGGTGTCCGTGTGGCTCTGGCAAGGTGGGTTGGGAGGCTCAACTCTGCTTTCTTATCGTGTTTGACAAAATTGCGGGGTTGACTTGCTGGGCAATTCGCTGTATGACTGTCCCCTTGTGCTGAGTAGGATGACGAATGGCTGTGGATTGTAAGATGGGGCAGGGAAGGAGGAATTGGTGCGGTGGCAGCACTGGCTTTAACTGAAACATGAGCGTGGCTTAGGTCTGCGTGGTAAAGCTATAATGCCTCTTGAGGTTCAAAAGAGTTTGTGGACCTAGACTTAGAGATGCACATTAGTGTTCCAGTTGTTCCTGTTCTAGATTGGTATCTTTGAGGATTTCCTTGCGTATCCACAAGAGATTGTTTAATATATCACAGCTTTGTTTTGTAAGGATTTAAATCTATAGACTGTGAGTGTCACTGCTCTAGCATTTGGAAAGTAAGAGTGGAAGAGTGGGTGTAGAAATGCTTTTGAAATGGCAGCATTCACTTGATGAACAACAACTTCTTTTCCTTGTTAAAGCTGTAAACAAAGTTATAAATTCTACCAAAGCAGCTGTGCTCTATATTTAATTTTTAGAAATTCCTGTTGCCATGAGTGGGTGATAACTGCCAGCTGAGACAAAGTGCCTTGCTTTGTCAGAAATGCAGTAGAGAAAGTGACTAGTAAGTGCTGCCTACAGACTGCCTGAAGCTTCCAAGTTTGTAGTATTGCTAACCATAGTTATGTAGCCTGTGATGCAAAGTACATGAAGTATGGAGGTAGCAGATTTTTATCTGTTAACAGATGCTTCCTACACTAGGAAACACAACCATTTTTAGTATAAACATGGGAAAGGTGGCTGTGTGGCTTTGAGTGGGTTGTTTGGCCTCTTTATTTGTAGGGTTGGGGAAAAAACAGTCAAACATAACTACACTTCAGATGTCGCATGCCAGAATGTCAGTCCCACATCAGTAGTGACCATACTTCTCCATATAGCGTTTGGTGGTCTGTCAAGAAGAACCAAAAGGCTCTGGATGTGGAGAAACAAAAGCAGTAAGTCAAATCTGCTCTCAGTATAGGTATTTCAGGAGGAAACATCTGTCTCTGGAACCACGTGCTGTCCTACAACAGCTTCTTGCAACAAAGAACCCATGCTGGTTGTACAGGACCCCCGCCATTTCAGAGCATTAAGAAAATAAAGAGCAGATAAAAAAAATAACTTTCCTTTTTCATCCTGTGACAGTCCTGTGATGGGTATGGCTGGGGCGCCTCCACAGTTGTATGGGGAAATGCAGAGAGATGTGTTACAAGTTGTTGGTCAGAGTGATGACTTAAGCAGGCAACAGTGCTTATCAGTAAGGACACTTCTGATGCTTCTGGTGCGGAGTTCCTCTGCAGCTGGGACTTGAATAATTGGATGCAAGTTTGTGTCAAAGAGGGCAACCTAACAGAAAGTAAGACTTCAGACTGCGCTTGTATTTTGGTTCCTGAATTGCTGTGCTTGCCTTTCTGCTTCAGGTTGTACTTTCAGGCTCTTAGTTTGTGTAGCTGAACCCCGTTTTTAAGGAATGTAGTGATGTGAGGCACTTTGCTGTGTCCTGTATGCTGTGTGATATGTGCTGGGGCAAACGGAGACTTGAACACGGCTCAGATTAGTGAGGTTCTGCTGCTGTGTCCTAGCATCTTCTCTTCTCCCTCTCTTCCCCAGATCCATCACACTTGCTGACTTGTTCAAGTGTACGAACCTAGATTGTTAAAATATGAGTTGCCATTTAGAGCTAGAGATGTAGCTATGTACTTACTCTAAGGGAATCAAAGCTGGGAAAATCAACTGTTTGGTCCTTCTCTAGTGTTCTCTCAGTAGCACGCTTAGAAAAGCATGTTAAGAAAGTTGTGTCCAAACAAGTTTTCTTTGCAATGTCTTGTAATTGTAAGATGCATAAATACTGTCTGTGAAGCTGGATGGGGTGAAAATGTCAGTAAGTGAAGTTGAAGTAGGGCATGAGGAAATGGAACTGTCTATATCTTGTGTGTTGCAAAACTCAGCTTATGTGTGTGACCGGGTTACATTTAGAGAAGTAATTTCCAGTTACTGCCCATACTGCCATAAAGTAACACTTCCATTATTAAAGTACAAAGGTTGTGTGTGTTAGCTGGTGTCTCTTTGTAGTTGTTGGGTTTTCGTTATAAATAAGCCGTGACCATAAAAACTAGTAATAGGATGAGTTTTTGGACAGCAAAACTTGTTGTCAGTATTTGATTAAAACTGAGTGGGATTCAACTTTTGTAGTATGGAAATAACAAGCTAAGGTTCTAACAGTGAATTTTCATACTCTAGCCTGAGAAATTTTGCAGGTATTGTTTATGTAAGAATGTGCAATATGTCCTTTAATCTTTCTGCTGTTTCTCTGTAACCAGCTTAGTAGTTCATTGTGCACATTCAGTCTCTTTATTAGAGCTGTTCACGGCAAAAAATGTTTTAGATCTTATTTAAACTCAGTTTTATTCCATCTCATATGGAGGTTTCTCAACTTCTTATAGTAGCTTTCAAGCAAGCTTTCTTCACTAGTCCTCCAATTTAAAAGGCTACATCAAGTAGTCTTGTACATGATGATATAAAAACATGGTGATACCAAAATTCTCTTCCTCATCTGTATTTGTGCTTCTTTTTTTAACAGTAACAAATTGATAAGCTTTTGAGGATGTTGCTGTTAATTACCCTGAGAATCCATGGAGGCTCTGAGAGAGTGGATAAAATATTTCACAGCTACTGTGAACCCAGCATTGATTTAGGGAGAGGTAGGAATTGGGATTCAGCAGTACCAGTTTCATCTTAAGGAAAGGTGAAAAAGTACTGATGCAGAACCCGTACAGCTTTCTCAAGACAGCCCTCCTGTCATAACAATAGGATTTTAAGACTGTGAACATTACTTATCTGAGCTGTACCACATGCTGGCTCTTTTGAGCTCTTGCTTCTCTCCGGTGAGGTTGTCAGGCAGTCATCCCGACTGCTGGACAAGGGCTCCTCTGCCCAGTGCAATGCACTTCTGGTAGCGTGCATATTTCTGCATTCATGTGACGTTCGTTTCAACCAAGAGAACTTTTGTGCCTTAACCAAGGTGTTTCAAACTTGGAGTTTTATATGAAAGAGGGAGCAGAGAGTATTTTGTTGCTGAAGGGTCTTTCAAGATGCTGTCTAGAATTGCCTGTGGATAATGTGTCTAAAACAACCTGCATAGGTATCATAATCTTAAAGTTTACTTAGGTGATGTCTGGCTTTATTATATATAAATTAATCAATTTCCAATCAAGTGGATCGGTGTAACTAGTATAACACCTGCCAATTTTCAGTAGGATCTGAAAATTTATGTACATGCAGCTGTCTTGGGTTGGAAAAAGCAGAAATTGTGCACAAATCTTTCAGTCTTACTTGCTGTACCAGGTCACCTGACTTTCCAGTTATTTTTTTTCCCATAACTTTGTAAAAGTATGGAGTGTTTACTGAAATGTTCTCTTTAGATTTTCTGCACTGTTTCTGCATTTCTGATAACTATCTCCTGGTTAGGCCACCAAGAAACTTTCTGGTTGGTGTTAAAAAGGAGGCGAACATGTCTAGACCATGCAAGGACTTGGTCTGATTGCAGGTGGAAGCCAAGCCTGGGACAGGGAGAACTCTGGAAAGAAAATCAAAGTCTACCTGGGATCCCTGTGCATAGTTTCCTGGGCGGAAGATGTCTGTCATGTGTCCTATCTGTGTATGTGTGGCTTTAGCTTCAGGGAAAAGCGTAAAGCAAGATTTGAAATGCCTGTCATGAGATTTCAAAAACAAGTTCTTCCAAGATGATGCTGATTGTAGTAATTCATAGTTGTCCTGGAAAATGATCAGTAGTGTACTTACAATGAAGAACTTACTTTAGCTTCTGTTGAATGGGATTCTCAAAGCTGATGGGTATTTGTTTCTCTCCCTGCTCTTTTGGTGGGATTTTTTTTTTTTACACCCAGTTACAGATTGCTTTCTAAAAGAAATGTATTTGCCTTCCTATAACTGTGGATGCAGTGATGATCTGCAGCTAACCGTTCCATGGCACTTTTTCAGACTTTGCTAGCTAGGCTTAGTTTTTGCATGCTGTCTGTGGATGCCCAGGTCAGCATAGTCCTTGAAGTCTGTTTCTTAGTGATGAGGTGTTTGGAAAATTCTCTCTGCTTGCTTCTGTTGCAGGCATTTCCTAAATGCCTTATGGGAGGAAAACATTTGTCTCAAGTGCACGGAGGGTTGAAATCTGGAGCTGCTGCATGAGGTCTGTTGTAGGCAGTGCTTGTTGTGTGGTCAGTTCTCTGAAACTTGGCTGGGTGGGTGAGTGCTTTGTCTTTCCAAGCTTTCATCTTAAGAGCTTGTCCTCTGTTTTTCTATACATGGCATTTCTGCAGAAGTGGGTTAGCTACAATACAAAAAGCTTTATTTAGTTCTCTGAAATGTTTGAGCAACAATTGCAGTTGAACCTTATCTCTCTCACACATATAACAAAACATGAAAACAGAACTCGGCAGAGCAAATCAGCTGTCTGATGGTGTGGCTTTTGTTCTTAAGAATAAAACCTCTTGTGGTGTACTGTTTTGATAAAGAAACATTAAAATACGAAAAGGAATACAACTCCCTGTTGCATTTAGCAGCATAGACACTGAAGTTTTCCAGGTAACCACTTGTAACAGATTGCTAGCTCTGGGGTGTTGGATGTAAAATCCACAGGGTGTGTTTAGACTTTTTGCAAAAGTCCAGGCAGCTATCTGTGTAGATAAAATGGCTTTGAGGGAGTGAGAAAGCTGATGCAGATCTAAGGGCAGTCATATAGCCAGTTTCCTTTTTGGGTGTCCCTCCCTGTTACCATGTTAGTGCACTTAAAGAAGATAAAGTTATTAAGCAATAAATACTTAAAAGGAGTTTGGGGTAAGCAAAAGTTTGTGAGTTGACTTTGAACATACTTCCGAGTGACATGTGGTATAGGTTACTATAGTCCTTTCTTAACAGAGTGAAAGATCTGGAAAAAATCCTTTGTTCTTAAAATCTTTGACTGATTCTTTTAATTTTTTTCTCTTCTATGCAGGCGCTGTGTTATAGAAGATGCACTATTACCGATATTCTAATGCAGAGGTCAGCTGTTGGTACAAATACCTGCTCTTCAGCTACAACATTGTCTTCTGGGTGAGTACAAAATGTAGAAACTGAAATAGTTTGGGAGTACCTCAATTTCATTAATTTCCTGCACTTCCATTCAAGAACTGTCTAAAATCTTTAACTGAAACCAGGAAGCTGATCTATAGTATATGTCCCTGGTGTTCTGAAGTTGCAGAAGCAACTGTACAAAAGTACCCATGTACAAAAGTCATTATTATTGAAAATGATATGGATACTAATTTCTCAGTCTTCCTTCTCTCCTACTATTGGACTGAAGATAAATGAGTGAAGCAGAGAAAATTGTCTTTTTTATGCAGAAGGGAAAGATCTGCTTTAAGGATTTGTCAAAACAAAGTAGTCTCTGCTGTTGATGACAAGGCCTCTGTCTTTTGGATGATGGAGGCCATTAAATACTGGTTGTGTGTTTGGGCAAAGGTTAAATCTGTCTTTAAGTGCACTTAAGTAGCATGTTAGGTTGCTTCCCTTTTTAAAATAAGTGTCTTCAAATATATCTCTTCAGATCTTCTTTGATCTTTGTGTTGGAGTGGTGCAGATATAAGTACAGTGTGCAGAAGAGAAGGAAGGAGTTGCCGGTTGTTAACACATTTCTGGGGCACTAGAATGTAATCAGGATCTTGAAGGTTATGCTTCCAGGACAACAAAACTGTCTGATGCCATCTTTAAATACTTGATTAGGGACTAGCTTGCCTCTAATGTTTGTTTACTGTTAATTCAAAGAATGCAAAATCAGGTGTGTGGATTTAGATGAGTATGATGGTCAAGATGACCAAAACACCTACCTTAGGAAAGGCAGCTGTTCAAAGATCAGTATATAGCCTTGCATTAGAAATAGTATTCTCTGAGGGGTGGTGAAGGCAAAGGTACTGATCAGTTAAACCTTTAAATTCTTTTCAGAATGCGTAGGTCAGGTATTAGGAGATCACACCTGAAGTAATGGAAGCTGAAGTCATGGTAAGGCATAGGTAGTCACGATGAAGTGCAGATACAAGGACTTTGCCCAATGCTAGCAGCTTGGGTTAAATGTTTTCATTCAGAGCTGAAATGCTTGTATAGTCTGGATAGTCTCCTCTAAATATGTCTATTTTTGTCAAAGCCAGAAGGGTCAGATAGTAAGAATCAAATAATGGTATGTGGTTGAAACATCTTGTTTAAGTTGAGTAAAAATTGATTCTTTTCATCCTGACTTGTCTGAGATCAGTACTTGTGCTAGAGCAGACTATATAAATTCTGATTTTTTTGACACTGTTCATCAAACCACCCCATCTTCCTAGACCCTAAAATTAAAGATCTAGATAGTTACGACTAAATCTGTCTGTATTAACTTCAGAGGAAAAAGTCTGAATGTAAGCTACAGACAACAGAATCTTGTTCATACTTGTCAATAATGACTCGGTGGTTTGCTTGATTAACCCACAAAGTTCTGGTAAACTGGATTAGCATTTTTGTGCATTTTGGCTGCTTTGGTAGTATAAAAAGAATGAGCCTTTTTGAAAGACGCATATGTGATGGGCAAAACTCTGAATTAATTTAGAATCGTAGAAAAGTCTAGTTTGAATGGATCTTCTGGAGATCATCTGACTTAGTCTTCTGTTCAAAGCAAGATCCTTAGCATAGGGGATCACTGCTCAAAGAAGAAAGCCAGGAATCTCGTGAGCTTCTTACTCATGAATTTTCTGCTGTCTTTAGTCAGCCTAATAAAAATATTAGAGGGCTAGGTTAATTCTGAGACTGAAACGTCTGGATGCTGTTGGAAACCACAGAACTCTGCTACTGTCACAACTTGCTTACTAGTGCACTGTTTTAATGTGATACTGGAGCATTAAGCCCTTAGGGGCTTGTGTGGCTAACAGGGCAGAAAAGAGGTGTGTGGTGTTACTTGTCCACAGTATTGCCATAGAGCAAATGTTTGAACATAAGCAATATTTTTTCCCATATCATTTGAGTATTTTTATCATAGCTTCAGGTGTCATAACTTAAGTCCTCATGCCACCAGCTCTGTCCTTATTTTACCTTTTTTATATAGCACAACTCCCATGTATCTGTAGCAGAACGCTGTATGAGAAATAGTATTTGGCTGTGTTCTTTGAAGTTCTGGTTTTCAGAGAAACCACTTTGTAGAAGAGCATCCATTCAGTAACAGATAGTGTGAGAGATGTGAGAAATGGACAGATTATTTTTTTGTTGTCCCTGAATGTATTAAGTTTGTGCTAGACCTCTTCCTTTCTGGCAAATAAATAATGAAGTAATGTTTGGGTAAACAGTCTTTGAAGAGCTAAAATTATTTTGTCTTTATTGGGAATGCTATCAGTCATTTGTCTCTGCTTTTTTGCAGGAGTTCATTTTTTTATTTCCTAAGAAATTTTCAAGTTTTCGAATATTGATTGTATTCTCTTAAAATTAATGATGAAATTCCAAAGATTTTTCTTTTCCATAGAGAATCTTTTTGAGAGATGCAAAAAAAGTTGAGAACTTGAAATACAGTTTGTGGGTTTCCATTGATTTTTTTTTTTTTTCTGGAAGAATTGTTCTTCTGCAGGTATTAGTAGTCTTGGTAGCTTGCTCAGTGAATGGTCTAAAGCTTCTGCTGAGAAGTTATCATCAGGCTGACCTGGTAAATTATGTGTAACTACAACTCTTTTGGTAAGTGCAGCAAGTGCGGCAGCTGTAGTTGTAGAACAGGCTATGTAAAAACATTGAGTGGGAGGGTAGACACTCTTATAAGCAAGTGCATGAATCTTAGCTGATGCAGTAGTTCAAGAGTCTATGACATCAAGCTGGTTGAGATGACTAGTCTAACAATGCATTTAATCGGACAAATCAGTGCTGTGTAGAACAAAGTAAATAAGCTTCTATGTGCCTTAAAAGAACTGAGTGGGCTAAAGAAAAAAATCAGAAGGGAAATGTAACTGTACATTAAAACCAGCATTTAAGGAGGCAGTGCTATTCTTGATCAAGATTTTTTGATTTGCAGGACAGGTGCATGGGCACTCATGGGTAAACTGCTCAAATCTGCTTGCTGGAATGAAAGATGTGAATGCTCCATCAGGTGGGCTGTTAAAGTTGCATGCTGTGGTTGCAGCACAGCTGCACTGGATCAGGTGCACAGCTGGGCCCAGGAGCCCTGCTGAATCTAGTGCCTCAGGCTGGGGCTGAAAGAGGTGGTCCAGCTTTTCTGCTGGCAGATGGTTTGTTACTACAAGCTGGAGCTGGATTTTGAAATTGATCCCAAATTCAGCTTTTTGGCCACAATATTTTTAAATCCTGTCAGTTCCATGTGAGTTTTTTTTTTTCCCCAGAATGAGAGTGGCCACTCTAATGGGCATGAGAGATGACACCTCGGCCACGTGGACAGCCTTTTTGTCCATTTAAGTTGTTATCGGAGGTATGATGCTAGCTCACCAGTGTCTCAACTCGTGACAGTTTATTCATGAACCAGATAATCTGCATGTAAATATAGATAAATTGCATTTGTTTTTCTGTTGTGCTTGCTAAAGATGCAGTACCTCTGCCTTCCCTGTTGTAGCTCAAAATAAAAGTGAACTTGGTGAACTTTAAAGTATATGGTGTCTTAGTTTACAGAATATGTAGGCTTTTCAGTGGGTGATTGTTTTTCTTCAGTTTGTCATGTTTCAAATTCATTTCATGTAGATGAGAGTAGAAAAATACCGAACTTAAAGGGGGCAAATATGATTCTGTTACAGTATTGTAATAATGGCAAGGTCACAGCTTTGTCATCCTTTAGAAATCTGTATTTGAAAGTGTGTGTTTTTTTCCACACGGACAACTTGAGAGTAGAGCCTTAGTTCTGCTGGTCTGGAGTTGTGTCTGACTGGCTTCCAGAATCATTTCTCTATGCTTTGTGCTTTGGTTTCCCTTCTAAGAAAGGGAGTGGAGGTCACAAGGAGGCTTGGTCTTGGACATGAGTTTAATGTGCAGTTCCTTTGTTTTCTTGTCTTTTAAGCATGCTAATAAGATCCAACTTCTCCAAATACACTCCTTTGAGTAGTGTTGAGGCAGGATTGCAACCATTAGGATAGCCCTGCAGTGGATGCTCAGAAGATTTGGTCAAACCACCCTACTGCATGCAGCAAGGCCAGACCTCCTGCTGAGCTTCAAAGCTGCTTTTGGCGCCCCCCTTCTTCCCCCCCACGTAGCTTCATTTGGGGTAATGAAATTAAAAGATTGAAGGCTGTAAGAGAGGAAGGGCCTGGTTCTGGCACCTTGCTGTGCTTAGTCATTCTGCAAGGCGAGCCTGAGTGGTGCTGTGGGAGCCGGAGGAGTCAGCGGGGCGGGTGGGGCCCTGCCTTGTGCGGTGCTGCTCTGAGCCTTTGGCTTTTGCTTTAGAAGGCCTCTGGAGTAAAAGGAAGTGCCTTAGTTGCTTTTCTGTCTGCAGCTGAAGTCTCTTTGGGGCAGCCCAAGGATTATACGTTGGCCAGGATGTGGCTATTTGAGTGAAGGATTATGTGGTTTTGTCTTCTGAAGCCATTTAGGCTGTGTGTAAACTCATTGCCCCTCTAATGAATTGAAGGGAGAGAGTGAAATAGGTTTCAGTTGCTGTCATCTTGATTTTATCTTCTAATTCTCTGTAGCTTTGTTTGTTTCTGGTTCTTAAGGGTTTTGGGTGGGGGGAAAAAGTTTTCACTCGTACTATAGGAGACTTGTAGTGGCCTTGTGCTGAACGTGAAGATGATGGGCAAAAAAAATCTCTTATGCTTGAAATTATTTTCCAGAGTTTATTTTTGAAAAGTAAGAGAACAACTAAGCTATATCAGGCTTTCTTGGCTTTTGCAGCTTATGCTGTATTTCAGGAACACCTAAAACAGCAGGGTTGTGCCAGGAAGAGGAAAGAATCCACCATCAGGTTGTTTCTTGACCCCAAGAGGAAAAGTCTGGAAAGAGACAAGGATAGGAAGGAAGGAAGGGCTGTAGGCTGCAGATTAGTCCGATGTGGGTGGAGCTATGATGTCAAATACTATTTGCCAGGGGCTGGAGAAAGTGTTTTTCTTAAGAGTAACATTTTGTGTGTGCTGAAACTGAATTCAATGGGAATACATTCCCATAACTTCTAATTGGACCTTGAAACAGGCTGACGCAGTTTGTGTGCAAGGGTCCTACTGCTGGAGCTGTGTTCAGCTACAACCTCGATAGGAGAAACAAACCAGATGCTAAGTTCTCTGTTTGTAGGTGATCCTCATAGCATAGTTAAAGGAATTCAAAGGGTGCTTGGGAGCAGGTAGTGTTTAAGGTAAGTGGTTGTCTGTCTGGTGTCTGGGACCTGGCGTCAGTATTCTACCTGTTGTGAGCAGAGCTTAAAGCTCAATGCGGTGTGTTCATGCTGTGGAGTTTTCAGTTCTAAAGCAGGAAATGATCAAACGCTGGTTGTTAATTTAGTTTCCTGTTCAAAGGGGTACAGTCGAGTTGCTTTGTGTATGTTTCCATCCAACCTTTTATGCATCATATCTCATAAGTGACTCAACGACACAAGTGAGTTGGGTAGTCTAGTCATTTTTCTTGCTTAAAAGTTATTCAGATACTAGTGAAAGGCAAACTTCTACATGCTTCTCTTTTGAACTAGCTGGCTTGCTCACTCTCCCCCGGGAACACTTTAAGTTAGCATTGCTACTTCTCAGCTGCCTGATCTCCCATTCATGTGGCCTGCTCAGTGAGCTGATGAAGGTTAAAACTCTTTTCAGCTCAAGCTGGATCCATTCCCTGGTCTGCCCCACAGCAGTCACTTGAATGCCTCCTTGTGCAAGAGTAGCAGAGAGGATATCTTCCTCGGGCTAATTCTCTGTAGAGTTCCGTATTGAGTATACTTGATTGTGCTAACTTTTTTGTTGCCATGATCTCTTACAACAGTTTTCAGTGGGATACTTTAAGTACCTTGCACATGGTACTTAAATCAAAGAAATCTCACTTGGGTAAGTAACCACTGTTTTACAAAGACAACCTATTTGCAAGTAAGTAATCTCACCTATAAATATGGAAGCCGGTGTCTTTGTTCCTTCAGCAAAAATGTCATACTTGACTGTTTTTTGCTAAAGGAACTTTTTGTACTTTGGCTGCTTCCGGTGAGAATTCTGAATCACTTATATCTTAGTTGGATTGAGTTTTAGATTTACCCGTGTTAATTCTGTGAGACCAAGCTTATATTTCTGCTGATAAACTCAGTTTCACTTGCAGTTTGCATGGGTGCTCACGGAAATAATTCTGCAAAAATAGTGTTTTGTGAAACTGAACACTCTGTAAAAAGAGAGCAATGTTTGTGTTGAAATGAGAATGAAGCATGCTAGTGAAAATGTACTTGATAAGAATCCATTCCAGGTTATTTAGGAGGGTAATTATTATGAAAGAGAGCCAGTCTGAAGAGGACATTTATTAAGCAACATCTGGAAATTTAACTTACTTAGCACTGCTTTGCCTAGTTGTAACTCTTCCTGCGTATTAGTTGTGGGTTTGGTTTGTTCATCTGTGTGCTTAAGCGCCACCATATGGCTTACTGCATGCACAGACAGAGTTGTTTCATTTCTGTAATCTTTACAGAATGGCATGGATGATGACACGTGTAGCCCTCCTGGCTTTCTTTTCCCCCACCTCCTGATGGAGCACTCAGAGAAGCTTTATTTACCCCGAATGCAGTTTAGAGGCAGCAGACAGTGAACCCAGCAGCACTTCAAACCTAGACATACTTTGTTGTGTGAGGGGAGGAGGGTCCCATTTTTTTGCTTCTTGCTTGTGCTAGAGGAAATTGTTTATAATGCACATTCAGTTCATGGGAGGCACTGCCTTTCCTAGCAGAAAGGATCCCCTTTTCAGGGTGTTTTAAAGGGATTTACTTGTCATGCTCACGTAGGCTTGGTTGGTGTGTGTGTGTGTGTGGGGGGAGTAACCTCGGTTGTTCATATGGTTACAGTGGACTCGATACATGGGTGTTTCGAGCCAGAATGCCATTTTAAGTAATTGATTGGGTGGAGGGTGATGATGGCCCTCAGTGTGTAGAGGTCATTTTAGCTTGATTGCTGAAATTGGATATTAAAAACAAACTGCCTGAGAATGGAGAAATGGAATACAAGATTAGGACAAGGATCTCATTTAATTTGGATGAATATAATTCAGAAGTATTTATTATGCAAGCATGTGAATTGGTGTGGAGTTTGTGTATTATGCATTAGATTTGTTGCTTATTGAAAGTAAGTGAATTGACCATTGCTTCAACTTAATTCAAAAGGGCTCAAACAAGGCAAAAAGATGAGAAATTGTATGTAATTAGGGAAGAGTCTAATCTGAGTCTTGACACCAAAGTTATGGAAAGTTAAGCATGCCTGCTGTCTGGGAGTGGTACTATAACATGACTAAATACAGAATGACCTCAAAGTGCATTAAATATTTCGGAATCTAATGTATCCCTCTCAAATAATCATGAATAATCAAATTAAAATACTGTCAAAAAGTAGTTCGTACAATGCAGGAATTTTATAGAAGAAAAGTATTCTAGGTTTTCTTTCTAAGAGCGACTCATGTGGAAGAACGCCCCATTACTATTATCTGGGATTGCAGACAATATTTATTCTACTTGAGCAACAGTGCTACTGGCTAAGTGTTTGAGAATGTGTTTTCTCGCTGATTAGATCTAATGTTCTTTTTTTTTTCTTTAGCTAGCTGGTGTGGCGTTCCTCGCAGCTGGACTTTGGGCATGGAGTGAAAAGGTAAGGGTAGATACGAAGCACCAAGAACTAAATGTAGCATCAGAGCTCAGGACCATGTTCAGATGATCTAAACTGAAGTTAGTTGGAGTTTCATTTTTGCCCACGATTGGGTATTAAGCTGTGTCCTGAATGTTTAGACCTCTTTGTAGACTTGTAAGAGTAGGGTTGAAGAGAACTAAAGATTTTAATCTTTATGAATAATCTTTATGAATAGTCTTTATGGAATGGTTCTCTCTTGAAAACATGTTTTCTAAAATACACTTCTCTCCCCACCTCCTTTTATTTGAAATGAATAGTGTTGAAAGGAATGTAAAAGTTTTATATATATAAAAAATTAGAATGCATCTCTGGGATCATATTTCTGAAGTATTTCCATCTGAAGTCCGTCTGTTATCTTTTACTTTACTCCCTGTGGAGTTGCAGAAGTGATTGTATGACCATGTAGAGGAACAAAATTGGGGAACACGATCCAGCCAAGTAACGCTTATTTTGGTAAGGTTTCTTTCAGCTGAAGAACTTCCTCAGTCAGAGGAAGCCTGCAGGCATGTACCTACTGAACTCTCATCTCACAAGAGAAGAGGCAGTGTAGGCATGGAAGTGAATGGATCACTCCATTGTTACAAATGTAAAAGCATGGCTTTGTAACTGCATGCAGTACGGAAAAAGTGACAATGGCTGGAAGACTTAATCTGCATTTTAATTAACAGAAGAGGGCAGATGCCCTCACTGAGTTGTGCTGCTGAGGAGGTACACTTCCATTACCTATGTAGTGTAACATTGCCTTAGAGCACTTGTATAGAGAAACTGTCCACATATAGTGAGGTTCTGGGATTTCCCCACTTCTTGGAAGTTCAAGTTTTATGATGATTTTAATGCCGATGCATTTATTCTCCTCCTCTCTCCCAGTGTGTATGCACACATCCTCACAGCTATATCACTGATACATAATAAGCAGACTGACTCCATGCACAAATGCGTTTACCTCCTATTCTGTTATAAAGGGATTTTGTTTCCAATCCTTTATGGAAGGCGTTTTACGGAAGGTGTCAAACTTGTCTTCAGTTTGTATTCTCATGTTCCTACAATCTCCTCTGTACAAACTCTTCTGTGGAGAAGTGCATATGATATCTGGGATTGGAAGCGACTAGCTCCATTTGCCAAATGTCCTTTATGGTATGCTAACATTAGTAATGCTTTTACTTTCAGTAAAATTGTTGACTTTTCCTGTTTTTTCTTAAATTTTGCCTGAACTGTTTTTGTTGTCTGTTCTGTTTTGTAAATAAGTGCTTGAAAGCTTTTCCTGTGGTTTTAGACTTCTGAATGGCTCATGAAATCAGTATGTTATTTTTCATGCCAGTTTTCTATGTGGACACTTTCATATTAGTGCCACAAAGTCATAGTCTTTGTATGTGCCTGTGTGGATCTGTGTGTTTGCAGATAAGTCTCAGTGAACAATAGATGGGAAGTAAAAGAAAAACATTCCAGAAGCTGTGCTGCAGTGGTAAACCCAAAGATAAACTAAAGGTGGTGGGAGAACTTTAAACATCCTGTCTCTTAGTGCAGCATGAAGTACATTGGGTCCCTTTAACTGCTTTGTTCATTCTTTTGTCATCTTTTCCAGTATGACTACAATTCAGATTAATTTGTGTTCTTTTTTTCTGGATTTAAGTCCTGTGTATGTCTCTGAGCTGATAATATATCAAAAGAAGAATGGTGTTTTGTGTCAAGTGTTGAAAGTAACTTAAGAAAAATAAGTTACCACCCTGATTTGCATTATCTGTTTGCTGATGAGTCTAATACAGTCTCAAGTTTTTTGATCTAATTGGCCTATTCTTATCATCTTTACATGTGCTTTGCTATTCCAAACAGTCATGTAAAAGTTTCTGCACAAAATTAAGTCTACACAATAAAAACTGGATCAATGTTCGTACCGTGTCCAAGAAGCATTGCAAAAATCATTAAGAGGAAATGAGTGTCACTGCAATAAACTGCTAATAAAATCAAAATAACACAGTCATCATGTCTGAATTTTTTTCAATAAAACCATTTCAAGAAGGACACAAAGGAATATCTGGGGAATTGGAGACAAGTCAGCCTGACTTCATTCCAGCAAATTCATGACTGATAAAGGGAAAGGGAGCAGTCTGCTGGAAAGCAGGGCTGTTGCTTAGAGGGACTTTGAGAGCCTGGAAAAATGAGTTGATGGGAACTTTGTGAAAGTTTATTTTTGCACTTTCATTTTTTTTAAAATCCCATGCCGAGGGTGGAGTAATCTCATGCATTAGTAGAGGCTGGGTGGGGGCTCACTGCCTGGAAGGCAGTTCTGTGTGGAAGAAACCTTGGGCTGCTCATTAAGTTGAGTATCAGTCAGCAGCCTGCCTGCATATCAAAGGAGGCCATCTGAGTGCTGGGCTGTATTAGCACTGATGTGGCTAGTGGCCGGGGGAGGAGACTTCCAACAGCGCTTGTTACTCTGGGGACTGCAACTGAAATACCATGTCCACTTTTGGAAAAGACCCGCCTGCTACAGTGGAGCCTAATGCAACTTATTCTATGATTATAGGTTACTTATTCTTTCGTCTGCTGATCTCTGTGCATCTGTACGCATGTAAACTGTTTAAAGGTATGCTCATAGCTTGTGTTGTAAGTCAGTGACAGTGTTACGGTGACAATCAATGCCCAACTAATGTAAGTGTAAGAAAATCAGCTGTCCTTGTCGGATGTTTCGTAACTTCTGTACTAATGTACCTCAAGACTGTAACTGTTTTGGCATCTTTTAGTGGGCTGTATTAAAGTTTTTTCAAGGCAATCAATATTTGCCCTCTGTTGCTGATGTATTTCAATTGAGATGGAGGTATAGCACTTACAAATGTGAAAAGAAATGGAAAACAAAGCATGTACAATTGAACTCCTAATTCACTGTTAAAAATGACTGAGAAGACTTAAAGACTGTTTTATTTTTCAATTTTCTTGACACTGACCTCAGCAAGTGGTCAGTGGTCATATTTCTGTATGCCTCAGTTTCCTGTCTCTGTTGATGTGCACACATTTAGAATGAGCACTGCATGAGAAAAGAACCTGTAAGAAATCTAGATGTTATTGGGAAGGGTGGCCTGTTCTGCAAAGGGCTTTATAAGTACCAATTTTTGCAACCGCTTGCTTGTTGCACTAGTACCAGATGTCACTTCTAATGAAACTTGATGTGTCATTGTTTAATATACAAAATTCAGCCCTGGAATTTCTTTGGAAAAAAGGCAATTCAGCTCTACTTCTGATGTCTTATTTCAAGTAAATCAAGGTAGGAATAACAGCCTTGTGGTCAGGGAAGAAGGGGAGGCTGAACTACCTGCTTATTGAAAGAATTTACTTTTTCCTTGAAAATAAATAATTCCACAAGTTCAGTTCTTTGGCCTGTCTTAATATCGGTGATATCTTGGAATCCTGATTGTTGGTGGGGAGAGAGGGGAAAGTCAGATGATACAGGCAGAACCATCCTTAGAGACATGAGTGAGGTAAGATAGTGTCTTTGAACTTTTGAAAAATTTTGTCTTTGGAAAATCCTTGAATTAAATCCTTGAATTACTTTTCTTGTTGACTTCCTTTCTTCCTTCAGGATTTTTTACTTAACATCTTTTGTTAGCACCCCCCCGCTCTTTTGAAAAGAGAACGTTGTAAACATCAAATGTGAATATGAGGACTTGTGAACCAACATCTGAGGGTGAATAATAGAGCCCAGTTCCTGCCTACTTTTCTTCATAACATCCTTTGATCAGAGGAAGTTTTCCTACAAAAGATGTTGCTTGGACAAGTGAGATTGTCTGAGAAAAGCTTGAGTTTGGGTGTGGGAAGGAGATAGCTGGAAACAGCTGTGAAATTTTGAGCATCCTATTCATGTTCGTGTGACTAGTTTCATAGCTTACTGCTTGTACAAAGATACTGAATTCGTCTTGGCATCTTCCCTGTTTGCAGTGTCTGAGACAAGGGTTTTTGAGGCCAGAGTTTGATTAGGTGGCACTCCGGTTTACCCACTAGACCAAGCGTGGTAGCTAGCTTTGAGGTCTCAGTTTGTAAGGATGACAATGCCACTGATGACGCTGACTAGAAATGCCTTTGCTTCCCAGGACTTTTTGAATACTGGGAAATCTATAAACCATGACCAATTCTTAATAGGATATTTCAACTCAGTCACCAGCCAGTGGCAAGGCATTCCTGAACTCTACTGTTTAATTACTTTTTTGTCTCTTCAGTCAGTTTTGATTTAAAAACGAACAAAAAGCAAAGCAAAACACGAACACCAGGTCCCTATTTCTTGCTATCACTAAATTAACGGCTCTAATAAGATCTGTTGTAAACCACACTATGAAAGAAGACAAACTCATGCGTATCACTAGAGTACTGCTAACCAGTGTCTTTTCATCAGCTGATGAAGTTTTTCTCCATGTAAACATTTTCTTTTAATGCTTTATTTCCAATACAGTATTTTTGTTAGGTAAATACGTAATTGTAAAGTGTTTGTAAAGTCTTGTGTTATATGTATTTGATGGGATTATAACAGTAGCTGGTATATAACTTAAAATAATTTTGAAAAGATGACTGCTTTGTTGTATTAGCATTACACTTACATAGACTCAGAAATTCTGTCCTAAGATCTGGGTGGACAGGCTTAATAGGTAAGATTGCTATACAGATAAGAGGCATTTCCAGATAGTGAAGAAAAAATAAAACATTGCTGTTAAATTAAGTATATTGCAAGTGTCCTGTTGGAAGAGGATAACTTCTGTTGTTGTGAGGATTTTATTTGTGGTGAGAAAGGAATGCTTAAACTATATTTCTGCTTTTTTGGGGGGAAGGCTTTGGAGAAGCCCTTGAAAGACTACTCAGTAATAACTAAAATGGTGAAAAGAAAAAATCTGTTTCACTTGAAAACTAAATCAAAATCCTGTTTCTCTCCCTTACATCATCCGTATCCTTCTTTGTGGTTAGTGTTCTCTCTCCCTATCTGCCACCTAAACATCAGGATTGGAAAGATTTTTTATTTTTAATGACTTTGGTCTTCTCCTGATCGAGGCATTTCAAATTAATATAAATAATTGGTCCTTTTGCCTTGAAATTAGGTGAATACTCAGTGATAGTACTGAGCTTTTGGCACCATCTTGTGGAAGCTTGTTTGGCAGATAGACGTAGGAGAATGTAATCTGAAAAGTTTATACTGTATTGGATTTGCTTATTAAAAGAATTAATAGCTTTCAGTTTGCGTTAATACTTCCTTTGCTGGTGTGAAGAAAACTGGTATTATCAATAATGCTTCTGTGACCAAACTTGTCTGAGTGGGTTACTGTTTGGAAGCTCAAGGATTTGCAACCAGTTCATTTGGAATCATGTAAAAATCGTGGCAATTCAGAAGGAATGTTAAATGAAAAATGTATATAGTGGTCATCTTTCTGTTATCCTGTTTTTCAGGGTGTGTTGTCTGATCTAACAAAAGTGACCGGTCTTCATGGTCTGGACCCAGTGGTGCTTGTCTTAGTGGTGGGAATAGTGATGTTTACTTTGGGATTTGCTGGTTGTGTAGGAGCACTGAGAGAAAACATCTGCCTTCTGAAGTTTGTAAGTATCACTGTTATAGGAGGGAATTATTACGTATGTGAAAGTAGGAAATGATGGGTGAAGAACCTGGGGGACAGATGAAAATTAATTTACAGCATTTAGTTTGTGACAACATATGTGGTGAACTTACTGCCCTGACAAGCATCTGTGATGAATGAACGGTATTAAAAGCAGTGTAGGTTTAAACCTAATTATTTCCTCCCTGCTCCTGGAAGATGTGTCTGGCTTTCCTCATCCAGCTATTGCAGTGATGCTTTTATGGTATGTATTTCAGAATCTAACATTGGATATATAGTATCACAAAATATGATGTGCTGGAACATAGTTGGGAGTTACTGAAAGGAGATCATATTGTGGCTTGGGGAGAACAAAATCCCTTAAAAGCTTAATCTCTTCTAAATATTTAGTGGACAAAACTTGGGAACTTGAGTGACTACTGTGAAATCTCTTAAGCATTTGTTTTTGTATTGAGGTTTTCCTGCTTTAGATTTAGAAACAGTTAAGCTGGAAAAAATATATATAAAAATGGGAACTGTCCAAGAAGCTATGGAGTTGGAATGGGGATGTATTCAAAAGAGTTATTCTCTAATTTGTGACTTTTTTCTTTCACAGTTTTGTGGAACAATTGTGTTTATATTTCTGTTGGAGCTGGCAGTGGCAGTTCTGGCTGTCTTGTTCCAGGACTGGGTGAGGGACAGAGTCAAGGAGTTCTTTGAGAATAACATTAAGTCCTACCGAGATGATATTGACCTCCAGAACCTCATTGATTCGCTACAGAAAATAGTAAGTTCATATCCTGTCACTTTTCCTGTGTGTTCTAAGAGAATACGTAGATACGGCAGTCATCCTCTTTGTGTTCTACAGCATTGCAAGTAGTTTCTACAGATTTATAAAACCCTGTAGATAGTAGTGCCATGTGACAGAAATGCAGTTTTGCTGTTTCTGTATTGAAAGCATCAGAGAGGCAAGACTGCTGAGACACAGTGCCCTTCTAAGTGCATGTGTGGGAACTTACCAAGCATCCACCTGCCTTTTGACCTTGACTTTTGTTCCCCTGTTCTGATCAGTGTTGCACCAGGTGAAGTAAAAACTGAGCAACAAAAACTGCTCACCCTGGAAAAGTTGTGCAAATGAACTATTGACTAGATTGTCTGCACTCTTGTTTTAGGAGGCACTGCAGTCTTGTACAGGGATATAGTAAGAGAGTCTTTTGTTTTCTGAGAAGCACCTCATCTTGAAGCAAAAGAGGATTTTTGTTAACTGGGAGAAGCTAGTACATGCAGTCAAGGAAGACAGAAACAGTTTTATGCCCTTGTGGTCCTAAAATACACAGTTACTAAAAGACAATGATGTATACCAGGAGATAGCAAGGCCTGTGCTGGTAAGGGCCTGGTGGCTTTCAGTTAGCTTCTTTTTCCAGTCTTCCTCAAGAAACAACCAGTGAGGGCAACTCTTCTGATTTTATTTATTTATTTATTTGTATCTATATATATGGAGAGAAACAGAATACATATGTGAGTACTTTATAAAGAGGTAAAAAGATGGTTTTTTATATATATTTTCCCCTTTAAAAAAGGTTGTTTATGTCTTTTTTCTTTTTTCATAGGAGATCATGGTTAAATATGTGCTCACAGCTTGGTTTGATAGCAAACCCTGGTTTTAGACTGGATGTCAGTTTGAACTGTTATATATTGCCAGCAGCTTTATTTATCCTGTTAATTCACTCTTGCGTGCGTTAATATTGTACATGAAACTATCCTCTTACTAAGCTGCCTGGATGGCTTTCAGTGCTATTTGCTTTATGGCCAAGGGCACCAGAGATGATCCTGGCCACTTTTAACACCAGTAACTGTCTCAATTTTGTCTATGCTGTTGTTACTCTTTCTGTTTTTCTGGTTAGTTTCATTGCAGTCTCCCAGGGAAACGTGCTAAGCTGATTTACATTTGAACTCCAGTTAAGTACTTTTCAATGAAACTAAAAGGCTGAACTTTCTAAACGGAGCATACTAGCCTTGTTAATGATCGAAGAAACCTGAAAAAACAAAGATCAGAATCTCTGAATCAGCCTGTCATTGATTTGTACCTGAAAGTACCGAGGAAAAGGTATTCAACACTGATTAGTAAGTGTAGCTTTGCAAGGGCTCAATGATAAAGTGCACCACTATATTTAAGTGCCTCACTGAAATCCATTTTCTAGGGACTTTCATGGGTTGTGTCTTGGGACCCAGAAAGCTTTCTGTAGGCTGCTCCTTACTCTGGCTAATTACCTTACTTTCACGCCTGTAAGTGTCCTCATAGCCTCTATCTTACTAAAGTAGATCAGCATGTTTAGTGGTTGTGTGGCCTTTTAGTGGTGGAGGTGAGTGAGGGAGGAGGGACTAGAAAGATAAAAATTAACCCGTTCTTCATCTTCACTATAAACGCATGTGACCTAACATTGTTTTTTCAATTCTGACTATTCTGTTCAGCTCCTTTTTGTCATATTTCCTTTGAAAAGTAGGTGCACACAGTTCTGCTCTGTTCACGTCTGTGTCTGTCACCACTTGGTAACTTCTGAATCCATTTACTGACTCACTCAAGTTTTGGCAGTCTCACAGAAAGGTCAATACAAGTTGTGTGACGATGAGCAGTGGGCAGAGAAGAGATGTTACAGATACTAGCGATGTCCTAAGAGAGGAGGGAATTTCATGAGGTACCGGGAAAATGTTTGATATAACATATTAAGTATACATTATGGCGAAAGATTTACACCCTTAAGTAACCAGGCTGGTAAACTGCAAAGCATAACTTAATGAGAAACTAA
Organism: Anser brachyrhynchus; assembly: GCF_964034855.1. NCBI lineage: Eukaryota > Metazoa > Chordata > Aves > Anseriformes > Anatidae > Anser > Anser brachyrhynchus. The sequence goes on from NC_137700.1 coordinate 12,494,419, forward strand.
CTTTCATCAGTTTCAGGAATTAAACATTCTTTGAAATATTTGGATTCCCTAACCTGTAATTATGGTAATTAAATTACACTCTTTAGGTTAAGAAACTTGTGTGAAACAATTCTAGAGCTGACCAACCATTGAACTAACAATGTATCAGTTAATTTGGGTATGAAAATCTTCTAATTTAAAAGAAAGCAAGTATTCATGAATATTTTGATCTCTTTCAGAGTAAACAAGGAGAAAATTTGTTGATTTATGAAGATTTAAGGGTCAAATCACATATTTAGAGAAACTTTTCTATAACTTTCAGTTTTGGTTGATGTGGAAGTAGTGAGGAACAAGGCATCCATGTGACCTATTTTGTTGCACTGTTTATGGATGTACACAGATTTGCATTGGGTAATTACATTTAAAGTGACAATTTTTATGATAATTTCTCATTGTGTTGACATGTATTTCCAAGAGCATTATGCCAAATGCATTTCTTTGATTTCATAGAGCCACAGTATCGATTATTCATTTTTTTTTTTACTCTGGTGTTGCTATTGATTCCTTGCAGCCTTAAGAAAGGGGTGATGATGACCAAATATCATTCCAGAGAGCTGTTCAGTGGATAAATTGTCTATAAAATGTCTCCAAGTGTTAAGCATTTGTTTATCTGTTGCAGAACCACTGCTGTGGTGCCCAAGGTCCAGATGACTGGGACTTCAACATATACTTTAATTGCAGCAGTGAAAGCAAAAGTCGTGAGAAGTGTGGTGTTCCTTTTTCCTGTTGTATACCTGATCCTGCTGTAAGTTGTTTTCCTGGCTTTGTATTTGTATTTATTTGTATATATAACAGCTTTGTATTGCTGTTGTTGAAGAGTTATGAAAGGAAGCGCTTCCTGAATATAGTGTGATGCCTAGGGCTTTAAGAGGTCTTTTAAATGATCACAAATTACTATCTTGGTAGCCAAATTCCTTTGTTTCTCTTCCATCATTTTTAGAGTCTTAATGTGCCAACCCATTACACAACTGAAAATGTATTGTCTGCCACCAGGAATTCAGAAGCTATTTTTGTATGGCTTAAATCTGCAATCATTGGCTGTTGATACTTTTTTATTCCCAGTGCCTTGAATTCTTAAGCATGTTATCTATGGTCTAAGCAGTACACTTGCCCAGGTTAGAATTACTGTACAGCACCCCTTTGCCAGACAAGTAGGAGTAACTCCATTTGCTGATGACTTTAGTTATCAGCAACTAGTAAAGTGCTCATGCACAAACTCAGTTTAAGGTGTCTGAGTCAATTCTTTGGTTTTGGCAAGATTCAGGTACTCATTGTTTGGATCGGCTTATTAAACTCTGGGAACCTGACCCTTGCAGTAGAAGCAAAAGTAGGGAGGTACCTGCTAATGGATGCAAAATGCTTTGTATGGATGTAATGGATGAAAAATGCTTTGTAGCATTTGTAGCTCAGAAGGTCGATCCAGCAATCCTTGTTCAGCAGGTAACTATTGGTAGGTTATGCTAAGGCTTTTGATTTCCTTGGAAATCATCCAAGGGAAGATTTTGTTTGGAAAATATTCCAAGTTCAGATTCCCCAGTAATTTTTTATCGTAATTTAGAGCAGTGCTATTTCACTGCAGTTTTTCTGTTGTTGGTGCTGTATTTAAGGAGACGTGGGTGTCTTCAAATCTTTTTAATCTGAGATTCTACTGCTAGCATTTTAATATAACTCACTATGCTTAATATGAAATATTCTATAATTGTGTAGTAAATAGGTTTTCATAACTCTAATACAAAGGAAAAACAAAAATGTCTTAAAAGGAATGTATTTGCATCTCGTGAGCTTAATGCTGTTGTTAGGTTGCGTGTGGTTGGGATCTGGAAGGTGTTTGTTGTGTTTCTGTTTGAAATTTACAACAGGAACGTTTTGTCATCTTCAGTAGTTTTATCTTGGAGCTGGGTTATGTGAGACTTTCATTTATCAACCATAAGGGAGGTCAAGTAGCTTGCAGCTATCTGTTACTTGTATTGACTGATAAGGATAGCACTGTGAAATGAAGGAGTTGTAAGACACATTCCTCCACTGCAGGTGTAAATAAATCAGTGTAATACCTTTATTCTTATCTCAATGTTTAGGTGTTATGTGAAATAGATAAAATGAATTTGATCTTGGAAATGCAGATGTCTTATCTGAAGGCTGTCAGTATAGTTGTTAATGCTTTGTGTTGAATAGTCGTTGCTGGATGAAAGCCAAGCAACAGGAGAAGCCGGGATTTTTAGTGGAGGATGTTTTCTGCTAATATATATACTTTGCTGTTATACTTCCCCGGTGTGTTCTGCTAATGCTTTTGTTGTTGTTGGTGGTGGTGGTGGTGGTGTTTTTTTATTTATTTTTTTACTAAAATGCTTTTTAAAATGGCTGGTTTTGACAGTTCTGATTCTTTTGTGAATTTAAAAGACAGGAAGACTTCATGTGAACAGAGGAAAGTATAATTCAACTGATATATTTTTAATCTTTGTTTTGCAGCAAAAAGTTGTGAATACACAGTGTGGCTATGATGTCAGAAAGAAGGTAAGGTGCTGGAATCTTGCTGTTTTGCTGTTCCGTGTCTGCATGGACAAAATAATGAAAACAGTGGAATTGCTAATATATAAGTCAGTTCAAAATTCTGGGAGCTTATCAGCCGTGCTACATCCTGCTACAAGTAGAGTATGGTAGAGATTTTGCTTTGTACTGTGGGAAGGTGGAAAAAGAGAAAAAGTCTGCTTCAAAAAGGGGTAAGACCTGCATTTCAAATGTCTCAGGTATTAGTTCTAATATCCTAATTCTGAATTGCGTTCTCTACGAATTCTAAAGTATTCTAATAGTAGGATTTTCAGGAAGTTACTAATATGAATGTCCTGACATTCCTTGAGTTAATTTGGGCATATGTATTTCTGTATTTCATGTATTTCTGGAATCTGGTTAAAAATATTACTGTGTAAATGACCAATCATAATTTTACTATATCCCTTCATGTGACCGAGAGTTGTTATAATAAACTTGAGCAGAAAAGTGATGTTCTTGAGTTCTTCTTCTCTTGCAGAGCAAGAGTCAATGGGACGATCAGATTTTCATAAAAGGCTGTATTCTTGCTCTGGAAGCTTGGTTGCCCCGAAATATCTACATTGTTGCAGGTGTCTTCATAGCTATCTCACTGCTGCAGGTTAGTTTTTTTGTTTTTTTTTTCCCTAAGTTTCAAGTTATCCACTGAGGGTAAAAGTAATTATGGTGGGAGACAGTAAATATTTTGACATGGTGGATGTTTTTAGGTATGATAACACTATTGAAAAAAAAAAAAGGGGGGGGGGGGCGAAAGGGGGGGGGCGGGTATTTTATAGAGGTGGGGTCTTAATGTAAAATTATGAGATCAATTGATTTCCTTCAGGCAAAATTACTTCTCAAAGAAATGAAGGCCACTGTACTGTATTGTAAATGTATCATATTTTTATATTATCACAGAATCATTTAGGTTGGTTCTGAAACATTATAATGATATATTTTATTATATATTAACATGGCAACATGCTATTATTTTTATATGTAAAATTATATGCATCTCTCACATTTCAACATATCGTGAGGGACAGGAGATCTTATGGTAATGTATTTCAGTAGATCATAACTTCTGCCTTCTAGTGCAAATACAAAAGACTGAAATCCAATTCCGTCTTTCATGCTAAGAATGCTATTCAGAATACTGTAGCATACAGCACAAAAATCTCAAGAGTAGAAGAGAAGGAAAGCTGGTGAACAGGTTGCAGATGCGACAGTAGCAGTAGTAGATGGAGTTGCTGAAACTTCTTGCAGTACCTCTTCTATTCTTGGTATGTCAAAGAAAATGAATTGAAATCCTCAGTAAAACATATCGAATGAAAATTCTTTCAAGGTGGATCCTGCTTTCATTGTGGCAGTTGTGTATACTTGCCTAAGTTGCTTTTGTGTGGTACTGCTTTACTTAAGTGGGAAATAAGAGTTGTAAATCCGCTACAAAATCTTTTCAGTTTAACTGAAAATATGTTGAACATAGTGCTGGCAAAATACCTTTTTCCAGCCATGGCAATACTGCCCTCTGTTGCTTTTTTGATAGTTTATCAGTATCTATTAGTAGTGCTTCCAGTGCTTTCATAGAGAGATGCTGTCCTGAGAATAACACCTTCAGTTAGGAGGAGAGGAGGTTCAAGATAGAAAATCTAAACTTTTGACAGTGTTGAGAGTCATTTGATATTGTTGTTCCTATTTGTGTCCTGAGTCTCTCTGACACCCTTTGCGTATTTCAGTATTATTTTTAAATTTAGTTTATCTTGTGCATTAATCTTTTTTGTGGTATGACTAGGAGTGAGACACATTGTCTCCTTCTAAAATGAATCTTCTGGCTTTTCCAGAACTTCACAGTATTTTGTTGTTTTCCTAAGAATGTTTTAAGAAGTATACCGAGTTCTGAATTTATTTTCAGTTTGTGAAGGAAAATTTCCCAGAGAACTTGAGTGAATGTTATAATTTCAAAGCTGTTAAATATCTCAGAAGGATCTGGGACTTCTCTAACTGTTGTTTCTGACGTGGAGTATACAATTGTGAAAGTGGAATTCTTAAGTATTTTAAATATGAATAGTAACTTGGCTTAACCAAAGTTATGGAATGAATTAAAATGCTTCAGACTTGTAATTTTAGCAGTATGTAAGTGTGAGTGCTATAAGTAAACTTGGCAAAATGGATTTCTTCCAACTTTAGGACATCTAGAAGTCTAATACTATTTTGCATGTTCCTGAAGTGTCACATGAAAACGTCTTTTACTCATCAGTTGTACTTTGTGCTAGATTCGGCTGTTTGTACTACTGTGTAGTAATAGCTATGCTCCAACACATGATCCTGGCTATGAAATGGTATCTGAGCTTGCAAGTGCTTTATCAATGTATATCTTTATTCTTACGAGTTGCATTGACTTCAGTGCAGAGAAATAGAAACAAATACGCAGGTTCCTGTTCTGCACTAATCTTTAGAGACTTCTTGCAGACTCTACATTGCAAGTATTTCATCTCACAGCTGGTTTTTTTTTTTTTCTTTTTAGATTTTTGGGATTTTCCTAGCCAGGACATTGATTTCTGATATTGAAGCTGTAAAGGCAGGTAATGCCTTCTGAATACTAAAGCAAATGTGTTGCAAAAAGTATATTTTACTATTTTCAATCAGACACCAAGGTGGAAAAAAATGCGCAGACCGTGAAATGCTCCTGGTATTAAAGGCCTTATGTGGATCTTACCCTGCTCATGGTTTTTGTTAGAAGCTGATACAAAAAAGAATCTCCAAACACACCGGTCTACCTTTTTTTTCTAATGAGACAACTCAGTGCACCAGAATTGATCTGTGGTGAGGAAAAAAGGGACTTTCCCAAGTCATTGGCTGAACTGTTTTTAGACTCGTAGCAAGGAGAAATTAAACTGCTGTGAACTCCTTCCATGAAGAATTACCATGAAGATTTTTCTGTTTTGTCTCCCAACTGTCATCAGTCTTAATGCTGTAATCTCTTCAGAAGGCCTGCTGATCTCTTTTAAGAACCTTGAAAATATTTTTAATCTCTGCAGTAGATTCATCTGGTCAGCTTGGCAAGATACCAGCAACCATAATCATCGTGGCATTGGAAACTGAAGAAAAAGTCACTGATTTTCTAGCTTTTTAATTCTCGGTTGTGCAGAAATAGGGGGTATTTCTGTTTGACTGGGAGTGACGTAGATGTCTTAGGAGTAGAAACTTGTGTTCACCATCAGAGTTTGAGTAACCCAAGCAGTTATGAAAATGCAAGTGTTTTCTTAAGAGAGGCAAAATCCAACTCTCTACAGCATTATAAGTTAGAAATCTCTGTTTCAGGCAAGGGAGCGTGAATCCCTAATGCTGCTTCCTGACTGAAAAATTGTAAATAGTCTTTATTTATATAAAAAGAAAAAAACTCTTTCAAAATGGCTAGCTTTTATTGATTAGTAATATCTTTGAAAAGTACTGCCTGCAAAGATCTTGAAATGCAGTCGGTAGCAAGCATTCTGTGCTAACTTTGGATGGTTTTTTACCCTTCCTCTAGTTTCTTTCACATCTGCTCTGCTGCTCCTCTCAAGTCCTAATTGCTATTATCAAGACTGATGAGAAACATTCAAATTCAGCATTAATCATTACTGAAATCTGTTTTTTAATAAGAAAATATGCATTTTAGTGGAATATCAATTTTTGATTTTTTTGTAAGTCTTCTACAAAGCTATGAAATTGTCAGTTCTGTTTGTGTTCTCATACAGGGTTAAAATGTCAGTCACAATATGCTGACTGGAACCATTTCTTCACAGTAATTTACTGTATCAAACTGAACTACTCCTGCTGAAATGATTTTTTTTTTTTTTACTAGAAGAAAACCGAACTCTTCTTCCTGCCCTTCCTTCCTGTGGGTCGATCTGAAATTCAGTAAAAAGTCCAATCTTCTCTGAAAGTCTTTGGATTAGGACTGCAGTGGCTGCAAAAGTATTGCTATGCTTGACATAGTAGATTTTTTATCTGTAAAAGACTTGTATGTGACTGAAAACTTGGAAGTAGTTGTAGTTGTCTGTTTTACTCTGGGCCATGTGAAACATGTTTTCAAGTAAACATTGTTTACTGCTTCCAGTGACACCTGTTTTTTCAGGGAGAGCAAACTTTTTTTTACAGTGCCTGAGTGTAAATTTTTAGAGAAGTATATATTTTTTTAATGATATTTTACTACATGTAGTCTGTGTGAAGGATTTAATACTTGTATTTCCAAAGTACATGGCCTTCATGGAAAGTCAAACTTCTAAATCTCTCTCAAGTCCTTTTTTTAATGTATTATGCATGTATTAACGAACATTTCACTGGCAAAAACTGATCTACAGTAAGAATCTTTGTGTCTGTATTGATTGCCCAGATGTTCTTCTAGCTCTTAGTCTGTGAAACACTTCACAGACAGTGCTGTACTTTTCATGTATATTTCAGTGCAGCTTTCATAGTTCTTTTTCTGGCCAGTGATTGAGACACAACAGGAAAAGGAAGCTTGTCTAAGGATGGCTGACTTCCTTAGAAGAGCAGAGAACAGTCTGCTATTATTCTTCTAAAAAACCTGAAAGTAAAATCTATAGAAGTGCACTGTGATTTTTTTTTATCTTTGGTTGATATGCAACAAGGGAAAAATAGCAGTAGATCGCTGAAGGAGAGAGCAAGAGACATTTCTTCTGTAGAGCATTGAATCTGATGTCTGTACTACCTGTTTGTTGAATCCAGTCCACTAGGAGCAGCCAAAAATTTGCTGCTGTTACTGCTACTTTGCAAGCAACAAAGCAGTGTCCAGTAACCTTTGCTTTCAACTCTGGTGCTTGAAACTTTTACAACACCTCATCAACTAGCTTACTTTGTTATGTATAATAATCTGATGTATGTAAAATGGAAGAAAGATGCATCTTCTATGTAACTTTGTTTGTGAAACATTCAATTGAAATTTTCATCTAGGCAGTATGTTTTGCTTTGCCATTTTGGTGACACAAAGCTCCTAGTGCTGGGAAGTCATTTCAACACTTGGTGAAAATCATCATGGCTTCAATGACATCAGTGGAGTTCATGCACTGAAATTAGCTGCCACCAAGGGCCGGTGTCACTGATCAGACTTCCCCTGTCTGCCGGTCTTGCCAAGTTGCCTGAAGACAAATGAATACTTGGTTTCTTTTTTGAAGTATTGTTTGTATGCAAAACAGAATTTAATTAAAGTGTTGTCTTTCCACAGCTTGTTCTTATCGGCCTTGGCCATGTTAACACCAGCTTTGTATCAATACTCCAGTGATTTGGAACAGAATTCAAGAGAGCAAGTTCAACCTATTTGAGGATCTTTACATTCATGAACTTACTCCTCTTTTCACTGTGGATAAACTTCTCTGTGTTTTTTCAGTATCATTTTTAAAACCCTGGGGCTCTAGGCTGGTTTACACCTAGGCACTTTGAAGTACACCCTCAAAGGTGGTACAAGTGGTAGTGTAATTTCAGACTTGGAATGGGAATACTTTCTTACCGCTTTCTACTTAAAGTTATATTTAGCACCTTCTCTGTGGACCTGCAGTGACTTCATGCCTAAAGCTTTAGCTTATGGTTTAAACAAGTCTTGTCAGAATAAGTAGTTGGGTGTGAGCCTGCTCTAAAGCCCTGAAGAAGCAATTCAACAATTTCACAAGGAGAGGTTTGATAAATTGATGTTGAGATTTCATTGGTTGCAGTTGGAACATCTCCACAAACACTACAATGGAAACAAGTTTTCTAATGAAGATATTAAATACAAGATCAGGCTTGATTAACTGGACTGAGAAGGAAACCTTTCAATCAGTGTGATCATTTATTTCTCAGAAACGAGCACAATTTATTTCTGTGAAGCAATGTATTTATTTCTCAGTATGTTTTGACTGTGCATATGCTATTTTGTTTCTGTTACATCTGCGTTTGGACACAGCTAGCCTGTATGTGAGGAGGAGGATGAATATGAGCTCTGAAAAGAGTGACCAAAGGAGCTTCAGTTGCCTCCTGGAAGTCTGAATATTTCTTCTTGGGGGTCTTTAGTTCTGGTGACTTTTGTACAGTGCCATGTGGATAGATTTATACCTCAAGTAAGTTGAGGTTGATGCAGCAAATGGTTTATAGTTAGCATTGCCTTGTTTTTTTTGTCTCCCCATTCCATCCTTTCCTCTTCCTTCCCTTACTGCCTGTGGGTTATCATTCAGCTTGAATGTTGTTTAGCCAGTGGAAGCGGAGGTTCTGGCTCTTCTTCTGATATGGCTTTTCTGAGTGACTTTCAGTATATGTTTCTTCTCAAGCCTTATTTGATTAAATAAAACGAATGTTTTTTACTGGTGGAGTTTGTGTTCTAAGACTTGTTTCCAGTTACTAGTGTTTCCCTCTCTGAGGTTTAGACTGGCTACTGAGACTGCAGTTTGTGGATAACTACGGAAATGGTAAAGGTCTGCTAATACTTGTGTGTTTTCTTGCTGAACCTACCTGATTCTTGATTTTTCAGTCTTGGCTGATGAATAATAGATAAGAGAAAGGTGCTTTTCTCATAATTGTTAATGGAAAGCCACAAAAAAAGTGTAATGTGAAAGCTACTATGAAGAGAAATATTGATGCTGTCTATGGATATCCAAAAAGTTGAAACTGTTTGCATTGTGACTGCTGTTGCCCAATTACCACTCCTGTGATTTACAATCTGGTTTATCATGTCTGAGCAATGATTCTGAAATTACTGAGTACAGAAGGGGAAAGTAACAGGCTTGAACATGAGGCTTACATAAATCAGTTTGTATCTGCTTCTTTGACAATTTTAACATTTCTTCTTTACTGCATTAAAAAAAAAACTGCTTTGAATTTTAGTAAGGTCAGAAAAATATTTAGACAGTAGATAATGGCTATATTATTCTAAAATAATATATAGAATAGATACTGTAGAATGTTAAGGCTGGATCATTTTTGATAAATAGGACAACTCAGATGCAGCTGTTTGGAGGGTGTGTGTGTGTATATACCCTGTTATATTTCATCCTAATACCTGGTTTAGGCACGAGCACATATCTTATTCTCAAATTGAGATTGGATGAAGCTGTTTTATTTTGACACTGGAGAGATGTAGGATGCCCATATTGCTGTATACTTAAAGCTAGATGAAACTGGACACAGTTCAGATCTAGTTTTTCTTTTCTCACTATGTAATCAAAAACTTGCTTGTTACCGCGTGACTTGTCTGGGATGGTTTTGTGAAGTTCCCTTTCTCGGTACTCCTGGAAGTGGTATCTGGTGGCATGGATCAGTTACAAATATAGTGGACTAAATAGTGGTAATGAGTTTTCCAAGTGTGAAAGCTTTTACAGGAACAAATGTTGTAACGTTTTTCCACAGACAGTGTGTTACTGCTGGATTAAAAAAGTCGTTGTTCCCTAGCTTTTCAGTTTCCACCACTACCACGTTGTGAATTCAGTCACCTGGATCTTGGCAAGGTGACTCTTCAACGTACTTGCAGCTACTTCAGAAAGTTCCTGTAAGGACAAGCTGTGGAGTAGATCCTGGTCTTACTATATTTGTAATCAGGTGACTTTTTAAACATGAACAATTCTTACAGAAATGTTCAGAGACATTTGTTTTACTATAATTTTTAATTATTTGTAGTTAAGCCTAGGTTCTCTTACTGGAGATGGCATAATGAAACGCTGGCCACCTTCAAATCTTCACACGTGCCCACCTGTCACTTCTAACTAGCTTTAATTTGTATCTTGTCCAAGTACTGTCTGGACATTAACTGCAGTTTACTGGAAAAGTTGGTTCTACAGCAAATCATACCCAGTTTCAATAGCCGCAACTCTGCATGTAGGATGAGACCTCAGATGCTTAGCAATATAGATTGTGATATTAGCAGGCATAAACTCCATGATGAGCTATAAAAGCAGAAATTAAAATGTGGAAGGGGAGGGGAAGGTGGTTTAAAGGTACAGTTTTATGGGGAGTTCTGAAATTTCCAGTTAACAGCTGGGTACACAGATTAATTCACAGTGTGCAGGAGTTGAACTGGTCCAATTAGCCCTTTGTATTATTTAATCAACAGCTCACATTTAATTGAAAGCTCTGTTGTTTTGGGTTGCATGATACAAGCTTTAGGTTTTTACAGCGATTTTAAAGTCCTATTGATTTCGAGAAATTAAAGTTGCAATTGATTCCCTGATTTGTCAAAACCAAGCAGCTTATATGTATTATAGATGGTAATTACCTGTTGCCTCTCAGATAATGTTTTCTAAGACCACTTGTTTGACAGGATTTATTCCTACTGCAGTGTGTTAGTAGCTCAGTAAAGAGCAGCAGTGGTACAGGTATCTGTAGGCCAGATTTTTGTATGCATAGTTTTAAAAGCAGGAGCTGTACCTGGGCTTTAATAGCATTGGTTGTGCAGCAGCATGACAAATGCAAGGTAGCGTTGGCCGAGCTGGCATTTTATTGCATTTGCCTCAGCAGCAGCACAGGTTGCTCTGGGTTGGGAGAGGGGCTAGTGGGGTGGCTCTCCCTTCAAAACCTGTAACGTTGCAGCAGCTTCCTTGACCACATTTGCATTGCTGTGACTGCAGAGTTGTTCGAGGGTTTCTTTAATCTTGTCCTCTTCTATTTCTTGTCTCAGATCACCTGAATGGGAGATTAAATGCTGACTTTTAGTAACATGCCATGGCATAATGGCTCCTGACAGTTGTTGCAACATACAGATTTGGAGCATTTGCTGTGTAAAATGACCTGCTTTACAGTAGACTAGTTCAGTTGGAAGGGATTTTCGAAGATCATCTAGTCCAACTGCCTAAACTCTTGAGGGCTAACTGAAAGTTAAAGCATATTATTTAGGGCCTTATCCAAACACCTCTTGAACACTGACAGACCTGGGGCATCAACCATCTCTGTGGGCAGCCTGTTCCAGCATTTCGCCACCCTCACTGTACGAATTTTTCCCTAATATTACTTAAATGTGTTTTTCTCGATAGGTATTCTTTAACCCTTTGAAAATGTTGAACAGGTTAAGACTTTTTTCTTCTCCATTTGTCTTCCAAGAACTGATTGAACAAAAGAAAAGTACTTTGAAAATATAATATAGGCTGTGTGTGCTCCAGCTTTTTTGCCTGTATGCCTTGTTAGCCTTTCATGAAGTACACCTCTGGCAGAAGTCTTACAGATAGATTTGTTGTGTGAATACTGCACAGTTGCACTGAAGGATGTAAGTGCTTAGCCCTGTGAGATACCTGTGACTACAAGGGGAAAAAGTGGAGTGCACAGCAAAATCCAGCTTGCCTGCCAATAAAGGGCAGCTCCAGGATTTGAAAAGCAGCTCTCTTGTCTTTGCCTAAGCACAGTCATTGCTTTTGGTAACCATTGTTTATGTATAAAGACATGGTGAGTTGTTGTGTGAGGCCACACTGTGCTTACAGGAGCAGTCTGATCTTGCAGGAAGAATTTTAAATCCTCCCTAGCCACAGAGAGAGAGAAACTGAAATCAGATCCTTCAGACATTTTACTAAAAGTTGCTATGCATTTAATCCAGCACTGTTAAAGATGCTGTTTTATCTCAGCTCTGGTTTGCCCAAAGCATAGGCAGAACAAATGTGTGCTTGCCTGTGTAAGATGATGCAGACAGGTTATTTCTTTGAGCACAAAAATGCTATGGTATAGGCAAAGCCTGGGACTGCCAGACAATTGTATGTGGTGAGTTTGGACAAAGATGCTTATATTTTAAGGCTCTGATTTTGCTTTTCAGGACTTGATTATGCCACTGACTGTCACTGGAAATAAAGATTTTTTTTAATTTACTTAGCTAATGGTTTAAGCTACTTTTCCTGAAGAAAACACATGAGTGGGATTTTTACTGATAAGTAAAGAATGAACCTCTTTAATCTTTACTGTTCACTGGCTGCAGCATCACAAGTGGTACGTTTCAGTGACATAAAATGCATGTTTTCATCACAAACATCCATCCTTTCATCACAGACTACTTAAAATGAGGTTACCTGAATTAAGAAGACTGCACAAAAGACCCATTGAATTATATTTAACCTCAGGAGTTGTATTATCATCTTGTAGAAGTCTGTGTAAGCTTTGTACTAGCTGTGATTCCTTAAAGGATGCTTCAAGGGTATCTGAAAAAAAAGTAAACAAATACCTGAGCTTTTATGTAAAAAGAGGGTGGAAAGAAGGTTACAAAGAGTGAACATGCTTTTCTCTTTTAAATAAAATTCCTGACTGGCTTCATTTAAAATGAGTTACTTATACAAGGATGACTTGAGCATCTTGTCTATACTGGGGGTTTTCTGTATGATTTCCTATAGAGTGTTTTTTTCAGTAGCCTCATTCTGTAAGATGGAACCCTCTATAACATACACACTACAAAATAAACCCATAATAGATTAAAGTATTAATGATCAGAGCTAGGTCATTTAAATGAGTTGCACACATGAGTGTGAAAGGCTTAATTGTGGGCTAAGCATGAAAATGGGCTCTTCCCTGTCTTGCTTTCTTGTTGATATAAAAAAAAATCCAAACTTAAAGTTGACTTGCAGTTTCTTTTGATGTGTGTAAATTTGTGGTGGCTGTTTTTATTGTAATAAATTGAGATTGACTGATCATATTTAAAAATCCATACAGGACAAACCTGAAAAGAAGTTGTACTCTATCTCTGAAAATCTAGCTCACTAGAAGTAGTTACAGCATTTATTCTTATCTGTTTCATTTGCATGTTCCATAAGGTCCTTTTTTCTATGCTTTTTTTTTTTTTACTTCATTCAAGTGGCTGTCTTCTGAATGTTATTTCCTCTATTTACAGTCGTCACTGACCATTCAAGTCCATAGCTTGCCCCTGTCTAATTCTGTCTACATTTAAACCTTTTCTCGTCATTTTCTCTAGCCCTCATCATTATTTCCATTTTGTGTTTCTGTAGGTTTCTAGGGTCGTACAGCACTCAGCAGACTGTGCCTGTCCACACAACCTGATTATTTTACTTGGCCAAAAAAACAGGCAATTCCTGAATTCTGGGGGTCTTGTTTTCTGGATGGGTCACTTCCTTTATTTGGTGATTAAGAGCTAAATCTAGACCATAATGCTTTTTCTTGTACATGAAATTAACAGCATGAGTATTTCTTTTCTTGTACATGAAATTAACAGCATGAGTATTTCTTTTCTTGCATATGAAATTAACAGCATGAGTGTTTCTTAACTGTGCAAGATCTTCATATTAATAAACACTTTTAGGTGAAAAATACCTAGATCAATAGCAGATGCTATCGCCAAGGCATTCAGAGCTTCATTCTGCAGGGCAGCATGTTCACTTGTAGTCATGGAAACCAGAAGTTTTACTCCTTGTGCCTCCTGCACTGCTTTGACCACTTCCTGTTAAAGCAAAGGTAAAATATCACAGATTGAAATCTGAGCTATGAATGAAGTAGAATGAAAAGGGAAATGAGATTGCACTCTCTTCAGTCTCTGAATAGATGGAAATGATTTGCATGCTGCAATACAAGCTGATGGTATTTGCAATGAATGTATCCTGGGACTAGAGAACTCTTTTTGGCACTAGTCATATGTGTCTGCTTAAGGCTGGTCTAATTTACTTGGAATATTGGTACTTACAATTATGTGTATAAGGTGTTTGTGCAGGTGTATATGTGGTCTCTTAAGAATTTTAGTTTGAACTTTGATTTTTCATTTAAGTCTTCAAACCAGCAAAGGTTTGGTTTTACTCTGTCAAAGCCTTTGCAGATAGTATCTACTCCATCGAAACTTCAGAGTAAAGCACATTTGGGATTTCTGTGTATAATGGCATGATTTGCAAAAAACAGAAGCCTGTTCTAATATAATATGCCGGCAGATCCAGATCACACTGGATTCATCCATCAGTAGGTAGATAAGTGAGCTCTTCGGAACTCCTGAGAGATTGGCATGCAGGATAGGTCTGGGTTATCTTTTATCATTTTAATTTTATGATTGAAACTAATTTGTTTATGGAAATAGAAAAGCTTTACCTGCCTAGCATTTGTCAAGCCTTAAGCGGGGTAAAAGTCAACAAGTGACAGTAGGTAAGTCAACAAGTGACAGTAGGTTGCTTGTTTCAGTGTGATACCTAGTTAGCACTGCTTTCCTACTCCCCTCTCTTCAATCAGTACTGAGGCAGACTAGAGGCATTTTACCAAAACTTTCCTGTTTTTAATTATATAGCTGTACATACAGTTTAACATTTAACCCCTAGCTATATGGGCAAGCTTTAAAAATATAGGAGACCAGTAAGGTTGAAACATCAGACCAATTACTCGTACTTGGGATCTGTTGTGACGCAAGATTGATGCTAGCAGCCGATTTGCTTCTCCACGAACGCCGGCATGGTCCTTAACATCACACCACTGCACAAGTCTGTTGAGCAGCATGGGATCTTGGCCCAAGATTTCAGCCGCATCAGCTGAAAAGAAAAGCATCATCGGGAGACATTTAAAATCTTAGTCTTTGTCACTGAAGTGTGAATGTAAAGGCAACAAAGGATTTGTGCCACTACAGGAAACTAATCCCCAAACTCTTCAATAGCAAAAGAAACTACTTGCGCAGAAGATGCAGTCTTGGTACTGCTCTGGTCTAACGCAGGATTCTGTGCAAGTCTTGCTGTAGTTTAATAATGCACTTTTAAAGTGTTATGGCTCAAAAGTGACTAGGTGGCAGAAAATGATTTCCAAAGCAAAGGAAAATGTAGATTTGAAGGTGCTGAGAACTGTGAAATATACTTTTAAAATCAGATAAGCAGGGGGTGAGCTCAGAAAATCCTGTTCATTTTGAAGCAGATTCAGAAAGGTGAAAGTGTTGGGAGAAGTCTCCAGGGTTTTCAGAAGCTGAGAAACTTGTTTCTTGGAGCTTTCCCGAGGCAAACAAGGCTTGAGGAAGAATTAAAGTTAATGCATCTAGAACAAAAGAAATACGTTTGGCCAATAATACTATCACCGTGCTCCGGTTTCTTTACCTGTCCCTTTCTGTGTTTTTTTTTTTTTTTTTTTAACCTGTCCCTTTCTGTGTGTATTGTATTTGTTTTGGGATATTCTGGAAGGGATTAAGCAAGAGTGTGCAGGAGGTCAATGTCAACAAACCACGTGACTACTCTGGGTATTTTGCAGAAATTGAAAGTCAAACTATACTTTTTCTGTTTTCGGGAGATAGATGAAGAAGGATAGACACTTCCTTGGTTTCTGTTGAGTACCCAGCAGAACAATCCACAGGTCAAAATGCTGTAACGATGTGGGAGCTTCTAGCCTAATTGAACGTGTTTGTTTTGAGGTAAGTTGCATGTTGCACAGTAACCTCCTCTGACAGAAAGGCTTTGTTTCTAGGTCAGATGTCACATGTTAGTCTGAGAAGATCATGGTAATCCAGTTTAGTCTAGAAAGCTGACGGAGGTAAGAGGGTGGCAAATGGAACCAGTTCAAGGGGTTTGCTCAAAAAGGGATCTTGACCCAGTTCGCCAGGGACTTCCTGATGTCTGCCAGCTCTTTGAGACAAAGACCAGTTAGCCTTCGTTAACTGGAACAGAAGGAACTCTTAGCTTATAAAATGCCAAACTTCAATTGTGCATATGACTGAACTTTAATTTGAGCTGAAGGTCCTTTGGCCGTGTAGTGAGGTGCACAAATTCTGTTGCTGTTCTGAAGCAAAGAAGTGAAAAAACATTGCTAACGCTTTAGTGTAATGAAGCTGACAGAGCTAAGTGCAGTTTTCTATAGTTAGAAAGAAACTTTCCTTTTCTATTCTACTTTATAGGTGTCAGCATGCCCAGTGATTGTCAGAGTAATGAATTTACACTAGATAATGCAATTAACTAATATAAGTAGCTAATTTAGTGTGGACTTGTTAGTAGATGTGTATTCACAAGCATTTCAGGCTGAGTTAATTAAGGACAATGTTAGCTCATGGGTAAACAATAGAAAGCAATTAAAGGTGGGAGAAATGTGTGCTCGTAGGCATAAATGGGTAAACATTGAATAATCTTCTAAATCTTTTTCTACTCAGCACTTTGACACCTGTGTTGTTTCAGATTCAGAAGTTGTACCATTTTGTGCCAAATTTTGACTTCATATCAGGGCCAAAAAATAGCCTTGAGTGTGGAAAAAGAAAGGATTTGTTAATATAGATCTATGTTATTCTAATGTCTCAATTTTAAAAGATAAATGGTCTCTCACAATCCAGAAATCCAGTTATCACTTCAGACAAATAACATTTTAATGACCTCCTTCAAAGCATGAGAGGAAGAAGAGGCTAAGTTTCTGTGTATCTTGCAATGTCTGTTTCCGACCATGGTGAAATATAAGTGGAAACAGCATTTTACTGGACTGGAATTGGTGCAAACCAATGAGTGCTAGGTCTGAATTTGCTGCATGTTCATTTGAAAATTGATGCAAGTAGCTGCCAAATCAGAGTGTGGAGCGTGCAGTGATGTAAATGAATGCAACGTGAAGTACAGAGGAGCATGCTTGTTTCTGCTCTTTCATATTGTACTGAATTTGTGGTTGTAACTGTTCTGTGCCAGATGTCAGTTCCCATTGCAAAATGGCTACAACTTTTCTGATTCTGTTTTTGACTTCTTATTCCTGCACATCAGGATGGTCTATAGTGATCAGTATGCTAGAGCAGCTGCTTTAGTG
Organism: Anser brachyrhynchus; assembly: GCF_964034855.1. NCBI lineage: Eukaryota > Metazoa > Chordata > Aves > Anseriformes > Anatidae > Anser > Anser brachyrhynchus. The sequence continues at coordinate 12,511,648 of NC_137700.1, forward strand.
ATTTGAGACAACTAGGGCACTTTTATCATAAAAACCCACAGCAACTTGTTTTCATATATCATTATATTCTGCTAAGAAGCTGAATAAATCAAAGAATTGGGACATGGTACTAGATCTTAATGTAATTCCAAGGTTTTGTGCCTAAATTGTGTGCTTTGCATATAATTACATTTTGAGAAGCGTTGAGTCTCATTGCCTTTGCATGCCTGTCTCTGCAAAACTAAATGATGTGACGTGTGAAGTAGATAATCCCATATTTCAGTGCTTAAAGTAAATGCAACATTTGAGCCTTACTGGGATAAACCTGGGAACATGTATAGAGACTGTTAGTGATAGAAACTCATTTCTTCTGCCTCTCCAAACCTCAGCTCCCTTTGATCCTTTATATTGCCCAATTCGTCTATTCATTTCTTTCTTGCTATTTGGCATTATAAATCCTTGTTTTGACTCCTTTCCATCATACTCAGGCTTTGCTGATATATATCCAGTGGAAAGCATCTTTCTTTAGGCTTTTGCCATTTCTCACTGACTACTGCAGATTCTTATGTTTGATTTGCTTCTCATCTACTTCAGAGGCTGGCTAAGGGCGCGATGGGAGGGCTCGTAGCCTTGAGCAGTGGTCTCAGTTGGAACTTGTCCAGAGTGAGTGGAATTAGGTGAGCGGGATACTTAGCCTGGCCTCTACATCTGTTGTCTCGTGGGGGAAAGCAAGAAGAGGAATGTATAGCTGACATCAGGAAACATTAGCGATTCCCTACCTTGACCATCTGCTAGCATCCGTAGTGTTCCCAGAAGTTTAAACTGCACAGGAGGCATCTCTGACCTTAGAAGCGCCTGAATCCGTTCTGCCACACCTTCCTCCAGCATTTGAACCTTGTTAACAACTAGAAAACGGAACCAGTGGGGGAAAAAAAAGGGACTTTAATGTGAAGCTCACTAACTGTACAAGCATCTGAAGGTATAGATAGGATATAATTGTTGTTCTGAATTTTGTGTTCCATTACGCTCTTAGCAAACGGGTTCAACTCATTGGAGTACTTGGATAAAATCAGGACAACCCAACCAGTTAGGTTTATCTTTTGAACTAAAAGTTTTTTAGGCATTGCTGTTAGAATATTTTGGGTACTTCTGATCTCATCCCTGTCTAGAATACAGTATATAACAGGATAAACACATCGTTGTTGTTTCCCTTAGCTTTTCTAGTTGTTACAGATTATTCACCTACTCACCCACCCATATGAGCAAGGTTTTCCTGTACTTGCTCATCTTGAACTGGGTGGCAGAAATGACTCAACCTTATTTTTTGAGAATGACAGTTTTTGTATTTGAGCTCACTGATCCTCTGTTGTTCACACCTTTGTTTCTGTGCCTTCCTCTCCTAAATCTTGCATCTTTGATACAGTCATTAGTGCAGTAATCCCTGGTAATAATCAGACAGTTGTCTGGAAGGGGTCCTAATGCTGCTTAACTGTGCTACCAAAAGCTGCTTCCTCCAGAGCAATTTTCCTCCACTCTTCTGCATGCCTTTTTGGAGGGGTGGATGACGGTGAAATTAGGAAGATGTCTGTTCTGACCTTCTGTTGGGCAAATTGAGAAGCAGGCACTTTTAAATAACTTGTTCTTAATGTGCTTGTTTTTCAGTGGTAGATCGACTATAGTCACTAAAGCATAATAATTTTATTTCTTTTACAGTTTTAGAATCACTATTTGAATTAACTCAAGACTTTCCCTGTGCACATTTGCAAATGTTGGTCTTTATTTAATTCATTTCTCTTTTGTGATTTGCTTGGATTTGCACTCAGGCATTTATTTTTTTTCCAGGTAGCAGGCTGCAAATTGTTAAAAGTGATGGAGGTTGTGTATTGATGAAAATGATGTATTCTTGTGAAGGAGTGTTTTATAGCTTCATTTTTATTTTTTTTTTGGGGTGAGGAAAAGCAGTTTAGGAATAGTATTTTGAAACCTAAGTTATGCATTGCCCAATTACAGCTAATTTAAATAATGCCTATTCTGTTTTGCTTGCTTTATTATTAAATACTTCTAATTTACACTAATTTAATTGATCTTTTATGTTTACACAGACTTCATTAGTTGTGTCCGCAGGTTTTATTTTTTGTTTTTCTCCTAGTTTGACACCTTGTTGAAATTCTGTGGAAGAAACATACAATTGGAAAGGTTGAAGAGGTTTTGTGATAGACATTGAGCAGAACAGATAACAAAAAAGAGGCTCCTTAGTGATCCATTGGTATTTTATAGTTCAGAAGTGAGCCTGTTAAATTACAGCTGCAGAGATCATTACGTTCTACCAGTACTATATGTATCAGGCAGTGATATAGGAGCAAAGTTGTAGGTTACATTCATGTTCTTCTGGAGTTTTAGATTTATGATCTTTGCAAGATGAGCTGTGTTCATTGCTCTGTTAAGAAACTGCAAAGGATAGGCTTAGCACTGTAAATACATGTGTAGATATATGCACATACAGCCAAGCTGCTTTTCATTATCTTTTAAAAGCTCTGTTAAGTTGTAAGTGATGTAAGGCAGCTTGCATGCATAGAAATCTCTGCATACACTACTAGCACCGAAAAGCAATTGCACCGGCCTCTATCTACTAATATGAACAGCGGTAGAAAACCTCTTTACAGAGAAATACAGAAGTGGTGAGAGGTTAATCATGTGGAATATGTTTATTAAAACACTGAATAGACAGATGTGGCTGACTCTTATGGTGCAGAGATTGTGGCAATACTATAGGCAAAACTAAGTCACCTGAGAGTATATAAAAACAAGCTGAAATTGAATAAGTGAAGTTTTGAAGAGAGCTATCTGAGGGAAGAAGCAAGGACTTCAAACACCTGGTACAAGGTGTATCAGGATTTAAAAGGAAGCAGTGGAAGCAAAGTAGTAAGTTGTCGTGTGGGGCTCTTGTTTATTCAAAGTAATGACTATATGTAGAACTGTTTACTAAAATAGGCCTGCTGGCTAGCTTACATAGAAAATTCAGCAAACAGCTCCAAGTTTTTCTTTTCAGAAAAGTGTCATCATGCTCCTCTGAAGAGTGCTATACCACAGTGTAAGGACTGTGGTGCTGTTCTGTTAAGCCTCCAGTAAAACATTTTTGGTCTGAATTATGTTTTTGAGTGGAAGCAATAGCACAAAATTTTCTGATATGGATTTACTGAAGATCACTAGTAAAATGTTCAAAGTGTTGTACAGGCCAAATTTATAATGAATATTGGCTTTACAGAAGAACAAATTTATTAAAATAATAATTTAAAAAAATCTAGGAAGCGTGATGAGAGCTCCACCCAAAGCTATGTATTTTAAGCTATAAGCCTGGTTCTACATTTTTATCTTAAACTGCTGTATGCTGTTAATAGGAAATCATTTCAGCAGGTGGCAATGAGATCACAGCGTATTATATTTAGACCCTTCACGTAGCTGAAAAGTCCTGATGGATTATGCAAAAATATGTCTCTGCAGGGGGAAAAAAAGTCAATTGCCCCTCAGAATACATGGCACTGGAATTGATGACTTGGACAGAGCTGCACGTATCTCCATTAAATGATCCATCTTTACAAAGAATCACGGTAAGTCATTGGTCTTTAAACTCTGTACCTGGGATAGCAAGGTTTCGAAGTGCGCTGAGTGCAGCATGTTGTACAGAGACATCCCCACTCTCTACGTGTTTCTCCAAAAGGTCCAGAAGCTGATGTATGACTCCCACTTGTACCATTCGTATACAGTTGCCATCTAAAGAAGAGGAGAAACCAAGCAGGTGGGAGAGATGAGATGAGAAACTGATAGAACGTAGTCATGTGAATCAGGAATTCAGGGAGACCTTGCCTTGTCTGTCTCAATGTTTTGATGAGATAGAGACTATAGCTTTTGCATTTTTGCGTTGTTTTTACAGTCTTCAATTCTCTAGAGATGGAAGTGGGCATCAGCTACTTGTGAACTGATTGTGAGATGCACCCTCTAGTAAGACTTAGCTTGAGAATGCTTTCTAGAGCCAGTCACTGTCAAATTAAAATCCATATCTTCTCCATTCAAGTTCTTCCTTCACTACTGCTTTACTTTCCACTATATATATATGTGCTACTATATTACTATACACACACACACGTGATGGAATACTAGTGGCATTTTCCATTTCTCCACAGGATAGCTTTAATGCCCCATTTTGCTGTTCTACTGGTTTAAGAGACTATAGTGAGACCAGCTGTCTTAGCCAGCAATGATGAGTCTGATTACTAGTTTTCTACTGCTATTACTCCTTGTATGCCGTACAATCATTAGATTTTTCTTACCTATTCTGAGAAACACACTTTCTGAAATAAGTCTATGTTGCACTCATGAAATTTGGAAAACCTCTGTTGACCTAGAGAGTTCTTATTCATTCAAAGCTGGTAAAAGAGCTGATTTATACTTTCCAAAGAATCACCATTTTGCACAGTACATGCTCCACAATACTTTGTAAGTGCATATATGTATGTCTGTATTGTCTCCCTTTGTTTTTGAGAACTCAGTCTGCAGCGATGAGAGGACTTTTGTTATCAGAAGTTCCTTAGCTCTCCTTGATAGGAAATGAGAAGGTGCCTTCCCCTGAAGAGTTGACGGTCACTGTTACCCTCCGCATCTTTTTGAAGGAAGTGTTTTGAGGATGCCATTTGGAAAATATTTTTCTGTATTTTGTTATTCTGTGTAGTTAATCACGCTGCAAGAGAAGCATCTTCTTGACAGCGGTCAAGATTCTGTTATTACAGTGTGAATATTATTTGTTAGAAAATGGCAAAAATTGTGAATGCCGTACAGGAAGACCGCATCTTCACTTGGGGTAAAGAGCTACCTGTGAAACTATGCAGTCTTGGTTGGTGCAAATCAAGAATCTGGCCAGAAGTAGCTTTAGTTGTTTCTCGTAGTGCTAGCTACATGTCTAAGATTTTTTGTATGTATACCACTTAAATGGCCATATGTATTAATTTTAACATCTGAGCTTGTTTGAATATTATTTCTGCCCCAAAGTAGTAAAAACTCCTCTGTGTTCTCTTTTGAACCAACACTACAGTTCTTTTATCATTTTTACTGCTGTTGCATTTGAGTTAGTGGCATATTTTTCCCCCTGTATTTCTGCATATGTTAAATAAGAAAGTAAAATGTGTATAGATTGAGTGGATATTTTCAAGAGAAAACTCATTCTGTGAAATAGTTCAAATTTTACTCATGCAAGAATCTTTTGATAAGTGTTTTATGTCTACGTTCTTTAAAGGTGATCTTTTTGCTCGTGATTATTTAAACGTTCTTTTGCCTGGTCCTAATCTTTGGAGGTTAGAGTATATAAGAAAAGTTGCCTAGTCTTCTTTAGTCTTTAGGAATGATTCTCTGAGAATAGACTGTTTTGGCCTGAGAAAATTCTACCAGCAAAATACTTTGATCTTCATATAGACTAAACTTAAATGAACTTAATTTCCCTCCTCCCCCACCTTTCACACCGAAGAATGGCAGAGCATTTTTTTTATCCTCTTGTAAAGTGCAAATAGGCAGAACCCGTTAGTGGCTGCCTTACTTCAGTTGTTACAGAGCCCCAAATTGGTTCTCTCCTATGGATTTTTGCCTTGGATGGCAGCAGAACCTTGAATTTAATGGCTCATGGTTAAACTCTGCTAGGAACAGCCACTTTCATAGCTGCAAAAGCTGTCACCTTTTCACTGCCTCAGAAGTCATTTGATGCTGAGATCAGATTTCCATAGGATTTCTTTTCTTAGATTAAAGGCACAAACTGGGGCCTGAAAGGGATTATTCATTTACTCCACATGAAATATCTAATAGGGTTGTGGGGGAGATGAAGGGAGGAGAGGGAGTGACAAAGCAAGCCATTCAGCTGGCTAAGCCAGAGATAGCAAGTCTAAAGGCACGGAGGGCATTTCTGTGGCCTTCGTGGGCAGCCATGCACAAAGGCTGCTTCAGAGCTAGGTAAGAGACAATGAAGAAAGGAAGGCTAGAAAGGATGTGGGGGGAGGTGGGGAGAAATGCATGTGATACTGTCACATTGTTTTTCTGAAGTAAGCTGTCTCTAACTATTCAGAGAGATCTCAGGGAATCCTTATTGATAATTAAGTTGATGGAGAAAGTTAGGAATTGTTCAAAAAAAAAGCTCCTTTTTGTTAATTAAGCTTGAACTTAGTACAGCAACTATCAATGAGAAAGGAATGGACAGAAAACAGAGTTTCTTCTGCTGACCGAGTCAGCACAGCATATCTCCCAGGAGTCTCTTTATAAGAGTCTCTCTGCGTTTCTCTCTGCATAGTATTAAGGCTCGTTGCTCTCTAAATAGGAAAGTGTGAAAGATAAAAATGGCTTATCTTGAGCTTCCTTTTTTTCCCCTGATGTCTGAGTAATCCCCTCCCCACTTCCCAAAAGTGACTTAGAGTCTGAAACAACATTGTATATTTCTAAGAAACATTTGCCATTAAACAGTTCCAGAGTCTCACCTGTGATAGTGATTTAGGCAAAACAAAGTATGAATGCTTGCACCCCTGATCAGCCCATTTTTTACAATTGTTCCTCAAATTATTTCAATATCCTTCGTCTCTGTTACTTAAAGTATGCAAGTTTCTAGTTTGCAGAAAAACAAGGTTATATTTTCAGAGGCATGAAGCAATGAAATCTAATAGTGTTGTTCTTCACTCACAAACTGGCTTTCTAGCTTTGATGGGTAGAGAAAAAGCAGCCTTACCATTACTTTTGTAAAATTAGCAAAAGCCAACGTTCGTGACTCTGTCGCTGCATACGTTTGGATATGAGGCAGTTATTAGCATTCTGGGAGATAATGCCATGTCCCTTAGCAAAATAAATAAATAAATAATTCTTCATGGGTTTATCTAAGGCATGATAAATAGAGAATGTTAAAAGTGCATCTCATGTCTGTTCATAGTTACCCCCAAAGTGAAATACTCTGTTTGCCTTTGTAGGGGACCAGAGAGGAAATATGAATCAATAATGACTTGAAGGTTGTTGCCATAGTTAATAATTTAAAATCTTTAAATTGATGATGACGTTGGGATTTGGTGGGTACAGTACAATGTAAGTGTCCAGTTCTTGAAGTTTATTTTTAATCTGTATTGCCCAAAATGCAATATAAACAAGGCCACCTAAACTTAGGTGTCATTAGAAGTCTTCAGCCTTTTTGTAGTGTTGCTCAAATCAGCTTAAAGACTTAGAGGAAAATCTGCGTCAGCAATGTGTGTAGCCTGGAATGATGATGTTTTTCCTGCCATGTAAATGCACAATCTACATTACAAGGAAATTCTTACGTTTCACTTGTTAATCCAAATGCTTCAAGTATGTAAGTAGGCTTGGAGTAGTGAATGAGGAAAGAGGGGTGGCACAACACCATGAGAACTTTTTAATCTGATGATTAGCTTTAAATTTAAAGCAGATTCTGGGCTCAGCTTTGAAAGTAAAGTGTTAGAAGCTGGGTGTGTCTGGCACAACCGTGGGCACGACTACAGAGGCCTTGAGGTTCTTGTACCTGCACTTGTGTTCTGCACAGAAGCAGTCACATTGTTACTAGATTGCTGGAGGTAGCACGTGCATGATGCTTGAAGGGGAACATTGCAACATGAGCACCAAGCTCCTATAAACACTGAAAAAATACGATGTCTGAGAATTCCCTTAAGGATTATGAAACAGGTTGCAGATGTGTCCCTTTTAAGGAAATGGAAGCAACCAAGCAGATGACAACTCTTCTTCCAAGGGGACTTCTTGACATTTCTGTATGTATCTGGACTGTCAATATTTCTTTATTTTACCTCCAAGAAGCAGAGAGACAATGAGATCTGATGCAGCCTTCACAATGCACGTATCTTCAGCTTGTGAATTGCCCTGAAGCCTCAGTAGGATGTCAGACAGCACCTCTTGCACACCTGCTTCCACCAACTGAACTTTTAGAGCATCTGTAAAGAACACAAAAGCACACTAGAAGTTTCTTGGGTCATATTTGAAGAGTTTCAAGCCAGGAAGCTAAATCTTTGAATTTAGGTCACTCTCTTTCCAGGTGTGATCATTTTTTTGTTTTATTGGACATCCTGGTGCTAGGATGAAACCACAGGCAGGATGAGCAAAGCCAGTTACGAGTTTTCATCAGGTATCTAGATATTCTAGATGGATTCTTGTCAGTGCTTGTTACACTGCTGCTTCGAGTAGATACCTTCTGTATTTGGTTGTCGATTTTTTAATACAAAAAGAAAAGACTTCAATCTTTTTTTTTACTCTGGTATTCTGTTGCAAAGTCATATTCTACCAAAATAGAGTGGAAGGCTATTCTCTCCTGCCTGGCTTTGCTGTCTCACCTATTAAGCTTCCAAGCCTTAATCAGGCTGGGATTTCATATGTTCTTGTGGTTTATTTCCATTGAAGGGATTACTAATTTCCATCAGTAGGATCCCCCAGCAAATGCAGAACCTGGAGCTTAAGCTAAGCACTCGTATTCCTTTCTCCCCTCTTTCCCTCAAGCCAAAAGGAGCCTTACCGTTTTCTGCAAGTGCTTGTAGGACCTCAAAGATGATTTCTAACCTTTCATGGTTCTCTGCTCTTCTCAGTTGTTTCACCAGCTGTTCAGCAACCTTTGTCTTGCTTAGAGCTTCCTTAGCTGTATCTGTGTATATGATAGTCAGGATTTTGAATGGTTCTGTATTTGATAAAATGTTAAAAGCGTATCTTCATATAATCAGAAGTGACTAGATGTTACTTTGATTTTGAAAGCCTTTCCTGTTTTATTTATAAATACATATATAAATATCTTATATTTATTTATCCCTTTGAACAGCACTGAGACAGCAAAACTCTATTCCATCCCTTTTATTACTCCCTGTCTTTACTACTTTCATTGTTTTAATGCTGTTTTTTTGTTTCATTCCTGTAGCCATGACTTTGTAATAGCTGTGAAATTAATCCTGGCTTAATTCCTTATAAATTACTCTTATAAATCCATCTGCAGTATGATTATTTCATTTATCAAATCGGCATCTGCCACATGCCTGTTTGCTGTAGCAGTATATTTTCTGCCTTGATTAGATTAGATAGTTCTAATCTCACTGGGATCCTAACCATCTGCAAGATGATGATAACAAAGATCAAATATTTTAAAGCTTACTGTTCTTAGACATAGAACACATTTTAATATGGTATTAAGTATTGTAAGAGATTTATAAAGGGAAGGCCTGGCTAGAAGATGGTGTGACATACCCCTTTCCTTGCCTCTCGCCCTAAAGGCAGGAGGTAATTAAATTATAGTGTAGAGACAGACCATATACAAAGCGTGGTAACTTCTTTTGTTTGATCTTATTCCTCCATCACTACTTAAGGCTTATGTAAGGTTCCGCAAATATAGTTTAAATTGATGGAGATGCCTTTGCTTGAAAATTGTGTAAATGAAAATGGAAACTGATTCATTAAGTTTTATAAATTTAATCACTAAATAGAACTTTTAACAGTATTTTTATGTACTGTATCTGACTTAGTTGAAACTATATCAGTTTACAGTAGATGAAGTTATGCCATCTATACCTTCTTCTGGATCAAAAACAGTCTGTTGAAACTTAATTATTTCAATAATTATTAAATAATAATTGCTGATGCTCCAGGACAGAGTAGTAACTTTTCCAACATGGGTGCTGTGGCCAGTTCCTTGTTATGTACCAGTAAGGGGAAATAGCAAACAAAAAGCACCTACCACAGCTGTGGGCATTCTGCATGTAAATGGAAAGGCAATGACAGTATGAAGTTGACATTTTCCTGCAAGGTACAAAAGCATTTACTTACCAAGGTCTGCAAGATTGCATAAGGCCAATAGGTCAACGTGGACAAGTGGTTCGCTCTCTGCATAATCAGTCAATATTCGGACTAGTGATGAGATTACTCCTACCTTCACCAGCTCTTCCTGAAGATCACCTGGTAATAGCATGCACAGAAGTTAAAGGTGATTAAATAGGGGCCAATTAAATCAGTAAAGAAGGTCCAACTGAGATGCTTTGCAGCAAGGTAATCTAGTTTGTTTTTACACCGTTACATTTCATACAGCATTCATATCATGGGTTCAGGCATGTGTGTGCATGGAAAATGCAGATTCAGAACAGCTCTGCTAGACCTCCTGGTTTTAATTTGACCTGAGTAATTAGGCCACTGTGAAAAATAAATAGATCAGGGCAATTGAATGAGCATATTGACTAGTAGCACACCTTTTAGTGCGAATTCTGATGGACTGCATCACTTCATAACTATCTGAAATTTGAGTGAGAAATATACACTGGCTTATTTCTCTTGGGGAGCAGGAACCTGAGCTGTATTATCCCATGGCTTCTTTCTGCCTAAAGGGCAGGGATATGTAAGAGACTCGAACCTATGATAAGGCACAGTCTAGTGATGACTCAGCTTTTGGGGATCACCAGTATTCTGAACTGTCCACATACCTGTTCTTTGCATGTTGGTAATGATTATTTTTTGAAGAGAAAAAAAAACACCACCTTTGTGAAACAAGATGCTTTACAATACCCAGGCTGTTATAAGATAATACTGAGAAAGTGGGGCGGCTTTAAAGTTGATCTAGGAGTATCTTTTTTTTTTTTTAATTGCTCTGAATGTAGGGAACCTTGGAGTGCTTGAATTCAATGTATCTTTGGCATTTTTATAGGCTGAGCAAAGTCCTCAGACAAGCATAAATCACTGTAGCTCAAGGGAAGTCAGTGAAGTACGGTAAGTTGAAATGAATTTGTTCATAGTTCTAATATATAAGTACAGTTGTCTCTGCAGAATTACTGAGAAAACGGATAACTGTTTTCTTCTTTTTGTAGTTTGGTTTGCAGTGAATGAAGGCTTAATATCTACAATGATTTTGAGAATGCCAAGAACTGAGATACGAAGTTGGTCAGTGGTGGTCGCTTACCGGTACAATGACTGCTTTCAAAAGTGTCTTGCTGAGAGCCAGACTGCAACTCAGGTGGCAGCATGTATGACAGTTACCAGGAAAAGCATCTGGGTGCCATTGTAGGATATGGAATTGTAATTCAATCAGGGAATCACTGATCTAATTTGCAGGGGGGCAGTAGAATCTATACCAGATACAGATTTTTTGCCTATCATGCTTGGATTTCATAGCAACAATGCAGGGAGGCAAACCCATGGTTTTCTAGACAAATCTACATGGGTTCACACTAGAAAAATAAGAGAACGTAGATTGATAGTAGATACTGGGTGAAAAGCTACATATTAACTCCAGGATGCCATAAATACTTTGGTCAGTCTGGGAATTAAGGATTAAAAAAAAATAATAATCTGTTGAGGCAATTAAGTGAAATGGGCATAATTTTTGAGACCAGCAGGCAAGCTGGTATACTGGCTTTATGGAAATGTTTGGAGCACAGAGATCTTCTATATGCAAAGAATGGTCTTTAATGAAGAACTAGATAATATCTGTCTTTTTTAAGTGTTTTTTCCTGACACACTTAAAAAAAACAAAGCTGTTGCTTTATAAATACTTGGGAGAAGTCAAAGCCCTTTGGGATTTGGCCCCAAGGTAGTTCTGCTAAGCTGTTTAAGGTATATATGAAGCTTTGCTACTCTTTGGTTGAAGACCGAAAGTATTCAGCCTCTGGTCTGACGAAGTTGTATCACCTTGAAGTCAAAAATATAGGGGGAAACTCAGTTTAGGATGTGTTTGGGATGCGTTCAGACTGGCATCTGTGAGCTGTGTATACTGTATGACTAACAGGAGCTTGAAGTGCATAGTGTGCTCAGGTCTCATGGAATAAAATGTAGCCTATAATTCATAATAACGCCTTCTAAAATAATGTCTTGCACAAAAAAAAAATGAGTTCTTTTAAGTAGATACTTACGGTTATCATAACAGATACGGCCAATAGCCCGCCCAGCATGAAGCAGCATTTCTTGGTCTGTGCTTTCCAGCAAAGGTATCAAAGTCAGAACCAAATCTGCTTCAATACACGGCTTTTTCATTTCATCTGCATAGGTAAAGGAGAGGGACTGTTGTGTCTTTTGTCATGTTAAAATAAAATGATTGCAATTGCAAGACCAATAACTGGTAGCCATGAAACAAAACTAAGCAGTGGAAACACAGCTAAGGTGCTGTAATATGCCTTGTAGTAACGCTGTATATACTGAAGTGCAACATACCATTCCTGGCTATCTCTGAAAGCACCTGGGCTGCTTTCACTGCACATCGTGGGTTGCCTTTCAGGATTTTTGCCAAAGTTAGGAAGATCCCACTCTCTCTGAGTAGGCTGAAGGATCTCTGCTCTGTAATGACAGGAATGTTAACAACACCTGCAATAGGTTTGCAACTGTTTATTTACATGGTACTTTGTTTCCTAGAGTTCTGAGTGGCTGTCTTTGGGATCCAAGTTGCTGACTTAACAGGGTACTTAAGTCCGTCTCAATCTAAATATACGTGAATGCTCATCTGCTTAAATTGCAGCGAGTGTCTATCCAGCTGATTATTCTGCTTCATGCTGAATTGAAGCACAGGTGGCAAAGCAAAGAGGAAAACATTTTCATCTCTGACTATAAAAAGATACTTGCGTAAGGCATGGGAAGTTGCGGATTAAGATGCTATTCCTGATGTATTGCCTAGCCATTAATTTTGTAGGTAGGCACAATATCTTTTATTAGACCAGCAATTGGAACAGTCCATTCTCTCAGACTTTTTACATTAAAAGCACGTGTAATTGTCCTTAAAGTAGTAAGTCACCATCTGCCAGGGCATTCAAATAAATGCAGGTTTATGTGATCTCAGGAGAACACGCAGAGACCTTAGAGAAAGACTTTCTCATAAGGAGATTAGGAACTACTTTTAAAATTCCTGTCTGGCTGGTGGATGTCTTAGCTCAGACCCTAGACAATTAAAATAAAACTAAAAGTCTGTTTCCTTGTCAGTATCTGTGTGTGAGACTATTTACTGTAAGGCTGCACATTTTACTGTCATGAAATGACTGATTGACTTTCTTGGTATAAGAATTAGAATATCTCTGATACTGTAGGTAACAAAGGGAATAACCAACCAGAGGATCCCATCTAACCTGTTTCTCTTTCAAAGCAGACATCTTTATTTCCTAGGTCAAAGTGACATTCTTCTATTTAGAAATGGGCCAAGTTGTATTATTGTAGAAAACCTACAATAAACAGTAATTCATTGTATAAAACTCCAGTGCTAGCCATTTCTGTACACATTATTTTGCTTTGACTACTACTACCCATACAATGTGTCTGTGTTATGCAACCCAGACACACCGATGCAGTTTTGAGATGTAGATCATTCCATTAATTTGCTTTTGTCTGGCTATCCCCTGGAGACCATTGAATTTTCTATTCACCTATTGATTTTTCTGTGTTTAAAAGGTAAAGGGTGCTTGAGTATATGTTTTCTAGATACATAGTTTCTTCTTATGTGGTTACATAAACCAGTTCTATAATGCGGAAATGTCATTACAGCATCATTCCACAGCAATTTGGTAAAAGGTTAATAACAAGCTTTCTTAGAGCTAAGCCTTTATAAGAATTCAGACTAATATTTGCAAAAGGGAGATTGTGTTCTGGCTTTGTATGTGAAAGATGACATAACTGTAACTGTCAAGATGTATAGCATGGTATCTTCTCTACTTTATTTAGTACTAAAACAAAGACTCATTTGGTATAGGCAGATTTCCTCAGAACATTGCTGACGTACTTAATTGCTGAAGCTGGATGCTGTGCTCTTCCTGGCCTGGAACACTGAGTGCATCTGCAGTGATGTCTGTTTGCATAAAAAATATGCTGAATACTATTGCAAGCATTTGTCGTAACTACAAGTGTGGTCTTGTAAGCTATTTGCAAACAAGTAGTATGTATGGCTTGTTTAGAGCTCTAGATCTCTAGTAAAGAGCAGTCCTTGGACACCACTGAAGACCTCTCTGAGTCCAGATCAGGAAGTCTGGTTAATGAGGAAAGACTGACAATTCGTGAAAGCGTGTGAAAAATCAGATCTTGTGATCTGAAACCTCTTAAATGGTTAGAGCCATGATTGCCTTATTCTTCAGATTTTTGTAACTCTTATTTTCTGTGGGCTCAAAGGGGTTTGTTCAGATGTCATGTGTGAAGCACGCTGCTGTACCAGCACGGCCAGATCACTATGGCCGCTGAAGGAGGGAGAGCTACCGCGCAAGAAAAATAGGCTCCCTCAGTGAAGAATAAACAGTTCTCAATTAACAAGTAATCGGCTCTTGACAGGCCTGATTGCTGTCCCCTCAGATACTTAGTTTGCCTCTGCAAATAAGATGTCTGTGAGAAATTGAAAGGGCTTTTGGGCAGAATAGGTTGGCAACATCTGTTTGTACAGCCCTGGGAAACAGCACTAGTAGAGAGGTGATGATGTGTTAGAGTGGAAAGCATGATGAGGTAAGAAGAGTATAAACAGTTGTTGAGATGAGACTGGTGTTAACAGGATGGTCAAATAGAATAAAATCGGTAAATACCTAGGAACTTCTTTTTTGCTCTAATTTATTGGATTATTTGAATTGGTATTTGAATAAATCATTGGTATTTCAGATAACATTTCAGGAACTTTAGTCTTTGTGCTTATTCGTATGAAAATTACTTCTAGAAGTCATTTTTGGTCGTCTACATAATGATTACTGTGCTATATTGTAGAATAACTAGATATAAACTTAAATATATTCAGTAACAAATTCACTGCATTTTAAGCCCATTACAGCTTTTTATATGACACAAATAATGGATTTTCTTGTTTAAGATGCCTGTTGTACCATTGAGATTAGTAATTTGAGTGATTAGAGTGATTTAATATTTTTCTTCCAGATCTATTACTTACAAATGTACCTTAATTGCTAATTAATCCTTGAAATGAGTTCTAGAGGTTAATGTGGTCCATACCTATATCTGAGCTAAGTGTTTCACAGTAATCAGTTTTTTTTTTTTTAACCTATGTTCTGGTAGGGTCACTCCACTTTTAATCGTAGGAGTTTGTAATAAGTAGAATATTAAATTTGGAATTTCTTTGTAGCTTGAGGTGTTTTAGGGATCAGTAACTTTATCTGGTCACAGGTAGGTTTGAGAGTAGGCAGAAGGAAAGGAAAATCATGAAACAGGTTGGGGAGATCTATAGCTTCAGCAGCAGCCTCTTCTAATACAGGTTATCACACTAGATGAAGAGCTCTAGTGAATACTTCCACATTGTGTAAACAGTTAAAAAGTGATCAAGAGTGATACTTAGCTATCTTCAGTAAGAGCCAGGAGAATCCCATTTAGACTTTCAAGGATCTGGTCTTCAGCTTCTGTGTCATCTCCACAGAGCCCCAGGTACTCCAGGTGCTGACTCAGGGTTTCTAAACAGAAAGGGATGGGAAACTGTTGAGCCAGTATAAAAATAATACTTTTTTTTTTTCTTTTCTGTGGCTTCAGCTGACTATAAGCTCATCTTCTGAATTATTCAGGTCTAAATGTGCTCATTAAATAACTCATTTCACCCAAAAGCATGTGGCAAAACTTTGGTCTACTTCTCATACAGCACATAGCTCTTGTGCAGGCATAAACAGCAAAGAGAAACTATCTGGAAAAATAAATTAACATATAGTAACTGTGGTAGAGTTTGAGGGGGGAGGAGAGAAATAGAGAACTCAAGTCAAATCTGTCATTTCAAAGTGTCTTTTTATAAAAATAATAGCACTTGCAGTTCAACTAGCTGTATATCTACTCACTGATAGTGGGCAGTAGCAGGCATTAAAAGAATGCAAGAGCAAAGCAGATAAAGTAACGTACTTGTCCATTTGTTACTGGCAACCTTGGGCTTTAAAAACAAATCTACTATTTACGTCAGTGCGTTTAATATATTTTTATGGCCTTTTCTTCCATGAATTTGAAGATATTTTTTTTTTCTGTTGCTTTTAATTGAGTCTCTAAGCACTCTGTAACTATTTTGTAACTATTCGGTTATTTCCATAAGATTGCTGATGAATATATTGAATGACACAGGTTCCAGAAAAGGTAACCTCTAATAACTGCGGCTTTCTATTATGAAAGCAGTCTTTATTCTGCCCTTCAGGCTTCACCAGATAACCTCTCACATCCAAAGATAGCTTCAATGATAACCTTATTGAAAGGTTTGTAGAAAACAAAAGGCATGGTTAACAGCATCTTCTTCATTCACCTTCTTGCCAGATCCTTAAAAAAGTTTAGAGAGAGATTGAGCAACTGTCATAGAGAATCTCTCCTGTTTTATTAAAATTACTACACAAATATGTGCTTTACTGCAATCCCACAATTTACCTGTGCAGAGATCAGACTTCTGTACTTTAATTTCCTACGTTGTGTAACTGTTTTTGCCACTCTTGCTGCTTTCCAATCTATTAACTCTGCAGCTGATTTAAAGGGCATTCTGTACCTTACAGTTAATGATTTGATTATTCATTTTTTATTTTCTTATACACTCTAGGGCATAACATCCAGATCTGACAATTTGTTACCATTTGTTTTATTGATTAGCTCTAAATCAATCTTCTGCCCTTTCAGTCTGAAGATTTCTCCAACTACTTCCTGGAAACAAAAAAGGACTTAAAGTGGTTGAAATGAATGTAAGAAATTATGCTGGAAAACTGATGGCTGAAGCAGTTAATTTATGGTAGAATATAATGTAAAATGTTATCAAAACTGCAGTAAAATAGCATTTCTACTTCACAAACTATTTCACTGAAAAAGATGATTCATGAGCCTTGGCTTAGAAATCCTTCAGTAGTTGCATAGGATTAATAATTCATCATTTTTTGTTGTTTGATAGGTTCACTGTCTTCTCTCTCCCTAACGTGCCTACTAATGTAAGATAGATATATATGTTAAGTTAGAATGTGTGAATTTAGTACCTACAGGAACTGACTTCTACAGAGGAACCAGAAGTGTCTTGAGTTGTTTGGAAGAAAGGAGGAATTAAGGGGAGGGAAAGTAGAAGACTATTAAGTGTTATTGTCCTTGAGAAGAAAAAAAGTCTTTTGGCTTAATTAAAAGCAGTTATTTATGAAGAGTCACAAATTTAGATTTTTGTGCTTTAAAGATGCCATCTTCAGAAAAATGACTGCATTCATCAGGTTAAAAATCCATATGGAGAAGAAACATGAGGAAGTTGTTCCATAGTTGTTATTCTGAGTAAGAAACTGAGGCTGTAGGTATTTGATATCTCTTGGAAAGGTATTGTAATTGAAAGTAACTAGTTTGTCTTTTTATGGCCTTTTCAAAGTTGTGTGCTAAGGGCAACAGAGGCATAAAACTGATAGATCAGTGTTCCTTGTTTTTTTTTTTTTTTAAAAAAGTAGATGACTTTGGATTTGTTGCCCTTTGAAAACTCCTAGAATAGATTTACAAGGATGATTGCATATGACCTGATTAAAAACTGGGTGTTGAATGTTGATTTCCATTTATGTAAGGTTCTGCTGCTACGATTTTCTGAATGAAGGTACATGTAGGTAGAAATTTTCTTCCCTCTCCCCTCCCCCCCCCCCCCCCCCCCAAAAAAAAAAATCACCTGAGTAACCTGACAGTTGAATCAGCTTTCATCTTAAACTAGATCTAGTGGGAGTGGGTAGATAGCTACAATTGCTGATAGTGCAATATGGAATAAATTAGGAGCCCATGAGAATGATCTCCTGAACTGTATGACTTCATCCTTACAAGACCCAGAACACATTAGCATGAGAGAATGCATTTACCTTCTAGTACTTGTCTAATTAGAGCAATAATTATATTTGCAACTACATTTCTAATAGAGTTAAGATATTTAGAAAAATGAAAAGGCGTCTGAATCTCTTAAATTGGAGGAGGTTGTTTTACAAATAGCAGTGAACAGTATATGTTACTGGTCACCCATTAGGATGGGGTAGTGGTAGTTAGAAATCCAGGTGCTTTGTTATTTCTCCAGGGAACAGATTAGCAGAGAAACACCATATGCATGATGACGGACAAAGTCCTTGAAAAATAACCCATCTGGTTTGTCTATTGTGTTGTGAAAACCGTACCATAAGCAGCAGAATCACCCAGCTGACTAAAGAGCTATTTTTATATGTCTTGCAGAAGGCAGTATTTAACAGCAACAGTCTTAAAATAATAAGCCCTCAGACACTCTGAATTTTCTCATGTTGTATGTTATTTCTCAAAACTCATTTAATTTAATCAGTGTGGGACAGATTCCTCGATACTCATTGCCTTTAAGTCGATGCTTTTGCAAGTGGAGTTAGGAGGCAGATGCTGTAAGACACAGCCGTCCGGTGGAGAGGCAACAACGGCGCGCACAAAGCTCGTGATGAAAGTTGGCCAGAAAACGGCTTTTCTGTTTTGTAGAAAATTCTGGGCTGTTGACATTTCGTTTCATCCCATGCTGGAACAGAATGTCGACGCCGCGGAACTTGAGGCGAAAGAGAACAATTTGTTTCAGTTTTTGCAAATCTGCTCCTTCCCCAGCTGGCAGCCGGGGCTGGCCGGCAGCCCGGCCGGCTGGTAGCGAGCTGGGTGGAAGCCAGGCGGGCTGGCCAGCTGGTAGGCCCCGGGAGCGCCTGCCGCCTGCGTGCTGAGGAGGCCTCCAGCACAATGAATGTGTATCGGGGAATCTCTTCGTTCACTTGAATCAGCGGTTTTCATCAGAATATTGTTGATCAGCTTTAGGAGTTGGCTGTACGAATGAAATGCAGTCGAGCTCTGCTCTGGAATGCTCCAATCTTCTCACTGGTTACCTGCAGGGCCAGAACTTCTCAAGATTCAAGTACAAAAGCCCCCCTTTTTTTTTTCCCTCCAGTGAGCTGAAGGGCTAGATTAATTCACACACAAATCTGAGCATAGACTACTGAGTAGAGGTGTAGGAACCACACTTTTGCAGTGGGAATTGGCTTTTTGATCACTGAGAGCAGAAACAATAATGCAGGAAACACACTGCGTCCAGCAGATTTTATCTGGCCTCTGCCATGGGGAAGGAGCCATGAAATGTGAGCTCTTTAGATCTGCTGAAGCACTGCTGAGTCAATTCCCAACGCAATTTTTGACTAATAAAGTCCTCAAGAAGTGAGGCATCCCACACATCTTTGTATATTTTTCATTGATAACTATCCCCTAAAAATGTAATGCCTTACCTGTTTTTCTCATTTTATAGCCTTTCATGTGTGTACGAGCTATTTTCTATTTTCTAGTTTGTTTGTTTTTTTTTTCTCCCCTAGAGGAAACATAGACCCTATCCTGCAATTGTTATCCAGTATTTATCACTGTTTGGATCACAAGCAGGGTAAAGTCAGTGTGCACCAATTTGTTTCAGAGGACTTGAAACAACTTACTCCCCTTGAATGCCTGGCCTTGTGTGTCTCCTTTACAACTTTAGTAATTTCAGAAGCTAAGCTTGTTCTTCTGCTGCTTATCTTCATAATATTTTAGAAGATTCTTCTGCACACTTTGATTATTATTCAAAGCTATAAATAAATGTTTTTTTGTTGTTTTTTGTTGTTTTTCTTTTTTTCTGTAACATAAAGACATAGTGATTTTTACAGCAGAAGTCCATTTAGCTCTGTGTAATATCTCCTGGTAGTAGATGATTAAAGAAAAGTAAAAGACTATGGTACTTATCCTTTCCTTGCCATATCCTCAACTATAAGCAGTCAACTCTTCAGGGATTTTTTTAGTTGGAGTTTTCAGCTGGTTTAATTTACACTTAAATTCATTAACATCTTTATTTTAAATTCGCTTATACTTTAGCTGCCAGAATATAGACTGGTGATGAGTTACGTGAAGTAGCTCTGGGTTGAGAGAGGAAAAAAAACCACAACCTTGAAGTGGTTATTTGGCCTTCTCATGCTTTTGGTTTTCTGAAAACGCACTGTATCGCTCTGGCAGGGAGCACAAGTCTCTATGGTTAATTAAAATCACATCCTATGTAACAGCTAAGGGATAAGAGTCCATGTTGATAAACTGCTAGAGTTCTGCAGGTCAAGAGCATCCAGAAGGCACAAGAGGAGTCCTGAAGAAACTAAAATTTCAAGTTATAATGCTAGGAAATAGGTGTTGTCTTTCTAGCCATTTAATAAGAAAATGAAAAATGAAAAAATTCACTGCATTCGTAGTTATTTTTTCGTTATGTGGCTACCTGCAAAAACATGTAGCTATAAACCTCGGTTTTCTCACAGTATTTTTTGATGTTCTTTCCTGAAACAAAGTAACACCTGGTCCATGGGAGATACAAAATCTCCCATGTAACCCTACAATAACAAATGTGTCTGCATGCCAAGTAGAAGAATTAGTAGCGATGGAAGTAGGGCTTCAGGTCTCCTTCTCTAGCTATGTTGTATTATGTTTACTTGATAAGTTGGAGATGAAGAAATATGTAAGGGCTGGTAAGTGTGTTTAACAGCAAATAAAGCATATAAGGTCAAATATTCACACTTGTCCCCAAGAAAGTAAAGCAGCTCTATCATTATAACAGTTTTGCTGTAACTGAAGGAAGCAAAACCTGCTGCTTCTGACTCCAGTGGCCCTAGCAAGGAAAGGAGGGTCAAGGAGAAGAAAGATGCAATTTAATTTCAGTTTTGTTTTTTTTTTTTTTAATTTCTCCAGTGGTAAAAAGTAAAGTACCGGAAGAACAGATCCTCCATCTCTTTAGACTTTTAAATCCATGGCAAGAAGATTGTCTCATAAGGTACGTTTTTATCCATCTCTCTATGAAAAGACACACCCATGTTGGAAGATATGTTTTCTGTCTCTGTCTCTGCACGAAAGGGTGATGAGATGTAGGGGAAAAATCATTAGATTAAAAAGGAGCTGGGGAGAGAATTTGAAACCAATATCATAGGTGTAATATAATTTTGAACAACTCCCCACCTGGTTTTTTTTACTCTTGTTTGTCTGCATAAAGTATTTTAGATTACTCAGGTCCATAGCCATAAAGATTTTGCAATAGAAGTAAATCTTAAGAATTCCTTTGAGGTAGGTTTTTGTGTGGTGGTGATGTTTTATTTATTTATTTAAAGTTTCTGAATGGAAGTTACTTGAAAGAAAATGTCTGTGGATAGAAAATGACTTCTGCTTTGTAGACACAATTGCTGTAGTAAAATTAGCATAGGTTGAAGAAAAGGGGGAAGAAGTATTTTGAATTATTTTTGAGAGCATGAGACAGCATGTTAAATTGCAGTTCTCTTGATGGAATGCCCTTGGCTTAATTAAGCTGAGTTGAGTTTAAGGCATGATCATGTTTGTGTGTCAGCAGCATGGCGTTGAAAGCTAAATGTCATTTGGAATGATACCTGAGACTGCTCTAAGTTAATTGAGCCAGGGTGGTCCTATAGTTGATGGTCACGTAGGCATACATAGCCTTCACATCTTGTCCCTGCATCCCTCAGCAATCCTCTGCAAGAAGGAAAGGAGTAGGAATGGATGACTAGTATAAGTTATTCTAGAAAGCTGGAGCTCTGACATGAACTGGAAATTAAAATATATCATTCTGATCACCCCTAACAGTAAGAAATCCAGATCCTTTCCAACCAGTTTTGTTTTGTTTGTAAAGTTGACAAGCCTTGACTGAAATCTCTGAAGATACAGATTAGTTTTATTAAGTGCAAGTATTTGGGTTAAGCATATGCCTTGAATGTCTGAAAGAAGCCAATGTTTCTTTTTGATTTAAATCTGAAAAGGGACATGTTCTCCCCATTATTATTATTTTTCGTTATTTTGTTTGATATTCTTTTTACCTGGTCTGGACTATTGGTGTATATACTCAATGTTAATGGTCAAATACCTACAGTTCCTAAGAATGATTTAAAAAATACCTATTATCAAGAAATTGAAAATAAAGGAAAGTTACTATTCATATTGTCCACAAAAACTTGCCTTTGCCCGTTGCTTTTGCAGCCTTTCTGGTTTGCATTTACCAACCCTGAACTCTTTAGAGCACTGTTCATTGTCTATGATCGTGTGGTATGCACCTCTGAACATTTTACTATTCAGAAGAATGAGAGTGCAGCAGGTTTTTAAGGAGATGTTTACTGTTTAGTTTGAGCTGCAGGGTGAAAGGATGATGAAAACAGGAATTTAAGCCTGTTCAGCTAGTACTTACGTTAGTGTTCTCTATTAATTGCGAAGGATCTAAAAAAATTTTCTCTAATCCATGTCTAGAAATTCTCTAATTGTGATTGATTAGCCAGGACAGCTACAAATACATTCTTTGACTCAGCGTTATATCTGTGGTTTTTTATTTTTAAGTACTGTGGTCAAAAAACGAGTTGAAAAATAATAGGAACACCTAGCAGTAAAGTGGAAAAAGGAAATAACAAACACAAATAGGTCAGCATCTTGTGGCCATAGCTGGACACTGAGTGTTGGGTTTTTAATGCTTAAACACCAATCCCTTAGCGGAAGAGCATTGCGAGGGGATGGTAGCAGGAAGTATTGGAGGGAGTTTACTATGGTGTTGGTATGTCTACAATATGTGCGTCAGCTGGCCTTGGGCTATTCTTCAGACTCTCAGCTGTCGATAACCACCGCTCAGCATTTATTTCTGTGGGGCTTCCTATTGTTCATCTGCTGTTTGGCCTGCAGTCTGTCCAGAAAGCTTAGTTCTCCTCTGGCCTTTGGTGTCAGGCTTGTTTCCAGGCATATTCAGAGCAGATATTGGAGAACAGATGGGTGGACAGAGCACTTCTCTTCTGAGCTCAAGTTTTACTAACAACCTGACTGCCCTGAGTGGTGAAAGATAACTTCATTATGTGTCTGAGAGATTTAAAAAGAGTGTGTTGATGTGGGAACGGACTTTAATGGATTGCATTCATCATTACCACTTAAATGGAGAACCTGAGCATAGTTTTTAACTTGAGTAAAACATAAGTGAAGAACTTGAAAATGTCAACAGTTAAAGGAGAGGAAGGAATGTTGCATGATTTGGTTGGGAATTACATGGTTGAAGTATAGAATTTCACAGCACAATGACTGAAGTACAAAGCTGTAAGCCTATGGTAACACAAATTCGATATATTATTGGTGAGAAAAATGATGATTGATTGCAAAATGGAGATTAACAGGAAAAAATCCAACCGTTATTTCTGGAAAAAAAAAAAGTTTTGGGATAGTTGAATTCCACCAAGGAGGGAATGCAGGAAGGATGGGGGGGCTGGTGCAAGGGAGATGAGGATTGAAAGCAGACTCTACTGGTCTACAGCTGATGCTGTGCACCTGTGGAGAGATCCTACTGGGCTATGGCTGATGCTGTGCCCTGTGGAGTCTTGAGGAAGAATGGCTGCAGAACCCTGCCTGAAAACGGATAAGAGGAAGAATATGTTTATCCTAGGATAACCTGAAACAGATCAGTGAGATAAGTCGGAAGAAAGCCAGACAAGTGCAGTCAGGGAGAACATACGTGCTGAAGAGATGACCCATAGTATGAAAAGCTGCTTAGTTGCATTCTGCTAAACTTATTCCTGTTGTGAGGGCTGTAGACTAGGAATAAAATTCACTTTGAATGTTGAATCAAAATGTTGTTGTAAATTTGTGTACAAGTATGGACTTTTTTTTTACATTCCTGATAATTTAACTGACACAGTGCTTACGGAATAAGTCTGTTTGTCGTGCTAGCTTTATAGGCTAATGCTGAGTCTGAGCTCCCAGATACCCTAATTCCTTATGCAAGGTAGGTATGGGAAAGCTAGCATGCATATTTACTAGTCAGACTTGCAGGAATAGCAGCAAATGTGCTATGCTCAAAAATAGTGAGCAATGTACCTAAAAATTTGCTTCCTGCATGAACAACAGTTTGTATTTGGGTCGCATCCTCAGATTTTTCTTTGTAAATGAGGTCAGGAAGCTTGCTGGTTTAAATCAAAGTACATCTTTTTCCTTAGATGCACAGTTCTAGGATGCGTTGATTTCAACACATATTGTCAAACATGGGGTGAGTTGTCAGAGCTGGCAAAGCTACATGCTGACTCTAAAACAATGTGAGCAGATAAGTAATAGGACAAATTGTGACAGCAGAGTGTAAATTGATTGATTTCATTTATGGAAATTAATTTCAGCTCTGTCTTGCTAGTGCACTGAGACTTAGTTTACTTTATTTGTTATGAGCAATGTTGGTCTCTAAAGCTACTGTTGGTCACACAGCTACTATACATCTTGAGTAGGTTATCTTTTACATCATGGACTTGCTGTTTACTCACATCTGTAGTCTTGCAGCGCAAAGTGAATTAAAAGAGCCCTTTTCTTTGGTCATTATATGCGTGTGGGAAGTGGGCTTTAGTGTCAGCCAAATAACATTCAGTCTAATTTCCCTGGCTCCCTAAATTTAGCTTGAAGAGCTGTCAGTAGAGGAAAAACCAATTAGACTCCACAGCAGAGAAAACACTAATTTCCTTTGGCTGACAACTCCTACAAGTTTTTTTTTCTTTTCTTTTCATTTTTTTTTCTCCAGCCAAGTAAAAGAATGGCTGTGAATAAAGTAGCCTTTGTGCTGATATCAAAGCATCAGACCAGTCCACGACTATCCCTGCTAAACAGTGTGTTGGGAGCATAGGTGGATGTTAGAGACCATAGTAGCACAATAGTGACAATAGTTGGTATTGTTCAGACCCTGATATGTTGTTGTAAGAAAAGATGCTGGCAAGTGTTGGAGGTAGACCGTGGAACGGTGGGCCAGGAGGCTTGGAAGTTGTGCCATCCCTGACCTCCAGCTGCCTGCCTTCTCTCCACGGAAGCAGAGGAGTTTCTTCCCTGGCATGGCAATGAATGCAATCTAGTTATCCACAGGGACAGATCTGAAAGCCACCTGCTTGGCTGTAGATGTTTTGGTTGGCATATGGGTGTTGCTGGAGCATGTTGATGCACAGTTTAAGGGAGGACCTGTTGCTGCAGTGAAGAGAAGATGGCCGTGTAGAGTCTGGAAAATGGGCGCTAGTGGGGACACTGGGAAGCCCAGCCAGGAAGTGGTAGCCTGCTGAGATGCTGAGGAATGAAACAAATACAAATATTGGGCTTCTGTGCCTGGACTCCACCTAAACAGGCACAGCACAAAAAGGTCCCTCAGTCCACAGGAAAACTCCTGAACTTCTAGGGTTTAATTCATGATTATTATCTGTGCAAGGAAACTTTCAGGCCTGAACATTTTAGATTTCCAGTTGTGTGTGACAAATGCTATATGAGTTTATTGTATCACATAGATTTAGGAGGCTATAGTACAAAGCTTGATTGTCAGACTTGAAAGGAAATTCCTCTGCTCTGGTATAACAGCAAATAAAGTGTATTTCTGTGGTTCAGAAGGACAGAGCTTTTGTCTGCACCTCATCCTCCATCTGCACCTGTCTTGTCCTTGATAATTATCTGTATGCCTCCACCCAAGACCTGGAAAATCCCACTGAGAGAGGAAGGATTTGTCTCTGCACTGTTGAGTAAGGTAAGGGTTCAACAGGGTCTACAGTGCAGTTGCTACAGTTTCCTATTACTCAGAGGTTTTCTGAATAAAGCAGACTGTAGTGGGAACTTGTGTCAATTCTGACACCTTTTTTTCTGTGGGTGTTGTCTGAAGCTTTTGCAGTACTCAATATTACAGTGCTGATCCTGATATGTAAACTTGACCCCACTAGGCCACTTAATAGGGATGTGAAGAAGATCCTTGAAAGATACCCTTGAAGTTGATTGCATGGTGGACATGCTAGGAATATTTTTTCCTATTTAGTAGTGGAGGGTGGCATTATTTGTGCAGCGTAAGATATCACACAGTGAAAAAAGATCACTTGGAGGTCTGACATGCATTTTAAAAATTATGGCCTTATAAAATCAATGCTTAATACAAGTAACCCATTGCTGTAATGTATGACTTGTTTTAGAGCTCTGCTCCAAAACCTAAGTTGCTCAGTAGAATCTGCCTTATTGGTGCATTTCTTTATTGCTTCCTATGAAGGGCTATTTTTGTGCGTGTTCCCAGTGCAAAAAAGGACCAGATTTTAAAGGTATGTCAACAGGCACAGGTCTCGAACACTTTAAATTTAATTTGGGTATTTTATTTTTTAACTTAAATATATTGGCCTACTGTTACCTGTGCTTTATGAAAGGTTTGAGCTCTGCTGTACAAGTGGGTTGGCATTGCCTGGGCGTTGCTGGAGGCACGTGGGAGGCTGCAATGCAGCAACCTGGCTCTGCAGGGAGCTCACTGCTGGGAGCTCCCCGTAGCTGTTCTCTGCCGCCGGAGTAAGAGGGTGATGTCAAACAGTGCTGTTTGAAAGGGATCAGGCAAGTTGATGTCTTGAGAAAACTCTGGATGTACTAATGAAATAAATACAGTAAAATGGCTTGCACGCATGTAGTTGTGAAGTGTTTTTAGGCATTGTTCATGTCTACAACAGCTCCAGCCTATGCAAGATGACACAAATACCTTCTATGTGCGTGTCTCTGCCTGGTCTGAATGCTGGAATAAGGTCTTCAAGTGCAAACCTAAATTTATGTAATGCTAAACAAGCTTTTTTTAATAGCACCTAGAACTGTCAGGTTCAAAAGTCTTTGCAGCTTCTCTCACTTATTTTTCTGGAAGAAACCCTTACAATCCTTAGAAAGTATCTTAGCTTTTTTAAATATCAAAACATATGCCAAAGTGTATGGGAGGAGATTTGGGATTTGGAGGAAAGAAAGAAAGGAAGCAATTAATTAAGGTGTGGAGGGAGAAAGTGTTTTTGAAAAAATAACATTTTTACTGTGGTGAGCTTGTGCATTTCGGTGTAAGTACTTTGTGACTAGATTTCTTCCTACTATTATACTTTTCTTACACAGAGAAGTTAAAGAATGAAGATGAAATACTTTTGATGAAACAGTTTTGGCGCAACAATTGGGCTCAACAGTGCTGATTTCAAATACCTGTTTCTGGTATTTCTTATCTCTGATCTGAAGCTTCAGGTAGTTTCTTTCTAAAGTGGACATGTATTCACTTTTTTTTTCCCCCCTGGAAACTTTTTTTTTAGTTGCTTTTCCTTCATTATCTTTTACAAAGCCATTTGCATTTCTTAGTGGACGAAGGGTTGATATTACATAGATATTAAAAATTCTTAGATTTAACTAGATATGGTGCCTAGTACTTTCTACCATTGTTACCATAATCCAAGTCTCTAAAAGGAGCATCCACCATATACAGAAGAAACATCCTTACCAGAAGGAATGTACTTTTTGATACATAAGGTTATTTTGTGTTTTCTAACTTCATATCTAGAGATGTCGAAGGTAGTGTCCTCTTTGAAAGAGTTTCTAGAAGTCTTTTAGTAAAGCTGAGCAGTTATCCCCAGTTTCTTTTAGTGTAAACAAGGCAGTCATTTTAGACTGCAATCTACAAAGCAAATTCTCAAGCCCAGTTTATAGATAGGAATTTATTGTCATTATGTTTTTGCTGGGCTGAGTCCTGAATTACATATGTCTTCATTATATCTGTTATTTGAAATTAGCTCCTTATTAGAAGCTCCTTATTAGAAAAATCTTGCTAAAAATATGAATTGTTTTTGATATTAGATTAATGAAAAGATAATTGAGTTCCTTCCAAGCAGCACTGAATTTTATTTAGTTTAGCTTTTTTTTTTTTATGATTAGGGGGAAGTAAAAAGCATACAAACTGTAGTTTCAGGTGATTAGGTATTAAAAGTTACTTAGATTGTGACAGAGCAAGAAGAGGCCCTTTCCAGCTGCTTGATGACATTGTGATGAAAACAAATTACTGTGTTTACAAATGAAGGAAAGACGGAAACCCAGATAGTGAAGTACTATTGGGTTTATGCCTTCAACATCTATTCTTAAGTGCTATAGCTTTGCTTCACACAGCACAAAGAGCATCTAGCTGAAACGAAGCAGAGAGACTCTGGGGGGTTTATTCAAAACTGTGCAGTTTGGAACCCTGTCTCTCCTGCAGGTGCAGGTCAGGATGGCTTTACTGGCAAAGTAAAGCAGGATGGCTTTACTGGCTTTGGTGCCATCTAGATTCTAATTCTAAAGAACAAGAGTGGCTGAATTTCCTTCAGGTACTGGAAAGCAACAAGCTTCAAGTCGTATTTATTAATCTCACATGATGCTTGAAAAATGTGTAAGGAAAAAAAAAATCAACAGTTGTGGGACTTCCCCTGCATGGATGTATTAAAGAATAAGCTGTTGAAGTAAATGGTGTATAGCAAGATACTGGGGAAGGTTGATTACCACATGGAAAGAATTTGTCATATTGCCTAGGCTGGGCAATTTAGTTTTTTGAGTTGTAAGGTAGGTAACACAGCTTGTCTGAAAAATGCTGTGACTGTTACATGGTTTTATATGAATGAATAGTTCTTTAAAAAGGAAAATTTTATAAATCTGTACTAGAACTGTGTGATCTTCTGTTTGCCACTTATTATTTTTCTGGACAAAGTTTTATACTTGAGGAGCAGAAACAATGATGTGTGACCAAATGCATGCTGTAAAGAGCAATAACAGAAGTGGAAATGAAAGCTTTGAGCAACCATCAGCAAATAAGCCTTCTGAACAGAACATTCACAAAATAGGGCAGATATACAGAAACAATGTAGGAATAGGAGAAGAAACAGCCCACCGTGACAAGACTTAGTTCAGTCATCTCTACCAGAACTGCAATAGAAACAAGAAGTCTTACAGAAATATTCTATACAGATAGAACTGGGTTAGGCTAGAAGCAATACCAAGATACGTGTGTAATACTGTTTAGTCCACCTATGTTTTGTGTGCCCATCTTTGAGTCTTCATGGTGCTTTTAAATTTTATTTTGATCTGCTTTATCAGTGTCCCAGAACTACTGAGATGTTTGACTTGAACCTTTATTTAATTGACTAAGAAGATAATTATTCCCAATAGCTGCTCAATTTTTGAACTCCACTTAGAGACAGATTATTTCACCTTTAAACACGTTGAGTAATGCTAAGATTAGTTCCACTGATGTCATGGGGTCTAATTGTGGAGTAAGTTACCATCATGTGAATGGAGGTGGAAGGTTGAACCCTTTGATCCAGTTACCTGATACCTTTTGATGATCTGGAGAATAATGGAAATTAAAATCTAAAAGGTGTATTTTAAATCCAGTCTGAATGTCATTCCTTTCACACGGAAAGTTCATATTTAAAGGCTTACACACTCAGTCTTTATCTAGGCTAAGTGTTGAGTCATAGAGAAACACGCTCAAAGGCTGGACCATTTAGATGCATCTCCAGTCTTTTCATTTGCACTTGACAAAGAGGCAGAGGCAAACGTGAGCAGTTTTGCTTTGATGTATGTTGTACAGTCAATAGAGAATGATAAATTTTAATTCCCCTCCAAATATTTTATTCATAAGAACTCATAATTTTCCGGTGCCTTTTTCAGTTTTCATTGTCCTTCTCATAATTTGCTAGTGTTATTTAAACAAACCTTAGTTTTCATTTGAGTGCAAATTGTTAGAAATAGGGGACACAAGATTTTAGGTCAGCTACAGTGATGTGTTTATTATAGAACTACATTTCTATTTTTAAATTATTTTAAATTAGTTTTCTATTTCTAGTACATACATTTGCAATTCCTATATGAGAAAGGAAAATTAATCATGTATTAGCAATCATATCTATCTATAGTTAACAAGAGCTTTACTTACCCATAAAAGCCGCAGCTCTCCAGAGTGGGGACAATAAAGAATAGCTGATCTGTACTGTGAGTCTTTGTCCTTTACAACTAGCAAGCTGTGAATAAGGGAGAGATTTTATAGCTTTCAGGCTGATGAGCAGCCCACAGCACACTTCGCTCTTTTCTCCTTCTCTTTTCTGTGACCCTGCTCTTCAAATGCATCTAATACTCCATAATTACTTAATCCTCCGCTACTGCTTGTGTTTCCAGTTCTTAGATGTCATTAACAGAAATGGAAACACAGCAGTTATCATGCTGGGAGAGAACCTTTCAAATCTTCAGAATAATTTATATTGAATTTCCCTTTGCTGTCATTCAGGAAAAGCGATTATTGAATCTAATAAAGAACAGATTTTCAAGAGCCCAGTTCCCTTATTGGCATCTAAGTACACCAGCCAGTTTAAAAAGTGTTTGGTTCCCTGAAGCTACGTCTAAATTCTAGCCAAACTGTGTCAACACCTGAATCTCACCAGGTGGGTGCTGAGCACTTGAGAAAACTTATCTGATCCACATTCACTTTATTATCATTTCTACTTTTCACTCACCCTTCAAGTTCATGTGACTGAAGCATATGTGGCCAAAGTATTGTTTTCTATTCCGTTAAGATAACATTAGAGTCTGAAGCTGCCACTTCTGCCTTACTGTTTTTGATCAAGTAGAATGTTTATTAAATGTTCTGTGTTTTGGTGGGAGTAATTGTTATGGGGAACAAAAACACTATTTTCCAAGCAATAGTTTCAAAAAGGTACATTATTTCTGTTGCCTTTTTCAGCCCACTTTATTCTGCTTGATAGTTGAGCTTCTAACATACGAGGCAGTTACAAGAATGGCTTACAGAGTACATGCTGTGCTCCCTTTAGGATCTGCTACAGCCCCCCGACGTTGCTGTAGCATGAGTTTAAGGAAACACTGTCTGCCTGTTAATACTATTTAAAGATTGTTCCGACAAGCAGATTGAGCTTCCCAGTGTGGCACGATGTATTGTCGCGGTTGTGGATTTAGCACTGGGCTCCAAGTCTGCAGTGCTCTAAACTTTGCTGCACTGTGGCGCTATAATGACTGTGATGGTTATAACACTGAAGGGAGTTTAAAGCGCTGACTCTTAAAGAAAAAAAGTGATCTGATAATGAGTTTGGAGCCTGAGGATCTTGTTAAGGAGGTTGGAAGTTTTTACTGACTCTTCCTAGATAATTAAAAAGCTGGTCCCCTTGGCTGTGTTTATGGAGAGGGAGGGTAAACTGAATGTTTTTTTTTTTTCTCCAGTCATATTGGCATGTTTTGCAGTTTCAAGTAAATTGGAAAATAAAGTCCTAAGGTAAAGATTGCTACATTACATATCCTAAAGGGGAAAACTACTTATTTGTGTATCATTTGTTTGCAATACTACATTTGGAAAAAGTATTCTACAGATACTGGAGAAATATGGTATGTGTTTGACTGTTTAAAAGGGACTGAGATCAGTCATGGATTAAGTTGCTTGTCACAAAACAGTGACACCCTCCTGCCAGCTCAGGGATTTACAACAGGAATTGGCTCTTGACCACTCTTGGGTATCAAAGGTACTGCTGTGGAGTTTAGGGTACTGACAATTCTCAGGCAGGATTGCCACAAGCTGTCAGCATGGGCAGAGGTGGTGACATTTCTGAAATGCAAGGGAGAAGGGTAAATGATGGCATGTTACGGGCAAACATGGTAAAGGGTGAAGCCTTTAAAGAGATGTAACACAAAGTATGGTGGGGAGAAGTAGGTGGTACTGTGGCATTAGGTAAGCCAGAAGCATACAGCCTGTACAGGGGCTGCTTCCAGTGCGTTTTGAGGTCAATGGGAGCTTTTCAAAGATTTCAAGTAACACTGGATCAGACTCATGAATGTGTATAAAAAGGTAATAATGGAAAAAAAAAAAAGTGCCCGTCCTTTGTAAAAGCCTGAAGGAAACAAAATGAGGTGTACAGTAAACTGGTAAAGACAAGTAAGAAATTACATCAGATAAACTCATCTTCAGTGTCGTTCATCATCATGCCTCAGTGAATACTAATGGGAAAACACAAGATCATAATACTGCAAAAAGCACTGACAAGCAGCCAGGTATGGAAATCCTGTGCCAAATGAACTGTGATTTTATATGCAAACTAATCAGCTACAAAGATTATGGCAAAATAAGACGGGATGGGAATCCAAATTTGTAGAACAGCACTGTTAAGCTAAAATGCTCCTTCTGTTTGTATATAGTCCTGTAAACCTGTTGTATAGCAAAACTCAATAGTCTTTACCACTATCAGGTGCCAGCTGTGCTAGGTGCTGTTCAAATGCACAGCGAGAGCAGTTTTTGCTCCAGAAAAGTTTACAACCAAACTGAAAAATCAAAAAAACACCTTGCCGGTAACCTGAGATAGAGCCAATGGCAGAGGCAGCTGGGGGACTTGGCAGTGCTCCTTGGAGGAGGCAGCCCCCAGGAGAGGCATTAGCTGTAGCCAGCAGTGCTGAGAGGGCCAGCATGCTGGCCTGGGTCTACCTGGGTCTGTGCCTCTGTGCAGCTTCTGAAATGAAGCAGGGACTGCTGCTGGGGGAGCCAAGGTGTGTTCATGCCTCCTCTTCTAGGCACATCACTGGATTGAAAGAGATGGAGCAGCTATCTTCTCTGCAGGTGCCTACGAGAATTTCTTTTCAGCAGAAGTAAAAGAAACGATCTAGAATAAATGGAGATTTTTTTCTTTCTTGATGGATGGATTGCTATAAGTAGTTAACCTAATACTTTGCACTGGGATTTCTCTCTCATCTGAAGGTCAATTTATTGTTTTAATTTTTTTGCAAAGTGGAAATGTTTATTGTGGCTTCAGGTAAACTGGCCTCTTCAGGAGAAAAGTGGACAGCGGATACCTGTATTGATCAGCACAGTAAAATGTCAGAAAATGACTGCTAAAGACTCTTTACACAAGGAATCTACGGTGTTTCCATGTATGGTATCATTTTTCTTCTTTGCCTTTGAATACTTATGAAGTGATATTTTAGTCTGGTTCACAGGTCTAGTGGATGCAGTTATTTTGGGAAAATCAAAGATTTTTTAGAAGAGGGACTATCATCGGCTTACTTGCTTAGCATGAAATTTCTGTAACTATGATGAAAATAAACCTAACAGAACAGAAGGGAAAGCGGAGGAGTTGGAGCAGAGGACAAGAACATCAGAGGGTAGAACTAGGGCCCATGGTCGTTCTTCAGCAAACTTTTTTTGGAAGAAATTAGAAATAATGTGATCTAGAACATCCCATTAAGACCCAAGGCAAGCCTCTCATTCTTTGCAGTCAGGAGCAAGATCCTGACTTTGTAGGACTTGGAGTGGTAGAGAGCGTGTTGTCAGGCAGGGAGTAGTACACAACTTCACATGGTGCTGTGGGAGAGGTGGCTGCAGTCCTCCCAGAGTGTTGCTGGGCTTCTCTAGCTGTGCGTAGGATATTGAAAGGATTTATTACTCTGAAATTCTTACTAGACTCTGAAGTGCTTTGATGGGGAAGCCATATGAGCAAATAGTAGGCTTAGAGATCCACTTTTGACTTATGAAAATTATTATTTATTCTTGTTGGTAAAACAACAGGTAGTCACAGATATCGGAGTTCTGCCCGAGATTTCCTGGAAAGAAGCACACAAATCTACTGCACTCTGGACTTACTGTACGTGCTCCCATGCATGTGTTGGATGTGACTTGAGAATGCTGTTGTCAGGGGTTTCTTGATGCTTACAATTCTCTTGTAACTACAGCTCTGACTGGGCTACAGATATCCCCAAATCCAGGGCAAATTGCCATTATTTTTCTGGAGTACTCTGGCAATAATATATAAACTGGATTTGCATGTATTTAGGGGTCTTGTCTGGAGCTCTGGCAATTTGGTCAGTGTTGTATTGGGATATACCTGATGGTCAAGTTCTCAAATTCAGGACACTATTTCTTCATGGCAAGAGAAGAATTATCAATGAAGAAGTATATGAATTGCTGCTGCCACTGGTATTTCTTTTCAAGCAGTTTATACCAATACACCTTGAATATCGTATTATGTAAAGAATTTGGCCACCAAAAGTTGTCTATCTATTAAAATGCCTCGTTAGTTGTGAATTATGAAATTGAAGCAGTGGGCCAACTGAATACTCTTATTTCACTTTCAAATTGACTTAGGTTGGTTTACCTGTCATGAAAACTCATTTAATCCAAGATAAATGCAGTAACTCTTATGCTTATAGTAGAGACAGGATTTTAAATTAATTCCTTGAAAATGCATTGCATTAAGCTGGAGCAGTGGTTTATTGTAAAGAAGTTCAGCTGGCCGCGGCATTTATTTGGACTTGACTTTTCCTTGGCTGAAAAACAAACAAACAAACCACAACTTTCTCTGTGTAATTGTGTCCTACTCATTGTAGAGATAAGCTGTTTAGACTTCGAGTGATTAAACTTTTGGTGAGTGTTTTCAAGTTTTTCTCTTTAACTCTGGCAAATGCCAACACTAAGTTTTATCTTCCTCTGGAATAGGATCCTCCTGTCGTATGAAAATATAGAAGCCATAAATTTGTACTATTATGGCTTCATCTTCTTGTGTTGTAAAACTACTTTTTGCACAAAGCATCACAGGTCTACAATTAATTTAATGCCATGCAGTTTTTAACACATCAGTAATCATTTACTTGAAGAAGGTGGTGTCTATACCTACCGTTAACTGCCTGAGACCTTAGAGAATACCTCTTGAGAACATCTCTGATGAAGATCAAATTACTTTTGAAAGTCTGCTTATGAATATCTACTGAGAAGAGTAGGGCCCGATGTTTTGAACTCTTCTGTAATCCTTTCAATGTTCATGTTTTGACAATGAATAATCAGGGAACTCTACAAGGAAAAGCGTTGACCAAAAAGATGTAGAAAAGGATATCTTTTAGTGAATTAATGTGTTAAGTGTGAAAAGCTGAATTTACCACTTAAGGGTTTTTTTCCTGTTCCATCTTTACTACTAGAATAGAATCTGTAATTTCAGTGCTAGGTATTGTCCTTTTCTATACATTGATGAAGTACGTGGATCCTTCAAGCTTGTTTTTGAATAGTTTTGTCTTTCTAATTTTTACATACCATTTTTTTGCTTCCTGTTTAGTGTGATGCTGATGCAATAAATATATATGTACATACACCCACAGATTTTTATTCTCTTTGGTACAGAATAAAAATAGCAAATGAAAATGGAAAAGCAGCATACGCCTGCAGTTAGCCTGAGTATCTTCAGCTGAGGGGAAAAAAAAAAACACAACAAAACACCATTATCATCCTTACCCCTTGATTGACTTCAGAGAAACTTATCTGGGGTTTCTCTGTGGCAGAGACCTGGTGGAACTGAAGTCTGTGCTTTTGGAGAGCAGAAAGAGACTCCCATATTTAAAAAAAAAAAAAAAAAAAAAAGGCAGATGAAAAAAGTCATTGCATCACTTCTCATTTTTAAGAAATGCTTCTGGAAGGCAAAGAAGTGACTGACAGGAATAGATGTGATAGTTCGTGATCCTGGTTAAATTTAACTTCAGTTAGGAAACTTGTATGTAAAGATTCAAGTTGCTCTGTTTCCTTATTCTGTGTGAACCATTTTACGAGGCCCACATGCTAACATTTCTCAGAGTTGTCGAAACACAAATCCTAGCCTTGTTTGATGGTGGTGTAGCAGTGTCATGAAAAAAGTCAGATTGACTCTATCAAAGTCATAAGTACTGTTAGTCTGAGGATGAAGGCCAAATCAGTGTGTGGTAAAATTAGTTCTATTCCATTTATACAGGATCTGGATTTATTGTTCTTCACCCCCTGTTATATTTTAAGGATCAGTACTGGGACAAAACAGTTGCTGTGGTTTCAATCCAGAAGATCACTCACCCTCTAAAAATGGGAATTTCAGTCCGACTTTGACAGTTTCGTGCTTTGGTCATAGTTGACCAGCACACACTTTTACTGTGATAGTGTAGCTTGCTCTTCTGGGGGATTTGTACAGGGGCTGCTGGTTGAAGTCCTCAGGCTGCTTGAAAGGCTGTTATATAGACGTGCACATTCAGAGCTGCTTCTGACTTGCTGTGTGAAAAGATGCATTTCTTCTCACCCTTTGGTCTGCTCATCCTTAAAAAAGGGTTAACGTTTTGTTCGCTCCCTGGAATATTGAGGCCTAACTGAGTAAGCAGGAAATTAACAGGTTTATAGTGAATTGGAAATCTAACTGTGAATTGCATTAAGGTAGTAAAACCTATGCAATTCTAATGTGTAAGGTCCCGAGCTCTGCTCAGTGGCACAAGAGCTGTGGATCTGTGTGACCAAAGGACTAGTGCAATCAATGGCTTGAGCAACCTAGGAATCCTTTATTACCATGTCTATGGGTCAGAGTTTCATTCTGTGATTCTACGCCTGTAATATATAGCATAGGTGAAAACTTAAGTTGTCATAGCCTTACTGTGATAATTTATACAAAAAAAGAGACAAATTTAACTTTCCATGGGTTTCCTAGCTTTTTTTTTTTTTGAGGCTGAGAGATGTCACGTCATTCCATATAACTGACTTTTAAATCCTTTTTTTTCCTTAGGACATCGGTCAAGAAATTTTCTGAGAGAAATCTAATAAAATTCTGAATTCCCTTTCACAAAATAAGGAATGGTTAAAGGAGTATCAGAAGGAATTGTTAAAGGAATGTCAGTGATCTGGGGAATTACTGAGCAAATCCCTTATTTAGGTGAACTGTTCTGCCGCCGTACATTTGCAAAATTTTTTACATGCTTTGTGTACCAGGCAGATTTAAAATTAACTATAGATTTTTCGTTCTTCCTGTCTGTTTCAGTAGAAAGATAATTTGCCTCATAACACGTTACAGTAGCAGCTGGCTACACACCACCACAGTGGTTTCAGATTTTTTGTTTTTGACTTTTTTCTTCTACACTGGGAGGATTTGGGTTGTATTTTTGTTTCCACAAAAATAGAATTGTACTCTGACATCTCTGGAATGGAAACTCTGGGATTTCAATTAGAAGACTATGTATACGTATCAAGCTGTGCTGGTAAATCTGGTTGGGAGCTGGCAAATTCTGTTCTGACTGCTATTTGTTGGGAGTAGGTTTTAAATGCAAATTCATCCGGGCACATCAAAGACTCCAGTAATAGGGCCAGTGCAAGGAATGTCTCACATTTATGCCTAGACCTAGCCCCAACTAACCCTTCTTTACAACATTTGTTGATAAATCTGAAATATTTAGGCTTTCACAGAACTTCATTTAGTAAGAACCGTTCCAGTCAGCTCTAATTATGTCCATCTGTGTGACAGCATGTACAACACAGAAGGACAGACTGATCCTGCTTTCTACAATTAGTATGTTTATCACTTAGGGTATTTCATCTCTGTCATGCTCAGGGAAACCACGTAGTTGACTTCAGAATTTGAGCGAGACTGCAGAAAGTAATATTAATGAAATATTCAGTGTTTCCAATGTCACTTTTTAATTACCTAAAATCATCAAAATCCTGTTGCTTTTCATTTTACAGTGGCGATTTAGAAGGACTTCATTGCTAAGACTATTTTTTAGCATCACTTATTTTCTTAGGTCTTCTGAGAATTTGAAGTTTTGCTTCCTTTAATTTTCATTAATAACTCTTTGTTTAGACCGTTTCCCCTTCAGTTCCAAGAGTTGAGACTCAAGAGACAGATTGAGCACCAAATGAGCAATTCAGATTTGAGGTACTCTGTTCCCAACTCCATGCCTCATGAGGCTGTGAGTATTCTAACATCAAAGGAAGGAAGCAGACAGATTCTACAGCTCAGCCATATGGAAAGTTACCGTAGTCCTTGTTAGGGATATTGGAGGATCATTCCAGCTGACCTGGTAGAAGCCTAGAAGATGCAAAGAACCCAACCGTGCTTGTTTCTTGCCATACTTTCCAGAGCCTTGATTAAATACTCTTCTAAATCATTTGAGGTATGGATTGTCTATTCTTAAATAAGTATTTGAGTAATAAAACAATCCAGTAGCTGCTTTGTTTGAAGAAAAGGGATGGTGTATTATGCTTACGGTGTTATAAACCTGCTTGAAAAATAAAAACTTACATTAGGATTCACTGAAATTTTTAAAAAAGGTATGCAGAACAATTGAAGCTACCTGAACCTCTGACTTTGCAGGGCACAAAATAGCCTGTAAAATGTTTTGTAAATCCACAAGAAAGTTTATTTATTTATTTATTTATTTTTCATGCTGGTGTGCACACGAATGTGCACATATCCTCTCTGAATTTTCTTTTTGTGTTTATGATGCTCAGAACTGCCTGCATTCTTCCGAGATTGTTGTGGACTTTCTTCATCTTGTTCCACTTCAGTGATAACAATATATCTTTACATGTAAAATGTTATGAGATTTTTTAGTGTGGTGTAGCTTTATATATTTACAAGACTTGTATGATAAAGGAGTGTATAAAGACAGAAATATATCCTGGTATATGATTGCTTATTGAACGTTTATGAAAGACCACAAAATGTCTTTGCTCACAAGATCAGGTATTGTTAATGGTGTGAGCTACTTTGTTGAAATATAACAGCTGCAAGTTACAGGGATATATCAGTAACTGAGAACTGCCTTCATATTCAACCCACTGCTGAAATGAAAGTGAATTTATTCAAAAGGAGAATAGGCCATAAGAAGTCCGGAAGTTTTTGTGAGTTTCTGGGAGGCCATCTGCATTCCAGTCTGGATCTTGGTTGAAATTCCGGTTTCAGAATTTCTGCGTATCCTGCACTTGACAACCTTAAGTCACAAAGGGATCCACTGTAGCAGAATTTTCTCTGTTGCAATTCCAGATTGCTATTTTTATGGTAAAATATGAGATTTCACCTTATTAAACCAGGACATATTCTGTTTCCTTAATTTTATTTTCAGTTCTTAACACTGCTAGCTCTTCCTTTCCCCTTCTATTTTTTAATGCAGATGTAACTTTAAAATGACTTCCTATGTCAACCATCTGCATCTTTCTGCAGCTTGTTTTTTTTTTGTAAATAGGCTATTTAGTCCCTGTTCAACATAATGAGTAGTATCACTCCTAGAGAATGCAAATATCGTCCATCTTGCTCTATGATGGATTTTATTCCCAGAAAATAAAAAGTTTTAACGCAGCATTTTTGTAACAGTGATAAAACTTAAAGAAATATGAAGAAATATGGTCTGAGAACATGTCTGCAGGAATCAATATGAAAAGAAGTTGAAGTAAATAAAGGAGAAAAAAATGATAAATGACAATATGTAGGATCTAGAGTCTTCATTTTATAGCTGAACTCTGTGTGTAGCCTTGGGTTTTGTAGGGAGGGCCTGGAATGAAGCTGGGGCAGTTCAAATACCTGTGTAGCCCAGAGTAGCCTCAAGGTTGTTCTAGTGCTCTACCTGCTTTTCTTGGCCCAAAGGGGCATGGACATATGCATTTTTTCTCCAAATAAGCATCCTGTTTTATAGCATCCTGCCAATGCCTCCTAGCTCAGCCTTCAGCTGTCTGTTTTCTTGTTTTTGTGAGCTGCTGTACAGACTACAGAGCAACACGACCCATGGGACAGGAGTCCTCTGGGAACTAGCTAAGCTGGTTGTATGCTCCCTGTGGCTTCTGAGGAGCTGTACTGGGGATAACGATTTGGCCTGCATTTCCCTCTTCACCTCCATATCACATAATACTCCCACATGTATGCTTCTGCTTACTAGGCTTTTTTTTCCATGAAAGATGTAGTGTCTGATCCCAATTCTTCAGTGACCTACAAAGCTGTTTAATATTACACACTCTAGCTAATCCCATTGATTTTTAGTAGAGTTGCCTTTATTGCATAAAGTTAAGTGCTTGCTTCAGTCTGTATTTTCATTAACAGCTGGTCCGACAAAGGAAGGACTCTCTGCTGGTGACAAAGCTGCAAGCAAATCCAATAAATCCTAGAGAGGGATAGAAAATTGCTTTGTTTTCATTTCTATAATAGTTATGTTTATAAGGATTATTACTTTATATGATCAAAGTAAAGACTAAATAAAATTATCAGCCCAAGTACTGCATTACTCTGGTGCCTTCTGGCAGTTATCATGTTTAAGTACTAACTCCTTTGTGCTATTCAGTGACAACTCCATT
This sequence comes from Anser brachyrhynchus, assembly GCF_964034855.1. Classification (NCBI taxonomy): domain Eukaryota; kingdom Metazoa; phylum Chordata; class Aves; order Anseriformes; family Anatidae; genus Anser; species Anser brachyrhynchus. The sequence goes on from NC_137700.1 coordinate 12,551,465, forward strand.
TGGGAACAGTCTGTCTGACTGTTGGGTGAGTTTATAGATTCATAGTAAATAAGCCAGAAGGCACTATTAGATCATCTTGATCATCACAGGCCATTAAAAATTCCCCCAGTTATCCATGTAACATTTGTTCCTAAGGCTGGAAATAATAGTTCTATGACCTTTCTGAATTCCATAGGAGAAAATGAAGCGACTTCACAGGAATTACTGGAATACTCTAACACTCAGAAATCATGCTTAATTTGGTTTGCAAAGAACTGGTGGTGGTGTCAATAGAGAAAAATGAAAAATTTACTGATAACTTGGGCCTTCAGCTTTATGTTAGTGCATGAGTAATTTCACTAGGAGACTAACGATCACCAGGATAATTTAATCAAAGGAACTGCCTGTATCCATAAGACACAACTTACTGTGTGTCTCAGTTGAAACTCAACAGTATTAATGTTAAAATCTCTTCCTCTAGTAAATAGATCACATTTCATCAAATTAGAGGGACCAGGTCTACCTCCATGGTTCAGACAGCCAGACGGTGGTTTATGTGAACTTTTTTGAGTATTTAGGAATGACTAAATCCCAATGCCCCACCTTTACTTCCATAAACTAATCTGATCTACTTGCTTGGTCTCACAGGGAATAAATGAGCTCTTCCACCTAATAGGTTTTGGTGGGAGGTAGCAAGGGCAGCCTAAGTCCAGCTTCTAAGGACGGGCCAGCCTTGTGGATAGGATGGAGAGCTGAGCCTCACACTGCATAGGGGATGATTTGTGCCGGCCTGGCCTGACTATTGGAGTTGTGAGAAAGAGGACTAAAAGAAGGCTAAGGGAAAAACAATGAGGTGGGCTTTTTTGTGTGTGGTTGTTTTTTTAGTGTAGAGCAGAACAGTTAGTTAAGGCGTCTGGAGTTCATGGCAGCGTGGATGTGAGGGGATCTCTGAGCAACTCCGTTGTGCAGTTAGGGCGAGTGATCTATGGAAGAGAAGACAAGAACAAATACGATGGCAGCTACTGGTGTGCAGTATGGTAAATAAGCCTTGGTATGAGACATCAGATTCCTGAAAATGTCACTGGAGGTGAGCCAGTGACATGCAAACAAATTTCATGGAGCTCCAGTCATTCTAGCTATAATAAAAATATACCTGCAGGCAACTGTGAGTGACTTTGAACTGGAGGCTGTAGTCATTACAGACGTAAGACTGCCCTGCAGAATGTGAATATGGCCGTGATAGGAGCAAATTCTGATAACTGAATTGCAGCAGCCAATCCTCTAGATTTCTGAGGATGGCAGACAGCAGCTTGTGTCATTCAGTACTTCGCAGAAAATGAAAGGGAGATCTGATCTGCTGATGAGCCATACACGTAACATCGAGAGAAGAGAAATGTGAAACAGTAGTAGTACATTTTCTCCCATCTGGTTGGCAGACTTACTGCCCTACGGTAAGCTAAAGAGGTGCTTAAAGAATTTTAAGGTAAACACATGAAAATAATCTTGTTTGGCAATTGCAGATAATCTTATTTTGGGTAATCACCAAATATCCTCTTGAGTGTGCATAGGTGTCTTAAGATGACTTAGTAAACGAAGAGAGGGGACCTGGACCAACAGCCATAACCTACTTGAATCCATTGTTACTCAAGAATAGCTAGAAAATTTGGCCAACGTATGGTATGTGTCTTTTCACAGGAACTTGATTAGTACAGTGGTAGTTTTTCCAGAACAAGAGTTTCTGTACCAAGAAATTATTCAATCACGAGTAGCTTAGTCATTTTGTGACCACATTGTGTAGTGTATTTAATATAACATGATGTGTTCCCTTTGCGTATTTGAGCCATAGGGAATGTAGAGGAGGCTCATCTGCTTGTTGGGAGAGAGGAAAGGTACCACAGGGATAGTACAGTCCTCTCTTGAAGTGAGAGAAGTGAGGGTGAATTTACTCGAACTGGTCCTCTTTCTCAGAAGGTAGCTGTCAAAAGTGGATGGAGGCTTAGCACAGGAAGCAGCAGTGGAAACCTCAACGCAGAAGTTTAGAAGAAAGGAAAAAATAAACAAGGGCATGAAGAACTACATTGAGTGGCATTGCTGGAAAAGGATGAGGAGGTACGTGTTACGACTGAGGACATGGTAAGAGAAGACAGGATGAGGGGAAATGCAGCTCTTGTTACCTCATATGCCCATCATACGGGTGTGATGGGGCACATCCCTATTGTGAAATTTGGATCTGTCTTGACTTTGCAAAGAGCTTTGAAGTGTGTATTTTCTCTGTCAGCTGAATGGAACACAGACGGAAATGCCAGAGCTGCTAAGGCTTGTATTGTGAAAATGAGTCAGCAGGCTTAATCCAGGCTTTGTGGCTTGAAACTGTGAAGATGATTACAGTCAGGAAAAAAAAGTCTCAACAATATCTCGAGCTGTTCTTTGTCCCGCAGTCTATGACAAGAATGGAGAAGGTCTTAAAAAGGCTATGAGGTAAAAAGAAAGGATTTTGAAAATACCTTAGGTATTGGTCTTTAAACCTTTTGAGCAGCACCTAGGTGTCAAGACACAGAAAGTACTGAATATGGCTTGCTGCAGGAAGTTAGGGGTCTTGTGGTAGAGGATTTACCACCTTAAGGGGTGGGCAGCAAGTGAAGCTGAAAATTTCAAAGGGCTTTAAAGAACAGTATAATGGAAAAAATTTTTGTGGAAATATCTGCTCTCTGCCTGACTCTTGAAAATGAGAAACAGTCTGGCTTTTTATATTGAAATATGTATTCAAAACAAAACAAACAAACAAACAAAAAACATAACAAACAAAAATAAACAAAAATGGCAGTTAGCTCTTGCCAGCTGAATTATTGATCAAGTCCTGCAAACAAGAGTCCAGTGGCCTAAAGAAATCCTATGAAGTCTGTGGGATTTTACTGCCAGCAAAGATGACAAGAATAAGAAATGGCTTAAATAGGCAAAATGCTATGCCCTGAAAGAAAATCACTTGCATGATGCCACTAAAGCAAGAAATTTTGTATATAAAGCTGATGAGTCATTTAAACAATTAAAAATTTTGCTATCGGTAGCCTTCAATTACACCAGTAATCAATTTAGCTGCCATAATGCAGTGTCTAATATGATGTGAAGTTGATATGATATGACTGCAGCATTATACATAATGCAGATAAATTGTACCAGGGAGTATATTAAAGAAAATTAGGTCTCACATGATACATTTTGATGTACTTACAGTTAGATGGAAAAAGGTGAACTTAGTGAGCATCTTCATAAGTTAATACATATCTGAGAGAAGAAACTCACATAATTTAGAATGTGATATCTCTTGGGTAGCTCATTGTAATGGATTTCATTGAAAATATACCAAACTCTGGAATAATTTCGTGTAGCAATTAGGTCATGGAATCCAAGGGTCTCTTGGGCTTTGCAGATACACAAAGTGAATAATTCATGTAAAGGATAATATTAAATTCCTTCTTAAAGGTACGTAGCCTGTGGTTATGCAGGCAGGTGTGTGCTGAGGGGTAGGGAAGAGAAGAGCAGACCATAGCAGTATGCTTTAGGTAGCTGCCTGTACTTAAAGTCTCACCCTGGGTTAACAGTTTGTTACAAAGATCAGATAGGAAGGGCGGATAAGTAAATCAATAAAAAGAAAAGGTGTGTGGAGCCTTGGGAAGAGCCTATCAATCAGGAGTTGAAAGGCAACCAATTCCACTTTGAAGAGTCACGGATGGCCTCCCTCAGCTACGCAGACTTCTGCTGAGAAACAGATGGACTGATGCATTCTGTACTTAAGTAGCACAAAGCTGAACTGCAGTGTGCAGGATAAGCACATGCTGCATTTAATACAGAGCAGTTTAACATCAGGATCTGATGTGAGCAAGGGAATGTAAATAGGAGAGCAGGGGGCACTGTATTCTGCATGTATTTTTAACTAAAGTTCATTGGAGACTGTTGCCAGTGGGCCTTTTTGTCTATGTTAAGGCCAGAGCAGATCCCTACAGACACTTAGTGAGCTATAATTGCTTCCTAAGCAGAGCCTGCTGTCTGCCAACCAAATACACCCCTCTCGTAGCGGAGGGTCTGATTAGTGGTTTGTAAACAATTCCAAAGACACCAGGACAATCCAAGTGAGAGGACAGTAGAGCACTGAGAGCTCTGGGTTCTCTGCAGTGTGAGTGTGCTTTCCTTCTTTCTCAGCCCCCTCCCTGTGAATGGCTCCCTCTCTAGTGCTGGCGACTTCTAGGACCCTTACTGCTGCTTCCAGACTTATGTACCATGTTTTCTCAAGGTAACCTTCTCAAGGAACCTTGAATTTTTTATCTGTTTGGTTTACTTTATTAGCCTTCCCTCTTAGATTATCTGTTTTTATGGTAGATGTTTCATTCTGCATTTGAAAAACTATGATGGGACTTGCCAGCTCTTTTTATCTTGCTATTGTGAATGTATTGATAACAATAAACATCACATATGTAATGTTCTAGTTTGGGTTGTATCCATTTCTACTGCTATAAAAGCATTAAAATTAAAACAAGTCTAAACTTAAGAAAGTTGACGAACTTCTGTTAACCTCAGACCTTGGTAATGTAGGTCAGAATTCCAAATATCTGCTATCAACTTGAAGAAAAATTGGAGTGCTGCCCTTTCTACCCAGCTTCTCAAATCTTTGATAAATTGTGCTGAACCATGGAGGCATTACAGGCTCCAGTGTAATCGTGTGTACAACAGCTGTAGCACTGAACACAAAGGGATAGACCTAGTGTAATCTTGCTGGGGAGGATTGCCATGCTGCCAGGCAAAAATCACTGATGTGACTTCTGAAGGGCAAGTGGTTGTGCAGAGTACAGAGAGAGAATTAACCTTAGGAGAGCAGAATAATACAGATCACTCTATAGTCTGCATCTCCGGACTTCAAATACTACTTTCTCAGTGTTAGTTCTCATATATTTTCTTTCTCTGTTGTCAGTGCTATCTATCTTTGGGATTGTCTATTTTTTGCAGGAGGCTGAGGTGTAAGAGATTCGAATCTTGGGGAGAAAAAGAAAAAAACACAATAAACCAAACACAGCTATCTGATGAGACTCCTGCCAGTGTAAATCTTCATTGCAGCATTAAAATCCTGTTAGCATTGCTTCACATACAGCTGTGTGAATGACAGCATGATAAGATAGATTTTCTCATTTACTGGTTTGCAGTTCTTCTGCTTTTCATTTCTTAAGACAAAGTTTTAATTTATTTCATTCCTATTTTGCTATAGAGACCTCAAGTTTTCCTTTTTCTTTTTTTTTTTTTCTCTCCTGTTTGGTTTATGGCGGTGCCTCATAGAAATGCTAGTCTTGAACAAGTAAAGAGAAGATAAACATGCAAAGTCAGTCCATACTCTGAAAGCACTAGACAGTCTGATTTGCTGATACGAGCCCTGTATGGAAAAGGAAGGTCTGGAAAACATACACTTATCCTTGCTCTATGTGATGCTTTGTAATGGAATAGCAGCTCTAGGGAAATGATCTGCTAATCATTCTGAACCCTCTGCAGATTATGCTGTCGACTTTCAGCCAGCTTTCTGAGCTTGTCCTGAGTCCCAGCTCATTTTAGCCCTTAGAGGGAGCCACAGACTTGACTATGGAACTGGAGGAAAAAGGCAGGTTCTGTTACATCCTATCTCTGATGGAGGAGGTGGGGAAGGGATGATTTTCAATTGTTTATTTCTAGTTTTTAATTGACAGCAATGTGCAAATCAGGCACAAGACTGGTTTCTTGAGGTGAGTCCTCTAATGTATTTACTTTTCTAGTGACAGATTTGTTTGTGTTTAGAAGGTCTCATAAATACATTAATTTACCTTCCCCTCCCACACCATTCAGTTCCAGTTTCCACTGTTCTCATTTTGATGCTGACACAGCAGGACTTGAAAAATTACACATATTGTACACTGCTACCTCTTGGAAAAAAAGATAAAAAATATTAAGGCTGCAGACTTCAGTCACATTTTTGTTGCCACATTTTCTGTTTATTCTTCCTTAATTTTATCCCCTTCTTTATGGAGAGAGGTGTATTATTCCCCTCCTTCCCCATAGTATGTAGGTTATAGCAGAATATTTTTATGTAAATGACATGGCTAAAGTAGGTTATGTGGCTGTGTTACAAAATCCAAATGAAAATGCTTTCTGCTGGTTCAGCATTCATCAGCATTGCCAGTGAGCTGTTCAGTCCAGGGAATAGAGGATGCGCATGTGTGGAAGAAAATGGATGAGGTGAGCAAGCCTGGGCCAATTAAGCACTTTCCCCTTTTCTTAAAAGTGGAGCTAAAACACTTGAACTAAAAAATGGAACTAAACCACACATGCCTCTTCTTCCCCTCCCCAGCAGATGAATTCTGGTGGTAATGCTGAGGATTGCTTATCCAGAAAGATGCTATACCAGAGACTGGGACAATGTGTGTCTAGTCCCAGAAGATACTGTTAAAGATTGAAGGAAACTCCAGTATTAAATTTTAAACAGTTCTGAGCTCCTTGCTGAGACTACTGCTAATTAGAACATCAAGTTGTGTGGCAGTTATAATACGGTAACAACTGCCAGCACAGAACTGCATTGGTGATAATCTTCTATTTTGCACATAAACTCTTGAGATGTAATCTTTTCCTGTAATGATTTTAGCTTAGTTTGGAGCATTGAAATAGGGGTTACCAAGATGAAAAAGCAATGGAGAGGTCATTGTCCTTATAAGCAATTCAAAATATTTCCTAGAAAGGCTGGGAAGATGAAGAGTGCTGCCAGTCAGGCACCCTTACTCCAAATTTCTCTGCTCTTGTGAGTCATTATTTATCCATATCCTAATTAGGTCTGGGAAAGGAAGGAAAGAGAGAGAATTTTTATGTTGCAATAGAAGGTTTTAATTCATGTTTTGTCTGACTTGATCTCCTGTTTCTCAGCTTTCTGACTGGGTTGGCTGGAGCTGCTAAGCCCAGCCATTACAAAATGTGAACAAATCCTAGAGGAAGAAAGTTTTTAAAACTAGATTTATTGTCTCTTCAAGGTTGCCTTTTGAGCTTCAGACCTTGTGGGTTTTCCAAATTTTCGCAGAAACTAGGAGAATTCATACTGCTTTCTTCACGGTAATTTGGACTTGGTTTATTTGTTTGGATTATTTCAGAATAGTTGAACTATAAAACAAGAATCCATGTGTACTAGGTTAAAAATTCAGTCGTGGATTTGCATAGGATGCTGCTAGGAACATTTTGAGTCCAGACGACAGGTTCACTGAGGTAGCCAAGGGAGAAGCAGCCCTTTTATCACTTTAATAGAGTCAGACATCTCTTTTATTTGTTGTTGTTAAGGGGAGTAGACTGTGAAAACAGTCTACTTTTAAAGATCACCAAAGGCCAAATGTGAGGAGGGCATTAATGTCTAAAATGATGCCTCCCACAGGAAGACAAAAGCAGTGTAGAAAGAGAACAGTAGGAAAGAATATTAGTATAAAAGTGTTCTCTTCCAGTGTGCTCCCCTAGCACACTGGGGTGTCAGGATGACCAGCAAGACACAGGTAACAATGCGGCTTTGCTCCCTGTTCACCTCTCAGTGAGAGAAGCCGGACTCCTCCTTCCTCTGTGAATGAGGATACAACACAAAAAGAAAGACTGTAACAGAGGAAGTTGATTGGATTCATAGCTGCTATTAGATTATATCGCTTCCAAGTGTGACCTTTTAGAAAAATAAATAAATAAATGTTTTCCCCACAAATTAATTCCATTTAATCATTTGGTTACTGGTCTCAGATATTTTGGGTAAATAATCTTCAGGCAATGGGTTGTTCATGAAGTATTCATTTCATCTCCCTGCTCTTGCTATTTTTATTGTGTGATTGCTCATTGAACATTACCAGCAGTTGCCTAAAAATTTGTTTGTATTCTGTCTTGCATCTTGGATCTCCATTCTGAGCTACTTCTGCACTTAAATGCTGTTCAGAAATGGTTCCTGCTTATCATGGTTAAATGCACATAATCCTTGATGAAGAGTTTGTTCTTTGCACTGTGATAGCTTGCGATCACGATTTGATTTCTGTTCTGTGAAGTCAAGTAAAATAAAATAAGAAAGATGACAAATGGGTAGAACAGCAAAACTGCTTGCCCTGAAGCCTTTACAAAGGCGAGTCTTTTTCAATTAGTGCCAAAATGTGAAGCTACAGCTCTAGTATAATTGAATAAAAGCAGAGGAAGAAAGGCCAAATCCCCCAGGCTCTCCCCCTTCTATACCTGACCAAGAAAGATAGAATAAGCAAGGAGAAGCAAAGTCTTTCTTCCTTTAGGTATTTTCTTGCCAGACTCTATTTCTTTAAAGAAAACAACAAACAAAACAAGGTTAAAACATTTTTTTACGAGACAAAACCTGTACAGAGATTCTGAACTGCAAAGCAACTTGTGTGTGAACTCCACTCTGTACAGCACAAACATGGTGAGATCTGAAACTCCTCTTTGGCTGAGGGTGTCATTCAAGTCGAGTCTTTGGATTGGTGCTTCCATGTGCTAGTGTCTTTCTTGAAATTTAGTTTAGATCAAAGGCATTTTCTGCTTATATTATGATAATGTTTTGCTCTCTTCAAAAGTGTTACATGAATAGGCAATAATAGTATGAGGTTTTGATTTTGAGCATCATGCAAGTCAATAAGAGTTTAAGACATACATATCTATAAAGCAGGATTTTTTGTGAGGAAAAATGGTACGTAATTATGCAGTTAAAGGATAGTGTTGTTACAGGCACACAGAGGAGCTAGTACACAAAAGCTTATATTTTTTCTAAGTACACTCTCAGAATTTCTTAGATTTTCTTTTTAACTTCGTGGCCATAACGTTGAATATGCAGTCCTGCCCAGACACCTGCTATGCCACTCCACGGCACAGACTGCTGCCATTGTAACTGGGAACTTCCTATGTTCGCTAGCAGAGGAAAGAGGCCTGTGTCTGACTGAATGCATGTGGTTATTAGTTTGAGTTGCGACTGGCAAGTCTGTGTGCCCTTGCCCTCTTCTCCTTCCTTTTCCTTTCCCCAGTGAAGGAAAACAGAGAAAAATCCAGGGGAGTGAGAAAGGGGAAAATGTGCCGCAGATTTGTGTCCTTCTCTGCTCAGGAATTGAGGTGAGGCCTGGAGACAGACTTCAGGGGGCACCTGCGTGTTACGTGCCCTGGTTGATCTCTCTCTGCAGGAGAAATGCATCGCTTTGTTTTATGTATCGTCTTCCTGAACACTGTCTTTGTAGGATAGCTGAGTACAACTGAAGCTTTAGAACTTTTCATTTCTGGTCTCAGTGTGGGCAAGCAGCAGGAAGAAACAATAATGTATGAGTAATATAATATTAGGTAATTAAGCGAGCAGGCATCTTCCTGTCACCTTTTGTGCACATTAGTAAGGAAATGTTGCTGATGGAGGATGGGGATACGTATATTTGCATTAAGCTAGAATATTTTATATGAAAAATGATGTAGGTGAATGGTGGATGGATCATCTGTGTTCCCCTTCCCTACAGAGAATCTTGTGCTACCACGATTACCCCAGGTTAGATATCTTACTTCTGAAAATTGTTAACTACAAGGAGTAGAAAAGGAGGATGACTGCTCTGCGATTCTGCTCCACTGCCATGCCTTTGGCCTGAAAGGAAGGGCCTGGGAGTGACGCTCCGATCCCTCTAACACCACAGTGTGTTTTTTCCCCATACAGCCAAGTCCACCTTCCAGTGGCAGAAATGAGATTAGAAGAGGTATCTTGTGCAAATATCATGCAGTGGGATGCCACTCAGCACGTGTTCTTGTGTGTTCTTCCTTTTTTACTGCTCGGAGGGGCCACATCTGTTGTCTCCTCAGAAGGTGGCGCCCTGGAGGAGCTGGGCATTTGCCCTGTGAAAGTTGGATCTGGAATTCAGTGTATTTTTTTTTTCCATGTATCTAATTGACTGTTGGCCCTGCTGCTGTAAAATAGTATTTTGCTGAGTTTGGTACAAACTTTGTTGAATAGTGAAAGGTCACAATTTGCTTGAAGAACAGCGTTCTATCTTTCTCCAGTCGCAAAGTGGAAAATGAATTAACAGCAGGACTTGCATAGTCCGCGTGAACTGCTGAGAACTAACTCTTGTTTAATTAATATTAATTTACTATTTATAAAGTGATAACAAGCTTCTTGTGGCTTTTATTACATCTGCTTTTAGTTTTAAAGGCATTTTAATCAGTTTGCATGACTGTATTTGTCAGCACACCGGGTAAATATGAGCTCTGATACCCTTTTGAGACCAGTTAACAGGTTAGGCTGGGAAATAACATGCAAGCTCATTTCTCCTCTCTTATCAGAAGAGATCAGTTCCCAAAGTGACATAGATATTGTTGGTGTAGGTGATACCTTTAACCATGACATCACTTTAAACCCCCAGGGCAATGCTTAGACCCTTGGGAGTGTATTACCACTTCAGCTGAAAGTGTGAGACTTTCTTTACATTGAATTTCTTTCTACTCAACGGAGTAAAAATCATGGGTTCAGTCAAGAATCCTTTATTTTTACCTGAATGCAGTCAGGACTACTAAAGGAACTTATCATTATTTCTCCTGAACTTTCATTTTTTTTCCTTATCCTTCCCCGTTCCTCCCCCGTCTTTCACTTGACACCTGTCACTGCCTTTGGTGGATGAGATAAGCAGAGAACTCTGCACTGTAAGAGAAGAGGAGCAGAACATGCCCACAAGAAGAGGAACAGAACAAGAAGAATCGAGCCTTTGCTGGGCAGGCAGGCGTGGGAGAGCTCCTTTGCTGCAGGTTGCTGTCTGGAGTGCTGGACGTGGGGTTTTGTCACTGTAGTGAGGATAGTTGGGAGCAGGTTTATCTCTCTTTTTTCTTGGAGTCGTCATGCTGCAGCAAATTTTGCGTGATATGTATATTGACCCCGAGCTCCTGGCAGAGCTGAACGAAGAGCAAAAGCAGATCTTGTTCTACAAAATGAGAGAAGAGCAGCTGAGGCGCTGGAAGGAGAGGGAAGAAAAAGCACGAATGGAGGAGGCTGTGCTGAGAAGGACAGCGAGGCGCAAACAAAGTAAGCTTTGTGACCTCCTGTGCTTGCTCCGGAGATGGGGGAGATGGGCATGAAACTGTCTATGATACAGCATGTCTGGAAGAGATTACAAGGAAGAGTGCCAGCTGTCCCCTAGGATAAGAGCAGAGCAAGCATGTGAAAACAAAGAAATGTGTTTTCATGCAATATATAGTTAAGCTATGGGGCTCCATCCACAGTCTGTTATGGATGCTAAATGTGTATGTTGATTTAAAAAGCAAATAAGCAAACTCATGGAAAAAAAATATTAAATGTTCTTGAAGTGTCATTACCAAGTGTTTGATCTGGGGTTCAAGTGGTTTAGAATAAGTAGGAATATTTATTTCCTTGCTGTCCCCTGTGAAGAAGTGGCTTCCATCTCGTTGCCTATTAACAAGATGAAGTTGTCAGGCTGATGCGGGATAGAAAATTTCCTCATGGAAATGTAGTTGCAGCGAAACCTCACTCAACATGGAGATGTTGCAGAGACCTGTCAAACATCCCTTTTCCTGTGAAGGAAAGGGCCAAAGGCCTTATCCTGTCTTCAAACCAATTCAAATCTGAACTTTCAAAATCACTAATGGTCTTGGGTAGCTGATTTTGCAAAAGTGCCTTAATAGCTATCTCACAGCTATATTCACTATATAAAGTGTTGCTTATGTTAACACACACCTATGGTAGAAGTCTTTGCTTTGAGCACCTCAATACAGATGCATTATTGGATTCAATTGTCAGACTTCTTATTAAAGCTGCTGAGCCTTACCAAATGCCAAGTATATCCAGTTAGATACTTGACAATTTAAAGACTGACTAAAGAAATGTGTTTCAAAGCAAAACTAGTTTTCAAGACTCACTTGAAGCAAAGGCCTTTATCAAATGTTTCTAGAGTAAGTAACAATGGTAGCCTTAAAGTAAGGGAGGAACATTCAGAATAGCCTAATAAGCAGTAGAATGAGTTTAAAATGGCCCCTTACAGATGACAAGGTGGAAGTTGGGAAACCTAATTCTGTTTAATTTCTGTTTTCTTCATTTTAATGTTCTTACTGTGAATAGCTCTCCTCTAAGAAGGATGGCATCAAGATAGCTTCTCTCATACAGCACAATAACCTTGTTCATTTTGATTGATTTATTGCTGAGAAAAAAATTGAAAATGCAGTTCAGATCCTTAAACTAAAACACCACTATATCATTGAGATAATCTGCATTATTCTCATTCTTTTAGGAAGACAGATGCAGAAAAATCTAACTGCAAAAATATTTATGTAATGATTTGTCATGGTGTTGACATCTAAATTTCCATATATAAACTATGCATTAAACCTGTTCAGCTTCCTACTACAGGAGGCCATTTTCTGCGTAATTAATTTTCTGATTTATAAAGAATAAGAGAACGGGGAAAAGAGCAGCAGGGTAACCTGTAGATTATATTTGCTCTGATGAAAGTAGTCAGGTATTTGCATAGAGTAAAATTTCACAACGGCACATTTCCATTTTACATTTTACCTTCTTAAATTGCCAATTTGAGTTATTCTTTAGATTTGACTTTTACCCAAGATGAAAACATTCCACTTCCTTCAGAACCATACTAAAGAACTGATCTTACAGAAGTTTTTGAGACAGATCTATTGGAATTAAAAGTTTGAGGATTAAAGTCAGGCATTTGCTTCCTCTGAAAATGTATTTTGACTTCCATGATCTCATGTGGGCGAGTTAAAAAAGATAACTTCCATCTTCCAGACATGCTGGTCATTAACTGTACAGACACGTGTGACTGATTTCTGTTATACAGTTCCATAATATAATGGTAAATGGTCTCACAATGGAGCTACATTCTTGTAAAGAAAATGTGCTGTAAGTCAACCAGAAATTGAGGGTATAATGCGGGAATTACTGTGTAATTCCATTGCCTATATAACTCAAATGGTCAGAGCAGATGGCTGTAACAACCCTTTCTTATGTTAAAATATGTGATTATTTTTTTTTCTAAAATACATTAAGAATCAATTCTTTTTGGAAATTCAAACTTTTTACAGTTTTTTCTTTCCATTGGTGTATAAGCAAGTATCTAAACATTCTCCCCCAGCTGCACAACAAAGAGTATGGAGTATTTTTTCCTGTTCAAAATTAGTGGCTACCAGGAAATTTGGAAGTACCACAATTATATGTTCTTTATCCTTTTGAGACTAGGGGATTTAAACAGTTTCACCTTCAAGATGTTGTTTTTGACACTGCGTGACACAGGTTTTGTGCTGGTATTATTTTGCTGAAGTCAGAAATTACACTGGCTTTATAGAAGCGTTTATGGAGTACAGAATTAAAGATCTTTGTAGCCTGACACATAGTAGAAAACAGAAGTGAGACTTTAATATCTAGCCCTAATGCTGTGCTGAATCTCAGGATCACTCAAGCATAGCAATCTGCTAGCTGAATATGTGATTTTCTAGTTTACAGAAAAATGTGTACGTTTGTGAATATGAAATAACATTTGCATAAAATGATTATTTTTTAGTAATTTACTCTGAATTACCTCTGAAGGACTATTTCAAATCCTTCAATTTTTCTCATAGCCAGAATAGCTACATATGAAACTCTTACCTCACCTCTTTGGGATGTGATAGGGTGAGACAGAGCAAAAGGAATTGGTAATAATGGGCGCTTCTCTAATTAAAAATGCTCCAAAAAGTTCTGGGGCTTGATCTGGAGTCATGTACCCCAATTGGTACAATTCTCCATCAGTTCAAGAGCTTACCTGCTATTCTATGTGCAAACCCAGCAGCAAATAAACAAAGGTGGATTTTTCAAATTATTGTGGTGAAGGTGAATCCAATTTTGATTTTCTGCAGTGTCTTGAGGATGAGGGCTCGAAACTCACATAAGCTTTCAAGAATTTTCTGTGAAACCCATGTCCAAATCATCTGGAATTTCAGTTGAGGTAAATCCGTGAAAATACTGGGGTTCACCTGAGGTGAGGAGGGGTTACACGTTCCTGAGAGGGCTCCTGGCACTGTCTCTAAGAGTGGTATGTGGAGCTGGCTGGTGAAGTTCTCGCAGCCCGAGATGCCTTGGCTGCTGCAGACTGTCAGGGCCACCCTCCTCCAGCATGCCTGAGTGTACTTCAGGATGGAGTACTTCCATGTCATCTGTGTCTGGGAAGTCCTTCTGATCTGAAACAAAGAAAGCTGCATCATGTAACTAATGTGCCATGTGTAAGGCTTAGATGTGTTGTCTTATAGAAATCACAAGTGCAGAGTTGGGAAAGAAAAAAGTGGCGTCCAGAGGCCAAATAAAAAAATTGGCCTTGCTTTAGATTTAAAAACCATCCACATGTTTAGGGAATGCTGCTCAGCGTGATAACATTTTAACTGTTCGGAATCTAACTAGCAAAGACCCGGAATCTACAGCAATTTTTATAGAAGTGCCACTGAATGAAGATTGTTTGTAAATGTCCTATTAAATACTAAGACACTTGTTTCTTAGTTTGTGTTTGGTTTTAGTTTTGTTTTTAAAATAAAAATAAGCTCCAAACATAAACTAAGATTATGTAAGTTGTTGAGAGTGTTTAGCAAGCCAAATTGTGTAACGTGTGATTTGTCTTAGTCTTCATGTCTAAAGAAAATCATATTAGCCTTCCTCAGTAACTGCAAATTGTGCCTGCTTTTACATTTGGATCGCTTGGTTCATGTGTCTTGAGAAAAGGTCAAAACAGAGATTTGTATCAGATTGTGCCAATATTAAAGAAATCATTTCATTTTGGGGGTGAATTAAATGTTTCCAGGTTGTTTAACAGTTTAAATTTCATTGCCTTTTTAAAAACAAATAAAACATTACTTCTTCAGAATGAAATATTTCCTTTAGGAAACAGTGAACTGTTCTGGCATTTTTGCTGTTTGTACCTAACATACATTTGTACTTTTTATAAAAGATATTAATAGAATTTCAGCATTGTTTGGGTCCTCCTGAAATGACAGTATTTAGTGAATTTATTCAAAATTACAAAAAACAAACAATTTTTTAGCTTTTAGTTTGACTCCTGGCTTGAACTGAAAGAGCTTCAAAAGCCAATAGGGTTCTTGAAATTGAGGGGTTAGTCTCCAGTTTGTTTTTAAAATTACTGCTGGGCAGATCTTTCAGGGACATATCTTCATTGTGATAAAACAGATTGCCTTTTCTTGTGCTAATATCACTAAGGGAAGCCTCCTCAAAAGTTCAAGATCCATTTGGGATTTGCTCAGTTGACTGACAGGCAGCTTTGCAATTTGCAAAGAAATACCTTGATGCGATTAGGCAGGAGCCCTTTAACCATGATAGACGAGCTGGGACTAAGTGAAGGACGCTGCCAGGTTGGATTTTGACTCTCATGCACCATCCAGAGCTGTCAGAATACCCAAAATGAGATTTCAAAACCTATTGAACACTAGGTAGCTGAAGGACAGCCATGTGGTAGAGAAGACAGTGCTGGACTGCTGCTACATATTCTGACATTTACTTGTTGTGAACTACAGCTCGTGATGTTCAGACAGGAGCTATTTGTAAACACTGTTATTTACCCATCCTCGGCAAGTGTAGCTGGGAGAAAATTAGGTAGGCTTATCACAGCATGGGTAAAAAATAATTTCTTTATCTAAATGACATTTGTGTCAGAAAATTATTGGAGAATAGATGAAGTGATTTGAAAGCAAGTATTTCAGATATCCCAAAGGGATAGTTGGAGGATACATCACAGTCACGTGTGAAGGCACATGTGTGTGTGTTTCAGTGTGTGCATGTAAGGGTGAGTGGGTGTACTATGACATTTTTCTGCATTTCTGAAATAAGAAATGTATTCCTCATTTATACTAAGTCTTCTCAGTGCCCTGGTAATGCTTAGCCAAGACTTGGCTAAGAGTACAGAGGTGTGCTCCTGCCACTGTTTGTTGTCTCTTTCCCTGTATCGTCGGGTACAGGTCTCGCCAAAAACATCAGAATGGAGTATTTCTGAAATTTTTGGTCATATGTGGTCTTGAAACCTGTAAAGTCCCATCTTTTCTTTTCAATTTAGAGATGACTGAAAATGTAACAAGAGAATATTAGAATAATTTTAATTAGGGGATTGAGCCAACTAATTTGAAATAACTGGAAATGCTTTAATGTAGCTTTCACAACATGTATAGCAGCTTGTGATATGATGCGGTTTTGTTACTAGTAGATACCTTGGGGCCAGAACTCAGCTGCTCAGAGCTCGTGCTGAGTATGACTGTGTACCGAGGTATGCTTGAACAGCAGCTTCGAAACTGCTCACTTCTCTGAAGCTGGGGCTAGAAAGAGACCCCCAAATGCCATATGACCTAAATATGCACCAGATGGAACAAATCCAGAGGGACTTCTTGGCCCTCCTAGGATTATCCATAAGTCTGTGCTTTTTAGTCTCATCCTCTGCCCTGCAGCTGACTTCTCTATTTTGCAGAAAAAGAGCAGAATACTGCTGACTACCTGGCCCTTATTTCACCCAAGGTTTCTCTTGCACGTGTGCAGTCCTCAGCACTCCCACTGTCTGAAGCATCTGCATCAGCTGCGTTCTGAGAGAGGCTACTGGGTTAATTGAGTCATTGGCATGGAGACAATTCCTGTGTTTCTTTGCTGCATGGTGTTGCTGAGCCTGTCGGGACACGGTGGTGGCAGGCAGGCTTTCGTGTACGTACTTGTACTCTGGTAATGATATGAGGTTGTGACTGGTTGCAAGCTCATGAATACTTGACATGGAAAGAGAGCAGCACTGCAGCCAAGGTGAGAGTGGGATTCACCCAAGCTAATTCAGTATTTCCTTCCTGATTTTGCCAGTTTTTAGCAAGGCATTGGGTTTTGATAGCAGGATTTGGAAGACATAGGAAAACTTGATGTATTCATCTAAGCAGTAGGTTTAGCCAGACACTCAGGATGGTTCATTAACCTTCAAATCCACTCCTGTGCTGTGGTGCTGGAAGATCTCACTGTAGCAGTATAGCTCTCCCTGCTTTGGTGGTCCTGTGTGCCTGATAAAAGGAGTCAGTGCAGACCTGACATGCTGCATTACGTAGGGGAGTCTGGTGCAGCAAGTGATCCACAGGTACCAGTTCATTCCGTGGCAGGGAACCCTTCTGCTCTGAGTTTCCATCCATCCTCGAAGTAGTCATGCAGATTTGTTTTTGTTTATTGTCCAATGGTGGGTGAACCTCGATGCTTTGCAATAGCTCTGTGCGAGTAAAAAATCCTGCATATAGCTTTTACTGTTTACAAAAGGTAATTGAGTTTGGGAATCAGAAACTACAGTGTTATGTTATAGCTTTTTTTTTTTTTAATGAATGAAAAATAAATCAAATGAATGCTACCGATGTGAATGAATTCACAATGTTCCAGTTTGATCTGTTATGCACCTGCATTTTTATACCATTTATAATGAAAGGGACATAAAATGGACAGATGAGATTACCACTAGATTGTAGTTCATAGAGTTACAACAGTGTCTTTAAGAGTAAGTTCTGAATGTTATCTCCTGGTTGAAAGGGGGCAAATTATAAAATTAATAGGTGTTGCAGTGCTCCTTGGCCAGGGAGCCAAGAAGATATTTGGGATATACTAGATAGAGACCAAATAAATGCTAGCTTTTTTTTTTTTCTTCCTTTTTTTTGTTGTTTTGTTGTTGTTTTGTTTGCACTATGCAAACCTTGAAAATGCACCATGTGGTATCGCAAAACCACTTACCTCTGAGTGTTACGTATAGTTATCTTTGCCACATTTGTTGATTACCATAGTCTTATTTGAATAACTGTTTCCTTGCTTAATGTTTGCTCTCTTGCAGTCACTCTTCCTTTATTTGATCCTGCAGGGGTATATTGCAGCGTAATTATTTCCATGGTAACAAGCTGTAATTCCATAAACATAAGATTGAGTTTGTTATATGATCGGGAAGCAGCTGGAGAGCCATGAAGGCTGATTTTTCAGCAAAGCTGAGATCCAGCAATCCTTGTTGATATATTAATGTAAATCAGCTGAATTCTTCTCCCCTTGCAAATCCTCCTTTAATCAGAAAGGCACACGACACAGTGTTGAAACTGGAGAGTGCGTAAACTGAAATGTTGGGGGGCTGCTTGAGAAGTTTAGAAATTTTCCCCATTTTGTTGTTGCCTTGAGGATTAGTTTGAAGTGACTGATATTTTGGAATGTATTCTTGGAAGGGATGGGTTCATGGTCCTGTGACTATTAGCAAGGGCAGACTGCAGAGTTAATTATAGCGGATCATCAGTTTATTGTGGGATTATGTTGCTTTCATTGCTTTCATCATTATCACCTAATTATTCTATATGTATTTTAATGGATTTACAACAGTTAGTGTTTGGAAAAGTGCATTTTGTCCTTTGAACGATCTCAGAAACATTCGCAGTAATAGTTCCTGGGTTTTCCGTAGAAAGAAGTGAAATCGTGTGTATATTGGCATGTTTCTATTTTAAAAAAAATAAAAAAAATATGTGTAGGGGGTAAGCTCAAGGAACTGAGAACAGCCTCAAGCTCACAACATCTTCATTTTCATCTCAAGCAATGTGTTTCTAGTACATGTCCTGTAGCTCCTGAAACTCTGAATGGAATCTCATCTACCCTGCTGACTATGAAAATTCAAGCTTCTATCTTAAAGAAGACATAAAAACTGTTTATTCAGAAAGCCAAGAGTAAAATCTCATGTAAAACACATTGTGCTTAGACCAAAGTATACCACATCTATATTCCTAAAGAACAACAACAACAAAAGTACCCCACAAGCTGCATTTATCTCTGAATGACAAAGGCAGATCAGGCTGATCAGCTTGATGTCAGCAGTGAATGCTCATGCAGCCTATTTCAAATGCAGAATAAGTTTCAGGAGCTTTCTTCTAGTGCAGGGTGAGAAAAGAAAAGGAAGACTTTCTAAAGACTGGGTCAGAGGATATTTATGTGACTACAAAGCTTTCCAGCTAGTGAGGAAGGAGAGTCAATTGCTGTCACAGAGATCTGTAGCTTCCAAGGGGGAGAATGATGGTGGGAAGCCAAACGTCAGAGAAACAGGAGAGTTCATGGAAATAACAGACTTTTTCGTAGAATCATACGATATCTTGAGTTGGAAGGGACTCACAGGGCTCATTGAGTCCAACTCCTCGCTCCACACAGGACCACCCAAAAATCAGACCCTATGTCTGGCAGCATTGTCCAAGTGCTTCTTGCACTCTGTCAGGCTCAGTGCCGTGACCACTGCCCTGGGGAGCCTGTCCCAGAGCCCAACTACCCTCTGGGTAGTCCTTTTCCTAACATCCAGCCTGACCCTCCCGTGAGAGTTTTTTTTGAGAAAGTTTAAGCAGACTTTGAATGCCGTTCCGTGTACCTGAAATTATAAATAAGCGATCTTCTGATTTTCTGAATTTGCACTTGACGTGGCCTGTAGCAATCCCCATGCTGCAAAGGCAAGGGGGACTGCTGGCACTCGGCGTTTTGCTGGGCTGAGCCGGCAGCCTGTGGCTAAGTAACAGCACAGCTGGGAGGCTTGACACCAAATCAGGCCTCTAATGGTGCTTGGAGCCGTTCCCTTGAAAGCCCTGGAGATCGATCACAAACAGGAATTGTCGGGGATGCTGCTGGAGCTATTAAAGCCATGACGAATGAGCTTGGAGGAAGGAAGCCGACTCCAGCAATATTCCCTTTGCTCTGATTACTGCTATTTTAAGGCACTTTTAATTAGAAGCATGTGTGAAAATAAAGCCAGATAAAGCCCCAAACTCTCATTAAAAAAAAAAAAAAAAAAAGGCAGACAAACCCAAACCATGGTTCTGCTCCTCTGTCCCAATTAGCAGAGCACCGAAAGGTGTAGCTCTCCTTTATGTACTTCCATTTGTTTTAAGCCTTGGTCACAGCATTTAAGCCTTAGCTGATGCGAACTGAAGCCTTATTTAGTGTAAGCAATGCCTGCAGTGGGATTCCCCTCCTAGGCACCTTCAAGGGGTGTTTTTCTCTCTCCTCCAGCACTGCTGGTGGTGGTCATATTTTCTGGCACCGCTCAGCCGTGGCAGGAACAATGCGCTGCCTACACCAGGGATTCCCTGAGGGTAGCCCAAAGGCCGAGGGCAGCCCCTGGTGCCCTATAGCACAGCCCGTGCTTACACCCCAGCTCCACGTGTGTGTGTGTGTGTGTGTGTGTGCAAGGCTGACAGTACTGCTAGTAGAGACTAGTAACTCTTACAGGTGAGACCCTTGAGTTTACTATTGCTCTCCAGGGCCTTGTTTTATACTTACACTGCTTTTACAGAGGTCTCTGTATAAATACAAATAAACAGAAAACATGATTTGCTATTACTTTTGATTGTGTGTATGCATCTGTGTTTCTATGTGCAATTTTGTGTTACTGTTGCTGCATGTTGTAGGTCTTCTAGAAAGTTTTCATTGTGATCCCTTTGTGCTGCATATTTAGGATACTTGATTCTTCATTTGTCTGGTGTAAGTAGCAACGTACAGAAATCTGCTGATCTTGAAGCTGTGTAGATGTAGGTTTGGGGGGGCTCCATGAGAGGTGCTCATTCACAGAGGAGTGAAGAGAATGGCAAGAAGTAATGTTGTCTTCTTGTGGTGCTACAGAGTTGTTTTAGACAAAAATATGGTAAAACATTATACCTAATAAATAGCTTGCCTGAACAGTAGAGATGGAAAAACAATTTGGTAAATTAAGTACATTTTCCTGATAAGGCAGTTTTTGTTTCTATAACACTTTTATTTCACCTCTCCCAACCAGACTAATTTTGATGTCCACTACTTCCTAATGGTAACTATTCACAGCCTGCCACAGTCTCTACAGGAAAAGAGAAGTACTTTTGTGGTCAAGGCACCAGACTGGGACTCAAGAGATGTGAATTTATTTCCTGATTCTGAATTAGGTTTTGTTCCTGGGCTCAGAAGCCTGCTTCTGAACAGGAAAAATGAGATTCCCTTGCCTCTTTCTCACCTAGATTTCAAATGTATTTAGTCAGGACCCGTATTTTTCTTTAGATTTATTTGAATTTTTATATTTCAAAGTTGTTTCATTTGGAAATATATATAAACAGGATATCTTTTTTTTTTTTTTCAGAAAAATGTTATACTTGAAAGGTATCTTAAAGCAGAAATTGTTTTATTGTAATTAGCCCTCGATAGGGTAATTCTACGGTTGCAAAGCACACAACACTAGTTTCCTAAAAATATTAAGGAAAAGAATTCTCTGTGCTCTCAGCTTGTTTCTTGCCATTGGTTCTACAGTTCTAAAGTGCAAGCCCAGCATTGTTGGTCCAAAAGATCTGGCAGTGACACTGTGAGGCTGCAGATGCCTCTTGTATGGCAGGAATGCCATTTTCAGTGTCAGAACTTCTCCCTGAGTTACTTCTTTTCCTGACCACTCATCATTTTTGAATGTTACTTTGTGCTAAGAAACTCCTAAGTTTTATGGTCAGGTTGTGCAGAAAAGCCCATGTCCAACTTTATGGGGAGTGTAGGTGGTGTAGTTTAAGGAAAGCTTTACATGGGAGTCATTCCTTGAAGTAAAGTAGAATGGGATTTGGACATGGAAAAGTTTCTGTCGTTCTAAAGAAAAATGTAAATAAAGGTATATATGCTCAAGCTGATTTTTTTTTTTTTAATTGTACATGCAGAGGTCTGTCTGTTTAATACTGAAGCTTTAATTTGCCAGATTGATAGTGTTTTAATCTTTCAGTTTGAACTATGGATGTATATACAGCAGTATACTCTATTGTAGTATACAGTCGTTAGCGCTGAACTAAAAATATGTTACACTAATGTTTTCAAAATAGTTTACTACTGTCTACTGTCTGTAGCTTTAGAAGAGAGATCCATTGCTTTAAAAGTAACAAAGAGAACAATTTCTCAAAACATGTCTGCAAATCAACTATTTGTTTTAAGAGGCTGGGTAGTAATGGATAAGTTGTGTCTCTGAGAAACATATTAATAATCCTTCGGCACAGAAAAACTGGGAAAAAGAAAAAGCAAAGATAAAATATGTCTACTCACCTGAGATTTTTTTTTTCCTCCCCCTCTTTTCATCTGGTAAGGTCATTAATGAGCAGAAGTGGTGTCTTGAAACAGTAGCAATGTTTGGTATCTGTGTGTTATGATACAGATACATTAAAATGTTTGGGATGTTTTCTTTAAAGCATTAAATAAAGGGGAATAAGTAGGATATTCAGGTTTCTCCCAGGAAAGAGGTCATCAGACCCTTTTAATGCAACAACTGTCAATTGTCACATGGGATCAGTACTCCTGGGAAATTGTTCCATACTTCTCAGGATGCTTCACCATGAAAGGCAGTAGGTGACAGCCTTGGGAGCACAAACTGATATGGCCAATCCGTTCTTGGTAGACTGTTTTCAAATGCTGTATCAGAAAAAATACGACATAAATGTTGTACTAACACTGGAAAACAGAAATGTACAGCATAGGAACCACAATAAAATGCATTCACATTTATATCCTGAGACGTAATCTGATAGACTGTGAAAGAGGAAATGCTTTTGAGAGTTATTGAAGGAAAACATTATTAGCTTAATCAGTACTACTAGGCCAACAGAGGGAATTCTTACAAATCATGTTTTCAAATTTGATGTAGAATATCAGCTTTCATTGAGAGATCTGACATGTTCATTGCCTTCGGTTTGTATTGTCAACACTTGTGAGTGTGGGTTGGTGCTGGCGGTGCCCGCTGTCAACAGCCCTGCTTCATTCTCTTCTGCAGTTTTCTCTCTTCAGTCTGGGATGTCAAAAACACCTTATTGATTGAACACTAGGAGACTTAATCTGGTTAAGAGGATATTGTCCTGTTGCATAATGGCAGGTAGCTGAAGGTGGTGAGAGTAGCTATGTTGATGTGAGCAGAGAAAGATGTGTCCAAAGAAAGGCAACAAAGCTGGTGAAGGGTCTCTAGACCTTCCAGAACAAGTCTTAGGAGGAGTGGCTGAAGGAGCTGGAGAAAAGAAGGCTCAGGGGAGGTCTTATAGTACTTGACAATTACCCTAAAGGAGGTTGTAACAAGGACGGGATTGGGCTCCTCTCACAAGCACCAAGTGCTAAGATGAGGGGAAATGGCCTCAAGTTGTGCTAGGAGATATTTAGAATGGATATTAGGAGAAATTTCATTACTGAAAGGGTTGTGCGGCATTGGAACAGGCTGCCCAGGGAAGTGGTTGCGTCACCATCCCTGGAGGTCTTCAAGAAACCTGTAGTTGTAGAACTTAGTAGCATGGTTTAGTGGCGGACTTGTCAGTACTAGGTTACAGGTTGGACTAGATGATCTTGGAGGTCTTTTCCAACCTGAATGATTCTGTGGTTCTAAGTAAAAAGACTGGAGATGCAGACTAGCCATTAGGTTAGGACCAGGTTTCTTTTAACTCCTCCTGGAATGGTTGGAGAAAAACTAGCTAGGAAAATGGTGGACCGTCCATTTCTTCATGTTTTCAGTTGAGACAGGAGGCTTTTTGGAAAATAATATGTGGCCACACAGAATTTACTGATCTCAAATATGAGGGCAAGAGGGTGAAACCTCGTGCAACGAAATATAGAGGAAGTGAGATGAACTGCTGATCACTTGTGGCCTTTCAGTCTGTGCTCTCTGAAACAAATTTGTTGTCTATCTTGGCAATAATCTTTGTGGTGGAATGTCCTTTTGTGAAGAACAGTTTCAACATATTAGCAAGACATAAAACAAAATTGGATGTGTAAAAGGTGCTTCCACTGATTCCTTCCTATGAATCTCAAAAATGCATAAAAGTACCTGAGTTAAATATACAAACGTCAGGTAGTATATATGACTTAAAATGTATTTGTACAGGATCTGATTTAGTGCCCCTTGTAGTCAGCTGGAAGCCTTTAGCCGACTCTCGGATGTGAAGGCTCACCAAACATCTATTTTGTAAGGAACACACAAGTTTTTCGGTGTTTTAAAATTACTCTGTCAACACAGTAAAAATAGATTTTTGCATGGTCTCTTTTATGAAAACTGAACCAGAAACGTAATCCCTATCAATTGCCTACTAGAACAGAAAAGCTTCTGGCGTTGAGTGGTACACTCTGAGTGCACATGCTTTCTGAAGTTGCTCCTTCATACAGTGGGAGCAGGAAATTCCTGTATTTTATTTTATTTTATTTTATTTTATTTTATTTTATTTTATTTTATTTTATTTTATTTTATTTTATTTTTTAGTTTATTGTGTGGTTGTGCAGTTGAAGTCTTTATATGCTTGACACTCCTAATTTTCTGTGAGCTGAAGCACTGCTAGATGCATAATGTCATTGAATATTTTTATTTCCATTTCTTTTCCATTCTCTTTGTTCATCCCTTGCTGAATTAAGCGAGAAAAAAGTACACTTTCAGCAATGAAAAATTGATCATAATATCTAAATTCTGGGGAATGTTTGAAAATTAATATATAAATATATTTTTGTGGAACAATGAGTCTTTAAAAATTATATGGTCTGATGTGTACAAACCCTTTCTGGTGGGTTGGGCAAATCTGAAGATTTCATCCAACCTCTTGGTGATGTTTTGCTCTGAATTGTAAATTGCAAGCTTAATGTTTCTAAATTACAGATTTCCTGTCTGTTCATCTATATTTATGAAAGAGTTTGAGCTAGTACTTATGTCTTTTTTTTTCTTCTTCTTTTCTTCTGGTGACTGTTGCAGGTGATGGAAAGCATGTGCAGTGGCTACGTGGGAAGGACGGTGAGGTCTGGGTCTGGGTTATGGGAGAAGCCCCGGGCGACAAGCCATATGACCAGATATCAGAGGAGCTAATAGCAGAACGAGCCAGGCAACAAGCACAGAAGGAGGCAGAGGAGCTATGGTGAGGATTTAAGAATCTGAATACAGGGTTCACTTGGAATAATAGGAGATACGACCTTGTAGGAAGGTGTCAGGCAATGGTGGGTAAAAACTGGTATGTATGTCTTGTGAGCATTTCTTTCACTTGTTTTGACAATTTTTAAGGATGTGAAAAATTGAATTTTATTTTTATTGAGTACCGAAAAACAGAAATCTTCTTCCACAAAAAAAATAAAAGCAAATGTTTTTATTCTGGGGAATTTTGCTAAACCATTGGCCAGTATGTCAATAAATAAAAATGAAACAGTCTGGTTTTGAGATGATTAAATTAGAAATATTTGTTGCAGCACACATCTGTGCCCACAATGGGGATTTTGTACATAGAATTGTTTTTGTGATTGTTTTAATGTGCATATTGTTTGTATTAGTTCTTATCCCAGCAGTTCAGAAACTGATTACAAAAAGTGACATGCTGGTGTTTCAAGCAAGGCTTCTTCCAGCTTTGGGAGCAATTCAAAATTGTTTTGAAGCTTGATGCTGTTGGGAAGTAGGCCACCTGCCTCTTGCACTTCCTTTTACAGTACAGTGCTCAAAAGTGACACTTTAAATACCAGATTATTTTGTATTATTCCCTTTCATATCAGATTCTTCTTGCTTATACTGATTGCATACTTAAGCAGAGTTTAAAAGCTTCAACCTGTGCTCTGTGTTCTCTTTAGGTTGTCAGTACTAATAAACACTCTATTGTTAGAATTTGGCAGGTGTTATCATTGATATTTGAGAGACAATAAATTCCTGATCATGGTTTGCTAGACTGACAGGAAAATCTATGTTTTCAGCCAGGGAATGAAAGATATAGGGTATGAATACAAAACATCCAAGGAGTATTTCTCTAATTTGGAAGATGCTATATTAATTGGTCACTTATCAAAAATTGAAAATGTCTCCTTTCTGGATGGTTTCCTCAAATCCAGTTCATGCTAGGTCTCCTGTTAAATACAGTTTGACTTTTTCCTTGTATATTTCCATGATGTCTTATGCTAATTATATGTTGCAACCAGTGATCTGTTACTGACTAAAATTTGATCCCTAATTTAGAAAAAAACCAGTGTCTTAAATTATTTTTATTTTCAAATTATTTTTTGAAGGAGACAAAAAGAAGCTGAAATTACAAAGAAATTCCGGGATGCTATGGCTCAAGAAAAAGCCAGAATAGTGGCAGAAAAATGGAAAATAGAAATAGAAGATCGGAAAGCTGCCAAATTGGAGGAGGAAAGAATTCAGGAGGAGTTGAAGGTTTGCATAGAATCATATTTAGCTTTTTTAATAGTGTTTTTATAGAGATTCAAAGTTCTTGTCACCTTCAGTGTATGTTTATTAATATGCTTTAAGAACCAGAGTTGTAATTTTTCATCCTGGAATATGAAAATAGCTACATGGTGTTCACCAGAACAGCTGGGTGAGTGATGTGAAAAAATTACATATCTCATTCAAAACTGTCAGGACAATCAAATGGGTTATTCAGCTCACACATTAACAGAATTGTTCAGTCAGCTGTACTGAGTGAATCACACTGGGGGAAAAATGTACGATTGTGAAATATATCTTTTTCAGCTAGTTTGTCTGAACATATTTAGTGTATTTTATGCAGGTTGCTCACATATTTAATTTAAAAATTGTCACTATTTTCATTAAGGTAATGAGGGGTGGACCTTTCTCCTACTTGACATGTGGGAACAGCCCAGTTGGCTTAGCTGCAAGAAGTTCATTTACCTGATTTTTATTGACTCCATCATGAATTTTCCATGAACTCAGTTATAGTGCATTAACATTAGTTTGGAATAATATTTTTCCACATTCTCTTATTGAAAATAACCCTTTGAAAACAAAACAGGAAATGAAGGCCTATGTGTCTTAACTTTCATATTATTTTGTCATGATAAAAACTTGCTTAAAGATGATAAAATAGAATTGTCTTAGTGTGCAGAGAAATCACCACAGTCTCCTGAGTCTGGGATGTGTACTGTGATGTGTACAGCACAAGACTGGTGCTGCTGGGTTTCCATGGAGAAAGCCTGCAGCAAAGTGCGACTCCTAGGAGGTCTGCATGCAGTGACTTCGTCTGCATGCCTCTCTCTGTCCCCTGCTGCCAGCTTGCTAACGTCTTTCTCTTCCTGGGATGGTGATTAAAGGTGAGGAAACTGTGGATGGAATCCCCCTCCTCATCCCTGTGTAACGGGACAAATGCTGAAAAACTCAGTGTTTGTTTATGTGGTTTGATTACCAGCTAGAGTCAGCAAGTTACTTGTTATTTTGCACACTGTGGGACTGGGATTTGAGGGTGGCAGTGTAGCACAAAGCAAGGGCAGTTCCTGTAGCTTCCTCGGCGCAAAGTTGCTGATTTACCTTTGCGCAATTAATTTGAATTCATAGGAGAGAACAGGGCCTTTGAAATTTGATGTCAATGAGTAATGAAACTATACCTTTCAAGTGGCTTTATTAATGTATGAATAATGAGCAGAGCAACTAATTAAATGCTCCTTCCTCTGCTTTCCGGAAAGCAAAGCCCTCTTGAACAAAGACCGATACAGGGCTGTTCACTTGTATCTCTGTGGTTGATTTACAGTGCGCTTGATGGGGCAAATGTCCACAAGCTCACTGTAGTTCTTCTGTTTTAAAGAGATTTTTTCAAAAAGCTGGATGAGCAAATTATGAAACTTCTAGAGGCCAGCAGGCATATTTTTTTCTATTGAGGAAAACTGATCTTCTACAATTCTAAAAGAATGCCACCGAATTCTGCTCGTTGTCATATTGATGGAAAGGTAATGTCACAGTAGCATCTCTGCCCACCGGTTTATTTAATCTGAGTTGACTTTCCTTGTCCTTCCTCTTTTACTCCTTTTATAAATGTGCAGTGAATGAAGTACATGAAATATTTACAAGCTCTCATTCCAAGAATAAGAGGAAAGGTACCCAGACAGGAAGGTTATACTGCTGTCATCTACCTCCAACTGCAAAAATGGAACTAGAGATGTTGGGAAGAAGATGAATTAATCAGTCTACTCATGTATGACTGCAATCATTGAAATCATGAAGAAATGTACCTTTCATGAATGATTCAGGGTGTGGAATGAGATGCAGATCAGTTAGCAAGCCCACTTTAACAGGTTTAAAATATTTAATGCACTGGTAGTCATCCTTCTGTGATGATGACCAGACTGCCGTTAAAGTAGTCTCCAAAACTGGGGAATGAAAAACTCTGTGTCTGCTAATGCTTCATCCTCTTGAAACATTCTGACCTGGGAGATTGAAACTCTGACTGTTCTGCTGATGTGTTTAATTTCTAACTGCATTGTATTGCAAACTCTCCTTTTTAAAACACTTTTATGCCTCTTGACTTATCATGAGACTTTAAAGCCGTCTGCACTAGATAAATGATATCTCACATATCAGAGTGAAAGATGATTCCTGTTTCCTCTTCCAATGCTATTGGAAAAATATTGCATTCCTTGGTGTTTCTTAAGCAGAAACGCCTTTAATTTATGGTGCTAGAATATAAATGTTGACTGCTCTATTTTTGCAGTTTGAGGACAGCTATTGTTTTATGCACCTATTGCAAAGGACAAATAAGAGAGCCAATTACTGTCATTAATCTTTTTGCAAATTCACAAAGGCTATGAGATCATAAGCATCATTTCCTACTTCTATCAGCTGCTGTCATTAAGAGTCCTGAACAATGTGCAGAGCAAATTAAAGGTATGAGCCTCAGCCAGACAGGGGAGAATGGTATCCTTCAGCTACCGTTAGAAATAGGAGAGATTCTCTCAGTTCTTTGTGGTCTTCATAAAGCAAGAAAATATTAATAGTAAAGAAATATCTTTATGACAACATCAGATACCTGTCAAATATAATTATATAAGCACAGTTGACAATAAAGCTAGATTGCTTCTTAAAAATTCCATGTGTGTTAATCAAAAGTGGCATATCAATTTTAACGGCATTGTGTTTCTTCATGCATAAAAAAATATTTAGTGGGAGTTGTGATGACAGTGGTGCTTATATAGAAATAATCCTTATTCTTTTGATAGGCAACAAGAGAGTAACAGTGTGTGATAATTTCCTGCCACAATTTTTTCCTTTTTATTTGAATTGAAGAAGTTTATGACCTTTAATTCCTGTTGAGATTGTGGTGAGCGAAGTGAGCTTTTTAAAGGTGTGAATCCAAGAGTTTCTATGTCCTTGCTGTCTTCATTCTCATGAAAGAAGACAGGCTTAGAAACAACCTTCAGAGAAGAAAAAGAGTAATTAGGGCTCCAGGTAAGGAAAGCATCTCTAATAAGGATAGGTCGTACTTAATAGAAAGAACACACTTTGTCCCATTGACCTGAATGAGCTTTCAACGCATGCCTGAGTGCTTTCCTGTGCCCAAAAGTACTGTGGATCTGATTCTTCAGATAGCTGCTGCCAGGTGTAGGGATAAGGAATACAGTAGAATGTCACCATCAAAATTTACAGTACTGTGGACTTACAACATAGCAACGAGCATTCTGTCCTGATCTGAAAAAAAAAACCACAACCACAAAATCACTTGTTTCCAAGTAAATATCAAGCACCTGAGTGGGCCTGTTGTTATCTTTAAGTGAAAATAAGCTGTAATTTTGTCTCTGTGCTTTGCTGTGCCAAGAAAACACTGAACTCCCAACAACGGCATATTTAGAATCCAAGAATATGACAACAGCTTCTTGCTGGCATTTTGCACCCAACTCGTTCCAAAAATCCAATGGGTCCATTCAGTCTCAATTGCAATAATTCTGTAATGCTTCGTTTTGTGCTCTTTTGTGAGACCACGGTTCAGAAATTATTTTCTTTCTTTGTAGTTGCCTCTTTAATAATGCTGTTTAGTTTCTGCTGGGAATCAGATCTTAAGGTTTTCCTATCCTACATGTGAGGAACTGTGAGGAATATTAACTTTAAAGAAAAATCTTTTCCCCAGTGACTTCAGTAATGATTGTGCTGCTGAAGCCACTGTCCTTTTTCTGGATCTCTAGTAAAAACCAGCAAAGCTATGACATTTCCCATGGGCAAATGGGAACATCTGAGCCACTAATGAGGACAGTTTACGTATCAAGAATTCAAACTGTGAACAGTCCCTAAGATGCAGGGATAAACTCTTAGGGGATTGTCACTGGATCTATGGCAAGTTACCCAAGGAGAGTCTGCTCCAGCACATGTAATAAATCTCAGATGTCTCCTGATCAGCAACAGTTCTTACCTTTGTTTTGTACCTCAGGTAAATGAGGCCCTTTGTGAACCAGAGTACGATGCTGGCACCAGCCCATATGAGCTATATGTGAATAGAGTGTCCTGGGGCATATTGGTGTCTGAAACATGACTTTACGTAAAGCATGGCTGCATTGCTGACATTTATCTCCGTGCAAATTCATGCATGGACCAGTGAAGTGATGCAAACGCAGTGTTTGTTTCGAGACACTGGTAGTAGAGAAAATAAGTTTCTGTAAACACTTTTCTTTCTGAGGCAAGCGAGAGAATTTTCTCAGAAAAAGGCTGTCAAGCAACTGGACATATTTCTGCTGGTACTCACTCACAGCTCTGCTGGAAACTGCCAGGTGGGTTTGTGGAGAATGCTGATCTCTGAATTCGGTCCTGCTGTGTCAGCCTTGCTGACAGCAGACTGTTCTGGAGCCGGGGCCCTGGGTTTTTCAGATTCCCTTATTCAGAGCTGGGAGTCCTAAGGACTCAGGATGAAGGCAAGCTGTGCTCTCTGCTCCGTGGCAGGTGGCCTGAATGCCCGCCCTGGCTCAAGGCCGACTGCTGAAGGGTTGCAGGAGCTTCACAGCAGCTCGCATGCAGCAGAGCGGCTTCAGCTCTCAGGAGAGCCAGGGACACTTCCTGACAGTCTGAAGCATAGAGGGAATCCCAGGCATCCTTTGCTTCAGAGAGGGCTGCTGTACCAAACATGTTGGGTAGGCTCTGCCCCGAGTGGGGTGGCAGTCGTTCAGCTGCCCCGCATCCTGCAGGGCTCCCCAGAGAAGCCCTGAGAGCCTGAGCAGCCAGAAGCTCAGTTTTCCATCGGAAGACAACGAAGTGATGTGTTTTGTCTTTTCCCCAAGGCATTTTAAAAATCTTCCTGCAGCAGAAACTGAATACTGACCTAATATCCTCTCATCTGCATTGGACCGAAACATTAGAAGCTAACCATAGCTAAGATTAAATATTATTTAGAGTTGGCTGTAGTAGAGCTATCAAACACCGAGAGACGCGCATTTACAGTAATAAGTAACAAGTCTGTGGAAAGTGCTCAAACGCCAGAGGCTAGATAAGATCATTTAGCATGTTCAAATCCTCCAGTGGAGTTAAAGCTGGGGAGGATTACTGCAGCCTATTGAATTGCCAGTATAATTTGTTGCAGCAGGTCGGTATTTCTTGGCAATTTGCAACCATGTACTGAATTGTCACCTTCCTAATTATTCTGGAAGAGCTGGGAGGGTCACGGCACACAGTATAATAGTCACTCTCAACTGTCAGGCAGGAGGTGATGTTTGTAGATTATTCCAGCTCTTTACTTTCAGCTCTAATGGGCAGGATAGGGTTCACAGGGAAAAGCAGATAAACTGGGTGCTGTTGTTTCTCCAGTAGAGTATATGTGGAAAGTTCAATTATTGTTCATTTTAAATAATAATGTACACTTGTTATTCATACTTATCCAAAGGATTAGTCTTCTTTCCTGTGTCATGCTAAGAAGTGTCATTTCTCCTCACCATTAGCGGTTGCAAAACATACTTACACATGCATTCATGAGCTAATTCAAATAAATATTATTTACAATTTAGATTTCTATAAAAAGGAAAATGATACAAAAACTTTTGTGAATTCAGAGTCAAGTGGCAGCGTTGAATGTGGTTTTTTATTATTACTATTATTCTTTTTGCTATTTCTTTGACTTGAAGATCCTTATTCTCACTCAAAAAAAGAAAGAAAAAAGTACAGCTTTCTTAGGCACTATTGCTTTCCATCAAGAACTCTAACTGAATTCTGTTTTTTTAGGTATTCTCATCTTTATATTACAAATTCTTCAACAGCAGCTGCATTAAAAAAAACACAACTTGTGACAAATCTCTTGTGGGATTCAGGGAAAATGCTGTGGGATGGATTGTTTTGTTTGTTTATTTTGGTTTTGTTTTTATTTATTTTGTTTTGTTTTCATATTTAGTTTACTTTCTGGTGCTTTCTGGTACATCTGGTGTGAGATGTTGAATAGAAAACATTTTGATAACCCAGAATTACCTCTTTGTTGGTCTGTCTTCCTGAAAGGACAGCCTATATGTACTGGATTTTTTTTTTTTTTTTAAGCACTGAAGCTTGGTGAATAAATATTTTCCTCATAAGAATAAACAATTGATTGCTTTTTCCAAGAAGGGATTGAAAACATTTACTAGCAACTGAAATATGAAAACCCTAATTCTATGGGTTATATATAAAGAGAATTTATTTGTTTTTATTCTGAAGAAGCTTCTGGGCTTTGAAATCAGTGCTTCCTAGAAGCATTGGCAATTTTAAAATAATGAATTGTCCACTCACCTAATCTTTGTAGGACTCAGGAGATAACAATGGGAGGATAATGTTAGAAACAATCAAAGATTCAAGCATTAAAATATGAAAAATGGACTGAAGAATAATTTCAGGCTTTTCTATTGCAGAAATAATAAGAGCAGCCTAAGTTATTGTTCATCATATGTGTTAGAAAGCTATTATTGACTACACAGGTACATCACTACTAATAATCAATATTTCAGGTCTTTTGATTTGCTTTAGTAGGATCAAAGAGACATCCTCTGGCATAAACTGGTGGCATTCAGCAGAGCCTAATGGAGAAATGTTGATTTATGTTACTTAAGGAAATGGAAAAATCGTTGAATTCTTACAAAGGGTGTAGATTTGCATTTGTTCCATTTTCCCACTCTGAAGATGATGTTTGATTGTCACTGCTTAATTGCTTACTACTTTTCAGTCTTTTTGAATTGTCAATGTACAAACGCATTTAGAGCTGTGTCAGCTGGCTGACTATTCAGAAGTAAACCACCCCTGTGAAACTCAAGGCACCTGTCCTTGTCTATTCACAGTTAGATTTACGCTGTTATTTCCATATTCATGCAAATATAATGTGTCATTCTTCCTTAAACATGCCATTGTGATTCCTGACCAAACGACCAAACAGTCTTGATTCCGTCTGCTGTATCAGGCCCTCATTGAGCTTCCAGGGATCACAGATATAAACAATATTGTTTGCTTTGAAAAGCTGTCTTCTGAAAAGAAATAGAATTGTCTTTTAAATCCAGGTTCATGGTTGACAGCAACAGATAACTTTTGCAGAGCTGGAGAGAATTAGGGGTTAAAAAAAACAAAACACAAAACCTTTTTCTCACAATGGTGGATAAAAAGTTTCTTGTTTCCCAGACAGGTATTCCAGACATCAGTTTCACCACTGGAAAAACATGTATGAGTGTCACTCTTATAGGTGTTAAACACCAACGTTGTTTGGACAAGCATATTACTATATTGAGATCGCTTTTCCTATTTGTCTCCTGCAGGTGTTAAGATAGGACAGACAAACTTCAAAGGAGTACTTTTCCAATATATTATAAACCAAAATGTATTTACTGGAGTAAAGGGTTAATCCATATATACCTTTACTGAATTAATATAGCTTTTGGAATAGTTCAGGCCCTTTCAGCCTAAAATGAGGCTGAAATGTTTGTTACAATTCACATAGTTTGAACTTTCATATAAGTAGCATCTTCAAACACTGAACAGGAAGAACCCACATGTGGAAAATAGGTGTCTAAGACACTTTTCACTGGATTATTGGCAACATCGTGAAAGCTCAGTTGTGCATCTTCTGAACGCACAAAGTGTGAGTTTAGAGCATACTAGAAGTCAGTTTTAAGCTCCATTTTTTAAAGTCTCTCCACTCATATTTGTAGTACCTGTTAAAATAGACAACGGATTGTTAGGGTCATGCTGTGAATCCTGCTGTGATGAAAACTATGAAGATATCCAACATACCACATTTATTTACAAAATTAGAAAGTATGCCCTTCCACAAAGTTTGCTGGGCACAAGTATGATATGAAGGAAGCTAAATGTGTCTGATTCCCCTTTGAAAGAAGGAGCCATCTCATCTGAACACAATTTTCAGAGTTTATATCACACGATGCCTTAATAAAAAAGAAATTACTGGTGCAAAGTCTGTACTTAAGAACTGCTAGCTGAAATACATCAGCTCAGGTGGTTGATCAAACAAAAGTTGGTGGATTTGAGGAAGTTGTTTTCCAGTTTAAAGTAATCCTGTTTTTTTTTTCTTTCTTTGTGTTGAACTACTGCTGGTCCTATTGCAATAAAACATTAAAATCCCACCCAAAAGAAACAAATTAGGAAAAAGCAAAGATCTTATGAAGTCCTACTTCTGTCCTTTAACAAACAAATGTCGCTTAAGGAAGACATATATATATATATATATATATATATATATATATTTAACTTCTTATTCATAAGTTTGTTACCCAAAAGGTTATAGTAGTGTTTCCATTATAAATTTCATTAAAGATCCCTGTTCTCATTGAAATAATTTTGTACACAGCATGAAGTTCAATTTTGTTGTCTTTAGAGATCAGTTGAACAATGAAATTGGGAAAATTGATAAAAAAAAAAAACAACAAAAAAAACAAACCAAAACAAAACAAAACAAAAAAAAAACCAAAAAAACACAGATGTGGATTCCTATTCCTGCACTAACTAAGCAGTTGAGTTATTGATAGTATCTGGAAGGGCAGCTGTAGAGGTACTCCATCACATTTCCATCTCCTTTAAGATCTTCTTGCAAGGGAACTTATGTGTATGTTACTTTTAGTTGATTGGTGTGTACTGAAGGATCTGGCGTTTCTTCCAGAATGTAATGGTCTTGATATTTGGAGAATGTTATTCTCTGTGTTAGTATTGATGACACACGGTGACAGTTGCTAAACTGAGAACACCAGGAAATCAGCTTCTGAATTGTACAGATCCTGTAGAAGATGTACGTAACTCTACGGTGAGAGTGATGCCTCCAGTGGGAGTACATGTGGACTGAAAACAAGCACTGCTTACGAATTGTAGGAGAGCACAGGCTCTGGTGCCATGTAATGAAACATGTTTTCCTTATACATTTCAGGTCTTAGGTACTTAGATATTCCTTACTGCTGTGATATTTGTGCATCTCACAACATAAGGATGTTGTGACACATTTTTCTCAGAAATTCCATAAGAGGTAAAAAGTTTCTATTATGCCTATTTGTGACAGGTGAGAAACCCTAAGTCAAAAGAAATAGGGATTTTTCAAGGTAACATAGTTACTTTGGGAGGAAACAACTGAATCAGTGTCCTAACTTTTGGCACATTCTTCCTCTTTAGCCACTTCTGTTTTACTTCATTTTGCTTAGAAAAGAGAAGAAGAGGAAAGACAAAAGGGTGAAGAACAAATAAGGCAGCAGGAGGAAATCCGAGCAAAAGAGCTGTATTTGAGCCTCAAGCAAGCTCAGCAGCACAGTCAACACAGTGATGATGACCAGGAGTGGGAAGAACAGTGTGAGTAAAATTACCTTCACAGGATTCATGTATTTCTAAAAGTCTGCTTCTATTTGCTTTTAGAGTGGAAGGAGTGTTGTGACAGATCTCTTATACCTAGAGCAATGAAAATGTCATATTATTTTGCAGGAAATCACCGACACGCTCTTACAAATGAAAGTTGCTATGAGTTTACCAATTTCACGTTTCTTTCTGAATAAGAATCTATGTCAATGCCTTGGAAAAAAATGTAATGTACCCATAACAGTGACTGAGATCATTATTTTTTGTCTAATGTAATTTTGGCTTAGTAGTAATAATTCTGGACACACTTATTTGAACAGCTTGTCCTCAACTATCTCTGAAGAGGTAAAATCTGTCTTCATCTGTATTTTAATTCCTTCCATATGGTGATGGGGTCAAGCTATGATTTCAGCACTCAAACTCACTTCATTTTGAAGGATTACAGTAAATAACACTTAGATTGTTGCCCTGAAAAAAATACGATGATGTTCTCAGTGTATGGAGATTCTGTTTCTTTTTAATCAACCTGAAATTTTTTATTGATATCATCATCATGATCTATTTAAAAATATATTAGTGTTTTTTAAAAACCTGTAAGGAACAGAACAACTATATGACTCTATGTTTGTATACACACTGCAGATAAGGAAAAGCCCACATCATGGTAATAAGGCATACTTAATAAGTTACCGTGAATAAAAAGCAAAATGTCTACTTTATCTGGAGTCTATTGTATAACTAACTTTAGAATTAGGAAATTTATTTGCAGTAAGAATTGAGTATTTTTGTTGGGGGGAGAATATTTTTATTTCCCACAGCTAAACTGATTTGATTACTTTGCAGAAAAAGAAAATGTGATGTTTGGAAAGTTTTAGCTTTATTTAGGGGATATTAGAGTTTAATCAACTAATACTGAAAATAGAGCTTTAGAGAGCTGACAGAATGTGTGTTGCATGAAATACCTCACAAAGTAGGAAAAATATTGCTGTAGTGTAACTTATTTCCTGACAAAAGTAAAAGTAATGTTCCAAAATATGCGATGAGTTTATTTAATGGTTTTACTACTCATTTCAGGAGTTCCTAAAGACTAGTTACTGAAGTCGTATTACCTGGGATTGATGTAATAACTAATCATTCTGTACAAAATTAATTAAATTTATATAAGATGTACTGGTGCCATTTTCCAAGCTGGTAGCATGGTATGCCCATATTTGATCAATAAAACCTCTGTATATTGCACTGTCAATAAGGAAAATGTAATTGTTCTCTGGAGAATTATCTAAATCCAGGTGTATGTGCTTATTCTGAAAGGAAAAGTGATGCTTTCTATATTTTGAGCATTTAACAGCAGAGTAAGTTAGGTCAAAAATAGTCTTTAGTTTTCTAGAAAATGAGGTCTTGTCAATTAGCATCAGCTGGCAACCTATCATACAGGATGGTATTGTGTACTTTAGGATTTCTTTGATGGTAGATAAGGAAAGAAAATACATTTTCAACTACATTAGAAAGAAAAAATCCAGCCTATTTTTATACTGAACTTGGCAACAAAATAAAATACTATAAACTTCACTAAAAATAGATATAATTTTCTTACTATTGCAGTTATTTTACTTTTATGTATTAAAGAGGTAACTGAGGTTTTGAAATTGTTGTTTCGGTTTTGTCAAGGAATGCAGGTTGCGGAGGGACAGATACCAGAAATACAATAGAGAAATTATGGGAAGAGGTAGAAAGAAAAGGAACAAGCTATGAAACCCTTTGACCATGATTTCTGTAATGGCAGTCTGTGTCAGAACACTTTCAACTGCATCATATGCTGACCGATATAATCTACAACCAGTATTTTTTGTTGTGTAAGCTTTGTTTGGAGCATTCTCTATGCTTTGAAGGAATTCTAAATTATTGGTCCATCCTTTGTCACCCTCAGTCTCTATACTTCACTACTTATATTGATGTGTGGTTGTGGTCAAAAGGATGACTGACTGCAGCTTGTGTACTTTTGATACCTAGCGTGGTCACCCATAATAGTGCTGCTGTGGCAAAACAAAAGGTCAGCACCATCTAGCTGGTTGAGTTTTGCAGCCTACTATAAATCCTGTGCTGTCACAGTTTATGCTGCTATCAGGAATTGATTTAGCATTAAACTAACTGCAGACTAATGACTAGAGTGTATCATGTCGTTGTTTATCCTCTTATGCTTATCTCAGTGTCTCAATTTATCCCAGTTGGTTTGAGGGCTTAGAACTGCCTTCCATTAGCAGATGGCTGTGACAGTTTAAGATATGAAGATGCAGTGTTTAGTGCCTTAGCTGAAACCAGTTCCTGCACTGGCTTAGAGTCTGCCATCAGACTGCATCGAGCTTCCTGAGGAATGTTCACATCTTTTGTTTCTCTAACTTTACTGAAAAACCAGAACCTCCAGCAGACAGGTAACAACAAATATCTGGGCATATAAACATCTTAAACTGCTCAGGAATGAGCTAGTATCTCAGGTTCACCACACTTTTCACTTTTGAATTCAGTTCCAGGGATTTTTTTTCCCCTTTCTATGTCAATCCTTTCATTTTTTCTTCATAAATTCCTTTGAGACACTGAGAGGCAATTTAGTCAAGATAGGCAAAGCTGTCCATTTGTCATTTTTTCTAAGCAATAAATAAATGCAGGAATACATAAGAGAGGTCTAAGCAGATGTAATATTAACATCTTTTGTTTCCTAAACACCTGCGATAGACCATATTGCCCATTAGGAACAAGGCCAGGATCCTTTGTGTCTTATCTCCTTGAAGTCAGCCCTTCATATTCAACAGTGCTGGGGTCAGTACTGAAGAGGAGCAGCCGTGCTAGAGCAGCTATTGAGGAGAGCAAATGTTGCAATGATATTGATGACACTACTAATTTATTTAGTAGATGCAATTTAGAATGTGATGAGGATTCATCTCTCCTCATCACATTATCCCTCAGCTGTTTATTGCCAAGGCAATAAGCAAAGTGTTGCTAATATTAGTTTCTGTTGTTCAGTTCAGTTTGCTTCTGCGGTTTGCCTGATTGTGCCAAATAACAATAAAAGCCCATAGAACTACTCTGTTAATTGAAATACATAATTTCAGTGCTTTTTAATATACTAAATGACAAACGTGGAATAACTTGAGAAAGTGCTACAAGGAAATAATGATGGTGTAGGAACAATTACACACTTTGATTTCATGAAGTAGATATACGTTGGGGTGTTTTAGAGGGCAGTTGCAAGTTAATATATGGAGGAAGCATATAGGTTGCCAAATGAGAAGATGAATAGTAGAAAAGGCCGATTCAAAAAATCCTCTGTTCAAAGCTCCTATTCTGTGAAACTGAGAAGTGAGAACTAAGGCTAAACTTGGATGGAGGAGTGTATATATTCTGATTAGTTTTGAACCTTTCTCAGGTTGTTCCATTTTGTATGTTTCTAGAGTATTCAATAAATAATACCTGAAGCCAGAGTCTCTGAGTGTGACTCTCTATTGCGTGACAGTAGAAAAGGGATTTGTAAAACATTATAGAAAAACTTGTAGTATAAGTATTCATCTGATTGAATAGTGCAAAAGGCATATTGTTAGTATACTCCCAACCTCCTGCAAACTGTAACAAGCAATGAATTGCTCAGATACTGTCTGACCAGCTGCACTCACTTCCAGACAGACATTATGACAGTAAAAATGCAAACAGAACTGAGTGACTTGCACTATTTTTATATCTTTTCTGAAGCACCAACTTTTGGTCTTTGTTGGAAACAGGATACCAGTCTGACCTGTTATGGCCATCGTTACGTTTTTCTACAAACTATTCTTATGAACTTTTTTTTTTGTCTGAGTTTTAAAGGAATTTATGTTCTTTTGGTACTTGCCTTCCACAGAAATTCTAGTGAGTTTACTGGCAGGAGCAGCATTTGATGCAATGCTGAATTTTAAAGTGAATAGTTCCCTGTTCAGCTGTACAGTTAAGTAAGCAAGTGCTCAACCTTAAGTATTTGCTCTTTGAGCTTCAGCAGGTCTCAGAGTGCATTGTTGAATAGGGATGGGATTATTCACATGCTTTCAGATAAAGATTGCTGAACCGGAACCACATTACAGAATATTTGTGGGAATTTATTTTCAATTAAGAAGCAGAAAAACACCATGTGATTTGTATGTGCACTCAGAAAATCTGAAAATTGAATTTTATTTTTAAGTAGTCATTTCTAATTACTCATAAACAAGCTTTCAAGAATTATTAATGAGGGTAAAATTAAACCAAATATTTTAAAAAAGGATACACGTTCATGGCCTTCTTTTTTTTTTTTTTTTTTTTTTTTACTTTTGCATAGCTCTGACTGTAATTCACAGCCCTTCAAAATCACAAAATATATTAGAGAAAATGGAGAGTGCCTAGTCTTTCACAAATGAAGTGACTCAAATTCAGCTCCAGCACAGCAGAAATTAATCTTCATCTCTATCAAATGATTTGGTATTAGAACCTTGCCAGGACTGTAAATAGGGATTTCCAAATCCTAACTGAAAATATAGAAGGTAATGTTGCATTTTCACTCAAAAGATCATTTAGATTAGCACAGAGAAATTATAGGTTCTCATAAAGTGCTCAAGATAAAGCAAACTCAAATTAAGACCTGTAAGATCATGAGAGCTATTGCATGCACAAGCCTTGCGGTTTCTTCCCTGTTGTTAGAGTATGTTCACACTGCAGATCATGTAGAAGCATCCAAAACAGCTTTAAGCTAGTTATTTCTAGTAATGATAACAGCCTAATCATGACAGAGGTCTCTGTCTTTTTATCAGTTTTCCGGGAGGGTTCGTTAACCCAGTTTTTAGCCTACTGCAACTATGATCATATCAGTATCTAGCAGATACAAACAGGTCAGCATTTCTACACAAGATAGTGCCATCAGGGAAGAAGTGGGCTGAATTGTACCTGAGCTGAAGGAGGATGTACCTCTTCTTGGTATGACCAACTTACGAAAAGAAAAGTGGTGGTGGAGATGGACTCAGGGGACCTGGCTGAACTGTGGATTTCCTGTGCAAGCTTGACAAATCAATCAAATTCCTCATTTCCCAGTCTTGACTGTCTTGGCATTATTCTGTAATATAAAAAGAAGAGGAATATAATATAAATTGTATTATATATATATTTGTAGTAATTCTTGATGCTAGATAGATGGACCTATAGCAGTGATTCAGAGATTTTTGAGGAAAGGAGATATTCAAATATCCAGTCTCCTCACAGAAAAAAATGATTATTGACATTGATGCTTTGCACAGGGGTCATGCCAAAAGTAAATTTACTATAAAAGTGTCTTCTGACAGCCAGTCAATAATTTAAAAATGGATTAAGGGACCCTATGCATCCCTATGGACCATGATGTTCAGACAATTCAGCTGGAGAATTTTAGTAAAAATTCTTTCTCATGTGAAAGAGATGCTTACATTATGTATGTATGTATATATATACGTGTGTATAAGAATACATTGATACATAGATATCTGATGTGCAGCCTTCTCTATCCCTATATATATATATGTACAGATACATATGCAGATATACATACATTTACATACATATATAGAAATATGCATATATCTGTATGTGTAGGGATAGGGAA
This sequence comes from Anser brachyrhynchus, assembly GCF_964034855.1. Taxonomy (NCBI): domain Eukaryota; kingdom Metazoa; phylum Chordata; class Aves; order Anseriformes; family Anatidae; genus Anser; species Anser brachyrhynchus. The sequence continues at coordinate 12,592,607 of NC_137700.1, forward strand.
CGTTGCATGTCAGATATCCTTTCAAAAATTTTTCTGAATGTTAGTATTTGACAGTTGCAAACTGTTAGCTCTTCCCATTATTTTGAGATAAGAAATATTAAAATTTGATACTGGTTGGGAAAATTTAGTCCAGGTCACAGGCTTCTGATGGTTTAGGTTCATTAGCTAGTGAAAAGACAGAAGAAATGTCTACTGAAAAAAGTGTCTATTGCTGAGGAAACTGGGGCATGAAGACACCATGCCTTTTTCCTTACCAATCATCCTGTACATCAGTAGAAAAGAATCCCAAAAAGCTCCAGGCAGTCTGCCCTCGATCTGTATACTGCAATTGTAACAAACAATGACTGGTTTCTAAATGTCTCACCAAGCAGCGTTGTACTCATCTTCCTTGCTGTCTTTCACACTATTGCAGACACAAAGTCCATGTTTAAAGCAGTCATTACTCAGTGGCTCTGCAAAGGATAAATCACAGAAATTTTATACCTAGTACACTTGACCTATTGTAGTAACATATTTAGATAAGATTATGTACCCTTAAAAATAATAACCTGGAAGATAAATAGTGAAACTTATTACTCAGTTTTCTGTACAGTATGGCTGTTTGTTGCTGCATCTGGCTAAAACTGCAGGGTGTGTAGTTAAGTGAAACTGAAATCCTGCCAGTTGTGTACATAGGAAACGTCTATGACTCATTTATTATGCATTTATTATGCTCTCTTGATTAGTTTTTAGCCCTGTATACCTTTCTACCTATATTAAGATTATATAGCTAAACTTTAAGGTCTCCTCTCACTACTTTGTATACCCAGAGGGTTTTATTTTGTTTCATTTTCTGTTAAGCACTTTTATTTCTTGATTCCATTAAACCTTTTCATAATTCAGACAGATCCATTTGTACTTGTGCTTGCTTTAATTCAGGAGTGTAAATGAGAGGCATGCAGACAGCCTAATGAAATGCATCTGTCTGGTATTATATCATGTATTCCTGGTCACAGGTACAATCACAGTAGAGTAAGAAATAGCGTGTGCACTTTATGAATTGGGTATGATCTAAGCCAGGATAGTCATGGCAGGATTGATAATTGCTACTGGAGGCAATAGCTTGCTGCTTTAATATTTGCTTCACTGCATGTTAAAGATTTGTTTTGCACTGGAATAATTCGCCTGCCTGAAGTTATTTGTGTCTCAAAAAATCATCAAAATGGAGCTTGAGGCACCAGGAAAGAGCTGGTAGATGACAAATATTTGCAGTACAATTCTTGGTGCATTTAAGTCACACCATTTTGACAACAGGATTGTTAGTACACTATTTTTTAAATAAAGAAGTTTTAATGAAAGATGTCTGACCTGCAATGGCCAGAGTTGCAGTTCCATCATTTCAGTTTATGGAAATTAGTTTGATTTACATATGTATCCCTGGTCGGTGCCATTGACAGGTGTGTATTAAATCTGCCAGAACAGATTCTGCTTTTTTATATCCAATCTCAGAGACTGAAGTGGGAGACAATCCCATCCATAGCATTAGCATGCCCTTTACAATGGCTATTTATTTCTCTGTTGTTACTGCAACCATTTTTAGACTGGAGTTTTCAAGATGGAGACTTCTATGATTTTAAATAATTTAATGAAGATAGCATCTGCCTTCAGAAAGAAAGCAGCATTAACAACAAAAAGTGCAACCTAAATGTTAGGTAATTGTGTGTTTTGGAAGAACCTCCTGCAATTCCAGTTATGCGCATAGCTGCAATGAAGTCTGTTAAGCACAGACTTAAAATCAAGTGATAGTTAATATTCTCTGTTGAAATGTAAAACTTGATGTACCACCAGTCGAAAAGATGTCTTGCAGCAAAATTTCTCTTACTGCACCCAATGCAAGTGTCAGATGTAATCGTAATGTGGAGGCTCAGTTATTGCCAGCAGTGATCAGGTCATTGATAGCTCAAGTCTGGCATCCTTCTTCTAGTGGTGGGCCTGTATTTGAAGCATCAGGAAGGTTATTCCGTTATCTCTTTTATAGGGCGTTGTAATTGGAATGTCCTTAAGATCAGGGAATGTGAAGAATAAATGTAGTAAGGTGTTTAATAAGGAAAAGGGTAAATGGCTGTTAGTATTTCTAAAGTCTCTCCTCCTCACCCTTCCCATTCATTCCACCCAGTGCGTCGCTCCAAAGCCGCAGATGAGGAAAGGAGCCACAAAGCACGCAGGGCACGGGATGAATACCGACGGCAATCCTTGCGAGCCATCCAGAAGGGAAGAGTGGCTGATCTGAGTAATTTGTTCCAGGGGACAAGCCTGAATAATGAACAGGAGACAAAACTGAACTGCAACAGTGCAAGTCCTTTGCTGTCTCTCTCTGCAGCATCCAGGTTAGTTTGTACGAGAGTGACTTTGAAATACAATTTCTGTTGAACTGCTCCCTCTTCAATCCCCACCATTTCAACAAGCTCTTCTTCAGTTTTTAGATATTCTCACAGTCTTGCTGTTTCACAAAGATCACAACAAGAATATTTTGTAAAAAAGTGGAAACAGGCTGCATACTTAATGTAAACTAAATGCCATTTATTTTTCAGACAAATTTTTTAGCGTCCACACAGACAGCAATGGATCCTTCAGAAGTTAGTATTAGATCGGTATGCAAGGTTGTGATATGGAGAAAGTCAAGTGGACAAATTCTTAGGCAGGTCTTAACCCTTAGGCCTAAAACTGCCTGCCACTTAACGGATCTTTGGAACATTTTACAGAGAGCTGTCATGCTCCTAAGTTTCAGGGGATTTAAGTTTTCTTTAGGCAAAATCAAGTGTCTTTGTTTTCTTTTCTGTTTATTAACGTTTCATCTGGCTATTCATGAAATGCCATGAATTGCGGAAGAGGAAAAAGATTCAAACTGGCAGATGGGTGCTAGAAAGTTGATTAGTCACTGTTTTCCTGGTTATATCTTATACCAGTAATTTGGCTTCATGTGGCGATAATGACAATGTGAACACTGTCAGGATGTTTTAGCATTAAATGCTAAAATAATCCCAACAACAAATATCCAAACTCAGAAAGGAAAGAGTGCCATTAAATCAATTTTTTCTTTACCAGTCACCACCAGAGAGAATGAATCCCTTCCCGTTTGGAAATCTGTTCTGCTCTGACAAATAAGTTCTTTGCTGTATTGTGTTGAAACACAGAATTTCCGATAATAGCCGCCAAAACTCCCAGTTTGAGAAGGAATCAAAATTTCACTGTCCGAAAGAGAACAGGATATCTAATATTACCATCAAATCAACTTGTCAAAGGAATGCTCTAGTTATTTTTCCAAACTACTTAAAAGTTTTCTTTGAAATGGAGTAATATAAACACTAGTAAAAGTGGCAAATGTTAAAAAAAAAAAAAAAAAGGTATATAACTTTTAACCAGAATTTCTGAGCTTCTGAAGTGAGGTTACTTACAATAGAATTTGGTAGTACTGGATATGAACTTTTTGAAAAAGGGGTTGAAAAAAAAAATCTGGAGAACATTCTGATCATTATCCAGTGGATGTTCAATACTGTTTATCTATTATAAGCTATGCTTTAAACATGTGCTGCGATACTGCATACAAATAAATTTATATAATTGACCTTCTCACACCTATCACCAGTATGTTGAAGCTTATATCAAGCAATTCCGATATTTAAATATTTTCAATGTGAGCGTAAATGAGCTACATTTGCAAATACTGGCTGTTGGGACGCAGGTTGGAGTTCAGGTTGATGGTTGGACTTGAGGATCTTGAAGATAACTTCCAACCCAGATGATTCTATGATTTTATTCTAAGAAAAAGTGGGTATCTAAAATTTTCCTTTGTCAGTAGCCTGGGAAATCAAGGAGGAGATGTTGCTATTTACCATTGGTGTAAGGCAGACATTTAGCCTCTAGGGAATGCAGGTTCAATGCTAGATCTCTAGTTTTTCAGTGTGAAGCATAGTTCCTGTAGTTTTTACCTTGTCCTGCATTTTCTTTTAAAAGTCACATGAAAATAATATTATTTTATTTTTGCTTGAGGTCTCCATTTCTTGTGATTTTTTATGTAGTTTAGAAATCTTTCATTCCATTTCTTCCTACTCTCCCTTGTTCTGTTGAGTGTTCTCTTCACAATGGTTCTCTATTTGGCCCGCTCACTCACTTTTTTTTATTACTATTATTTATTTATTTATATTATTTTTATTTTTTTTTTTAGTTTTGTGGCTGTTTTTCTCTCTTCCTGTCTGACTGGACATGCTTGAGCACAGCAGCAGTATAGAAAATGATGGATGGTAATTTTGAGATTTGGTCTAGGGCAGAAAAAATGATCAGTTTGACAGGTCTTTCCCAACTAAACAGAATAATAGAGAAATGAGTGGAGGAATGGAAACAGATTGTAGGACCCTAGAACTCAAAGGGTTTCCTGTATCTTTTCAGAAGAAAGATATTAAAATGCTGAAATAAGAAGCATATGTAGGGTTTTTGTTTGTGTAAGTGCATATCTATAGCTGAATCTTCACTTTCTCCCCTTATTCATATGTTTGTGTCTTCAAATTCTATAATGAATACTGGTCAGATCTACTTATACGTTTGTGTAATTTAGCAATACGTGTTACTTTCACTGTGGGCTTCATCTATGTATTTCAACAAGCTTGATCACTGCTTTTAGTAAGACTAGCTGAAAGGGCTCAGTTTCAGATCATCAAGTAGACATCTTTTTGCTTTAATCCTTTCTAAAGGGAAGTTTGCTGTCAAGAATTGATGAACTTTGTTTTTTGAGGGTTCTTGATTATCTCACAAACTAGTTTAATGCTGTTTGGTGCCTTCTGAGCTGACATCCTGATTTTAATACTAGTTCTTCATTACATTGTCTGGAAATACACAACATTACATGGCAGCTCTGTGGCAGGCAGAGTAGGAAGCAAGAAATATGTAGCCAGCTACTGTACTGGTCCCTGTGAAAACTATGTCTGTCTTGTCAAATGAAAGTGAAATTATCGTGCAAGTAGACATACCCGCTCTAGCCTTATCTTCTTTGCCTTAAAAACAGCAATGAAGATTTGGTAATTTGTGGTAAGAGTACGAGCACCCAGAAACCTATGGGATTTCAAACTATACAGAAGTCCATTGTAAAACCTACCTTTTATTACTGTTGTCAGGGTAAATGAGACTGTATGTTTAATTTGGATGTAGTCACAATTCAATTTGATATTATAGATGTACTCTTAGTCTTTACTTGAAGTAGCAGGATGCATTTTACTCATATTTTACCTGACTTGCCTTCTAGTAGCTAATATAATATAAAGTGCTTAGAAAGTAGTAAGGGAGGCTGGCAGAGAGAATGCAAAGGTGACCTAAGAGCTTAAACCAAACATTCCCTCTATCAGGCTTAATGTTTTAGGTACAGAACCTATTACAGATGATTCTGATTTAGAAATTCTTGCCAGCGCAAAGAAGTATATTTTAAGCAGAAAAAAAAAAAAAAAAAAAAAAACCAACAGTTTGTTGATATGTAAATTGGAATAAAAAAAAGGTTGAGGAAAGCTGGCCGAAATGTTCATTGGATGTTTTGTGGTAAATTGTTTTTCACTTACAGTTATTTGCTTAAGAAAAGGTTTACAGTTCCATTGCAAAATATTCTGATTTCCCTAAAAACTCAAAAGAATTTTAACAAATCAAAAAAGGCTAAAATTGTTCAGTGAGCTATAATGAACAGCAATTATACCGAACATCCTGTATTTTTATATGTATATTTAAAAATACACGCAGAATAGATTTATATTTGTATTGTCCCTTGCTTTCTTACACTGCTAATTCTTTATATGACTGTCTTCTATACTTATTTGTCATTATATGTAGTAACATCTGGGAGCGCCCATCTAGACCCTTTTCTCGAGAAGTCATCATTCGCTGGTTCAAAGAAGAGCAGGTACCTCGACGTGCTGGGTTTGAGAGGAACACCAACAGGATTGCTCAATGGTTTCATGGTAATACGCTGATCCTTACTTTCTCATATAACAGAGCTGTGAGCATACATTCAGGAAGTAAATCTTGCCAGCTTTCATCATAGAAAGGAATGTCTACTGACATTGTGAAGCCTGGTGCCTGTTAAACATTTTTGCCTCATTCCTATTATTAGCATATGATTTCCTGGTTTTTTTTTTCCTGGTTAAGTAGATTAATATATGGCTCAAATAACAAATGTTTTACAGGAATATTTTGATAAAAATATACTTGCTGTAATATAGCAAGCCAAGCAAAAGGAATGAGACCAATATAGGGTGGGAAGGACTCTAAAAATGGCAAACTGGCAAATACCATAGTTATATTTTAGTTGGATGACTGATACTAAGTCTTTGCTTTATCTGATTTGCAAGAAAGTCTCGAACTCATGTCTAACCCTCCTTGTACTTTGTAAACCAGGGTAGCTTTTTTATTTTTTTCCTTTCTTTTGCAAACAAAAAGCATTGAAAGGTCTTAATTTTTCTTAGAATGGCTTGGGATTTTATGCTTTTAGGCAGTTTTCATAAAATGGGGAAAACAATTCCTGCTCAAATCCATAAGCTGGCGTCATATCTGCTGGAGTTCCTAGATTCTCTGTAGTTTTTGGTTTATATAGCATTTGCTATGCAGCTGAATCTTTTGTGTCAAATTCACAGGTAAGACATTCTTGTTTTCATAGGCACTTTATATTTGTTATACTTAAATATGAAAAAAAATAATAATTCTGGCTGTTAAGCTGGAATAATTGAAGGACCGACATAATTGAAGGACTGAAAGGACTTTAAAGTTAAATCCCAGTGTTAAATCACAGCTGCTTTTGATGAGTCTGATATTTCTTTGTTCAAATCACTAAACTGACCTCGATTGTATTTTCATGATTCTGTGAGCACTTATGCTCACAAGACGTGGAATTTCTGAACTGAACCAGGCAAGAAAGGTTTCTGAACAAGTTTAGTCTTCAATGGATTTCAGATTTCATTTTATGATGTACCAGTCCTTATGTCTTAGAAGACTTCAGGAAGCTGCAATTTTCATGGGCCTAGTTAGTCAAAAATACTGAAGTCAGTCACGCCTCCCCTGCAAATGGAACATTCTTCTGTTGCTTATGAACAATGATGCAGACAGGTGGTGGTTTTGTTGTTGTTGTTGTTTTGTTTGTTTGCTTTTTGTTGTCTTACAAAAGATATTTGGCGTTGCTTCTTTCTGAGAGATAAGCTGATTCAAATTTCATCTGTGGACATTATTCAGAAGGATTTTCTACCACCTTCTCTATGGTCTTTCTGTGTGATCCAATGGTAGATGTTTTCCCTGCTTGTGGGAACTCACATCCATATAAACCAAAATTAATAGTTATGAATATAATTCATGCCTTTAATTAAGAAGGCATTGGGGCTTAAGCTAATGCCTATGAAGTCTTTTTACCAACTTAAGTGACTTTTGGGATAATCTCTGAATCACTGCAACAATGGAGGAATTAATAATCTTTCTTTAGTCCCTTAAATCATACTGTTCATATCTTAGGTACAGTGACTACCAACTGACATTTATAAAAGTGAGCAAAGTATCTCATTTGTCCTCCTCCCAGTCAAGAAGTCTGACAAAGATAATTAAGATAGATCTCCGGGACAAAGCTCAGTAGTTTTCTTTGCAGAGATCTTCACAAGTACTGCTTTGGTATCTGTTTACCGGGTTAGCTGTTTTAGCTGTGCCTTCTGCAGCTCTGGTGGGAATACAGGATGCTTTTTAATTTTTTTGTAATGAAAATTTGGTATTCTTTTTAAATCTAATTATAAATGTGATTTACAACTTAAAACCACTTTTAATCTCTTCAAAAATCATAAAATTAGATGATCTTTACTTCAGTTGGATTGGCAAGCAATAATTTTTTTTTAAGTGGCTTGTGATCACTCAGTGACCACAGTACCGTTTATATCTCCAGCTCCTAGAACAAAAAAGAATCAGAACAAGCAATTCAGGTGTTACTGAGATATGACGTAAATGGTGCCTATATCTTTGGTACAAAACCCAGCTCTTTCTTTTGTATTATTTAATAGATACCTAAATTTTGGGTGAAAAGAAGCATGCCTTCAAGTGCTTCACTATGAAAACAAGAAAATTGGTCTAAATTTTGATCATTGTAATAATAAGGAAATTAATAAGCATGTTCTGCTTTCTTACCTACTAATTGGCAAATATGGGCAGACGAATTCTAACTTACAAGTGGATCCTCATGTTGTATCAAGATATATGAAACTTTTTAAAAATACAAATTCAGAGCATGCATTGCCGTTGCTGGTACACTTTAAAAATAGGGAAGTGATATGGGGTTTAGGATGAGAGGTCTGACTTTTAAAAGGGCTATTAAGGGAGACAGCCTCATTGTTTCAAACAGGTTTAGCTTTGAACTAGAATTTTCTTTTTAAACCTCTGTGCAGCTGCTGCCAAGTCAAGTCAAAATTACTACCCTTCCCCATATGTTTTGCCAAACTCTTATCACAAACATTAGCAAACAACCAGAGTTTTCAGTTTACTGCAGCCATTAGACACTTTGATTTCTGTTCCTTTTGGCAAAAAAAACTACAGATGTCTTTCTCCCATAAGTCTTCAACCATTCTGTGATATAAAAAAAAGATGTTGGTGTCTGAAACGGGTAATAATATTTCCAGTTATATTAATAATATTACAAGGCACTGATCTCTTCTCTCTGGTGACCAGCGACAGGACCCGAGGGAATGGCATGGGGCTGGGACAGGGGAGGGTCAGGCTGGGTGTTAGGAAAAGGTTCTGCACCAAGAGGGTGGTCGGGCACTGGGACAGGCTCCCCAGGGCAGGGGTCGTGGCACTGAGCCTGCCAGAGTTCAAGAAGTGTTTGGACAATGCTCTCAGGTATATGGTTTGTTTTTTATGGTGGTCCTGTGTGGAGCCAGGAGTTGGACTCAGTGATCCTTGTGGGTCTTTTCCAACTTGGGATAGTCTCTGATTCTGTGATTTGTTTGCTCTGTCTTTGCCTTGTCCTTTCACCTTTCTCTTCTGCTTGAAATTTGTTTAAGCATGTTATCTTTTCCCATTCCCACTGTTACGTCAGCTGTTATTTTTGAAACTTCAGATATGTTAGACATGTTGCTGTAATGTATCCTATTCTGCATTTGGTTATTTTCCATTCAGAACATAGGAGACTGTTCCTTTTTGCCTGGGGAGGGGCTGATCTCTAAATATTTCCCCAGCTTTACTTGAAGCTAATTTTTTATGATTGCTGATGTTAATTATCCACAACATGAGTGGGATCTCTCAGATGTATAGTGAGTATAATGCAAGATGACAAAATGAGGAATTTATATGTTGCCTGTGAGGTGGCTTTGTGCATGTTTGCTGAGCATCTACTGTAGGACTATCTGACCTCTGCTTGCCTTGAGGTTGAAAGGAAAGTTCAGAGGCTGATATCACAGATCTAGAAACATGAGGTAGCTGCCCTAGAGGTCGTACCTTTAAAATGTAATTGCAGTAGCATGGTTCGTATTGTGGTGAACCATTTTCTCAAAGGAAGTCAGGGTGGTAGTGCAGTTACTAGCTAAGGGAGAGGCAAGCTGTGAAGAACCTGATCACAGCAAGTTGAAGGAAAGACTGAAAAATTCTGCGAGAAGCAGAAGCTGAGTGATCCCTGAGGTCAGGGGAGCCAGGGAAGGCCATTTTCAGTATAACAATATCATGTTGCAAATGTTTATGGATCAAGGTTTAGTTTTCATAGCTAATATTGATTCCAAGAAGAAATTTGTTTTCAAGAGGAAACTCTGTCAGGCTTAAATAGTGACAATTTTCTGCAAATCAGATGCTCTCGATAGAGGCTTTAAAACTTAGTATTTCCAAAAATCTATTAATTTTGAGCCTTTAAGCAGCAGCAGCAACAGAGTGCCTATTGGTGTAGCTGAACAGATCCCTATCAGTCATCTACTGGACCTTCTTGTAGTGTTTTTCAAAGACAGAAGAGTATTTGGAGTATTTGGAGTTAAGCGTTTAGGTCCTATGGCAGGTTCTTGTATTTGATTATTGATGTCTCAACTCAAGTCCGCTCATAATACATGACAAAACTCAAATACTTTATCAGCTCCAATTCAGTGCTCAGCTTCTTCCTTAAGAAATAAGAAGTGTTTTGCTGTTTTCTGAGAAATAAAATGAGTCTTCATATACTCCATTCACTCCACTTAGCTCATAATGATTGTTTTAGTCTGTCAGTTCTTTTGAAGGCTTTGGAATAGTTTTTCTAGTGCCATTACAGTTCCAAAGTGTCTACATAGGCAGGTTATTAGCAAACAAAATAAATGTTTTAGACTCATGGCTCCCCTTGGAAGGGAGCAAAGTATTAAAGTGAGGTAATGTGAGCTGTAGCATGCAGCAAGGAGAAAGGAAGCACAAAAGAACAGCAGGGAAATTGTAGAATGAGGCAAATGAATAATTAAAGTAAATAGGCTAATTGCTAATGTGAAATGAGTTTTCTTTTTCTTTTACAATACATTGTCCTTCTTGACTACTTGTTAACTGGAAGCCATATTCTAAAGATGTAGATGAGACAGAAGAAGGCGATTTCTCTAAACAGAGAAAGATGCTAAAAATGAGAGGTTATAAAACGTAAGTGACCACAAGAGTGCAAATACATTTGAAGTGTTAACAGTTTCATTGATGCAAACTGGTCAGGTGCAGTGCCTACTTGGTGCACTGGTAGTCAAAGATTAATATATACATATATATTAAAAAAAAAAAAAAGGAAAAAAGGAAAAAAGGAAAAAAGAAAAAAAGAAAAAAAAGAATGCGTGTCCTTTAAAGTTCAGTCTTGTGCCAGAGAATTCTTTGTCTTTGTGAAGAATATCCTGCAGCTTTTTCACAGAGCTTGCTTCTGGGTGAAAATACTGATCTCTTAAGGAAAACATATTTTGCTATTAAAAATCAAATTGGTTTACAATTTGGAGACTAGTTGCCACCTTTACTTAAAATACTTTTAAAGATTTTCTTCTTCATGTGCTTCTATTAGAGCATGACATAGTGAGCAATTATGATTTCATTTAGTAGGCCACAGTGGTAGCTTAGTGTATTTACCTGTAGTTTTCATTACTGTTCTGTCTCGTGTCCCCTTATAGGACTGGACTGTGGGTGAGTACATTTTCTCTATCACTATAGCTCCTTCAATCAGGCTTTCTTTATCTCATTACATAAAACAAAAAGGAGAGGTGTTTTTAAGCTGAAAGTTCTGCTGTTTGTGTTTGGAAATGAAGAATCACTTATCAAAAATTTAAAAAAAAGGAGTTATTGGGGAGAAAAAAAACACATATATAAAGGCTAAAACTCATGCATTTTTAAGAACATAAGGAAGGTTAGATTCAAGTAAAAAGCCCTGCCGTCTACAAAGGCTTATGCTATGACTGGAAGAAATTATAGTGACCATTTATGGTGACAAAAGTGAGTGCAGAAGGGCTTGTTTATCTGTCCAGCACCCTGAATCTGAGCTGTGCTTCCTTTTGGCATACATTGTAGTTTGTTCCTTAGACACTGGATCATGTTTTCTCCTTTCAGTGTCAATCCTGTCTGTTTTAATTGGTTAGTTATTTTATCCCCACACAAAGTGCACGCAGATGTCAGTTGTTACCAGCCCAAGATATTCAGCTCATACTGCATATCTTTAAATGCTGGATCTGGCACATCACCTCTTCGAGAACAGCACAGGTGTCCTGTCCTCGTTAGTCTTGGAAGAATTGCTGGTATCCTGCTTATTATTAGTCTATATCTAACTGTTTATCAGCTATGCGTGCAAGCCCTTGTTACTTTGCCTGCAGAGTTAAAATAAAATACTTTCAATTTTACAGGCCTCCACTTACCTTCTTCAGCTTATGCCGGACCAAGCTGTATTTATTATTTTATATTTGGTATTTTCTGTTTAAAGTAAAGCAAATAGTTGCAGACTAGAGGTCAGAAAATTTTACTGGTTTCCCAGCAGATGGCCTTCTTACTGGTCGTTCTGCCTTACTACGCAGAGTACTGAAACCACAGTCCTATTGATCCAGCCTCAAGGCAAAGGATTACAAGTTATTAGTTCGACAGCTCTTTTGAAGCAATGCTATTTTCCTGCTAAGCAAACTCAGCTCTCTCAAACAGGTTATCAGCAGGTATGGTGTGAAGGCATGTAGGGGGGGAAAGCATGCACCTGCACAAAATTATGTTGCTGGTTAGTCTTAACTCTAGATCATCCAGTTAGGAGGAGACTGTGACACGTAAAGTGCTCTCACCACAGGAAATAAACAGTAGGAGATAATATGAAAACAAAGCAAAGAGATTTCTGTGAGTCTGTTGGCAACTAACCTGTATGTGCACTTTCTCAATGTGATGCTGGCATGGAGGCAGAATCAGGTGGAGAGCAGGGAACATGAATTTGCTCTTCCCCTGCAAAAGTTAAGGGAAAGACAGCTCCCTCTCTTCCCTCTTCAGTTTCAGAAAGGTCAGTTCTTCTTTCTTCTCCTTGTCTTTCAATGAATGGGACTGTCAAATCACAAACGTGAATCTTTAGGAGGTAAAAGTCAGCTATACAGATTAGCACAGTGGCTTCAAACACCTAACTGAGATCATCTTGCTGAGAGTGTGAGCTTAGCTGCTTGCTCGTTTACCTTAATTCCAGATGTAGGAAATGAGGCTATTTAGTGGCCATTTTTCAGTGGTTTGACTGAGAACTGGGGCAAGCCCCAGAGGATGTCCAGAACTGGATCACTGCAAGAGCAGCACGTGGTTATTATATTGACATTCATCGGGTGTGAAGTTTTTACTATCCAAATGTTATTCTCATTTGACTTTCAATAATGCTTCAGTGTCTGGTTCACTTTGAGTGATTAAAGGTAACTTTTTCCCCTGAGGAACAGTACACTAAATCGATACTCAAGAATGTTGCAAGCAGCTAGAATGCACCGTAATTAACAATGTTAGCTTAAAGTTCTCAAATCTACTCAAGCGTGTGAGAAGAAAAATTAGTTATCAATATTATTGCTGACTTAATTTTCTTTGAGCTGGAAAAAGAAGTATAGTTTCTTCAGTACTTACAGAAAATACCACAATTAAACTGCTTTGCAGAAATCTATCTGGAACTGTTATTTTAATTTGAATGTGGGAAAATAAATATAGCATGATTTAAATTTGTATCCCTTTTAGCAATAAAAGTTTTAATGATTACTTAGTTTAAAAAAAATGCAGAAAGATTTATCCTAAGCATAGTGATGTGATCTGGAAGATTCTCACAAACGTACATTGTTTGAAAACAAAGAACACAGTATATTTTCTGCTTAGTTATCTGTTATGAGACAAGTTGTGAAATTTGAATTCTACGGCTCCGTATTAACTGTGACTTTTATTTTTCTCCTTACATTGAGTGAGCTTTTCTGTCACTGTGGTTTACAATAATCAATGAGGTTTATATAAAACGTATCTTGACAGCTTCTTCAACATCTATGAGATTATGTTCTATGAAAACTGTGAAATACATGTTTTTGAAGACGTTCACGGGCATATTTGTTTGCTAATAACTATCAGGTAATGGGCACACACCCATGTGTATATATGTAAAATTTTCCTACTTTTTGGATCCATTCATTTCATTATAACAAGGAGATAGGTCAATTGATTATTTTTGAGTGGGGGATCTATTTTTGTCAACAAGCAAAGTTTTTTCTTATTTGAAAACAAATTCAGAATGCGTTCAATTGCTTTTCTTCTGTGTCTAATTCACAATGAAGAGCATTATCATGAACAGCTTCTGAAAAGTTTTTATTCACCTTATACTGTACAATAGTTTTGGTGATTGCAGAGCCAGCTGAGCTATATAATTGCCATTATCAGTTGATATCTCAGTGTACTCATGATAGTGTGCCTGATTGTTACAAATCTGTTCCACAATTTACAGCCAACCATCTAGGTTCTTCCTGAAATTAAGTTTCACGATGGGAACATAGAGCAACGGTCGTCTATGATATAAAGTACAAGGAAATGTACCATGGGAAAGGGGAAGCTGGAGCTTAGTGCACCCTATTGACAATGCCATTCTGGTCCCTGAGCGAGCCCTGGGCTGTCTTTCCAGGGCTGGTGTAGACCAGACACAAAATCAAAAACTCAATTGTTGCTTATAGAGCTGGAGGTCAAACTATAAGTTCAATGAGTCTTGTTGTATGCTATGAAGAATCAAAATCCAACTTTCATAATAAAGCAGATAAAAAGCAAATTCCAATTAAAGTGGCATAGGTACATCAGTGCAAATCAGTATGAATATAAAAAGGCCAGTGGAAAATAGTAGCAACTCTAGCAAATTAGCAGCTTGTCAGAGGCTGTAATGTGATATTTTATTTACTACCATGTTACTCAATTAACTTCTAGATGTTTCAGTGTCTATTCATTGGGCAAATGATCTTACAGTGAGACCACTGAATTAACGAAATTGTATTCATAATGCATTCCCAGTGTGCTGAATGACAGATCAATACTAGCATAAAATAAAGCCAGGAAAATTAGCAATGTACCAGGAAGACTCCCTAAGAAAGCTCTAAACAGGATCAACCTGGATATAACCTCTACATAGTTAATTAGTAGAATTACAAAACCTTTCCCATGCAACCGTGCATTTTGTATTACACAGGATGTTCACATTTGCAGAAAATTTAAGTATGGAAGTGTACAGATAGATTTGCTTTTCATTCTACTTACAAACACATTTTGAATGTCTAATAGTTCTTACTCATGTCAAAGTCATACCGTTCTGCATCATAGTGATTGTGAAGATTAATGTTTGTTTTAGGTAGGACTACAAATTAATTGCCATTATGGAAAGTACTTTACCTAGGTATTTAGTAAATATTGCTGCTGTGGAGCAACCTATTTGGACCCACAGAACTGTCAGTGACATCTACTAATCTAAAACCAATCCAGTCTTCTTCCTTTTTGTACTAGCAAGATCAGTTTTCCTTGTATGTTCTTAAAATGTACTTTTGTTTACTACATCCTATTTTCGTTTGTTTTTCATTTTTATTCAAAATAGGATTAGGATCTATTTCCTGTTTGCTTGAAGCTGTAATCTATACTTTTGTTTACTTTATTGCACCCGAATAAAATACGTCAGTCCTCTACAAAAGAGTTCAGTTTCTAAGTTCAAATTTGAAGTGTTGGGCTTTATCTTAATTCACCAAAACTGGGAGAAACTTAAGCACATATTGTAGTTATTCTCAAACATACTTTGGTTTCATAATAAAGGAATGATACTGCTTTTATACGAGACTCACACAAGAATTCTAGCAGTATGGAGAGGGAAAGAATGCAAGAATGACAATTTTTTTTTTTTTGAGGATGAGCTTCCGAACGAGTACTTCTGGTTTTGTCTTGGAGTTTTAACTATTAAGATTGCACTTTTTATAATTTAGCTCATGACTGAATAGACTGTTTTTCCCTCCTGGGTTACTCATATAATTCTTGGAGACATGTTGATAAAAGCAGGAGTACCCCATAAAATGTGATAATGTAGCTAGGGATGCTTTGGTTTTCCTTTGTCTTTTTATAGTCAATCTCTGCAGCAGACAGCCTCCAGTGCAATTAACTCATGATTAAAGTATCTTGTTCATTTAGCTTGTCTCACTTGGCTTGATGAAATTTGCCAGTAGCTTCCTATTATTTAAGTAATTTGTTTCTCTTCTTCATTTAGTAAATCTAGTGGCTACATTTCATGGGTATTTATACCTCTAGCAGTAGTGGCACAGGAAATATGTACAAGGACTTAATGTTGGTGCCTTTTCCTTCAGATAGAAAATCATAGCATATTACAATTCTTAGTAATTCATTACTGTTATTATTAGAAAGCTTTTTGGCAGATTGCTTGAGGTTAAACTGGTTGTCTCAGCCCAGTCTGTGGATGAGTACCTGTATTTTTCATTTCTTTGCATTTTCTGTAATCAATTGCATCATGGAAAAAAATGGATATAATGGATCACAAAACCACCCCAGAATAATGAATGCACAACATGGAAGGCAAAAGTAAATCAAGCCCTATCCACTCTGCGAGAGTTTATGTTGATTTATTATGTCGTTTAGTCCTGTAGAACCTTACTCCTTAAGAAATATCAACACATAAATGTATAGTATTAGAAGCAGAACATGGTGCTAAAATTGGGAAATATATTGTATATATTTTGCATTTAATTTTTTTAACTAGGTTTTATCAAATTACATGTGATGTAAAATATTCCACACTCTACTTACTAATGCTTATTTTGGAGCTAGTGAAATATCTGTACTGTTTTAAAGGACTGCATAGTTTATCCTTCTAGACAGAAGTTCTGTCCTTGACTTGTGTTTCTTGTTGAAATTAAACACCTGTAGATTTGCAAGTACAAGTATTTCTTCTGGCACTGGTTTTCAAAGAAAACTTGGTTAAATGTACACTTATAGTTGAATGAAGGGAGAATAGGCAAGCTGATTAAATCCAGTTTTTGCCAAAACTGAGAGAAGTCATCTGAAGAAAACTGAAACAGTAAAATAAAATGATGGAAGTTCTACTGTTTTTCTTAATTACTATGGAGATATTTTCTGACATCTTCATGCAAAGCATAATGAGGAAAAGATGGTGTCTTTACTGAGATAATAACATACTGTTAACAACAGGGCACAGATGTTTTAGGTTAACAATTTTTTTCACACTTAAAAAAAATCCGTGAAATGACACCCAACTTTGGTGGTTTGCTTTATGCATTGCTCTTAACATATCAAGAAATTACTCCTTTGTGGAGCATTCAATCCCCTAAATTAGTTTGATATAGGATATCCTGGATTTACAGTCAGTGCAGTGGGGTTTTGTTTGTTTATTTTACTATTTCTCTTAAACTTTTTTTTTTTTCTTTCTTCTTCTCCAGTGCCACAATGGTGCTCGACATCTTTTTCTACGTAGCAAGAACTCCAACAACTCATGTGTAGGTAGCAGCAGCACTGTTTCTGTCCTAGCTGAATGTGCTGGAGAGGCTACCATGCACCTTTCCAAACTCCTCTTGATTTCATAATGTATTTCAAATTTATATTATTTGTATGAGCACACTCACTTCCCTATTAAACATCTGTTGTTCTAATATTCAGCAAGGTACCATATCATCAGTTCAAAGTATTCAGTAAACCTTTTAGAGTCTTACCTTCAGTCCTTCAGACTTCCAGGTACCCAATCCTCTTTATGAAGATACAACTGTTCACCATTTTTTCCATTCAAAGAGCATAAAACAAAATGTTAAACATTAACAGACACTGTTAGTATTGGCTAGGTACATATGTCACCTAACAAATGAGCAGAAGTTATATTTAACCAAATCTTGAAAACCTAAATATTCTGATAGTGTGTTATCCATAAAACAGGGACACATCTGCTTGTCTCTGTGTGCATATGAATATAAAATATTTTAAAGACATTAGTAAATAATGTTGTGGTATGGGTACATATTTCAAAAGACAGCAAATTAAATTTAATTATTATTATTTATATTTATGTATAATTTTTTTCTTCCATAGTACTGTGTCTTACAGAAATGTCCTTAGTGACTCTACTGTGATATGATGCAGTCATCCAGTAATGTTAGTATTGTGCCTTTCTTAATCTTCTTGATTCTTCTTCTTGTGCTACAGAAAGGATAAGTAGTTTCACTCATTTTTTGTCACTTTAGCAGGTTATTGAACCAAACTGCAAAGTGCTTTTAGAAGTGACATGTTGCATATATATTTCAGCAAAAGCTAAAAAGTACAGTAGTTACCAAATGCAATTGGACAACTTTTGATGTAGTATTTTCTTGCCTGTGGATATGATATTTTAGAAATGTTATAAACATTACTATTATTATGGCTTTGAGCACAATAATTCCAGTGTTGTACTCAAAGAGAAAGGTGGTTCTTGGGAGTACAAAACTTAGGGGTATAGAGGAATACATTGAGAGTCATTCTCAGAAGCAGTTTATCCAGTTAAGATCCTTTCACTGAGGTTCATTGTGATATAAGCTCTAAAGTAAATTTCTGTGTGGGCATTGTGCACTCAGGCTAGTTAGGAACTTCAGTGCTTGTTGTGAACAACTAAGTCCTATGCCCTCTTTTGCTGTTCTCTTGTTCTTTCATCTCCTACTTACTAATTTCCACACTAAGGCCCATTGTAGTCAATGATGTTATCTACATATTTATGTGATAGGAACTTATTCATGTCAGTATTAAACAAATCTCTTTTCTGGGCTAGATGATTCCTAAATTTATCTGCAGATTTTCTTGTGGAATACCAAAATATTGCTTGACATTAGAATTGTCAATTGAAAATTGTGTTAGTGATTTTTATTTTGTGATGAATCTCCTTTTTCTGGAAATACTATAAAAGTATTTAAATGAATAGTGTCAGTTTCTAAACAAAAACCTTTCATTCTCAATGGGAAATATTTGCTTTGAAATTTCAGTTAATTTATAATTTTACAAGGTTTAAAATAAAAATGTAACGATATTTTAAAATATTATAAAAATGATATATCTCCACTGATTAGATCCATTATGATGACCCATCTATGATCCAATATATATGGATCATCAATTAGATATTTTTTCCCCAAGGCTAATGGTTTATTTCAATTTTTGTTGGGGTAAAACCAATGAAATTCCCCATCTGCCGAATGATGGGATGCCCAATTGTTTTTGTCTGTTCTAACAACTGTAACTTTTGAAATCCCATTCTAAAAAAACTTACACTAAACATCTGGCTCCTTCACTAGTAAGCCTGGTGTCTTTTATAAACACTCTGCTATAAGTCATGGAAATAAGGCTAAAGCATGCTTCCAGAAAATCTTATAGACACTTTTTCAGTATTTGAATTAGGAGACATGTTTTTTCAAAAGCATTCTCTAAGACTGACAGTATAGTTTTCATGCTTGTGATTTTTCAGACTCACTGTTTTCAACCTGTTTTCAATAGGAAAAGGTAAGGTACATACACAGGGTGAGCAGGTGTCTCAAGTTCTAGGTTCAAAATGCAGGGTGCATGGTGCTTCAGAGAACTTGCACAGAAGTCTGATTCTTATGCTTTCAATGTTTAAAGAGTCCACTGTTGGATAATTTGGAACTGCAAATGGTTTCCACTTTAATAATTAATATTTCTTTAAGTTCATTTTTAAATGAACTTTTGATTCAAGAACAAATTCCCGCCAGCCTCACACACTGTTCTGAATGTTGTGTGTTCAGAACTGTACCTCCCAACTCTCCTTCATCAGCTACTCACCAGTCAGTAATGAACTCAATGAAAACATCTCCGCAGGAATGCCATCCTGGCCAAGGCTGTTTCATAGTAGTGCTATTCTGTGCACCGTTCTTGCTTTTTGTCCACAAGGCCGCCCTGGAGTGTAATCTGTCGGTGTTGCTTCAGAATTGGTTGTACAACGCTAGGAAGGAACTACAAAGGGGCTACCTTTAGCTAATTCTTCTACTTTGCCTTTTTGCAGAAATCTAAAGCAAACAAAATCACACTGTGGGGTTTGTTTTGCTTTGTGTGATTGGTTTGATAAAAGCCCAATCTCCCATATTTTCGCATGTCCATGCTGCCCTCAGAAGTATGCAGGAGGATGGAGGACTTATGATAGCTGAAGTCGTGAGCACATAAGCAGATCCCAGGAGGGCTTTTGATCTCTTATCCTCTCCTTTCACAGATTAGCTTTCTCATCTTTTCCCTTGATTTAGATTTCATTTGCATACTGGAAGATCTCCTCTCTCATTTTCAAATTCAGCAATTTGAATTCAGCAAACAAAAATATGAGGATTTAAATAAGTTTCAAGATGAATAATGTAAGTAAGTGACATGATTAAGAAGATGTGCTTGCAAATTATGCCCACAAGCTAGAATTTCTTTTTTTCCTTTGTTGCTTGCATGACAAAGACTAAATGAATGCACGTGTTTTGTCTTCCTGGAGAAAGGATGGTGAATATTGGCCACTAAATTTCTAAAAAACTTCTAAACATTTCAATTTTCACACACAACATAATATCAGTGACTATTGTACCAGAACAGCTCAGTTTCTCTTTGATTGCTGAGCCAGGGTCATAGCTCAAATCAGCTTTTTTTGCTCCACTTTGTTTTTGTATTACAATACTGTACCGTTTCCAACCTTGTCAGGCTGCTCTAGTGAGCTATTTCTGTGTGCGCTTTACTGATTATACAAATCTTAATATTTCAAAAGATACAGTGAGGTTTTAATATTTACTTTTCATTAGTAACATCATGCACCTATCACAAAAGTTTATTGATAGTCTGTATAGTTGGCTTTTTCACATATAATAGAAATAAAAATATACTCTCATATATATGGTAAAGAGGTGAACATATCCTACAGGAATAATATATATAACAAATTTCCCTATTTAGATTAGTGCACTGATATTTTCTCAGAGAATGTTTGTTTCTTATTTGGAGTTTGCAGACATCTCCATGAATATGCTTGCTTACCATACTATTTGCAGGAAATGTCAAGAATCTACAACATCATCTAGGATGCTTATAAAGGCCTGGATGTATTTACAGGTTTTTGTTTTTGTTTTATTTTTAACTTTCATTTTTTATTTTCCAGTCATCCTATCAGCAAAGAGAAAAACACAATTAGCAAGAATATTTGCACTG
Organism: Anser brachyrhynchus; assembly: GCF_964034855.1. Classification (NCBI taxonomy): domain Eukaryota; kingdom Metazoa; phylum Chordata; class Aves; order Anseriformes; family Anatidae; genus Anser; species Anser brachyrhynchus. Next base: position 12,613,274 of record NC_137700.1, read on the forward strand.
TTTATATAAGGCATCCTATTTAGGTACTTTGAACCTCTGTGTTATTGATCTTCCATTGACTACCAGAGTGTAAAACGACACTTACACACATGCACGCATGCACACACAATCTGGCTTAAGAAGCCATTGAAAATGGAATAGTTAACTGTTTCTTTTTTAAAATGAGCTACTTTTCAGAAACTGTTTAGATGAGAAAAGCTAAGCAGTAATAGCAGAGATTTAATGCAGGAATTTGAGATCATAATAGCCCATCTCTAAAGAAAAATTCAAAATATATATACATATGAGATAAACTTAGAGGTGTAAAAGGTTAAATATCTTTATTGTGCTCTTTTGTCTTCTGATTGACAACATGTAACAATGGACAAAGAAAAGAGATGGTTTGAAATCTTTGTTTTTCTCCTGGCTAACGCAGTCTATATGCTGATCTGAAAGGAAGGAAAGAAAGATGCCAACACTGTGCTTCGAAGAGAGATTAACAGACAAATTTATAGCTCTATTATACCAGTGGTGTATTCAGGCAAGTAAAGCAAATGCCTATCTTTTATGTGCTGCACTGCTTTTTAGTGAATATGGTGTAAATATTTTGACAGTGAGTATAAGGGCTTTTACAGTATTTGAGAGTTTGGATATAGAATGAACTTTAAAGGAGACAGTTAATGGGTATGTTTTCAGCAAAATGCATAGGGAATTAACTGTGAGACACACTGATAACAATGGTTGTAGCACATCTGATTTTCTGTAAACCTGAAAGAAAATACCTACTATAACTGCATTACTCTTTTAGAAAGGATTTTCAAGATCCCCAGGGGAGGAGGACCCCCATTTCCTTCTGAATTTCAGTATCTTTTTAATTGCTTTAAGGAATCTTAGCCTTAGGGAATTAAGAAAGCTTCTGAGATCTGAGTTTTCCCTATTCTAAGAACTGCTTTATTCTGACACAACAGAGAGATGAGTCCATATTATTAAAACAAAACATCAGGCCTATATATTTTCACATTTGATACTTTTTCTCATTGACTTCTTCTTGTATGTAGAGGCTCAAGATAGTGCTATTCATTGCATATGTCTTCAAGGAGAACTTGTTTAGAGCGTGGTGCATTATCAGTATTCCTCATCCTTGCCTGAAGGGATCTCTTGCAAAAAAACAACCATAGCTTTGCCCTGCTTCAGACAAATCCAAACCCTCCTGGCTGGACAGTGGAATCACATGGGCAGCATTTGCCCATACAATGCCACATATGTTGCTTTTCTCTGCAAACAGGAAAGTTTTGCTATTTATTTATTTATTGCATATTTTAGCTTTTACTTTTTGTGACCTATTGCCCACCTTTTCTCTATTATCAGTACAGAGAGCCATACTTGGGACACTTATGGACGCTATTCCATTTACTGGGACTTAAATTCAGATTACCAACATGCAGCACAGCAAATAATCTCTGCATTCTCACCATCTGTAAGAAAGAAAGCATTTCTTAGGAGCTCTGTACCCCTTGACTTTTGGACTCTTATAACGCTTGCGTCCAGGTTTTGAAAAAAACTCAACCGTCAATTTGCTAGTGTGTTTTTTATTTTGTTTATTTATTATTATTATTTTAAACCTGGACATTTATTTTGACGCCTAAATGGGAACAGAACACTTTTGAAGACCTAGTCCCATGTGAGTTTATCCTGCATTAACAGCAGATGGTGAATAACTTCCACAGATTTGTTTCTGTTACCATCAGTCTTTGATTTACTCCCCTGCTTCGCTTTTCAGTCTTTATTGCTTCTATTCTGAAACAGCAAAGTCAGAGCTATTGTTATCTCTCAGCCATAGCTTTTTCACACAATACTATTGATCTCTTCTTTCACTATTTGCTTTCTTGCACCATCCAAAAAAGCATTGTGACTTTAAAAGGAATGAGAAGGAGAGAATAAGCCTTTTTAATAAGCTGACACACTGTAAGATCCTATTGCTGCAAATATTTGTGCATATATTTAATTATGCGAGCTGTTTCTGATGTAAATGCTTGAGAAATGACAAGGTGTGACCTAGATACGTACATTATCCTCTGGCTATTTCAGTTGCAGATCAGTCCATAAGCCCTCATAAACAATAACAAAGTTCTTAAATTTTATGTGACATTGGTAGTCTCAAGGATAACATAAAGAATTAATTCTAGACATCATAGTTTGTTGACGAATTGTGCCCTTCCCAGTGAACACCAATAAGTATGTTCAGTTAACTTAAGAGTTCTCATATGGACTTACACCCGTGGGAGAGAATTGAAAAAGTCAACATGTGGAAACTATTGCTTGAGTGATATAGAGATTACTTGTCTTGAGAGCATAAACTATAGCTGCTCTAGTTCGTGCACTGCAGGGAAGCAATCACTTCACCTTCCCTGCTTTTATTCTCTTGCTATTTCTGAGTGGCTCAAGGAGCTGGATTTTTCACCTTCTCCTAGGCCAGATCTGGTAGGTAGTGTCATGAATCCAAACATTAGTTTCAGGCCTTTTGTTTCCCACCTTATTAGGGAATCTAGGGAATATATATATATATATATATATTTTTTTTTTCTAGACTTTAGTTCCCCAGTTTCAGTTTCATCTTAGCCAGTGGTTGTTACTGGTGTGTATCTGCCTTTGTTATGGGCTCCAGAATCGATGACCCCCTTCCATTAGGTTCATAGACTTGTATTCTTGCAAGCTGTTCTTGCACTTTCTGATGGTGGTTTATGCAAATCCTGCTGTGCTTCCGCAGCCTGTCGGACAGCTCTACCCAGCCACAAGTCTTATGGGGAGAGAGCAAGAGATTCTTTTGGAGAGCTTGTGGCACTGCTGCAACATGGGTTCCAAATGAAAAAAGAGGGAGTGGTTTTAACACTTAGGGGTTGTAGAATGCCTCAGGTTTCCATTTTAGCCCTAACTATATACTGAGTATACAAACTGAACTTTTCCTACCACTGGCAGAAGGAAGTTTACATTGCGAAGGCTATATCCTTTTAAAAATCCCTACACTTTCTGGTGCCACTGCTGCTTTGCTGCAAATATAGATTCTAGGGCTTTAACATTGGTACAATCACAGTGTACTTTATTATTTTGTACTACCTTTTAATACATACTGTTGTCTCAAGTACTGGATGGATATTTTCCTTTTACTGTTGCATTTTGAAGCACAATAGTGATTTTTATTATATTCTCAATTTTAAGTAATGTTATTTAAAAATAAAAATTGCTTCTCTATCATTTATACATCCATGAAATGGATGGGTCTACTTTTTTGTTTCTTTGAATATTAACACGAGAGGCTTCCCATTTTTTGTCAAATCTTGCTTGCTAGAAGGACGCCTTTACATACCATTATGGATCATAGAAAGTACCTATCACAGGTAGTTGATAAAATAGGCCGGGACTCTCAGATGAATCTGGAAGGCACCTATTGAAATCCTTCTGATAAGCTGTGTAAGATATGTTGAAATTTGGAATGAAGAAATGCAAATTAATTCCTACAAATTTTTTGTCAATATTTATATATATATATTTTTTTCTTTTCTCTCTGTATTTTCTTTGTAATTATAGTCTGTCAGGCTTTGTGACAGGAAGTTCTTTTTTCCTTGTGTTCAAAATCTGAATGAGTCCATCCTTGAAAGCATCTTTTTAGAATAGATTTGTCAACATATGTTGTATAAAATGCAGCATAGTAACAGAACAAAACCAATTAAGGAACATATAAAACCATGTGGAACTAATATAAAACCAGAAATCTTACCAATAAAGATGTAAATTTACAAGAAGTGTAAGAACTCAAAAATTTTATTTTATTTTATTTTATTTTTATTTTTTATTTATTTTTTTACTAGTAGGAATACCTTTCAAACTTGTATTTTGATTTTTATTTACTATGCTATATTTTTTACTAAACATTATGAACAAATGAACCTGTGTAGGCTCATCTAAAACCATACTAGCTGCAGTAGGATTCATCCTTCTGAACTTCTGTTTATTTTTCTCAGGATTTCTTCCAAGAATAGTTGCCTTTATTCATAAAGTCCCAAGTAGGTTGGCTCTTTACTTCCAACTACGTGGTTTTTATTTTCATGATAATGTAGGCAGAAAAACCTGCAAGAGTCTTCTCTCCTCAAACTAGAACTTTTCTGTTTTAATAAAAAACTATTTTGTACCACTGGTATAGTTCTACTGGTATGTTTGTCCAGCTCTGTTTTTCAGTTACAGAAAAGGAAAAAATTGGCAAGTGCTTAGCAAACTGATCCTTCTAACCCTTATGTCATTCAATTACTTGCTCTCAAGTTACAGTTTAGACCTGCCTGCATAATTGGACAAATATAGCCCTTTACATTATTTGGGAGTTATCTGCTAATTCTTCATATTTCCTTGTGTTTACTCATTTATTTATTGTGTACACTTGCTCAAGATGTAATGTGTCTGTGTGAAGTTCAGTATGTGAATTATTCATGTAATGAGTGCCAGGAATATTTATATTCATATAGACTTTGATCTAATCCCATCGATGACAAAAGAAATATTAGTATTGGCTTCTCTGTGTTTTGGATCTTCCTCCTAATTTTGATTGGTGACCTAAATCACACACTTCCCTGGTTAGATGTCTTAAGCTGTATAAACAGGATGAGTTTCTTTCCTATTCATTGATTACCTGTGAATATTCATAATTGTTCAACAAATCAATTTTGTATGAAATAGAAGGCTTTTCATAATGGTCATGAAAGCACTTTTGGCATGAATGGTCTCATTAATATTTATTTATGCCTGCATTTTTGATGCTTTTGCTCTGAGTAAAACCTCACACACTAGAGTGTTTGAGATCAAGCTAATGAAAAAATATTCAAAAGGAGGGAAAACATCAGCTAAACACATAATTTCTATTGCGGGGGAGTAAATGAATGCTTCTGGGCTGTGTTTGTACCTGCTGTCTCTCTAATCTCAGTCAACCTCTTGGTTTTTATAAATGCATATATGCATATTTAAATTGTATTGATCATTAAGACCAAACTATGTTTATATATTGACATTGTTATAACACATGGTACATAAGGTCACCGGTAGGTCACAACAGTGGACATGATGTGACTTATCAGTATATTCAAAAAACAATTTTAGACTTATAGTATATAGTCTTGCCTTCTTGGCAAAGTTTATCAGTTTTTTTTGTTTGGATTTGTGCTTGTTATGGCATTATCTGAACAAATATTTATGTATTTCATCTCCTGAGTTTCACTCAAGGATGTATGTAGGATAATGCTGAGAGAAGAGTGCAAAGCTGAAGTGTCACTCCATAATATTTCAGAATAGTATTTTCTTGCTGTTGAGACTTCTGTAAACTTGAAGGGAACATCAAAATTCCTCAGCTGTGCCCACCAAACTCGTAATGGACTCTGCAGTTGTCATGTGAGCTTAGTATACTCTAAATATTAGGGTGTTCTTTTTCCTCTCTTTTTTTTTTTTTTTTTTTTTTTTTTTTTAGAAATTGGTGGCATTAAAAAGAACATGATTACAGCAAAAATGTTAAGATTTGCCTATCATGTAAAAATTGTCCTTATAGGTGCTGTATTTAAAAAACAAGTTGTTAATTAGGAACAGATCAGTTAATGATGAATAACTACCTGTCTTATGATTTGAAATAGCTGTCTTTAGAAATATTGTTCTCTCATTGAGGACACCAAATGTTTGTTTCAAAGAATTACAACACCAGAATGTTTAAAGCTGACATGTAGACACGTGTGATATGATGGATGCATGCAGTGAATTTGGAGGTAGGGAGCTAAAAATAAAGCCAGCTGCTAGGATATCAATGTTTTCAAGAGGAGTTAGCTACACCTTTAACCCTCTCCCAGTCAAAATCCTACTGCTCTTTTGCAATTTCCTATAGACAACAGTAGTGTGCATTTTCTGAGAGAAATTATTTGGCATGACAGGTAGAACATGTAAGGGAGGTACTGAAGTCAGTTTCAGTGGGGTAGCTAACTTCCGTTCAAGTACACTGTTATGTATTTGGCCACATAAAAAGTTAAAATGGTGATACAGATGATTGATTGATCATGAAGTATATTTTTAAATGACTGCTTTGCAAAGTTGAAAGGAATACTGTTTTTGATACTGTGTGCCAAATCAACTGGCATAAATAAATGTAATTCTTAATGTTATTTGCAATAGTTTAAAGTAAATAGAGCAGTGCTGCTTTACACCAGCTGAATAAGTTGCTTTTTTTTCCTTTTTTTTTAAAAGTGATTAGCAAGAATTAGAGAGAAAAAAAAATAGCTTTCAAAGCACCAGTGGTTTCTTTTTCCAGATAATACTTCCAATTAATACCCTAACTAACACAAATAAGGGCGCTGGTGATTCTAAACCTCTTACCAGAGCCTTGGGAAACCAAAGTTTCTTGACTTCAGTTCAAACAATTTTAAGTGTTCATGTAGGGGTTTCACAGATGTTGTTTATTTCTCTACAGCCGTCTCAGGAGTGAGCACTGCCACTCTCTTTCTAGTTGTCTTGAGTATAGTATAGTGTTTTTGAAAAGGTGGAGGGAGACTCAGTGCTGCAATCACCACCCGCTGTAGAATTGAACCAGAGAATAAAATAAGACGGAGATGAAGAGAGAGGAGCAGGGAGAAGGAAATGGTTTCTCATGAGCTGTTAACAGAGCCAGGAGAGAAAAAGGGAAGAAAGCATCTGGCTGATAATTTATTACACCATCTTCAGGAAAAAAGAGAATAAAAGAAAAAAGAACTTGGCTGTGAGCAATGTAGCATTTCTCACCTACTCAATGACATAAAGCGCCCAGAACAAAAATACGTTCTGGCAAAGAAGATAACATCATGTGGAAGCCTGCAGTGTTTTAGCTCTACTGGTGGGAGTTGAGAGCAGGTGAACAGATTGTTTAGTATTAAACTAACCGATGCTAAATGAATTTGGTATTATATGCCTGATAGTGACGGCCATTCAAACTCCATGCCCTGAGAATAATGTTCACCGTATAACACAAACTAGTTTTTTGTTTTGTTTTGTTATTTACAAAATCTGATTCTTATAGCTGCCAAATTGTCTAGGCCAACTCATTCCTTTTCAGTGCTGCATAACCATTCTGCCACTGCTAAGACTTAGAGAAGGGGTAGTTGTAACGGCATCCAGTTACTACACCAAAATTTGTCTGCATATTTTTAGTCTAGAATTACAGTATAAATATTGATTACTGGAATTAATATACCATTTGCTCATGACGGCACTGTTTGTTCTTTCCTGGACCATTGACTGCTGTGAGCTTGTTACGGTGTTGCTCATTCAAGTGTGTTTCTAGAAGAGATATCTCAAGGAAGTAGTCATCATTATCACAATAAAAATTTTTCATTAGTTCAAATTAGGTCAAATTGACAGAAAACTGGATATTTGTCTTAATAAATAGTGTGATTTCTTGGCATGTGGCACCTGGTCTACAGCTTTGCATAATGTGCTGTATCATATGGATTCAAACTAGTACTGTCTTTTCATTTGAACAGAGTTTGAGTTATTTTTAACAATTCATCTTGGAATTCTTCCAATAAATCTGTTTTTAGTTTTGCAAAGTACAGTAATCGACACTGATGACTGAGCAGTTGCATGCTGTTTCTAAACAAATGCATATGTTTGCATGTTTACTGCCTGTTTTGCATGTCTGGTGCAAAGATGATGTAATATCCCCCAGAAAATAGAACCGTACCTCATTTAGCAGAGCATATGTTTCTATGTTTCTTCTTAGTACTGATGATACTTCAATAGGAACCTCTGAGTCCCACTGGGATGTAGCCCTTGTCATGTTCCTCATTGCACCAAATAAAACTGTAAAAGAAATTAATTTCCTCAAAGTAGATAAAAACTGAATGAGGAATATCTTTTCTATCTTAATGTCACACAGTGCTTGCTTTTAGGATCCAGATCTCCTTAGTTCCTTTGTACATCTCTCAGAGGCAAAATTTTCTGTGTGGGCTTAATTCGAGCATCCTGCAGTTTGGTTTTTCAGGTAGGCCCTCCTTTGTACTAATTGGCAATTCCTGAGATATGGTTATTATTATACTAAAACAATGTGGCTTTCGGTACTGGGACTCCATGGAACGCTCACTGGGATGTGCGTAGGATTCTATGATGACAAACAGTTCCCTTAAATATTACATGTATTGCTTTGAGAAAGTTTAGCTTCACAGAAAGTAACTTTGGAACATGTACATATATAATTTATTGACGTTTGTGCCATGTTTACATCCAGGATGGCCTAATTCAACATCTGTTCCTGATTAAAATGAGCTTCTGGTATTTTACAGATAATTATGAGACATGAGCTTATCATCCTCTAGGCCTACCAGACAAATTGGAACCAAGCTCTCTAGGTGGATGGTAAGGCATGGTTCAGTGCTGGGTGCAATTCTGATCACACCTTTTGCATTGTTCTTCAAGGTTTATCTCTTGTACCCTGTATGCAGGAAGAAGTAACAGCAACTTCAGTGTTGTATCCTAGGATAAGAAAGGAAAAAAGAAAAAAAAAACAATGAAAGTTTTTCTTGAAAGCTCTGTTCCTGTTAAACTTTATTCCTTGCTTTACTCTAAAAATCTGAATTTATAATCCTTCTTTTGCCCTGACAAGTAATTTTATCAGACAGCAAAGGAACGAATTTGGGGGAGGACATAAACTACTTGGTGACAAGGATATGGAGAAAGAATTTGTTCCCTAATATGCTGTCTAGAAAGGTAAGTTGGCTTATAGAAAAACCAGCATCATCAACTGCAGGATGACAGCTGCGTACCATAAGAAAACGCATAGAATTGTCTTCTCTTGTCCTAGAGCAAGGTGCATAACTCATTATCGTTCATTATGAACTGTGAAGACTAGCTCAACTCTGGTTAACAAATACAATATCCAGTCCTTCGCGTTGGTACTCCACACAAAGTGGGTACTCCTCTGTGGTTAGTGGCTACAACTATATTAACTGGAGGAGACTATTACTCCGAAATTAAGCCTGAAATGTCCCAGAAAGGAAGGACTGTGATCTTTGTTTCTTCTTTTCCTCTGTAACAGTATTTCCTAGAAATGCAAGCCTGTGAATAGGTAATCTAACATATTAACCTCTGTTAACAGCTCTGTTAGCTGCAGCATTTGATTTCTTTGTGCTCCAATTTATCTATGTGCATTTATGAATGTTTGTGTGTATTTATGTACAAAACCAGAAAAATACATTTTCTTCTGGCACTGGTATCATATTCCTTCCTTAGGACCTGATAAAACAGGTGTAAAGCAACGCAGTCAGAAGTACTGCAGTACAATTGCAAATATCAGCAAAGTAATGCGAGTTCAAATTGCAATGTAAAACTATGCTAGTACTGCTAAGGGATCTCTTATACAGAATTCACCTGCCTGATGTGCCAGTTGTGTTTATGCATTTCTCTTGAAAAGGTGGTAAGGTGAGAAAAAGAAATTTTTAATCAGATAGTTAAAATGAATATCCCACAGGGCATCATCCCAACTCATATAGCTATCCTTCAAAAGCAGGTAACAATTATGTAGTCTTCAGAGCTGTAACTCCTCCTATAAACATTTTAATATTGAGAAGCTAGGCAATTTTAGTTTCACTTGTGCTGTGAATTTGTTTCATTTGATCTACTAAGCTCTGCCAGAGCTGTTGTCTTCATAGCTACACCTTTTATTCCTTGCCAGGTATTATCAGCCGCCAGGAGGCAGAAGAGTTGTTGATGAATAAATCTGAAGGAACATTCCTGGTGCGAGTCAGTGAGAAAATCTGGGGCTATGCGTTGTCTTATCGCCAGCAAAGTGGGTTCAAACACTTCTTGGTTGATGCTTCGGGGGATTTCTACAGCTTCTTGGGGGTAGATCCAAACCGACATGCAACACTGACAGATCTTATTGATTTTCACAAGGTAACACTTGCTAGGTAGAGATCAATAGCTGAGTGGAGGGGATTAATAATTTAAAGATGAACCACGTAATTTGAAACCACACTGGAAAGTAGAACGATAGTGGGGAAAAGAATATACGTATATATTCTAGAGTAAGCCTAGCTGTAACATTTATAGTTTGTGTCTGTCTTCTGTTGCAGTGAATCAGAAAGCTTTTCCCTTTCTTTCAAAAGCTTCAGTATTTATTTGTGTTCCCTTCTAAGCAGATTCTTATGCGATGTATACTTTCATGGGCTAAAAATGAACTAATAAGGGCTGACAGAGCTAACACTTTTTGAGCCTCTTTGCTTTATAAAATTGGATTGGCAATACCACAGGAAAGGTCTTTTAATGAAATTTCAACATTTTTCAGCCTTTGATGTGAAGGCTGTAATGTGCAAAATCATAGGAGCAGGGCATTATGGGAAAGAAGGGAATATGTAGGTTTTCTCGTCGGGATGTGCTAAGGGTTGTTCCTTAGTATCCAAAACAATCTTATGAGAGTAATTTGCTTGAAGTCTTTGGTGAGTTTAGATGTGCTTGAATGACTTTGCCTCTTTGTTTCCTGTTTACCAGATGGAGACTAAATAGGAGCACCGTTTCTGATGGTGTAGGTTGTTTTCATCATCTTACCTTTCTCTCCATCTCATTCATCATTTTTAATCCTGCTTTTCTCCCTTAGCCACCCTTACAATTTCTCTTGATCCTTTTTTCATGATTTCTCTGCTTTTCCTTTTTTTCACCCTTTTGTCACTCTCGTTTCAAACTAATTCTGTTGTTTGTTTGTTTGTTTGTTTTTCCCCTTCCTTTTCTTCACAGCATTTAATTTTTCCAATATTCAGTCTTGCAGACACTAAGCAGAGATTATATTTATTCTAATTTCCATTCTTTTCTAAATCTTTCTGTTATTCCGGTTAGTTTGCAACATCTCTTCAGTCAAACCTGCACACTATTTCTTCCAGCTGTAATCCTTATATTGCAACTGTTATTAGCAGTACAGTATACTACTGTAAGTCAACTTTTTGTAATTTTATTTAACAAAATGAAGCTGACTTTCTCAGAATTTACATTTCATGAAAGAACAAGGATTATGACATGATATCCTTCATAAAAACATAGATAGTCACTACTTAAATAGGATTTTTAGGTGACCAAATCAAAAAATAAATGAATCAAGGGCAGAAAATCCCAAACTCATTCAGGTTGGCTGAAAAAGATTAGTTTGTCCTGTTTTCATCACAGCTTTTCTCATCCTAGGCAATCACTGTACTATAAACCTATCTATTTACAGACTTGTCAGAAGCAGAACAGCTTTTAGATTATAATGTTTAAAAAAATAAAAAAGTTTCTTAGGTATCCCCTGATAATAGTTAACAGTTCCCCCTGTGTTAAGTCTATCAGAAGAAATGCTTCGTGTTTAATGTTTCCACACAGTTCTCTTTTATCTGTTTAACTTAATAGTTACGTTAAAACTGGTCTCTTTGACTAGTTCAGTAGGCATCTTATCCCCTCACTCAAGTGTTTTTTCTGGTAATCAGCTACGCAATCCTGATGTAAATGATTGCAAAATGGACACACACCCTTGTGCAGCTATTGCTATATTGTTTGGAAAAAATGCTACTTCCTCGTTGCTGTTTTTGGCAAGAGTATAGCTCCCCAAACCAAAAGATATCCGAACTTCTTTGAGTGTTCCTTTTCACTTTCAAGCTAAATGAGCAGGGCTGACATATCTTCTTTTTTTCAGGTGCTTATATTTATTCATCTACTACTGCTTCATTTCAGTTAAAAAAAGAATTAGAATAGGTCATTCAGCTGACACATATAAGGGATGGTAACCATTTGGAAGAACAAAATTCTTACAGAAGTGAGTGTGAATGTTCATTTTCTGTTATTTGCATTTAAGTACTTTCCAGAAGGCAGGAATAACACATCCAACATAATTGCTAAATCTTTGTATTTACTTCCTCATAATTTTCTCAAAAGTATTTAATTTGAATAGTAACTTTATGAAGTTAGCCTGATGAGTGAAAGAATGACAACTGCGTGTGTCCTGAGGAAATCAGGCACTGAATTTCCATTGTATTTTTTAATGGAAACTAGATGCCTTTTGAAAATTTTAGGCCCAAAACTTGAATCAAACTTCATGCTATTGTAGTCCATAATATTCTGAATTCTGACTCATTTTGGTGCATTTGTAGATCTCAAACTTCTATTAAAAAAAAACAAAAAACAAACAACAAAAAAAAACCAAAAAAACAAAAAACAGAATTATCATTACTCTAGAATTAGTGCAAAGACCTATAGTTTTCTAATAAGATTTTTTTTGGGGGGGTATTTAATTTATGAGAAGAGGTGCTATTTGTAAAAAAAACATCTTTACCTTACCAAGGATAATACCTTTCAACTCTGTAACCAGCCAAAAAGCTGTTATTTATGTGTGTGAGCACTCAATATGGAACTCTTCCTCAGTCCACCTGCGGAAGCTTCTTTCATCCCAACGACTATGGAAGTAGCATAGTAGGACTGGCATGTGTGTTAAACTAACCACTGAGAACACCCTTTACAGGCATCAATAGCTTTTTTCTTAATATAGCAACTTACAGGTAAGTTAAATCACAGCCTTTTTTGTATAACAACTATTTGATTTCACTATTTGATACTAGCCCAAGTTACTACTGGCATGAATACAAAATAAACAAAGCATGAAGAAAATGAGTATTTGATAGGATCCCTTTGCTGTCTTTACTTATTTTGTCAAGTATTGTTTGTGATCAATTATCAATTACAGTGGAGTGTGTTTTTTTATTATTATTATTATTATTATTATTATTTTATTTCTATTGGTTTCTTTTCTTGAAAGACAGGGAAAGGCTTGGACATCTGTGAATGATATTCTAATTGGTTGTATCTTTTTAGGAGGAAATCATCACATCCTCAGGTGGGGAGCTACTACTGGAACCATGTGGACAGCAGAAGAATCCACCAGACTACAGCCCTTTATTCGAGTAACCAGAACTAACAATAATGTGTTCTGGATAGCTACAGTAATAGATAGCTACAAAAGTAAACACTAAAAAGTAATTAACAAACTTTCAAAGCCACTAGTCTTGTGGCCAAAATAAATACCCTCATTAGAAGACCCAAAATATTTCTGTTTCACATCTGAATTATCATTATTATTCATATTGCTAATATTCTGAAGATGAGAACTTACTGTCAGATTGCAAATGAAGACTGTTACCAGAAATTTTTAAGAGGTTGTGGCCAATTGCACTGAAAGCTAAGTTCCTATCTTAATTTTCTTAATGTTTAAGATTGAAAATGTAAAATCATATACTTGTAACAACTAGAAGTATGGATGGGAATTATTCATCAAGTATTGTATAGAATACCAATATTGTTGAACGGGTTCTTTTTTCCAAAGCAAGGTTTGTCAGTTTCTATTGACAATCTCATCACTCAGTGATTCACTTTTGATAACAAGAGATGCAGTCTTAAAATGTCCTTTTGCAGTTTGTCTTTGCTAAAATGTTTAAGTATAGCTGGAAACTTGCCATCATGCTTTTGAATATAGACCGACAAAGTTAACCACAGCAGAGACAGTCAGAACAAGGTCATTCACATTTTATTTACGATTTCATGCAGTCCAGCTGCCATGGAAGGAATTTTACTTCTGTACAGAAAGTGGTTAGTTTCTTCTAAATTAGTTATTCTAGTAACCATAACTCACACTGACCCTGTCATATTTTGTGTAGTGATGTGCAACACGCTGGAGATTCCTAGCTTTATTTTGCTATAGTACCAGATACCTTCCTTAGCTGAGCTATAAGTGGTTACTCTAACACCTCATAATAAAGCAAATCAAGAAGTGCAGCAAATAAGAAATGCTTATTAGCTGGAACAGTTGATCTTAGTTTACATTTCTCAGATGAGAAGACAGCTGGGCTTTTTGCAACACATAGTTTTACAGTGCTAGAACATTCTGTAGCTACAGCTAATATCTTAAGGAACAAATTGACTTGGAAGCTAGATAAAGGGGCAAGATACCCAAGTTGTTTTGGAATTTTGTTAAAGTGTGGTCCTCTGCAGGTCAGCAGGGGTCGATCCCCAAAATGGAATACAGCTTTGCAGTTCTGAATGTAGACGTAATTCCTCTATTAGGATCTACAATCTCTGTTAAATGAGAAGCCTGGTATGTCTGATCTGGGTCTACAATACACCTGGTAAAGGTATATACAGACATGAATCCAGCTGGTGGAGCTCAGCACAGGGTAATTCACTGTGCTTTTCAAATATGGACTGTATAGAAACCATCACAGAAAGTTGCGTGTTTTTTTTCCCCTGATAGAACATTCAGTAAGTGCCCCTCCAAAGAGCCCCCATGTCTATACTATCTGCTTTCTCAAAAAACTAGCTCTCATTTTGCACCTTTTATATAGGCATCTCAAGAATCCCCCCATCTTCAGGTTATTTACAGCTGCACATGTTCCATTACAGAAGAACTGTACCCCTACTTTACAGGAGAAGGGAAAGGGACATTTTAAAGTTAAGAACTGTAAATATACAAAGACTCTGAGGCCAGAGAACAGCAGTTGACTGTAGGACTGATAGTCCAAAGAGAGTACTGAATAATTAAGACAATATTTAGACATCTAAACATCTTTGCAGACTGGTATTTTGCCTTAAAGAACTGTTTGTTTGTTGTTTTTTTAAAGGCATAAAATGACTTCTCTTAGAAGTTGCTAAGCATGCTGGAAAATATATATGCAATTTCCAGAGTTTTTCTGAAGATTACTCAAGCCATTTTACACAATTTTGGGAATGTTTAAATACAGAAAATTGAAGAACTTGTTCAATAAGGAATTCACATTTGTAGAGACTGTTAATAATACCACTATTTATTTCTAGTTACACAATTCTCAACAACTTCCTGCATTTCGTTCAGTGGATAAGAAGGCTTGGAAATATGGCTCTGTATATTACATGTCCTATTGTGATGTAATTAACAACCTAACGGCAGTTTCATTTTCATTTCAGACTACATTTCTTACTTCTAATTTTGTAAATTCCTCTGCCTATTCCATCTATTTCTTATGCTGGTTTTTACCTGGCTTTAAAATAAATTCCATGTAAGTTCCTCTGCAAATGAAATTACTGTCTGGAAAACTGCAATTTCATCTGAGAGTTTTATTATGCTAATAAATGTCAGAATTCTCAAGTAAAGGAATTGCTTTTTTTTTTTTTCCTCCCCCATAGCCCCACAGAAATAATATAAAAAACGAGTCAGCCAATTCATACAGCATCAGCAAAGAAAAACTCAACAATATATAACCAGAAGCAGTAGCAATAAAATACAGTGCAGCTTAACTGAAGATAAATTTCAAAGGAAACAAAAGGAGATCATAGCAAGCAGAAATTAAGAAGAACAGAAGCTTTCCTTGGTAGACATGTGCAGCTGCTGCCAATACACTCAAGGGCTGTGGGGTAAGTACAATTGTGGAGATGATTTCTAAGCTACAATACTTCTTTTTGCCCTGCAGAAATTCAGTGGACTATGAAAAGGTAGCCATTTATTAGGAAGAAGAGAAGGAAAAGCAGTGAAGGAGTAAACATGGAAAATGAAGAAAATAAGAAAGGGAAAAATATGCTTATCTGGTTGTTTTAGAAGCATTTTGGATTTTTGCTGCCCTTGGAGAAAGACGCTGCTACTTCCCCTTTGAAGGTTACCCTTTTACTGTGTAGGCCTCAGAGATTTCAGCTATGAAATGAGTTTGAGCTCTGTCTACCTTGGAGCTAGATTTCACACTATTAGTCTACAAGAGTTGGGCTTGTCCACCTCTTGGTTGCAGCCTTGAACACTGTATCTGCTTCACTCTGTCTGCGTCTACATTTAGTGTTGTCTGAAGCTGTTCATCTCAGTATACAAAATCTTTTTAGTGCTGCAGTTTCATTGTCTGAAATGGCCAGCTTTATTCTATTATACAATGACCTTCAAGTCTTGCTTTCAGATCTGTTTTTCTAGCAGTAGCTATTGTTGAGTCATAAGAGGTAGATGTTATGGATTTTCATTATAAGATTTCCTGTCAATTTTTCTTGTCAATGAGACCACTGGGAATACAATGAGAGACCTATTATGGTAATTCTGTTTCATAGGGAAAAATGCTACAGCAATAAGGAAAACTTTTAAACACTTAAATGAATCGAACTTTTCTTTATATCTGTTTCACAGCAATAAAATATGGCATGCAAGTTCCCAAGCTTGTTTGCACATATCTTTGAAAAAGCAGCTCTTGAAGATTTATTCTTGCTTCTTCCTGGATCCACAGATGCATCTGTTCTTTCTAATTTTGTTTTAATCTGTTATATGTGCATACATAGACATCTCCAATTTACTACTGCTGTCTTCTGTAAGGGAGAGCAAAAATCAAGCAAAGAAACCGACAGCAATCCTGGATGAGATTTTCAAGGCACCATAAAGAATGTAGATGCCAGTCTATTATCTCTTACAATTACTGTAATGAAATAACTATCTAGTATGAGTATTTACATATTATTAGATGTATAACAGCATAATCCAAGCCAACTATTAAGTGTGGAAACCCTCTTGTGCTGAATAAGTACTGAGTAAAAGATGGCTCCTGCCTCAAGAGGTATCTACTTAAAAATTTTAGTTACAACAGAGGTTATTTTCAGACTTACTGAGTAGAAACTGCTTCCAAAGACCATGAATTCAAAGTGAGAATTTCCAGTAGATTTCAATGACTTTGAATCAAATCCATAAAACCTGTTTCTCTGCTGAGGTGAACCAAGGTTAATACACTGGCTACAGTAAACCAATTCAGTTTTGTAAGAAATGGGGATCTGCTTCTGCTCATTCTTCCCCTGAGTCCCCACAAACCTGACTACAGAGCATTAATGGAGTTACACCACATTTCACTGCAGTCTAAACTCTTCTCTTTATGTAATGCCACAACACAAACTTGATCTCAAGTGAAATGGGGAAGTTCACAATGGGAGAAATTTTTCTCTTCCTTTGTATAAGTGAATTTGTTTCCATCATTTATAAGTTGGAGTCTATTTTTCAACGATTTTCAAGGACTGACTTTCTTTTCTGTCTTATTATGCCTCTACTTTAAGATTCCTTTTTCCTTTCCCAAGAGAATGGGGTTAGTGACCTCTGTGAAGTAATATCATGTCCCCTGGCTGGGCTATCAATTGCAGAATGACATGTTTGCACTTGACCAGATGTTTGATTTGTGTTTCCTGAGATGAATCTTCTGGATACATACTGTCTGATGATAATGATACATAATTGAATTTTATAGCTAATTTCTTGCCATGCAAGTGCTGCATGAAACCTCTTCAAACATTTGTTTACTGCTAGCAATTAGTCCCGTAGCTTGTATATTTACATTATGACCCATAGCTAATGCACATTTTCTACTAGGCTGGAGCCTTCAGTGAATTTGGTTTCTTCTCTCTTGGAGACTACTCTTCCAGTAGTTTTAAATTAACATAACAATTTTAGAGTATCTTTATTAAACATTGATATTTGATCTTACTTATGGAGAAGAAATCACCACAAAGGAGACTGGACATTTACTTTGGTCCTGATTGTGTCCTTTTGATCTGTGTGCAAAGAAAATACTTAGCATGTTTTTATGTCTCCTTTAAAGTTTTGCTGATATTTCTCCCCTGATCTCAGTTTTAATGAGAATTTTATGTGGGAGAAGGTCATACACTCATGAACAATGAAGAATAGGAAAGAAAGGAGCTAGGACTGTCTTTATTCATAGTAGTTAACATACAACAGCTGGCAAAGTCTTTGATTTATTATTTCCTGAGACAGAGTGTATTTCTTGCTTAGCATTCAGAGGATCTAGGCTGAGACCTACTGTCCCTACTTTTCCCTTATACAACTGAAACAGAAAAGAGCTCATACAGAATCTGAAAACGGCCCAAATTGAGTTGAATGAGTAATGTTACATGCCCCAGGAGTGGTACAGAAGTAGCATATAGAAAAAATAAGTGAAGATCTCAATCATAAGATGGTAAAGACATTTTTTATATAGGTGTGTAGAGCTAGGAGTGTTTACATATTCTTGTTTGGTAGAAGTTAGTTCTTTTAATCATACAGTTGTGATTCATGGTCAACCATAAGAAGATATGAGCAATCTTAACAGTCCTCCTATTATTCAAAAAAATCATAGAATTGTCTGAAAGGAAAATCAGAAATAATTCTCTTAGACAATAGTTATCATACATTACTATATGGTATTTGAAGCAGAGAATTTTTAAATGTGTTATACATAACTGTTGGGATATGAGAATGTAAAAGCTAGACACTGCTCACCACATAAAGCATAGTGAACTTATTAGCGTCATTTTTATAGCACTTAAAATTCAACAAGGAATAAAGCTATCCCAGGTCATACTCCTCTCCTGTAGGGAATGCTGTCAATGTTGTAAAAAAAGAAAATATCGTCTCATCTAGGATTTTAAACTTAATAGTGGACTTAAATATTATAGCAAAACATTTCAGAGACCTACACTAAACACTGTGCTGCACTTAGTATAATAAACTGTTGCACTCATATTCGTTCTTGGTTCTCAAACACCTCTTTCTAGTGAAAGCCTGATACTAATGAGAAACATCTTTTCAGTAAAACACATTCAAATCCAACTTTATGGAAGTTGTATTAAGGTATATGTTTCATTATCATTTTTACCATTAACATTTTCTCTCAGGGAATCCCAGGAAAAAATAAAAAATTAAAAATTAAGAGCAATGACCAAATGCATACAGTTCTGATCTGACTTCTAGACGGTGTTTTGTTACCTCCTCAGTGCTGCATTCAAAACATGCCAGTTCATCTATTTTGAATTTCAGTATGCTATGTGCTACATTGGAACGTATCTACATTTTTAAATAATAAAACAGTTGAGCGCTGTATACGTGAACAAATTGTTCTGTGGGACAAAACTGTCTGCCCAGTTCCAATGCTGAGCCCCCGCATCCACTGGAATTCTTGTAGCAGTTCTTAGTTGATAGTTGGGAATTATTTATAAGGACTGTCAGTCAGAATCACTTTTCACTTTTTCTGGAAAGAAACTGAGCTACTTTAAAACCTTCCATTGACATTTTAAATGTAGAACTGTCCTATTTTCAAAATGCAAAGTTTTGTTTTTTTTTTTTTTAGTGTTGCAATGTTTTAGAATTAAAAAGCTTTAAATTACATACAGGCATTTCTAATTGCAGAAAATAGGAAAAGTATGCAAAATTTATCACAAAATTTGTATTTTTTAGTCCTCTCTAAAAGAAAATGTGGTGCATTAGGCTCCAAAGTCAAGACAGATATTCCAGGTTTTTGACATTTGATTAGGTATCCATTTTCTCCCTATTTCTTTTTAAGGCAAATGGAAATACCCAGGCAATAGCTATTCAAAACTTTAACCCCATTAAATGGTCTGATTTGACAAATGAAATATATTTATGAAAGTTTAAATAAGACCCCAGATAATATTTTCTCCTGAAAAATCAAGCTAGCAAGGTGGATAAATTCAGCAAAAAGAATGAATATTGATCACAATTTTGAATATTTTGCATTAAATGCTTGGATCCTTTCAGTATGACTTCCATTTTTACTACTACTAAGTTTGAGTACTGAAAAACAATTAATTTAAAAGGAATAATAAATAATACACTGGAAATTAAGTCTGCTATTCCAGTTTCTCTGAAAAAGGCTAATTCTATCTGCCCTATGGTTATATAAAAGACTAAGCCTATTCATGAACTTTTTGCAGGAAAAGGATTTAATTTTCTAAGTTGTCATTGTGACTAATCACAACAGCAATCTCCTTCTGGATGAAGGACTCTGATTAAGAAATGGAAAGTACTGACTACGTGTTCAAATGCTAAATAAAACATTTGCAATGAACCAGTTGCATGCAAATGAAAAACATTTAAAAACAAAACCAACCAAACAAAACCCATTTAAATCAGAGATATTTTTTTATATACAGGGTATATATTTGAGTTATTCTTGACTGTGATTTTGCCTGTAACTTTAATATATACACACAGCATATACAGATGTATGTCCTGCAGAGTAGCCATTGTCCTGTAGGGAAATGGCTTTGACTCCTGTTGTTCGCCTTAAGCTGGACTAGAAACTAATTTCATTCAAAGTTCCAGGTAGTGTGGTATCGGCTCCTCTGTCATTAGTTATTTGAGGTTATGTTGGGTTATCAGAGAGTGTGAAAAATTTTGAAACCATGAAATATTTCCATGATTTGAAAAAAAAATTCTTCCCCCTACTTGCCCTAGATCGGAGTCAGTTTTCAAGGGAATAAAAGGAGGCTTTATGAACTGTTGCAGCTATCTTTTTCTTATTGGTGAGCAGAGATTTGCACAATTCATTAAGGTCAATGAGAAATAAATGGGGAATAAGGAGTTCACAGCTGAGTCATTTTTTATTTATTCTATTCTACAGCACCGCACATGTAATTGTGAAGTGCTAACCCGGCTGTTCTCGGAAGTTGTTCAAAATCCAATGGACTAAAAATACTCTGTCTGCCAAGAAGACACTCAAGGTGATTTGAAAAGGCTTGGATGCTGTTACTTTGGGCCACAGTCTGCAGATAAATTAAGAGGCATCAGGGCTCCCCCCCCCCCCCCTTTTTTTTTTAATTCTTTTCTCTCTTTCTCCTTGTCCCCCACACCTATTAATAATGAACCGAATTCACAACAATCAAGGAGAAACCTGCCTGCTGGCTAATACACTGTTTGTAATATGGTGTCTGCACCTCCCCACGGTGCTAAAATTCATTTCAAGTTACACTTTAGTAATTGATGATCACTTGCCATATCCCTTTATAAAGCTTTTTTATCAATGTCTTTGGTGGTTCGTTTTATATCAGCAGCAAATCAATGAAATTTTAATGGAACAGAGCGTTCTACTTGAGACTGAATTAATGTTGCTTTACCCGTTTCAATATCAAGTGAAGTTTTCAAAGTCTAGCAGGATAATAGTTTTTCAGATTTTTTTTTTCCTTGATAACTTTGTTTCTGCGCAATGGTGGCATCCTTGTGATCAGTTGTAATAATGATTAAATGCATTAGTGAACTTAGTTTAATAGTAGCCATGTGCTGTGAGAGACAACGTAAGAAAGCGGTGTTTGAAACTAATAGCTGGATCCATGATCAGGAATGTAAATGCCACAGTGATATAGCTGTGAGTACATTAACTCCTGGAGTACTGGGGGGGTGTCAAGGACAGGAGGATCTTAATTGGTTTTAAAATCTCCACGGTGATGCAGTAATTAACTGTGCACTGGGAAGTACAACAAGGTCAAGGACTGAGTTCCCTTCTCTGAAGCAACAGAAGGAACCTGACTTGCAGTCAGCCACACAGTCCATCAGCACCACAGGAATCGCATCAGCCACTGCGGCCTCATTGCAGCAGCCTGTGGCATACAGAGGTCTTGCCTCAGCACATAAATCCTGCCAGCCTAACGTATGGGTCTTGAGAGGCTCCAGCAGCTCTCAACATTGTCTTGGAGCCATCTGTGCAGCAAAGTAATTGCGTTGTGTTTTTCCCTTGTAGAAAGGCTTTCTTTGTGTTCCTCTAAGAGATGGATTGTGGTGTTTCATGTGGTGTTTTCACTACTGTGAATGCCTCAAAAACGTAGGACAGCAACGACTTACTTCCACACTAGCCTCAGCCTCCCTTTCGGTAGTTTTGAAGTGTGTTTTTTAGCACAGCTGGGCTTTGGGTGGTGGCAGCCACCCACTGCACCTGAGTGGCCACACCTGAGCATAAGGGTTCCGCTCCCCCACCACACACACCTCGCCTCAGGTCGGGGGCTGAGGGGAGGACCGGGGGGGCACCACTGCCAGTCTTTTTTTTTTTCCTCAGGACTGACAGGCTTTTAGACCTCATGCTTTGAGTCTGGTATTTCTTAGCCGTTCTCAGAAAAAAAAAAAAAAAAGTCTCTCAAAATAAGAGGAAAAAATGAGTTATGTATCAAAGAGCAGCAGCTGCAGGGGATGGAGCCAGCATGGCGTACCTTGCTCTTCACTGCTCCAAAGAAAGGCTCTGGGGGTGAGGGTGCACCCTTGCAGCTTTGCTGGAAAGAAGCTTTCAGTACCTGTTTTCATCTGCTAAAAGCCTCCCTATGAAGCAGGGCCCAAACTAAGCCTAATAAAAACATTTTTCCTGGGCTGATTCCTCTCAGGCTGAATGTATTAGATAACTACAGGCTGACAGAATAAACTGGTTGTAGGAGATACGTGAGGGCACGCCAAACTGTGCTGGTTTAAGTATCTTCATCTGCTGAAGAGGCCTTGCTCAGTTGTGGCATTTGCAGCTGGACAGTAGAAATGTGAGGACTGTGAGGAAGTGTGCTGCCATTTTGTCTCACACTGCAGAGGAAGAGGCTGGCTCTCCAGCAGTGCCCAACTGGTGGAGGTGGACTGGGCGGTAAGGTGCATTTTTTTATTACTTGACTTAGCTTCCCAAAATTGCCAAGGTGCTGGTGTTTAGGAATGCTATTGCCTGGTATTTGAAACAGGAAAAATCACAATGATTGATAATGAAGGGGGCTATCCCTGGCTTATTTTTTCTACTTAAGTCCAAAGTTTAAGTATGCTCTAGAAAAAATCTAAGGGAAAAAAAAAGTCCAACATGTTTCCGTTGCTGTTAACCACTGAAAGAAAGCCAAATATTAGTTCAGTCTCAGGGATGCTTAAAAAATCTGATTGAGGCTTCCATTGATTTCAATGGGTTTTGGATCAAGCCTTGAATGCAAAGAAAGATTAATCTGCCTTCTCAACTTCAGTGTCATAGCTGGAGCACACATTATCAGGGTAGCTAGTGTTTCCCTTAATTTCTATTCAATAAAACAAAGTATATCATCCTCTGAAATTGTATATTTACATCTTATCATGAACACCTTTCCCTATACAACACAAAGCCCATGATTTCAGGTACAGGAGAGGGAAAGCTGAATACTAACAAATGTCAAAATAATAAATGTCAAAAATAACATTGTGGTAGAGAAAGTGGAGTGGCAAACTGTTGGTATGTTCCGTTTGATTTGATATGCTTTGATACAGTCCATAAACTTTCAAAAATGGGGGCTACTTAATACATACTGAAATAATGCTCGGTAATGAAACTTTATTAATTATTTGCATAATAAGGAATGCTGTGAATAGCTTCCAAAAATACAATCGTCTATTTTTTCACAATGAAATTATTCTGTTTTGATATCTTTTTCTGAAGTTATCTCAATAAGCATCCTCTCACTGTACAAGAACAGGGTAGCAAAAATCTAAATAAACCCAACATTTTCTAAAACAGTTCAGATGGAATATTTCTGCTTGCCTTAATATTTTGGTTGTATTTTCCATGGTAATTTAATTTCTAGCAAACCAAGGAGTCCAACAGAGAAAATAAAATGTAGATGTGCGATATTGTAATTTTAGTTGATGTGAAGTAGCAGGTAAAAGACCAGGAATCTCTTGCCCTCATTCTCTTCTGCTGTACACGACCAAAGGAGGGGTTGCGAGCCCTGCACAGCACAGCTCTGGGTCAAAGAGCCACCTTGTGACAGTAAAGAAAGGAAGCTGGTTTCAACTCGGAATGAAAGAATTGTAGAATCATAGAATAATTTGGGTTTCTACAGGGCCTTTGAAAGTCATGTTTATACTGAAATTTTAGAAGGGCTTATGTGGAGTTTGCTCAGTTCTGTTTAAATTTTCAGCATCTGGGACATTTTGTTTTTCCTTTTCCCAGCACCCTCTGGAAGACTGTAGTTGATTAATTTATTTATCCAACCTGCAGATCCATCCTTGTAGTTTTAAGAATTTATTTCTAATTTTCATTCTTCGAGCTTATCTTTCAGTACGGTTTAAGTTTTCAGTAAAGCTTTTACTATACACTTAATTTTTTTATTATTTATTTATTTATTTTCAATCCTAGGTTGGAGTAACTTGTTACTGTTATACACAGAGTTGCTGAAATTTACAATGTGTGGTTATGGGTAAAAGTGCTACTGAAAAAGGCCAAAATATACCAGAAGCTAACTGAGAATTCTTTTATTTCAGCAATATTAAAGTTCTTAAAATGTATGTAATAGAGCTATAAAGCTTTTTGTTTCTTTTAACTATTTTATGAGGATTTGTTGTAGTTCTTGTTTTACCCTAGAAAACTGGAGTTTCTTCTTTAAGCTTGGTATTTTATAGTGATTGCTGTTGTTGCATGTCTGATAAAGTGCTGTTGCTATGAGGTCTGTAACAGCTGCAGATATGACTGAAAAGGTGTTGGAGTGTTGGGAGGGATGTTTAAAAAAAAAAAAGTCAATTTCTAACCAAAGAAGGCAAGGAAACAATTTGTCAATGCTGACAGCAGGAAAATGAATAAATATTGCAATAGATACACGTCTACTCGGTGAATTTATATTAGCATCTGAACGATGTCCTGTCTCAGGAAGGTTAGTAGACCAATGTTATTAACTTCCTTGATGGAGATCTTTCCTTTCAGGCAGTGAATTTGTGGTGTGAAATCATTACCTTGTTTGTTGTTTTTTCTTGTATTCTTTTACTTCCTAAAGGAGTATGCAAATTATTACACTATACTATGATTGTAAAAAGTAAATGGCCGTAATTTTCACATTTGCTTGCTCAGAGCTAGGCTTCAAAATTCACATTTTGGCACCAAAATAGAACTGGCTAAGCTGAAAAGTCTCAGATATTCTCTACATAACTTAATCTGTACAAGATGCCTCTCACATTGGAAAAATTATAATTCAATGTAGATGGAAAGACTGAGAGAATGCGGAGAATGTGTTGAATCGCACAAAGCTGTGATGTTTCTTGTTAATTTGTTTAGACACACATCATGAGAGCCCTTCATCAATAATCATTGTAAGGCTATAAAAGGGGCAAGTGGGCCATATTTTCTGGGATGATAAGCAGCCAATTATAGCACAACTCAGCCCACAAACTGGTTCAGCAGTTCTGCCCGACTCTTTTTGCTCAGTTTTCTAACTCCAGGATCTTCTGCTTCTCTTCATCTGTTCCAACCCCCTGCCATAGGCAGGGACACCTCCCACCAGACCAGGTTGCTCAAGGACCCATGCAGCCTGGCCTTGAACACTTCCAAGGAGGGGGCATCCACAGCTGCTCTGGGCAGCCTGTGCCATTGCCCCACCACCCTCTGAGTAAAGAATTTCTTCCTAATGTCTAATCTAAATCTCCCCTCTTTCAGTTTAAAACCATTACCCCTAGTCCTATCACTATACTCTTTGATGAAGAGTCCCTCCCCAGCTTTCCTGTAGGCCCCCTTTAGGTACTGGAAAGCTGCTGTAAGGTCTCCCAGGAGCCTTCTCTTCCCCAGGTTGAACAACCCCAACTCCCTCAGCCTGTCTTCATGGGAGAGGTGCTCTGACCCCTTAATTATCTTCGTGGCCCTCCTCTGGACTCATTCTTATACGTCCCTGTCCTTCTTGTGCTGAGGGCCCCAGAGCTGATCGTGGGGCTCCAGGTGGGGTCTCACTCAGGCTGAGCACAGAGGAACAATCACTTCCCAGGTCTTGCTGACCACACTATTCCTGACGCAAGCCAGGATGCTGTTGTCCATCTTGGCCACCTGAGCACGCTGCTGGGTCCTGTTCAGCTGACTCTCCACCAATACCCTCAGGTCCCTCTCCGACTGGCAGCTTTCCAGCCACTCTTCCCCAGCCTGTAGCGCTGCAGGGGGGATCACTATCCTGTGAGCACACCATTAAAGTGTGCTTGAAGCATTCCTTTGACAGCCATGCCAGAATAGTTCAAAATTGTTTATTGTAGAAAAAGCGGGAAAGACAAACACTCAAATAATTCAATTAAACAAAGGCAAATAATTTCAGGCAAAATGAAGTCTTTCTTTTTATACTTAACAGTACCAGAATTCTTAATATTTAAGCAAAGCTCAGTGCCTCTTCTTATGGTCTCCCCTTAGGCTCTCCAAAGTTTCTGGTTCTTACTAGTTTTGAACTGAGTGCTAAAAGAATGTACGGCTAGTGCCTGCCTGACCCAAAATTCCTGGGAATCTATGCAAGCCCACTTTTATCTTCATTTTCCAACTTGTTAAATGCCTGATACAAGAAGGCATAAAGAAAGAAGTCTCAAGAGAAGAGCTTTCTGTGAATAAATCTGATGGACCGCAATGACTTGAATTCCTTGAAACAATTTCAGAGGAGTGTATGAACTCTGTCTTGTGCTTCATATAAAACTTCTGAACTTTTTGAGAACAGCCAATCTGTAATGAAAATGTCCTTATGTATTTTCTAATCTGTCGTGCTACTTTGGATGATAAGTCCTCTAATAACTCTTCAGAATACATCAAAATGTCATTTTGTGCAGAATGCCTACTTTTTTCCCTCTGGATCCTAGCTTAAAAATGAATGCTGTACTGTAGGAGATCATTTTGGATTACAGAACAACTTCTCAAAATGTCAGTGGTAAATAGTCAGCAAATCCCTCATTATCAATAAAATGGCATTGATATTCACTAAGAAGCCATTTGTAATACTTTCAAAATGCATATTCTCACAAAACTTTTAGCTTCTAGCAATCCCCCCAACACCAAGTAAAATACAGTTTAATGCAAGAGGGTTCTTTTGTTGTTGTTGTCTGTCTGTTTCATTTCTAATGAACTTGAGTAAAGGTTTTAGAAACTCCTGTTGGACGAGTGACTTGGATTTTAATAGTGTTTTAAATTAAATTATTTAAGGATGTTTTATTTCCCCATCTTTCATCATCATGAGAAGTATAAAAATCCTTTACTACCTGGTCAGACACCATTTATTTTCTTGATAAGAGTATATTATTGGTTATGAAACTGTTTCTTAGCTCTGAATACTGGCTTGAATGTCATTAAATTAATCTTGTTGAGAGTTTGGGTCTCTGACTTCTGTTTAGTTACCTTTTTTAACTTACACAGGTTTCTTAAAAGCTCTCTATTTTGTGTGAAGTAAAAGAAACAGCATTCTAAAGTTACTTGTGTGGAAATCATAATGCAATAGAACTAAAGCCACTATTTTTTCCATGTAAGTAAGCTTTAAAATTCCCATCGACTGCGTAGGTAGAGAGTTAGGTCCATATGAAAAGCAGAGTCAGTGGAAAAAATACAGTGAAAATCTTATACATGCAGAGAAAACATGGTGATGTACAAGACAAAAAGTGAGCAAGGTGATGGGCGTTGTTGTTGGACTGAAGAGTGCAAGATTCTTTATCTGCAGAGCTGGGCTTTCAGTACCATGTTACTGTATAGTTCATCTTGTGTCTGTAGATTTTAAGGCCAGGAGGATGAATTTGAGTCTGTTTTTGACTTATCTGCAGAGTTTTTTTGATTGGGGATTAGGTAGCTCTGTACTGGGAATCCCATTAACGTAAGACAGCTCATCTTACATTAACTTCTATAAGCCATCGGCCTGAACTGAGCTGTCCTTGAACAAATGACTCACAAGGGCGAGTCTAGGCATCTGACTGCCAGCTGCTAGCCAGTCAATCATATGTGAAGTGTTAGGAGCGCTCGTAACTCATGAAAAACTAAGTTTACCAAGAGATAAGTGGATCTGTAATTTTTTTTTGCCAGAATGATAACAATGGAAATGATCTTGTAAAATGTATCTGCTGCACCTTAGATATTACTGCTGACAAACATTCTTCCAGTAGCATGCAGTACTAGGTCTTCAAATAAAGATGTTTTTGAAAGGAAAAATAATGTAAAAATGGGGCTCTAAGGTTAGGTGATGGTCACAACTGCCCCTATAAGGTAAAAACAAATAAATGTTCTTAACTATAAGGTAAAAACAAATTTTTAAACATAAAAATTCAGCCCTATTCAGAAGACCAGCACACAGCCAGCACAGACCTGAAGTGTTTTGTGTGCTGTGGAGGAGGACTTAATATACTGGGGAAACTATAATGGTGCCTTGCCATGGAAAGTGTTTCCATAACCTGCAGAAGAATGTTTTTGGATGTGGACTGGAGATGGAAGCTGAAGGAGGGTTTGATGGGTTGCATCAAGCTGTGGATGTCCACCACAGCAATATGTTAATGAAGGAACAACTTCTAGCCAAGCACTAAATAATTTAATGCAAAATGTTAAGTGCCAATTGTTTGTTTTGCTGAGAGGGAAATTTAATGCTATGCAAATAGTACATCAAGTTTGTGATAAGGTAGGCACCGCACAAAGAAGAGAGAACCTTATTAAAACATGTAAAAAGAAGGACTTTGAAGAACTGACTCCACCTGAAATTCAGCTCATATAACTTTTGCACCTAATACACAGAATCTGAAAATAGGAATATAATCTAAACAGTCTTATTCACATGGAAATGAGTGACCTCTTCTGCTCTGCATATTCATGCTGTAAGCAGATGTGGATGTATTCGTCCTGTGCTCAGAGACCTGAAGCTGAGTCAAACTAATAATCCCTGAACCAAGTGAGTATATATTAACTTAGCTCTGACACTGTGCAAATCATTAAGCCTAGCTCATTATTTTTGGTGCTTAGTGTGATGATCACTTTTAGTGCTGGAACCAGGAAACTCCTGATGGGCTAAAAGTCTAAGAAGATAGAAGAGAGAGATCTTGCCAGTCTAAGAAGACAGAAAGAGAGAGATCTTGCCAGAGTCGATCCATTTTACTTTAACTTCCTCTTTTAAAGTGCATCAGCATGCTGCTTGGTTTTGTTCAACTTGCATAATTCAACAGTGATAATTGTTCTCAAATCTGTTACCGTATTTCTTGTAAGCTTTAGCCGCCTTCTGAGAAACGTTTGTGTATAGTATTTATTCAAGCACACTGAATTGGGATTGACATGCTCACACAATCCCAGTACTTTTGTTAGCTGCCATATCTTTTAAAACATAATTTTATTGAACCAGGCTGACAGATCAATCTTTCCCCCATTTGTTTGTGGTACAATAGGAAATCTTTCAGTGGGTATAGCATCCAAGGCCATTTGCAGCTGGCCTTTTTTTTAAAAATATATAAATATATATAGAATTAGAATCTTTTGCCTTATAAGATGGGGATAAGCCCCCCCCCCACTGTAATATTCTGTCAAAATTTGACAAGTGAGAACAACTCCTTTAATAAATAATGAAAGTAGTTTTGACAGACATAAAGCCAAGTAGGCTGCATTCTGCTTTTGTTTGGACATTCTCAATTTAACCCCTTTCAGGGCTTGGCAGACATAGATGACTGAAAATGTTTCAGATCATGCTAAAGCTGGAACAGGCACAGAATCCTTCTTAGTTGGTGTGTCACTGTCACCGTGAAAGGCCCGAGTACTGAAATGTCAGTGAATTCATTTTCTTATTACCCTTCTACTAGGAAGACAAGTAGACAGCACATACCTTTAAAATAAATATTTTAATAGTATTTGATACTTTGGCATGCATGTAGTGTTCTGTGTTTGAAATGAGCACAAGAGAATAGTAGAAAAATTGACTTGTTTTGTAGACACAGCAGCCGTTTATGAGCTAGAATGATTATATTCTCTTCCAAGAAATATAAGAACAGGCAGGGCTGGTCTTTGGCAGACAACATTCTGCAGTTCATGTTTTTGTATCTTGGTGCCTATTTCAGAAACAGTCTTGGTTGGGAACGTACTACAGCCCAACTTTTCAAATGTGATAAGTGGTTTTGCATTGTCTTGTTTTGTTAAAGGCATTTTGTAAGCTTTTATTTATTTATTTATTTATATTTGCAAGTGCTTTGCAGAACAAATCCTTTCAAAGAAACCAAAGCAAAAAATGGAGGAATCCAAAATTGTTAAGTCATTTTTGAACAATCTTTCTTTCCTTGTTATTTGATCAAATGCTTTTCAACAGTTCTTGATTAGAGCTTCTAAGGAAAATTAAGGTCCAAAATATGGATATCAACAAGAATGCTCAATTGATGGCCTCCATTTTTAAGGATACTTTTAATGTATATAAATATGGCACACAGATGCAATGGTGTAGGCCAACCTAATCAAATAGTTGGGTTTTGAGAGAACCTAGCTCCTGTCTGGTTCACCACCCTCTTTTTGAGAAGATATAGGGATGTGTTGCCAAAATGGTAAATGCTGCTCCTGATCCAATGATGCATTGAGAAGAGGCTGTTTATACAGGAGCAGAGATGCATTTGCCAACAAAGGAGAAAAATGCAAAGGAAATATATCAGCCTTTTTGGCTGACTTGCCCTCAACTGGTTGTGGAACCCAGGTGAGAGGGATGATGGGTGCCATTTTTCAGCACTCCATTGGTATCTCTTTTAGCAAATGCAAAATTAGCACCCCTCCTTGTTCTGTCTCCCATTGGTCTGGGAATGCCATGGAAAACTTTGGTGCCAGGTAGGGAGACTTATAGACTGAGATGAAGTGGAGAAAGAAGATCAATCCCTGCTATCAAGTCACTAGGTGGTAATTCATTCAGGAGTCATGCTAAAGTTCTTGTCCATTCTACATTATTATTTTCTGCTCCTGCTTCTTCTCTCCTACATTGTCACTGCAAAGAGGTGTCCTTTCAACTGTGTAAGTTTTCAAGGTCTCTGGCTAAGTCTTGTTAGGAAAACTATTTCTTTTAGTCAATGATGGACTAAACATATGATTTTTATTTTGATAATGCAGATTCATTTCACTATTTGAAAGTTTAATTAAAAAATTGAAAGAGAAAAGAGGTTCACAATTCTAATGACTACTGAAAATAGTCGACTCCATGAAGACCACTGAGAGCTGCATTAATACAAGAACTTGAATTTCAATCAACTGTATCAAATTGCTGCTTTAATAATTAGAAGACATCATTGTTTGGAAGAAAAGCTTTTTCTCCATTCCTCCCTTTCATTTCTTCATTTCCATATTCAGAGAAACTGGATTTATGTAATGAACTCACCTTCCTAATCTAACTTGTAGCTTTCTGGCTGATCAACAGTAGATGAAGAAAACAGAAATAGATTTTTTGTTTGTGTGTGTGTTTGTTATTTCCTGGTGTGTTCTCCTTCTCCAACAACTTTGACCAAGAGATCTAACTGAGGAAGACTGGGACCATTAAGTACATTAAGGGACTGGAGGATGGTTTTCAGTGGAGGAAGAAGGAAGGGCATCTGACTTGTATTGTAATAGCTTCATCATGTGATCAGGAGAAGGCAGGTATGTGTGTTTGTGTGGTTATTTGCATACCTTAAGTGAGTAGTTACAGGGACAGAGAGAATGCAAAGCAATCCTAAATTTTGAAAATTTGTCTTTGTAATACACCACAGCACTGCCAAGGCTAAATTACAGACATGATGGCTTGAATAGCATAGTCTTATTAATCACATTTACTAATTGAGAAAATGCACTGTTCTCCCCAAATATTATTATAGACAAATTATACAGTATCAACATTTCCATGAGAAATCAACATTTAAAAGTTTTTTTTTGTCATAGTACAAGTAATTAAATAGGGATAAACAATCATCAGCACTTGATTCCATGGGTTTCAAACAAACAATATAAACATACATTGTTAATCAGGGTTTTGCAAAAGAACATGTCTACTGAGAAGAACGTAGTGTTGTTTTTTTTTTAACAAAGTTCACCTACAAAACACCACACAGATTTAAACTATTTGTTTCGAATGGCAGCAAATGGCTGAGCTGTTATTCAAACTCTTTGAGTGACTAAGAAAAAAGCTAGACAACAACAACGACAAAAAGGCAATCAAGCTTCTCATGGACAGAATTTCTGCTCAGTAGTGACATATACATTAGCCAGTCAATTGTTACTGTTGCCTATCATTCTTCCTGTAAAGCTGCGTGTACAACAAGCTGCATGTAACTATGTACAGTGTTCACAGTTAAAGGTAACAAACAAAACAAAAAAAACAGACTCCATGGAGAAAGGGGGTGATGAATATGATTTAGGCACTCCAAGGACCATCTGTGTTTTTTGTTGTTTTGTTTTTTTTAAGATGGAGAAACAACTGCATAATATATGTTGACTGCAAAACCACAGATACCAATATTTTTCAGTGCTTTTTTTTTCCCTAAAAGAGATAAAACTGCATACAAATATTAGAAACCTAACATTAGAAAGAGACCTCTTTATCTAGTTCATCTTCCTTCACTGAGATAGGATTAATGACAAATGTTTATTCTTCACTGCCTGTGCCGTAACAGAACTTCCCTGGTCACTAACAACAAATAGAAAACCCCTGAATTATTTTTTTTTTTTTCCCCAATATATCTCTGGAATCTCTGAGTCAACCAAAGTTTGTTTCCCTTTTCCCTTCCAGTGAGACTGGAGAACAGTTTATCACAAGAACATTTTTACCTACTTTCACAGTAGAGACCTGTTGTCATGTTACCTGTAGGATTTCTCTTTTCTAGACTAACCCTACTGAATGCCTGCAGCTTTTCTTTTTAGGTCACATTTTTAAAACCTATTATTATTCTTAATGTTCTCTTTAGGACTCTACAGTTTGCTTTTGTCTGTCTTAAGCAGACTGGCCAACCTGCGGTTAATGTTCTGGGTGAGCTCTCACCAGGAATATGCAAAGCAGAGCAATTTGCTCTATTTCCGATTAAGAATATTCCTGTCAGTACAGTTCTGAATAATTGCCCTGTATGGGTGACTCTTACTCAGGTTTAATCTTGACAACCAGACTGTTTCATGACATAATCAGTTTGTTTGTTTCCCTTCTTTTATTTATGCTCTTTATTTCCCCTTCCCATGGACAGTGCTATGCACTAGTCTTAAATGAATTAATCTTACTGAATTTATACCATGTCTCACACTTAGCAGAATCACTTCAAATTCTATTCCTCTCCTCAAAAATGCATGTTAATTTTCACAACATGAAGCCATATGCTATTTTTCTGTTTATTTCACCAGTCAAATAATTTTCATTGATATTATGACTTAAACAGTTTGAGGAAAAAAAAAAACAATCTCAGGACAATCTCTGGAAGACATCAGCTCAAGTGTCTCAGTCTGATAAGTGATAAATTATGAGTTTTTGAATTTTTGCTTGCGGTTCTGTAAATACTTCCAGTTTATAATAATATTATGGTATCAAATGCCTCACTAAAGCCAAAGTGTGTCATATTTGTTGCTTAACCTTGTTCATTGAGCCAGCTAGAATGGTTGCTCCAGTAAGATGTTTTTGATAGATCCATACCTCATGAAGGGGGTTATTTTACTTAGTTATCACTATTCTTAGAACACTCAGCAACTCTCCTAGTATCTTCCTGGGTGTCAGATAAGACTGGGTGATCTGTGATTCTTAGGTACTCCCTTACCCTTGTAAAAACAGTATCTATTATCCCCTTCTGCTCTTGCAATGTTAGTCATACTCTTTTCTAAAAATCAGGATCAAAACCTGTGATGCTGGGGGAGTTCCTTCCAGCTGTAGTTTTATTCACCTTGCAGGCCCATTGCATTTTGTATCCAGCTGTCACTAGCTAGATATGCATGCATATATTCAGTCTCCTGAAGAAATCTTTCTATGAAAGAACTGACTTCACAAAAAGCAGGACAGAGCCCAAATAACAATATCGAATTTTCAAACAAACAAACAAAAAACAACAACAAAACCCTCACAATATCACTTTTTAAAAAACATATCTAAAGGACAGTTATTAGAGATAGAAATTTATTTATACTCTGTAAAATGGGTGAGTTACTTGTTAAGGTTCCATATTATTCATGTAAGTGAATATGCAACGTATAGAACATTAGGTGATTATTTTATCCGCTTCCATACCCTAAACTTACAAAGGAAATGAACAAAAGAATCTCAGCAAAGAACTGAGCTATGACTGTGATTACTGTATATCTAGAAATCCTTTCCAGGATAATAGTGTGCAGAAAATACTGGAAGCTCTTAGCACAAGAAAGCCATAGCTCCAGCCTGAATTATCTAATTACACTAATAGAAGGATTTTTACTATTAAACAAAAGTAAACCAAATTTTGTAGTTTGTATAAATTAATTTGAAACTGTAAACAACTCCCCCCAGCAATCAACCAACTATTCATATATTCCACAATTCTGTTTTTTTTCTTTCTTTTCTAAATTTTTTTAGATATTGTGCATTTTATGTAATCTGACAATAGGTGAAAATCTAGTGGGTGAATTAAGATGTTTTTTAATGAAATGCATGTTACAGGAAGTTCCCAATTTAATGAAATGGTGGAAAGTGTTATCAAAATTGTAAAGTATGAGTTAAGAAGGCTGCAAAAGTTATCTCTGAGCTATATTTTGTATTTTAAGCTAACAAAGCATCAGCATTGCTGCATGTGTTCTTTGATACTTGTTGTTTAAAAACTGAAACAGGAATGCATTGTTAGAGCCCAGCCACTGTGACTGGATCTGTGCAAGCACATAAAGCGACAGCAATGGTAGAAGAAAATGCTCAGTATGTTTTAGTCTACTGCAATGTTTTTTTGAAAATGATTCAGAACATATATAAGTCCTCAGGGGCAGACAGTGAAAACTGGAAAGCATATGATGTCGACATACAAAGCATATCTCCTAATTCCATGCTAGAACAGGATCAAATAGAGGTCTTGCATAAGACCTCGAGGAAGCCTTGCAGTACATTGACATAATTCAGCGACAATTACCATCTCAAAGTGCTGTTCCTGGTGTTTTTGTATGCTAACACAGGTCAACTCAAAGACCAGTTGAATGTAAGAGATACTTTACACTGCTTAAAATTATGAATAATGGTAGATATTATGTGAGAATGGTGAGAAAGTATGCCCTTAATAAGCTCTGTTAAGAGCTGTGTGGCTTGATTATTGTAGGTGAAATGTAGCAGTTGCAACCAAATAGAGCAGACTTCTGTCAAAGATATATATATATCTTTGATATATATATACAAATATATATTATATATATATATATTTCCTCCTGAGATATTTCTGAGCACTGCCTCACTTTCAGTGAGAATCTTTGTGGGAGGCTGAGACTGATACAAGGTTAGACAAAAGACTCAAAAGGCAGGATTGATTTTGAAATAAGCAATTTGAATGACTAGTTTGGTAATCGATATACACCCTGGAGCAAGGCATCTAGAAGTAGCCAATACTCCATTCCAAACTAAAAACATGGCTGGAATCTTGCAACACGAGACAATTTTGCAGATTCTTGTAATGAAGTGTCAGACCTCCAGTACAAGTTGCCCACTTTCTGTATAATCAGTTGGCTTGTATCAATGTACACCAGCTGAGGATTTCTCCTATGGACTTATACCAACATTAAGCATGGACAGTAAGACAGCAATAATGATATGCCAGGTTTATTTTTTTAGGAGCTACAGTTTGTCTGGGAATTAAGCTTTAGCATTACATGGGGAAGAAAAAAATCCTTTTAAATATGAAAATAATTAATGAACATTAACCAGCAATTAAACTCAAAAGCAGATAATCATGCCTTTCACTGGTTGTTCAGATATAATGTATTGTTATTTTTCTTTAAAAATACTCAGTCAAAAGGACTGAATTAAAAATGGAAAGCAAGATAATAATAGCTTCCTACTTTGGTGGTAAATACTGATTTCCACATCAAAAGTTCAATTTCTGCCTCTAATACTAAACAGAAAATATTTAAGGATCTAATATTTTTCTCAAACCTGGCTATGTCTTTCAACTCCAGCATCCCAAAACTGATTCCACTCTCCCAATATGTGGTCTTTCATCATGCTGTTAACTTTGAAAAAATTCTTTATCACATTTCAGAAATTCTTTAATAGGATAAATGGCTAAAGACAGTAACTGGTTCATCTAGCCCATGGGGATTCATGTTTCTGATATCTGAGGAGCAAACATCTTTTTAAATGTTGAAAGAGAAGAATGCCACATTCAAGCTGATACATTTTATTGCCTG
This sequence comes from Anser brachyrhynchus, assembly GCF_964034855.1. NCBI lineage: Eukaryota > Metazoa > Chordata > Aves > Anseriformes > Anatidae > Anser > Anser brachyrhynchus. The sequence continues at coordinate 12,649,126 of NC_137700.1, forward strand.
AGAGTTCATCATGTTCATTAGGCCTTGAAATTAAATTTTCTTGTAAAACTGAACGTGCTGCTACTAAGATTTGCCTGGATAGATGCAAGAACATTGTTGTAGTGAAGACAAAATGTACTTTTTTTTTTAATAATATGGAAAATTATAAAGCACATATGTTCAATTTTTAGGTTAGGTCAAAAGTTGCTGTTCTCTTAAATGTTAACATAGCTTTAGGGATGGTAGATCAATATGATCATTAACTTTTCCATGTTCAGTAGAAGGTCTTCTTCATGCTGGAAATGTGGGACAGAAAGCCCTGCTGTATGCATTCCTTATAGCTCCTAGTAGCAACCTAGTGGCTATGACTTTACAGCATGACCTATTTCTTCCTGATCATAACAACATAGAGAATGAAAGCTGAAAAGGACCTGGTGCCATTTTTTTCTGCAATACCTTTGTCTGAATCAACCAGTCTCAAGAGTCCTTGATTAATTTCAGAGATTTGCTTTCAGTGAATTTTAGAGGCTAATTTGATGGACTAGCACTATGAAATGACTTCAAAAATTCTTCATGCTCTTGTTGTAATTGCTGCTACAATTAAGTAATTTTTATTTTTATTTTTTTACTTGTTTGCACGTTTTTTCTGTCACTATGAATCTAACTATCCCTAAGTGGATATTAGTGCCATGTCATCTTAAGGTTATGTGTTGCTTCCAAAAAAAGCCTTCATTCAAAAATAAATATATAAAATAAAATTGCTTTTGACAGTTCTGACGATGTGGGATATGAAACTTTGTCTTTTAGCAAAACGTATGCAAGTTTTCCATGACTGCAAAGTAATTTTTTCCTCTTGTAGTTTTGAATTGCTTTTAATTACAAAGAGTAGTTTAAAAAGGTATAGCATTATGACTAGAGAGAACCATATAAAGCTATCAGTATATTTAGCTAAATCAAGAACCTTTCTGATCCCCAATGATTTGATGGAACACTATCAAAGATTTTCCATTTCACTTTCCACTTTTCTTTCTGGACTTATAGGGACACATAATTGCACACTGTGTATAAATATATATAATCTGCAAAGGCAACTGTGGCATGTGTTGGAGATGTGTAAGTGGAATTATTAACAGTTTGTTCTTAGTGTAAAATCTTTATTATCCTGTAAAGGGAAGGCACATTATCTAAGCCTCAAAATGAAACTGGTATCTCTGTTCAAAAAAATCAACTAGGGGAGAATGTTTAGCATGGAGAATGGTGTTAGCGGTTAATAAAGACAGAACTGGTGTATGCTCAACAGTCCCAGTGCTAATATAACGTGATTTCCATGCTTCTGGATTAGTCTAGCTTCAGATTTTTTTCTTATTTACACCTTGCTAAACATTCATTCAGTATAAGCTGAAAAAAGTAATCATTCAGAATGATACCTATGGATTTAAAACAACAACAACAAAAGAACAGTCATTTTATTAATTTTGTGGTTAGAGAGTTGGGAAATTCTGGAGATGCACCATGAAAATATGTATATTATGCTGGGCTCAGCTGACCTTAAAGCACTGGAATGAAACTGTCTATTATTTAGAAGGATACCTTAAGGATCTCATCATATTTTTCTTATATACTGAAGTCCTTATGTGTGGTAACAACCTAGGAGGTTCATAGTACCATGCAGCAGTTGATACTTGAAGTGGGTGTATTGCATGTGTAGTAGGTATATGGGTATTTAGATTTCCATATTCTTGGAGAACATGATTATGAAGTTCATACTAGAGTGGCACCAACCCCACACAGCAAGATCCCCTTTGTGCTACTTCTGCTAGGGCTAGGACTTGAGTGGAGTAATCAAGCTGTTTTTCTCTTTTTCATCTATCTCTAATACCCATGGTGAAGGGTCAAGACCCTCAATCAATTCTCTGGGAGTTCTGTGTATCTGATTTCATGCTGACCTAAGCCCTTCTACAGAGAATTCTTGCAATCTCTCGTCTACTGCTATTGCCATCAAGAATTTATGTTGGCACCCAGCAAAATGAGGTCAACAAAACTGAAAGCAAATCAGGAAAAATCTTGTGCATTTTAGGTAATCGGTGTTGTACTTCAGTGGACACCTTGCAGGCACACAGAAGAAACCGTCAGAATAGCAGTTAGGTAATGCTGTTTATTTTAGCAGCTCTATAAGAACAAAGCTATAATCTTGAAAAAAAGATATAGCAAACAATTGACATATGTCAATTACCAATACAGGGGAAAGCAAACAAACAAATCTCTCAAGCAATAGTTTGACTTAATATTTGGGAAGAAGTCTTCCCAAGGAAGTTTGGAAACCGAGGAAACTCTATCATGAGATTAAGAATGGGGAAACCTAAAGCAATAGAGAAAATCCAAATGATACCTTGCAGGATGAAACCCTGGACTGTATGAGATGTCGCTGAGATATTGCAGATTTTTCTTGCTTGTTGTTACATGGGGGGGTAATTCATTCCGTAACATTAACTTTTCATCTTTGCATTACCTGTCTTTGTAGGCATCACTTTTTGTAGCTGTGATTTCAGTTTCTAGTATTTGCAGGAGCCCGGTAGTTCTGTGGCTTGGTACAATATACCTTTACTTTACTTTTAAGGGGAAGGCCTCTTTTAAACAATGCCAAAGCAGTTGCACTATGAAGGTGTTGACCCATGGCATCTGTCTGTTTGCAGATTTAAGCAGACTACAGGTCTGTCAAAATAATAGATTATACAGCTGCGGAAATAGGGAAAGCAGTGTTGACAGTTAATCATATTATAACAGAAGTACATGGACTGGGGCAGGGAGGAGGGGGTATGCTATATATTGAATGCATGTGAAATTCCTAATGGGTGCGTGATTCTCATCAGGTTCCTCAGGAGTTTCTGATCTGAAAGGGCATATGAAGTAAAAAAATCAATTGTTGCTGTTCTGTCCCTTTAGTGGGAGTGAGTAGAAGCAGTGAGTCTTCATGACTAGATCGTTCTGCTGTAGTCTTGGCTTGTTCAAACCTCACATCTGATAATATTCCTCACAGCTATTGTACATACCTCTTTCCCAGCACAGTGCGTAGAGGAGACACATTCTTCATAATGAGTTCTTATGAGAATATTCTGGCTTCTTCCCATCAAGTATTCATTTCACTTGCTCAGCATGGTTTTAAAATCTATATTCTAGTCTAATATTATTCAGGGCATTTTAATATGTGGGAGCCTGACAGATTTCATGGCAATGGAACAAAAAAAAGCTATAAAATTATTGATAAAATCTAGAGTAAACTATATCCTTACTAAAACCAATTGCAAACTTCCAAAGACTGTAATAAAACCAATATGTTTGTGGCCTAAGACAAAATTTATTAGGATGATTTAAAAGCATAGAATTTTATAACAAGAATATATGTTTCAATTCAAATTGTGAGGACAGGTCAAGAAATATTTAGGTAAAATCCTATTTTCTGTTAAGTTCTACAGGGAAACCTCATATTTGAGGAGCTCTTATTACCAAAGAAAATCAACATTCGTGCCATCTTTAAAGAGCTGATCACTTTTCTTTGCACAGGGTGACTTTGCTGATCAATGGGTATTTAGTAGGTATGTACTTTCCAGCCTGGAGAAATAGAACTTTAATGAGTTTTCCTCCTGTGAAAAGTTTTGTGTTGGACCTGTATTTTCTTGCAAAGAATACTTGGCTTTATGTTTATACCAGAACAGGCTTGGCTTGCTGTTGTTTTCCACAGCCTTTGATAGTTTTGGTCCCTTCAGCTATCATTATTCAAATGTTAGTGTGTTGTTGTTGTTGTTGTCCTCGTTGTCCATGAAATTACTAGCTGATCAGAAGCAGACCAGACAAAAGTTTTACAGTTAAATATTTTTAAAGGCTCCATTTGAAACTGGATTATCCCTTATATATCCCTTTATATCATCTTGGCCTGATTTGGGATAATAATAAAGAACTACAGGCCAAAATAATCTTATGGGAACACTTTATTTCATAATTGTATGTGCCAAGAACATGAAGTGGAGATTAGCCAACCCTGATAAATGGTAGGGGCAGTTTTCTAAAAAGCAGGCACAAAAATTTCTCAAAAGATGTATCTTTCCCATATCCAGCAGTCCTGTGGTGACAAAATCTAACTGGAGTCTAATTGAGTAAGCTCAGCCTTTGTTTGAGTGATGATCAAAGGTTTGATTCCTCTGCTAGGCCCCTCCGGTTCTATGGCTTGGATCTGCATGCTAACAGGTAGCATGTGCTATGAGGTATTTCTGCACAAAATTTCTCATAGGTTCCCAGCAAAAGAAAAGTTTTTTCCAAAAAACAAAGACTTAAAATATTCATTCAGCCAGTGTTTTGCCAATTAACGAGGCCTGAAGTTTAAATGAAGTTGAATTCAAAACAAATTCATATAATTCCCTTTAGAATTATAAGGAAAAACAAAGTAACAAATAAAATAGATTATTGGGGAATTATTGCCTAGGATTATGTGTTCATGATTACCCTTATTGTTTTAGATAGAATTCCTTTTTTTCCCATCCTCCCTTTGTAGCTGAATGGGACTATGCAACTCTGAGGGTCATACAAAGTGTGGAAAAAAGCAAGCTCAGATAAACTGATGAGGTGACAATCCTACTGTCTTAGGTCTGCAGCTGACTTATGGAAGAAGCCTAAATAGCCTGGAGAAAAAGCCTATTCACTGACTTGAAACTTTAGGCAAAATCTGAGCTTTATTTTATTTTATTTTTAGATCAGACATATTTTGGTTAACTTTAATACACACCAGCCCTCTTAGGTGGTGTATTAAATCTCAGGGAAATGTGGTTCCCTGAGTTCTACCTTTAACTTTTTGCATAATTTATAGGGCATAGAATTCGCTTGTTAGCTCTAGCTGCCTCAGATATGGAACTGAACAGAAATATTAGTTTATTATTTAAGATATCATAGAAATGAATCCACAGAAATTAGTGGCTATGTGCCGAGCCGGTCACTTCAATCCATATATTCCATATTCACTTGTACATCCACATTTGCATGTGCAAAGCTGAAGTCAGCTGACAGTGTCATACTGGTGATAATTATAAGAAAATTTCCTCATCATATGAAACTAAAGGGGAAATTATATTTTGACAGAATACTCATCAAGATAGAATTAGTACAGATTGAAACGTGTCTGAGAAAATTAAGTGCATACACCTGACAAATAGATTTGTCTTTCTCCAAAATAGCATTGCATTTACTTGCATGTGGTGGAAGAAATTAGGAGACACATAGAAAAACAGGACTTGTGCCTCCTTTGGAATAATTTGCTTATAACAGAAGACATTTTATACAGCATTCTGGAGAAAATAAAATTCAAAATACTTGTGAAAATAGTTCTGCGTTTCACATTTGAAAAGATTCACACACAGTATGCTCCTGCATGCACCCTAAAAGTTTGTGCCATGGTTACACAAAGGAAAAAAATCGGAAAGAAGACTAAGATAGTACTGTGAATCTCAGTGATCATCTGCCCATGATTTGATATACTTAACACACTGTTGGGTTCTGCTATTCAGTCTGCAATTCATTCTTCATCTTAGGAAAAAAGATAACTTTTTTTTTTTTTTTAACTTCAAAAAATTGATAGTGAAAGGAGTTCACAGTTTAGTGAACTCTCATATGGATAAATCACTTAGGAACCGTAGGCATCATCCATTTATACATGATTGCCCCTTAAGAACCCAAATATTTATGGGAAAGATATCCCCTTTCTGAATGGAATAGCAAATTCTCTCTTTTTAAAAATACCATGGCAGGAAAGGGGGACAAGAAGTTTTGTTGATGTGATTTTTGGAATATAGCATTTGAAAACAGAACAAACAACAACAACAAAAACAAAACAAAACACAGAGATGCCTTTAATAAAGAACTTGACTTAGTGTTCTAATTTATCCAGACATCATGTGGATTAGAATAGAAAATTCAGATAAAACCAAATAAAGTGGATCCAAGGAACTATGGTTACTTAATTTTTGTAATGTGATGATAATTTACAAGCCTTTTAAATTATGACAAACTTCTTGCATGGAGCCCACATAATACATTTGGGAATGAAGTACAAGTGACATAGTAATTCTAGAAACCTGGCCTCTAATTTCTCAGAATTTTATCTTTTTTTCAAGTACCTAGAAGGACTTCAAAGAGAATCCTTAAATCTGATCTACTGGGTTCAGTGCAGAGGAAACCGAGTGCTTTCTGCTGGTTTCATTTTAAAATTTGTGGGTTAAGACGCCCTTCCTCTAGAGGCACTGTACTGCAAACTGTTAGAGTTGCACTTAATTTTTCCTCTTTAGTATGTTTCTTGAACGAGACTTCACAACAGGCTATTCTTGTAGGTTCCATTTTGATGTTAGGATGCAGTTTACAAACTGTGAGACAGCTTACCCTGTCTATAGCCTTGTCCTTCATACTTTGAAAGGAGATGTGTAGTGTTCTACACCCCTCCTTTTACTCTTTACCATGGACAGACATTGGAGGAAAGAAAAAGGAAAACTTCTGTGCACCATGCTGCTGTATTATCCGTCTGTTCCAAGGCATTGTAAGTCAAGGGTAATGCTATGTATGTGCACACAGGGACAGCCTGGCTATGTCCTGTGACCAGTAGTCCATGTCTTCTGCAATTAGGCAGGTTTTCTGATGCTTGGACTCCTTCCAGGTGCTTGAAAACATTTTTCCCTGTTTCTGAGTGGGTATGGTACCATGTTGAAGCAAGTTCAGCTCCAAACAGGATTTAAGTCTGTATTTAAGTCTATATTTAACTCTGTATTTGCCCTTTGCCAGTGCATGACCTTGACTAAGAGTTTTGTTTTGAGGTTTAACTTTTTTGACTTTGTTAACTGATGTAGAATCTGAGCTGTATTTTAAAGACAGGTCTTTTGATATGAAAACAGAAATGCTCACCTACAGAAGGAGGTTTTTGATTCTGTCTGTACTTTAGTTCCTTCGGTTTTATGAGCCTGACAGTGGAAGCTGTGCTGTGCCTGCTTCCCTTCCTCTCCGTAGCTCCATACACAATGTACTTGTATCTTTCTCTGAAATAACTTGGCTCTGTTAGCTGTAACAAAGGAAAAGAGCACCTATTACTTGAGTTGCTAACAGTTACTAATCCAGGATGACAGAAGCCTGATTAAGCTGAGAAAGGACACCATATTAAGAATAAATAAAGAATGATTTGAAGATAGATCCCTTAAACCTGCCATTGTAACATGAGGAAGAGATGGATAATGTGCCACCTTCGAAACCCACAGCTTATCAGGACCTCAGCTGACACTGATTTCTAGGCAGCTGCCAGACAGCTGCCTTTTGTGTTTGCGTTTATCCTCCACATCTAGAGGAGGAGGATGCCGGGCCAAGGATGGAGAACTTTCCTGAGGGTGTTAGGCCAGCGTGACCCTGAAATGATCCGGCCATGAGCAGTGTGGCCGGCGTATGGTGAGATGGCCAGTCTGAGAGCCACTGGCTTCGCAGGTACAAATGTCTTGAACTGATGCTCAGCAGGTGGCACTATTGAGCTTACCATTTCAGCAGAGCTACTCCCTCACTAACTTCCCTCCTCCCGCTTAAAAAAAAAAGAATAATAAAAAAAATAAAAAATACTTTAATATTATGGTGATGCGTTCAGCATGTGTCTCAAACTGCAAGTCATGACAGAGTGTTGTACCACTTTAAGCCGAGGGCAGCAGAAATGGTTACAGGAATGAGATTTCTTATATCATTCACTTTGGAAGTCCATTTCTTTCTGCTGCAAGAATGAAAACAGTTCTGATTTTGAGTGGATTTGTATTACATTTCTAATGATTAATCCAGTTCCTTATTTGAAAGAAATTGCATGCATTCTATAGATAGATAACGGCAGAACAAAAAGTTATGGAAGCAGTTTAAGATGGCTAAAATTCTCTCGGCAGAACCTCTGTGCTCCAGCTGCAAGAGGAGTCCTCTAAGGGGGACCTGCCCTGTTTTTATGAATGTTGGCCTCAGCACTATAAGTGGCTACCTTCCAAGCAACCTATTGCCAACACCTTCGGTAACACTCTGCAGAAGTACTGACATATGCGACACTTTTTGGATTAGGACTATTGTGGTTACTGTAGTTATGCTTTTTAATTTCTTTGCACCTGTCAAAATGGTTTCCAATGGTTGAATGCTCATTCAGCCCTGATGGTTCACAAGCAGGAGATGTTAGAGTTGTCTTTGATGTAAAACTGAACATAACAAAGGTCTAATCTTCTGCTAACATTGGTTTTTATTACAGCAAAGTTTGGGTTTAAAGGAGCTAACTATTTGTGATTCATCCTTGTGTGGCTACTGTCTGAATGGCTTCTTCTATTTTAAAAGAAGTGTAAGCTCTTTGAGATTTGTGTACATTTTTTACTTAAAAAGAGCAGGGTCAAGGGCAGATGATGAGTAAGAAGGATCAGGAATAACAAGTAAGAATTATTACCCCTGCAAACAATTCCTCAGTGTAATTTGTAGGAGATATTTCGCATTAGACTCAAGAGGAAAAAGAAAAAAGAAAGTCAGTCTCTTAAAAATGCTTACAACTGGAATGTTAGTATTCTTAGCAGGTAGATAATAACATCCTTCATACATCCTCATTTATGTGCATAACACTTTGCAAGTAAAATGTAGGCTCCACAATGCAATTAAATATGCCTGTGTTCAGCATTTCCATCCAGGGGTTACCTCCACTCTTTTTTATGTAGATCACATCCTCTTAGGGGTAAACTGTACCCATGACAAAATACAACACTGATGTGTCTAAGTTATTCCTGTGCATGTACTTTGATGTCTTACTCATTATTTTTAACACCTTTTTTTCTGCAAACGTAAGCTATATTCCTATACCCAATAAAGTGAAGCAAGAGCACATTGCATATTATGTGTTCAGTTTTGCTTGACTTCGCATGGGCAAATAAGAAGTGAAAGTGACTAAGAGACATGGTATGTGTGGTTCTGACTGTGGTCTGTCCAGAGCTGCGTGAAAATGTGGGTGTGGTTATGTAGGATGGAGAGCTGGAGCAATACTGTCCACTTGTAGCAAGGAACTTGATATTTCACTCAGAAACCATCTGTTGACCTATCATTTACTGCGCAGGTTTTTCACTTCATAAAAAAAAAAAATAAAAATGTTTCTTTACTCTTTACTTGTGAGAGACCTGCAGCTTTTGGGCAGATATTCTATCTAACTGGAGATTCAAAAGGTTTTAGGCAGATGTTTCAGTAACATCTGATATGACTGATCATGGGTGATTGCTTCAGCAACTAAGAGATGGTACTGGTTTACCAGGACTTATTTTCTCTTAAGAGCAATATGAAATAATCAAATTGCAGAGATTCTGTCCAGAGGGATGAAATATGACATCTATTAAGGATCTGTCTCTAAACCTTCGTTGCTTAAAGGACATGTGAAACCTCTAGACAAAGTTGTTTCCTAACACAGCATAGAACAACATCAGCACTCTCACAATGCACAGCTGTGTATCTTGTACCCTGTGGAGTTTAGTCTCTGCTCTGGAGAATTGCTTACATGACATTGCCATCTGGATGCATACGAATTATTTTGTTCTTAGCTTTATAAAAACATTAGCCTTGCTGCTGAGGGGAGGTCATTCAGGGTGTCTTTATCAACATGTACATAAACACATGTTCCCTGCCCAGACAAGCTTACAGTGTATTATTGCAAGGATGCAAGAATTGCTTGATGCAAACAATAGTGGTATTACAGGTAGGTAAAGAATGTAGCAGTTTGTCTAAAACATTCTACTAGGGAAGATTGCCATTGCAGCAAGCCTCTTCTAATTGTCTTATGCTTGTTGCAAACTGCATCTTCTATGGTAAGTCCAGTTTGCTGCATGTGGTGTGAAAATGTCTCAGACTGTACATTTTTGCCACCTTGTGCCCTTATTTGTCCAACACTGACCTTGCAATTGCAAGACACCCTCCTTAGTGGATTGGGCTTGATTTATTGCAACTCCCTTCAGTCAGGCTTCCAGCAGAGTAGCTGCTCTGCTTGCGCTTCTTCAGAGCTCATGGGTATATTTACTGTCTAGTTTTCAACAATCCTGAGCAGATTGGGTCTACTTGACATTGGCTGCCAGTAAATTAGCAAACTGACTGTAACAAGTAGAAATAAGGGGTAATTCAAAACAAATTATGTAATCCCCATTTTTAAATATATATATATTGAGGACAACTCATTTTGTCTTCTTTTAAGAAAAGTCTGTAATGAAAAAATGTGTTAGGACGTGTTTGTATGTGCAATAATACACACTTCAGGAATTTGGCAGGTTGTGTGGATATGCTGAGAGGCTTGCCAGCCTCAGAACAGAAATTGTGTTCTCCTGCATTACAGTGGTCAGTGAGGAGATAGTGTTTGCCACCTTCTCAAAGCCTTTTCTTTATCATCCCCCCCCCCCCCCCCCCAAGCAATTAATATGTAATGATGACAGCAGTTTGGTGACATACAGGTTGAGAGTTTAAATTCCATTTCAGAAAAGTCTCAAAACATCAAAGCACCTCACAGTCATTAGCTGTGCCATCCTGGGCAATATATTAATCCCATTTTACACACACAAAATGTGAGGCACAAACAGGCCGTAATCTTCTATCAGTTGTTGTACCATAAAAGTAGAATAGCTATATTGAGTCTGGTTATGCCAAAACACTACTGCTGCACTACTGCTGTCTGATCCAATCTGAAGGTTTGGGAATGTGCAAAAGGAGGAATTTCTGTTTGACTTTTGGTTTGCATGCAGTTGCATAGAATCACATACGTTTTGTCTGGGAGGAATCTCTAGTGATTATCTAGTCTGTTCTTATGTAACTATGTAAGTTGTTAAATGTCAAAGACTGAGTTCACTCCAGTCCCTATTTGTTGTACCATCAACCATCTAGAGAACAAGGAGTGCTAAAAAGTTTGTAGGATCAGACATGGCGCTTTATTTATTTGGACAGCAGCTGAATCATATGTTCTATGAAGAATCTTTGTGGATTTGAATGAAGAATGCTTGGTTGATTTTAATACAGCTACAGCTGCAAAAACACCTGATTGCAAAACAGCTGGTAATATCATGTGGAAATGATGTACATGCATCCTACATACAGCACAGTCTGTCCACGCTACTGAAAAAGAAGTGGACAAGTACATACCTGGTTAATTAGCTACAGCTGTAGAATTGGTATGGCTGGGTAAGAAGTTTCAGGAGTTGGTATTAGAATAAGTACTCTTAGAAAAAGAGAATGAATAAAATTATTTTTTGGGTTGCTCTCCTGCTTCAGTCATTTTGGCTGTTACCAACAGCCAATGTTGGTTGTTGTTGTTGAACTGTTACTAAGCAACACTATGCATAAAGTATTATTTCCCTCCTACTTCCCCTGGTTCATAGTAGTTAACAGCTGAGGTCTTAAACATTACATGATTCCACCCTGAGCTTAAATTAAGGCTTAAACTCTCAAAACTTTAGCAGCAACATGTGACAGGTTATGAAATGGAGCTAACATATGGTCCTTTATTTAGGAGATGGTAAGCAAGAGGGGTGATGGTAACTTTTTAGAAGCAGATAAAGGACTACTGAAACCTTGCTATTCTTATTTTGTCAGAAGAACACAAAACAAGAGTCATATATACAAAAAGCCAATTTTGTTTCTCAGAAGATTTCAACAGGCTATACTGAGCTAAGAAATGCTTGTGTTGTTTCTTAATTAAACTACTGTCGCTGAGAAGTAATCAAGGCTCACACTCTGCTCTCTCCAAGCGATGCTAGTTTGGTTTTCTCAGAAAAAGATAGCAAGCGAATATGGTTGCTGTTACAGTATGATACTCCATACTTTCTTTTTCTACAGGGAAATAAGCTACCAAAGCTGTTTCCCTCACCCACCTGAGTTCCTCTCTTTACAGGCACAGCTTTTCTGCCCAGTGCAACCCAGTCCTCAGTTCTCTTTGTAGGAATCACTAAATTCTGTTTTGGTCAGAGAGTATGGAAAAAAAATGTCAAAGCAGAGGTCTAAGTAGGAAAGCTGTCTTTTGGCAGGCTCATGACAGAGCATTTCCTTCATTCCTCCCTTCCTCCTCCTTCCCCTTCTGCCGTTTTGATCAGTAATCACCTAAACTACATTGGATTATTGCACACCTGTTTGGACAAATTATTTGATCTGTTTATCGGGTGTGGATGGTGAGTATTAACTCCGTATGAGTCGTTGTATTTTCTCTAAAAAGCAAGGATTTTACAACAAACTTAGATGTCAGTGTAGATAGACAAAAACAAGCTTTCAAGATCAAGCTATGGCAAGAGGTTTAAGGGAGTCCTTGGCTGTTTACAGTGGAGATCGGTGAGAAGGGAAGGACTTTGATCTCTTTTTGCCACAGGTAACAGTGATACTGAAATTCTGTGTGAAGTGCCTGTACTCTTGTTCTTCAAAAGAATGATAAAAATCTTATGATAGTGAAAAACAATAACAAAAACAACAACAACAACAAAACCACCAAACCCTGTACTGGAGATTATTATTTGTAGAGAGAGACAAAAGAGGTCAGCCTGATTAGTTGACCACCAGGGAAGACTAACAGGTGGCATTCATTACAACATATGACTATTTTTAAAATAAAAGTGTTAGGTAGGAAAAGGCTGTTCAGTGGAGAATGATTTAGTGAATTTGGATGTCAAGAATCCTGAATGAAAATAAAATAATCCTAAAATGCAGTCTGCTAACTTTGAGGTTATATTTTGCTGTCCCGCCATACCAGGACCCAGTATGTTTTGTTAACCAAATTACTGACACAGAACAGAGGGAAATATGGTACCGTCACTTTGGAAAAAGGTGGGGACAGGGACATGCGAGAAGATTCATTAGGGTTTTCTGTATTTAGCTCTATAATTTAAGCAGTGCACAACTGTAGGTGCCTGTCACAGGACCTCTACAATTTCTATCAGTTAATCTCATAGTTAACTTTTTTATATGTAATTGAGAGAATGACACTTTTCCATCTGATCTTAATGACCACTGAATTTGCATAGGTGTTCTTGTTTCAGCCAATAGTCTAATTGCATAAAGTTAAAAAACAATCAAGAAAGCAGGTGGTTGAGATTTGGAGGAAATTATTACTGATTTTCTGGCTTGTTTGTCCATGGAAATTGAAGCAAGGTCTCTAGGTCTAAACCAACAACAATCAGTGAAGAACACCCCTTATCAGTCTGAAGACAGCATAGGGTCATCAGACTCTACCATGCCATCCTCAAGCCACCAGATATGAAAATGTGACGAACAAAAACACACGCTTCAGCATTTTAACATAACAAAATAATTTACATGAGTGTCTTCTTCAGTAACTACCAACAGTGCATAATAAATCACCTAAATTGTATCTAGAGAGTCTTAGAACTCTGTAATTGCTGCAACAGGCTGTTTTGTATTCTATGGTTGCCTTCTACTATGATCTTGTTCCACTTGAAGACACTGAACCTGTTATCCAACCAGATTTTCACCCCGCACTGTGTTTCCTAGGCTACACAGTGGACAGTACTTCTAAGAGTGAGGGTCTGGAGTGGGAAGGAGAGTGAAAAAGTGAATACTGAAAAGCAGCAAAATATGTTGTCTTTTCAAGAGTACAGCAGTAACATTTTGAACAATAGCTAGGGCTTCTTACGATGATTTCTTTCCTGTTTGTCCTATGAATTCTATACCAGCATGCAAGGTGAAAGCTTCACTATAGTGCTTTACTTCAGAGATGCTCATGGGCAGCAGAGCATGCCAGACTTTATTGGAATTTGGAACTCCGCAGTCAGGCATTTTCTGATGCTCATCCTATTCAAACAGTAAATTTACTATCTAATCACTAGTGGCCAGGTCAGTCTAAACAGACTAATGCAGGGCTTCAAGCAATGCATAAGGTAATCTAGCAGGAATGACAGCCAGTAAAATTACTCGTGTTTGCTTTTTCATTACAGAGGCAGCCTTTGATCCTTCAGAATTAGTAGCCTTATATCCTGTGGGACTTCCTAGGTGTGTGAGAGTCCAAGCTATACACCACAATCAGAAAGGTGGTCAGCAACCGCTTTCCAAGGCTAAATGGTTTAATCAGACATTGATGGAAAGAGAAATAAAATATAGTGATCACTCTGTAATTGCTTCATCAGAGGCAATAGGCCTCTTCACTCCCTTTCACTTTGGGTAGCTGCGTGCAAAGAATCTGTAACTCACCTGGGAAAAGAGTTCATGGTCCATGACCCAGCCAGGATTCTCTACTCACTGATGCCCATTGTAACATTTTGTATTCTCTTGGCACAGATTTAAGCAGACGTTGAAGACTAACAGCCCTGGAGAATCAGGCTTATATGGTGTTGCTGAAAGTCATTATTGACCTCTTAATTTTGTACATTATGCACCCTTAGGAACAACCTCAGGATAATGCTATTTTAAAATGACATCCATATTTTGATATAAAAACCTAGCCAGAACATTAATACAGACTTAAATCAGCAGTGTTACAAACAGTTCATATGCAGCCAGATGCAAAAGGGGTATGCCAAAATTAAGTTTTATCCTGGAGGCTACATACCCTTAGGTTGTGCATGTTATTCGTTTGGACAGTTGCCTTCAAATTTAATGTTACTGAAGGAATGTATAAAGTGCACGTCTAATGGTTTACAGAAGTATTTAGAAGGAACAGAAAGCATGATAGGTAAGACTGAATTCTGCTGAGAAATGTTACTTTGAACTTGTACATTCCTAATAGATATGCAATCTGTTATATTAGTTCCTCAGGATAAGATGTGCTTATGTAGTTGTTGTATAAGTGGTCTGGCATACTGGAGAGTTGAATCTATAGTAATCTAGAGGTCCACTCAGTTAACTGGGAATAAGAACCTTGACATTGATTTCCTGTTTTTGTCACAGCCTTGCCAGGTGGCTTCATGATTTGAATCATGTAATTTTGTGTGGTATTTTTATATTACAGGTACAAAACCTTCAACAGCAAGAAATAACTAGTGTGAAATAGAAAGGACCAGGGATAAAATGTATGTGTTTTGTGGGTTTGTCATAAAGTTTTATTAACCTGTACCCCAAATATGTACATCTAAAGAGGATCATTGTTCTCCCATCTAGAAGGTGCCCATTACCCCGCAGAATGCTCTGCAGAAGTACCTGTATAAACCTTTGCGAACACTACTTAGTCAAACCAGCTGAGACTATACAACATACTGGACTATGAACAAGTAGGCTTACAGAACCAAGATTTTCCATTGTTACATTCCAAGCACAACACATTTAGGGAGATTGTACATCCACTTTCTATGTTACACCTGTCCTGAGATACCTGAAGAATTCATGCGCTAGAGCTGTTCATCTTGCAGTTTTCATCCACAAGACAGGTTTACCTGTCCTGAAACCATTTCAAGGCATAAGGGAGGAAGCAGCTGCCTGAGGTAGCACATTACTTTCAGAAATGAAATAGCAATGGTACCACTATATCTGGTCCTTGAGAATTGGGCCTTGCTGCTATTTCTGTTAAGCTCCTGCTACTACTGCAATAGGGTTAGTGAGAATTTAGAATGACTACAACTGCAGTGTGCTACTGTCAGTTGCAGCAGTATCAGTCATCAGCAAGCTTGGCTTTTTAGATCATTTTCAGCTGCCACCCAGCTCTCAGTGGACCATCCCATTTCTCTCCCTGTCTTAGTCTCTCATTTCTGTGGTAGCTAAGTTCAGTGTCATGTTCAAGTTTCCTTCCAAACATTCATTGCAGTTTAATCTAAACTTTTCTGAGAAGCACTCTATTCACCTCAAAAGTGTATGAAATTAATACTTTAGTTAATGGAGATTATATTAAAGATGGTAGTGAAATATAGGATAGGATAGGAAACTAGAGAGATTTTTTTAAATAAAAAGTCCAACTTTTAATGCAATGACAAGTTACTTTCTCTTATATAAAACAAATCAAGGCTATAACAAAGGCTCACATTTCCTGCATGACAAGAATCAGGAACAGTGACAAAAATAAACACTACTGGAAAACTGATTTATGAGATCTGTTTTTAAATCTTTCCAAATTGTATTAGCCTAGATATTTTATTCAAAACCAATTTATTACCTGAATCTGTTACTGTAAGACTAAATGGAGAGAAGGATAAATGTTTCTGTGCCAGCCTATAGCCATTTATATATATGTGCTTAAGTACAACAACAGTGATTTGATTTATCCGATAGAAAAATAAACTCGTTCCTAGGAAAACTAGAAAGAGGGATCTGGTGGTTAAGGCCTTAAATATTATTAGTATTATTTTATATACTATTTAGAATTGGTCAGGTGTAACTCTAAACAAATAATCCGTTTTATAGGTAAATGACTTGAAAGATTTAACATTAAACCTAAAAAGCCAAGCAATCTACACACGCCATTATGACAAGAGAGAGCTGGCATAGTTGAATGTAGCAGTTTGTTTGAACCCATTATCATCTGGTTTGCAAATACATAATTATGAACTTTTAACAACTCATATTACTTATGCATGACTTTTCTATGTAGCAACACAATTACAGGGTTATTTAAGGCAGGTGTTATTCAGTAGCTGGAAGGAGCCTTGAAAGAATTATTGTTTTGCACATTTGTGTAATTAATAAGTTTTGCAGAATGGATTTTTTTTTACTCCAACATCCATTATAGTCCTTTTAGGGAGGACACACGCTGCTGGATGAAGGTCTAACATACTCTGGCAGTTTCTGTTTTCTAAATTAGCAACCTTGCAGACCATATGATCTTTCATATTTCTTTCCTGCACTAGCTTGTCAAGTAAAAGCTATGGCGCTTTCTGTAAGTGGCGTATGTAATGAATAATGCACACATTCAGGCATAACCTCAATAAACCTCATTTGTGTAAACTCTAATAAAAAAAATCTTAAAATGTGTTCTTCAGTTCATTGCTACATATCCAGTGATCATGTGCTGATTCTATATTTCCACTGCTCCATATGCGGAGAGAACCATTTACTCTTGTGTAACTTGCTGGTCTGAAGAAAACTGCTCGTGGTGAAAACCTTGTCTGTCTGAGTTCTTCTAGGCCTAGGCTCAGTCTGAACAGTTCAGCATTGGAGTAAATGATTGCACGGAACTTCAACACAATTTTTTCATCCAGAGGAGGACTAACATATGTGTGGTTTTAAGTGATTACACAAAGGCTTTTTAGTTCTAATAATCTACTGGCACAGGTGTTAAATGCAGAATATGTTTTCATAACAGACAATGCTGAGCAACAGATGAAGTCATTTATAAGAAATACACAAATATTATCCTCCATTAGAATCACTGTGGTGGGAGACAGTCAAATTATCTACTAGATATTTAACTATTTGCGTTTGTTCTTGAGGTTTTTATTCACCTACTAATAGCATCATTTACACAGGTAAAACAATTACCTAGTGTATGTGCAGGAAACCTCTTTCTTAAAGGTTTCCATTTGATTTGTTGTTGCTGATCCAGGATATTTGAAAGAGAAGAAGCAAAGAAACCATACAGTTTTTCTTATCTAGAATGAGTTGCCATCATTCATTGATTCTCATCTTATCAATGAGACAGGCCGGCTGCTACTTGCTAGCCATTGTCTGTGTTTTCAGTCACTGTCTTTTAAATTTATATAGATTGGCACAGAATTATTTTTTTCCATACTTCAGTTGCTTAAAGGTCAAAATAATTCATTTAACTAATCATAGAATGTTAAAGTGTCTTACTATAATTCAGTACACCTAAACATTGTGCCATTTGCAATTTATCTTAGGGGCCCAAACTCCAATGCATAACAAATTGACCACCTGCCAGCTTCTTTTTGCTTTGTAATGAAGTACATAATGTCTAATACTGTCAAACTTTAATGTCTCTTTCCAAACATTTTTGCCCTTTTTATTGCAGCAAGAAAGGACATGCTTTTAGGGTTCATTCCTTTTCTGAGTGGAGTCAGTAGGAATGGAAACTCAGCAAGACCAGTCTCTAAATGGGGTGATGACTCAAGTTAATTACTTATAGATTAATTGTGTGGAAAAGAAGGTGATATCACTAGTAAAAAGTAATATGTCACAACCTCCCATCCTACTCAGACTAAATAGCAGTAATATTTGCAAATAGAGCCATTGGGATAAATGGTATAAAGATCTGAAGCAAACATTATTTAAGGTTCAGGAATCCTTAAGCTGTTTCAATGAGTGAGGGCAGCCTAAAAGCTCACTCTCATTTACCACTGCTTTTTACTTTTAATCCAAGCAACTGAAAAGTCAGGAGTTTGGGCTAGGACAGACTGGGGAAAAAATGTAAAAAATGCAAGGTGAAGGAACATGCAAAGATCCTGACAGTAACATTTCAAGAATTAGGGATATGTTTTCACCTGTCTTGATGTTGTCTGATCTTTACTGGTATTAATCAGGTTCAGATACTTAAGTACTAGAAGATCAGGCCCTTCCTCTTTATGGAATCATTTTAGTCATTTCAAGAATAACCAACTCTTTAGGTGTTCAATTAAATACCATGCACAGTTCCACTGCAATTATATGCTGACCTGTCACAAATCATGAATGTCCACCTATACGTCATTAAAAAGTGTCATCTAGGGATTTTCTCAATTTCTGAGAAAGACACAGACTATATCTGTATGAAATTGCAATTAAATTTTCATGCAAGTAAATACATCTGTTTTTAATTCCTGTGCTAAAATTAGAAGAAAATATTTATTTATACCAGATAGCTGTGAAATTATTTGATCATATGTTGCTAATGCATCAATTACTATCCTGTAACAGTGAAGAAAAAAAATCATAATACATAAAAGAAAAACAGTAAGGAACCTCACTCAGCTTTATGTTTTCTAGCTTCAGGAACACAAATTGCTATATTAACTTCCCTGGAGCCAGAGTGTAGTCTATATAATGTGCCTTTGATAAGGGTTTGATGAACAATACGTCACCTCTTTATTTCCCCGTGACAGCTATTGCAGTATTTATGGTATATCTACAGAGCTGCCACTATTCCTCTAGGTAAATCATACTAGACCCAAACATTTGAAGTATTTTTGAACACATAATTAAATGTATATTTCTTTTCTATTTCCTTATTATTAATATCATTTTTGTAAAGCCTGTAGCATTTTAAAGATTTTTTCCACCACCTTGAAAAATAACTTTTTTTTTTTTTTTAATTGATGTTTTCTTGGAATGATATGCTTCAAAGACCTCTGGTACTTTCAGGTAAACAAATGTAGCAGTGCAAGACTTAGACAGGGGATATGGCACACTGCCATGCATGAGGCCAAGAAATGAACGGACCTAACCAGGCACCTCTTGCTAACATGCTGAGCGCAGCAGACACTATGTAAAGTCATATTGCATTAGGTCTATAACCTATATTCCCTCAAGAACAATGAGGCAGACCATTACTGTCCGTGTTTGTTTCTCAGTTTCCTCTCAAACGCTGAGTCTGTATGCAGGATTTGTAGGGAATCAAACAGCAGTTCAGTCTGTTCTGTCATAGCTTCAGAAAGCTAAGAAATAATTTTACTTTGTTGAGGATGGAAAGAAAGACTTGTGTGTGTGAGAAACAATGTGCAAAAAATGAAACTTTGGGAGAATCTTAAAAACTCGTAATTAACGTTTGAGAAAATTCCAGTGCTCTGTGCTATGGATGTCTGTCAGACAAGAAATGTCAGAAATTTACTGGCCCAGAACTGGCCTAGATTTGAATACTTGCATTCTTAGTGCCTGAGTGTTCATGTGAGTGCTTGTTTGGTTGGGGAAGGAACAGTGGAAAAAGAGCATTTTCTTTAACCTGTCACTGGTGATGACTTTTGAGAAAGTTATTCTTGCCAATATATTTTTTTTTCATCTCATGTTCTTTGGAGGTGCACTAATTTCAATAAGCAGTGATGTGGCCATGGGAAACCTTCTGGCATTCAGATTTTTCTTCTGATTGGGGATTTTCTTTTTTTTTTTTTACATGGTAGAGTTTATTATTGTTATGTTATTATTATTATTGGTCTATTGTTCCTATGAGTTTAGCTTTTTTTTTTTTTTTTTTTTTTTTTCAGGCTATTAATCCAGATTTTAAGCTTACTTTCTATCCCACCTCAGCTTCCTAAGAATATCCCTTTGTGATTAGCCAAAAAAATCTAACCATTTTTACTGCTGTAGACTGACTTCTTACAAACAACAATGGGTTAATTTCAAGTTACTTGCTAAGATATCCTTACTTGGCAACTGAATTAATCTATTGTATCTTCTGGGTACTTTCTCCTTAATAACTGGTTCTGTGCGTAGTTTATTGTTAATTCCCATTCAGTATTAAGCATCTCACTCATTAATAGAAATTATCTCAGGGGTTTACAGATTACTTTTCTTCACAGCACATTGTGGAGCTTCTGCCCACGTGATTTTGTTGGTGTGAAGTGTTTGCAGTGGCACTCCTGGGTGACTGGGGAAGCGGAGCATGCTGTTACTTGCTTTGCTGGGGAGGAGAGGGTGTGAAATAGATGTGAGTTTAGAGGTGGGTGTGAGTGGCTGTGCTCATGGAGTGCTGGAATGAGAGCATCGGGGTGTAGGGGAGGGGAGAATGAAATTAGTGCATTTGAATTGCTGTGAAACTGCTTGACTAATAACCAACTCGATTTATAACACTGCTAAGTGGCTTTCTACCTTCTGTCAGACTGTTCTGAGTGAACAGAAACCATTTCAGTCTCATGAGGAAAGAGAGGTTTCTATTGTCCTTAATGAATCTGGAGATCTTGTGTTGCTAATTTATGTTCATAGTGTAAACACACATACGTATATGCACACATATACTTACACATACAGATCTTCAGTATTTGCCCATAACAAATTGAATTCTTTTCCCTCTGATTTTTTTAGACCACTGTAAATTATTTCTAGCTTCTGAAAATGAAGCTATTGCAAATATTCTAAGTGAAATTCTCTAATCTTCCCAAACATTCTCAATAAAATTTTCTAATCCGCCTTTTCAGTGACACACTTTTACCCATATTGAAAGATGAGCACCAGAGCATTAGGACTAAAGGCTTTAATCATATAAAATAAATAACCACGACAGGAAAAATGAAAATGTTTCATACGAGATGAACAAATATCCCAAGCCTGATTTCCCATTGCTTACACACCTGCTAACAATCCGATGGTAAATAAGGAATAGTGCTGTGTGCATGACTGTAACTTTAACTAGCCAGGTCTAAAGTGTTGTATCTTACATGTATTTCAGCACGGTGTCTGGTAGTAATAGCAGCAACCAGAGGAGCATAACTTGAGTCATATACTAGGACAAAAACTAAGGCGAAAAAGGTAACAAGCATAGATTCTCTGTGATTTAAAGTACTGAGCATTTCAGAAATGAATTCTCTGTGAAATATTCAAAGGGTTGTCTCGACAGTTGTAAAGCTGGAGAGGAAAAGGAATCCCCATTCTTCCCACCTCTTCAGCACTGTCATTTTTTGCACTTCAATCTTTCCTTCATACATTTTAATTAAAAATTAATTATTACTAATAAAAACTAATTTCATTCAACCAGATAAAATCCTGGCCTCACATGATTTAAAATGTTTTTACACTGAAGGAAGAAATCAATGATTACATCACCTGCTGGGAGAGCAGAGAAGATAGTTTGCATTTTTTTCTGTGCCACAGTTTACTTGGAAATATCTTCCCTACCTTGAAACCATTATTTTTACCGTCAGAGAAATCAGATAAAGCTTCTTACTGAGTTACGCTATCTCACATATTCCTCAGTGGCAAAAAAACACAGAGCAGTACAAAACCATTACTGATTTTTATTTTATTCATTTTTCAAGTTTAATGGTAGGAAAGTAGAGGAGCAAGAAGCACTTCAAATCATCAGCTAGAATCAAGTCTTAACTTTTGTGTAAGCATGGGAGCAAGAATTAATTTATAAAATCAATTATTCTTTACAATTTAATTAATATTTTTACAATTGCCCTACTTAAGATAAAATCTTACTTGCTGTAAGTGCTTGATTCAGGCACTTACATTCAGGGTAAGTGCTTGAGTGGTTGCTGGATCTGCCTTGTGAGTGCCAGCTGACAGACGTGTTAGTGGTGTTAGCTTGGGTCTTGGACTCAACACAAAGACACGTGTTACTATCATGAGCAACCAGACAGTAGTTTGATAACCCATTTTTCCTGCAGTGTGATGCTGAAGTGTTAAAATGGCAGATGAAATCAAAGATAGACCAATATGAAGTCATAAATATAGGGAAAAAGAAAGTCCTGCCTTTACATATACAGTGACAAGCTTAGAGTTGAATGAGCTGTTGAGTTTTTAGTAGATTTTGAAGCCCTGACTCAGTACTCAGGAGTCAAACAGGTTATACTGTTTTAGAATTTTGTAGGAAACACAGTGAAGGAAACGGAAATTAATTATGCCCATTTCTACAACCATGTTCTGTTCATGTTGTCAACACAATGCACATCTGTTTCCTTAGCTCAGTAGAGGGAAAGACGTTTCCACAAACAACTGGGGAGAGGATATGAGAAGTCTGTAAAGTCCTTGATGTCTTCCTGCTCTCAGAGAGCACCAGCAGCAGGGGGCTGTCACAGGGAAAACAACCATGAGCAGGGAATGACTGTAGAAAAGCGTTATCATCTTCCAAAAGTAACACAGAATTAACATTTTAAATTTATGCCAATAATATTGTTACACTGCCACCATTTTTTTTTCTCATTGTCTCTTCTTGTCATGGAACAAATTAGATTCATATGTCATTTTTCATACACTTTCAGATATTTGTACTCAGAGTAACACCATACAGAATTTACCATTTGTTTGGTCTATGAAAGGTTTCAGAGAACCTGAAACTCTGTTGCATTCTATATTTTGATTACCTGTCCTTTTATTTTTTCTCCTGTACAATTAACTTGTGAAGGGTTAGTAGAGTGGATACCCAGTAAACTTAGAGACTTGCTTTAAAAAATCCTGTTTCTGACTGAATTCACTGATGTCAAAACTGGATTTCAGACAGTGAAGAACAGTTGTGGTAAGGACAGTTAACAACTCAGTTCACATCCATGAAAATCCTACTTTTTTTTTTTTGTTTTTTTTTTTTTTTTGTGTTGTTAGGTTAGATTCCAAATTTTGCTGTCACAACTTCGTCATATCAAGAGCTTTTTATCTGTTCTAAAGACTGTGGCAATTTTAAGGTTTTGGAAACTGTACATCAGAGAACCTAATCTATTAGAAGATCCAAAATGCTGTCTTGAGAGAGGCATGAGAAATTTTACCTTATCCTTGCATAACTGCATACTTCAGTCTTTTTTGCATCACTGAAGTTCTGGTTGTGGACAGGCATATTTCCCACTTTTAACACCTTAGCCTGTGCTGTAATTCTTTTTGTTCCTGAACAGATGCCATACAACGTTCATTTCATGTGACATGAATGACTTGTTGTATTTGATGACATCCGTAAGCCAGGCTTTTTAACTCAAGGCCAAAGAAGGCAAAAGGTTTCCTAATTATTCACTGTGCTCCTTGCTAAAACACTGACTAGAAAATGCCTGGTTATCAACCTGCTAAATGGTTAGGAATTATATTTATATGTGTAATTAGTCTGTAACCTTTTCACAGCCTCTTTGTGCCTTACATTCTTGATGTCTTTTTCAGATGTCATTCTGAAAATGTCATAGATCAAATTCTTCAGTAAGGATGGAATATAGAATGAATCTGACTTATGACTTTAAGATTGATTTTGTTGAGGTGTGACTTCTCTGTTTCCCAAATGTGACTTTCAAATTTACCATAAGGTGGTTTTATTTATTTATTATTTTGCTTCGCTTCATTATGTTTTAACCTAGCATAAAAATGCTCCTAGCTAGTTAGAAGGCACACTTCTTCCATAACAATCAGCATATTTCCTTAAATAAGGGGTGAGTGGCAGGTATGGATTTACATGACAATTTCAGGGAAATACCTCCCTGTATTTCCTCCAGTTACATCTACACTAGTAAGGCTTCACAGGAAGGAAAAAAGTTTGTAACTCTGTTTTATGTTTATTCATATTTTACCAATTGCTCTGTCAGGCCTTTAAAAACGTTTCCTCTCAAAATCCTGTTTTCAAATAAGCCAAACTGAATTTCAAACAAGTCTTTTTTTAAAACATGTCAATACCAGATTAAGAGTACCAGCTGTTAGCTAACATGATATGGCTATCAGTGACGTAAACAGTACCGCTGTCATTTATGTTATTTTGATATTGGAAAGGCTGGAGTCTTGACTGTAGAAGCTAGGGGGAAAGGTTTGATACCCAAGGAAAACTATGCTTGGGTTGAGGAACAGCAAATAATGTAGCTTTGATTAATCTACAGGGTAACACTTGTTTGGATATTATTGGTTGCATTGATTTTTTGTTTTACTGTTGTAGCACGATAGTTATAAAGCATGTTTATTATATATAAAATATATAAAGCATGATATTGTCATCAGTTGTCATAATTGTCACTTCCTCAGAGAAAAGTGCCATTGTAAACACAAAACATCCACATTGAACCTAAATAAAAATAAATTAAAAAAAAAAAGTATTGTGTGTTATAGCGCACAGTATCTGTGAAAAGCAAGAATTCTTTTTATATTATTCACTTATTGAGAAAGTACAATTGGTATACTTCTATTTACAAGTCCTCTGATACTTGCCTTAAGAATGCCAGACTCAGATTCCATTGTAATAGCTCTTGCTGCAAAATGAAGTCTTGTCCACTTACCCATTCAGGCACTTGGAAAGGTGGTGACAATAATACTTCTTACCCAGTGCAAATTACAAAGGGAATACCTTTGAGTCAGTCCTTTCCAGAACTAAGCCATTACAAGATTTTCCTCCTGAAAACTTGCATGTAGACCATGGTGGTTGCCTTCCAGCCTGAACCTGCTCTGTACACCATAATCTGCTTCCTGGTCCTGGTTTCAGGAAGGGACTCTGTTCTGCTGATGGCAGCTTCTGGCAGTTCAGACTTCTACTGTGTTATTGTCGTAACCAGTAATCCAGATTAATCTTTTCCTTAGGAGACAGAAAAATCTGTGCAGAAGGTGGTATAAATGTGAAAGCTGAGGCAACCCACAGCTGCACTCTAACTCTGCCATGCTAACAAAGCAGAAGGGTGCTGTGGCACCATCCTGGGAGTGAGGGCTGTGATCCCTGCCCCAGGAGAAAAGGAATTGGAGGCCCTAATGCTTCTCTCTGGCTGAGGCCGTCCATTTTTTTTTTTTCTGGCCATCTGACCATTTCCAGTTTGAAAGGGGTGTTCATCATGACTTCTCATCCATTTGTGGATGAGATGTTACAGACGATTACTTTGAAACCTCCCTTGGTTCATGGTATAAAGCTGCCAAAGTAATCAACATCATCCTGTCATACAGTTACAGCATCCATTGTTCTAATTAAACCATAAAGAAACCTGATAGTTTAAGTCCTTGCATTTCAGTTAGCCTGTTTAAAACCCTTTCTCTGGGAGAGGTTATGAATTTTCTATTTGAGACAGATGAGGGAATGTAGATTTGCCTTTTTTTTATTTTTTCCCCAAGCAAATTCCACTCTGCTAGTATTTGTGTGAAATTAATTAATTCGGATTTAATCACAGTAAAGTTTTGCCCATACAGCTATAAACAGTATGGCAGTTAATTACAAAAACACTCAAACAATTGTTACTGAAGGAGTATAATATGGAGGAAGAGTATAAACCTAGCAAGCCAAAATTAAATGAGCCAACAAAATTAAACCAAAACCCCTCCCCCAAAAACTTTTAGTTTTTCAAGAACTCATTCTTTCCATTCCCACTCTTCCCCAAGTACTGTCAAAAAGTTGGCTAGAAAACGCCTTTTTCCAGAACTGTAATTGAAAAGGGCATCTCATTTGCACATGAATTATGTCACTGAATATATTAGTGAAATATACAGCAGCCAAATCACCAAAGGAACATGTATAATGAAGAGATCGTGAGCGAGTTCTAGAGTGATATCTGTTTGTAAATTGATGTGTTGAAGGCTTTAAACAATGAACAAATCTTCATCCCAATCAACTCCAAGGTACCTGTTTGATTTCAAACATTTCCTTGAAGCCCACTGAGGCCCAAAATATGTTATCACATTTCTAGTCATTTCCCACACAGGGTGAAAACACCATAGGGTTCACAAGTGTGACAAGGACAGTGAAAGGACTTTGCTATTCAACAAACACCAATACCAACCTTCTTTTCTCCTGATACTCTAATCAGATCAGTGAAACTTGTAAGCAGTAACAGAGTTTAATTTTTCTGCTATTCAGAAACAGGTTCATTTCTACATAGATACCAATTTTAAAAGAAGGAATAAATATGCTTTAAGATGACAGATTTGGAGCTGTGCGTGACTATCAAATGTAATGCAATTTTTGCCTATACATATCTAGCAGTGTTGTGATTTTTTTTTCTGTAGAAAAATTACAACTTTGCTATTTATGCAGAGTAAAAACAACTCTTTAAGGTTTCCTTAGCCAAAGCCATCTTATTTTTAGCAGTAAACAGTAAAAAGAACCCAATGAAAATAGAATCTTCTCTCTGCTGGCTTTCCCATAAGAGTGATTTTTTTTTTTCACAGTGCTCATGAAATTTACCACTTAATTGTTTCATGCTTTGAAGATGCAATTTAATTTCAATGCTAATTAACAAAGAATGCTCAATCAGAATAACAGTGTATATCCAACTTTATTCTCTTTCTTGCCTGATGCAGGACACAAACTTTATTTTTGAACCCTATTAAAAACCTATCAACTGTCTCTTTATCATGTCCTTTACCACTGCAGCACCAGAGCTAGCCCAGTTTTTAAGCCATGGTATGACACATGCATAGATTTTTCATATCTCTGTATATCCCTTTGGAAACTCCATTCTGCAGGGCAATGATGAGAGCAAGTTAGATGTTGCTGCTGTGTATAGTCTTTCATTTATCTGTATGTGTTTGGGAAAATGTTGAGTTTGGGGAGTACAAGCTGTGATGTTCTTAATTTTTGTAATACTTTGTGCTGAGTAGAAGATGTATTTTGTAGAAAGAAATAACAAAAGAATTTAATCATCCATTTGAGCATTAATTCAAGTGAGCTTTTAGGGAAGAGTTGTATCAGAGGAATGATTGCTGTCTTTGGCTGGAACCTCTCCAGAAATGTTGGCCTAGAATTACATTTGTTCTGTTCCCTGCCTCGTGTATATGTGCAATTTAATCACAGTATACATTACTCAGTCTTCCTCCAGAGCTTAAATGAAAGGTCTTAACTACAGAGCATAAGAGGAAATGGAATGCTAGATGAGAAGATGACTCTTGGTATCAGAAAAGAGATGACAAGAGGGCAGAACGGCAATATAAAAAGTCATATTCTCCAAGTTAGTTCGTAAGATGATTGGTTCTGCTGTGTTGCTGTTTCATTTTCAGATGACTGCCTCAGGCCTTAAGGTGCTGGAGAGAATTGGGGTGTTCAGCACCATCAGCAAGAGGAAATTTCAAGGAAAAAAAGCAGTATGCAATGCAAAAATGAGTGCATAGTTTATGGCATCTCTATGTTTAGGATATTTATAGTCATTTTTAATGGTAGTCATAGATTTTGGAATTTGGATACTTTACCTGTATACTTAAATGAATTTTTTTTAGTTATGAACTATTATTAAAAAAAACTGATCTCTGTTTCTCATCCATAATACATCCTTGGACAATTAGAAAGAGAAGTTGTAAATAAAATGAATATATTGACTATTGCCAACTTAAGCTTTGAGACCTAGAGATTTTTGTTAAAGAAAAAGAAAAAGACACTTTTACTATATGCTGTATACACTTGCATGAAGGCAACCCAACAGACTGAGGACTTGGGGTAGGATATTGCTGTGACACTGAAAAATACCTCTGTAGCAAACAGGAAGCATGCATTATTACCACAAGATGAATTTATTAACCATGGCATTATTTTTTTTTCCTTCTATATATTTGGCAAGAAATTCAAATAATAAAATTGAAATCTGATTAGAAAGGAAAACACAATGCAGCTCACACAGAAATCACATTACAGCTACCACGGAGAGTCAGCAGAGAAAGTCAAGAACCCAGTCAGAGATAAGTAATGTATTGCTCCCACAAGATATTAGAAGCTTAATGAACACTAACAGAAGCTCTCGTTTCATCTTTTAGTGAATTCAGTTAAGTTGTATAATAATGCACATTACTTGTCTCACAGTGGCAAAAGAGATCTGGGAACTGCAAAAATAAGGCCAGCACCAGCTGGTTAAGGAAAGTAAAGGCAGTTAAACAGAACAAACACAGTAAACCAGTGAAGTCAGTCAGTCTCCAGAGCTGCAGACTAACCACAGACCTCATTGGTTACCCACATCTACACAAAGTTTGGTGTAAATATCAACTTAAACAAGAGTGTGCCAAGAGATGTAGGTTCATGCATCATCTTGGGTAGCGTGTGAAAATCCTGTGAACTCATAGGATAGAATATGAGATTAATCCAGCTGTTTACTTTAGGTTGATTATTACATACTGTTGATACAGTTATTACATACTAAGAAGCTAATCCATTACAGGAAAAAAGATGGCAGCACATTACTAGCAGTGTTGCAAGCTACCTGGTCCTGCCTCCTAGCGCTATTTTTTTTTTCCTCCTTTTTGTATTTTATAAATTAATAAAGAGCTTTGATCACTGGAGCAGGGTGCCTGAAATGATTAACTTAGGCCTTGCTTCCTGCACCTGTAATGTGATATATGGTTTCAAGTGGTACAGGTATTGGTAAGAAAAGTGTTTTGTTTTGGATTCACTGTGAAAGATATGTAGAAAATAACAAAAACTTCACACTTCTCTTCTTAAAATTCTTCTATGATCAAATAATTTATTGTTTGTTGTCCCAGACTAAATCAAATTATTTCTTAAATCAGCTACAGTTTATATGAGAAACACATTATGTGAGAAGGAAATGTTCATGTGGAGGAGGAAAGCCACTAAAATAATTTCTGAATGAATATTTGTAGCTGCAATGAGACGGATGTACAGTGGAAATTCTCAGGGGACTGTGGTTTTTACTTACAAACCATAATGATCTCCAGGTCAGGAAGAATGGAATAAAAAAGAAATCCACAGTGTTTGATGGTAATCCTTTAGGAAAGGGTGAAAGTGAGTTTTTACAAATGGAATTTATGTTTAAACAATCAATATATTTACCTATTTGTGACAAAATTTTATTCCTCCCTTCCCCTTTACCTTGGTGTGTATTGATAGAGCCCAAAAACAGCAGAAGCATATTTCAAATTTGGGTAGCCGTGGCTGACAATGCAGTGAGCTGGTGGAAAGTGTCAGGATGATGAAGCAGCACTCTGCGGTGCTTCATTTGCAGAGTAGGAAGAAAGGGGGAAAGTTGGAGTGAGCTATAAGTAGGGGCAAAGGATCCCTATAGTCATAGATCATCTGCCAAATGCAATGTCATGGGATGAATACCACCTTGAATTGTTAGCAGCATCTCTCATACGCTTATAGCTGTCTTTTGCGTTCTGTGGAAACATTCCATTACTTTCAGTAACCTTGTAAAAATCCTATTTAACTGGAATCTGCAGAAGGGAAGGGACAGTATAACATTAAGTTAATATAATATACGTGTAAAAATCTATACGGTATAGTAACTATGACTCTCTTATTAGGTGGCAACGTGTGTGCCGGTTAGGGTGCTGTTAGATATTATATATTGGCTTTCATTGCCATAATTATTACGTATATAACAGCAAGTAAAAAATTATGACCCTAACCCAACACCCACCCCACTCCTATTAAATAGTGCTCACAACAGAAGCCTTTTGGTAGCCCTCAACTTCCTTTGGTCACCTTCTCACATCTGGAGGCCTTGCAGGGCCTCCTAGTGGACTCTAGTGCCCCTTGCATGCCTCTCTGGACTCTCCAGTACTCTCTCTACAATAACCAGCAGGTGTCCTACGGCCAATGGTGTCCTCCAGTGCTACCTGGAGGCCTCCTAAGCCTCCCAGTGTATTCTATTCTCTGGAAGCCACCTAGGGCCTCCTGTTGCATTATATCACTTCCCCAAGGCCGACTATGCTCCATCAGGTGTGGAATTCCCTAAAGACCTCCCAGGGACCCCAGTGCACTCTTAAGAGCACTAGAGGCCGCCCAGTGGACCCTAGAATCTTCCAGGGCCTCCCAGTATACTCTAGCACCAGCTAGAACTCTCCCAGAGCCCCCTGGTGTTTTCTAACGCCCACTGGAGACCTCTAAGTGCTCCCCAGTGTGCTCTACCACCACCTAGAAGTCCCCTTGGGCACTCTGGAGGACTCCCAGGGCGCTCCAGAGCACACTCAGTTGCTCTAGAGGCTTCCCATGGATTAATTATTGTAATCTGCTGCCTCGTGGATGTCTCGCTGGACTATCCAGCACAACCTAGGACACACTAGAGGCCTCACAGGGATGTCCACTCCCCTCTTGGATGTCCTAGAACACCCAAGAAGCCCCGCTGCACTCTAGAGAGCACTAGAAGCCTCGAAGACTGCCCTAGAGGCTCCCAGGGCCTCCCAGTGTAGTCTGGCACCTCCTGGAATGCTCTCAGGTCCCCTCTGGTG
Source organism: Anser brachyrhynchus (assembly GCF_964034855.1). NCBI lineage: Eukaryota > Metazoa > Chordata > Aves > Anseriformes > Anatidae > Anser > Anser brachyrhynchus. The sequence goes on from NC_137700.1 coordinate 12,679,759, forward strand.
TGCCTTAAGGTTCCCTGGTGACCTTGTAGGTCTTTCCAGCATGCTGTAAGCCCCCTGGAGACCTCAAAAGACTCTCAAGTGTGCTCTAGCATCCTGTTAGAATGATGTCAAAGTAAACCAGACCCTACTAGTAGCTGTGATACTGAATAATTAGCACATGCCATATGTGGGTTTCCAGAACTCTCCGACTGTTTAACGGACGTAGGCATGAATGACAACCATGTGATCTGTTCTGGCCCTCATCTCTGCCAACCGTGTGAAAGTTTCAGCAGTGTGAGATATACTTCATTAAGAACACACTAAGTTTATAAAATCTTTTATTTTTAAGACTTCAAATCATAGATGATGCTTTTTCTATCTTCTAGAGTTTGGTAATCAAATGTGAAATGTTGTATTGTAATGGCAGTATTCAGCAGTAGGCTTTGCCAATGTGCTGGGAATTCGAATTCTACACGATACCCCACCTTAGTATCATGAGAACAGTGTCAAGAGATGCAGTACAGAAAGCACTTGTAACTGGCAACTTGACATATAGAATATAATTCACAACTTTTAAAATATATTATTTTATTTGCTTCTGTTAAATGTACTATGTAACTGTAACTAAAATAATTATCAGTTCAGGAAATGTTGTGTATAAAAACAAAGGTTTACATAAGATGTTAGGGGGAACAGTGAATGAATAATCCAAAGAAAACAAGTAATAATGATAGTTTTTGGCTTTTTTTGCATACATTGTAGTCATAAAATAAGAAGGTATGAATTGTTGTGGAGAACTGGTGTCGAGGTGAGAAATATGTTTTGTATTCACTTTATCCGATGAAATACAAATTACAGCTGACCTTTTCTGATTTTTTTTCCCCCCTTATGTAAGTTTCATTTAAATGTGACAATTTTAAAAGATTCAGCTCTAGGTATATTTGGAATTTTCAGGTGCTTAAACTGTCTCAAGAACAAGTCACATAATGTAGGATGAATGTAGGAGCTCCTACCCCACTGTTCAGTCTCATTCCCAGAATCAGAATGCACTGAGCTGTGAGGTTAGACCAACAGCAAGCAAAAGCTGAAGTATCACAGGTTCAGAGCACAGCGTATTGAGGTAAACCAAAAACTGCCCTTTGGTTTTCTGTAATACATCAGGCCATAATTTGTGGTTATTCAGTAGATGCCATGCAGGCAGCTGAGTTTTCCCAGAGGATCTGCTGTAGACAGCTGAAGCAGGACTGCCACCTCAATGCAAGCCATCCCTGTTGATCATCCCCATGAATCAGAGACCCTAATGTTTTAAAAAGCTAGAAATTAGTACATAATTCCCATCACTCATCTCTCCTGACTAGTTTTAAGAAGTTCTGTAACTAATTGACCCAGTCACCAAATGTGGGAACCAGATTGATTGGCAGGTATGCATTAAAGAAGGCAACTGAGGTGTACTTACTTTTGTGCTGTGGGTAATCAAGTATCCCTGTGCCTTTGTCAGTGGTGGTGAAATCAAGAAAGTTAAATTAGTTCACAGAAGTCCGTAAAGTTAAACAGGGGCAGATTTTCAACAGAAAGATGAAATCATTTGCCTGCAGAATTAGGCCCCACTTGCAGGAACCTGGAGTATTCTTCTCTTAACTTCTGTGAATTCCTCACTGCACACAGAGGTACTAATGATATTTAACTTTCTCTGGAAGTGTTCTGAGGAGTAGCTAAATAATTTTGATGAAATTGTAAAAGGTTAAAAAAAAAAAAGAACTTGTAAAATTGTAAAAAAAAGGTAGTTATATGACTGCAGCAGGTGGAATTCTGGAATTGCTGCTTCTCAGGTTCGAAAGTCTTCCTATGAAGTGTGGGATATTATGCACACAAAAAATGCCCCTATCACCAGCTGAAAATTGACAAAGTAGGTATATATGTATATATGTGTGGATATATATTTGGATTGTTAGGAGTTTATGTATATAGACTTTGTCCAGCTGAAATGATAGGGAGAAAAAAAAAAAAAAGTCTTGATATATGTGATACTGTGTGTCACAAAGAACCGCTGCTCAGATCACGTAGTTTTAACTAAATCAGGATCGAAGCACTGTATTGAGTAATTAACGACATGTAATTAACAGGCAATTAGTGAACTATACATTCAGGATCGATATCAGAGAAGCCACAACTCTATAGACACTTGCAAAAGATTATTAAATGCCCACACATTTCTAAATGCTTCTGTAGAACTAACCACAGAAGTTTTAATACCCTCAGCCCCCAGACACAGGCTTAGACCCCTCCACCCGACCCTGAGTCTTGTACACCCACCCTGGGTGTGGCTCCCTGCTTGGCACTAGGGGGGTCACCCTCTCCTGGCTCACAGTGTGTGCAAAGACAGGTGCCCCTGTCAGGCCGTCACAGTGGATGTGCTGCTTGTGGGACACCTTGTGACAGCAACAAACTGGGGTTTGACTACCTCTGCATCAACTTCAGGGCCTCCTCTCTCTTACAAACAGTCATGCTTTTACGATTCTTTTCAGGCTTTCTTTGTTTCAGAAGTTTTTTGTAATCTCTCACTTGTTATTTAATCTTGCTGTTGGTCCTCTTTTGCATGAACAATCTGTGGCAAATGTCCTCGCAGGAAGTTTTGTGTCATTTTGTTCAGTCCTGCTGTTTACACTTGCATTTCTGCCTCTGTTGTTGTCCAAGCCATTTGTCAAAGGTGGATCGTGGGGGCACTCACACTATGCAGTAGAAAACAAATATTTGCAGTACGTGTTGAGGCTTTTGGTCAGTTTTCAGTCATGGACAGATGGAAAAAATTGGTTTGAAAATGTTGATTCATAACTTAAAAGACAAATATGAATGCTTTAGAAATTTTCATCCTGTCATAGCTTTGTTATGTACCTTCCCATGCTTGTCTGTGTGTTGACACAGTTCATTTTTCTGTTCTTAATAGAACAGAACCATATTGAATAGTTAAGGATACATAAATTTGCGTGTCCTTGACAACAGATACATGCATCTGGCTTCTATACTAACCTGTTACAGTAACTCTTACATAATTCCAAATCTGATCTTTATTTTCATTTATATTTTACAGTGCATTATGGCACTTCAAGTCTTGCATTATGTTTATCAATAGGCTGTTGATGAGATGAATTATGCTGCATTCTTTGGCTTATATGAATTAATTATCATTGTATTTTCCACTGAAAAGGGCATTTGCTGTCTGTTCTAATATGTCTTTACTGTGTATTCATGGTAGTGATATTCTGTAAAACTTCAAAATGGAATCCTACCTGGGTGTTCAGACATACATATTCTGGTGATATCAAAATCATTTTCCACCTCAGTAGGATCCCTCTTTAAACACTGTCTGTTTAATGAAGGCAAATAAAACACTTGATCAAGTTAACTTTGCATTGTTTTGTGTTTTACAAGTTTATTTGTCTGTAAAAGTTAAATGGTGCATAGGAAAGAGTGAGAAGAACTTGTAAGAGCATTGCTTTCTTTCTAGCTTACCTGCAGTTGATACAATAAAGGATATATAAAGGTGAACAAGGACTCCATTTCTTAATCTACTTTATTTTATCTCTAGGTCTTTAATGCATTACCTAAAGGAGAATTTAGGTATTATTTTCATTGCCGGTAGTCTGTAGGAGTGAACGAACTTCTCACATTTAGTCCAATGCTGGGTACAGCACTCATGACAAGGTTGTAGCTGGAAAATACTACAGCTCCTCTTGTGGGATTCTTGTGAGTCTTTTGTAGTGTTTCGGGGAGGACTGAAAAATTGTGCCTGCGAAGACATGAACTCCCAATTCATGTGAAAATGAGAGCAAAACAAAGCCAAATCTTTACAGTCCACAACAGTGATCTTTTCTTATCTCTATAGCAAAAGAGGCCAGAAATAAGAGGAGTACTTCTGTGGTGCAGAACAGCAGTTGTAGTACCCTGGGACAAGAGAAAACTGTTCTCTTCAGTCTTGTCAGAAGAGGGAATAATGGACCTTGCTGCAACAAGGTAAGTACTTTTTCCTTTTCCTTAGTGGTTGGCATTTTGCAACAGTGTGTATATCATCGATAGAGACTCATTACAGTACCAGAAAGATTCATGCATTCTAGCAAGAGTGATAGCATTCTGGCTTCTGGAGGCTTCTGAGGTATTTTTTAGTCACTAATATTGCAATGTATTTCTTGTTTGGCTTTAGGTAAAGCACCTAATTGCTTTGTAACTCCTTTTTCATCTGTGAAATGTATATTGCAATATTTCCTTTGCTTTTTTTCTATTGTAAACTCCTTTGCACATAAAAGAGGGCTGTTGGTTTTGGCGTCTGACTTTTATTTTAGAATAAATCATAAAAAACTCCAGAAGGAAAAGAGCAATCTTTATTAGTTTGCTTTACACTGCTGTGTACAGCAAATCTGGCTGGACCAAGGGCTCTCATCATCAGCTTCCAGAAAATTCAGTGAAAGGTGTCTCTGTGCATCACTGACCAAACTAGGCTCATTACAGTCTTTATGCAAAATAGCTTCTCTTTAACAAGTCCACTAGAGTTCACAGATTATACACTTGGTTGCAGCAAGAGTTACAGTAGATATTAGAAAACATTTTAGACAATACGTCTGAAACTGGTAATGAAAAAGACATAGTCTTGAAAAAATATTGCAACCCTCATACTGCAGTTGCTGTTGAGAAACTTACCTATGCAAATACTGACAAAGTTTTTTTTTTGTCAAAGTTTTTTCCTTTAAAAAAATGTGATCAGTGACACCTAACTATTAAAGACATGACAAGTTTTCATGATCTAAATGGAATCAAAAATATCTCCTCACAAATTTTGTAGAAGAGTAAATACTGTAAATAATAATTCAAAGATGATGTAGACAACTGAGAAAAGCATTCTTTAAGCACTGAGTTGGCCAAAGGGATGCAACATGGTTAGGAGTAGTATATAAGCAGCTGCAATATGATACTGTGTTCTTCATACATGATACAAGTTCTTCAGCAGATGTGCCATAATGTCCAGTATTGTATTGGTTGTGCAATGGAAAGAGGGTTAGACTTTATATCAAGAGCCTTACTGAGTGTATGCTGGACCTTCTTGTTCATTAGAAAAGTATCTACAGATTTATGCCATGGGACAGATCATTTCTACCATCTTGCCAATCCAGTGGATATGCTAAGGGGAACCTTTCAGATATCTCTGGTTTCCAGAAAGTGGGAATCTGTATACTTAAAAAATATAAATAAACTACAGTTTTGCTGTTATAAAGATTTCCCAGTTTTATTGCCTTAAACTATTTGGGCATGAGTATGTAATGTGTTTTCTGTATCTTTACAGACAAAAGTATATTTTCAGTATAAGGCAGTGTGCATAATAGCTGAGCCTTCCTTGCATATCTGTCAGGAGCCTAAGGAAAAATAATAATGTCTCAGTTTTCCTAAGCCCTTTCCACAGAGGTTGCAATTTGAAATGTTTGCTAGCAAATGAGAATAACATGTGTTTACAAATACTGTCAGCTTGAGGTACAGACAGGAAGTTTATTTATTTATTTTATCTGAAAGATCAATTATGTCTGAAGCTACTAGATAGGCTGCAACTAAGACTGAAGAAAGCCCCTGCTTCAGTGACTACAAAATTTCTGCTTCAGTGATGAGGAGCTATTTCCATGAGAGAAGTTGCTTGATTGCCTAACTGTGTCCAGTGGGTTGGGTCCAGTGACAAACCTGACTACTTCACAATGCAAACCAGATTGCCAATAGCTCTTGTTTGTAATACTAATTATTTGTATTACAAAGGGAGCCATGTGAAGTCTCATTGTCATGGAACTCTTGCTGTAATACTAATTATTTGTATTACAAATGGATCCATGTGAAGTCTCATTGTTTTTAGCTTTGCACACAAGCCTGATGCAAAGATTGTCATTGCCTTTGAGAAAATCTACCTCAGAAATACCCAACAGCTTAGGAAAGGGAGAAGGAAGGATTCTATTGGTCTAGTTTGCTGAAACTTGAGTTTTGTTTTCTTCTAGTATATTATTTTCTAGAAATGTGTTTATGTAGGTACATACATTGTATACTGGAGGTAAGTGACCAAGGCAAGTGTAGATGGTGAGCTAGGACTGGGCTGACCTACAGGAAAATGGCAAGAACTGAGATGACAGAGAAGGCGTGAAAACAGAAAGGACTCCAAATCAGGGTGGATATAGAGGAAATAGCCAACATCACAGTAAAAGAATACCTTCTAAAGTTGTTTGGCAAAACAGGGGGCAGGAAGAGGAATATTAAGGAGAGTATACGTTAATGCCTTTATCTCCCCGTCACCAAAGCACCTCTGTCATGCTCTTGGTGTTGCACTCATTTTAAAGCTGCTGTTGGCTAACTTTTTTTTTTTTTTTTCCCCATTTACTTTGTAACAGGAATGTTCTTTTTAATGTGATATCTTTGTATTTAGTTTATCAGTTGTCTAAAGAAGCAGCCTAAACAAAGTTTTGTGTTTGTTTTGATTCAGCAGTCTTATGACATCCCAGCTAATTGTGTAATTTTGGGATCCAATAGACATTTAAATAGCTCTTTAGGAAACAAAATATATTTATTGGTATATTGAAGACCAAGAACCTTGGTGATGACTTTTATGCTATTTTACCTTTAAAGATAATCATACTTTTCCATGCTTGTTTTTTTTTTTTTTTTAAACAAAGAAACAAACAAAAAAAACCCAAACTGCAGCTATCATGTTATTAATGAATTCTTAATGTGTTCTAATGCAGTCAAAGATCATGTTATCCCATAAAGCTGTAATGATAATATACTTTTTATATTCAGGACTTGAAATCTGCTCCGCTTTCTCTTCTTCCTTCCCCATAACAATAAGAAAAAGAATGAATGGTGTGAAAGCTGAGCTTATGGTGCTCTTGAGTTTCATACAGCAGATAATGCTAAGAAATCAGCATCTCCTATGCTTAATATCATGATTCTGTGTTTTAACATTAAAGTTTCTAGGACAATGTGAAATGCTGAAATGTTTGTACAGTTGCTGAATTTTAAAGAGCAGTGTGAAAAAAGTTACGTGATTTCTCTTGGGTCTTTTTGTAGCAGCTTGGTAGTGACAAGGGAGTAAAAACTTAACTGGCACATACACAAATGAGATTTTCTTTGTCTAGGAAAGTAATCAGGAGGGTGTGGTGAGCACAGGTAGGAAAAGAGAATGCTGACAGGGTGCGGAAAGATGAATAGCAGATTGTTGGGTCATTGCTTCTAGCACAATTCCAATAGCTCAGAAGATGATCTAAAAATTAAGTCCTCAGGTTTGGTGGAGGACAGCTTTATTATTCCTTTATACCTTCATCAGTTAAACTGCGGCAGATCCAAGGACCTATCCTGTTATTTTTTGTTTGGATTTGTTTATTTTTTTCAGAGTTATTTAAAATCAGTTTACTTTTTATACAAGGTTTATATGCCACATATACAGTAATTGATTGACTTACTGGTGTTCCTTTTGCTGAGAACCATTAAAAGACAGAAGGATGCAACAAAATTGTTTCATTTAGTTTGAGATTATGACCTCTAAACCTGTAGCAGAACTATTTGCAGAAACTTAGTCAGGGCAATATTCCATTGCCAATAACAAAAAATAAAAACGTATGTTGAATTTGTTGAAATTTTGTTTAGTATGAACGTCAAAAGCTGCAGCAACATCAAAATAATGCAACACTTTGTTTTCACATTTTGAAGTGTAATTTCATGTTCTTTTTGTTTTCGTTTTTCTACTAGATATTAACAATACATGGTTTTTGTTGACAAGACAGGTTTTAACAAGACAGGTTTTTGTTTTTGCTTTAAGAATTCTGAAGACTTTAGTCTTCACTTAGGGCTTGAATGAATATACATTTTGAAATCTCTACTTCAGTGAAACAGCCATCTTGCCCTCTGTACATCTCTGATTACTAATATTATATTATGCAGAGTGGTTCTTGATTACACTGTTTGAAACAGTGCTTAATTTGTATACAGAGATCTGTAAATTTGTCACTTTCAGTCCCTGTAACTTCTGAAGTGAAACAACTCCTCTCTTCTCATTTATGAACCTTCCTTTCTTTTGCTAGGAAACCAGCACAGTTATTTTTCCATGACCATATGTTGACAATCTCTGAATCATTTTTTTTCTCCATACTTTTCTTGTTCTTCCTGGTCTTACTATAACCATGACAGTTTGCTAAACTATAAACAGATCATGTACAGTTGATTTATATTTTGTAGCCACTGAAACCCAAGGCCAGTCCAAAGGCAGTGTCAGATGAGAGCAATATATTCAAGACAAAACCATGAATCATCACAACCGGAGGGATGGTTCATCTGCAGAGTTTCCCACCCTTCTTTTCCCTGCTTTTATTGCTCTGGACATATTTTGGATCATGGTGTTTATTCAAAAGCATCAGATTTCAGTTCAGGGTGGAGGCTGAATTTGAACTTTGAGGCACTGTTGTCTCTAGAAGCAGATGGCTGTGAAACCACTAGTATGAAATTGCCATGTCGAGAGGTTAGGTAGTTTTCTGTCATGTCTTTTGAAAATAGGAATTTCAAGAGCTAAGGAGCTTTATATCTATTTATTAAAGTATCTTGTATTATTTTGATACACAGTCTGCATTTTAAAGTCATTTAGACAGTTCCCTCTACTTTGTAGAGAAAGTAACACATTGAAGAGGTGAAAACCTGATATCCTGGCTTACAGGAATCAATATGTCCTCCCACTGTTCAGAATGGTTTGAAGCTGAAAGCTTTGATTTAAGTCCAATTTGTAACAGAAAACGGCATGTGATGTCATTTTGATACAGATAGAATAAATATTGGGAATATAGCTGTATAAATAATACAGAAACTAAACGGGAGGTCAAGGACTTGAGCTCCGTAACTTCTATTGCAAATCATTGTAAACTATTTTTGGAAAGTTTTTCTAGCCTTCTTGTGTGTTTGTGTGTGTGTGGTAGTGGTTGTTTTGTTAAAAAGATCTAAGATGTGTTTGAAACACCTAGTGCAAAACTGATTTCCTAAGACTAAATGGTATTTCCAGGGCAATAATTATTTTTCAAAAGTATCTGTGGGCCTCAATTGTCATCAGGATCCCTGTACCTTGAAAAAATGCTTTGTAAGAACAAGCCTCTCTATCCAAAAGCACGTGTTCCACAGAAGCATAGTGCCATCAGGTAAGAGCCAGCTGGCAAAGCCAAGAGGGGAGGCCTAGGTGGAAGGTCCCCTTCCTTCCTGCAGGCACAGGCAAGTTCCCTGAGCCTCCATCCACCCCTGAAGTGCCTGCACAGAGACTACCATAAGCTAGTCAGAAGGCTGCTGTATCCAAACTGCTCCCTGTTTGTCTACTTTTCTTTAGCTGGTACCTTTCACCAGCACTAAATTACTTAAAATCTTTACTTAAAATCTTTTAAATTACTTAAAATTACCTAAAATCAATGACAGCAACAAATTAACTTTCTCTGAAGAGCGTTTCCAGAAACATATTGGATTTTCTGGTTACCTACATTCTCTCTCCATCCCACTTTTCCCAGCCTCCGAGGGCACAGAGTGATTACAGTGCCAAGCTGGGAGCCTTTGATGATCTGAAGAATATGATGAATCTGATGATCTGAAGAATATATGTTAGCAAAGCTCGTTCAGTTCACCATTCTTTACTTAGATAATAAACTAACATGGAAATGGTCTTCAAAGTGCTTTAAAAATTTTCCAGATCTATACTAAAAATATAAAGCTATGCATATTTTTCTTAAATACTCTGTAAAATAGGAAACAAAATAAAACTTTGTGCTGCAAAACTATTCAGACAAGCGTAAAACAGGTTGTTGAGCAAAGTACCAGTAGACAGAAATGTATTGCAATATTATTAGTATTTGCTGCACTGGCAAAACTCACACCTATTGCCACACTTTCTGCATAGGGATGAGGTGCACTTTAAAGGCAATTATTGAGATTAAAAACCAGCCAAACAAAAAACATATCGTGTACTGGCAGTGTCTTGAAATTAACATATATTAATAGTTTCATTTGAAAAATATCCCATAATAATAACAATAATATATACACAAAAAAAGCTACACCCCAAAAAATTTTGCAAAAATTAATTTCAAAAATGAACATTTTCACATTTCGATTTTGAAACGTTTCTCTCTTGAAAGGTGCTAATATGTAATTTTACAAAAGCCAAGAGTTAAACTTCTATTTATCAATTGTTTTTCCTTAAGTTTATCTAATTTTTTCAATCTCGTTTTGATCTAGCCGCTGTACTAAAATGTAAGTGATATCTACAGTTCAACTTAGCACAGATTAAGGAGTTCTTTTAAGTTGCCTATTGCTTTTGGAAGTAATATTATCAAGCCTATAAAATCTGCTCTTCTAAATCTCCTGGAGCCATGGGTTCCTATGAGAAGCACAGCTTCCTTAGTGAAATGGAAACTGACATTGCCTTCCTTGTGGAGAAAAACCTGGCAATATGTTCCTCCAAAGTTCAGGCAACAACTGAATGAAAGCCATGCTCTGTATCTGCAAGATGCCAATTGCTAGTCTTTGGAGGGCAAGAGTGAATTTGATTCACGGTTCTTGGACAGACAGAGTTTCCCTAATGTGTCAGTTTTCTGTGGCACAGACCTGACATCCTTATTCAGTGGCCTGCAGACAGAGATGGCATAGAGGAGTAAAACTCAGAGGGGCATTGGTACCGGGTTTATCCAGCTCTCCTCTCCAGTGCCCTAGGAAACACATAGATTATTTTTATACCACAGAGCCATGTAGGACAGAAATCACTGGGGGATCAAAGCTATAGGTTAGGTTTTTAAACAAATTTGAATACCAAGCAGGATATCCACTATCTCAGTCAGCTTCCCGCAGAAGCAAAATATTTAGCGTAGGCCTTCACAGGCCTCACTAGTTAAGAAACATTTGCAGCTAATGGTCTTGCCAGTCAGCACGATTTAAGTAACAAAGGAGTGGATTATTTGTAAAAGGATGTGCTGTCTAGAGGCTTCTTATCTGAAGGATTTCAGTTGCTGTTGTTATTTATCATATCCTGCTTATCTAACCCAGTTTTGGCGAAGGACAGGTTTTACAAGCTCAAGGTATATAAGCTCTGTAACTGTCCCATTTGGGCAGAGCCTGTCACTCTGCTGCTCTCTGTCCTCTCCTATAGCTGTAGTAATAAACTCCTTCTATTCTGACCTGATCTAAACTGTGATTCCAGTTATTTCTGTGACATTCCTATGAATAACAATGTGTGTCTGTGCAGATGAGTGGGAATTCATCGAGTGCATTCAGATAGGTTGTTCCTGTTTTGTTATTTGTCTCTGTAGACATGGTTATGCAAACTGTATTTAAATGAAGTTTCAGGTATGTCTTGGATGTGTTTCCAAGCACCTGCAGAGCTCCGTTGTTCACTGTCATCTATTGACTGCAGTCACAATGAAACCTTACCACTAGAGTATGCTAGAGTGCATATAACACTTAAACCCATCCTGGTTCTTTGCTTCCTGAAATATGGTGCCATGTATTAAATTAAACCCTCCAAAACATTCAAATGGAAATAAAAAAGAGTTAAAACCAAAAAGAAAAATACCTGAACTATAAACGTTCAGGGGTCACCGTATTAATTCTGGAGGAACATGCTGCTATTCTGCAAGCCAGAGTTACAAACACTGGTGAATGCAGAGCATTGCTTCATGCAGTCATGTCTTTAAGAAAGTGTTGCTTCTTCCTTTGTCTTTATTTAACAGAGCCTATTGTGTTTTTATGTATGGCTGGATCTCGAAACAACAAATTCTGTAATAGCTTTAAGAGCTTTATTATTACTATTATTATTATTATTATTATTATTATTATTATTATTAAATATTATTATTATTAATTTCATCAACAGGTATTCCAGAAATATACTTGGAGTTTTGTATTTGTATTCCAATGCACCCTTGTTTAAGTGATAACTGCTCATTTTACCTATAACTAGAGGCAGCAAAAGTTAGAGTATGTTGCATGTATTCCAAAAGCTGTTGCAATACTGCTTAATGGAATTTCACCACGTGACCGTTTTTTAGATGGTAACAAAACTTCTTTCTTATTTGGTCTATATAGATACTCAGGGAGTCTCCTCACAAGGGCCATTCCCTACTGTGCTTGTTGCATCTAGAAGTTTAGAAAAGGCTTCCTGGCCCTTCCAGGATATATATATATGTATTTTTATTTGTCGAAACAGTTCAATTCCGATGTAAGAAATCATTCAGACATTGTTTTACTTTTAATCATATTAATGCAAGGGAGATTTTAAACCATAATGATAGAAACAATGAAATAATTCTTGCATTGGTACAAATTACTGAAGATGCTCAACTTTGCACTCCATTTAGAAAGACACCAGCTACATAGGCCTCATAGAAATGGAATATTTGGTTCAAAGTAACTAACCTTCAACTTTTTCTTTTCTTTCTTTTTATTTTGTTTATTTATTATTTTCTGAGAAAGCTTATAGTCTATGTATGGCTTAAATGGCTTAAACCAAAGGTAGATTCAGAGAAGTCTTTGGTCATGTGCTTATGTCATATGATTTCTCCCAGAGCTCCTAGCACAGAAGAGGTGAAAGGTCAACATCCCATCAGAAGAGTGACAATATCTGTGAACTGTGGCAGAGGGTTTGCAGGCCAACGTCCCTATGTTGTTCTTTTTCTTCTTTCTCAAGGTTTAAAAAGAACATTGAGCAGTTCTTGCCTGCAGGCCCTGCTCTTGTGATCAGCCCTGGTACAAACAGCAAATGGGAGAAGAGCATCCTTTGCTGAGTCCTCTGAGCCTTGTTCTGATTACAGTTCTTCCCAGCCCTAGGTAGCCTGTGTGGCTCTTTCTGGCAGTAGGTAGCTTAACCTGGCACTCTGCAAGTACGCGTGAGCGATGTCCCACTGGGAAGGCAAGGATTTTTCATTTCATGCCTCATTTACATACTGTATCACTGAATCGGTGAAGTAGAAGCTGATATTTAAAAAAGAAAACAAAGTTAATGAGCATAAGAACCTTTATTTATTTATTTCGGATTCTCAGAACAAAGAAATACACATGGAAGTATGTTTATTTTATTTTTATTTATTTATATTTATTTATTTATTTTGTCTTATAATGGAAGAGAACCAAACCATAGAAGCTATTGCTTGTGATGAGGGTAACTGAATTTTGCAAATCAAATATCATCAATGTACATTTCAAGACTTTTGTAATTAAGTCTTGTATCACTGGTAAGAATTTTTTCATTTTTTTCTTCAGCTGAGCTGAAGATTGGTGCTGCTGCCATCAGTGGGAGCTCTGATGATGGTTTGATTGGAAACAAGACTGTCTTTTCCCCCCCTTGCAACTGTGATATGTGGCAGACAGATCACATCCTGTGTGCAGACAGCAGCACATTTTCTCTGGCTGCAGAGATTGCCTCTATTCTGCTCCAGGGCAACAACAATTTGCAGATGAAAATGCCCAAATAGTGCACAGTGCACTGATATCTTAGCATTGATAGGAAGATTAACATTCCCAATCTAAAGCCAGTGAAATTCCTGAGCTGTTGTGAGTTGCATGATGTGTGGCAAAATATAGCACAGCAGGTCTGGGCCCCATCACAGCCTGTAATTATGACGTATTGTTATTATTTTTTATAATCACTTTTCATAAAACTTTAGTTGAAATAATCAGAGGCTGTGGCCCAAGACTTCCCTTCTAGAAAGAACTCAGTAGCCACTCTCCTGGCTTCATTAACTCTTCTGACCTTCTTGATTCTGCATCCCTGGACCTTGTCTTGTGGCTATGCTGTATAAAAATGGAGGCAAAAATTTAGTTTTTGAAGAGAATTCTAGGTTGTGATTCTGTGTTGAAAGAAACACTTTTGCAACCTTTGGCTAGCCTTATGAAAGGGTTCACTGGTGAATTTTCAGCAAAATATGTAGGAAACAGGTCAACCTGTTTTATGAGATACAGGTCATTACCTCCCTGAGGCCCTGACCCATTGAATTGTTGCTTTTTAAAACAAGTGGTTGTGCTCTCATTTTATGGAAGTACAGTGTGGTTCAGCTTCTTCTGCAGGAAGAAACTCCTGCTGACCTGTCATACCTCTCCTCCATAATAAAGTACAAGACTGCTATTTAGTTTTAGATATCTAAACTACTGGCAAATTTTACATAAATAGAGTAGGCAAGAGAAGGCAAGAGAAAACTGTTTAAATACAAATCTTTCCCCTTTAAATTGAGGTCTAGTTTCTGAGAAAATGGAAAATAACTGCACCATGGATTTGTTTTTAGAAGTTTTCTGCTTTCACTTACTGTAAGCCTCCATTTTCCTTCAGTATTGAGTGGATTATGGGAAAATACAACTGAATATCTTTCAGATACTCACTACAAGTAGCAATCATATTTCTAACCTTTGACAGTTAACACTGTGGAATTTCATCTCAGATGTAGGCTTTAAAACAATAAAGGTTAATAAAACGTTATTGTCAAAGCTGTATTGTTTTTTGTGATGAAATCACTGGAACCTGAAAATTGAGTTCTACAACTGGAGGAAAGTTAGGGAGGAGGAAAATATTACCTCTGCATGGAATGTAATTCAAAGGCAAGAGAAATACTAATGTCATGCCCAGTTGAGCTGTCCTACTCCATGTATTGATTTATTAAGCAAAATAGTTAGCCGGGAAATGCCTAGTGAACATTTAATATTTAAGGATGTTTTGAGACATGAAAAAGCATTCATTATGCTCAGAGTCTTAAGAGCCAAATTAGTAATACAATGCAAACAAAGGTTTTGTGTAAGAGAAAGGAATTTTTCAGTGTTTGTTTTTCATATATCTATCAGTATAGCTCAGAGCTTTTGTATTTTCAATATGCATACATAAATATATGTGCAACTATACATACCAGTATTAATAACTTGTAAGTTTTGTGTTGCATGAGGCAAAATTTGTTTGGCCATAAAATTGCTACTCTGGGGGAAAGCTGAAAATCCTGTCTTTAAGTAACAGCATGAATGAGACACTTGTAATAGCAGGGATATCTATTGACATGGGAAAGATCACTCCATTCACAGCTTTGAAGTGAGATTACGCAGTTTTACAATTTCTGAACAGAGTTGCACTGTAACTATATTAATGTCAGAGCTAATATGATATGATGCTGATTTCTGTAAGGCTGCACAGAGAGTAAGCAAATATTCAAGTCTCAACAATCAGATTAGACACCTACATTAATGTTCCCATAGAGGAATGAAATATGTTTACATATAAACGAGAGCTCTTGGAATGGTGAGTCAGTTACAAAATAATAGTGTCATGCATTGCTTATATTTATGCTATATCCCATGTAGACAAGTGGTACCCATATATGCCTTTTTGATTATAGCTTAAGACTAGAATGCCATGATTTTGACTGATGAGGTATCATTGCTGCTACTGACAGTAAAGGTTATATTTTTACATAAATGCAGGATGGTATTTTGGTAAATTTATTTGCAAACACAGAACCAAATGCATGCAGCTGTGCTCAAGACCTTAACCCAGGGATTATTGTTTTCATTCATTGAATTCTTAGCCATTCTTTTAAGGTTTTTCAGTTTCTTTTTTTTTTTTCCCCAATCATCAAATACAGATTTCATTTTTTCCCTTATTTCTTGCTTTCCAATCAGGCATAATTTGTAAATAAATCACCATGAGTATTCAGACACACTCAATGGTTAAAATTAACCTATTTTGTTCATAAGATGAAAATGATTATCTTTTAGCAATAGTTAAAATTAAGGCTAGGTGATTAAGACTTTCCGGTAGGCTCAGGGAGTGATTTTAGTAAAGCCATCATGACTATAGGGTAACTATATTTCCCCTGAGTGAAGTAGGTTAGATAAAAAAAAAAAAATAAAAAAAAAATAAAAGGAAAAAAAAGGCAGACAACCTGAAGAAGACGATTACCACATTACTAATACTGTAGTTTATTTACAAATTTTAATTAAAAGATTTAATGTGATAGTTAAACTACAAATCACATTCAGTGATGCACCACAGCTGACACTTACTTCCCCACTTTAAGTCATCTTAAAAGGCAGAGAGAATTTTTACTTTAAAACAAACAATTGATAATTGTAGTAAATCTGATCTTTTCAATACTATATAGCAATTAGGAATAAAACAAGGTTCCTGCTGAGAGTTCATTATCAGAAATCATTTCCTATGAGAAGAGAATAATTGTTCTGAAATACTGGTGAAGTGGCTAGCTGAATAAAACATAGCAACTTTTAACTTATTTTTTATTTCGTTTTTGTCCCTTTTATTTATTTATTTTCTGGTTTGCTTTTTTTCCTTTAGATCTACACATCCTTTTTCTGAAAGGGATCTCTAGGTCCTTAAGAGGCAAGTTAAAAGGTATAGGAAAATTGTGCTGAGCTTTCTGTATTAGAGGAAGTGGGACTCATATGGATCTTGATTACAAACATAACTAGGAGTCATCACCATCATGCTGTGATCTACCTTCAATATAGGGTTTATGTTCTTTCTAGGGTGATTTTTCTATAATCCCACAAGGACATATACCCAAAATTCAGATTTTGAAACCTATCGGTATAAGAAGCCAAACTAAACCTCTGGAGACTATCTTAAAGGAATGATGAAAGTCTTATATCCTTCTGTTATATGCAAGCAAATTCAGAAGGGAGGTAATGTTACAAGTCCATAGGAGTCCACATACAGCAACAGTATGCTAAATCATCTTCCTTGCAGTTTCCCTAGGCTAGCCAGGAACTACAATCTAAGAAGAATGGCAAAAAAACTGTTTTATTTGATTATCACTTCCCCTTCCGTACACACAGACCACTACATACATACATACAGAGAAAGCGAGTAATCCTAGGGCCCACCCATTCACCTTTCCTTGGTGCATCTGCTGAGGAGAATGACGGTGTTAGATTTCTGATTTTGAATTTCACTGCTCTTCTTGCTTCTTAGCAGCTTACCACAAACTATGCAATCTGGACTGATAAAGACAGAAGAAGTTATTATGCCTACTAAGAGTTAACTACAACTTTTGCATGTCAGAGGAATAAAACTGAGAATGATAATTGAAAAAAAAAATATAGTAATACCTATTTACCACATGTATAGTAATAACAACAGAGTAGAATTTATCCTTTACGGACAGTATTTTAAAGTGGCATTAATACATAATTTTAATAAAAAAATGGTTCAAATTTCTGAAAGCAAGTTTCGTTGGAAGCATGCAAGAAGTTCTGGTTTGCAGAAGTATTTACCATTCATTTGCTGGAAATCATAGTGCTACTAGTTGTGCACTCCAAAAATAGAAACATCTTTCTAATGAAAAAAAAAGGAAATCATCAATTTTCCCGAAGTAGCACGCTTGTTTTTGATTCCAGAAAAACATAAATGAAGCAGTCTATGGCAAGTCTTTGAGTATATGACAGCTATTATAAAAAGTAAAGATAATTTCATCTTGGCTGTTATTTGTCAGTCATTTTTCTTAAAATGTGATACCTTCTTAAGATGACCACAATGTGGACAGCTGCTACAAGGAACACAGGTAAAATTAATGTTAAAATCTGTATGTCCCAATTGTCCTCAAGTGCCATGGAATCATTTAATATCACTTACTATGGGTCAATTAGACCTCCCGTTAGAGAAATCTTCTGCAATTCACTGTTCATTAGCCTGACATTTGCAAATGAAGTGCTTACAGGTTAAGCATCATTTAATCCCAGTGCTATAAAAATGTAAGAGAACACGATGGCCTCTGTATATTTGGAACTTTGTTTGGGAAACAATATTTTAGGAATATTCTTGCAGTAATAACATAGGTTGCCAAATCTTGTCTTTCTGCAAGGAATAAGGTTATCTGCTTTGTGGACATTTATTTGACCTTTTTGTTTATTTTGTACAAGGTAGATATATTCCTGAAGATTGTGAATACTCTTGCTTCCAAGTTGTTTTCATGATAAATGAAAGAGCTTTGTTCCTTTCAGGAGTGAAAACTTACAGTTTGAATCCTGTTTGAAACAGAGCAAAATAATAAGTTTTGAAAAATTAGTCCTGTGTCTAGGGAGCGGTATTGGGATTCAAGGTGAATTCAACCACACGTAATTACATGCTGTGATATTGGGAGAAGACATTTAAGTCTCTTTTAGATGAAAAGGCAGGAGTATTCTGGTTTCATAACTTACCTGAATCAAGGCAATATAGTGTTTCAGGTGAACTTCTCACTGACTAGGTAAGGACTGTATTAGTTTGTCTCCTGTGCATGGTGATCCATTCAGTAATGGTTATTGGGTTGAATTAGTGTCATTTGCTCTTTAAGAAAAGCTAAAGTCACTACATACAAGAACTGTGAAATAAAAAGATACTGCTCAAGGTCACTGGCACAATGACGGTCAACACATTGCAGGGTGTCAGATGTGCCAAGTGTAATATATTGACAGAGCAGGTTGACATTGACAACATCTCTGAATGGGTTTTTGCCTGGGAGTTCATAAAAGATAATTGTGGAGAACAGATGTCAGAAGCACATAGATTTTCTGAGAAAGGAAGAAGAAATGCTAAAGGAAATGAGGATTACGTGAGAACAGGTGATCACAAAATTAGAATGTCTGCAGGCTGACAGCTATAAGAACAGATGGAAACAGCATTCAGACTGCAGTGGAAAGGAAACAGAAAAAATGCAGATGGTCTTAGAGTATAGTGCACATATGATCTTCTGTACTATGCATATGTAGGTGTGAATACAAAAATAAAAGGCAAAAAACAAGCTCTATACATGTGAATAAACCTGCGGATTTAAATGCTATGAACTCAACAGCACTTAAGTCAATGGGCCCAATTCATAGTTGTTTTTCACATTTCAGAGTGGATCTAAAGCATTACTATACTGATTTGGTCCAGATGATGACTTCCAAAAGGGAGAACAATGAAGCAATGAAAAATTCAACACAGTGTCGACATGAGTGAGATTTGCATAATTAGAATTTTGTACAGCATCTAGCTCTATGATAAAAGTTCTCCAGAGCTGAGCAGTTACATTAGAGTGATGAAAAAGTAGATGGGAGAAACAAGGCTGAATGATGTGACTAAGAAGAATGAAGAAGGGAGAGGGTTACCATCTCCTTCATAGTTTTGGTGGTGTGGGTATGAAAAATTCATGGTTTTCACTGAGATTCCTGTACTAGTGAAACTCTGCTATGGAAAGAGAGAGCTGAAATATTTAAGCCATCTAAAAGGCTTTCACTGCTATGACATTCTGATTCTCCCCAAGAAAATCTCCCAGCACAGCTAAGGCAGCAGTTTTGTAACATCAGTAGGCCCTCTAGAATTAAGTGCCTAACTGCCTATGACTCTGTAGGCATAGCGGTCTTCGCAGGATGAGAATAATAGGCTCCTCCTGGTATTACAAAGGCATTCAGAGGTTATGTTCATTAAAAGCTGGAAGGTGGGGGGGATAATATGGTAATGGTAGCTACGTGAGCACTTTTCTTAGACCGATTGTTACCACCTGGGAATTAAGAGGGAAACTCATAATCCTGTGATTTCTCATGGTCTATTTGAGTGAGATTGCAGGTTTCAGTTACAATGCAAGTATTTAAAAAAGCTCATTGTAATTAGCAGGCTCACTAGAAGACTCAGCAGAAAGGTAAGGATTCTTGTTTCTCACTTTTTTTGAACTTTTTCTGCTCTGCTAGAAGCCGATTAAGCTGGAATTCTATGAACAGATTTTGTTTCATTAATCCAGTGTGAAAATGTTATCACAGTAGCTGATTTTATGTCCTATTGGCCATAAAAAGTATTGAAAAAGATGACTTTACAGGTGTCCAGTCATTCCCCACCTACAAAATCAGTTTGCAGCTTATTTTCAAGTGTTTTATTTTGATGTTTTCAGACATCTGAATTTTCAAGGTGTAGCAAATAGTAAATGAAGTGTTTTGAAAACAAAGCTGTTACTTGTGTTAATGTTTTCCTTTGACTTTTATGGTATTTAATACTATGGAAACCTTATACATGTTTCTAGGTGTCTGTTCTAGATATACACATACTTTTACAGAGGAAATAACATCAGAAACTTGAGAAAAGTGGTTACTGTGTGTGTTAATTTTTTGAATGTGGTTTCTCTTCCACGTGTAGAACACCATGGTTAGTCAGTTTCTCTCTAGAGCCCAATATTTATCTTTCTGAAAACTGCAAGAAAATATTCAGGATTGGAAAAACAAAACACCTGTTTCACTTGCAGCTCCAAAAAGAATCAAGGAAATTTGCTGAGCGAGAGAACAGACAGTGTTCACCGACAGTAAAATAAATGATGGCTGCCTGTGGATTAAAGATGAGGTGTAATCTCTCCATGGCATGACACATGGTTTTATGTGTCACGATATGTGAACTTCTCTGAAGTGCATTTCAGGATTTTGATGTTCTTCATGACATGTTAACTATAGTGGTGTGTGTTTGTGCATGTGCACATAGCTATAATTCTTTGTATTTCCTCATACTTTAAGCTTTTTAGTGGGGTAATGACAAACTAAAAAACAAAGATCTGATAATGTTGCCACCCTCTCTAGTAAGTCATAGACTTTTTTTTTTTAAATCTTTATTTTTTTAACAAATTTGCTAGATAACATTGTGCATTGCATCAACTTCCTGAACTATGCTTTTGCTGATGGCTGTCTGGCTTTGAAATAGGGGCTTTGCCCTTAGCGCACCTGTTGCATAAGAATCCTCTGGGTACTTATGTAAGGAAATCTGCCAAAGCTTGTCTGCTGCCTGGCACAAATAAACATGCAGATGTTCCAGATACACCTGCCTGTCTATAATGTGAAATTTTCCATGTTAAAACTCTAGCAAATCCTGTATGATCTGAGCAAAGCCAAGATCTCACTCATTCACACTTGTGTTGAGGCTCCCTACTCCTGAACAAAAGCAAAAATACAAGCCTGTGACAACAATAAACTGATGATGCCTTAGTGAAAGATTCACCATTCCACTAGAAATCTAACTGCCACTGGAGAACTTATCCTCTGTAGAGGTATCTTTTTTTTTTTTTCCCTCCTCAGTGTTAATTTTAGGATGAAATCCTACGCTTATTTTTCCTCTTGAACATTGCCTATTTTGCCTATTTTGCAAATGGTGTTGCAACCATTAAGGCTTTCAATATGTGCAAAAAAGAGCATTTACATTGCTCTTCTACTCTAAAGTTTGTTCTTCCCCCACCTCGCATCCTTCTATCTTGTGACAGAGATAAAATGCGATGTGTGGGTCAATGGTATTTCAGCCAGTTATTCTTAACTTCAGCACACACATCTTATGTTGTAACAGACGATGTTTTTTTGTTGTCCTGTGCTCAGCACAGGCAAGGGAAAATAACGAGGACACATCTTTGAATGTGCCTGCAATATTCAGGTTAGTAACCTATCAGCAGAAACTGTTTAGGCTAGTGTGCTGCCCTCTATTAGGCTGCAGACTGTGATCTTCAGTAGCAGTTTATTTCCTATGATCAAAGTGCAGGAGATTCTTTTGTTAGTGACTGCCTCTTTCACATTAAATGTTTCCTTATCAACTTGTTACTCATGGCTAAATCTGCCAACCCCCAGAAGCCATTCATAACTTTGCATTTCAGCGTTAAAATAGTCATCATGAAGGCCTATGTATTCTCTGCTGGATTGAAGACAAATACATCCCAAGTACCCTGTTTTGTGGAGCTTAACGTTACAGTGCTGTGTGACAAGCACACTATTGTTGCATGAATATTACATGAATATGATAAACATAATAGTGCTAACTACAAACATGGAAAACGAGGAAAATTTTAACAAAGTTATTGTGAAGTGAATTTTTTTTTTTGGGTGGGGGACCTGCATTAATAAAGCAGTGTTTTATGATTATGTCATTACAGGCAACACCTGAAATTTCAGGACAACTGTGATAGCGGATATCATACTTATTTTAAATTACAATTAATTTTGACTATAGGGTTTACTGTGTCTGTATGGGCAGCTACATGAAGAAACAGTACAGCATCATTTGATCTACAGAAGTCTATTTTCTGCTTAGGAAGCTTTGCTTTGCTATTTCATGTTGTTATTTTATTGTGATATGAAAATGGAGAATGTTATTACAATTAAGCATGTTCCTACCTAAAGAATGGTAACACAACCTGCTTCTATTTATGAAATCAGGGGACACACACACCAGGTGTAGCAAATATTTACAATGCAAGATAGATAATAACAATTTTCTTCCTTTAGTAAGGCAAACTACGTTGAATACCAAATGGGAATTCATCAAACCACTGCAGTTCTGTGCTTTGGTGTGAGTGTGATAAGTGGTAGAAGTTGCAGAGCTAGGCTGTTCAATGTTGTAATCAAATAGTACAATAAATACAGAGGAATGTAATTTACATCTAACATCTTTCCAGATAAACTTGGCAAGTGTAATTCTCACCCCTAGGGAACAGCATTCAGAAAGAGGTTTCTAAAGCATCTAACAGAACATGTATATTCTTGTTTTTATAAACTTGACAATAGCACTGTTTTGCTGTATGATTTCTTTGATATCATGGATTGCTCATCATATTTTTCATTAGCTCAGAATTTGGTGGTTGTTCCTTATCAGATGAGGAAAGAGATGCCTTCTCCCCAGAAGACCTGCTCTAAAATAGTGTAAGTGACAAAACTAACTCCTGGACACGAAGCAGAATAGACTTCCTCAGCCTTTGTGAGAAACTTTACTGTCTATTTTTCTAAAAGTATCTTTAAACTAGGTGAAGAATACAAAGAGGATTTCCAGTGGCTTTTTGAAGGTCATATGTGCTTCTGTTCTCTATTGTATTGTTCAGTATCGTTGCTCTGACTTCTGGTACCTGGCACCTGAATTACGACTACCATCCAAACTTCTTTTGAACAAAGAATTAGTGTAACCATACTCACCAATATAAAATGCTGCTCACTAATGACACAGTCCAATAAAACATTCCCTCCACCTGGCTGCTGACAATCCAGATAAAGAAATCTCTACCCTGAGCCTCCTATAAGCTTTGCTGTCAGTTTGCTGCCTCCATACTCTACCTCCTAGTTTTCTCAGCTTATTTTTCTGTTTGCTGTCCATCCCAGTACTGTGTTTAAAATGAAATAGCTTTTTATATGCTAGGTATAACCTCTATTACATCATCAAATTACTTTATGAATAATATTACATTAATAATTACCCTACAAACTCACATTAAGTCAGGTGAGCAGAGCTGAGTGGGGAGCAGCCTCTAGGAGATGCAAAGGCTAGGATGATAAAGGGTTGGTACCTAGATTAGCCAGCCACATGTGAAATCAATCATTTCACTGTCTTAGCTGTTGTTTGTTATGATTTACTCTCTACTGTCTGATTCCAGCCCACCTCTGTCTGCTCTCATGGCACTCAGAGCTCTGCAGGGAGACTCAAAGTGGACAGTGATGACTGGGATTGGGCTGAAAGGCAAAAAGGATGAAATGGTAGGGAGAGAAACTGCACAGTCTTTAACCTGTGGTGCATCAGTCATTCTACACCATGGAGAATACCAAACATATTGGTGTGTTGACATGCAAATCAGTACTTTCAGAGATCACTTTGGGGTGGAGGGGAGTCCCCAGGGACCAAAAAGTAATGTGATTTTATGCAACTACTTGTGTGTCTCTTTGCCTTAGACCAAATGCCTCTGAAGGAACTGGGGAAAGCTTTCTAAAGTAATACAATTTTTTTTTTTTTGGGGGTAAGCTTTAGATGAGAAATGCTTTCTAAAACTACCCTAACTGAGGGGAAAAAAACTCTATGTGCCCAGCATGCTCTAAGACAGGCAGTTTAATTAGACCTATTTAATATTGTTGAGATTCTCAGGTGGATGATGAGTATTGCACCAAGGTATGGGTTTTTTACCATCTTGTTTATCAATGGTAATTCAATTACTATTAGAATTCGTTAGAAAAATAATGAAAACAAAACAGAAAAATAAAATACATTCTGTGAAAAGATGATTAAAAATCAAGTGAAATATCAACCAGATCTTTTTGTGATACTTGTTCACTTAATTATATTATTCAGTTTCTTGAAATTGTTTGCAAATTTATTTCTCTTTTCAAGGATATTCACAAAAGTGTAGGGGAGTGAAATAAACACAGTCCAAGTATTTATATCAAGGAAGAGGTGAATATATATTATACATATTTTGTATATA
Organism: Anser brachyrhynchus; assembly: GCF_964034855.1. Lineage (NCBI taxonomy): Eukaryota > Metazoa > Chordata > Aves > Anseriformes > Anatidae > Anser > Anser brachyrhynchus. The sequence continues at coordinate 12,703,974 of NC_137700.1, forward strand.
ATGATACATATTATAATGTACATATACAAATATCAGTCTTTCTAAAATATTGAGCCTTTACCTAAGCTCCAGTGATGTAGGAAGGAAGTTACACAGCTCCAGTGCTAGAGGGAGGGTACCTTTTTTTTTCTTAATGTATCAAAATGGCTAAAGAATGTGGCTTATTATTGAAGAAGGGTAGTCTGTGATGCTATTTTAATCATATAGATAGAGGTGCACAGCTATTTAAATACCAACAATTATATAAATTTAAATTATTATGACTGCCTTTCCAATTATTGTAAATTTTGGGTTTAGTTCCTTAATTTGTCTGCTAAAACATGCATGTAGATTTTTGGGGACCAAAAATAAAAATCACTTTTTAGTGTTTTTTTTTTAACTGATAGTTGTAAAAGTTTCTACAGATTAAGATACAAGGCATGACACTAGGCTGAATTATTCTAGATAAAGATTATGCAAAACTTTTCTCATTTTTAGTTTGGTTTATTCAGGGGAAAAGCTGTGTGAGCCTACAGAAATTACGTATGATGTTTGTAGGTATTTACAGTCTGTTTTCCAATACCACTGGATTCATTAAAAAATAAATAAAAATTCACCCTAAATTCATAAATAAGACTTTCAAGAAGAAAATTAGTTCGTTGATGTCAGTCTGAGCCTGCAGCTTTTTCTGGGTGGAAAAAAAAAGTCAAATTTTCTGTGGCCTTGGTCTTTTTGCTGGCAATCAGTCCTCTCTTCCATTCTTTCTGCCCAAAAATGGGAAAAGAAGAGTGAATTTTGGTAATGAATATTACAAAATATTCAGCAAATTACACTTTTTTTTTCCAGACTGATTTTTTCAGTGGAAGACTTCCAGTTCATTTCTTTCTAACTGTAAATAACAGAAGACTTGTCCCAAACTGCCATGTAAACTCAAATACACTGTAAAATGAGAATGTAATCTTTCTATGGATTTTCAAAGAAAAAAACGCACCTAATTACATTCTGCTGGCTCCCTAAAAGTTAAAACTTATTCCCAAAGGTTATAAGCATTGGGGTTGTCTTTTCTTCTGTTGACTGGAACTGCCATGCAAGTCACCTTGAGTACATATTTCATCTGTCATTTATGAAATGCTTGATATTGTGTCATGAGAACAAAGTTAATACTATTGTCATAGCCCATAACCACTTTTCAAGAATAAAATATCTTGAATAAGTGTAAACAAGGGTAATAGCCTCTTGGGGTGTTCTCAGCTGCATTGTGAGTGAAAGCTGTAATGCAATTCCTGTCTACTGTACCTAGTGGTTTCACTTCTTCGTGTGTTTGCGTGAGAGCATGTACTTGAAGTAAAACCTGTGAAATTAAAAAGTATGTTTATGATGGTAGTTAATGCTCCACTGTGCTGATCTTTTAGTCTGGGATCTGTCTGTGTTCTAAAATTTCAGACTATTTACTCTTGAAAGACAGAGAATACTGCTAGAGGTGTACTTATAAGCTTATATGCATCTACCTACATTTGTCGTCTTACTGAGAACCGAGTCTGATTTTATTCTACTTATCACCTGTGTAAACCTTAGGCTCATGTGCTTTAATTATGTAGCACAAATACATTTCTGTGAGAGAGATTAATGGAATTTAAAGAAAAGGAACAAACAAAAATGAGTCCCTGTATTGAAAAATATATGCAACATAAATTTTAGGGGTGTGAAGCGTACACAGATTTGTTTGATATCAGTGGCAGCTGAGGTTCCTCAGCATCTCTAAAAATGAAGCAAAAGAACAGTTACCATGGAAATGTTATTTTCGTAAGTGCTAACTTAGGTGGAAGACAGGTCAAGATTAAATGCTTTCAGAAAAAGAAGCAAGGTACTTCTTCCTTTCTGGAATATTTCTCTATAAATCAATTTCAGCTCTAGATTCAGCCTTTTGTGTAGTTTGAGTGGAAAAAACTTCGCATTCACCACAGTTACTCCTTAAATGTTGTCCAGTTAGCTGTCAGCCTGGTCTGGAAGTGCAGCTAGTTTAAAAACAAGCAGTAAATGGTAGATTGTCAAAGAGAAGATATTGTGAAATGAACTAGAAACATATATACTGTAGATGGTGACCTTAAGCTTTGTTTCTAATTACTTGTGGTTTTATATATACACATAAGCTGTTCGTGTAAAACATCATATTTACATGGACTGTTGTTAATATTTCTCATATATGTGTAAGTTTCTCAGTGTGAAAGATGGGGGAAAAATCTACAGTAGTCTAAAAGCTTGGTATCATAGAATACTTATGTGTCTTACTTTGTTATTTTAGATATATTTGTGCTCCATATTTGTCGCAGATGTGAGGAGAGGGAGTCAGGTTAACCGTATAAAAGTATGAAACCTTAGGGATTACCAATGGCTGATGGAGAGCAGATGACAGAATATTGGGTGCGGTATTCCTTTGCACAGATTTCTGAAAATTCATCTCTAGTCTGAAGTCAGTGAGATTGTGATGTTACTGCTTTCTAGCTCTGCTGTGAGCTGTGTCTGCCAGAAGTACTTCCTTTGCTTTCTCTAAACGGGCCCGAGTGTCAAGCTTTACATTAACACTTTGGATTATCATTTATTATTGCCATCCAGTGTTGAATTACAGCCTATGACCAAATTTTAGCTGCTTTGTCAGAAGCGTCCTGTAAGTTACAAAGCTGTTGTCACCAATAGTGAGAATATTTCTAGGATTCCAAACTTAGTATACTTAGTCCAATTTCTGTTTGTCTATTTGGATGTTCAGACATTTATTTAATTTTTGTTGAAAAAATGGAAAGCTGTGGTGTGAGTAAGCTTAGATGTAACCTTTCTGATGCTTTCATAGTTTCTTTGGTAGCTAGAATTGAGTTTGGAGAGCTGAGTACCTCAAGCCTTTTCAGTTGACACTGCTGGCAGTGTGGCTTACTTACGGCAGAGCTTCTGAATGAACCAGCATGGTTACTGCTGGTGAAGTGGAGTGTAAGTAAACTGCAGGAACTGTTACCCATTAGGACGTTTGGGGCTGAACAGAAAGCAGCCCCTAGGGTGAGCATGAAGGGGTGGAGATACCCATACCACTTCTGTACTGCAGGAAGTACAGGGTGGAGTCTACTGTTTCACTGCATTTCTTGATCTAATTTTCTTGCTGAGATAACTTGCTAGCTTGTGGCAGCTTGCAAGTGAACTAGGAAGTCTGTAGGTATGGAAGATGGTGGGGGAGCAAGGGAGTAGAAATCTGGAGAGGGATAAGAGCTGCAGGATTGTCAATAGAAATTCATACGTAAAATAACAGAGAGACCCAGGAGAATTAAATTATACAGGATATACACACCATTTTCATGGAATCAGTTTTCTGGTCTTCAGGCAGCCTGCTTCTGCTATCAGGCAGAACTTGGCAGCTCAGCTTGTAGCAGGCAGGCATGGGTTTCTGCCTGGACTTATTTATATCGAGTGTCTAACCCCACATATTGCAAGGAGCAGGAAGACAAGGAAGTATCCTGCTGCATACACCTTGTGATGTGTGCTCTTCACCCATAACAAAGAGCTAAAATGTTAGCCTTTATTTGCTGACACACATTGCTTGGCAATGAATACACAGGAATATGCAGATGAACAAATATGATTGCAACAGAACAGCCTATCCAGGCAGATGCTGAGGAAACCACCAGAAACTTGTGCTGCTATTAATTGAGATGGAGTCCCATTCCTCAAACACTCCTTATGCAAGCTCACAAGGTTGTAAAAATCCTTCCCTCCCCCTCTCCAGCTGGCTCACAAACCTGCCACTTCCTTTCTCTCTCTTCTCTTTTCATTAGGCTTTGTTTGTTTCAGGGTTGCTTTGTCATTTATAGGAAATAATGTTTTACAGCGCATCTATCCGTCAGCTCCCTTCACACATAAAGAGGAGTAAACATGACTGAATAAGGATTCTGCTTGCATTTTAAAGAGCACTGGCTTTGAGGGATTCTGCTACTCAAATGCAGCCTATTTTCCTGGTAGAGAGGTTGCAATAATAAGCTTTCTCTCATTAAATATGCATTTTGTGAGGGAGATTCTTTTCTAAATTGGCTTATGGCCAACCAAAATGGAAAAAGAACATCTTTCTTAAATCTTTTAACCTGACAAATAAAATGAATCAGCTGTCATTTATAGTGACAAAATAGACTTGACTGTAACAAAGACAGCATGTATTGTATGACACAAAAAGGTTTAAAGTGTCTTTACTTGAGTAAAGTAGGTCAGGACATCATGCTTGACCTGATTATTTGACTTTCAAAAAAAGACAGGATAAACAAAATCGGCAACAGCAGGGGAATGAAACTGGTGAAAGGCACACAGGAGGCATCAGATAATGAGGCATGGGTGTGTGCTAATCCCATTACCTTGGCTCAGCGTCAGACCAGCCCTGGTAGGGACACCTTTCAGTGAGGATTATATAAACCCTCAGCAGTCAGGTACATATGTTTGCTCCATCTTGCTGGTATTTGGGGTCGTCTTGCAAACAAAGAATAACTGTAAGCCAATCAGGATGTAACAAACAATCTGGATGCAACAAAACATTTCATAAATCCTCTGGAGTAGAGTAAGATTTAATCCTTGGTATTTTAGTAAGATGATAACAAGCTGCTTTAAAAGGCAGTTGCGGTGACTTAGTGGATAGCAGTGCTGGAATTCTGGCATTTGTTCATTGAACCACAGAACAGAATGGTGCACTGGGTTTAGGCCATGGCAACTACAGGCACTGAGAACCTTCAGATTTTTCTGGACTTGTGTTTGCCTGTGTCTTTCCCAGAGAAAGCCCCATGTAAGCTCACGTATGATTTCACAGACTCGTGTGATTAAAAAGTGATTCAGTCGCATGAACTTGATTTGTTTGAGTTGCTGTACTTACATGGATCCTCTTTGTCCTCTTACCAACTACATGAATAAAACATAAACATTTGCCATAATTTCACGGAGGAGACTTTTTCTAAAACCAACAACAATAAAGAGCTGTGTAACAGACTTGAAGCTTGCATATCAAATTTTTTTTTGGTTGATCATTTTTTACATTACAAATTCTTGCTCAGTTTTATTTTGGACAATTGTCTTTTATAAGACCTAATATCTGAGTATATTTTGTACTTCCAAGATGCTTTACAAAGTCAGAGTTATTGGATACGAAAGCAAAAATACAATGTCTTGCTATCAATGGCATCTGTGAAGGTGGAAAAATCTGTATGCAATGGACTCAAAGGGCAGCATGTACATATAAGGTGGAGAGCATATACAAAAAGAGATCAGAGCCTTGTAGTATATTCTTAATTTGCAAAAATGTTCTTAGCAAAGTTCATCAAAATTAAAATATTTGAATTCATTCTTAAACCAAAATAGCAGGTTTAGGTCCTTCAATTTTCAGTGCCTAGCCATTGAAGGCAGATTGTTGTTATTACCAGCAGACCTGAGACGATTAAAACCTGTGTCTCAATTGACCAGGAAGCCATTTCAGCAGCATTGCCTTGAGGATACCTGGTCTTGGATGGAGTACAAAGGAGCACCCACCTCATCTATTAATGTATTTATGGGAAAACTCAAAACCTGACCATTTGGAGATGAGTTATATCTCCTTGGTTTTCATAGGGTCAGACGTGTTTTATGAATACTTTTACACAAAAAAAATTTCATTTAGAGAAGCAGATTTGTTGGAGTTCTTTAGCATTTTTTTATTTCCATATTTAGATATCCCCCACCTCCCCCCCCAATGTATTTAGGTTCTTTTAATCCTGTGTTTTACACATGGACAATTAGTAAAGGAATCTTGGGGGGAGGGGGGGTGGGCAGGGGGTGTCACCTCAGGGACTGTGCTCTGTTTGGGACTGCTGGGGAGTGCAGAAGTTCTGAGGCTGTGACTGAACTGCAGGCAGCGTGTGATCCAGTATGCTATCTACTGCTTTGTCATCATTACCTAGTGGGTATTACAGAGAGCCATTTATATCTTCATGAGGGGAAACTAAAATGCATTTTGTGTGAGTGTGTATGGGTTAATGAAAACTTAATTATGGAAAATGGAGAGTGTTTGCAGCCTTCACTGGAGAAAATGAATTAAAAATGACCAGCCAGAGGAGGATATAAAGAAAACAGTAGTATTAAAACGGGGAAGAGGTCTTACTCTTAAAAGAAAAAAAAAGTTACTTTACTGCTGGTAGTTACCTTCTGGTAAGATGATAGATTCTGCTCTCAAATCTTAAGACTGGCAGCAAGATCTTATATTCCCCATTTAGCTTCTAATCTCTGACCTAAAGCATTCAGTTTAGCAGGTGTACCAGTGACCCATCATGGTTTAATTTAAGTGTTATTAGAATTACAGCACTGCAATGTGAGGGCATAAATAATGCACGAAAGAGAACAATTACTGCAATTAACCATGGCATGAACCACAGAAAAATCACCCCACAGCAATTTAGAATTCATTAAAGTAACAGAGAAATTACTGAGTTCTCAAAACCTAGTGCTGTACCGCTACAGAGGAGAAGAAACCCTGATAGAATATGAGAAACGAGATAAAAAAGAATCTTTGTGTGACCAGAGAGAGAGGCATAAAAAAATAAAGAAGGCATTTGGCAAGAATAAAGTTAAAAGTATATGAAAAATGTAATAATATTTTCTGAGCCTTGAATAGAGTAAGTAATAATGTGTAGATTCTAAATTAGAGACCTCTTGATCCAAAGGTGAGAATACATAAGACAAATGTAATAGGTGATTGTGAATGAGTCTGACATTTCTGGTGACTTGTGATGCAGTAAAAGTAAACTCTATCGGGAAAGAACAGACCTTATGAGAAAAAGAATTGCACGTTAATGGAGAGAGGTTCAGCCAAAGCAAGAAATCCTACAGGCTACCTGTAGGTTTGCTGCTTTGCTTTTTAACTTTTTCCTCTGTCACAAGACAACTTTCGAGTTGTAATAAGCTGTTCCAGTGAATACACCAGGAGAACTCAGTCCAACCAGTTAATATCCTGCGGAAACACATTAAATATTACATGAGACAGTGAGAAAACCACAGTGTAGAATGTATATTTAATAATGAGGAAAGAAATATAGGGACAGATATTTATCCCCTTATATTAGGAATAAGGGTAGGAAGGACACACAACCAGGCTATGTGTGTGGTAGGGAGCAGCAGGGGCAGAACTGTGGAATGCACAGCAGCAGAGGCTGACGTGTTGGCTTTGCGTGGTTAACTGCTGCTGGACTGGGAGGCTGCTGTTACTCCTTTCCTGCAATGCCACTGCTCAGTGCTGCCACACTGTTCTTCTGCTTCTGGAGTAACTGGTGGGACCTCAGACTCTCCGGACAAATGTCTGTTTGGCCAGACTCTTCACTTCTTTAACAGCTGAAAAAGAAAAGATATACTTGTAGAGTTTAGTAAGTTTTAATGAAATAAAGTGAGCTAGACTTTAGTACATAATTTAATAATATCTTGAAAAAATAACAGAGCTGAAAAACAGAAGTCAAAGAGGCATCATTTCAGTGAGGCTACTCGTGTGCTAGAAGGCCTGTATATATTTAAGTGCTTTTATGGGTTGAGGTGTAAAACCAATAAGCTTTATTGCCTCTTCAAATAATGCTATTAAGGTCAGACTGCCATAAGTTACGCAAGATTCTTTCCCTGATGATGTTTTCTCCCTTCTTTTCTCTATTACATTCTTGGCATCTCATCTCCCTCTGGGCCTTCCTTTAATTTTTCTCTTACTAAGGTCATTGAGGCTGACAATTCTTTTATTATGAATCTCACAATTATGGGCTGTTTTTCTTAACTCTTCAGGTCCCAGAGCAATGAAATGACTTGAGAACCCTACTTTCCATTAAAAAAAAAAAAAGTTTTTTTGCCTTGAAGATTTCAGAATTAATTTTGAAATTGTAAAGTTAAAACTTGGTAACTGTTTAAAATAAAAAGGGTGAGGAGGGGTAGATGCATTGATGCATTTTTTTTTTCGTTTTGTTGTTAAAACATTTTAAACCAATAGCATGATATATTCCTCTTTATTTTATTCTTTTTGTGGTAAAACAGCATTATTATTTTTTTTAAGTATGTTTTCTATGTGGATGGTTCATGGAACAGATCTGTAGTGGTTTTTTTTAGTGAAGTGCATTTTTAATAAAGTACATGAGCAACCATGGCCATCTCTACAGTTTAATTTAGACATAGTCTGTATTTAATGTTTGATGAATGCATCATGTATTGGGGTCTCTGAGAAATCTTCTGGATGTAGATTTTCAGAGAGGCATCTTCCTGTCTATGTACAGTCATTCATATTTGCTTTAATGAAAAGCTTTATTCCCGAATTTGGATTTCTTCTGGGTCCGCAGCAATGAAGGTCATCTCTTGACATCTGCTCCTTGCCAGAGGAACACTATTTGAGCTAGATTGCCTTACAACCTTGTGCAGTAACAGTATTCCTTCAACCCTCACATTTGGAATTTGGTAGGAAGCACTCCTTATTTCTAAGTTCCTTGAAAAAATTTTGTAATACATTTATTGCAGTAGTGTATGCCTATCCCAGCCTTTAGGGGATTTACTGCCACTACAGAGACAGAAACCCCAGTTTGTTAGCTTTACCTACATTCACCTTGCTTAATAATAAAACACAGCAACTCAGGAGAAGTAAAACATAGTATGTGTAAGCCTCAGCTTTTGAGTAATCCTGGCCTAAGCTTCACAAGTATATGCCTATCTGTCTAGTTTCTCTTGTTCAAAATCTGTAAGCCAGTAGAGCTGAAGGTTCAAAGTAAATAGCAATACATTCTCCATTCTCTGGTCTGACTAGCTGGCATACCAAACTATAAGTGCTTGCATCTTTTTAGATTACCTTCTGTAGTACAAATACAGATATTTATGATGACTCATCTACATAAAGATCTTGGACAGTTAAATTTCATTTCCCTGCCCTGTTTTTTGCTTAGTTAGGAGATGGTGAACGCCACAAATAACTCTGCTTGGTGACATTGGTCTTGAAAATATAAGGATCATTTCTCCCGTGTCTTTAGTCCAGTTTCCAACCAGCATCTCCCATACAGTCTTAGGGCTACTAAAATATTTATATGAATTTTTATTCAGGATAAAATAAAACCTTTCTCAAACAGACCACTGACAGTTTGCTCCATTTATTTAAAGAGGCTAGCTGTGTCCTGAAGCACCTGCAGGCTCTGTCTTCAACTCTATCAATAAGCCTCCATCAGATGTGTGTAACATTGGTGACCATGTATTGGGTGTTATAAATACAGGCAAGGAGGCTCTCAGTGAACGTGTCTTCTGTATGTCACTGGGCCACATGAGAATGCCTTCTGTGGATAGCTATATGTGCAAAATTCTCAGCACAAGGATTCATGCAAGGTGGTATGAATTCCTCTACAGATGAACTTGTCTTGCTAAACATGGTATCAGTTTAAAAAGATACCTTTTAATTCCTGCACAATTAGGTCCTGTTTAACTCAAGAATTTGACAATATCTGCTGTATGCAGTGAATACAATTGGAAAATATGCCGTTTGAAAGAAAGGTTTTAGATTGCTACCAAATTTTTTCAAATCTTGATATCAAACTCTTTTAAATGGATCCTATTTTTATATTATACTGCTGAAGAGGGCCTGTAGCCACCAGTTTGATTATAAATTAGCCTTTCAAAAATTATTTTAAAATTTGAAATCGTTAGATGATTTACTGTCTTTTGCAGTTTGTTGCAGTAATTACAATATATTTTATATCACTCAGGAGATTTTCTTTAGAGAGCTAATCATATTTCTGTGCCTCCTATTGGCACGTATAAGAAATGCACCAGAAGAAACTGCCTAGGTCATAAACCACCAACTGTTCAAGATTGGCTCTGGGAAGCACCGCAATAAATGCTAATTCATGGGGACATAGACTTACACACAAAAAAAAAAAAACCACCACCCCAAAACCCCATCCCACAACCTAATGTATGCTGTTTCCAACATGAGAAATTGACAATCTACAATGTTGTCCTGGAATACAATTAAAGCTAGCCAGTGTAGCTCAAATAACAGATGCTTACCCTAACCCACTAGGGAATGACAAACCAGGAATTTAAAATCTCTGTATTCTGACAGATTGTTCTGCAAATAACTGTATTAAGAGATATAGAATTCTGAATAATTGAATGGCAGAGTGGCAGTAAGCTGGTCTTACATGTCTCCTAGCTTTCTGCTGGCAAACACAATCTTCATTTGATAAGAAGTCATATAACCACCTTAGCATGGCGCTGAGCTTGTTAGTGTCTTCTAACCTTGGCTCTATGGCTTTCAGACGGCTCCAAGCAGACCAAACCTTCTTGCATCTCTGCATGGAATTTCACATTAGTTATAGGCTGTTATGAAGGAGACCTCATGAGAAGCAGATACAAACTATATTATGAATATTCTCTATGCAGAGTATCTCTCGCCATTGGAGATTGAAATTAATTTTGTGATGTACTCTGGCTTTCAGTTCCATATCCATACTTCATCCTGTTTTAGGTGCATTTCCTCATTGTTTTCTTTTTAGTTATGGCATTGCTGTTTGTGGGGGTGATGATTGGAAACAGAAAGGAGTCTGCTGTATAATATGCTGTGGCTATAAGGGATGGGCAGCACTATTGCTGAAAAGGCAAAAGTAGGGATTAAATTTGATGCAGTTAACTGAAGGCAGGCAGAGAGAGCACCACAGAGAGAGAGGATGGGCTGGGGGACTTGTGAAAGGAGCCAGTCAGCAAATATCAGAGACCTCACAGAATCTGTCTGTAGGAAATACTGGATGGTGCCATCAGTCTCCTACATTCTTTACCTGGTTACTCCATCCAGGTTCCTTGAACAGAACCTGTGTGAAAGAACGGTGAGGCAGTGTGAGTAGCATGCTATACTAGAGGTGTAACTGCTGGTGTTTGGGAACAGGCCTCCTGATCCATGTAGTTAGCACCAGCCTGAGCAGCTTCCTTTCATTCTTGCAGTCTGCAGTTCTCTAAACCAAACCCCTGTGCAAGAGCAAGCAGACTGCTGCTGGGGGGGGGAAGCCCTACAGCCACAATGGCTACCGCACGTAACTTGCAATTATCAAGAGACTAATGTATCCTGGTAGAAATGCTTGTGCAGTAGTTTCCAACAGTGTATCTGCAAACAATACTGACATTGCTGCTTTTCCATGTGAAAAAGTTTAATATTGATTATCAGAATAAATGTGCACAGGAAATGTCGTGGTCAGCTGACTATAACATGTATTTTGGATTTGTTGCATCAATATTACCTGCATATGTGAAAAAACAGCAATGTAGAAAAAAAGCATTGATTCTCAATATTTAGACTACATTAAATGCAATATATATATTTTTTTTCTATTACTGTTATTTGGACAACGAAAAACATAGCAACAAGCTCTATTTCAGTGTGGTGGACTTTCTTACCTATTTTTTCTCCCTGTCCTCTCACCAGGAATGCACTATTAAGTCTTAGAAAAGTCATGTAACTGCAGTTTTCCTGTCTATAAAACAAGCAATGCTATTTTTAAATTAGTTAAAAAATATAACCTCATTTGAAGTCCGTGTATTAAAATTTCTAAAATTTTATCACCATCTTTACCTTCTCAAGGAACACTTGATTAGATGTCTTAGTCATAGAATTACCAAATCAAGAATAATATACTAATCTGGTTCAAAGGGGAGTAAAACTATTTCAATTCACTATAGGTGACAGAAATGGTGCTACAAGAATCTTGATAGCAATAAAGAACACTTTAGCTGCTAAATTATCACAGGATGATTTATTAGTAGAGATGGATGAATAACGGATTCCTCAGTTGAATGGCTGAACTGGAAAATCATGGAAAATCTTGAGAATAGCATGTATGTGTGGTTAAACAAAACCTGTCCCTTAACATCAACTTTTTTTTTTTCTCCACATCCATTGTTTTAGTGTGAATTAACATCCTACAATTCAGCTCAGTTGTAAACAAACCCTTTGTTTCAAGATGAAAATTCTAAAGGCTTCATTTAAAACCTACCAAAACTGAATGTGTCAGTGTTTTTTTTTTTTAAAAAAAAAAAAAAAATTATTGAGTCAAGTTTGACTGAAGTCCCTGAAAATCTTTGGCTCCTTTCCAAAGTTTTTTAAACAAATTTAGATTTTCTTACAATAACAATAACTATCTCCTGGCACTTCACTGACTTTCAGCTGCAGTTTCCACTACAGTCACAAGATGCTGTGAAATGCTGCCGTTGTGTGCACTTAAAATTTGGGGGCTATAAATCCTCAGGGCATAGGACAATCTTTTCACTTCTGTGTTTTTTTCCTTTTTTTTCTTTTCCTATGCATGTCTGTGGCATTACATATATAATTAAGGATGCAAATAATTATCTTAACGTATTTTCTTTCTTTTTCCACACCCTCTGGAGTCCCATTTGCTGAAATATAATTAACAGCTAGCTAATTTTGGCAGAACACTTTGATTTTGAATTGTAAATGATGGTAACCCAGGATTCAGGGAGCTGTTTTGCTTGCAAACCCCCTTAGTGTAGGATAGACTGTAGAATGAAATTTTACTGGTTGCTTTTAAGAATAAGGCCAACTGAATATAAAGTGTGTTGAAAATAGGACTGCTTGAGAATTTTGAATTTTGAATTGATTTATGAATTTTAACCAAGAGACTGCATGCAATACAAGACATTCAGCAAATATAAACTCTTCCCTTTCTCTTGTTCAATGTTTTCTGTGGCAAATATGCAACATAATATTCTCTGAGGGCAGACTCTGAAAGCATAACAAAGCAACTGTCCCTTTAGGCTTAATTATGCTAATTTCCTTGTTTTAGTCAGCTTCTCAGCTCTTTTCCTCTCAGTTCTCTTACGAGGCTCTGGTTGCTTCACTTACCACCGGCTCCACTGCCTTGTAGTGGGTGTGATGTCTGCTGTAGAAAGCAAAGGCTGTGTGGCAGTCATCTTTTAGCATGTCCCCTCACTTTTCTGTTGTGGCATCTTTGTGTCTCTCTTGATACAACAGTAGGCAGTTTAAATGTTACGTCAAATGGCCATTAAATTGTAAAATCCTCACATTTTTGTTTTGTTTACTGTCCAGACATGACATAGGGTTTAGTCTGTAATCATAGCTGTTTTATCACTTAACACCTAATATTTATACCACTGCAGTTGCTTTTAATGTTGTATGTATGTATTTGAGACTGAATGAAATATTTAGGATTGTTTCTCAAAAGTATGAGTGATAAGAGTTTTAATAAAGGGCAACTTGTTGAGGTGTACATACTTTAATAATGGGCACCTAGTCTGGGTAGTGCTAAATAATAACAGCTACGTAGTTTTTTAGGTATTCTTTATGAAGTATCCCGCTGTAAACAGCATGTGTTCTCTCTCTAGCTCTTCTGTATTTATTTGAATGTCATTTTAGGATATACTTTGGATATAATATTCTCAGGGTACAGCCTCGCCAACATCCCATTCCTTTGCCACCGTGACAGTGATTATGTTAGAATTCCATGTGAGCTCACCAATGGAAAAAAGATTGCTGACAGCCTTTTGCAAGGGGATGGTGAGGTGCAAAACAGTCTTGAGGGAGAGAGTTGCTGTTTGTCAATAAACTAAATCGATGATCTAAATAAGCCAGCAAAATCTGGGCATCGTGTCTGTTAAGTCTGATATTACAAGAACTGCTTATTATGGCAACAAGTAATTATGTTCCTGCAGGGATGGTAACAGTGTAAAAACTGCTTTCCTATTGTTGTGCACTTGCATTTCATTACCACAGTAGTGTGGGAAAGCACTATCAAGTGATTACACAGCAAAGTTAACATGGGCTTAATCTCTTTCATAAATTACCATGGAAAAGAGACATCTTTTATGCATAACTATGACAAATATCCCTCTCCTAGTGTGAAATGACATGTTTCAAGTGAAACATGGCATTCCAAAGCTCTGACATTCAGAAGGCGTAAAGGGAAAAAGAAAAAAAAAAAAAAGAAAAAAGAAAAAAAGGCAGGATTCAGTGATTTTAAAGTAATTCTAGCCAAGGTGTCTGAATGCCGACTTAGAAATTATTTGCATTAGTTGTCATTAGGAGCACTTTTGTGTGTCTGGCTCTTTGTGATATTTCTAGATCTTGCAATTATATCTTTGGTTTCAGGTTGCTATGGCTGCCATAGATTCATTTTGACATGAAAATGTACAGAAAACACTTGCTATTTCACAGACGGGTAGGAAACAGTTTAATTGTATGTTGCACAAGTAGGTGTTTACCTACTTAACTCAACAATTGTCCAGGAAAAATAGATGCAAAAAATATCTTAGTCATTTACTTAAATGAGATACTACAGGAAGGAAGAACAAAACTTAATTACAAAGACTGCTACCAAATCTTAAATATTTATTCTCACTAAGTATTACGGTGTTTGCCTGTGGCTCCTTTGTATAGGAGACATCTGTCCTGTACAAAAAATAAAAAAGGGGGAGGGGGGAGTTAGAAAGTATTGCATGGAGGGTAAAATTAATATTATGGACAATGTTATTGGTGAAATGGAAGTAAACAGCTCTTGCAGTCACTTCTGGAAAGGCAGGCTATCCATGCCCAGTTATCACTCCTTTTGCTTTTAATCTTTATCAGGTACAGATTTTGGGAAAGTGATCTAGGATTTTGCTTCATAGTGCCATGGGGAACTTCCATCACTTGCTGATGCTCTCCATCCCCTCCACATCCTGTGCCAGGCCAGCTCTGTCTAGGAGATGAAGCCCTGGAGCAGCAAGAGGCTGAGAAGGCTGCCGGCCGCAGGAGCTGTGCTGCAGCCCCCTCTGCCCTCAGCCCTGACGGGGCCCGGCTCAGGGCGTGAGGCCTGGCAGAGGAGCTGCTGGGGCTGCTTTCATTGGGGTTTGGCGGGTTGCTTTCCCTTCCTTTTTACTGAAGCAGTTGCACTGAAGCTTTCTCCTTTTCTGGGGAGTCCCTCAGTGAATGGTGCTAGTGTCTGGCTCTAGATTTTTTCTAGTGTAGAAGTGGAGAATTTTCCTGCTTCTTTCCCTCTTGTTCCCCTCCACTTCCAGGGGAAAGACAATGTGCTCTGAGAAACTTTTATCAACAGTTATGTACCCCAAGGACTGGAAGCACAATATACTTAAAGCCTTGGAAATGGAAAGAAAAATTGGTGATGTGGTATATATATGATTTTTTTATGACTTTTTTCCCCCCACTGATTTATAAAACCTCAAAATGATCATTACAGATGAAGAAAGCAAGTCTAGATAATAAACTAGTGGCCACCTAACACAGAACGAGCAGGTTTTACTTCTGAAACATGAACTTTAAAAGGGGGAGTGGGAGGGGGGAGTCTAGTGACAAGAAAATTCTATTGCTGGTTCTTCCTTGACTCAGCATCTACCTCGCTTTACCCTTCTGTTAGCCCCAGAGAGTGCTAACAAATACTCTGGGTGTGAACATGGCTGAAAACTGCTGGGGTAAATGCAATGTCGTTGTCAGAACAAACTGGGCAGTGATACCTCAACATGCTGATTTTTTTTTTTCTAATGTGGTGCTGAACGATATATATTTATACAGAAACTCATCTGTCTAGTTTGCTGTTAAGCTCTAAGTTCATGTAGTTGCTCACAACAAACAGTATGTGGACATGCTAACATTTTGTAATGGAGACCAGGCTTTCTGTAAATGAAATACTTTTTACCTTTGGGAGATGTTGTAAAACTTAACCATTTGGCAATTATAAAATGCTTTATATTCTTCAGATGAAATGTGTTATGTAAGTGTATATTAGCATTATTGATGAGCCTAAGCTGCAAGTTTGAATGCAAATGAAAACTTTTCAAGATAAGAAATACCTATTATTCATCATGAAGGATGATGGAAAAATTAAATACCTTTCATAGAAGGTGGCATAAGTATGAAGCTTAGATGTGAGCTGAATCAAGCACAATGGTTGAGTCAACTCAAGTCTATTGTTACCATGACACAGATGTGGACCGAAAAAAGCAGGAAGAGAGAATACACAATGAAATGGGACAGAGCAGCAAGGAAACTCATGTCACAGTGTTCTCATGCCTCTGTTGCATCCTTATTTACTGGTGGTATTAGAGATGAGCAAGTATGTATAAGGGAGAGATTATAAAATGGCAGCCTGCAGCAACGGAGTCACACCTTATAAGTGAAAGTGTTGACCAGGGAAGGCGTATAAATAGCTTGGAGACTTTTTTAAAGCTCAGAAAATCTCCTTCTCTTACTGAATGGCTGGTGTCGTTAGACCACCAAATACAAAGCCCTGTGCTTGCAGGTGATTTTTTTCAATACCTGCACACAGTCAGTGTATTGACTGTCTAATTTTTCCTGGATTTTGAGGAGTGTGGATGTTCCTTCTTGAGTCTGAAAGCCATCTGAAGGCATTTTGGCTGCTTGCAAGACTATTGACAGCTCTACCTTAAAAATCTTTCAGTCTTGCCAGCAAGTGTGTATTAGCTACACTTTAATATGTTGATTTCTTTTGTTCTGCATCATTTTCCTTATTACATATCTTTAATAAAGCCAGTAAGGGACAGGCTTGTTTTTAAAGAGACAACTGATATTTAATTATATGGACAATTAAAAAAAAATCCATTTGTCTAGTTCATGTCTTTTTGCATTTGTCACTTTTAACTTTTTTGTTAATTAAATTTCTCTTGCTTTTTTAGTCATTTTTAAAGAATAATTTGGTTGGATTCTTCTGTTGAATAGTCTAAAATACATACTAAACAGTCTAAAATACATACTGCATTTTAGAGCCCTATGCACTGCAAAAGTTGTTGCTTTCCATGATTCTTTTCATAGCTTTGAGAGGTGATTTTGGAAAGATTTGTATGAGGATGGGAAGAGAAGATCAGTGTAAAAAGAGCATGGCTTTCCACCAGAGAGAGCAGATTACTCATTTCCTTAGCTGTTGCAGTTAATCTGCTGTTTCTGCTGAAGGAGTGAATGAACTGGTTAACAGTAAAGTAGATGTAGAAAAGGCAAATCCATGAAGATTGTAAACTGCATGTATATTATTTGGGTAGGATTAATCTGAATGAGTATTCCAACAGAGGTGCATGCATGCCCAAGAGTCCCCCCAGGTAGCCCATGTAATCAGTGATGCTGTTCATATGATCAGAAGTCGATGTCTGTTTTTAGGTGAGTTAAGACTGCATTTGTGGCACCTTCATATTGCCTAGATTGCAGTATAAGGGAGACTAGCTTCGATTCAGGCTCCAAAAGTTAAATAAAAAGATCTCTGCACACATTTCTCTAACAAGCACCTATGATTGGTTTCTCTCAATCAGCAGATTGGTAGTTATCTAAGCTGCATCATGGGAAACTGCTGCTCCCCTCCTCCATTTTCCCAGCACCTTCTTCTCCAGCCCATGAAATCTGAATGTAAGGCAAACCATGGAATGAAGTTCCAGCTTTTCTGATTTATGGTTTGGTGCTGTGAAGTGCTCTGGATTCTGCTTTCAGCCAAATGCAGCATATGCACAACTTCAGTTGTGTGAGAAGTAAAGCTTCAGTCAGTCAGTCTAATGCTGGCTAACCTGGTGTGTGTAGCTTCAAACCAGACCTCAGCCTTTCTGTGTTTGGGGACAGATGCAGTCCAGGTGTCTACTCTGAATCTGATCCTAGTGTAGTGCGAGTATGATGACTCAGCTGCTAAGTGCTCCTAACATGGTAATCTCATTTCTTGCCATAAATTGGGAGCACTGAAGTCTATATTTAAATGGAACAATACTTCCACTAGAAACAATGCAATTCGCAAAGATTTGACATTGTAAAATCTGACAGAACCTCTCATTTATTGAAGAGGGGGGGGAAGCTGGATGTGGAAGAGGGTACAGTTCAAATGCCTTAGCTTGATTTTAGAAGGAAATATCTAAAGAAGATATAATGAAATGTATAGTATTCTCTTCTATCTTTCACGTTTGGGTCTCACATTGCAATATAGCTATACTGTATGTCTTTATGGGAATTTGTCTTTTGACATTTAGGCCTGTACTTTGACAGCATTAGGAGTATTAAAAGCAAAACTAAGATGAACCAGGGCTTCAGGAAAGCCAGTTTAGACATAAAGAATTATCTTCTTTAGTCTTATGAAAATTCGCATCAACTAAGAAAAATTTAAAATGGGGCTGCATCAATGCTGCTGCTGAGTTAGACTCTGTTTTGAGAATCCAAAATAGAGAAAACTTAGTTTGGTGGTACTGAACATGAAAGAACAGAATAATTCTTAACAGAGAAATTTTCTCCTGCAAGGGAAAAAACAAACGCAAATACAAAAAAAAAAAATTACAAAAAGTTATGAATGGAAGCATTATGCAGACATTTCTTAATCACTATGTTTATGCAGGACTGCTTGAAGTGTATGAATCATACGCAAATGAGCTAGCATCCAGGCTGTTTTCTTGTTAGAACCATCCTCCTAAAAGCGGCGTGTCTCTCAGCATGGAAATATTATCTTTTTTTTTCTTTTTTCTTCCCCCAAATACTTCTCCCCTCATCTAGCAGCTGTTTTGAGCAAATGGCTCTCAGTCTATTCAGATGGGTGTTTATACGCTGCCAATACATGAGGCAGATTTTGCCCTGTTTCTCATCACTAGAGTTGAGTGAATGGACAAGATAGAGCTGTGGTTCTCCATCCCTGGGAGACAAACTTGGCAATAATTAGCACTTTTCCTGAGCAACCCTAATTTCTGACATTAGCATCAAACATTTAGCTGATCCTTAGCCAAAAGGAAAAGAGCAGGGCTCGCAGCATATATTCCTATCTTATCTCAGCATTCCCCTGTACAATGAGAGGCTGTGGCCAAGTATTTGAGCAGGAACTTCTCTTCCCATGAGGCCTCTGTATTTTTGGATTTTTCTGAAATACTGGAGTGGTACAAGATTTACCCTTTGATCACCCAGCTTTCAATAGTAACCCATTTTCTGCTTCCCAATGCTTAACATGAAATCTGTTGGCCTTAACAGAGAAAAGCAATCTCTTTTGAAGACTGTAAATAATGCTGAAGTAGCCTCCACTATAAGAAAGTAAAAAGTCGTGCTATCACTTTGAGTTAAAATTTGCGCATGTAACTCAGTAATTTTATTTTACTGAAAACCAGAAGGAAGGAGAAAGAATAAATGTTCACATTTAAAATCTTATAGACTCAGATATTTTTTCCTAAGTTTTTGCAACTTGTATGAATGTTCATACATAAATCTCTTATGTAAAATAAAATAAAGAAGGTAATAGGAATAGGTAATAGGAAAGAAGCTAACAATAAGAAGGTAGCAACGTGAGGTTTACTGCTTTTGTTTCTGAAACATTCACATGACAGAATTAGTAAGTCTTTTCCCTTTAAACAACAATGGCTTTTCTTTAAGATCTGATTGTTGGTATTGGAAATATAAACTGAATAACAAATATTTAATATATAAACTGAATTGATCATTTAAAGTATCTGGATTTAAAATTTATTTTTCCATTATTTTGTAATTTATAGTGACATATCCTATTGCAAAAAGAAAGAAGAAAGACTAGGATGAAAGAGGTCTACTCATTCTTATACTCATCTAAGTCCTGTTGTAATTTAACAATAGTCTGGAAATGGTATTATGTACTAAAGAAATTATTGTCATAAATTCTTTCTCTTCTGTTACAGAACTGGAGTTAATCTCTTATACTTTACCCACCCTTATGTTACTGTTTCCTCCAAATGACATTTCAAAAATGACATTTATCTAAAGGAGTGTAAAACAAAACAAAAGTTTGGAATAATGGGAAGGTGTTACAGAGATCACAATGCCACATAGCAGTGAACACCAAATTTTGAATCTGCAGATAATCCCAACGTGTATGTATTCTAATGGATTAACCCCTGTGGGGGTAGTCTCAATCTCTACTCTTATTGTCCAAGCAGAACTTTGTTCTTTCAAGATGAAGAACTCTATCAGAGTCTTGCAAGCGTGAGGGAAGGAAAAAAAAAATTACACAAGTTTCTCACTGTTACTGTTTTTGTACATAAATATATGAATATTTATTGTGTTTCTACCTATATATATAATTTCTAGTTGTGTCTATGCTGCCATGATCTGTTCGTGCATGTCAGCCTTCTACATTTAAGATTTTTTTTAAAATTGTTTATAGAACGGTGTCCCACTCAGGTTGATATTGGTAGATCTTAAACATATTGAGAGTTTGGGTAAAGGGAAAAAGATGTAATCAAAGTTTGTCACAAAAACAATTGCACCTTTTTGAATTCCTGGCCTTTTTCATACGAGGACTCTGGGTCAATGTCATTACTGAAGAATTTTCAGTCAAGGTTTAGTCTTTATTTGACATCAGAAAATTCAACCATCGATAGGAACTTAGGCTTATTTGATCCTTTCTTGCTTTTACATACTGCCTATTTTCATTCTTTTAAATAAGGTGGTGTTGACCTGAGAAGAATAAAGAATATTCTCCTGTATCTCTACATTCCTTTTTACTCTTACTGCTCTCACTGCTAAAATTCACATTTAAGGTCCAATTACCTTAAACTACTGCAGGCATGTCTTTGTCCTTCACTGTCCCAACTCTCTTTGGTCTATCCAAATAGCTAATGTATTCTTTAAGGTACATTCATGTTTAATTGAGAGGAACAGATCTTTGTTGCTGTTGTTCTGTATTTTCCCTTCAGCCTCCATCTTACTTTTCATTTTTTTCTTATTGTTATTTTGCAAGCAGTATAAATGTTAAAAGCAGTATTGAAGATCATCTGGCTATGACCCATTTTAAGCTAAGGCAAAACTGTATGTGTGAGCAGTTGATGTCAGGCAGCTACCCAAACACGATTAAAGGATGCTGTGAGAGGGGGTGGTATGAGATAGTAAGCAGAGAAGAGCTTAGGTATGTTGCCAGAATCTAAAAAGATAGTGCTGCATGAATAAAGACTGGTGTGTACGTCTAACCATCTAACATTCTTCTTTCTTGATAGACCCTTGACAGACTTGAATCATGAGCCCAAATGTTCTTTACTCTTCTTAGTTTTGTTAAAATGTCAGTGCAGTAAGCAAGCATGTAGCATATGACTTTGTTGCCTCTTTGCTCCACTAATTCCTTTATCCTGACCTCCTCCCCTCTAGTTTTCAAATTCCATGTCAAGCACAGAAAATGGAAAAGGTGGAAAAGAGTGAAATTTAATGAAGCGTACTCGTTGTTTGTTTAGCCAAGGAAATGTGGCCAGCAGCTTTATTTGAAGGCCACTCAATTATAAATGCAGAAGGTATTCACTATCGCAGGGCAAGTGCTAATGAACTCATTTGGTATTCATGAGAATGTCAATATCTATCTATCGGTACAAGTTTCATTGAAATTCAGATGCACACCTAGGAACATTCAAGAATTATATTAAATACTGCAAGCAGCCAACTCTTCCTAAGTTAATTAGTAATAGACTTTTTGAAGACAGATTCTCATCTGTTGTAAATCATTACCAGTCAATGGAATTATACAGAAGATCTGGCCAATTGCTTGTATTAAGGTCTCGGCATGTGTTGTTAAAATGAGCCTCCATTACATATAGGATTAATTACTACTTGAAGGGAAAAAGGACATGAGGTAGAAGGGGGGTTGGTATGGCTGTGGCTGCTGGAGGCTGAAGTTCCTTAGCAAAGTGTTGCACAGCTTGAGTTGCTACTCTGCTACTCTTTTTTTTTCTTTTTTAACACTCACTTTGTACATAGTTTTGAGTAATAGCATGCTGCTTTGAGGCCTATAGTCATTGATACAGCTTCAGATGGGGTGGCACCCTGGTAACATGCAAAAGACACAATGTGACCCTTTGGTGTCCTAACAGAAATTTTTAAAAACTTGAAATAGTGGGCTTTTTCATAGCTTATGGGAACTGAATTGAAGAAACAGCATGCAATATTTTTTTATTTGCTTGACAGATTGATTGTGCATATTTTCCATTAATAATACCCCTGTTACCCACCTTCTGGTTCCTAATTTCAGGATAGTTTTGGCTTAAAAGGCAGTTCTAATTGTCTTAAACTATCTTTAAAAACAAATGCATCCACCATGTGCTAGTTCACAGTAATAGCTTAATGAAAGATCAAAAAGCTATGATGTTTACTCTAAATGTTGTGCTTGTGCCTGAGCTAACTGCTGTCAATTATGTAGCTAAGCCATGCATTTTTATCTTTCTTCACGTCCTTATGTTCACTGACTTGGTGAGGGTAGATGTGCATTCTTCTGATGTGGCAAGTGCATGATCTTTTAGATTGTGTCCCTCAAACACAGATGTATGCTAGGCGAAATCCTAACAGTTCTCCTAAAATCTGGAAGCTGATAGAGTAGGAAAAAATCTGCATATTGTCTGTCACAGATTTGAATGAACACTGATCTGTTTTTGAGGTAAACTCTTTCTGTCTTTCTCCGAGGTCATGTAGCTCATGACCTCACGTAGGCTTTTTTTGTTGTTTTGTTCTGCAAGCAAGCTGGTTTACCTTGTGATACAATCTAGATTGTAATGTAGTTTATTTCTGTGTAGTGCTGTACTCAGCCTTACTTAAATATTATCTGACTTCACATTTATCAACAAATATGTTCGGAAACAATTTATATGAAATTATGTAATCACAGAATAATTCAGGTTGGGAGGGTCCTCAAGAGGTCTCTAATCTAAATTCTTACTCAAAGTAAGGTCTACCAGATCAGACCTGATGTCAAAAAATGCTGCTAAAAACCCTTTTGGCCTTAGTTTTAAAGACGTCTACTGATAGAGCAAGTTTGCTTTTTTTTTTTAAGCCAAGATTTTTCAAGGCCATTTAAGGAATTTTGATGCCTCAGTGGGCGACTGTGGATCCTACATTTTTTTTTTCCTTACAGCACAGTATCCAATTATTGAGTCCCAAGATTTCTACAGTAACTGAACTAAAGGTAAATTAGGCCTTAGAGTGAAAATTATTACAGCTCTCTATAAATATAAATCATTATAATGTTCCTTTTAAAAATTGGATATATGAACAATTACGACTTTTTCTGTTTAAGAATTTTTGTATTTACAGTAATGCTATTCTTGTCCTAGTTGTGTCCTAGTTGTTTTGGTCATGTCCTAGTTGTTTCTTTCTTTCTTTTGACTGTCTTGTTTGACTATGAAGGCAGTATTATAACTCTTGAGGACTTTATAAAATATTTCTGATACCATAACAGCAATGTCTCTCAAGTGTCTTTTCTGGTCTGGGTATGTTAGAAGAAAATATATTGAAGTAAGTTATCACTCTCTTTTTGCCATTCCACTATTTAACATGTAACATAAAGGGTAGGTATAATAGTGTCGCCCACAGATGATCTCATTATGGTCTCTGCAACATCTTCCAAGGGTGATCTGTGTAATCATATTAGGGTGCAATATAAAATGTTATTAACTGTGGATTGGATTTCTATAAACTTGATACAGTAGGAACAAATGCAGTCTAGCTTAATAAACCAATAAATATTTTTGAATGACCCCTTCTTGTGTTTTACAATGTAGTATGACACTAAAAGAAATTAAAAGGGCTAAGGAAGAAGACAGTAGGGTAAAATGGGAGCTGCAGATGTTGCTCAGATTAAAAAAAAAAAAGTTTCTAGAAAACTGTTTTCTATGTGGCACTGAACAAAAGTGGATTGTTTGGACCATGAAGTAATTTTAGTGTATGTGCTTATAGATTTTCATATTATTCAAACCATATGAGGAATACATTCTAGCTGTAGATATCAAATGTGGAGCAATGGACATCTCTATGATGCTGATGAGGGGATATCAGCTGTGTGAACAGACATTTAAATTTCTTTTTAGTTGTGTGTATGCTTTGCTGTACATCTCTGCTTTGGGATGCATATGTTCTATCTTGACTGTAAGAAAAAGTGTCACTGGAGTTCTGGCTTCAGATGACTGCATACTGCTTGTACTTTAACTCTATTGAATTCTTCACGCCTGATCTTTCATATGAAAGATGCCTTTCATGGAAACAGAAAGAAGTTTCTGAAAGTGAACATATACCATAGTGTTATAGATCTCACTGCAAATACTGCAGGTACGAAGATGTTATCTTCTGGAGTGATGTTTCATTACTGGGGAATATAGATTCCCCAGTGATGTGACATTTTCTTGTGCCACTGAGAAGACTGTTCTAAAACAAACAACTTGAAATAACAAGAGAGATTATTTTTTATGAACATTGAACTTTTATTAATTTAATATATCATCCATTACATAAGGGTAGTAACACTAACTCTTAATCAGCCTTTTTCTAGGAGAATTACTGAGGAAATTGAATTTATTGTTTGCAGGACACGTGAAGGCTGCATAAAAACTTACAAAGGACTTTTATCTATAGTGAGTGAGTTCTGTGCCTTTTTTGTTGTTGTTGAATTTATTCTTGTGTGTTAAGCAATTTAGCTAATTTTCCTGAGGTTTCCCTCAATGGTTAAAATGACACCAGTTTACAGTCACTCTGCAGAGCTAGTAGCTTCCTGTTCTACAAATGTTTTTACTCTTTCAAGAATATACATCTCCTAGGGCAGGAGGCGGATGAGGTCTTCTGATCTCATCTGAGTAAGATAATTTGATCTGAATTTGGGGAGTGAGAGGAGAGCTGGAGGCCTCAAGGGAAGGACAGATAAAGCAGGCAATGGTTTAAGTGGATGTACAAGTCAAACTGTAAACATCTTCACAGTGTTGATGTCGGGGGATATTGTCACAGTTTAACAACCTGAGCTGACTTCACGTTCTGGTTCTGTCTGATTTTTCTAGGAAGTTTTCCTATGTTTCCCACGTAGAAATCAGTCCCCTCCCCCCCCCCCCATCTTAGAGGCGTTTCACTTTATTTGCTGTTAATTCACCCAATGTTAATGTTATTTAATAACAACAACAACAACAAAACCTGCCACCAAGACTTTTTTTTGATTAATAATCATATTAGCTCTAATAGTCCCATCTAACATTAAGTTCAGTGGGCACTTAGACTTTGAACACTGATATTGTGCACACATACATTGCATTAAATATATACTTAACAGAGCTATCAAAGTTTTTAAAAGACACAGTCTGCACCTGTGGGTTTTAGAGACGGGACTGCAAACCAGCCTAGTTTCATGATTGCAAATGCTTCCAATAAAGCTGCTTCCACCCCCTGCCCCAAACCCTTTCAATTTAACTCATATTAATTTAGTTTTAATAAAAATAATTGCTATGTCTTATTGACTGTGGTTGAAACAGCATGGATACACTTTTCCTATTTTTTTTTCCTCTGGGTTCTGGTTCTCTAATGTCTATGACAATTTTAGCCGTGCACATATACTCTCTACATAATCCATTGTAGACTTCAAAGCTGCTGAAAACAAACCCACTGTTGACATATGGCCTAGTTTAATTACATTTTCAGTCCCTTGCCCTTCTCTAGTTTACTAGTCTGCTGTAAATCTTAGGAAAATCACTATATAATATTTTACCGGCTGTTATTCCATCAAGTACACTATAACTTTCCAGATATTTTTTTCTTTGCATCAGTTTATAGTGTTAACCTGTGCCAATATAGCTCTCACTTTTCTTTCCTTTGCTTCCTTAATGAGTTGTAAAATCATGCTTTTATAGGGAAGTAGAGAAGAAGGGAATTTAGCTTTCCTGAAATCATGCATAGCATTGATACAATATCACGGTGTGTATTTACTTGACAGTCTATGTTGTACATGTATCAAAGAATGGAAATTTATCCTATTATCTGTTCTGATTAGGTCTATACACATAGATAGTGTATGGATTTATGCAGAAAGTTATTTATCAATTGCTCCAGGCTGTAGGTCTGACTGCCTAATGTATATTTTAGGGATCAGCAGTTTACTTGAAAAATAGTCTGTACCTATATAAATTGAATCTTTTCAAAATCTTTCAAATTTTTAAGGTATTTGAGAAGTGTAGATTATCTGTGAATTCTTTGAAATGACAACAGAAAGAATAACAGACTAAAAGAAAAATTCCTAACTATCATGTCTGTCCTGAAAATATGTGAAAATAACTTTTGATACTGAGAAATTATCTTTTGTTATGACTTGGGGATGAGGGAAATGAAGAGAATTTGCCATCCAGGAATAGTTTTTCAACTCCACTTACTATTGTCTATGAACCAATGTTGCACGTGACCTCAAACTGTCTTTGCAAGAGAGAAGCACTTTCGATCACAGTCCAGGGCATTCAAAACTTTGATTTTTATCTGCTAATAAGATAACAGGTTATGCATATGTACAGTGCCAGGGCAAAGCCTGCAGGAAACCAGAAGACATACAGCTGGCTACACTGAAGATATAGCTAAGACCTTAATGGAAAAAAAAAATAGTTTGTCAGGGTTGTATAATCACTGCCAGGATCACTTGATTAAACCATATAATTATCAGGAGAAATCTCAAGTGGCTTTCATTTGCCAACAAAATGTGACTAGTCATATATTTGCAATTATTTTGTCAGAGGAGAGTGTTTTATCATCTCCTTTACTGTTGGTGGTTAGGGAAAACTGTTTAGCCTGACATTTTGCTGCATGTATAGACAGGTAACTTCAACTCTACAGTTGAATCATTGTGAAGAACAAAATAGGCAAAATATGAAGAAGAATTTCATTACATAGGACAAGACATATTTTTCCTGTATTTTTATTACAGGAGTTATTATTTATTAATAATA
Source organism: Anser brachyrhynchus (assembly GCF_964034855.1). Lineage (NCBI taxonomy): Eukaryota > Metazoa > Chordata > Aves > Anseriformes > Anatidae > Anser > Anser brachyrhynchus. Next base: position 12,730,665 of record NC_137700.1, read on the forward strand.
TTATTATCATTTCATAACACTTTCACAGATCTAATAGTGCCCTCACCAGAGATTTTAATGTGTATATTACAGAAGTTATTTTAAATAAGTCCGAAAAGTGATCAGTAGTTCAAACTGATTTAAACTTCATAATGATTTCTAACTTCGGAAAATTCTTTTTAGTATAGAGGATATGAAGGTGGGATTAAGTTTAAATTAAAGTGCTATTAAAAAGCCCATGATTATAAGCCAGAGGTATTGCATAAGGAAAGGAACATAGCCACATGGTAAGATCAGGCAGATCTACAAATATACAGCCTCAGATATTTTTTTCTTTTATTTTTAGCGTTAAATCTAAGATCAGTTCTTGAATTTCATTGTTTGAACAGGAGATTAGATTTCACACATTTATTATTTGTCCTGAAAAGTTTAAGAAAGCTCTTTTATACTATATGAAGTGAGGTACCAGTGGACAACAGAGACCTTCAGAATCTAGAAATGCATGAGTGCTCTTGAATAGCTAGACATTTCCATTGTACGTTCAGTTAAATTCCTGCTTTGTTGGTATTTATGGACTTTGTTTCTTTTTTTTTTTCTTCTTCTTTCTCTTTTTTTCTAAAAGCAGCTTAGGTCTAATACTAGAAACACTCATGCTATTGTTTGTTTGGTAGAGATGAGTGCTTACCAGAATGTTCCATAGCATGCACATCCAGCTGAAATATTAAATGTATCTGTTCCTTTTGAATTTACATCCATTTGGGGGTTCTTCCTGGAAAACACATACTTAGTGACTTCATTGTAACGAGCTTTTTGGATTTTTCTAACAATAAAGGAAAATGCCAAATATTACTGAAAAGGAAACGTATTTTTAGGAACTTTATCTTGCCCAAATGAAAATCAAAGCATACCAAGTAACCATAGAGTTTAGTGAGCTATGCTCACATTTCAAATAGCAATTAACTGCTCAGGAATGAGAAGCATAAAATTATTCAGCTGCATGATTCATGGTTGATTAATGAGTGATTTTTATTATTATTTTTTAAGTTGGTCTATGTCAGAATAAATGCTGATCACTAACAGATAAAAATCCAGGGATGGTATCTGTCATTTACCATGTTGTGTATAGGTGTTAATGATAGTATAGAGCAGTACAATATGTAAAATTATCTCAGTTATTCATTAAAAGAAGTGCAAATCAGATGTAGATCATTAACCTATAATGTAATTAGGCATCTGAAATTGTGATTATTATTCTGACTTGGAACGGTAAAAAATTTTTGTTATTGCACCAACCCTCAGCTGTACTATGCACTTCCTACACATTTTCGTCTTGGGTACAAATGTGTGACCTCCACTGATGCTGAAAAGAGGTGCCCTGCCTGCCCTTCACCACCTTTCCCCGGACTTTCATTGAACTCCTTACATAAGCCATCCTGGGATATGTGAGGCTGCAGTATGAGTAGGGTGAGCCTCCTGATCAAACCGAACCCTAACTATCACCACCATCCAACTGAACAACCCTACCCCAAACACCTCCTCACCACCCCAGCCTCCCCCCAGAAAACTACCCCAAACCAAATAAAATTTCCCTAGCTTGAGCTCTTCCTAAAATTGTGGCCATAATTAAGCCTGGCTGAAAAAAATGGTATACTCTTAGCTCTTAAGATGCTAGGTATGAAAGCATTATTCTCCTATTGATTTAAATAAATCCAGTCTGTTACTTCTTTTCACGTTATTTTCAGACCAACTTTTTCATAAATCCCTAGTTCCTAGGAGTTCCTTTAGATAAGTTATCTGATGACAGGTCCCCCTCAAACAGTAACTACTTGGCCTTACAAGTTTCCTGGCCTCTGCTTCTGCAGGGGTCTTGTTATTTTGGTGGTCACATACCTACTGTATTCAAAAAGTGCAGCGTAGCAACAGGAGGCCCAGCTAATCTACGACTTAGAGTTTCCTCTACACCAAATTATAATAATGATGAGGGTCAGGGACCTCTATTTCAGGTCAGGCTCTAAAATTGTGTCTGTAACTCCACGTACTTCAAAAATTAGCAGGCTCTTTCCCTATGGTAAGTAATCCCACCGATTAAATTTCATAACAACTTAAAATTTGAAACAAGGAAGTGACACTATTTTCATGTATTTTTTATTTTATTTTTTGACATAACTATTATTCAAGCCAGCTACTTTTATTTGTGTATATATTCATAACAAATTTTTATCAAATAAAAGTAACTGGTATGAGTAATTAAATTTATAATTCAAATTCTTAAAATATATTAACTTATATTAAATAAAAGTAACATATAGAAGTGTATGAACTTATACTTTTATACATATATAGATATATTTATACATATAATTATGTATAAAAGTATAACTTCATACACTTCATATACTTTTATTATAAATTAATATATATTAACAAAAGTATATGAACGTATATAATTATATTTATAAATTTATATAAATAATAAGCATATATTTGAACTTATACTTTTATTTTTAAGTATGTAAATATATTGAATACATACATTAATATAAATAACAAAATGTAAAGCAAGGCTTTCTGATAGATTTCTGGTATACGACTATAGGGAAGAATAACACTTGATATGATGGCTCTTCACCTCCACTAGCATCCCTGTATGATCAAAAAGATTGTAATTTCACTTTGATTTCAGTCAATGTAAGTTAGGCTTGGAATTGCCTGTAACAGTCTTCCTTTCTCTGATAAAAATAAATACCCAAGAGTGAAACACAGAGCAGTTTTCTTCTGTTAAGAAGGTCAGCAGAAAACTGTCAAGGGTCTGCGTCTGGTGTCTTGAAACTTAGGCTGTCCTGGGAGATTACCTGCATTCAAAGTCAGAAATAATTTTAAGGTATATATGCTGTTTCAAACTGCAGAAGTTCATTTCTGTGATCAGAGTGATTATTCTTTGTCAGAAGAGTGCTGGTTGCTGCAGCAGAACAAAACCTTTCTAAACTAGATCTGTTGAGAATGTCTGAGGTTCTTGTCTCAAAACTGTTTGCAGTTTCTCCTCTGTACTGGAAGCGGCAAATATCAGATGACCGGTGAAAGTAGATCCACATTGGCTGTTTTTAGCAGCAGCTTTTCAAATGAAAACAAGCACTGAGCAGTTCTGGAGTAGGGGCTGAGAGTGGGTTGATTCAAATCCCCCCTCAACCATGTGCAAAAGCTTTTGGTTCTTCTCATTGGGACTGTGTGTTTTCCCACCTGATTGGCTAAGATGTAGACACCTTAATACTAGATATTGCTTTGCCCATAAGTAGAACAATATAGGTAAAATAACTAATATTAGTCACTGTAAAGCTGTTCTCAGAATGATTTGCAGTCATCTACCCTGACATCCACAGGGAAGTCAGGTGGGCAGCTGCTGCCATAAGAGGATATTAATTGTAGTGTTCTTTTAAAAGTGAACTGGAAAGGATTTGTTAGATTAGTTACATTTAGCTCATGAGATGAAAACACCTTTTGTTAAAGATCCATTCAAATATGTGTTCTGAAAATAAAAGTGATACTTAAAATAATTTAAGAGTGTGACCTTGAAAGTCACACAATTCAGGTAGAAGTCCAGGTGGTAATAAGCTAGTTTATGTATATTCAGTAAAAGGATCAGGAAAGCAAGCTATGTACAGTGGTCCATATGGTTGTCATTCCCTGTATGTCTTTGATTTAAAGATCACTGTAATCCTACTGATTTCAAGAATACTAACTTGTATCAGTACTAAACCATAATGAAGAAAACCAGATTGAAAGGATCTGTGGCTTCATCCTTAAACTAAGTAAGTGGTTTGGGAAATATGATTATTTTTTTTAGACTTTATATAAATATAAATTATATAGGTGTATATAAAAATAGTGTGCTTATATAATACATAGTATATATTTACCTAAATATGTATTTCATTTCTGCTTTAGTAAGTTTTCAGCATTGAAATTCAATGTGCTTGTAAAGTACAGCATCACTTTTTAAATGTTATGAGTATATATTAAAACTAGCCTTAGGGCTACCCATAGGCATATATGATATCTGCTAACCATTTAGACGCACTGTTGTATAGGACAGACATTGTTAAAAGTAATTGAGAAGTGATAGGTCTGGGATTTTTATCTGGCTATAACAAAGAAGAAAATCTAAAGGAGTGTAACTATGTATGGTGGGCCAAAGACTTGAGGATATTCTCAATTTAGAGAGTGTATGTAAATAAGAAAGAACCTAGGTAATGAATAAAAAGCCTAAGGAAATAACTGATGTTTGATAGAATTTATGTGCTTAGCTCTCAGTTCTGCTGAAAATTCAAGATGGAGAATTTCAATTTTCAATGAATTCTTATCTTTAACATGTTAGCCTAGAGTAATGGCCATGTGAACAGTAACAAAAGTGTGAAAGCACTTATAATATAAATTTAAAATCAAAATGTTTCCAACCCATGCTAGCATGATTGTATGGAGAACACCAAAGAGTGAAGAAAGAAAATTGAGCCTAACATGAGAATGTTATTTGGAAAGATCTTTTTGTAAATACTGAGTTTTAGGATTTTTAATTCCTACTTCTGTTTTTCTTCTATAACCTTCATTCTTCCTTTCTACTACTTGCCTTTTATCAATTTACTCTTCTTCCCTCTGGCTCTTCTTTGCACTGCTTTGTTCTCTCTCTTCTTGTATCTGCGCTTTTTTTTCTTTCCTTATTTTTTTTATCCTTGCCTGTATCTTTCTTGCATCTGCTCTTCAGTCTCCACTTTTTTCCCCCCCCGTTTATGTTCAGAAGCTATTCTCTAATCACAACTTACTACTTAGTCCTACCTAAACCATATTACCTGTATTCCTTCCCAAATATAGGGTAAGGAAGGTAAGGAAAGTTTAAAAACAATCAAAACTACACAAAAATAAAGGTGGCTATTAAATTATAGTTTGGAAGGAGAGAAAAATACGTAGCTTGCTTTTTGCGTATTTAAATATAGTTCCTCCAGAGCATTTGGGTAACTGCATATTCATGAGAATTGTGGTGGTCAGTGAACTAGGAAATTTATGCTAGGAATAAATGTACAGTGGTGCAAAAACTTGTGTTGGGAATACTTTTCTCATTGCGTGCTGGTCAGAATTCTGTAGTTAAAGCGAGCAGGAGCCAGGCCCAGCACCACATGGTTTCAGCTCCAAGGCTGTCCGTACTGAGCTGGTGTACTTCCAGGTCTCAAGATAGTACAGATATGAGCCAGGTAACTCCAGGCACAGAGTCTCATTTTCTGTAGGAACACCCAAGGCACTGTCAGAAAGCTCTCACAGCCTGTATGTTTGCTGAAGGAAGAGCAGCTAACCCATATAAGATTAGAGTGGTGCAGACTGACAAAACTGGTCCTGACTCAACCCTGTGTGTCACGGGAAAAACAAAATACCCACAAACCCTCAAAACAACCCCCTTTAATGCAATAGAAGGAGCTTACAGAAGATGGGCATTTACTATTCTGTGACTGTATAATTTTCAATCTGGTGCTAGGATTCTGAAAGTCAGACTTGCTCTATTGTCAGACCATAGCCTTGGATAAATCACCAGCCAGTTGAAGTAGTGAAATGCTGGAAATGAGTCACTCATCACAGAAGTGTTAAATCTACAACAGTTAAAGGACAATGAGATTCCACTATGTCCATGGGCTACTTTTCTTGGCTGCCTCTGCTCCCTCTTGCTTTGACATTCTGCCAACTTTCCTGTTTTCCTCCAATTTCCTAAATATAATTTGAATAACAAACAAAACAGCATCAACAAGAAAAAACAAATTGTTTCTCTGAAAAATAAATTACATATACTTAATTAGGAACTGAAATCCTGACTAAATGGCAGCTTCATTTCCCACAGGAATCTTTGAACATTGCTTCTAAGATAGCAGAAGAACCGGGACACTGAGATAAGATTTCTGTCTCTGTAACAGCGTAGTCTCAAAAATCTGATCACTTTCCTTGTAGTTGGTCACTGCAGGGGGGGAAAAAAAAAAGGTTTGCAAGGTCTGCAAGGAATGAGCTTGTTCTGTCATTAACATGGTACTGAAAAGCCTAGCTCAGACTCAGTTTTCATTATATTTGTCTGTTGCCTACATTTTTGTGAACATATACATATCTAGATATGTCATCTAAGTTAAAATACCTATGCAAACAGTATATTTCTATACTTCCTAGAACCTGTGATGGTCTCTGGTGAATGCTGTAGGGTGGTGTTTATAAGTATTCACTAGTCTGTCGTCCAACTTATTGCCGATGTTGTACAATACTTTTACATCTGACATAACTTTGGTAGCTTTTATAAACCTAAGTACATATAAACCTAAGTACATACATCTCCTTTACCTCTGCCAGCCTGTGTAACGTATTTCATTACCATGCTTGACATGCTAGACCCTGCCATGTGTCAAATTCATTACCACTCTGCCCAAATACCTGTATTTGTCCAGTTAGCTTCACAGAAGTGTAGATGGCCAGATTTTATTTTTTCAAATCATACTTTTCATACTTTCTGATAACTTGATTATGATTTTTTTCTTATTTTTTTTTCCCTATGCAAATTAATGGAGGAATATAAATATTTAAGATGAACTTGTACACGTTTGTTTGGGGTGGAGGGAAACAATCTGTTACAAGTCTTGAAAAAAAAAATTCCCCCTCTGTCTTCTGAGCATTGGTCTACTATTTTTTTCCATTTCAGTTCTCTGCAGACATTCTTGTAAACAAACTGCCTTTTTAAAATTTTTTTCCCCACCAAAACAAACCAACAAACAAACAAAAAACTTCATCTTGAGAGCTATTTCCAGAGATAGCTTGCAATATTTCATTTTAGTTCACTAGGTTAGAAGATGTTCAAGATTTTTAGTGCAGAATTAACAAGTCTGTGTGACTGGGATGTTCAGTCATAGAAGACAAGGAAGAATTTGAGTGTATAGCTTGTGTGGAATGTAAGGATGAAGTGAAAGCTTTTAAGTAAATGAGCAAATTCCAGTAATGAAAACTAATTGGTCAGAAAATATTTGTACATTTTATATCAGCAGATATCATTAAAATTACTTGTCAAACAAAAATTATACCACTGTATTACATGTATCCTCTAGTTTAGCTGTAAGAATTGATGAAAATAAATAAACTAATTGTGATCAATAAATGACCATTTTCTTAGTGCCTTTTTTTTTTTCAATTTAATTGAGGCCAATAGAGGTTTCTGTAATGTTGCAGTGGTCATGGAATGAAATGGGTGCTGTGAAACAGAACCAGAAGAGTTATGAACTGAACAGTGGGACAAGCCTCACAAAAGGAAGGAAAGCAGAGAAACAATGAACGATAACAATGAAAAAATAAAAATGTTCAAGATTATTCTGAGCTTTAGAACTAATGACTTAATTTTTTTCTCTAGTTAAGGTGTGGGCTGTGAACTGAGAGATGCATGTTAAGATAACAAATATGAAATAAAGAAAGATGTACACGTGCAGTGAAAACTTCATAGTTCAGAATGTCAGCACATGTGGACTAGCAGACCAGTCAGTCTTTTCCAGTTTACACAAGGGAAAGGTTTCTGTTATATGCTCAATAATGGCAAATATAAATATTTCAAAGCACAGACTAAATAAAAAAAAAAAATGTGGGGAAGCAGCACTTTTAGTTTCTAGAAATGCTTTATTTGCCCAGAAATGAAATACTTTGTTTTTATTACAGATCCTTTTATTAGGGAAATTGAAAATATTATTAATTAATTCTAATCAGTTCAAAACTTTTTCATAGTTTTTTTTCCTTTTACTGTTTTATGAAGGCCTGTCTGACATACTTAAGTAAAATGATATATGCTCTTAAATTTTTGTTTGATTATATGAATATACAGATCATGAAATGTGGCTTCAGACACAGCCAGGTTCTGCTATTATTGTCTGATTTTTGTTTCTTCAAGAAGGTCCTCTAGTGTAGTAATTTCTTAATTTCTTTTCCCACTACTTTTTTCTATGTACCATCTGGAGAGATCCTTTTGATTCCTGCTGTGCTCCTTCCTGTCCATGCTATGGCATGTCTGCTATAGTAGACTCTTTGCCTTAATTCTTCACACAGGTCACAGATAACTTCCTCTCCTATGAGTAAGATTAGAGATTTAAAAAATAAAATCAATTTGTCTTACAATCTTGGCATTATTTGGCATTTGCTGTGCTGCTAATCCACAGAAATCTAGTATTTTTTGTGAGCATTTGGTTTTTGAAAGTATTTATAAGTCTGTCTGTAACACTGGTGCATTTCCAACCCTTAAATCCATATGCTAAGATGGAAAATGACATTTGAGTTGAATATTTTGATTTCTTTTTTTTTTTTTAAGCTGTTGACACCCAATGTATTTTATTTCCTTCTTTCTGTATAGATTTATAGGTATGGTAAAGTCTTTGAATATATTCCTTCTATGACTTTTCACATTATATCTGAGTGAAGCTGTGGGCTCTGGCTAAGACCTGCCCGTTTCTTGCTTCAGAACCAAGAACAACATCTTTCTTGGTGCTAGACAAATCTTTTGAGCTTTCCTTCCACGATGGTGAACCCTTGAAAGAGCTGTAGTTTAGCAAAATCTAATTCTAGTGTACCAGCGTGTCTCTGCCAGGTTGTTAAAACTGTCATTGAAGGCAATGAGGAACAGAAGAAATGAGAGGACACATCCTTTTCTGACACTGCTGTGTGCACTAACCTTTGAAATTCTGTTTACTTCTTTATTACTGAGCTGAAGAACCTTAACGAAGTTAATCACTTTTCCTAAAATGCTATACTTCAAGATAGTGAAGTATGTCTCTGTATTTTTCTAGAGTCATAAAATCAGAGACTTTAATACAGCATTTCTTCACATAGTATGTACTACACTTATGTTAGCCTGGAAGTGCTGTCCCTTCCTGCACAGCTATAATGAGCTGAAATAGTTTACTTGATTCGGTTGGTTGGAAAAAAAAAAAGAAAGAAAGAAAACTATGATCCTTGAAAGTCTACTGCTGGCTTCCAGTTTGAAGAGAGAGAGCCTGAAATATTCAGCAAACTAGAAAGCCTGAAGGAAATAGCTGGGAACTAGTGAATTCTGTGTACAGAGAAATGGTTCAGGCTTTGCTAGAAACCAATATCAAGGTTCACAGGAAAGCCTTGTGTCACAGGTGAATCAGTTCCATCTATGGTTTCTGCAGGAGTGCTTTACTTGTGTTTGGAAATTCTGATCGTGTCAGAGCAATAGGATGAGCTGTGCTCACCAAAAACAAAAATAACAAATATATTTTTCTTTTACAAGACCCTTTCTCAGACCATAAGAAGGGGTTTGAATATGTTGGTGAGTATATTTATATGCCATTCAACCTGGAAGTGTAAATGACATTTAATACCACAGAAAATCAGATTTTACTCTATGTGGACAGCAAGTGATAAAACTTTCAACCTATTTTTAATGTTGTCTTCTGAACGCTGCTAAATTCTTTATTGACTTCTCAGTTGTTGTGTCCAAAATTCCATAGAAATAACAATTACACTGTTAATTCAAATCAGTGGAAAACAGAAAAGTTGACTTGTCACAGAACAACAATTGAGAGCATCATTCTAATATATTCAGATCTTTAATCCAAGAGAGTGGAAAAACCTAACATAAATGAAATTATTAATGCCATGCAATGTGAATTAAAATCATGTCCAGATCAAAATGTGCTTAATATGCTAGCTCCAAACTCCTTTCCATCCCTTTGGATTTAACAACCGTTTTCAAGTACAGTAACTCAGGATGTGCAATTTAGTTCCACTTGACGAAAAAGAAACACAAGCAGAAATTACTTTTGCAATACATTGTTCAATTACTGTTCAAGAACATTGAGATTCAGCATGAAAATTCTAGATATATGCATAGAACATTAATCAACCCAGTTGTTGTTATTGTATTCTTGTATACAAGCTCCTCAGTTTAAAAGAAAAGAAAACAAAAGAAAAAGGTTTCAACTAAAACATGGCAGGCATTAATGAATGTGAAAGGAACGTTACAGAAGAAATCTCATGGTAGTCTGAAGGTTTTATCACCCATTCAGATCTTCAAATAGATTGTAATGCTTAGACTGATCCTGTAAGTATCAATGTAGAAAATGAATAGAATGAATCAATAGAATGCAATGTAGAAAGTAGGTAGTTTTAGAAATTACTCACAAACTTTTAGTAAAATGCGGATAAAATCTGGCAAACTTCAGGTTTCTCTGAACAATAGTTATGGCTTCTTCTGAAAGCTTCTTAGGCATAATAGGCTATATTTCACACACATGCCTAATGCAAGTTCCAAGGGCCAGCATCAAACCTGTTCTTAAGAACAAGTCTCATCAAGGTCTTTTCTATTAATCTCTATGGTAAGAGAATTAACTTTAAGACACTGCCACCATGCTTATCTAATGATTGTAACTACTGCTTGGAAGCTGTGATGAAGTTTTATAATTTCTCTAAATGACTGCTATTGAAATAAGCAGCAAATCAGAATATATGAAACACTGAACAAAAATAATTGTACATTGCAACCTTAAGCTGAAAAATGCCTTCTGTTAAGCAGCTGCTTTTCCGGTAAATCTGCATCTCTGGTGCCAAAATTATTTTAGATCAGCAACGTCATACTTTGACTCACATTAGATTTGCTATTTCTTTTTTTTCTTCTTTTAATAGTTGCTAAACAGTAACAACAACTTTAAAGATAAATTTTTACTACCAATTCACTAACATATGTAAACACACCCTTCTCTGAGAATTCAACTGCACCTTTGTTGTATTTATATATTGTACTTCTACTACATAGGAAACAGTTCTGTCTCCACAACAGCTTTATTGCTGCTTGCTTCTTTTCTTTTTCAGTGTATCTTACTTGCAGTCCAAGTTTGTTGTATCAAGTTCTAAATATCTCTGGAATACTATGGCTGGAAACTGTAAAATAAATAAATAAATAAAAATTGAAGGCTCCCAAGGGCTTTTTTTCTTTTCCTTACAGCTAGCGCAAAAGGAAAATAAAAAGATGAGATGAATAAGAATAGTTCCTGCAGAGCAGAGGAAAAATCTTTTGAATTTCCTCATACTGTACTATTCACAAGCACAATGAATAGTGTGAAGCACATAAAGTATTGACACGCCTAATTTCTTCCCAGATACCTGGAATGCATTATGTCAGATTCTCTGCTTTTGTTGACACAAGACATAGGAGCAGGTGGTTCTTAATCCTTAGGATCTGTCTTTGGATCTGGAGATGGGTAGAGTAGATTTAAAACATAGCTGGAGGTCTTCTGTGGCTTTGCAACAAACAGCATATGCGTTAGAGGGGAAAGGACAGCACAGTAAATGTATTTAGTATTTTTATAAGCTATAGAACCTCTGTTTACTGATGGTTGTCATTTCCTTGATTATTTAGGTTGCGTGAATTGGAGAGATACAGCCTGTAATGCTTCTCATAGACAATATTTTCAACAACACAATCTTACATCTTAGTGAAAGATAACACAGGATAGTGATTTTTTTTCCTTCCCTGTTTAGTAGTGGGTAAAGATGGAAAAGTAGTGGGAAAAGTAGTGTATTAATTTGCTTTCTTTTTGAATATGAATATTTGAAGGGATTTCTTTTTTTTATTTAATGTATTTACCTATCTATCATCCTGAGTAAGATTTTGTGTGTCGCACAGCGTATGTATGGGATGCCTATATTGTAGATATTATAGATGCATGCATATAAAAATGTGTATAGTACAGATGTATGGGATAATTGGCTTTATTAGGTGCTCTATGTGTCACTTGGGAAATGTTGGGAAATTCCTACAGATGTTGTTGATTCAGGAATTCCTAGAAAACTCCAGAAGATATAAGAAATATCCTAAATTTCCAGGATCATAAAAAATCCTGTAAAGTGATGGTGTGCTCCTGGAAAAGCTGTAGATTCATTAATCACTAGGATATATTGGAGAAGTCCCCAAAAGTCTCTTGATCCAGGAATTCTGAGAAGTCCTTGAAAGTAGTAGTGAAATTCTTAGAAAACAAATGGAAAAAATATACATCCTAGAAAACACAGGTGTTATTCTTGAACATCAGTAGTAGGGAATTCCTGGAAAGCATCAGAAGCATTCTGAGAAATCACTGGGAGAATTCCTAGGAAGAAGTAACAAGATTTGCTGGAAAGCATGGGGAGACAAAGAATAAGCAAAAAGGAAATTCCTAGAAAGATGCTACAGCATAGTTTTATTGAATGTTTTAGAAAGAAGCGATACTGGAGGATACCATCTAAGAGAACCCACACTGTCACCAAGAGAGTTTAAAGATATTTGTTATTCCCGTAGTCCTAACATGCCTTAAATATACAAGTTCCTATACAGAATATTTTCAGAGAACTTCCTGAATTGCGAATAGTTACAGCTGTCTGTACTGGGAAAAGAGATTGATGTTAATGGGGAGTCTATTTCAGGATTTGAGTCCGAGCTAACACAACACTTCTCTTCTGGCTATAGAGTCTTTAAAAGTGCTGAGATGAAATAATTGTTTTACCTGAGGGTTTGAAGACTCCCTGATAGTATTGCATCAACTCTCAAAGTACTGTCACTCTTCATGAAGTTTAAAATCTTCATTTACTAGTAGTGTGCCACTACAGAGGTTGTTTTCTTTCAATGCTAGTGGAAACTATCCTCAAAATCGATACGGGCATTAGTTTTCTGTTAGCAACAAGCAATTATAAACTTAGCAAAACTTAGGGTATGAGGGTTACCTTCTTCTCCCTTTCTTCAATCTGCTGTATTAATTTAGGATTGTCTACTCCCTACTGACCCTTCCTTTTCCAGCTGGCTCTTTTTCTTTACCATAAAAAGATACTCCATGCACGTTTATTATTTTTTTTTTTTTGAAGATTAGTTTAAGATTATCAGGAACCACACTGTTAGTTTTAAGAGCTGTGTTTGCTCAATAATTCTCTGCAGGACACTAAGCCATCCTATTACTCTGCATCCATCCTGCTCCACTCAAGTCTTTTCTACTTCCGAGGAATTCTGCAAAAATTATCCCACTGTTGCTAACATCATTGAATTAACAGCTTTACTACAGAAATGCAGCCATTAGTATCAATAGTGTTTCTGCCTGGGTAGAAAGAAACTTTGTCTGTAACTGTTATTTTCCTACTCTAAGAATTCCAGCTAAATTACAGCACTAGGTAATTTTGTTAACTATGCTTAAATGTTACCCTAAATTCAGTGGAAGGCTTTAAAATATAATTTATGTGCCTTAAACTGCTAAACCTTACACATTTTACTGTTTAATAACGGATACTGTAGGCTGCTACAGCTTATCTGCAGTTCTGAAAGCAGACTGCTCAGCATGACGTTTAGGAATGGATCTTGATGCATGTATACGCTAACAAAGATTACCAGAAACACATTCTTCTCTAGTTGCTTTGCATTGTTGTTAAAATGTGATCTTTTTCAAAATGAGCCTATAAACTTCGGGGGTGGGGGAAGCACATGAGTTGAAAGAAAGGGGCATTAAGAAAATTTCATAAAGAATTTATTGTACTTTCAGCTTTTATCTTTCTTATTTCCTTCTCAAAACACTTCCCATGTTCTTTTACTTCTTATTAGAACATTTTCTGCTTGTATTTCTCTCATTGCAATAGGTGGAGTTTCCATACCTGTAAGGAGTAATCCTTTTGTCCCGTATTCCCTTTGCAACTTTCAATGTCACGTTCATCATGAATCCACAGTTTGCTTCTCTCTGCCTGGGCTGGTTCCAGCATGATGCATCCCTTGTGGCTTCCCATCCTGTTTCCTCTGACTTTACAGGGATTACTGTTCAGTGTTGTTCCTCTCCTCTGACTGAACTGAGCTGAAGCTGAAGTTGTTGACCAGAACCATGCTTTTGCAGAAAAACACCACTCATTGTGTCATAACTAGTATCGTTTCATAGATTGTTGACAGGATTGCTTTCTGTCTTGTGCTAGCATAGAATGAAAGATTATAGAGGTCTTCCCTGCTGATCATTTAGAAACTGCTAACCTCCCTGCAGTGCAGAAACCATTTGAAGTTTAAAAAAGTAAATAAAAAATGTACATCGGTGTTTTCACACAGAAAACTCACCAGTCTTATATGACAATCAGAGCTTCATATTGTCAAACCAAATTTGACAAGAAAATGCAAGCAGAAAGATTAAACTGGTAGTTCATTTGCTCCAGTATTGTATATCTGATCCTGAGTAGCAATAGCTCCTAATAAGGGTGAAATTATACTAATTTTTGTCCTCCAACAGGAAATATTTTGGTTTTGTCTGCCAGGGAGAAGCTGCTAATGTTCATGTTGACCGGTTACCTTTCAACCTTCTTATTTTTATTTTTTAAATATTTCTGTGTATTCTAAGAAGTGAAAAAACGTATGTATATGCATAATTATGGTAACGAGACTATTCAGAATTATTTTTATGTAAACATAAATATATTCCCTCTTTGACAAGTATATACCTAGCATTTTGTACCACCAGTCTTGATTTTTAGAATTAAATGTAAATGAAAGGGAATGGAAGAAAACAAAACCTGAATTGCACCTCAAAAAAGTATCTTTCAGAGGGAACTGGGAACTTTGTTTTCACTAGTTCTTTTGCTCAGCTTTTATAAAGTTGTGCTTTCAAAATTGTCCACTGCCTGGATTTTTCTTCTGGATCCCCAGTTGCATTGGTGTAAATTGCAAATTGCAGGAGATATCTAAGTGGCAATAGACGGGAGAGCAAATGACTGCAGGAAATACACAGGCAAACTTGGAGATAGATTTTTCAGACTTAATAGTTTCTCTATAGTATAAGGTCAGATTTTCCCCATTACTGAAAGAAGTTTTTGCCAATTTTTATCATATTGAATTTAGAAGTTTATAAATTCTTTATGCCTCTCTTGTGCTTTGTTTTGGGGATTTCTGTTTACTTAAAGTGTAATGGGAAGTCTGACAGGAACCCATTTTTCAGTATTTTATTGTAATCCAGTCTAAGGCAAAAGCATGACAAAACATTGATAAATCAAGCAGGTATTTTTTATAGGATCATATCAAGCATCTAAAATCCTTCAGAAAAGCAGAATTACGCTCTCTCACATACAAGGAGATAAAGGCCCTGTAAAAGGAAAGGATCAAACACACAACTAATTAAGTATAAATAGCATATTGCACCCTGTTTTAAAATAACCTCCCATATAAAATACCATTTTTAAAAGGATATGTTTTCTCTTTGAAGGAGAGATTTGAGCTCTAGGGAATGGGCTTTTTCAGCCCTTCTTATTGCTGCTTGCCTTCTGCTGTATGTGTTGCTTCTAACCTTAGTTCTGAGCTGAATCTCATTTAGTAACACCAGAACATACAACAAACAAATGATGGAAAGTTCGCTATATGAAAGTGCATTCCTAAAATCACTGAGGGGAGGGAATCCAGAAAAACTGTCTCCAACACAAAGAAGCCAGAGCAGTATTTAAAGAACTCTACAGATAAACTACATGATCGTATTCCCAGTATGACTTCATCCCAAATTTGCAGCACTTAAATTGCAAAAACTCCTACTAAACTAATTCCTAAAATGATCTGTGTGTGAAACAAAGCTTGTCAGCGCTCTGATTTCTGATGCTGCTATTGACAAAAACACAAAACAATGGATCCAAACTATCCAGGCGGAAGTTTTTCTTCCTAACGAAAAGAGTGCAATGTCAGTCAGTCTCATGATGTTTTATTTCCAATGGAGGCATTGGTGATAATTAAAGTGATTAGCATATTAAACTGTAATATGTCAAAGCTACTTTTGATATTGAATAGTTGAGGTACCTGTATCGTGGTCACAGAATCAGCAATTATCAATTCCCTGCTTACATATACAATAAATTTTCCAAATGCATGCCTTTTAGGAAAGTTGTGAATAAGCATAAAGCTATTAATGTTTTTTGTATTCTATTTTAAGGGCCTTTTGGAAACGCTTTTAAACACTAGAAGGTTTATTGCACTTTTGTCTTTGGCAGTGCCACTACGTTTTTTAATTTCAGGGTATTGTGCATCACAGGAAAGAATGAGATCCCAGACCTTTGTTGATGTCTTTATTTTGGCTATTCTAGCACCTATTCCACCTTATCCCTGTTTGAATTTGCATGAATCACTTTGCCCTTCTGCACCTTGGTGTTTTTATTTTTATTTTTTTCCTTTTTTTTATTTTTTCCTTTTTTCTCTCTACTTTTAATCCAATGTTCAAATCAGTAAATTCTTTGATGTTAGGATTGTGTCTGCCTTTGTGCTGGCTTAAATAAGCTAGGAAATTTTCTGATAGGGCTGCAACAGCATAAAGCAGATTTTGGATGGTATGAAACAAGTCTATTCTCCATAAAATTTTTGTCAGAACTGATCAATTGTAATTGGGGAGGAATGTCCTTTTTATCTACAGAAGAATGGGTATGTATAGGAGAGCCCTAAGTTGCCGGTTGAGGTGGAAATGGTGTTAATATTCCACCATCATTTTGTAAAGTGCTTGCTTGTTGCTTGTCCACATACTACAGTGTCATAAAGTATTTGCTTCAATCTTTTATTATTATTATCTTTCATTTAAATACCTAAGTATTTTTTATGAAGATATACAAAATATGACTTAGTTTGTACCATCTTTTTTTTTTTTTTTCCTTTCTGACGTAAATTAGAACAGTTTCACTGAAGTAATGAAATTCCTGATTTCACCGGCTGCGGCTCTGACCTGGTATGTCTGTTCAGCAGCTATACCATTACATGAACACTTGTAAAATATTGTCCTTATCTGGTTTTCTTCCTGACACAGTTATATATATGAAAAGATAGGGAATTCATAATCCCCATTGCTAGTGTCTGTTTCCAGACGTCTTATCCAGTGCAGCACTGACTGCCTCTGAATAGAAGCTGAGGGTGTTAATTACTTTGCATGCCAAGACCCTCTGTAACAGCAGTTTTCATGAACATTAGTAAACATCAGGGTGGGAATATGGTCCAGCTATGAAAGAGAGTGAAAAGAGATTTTATCAACATTGATCTGAAGCAAACAGATTAGTCTGAAAGAGGACTGTTTAATATGATCTGTCCAAAAAATATGAATTGTGGAATTAATTCAAAAATAATGCTTCACTACTATATTTTTTGATGGGAGCATTTTGTTGTCATTACCAAAGATCTGAATTAGTTTCAGTGTTGTGTTGCCATGCCAACAGAGGAGTCATCAGTTTATTTGCTCCTGCTGTCGGAACAAAACATTTCTGAGTTTAGTCCTCTGAGGAAGCCAACTGTAGCCTGAGTGAAACATCACAAGCTTCTTTCAAAATTGAAAACAATTTCTTCAAATATATGCATATGTATTGCTCAGAAGACAAAGATTAGCTGATAGGAGAGAGATTTTATTTTCTTATGCTCCTTCTTAATTATTAATAAAACTTATAAACAAATCATTTAGGCAAAAGTAACTTTAGTGCAATTGGGTACCACAGTGATGAATGTTAGAATTACCTAGTTAATAAACAAGTCCATTAGGTATCCTCTAAAGGTTGATACCTGGCACTAGACCAAGATGCAATTAATCACCCAAAGAAAAGGGTTTCTATATTTAAAAGCAGTAGAGGTTCAGCACCTATACAGCAGTTATCTGAGTAGACTGAGCAACAGATTATTGGTATAGCCTACTAGCTACTACCCAAACTAAACCAGTCAAGCCAGTGATAATCCCTGCTTCCTATGCTAAGAAAAAGCACAAGCTAGAGGTATTAATATTAATCTGACTCTTGACATTGATATAACACCTCTGGTATTTGGAAATCAACTCTCCTCCAACATTCATGAAGCTAGCCACCAAGGTCCTCTTCTTATTTTCTTGACCACAGAAAACATTGATCTTTACTGAGTTTTTGGACAGCTCCACTCCCTATTTAAGTTTATCTTCTTCTTCACCTGATAAGTTTTTTTTTTTTTTTTTCTTCTAGCTTCCGTCAGGTACATTTCAGATGCTGGTCAATAATTGAAGACCGTCATATTTCAGTAACCCATTTGTATCTAGATAAACTGTCAGCACATTCTGTACCTGTCTCCTGCTTCCTAACAAGGATGGGATGGAAAGATAGCTGATGGTGCATTTACACAAGGAAGGTGTAGGCAAAACAGTCTGTGGAATCTCGAAATGATCTCTGGTGCGACAAACTGATGGACAGAAGCAGGCCTCAGGCAAGGATGGTGTGAGAATAAATACATGATACTTAGTCACATAACAGGTAGCTAATGTCCTTGGTGAACACTGAGCTGAGAAATACTGCTTTGTCATGGCTACCTAAGAAAGTAACTGAAGATAGCCCCAAGGCAAGTCTCCAGTTGTAATCTAGAGATTACCTAATTTAGGGTGAGTACATCTGATAGTTTGCAAACTCTGAGATTTGCTCTGAGATCTAGACCATCAGAAGAGTAAAAGTCTGGCATGCCACATGGCACACTGTCTGTTCACTCTAAGAGTAACTTGGAAGTCTTTTAATTGGCTGCAATGGCCTTTGGATGATGGCAAAGCTTCAGAAAATGATCTGTGTATTTCTGTGACTGCAAGGAATGTCCAGAGTTATCATAATAAAAGCATATCAGAAGTGACAGTATATCTTTTGTGTTGGGGTAAAAGTCAATTTCCTGAGAGATCAGAATAAAACCCATGATGGCAGGTCTTACAGAAACAAACAAACCAAAACAAAGCTATCCCTCATCTGCCTGCTGTTTACATCTCACTCTGCTATGTGATGCCACAGCTTTCAGAAACAAAATAATATGATCTGGATCTGATCCAATATGACAATTCCTATATTTCTATTTACTATTTGATTTTAGTAAGGAAGCTGTGATGAATAAGAGCATCCAGAATCAGACTCATAATAAATATAAATGATGTCTTTTATTTGTTGTATAATTTATTGTTCATTTATGCATTCATCTTTGCATGAGTTAGCCTTTCATGCTAATTTCTCTGACGGCTGGATTCATCAAAAGGATAACTAGGAGATATTTTTCATTTTAACAAATACAAATGGCAACCTAGTGTTTCCTTATCTGTTTTCTGAAGCATACATAATAGCTGTTGGTATAATTACTAGATGTTCTATTATTTTTTTTAAAGCAACAGAATTTAATAAATATTAAGTTATAGAATTCAGAGCTAGATAAGGCCTATTAATTGATTTAATATGTCCCCTGTGTGAATTATACAGTGCAAATTAGGATCCGATCAGGCATTAAACTAATAATGCACTCGATAGTAGTTTGGTAGTATTCACTGTCAATACAACATATGCTGAATCCTGCTCAATGTAATCCCTGCTACAGCGGTAAAATTTTACATGAGATGCTAGATATCTTGCAAAGGAAAATGTGATTGTGATTTCTGTGAACCCTTAACATTTTTATAAACCCAGTATATTGCATATTAAAAATGAGACCCTGTTGGGTCTCTACTTTAGGCTAAAACCAGTAATGAAAAGGAGTGCCATGTTTTCTGTTGAGGCAAATGAAATAGCATGCAACTAAGAGGATCAATTTTAGCTAGTGCACGAGAGAAAACTGGTGTTGAAACTGCAGGCAAAACAATGCCCAATCTCCCTGGAAGAGAAGCAAGGTACTGTCACATCTCTGAATCCTTGAGAGAAATGAGGGGAAATCAAATGATGCTAAATTTGATAGATGAAAGTCAGTTTATACTTGTTTTTCCTCAGAAGAGTACATCAGGAGGGTTAAATAATCAAATTAGGACTTATTGAAATAAGGCTTATTAGGCTGCATATGTTTTCTACAACTCATAGAAAAGTTCTCATCTTTGTGATAGATTTGCTATTTTGTGGCTCATTTACCTTTTTACTGGGGCAAACCATTCTGCTTTGCTAGAGGGGCTGGCTCAGAGGTGCCATGGGAAGTGCATCGGACTGTTGTTGTATGTGGAGGTGCAAGTGCAGAGATGAAGAATCATCAGGCTGTAACTGTCACTTCTAGCTGTTTACCTGAGTCTTAGATTTATATACTCTGTATTGTGTTTCAGCTAGACTGTAGCTTAAGACAAATTTGTTTTGTGGTGCAGACACTGTCTGCAAGCTACAAAGAAAGTTTGATGCGTGCTGAAGGGAAAATGCTTGGGTCATGTACATCCACGTCCTTACCAGCAACGTGGCTGGGACTCCTGTACTGCACCCAGCATACAACATTCCATGGCATGTACAAGGGCACCAGTATTATAGGGCCAGGATGAGGCAAAAAATCTGCTCCAGAATGCTCTCATGATATCTCAGATTGCCTAGAAGACACTTTGTCCATAGAGGAAAGAATCTGCTGTTGAACAAAGTAATGAAAACTAAAGGCAGGAGTAAAAGATTTGATTTAAAAGTACAGCAACAAATAAATAGACAGGTTCACTATGCTATGACTTAATGGAATGAATAGACTGATTTCTTCAAGCCCTGGGTTAACTGTCAGAGCAAAAGTAAAGTACAATTACTTTAAAATTAATGCAATAAATGAATGGGTTTGAATTAAAGGAGATTGTGTTTCCTGCTCTGCATGTTTTAATTTAAATTTGTTTCCTATTTAACAATTACAAACAAGGATTTCATTATTAAAATTGGTATTTGTTAATCAGGCTTAAATTCTGTATCTTAATTAATTCTGCAAGGAATTTAATGGATCAGGTTATTAGAAAACTGGCAAAGCAGGCAAAAAGTGAACTTTTGCTTTTAAAATCCTGTTTTAGCATTTCATAGTGGGAGCTTGTTCAAATGATGATATCGTAAGAAAATGAATAGATTTTAAAAGTTAAAAATAATGCAACTTTGACACCTGTTTCCTGTTTTGAAAGCTTCCCACCTACATATTTCATGCATTTCCGTTCTACTTAGTCACATATCAACCGTACATTTAGTATGGAATATATGCACCATATGTGGGATTAGTGACAGGAGTATGCTTCACAGAGTGCTGTGGCGTAGCCAGAAGGATCCATTACCTTAGAGGGTATGTGCATGGTTTCAGTAGGTACCCATGTGAATCAGGCAGGAATATTAGAAGGTAGCACTGGTGGAAGCAGCACTTCATTTTGTTTGTGTGCCTCCTCCAAGCAGCAGTAAGGGGTGCCAGATAAAGGCACATCTGGAAATGGCTAAGTGTGGTGATTTTCATCTCTGCCACTTTTGAAAACCATTTCTACATTTCAGAAAATTTTAATTTTCATTATAAAGAACTATAAGAGTACTCCTTTGACCCTCTCAATGCATAACAATAAACATTCTGCAATGTCTGGCCATAAAGGAGAAATTAAAGTTAGCCTGGGAGCGAGGGGGAAAACAATCCAAAACTTTATGGATGCAATTGTAAACTCTCTACTGTGTTATTAACTATATGAACACTACAATCCTTCTAAATGTATAACGTATTTTATATAAACTATTAAAACTATGTGACTTGGAGCTTTCCCATGAATGCCTTGCTACTGAATGAATGAGAATGTGAAACCATCTAATCTGTCCCATAAAGCCCAGCTAAACTGAAGCCTAAGAACAAATGCCATTACAAGTCTGTTAGCAATTTTTAAAATTGCATTCTCTGGACACTGCTTTTGAAAGACAAGTAAGAGGAAGCTATACATCTCTAAATACAGTTAGCTATTCCATATGCATAATATTGTAAAAATTAATATGCTTGAAAATTCAGGCCTCTGAAATCCTTTCATTCACGAGATCATCCTAAGGCTTTTGGTGCTCAAAATGAAGTGGTTGAGGGCAGTTTTTCTTGGCAATGTGCTTGGATTTTAGAATGATATATGGGTGAGTTGAGCACAAGATGTGATCTTGTTTTTCAAGGAAACAGCTGTGTGCACCCTCAAGTACCTGAGGTGACACTGATATATTTTCCCTCCATCAAAGGGTTTTACTGGAAAAATTGCAAGGGATGTTGAAAGTGATAGAAGGAATGCATCACTGCATATTTGCTTTACAAGTAAGATACATAAACAAAATGTTTTCTTGTAACCACCTCACAGAAGCATCCCCAGTGCCTTTATAAAAATTGATCTGCATTTTGAAGCCACATGCAGTCTGAAATGACAAGATTTCAGTCTCCAAAAAGAGGATGAAGGAACCACCCTCCAGATGATGTTGACAGCCCTGTAACACTATACTTCTTGACTGTCACAGCCAGTACCACACGTTTGATGCTATCATTGAACAGAAATGTAGCAGGACTGTTAAAGCATCAACAGAGGCACATTGATTTAAAGTGTGTGTGTGTGTGTATTTTAGAGCTGCATATTTCTTATTTGGGTTTAATTTTCTGTAAACTGAGAGCAAAAGGTTAAGCACATGATAACTGAACATCTAGTAAATAAGCAGAGTAAGTAACTACTTTTAATGAAGAATGCATTAGAGACACTGAAGTAATACAAAGTTGTTGCAAAACTGAAAGTTTCTCCTCATAAACCAAAGAGCTTGTGTAATTCCTTGCAGGTTTCCATTGCTCTCAGCTGGGTCATTTAGGCCTGTTTTTGAAACAGCAAAAGCCAAAGTATGGAGTTGTGTAATTTGTGTGGGTTCAGCATGGTAGACACCTAGCAATGAGAATACAAACTAGTAATAAATGCTGGAATCTGCTTATTTCCTAGCAGGTGCTTGTATCCTTCTGTCCTCACTTAAAGGTTTTTCTTAGGAATCATGATGATAAGGAGTGTATCACTGGCATTCTTGTGACTCTTAGGCCCTGGGTCTTTAAGAATTTTCTCTACTCCATTTTATTTTTTTTTGTTCTTTTTTAAATGTGTAATACAAGACTGTAATAAAAATGAGTTCTCAGTTGCTGATGTGCATTATGGAAACAAGATGGCCTGCAGATTTTTTTCCATTCTCATCTAACAAGACCATAAGAACAGCCTTAGTGCCATTTATCCATTGTCAACATGCTGAGGACAAAGTGACTCAGAAGCTAGATTTGTTCAGTTTCGCAAGGCTTCAGGTTGAGACCTTAACATTGCAGTCTATAAAGCTTAAAACTTTAGTAGAGAGAATTCTAGTTTGTTACTGTATACCCAAAATCATTTCATACACACATTTGTTTAAACACCAAAATGAAGTGTTTAATTTCATTTGCATAAAAAATACATCAGTGCTAAAATAAATAAATTCTAGTCTAGGAATCACTGCTGAAGCATTAGAACTTTTCCCTAGGCGTCATATTTGCATTCAATTAAATACAAAATTTCTGTTGTGAAGCAGAAGACTTTATTATATGCAGCGTTTTTTTAAGCATCAGACAGTAGCAGCCATGACATCTATTGATCATTTACTATAAAAGGCTTTTTCTAATGGTAGTCATTCATGCTTGTTTTTTTTTTTTTCTATTCCAAGTGATGCACTGATCGTAACAGCAGAAGACCTTAGTCCCCTTTTGACTTCTAGGTGTTTTGTATTGACATGACTGTCAGACCAGAGCTTCTTGGACTGATTTGTTTCAGGGTTGTCCTAAATTCAAAAATAATAATAATAAAAATCCAAAACAACATACCCATATCAGATACATCTTTCCAGGTTTCTAGTTATCAGTGGTGATTTTGAGGCAGGGACATGGAATAAAGGTAAAGTTATTCATTTAAGTAGACAAACTCTTATTCTTAAAAATTTTGCATGCTTCTTCAGAAAGGAGATGGGCTGGACCATAATCCAGCTGGTGAGTGATGTGTAAATATTGAACTAGCATGATCCCTCCCAAAGGAGAAACTCTCTTTCCAAAGAAGACAGTGTAACATCTGAGGCTAGTCATTTCATTCCTCTTAGATTTCCCTTCTTCACTTTTGCTTTCTCTTCTTCTTGGATGAGAGAACTCCAGAGTAAGGGGGAGCAGATGAACTCCCACTCTTTACCCTTTAAGAAAATGTGTCTCAGCCCTATCAAGAATATGGTTCCCTACCAGAAATCCCTATGATTCCCTATCAGGAATATGGTCTCATCTTTAGTAACAGATGCACTGGAGAAAATGTTGACCTGCAATAAACCTATATATTACTGGTATTTCCACACCTAAATACTTCATAGGTTGTATCATCCTCTTACCATTCATCGATTCTGTAAGGAATTTATATATGGTGATCAACAGCTGTTTATATTTATCATGAACCTAAATTATTCCCCTTTCCTGTAATCCTACACTGCAAACATGTATCTTTCCTTGTTATCCATCATTCTGTCTATATCCATTTATCCATTTTGCTGGTGTTCAAGGTCTTCTCTTTCATCATTTGATCCTTGCTGATGATGATTTTCTTTCTTTTTTTTTTTAATGCCACTAATTCTAGCATTATTTTTTATAATTCTTTATATTATGTTAGGACCATAATTCCCTACTGATCCAGGCACATCAGCATCATTTGGATACTGTATTTTTTGTGGTAGTCATTGCAAATAACAATTCATGAAGTTTAGTACTAGCAATTTTAAACGAATTTCAGAATTAAATGGTGTTATATGGCTTACTGCAATCTGAAAAATTATACATTTTTTTCGTACCATATGTAATAAAGTCCTTGATGTTCCTTTATAAACTTTTTTTTTTCTTACTGTGAATGTAATTTTGTCTAGATTAATTCATCTGTATGTGAACCTAATATGGTCCTTCAGGGTCATGCAGTTTAATTTTTTCCCCCCTTTAACAATGCAACCAGAATTATAAAATACTTTACATGCAGACAGATATCATTAAGTAATTGAATTCATCTATATCTGAATGAAATACGTTCCTTCAGGGTCATGAAATATATTTATTTTTCCCTTTTAACAATGCAACCAGAATTATAAAACACTTTACATGCAGGCAGATATCATTAAGTAATTGACATCTTTTTTTCTGGTACACTATCTTTTTCTGGATATTCTTCAAAATTTTGCAGGTTACGCTTTCCTCATTTGTTTCCAGCTTCTACGGAGCACATATCTGATTTACTTCAAACAATGTTTGCAAGGTCGGGATCTGTACCGATTTGTAGCTTACATTACCAAACAAGACCAGTAGAAGTAATGGTGCAGTGAATGTGTAATTGAGTTTCAAGCCAAATTAGAATCTAATTGATGACCTACTGATGAAAGTATCCACTTCTCATTGACTGCTCCCTGAGCCAACCTCTTTCAGTGCACCTGACATTCATTAATACTTAATGTAAAGAACAAAGCAAAGAACATCTGCTATATCATAGGCTGAAACAATTGTGCAATAAGTTCATGCATATGGTTTCTTTTAGATTATGGAGATAAACAATAATTCTAAAGCAGAAACTAAACTAGGTTGTCTGTATAGATGAAGGCTGAAATGTGTACATGTATATCTTGATTAGGTAGTTATGGGGTGCAACATTATCTAGCTTCCTCTTCATTTGAAAATAGTTGAGAAAAATACTGAGTAATGCCTGCTCTCAAGATGAGTTATTTTTTAGTCTCTACTCAGCCATAACATTTATAGAAATCAGCTGCTATTGTACCTCAGCAAAGATTTCTGCATTTGATTTTCTCACTTTCTTTGCATTTCTTGGTATGTGGTCAAGTCAGACATTAAAAAAAAAAAAAAAAGTATGTGTTTGCACATTACTTTAATCAAGCAAACATATCTTTTTTTCTTCTTGCCATATTGTCTTAAAATTTCTTATGTAAAATAGTCAAATACAGACTGTTTCCTATTATCCAGCTGTTTCTTATGGAAAATTATGTAGCATAAAAAGATTGAAGTGGCAAATTCATAAGCAAAGCTCACCCACAAGGCTATCAACATTTGCTTTTTCTTTTTTTTTTTTGACTGTGAAAATGAATGATCATAACATAGCAGACAGAGGAAAACATAACTCTTCGAAGAGACGTTTCTCCCACTGGAAGGTATATTCTTAAAAATCTGGAAATCCCAAAGACTGATAACAGCTGTGGAAAGGGGAGCTTACATTTTGGTAAAACATCCTTGCAAAATATGTAGCTTATTAACATCTTTTGTAAGAAGACAGATATATATGAAAATCCATAGGTAATGTGTTCCACGTGTCAGAAATAAAGAACAGGTAATATCTCTGGAAGTATACATATATTACTAAAATAAGTACTCAAATGGTGTGTTAATTTGCACAAAAGTTTAAGAACAAAAAGGTAGGAGGAGGTACTATTTTTGAAATATTTAGGATAACAGTGAATGATCATTTCTCTCTGAAATGAAAGGAAAATGACTTCATTTACAGTAGTGTCACTGCACTGGTATGAGTCAAGACGTGTATGAGTATATACGATGCCAAGAGAAATTGGAATAAAAACCAGCTACTTCTCAGGATTCAAGGATCTTTGTCTCCAAAACAGCACACTGTTTTTATTAGAGCACATATGCTAAGCCTGTGTGTTTTCTTTAACCTAGCGAGGGTTACACTGGAGAGCCTGACATTCTTAATGGTATTCTGGGACTTCTGCAAAACCGCAAAAGCATGAATCTTGATTGAATCTTGATTACTTCTAATATACAGAATTTGGCCCATAAAACCAGAAATTTCTCATGACAGAAGCGAAGATGGCTTCACCTTATGTTGTCTTCTGCTGTAAATGGAAGATGTAGCTCACAGAAATTAAAAAAATAAAACTTTTGAATCCACATTCTCAGCTGGTGCCAAAGTTTAGAACTTCATGCCCCTGAAGATCAGATGCCTATTCCATCTATACTCATACCATCATAAGACTTGTGTTGTTTACTGTGTGCTTATGTTCTGCATAGAATCAAAACTTTTTTCTTTGGGAAGATTTGTAATTTCTTCAGCACCCAGCAAAAACAGATCTGTGAAATAAGTTAAGCACCATTTGTTGGAGGTGTGCTTGCTGCCTGAGAAGAGTACTATCATATATTCTTTAACCACAGGTGTTTGCTGTATTTCTGTGAAATGCTTTGCTCTTACCGTTAATTCCTTTATGGACTCTGTTTTACAAAACACATTTTTTCATGATTTTGCCAGTCTTACTGCAGTCATAATAATGCTGCACGCATAAACACAGTATTTTCATTATTTGAATCAAATGGCTATTAAATTACCACTAAACACAACAAGCTTACAGATCCAGTGTCTGTATAGGTCTTCTGAAGAACTTAAATTTGTTCCTGCTTGAAAATGTGCATAGCATTCAGAGTTGCTAAGGAGTTATATGACAAGAGAAGTACCTTTAGTTGTTTCCCGTAGGAGATGTGGATGACTTATTGAATTCAGTGAGGCTATTTGATTCTATGCTTGATTTGATTAAGCATGAGAGAATCTCTAAACAAATTAATATTCAGCAGGACAAAACTGATGTTCTGGATAAGATAAGCACTAAGTTGTGCCAAATATTATTGCGATAGATCACTGAAATACCCCCCTATATATTTTTAAGAAGTCAGGGAGCTTCCTAGCTGATAGAACTGGAATATTAGAGCAAAAGATTTGACATCAGTACACATGTAAACTTGCTGAATTGCACTTTATCTGCTGTGAATGAAGACTGTTTTGACTGAATTCAGGACTCCCATATAAGTATCTCAGAATTTTAGGTGCCTAATTTGCATTTGAAAAAAATAATACTTCAATGTAGAATAAAAGAACAGTAAAAAGATTTCAAGGTAAAGGTAAAGGCTATCAGGAAAGATAAAAATCTAATCAAGATGAAGCACAAGTGTAAAAGGTGCTTGGAATTGGGTAGCTTCTCCTTTGCCTTAAAGTTTCATCACAGGTATATGTATGTCTCTTTTTAGAGTGTAGATAAGATTTCTGTAGAATGCTAAAAAACAGTGAAGTGATTCTGGAATCCCAAATGGTGTGCTTAACCCCAAAGGAAAAAAAAATAAATAAAATCTTTGCCAGGAGCCATTTAAAATTGAAACCCATTTTTGTCTGAATGAAATCTGAGATGTATTGAGTGAACTCTTAAAGTAGAGTCCACCTCAGAGACTTTCAGCCATCTGAAAAATATGTATATCATTCTTTATTCCTAAAAGTGTACCTTATATAAGAATTGGAGAAGGCATCTTAAAAAGAGTCTAAAAAGGATCTTGAATGTGTACACTGTTTAATAATCTTCATTAACAAACCAATGAGCCGTACATTGTTTCATTATAATTTACCTGCACAACTAGCAAGTGATTCCATCCTTTGGAAAACCTCCATCAATAAATTTCTCATATATTAGTTGACGGATGACCCCATTTGATCCTAAGCAAATGCCAGGTGGAGGAGCAGGAGCTGCTCCAGGGTGACTAACTCGGTGGAAATTGGCAAAGAACAGCATGAGGATTGATTTGCACATTAAAATGAGATAGAAAGTAAATAAGTTATCTTCTTGCTATGACAAGATAATCCCTTTCTTTTATCTTTCTTTTATTCTTCATTTCTGCTTGCTTTTGTAAAGGAAGGAAAACACCAATTTCTCACCCCAGCCCTTTGTTAAATATGTGCTGTGTGAACTTTCTCCTCTTTCTATCCCTGTAGCCACAGTAGTGTACAGTGGACTATTCAGCAGTATCGGACACTGTTACTACACTGCAAGGTAAAAGAAAGTTGGCATACAATGATGATCTGTGCTGTCTTTAATTTTAAGATTATATTTTAACATGATCTTGAAATATGTCAGAGTGCAAATTTGTTGTGCATTCCAGATTTTTGCAATTTGATTTTATGTTAATTTCTTATAATCTAACTGGCATTCATATGCTAATTTGTTACTAGCACACCAGTGTATTCTTTTTAACATACGAGTAAGTGAACTGGTACCATCTGAGAAAGGAATTTAAAGAGACACAGGGTTGGCAAGTTCATTTAAAAAAGAAAACACAAACCCATATGCTACTGACGTGTATCAGCATTATTTAGCATTAGAGAAATTTCTTTTGCTTCTCTGAAACTTATGCAGCCAGCCAAGGTGGGGGAGGCAATAGTGAGGAATATTGTCTGTATCCACACAGCTGTGCAGTCTTACCAAATTTGCCCCCTATTGCACTAAATAGATCCTAAATGGATTATACTGGAGGGACAGGAGGGATGAATAACTCAAACATTCTTCTTTGTCTCTATAAACAAGTAAAGAACAGGAAGGGGAAGACAGGGATGAAGTGGGTTGAGTGGTATCTCATAGCAGACCAGTGCGAAGTCCTCTTCTCAACTCATCGGCATCTCAGGGAAGTCGAATGCAACTGTGTCCCTGAGAACCCCTGTGACACATAGAGTGCTTCCAGAAAGACCTGGACTGAAAGATGATCAAATGTGTTGATTTTAGGAACAATTGTTTCTTTAGTAGGTGGGTGGATAGGGGCTACCTTGTGCATAAGAAGAACAAGATCTTCTCTCTCTTTTTTTTCTTTTTTTTTT
Source organism: Anser brachyrhynchus (assembly GCF_964034855.1). Classification (NCBI taxonomy): domain Eukaryota; kingdom Metazoa; phylum Chordata; class Aves; order Anseriformes; family Anatidae; genus Anser; species Anser brachyrhynchus. The sequence continues at coordinate 12,760,049 of NC_137700.1, forward strand.
CTCTCCTGTCCTTCAGCCCTTCAACTGATATCAACTTGCACTGTAGCTCATGTATTTACTTGTAGGATTCTAAAGCTTGTGTTGGGGGAAGGAAATTACTACAGATACAAACATTTTCAGTGCTACATTTTGCAGAGCCTGAGACACCTGACTTGGGGTGGCTTTTCTATTTGTGAATCCTTTTGTCCTGAAGATAGTTTATGGACTTGTATGTGCTTTGATAGTTTCATTATTGCCATACTTAAACTACTTCTTTTCCTGTAAGGATTGGAGTGAACGTGTAAGACAGGATAGTGGGTGGTGAGAATTTCACACACATCCTACCCAATACTCAGAGATGCTTAGGAACTCTGCCATTGCACAACTACAAACACTGTGCATCATACCTTTTTGTATATGCGTTGCGTGATTCAGAAATGTGTATTTATAGTTAGCTGTAGCCACTTTTAATTAGTGTATCCAAATATTTGCTATGTCCAACACGATTACAAAAGGGAACTTCCTGAAAGCTGTGCACGTACATATATACAGAGAAGCACAAACTGCTGCAGCACAAGGTATGAGTGATGTGTCTGCTGGAGTGACCTTGTGGGTCAGGCTTCATGCTACAATTGACTTTAATTAGAAGCTGTCCTGTTCTTTACATTCATCAGAGAGGCTGTCAGGAAACTGAAATTCTGTCCTACCTTTGAAATCATAAAGGAAAGTAAAGGATGAGAGATTCTGCAGAACTGAACAAGGAAAGGGCAAGCACATTGGGTTGCAGGACTAAGAAGAAACCACTTTTGTAAATTTATAGTTGTACCATCGTTTAAACTTGTGAGCAGTGAATGGTAGAATAAAATGTATTTTTCTCTGTTGAGGCAGAGAGAAGGAAGAATATTTTAAGTTTATTTTTTTTATTTTTGCAATTTTTTTGAAGTCTTTATTTTCATTTTTCCCATGGGTTTGCAAAGAATGACAGATATATCATTCTCATGTCTCGGTCCGAGGACTTCTAAGGGTACTACTAGTTGTGAGTGGTTTCCTTTCATGTATGGCCCAGCTCCTGTTTGATTAAGAATGCCAGTGAGCTCACCCATTCACCAGATACTAATATGCTAAAGCAATTTATTTACGAAGTTATTTTTTTAAAAATTAATTTCTCTACTGGTTTTGTATCCAGAGAATTGAAGTTTCAGTTGTTTTTCAACTGTTAAATCCTATCAATTTTCAGACATGTGGGCTTGTCTTTTTTTTTTTTGTAATTATTGTTATTAAGACATTCCCTTCTTACATAACGTTGAATACATATCCAGCTTAAAGGCATGCCAATATGGTCTCTTGCAGATTAGGGAATTCCTTCAGGTGGTGTATCACAGCACAGAGGTGCTGAGGTCTAATAACACTTAACTGCAAAGTTTGCAGGGAGATTTCAACTGGTTAGCTCAAGCACTGGCAGCAGAAACACAGGTCTCCACGCAATATTATCTACTTCTTCTAAAATCTACTAAGACTCTATTGTACTCTTAATATGTGATTCACACGCTCTTACTTTCTCTAATTTACTTACAGAGTAAGTAAAATGGTGGGAAAATGATTAGAAAACCAGGAATGTGCTTTCACACAGAGATGAAGTAGTGTGTTTCTAGGCAGGATGGAAATGTTTGTTAAGCAAGGTGGGGTAAGGAAAAAGACCCCGAAAACACCAGAACCTTATGTAGTACTAATCATACTAATCATATGGTGCAGTGTTTCATGGGTGGGTGAAAATCCAGTCCTTTCATGGAGGAGTATATATTTTAGAGATGTCAGTGTATGCTGCTGTTTTTTTTTTGTTTTTGTTTTTTTTTTTTAATCTAACAAATTGAAATTTAGATTAAATTAACAGAAATAACCATTAGTGATAGCTATTCCTGAATGTATATAAAATAAGCCAATTGTCTGAGGCCAGTTGTCCACACACTGAGGTCATTGTTTTGTCATAATGACACTAACTGGCAGCACTGCTGACAGTCATAGTATGCAAACCAGCAATTAGATAGGCATATTCATAAAAGAATACCTTCTCAACAGCACTGGTGATGTCTCAGTAATTATACTGAGTCACATTGCTGTGGGTGGTGTGAGGAGTCTTACATTCTTCTCTGCCAATGTTAAAACTACTCCGTTTTGTAAAATAATGTAGACATATAAAAAGAATTTTATTGCATTTTTAGGAAATGTGGGTAATGATATTTAATAAAAATATTTACAGGGTGTTTTACATGGCCTATTGCAAAATGGATGCTTGCTTTTCCTGAATACAACAAGTTTCTTTAAACTGCTCAAGATGACGGGTAGGTAGGAGTGTAAAGTAGGTGTCAAACAATCAAAAATTGTGGATCCAGTTACTCAAGCATCTTTAAAAACAGCCTTTTTTTTTTTTTAACCAAACTAAATAAGTAATTCAGGCAATTTAGTCAAGCCTGCAATACAATTTCATCTTGCTAGAAAAATTAAAGTTTATGGATAGGATAGAGCTGTGCACAAAAAAAAAAAAAGTAATGATGTTTTCCAGAGCATTTCAATATTTGTTAATATTCTGGTAAGTCTGGTGAGGTGCAGAGTGGATTTATCCTGTCTTCAACAAAGAGACTTGGCAAGCTCCTCCAAAGCACAGAGAGGAAATCCTTGGAGGTTCTGCTTCCGAACATGTGGACACTGGCTGACAAGGATCTACAAGATTCCTTCTCTCATGTTCTCATGATCTCAACAGACTGACTATTGAATATTTTAATTATACCACTACTTTGTGGAAATCAAGTAAACAAAAATATTTTGTTAACTAGTCTCTACCTTCTGGGGAAAAAAAAAAATCATGTTACCATTTTTCCAGTCAGATTTATGTATACATGTATGCATAGTATATACATGCATCAGCTAAACTAGATTTTAGCTCAGATAACTGAAGCTAGAATACTTTGATTCCATTTACTTCTTTTTTCTTTTTTTTTTCTGATTCCTCCTGAGGCTTTCCCACATACTGTCCCTTCTGCCCTCCTTCAAAGCATATTTCACTCAATGTCAGCGTTTTCAGACCTTTGCTAAGAAAATACTGCTGTGCACATATGCCTCTACTTTGCAGATAGTAGCAGAAATTAAGCCTTTTCAGATCCAATTATCATAGAATCATAGTATATCTTGACTTGGAAAGAACCCATCAGGATCATCAAGTCCAACTCCTGGCTCCACACAGCACCATCCAAAAATCAGACCCTATGTCTGGCAGCGTTGTCCAAGTGCTTCTTGCACTCCAGCAGGCTCAGTGCCATGACCACTCCCTTGGAGAGCCTGTTCCAGTGCCTGTTCACCCTCTTGGTGCAGAACCTTTCCCTAACCCCCAGCCTGACCCTCCCCTGTCCCAGCTCCATGCCGTTCCCTCGGGTCCTGTTGCTGTCACCAGAGAGCAGAGCTCAGCGCCTGCCCCTCCCCTTCCCTCATGAGGAAGGTGCAGGTTGCCCTGAGGCCTTCTCTCACTTTCCTCCTCTCTGGGCTGAACAAACCAAGTAACCTCAGCTGTTTCTCATATGTCTTGCCCTTTAGACCCTTCACCATCTTTGTAGACCTCCTTTTGGACACTTTCTAATAGTTTTGTCTGTCGTGGTGCCCAAAACTGCACACAAAAGTTGTGGTAAGGCCGCACCAGCTCAGAGCAGAGCAGGATGATCGCTTCCCTCAACCAGCCAGCAGTGGTTTGCCCTTTTTCAGGGCACACTTTGACTCATTCAAGTTGCCTTTGACCAAAAATCCCAGATCCCTTTCTGCAGGGCTGCTCTCCATTCCCTTATCCCTCATTCTGTACATGTAGCCAGGGTTTCCAGCACTTTATCTTGTTAACTTCATGCAGTTGGTGATTGCCCAGCCCTCTGATTTGTTGACATTTCTCTGCAAGGCCTCTCCACTCTCAAGGGAGTCAACAGTCTTCCCAATTTAGTGTCTGCAAACTTACTCAGCATGCATTTGAGTTCTGCATCCAGATCATTTATAAAAAATATTGAAGAGAACTGGCCCCAAGATGGATCCCTGGAGAACCCAGCTAGTGACTGGCCACCAGCCTGATGTAACCCCATTTACTCTAACACTTGGAGTCTGACTCGTCAGCCAGTTGTTCCCCCCATCGCTTTTTTGTCTGTCTGTATGCTGGTCATTGTGTTTAGAAGGATACTGTGACAAACAGCATCAAAAGCTTTGCTGAAATCTAAAAACATTACATCAACTGGCTTCCCTTGCCGAGCCATGGTTTTTAAATTAGCTTGTCTGATCTCTTTTATGACTCAAGTTGTAATAAATGAAGAAAGAAAATTTTTCTTCTTTTCTTAAAATCCTTTGTCTGTCCACCTGTTTGACATTATATTGAAGTTCATCCATTGACTAAATTTATATTACCCTGGGTTTACAACATCTCTTGTGAAGTCCTCAGGAATTTTAAAATTGTCAGGAAAAAAAAAATCCTTTATTAAGGAATGTATATCATAAGGGAGGTAATAAATCTTTCCATGAAAGTCTGATATATCTTTTTATTACATGCATTATTGGGTTTATTTGAATTACATGGATTATAAGAATTTTCCATATTCTCCTTGTTTTTAGAGACAGAAGTTGATCATGGGGAATTTTGAACTGCTTCTAGGAATTAGCTTAATTCTGCTTCTGTTGTAACTAAGGAAATGTTCAATGGCTGAAAAATTGGTCAAGTTAAAACTGATTCTTGAGAAAATTTTAGAGTCAGAACTTTATTGCAAATTAGCATGGGTTCCGTAGTATGGACTATTGCTTCTGTACCTAATATGGTTTATGAAATGTGTCCTAGCAGACTTACCAAGTTCCTGCGTCCCATGTTATAGAATTTGGGTAATGGCCCTGATTTTTTTTTTTTTTAATTTTATTTTTTTAATTCTCTTCCAAAATTATATTGCAGTTTGCAGGTATGAAAGTTGTCATTGTATGTTGTCTTATGGCCTGTGGAGTTGAGTATATAGAGAGTAGCTGTATTGTGAACTCTTCTGGAACAGACTGAATAGATAGTTCATGATTGCTGGATCTAGCTGCCAAATGATCCCTCTCAACTGCGTGTCTGTCCACACAGCCCCTCAAGAACTTTGTTAACTGTTGTTCCTGTGGGCAGACCAACACTGTGCTGAGCGTCATGTGAAGTAACTGTCCATGAACTGAATGCACAGGAAGAGGTGCCAGTGCTTGCTAGCTGTAAACTTTAAGAAGTCTTTTTGGTCCAAATATGCTCCTTTGTAACTGTAATGTCAGATTTATTTCTTCCTGTCTTTTGGTTATTATCTGTTTGTTTCACTTCTGAATATTGCTTACTGGCTCAAGTATTCCTTGCACCTGCTTTACAATGCAAGAGTGTTTTAGTCTGCAGTGTTGTTAACTACTGTCACTGAATGTTGTCTGTGTAATCTCATGAGAGATTGCACAGACAATAAATTTATGAGCCTGCAGTTTCAGAGGTTTTTAGCAAATCTACTAAAACCCTGTAAGAGATGCAGCAAATCAGCAATACTTGAAATCAGTTGTTATAATAAGTCATGGAGACTGCATAAGGTTACTAAAAATATTGTGTGTCAAGTTCTGGTATGATTGATTCTGCGTATTCAAAAATCTCTACTCTTCAGTCCTCACATAAGGATTTGCTTTTACTACATTTGTATACTTATAACTACATATCTAATTTGTATAGAAACAAAGTGACTAAAATTAACTTTAAAGTTTACTTTAGGATTATTTACTTTTTCATTTTCAATTTGTCTTTTCTAAGTTTTTTTTTGACATGGCAGAAGGTATATTATCCTGTTTGTCCCATATTATAGCTAACAGTTCAAGATAATTCATCCCTCTCTACTTCATCGTGAGACTTGGTAGACCAGAGGAGAATTGCACTTTCAGAAGTACTAAGGATTACCATGATGGGTGGTTAGTACGGTTCCTCTTAAAACATTCTGCAATAGAAATAGTCATCAGAAACCTGGGCCTTCATACGGAGCCAAAGCATTGAAGGAGTTTTTGGCTGATTTGCTGGATATTTCCTTTCATTAATTTAAGTGCCTATTTAAGTGCAACAGCTAATGGAAGCATCACAGGGGAAATAACTGTACTACAGAAATAATTGGGGGTTTAACTTATAGTAAAGTAATCCAACTGAAAAATTGAAGGAAATGCAGTAAATTAGTCAAAAGCATCCATATAGGTAGAATATGTAGGGATTTAGAGCATATATTCTGTCCAGGTAGTCTCCTACGGCTAAATAGAATTGTGCATTTCCACCAGAGTAATTTCCACATGAAGCAACTTGGAAGAATGACATAAAAATTTCAAATGGATTTAACATCTCTGAGTAAATGAAGTAATGTAAACTTGAACTGAAATCCACGCTTTCCTTTGTTTGTGTTCTTTAGAGTTCCATGGTTAAACTGCGACCTTGTTTCAAGTAGCATAAGCAATTTCAAATGCACATCTCCTATTTGTTAGGAGAGGGGAAAAAGAACACAAAACACCACCACAACCAACAAACTAAACAATAAGAACAAAAAACAAAAAGAGGCTGTATGTTATTTTGTGGTGCTGTTTGCATTTCTGCTGAGCAACCGTGTGATGCACACAAGGAAGAGCACCACAGACCAGGTTCCAACTCTCTGAGCTCCCCTGCACAGAGCTGTGCTTCCTCCTGTGCTTCCTCAGAGATGACACTTCAGCAATAGGCATGGAGACTGCATAAGGTTACTAAAAATATTGTGTGTCAAGTTCTGGTATGACTGATTGTAAACTGTTTTGTTGCAATCAAGTATTCTGACTATGGGGTTTCTGACCATAATACCCCAATTTAAAAATTACTGAAGACTACAACTACAATTCATAGAAAACCCAATCCCTGCTGATATGTGTTGGGCATTGTCTGTGAGTGTCTACCAAATCGGGCAATTACAGAAACCCAAGCTATAGGAATGCTTAGCTTATGGCTCCTGATGGAGGTCTCTGAGACAGCCTTTCAAAGTTTAACAGTTTTGAGGATACATAAAAACGCTGTTTTGAGGTTATTTTTAGAAGAGAGAGGAAAAATACAAACAACTTTCAGTGTTGTAGCTAAGTGTGGCCTTTCAGAAGCACAGTTGAGCATTTACGAAAAATGTAGATGCCTAAGGCTTACTTTAAAATACTGGATTTCAGGATGAAAACATAAAACCTTAAAACTGATAAGGATGGACAACTCTTTAAACTTTTCAGACAATGAGAATAAATTTTCAAATGTCAGGTAACTGAAATACTGAAATATTTTGTTGTTTCACCTCTCTTAGCAGAAAACAGATCCTATTCCCGCCCCCCCCCCCCCCCCCCCCCCCAGTAGAATGCTGCAGAAGCAGTTCAGTAATACTTTATACCTCTGGGATATTAATGCAGGGAACCCAGCCATTAGGGAAATACAAAAGTGCTCAGCTGTACTGAAGTACTGGACTCTACAGGATAGAAAAGAGAAATGAGCTGGGAAAGAGAGAAAGTTGTCTCAACTGTCTAAGGAATCAGTGATCCTTTAGGAAGGAGAGGCAGCTTTAGTGGAAATAGTTCCTTTTTATTTTACTTAAGCTTTCATTGCATAGAGCTGTCTTATGTTATATGAAAAGCCTGGTTGAAAGATCCTTTTCATTTTAAACAAATTTTCTTGATCTTTGAAGAAAAAAAGTATTTTGTTTAATTACAGGTTTGAGAATCTCTTCCTTATAATCTATTAACTCATTAAAATCTAGCGCTAAGCCAAATGTCTATTACAAAGCAGGTACATAACTCATGTAGCAGAGAAAGAATCTGACAGCACATGCTGAACACGGGTTCATTTTAAGTTCAGAGAGCTTGATTATGTTTGAAATTAGGCAAAACTTGCCTGTCTGCAACTTTCTACATACCTTTATTGACATTTTGGAGAGTATTAAAGACGGATCATATTCTTATGTACAAGATACAGATGTTCCATAGATGATGATTTTTTATTATTTTTTGATTTTACTCAGGGAATTTTGCAGTGGCTGCAGATCAAACTCTACTGAAACACTGATTGATTGTATTCATATTCATATTGATTGATTATATTCATGTAAGGCTCATTATTTAATTTGGACTGTTTTTCCCATCTATTTTTTCTGCTTAAAGAATTAGCAAGTGCAAGGAAGCTTTGACAAAGGCCTGTCTTGACATGTAAAAAAGCAGAGCAGTATGCAAAGCACAGACCCTATACTCTTGTGTGATCATATCCTCCTACCAATGTTGAATGAGGGTCTTAAATAGGAGGAATATAGCAGTGGTTTTATCGCTTGCTTGTTCATTCTGTAAGGAAGAACGAGTCAGCAGCCATGATTTTTCTCTGTCTTCATGTACTCCTTCCTTTCTGTGTTGAACTCAATACACAGCAAGATGTTTCTTCATCCCAGTGGGATGGAGCAGAATGTATAATCAACCACCTCCTTATACCCTTAATGAATTGTTACATTAAGAATACAGTAATGATTATTTAACATCATTGGTAATTTCTGATGGTGATTATGGTATCCCTAACAGAGCATTATGATTTTCAAATAGTGATTAAATTACAAGAGCAAATACATGTGTAATTATTTCCTTTCACAACAATTATTTCCTTTCACAACAATTTCCAAAAGAAGAAATAAAAAAAAAAGGAAAGAAAAAGGAGAACCAGGCCAAAATCACATCACCTCTACTGAAAACAGGATATGTGAACAGAATAATTTCTAGAGATATTTTCATGCAGTTTCAAATGGCTTTTTAGTACCTAGAACTGTTTTCCAAGTCAATGGATCTAACAAGGAAGGAACTAAGATTGACTATGAAGAAGGTAAATACAAATAAGAAAGTTTTAAATACTGCCCAATACAGAAGTGTCAAATATGACAAAATATGACAAATATGTTACAATTTTATATAAGCAATATGATAATACATTTCTGGGATTTTTATTTTGCTTTGCTCTCTCCAGTCATGGCCTAGATGAATAGTAACTCTGTGAATAATTTGAGCAAAATATAATCTAATATTCTTTATCTGCCACCTAGCCTTTACTGAAATATGGGTCTTCCTATTTTAAGAATGTGAAACAGAGGAAATCAAAAGAACAAGCATGTAAATACATGACTTTATTAGTGTTTTCTGAAAGCTTCAGCAACAGTTTTGGATGTCTGTATGTGTATGAGTTTCTGCATCTGCTAAACTAAAAGGAACAACTGAAGTTTGCAGCTGTTCATAGCTGCATTTAATACTGCAGTTGCCAATTTATGCATATTTTAATCCTATTCATACTATAGAAAGCAAAATGTAAAGACAACTTCATGATATCATTCAAAAGAAAAGTAACATTGGAAACAGAGTTTCAAACTGGGAGGATCGTATAAAAGATGGATAATTCCACTCTGGGGATTATGGGAGGCAGCTGCTGATAATAAGATGTGGAAAGGAGGTGGAGATAATTACTGCTTGCCCCTCTATGGGGCAATCCATATTGTTCTTGACAGACACGTTTTCAATCTTGTTTTCTAGTTGAAGATTTCAAGAACTGCCAGTTAGCCAAGTTTGCACTGTTAAAAACTATTTTGCTTGACATCTATTCTGGATCTTCATTCATATATTTTAATTATAAAGCTTTTTGTCTTATACAATATGTAGAACAGGTACTTTTCTCTCTGCAGCAATTTTATTTATTTATTTATTAAAGACTGTTAGCAGTTCAGTCTTTCTTTAGACTGACACTAATTTGTGTAGTCATTCATTGCTATCATTGCTTCCCAAACTGTATGTAGTATTTCAGCAGAGTCCCTACCAACGCTGAACAAATTACGTTCTCGCTAAACTGAATCCAGAACATATGCGAGGTGTTTCTCTCCTACGATCCACTTGCCCACACCCACTAGGAAGGCAACATACTTCAATATGAGTAGAAAATATGAGTCAATTTTTTAGTACAAAGAGTCTTAAAGCCTGCATTTGCAAAATAAAGAGCTGTATAATGCTTCTGTATCAGAGCAAAGATATTCTGGTACTGTGAAAAAGTTCCAGTCCCAGGGAACCTCAAACAACAACCTCAGAGTTTAATGAGCCTAGGGATACTGAGCCTTTCGTCATGATCTGGTAGACTTTTATATACCTGATACCTTGTGATACACTCAGAGAAGTTTATCCCAAAGGAAATCAGGACAAATACAACAGCAAAATAGCATTTTATAGAAAGGTTAATATTGTAAGAGAGGGACAAACAGCCTCAATTCAAGCAACAATTTCAAATTTATTGCACTCATACCTCTCTGGAAAAAAAATCTATTTTCTTTCAGAAACCTACTCTGTACACTGTACCTACATTATATGCCTACATTAAAATTAAAATAGAAATAGAAAAACAGAAAATGCTGGTTCAATTTCATTCCAGATTCTTGAGAGTAGGTATGAAAGGTACAGTGATTCAGTGAAATTAAGACTAATTAACTGGAAAGTGCAATTAAACTTTTGGTGCTCTTGTTCTGAAGCCTTTGTTTGTGATAACGTAGTTATCATCGTCATCATTATAGTTTTCATCCAAGTTACATAATTTAATATACCTATTAATACATTTAATGACTCTTTCTTGACTTTCCTGACTGTCTTTGTATTGCCACTTATACAGACAAACTTTAAGAGAAATATGGAAGAATAATGGGATTTGGAAATCCTGCTGACTTGCTATATCTTCTATCTTATGCAACCAACCTCAGGTAGCTCCACTTCAGCCAGTGCCCTTTCTCTTAATGGTAGGATGTTGGTTTATTAGTAGATTCTAAGTAGAATTACACCTCTCTAGTCTTTCAGAATTTTACATCCTATTTAGTATGTATGTTTTTGGGGGCAGCTTTGTGAATTTCTATTATCTTTAGAAACAGCTGTGTTTATCTTGGAAGGCTGGATATATTGTACTAGCAAGTAATGCAGAGATGCGTAATGTGGTGGAAGGGGAGCTTAAACCAGTGCTAACTATGCCAATGTCTCTGTGGTAACCTCTGATTTTAAGACTAAAATTGACTTACCTGCTCATGTGAATTGGCCTTCTGCATATGGCATTTGCCCTGGAATGATACTCAGTGATTCCTGCGCACCAAAGATTTACTTCTGAAAACCTTAATTTAGTAAAAATATTTTTCTGTCCCTACCTGTAAATATAACTTCAACAAAATAATTAATGAAGTTGAGGAATAGGTCATTCTACTTCTCAGTTCAGCTATTAAAAAAAATAAATAAAAGTGTCTTTTCTGTGTTTTATTTACATTCTTGCTTTGGAGACATGTTAGTTTTTCATTCCATCCATGCAGCAAACTGTACTGAGGCAGCATTTGTATGTTGTATCATCATATGCTATGTCTTAATGAAAACCTAACTATTTTGACACCATCCAAACTGGCAGCAGAATCAACAGTTGAACATTATTGATTTGTTTTGGGGAATTTGTTATCGGAGGTATGATTCAAATAGAGGGAGCAGCAAACATTTCAGAAAAGCACATTTTTTAAACAGACAGCACTCCTTGAAGTAGACTATCCATGCCCATACTTTACAATTCTAGGAGCTAACATTCATCCCTTTTCCAATTCTACATTAGGTCTGCTCTCGGGGAATGTTTTGCAGTTCCAACATTAGCATGTTTTCCAAATGACATACAGAATTGCACCTTCTGGAGTCCTGAGATAGAGATGGGTGAAAAAGACATTTCTCATTTGATATAAAACAATTTCCCCTGCTGACATCAAAAGAAAAGCAATAATTTATAAAAGCTTAAGGTTGCATACTTTAATTACATTCCCTGCAAAAATAGATATGCAAATTCTTGATTTTGTTGTTTGGGTGGAAGCTACCTTAGGCAGAAGTATGGAAGATGGAGAAGGAAAACAGAGAGCTGGAAACCACAACTTTGTAGAAAAGGCAGTTCTATTCATTTTTGTTCCTTTCTGGGGCGTAAAGCTTCTAGAGATTCCTCATAGCCGTCTAACATTAACGGGAGGTCATCTGGGCCTTCTCATATGCTAAATACACAGAAACAAAGTGCACTTCTGAAACAGAATGACCAAAGTTTAGCTTGATCTTAGTGCTGGTAGAAATGAGGTAGCAGTGCCTAGAATGCTTATTAAGATCTCACTCCTTCACATGTGTATTATCTAACCACACAAAGGGCTTCAGAATAATATTTATGAATATGAATGAGTGTCAAGTACTGGGACAAAATTTTCCTACATTCCTCCAGCAAATTGCCTTTCTATGTATCGACCTTCCAGTTATTACTCGCTTAGACCCTGCCTCTGATGTACTGTGAATAAAATGCTTTGATAGAGCAGGAGTGTAGAATATTCAAGCACTAGCAAGCAAAGAAAATCATTCTTCTTTTTTCTCCCTTTTTGATTTTTTTTAATGTTTTGCTGATGCTTAATTTGTAACTTAAATAATTTGCATAAAGTCAAAGAACTCCTATATGAACAGCCTTCACAGTATCAGTTTCCCAGACCTCACAGTAGTGTTTAATCATGTCCCAAATTCTTATTTTTTCCCCCTTGAATCCTGTGTTTTCTCTGTACATTATTGCTTAAATAAGGAAGTGGAACATTTTTTATATGAGGATGAGAGATATGGGAGTGTTCAGCCTGGAGAAGAGAAGGCTCTGAGGGTATCCACGTGTATGAATATCTGGCGGGGGGAATGACAGAGCCAGACCCTTCTCAGTGGTGCCCACTGACAGAACAAGAGACAATGGTCACAAATTAAAACACCTGAACACCTGAGATTCCATCTGCACACATGAAGACACTTTTTTTTTTTTTTTTTTTTTTTTTTTTTTCTGTAAGAGGTTCCCCGGAGAGATATTTAAAACCTAACTGGACACAGTCCTTGGCAACCTGCTGTAGCTGACCCTAGGTGATCTCAAGAGGTACCATCCAACCTCAGCTATTCAGTGATTCTCTAGTTTTACATTCAGTCCACAATTTTACAGCATGCCTGATAGAAGGAGTCTGCATGAAAATTTGAAGATATGTGTAGATAAATTGTTCACCTAAGGATTGTATTAATAACTTCTTCCTAATTACAGAAACATTTCATTTTGATTTTAACTGACCCAAAATATTTGGTGATCCAGGTGAATCTTGGGCTGTAGCAAGAAGATTTTTCTATGCAGCAGAAGATTATTCTTTTTTGTTAGCCAGCAATTTTCCTATTTCAATCTTTGCTAGCTACTTTTTTGTTGTTGTTGTAGTTGTATGATGGAAGGATGTAATATGATAGTATTTTAGAAACCTCAATTTTTCTGGTATTTTAGGTAAACTAAAAAAACGTGAAATTAAAATGTGCATATCTATATGGGAAAGGGAGTTTTAAGATAGCATTTCAGTGTTAGAACCCCTACCTTTTGCCTTCTTTATTAAAATGGCAAAACATCATAAGGAAGACTTTTGATTAAAATGTATCAAAGATTGCAAATAAATTCTTCTACCATTTTTTACCTCAAGAGTTGGAAAGTAAGTTGGCAGTAAGCTGGAAAAAATGCACACTCCAGTATGATTTTGGTCTTTTCTTTATGACAGCTTTGACTTGGAAGTCAGTCAGTTCTGTGTAGTGCTTAGAAAACCTGAGTTCAACATTTACATCTTGATTTAGATTAATATTAGTGGTCATGAAGCTCTGGCACACATTTAAATATAATTTTAAGCTAAACTATAAAATACTTTTTTTTTTCCCCCCCCCCCCCCAAAAAAAATTTCACTCAGAAAGTATTTTTTGCTAGGAAGAAAATCAAAATGTTCATTTTCTCTGAATTTCATCTCAAGAAAAAAAGTAAAGCAGAATATCTCCTTGGCAAAGAGGTCTGTGTTGTAACCAAGACTAAGCCAAAGTGTCCTGAGACAGTCTCAAAGCTAGTCCCATGAAATATTCTTCCTACAGCAGGTCCTTGTTGCAGGCTTATGTACATTTCTTTCTATCCCAAGGCTTCCTTAGCTTTTCAGAAACATTGACTCCACTGAAGGCATTCATGGAGCTGCCTGTCTCCTAGCCCCTGCTGACAGCTGCCTTACACTCACTTGGGTTTCAGACATCTGTTCCAGAATTAGCTGCATTTACTTTCTGAAAAAAAAAAAAAAAAAACCAAAGTATATACAATTACCATGTTGTCAGCTCTGTCAACAGCATGGCTACCTGTTACAAAAAAAAAAAGTCTGTTAGCCATGGTGAGTTTTGCACTTTACTTACCCAGAACCATTTGATGAGTTGATTTTGTGTAGGCAGCACATACCCTGCACCATCCAGCTGTTCTGTCTGTCTTTGGCTGTCATTGTACCACAGTTCAAGCAGATTCTTACTCTTCTTGAAATCCTGCCTGGTCCCTTAGAAACTGTTACTTTCTTTAAATTTTCTGAGCTATTTGCCACTTGGAGGAATTTAATGTCATCTTTCCAGTTTCTGACACAACATGGTCTGACTTTACTGTGTAACTTTCTTCAGAAAGTTGTGACCCGTTGTTACAGTGGTTCCTGAATCACAGAAAAAATTCAAAATTGTTTGGTTAGCAGCATTTGTGGCCTGCCTGAAGTTCTGGGTGCTAGATTGCGTCTTTGGTTGACTCTCCCTGGGTTCAAGAGTGAAGAAAGCTGTCTGTTTAACAAGTATAATTTTAGTTGCATTGTCCAGGTATTCTGTTCTTAGAACTTCTCATTTACTAAAAGATGAAGTAAACTTTACTGAAGCAGAATGTCTGGGATGTGGTAGGATACACAGGGACTTGAAACTTGGGGAAATGTGATTTTACTACTCCAGTGCTTACATCTGTGCATATTTCAGATATGAAAAGAAAAAAAAATGCCAGTCAAAACTGGTGTTTTTTTTTCTCTGACTCACTTAATGCTTTCCTTTTTTTAGTACTTACATGCTTTTCTTATTCTGAATAGGTTACAACTTCTTGTAATTCCAATTCCATAACATCAGATGTGCCCGTGCTGAGGGGTGTTCTGCTCTGTACTTGCCTCACCATTTTCCCATGGAACTAGCCAGGCACCTTGCACATGAACTCTGTCGGTATGCAAACCGGTGTGCAGGCCATTTGGGACTGCTTAGTCCTAAATACCGTCATAAAATCTAAAGTCCTAAAATCTGTCAGCAAAATTTATTTTTAAAAAAATGTTTTTCCACCCTTTACAGCAATTGAGACATGCCATGAGAGTATTATGCAAAATTTTTTTCTTTGCAATTTTGTCTCTTCTCTGTGGTTTCATCCAGAGGCCTCAGCACTCCATTTGGCTGCATTGTTCTCTCCAGAGTCCACCCTTGGTGCGTGTACCTGTTATGAATTTGAATGATCATTTCCCAGCAGCTGCAGATGCATTCTTGGGCTCACACAGTTCTGACCCCAAACCAGCAATGTAACTACTACTGTGTTCTGCTTGCCAAGAGCTGTGCTTTTTAATTTTATACGCTGTTATATTCTCTACATTCAGTAGAGTTGAGAAATTGTTACCAGCTGCTATTGCAATTAGATCCAATACCTAAAGCAAGATTCTAGCACTGAGTTCCAAGCTGGTAGAGTGGAGGAAGTATTTAATGAAGGATTAAAAAATACAGTATTCACTTCTCCATTTGCTGCAGTTCCTTTTCTTCATTATCTCTACTCTTGTAGATCTCTCTACATCTAAACCATAAAGCATTTTATTAAGAACCAGAAATAAAATCCGAACTTATTTTGAATCAAATGTGGAAACTGGTTTTCTGTGGGGTACATCATTCTATGGATTGAATGCTGTTGCTCACAGTTAAGCCATTGACTTTAGAATACATGCACTGAATGCACTTATTTTGCCAGAGCTGATCAGGAAAGTTAGTTCCCCACATAATATACTTATGAATATACTTATGTGTATAAAGACATTTTTTCTAAATTTCAACCAATATTTTTTTGTCTGCCTCCTCCCCCTCACCCCTCAATACAAAAAATACATCCCAGATTGTTTGGGGAATCTTTAGGAGCATTTAGAAAAATATTATTGACTGCCTTTGTTGCTGTGTGATTGACTGTTAGAGCAAATGTGGCAATTTGTAGGGAAAGGACAAAAAAAAAAGATAAAGGTTCTTTATATTTTTGTGATACAAAATGCAGTAGTAATATTTCTGAATGAAACAACAGTCTTTATTTTGATGATGGGAAGTGACACCATGGGAAGGTTAAGATTGTTGAAGCTGAAAGTTGGCTTGATACGTATTTGGTGTTTGACTGGAAAATGCATACAGGGAGAAGTAGGTTTGAAAGGTTGACCAACAAAGGAAATGGAGTAAAAGTGACTTGGAATTTTTCAAAAAAAAAAAAAAAAAAAAAGAGTTTTTGGAACTATTTATGAAAAAGATAAAGCAAGATTTGACCATGACAACTGCTTTAATCCCCGGGTTACATTTTTTTTTTTTTTTTCTGAAAGGAGGCTTTCTGAGTACTTTTGGGGTCCAGAGGATTTTGTTGCTTGGAAGTAAAAAAGAAAGCTTTATTTTTTACCTTCATGCAGAACAAGAAGCTATTGTTATTGTTATCAACATCATCAAAATGGAAGTACTGTCATGTACAGCTCAAATTTTTGCAGTAGATTTCAGTAAGTGTTGAAACACAGAAGCAGCCACTCAAACATTTATGGCTCTGATCCATCCACGATTTATTTATGTACTCATTTTGTTTTTGTATGACTAACCCCATTACTTTGCATGATTTTGAGCACTGAAAATATTATTATTGTTACTGGCAAGGCATGTCCACATGCAGATTTCTCTGCCTGATTTTAGCCATTCAATTAAACAATGATTGTTCTGTCCTCAGTGGTTCATGGAATGACACCTTCCTAGCTGGCGGATAATAATTCTTTTTCATTAACACTGTATCAATGATATTTTCTAAATACAGTTTTATTAATTTATTTTATTATTACTATTTTTTTTTAATGAGGTGGAAAGGTTAGTGTATATCTTTCTTTGTAAAGGATTTCTCATTGTTAAGATTTTTTACTTATTCTCAGAGCTCATTAATGGTCAGAGTTTTGACTTTTGCAGTATTGCTAAAGGATAACAGTTCACAAGCCTTATCACATTTTCAGAATTTCCCTGTGCCTATGTTTACAGAAAAGGCAGTTTGGGCCTGTTATGACCTAGCATAAATCAGTTTGTATGCATTGACTGGGAAGGTTACCCATGCTTTTTGACTTTTCCCCTGAAGGTGGTCAACTTTGAAAGTCACAAGAGTTGGATGAAATATGTTTGTTAAAAATAGTATACTAAGTAAATGATATTTTATTTTTTCTTTATATATTAACATAGATGTTCTGTTTTGAGAGGAATTTCTGGAACTTGTCAAGATCATAAACCAAATGAATTTCAAAAGGCCCCTACCTTTGTAGCTAGATAGAGCTTTGCTTATATATTTTATATATATATTCAGTTTGTTTCCTTGTTTATATATGTATATTAACAAGGAAACAAACTGAATTGCTTAACTTCTGTGTCAGATAATGACACAAAGGAAATCCTTTAAATGATTCTCATTTGATATGTAACCATATTAACTCATGAGTAAGTTCACCGACCTCATGTTACTTCTGGTGAAAGCAAGGGAAGAGTCAGAGTACAAAACCATCTGTGCTATGAAGAAATTTCCATTATGTCAAACTTTATCAGGGGTAGGGAATGCATATCTACTGTAATGGGTTGAGAATACTCCTGTTACCAAATATTCTTATGAGCTTTATCTTGGGACTACCCTGAATTGGTTAGCTTGTTTCCCTTGCAATGGAATAAAATTGCTGCTTATCACCTGCTACCTAGAGTCTTAATGGTTGCATATTTCTTTATAGAAATGTAGCTGTCAAAAAGCAAATTGAAGCTATTATTGTTTTGGAACCCACATTTATAAGATACTGTGTATGACCACGGAGACATATATGTTATGTAAATATTTGTTTCTCCAATGCACATCATATTTTATCCTCAGCAGTGCAAATGCAAAGAGATGTACTCAAGAATCAGAGTCCTCCTGAGAGGGGAATTGGCCACACTGAAGATGTTTGTCACTTCTTTCTAGTTGATTGACATATTCTGTAATGTCCGCACATACTTTATAATAGATGATACACAAATAACAAGAAAAATATATTATGGGCCACTGATTGAGATGGTGATTAGATAAAATACAAAACCAAATTGTAGGGAATTAGCTATCTGTAAATTTAGACTATAATTTGTCTTTCTGTTTTTTTGTTTGTTTGTTTTTTAAATAAATTATTTTTTACAGTTTTGATTATATGGGATCAAAAGAAGTAGCGCTTGAACAGCAGGGAGGTCAGTAATTCTGTTAACAAAAGTATCTTTTTTGTGTTTTAATCTTCAAGTGAAATTACATTTTTTGGGAGCATAAGACTGAAAGGAATGGGCTGAGTCATTGCGTGCAGTTATGTGTATTATTTCCACCTTACATTTGAGGAGTGATTATCAGACAGATATTTCAGGGGGAAAAAAATCAGAATCAACATATGGACATCTAGATTGGAAAATTTCTGGCCAGCACTATTTTAGAAGGTCATTAGTTTGTTATCATGGGTTGCCAAACTGCTCCTCATCTTCGTAACTGAGCCATTTAATTCCAATTGTGAAACAGTAAGCAGAAATTAAGGAGACTAAACGTTTTTCATGAGTCTTGAAGTTTGTTTACTGCCTATCCTCATCTGGTCTGCTGTAGGTGATATTACTATTTCTACTGTCCTGTGAGAGAACTCAAGACCTGTGATAACCTTCAGTGTAGCTGGGAAGGGAAGTGAAATGAGGTTACTTGCCAGCCTTGCTGCTATTCATTTTCTGCTGTGTGTGTTCCCTGTCAAATCCCCTGTGTCATGCAGATATTTGTCCAGGATGTGATTTTCTAAAAGAGTAACTAAGTCTTTGCTCTCTTCTAAGTCTCACAATTTATCATTGTCAAAAATATGCAAGTGTTTCTTTTTGTTAGATGGATGAGGACAGAATATAAATGCAGGCGTGTGAGCGACACTATTTCAGCACTGACGTCTATGGTGGCAATCAATCACAAATGCTTCAGTGAAGCGAGATTACTGAGATGATGTGCTTCAAAACAAGCAATATTGCAGTAGGTTGGGATAACTGGTGCTTTTATTAGTATTACTACACAGTGATGTTTAAGTAGTATACTGCTTGCCTTACATACCCTATGATTGGAATGATTCTGGGAATGTGCCTTTGCTGTTTCAGGCACTTAAACAATAGAGGAGGTAAAAGAGATTTATCTGTTGACTGGACTGGTTAAGGTTTGAAAATGATGAAATATAACAAAGAGGATTTGGAAAGTATCTCCCAAGTGGGAGCAGGCTGCTTTTGAGGGTAGGTGTAAGAAAACCACTTTCCTAATAGCAACACAATGGAAAGTGAGTAGGACAAATATCTTTGTTGTTTCTCCCCCCCGCCTCCCCTCCCCTTTTTTTTCCCTGTAGGTTTCATACTTTTTTTTCTTCTTCTGAACCTTTTTATATAAGAGCAAAGGCATGTAACTCATCCTCTAAACACCACTGGGTCACTGCGGCTTCGTGAAGGAATATTATAAGTACAAGAGACAAAAGAGGTATATTTTAAGCCAGTCACAGCCTGTTGGCTTTTCAGTCCAAACTCATCTCCTGTCCTTCATAACTAGGAGGGATGTGGCCTGTGTTCTGATTTCAAGGTGGCCAAATCAGCTGATGTGTAACTGCATTGCCTCAAAAGCAATGGGGAAGACTAGCATGTGCTTGCAGAAAGGTCACGTTACTGGTACTAAAACAATATATTTCTGTGTAAATAGAAGTGATTTATCTTGTACCATAATTACGGAGAGGAGGAGAATTGCAGACTAGCTGCTTGAAGGGAGCATGAAACAGAATGAGTGCATAGGAGTCACACTCTAAAGGGAACGAAGGACTTTCATATCTTTCATAAGTACAAGGCTTGTGATGTATACATTGATGTTAGTCATCCTGTTAACTCCAAGGTGACCACGATACCAACCCACAATATTTAAAAGTAGGTTTACTGTATGTTAAATTAAAAAAAAAAAAAAAAAGAGAGAAACCTAAACCTTCATATAAAAATGTAAAGATAAGTATATCCATGCATAAACTATGATTTACTGCTCTGAAAAGAACTTACAATAGTTATACCATCATTAAAAATAAACAAATAAAAAAGAATGTATTAGCCAAATAACCTTTTTTTTTTTTTTTTTTTGCCATATGAATGCCTGTCACAAAGGACATTCCCAACCAGAACTTTTTGCAAAATTAGCCCTTGCTGATATTAAACTAACAGTATTCTACCTTAAAACAGGAAGCAAGAGTTGTGGTCTATATGAGAATAAGATCTGTCCTAAATGAGAGGGAGATCTCTGTGTGTGGTACATTGCATTACTGACTCTGGAAATGAAGGAGATCTGTGACTCAGGTTTATCAGCTCCGTTGTATTACACATGTAGTATAATGTTAGTGGGGCAGGGATTTGGGCTACTGTGCTGTCTCCAAGGTTTCCATATTCACTGCAAGTGACAGTAACGTCCTGGGCTACTCCTCATAGCCTTAAAAAAAAAAAAAAATGCCAAGAAAATGAATGAGCAAAGCCCTGAGACCGAACATGTGGGACTCAACGTCCCATACAATGCTCACATGGATCAAACTACTGAATATCTCTTAGAAGCAGGAGGAGCACAACCAGTTACCTGAGTACAGAACAGTCACTGCCATTTGGCAAAAAAGAACATGTCAAATGGCCCAAAGAACAGTTTGTGGCCCTACTTAGGACTAATTAGGGGAACTGCTTGTTGAGTAGTACGAAAGCTTATGTTTTTATTATCTTGTCAGTGTCCTCTGTAACAGAGACTTTTTGACTGCTACACCTTCTCTTCTCCCCTTCTTTTCATGCTTAGTCTCAAAGGGATAATTCTTATCTAGCTGACTATCCAGATATACGTTTTATAGCATTTATACTCTGCTATAAAAATATTTTGACCTAACATAGAAAAGCCACAAATGCATTTAAGAGTTAACAATGTATGAAAAAGCAAGGTTAGCACTTTTGTGGGACTGTTTGAATCTGTTTACTTTGAGATTACATTGAGGGAAAAGTGGAGAAAATTACTGGCAGCTCCCAGTTTCACTCCTTCTTGAGGAAAGTGAAAGTGCTCTAGAGAAAAGGCCATGAGGGGAAAGACTGGAAAAACTGCTGATATTTAGTCTGAAGAGATGTCCGTAAAGGAGGGAGAGAGTAATCCATACTCAGCTCTGTAGGCCGTACAATAGTTACAATCAATGCAATAGTTGGTAACAATGGTCTGGCGGGTCACAGAATAATTGCGACATAAGAGCCAGCTTCCAGAATGAGATAATGGATCTGCAAGGGTTTCCTCTGATTAAGCTATATGTGTTTGGTATATATGTTGACTTTTGTCCTTTACAAAGCTGTAATGAATTAATGGGCTTATGAAATAGCATGAAGCCAGAGCAAGACTGGCAAACAGAGAACACTAATAAGGTAGATAAATATGTATGTCCTGTTGGTATTTGCTTTTCAGGAAAAAAATGCAGTAGTGTTTCATTTATGTGAGAGTTATGGATATCTAGAATAAGTACGTTCAAAATATTTCACTTTATAATGACTGTCTGTCACTATGATGACCACTTAGCTTCCAAAGTATAGAGGCTTCATAGCTTATCTTTGCTTTTGCATAGAAGGCAAAAATATTATTCATTGCTGTAAAGGACAGAAAAGGTCACTGACATGAAAGAAAGCTCTGATGAAGTCCTGCCTGCCATCTAAATACATTCAATCCCCAAAATATAGTAGGTGTAATCATATTTCTCTGGGAAGTAAATTGCAGATGTTATTGGAGGAACGGGGAAGCTACATTTTGATTTAACAAATATTGAGATGGTCACTATACATTTAGCCTAGAGAATTCAAGAACATGTGCTTTTCATATATAAATAATAATGGAGTACAGAAAAGTTTAAAGTATATAGGTTTAATTCTGTTCTTGGTTGGGCAGTATAAAGCAAAGACTACAGTGAGTAAGGCAACACATATTTATTTGTTTTCCTGTTTGAAAATTGTTTTAAATCATATTTTAAAAAATTGAACCATTCTTGTCTTTCAAGACATAGTGCTAGAATATTGCATCTTTCCTGGAGGTTACTTACCTATGATTCACTGTTTGCATTTACTGTTGATGCATTTCTGTGTAAAGATTGTATGGCGTTTATTCTGTCTAGTGATTGGATATGAGTAGGAAATAGAAAAATGGAAGTCAACATATGATCAGTAAACACAAGAACTGTAATATTAAGAATATTAACTCAGACGTTCCCCATAACACAGGAATCAGATACTTCATGTGGCATTACTGGAAGCAAGATGACAAACAGTACATGAAACAGTGTAGGTGAAGATAGCTGGGAGAACCCTCATTAGCACCTACATTTAATTGACTGGAGGATAAAACAATGAAGGGATGTGGTCTAAGAAGATACAGAAGCTATTCATGCATCCTGAGACATTGTTTCTGCATTATGGGACTGTCCTTCCCAAATGGTGCCAGATGTAATGAAGCATAAATAATTGGCTCATGGTGCTTTTGGCCAGTGAAGCACAGATGAAGTCTGAGACAGAAGGTTGTTTGTTAACAGATTTTCTCCCTGCCACAGGCATCATGGATTCTTCTTTCTTCATTACATTGTAGATATAGATGTTTATCTGTGCATCTTAACTTGTCTGTCCAGGCCTAGGGCTAACTACTGACTCCCTGCTTCACCTGGTGGTGTGCGAGCATTGATAGAGGGGAGAGAATTAAATCAACATATTACTTTGCAGGTGATCAGTAAGTGAAATGATGCTATGGTACAGGAGTTCTGGGATATATAAGCTAACCTTTTGTAATATGCAGATACCTGGATTATTGCAATACAAAAATAACAAATGAGAGCAAATCCACTAGCAGCTACAGCAATTTTTAATATAAGTTGGAGTAGGGGGGATAGCTATAGTACCTTTCAGATGAACAGTCTTGGACTTTATTCTTAGATGCAGTTCACAAAATCATCACGTTGAGTATCCTTGAGCACAAAACATTTTCTCATCAACATGGACATAAGACAAACTCATTTCTAGGAAGGATTATGGTACCTAGTCCTCAGATTTTTGTGACATTGTCATTATTAGTAATACAGGATATGCTTTACATTCCAGATAATGTTAGACAGTATATCTTAAAGAAGAGAGTAGATATTTATTCGCTGGAAAAATAATCATGATGTAAAAATGTAAAGTATGCAATAGAGTGAGAATTTGTCATTTATCTTAAGGTGATAAGCCTTGCTTAATAAGCTGGATACAAAGCCTATCAATTTATTTCTGTTCTTACATACCGGGTTAAATGTTTTTACTTGTTAATAAATTGCATTGTCAAAAAGATTAGGAAAAGGAACTGATTGTATTTAATGTTAAAGATAACTTATACATCTGCTGACAATTCACATGGATCTCAGTACTGCAGAGTGGTGTTAGCCCCTGCCTTGACTACAGTGACAAGAAGTCATTCTAGTATAAAGATGTAAAGGTTGCTAACGGTGTTAGTTCAAGAGGCATTTAGCCCAAATACAGAAATGTTTCACCTTACTGGATCAAGAGTTATATATGGGCAGAGAATGAAGGGTTGAGGGAATCTATTGAATTGTCCCTTTAGCAATCTCAGTCATTCGCTATAATTACTAACAAACGCATATGTAAGTCTGGCTGTGGACTGAAGCTGTATGCCAAAACAGCCTTGAAATACTTTCAGTGGGCTCTGTACATCCAGTGAGTCATTTGCTTTGCAAAGGACAAACTTAAATTTATATTATTTTTCTGGTTTAATAATAGGTGTAAGAGGGAAGGATTAACAACACCAGTCTACAGTTAAAAACAAAGCCAAACCACATGAACCTTGCAGTGCCTTTTATATTTAAAAAATAAAAAGAAATATAATACTATTTGAGAGCAATTGATCCATACAGAAAACCTGGCACAACTAATACGATGTCATAACGACGTGTTAATTTGGAAAAGTCAATGTTGTTTGCACAAGTTATGTCTTATGAGTATCTTGACATTTCTACCTCTACTGATAATGATTCATAATAATAATAATAATAAAGTAAATAGTGTCTCACTTCTATTTCATTTCCTTGGTGATTTATTTGTACTAGGCGTAGTCCAGGTAATGCTCAAATGCTGAATATATTACATTTTTTTCCTTTACCCGTGTTGCTGAAAGCAATCACATTCTTTAAATTGAGTGCTTTTTAGAATAACTTTCAAAGAACAACATCATGTAGACTCTTCAATAAGAATGTAACTCCAGGTCTGTTAAAATCAGTTATTTAGTACTAGACCTTACATGCATGGAACTGTAGCAATGGAAAAGTTTTGGAGGGAGAGTAGGAGAAATGTTAGTCAGTCATCTAGATTAAATGGTCCTTGGACCTGTTTCAGTTTAAATACTTTAAAAATTCTTTTTCCTCATCCCCTTAAAGATGTCAGCTGGAAATCCAAATGTTCTTGCACCAAAACCCCATGGAAATTACATTTTACCTATTTGAATAGTCAGCCAGGTGTCTGCTGGTATGAAAATCTGGCCATCAGCATTAAACACCAAGGAGTGTTTGGAAAAGTAATCCAAATCCATCTGCCAAGAGGATGCACCATTAATGCAATTATAAACAATACTTCAAAGTTAGCATTATACCACCACTGCAAGCATTCAGATTTGAATGACTAAAAGTCTGTGAATGCGCTCTAAATGTCTGTGGAAATATTAGTTTTCTATATGGCATTAAAATCCTATTATAAAGGGCAGATATACATGGTTATTATGATCAAAATTTTTACCTTGTTTCACTTGTTTTATTTGCTTCAAATAGGCTCTAATTTCAGTCATAAGGATGATGACTGACTTCAACCAAATGGCATCTTTGCATGCTGAGGAGGAACCTGATTGACTTCTGAACTTTTCAAAGAGAATCTGTTAAAATGTTTAGGTCAATAGAATAGCAGAATAGTGTCTAAAATTATTTCCAGAAATATTAGCAATAAATCAACAAATATTTCCTTCAGGAGTTCTGTTTTGGAAAACAAACAAAAACATACAATCTGACTAATTAGCAGACAGTGAAAGACTGAAATGCAACATACTCAATGTTATTCTATCCAGAAGACTCTTCTAGCTCACAGCTGGTGTCTGAACACTGGGTACAAAATAATTGTGTTCTACCATACAGAATTTTGGAAATATTTCCCTATTTTTATTTCTAAATATCTCCTGCACCACCTTGGTTTTAATTTTTCATTAAATCAACATTATAAAAAGTATTTTAAAAGGAATGAAAAGATAAACAGTATTATATTTATATATTTGTCCAAGGAATTCATTTCTAAGCAGTATGACTGAGGCCAAGCTTACTGAAAGTTACATAAAAGAAAGGAGAGATTAAAGGGGACTTTACAGAGTTGCAGTTACAATTAAAAAAAAAAAAAGTAAAATATTATAAATTACTGATTCTCCAAGCAATTAGGACTCCTTGCTCTTTTCTTTGAAGCAGCTGAGGATATGGGCCACTGTCACTGATTGAATAGCTGACTGAATCAGGTATTGATCTTAACCGAGAACAATGCACACAATACACTTAAGAATTTCAGCCCTGAAATCTTAGTAGTATTAGAGGTAAGCAACTGCACCAAAATTTAAAAGGTTCAAAAAAATAATCTTCCAAATGCTAACTCAAAATCTGTTTCTGAATATTAAGTTTGATCTAGAAAAGGAATCTTTTACCATGTCAGCAAGAATTACATCAGGCAAAGCTAAAACCGGATTGTATGATCCAGACTCCAGCACTGAAGTGGGAATTCTGTAGCTAAGTAGCATTGACTGATGCTCAGTCTCTCAGGCTCAAAGACAGTTTGAAGAGGAGCTTGATGATTATCTGAAAGTGTATAGGAGAAAAATTAGCCAGATTTTTAGAAGCTTATTCTCTACATAAGAGGTCAAATCAAATCAAGTGATTCAGGAAATGTTTTTGTGGAAATAGACAACTTACAAAATATGTGCTTTACCTTAATGCACGATATTTTTCTATTTTTCTTCTTTCCTGTCACAAGACTATGGCATGACTCATCTGCTTTCCTGTGGGTTTTGGTTTGGGTCCTTATAATAAATTTGTACCAATGCATGTATTTTGCTGTTCAAAAACTGAATAGATTGATTTTGTTGCCTTCTTCTAAAGGAGCTTTGAGAATAATGCAGTTGGTGATGCAAGATGGATTTTTTATTATTATTATTATTATTATTTTTATTTTTTTTATTTTTCTCTTTCTCAGCTTGGAAATGATTATCTTCTTTCCAGCCACATTGTGAACACAGAGTTCAGTTCAATCATTCCAATCAGGGAGTGTGTTGTTCAGTCTGAGGACGTGTTACACCCTGATGAATAAATCTAATGCAGAGAATTAGTGGGCCTCTAACTTGTTACTTGGCATTAAGTACTATATTATCCACCAATTTCTCATTTGCCTATGGTGAATAAGGTAGAAACTGAAATTCACAGAATTATTTCATTTTGCTTTGTTATTGGAATTCCCTAAGAGAGAAAGAAGTTCTCTGATCTTGAAACCTAAAAACATTAGTAAACTCTTTGTCTCCTTGAAATATATAAAAAGTTTGAGAGTGTAGTTTTAACTTAAAGACTGGAAAACCTATAAATACCACAATGGAGTAGTGTGAAACTCAAGGCTAAAAATCATGATTGGCTTAAAAATTATGAGATTAAAAATTAATAACACCTTTGGGCTTTTTCATTTTTCCTGTAATTTTCTAGTCCTTAATACTGCACACAGTTCACATTTTCAGGCTTTTCTCCACAATCATAAGGGCTAGATATTTACTCTATTTATTTTTCTCTCAATTTACTCCAGAAGAAAATTAATGGTTTAAAAAAAAAAAAAAAAAGAAGTGACCAACAAAACTTATAAGAAACTCACAAGAAAAGCAGGGAGGATAAGGTTCAAATTTGTCCCTCTGAATCAAAAGTAAAAATCCTTGTTATAAAGTCAAAGGAATCTTTTATATCAACAAAAACCTACTAAACGGATCAAGCATACTAGGTACATAGATGCTCTAGAGCAATCAAAGCTTAAATGAATGGTCAGCAACTTTTAAGGCTTGCATCTGAATGAAATATAAAACAATTAACAATTAGTCACTGAATACCTTTTGACTGATTGACTGTCCAGTCTCCACCTCCAAAGGCTTACAAAGTTACATAGTGGTGCAAGAGTAGCAAATTGTCCTGCTCATATTCTTGGGTATTCTTTCTGTAAACCTGTCTTCAGAAAGAAAAGTTGAAGATGTTTCTTTAGTGGTCTCCTTTTTATGTAAATAGCAGTCAGGGAGCGACAGTAACCTGCACTCATATACCCTTTGTTGCTTGTTCAGGTATCTGGCTGCATATGCAGAGAGTAGGCATAGAAGATATTTAAATCACTGGTGCTACGTAACTCATGGAACAGTGTAGCTAGGTCCCATTGCTTGCTCTGTGAGAGCTGTGAGGGCAGCCAGACCTGTTTCAACATCTGGTTCTGTTATTGGCTTTCATTATTATATATCAGGTTTATATTTATAATGGTAAAAGTCCTTCCTTTTGCTTTCAGCTCCAGCTCTTTCTCTTCTTACAGTTTCCAGTATGCACAGGAGTAATATCTTAAAAGCTACATCTCAAATTCCTAATCACTGGGATTCTTTTCTGGAAAGATATTTTGTGTGTGTGTGTGTGTATACATATATATATATATATGCATTTATTCATAAGTCTACACCAAAAATGAACAGACTGACTGTCTGTTAAACAAAATTTAGAACACAAAGGCATTTCATTTTTTCTTTTCTTCTTCTTCTTCTTTTTTTTTTCTTAAGAACTTTTGAAAACTTTAGCCAAGACATTCATTTCTCATACCACAAGTTTAATAAAAGAAAAAAGAAAGCCAGATAGACGTTCTTTTGCAGGAGAAGCATATTGTAGAAACGTAAAGTGGGTTTTGTTTAGGGCTTCTGTTCAACCTATGAGTCACTTAAAAAAAATACCTTAACAAAAGTCACTTAACAAATACACACTGCTTTGATAGTGTAGTCTGAATTGTGCAGTTTTTGCTACTTGTGTAGAAGTTCACTGTGAAAATCTATAAATCCTAAATTAACTTAAACGCATATTGAAGTATAAGTCAATGAGTATCATGCTATGCTGTATGTCAATGATTCTGTAACTTGTAGCAAGTCAATTCTGTGTCTACTCTTATCTCAGGTGATTGAATGATATGCTCTACTTCATGGCTTACTTTGTAGCTCTCGACAGTTTTGATTCTTTGTGATATACAGACAAGACAGGAAAGTAACAATTGAACACAAGGGTATATAGATATTTGGTTTTAATCCTTGTTTTGGAAAGAAGAAAAAACAACCACCAACATATGACTGCTTAGAAATAGGATTTCCAAAGAAGGGAAGAGGAAGGGTAGGAATACAAATGGTAAGGTTTTCCAGGAAGATGGACCAGTCAATCAAATCATGAGTAACGCAGACACACACACACACACAGGCTCACCTCACAACATCTAAACAGTTAAATAAGTCATCAAGGGAAAAAAAAATTCCTATTATAACACATTGCTAGAGGGGAAATGGAGTATTCATACTGAAGCATGATGATATGATCTATAGGTGTTCAATAGCTAGAATCATTCTTTCCAGTTTTGGCTTCACAAATATTATTTAATAATTATTTAATTACTGTAAGTCACAGGCTAAGCTGGCAGAAACTCCAACTCATTGATTCTAATGTATAGGGATTGAATCAGGGTTTGAGTTTGGGCAAATCTAAGTATTTGTGTCTCAATTTTTCCTACGTAAAAAGGAGAAAATAAGATTTTCTGGTTTGATTGTGATAATTGTCCTCTGGATATCCCAGTAAGAAAGACTTTGGCATAAATGAATAAGAACACGAAATACTAGTTAACCATGTACCTTGTCTCATGTGAAATACAGGAAGACAGGCATTTATATTAGGAGTGACAATATTAACAACAAACAACATACTGTCCCCTGGCATTTTTCCAAGCATGTAGTTATCGAGTTCAACAGAAGAAAGGTATACAACATGGTAAGTTATGTCTCTCTGGGCTAAAATACTATAAAAAATTATTGCACTATTCCATATATAAAAAAAAAAAAGGTGAAGAAATATACTAGCACAGGCATAGCATGTAATAGCCCATGTACATTTTGATAGCTAGGAAATGTGTATTATTCTTTAAAAAGCAATTTTATTGAAAGACTATAAAATGCATTGTTCCATATTTGATTAGCTGAACATACGTTAACATTTCTCCTAGATTTTTCACTTTGAGACTGGTATCACTGATTCAAATACTAGCAGTCCGGTTGAGGTGTTCAGATTCCCAAGTCTGTGAAATCTGCATGCAGTGGTTGACAGTTTATGTAAGGAACTAGATCCTCATCATAAATTGGTGCAGCTCTGACGTGGATAGGGAACTGTTTTCATCTCTATTGGTGATCTGAATCAGTGCATTCATGCTACCTAGGCTTTTTTATGTGAGAGGCTCATTTCATATCTCCTTTTCTCCATGTCATAGGAAAAGCTGAACAGTAATAAAAAAATAGTTTGTCAGAGGTGTGGCAAGGTGGAGATATGCTGCTGCAGTGGAATCTACGACTGTTTTATCATGTCACCACAAGTCCTACAAAGTCAAACCACTTCCACACTTCCATTACGCTTCAGGTGATGGCTATAATTCAAACTGATTTTAAGACACAATTTGAATAAGTTAATATTCAAATCCCATTTGTTTCAGTTGTTTTCCAGTAGTAGTATAAAATAACACTACATAGAATGCTTTTATTTATATAATAATATATAATAATATTTATATAATAATATTTATATTATAATTATAATTATATAGTCATATATATTTTTATATAATTAATATTATATCAATATTAATATTAATATTATATAATATATTAATATTTATATAATAATATATAATAAATGCTTTTATTTATATAATAATAAGCCTGGCAAGTGTCCACTATTTCCCTCCAGATGAAAATGCCAATTCAAGTACTAACCCATGTATAGTTAGTAGGTTAATAACGGTAGACACTCATTTATGCACACGAAATAGTAATCTCACAATTTAAAATGCTAAATAGTTGTCCAGATTTTGTGACATTGTGAGTCGGCACCAAGGACAACAACAGTAGCTATATGTAGTAGCTTGGATGATAGTTTTTATTCTTTTGTGAGTTCATGGCAGTACTCCTGCCTCTTGCTTTCAGGAACAACAATCTCTAAATCATATATGTTCTTTAAAAAGAATTCAAGTGCAATAAGGATGTATTTCTGCAGCTCTAGCTTCTAACCTTTAGACATAGACTATAGCACAAAAGTGCAATGACACAGTGCAAATATGAGATAAAAAAGACAGGTTTGCACAGGATATTGATACTGCTTTATGGGTCAATTTATTGCTGAAGAATTCTGGTTAGCTGGTACCTGAGCTTTTCCAACTCTGTTGAAAAACATCTAGTTCCTCTGTACTAGAAGTGACATACTAAAAATTCATAATGTAATCAGCCACTTATGTTTATAGAGCAGTATTCCTGCAAATATCTCAGAGTGCTTCACAGTCGTTAAAATCAAATTAAAATACTATCTCAATAAACAGAAGAATATGAATAGTAATTCTCATTTGAATATTAACCCAGTCTAAACATGGACTTCTTTCTGGAAATTTCTAATAAAGAAAACAACTCCATGACAATATATCTTCTCTTTTTACTATTTTGTAAAGAACAGAAGGCTCACACTGGATTTTGCTACAGCACACATATGTAACTACATAACATCATTACAGTTAATAGAGCTATTCAGGTACTTAAAGTTATGCTTAAGCTTAACTACTCTATCAGGTGGGCTTTAGTTCTGTTAATATGCTCTGAAATAATGAGAGCAAAATCTAATTTGTTTATCCAGTCTGTACAGAACATATCTTTATTAAGGATTGCTTACTGTATAGTGCATATAATAAGGAACCATTTCCATTTTTATTTTTTTTCTTCTCCCAGTCCTGTGGGCAGGTGACATATTTGCCACCTGTGGTTGGCAGTAGCAAATCACATCATAGCCAAATAAGGGCCATTTCTTTAATCCATTTCTCTACTGACATATAGGATATGCAGAAGTACTCATCTCAGGGAACTCAGATTTATCTAATTTCTCCAGCTGGTGGTTGTCCATTTGGTCATCTCCTTTTTAGCGCAACATCTCATTTGTTGATATTTTAAAATAATGCTAGCCATCAGTCTGCTAATTTATTAGTGACAGCATATGGAAACTAGAATACAAGTTAGTGGTTTCCAGTTTTCATTGGGAAAGGTATCAATCATCTTACAAATTCTGCTTTTCAACAGTTGCTTAGTTTTTCTGCAGGAAAGCAGACAACATTTGACTGCTCTTGGCTGCAAGTAGGCAGCCTGCAATTTCTCTAAGCTGTGCTCCTTTATTTATTGCTTGCATTATGTATTAAATTATTGGCATGCATTCATCCATATCTCTGCTAGACTGAGTGAGGATTTTTTCCTCTTTGTTTCTCTGAAACTCTGTATTAAAACAGGTTTGGGGCAGGAATCAATCAAATGAGGACCATATTTATCAACAGATCTTCCTTCATGCCAGTAGGTAAAAAAATTTGCAACGCAACAATTATGTCTGGTCACTCAGTTTAAATGTTATTTCTTGATATTCATCAGCTAAAGAGAAGATGCACATCATTTATTTATTTATTTATTTATTTATTTATTTTTAACTGGGGGGTCTTATGGGAAGAACTATTTTTAGTGTTTTTTTTTTAAACTCCAGAAGTCTGTTCCTTTCACTAGAAGATCCTCTTCATTGAAGCTATTATGAAAATAAAATAAAATAAAAACTATCAGAAAAAAGAGTATGAGATGAAATTAAAAATGCATTATCAATCCTTTCAGCAAAAGAATGAAATTACAGATTCAGCATGAATCAATCATCTAAGTAGAAACTGATAGCAGTCTAAGGATAAATAACATGGCTGTGTGGTGTATTGCTGTGTGGTTTATTTTCTCTGCAAATCTTCTTTTGGTACTCTCCTTGCAGAAACACCATCTGGGGTTTAACTGGGATTCTTTTCAGCCATGAAATAGAGTTGGATGAGGTGAGATTCTGTAGAATTACAGTGTTTTGGCTAGGAAATGCTAAACAGTGGGGGAGGGCCCATTAGCAACATAAATTAATATTCTCATGCTAAAGGAGATTAGAGCTAATACTTTTTAATTAATGGAAGGTAATGTAGCTCCCTGGGGGGCGTCATATTAGTGATCAATACATAGTTCCTGGAAATATTGACTGAGTTTCTCCCTTGCATTCTATCTATGTCTTTTAGAAGCACATTGAATATTGTGATATCTGTAATTTCCTCATAGTCAGCCATCTTCATATAAGGAATAAAGTGATTTGCTCCTCACAGACCTATCTTCATGAGTTTCAAAATGTTTTTCCTTTTGATTGAACCTGGAGGTGTTCTATTCTTAAAGAGAAGTGATACTTGGTAATTTTCAGAATAATTTTTAGGATGACTACAGTATTTTCAAGGGTAAAATACAGTATCTTAGTTGTTCTACATCAAAGCAGAACTTGAGTATAAAGATATTGCTAGTGGCAATAGCTAACAGTCTGTTATGATCATAAAGAAGAGGAAAATAATCACCTTGCACAATTCCAGCTGCCTATGTTTCAGATCCACGAGATACCTATTATTTACTGAATGTAAACGAAGGCTGTTTTTTTTGGTTACTCACATAACAAAAGGTGACTTCATCTCTATTGGATGTCTCCACGAAGTTGCAAATTTCTGGAAGAGTTCTACTAGGCAATATTTTGTCAATTTTATGGTAGAGAAACAAGCAGTTTTAACATTTCTTGCTGTTGTAAAGCTGTGAAAAACTTATGGCAATATTGCTCAAATCCAAAAATAGTTTTGCATTTTTTGCTGTAGATGAAGCATCACCATATGTACTGAACCTATACAGATGACCATGCTCAACCACAAAACAACAAAAATAAGAAGCATTTTGAAACCAATGTGTAGGTGGTTGAGGAGACTAGATGAGTAATAATCATTAAAATTAATTGGAAAGTGTTGATAGTGCTACTATATAGAAGAAAGATAATTAAATTCAAAAGATTTTGAGGGGGGTGACTGTTATGATGGCCTTGATCTAGACTGAACATACGCTTAGCTTTAAGAGTGCCAATTAATGAATGTGAAGGGAGTTGATTAGATGCCTCAAAATAAACAGAGGCTTTCATATATTGGTGAATCCAGATGTGCTTTCTGATGTCATATAAAATGAAAGAAAGTACAAAAATGAACATCTTCAAAAAAGCATAATGAATTTCTAGTTTACATGCTTAGAACCTTGGTCTTATTTGCTTTCACTAGCACCATGGTTTTGATGTCACAGATAAATTTCTAAAGACATTATGCATTAATGCATTAAACATTAATTATCAAATTGTGCATGTATCAAATTCTCTATACATTAGCACCAGGATGCTATTGAAAATTTCGGTAGCCATACAGACCATTTTAAAATTTTAACATCCGTCTCTGAGATAATACTTATAAAATTTCATCTATGTTATTTAAAGGCAGTGCTTGTTCATTTCAAACCTTGATTTTATTTGGGGGTGTGTAGGCCCTTGTAATGTGAACCATGTCATTTCTTTGTTTTGTACAATGTATTCAATAAGCTCTCAAATGTAATGTAGTGAAAATAAAACAGAATTTATTATTCCACTAAGGTATGTAACAAAAATCTTCTATAGTCAGAGTATTCTGACTAAACTATCTGTTCTCAACTCTCACAGAACCAGATAGCAAGAGAAATTATTAAGGCAGGATTTGCAAGTTTTCATCAATGTGTAGGTAGAT
The DNA here is from genome assembly GCF_964034855.1 of Anser brachyrhynchus. Taxonomy (NCBI): domain Eukaryota; kingdom Metazoa; phylum Chordata; class Aves; order Anseriformes; family Anatidae; genus Anser; species Anser brachyrhynchus. The sequence continues at coordinate 12,794,264 of NC_137700.1, forward strand.
TTTTTCTCCTAAGTCTATGCAAATTTATGGTACTAGTGATCCTAAATTTTGGAGACATGATTTTCTCAATATTAGAAGACTTAGAATAGTTTTAAAAGATGCTGAAGGCTCTGGTCCTTGTTCAACAAGCAGCTAGGTCCAAAGTAATTCAATTTTAAATTTACATTGTTCTCAAAGTAGGCAATCTGACACGTTCAACAACTTTATGAGTAAAAAAAAAAAAAAAAAAAAAAAGGGACTTGTCAGGGACAAGTTCACAAGTTCTAGAGCTTGGCATAAAACTCAGTTTGTCATTTTAGTAAAAATGTAGTGTAACAAAGACCTATCTGAAATATGTAAGGCAGAATTTTGCATTGCTATATATTTTTTACAGATAAATATTCTATCAACTTTAAAACTTAATTCCTTTCCCTAGTATGACATTAATGTAGGCTATCTGTAGATCTATCCTGGGGTTAATTAAGTGGAATATCTTGTGTTTTCTTATTCTCTGAAGGATAATCATCTGTCTCCTTTCTGACCTAACCTTATTTCCATATGTAAGGTAGAGTATTAAATGGAAATAAATGTTTCTACTTTAATTTATTTCAATATGCTCAACAGGAAAAATGCATTTCATAAAGAGAAATGGTAGAGGTTTATTTTGCAGGTTATTTAATTGCAGTCTGTCTGACAGCATGAATATGAGAGCTGAAAAACTGTGTGTCTTTAAGACTAACTCTTGTTTTGCATGAAGATTTTGTATGTTACATACACTCTACATAAAAAAAAATTCCATATTTTAATGTTTAAATATTAGAGATTTTCTGAGCTTGTGTTTGAAGTATTTGCTTTAATTGGCACAATTTCGATCTCATATTTACAATGCTGCAGAACTGTGTTATTTACTTTTTAATGAAAATACAAAGTGGGAAGAACAGAATGACTTCAATAACATTTTATGCCCACACACAATGGCGTTTTTTTTTTTTTTTTTTGTAATGATATGAGGGTGGTTCCACCATGTTTAGAACAGAGGGAAAGTTTGTTCAAATAAAAGTGGAATTTCTGAAGTGATGCATGCCAAATACAGCTGGTCTGGCCTATTTATTAAGAACTGGATGCAGCCTTTGTCTATGAACTAAGTACAGATACACAACACAGTACAGTCAGTACACAACAGAAACATGCAGTACTCAAAAGTAGTTCAGTTTATTTTTTTCATGGTTTCATGTTTGTATCTTTTTCTCATCCTATTTTTCCTGCTTTTTTTTTTCTTATCCATATTTTTTTTTCCTTATTCTTATTTTCTGGTTTCAAATAATTGCAAACCTTCTTTTATCCAAACTAACACCTTCCAACTGATTGTTCATCAGTTGAACTAAGATTATCTAGAACCGTTTGATTTTATTTTCTAGCTGCTTCTCTTGAGATCAACCATCTCCTCTGACTGCTTTTTCAGTCAATTGAATCCTTCTGTCCCCCTTTTACATTACAGCATTTAAGATTCTTTTTCAAGCGATACAGCAGCTTTAGAATTCATATGATCCTTTTCTCTTAAAATAAGCCATTCATAAAATCAAAGGAGGACATTGATAATCCAGTTAAAAGATCAGAAGGAGAATAAAATATTCTAACTGTACAACTCACTATCCTTCTGAAGAGAGACAAATACAAAATCACTGATTTTTCTGGGCTACGTCTCTCTCTGCTTGATTCTTGCATGCTTTGGTTCATACTGGTGATGAGAATGCAGTAGAAGTGAGGGTAAAAAAAAAAAAAGGAAATATTTGTATGATCTTTTGGATCCTTTCCTTCAGTCTAGCCTACTTAGGTCATAGGATATAATGTGTAAAATGGTGTTCAATTCATAGTGAAATGAAACCTGGAACAAATCCCATTAGGACCAGGACTAAGTACACCAATTCTCCCTCTATGGAAAGTTGAGGTAATAAGCAATGCTGACGATACAGAGGCTCTGACAATTGAAAAAAAAATTCAGAATAGGAGAGAAGTGACTGAAAGTAAGCTAGGATGACCTTATCAAATAGCTATCATTTTTAATGTTTTACTGTCTGTCTGCAGGCAGTAAGAAGGGGAGATAACATCTGTTGTCTAACGAATACTATATTTTTGATGTCTTTCTTAAAAAAATAAACATTTTAAAGTAGTTATATCTCTGTTAATGTTTATAAAAGGAATAAAAAACAACAACAACAAAAAACAGTTGATCACAACAAATTACTGCTTTGTCTCTCTTCCCACAACTGAGACATTGTGAAGGAAGTTAAGCATAAAACAAAAGAATTGTCAACTGATTGTTTTAGAGTTGCATGTGAAGGGATGGGATAAATAAATTCAGATTTACAACTAGAGTTGAAAGTGAATGTAAGACTTCAGGTACTTCCATCTGTTGCCAATGGATGTAGAAAGAGGCTAAGAGACTGGTCCTATACTTGTCTTTGAAGGTCTTCCATCTATGATTTTTTTCTTTGGAAATGGACTTTCACAATGTTATCATTGCAAATTACAAATAAGGATTACATAGTTAATGGAAGGCACCATTATTCAGATAGTGCCACAGGCCCAAAGAACAGCCCAGTAATAAGTTTTAGCAACCGAAGAACTAAGGAAAAAATGGATGCTGTGAGAAAGATTAAACGTGATACTTTCTAGTTCAGTCAGCGTACACTATATGGAGGCAGTATGAAGTTCACACCAATTAGGATGGAGGATGATGTGAAGATTGTCTGTCTGAAGCAAAGATAATGAAAATCCATGACTGGTCAAAAGAAGTTAGTTCTGGTTAAAACCAGGTGACTGGTGACATAATATGTCACTATTTCTGTTTTGAGCTGCTATGGTAAGTCAGAGTAGCTATTTTCCCCCATTGAAGGGATTTCTTTGCCCACCTATGTTAAGAATCAACTAGTGAAGGGACCAAAAGTTTTCCTTAACTAGCTCCCTGATTGGTGGAAATAGTTACTTTTAGGTGTGATGCAACATAGAAAAAGCAAGTCACTGTTTATGCAAGCATTATCAAATACGCAAGAAAATAACATTCAGAACACACACATATAATAAAATTGTCTCAGTGCGAATGTACTTAAGATCTACTGATTGCTACGCTTTGAGCAGTTATTTTGGAGAGTTTCTGCAGATGCAGGTATGAAAACAGTAACTTGCAGTGCAAACTGCAATGAAGCATACAAATGCTACATGATCTTGCTTCAAAATGAACAACTAAATTGACATTTTCTAAAACTGGTACTTGAATCACATAGTGAAATTTACCTGAGTTGCAAAAAAAATGTAGCTTAACTTTCTCTCCTGTAAACTACAATACTAGATGTTTAATGGAAGCTGAGAAAAACTCACAGAAATATACATTAATATATATAATATCACATAAAATACTATCTGTGTAAGCCTTATTTTGAAACATAGCAATCCCCAAAAATATCTGATCAAAGCCAACTGCAATTTAGAAAAAGTTTTTACCATTTAGAATAACTGAGTTACCCATTCAATAATGTTGTAGTTGTCCTCTCAATAGGAAAAGAATTGAGTGTAAGGATTCTTTCATTTCTTCAAACTTTCACATTGTGATACATGATATATATAGAACCACAGAATAAACTTTCTACTGACTCTTGAGTCAGCCAAGCATAGATTCTGGCTACATAAGCCATGCTTAATGAATAAAGAATCAAATCAAATCTTTCCTAATAAAATAAATAAATAAATAAACACATTTCAAATCACATTTCTAGGTTAACATTTTAATGTGTATCTTCAATTTTGCTTCAGTGCAAAGTGCAATCAGTGATTTCTGCTTTGCCTACCCAAGTTGTTAGATCCACATTTTGTAGAGTTATATGAATTTGAAGGTGGTTAGTGAGAAAAGCAGATAAGACACACAATCATATACCCAGATAAGATACCCTCAGAAGCTTGTGTCTTCATTATATTCCTTGTTATACTATGGAGTTACTGTCCTGTAACAGGATGGAGGCAGTCCTACAGGCTACATGAAAAATCTATTTTTGTGATAGGAACTTCTGGTTGAAAGATTCCTTACAAATCACAGAGACTGATGAAATGCTGTATCCCATATATTATAAAATGAAATGACTTACATCACACAGAGATGGCTAGTGGCTTCTCTACTGGCAGTTTCACTGTGTAGCACTATAGTAGCTTTAAAAATAATGAAATGAATTCATAAAACATAAAAACTGGTATGATACTGCTTCTTGTTTTGTAGAACATCTGAAGGAACCTTCAAGTTTATAATCTCTCCCGCTTTTGCAGCACAATATGTCTGGGTTTTCTAGGTAAAGCAATCATGACAACACATTCACTTCTGTATGGCCAGCAAAGCAGTTGCATATGTCACAGCTAGGATCTGTCCCTCTGGTGTTCCCCTGATGCTTTCACCTAGAAATGTGTGCAGTGACAGGTTGGCTTGCTGGAAGGCTCTTGGCAGAAAAACATTCATAGACTAGATCACTAGTTGTACTTTAGATTCTTTAAAGAACTGTCTTTAGATTCTCAAAGACAGAGTATACATTAATGAAAATTTGTTTCAATACAAACTGAAGGACTTCATCCATACAAAGATCCAGAAAGAGGATGAAAGATATGCAGAGGACTTTTAAAAGGTCAACGATATAAGAATTGCTTTTCCTTGTGTTTTCATTTTACGTTAAACAACATTTTAAATCAGACTTGTATTTTTATTAGTCACGGTTAGGAGAGAGAAAAATGCAGATTCAAAGCTAAGCATCATTAATACAATCTACAATTTTCATGGACGTTGTGCTTCCTGGCATAGTCCTAATTTTATGTTTTACCCTGACATAGATTAAGATAGACTCCTTAAAGGTCTCTGTCACTTTATAGACTAGATCATTATCACTAACTTGACATCTGCCCAAGCACTGAATATCCAATTTGGCAATGCTAAAACTTAACATTTAATCTAGCTACCCTACGAGAGAACTCTGCGAACTGTTGAGTGGGGTCTCCAGCTGAACATCCATACCACCCAGTAATATGTGACTTCTTTCTTTACATGTTCACCTCTGCGTTTATTATATTACTGTGTGCAGTTAAGGTAGTTGTGTAACTTACTAAATGGACAAAAGTGATGAGTTAGAAATAGGATCCATGAAAAGAGGAAAAGCTTTTTTTGAATGGTTTCTTCAGTATTAGTCATCAGCATGCTACTTATGTTACAATTATAACTTGTCTAGTGTGAGAAAATCATGTTTATGTACTTCATGTTGTATGTCCTATTTGAAGTGGAACCAGGATAAAATTGTCACCTTTTTCTTTTATACATTACAATTATACTCTACTTCAATTCATCTCTTAAAAGTGCTCTTTAGAATTTGCGTGCCTACACACCTTGAATACAAATTTCAAGTCATCTTTTGGTGACCTTTTATGACTATATCCAAACTTGTGACATAATTCAAAAATAGTAGGGGCATCTTGTAACTTCTTGGCTTCCTTTTTGTTTGGTTCAGAAAATCAAAATCTTTCCGAGAAAATAGTGATCACAGTGTATTTTTTAAGTTAAAAAGTGAACTCACTAGTATAGTAGGCCTGAAATTTCAAAACGCTATCAAAAGAAATATTGAAATTGTGTCAGCAAAACCAATAAGAACAAAGTTTATTTTGAAAAAAAAAAAAAAAAAAGGTTGGTGTAGATTTTCACTTTCATAAGAAAAGATTTCAAGTAAGGGATCATCCTTAAAAAGCATTGTGCATATACTAAACATTTGGCAGTTGTCTGTGGCATCCATTTTAACTTGTCGTCAGATGTTTCCTTAGATCACATCATTTTAAAATCTAATGAGCAATGACAGAATTGTAACCTGCTATGACACTTAAAGGAAATGTTAAAAATGCACCTGCCCCAGGGTTAGACTTTTATAGTTTCTAGAGAAAAATAAAGCAGCTTTGAAGAATTCAAGACTTCAGAAAATTAAATAGATGCTGAGAGTAAAAGAATAAAGAGTTTAAATATATATATATATATAAGGTACTGCTGATTTGAATAGTTCTTGCGTACAAGAAGAAAAAAATATTGATAAGATTAGTTAGTATGATGTCAAGAATGTTTGGGAACTGTATATGGAGGGGTATAGTGGATTATCTCCATGATAATCCAGATAGCAGATCTTATATACAGTTCATGTTATAGACACAATCGTATTATACTAAAACAATTGTGAATGTAGTTGGGTGTGCTAATGTCCAGCAGTGGTGAATGCATACCTCAGAAAAAATGTGAAGCCTGTCTTGAACTGTACACGGTTATTCTTTGAGACAAATAACACTTCCTGACCTGAGGAAAAAAATCACTTTATGACCTAACCCCCAAGTAAAGCATCTAATAGTTCTGTATTCTACTAGGAAATGATCACTGCAAAGTGTTTCATCTTTTCTTTGACCTGTGCTAAACCACTTGTCTCAATGATATATTGTGATAGCAAGTTTCACATGAGGTTATGTATCAGTGTTTTATTGTACCTGCTTTAATTTTACTTCCTGATATGTCTGCAATGTCTCAAACTTCGTTGGAGTTATTTTTTAATTCCATTATCAGATTTTGTTTTACATGTCTTCAAACTAGGGAATCCCAGTCAGTGTAGTACCACTAATATTCTTTTTTTAAAAAATATATTATTATTATTAACAATAATTATAATAATTATAATAATATAATATAATATAATTATTATTAATAATAGTTATTATTATTATTATTATGCAACGTTTCCAAAAATTAAGTCATGCTTGAAATACGTTTATTAACCAAAATATAATATAATTATTATTAATAATAGTTATTATTATTATTATTATTATGCAACGTTTCCAAAAATTAAGTCATGCTTGAAATATGTTTATTAACCAAAAAATTGGTGTAGCTATTTCTTTAGTTGGGGTGCAGAGGATATTACGTTTTTTTCATCTCTTCTCCATTCCTTCCTTCCAAGATGCAATATTAGTCCTGTCTTACCTCAAAAGCATGAAAGTGAAAAAAGTTTATGATTCAGAGACTAAACTCATAAGTCAAATTAGTGATGATGGCTGGCTCAGAAATTACTCGGACATTCTAGAGTTTTCCGAAGCATGTTGTGACTTTTCTGTTAGACAAAGTATCATGGGCTGCACAGACTACTGCCCAGGATGCAATATGACAATTCCCATATTTCTCAACTCTGAAGTTGTATCATAAATTTCTATATGCAATAATATATATTTTTTTTCTGTATTGTTCAGAGTGGCAGTATAGATTGTATGTTTTTCAGCTGTGCAGTTTGATTATCCATCTCTGCAGCTCTGAAGGTTTTTTGGAGAAGGTTCTGTATTCCTTCAGATTTATTTTTTTTTAATAGAATGCAGACATTCTAGGAGGAGTGGCTAATGGGGTCCACACCAGCTGCTGCTTTATTTTCTTCTCTGTTTAATTTTTTTTATAGCCTATTCACTTCTGCAGTGTCACAGAGAAAACTACTCTTTAAATAATATTGTGTATTGGTTCAGTCAGTTGTGGACTGAAATTTAGGACATCAGAAGAATCAGAGAAAGAGCCATCACAGTGGTTGTAGGATTTTGTAAATATTTTTTTGCCCTTTTGATCACATATGAAGTTACAGAATGCTCTATAAAGTTTTCACAGAGACAAGATTTAAAATGTTCAGTTAGTTGCTAAATTAGACAAAAGAAACTATAGTGCACCTTTCCTGTAACTAAATACAAGCGGATTGAAAATTGGCTTTTGAATCTTATGATCATCACCATTGCCATATACAGAACTTCTGTAATATGTAATTTTATGCTGTAGATTTAATTTAAGTATACTGACAATGAAAATGAGATTCTCATCACTTACTTTAGTGACTTAAAAGTCCAGTCTTTTTTAATAATCAGGACTTTTTCTAGACAGTGGAGGGAGATAGTGCTCTTTGGATAATTAATCCCAGCTGTTTTAAGCATCTTCCATAATATGGGAAGAATCACATTCTGGAAGTACTTCATTTGTTTCCACTTGGAAAAAAAAAAAGATCTTGACTCATTTTGCCAGATGCCTAAATGTTAGAAACCAGGATGAGGAGAGGTGAGCCCCATTCTTGAGTAACATATTTGTTAAAGACATGATTTCACTTGTGTTTCACTTGTTGACTAGCCTTCCAGAAAGATTTTATAACAGGTAAAAAGAGCCAATTTTCTAATGAAATCTTAAATTCATTCTTTTGTGAAGTGTTGTTTGTCTTGTGAGAAGTTAGTTTATGGCCCAGAAGATACCAGTAGTCAGCTTAATTTTCCCCATTAGCTGAAAAAATAGGCATTTCAAGAATAAAAACTGGAAAGAAAAATCATCCAGGCTACATTAACATAAAATAATTGTGATAATAAATTCCAACTAACTAATACATTCACACCATTTGAAGAGCTGTTCTTTAAGGGTAATAAGGACAAAAATCTCTAAGTAAAGCTAATGAAAGGTTATGTATCATAGAACACATTATTATTGCAAGAAGGCCTGTACTCTGCAGCAGTAAAGCGCTGCAAAGACCTAGCAGACGCTAGAGTGAAGGTGCTATTAAGCAAGGAGATAACCACAAAAACATAGGGATAACTCTTTTTTTTTTTTTTTTGCCTTCAATCCCTTCTTTCTCCCCCAATTCCAAGACTGATAGCTTTATAGTATTGCAGTCAGTAAAGCTGATTTGTTTCCATACATTCAGAAAGATTAAGTTGTTGCTGTCAGTAAAGAATATGTAAATAATGTCACTATGTTCACTGATTATAAAAAAACCTATTGATTATATTTTTTTTCACTTACCTGGAAGAAAAAGGCATGAATCCATATTTTAAAAAGAAACAGTAATTCTTGTTGTTGGTAGATAAAAGATTATATTCCTCATGGTCATTTAATGACTCTGGCCCCATATTTAACCTGCTGAATACCTGTAACATGTGTGTACTCAGTGCTTCAAATATACGGATTACAGTTTTAGTCCAGTGGCTAAACCCTTATATACAATTGCTTAATACATTTCATATCCAAGTCCATGTTAGCTAAATAGAATTTCTGAAAAAATATAAAAATCTGCCTTTTTAATGAAGCTAAGTAAATATTCTGCTAGCTCTAAGGACTTATCATTGATTTTTCTTTGACAAGGATCAGGCAATCACTGTGTTTATATTTTCAGTGTTAAGAAATAGCCTTATTATCAGAACATTTATGCTGTTATCGCTTCTACAGAAAGAAAGTATTGCTTTCTTAGCTTATCTTCTGATGTTACAGTAAAGATATGGTTGTAAAGTTAAAAGAAAACTGTCTGTTTGTGGTGATTAGTGGCATCCTGAATTTGCTATGTGCTATTTTGAAGTCAGAAATATTAAACTGGATAGAGATTTTGTTTTACTACAAAATTCAGGGAGTTCTAAGTTATTCTGATTTCATCTTGAATTACTAAAGAATTTAAAATGTAATAAACTTAAATGTATAAAAGATTGCATGGACTGTGGTTACCTATAACTAAAGCTTGAAACTGATACAGTAATAATCTAAAGTCTCTGGAAATTCCAAATGATAGAACTTATGCAACTAAATTTAGGCTAGAAACAGTATTTTGGCTTCAGTGTCCTCTAAAAAGTGTAAAGAAGCTCAGAGCAGACTTAGTGCAGATGAGGAGATGGTAGTGCTGTTGCATTTTCTTTCAGAAGTTTTGAGGACCCTTAGCACAAGTTATTATAATCCCAAAGCAATTAATTTCAACCAGTTCAGATCTGAGTTAACAGCCAGTAATGATTTGCATGCAATAATCCATTGAATGAGTCTATGAAACATTTTTTATCAATTTACAAGCAAATGTAAAATACAAGGTACAGTGAGTGACTGGAGGTACTTCACATTGAAATGAAAGAACTGAGTCACCATGTGGAGGAAGTTTGACTGTACTGAGTCAAGTCAGTTGGCTAGTCAGTGACTGGAGGTGGCACCTGATCTGCTGAAGTGGCATTTGTAGCTACAAAGAGGTGAGGCAGCCTATAATTCAGTGGGAGAAATGTCAAAACTAACTCCAGAGAGTAGAGTTAGATAAACTTCACAGGAATGAAACTGAGTCTGAAAGAATACTCTGAACCTACAAAATAAAGAAAGAAAAAAAAAGGAAAAAAAAAAAAAGGTATAAATTCTTCACTGGTAAGGGCTTGTCTCTCATAAGGTATCTACCTCTCATATGTATATATTTGGAAATTTAGAAAACAAGAGTGGATTTCCCAATAAGTAGTAACACATCAGTTACTTAAAAGAAGCTGGCTAGCTAATGAAGCAACCAGCACCTCCAAATCTTCTACAAGTCTAGAGGATTTGAAGCATTCGGTACCTTGCCAGATCAGGCTCCAGGTTTTTTAAGTAAATCAACACTTTTTTTATAACAGCTAGAATTATTTATAACAGCTAGACCTGTATTGGGTATCAAGCACATTTTCTGCACAGATATGACTACAGCGTAGGCAAATTGCCGATCTTCTACACAGCTCTGGCAATATCCCCTGTGGTGACAAGTGCTATAAATTCCTCTCCTTATCTTAAAGAGATAAGTCTCTTTAAGATTTGACAGACTTTAACACAGCCATCGTGTTCTGGGAAGAAGGGTTTGCATGCAATGCGTCACAATTTCAGAAGACCTACTGCTGCTTCTAGATTTGTGAGCAAGTAGTTGGCTACCCATGAGCTTGACAGTATTTTTTAAATTTCAGTGAATACAAGTTGGCTGGGAATAACTTGCAGCTGGTACAGCTCTATTTTTAAATAGATTTATTAAAATAAATTGAAATTAGTCTTTCTCCTTCCCCTCAAATTTCCATCTGCTACAATTAATATTAACATGATGTCTAACTTGTCGTTTTAGCTGATTATATTTTTAGAAAGACTCCATAAAAGGTTAGTGTGAAGAACATACATTTTGCATTCTTGTCAATCTGCTTGCAGAGAATGTGATCCTCCATAGCAACATGTAGGTCAAAACGAATTTTATTTAATACTTCCCAACTAATATATAGCACATAAAGCACCCTCAAGCATGTAGGTGTTTTTGAGATATTGTTCGAGCCTTCATCACCATCACACAGTGAATTCCACACAGGCACTCATGGGGAGGCTGGCAGAATTCAAAGAAGGCTGAGATACTGAGCTCAGAATTAAGTAGAAAACATTTGCCTACCCTTCATCAATAATACATGTGTTCATCTTCCAAGTGTGCTATAAATATAAAACAATCTTTGGAAACAGTGCAAAGCTTTTCAAAGATATTGCTCTCTGTTACTAATGCTCTTGTGGGTATAAAAGGTCCTCCCCAAATCAGGTCGTGCCCTTTGTTAAATTTTGTTTGGAAAATGATGGCCTTAAATCTATAAGGAATTTCATCTAGACGCTTCTAGTGAATTGTGGTAGTAGTTTTATAGATGAAATTACTCAGACAGATTCATCAGCCCAGCAGTGATCCAAAGAAGCATTTAAACATATAATTGGCTGTATTGGGTCTATTTTTATGAGAAAAACTTTATACTAAATAGCTTTTAAAATGCTCTTTAGAGTAGTAAAAACTTTGTATATACGATACTAATTTTTTGGATGCTAAATAAACCAGTATTTCCTGCATTTGAAAATAGCATTCTTCACAAAAGAATGTTGTAGAAGTTGAGGCTGATGATGTAATCTTTTCTCATTTGGGTTTCATAGACATATATTTTACTGTTTATTTTTAGGGAAGGACTTGTAGGACAAGTTTTATGGTTCTTTTGTTCACACTATGACCTTTCTAAGTCAGAGACCTCAGTCCTAAGGCAGCATTAAAAAAAAACAACAGGTATTGTACATATTGTACAGATGAATCTGCAGGCACACACAAAAAGCAACATCCATTTAGCACTCTGTTGTGCAATTTTACACTTACTTTTACAGCCAATTTTAGAGAGGACACTGCTGGTGCTCTATATACACCAACAGCATAAGCAATAATTCTCTAAATTCATCCAATACCTAAATAAATAAATAAATATTACTTTTTTTTTTTCCAGAGTATGAGAAACGTCCAAAAACTTTCACTATTTTCTCCACAGTCTTTTCCTTCTATTGATTTTTGGTTAATGTCTAATCTGAAGAGCGACAGTAAAAGATGGAGGTAGTAGTAATTAAGCTTGGTGGATTACGTGGGGTATTGCTACTGCTGCATGGGAAAGGAAGGAAGAACACAACCTAGGGTGAGCATGCTCACTGTTGAGGGCAGAGGTCTTGAGCCACGTAGTATTTGCATCTGTAAATCAAAATACATGGAAGAAACCAGCTGTTCCTGTTTCATAGTGTGGATACAGTTAGAAAATTAAATTTGTTAGCTCCCCAGTATCCTCTTGCTGCCCCTCAACTCTTACATTCTGCTGTGTATTAAAACAACACTAGTAAGTACTTTACTTATTGCTGAGTAAATAAATGAGTAAACACCATTACTGCAATAATGATCAGGGAGCACAATTCCTAATTTGAAAATATTTTAATAAAGGAGAAATTCATTAGCACTTAATGACACTTTTCCTTTGCAGATGTTGAAAATACCATAAAAGGAGAGGGAGAAAGGGAAACAGAGGCATCCTTTTTAGCTGGTGGGAGTCTTCAGAAAAGACACCAATGAACTTAATCTGCATAATGTCATTTTGATGACTGTATTTACACTTGTTGGCACATTTAAAAATAACTTTTGATTTAAATCTTCAAAAATAGCTTCATTGAAATCTTGAGACTTTCATTTTCATATTTATAAGTTTATAAATACATGATATGTCTGGCACTAAATAGCCATGTTGGTCCCAGTTCAGAAAATTATGTATTACTGCTTAACTTTAAATATATACCTAAATGATAATTAAATTAATGCTAATTAGCAGTAATGTGAATCTGGATGAAATTGTTTTCCAAATAGGAGGATGTAAGGTATGAAAGTGAAGACATTTTGGAGGGTATCATAAGCAATATTTGTAAAGTAGGCATATTGGAAGCAGATGCTGTCCCTACAGTGAATTGAAGTCCAACTGTCTTTTTCAGACAGTGAATGAATTGAGTTGACCCAGATCGGTCCTGTCTCTATTTTATATAAACGAGATCTGCCAATTTCAGTTGGAGAAGTAAATATAACCAGTCTTTATGCAGGTGTGCAAGAGTAATAAAGATTAAAGTAAAAGCTGTCAAGGGCATAGTCATCATCTTGTAGCATCATCAGATAATAGAACCATATCCCATTGAAGCAGTTGCTAGTTTCAGAAAATGAAGAGAATGAGTTACTTGTGTGCTGGAAAAGCTTTTCTGCAGATTCTAGTTTAATGTAAGAGTCCTGGGTTCTGCCAAGGGATTAGGCTAGATTGTAGCGAATTCCTGCAGGTAGGTAAATTTCACACCACTCTGAAATACTCTGGGAATAAAGAAATTACAGGTCTCAAAAATTTCAGGACAGGATGATGACACCTTCTGTTTTGTCCTAAAGACAGTTTCTTTTAAAGTGGATTTACCTCTTGGTCTGTTCGCTTACTTAATAGCACGAAACAGAGTGCAAGCTCTTCATTTCTCTGTCCTTTCTGTGTTTTTACACTTGAGAAATGTACATGTTGGGTTCTTCCATAGTCCCCATTTGTAAATCCACATGCCAAGGGGGTATAATGAAGAACTCTTCCTGTTGGCCACCTCCTCTCTGTAAGGAGTTTTAAAAGAATAGTTGGTTTTAATTGCAGTTAAAAATGGAATTACTCTTACGGATTGGGGCAAGAGCAGTATTTGTTTCTTTGGACATTTTGACAGTGAATTCAACTTGGTTTCTGAAGAGTCACTGCCAATTACATGTATTATATACCATTGTCTCTTCCTGGCACAATGTGGTAGTAACGAGGCATCATTACAGTCTTGCCTCTGTCATGGCAAAATTTATTTATATGTCATTCTTAGGGAAGTCAGTTTTCCTGGTATCCCACCTATATAGTCCAGTATAATCACAGTACTTCCTATAAAATTTCCAATTCCCCAATGCCTGTCACAAAGTATGGTTTCATGATAATTACCCTAGGGATAAATATCAACTTTTAAGATCTTTATAAAATGCATCAATTTCTGACTGGAACTAAGCGAACCCTTTATAGTGAACAACTGCTAAGGACTGTAAGCTTTCTTTCTATAGCCAAGTAGTCAACAAATATGTTTTCACTTCAGTGAAAACATTCTTAATTGTAATTTTAAATGAAAGTTTTATGAAAATTTGTTTCAGCTAGAGTTTGTCTCCAACTTTTTTCTATGGCTATTTTCTCCATTAAGAATTCCCTATTTAGGTATCATTTACTCATCTGAATAATACTGCTAGCAGTAGACAGAGGTTTTTCTACAAGTCACTTTGAAGCTGGAAATGCAAATTAGCTTCTAGAGTTCCCCTTTAAGTTTCACCCTCTCTGAATAATGCCCTTCTCCATCATGCCTTATTCCTGATGGTTTCATTTGTGTGAGTATCCAATTCACCATTTCTCTGCACTAATGTGTCATCAGTGTTTTTTTTCCCTGGAGAACAACATGGATGAGAACAGAAGGAATACAGGGGTCCAGGAGAAGGTATTTTGCCTCTCGGCACACCGTTGCTTCAAGAGCAGACAAAGGCACAGCTACACCACAGGCAGCCCAAGTGCATGTCCAGGACTCTTGTGCAGGAGTAGTGCAATGGCTTGCATCAACAAGGGAAGGGAAAGAATTGACCTGCATAACATTAATACTTCTCAGTGTTGCAAAGGTATGCTTTCTTACGCAATTGATTGCTGCTTATGCAGTGCTATTCTTTTCTTATATCAGGCTTCGCACTGTTGTTGACACAACTTTTTCCCACGTTAGTCAAAAACAACAAGTACCAAATTCCTTTTGAAAGCCTATAAAGGTTATTTAAAAGCAAAACCAAACCCTTAAGCATTCTGTCAATGCAGAAGTCAAATACTTTAAGCATTGATTCAGTCCCTATGAATAAGCTAGTGTATGTAAAACAAGCCGTAAGAGGCAGAACTCTCTGTGCTACTTCCAGAAGTATTCTGTGAGGCAATGAATCAGAGAGACCTGAAAATGAAGCACTAGAGGTATTTCTGGAGGGAAAATAATAATAATAATAAAAAAAAAATTACTCCATTCTAAAACCAGGAAACATCTCTTTCCTGCATGATAATAAAATGTGTGTTAGAATTTTAAATCAGAATTCTGATTTGGGCTTCTGTGTTCCATCCAAAGCTTTTTTAAGATAGCAGCTTTCAGAGCTCAATTGTACCAAATCTTGCTCATTCTTCTTCTCTTACTGAGAAACCTATCCTCACCACGTTTAATTTGTGTAACTTTTCTGGCCTTTTAAAAATAATTCCAATATTATTTTTGTTTTACTCTGGTTATTGCTTGTTACAACAGATTTCTCACAATTGACTATCTAGGTGTCCCATAGGCAATTATGTAAGATTGCACCAGAAACTTAACTCACCCCAGAAACTTATAAAGTAGCTCTTCTGGAGCTGATGGAAATTAGAAGTGACTTGTGGAACATGCTGTGCTGTGTAACCTCTCTCTCTGTAATACTGGAGCATGCAGTTTGGTAGCAGGTCAGAAGATAGAACAGTGTCTCGAGTAAGCATAATCCGTATTTACCAGTTTGTTTCCATCTCCAGCTTTAGCACACATACAAATAGCTTCATAAAAAGCAATTGTTAGCAGGCAACATACTCTGTTTTTGGATATTTCACTAATCACAAGAGACTGAACAGTACAAGGCAACATTTGGTCTTTGGCTTAATATGCAGATGACTAAACCATTTAGTTATGTCTTCTAAGACTAATGCATAAGCAATCTTTCGTCTCTATCTAGACCATAATGAATAAATAATATTAAGTTAATTAAAGTACTAGTACATACAGGCTGAAGAACTGAGTTGGAACTTCCTGAGATTTACGCACAGGGAAAACTGTTACTTTGCATGCAAAATTGAGTGACAAATCTAATTCTTCCAAAATATTCCATGGGAAACTGATTCATGTCCAAAATTAGATATTTAAAGTTGTTGACTGTGGCCTGTGTTAGCATATTGTCAATAATGAGTGTTCAGTCCCAAACCCTGGATTCCAAAAGGCCTCTGTACTATTTCAGTAGAGTTCAGTGTGCCTTCACCTGCTCCAAAGTTTTGAATTGATCAAGAGTGATTTCCTAAGGCAATTTTTGTGCTATCAATAAAATCTTGTGTGTGCTGATGTGTTGTAAATTCCTCTTGTGTGCAAATATAATCTATAAAAAGCTCTAAAATCCTGGACAAGTGCTTGCACATAATCAGTTTTCACTGTTCAGTTAATAAATAAAAGATGAGATTATTAAAACATGTTAGTAACGTTCGATGAGTAATAATAATGTTTACTGAGACAACATAAAATAATGTTAACGATCGTTCTCCTGCTATCATGTTAGTACAAATATGATCATTATCTTAACCTTTTAATACTTTTTATCAATTATGATGTTGTTAAACATCCAATAGAGTGTTTTTAATGAACTCTTATTTACTGAACAATGAAATAGCTGAGTTAATAGATATAAGTCATGAAAAAAGGTTAACTTAAAAAAAAAAGCAAAGGAAAATTTGGTCTGAAATACTGTTGCTCCTGCAGCTCTAGGTCAGAAAGACTGTCAAGACCCACTTGCACAGAGAGGATCACAGACTCACTGAGTGATGACAGCTCTGGAGCCCACTTGTGGCAAGGGACCCTAAAAGGCCGTGGGTTCTGGGGCAGGCCTGTGACTCAGTCAGGCTTTCAAGGTCTGTGCAACAAGTGGGGGTCCCACAGAGCTGTGGTGCCTTCATGCCCCCGCATATCCCAGGAGAGCTTTAAAAGTTTTAGCAAAGTAGGGTCTGAAATATTGTAGCTAGGTTTGTCTTTAAATAAAGAAGTCTCAAAGTTTCACCTCAAGAACAACCATTTATAAACCCACACAATTTTTTAAGAAAATGTTTTTAAAAAATCTGCAGATATATAAAGCCTGGTTTATAGTTCTGTAGGATTTATTCCACTAGATTTTCCAAAACTTTTGTGTAAATTCTTAAAACACACAATGTAAACACAATTTCTACATGGTATTCACTAGAAACGTTAAATTATTATTCTTTTAAATTAGTGTAAATTGATTAGATTTGGGTAAATTAGGATAAATTGGATTAGACAGCTGGCTATGTGAATGCAATACCAACCGTGTGCTAACATTTTTTTCTGAAGCTGTTGGTTGGCTAAGACACTGTATCATTGGATTTATGAAAAAAAACAAAAAACAAACCAAAAAAAACCTACAATACTATAGACTGTAGGAAACGTTTCTTCTTGTTTGAGAAATGTCAGTAGATTCCATGCAACTGCAGTGCTCTCTAGTATCCTTTTGTTTTTCCCCATCCTTAGAAAATGCACGCGTATGAAAGATTTATTTTGAGAAAATCTTCACATAGTGCAGTCTCTACAAGGCAGATTGAAACTTTGTTCCAGGAGTTTTAGATCCGGATATAGATAGGCTATTCTGCTGAAATATAAAAAATGAGTGAACAATCAAACTTTTTAAGGAAAGAAAAATCCTGATTATACCTGATTATGTATTCTATACAAGATTTTATTAAATTATGCAGGGTGGAATCCACTGTTTTCACTGATTTCACATGGATGAAATCCATGTTTTCACATTTACTTACTTTCACCACTTTTCAATTTTTTAGTCTTCACATACTAAATAAGCATTTAAAGGCAATTCACTGACTTCCAGATGGCAACAGTGACTCAGTCTGGAGAACGGTCATACCGAGGATAACCATATTACAGCTCAAAGCAATTTAAGGTCATTCCAATTTGTCTTATGATACCTGAGAAATGAAGTGAATGCTGTAGCCTGGAAATTCATATAAAAAACTGAGTTTCTTTACATTTTATTTAACTGTCTTCTTTGAAAAGTCTTCCTCCCGTTTACTCTTTCAAAATTCAATGGGATTTTGGTTTGTTTTCTTAAAAAAAAAAAAAAAAAGTATTTTAAAGATAATATTAAATCTTTGAAATATGTGGAGTTTTAGCAGCAAACATTACTGTCTTCATCTTAACTAACTTTTATCTTCTGACAACACCAGCAAATTTCTGAAGGGTGGGAAATAATTAGAATACTGAGAATCATAGAATGATTTAGGTTGGAAAATACTTCTAAGATCACCAAGTCCAACCATTAACCTAGCACTGCCAAGTCTACCAAGTCTTTCTAATTTTAAGAACAGAACAAGAACATATATGCCTAAATGTTTTCAGTTTTGAAAATTAACTTTTAGCTATTCAGTCAGCATAACATTCAGTTTAAAGTTTTAGCTTTAATAAAAAAGATGAAAAAAAAAATTTGAAGGACTATATCTCTTTAATCTTCAACACCATTGTAGACCTGAAGCCAAATATTTGTTAACTCATTCTATGTCTGATTCTCAGTTCAAAAATGGAGATTTAGAAAACATAGGAAGTATTTGTAGTCCAGAGCAGACTCTGACTATTAAGTTTATATAAATCAGCTTATATAAATCTTTTTTCAGGTCACACAGATCATTGTTGATTAATGAACAGTCTGAAAATCCTTTTTGTAATTTGAAAAATTTGCCACAAATATAGGTGTAGAAGGAGTGAAAATCAAGCCAATCAAAATCAACTAAAAATAACATTGCTAAATGTTATTAATATCAAAATAGTTGTGTCTTTTCAGAACATAAGAGGAATTAAACTATTTACGTCCAGCATCCTATTCATGAGCACGAGCTCAGATGTACCTGGTATGGGAATGACAGGAGGGAGGTATCACTAGGCTCTTGCTGTTTCAGTCTGTGGAGAGGTTCATAGGGAGCACAGAAAAGATTACCATGTACTACAGCAGTTTCTGTATAGTTGAGTAGCTGCTTCATGATTTATAAAGTTTATGTTCTCTTTCTTTCATTTGGCTTGCTGAGTTTCTATGCTCAGGAGAATATAAAAGGGATTGCTTTGGGTTTTGTCATTTCTGACTCTGTATAGAAGAAAAAGAGACACTGTTTAACCACTACAGTTAAGTCATGCCATATTAATTTTGAATAATACAAATCACATTGCAGTGGATTTTAAAGATTGACCTGAAACAGCAAAATAGATTTGTTTATGTTTTATAGGTCTGAGGGAAGAACTCCTCAGATTCCTCTTCTTCTGAGGGAAGAATGACTTATAAGGAAAAAAAAAAGCCACTCTAATAGTGATTATACTGATTTTAGTTTTTTTTTTTTTTGTACACTTGATTTGAATTTTTTGAGTTCACACATTTAATGTGCAAAACATTTCATTTCTAAAAGATGGTGTGTAGCATACTTATGCAGTTACCATTATAACTTGGCTAGTAACGTTAATCTTCAGCACACTTAAAATGAGGATAATGCAAATGTGCATACAAGTAAATTCACATTATGTAGGACTTGTATAACATTTATAATTAGGATTCATTTTAAAAGTGCATGAAAGTGCCTTTAGGAAACTTAAAGAGACATGTATTACTATTATGCAAATCCAGCACTTACTAAATTCCTTATTCTTTCACTAAAATCTGTTATCTAAATAATTGCTTCACAACTGTAAATTACCACCAGAAGCCAAATTCTTGTCCCTTTTCCAACCCTCCCCTTCATCGTATTTATTCAGTAATACAACATCATTCAGCAGTGTTTATAAACATGCGTAGTGTTCATTTGGTTAAGCTTCAGTACACTGAGCTTCTGAAATGAGCAATCATTGGTTATGAGGATGCAGTATGTAGTGCAGTATATTAAGCTACTCTACTAAAACCTGAGCTAAAAGAGCAAAGATCATTTCAAAACCTGGTTGACATTTTAAACTTTTTTTTTCTTGGGAATGTCACTAGCTTTTACTTGAGTTCATAAATCATTGCTAGCCCAGTGTAGTACTGAACCTTATATTTTGCAGTAATGACTACTACTAGTAATCGCTACTTAGCAGCAAGAACACAGATATCCAGACTTAATTATCAGGACAGGTCATGGTGACTTCAGTTCCTCAACAAGTGAAAAGGAGATCAGATCCTTTTAAAAGATAACTTTAGATGGAACAAGTTGAGACTCTTTTGAGACTTTGATATAGGTAATGGTGACTTACTTCCTAACACATGGGGCTATTACAGGTTTATATAGTGAGGTCTTAGAGTTCACCATTTAATCTTTTCTTCAAAAGCAATCAGGAGCTGAATTCATTTGATATGGAGCTTGGTTACAATTTACTTGACTCTCTTGCTGGCATTTACACAAATTTAATCTGAACGCATGCAAGATTGAACAGTAATGACTTTTTTTTTTTTTTTGTTATTACGAGGTACCAGTGGGCATATCATTGGAACACATATTTGTGGCAAAGTAATTAGAGGAAATTTTGCTACATGTGTTCTGCAAACAATCATAGGTAAATATTCCCAATAATGAACTGCCTGAATTATTTTAGTTATGTGAAGTAGCAACAGCTAGCCAAGTTTCAAGATGTATTTACAAAATAAAAGATCGTATTTCCAGATGATTGGCCTGGTACTGATCCCACTGATATCAGCATAGGTCTCGCATCCCTGTTGTTCTGTCTCACACACTGTCTCTAACACTCCAGCTGTTATTAGTTAACCATACCCACTTTTATAACTATATCAGCAATAACGAATATTACAGCTGAATTATATTTGCATATCTGAAAAGGTACAATTAAATGGGAAAAATGTGCCAACCAGTGCAGGAGACGAGGGTCTATCCCATTACTGTTTTGCAATTTTTTCATCCTCTGACTAACAAAGACAGAAATTTTGCCACCATTTACATATTTCCAAAAGAAAATATGAAATAATTTCTCAGGTCAGTCTAAGTTAATTCTAACCACTGAGACAAACCCTTTGTACTTGGTAATAATCTACATTCATGGTCTTTCAATATAGCTCTGATGACATGCTTCTGTTGCTATAACTGGAGAAGCTAAGCACATCTGCTATGTGAATCTGGAATGGAAAAAAAATGTAGCCTTGTACTTCCCAGAAAATACTAGCATCTACTTCTACTACCTCTGTGTGGAAAAATGCTGTAGACCTGGCTTAAACTCACTTAATGCTAGCTAAATGTAAAATGACTATGAAACCAGTCTAAATCATCTCATTTATTTCATGCCTAAAGACATAAAGAAGGAGAGAGAGAGAACTCAGTATGTTATTCATCCTATTGTAACATGCTGTTCAAGATTAGTTGGCTGTATTATATTCTTTAGGTAGTCTTTTTCCATTAACTGTAGTGGGACCCCAGTTCTCCTAGAGAAACCCCTTGAAATACATTTGGCTACAATTGGATGAGATGATTCCCAGCCTATTTGTCTTTATAGTGCCATGGATTACTGTTGGGTTTGTCATGAGTAAGATGTCATTCAGACTTAGTAAAATATGGCCCTACATGCATTATTTAACAGTAGACTAGTTAAAGGGAAGATACTCTTATGTCAAGAGGAATATATTTTTAGAGGAATAGCATACAGCATATATTTGTTAGCAGGTTCTTTCTCCTGGAAGCCAAAGGTAATTTCTTAAATTCTTTAAAAATATATGTATTTTTTGATGTCTACTTTACTTCATATTGCATGTTACAACTCTACCAGGAGGAGGGTCCAAAAAGACAAGCCACTGTCTTTCTCTCTGTCATCCTTCCTGCTCTTGGTAACTGCATATGCAAAGTGAAAAACATGACAAAAATGAAGGTCAAAGCTGTCTGGGAGTTCTGAAGAAAAGTATGTGCCAACCAAAAGAAAAAAAAATGAACATGCTGCAGCTCAACATTTCTTTTCAGTTGCCACAAAACTTATCCTCCTTTCCAAACAGTATAAATAGTAAGTATTCACTGACAGAAGGTAATTTCAGAAGCTAACAACTTCAAGACAGTTGATTCCTTAATGGCACCAAATGGAGCTTCAGTACAAGTTGGTCTGCCAGTTCAGAAATGTCACATGATGCAACCCCCTCATCTTCTTACACAAAATAAAGGATGAATAACTGAATTCTGTTAGGAATTGGGTTTTAAAATATCAACACTATAACTTCAATAGAAACTCAAGTGTTTTTCTACATTTTGGCATTTAATTTCACTCTGTGTGGTCTATAATCAAATTTAGGTGTTAATATGATTTAACTTTTAACTTCCTAAATGATAACTTATTCTGTGTGCATGTGTATATGTCTTTGTGTATCTACTTGTCATTTGTTCTTTCAATATATTTTTTAAAGATGATAGTCAATTTCAGTGAAATTGGATAGAAAGCTACAAGTCTCAGAGAAACTCAGTTCCTGCAACAATTAGCTAAGGAGAGAGGGAGAGATGGGTGGGAGGGAGGTGTTGGAGAGAGGAAAGGAAGGAGGCAGCGGGGAGGGACAAATAGATTTTTGTGGAAATTTACTTCTCAGGATACAAAACACCCAAGGCATCGTATTGAGTTGTGTTTCTAATATGTGCCAATAATAACATTTACCCAGAAAGTAAGACATACTAATAATTCAGTATAAACTTGGAAGGGAGGACTAAGGACAGGGGTGGATCATTCTGTATTTGTAGGATCTCTTGAACTTGTAAGATAGTAAATACAATTCAGCTTCACATTGATGGGTGGGAGAGCTTCAAATTTCCATGGTAGATAGGCACAGCAAAATGCAATATACATAGTATTTCTAATATATATAGTATTTCTAATTTCAGTAAGGAAGTTTACAGAAAGAAAATCAACTCAGCTATGCACAATATAACATTTCACAACTCAGTGCAATCATAAGCATGTTACTTGTCCAATGAATGTAAAATTATTCAATTTTGTAACCAATAACATTTGCATAATCTATGTTTGGTTTGCTAGGGGTTTATGCTACCCACCCATTATGGTAAACTACGTCTTGTCCTTTTAATATATAAACATATTATTCAAATTAAAAATTCATTATAAAATGTTCTAAGTTACTTAACTTGTATTTTCTTTCTTCATTGAAATCAACCATTGGAAACTAATGAAAATACTCTTTTTATGAGTAAATCTATGAATTTAAGATATAACATTAAGCAAATATACCTTAGAAGATAACATTGCTTAATAGTCAATAGCCTGACATAAAGACACAGCATTTTATGATAGATATTTTTCACCATGCGTTCACAAAACTTTTTAACTTCCTGTTTAAGATCCATAGAATAACAAAGGTACATAAACTACTGAGGGGAGGAGCAATACTTTAAGTAACTGAGATCTGTAATTATTCCCTTTAGCAGGTATGTTCCCTTCATTTCCTTCAAGGCCAGTGCATTTAGCTACATTCAAATCCTTTTATGTTTTTTGAATTCTAGAATGTTGTATCATTTCAGGAGTTTCAGGAATGCATCTGGAAAAAAATGTATCTGTAATTCTGAGTAGTGCTGCTATCTCAGCCAATGCAGTCATCTAAACTGAGGCATCCAAAGACAACTTTGAGGGGCTCTCAGTCATGCTGACCCCTAAAATTCAATAAGCATGATATATTTGAATTAGAAATTTGAAAAGTGCCATGAGCATGATATTCCTGAGCATCCTTGCCAGTCCTGAGAAACAGTCATAGAATTCTAGAATGGTTTGCGCTGGAAGGGACCTTAAAGCTCATCTAGTTCCAATGTCCTGCCATGGGCAGGGACACTTCCCACCAGAGCAGATTACCCAAAGTCCCATGCAGCCTGGCCTTGAACACTTCCAGGGATGGGGCATCCACAGCTTCTCTGGGGAGCCTGTTCCAGTGCCTCACCACCCTCAGAGTAAAGAATTTCTTCCTAATATCTAATCTAAATCTGCCCTTTTTCAGTCTGAGAGAAGAAAACACAATGTGGCTTACTGTATGTCTCCAGAAATCTGTAGAACTGTATGGGTTTGTCTGCCCTCGAGCTGTTTCAACTGCTGTCTAGATAGAGTCCTGAGCACTGGGAAAACCTCAGTGATTTCATGTCATCATCAAATGTTATTTCTCCTCATAGTTTCCAGTGGGGGAAAAAAAATAATAAATATGTAATTATTATTAAAGCTTTAATAATTAGATACATACATTAAAAGATTAAATTTTAATTTCTGGCACTTAATTTTTTTCTTCATCTATTTTTCTTTAAACATGCAAAGAGATTTTCATAAAGACTGATCAGTTACGATATTGCTTAACAACTCTGCTGGGTATTTTTCAGGCACACAAGCAATAAGCTTAGTAGGGTTTCAAATACAAGATCAATTAACATCTTTATCAGCTAAACAATTATTCCTATGAGCTCATGTTTCTATATCAATTAAAAGTTTTCATTAATTGATTAAATTTATTGGTTAAAATTAACCAAAACTTTGAGAAAATCTTGTCAGACTGTTGTTGCCTAAAAAGGCAGGGTTTTATAATTGATTAGGAAGAATTTTTATTTCTCAAAATTTAAAGGCCAAATCTTACATAAATATTTTCTTGTGAATATATTTAGAATTGTATTAACTAATTTGTTTGGAAAGGAATTATCAAGTGTTGACACGAATTATATTTTACTGTCCCTCTAACCACGTAATAGTGTAATGGCATAAGAGCTGGCTAAATTTGAGTTTGGCTGTATAGCAACATGTCAGGAAAAAGGATCTAATGGAATGTTATTAGAGAGTCTGTGCATATATTGTGACAACTGTAGCCTCAAGGATGCATTTCTGCCACGTTAACTCATTTCAGATTTCATTCACTGTATGGGTAGCCTACAACTTACTTGTTGTAGCTAAGATCCATCAGTCTTGATATACAACCTTTCTCTTTGCAAATTAAACAAGGGAGAACAATGAAAATAAACTACCTGAAATATGGAAGGATCCTTTGTAATAGTAACCTGGTTTCTTTCTCTCTCTGTCTTCCCTCTTCCCCTTTCCCTCCATTATTTTTCCTTAGAACATTTCTAACACATCATTTAATAGTAATACATCTATTTAAATAATTGGATGTCAAATACTTGCCCCCAAAAGTTAGTCTTCTAAGAAAATTTGTGTTATGTGCTGGGAAAACAAAATCATTATCCTCTGGATTATTTATATCCGCTGTTTAAAAGTGTGGTAGTATCTGGTTCAGCAAAATAAATGGAAAAAGGAAATTGATGAGCTGGATCTTGAGTGGTACAATTCAGTGGAGTCTGATTAAAAGCAAATTAACATCACAGATGATCTGGCCTATAACAGATTGTGAAACCATGCCTCCACCTTTACTTTGTAAAGAAAGATTAGTAGTGGGAATTGACTAGGAGGGTTTCTGACAAATATTGACTTTTTCTAATGGTAACTACTGCAGAGGCACTTTGAAAGCATCTAAAAGAAGCATCTGAACACAATGCTCTCAGGAGTTGATAATACAGCTTGTGCTGTAGCTGTATGTAACTGTGACTGGTGCGGTTCTGCACTAGTAGCTCTGAGTTTTGAATGAGAGGTGGTGCAAAGAACAGGATAAATATAGATAACTCCGAGTGTTGTAGGTTAACCTTACTGTAACTTATTCACACTGAAAAACACTTTATTGCAAATCCTGGCTTCTGTCTATGCAGATGTTTATACTGAATAGAAAAATGATTTCACTTCTAATGAAGTACTGCAAAACAGTTTTATTGCTACAGAAAAATGCTCTATAAGGCTTCAGTTATCAAAGAGTAATTGATACAGTCAAATTACACTGGACTTTCCTTTTACATGTGTACACAGCAATCACTTATAAGGTCACTTACAGGCCAATACTTATTAAACAGGAGATCTGGAATGCCCTATTTCCTCCATATGCTTGCTGTACATTATGTACGTAAGCGTCCTTCCCTAAGATGCTTCACTTGCAATTCATCAGGCCTAGCTTCTGTGGCTTAGATGAAAACTCACGCAGGTTCAGAACCTGACAAATTAAAAATACACCACAATAAAAGAATGAGTAGCCACTTGAATATCTTCTTGTTTAACACAGCAGTTAGAGGCAAGGAGGAATATCACTGTAGCACCTCATTTGCTTTATGCCTATGCATCTTAAAGAAGGAGATTTTGTTCATAACATTGGTCCTTACATAACAAGCATCAGTTTAATAAGAGCTGGCAAGGCTGAGGGACCATGTGAACAGATCTCTATTGGATGCCAGAGAGAATACAGGACTCATCTGTTTCTGTGAAGTTATACAGCATGTTTGTACCTAGATATACTTTTCACTTTTCAAGTAACAGTTTTTGGAAAGGTTTTGGATAATATTCTTTGGAGTAGCTGACCAAAAATTTCCTCTTACCTTTAATGAAATAATAAAATAAGCCAGGCATCAAAGTTTACAATTATTGCTCTGGTGAATGAAGAGGAAAATGAAGGAGATTTAACTTTTTAAAATGTATTTTATAGTTATACTCTAAACTTTCCAAGTGTTAAATGGGGGATTAAATTCAGTATTAGAACTCAAAAATATGAAATTTTATCAAGTTATTCCTTCTGTCTAAAGACTCAAGTAAATCCAATTCTATTTGATTTCTGAACTATTTTAAGATTTATACAGTTTTTGATGCATTAGGACATTAGTTAGTTAGAAGGGTGGTGCTATTATTCTGTCTCTGTATTTTATGTAAGTTATGACATTTTTATGGTGACCACTGTAGCAATAACACTGCAATTCTGAACTTATATTGGAATTCTTATATATGAACTATGAATATGCTTAAATATGTGGGAGGATTATTAACTCCATGTGAAGAAAGAGAAAACTTTGGAGACAAATAGGTTAAGCTGGCATACTCAATATAATTGGAGAGAATTAGCAATAAAATACAGGATTTAATTCTTATGTCCAACTATGAAATATGTAATGTAAGCCACTGCTTACAATATGGCATGATAGCGCTGTCTTGGGAGATGTAAATATTGTGTTACATTTTTTATTATTGCCTTTTAAAAAACAAAACAAACAAACAAAAAAACCAAACAACTAAAATTAATTGCAATATAATAGTGTAATGCAGCCATTGCTGCTCTTGTCTGAATCAGAATATTATATGGCCTCATCAACATAACATAGAAATATACGATCTTCTTGGCATTACTTTGCATTTTGCAGAACTGGTGTCATTCTAAAAGTCAGCATTAATGACTCTGGAATATACATTGTACTCTGCATCTATGAGGATAAAATATGTCTTAAAGATGCTGTCCCAGATTCAGAACTGTATGGTTTACTTCTGAACTCTGACCTCTAAATTTATCAATGCATAATTAGGAATTATACATATGCACCAATTTTTACTCTTCAGGGATTATATTGGGACTTTGCTGATAAATGCAAATGCTTATGAAGCACAGCTTACAGTTTTACTGTTTCCAAAAACAGTTTGGCAGTTACTGCCTATTTCTGAGTTGCTCTCCGGTGCCAGAGTGTAAGGATACAAACATCAGCGCTCTGCTCAAATACCCCTTCTGATGTATGGGATATTGCAGGTGTAAAGCTGAGCTGTTTACACTGCTCATCTGATTTATCTTTACATCTTCTGCTTGTGGCTGTGTTACTGTTAGAGACTTTACTTACTACTACTGTCACAATGCAAGTACTGTGTGCAAGGCTATAAGGTACCTGAGTCCCTTTACCAGCAAAAGTCATTGTCTAATTCTGCAGGGATAGAAGGAAGAATGAACTACAGACCCAATTTTTTTCTGCCATACAATCATGTATCTACATCCTTTTTCAGTCAGTTGTTAAAATGTTGTAGGATGTTATAACAAAACCACACATAATACATCTGGTCAAATGTTTTACAACAAAGAATGTACCTGACAGAATTAACCTCTTTAACCTCTTCACTTTTTTTTTTTTTTTTGGCTTCTGCATATACTTCAATGTCAATTCATCTTCTCATCCCTCTGAAATAGTTGTGTTAGAATAAGTTTGTACCTAGGTATGACTTTGCAACTGTTTGTACTAAGTAATATTTCTCTAGGTAGTAATTTAAGTCATTGATTGATTTAAATCCGTATATTTTCTCTGACTGGGTGACTAAGATTCCACAAGTTGTAGTTCCTTCTGACATTATCACGTTCTGTTTCATGCTGTACTTTCATTTAACCTGTATCACTGGCTACAGTTCAAACCTCACAGGATGGATAGTGTTGGAAAGAATCATAGGGTTTAGGGCTGCTGTAACTCTAGCAACTGATACTCAACGCTGGTTTCACAGAAGATTTTGTTAAAAACAGTATGCACGAGATATTTCATACTAATGCCCATATATTGTTTTATTACTTTTAATAATAAAATAATTCATCCTATGTATGTATGTATATACTTATATACATAGGCCAAATGTATAGTAGGTAGTGATCTATTTTATAACAGTCTGAATATCAGAGAGTGGATTTATAGTGGATTAATATTCCATCTTCTGAATATTAGGCAGATGATTTTCTTGCTGTTGGTATCTCCAGAAAAGCATTATTCTAAATACCAAGTCACTTTTGAGAATCCACATTTAGTGAGCTAAAAGCACTAGAAATAATTGTGATGGTCACATTTTGAAAACTGTTTAAGGATGCTAAATTCTCTAACCCACATGCAATATTTAGAAAGCAGAAAATTTTCTCTACTGTGTAATCATCCCCATATAGCAATCAGAGCTCTTAAGAAGATGTCTAAGAACAAAACAACACTAGAGTCATCAGTTCAGGGGAACTTTAAATAATTTACCATAAAGGCTGGTAAAGCAATACAAACCTACTGCAAAAAGTAAACCCCGAGGTGGGAACTTGGACATGTTGTCCAAGTGTCCAGTGTATGTGCTAGAGGCAAAAAAATGAAACAATAGGGCAAGAAGTGTTCTTTAGCACTCCAGTGACTAGCTAAATGCTCTCCCCAAAGCTCTATTTATGTCTTTCCAGGAACAGTTCTTCATCACACAGATCTTGTCTGTGTGTCACATGGGGAGTAATGAGTGCAGAAGCAACAGAAACATGTAAGACCAGCCCTTGCTGAAAGCTGATTTTTAACTCAGATGAAAACAACTGGTCTCCCATTGCAATGAAGAATCAGAAAAAAAAATCTCTTAGGAGTGCTTCTATGGATGTACTTCTGTCCTTTCCAGTTGTGTGTAGGGGGATAGATGGCCCCATGTTGCTTTCCACCTGGGACATCAACCTTCACATTCAAAACCAAGCAGTGATTATAGTAAACTCTTCTATCCCCTATATTTGTTTCTTTACAAGCAGAACAGAATCTAAAAGAGCATTCTGTCAGAGGAATGTGAACTCTATCTCTAAGTTTAAAAAAAAAGAAAAAAAAGAAGCCATGAATAGAAAATAATTTACAACTTAAAAAAAGTAGGAAAACAGCCATGCTTAGTGTTAAAACTTTAACATTTCTAATAGACTAGGAACTCAGTGCTTAAATTTAGCATTTAAACATCTATGCAGCTTATAAATCATTTTTTAGTGCAATATATTTTCTGCAGACCACTAGAGTTAGTCTTTGCTTGATATTACCTTGTAAATTATTGAAGCAGTTTCATACAATGCATCACCTTTATTCATTATTAAGAAGACAAGCCACAGAACTCCCATATTTTCACTTGGGTGCTATTAATAACAAGATGAGAGCTAACCAAGGCAGGACAAGAATAAGGATTGCACAGAGAGAAAACATTTCAAGTGAATTTTCTTCTGCACTAGAGAAAAAAGGATAAACATTTAAATCCACCTAACAACAAATACTGGAATAAATTAACCAAAGCTGACTGTAGCTTTCATTGATCCATTGATTGTTTTATTTAGCCAGCATTTAAAAAATATATAATTGCCAGTGTACTAGCAAAAGAATTGATGATTAATACATTATTCTGTATTATGATAACAGGAAATGCAGGTTTTTTGTTTTGTTTTGTTTTTGTTTTTAACAGAAAAGATGGGAAAATCCTTTATTTCAAATACTTATTTTCATGTACATAGATTTCATGCAATGTTTAAAAACTTTTTTTTTTTTTAATTTTATTTAGTTATTCCTACTTACTCATGTTATATTCCAGGGCAGATTACAAGGACGTATGGAACATAAATATTTGATTATCAAGTGGAAGTGGACAGCATTTGTTTGAAAGACAATATATGAAATTGTGTATCCTAATGCCAGAGAAATCTGGAGAAAGAGCAAAGCCATGTTAAATTGTTGAGCCTCTCATGAAACATGTGAAACTTTCCACAGGTGTTGTAGAATACTTGTGGCACCCTGATGTTTCCACCCTGAGCTCTAATTCTGTATTGCAAATTGAATGTTAAGCTCTGTGATTCCACTACCATTTTAGATGCTGTAGGTGTTACTGACAAATAATGTATTCGTTTACTCTCACCATTCTCCAGGGATGCTGTGACACTTAGCACTTTGCTTCATTTCTGTAACACCTTATAATTTAACACAAATAAAATCAGTCCAAGACATATATGAAATTCATTATTATATTTTAAACTTTTTGTATAAATTCACGTGCGTTTATAACATCAAAACATACCAATAAAATCAGCCATAAATATCCAAGAGTCCACATTTGCTTCCTAAGTGTACCTAATATGTTTTGATAAATGTTTCTGTCTCTGAAATCACCTTAGGAACATGGTTTTATAAACCTTACACAATTTTTTAAACCTTTACAAATCTTATATGCCTTACCTTTTTATAAAACTTTACCCCTTTGCCTAATGAGGCAGCCACAGAGTTCTGCACCAACATTACAAGTGGAAAACATTTGCAAGGACTTTTTTTATAAATTCTTTTTTTGCTTTTCATCTTGTTGTTGAAAACTATGTTCATAATATTTTCTTCTTTCTTTGTGTGTACATTCATGCAATATTGCTTAATTTAAATGCAATCTTTTACATGTGGATAAGAACACTTCCCACAAAAATAATTCCCTTTTCAGTAAGCATCGCTTTACCCAACCAGCAGAAACAATCCAATGGAACTTAAATGTTTGAACACAAGGAACTGGAGCAAAAAGTTTCTGAAATCTGGAAAAAAAAAGCTAAGGCTGAAATATAGCCTAATATTTCACTTGTCATTATAAGAAAATCCATAAAACTCTAAATCTGAATAGGAAACTTTTCTGAGAGAAAAAGGGAAACATTAATTAGATCATCTTTTTTGTTCATACCTGCTGAGAAAAGAACAGTCAATACTGCATTTCTTTTTAAAATTGCGTATTTCCTACCTCAGGTGTGGCAATAGCTCTAGTATTAATATAAAGTATTCTTTTAAGCAATCAAAATTGTGGATTTACTCTAAAATAATTTTTAGGGAGGTTAATACACACCTTTTTACTTGCATGAAACTAGAACATGAATTTGGCCAGAAGAGGAATGAAGTTGTTGCATGATGGGAGCTCAGCATGAGCTGTTCAGTTTCAGATAAGTTTTTCCATGATTGCTGAGGTAACGGGTTGGCCTCTTTATAACTAAGTCTATTGAAGATGTCATAAAGGTGCAACGGAGATTTAACCTGTATAAGTTCCTAAGTATATGACAGATTTTGCTTATGTAGCAAGGATTAATGAATTTTGCAATTCACTAAGCACCACTTCATATGGCATATGGTACCTTATCTTGTCTTCCATCTCTGCTTATAAAAAAATCCATTAATCTTTATTAGAAATTGAACAAGATCCTGAAGGTAAAGGTAAGAATGTGATGTAGGGTATCAGGAGGGTTCAAAACAGTTCAAAAAAAAAAAAAAAAAAAAAAAGATTTTTTTCTCTTTTATTTAACTGTGTCTTACAGCATGAGAAGATTGCTTTTCAAAACTGGTCTATGAAGTAATTTAAATATTCTTTATGAAGTAATTTAAATATTCTCTGAGACACATTTTGGATACAGAATTGCATTACTGGTTGAGATTTGTTTCCTTCATTTTTATATTCCTCTTTACTTGTGTTTGTTTTTAAAACAGTTCCATAAAAGAAGAAAACATTTAAATATTTTGTGCCTTTTGAAAGAAAAAAATGAAATAAAGAAAACTGGGAACTGCTCTTCTTTTTGTTAGCTTTTGGAGCGTTCTTAAGAGATCAACACTTGAATCATTTCTATGTTTTAATTGAACTACCATTATGTTTTTATGCTTAATATTTCCTACTGATAGATTTTAATTAACTTATGGATTTTATCTATCACATCTCTATTGGGTCTGAATTTGCCGCACCTTGAATTGAGTTAGGTTTTGTTGCTTGGTTTTACGCTGCAGAATCTCAAGATTAAGACCAGTTATTGAAACGGTTGGGAAAATGCCGGAATGCAGAGCCCAGACGAGTCTGTTTGCAGACTGTTAGAGACAATTATTCAATTTTATTGACATCAATGAAGATTGATTGAAATGGTAAAACCATAAGTCAAATAAGTTGGAGTGACTGTGCAAGTATTCATGGTATGGTGGAAAAATATTCATTCATCTTTGTCAGGAGACTCAAAATCTCATGATTCTGGAAATAAATAAAGAAAAACTAGTATGAATAAAATTCAACATATTACCAAATAATCCTTTTTGATATTTCTGCTGGATCTGCTGAGGGGTATCATTAATGATCAGCACAACACAACTCTAATAAATTATTTTTGAGTTTCAGCTGGGAAAAATGGTTCTCCATGCTAATGCTGATAATAAAGCCTAGGACAGCACAGTAATGGAAAAATACAAAATATCAAATAAGGACATAGCAATGATGATAAAAGACCAAATTGCTCTTAGAAATATGGTTTGTATTTATTCATAGTCAGAGGAAGTTCTGCTGAGTGACTAAAGTCTTGGCTAGGTCTACATTAAAATATATAAGTAATAGCTATAAACACATAGTATGCATAATAATAAGGAAAAAATAAGTTCAGTCCTTTGTAATAGAAATAACTTACAGATACTAAAAGAAATAAGAAAAAAATAGTGGTGAGCATTCTCAGAACTGTAAAAATATGTGGCATGAATAAATTAAGTGGACTTATTTTGAGCATAATCAATACTGTGAAGAATTGCTCAACTTTTCCACCTCGATTATCTCATTCTATTCACTATGTCCAAAGCCAACTTCCTCTCAGCTGGTGTTATCAGAAGGACAAATTAACTGCTGGTGTTTTTCCTGGAGTCCACAGCCCTCTGCCTCAATGCAAAAGCCATTGGGTTGCTGGAGAAAAATTGTGAAATGGATTAGTTATTTCAGGGGATACGGTGACAAATAATTTGCTTTGGCAAAGAAAACACATTTCACCAGTGATTTAAGAAATTAGCCTTCCTAGACTATTTCAGAGATGTTTTAAAGATTGCTTAGTTTGGCAGTCACTTTCCTTCTCTCAAGGGCATCTGCCTGCTGGGCCACATTTGCCAGTCAAACTGCTTTGACACTCATTGCTTCAAAGCACTGCTCCGTGTCGGACTGGAGGTGACTACTTACTGCAGGGAGAGAAGCAGCTGAAACAGCACTGATGAAACTACAAAAATGATAGTTGATAAGCTAGGTCTGCAGAGACTTTGCTTCCATTTTTTCCCATATTTCCAGTTCAGCCATTCTTTCTGCCAGCAGGAGGAAGGAGAGGAATTCTCTTGGGAGGTGATGCAAGAACAGCAGGTGTGTTTTCCTTGAAGAAATTATTTTGCTGTATCAGCAGAATCTTATTAAAGATTCTGTACATTAGTTAAGATTTAAGTTCAGGTGTAGATAGCCATATGTATATCACTAAAACATTCACTACTATTGATTGTCCAAAATAGAAGCCTTTACACCGCTTTCTACAGAATGTACTTGTCTCCAGATTGATGCATTGAAGCTGTATACCTCTATAAGAGGATGTGGCTACAAGTAGTACAGAGGTACAAGGGTACAAGATCCTCTGGTTATGCTCAAATTATGCCTGCTGGGAAATGCAATTTTAACTTTACTAAAAGTCAAAAAGTCACTAAAGGACATCTTGAAAAGCAAGCTTTTAGATTTTAAATCTCAACTATTGCTCTTAAACTACAAGTTTAAAGTGAAGACCATCTGTGCAACACTGGCAATGTTTTTTAGTTGGTTTGTACTGTGTGTCATGGTTTGCACAGATGTCAGTAAAACGATTCAGCCTTCTGCTGCATGTCTGTGAATTGTTCCCCTCTCTCTCCAGGCAGCCGTGACAGGGAGTAGAGAGGGACAGAGAACAGGGATGTTCAGAAGTTCAGGACTGAATCTGTGAATTGGTGTTTTTATGGACATTCCTAAGGGGCACCAAAAAGGCAGTGCAAGTCTGCATCTCTCCATGAACTGTGTCTGAAAGGACTCCTTAAAAGCAAAATATAGTTTAATCTTAGTAGCACCGTGAGGCCAATATAACACAGAAAGGATAGTCTGGATTTTGTTTTCTTCTTACTGGCATAGGTACCATCAAGCCTTGTACAAATTAAACTAAAAAGAATAAATGTTGAAATTTAAAAAGAAAGAAAGAAAAGCAAATAGGGGCTGGGGGGCAGGATTCACCCTCAAGTAAGCAGATCTAACACAGAACAGGCATTTTTTGTAGATGTGTTGAGGCAGAAAATATCATTTACATAGCCGTTTTTCAAAGCAGAACCATGCTGTCAGAAGTAGTGGAATTTTAAATTTCAAATCCATGATTCATCCAGTCATTGTTTTTCCAATCTGTTCAATGCTCTGCAACTCTCCATATCTTGTGGATGGTCCTTTACTTAGGCAACCATTTGGAACTCTTAAATAATCTTGTAATTTTATTATTTATATTAATAATTATAACAGTGTATTTTACAATAATTATATTAATAATTATAATAACTATAAATAAATTAAAATATAAATATAAATGTAAATATTTATTTATATTAAATAAGTAATAACTTGGTCTGCCCTTCCTTTCTCAGTCTTTAGAGACAGCCACTTATCTGATACAAGACTGCTACCCAAATGTAGGGGAAAACATCCATCAGCATGCATTAATTTGATTGCTTACATCAGCCAGTGGAGGGTGCTACGGAACAGACTGGTTATAGAGGAATAGACTACAGTTTTGACTGGTGTGGAGAATTCTTTGTACTTTAGTCAGCAAGTTATATCCAAGATGATTATTTTCCATAGACGAGACAGTGTGTAGTTGTGTGCTGTAACAAAGAATTCTGGAGTCTGAAAATGAAATAGTAAAAGGCCTTTTTGTAGCGTTTCACTCAATCAAAAATTTGATTGCACACATTAAACTAACACATATCTGAGCTATTAGAACAGATCTTAGTATTTTCATTAAATCAAGTAGTCTTTGTAGTGATTTATAAAAATTTTATAATGATTTGTATTATAACATTCCAGTATACCAAACCAGGGAACTCAGCATTTGTTAAGAGTCAGGACTGAAAAAAAAAAAGAAAAAAGAAAAAAACACACACAAAAGCTATTAATAGAGACCTGCTGGCACTGAGAATACAAATTGAGATCCCTGTTGGAAATCCAGGCCTAAATCTCAGGAACCACTTTCTATGCAGGCAACCTGTCAAAATAAACTGAAGTGGTGGAACGCCAGCCCTGAGAAGATTAATGCCCAAGCTTTCTCTGTTTAATTTAAGCTGAGCTTTCTAGAGAAACCCAAAGGACTCTGACACACAGTTCCTGGGGAAAGTGAACATCTGACTTCCTTAAGCCTGATTGAAAATCTTAGCAAGAGGGCCCACTTAAAGTCTAGCCTCTGACTGTCCTCAGCTTGTGCAGATATTAGCTGCATATATTTTTCCTCACTACCTACTCCTGCTTAGGCTGTCTCTCAGTTGTCTTGTGCACAACAGATAGAAATTAGCAAGCTGTGATAATAGCTACCTCATGGAAGAACACATGGATTAAATTAAAATGTAGTTTAAATGGCCTGTGAATATCTGATTTTCAATTACTCATTTTAGAAGGGGTGTTGAAGAACACTATGCATCCTTTTGCTTTATTTTAGTGGATTAGTTGTCATGAAAACTGTGCGCCCATTGTAGACTGCTGGGACGTCTTAAAAGAGAGAGGCTGCCAGAAAGGATGTCAATTAGTGCTTGTTGATGGAGTGGGGGTTGTTGTTGATACCTGCTTTGGAGAAGGTGCTGTGAGTTCATCATCTCATCTGCCATCAGACCACAAACCACCAGTAGATTTGTTTTGATCCCTGCTGCCCTTGAGTGCGTTTCTTCTGACAACTGCAATGTTGAACTGATCCTTTGTTGTTGTGTAGGATCCTGATTCAATTCCAACAGAAGTCAGAGTGGACTGGAGAAGGCCCCAGGATGCTAATAGATATTAAGCACATCTATAATTGAATTGCCTTTTATTCTCCATTGGATTAATTCATTATTGTTTTTACATTTTGTGATAACACATGCTACTGCTATTCTTAAAGAGTAGAATAAAATAGAAATCCTTTAAGCCATTATATCTTTATTACCATTTAAGCCTAAGGACAGATGCATTATTCATATAGGTTTCTAAGGGTAGCAATTAATGTTTAAATATATATCTCTTTAGGAGGGGTTATTTAAAAAATATCGTAGGGTCAACTAGCTGTAAAATCCAGGATCACTTACTGAAAGATTAGAGGTTGTTGATATTAATGGCTACAGAAAAATAGATGAGGCTGCTTGTTTTAATGAGGGGCATAATAATATGTGTGCACAACTGAGTCCTTTATAACATGTTGAAGCAATGCATCTTTCACCAGTGAAAGCCAAAAACAAAAAAAAAAAAGGAGGAAATCTCTTTCAAGACTGCTTGATAGGCTTCTGATCAGTGCCAGATTAGGTTAATGAAGCACCGAGGCCATTAATCCATTTTCTAAAACTTCCATTCCCTTCCTTAAAGCCTTTGGTTTTAGGTATGTCAGGTTATACAAAAAGCATAGATAATACGGAAAAGGAAACATTAAGATACCCCAAAAGCTGCAAGAAGCTTGTAGTACAAATGCACTGGGAAGTGGACTGAGACAATGATACACTTTTCATTGATATATGTGTGATTTGATATGTGCATGTGCACATCTTGAGTATTTATTCCGAATCTTTATGACTTGATTTCTATTTCTCTTTAAGAATACTTATATATTGTTGCTATGAGGGAAAATATAATAAGAGATCTCCTTTTCCAAATCGAGTTTAAAATACTTTTAGCTGAACAGTCTAGTGCTAACTATCTTCATGGCTTTAATAATGATCCTGTACAGATTTACACCAAGTGAAGATCTGACTTTGTGAGTTAGAGTGGAAGATTAAAAAAAAAAAAAAGTTACTAAAAAGTTGCTAAAATGCAATGCATGTATTCTCCAGTGTGTCATTTTCTTCCTCAAGTCAATTCCCAATGTTTGTTTTTATAAGAAGATGTCAGATAAAATATTGTAAAAGAGCTAATTAGTACTATTATTTATATTGCAGATGTTGATATTATTGAGATGCATGCTGTGAAAATGCAGGTTCAAGAGGTTGACTTGACGCAACTGAATAGCATTTATGGTATCTTGGTATTTAGAAACCACTCTTAACTATAAAGATTATGGTGACACATGCTGCTTAGAAAGTAAAATTAAAGATATGGTATATTTAATGAGGTGAACTATGCAGCCTATGGCTATTTTGGGTTACCAGTGAAGAACAAGGTTACTATAGTACTTACTGTGGTAAATATGTCTAGTAAAACAATAATTTTTAATGGGCTCTGATTTAAGTTCTGTGAAAGTAATATAAGTACCTAATAAGAATTTAACTCCAAAGAATTAGCCAATACAATTACATTACACTTAGAAAATGAACGTGTAAAAAGAAGGTATTTGGACACTGTTTGCTCTGTTAAATTTGATAATGGATGCAATAATAAATAAGACCCCCAGTGAGTACTTGGGCCTTGTTTACCCATGTAGTATAGTGAAGAATGCACACTCTGGTCTGCAACCAGTGTTGCCTTACTGATCACAAATGATAATTGAAGAAGAATACCTTTGCTGCTGTGCCAAGTTAAGTAGATGAAAATCAACATTTTTCACAGAGATGTGATTTCTCTTAGGCTCTGTATAGGCAGGGGAGATGTCTGGTGGTTCTGAGGATCAGGAACTTGTCTGCAATGTACTGGGGCTTCCTTCCAGCCCGCAAGCCCAGAGTAAACCAGGACTCATTTCAAGAAAGGGTTGCTAGTCTGCATCAAGCAGTTCAGACGCAGTGTAAATGACTTAATTTGTTCCACTTTGGAAATCTTTGATTAACATAATCCTGCTTCCAGCTTTGTTCTTTCCTCCTCATAAAGGAGGAGAAAAAGAAATCTTGTGGGGCACAAGAGCACTGAAGTAAATCTAAGACTAACCTGAAGCTAATGCAGCAGGAGTCGCCTAACATCCTTCAATTACAATTTCATGCTGAAAGCTTCCAACAAAGATCAATTACATCCCAAATCACTTTTGCACATCCTTCTTGCCTTCAGCACAAGGAATACTGAATTCTGTTTTGTAAGACTTGTTCATCACACTTCAGGCACTTAAATTTTTCAGGAAAAAAATGTAAAAACAAAACCTGTTAACAATGCAAGGCCCTCTTTTTATTCTTTACTCCCTCATGTATTTTCAAGGCTGACATGTCATAGGTAGTCAGCAGATCTTAATGCCTCTATTCTTCAGACACAAAATGCTAAATTGAGAGCAGGGTTTGCTCCTGGCTTCACCTTCTGTTCCCATCGTTATCTCACACACTCATTCTATGGGAGACAGCTCAGTCAGGTGAAGGGCAGGCTTGCATTGCTGCTGCTTGACAAGTTTTATTTATTGTATGTGTACTGGGAAATATAGCGGCCTTAACAAGAAAACTTTATAATGGTACCTGTTTCAATAGTTTTTTGTTTGCTCTAATATGTAATTACTCTGAGTCCAAAATATTCCAAATCACATATTTGGGTAGGCTGAACAGTATGGCAAATGAAAAGATAGTGATCTAGCAAATGTTATGTAGCAGTAATCTACAAGTCAAGGGAAGAAGGATGTCAATGCAACCTACTTATACATTATATATGTTTGCAGAGCCTGCCTTCTGCTTAATTAAATCCATATTACTTAATCAGAACTGAGACACAAAGGAGGTATATTTATGTATGTCCTCTGAGATCCAATTTTGCTAAGACAAAAGGAGCCAGAACAGTAATAGAAATTTATTAACAAATTTCCAGTTTGGCACCTATTAACTGGACAAAAAATTCTATTCAGTAGAGGGAAAGCATCAGCCAAGGGCTCAGAATATGCTTCATAGAGACAGGTATTTAAAATTTGGCAAGCAAGGCAGGCTTTTGACTGAACAGAGGTTCTAGAAACAGGGACAAACACATTTTCACGCTTTTTTTTTTATTTATTTACCCTACATTAAAAAGCTTGGATTGAGTACTTTCCTTTTAAATAAAAGTATTCAAAACATAAAATCATGCATGTGATCTCTGTACACACAATATCGTTCTTCACCAGAACTACTCAAGGTGAATCTGTAATACTAGTGGAAACCAGACTTATGCATGTCTTCATTTTTGAAAGCATCTAACCCTCTTGCAGGATATCAGGGTATTACCACAGAGAGGGGCCAGAAACAGAAAAAAACATGTCAGACCCACCTAGTTGTATTACTTCTGTACACTTTT
Organism: Anser brachyrhynchus; assembly: GCF_964034855.1. Lineage (NCBI taxonomy): Eukaryota > Metazoa > Chordata > Aves > Anseriformes > Anatidae > Anser > Anser brachyrhynchus. The sequence goes on from NC_137700.1 coordinate 12,834,051, forward strand.
ATGGACCTTAAGAAAAAAAAGAGTAATTAGATGCTTGAAAAATGCTTTTGCTAGCCCAGGCCTTGCTGCCAAGAAAAGCTTCCACTCAAAGAACTGAAACTATTTTGATGTAATGATAAACTGAAGGGGGAGGAAGGGAGTTTTAAAATGCTAAATTTAGTGATGAGAGTAGCTGCTTTTTTTTTTTTTTTTTCTAACTTTTCTTCTGACCTTGCCACAGAAATTCTATACACTTTTACTTCGTTCCATCACTGTGATTTGCTATAGGTAAGGCATTTCTTTATTGTGGTGTTTAGGTTATTTCTAATTAATTTTCTCATTTCATTCATCTCAATATGCACAGCATCAGTACTAATTCCTCCTGCATTGACTATTTTCTGACTATCCTTACTAGTATATAGGGAAATACATTTTTATTGCAATTCTCTTTTCTTTGCTCATGTACCAGTCACATACATAGACACCCACATATTTATACTTAGTGAAATTCTTTAGTTTTATACTGAAATCTACTTACTCTGGTTGCAATTTGCAACAAGAACTTATCAGGGGAAAAAATCCTGAATATGCACTTAATTAAATTTAGACTAGCAGATTGGAACCCTTCTTTGGACAACTATTTGTAGTTAAATTTCCAGTAATTTTTACATTTATTATTTCTGGAGGTAGACAGTAGAGACTACATAATGACCCCCACATTATTAGCAAGTGAAGAGACTGCAAACTGTATTTTACTGTAAATTAATATAAATTAACCATCATGCTGAATATAAAAAATGAGTATTACTTGGATGTTATACCATTCATCAAGTAGTTTAGTTCATCATTCCATCTCACCGATAATGGTTTCACATTGGAAAAAAAAACTTTTTGGTTGCTATTCTTTTAGTGACATTTAGGTGGTGATTTATTTGACAGACATAATATCAATTCAGAAAACTATCATATGGGTAAAAATAAAATAAAAAAAAAACAAAACACAACATAAAACCATACTCTAACACAAAACAAATGTCCCCTGTAGATGTGATACTCTGACTGCTGTAATACTGATAATTACCCATAGAAGCTAAAGAGTTTATTAAAATTTCTACAAATATGGAAAAACAAACATTTTTGCTGCAAATTTCATGATTTCATATTATAAGTATCACTTCTAGACAGGAAGATAAGTGGCACCATGACAACACAAATTGGTGATTTTGAAAAATCCTCGTATTGGAATTCCTTCTACTAGGCAAAATAATACATATCAAATAACTTAAAAATCATAATTGACAACTTTAGTTGAAAATAAACATATAAATAATTCCCTCCTAAAGGAGTAACTTTAAGATTCAAAGTTGTCCAGCTCTTTAACAATAACTAATAAGTGCTGTTGAAACAGTTATTGTTTAACAATAAGTGCTGTTGAAAAAAGCACTTATAAGCAAGCCCTCATCTATAGGTGTGTCTGCTCAAGATAACTTCATTAAATCTTTGTCTGGAGGATAAATGCATACTGCAGCTATCATTACAAACACAAATAAAGGGACCATGAACTGGGAAACTTTATGGGGTTTGAGCTGTGAACCTGGGATAGTACACACCCTCCCTACCACCTGACAACTGTCCCACCCTCTGTCCATTGTCACTCTTGCACCTTCCAAAATTCTGATTGAAGTAATGGAATGAGTGAATGAATGAAATAGTTTTAATAATATCTGAATGAAATAATGCTTTACTAAAGAAGTAGTGCTTTAGGGTCACAGGCAGGTCAAGGCTGCAGAGTTAATACATTTTATTAGACAGCTGGAAAACTGAGAGAAGCTTTTCTATGCTCCAGCCCTTCTTGAGGTCTAAAATAGTTGCAGATTTCACAGTTGAATTAAAACTGAGAACCTAATGATCAATCTATCCAGCAATTTGTTCTGTAAATTCCATAAAATCAGACAAATATCTCGGCTCTTGCCCACAATGGTTTGATTATTCAGCTCTAACTATGATAAAAAAATGTTAACTTTGTCCTATCTAGATTAACTGTACAGAAACACACCTGTAAGTACGCAAAGGTATCTTCTGTGAAAGGACATCCAATTCTTAATCAGCCACGTTTCAAACTACTTCAAGTGTCTTGTTTTGTTAACACATGGTACAAATTGAGCATAAGGCCAAGAAAATAATAAAGAGAAGCAGGAGTAAAATTCTAATATGCATATTTGAGGTTAAATTTTTATTGCAACACACAAACAGATCTGTTAGTAACTATGTGGGGAATATCATATGCTAAAGGTAATCATTCTTGTTCCTCAGGTACATTTTCAAAGACACTCTTTCATCCTCTTAAAGAGAAAATCAGGATGCAGTGGGCATGAAAGCAGGATTAGTTTTTCAGTACCCTGTAGGGCTCCATGGGGAGTTGAGGGCAGTGTGGAGCTCTTGTAGCCCTGGTCCATCAGCTCTGCGGATCCACTTCATGCACGAGTCTGCAGCTCTGGCACTTTGGTGCCTTGCAGGAGCTTCCAGATGTCACCCATCCTCTCCAGCCTGTGCTCTTCATTTGCCTCAAATGAGCACAATTTTCTTTTTTTTTTTTTTTTTTTTTCATTTTGTTTTGATTTGTTTGCTTGTTTTTACAATATATATTCTCATTTATATCTTCTACCTCACTTTCAGTTCTGGTTCTCCTCTTCTGAGTGTATACTCTCTCCTGTTTTGTTTTGTTTTGTTTTTTTTTCTCCACAGAGCACTTTATTATTTATTTTATTTTATTTTATTTTATTTATTTTATTTTATTTTTAGCATTTACGGCTCTTTCTGGTTAAAAATAAAAATGATAAAAACCTCTCCAGTTGTTAGTGATATCTCGAGCAGTTCCGTCTTTCAAGAAAACTTCAGTGAAGATACTGTGGACTGGTTGATCGGAATATTTCAGAGTTATGCCACACAAGCAATTGGAGACCTCAGGTCACATTTCGAAGAGTGAAATGGTTGTAAAGCAAAGCTTATTAGCATGAAGGACAGTCTTTCCTTTGATTCTAGTAGGTAGATCACTGATAAATATTTCCTTTGAAAATATGTGTATTACACTGACATTTATCATGGTTGCGTCTCTTGTTTTGAGAATTGAAGAGTTCATCTCTTGTTTATCATTATAAACAATATGTGCCTACCACTTTGCACTTAAAAGGGAAAAAGATAATACAGGGATTTATGCAGTCATTCTAGATATGCATCCTGGAAAACTGCTCAATAACTGCGCTGTCAGCCTCTGTATTTTTTAATGTGCAAGATTATATTCTGTTAGGCAGTGTCAGTTTGAAAAAAGACAGATAGATCACTGGGCTGGAAAAAGCTGGTCCCTGAATTTGTTAATTAATTAATGATTAATTATTTTGGTTCAGTGAGTAATTTTAAATGCTTTTTCTAGTTTGAGTTTGCACATACACTTTCATATAAAACAATTAGAAGGGAGGAAGCTAAAATAATAATACTGACCAGAGCTCATAAGTTCAGGTTGATTTCAGTGTGAAGAAACCAGATCGTACATTAGCATGTGATTCTTTTGAAATAATCAGCAATAGGGCAATGTTGACCCAGATACATCAACAGAGGGACTGATCTGAAGTTAGTGCAATCAGCTGGAAAAAAAAATAAATAAATAAACTTTAATGTCTTTCAGATCAAACACACAGTAAATTAAATGTTATATGCTGAATAAAAACATATTGCTTCCTCATAATCCCTCTTTGTGTAAGCACTGAAAAACTTTCTCTTTAAGGAACTAAATATGAGTGCTAAATTTCAAAATGCTGAGATTGAGATATAAATTTTGAAGGAGTATTTTTCTTGTACAGAGAAGTTCTGAAATCCATTACTAATAAGGATTGACGTTTGAATATGGGTACCCTCATTAAGTCAAGGCATATGATGTAATAGCTGTTGAATAACCAAACAGTGACCAAACATTAGTGGAAGCAATTCATGATTACCAAAATATTTCTATTTCTATAATATTTGTGAAAACATACAGTTTTAAACTGCAGATTTTATTTAGATTTTTTAACTTTGGGAACATGCAGTAATTTAGAGTTAATGTGCACTTAGAGATGAGAAAACCACTGATTAAGTTAAAAAAAAAAAAAAAAAAACAAAACATGCTAGAGAAGCTCAGCTATTCCAGGAGAAACACAGACTAGTACCTCGATCTAACACTAACTTGTATTTCTCTTTCCAATCTTCATGTCAGTGACTTATCACTTTGTGCTGTGCTGCAATTTTCTGCTCTTTCTCCTGTCAGTCATATTCATTGGTGTGAATCCAAAGTAAGTCTACAGGCTTCGATGGCATCACTCTGTATTTACAATACTATATCTGAGATCGAAATCCTGCAGTGCTTTATCATGCCTTCCTCCCAGCGAAGCCTCTCTTCTATACTGATGAAGTTCCCAGACTGCACATTCTCTAGGCTGATGCTTATGGTGTATAAATAATTTGGCAGGTGCATTGTATTAATATAAATGATCTGTCACAGTAATGATTTCCTTGCAGCCCAAGTGATGTGTGCAGGAAAAGACAAAGTGGCAAGCGTGCCTGTTTAACTTTTACTGCTAGTGCTCTTTGAAGTAGGGCCACATTTATTTGCAACTTGTGGGAATTCTGTTCCTTTCTCAAGGCTTTTTAGATGCATTCTGTTTCTTTTATAAACTAAGTGACCTTTTCTGCAGGTTAATATGAATGCCTCAAGGATTTCATTCTTATTATGTCTTTTTCTTTTCCTTAAGAAATTGCATAGTCACAACAGGTCAACATTAAGGCTGAAATGAAAGAGAAAATACAAGGTTGTACAATGAGATATGAAACTTATTTAAACTTGATCTGATGAAGAAAATTTAATAACTGCTTTGAATAAAATGTAGGTGCTCGATTAGCATGAGCCAGTAAAATACAGTGTCACCTTTATTTTTACCGTAGTTCTATTTACCCCATGGACATAGGAACTGGCCCTAACACACAATACGGGCATTAAGGCCAAATTCCTGGTACATCTCCACCTTTAGGGATAGTTTGGAGGATGTTTTCAAAACCATTGGGTCATGGTTCAGCATTATCCTGCTTATCTAGATATAAATAGCAGCAATATGCTACAAGTTCTAATACCATTCTCTATCTTTCTAAAAGTCTCTATAAGGGTTAAGTGCCACCTCTGATATAATATCACCTGTGTGCATCACAAGCTTTTTGTCTTCACAGTTCTGAGTTCCTTCTTTGCTGTTTTTCAGGTGGCAGAGCTGGTGCACAAAGAATCTATAACTTGCTCAAGGTCGGCCAGAAACCCATGGCAGAAAGTAGAATTGCAATACCCTTACAATTACGGTTGCATAGATGTAAGTAATTCAATTTTGGTGTATGTAAGAGCAAATATTTAAACTGGATAAATTATTCACAGCAAGCATGTTATTCTCAATGTTTAAATCCTCTTCTATGTAGTTTATTTTCAGATTGTTATAAATGTGTTTATTTTTCCCAAATGCTCAAGCAACATAGTCTCATACATAATATTTGCTGAGGTTATTTTCTGCATTCACTGTTCAGCAGTTGTTCTCAACCTGATTTTTTCTGATGCTGCCATTGATTTAATGTTTTTGAATCTTCTCAGTGTTTTCAAGATTATGGAATCATTTTTACTTAAGCTCACACATGACCACACATACTCATGAAAATAAGATATTTTTATCATTTTATTAACACTGTTGAAAAAGAACACTTGAGTATTGTCATGGAAAAACACTTGAGTATTATCATGGAAAAAAAATAATTAAAAAAGAAGATACCCAATGTTATCATTGCCAAATCATGAATTTTACTCATATATTCACAACTGCTTTTCCTCCAATATTCGCTCAGTCTAGTGTATAGAATACATATATATATTCCAATATTTTGCTATTGCCTGTGACAAAAATACAGTTAATTAGGCATGCTGAAAGGAGAACTTATCTACTTTAATATGCATTGCTTCTGTCACAGAATGTTCAAACAGTGGTGGTGAATCAATTTGAAAACTCCAAGTAGGCTGGTTAATATAAATTAAATTAAAAGCCCAAGGCTGCTTGATATGCACTTTTTCAGACTTTGGCTGAAATCCTGCTTAAAAAGTCCCTGCCAGACTCAGCCACAATTTAAAAAATTATCATATTTCAGCAAGCTCCTATTTAACTGTCACGAACTTTTCTGTATTTGCTTTCCACATCATTACTGATTATTGAGATATCTGTGTATAAACAGAAGCTCTCTCTTCTATTGGCATGTCCCTGATTCATTCATTGGCATGATCATATTCATTTTTGAAGAAATGGTAGAAACATAGTGAGAGAAAATCCTCCAATGTTGCTTGCTTTCATTGTTCTACAAGTGAATGGAATAATGGCCCTGCACTGTAGCTTCCTGGTGAGGAGTAAATATTACGTATGTTCTCTTTTAGCTTTGAATTCTGCTTCTGTCGGGTAACCCTTAAGAGTTTCAAAATCGGAGGAGAGCATGATCACACTTGTAAGCTTTTACTTGGAAAAGAAACATTGGAGACACTTATACCCCGCCCCCCCCCCCCCCCCCTTCATTATTTCTTTCTTTCCATTTTTGGTCCCCAAATTTTGCCTGATTTTGGATCATTTTCACATGTAGGTTTAAATCCACTTCTAACAGCCATCATCCAACTGCATCTCATTTAACGTGAAATCTCAGCATGTGTGGAATTTTTAGAACATCACTAAACCTATTATGGAAAAATAGACTGGGAGGACCTTACAAGGTTTCTTTGACCCTGAATGAGATTAGTAGAACATGTGGGATCCTAGACAGATGTACCAAGTCTTTCTGTGAGTATGGAGATTTCAAACCTCAGAGGACACAATCTACTCTGAAGAGATCTCTGTTCTTGCTAAAGGCTTTTTTGATGTCTAGCCTGAACCTTTCTTCTTGTCCCATCCACATAGCTATAAAAATATTGTATTCCCTTTCAAACAGCCTTTTGCATATCTTGTGTTTATTATTATTACTTTTCCTTTTGTCTTTTGAATCCCCGTTCTCTTAGCTTTTCTCTGCAGGTTCTGTTTTCTAGATATCTCACATTTCTATTTCCATACCCTGGGCTCTCTCTCTCCTAAAGTGCCATGCTTTCACTTCTATCAGGTACTAATATCCTGCTGAGGCAAGTCCAGTGTCTAGTACCAGGCAGAGCACAACAGTATCACAGCAGGCTGTATCCTGATACACTCCAAGATGAGAGTTTGTTTATTTATTTATTTCAGAATGACATTGCATTGTTGACTCATATTCAGTTTGTGATTCAGTACAACCACAGACTATTTTCTGCAGAATTGCTACCAGAACATTGTTCCTACTTCAGGTTTTGTGAAAATTAGAAATGCCTGACTAATGACCTTCCACTTGTCCCTGGGAAATAACATCCCATCTTTTCAATACATTACCCCAGCTTGTCAAGATGAATCTTCCATGTACTGAAAGTCCTCCTTAATTCATATTTGACACACATTCTCATTCTTCATGAAAATGCTGTATAGGACTGGACCCAAGGAAGAGCTTTGAAGAGTCCAAGAGCACATCCTTCATCTCTTTTATGAGAATGTCCTCTGGGAAACACTAGCTAAAACTTACCAGCATCTGAATCTTCTAGTTCTACCCCATTCATAACTCCAACAAGCCAGTAAAGAATTTTAAAGGAAATAAGACTGTCCTGACACAACTTGTTCCCAGGACCTCCATTTTTACCAGTGCTCATCCCCTTGTTATCTCCAGATGTGAAAGTATGTGAATGGTAAGTAATGCAGTACTGTCAATCACTTGACATATTTGTTTGTGCCGTTACTTAAGAAAACCAGTTACAGCTTGATCTGGTCAAGCATTTTTATGGTTTTATTGTAAAAAATGTTTCATGTTATAATGAAAATTTGTAGAAAAGCACAATTTTTACTTAAATTATTTGTTTCCACCTTCTCATGCTCTATTTCTCCCCTCCTTTCTCTATCAGATAATGGGATCTAAAAAAGGGAAGCAAAACTATAAATACTATCAAAAATGAAAACTAAAATTTGTTGTGTAATTTCTGGGAATAGTGAGTATACTTGGGGACAGTACTCCTTTTTGCAATGCATGCAAATAATATTGGAATGAGCTCTCCTCTGTTTAGCCCCTGTTCCTGAACAAACAGCTTCTTTTACTCATTAAAAATAAATAAAATATCTGCATAACTTCTCTGTCTTCTATATTTTTAAGGAAAAAAAATATACTGTAGAAACAGACCTTCCTTGGAATCATAAACCATGCATAGTAATTCATGATAATATGTGTGCATCTAGTTCACATTCAGAACAAAAGTAAGGCGAATTAATCTCTGCAATCCTCTTTCCATTAAAAAGATGGTGTTATGTTTGCATGAGCAAACACTGAAACATTAGACTATGTCAGTACAATCTTAATTTGGCCCTTGTGAATATGTTTTTAATACTGTCTTTAATCATATGATTGTATATTATATTTTTCATGGAAATCCTGTCTCATTCTGCGCATAATGAATAGTACTCTTACATTTTCACAACCTGCTATTACTTGGATTGTTCCCCATGCAGTTCTTGAGTTGCCTTAATCCTCTTTTAAAAAAATCAACCATGACTCAAATGCTTTCTTGCAAACAGTTGTTTTATCCATGAACTAGATAAAGGATTTTTATGTTTCCTGCCCACTCCATCTATGTGCTAAGTAAAGCAGTTTAAAAGTATCACTAATGGATGTGGCTGAACACATATAGAAAATATCCCTGTCTGGCTCTAAAATGTCTTACTACAATACAAATGTTGGTAGAAGATGTGCTTTTCTACTTTTTTTTTTTTTTTCACATAATAAATGATAATGCAATAAGGGCAGCAGTGCACAGTCTCTGCTCAGCACACTGCAGTCTCCTGTATTTCTTTCACTGCAGGCTGTTTCCATGCTGACTCACATTTTCTAACAGGGCACTGTGACACAACAGCCCACAGCACTCAGAGCCTGCAGGTTCTCTGCACAGCAGAACTTACAAAAGAGATGCATACAGATTACAGTATTTACAGGAAGCACCTATTTCCCAGTGCTTCAGGTAATCAGGCAACCCCTAAATGAAACCAAAGTTCAAAAGCTCCATTTTCCTACTAAGGCTTAATATTAAAGCAGAAGGCATTGAGGGGATGGGATACAAATACCCCTGTGCCTTGTTACTAGTCCAGGAACAGCTGTGTTGTATAATGGTGAGAATAAAAAGCTCTAGGTTCACAGTGAAGTTTCTTTCCAGGTCGGCTTGGATTTTCAGTAAGAGGATTTATCTTTGAATCCATTTAGTTTCTGAATTGGCTGGGGTAATGCTTGTGATGAGCATGCTTGTTTTTACGAAAATTAAGTCTTTGAAGGGGGTATTGATTGTATCCTTAGTGCAGGGAGGGATTTCAATGTTCTCTCCCCCTCTGGGGGGAAAACCACTAATAAGTTCTTATATTAAATACTCATATTTGTGAGATATAGGTAGAAAGCTCTCTTAATAGTTGCTAGCAATTTTATGCTTGTTAACACTGGGAAAGTCAAAGGAGTCTTAAAAAAAAAAAAAAAAGCACACAGTGCATTACTCCAAGCTCCAAGCACTAGAACTTCATCCTCTCTCACTTTATTTTCAAAGAAAGTTCAGGTTATATTATTGCTTCATAATTTGTAGTCAAATTTCTAATGAGGATGAAAAAAATCCTTTCACTTTGTAGAATTTGGTAGTATTAGCTTCCAAATTTTGCCTTTTTTTTTTAATGTTTGTATATATTGTTGATTGCCATTTAAATGAAGATGGTAAGTGCTTACATAAGATATTCTCGTATTCTCAGTGCACAGCTGCTTGAATTAAGGCAACATGGATGCTAAATGTATAAAACATAGCATTATTGTGGTCTTGTTCATGTTGCATTGACTAAAAGACCATTGTTGAAATAATGAGTTGAGAGCAGAGAAAAAAAATGCGTGCTCTTATTTGTTGGGGTGGAAGAAAAGAGTGATCATTGTAAACTAGACAAGGCAGAAAGTTTTGTGTTGAAAAGGCTGAGGCTTATGGGGATTGCCCGAGAAGCTTTAGCTGTGTTGCACCTGGCAGGCTGATGCAGGATCTTTGCATGGTGTTGGCAGGGAGGTTCTTAAAGCTGATGTCTGACTCAATGACTAGGTGAGTTGACATCTCTTATCTGTTTGTTAACATGTTGTTTGAGAAATCAAGCCCTGGCCATTTCAATTACTTAGTCATGTTGGGCTTCAAAATTTTTCCCTGATTATATAAGACAGCTTTAATTCTAAAAGAATCATGTGACTACAGGAATAATTCTGTAAAGAGTATTATCTTCTTGTATTGTTGTCATGCATATAATTTTTCTCTTTATATAGCAGTGGTAATGTTTTTTTATCCCCAGCTTCAGCTTCCTAATATTAAGTTGATACAATTGAACTAGCATCTTTTCCTGATAAGAAATCATGGTTATTTTAAAACTTTCCAAAACACATGTGAATTCCCAAGTCTTGCAGATAGCTGCAAAAAGAAAGTAGTTTTTCAGCAGTTATTCATTGTCTATAAGCTGCCTCCTTTCTTATTTGTTGAATGAAATGTTCCTAATACAGACTCAAAACATTACCTCTTTTTTGTGCAAAGTAAAATACAAGTTATTGTTATTACTGTTTTCATTGTATGACACTTTCTTGCTGTCTTTGGTATATGGAAGTAGCATATGTAAGACCTCCTTAGAACTTCTTTTTTAAATCATCCTGGCCCCTTATAAATTACTTTGAAGCTTTTTCTTAAAAGCTGTTTCCTGGTGTTTTAGGTGGCAAATATTTTTGCTGACTTTTGTCAAGTACTTCACAAAACCTGAAACAGACAAATCTTGCCTTTTTTCACAAGGTGAAAAAGACATTTTTCATTGTCTCAAGTTTCCATTGTAGATTTTAATTTCCCTAGAGAGAGCAATTATATTGATTAGATGAGAAATTTGCAAAATGGTGATGGATCTGTGACATCTGCTGAAAGAGTTCAGAATATTGCACTGCAGACATTCTCTATGAAATCTAGGGTATTTTCTTTTCTGTGGAGTTGCAACGATTTCTCTTTGGCCTTAAAAGAGGTTATGACTAGTTTTCTGATGAAAACCCTGAACAGGGGGCCTCACTATCACTGCCAAAGAGCTTGGCTGACTTGCTGAGCATCAGTCAGCTATATTAATCTTTATAATACCGAACTCAGCCAGTCAGAATGACTCAAATGAGCACAAGGAGAAGTCTGTCCTTTAGTTTTCTCTCATCTTGCTTCTCATTTGCAAAGTGAAGATAATACTTTTCAGCCTTATAGGATCGTGAGATAAATGTGAACATGTATTTATGGCCCCATCTGCGTGGACACATATAGATGTTCCTGGCTCCACGTGGCTACTTGCACGCTAATTCTTTGAATCATACTCTTATGAGGTAGCTCCAGCTGAACTTTAGCGAGCCTATATCCAAGATGAACCTTTCTGGACATTTCTGTGCTTAGCCTTTTTCCACTGATGAGCACAAAACAGATAAAGCTGTAGAGTACAGCTGTTTAGCAAGCTTCCACTGCAAAGAATAAGTGGTACTTGTACCACTCTCTTTGCATTGAGGGCCTGGTTTGCATCAGGCTGGTTTGCATCTAACAAAAGATAATGTCAATTTAGTGCAAAACTGACAAACAAACAAGCCTGTGGTTACTATAGAGATGTTCTTTTTTGAGTCAGATTGCATCTTATGCAAACCTAATTAGTTCCCAGTCTGGAGTAGATAGTAGTTCTTACGTTTGTCATTTTATAGTGAAGGTACAATAATGGCTTGGTTTTGTTGTGTATGGACAACATTCTTTAATGGGATATAGCTTGACTGGAATCCTGCCTCAGCAGGCTGCCAGAAATAAACTGGAAGATTTTATTGAAACAATAGGTCAGAAGCTCAGCGTGTGGAGATCAACACAGCTGACTTGGGAGTTAGCAAAGCACCATCAGTTTATACCAGTTATGTTGTTTCAGTTTGGGAACACTTTTTTTTTTTTTTAGCATGGTAGCTAGAAAATGTAAACAAATCTCATCTTTGTTCTTGATCTTGTAAAGTCTGGTAATTCATCTGTTTTGCCTGTTTAACATTTCAAGAATCTGTTATCCATGCTGCATGTACTTTCGGTTTGCAGCAGAGTGGCCAAAATTCTTTTGGAAAGCAGTATTTCTGCTTAGAAAGCAAATTCTTTGGTTTTTACTGCTTTAATGCAGAACCTTGGTTGTAATATTAAAATCTATGTAAACAGACAGGATGAAGTCTGGTATTAAAGAAAGGAAAAGAAAAAAGACCAAAAAATTAGGCATAATCCTTAGAAGTTTATTTGGCAAAAAGTGTAGTTTTTTTCACTCATTTCGTACTTTCTTTGTACTTCTTAACAATGACAATGCAATAAGATTTGGTCTCAGTATTTTCTTTGATCATATTCATCAGTTTTCCTAACTCTTTTTTTCACCATATGAATAGAGACAATCACATGATGCCTGGAATATTTTCTGGAATTGTGGATCTGAAATGGTTATAAAATGCACTGTGTGTTGAATCAATGTGGAGATGGAGCAGCATACAAGTTTGGAGCTGGTTTTCACATAATATTCCCTATGGGGGTAGGGAAATGGGAAAAAAAATTCAGTTCACAAAGTCCTCAAAATCAAACCTCTCTGACAAAAGAATTGTCTCATGAAAACAGTTCTCTTTATTTAAATGAAAAAAAAAATTGAAACAATTTAAATACTTTTTGAAGGAACTAGACGTTTCTATTGAAATAATAGTTAACACCCTTTCAGTCAGTGTAATATCGAATCATACTGTTAATTGTTTGTGTGGGTTCATAACCATTAACAAAATAAAAACTCAATCTTCACATTTTAATTTCTTGTTATAAAAATAATAGCTTGATATTATTCCTATGGTTATTTCACTGATTCACCAGAATAACCTCTTAGTAGAATTTATCTTATTTTGCTTGTGACATGTGACAAAATTATGATATTCTTAGTAGCAACCCCATTGGACAGCAGTACTTATTTCTATTAGTGCAAATAGAAGCTAAGGAATAGCAATATCCCTGAAATGCCTTTATTTTAATCATCAGCTGTTAATCACATTTTATGTAAGTTCTCTTACAAGTCCATACTGATGCAAATATCTCTGAGGCTTTTAAAATCTTTCAGTGAGCTCCAGGAGTAAACTCTGGTTTTCTAGATGACCCACTGCTTAATACTTTGACCCTTTTAAATTCAGTGAACATTTACATTTTTTTCTTTTAAGTTTGAAATCTTATGTTGAAATGAATCAAAGTCTTGCACTAGAAATGCAAATACTTGGTTATGAAAGCTTCCTTGGAAGAATTATCAGAGCTAGATACATTTCTCATAGGTAGCTGAATGACAAATTCAAAGAACTATGTAATTTAGAAACACAAATGCTAACAGATTGAGAACAGCATCACTTAGCAGGTGAACCTTTTTAGTTGAAAAGTACTTTGCACAGCTGAAATAACTTGGTTTTGGCAGTGGCCTGTGAACTCTCCATTCAGTTGCAAGTGTAGTCTTTGTCAGGGATACTCAACTTATTTGGAAACCATCCTGAGCTTCAAAAAAAGCATGTAATAGCATATACAATTGAAACTGCATTCTCAGAATGCACAAAAGCAAAATAATAACCTACATGCCACAGTGAAGACGTGGTGGTTGAGACCAGAGGAAGAATTTTGATGTGCAGACATATGACAGACATATCTTTCATGCTCTGGTGTGGTCTCACGCATACTGAAGTCAACACACACTCCTTAATGCATGTTCCTGTATTCTTTGTTATGTGTTTTTTAAATGAAACAATGTATTTCCTTCAGCTATTTTTCTTCCAGAAAATGTGAACTATCTCCAATCCTCATTTAGAAGTTTAAAGAAATGCTGTACATTCAAAATACCAACTGAACATCCAAATACTATCTTGTGTTCTGCAGGGAGCTCTTCAACACATTTTGTCAGCAACTGACATCGATTTTATATATTATTCTTTACAGAAGTCTTATTTATTGTGGCAAATCAAAGTGCTTCCAGGATGCTCATCTGCCATGGAACTAATTTTTCATGTCTGCTCTGTGAACAAGAAATTAAAAAAAGCTTTCTTCAGTTATAGGCCTGATTTGTGTGTAGAAGAATGTATGGGCTAAGCTCAAGACAAATTCACTTGCGCATGCATAGTCATGCTTACAGATATATACATATACACATGCATATGCATAGGGTGAATCCTCAGTATTGCATTTTCCACAGTAGATATCAGAGTGCTGAAGGCTGGCAACAGAATGGTTTCAAAGCCGAAGATAGGTTTGTTATACTGAACTAGATACATATCTTCAAAGAGGAAAAAAAAAACCACCAACCCACAGAGTAATCCTTAGGCCACATATAAAAACAACATATCTTTGTGGTTGCCTCTTCCTATTAGGTGGAGTCATTTGCAAGTTTTTCATTATGGAAAAGGTTTGGATTGCATCTGGTTTTGGCTGGTTTTAGATACCTTGAGCTTGATATAGATATGTATTTGAATTGCTTGTGTATTCAGTATTCCTTCAGTCTCTCTGTGGCTCCAGAATCCATCCTCTGCAGTGCATGGCCTGGAAATTCACACTGCATTGCTCCCCAACTTAATACTGAATTTGAGTACTACAATTTTTGTGCACTTTTCTTTTAATGTGATTCACTGAGATATTCCCCCGAGGCTTCCATTTTTGCATACTGTTGTGGAGACACCTGTGGTAGTCAGGAGACAGCATGCCACTGGTCTGAAAGTGGACAAGGCACTCATCTATTCAGGGTGCAGTACAGAGCAAGCGATCTGACATTGGAATAGATGAACAATTGTATAAATATTTCAATTGCATAGTAGAAACATGTAAAATGTAACAACTTACTACAGCGGTGGAAGTGAACTTAGACTTACTGAAAAGTAAGGTTCAAGCTACCAGGAGTATTACTTTTTCTCCTTTGACATTCTACATTTTCTTAAATGGGATAGCTTCCAGGGAAGAATAACTGCAGAGAATGAAGTGTAGAAGACTGACCTCAAATTATTCACTCCAGTCTTACCACCACAGTAACTGGAGAAAATCAATATCCTCTTCAAACTGTTCTATCTTGCAACTTGGATGTATAATTGAGGGAAGTTCACCCCTCTCAAGATGTTTATTCCTAAATTTTATGAAAGATTGGATTTGAACCCTAAAGCTTAGAGTGCATCTTTAGGAAGCCTATAAGTCATAAGAGGGCTTTATTAAATTAATGGGTATAATTACTCAAGACCATTCAACCTAGGCCATAGGTTTGGCAAGACATCCTCTCCTGTACATCTTGTTGTAGACTAAAATTGTACTATTTAGTTCAACAGTTTAGGGTCCAATCAAATTGTAAAATTTCTGACTTTCTACCCATCAATGGGGAGAAAAAAAAAAGTCCACATTACTCCTGGATTATACTGAATCTTTACAGGCAGAACTATGAAGAAAGCTTAAGGGAAGACAGGAGTTGATTTCATCTTTTAATCAAATACATAAATTTTCTGTAATTTTAGATTGAAGTGACTCTGTTGAAGTGGAATAAGAAAAAGGTACTTTTTCATATGTGTAACTAATAAAATTAATGAAATTCAATATCTGAGCATTTGAAGGATGCCAAACTATTAAATCAGTTAAAAAAAAAAAAGTTTAAAATCATGGAGGACAGGTCTGTCAAGGACTGTAAATTTAGCTATAGCCATCATAGATTGCAGACTTCTGCACTACTCTTATGTTGCTATGGCTGTTCCTCATATCAAGTCCACTAAAAAACAAAGTATAGCTCTTGTCCTTGATTGATGAGAGAGATTTTTTTTTCCCCCACAAAGATAGTGCCTATGATTTAACTCTTATCAGGTATGAGTCACATTTTATTGCAAAGTTGAGAGCTATCTCATATTATAATGTTGTCCTCTAACACCTCACCATGGAAAAGTTTGCAATTCCTTCTGTTTTAAGTGATATCTTATTTTTATGAAATCAGTGAAGAAATACCTGAATGTCCTAATCATGATAAAATAATGTGCATGTGTTAAAAATGAGAGCCCAGTTATTGCATTAGAGTTGGAAGCATCACTTTATTTTGTAACTGCTGAGGATGCATCATATTCAGGTCTACTAGGATAATGTAAATGTCTGGTTTTTTTTTTTTAGTATTTAAAATATTATGAGTACATTTATGTAATAAAGGAAATCTTCATTTGCCACATAAATTTGCTTCTGTAAAACAAGAATCAACATTAGGAATGTTCAGACTTGGTTCTTTCTTTTTTTTCTTTGGGGGAACAACAATATACTATGAAAGACATTTTTGTGCTATTGCTTTTTCTTTTGTTACAGGAGCAAATCTAAGTGAATGTGAGGGGCAATAGCTCAGTTTCTCAGTGATGGGAGACAATACTTGCTATTACATTTGAGCATCTGGTGGCCAACCATTAGGTTGCCTTAGGGAGGAATGTCAGCACTCAGCTAGTTTGTAAATCTAGTAAAGTCAGAGGACTCAGAAATGAAAAAAGGTTGAAACTACATTGGACAGTTTCTTCCCTTCTCCCTTTTCCCTCTGCTTTCTCGGTCCCTCTTGTGGTAACAAATGCAGTTATCCAAGAGGTGCCGCATTGTTTTGATCACTTTAAGGATCAGTTTGTCCAGGCAAAGCAGTCATCTATACAAAGATCTCCCAATAGCTAACGATGATGATCACCTATCTCTATTCATAAGGAGAGATTCTGAGTACAAAACCATTCTTTCAGGGAGACTGTCATCTCTCATCTATAATTATATTGTTTTCTTCTATGTTTGTAAATCAAAGGAAATTATTTTCCTGCTATGAGTTACTTACAGATTGTGAGCCATAAAGAATTCAGCTCAAGTGTCAGTATGAAAACAAACCTTTTCACTCTTTCTTCAAGGGTTCCAATAATATTTTTCTAATGGAAATGAAAATAAATCCTTGTGACACAGTACTAAACATAGCAGGAACTGTACTTCTTCAGAGAACCTGAAATATAAAGGCAGTTGTAGGCAGTATCACATTTTTATAGTACTCTAATACTGATCACCTTTATGCATTTTTCTATTACTCTCCAGCCTTCCCTCTCTGAGCCTGGTTGCTGTTGTCAACACAGTTAAAAACAACAAAAAAAGTTTCTTCAGCAATGAGATTTTTCCATAGAAATATTGAGGGACAAGCAGTCTGACAAACAAGGAACAGGGAAAGGAAAGACTGTTTGGCTTTTGCTTTATTTGTCCTCTCTTTCTAGTCACTGAACTCTTAAGCTATGAGAAGTAATTACCGAGTGCTGCGTCATCTCACACACTTAAATATGAACAGCTACAGTAGTTTTGTTTTCACAGTATTTTATAGATACTTCCCAGCATTCCCAGTCATCTGCAGTAACAGGTGTCTGTGCTGGATTGTATGGCTAGAACCCTACAAACGTTCTGTCCTAGAGCATGATGAATCTATTCCATCACATCCATTAGTCACAAAATATTTTATTTCAGAAATATTGTAAAAAATAAAAAATACAGTATTAGTAACATAATCTTAAGAAGGGATCATCGATAATTAACAACACAGTGGATGAAGGTAATACTTCCACATGAGACATACTCTTTTTTTCCATAAATACGTAGGAATCATGAGTAAAATTTGAATGTGTATATTTAAGCTCATATGTTATGATGAGTGACCTCTGGTACTAAACCTAGCACACTATCATAGACATTTGGTAAAATCTGCTCCAAGAATCTTCATCGTATTACTATTCTCTTTTCCTATTTTTTTCTTCTATTTGAAATCATATTTTGTGACAGTTACATAAATAGTTTGATATCTGTGACTGAAAAGTTAAGCATTGGGTAAAGAATTTACCTCCATTTTACAGCCTGTGAAAAGAGAAGGAGAGAAAGGAGAAAACTTAATGTCATACAGTCTGGGAAAGAGGCAGTGCCTTGCAGTGTTCTGTGGACCATATTGCTGTCATATGGTTTGGACTGAGGCAAGAATTAGAGACCAGGATTACATGTTTAAAATGTCATCTTTGTTGATAAATACTCTTCATTAATAAGTCTATAACCACAATTAACTGTTTTAATTGTCAGAAAAGAAACACCAGTGTACATGAACCATAAGATGTGTGTATCCAAAGTTAAACATTCAATGAGATTTACAGTTGCTCTACAAGCCTGCTGGTCACTGGCCTATAAGACACATAAAAGAAAAAAAGATAAAACAGTGAGAAGTCTGCCACCTATTTTGTAGTATGTACCCCCTGAGTGTGATCTGTATGCTAATTGGAATGAAGTGGATGTGAACACTTCAGTGAATGCCTTCTGTGTAGGAAACAGAGACCAATGAATTCTATTTGGCTCAAAGATGCTAATTTTATACACTCTGAACTAATAGAATGTAGTATTGAACCTTTGTTCATATGAATTTTCCAAATTTAAAATGAATGGTCCCACAGCACTGACAGAAGTGTTGCATGACTGAAACTGTATGCAATATGCATAAAAGCATCACTTGCATCCACTCTTCCATTGCTATCAAACTTTTTTTTTTAATGTAAGGAAGAAATGAGCTTTTAACTTATATATCTTCCCAAGTTTGACATCTAACATATAACAGTTGTTCCCAGGGGAAGAAAAAAAAATCACATTTACACACACACACCCCAAAAAAAAAACACTAAAATATGTCTAAAAAATTAATCCAGAACAATGTAAATAAGTGCATTTGCTATCATGAATATCATGAATATCACCATGTTTCTTTAGCTTGCCTCATGAATTGGTCTATAAAGGCTGAAAACTATGAATTTTCTTAGAAACCTTAAGACTATATTGTACAGCATCATAGAAACACTGTTCCAGTGGCCCAGATTAAATTACTGAAAGTGCATCTGGAGGGTTTAGCAGTATTTCACACTGACACGTGTAGCTCATAGTTTTGGTATAATCTGTATTTTCCCTGTATTGGAACTAAGCCTATTTTCACACATCCTTTCAGAAGAATGTAGCTTTTGGGTACGCTGAACTATTGACCATGACCTTTGTCCTACAAATGTCACTGCTGCCCGAGAGGAAATGTTCCATGTACATCAGTCTAATAGGATTACCTTCAAATTAAAGTAGACACAGAAGTCTAGACCTACTACAATGTTTTGTTAGAAAAAAAGTCTTAGCATACTGGATACCTCCAACAAACCCGCCTAATTATCTCAGAATGAAAGTCTAAAGATGGGGGTGGGGGGGGAATCAATTAGAATTTAACGTCAGTTTCAACTCAGAATAACCTAAGCATTTCCTTTCTTCAGGATTACAGAATCTCTAATACTTAGGGTTAAAAGTGAAAGTGCATGAAACCAAAACAGTGAGGTCATGATCCTGATACAAGAAGATAAAAACTAAACAACCCCCCCCCCTCAATCCCCATACTTTTGTTGAGTTGGTGAATGCAAAATGTTAACATGGAGTAATCCTCTGATGCATTGACAGCTTCTTCTCTCTTTGAACTGCATTTTCATCTTGCATTTTTCACAAGTGAGTTTGGTACTGCAGCAATACTCTTCAGATATATTAATCCACAAGGTGTGCCAGTGGCAGACTCCTGAAGCAATACACTTGACACGCTCTGGGTTCAACTGTTCCAGAAGCACTGAATTGATCTGCTTAAATCTGAATTTACGGTAATGCATGGCTGTGTCTGCCAGTGTTGTCTGAGCATTCTCTTCCCAAGACTTGTGTAGAAACTACTGTATGATTTCCCTATTCTCATTAACTTAGAGAGAAACAAACAAAAAATCTGTTTGCGTTTTGTTCCTATGTACAAGAATTCCTCCTTGCCAATCAGGTCTGCCCTGGAACCAGTGCTGCTCTGACCTTTACACACTTATTAACATGTTAGACACAGGTAATTCAAGGACTGTAATGGAAGTAGTATCTTAATAGATAGAGAAGAAGCAGACAAATTTTAAATAGTAAAGCTAAACCTTCCTTCAATTCTGAAAGATCACTTGAGTTTATTTCAAACCTGAGAAAGGGCTTGTTTATCCAAAATCATGTTTGCTTTTCGCCAGCATAGCAGTTGCTCTGGCAATTATTACATACAAATCTTTTCTATTCTGTCCTTCAATCACTAGTAGCTATAAACCTACAACTATACAACTTGCCCCTACAGAGGAGTCCTGGATATTTCTGAATTATACTCAAGGCCTGAGGTACTCTGGCTGTTTTAATATTTTATTATTCCATGACAAATTTCAAATTGCAGTGAAACAGATAATGGTTAAAATTGTAACTACACTAGGATTTTTCACCTCTGTGTTTTTGAATAAAATTTTCAACAGAATTACAAATTAAAAATAGAAATTATCTTCTTGCTAACTGGATTCTTTGCTTGAAATCTATAGTGATTTTGTTTAACATTCTAAAATGCTTTCAGTATTCTAAGCATTGCATGCTGTTTTTTTAGTGTTAAATAAGTAAATATTATGGATGTGGGTTACCGAATGATTGTTTTGGAAATACTGCAGGTTCAACCCTGTTTAAGGGAAGAGGAAAAAGGGGGATAAAACCACATAGTAATGTTGACAATAATATTCACTGCTAGCCCGAGTGAGGGAACAGAGTAAATATTTTCCCTTGTGTGTTAATTCTAGTGCATTCTTGGATATTATTTTCATGGCGTGACAAACTCTAAATCAAAAGTCTCTCTGAAGAGAAGAGTGAAGAACCCTGCATCTAGTTATGTAGGTACCCTTCTGTGGATAATTGCATGATATTTGAAGGTAGGATTCCATGTTTAGAGATGATGCTACAAATAATGATGGGAAGGGAACAGTGTGGATGAAGTGTAGATGCATAACAAGTCTAGAAATGCTGCCTGGCAACTAGCAGTTTGAAAATGAGCATTGATCCTGACAGCTGGAGGACAGTAAATACCAATAAATGAAACGAGGTGGCACATAATAAATCTGGCATCATACTGCAGATAATTGAAAAAATTTGGGCATTTCTGTAGAATTTTCTGCTTCAGCCCAGTGTGGAGGTACAGAAAAAAGTACTAGAAACATGGGTAGAGTGCCATCTAAATGAAAGTTTAACAGTGATGAGCTTTAAAATTCTGCGTTATAATTCACTCAATAATAAAATGAGAAAAAAGAAAACATAGATATTTATGGCAGTTGTCCCACTGCTGAAAACAAGCCAGTATTAACTAGCATTTCTTCTCACTTAAAATTTAAATGTCAGCATTTCAGCTCAGATGCTTGGTGTTTCAGCAGCTCTGAAAAGCTCAACCATCCCACCCCTCCCCTCCTGTCTCGCACTCAGCAGCACTGTGTAACATAGTGTGTTTAAGTGTGGCCAATCTTATAGCATATACTGCAGAATGAGAAGTTATATTGCAAAATTACAAAGTAATGATGGAAATGCCATTTTTGAACTACTAATTTTAAGGAGGATTTTCATGGACTTTAAATAGTGGGACAACTTCCTTCAAAATAGTCCTCAAAATTTATTTTATATGAAAACTATGGTTACAAGAGATGGTGGATTTCTTGCAAGCTTTTTTTTTTTTGCTTTCATCCCTTCTCTCCCTTGCTTCTGCTTTGTCAAGACTATGTCTCCCTGTTTTCTTCAAGGTTTTCTTGTTTTCTTCATCTTAAGACTACAATTATATCTGAGTGCTCTGAGTTGCATCATGACACAATTATTCAGCAAAGTCATTTTCTGCCATTTCTGTGGATAAGTGGCAAATGACAGCTTTCCCGCAAGCACCAAGTTGCCTGCAGGTGTTGGTGCCAGGCAGGAGAGGGACAGCCTTGCCTGCAGCCACTTTGTCTCTTCCCTTTTTATGCAAACTGCACTCACTCACAGAAAGGGGAGAGAAAGAACACTAAGGAATAAGGATGTACTTTCTTATTCTTCTGTGAAAGCTTATGTCAATACATAGTGAATACTCTCTCTAGACTTTTTATGGACCACTTAAATTACAGCAAAACATTTGAGTTTTAGAGTAAACACTTGTAAAATTTTAAGAATAGTCCTTTGCAGGAGGAGAATAATGGACTGCAAGAGGAATTGTGAACTGCATAATGCCTGCTGAATTGGACATATACCATCCAGTCAGGAAGCAGTAGCAAATGTAATATTTTTCCTGTTTAACTGTAATTATTAAAAAAAAAAAAAAAAAGCACATCTCAGTGTTCGTGCTATCTTGATGAGTTAGATATGTTGCTCAGTATTTTGTAACAGATATATGGAATAGAATAAACAGGTATGTCACCTCCCACCAGAGTACCTGAGCATCTTTCAGGATATGTTACATGATGGTTTTTAAAGGTTTTCATAATACTTCTGTTGTCTAAGAGACAGCAACAAATAAGTTGGAATATTTTTATTTTGAAATGATGCATGTTCTTGCATTGATTTCTGTTGATAGGGTCTTTGCTTGGATATAAGTACAAGAGTATGTGTGATCAGTGAAATCATGTTACATCTGAGGCAGGTATTTTTTAATTTTCCTAACAATTCATTCCCCATAGTTGGACTGGCCTTGTGAGGAGCCTTGTCCTTCATTACAGAAGGACAGAATTTAATATTCACGTGAAGGAGAGTCATTTTTTTCTGGAGATTACAGTAAAATTTTGTTATATTAAGGAGCTCCTAAAATTTCAAATAACTTCCTTATCTAAGCACACATTGTAACAGCATTTGAACTGATTTAACTTTTTATTTTGTCTGTTAGGACTACGTTGTTCTCCCATGTAAATTTCAGATCAAATACATTACTTTTCTGGCTTTGATTTTCCTTCTCTATTTGAATCCTGAGACATTGTCACGTATGACCCTTAATTTTGGGATTATCATATTTTTAGGGAAATGCCACAGCCCTGGGAGATTCAGCACCACTGATTCCCATTAAAATCCCAGGCTCATAGGCTGATGTCATTACCCAAAACTGGTTTCCTCTCGTACTGAACATACTCCCAGTACTTTAGAAGATCAGGAATACCCTTCTGACTGGGACAATACAAACAATAATAGAGGAAACAATGATTGGAAATTTTGAAATAATAAGAGAGCAAAAGAAGAGATGATGATAGGAGATAATTAAAAGGAGAGGGAAAATTAAATGATCAGATGTTTCATTTGTTTGTTTTCTGTAAAAACAAGCTGAGGGGTTTGGGCAGAAGGATCTCTAATTGCCTGCTGGAGCTTTTTCAAAATGTACTTACTCAAAATGATCGCAAACAAATCCAAAGGTGTGATTTCCTGTAAACTAATATCTGTTTTCACTATGGATTTTTCCATAATTTATTCTTTTTTGGTTTGTTTGTTTGTGGTTTTGTGTGTGTTTGGATGTTTTTGAGTCTTATGGATTTCTCTTGTAAGTAAGTATTCATGAAATGATTACCTTATCGCATGACCTGTATTTATACTTTTTACTATTCCTTGAAAGACTGTAATTTTATAGCTAGAGTTTTTGATTGTCTTTTTTTCTTATTTGTTTTAATATAATACTCTTTTGTCTATAATAATACTCTTTTATATATATATATATATATATGATTTTTATCAGGATTTACAGTATCTTTTTTATCCCAAATCTACTTGGGATACTGTAATAGCTGCTGGCTACACTATCAACTGACAGTTCTCAACCTTGTATCTGCTAATTTTCCTTCATTATCAGCGCTAAGCTCATACTGCAAGAAACTGTTCTTAGTGCAGGCTGACCAAAACTATACTCTCTGCAGAATGTTTCTTGATGGAAATGTTCCTTTTTATACACAGTTTTAGAATTATCCCTCTTTAGTCTGTTTTAATGAAGAAAAAAACAACCTCCCCTCCCCCCCCCCCCCCCCCCCCCCCGTGCACACACGCAAATTAAATTGTAATGCTACTAACTCACTCTTCATTGCGACTCAAGGCTAGGCCAGACCATTAGAAATACACTTAAAAGTCTAGTGGCTAGAAGGTGAATAAATGGTGTGCTCATCAAATTGCCCATATCTTACATCGATAGAGAAAGTAAAAGGAGAAAATATGCTGTAATCAAAAGAGAATTCCTGATGAAGAAGCATCACATTTTGTACAGTTGGGGAAGACAATTTCTTCACCAAGATGGTGATCTTTCAATACACCCAGTGTATACCAGGGAAAAATGGCTTGCCACAAAAGTGATTCCAATTTAAAATCATGTCACAGTGGTTTCTTATGACCTGAAGAATTATCTTTCCTTCAGAGTGATTGTTTGGAGCTGGCCTTAATACTTTTAACATTCAGTGCCATTACCATAAGGTTACTGAGGGAGGGGAAAAAATATTTCAAGCAACAGGATAAGAAGAATTAAAAGGAGAATAGTACAGACAGTTGTGAGAAAATGTCCTAACCATGCAAAGCTTATAGTTAGATGATGCGTCCCAAATTCATGTTTCTGCCTTAAATCTTTACGTTGTCTATTCTCAGTTCAGGAACTGGCATAGAAAGTAGGATCTGCAAGTGGCATACATTATGACCTCCAGTGACAGCAATTTATATCAGTTACTAGTTTAGTTTCTGAAGTTTATAATAGGCAGGTAAACAGAGGGAAATAAATATATCAGGTACATTCCCTATGTCAATAAGTAGGTTTCATTTCGTAGACAGCTAGATGATGCTTTAAAATATTAATTTAATAGAAATCATGGTAACAGTCACCCATATTTAATTTAGAAACAGTCACAAAGAACTGCATGAGAAAACCCTGCAATATCATTTTACCAAAAATTACATATGTTTTGGTAGATATCTTACTGAATATAATAGATAATTATGTTTGTATAGAATATTTTTGAAAACTTTCAAACATGCTATTCAAAAGTATAACTCTAAAATTGAATCTTTTGAAGCCAAGAGAACTCTTGCATTAATTGCTATGGTAAAGTTGAATGCGTTCATTATATACAGAAAATCTGTAAAAATAACTATTATTCTACTGGAAAAGCAGTCTGATTTACGTAATTCTTAGAGATTTCTGAGAAGATAAGATCAATAAGCTGTTTCTATGTCTTTATTTCTTTGCTGGAATGAGTGTAAATTCCTCTTGTCTCTCCCGTGTATGAACTTGTATGTGAATTTCATTATGTCCTACTACAGGAAATACTTACTGTCTCTCCCTACACATAAGAATTAAATCTACAATACTACAGAATATTATACTTAAGACTATACCAGGCTAAGAAAAATTCAAGCTGCCTTCCCCCTCAGAATAGTTGAAAGACTGGTCTGTTATTTAGATATTATTTCACATTTAGTGTAGAATATGAGACAGTTTACTCCTGTTAAGTTAAATACATAAAACAGTGGAACTAAGTTCACTTATTACCTTAGAGATTTTTGTCAAGGTCCTTTTTAAAATATCACCATATCCAGTTTCAAAATATCTTAATTATGTAAAAATGTACTTTAAAAGAACTGCAGTCATACAGTTGATAGGACATGATAGGAATTTTAAAACCATGAAAGGGTTTTAAAGTTTTTTTTTTTGAGGGTTTTAAAGGGTTTTAAAACCATGAAAGGGTTATTTCACTAGTGCTAGAAGAGCTTGCTATGGTTTTGCACTTTCTATTTTTGCACAGTCAGAATGTAAAGAATCTCATGCTGTGTATGAAGAGTTATTTTTCTAATTCTTTAAACGGGAAATGGAGGGATAGAGATATGAGTAAAGAGTGAGTATTAAAATATATAATGGAATCATTAAGGTTGGAAAAGACCTCCAAGATCATCTGGTCCAACCATCCCCCTACCACCAATATCACCCACTAAACCATGTCCCAATACCACGCACCTTATGATAAAATAAACAGATTTCTTCAGAATAGCAGATTTAGAGCCAGACTGAAAATTTACCTAAATCATGTTAAGAATTAGCATTTTTGTTCAAAAGTACACTTTAAGTATTTAAAAATATGTGTAGTCCTAGAACTGGGATATAAGGAAAGATAATGATCTCCTAAAATTAATGAAAGTCATTAAAGAGATAATTGTGTAGGTAGGCCATCAGAGTAGATAAAGGAAAGCTGATTTTCTTCCTTCATTTTTGTTTCCTGTATTTAAAATTAAGGTGGTACCTTCTGTACATTTTCTCACATCTATAGATGCCAAATGAGGTTGGTGGTGCAGTTGCAGGAATAATGTCTAACGTGAAATACTCAAGATATCATGGGACAGTTTGTTTCCTCAGTTTTAGTCTTCTCTGATAAGTATGTAAACAACTGAGACTTTTATTTAACTGATCTTTCCTTCAGTGAGATGCATCTCCTACAGAAGTACAAGTCTATATAGTATTCAGATTCTATATAAATCTTATTTTCAGGGTGGAAGATGAAAAATACCTTCTGTATGCTTTTAGAGGAAAGGTAAAGTTTACATCTGAATGTGTCTTCCTGTCACCTCTTCACAGTAAGAATAGTGGCAAAAGAGGCAATATAAAAGAAAGTCATCTAGATTTAGCACAGATTTTAGATATTTTCTTTTTGTCCTTGTGTTTATTATTATTAGATTGTGCACATGTTGAATTCAGTGTTAAATTTCCCCCAGTTTCAGTCACACAGATGGGTTTAAAACTGCAATCCTTAGTAAGCTGAGCTCATTTTCTGTCAGGAGCAACACAAAAGGAAGAGTCCAGAATGGAAGATACACCTTAAATAGAATATGCCATGATTTTTCATCTTTTTTCCAGTGCTAATTATAAGCTATGTTAATTATAAACTATAGTTCATTTTTAAGAGAAAATACCATTTGTCCATTCTTCTAAGTCTGTGAAAATGGTGTGACATTTAAACAAATGAATCTTTTTAGCCTTCATGTTTAATGTTTATTCTTAGAAAAGTGTGAATTGATTCTCCATGTGTGTGGACTTTGAAACTAAGATTTACTAGAGGAAGTCAAAGCATAATACTGGGCCTGTAAAAAATTTCAAAGCAAATCTGTAATTGAAAAGCTGTCCCATAGCACTACAGCATATTTAGAACTATAGAATGACTTGAAAATAGAGATGCAAACAGGATTTATATATATATTTTTACAAGTTTTGGTGGAAAAAAAAAAAGTGTGGCTGAAGTGTTAACAACAACAAAAGCTTATTTCTAGAACATAAAAACATTGCTGGGATATTCAACTTATTTTGCTATTGTTCAGTGAAGTGTTGCTTGCCTTCCTACTGAGCACATCGTGTTCAATCCGTAATGCAAATAGATTCAGTTCCAATTCATTTCATCCCCATGTTTTACTTGTTTGTATCCCACAGAGCCATTCTTTTGATGCCAGATATCTGCTCACTTTACTTCATTTATTTTCGTTTATTCATTGCCCTGCTGCATAACCGAGCAGCACATTCTATCTGTCAATAAGGTATATTTGAATACGAGGCTATTTATTTAGAATAATAATGGTCAGCTGCTATTAAAACTGGCAAGATGACGTCTCACATAATTTGCATGATTTTATTGTGAGACACTCATTAATTCTGACCTTTTAATATGGCTTTGCAGATTAAATATAATGGCTTTAAATTTTAAAAATGCTTATTAAAAAGCACTCTAGGTTATCTACATTTACGCTACATATTTATGTGTAGTATATTTATCTTTCCCTATTTTTCATATGAAGCAAAGCCTTTTTTTTAGTATTTTCTCTCAAAGTTATGCATATAGATGCACACTCAGATTGCTTTCAAAATTAGCTGAGTATCATTGTGATGCGTTAAATTTAGTATTGATTAATTCTTTTGCTGACAAAAAAGTAGGATCTGTCAAAAATATCTATGCAAATGCTCACTGCTCAGTTCTGAATCTGAATCCTTCCAACACTATTGAATGTCAGAACCCTGGGCTACTCTAAGCATTTTGCTACTCTTTTCAGCAAGCTTTCCTCTTCTGAGTGGAGTGCTACAAAGGAATGTTTGCGTAGTTCCTTCCTTTATGTTCCTCCAGCTGTGGGTGGTACAAACCATTTTTTATTGGTTGCAGATATTTATGCCCTTGCTAAATAACAATGAAGAGTTATTGAACTCTCAATGGAAAATTCCTTTTTGCTGTAACTTCATTCTCTTTAAAACCTAATGTTTTTAAAGCTTGAGCTTTCAGGATATTCAGGTGATTTTTGATGGACTTGCATCATTTATATGCAGATGTTAGGTTAGATATTAAATAATTTAATCTTTTACTCAAAGTCATAAAATCTTGGCAACCAAGTCTTAATAAAGCTGACCCACACAGCCATTCCTGGGTATGGTGTGAAATTCTTTTTGTTTTGATACCATAATGAACTCATTTGCCTTCTGCATTAATGCTTAGTTTGAGGAATGTTTTGTGTTGTTTACCAACATTATAGCCTTTGTTTGCATCCCAGTTAAGCAAAACTTAAAACTTCAGATACTAGCAGGATTTATAGTACACTGTTAGTAAGATCTCTAAGTGCATGCAAAAGAACTGTAGCTGTAGCAAAAAGGTGACTTGCCCCACCATCCTTTTAAAGGCCAGGACCAAGGATAAGAGGTTTATGGCCTTCATGCAATAAGGAAGCACCACTGTGAATAAAATCTCTTCTGGACTTCACTGTCATGGTATCCTATTTGTTTTCATTCTTCCTGACACCAGCAAGTGCAGAGCTCGGTAGCTTTTGCTTAATCATCACCTCAGCTTCTCAGGAGAGTTCCCCAGCTAGAGAGGGGCTCCTGAGCAAAATGCATATTTCTGAATACCCAAAGAAAATGTATTTGGAAGTCAGACACCAGTAGAGATGCAGACTCCAATTGCTAAGACTTGACACTGCCACAGGAACTGCATGTTTTGGAGCCTGCTGTTTTTTTTATTTTTCTGACATAGCCTGCTGTACACACAAGGTTAAGATAAAGCAAAATATATGTGTATATATATATATAGTCAAAATGTAAAAGAGAAAACATAGTAATGCACATTTCTAAAGACTTTATTGGCAGCTGGTAAGAACATTATTCAGAAGGCCCAATTCATCTTTTTTCTCAAACACCCAGGTGGTAGCTACCTTGTCAGGACCAGGAATGCACCAATATGTCCTGCAAGACCTTTTCTTATCTGCAAGGGATTCAGCTGCCTGTGTTTGAGCTCAGATCAGGTATGGTGCAGCTGTGTGACCTTAGATCTGACTGCTCTGGGAAGAAACAGCTGTGAGAAGCATTTTGGAATTCCTTTCTGCTGTGGTATGAGAGCTGCATTTTACTTCAGTCTCTTCACCTTAGCCCTTGCCTGACACAAGCTGCAGGTTTGCTTGTGCCTGCTCTAGCGCCTTGCCTGCTTCACTTCAGACTGGCCTTGTTGTTTGATTGGTCCAACAATTGGGCTGTTGGCTGGCCATGGTCACTGTCACAAAACCTGCACTGCCCTTCTTATTCAGGTACTGTGCAACTTTGCTTTGTGTTAGTGAAGATGCTGATGCTTCTTTATATTGTGAATACTTAGCCAAGGGCACAGTCAAAAATCTTAATTTTAATGAATATCCTGCAACCCCAGTTTTCAGATGAAATCTTCAGGTTGGAGAAATTTCTTAGATTTTATTTGTTCCTTGTTTTCCTTAAAAAGTGACATCTAACCTTATCCTCTTTCATTTTGTCTTTGATTTTTCTGACCTCAGTCAGGAAGGGATTTCAAGTCCTCCTGCAACCTTCCTCCTGTTTTGGAAATTAAGGCCCATCTTCTGAATGGACAGGTGTGGTTATTACCTTTCCATGCACTGAATGGATCAAGTAACGTTGGATTAAACTCTGTGCATGTTAAACCCTTGTGATGAAGAACGTCCTTTCCTGTAGAAGTACATCCCAGCTTTTGGAAATTCTGAGCCTTACATTTCCTATGTATGTATACTTTATTGGATGTGCTGTCTGTGATAATGTAAACGAGATTATATGCAGTATAGCATATAGGAGGATGATGGGCCTGGGAGTATCTGCTTCAAATATTTTATGAAGTAAACTATACCAGCATAATTTTGAAAGTATGGATCATATTATCAGTTGTTTAGCTTCTAGGTAAATAACCTCCTGAAAGAATGCTTGTTCGATTTTCCCAGAGCCAATAATGAAGTGTCTATGTTACATTCTGTCTGTAGTCATTGCTATTATGACACTAGCATATATCCTAAATAAAGATCCTGCTAGTTTCAAAGCTATTACCCATGTGGGATTCTCCGTCAAAGAAGATAGAAAATAAAACTGTGATTTAAAAATAAGAAATAAGTAAGAGTGAAACAATAAAACACTGCAGGAATTTTATCAAAAAAAAAAAAAAGGCGGGGGGAGGATACTGATGTGTTGCATAAAGCTGGTGGGTTTTAGTTTTTGCTTTGTGTTTGGGTTTTCTTGCACAATGAATTAAGTTCAAAAGTGAAGAATAATAAGTGTTCCCTGATAGGTTTGATCATCAAAAAACTAAAGAAATTTACCAGGATTTTTGTTGTTGTTGAAATATCCTCTTCGTATATAGCCCTATTTTTCTATTGTGCATACACGCTTACATACTTCTTTCCCTTGTGGCTGTCTCATCATAGAGAGATTCGTTCATGTAAAATGTGGGGAGTTTTTTAACGATTGCAGTCATAACCAGAAGATGCCAAAATTGCCTTTAGAGACACTGGGTGTTTATTATTCCTGCATGTCAGACAATTAACATCTTGGCAGGTTTGACCGGTACCTTTTAGCTGAGCTGACGGAACAAGGAGAAGAAATCTTCCAAACCCCTTTCTTCCACCATTCTACTGTTAATATAGGACTCCATGTCTTTCAGGACACAGGGAAGGAGGGGGAAAAAAAAAAAAGGCATAATATATCAGACTGTGTAAATATAAGCTACACATTGAAGTTGAGGATTCCAGCAAAATAGTAAAATGTCAGTCTAATGTGTGTTTTTCTTTCCACAAGGATTTGCTCCCAGACTTTAGCTCTCTATTTGTTTGTGTCTCTATTGCAACCTCTTTAGCTTACAAAGTAAAGCATGTAGTTAAGTTCTTGCAGAATTGTATCTTGAATATGAAATAGTGAGGAATATTTATTAGGATTTTTAGAATTATATTCTGAAGACAAGGTGGAACGGTTTTTTCTCTCATTGTATTTGTACTCATGAATCCCCCAAACCCTTCTGTTCTTACTTGTAGTGTTTCATCTCCAGAAACAAATTTTTCTTGCATGAATTAGTATTAGTAAAAAAGTACATTCTAAAATCACAAACTGGGGCTTTTACGTCAGAGAATGTATATTATAAATGGAATATGCCAGGCTTTCTAAAACTTCTCAACAAGACACTCGTTCACAGGCAGTCAGCCAGATGGCAATCTGCCATCTTGCAGTGAGGGTACTCCTTACAACTAGAACGCCATACACAGAAGTAATTACATAATTTTCCTTATTGGTATCAGACTAAATGTTCTAAGATGCTCTACCTAGCTAGTCAATGTTGTCATGGTCTGAGTTTTCTAATCATGAGGTCTCAGGAAGAGCTGTGGCTGGGGTGGGGGGGGAGAAAAAGAACAACAAAAGGAAAGAAAAGAAGTTTTAACAGATTCCAAGGTTTCCAGCCCTTCTTCTTTAATCTGCCACTTGCCTCTTTTTGCTATGACTACTGAAATATTGAAAACCCCAGTGGTTTCTCTAGATTTCTCTGGTTTCTGCAAATGACATCCAGTCAGTACATTGTGATAAAGGAAAAACAGAAGTAGAACACGAAAATCGCAGTGTAATGTTCACACTTATTTCACAGATTAAACATTAAAATTAAAAAAAAAAATCAAATTAGAGAAACAAAGCTACCAAATAAATCATAATTTGATTTTTAGGTATGAACACTGAGATACACGCTTTCTTTAGAATGCCTTGGGATTTAAACACATTGCATGTTTACTTTCACTACATATGGCTGTGACTACAGACCAAGAAAATTGATGTTTGTTTTTTTCTTAAACAGCGTAAACAAAGCTGAAGAATTTGATCAATACCTTGCAAAATCCACAGTCTATCAGCAGAGATAAATATTTCCCCATCAAAGTAATAATCCTCTGAAATTATTCACTGAAATCTTCTAAAAAGTTAATGATTTTAAAGTTTTTTTTTAAATATATATATATTATTAATGTGTAGATAGTGTATCAAGGATTCATGTTCTTACATGAGATTACTTAGAAGTAAATCAGAAGTAAGTCAGAATCTTTTATTTTATATTGTGTTTGATTGAAGTCATTTTAGTCTTTGTCTCTTTGTTCTTTCATGGAAGTCAATGGATGTGGGACCAGGTCCACAGAGAGAGATTTCTTTTATACTAATGGAACTTGTCCTACCTTTTTGAATCATGAAATACAGGATATAGTGACCAGTGGGAAGTCTCAGCTAAAGTAGAACAGAATAGTGTAACTGAAATCTGACACTGAGTCACATGAGTTTGTTTATTTCTGTATTTAAAGTGGACCTTTCAACTTACATAGGCTTACGTAGGCTTATAGGAAGAAGGCTCTGAGGTACATGACTGTATTCTTAATCGTCTCATTTCTCTGACAGAATTACAAGCCCTGTAGAAGTTCAGCAGTTATACAATCAATACATCAGTCTGAAGGTTTAAGAAATAAATAAACAAAAGTTTATTTAGCTAAGAAGGATAAATTATTCTTGAAGTAGAAAGCAGATGGGCACTTGATTAAGTTTGACAAAATATGTTATTCCCATGGACTTCAACAAACTGCAGCATATTAGGCTTTGGCTAAAAGAGTTGTTAGGTGTCCAAAAGCTGGCAGAGGCAGCTTATGAAGTTTGTTCACATTTTTAGAGAATGACATGGCAAAACGTCAACAGGTGAAATATTGAATGGACTCACTAAAAATAAACAAACAAAGAAACAGAACCTACTGTTTTTTCCATTTGCTTGAAAAATAAAAAAATGTAGGCAAGCAGGTGAGAGAAGAGAGGTGCACAAATTAGAGAACTCGATTTGTATCCCTCAGTAAAACTTTATTTAGACAATGTTTGCTTTAACCATTTTCCATCTGTAATGTAGTGGATGTTATCTTCCAGAAAATATAAAGATCTTAAGTGTGTCAGGGAAGAACTCTAATGTTTTGGGCTAAATTTTTAGAAAATTCCGAGGACAAAAGATATATTGGTTCATTTTGTTAAATGGACAATTGAGATTGTAGAGGGAAATGTAAAATAAACATTTTTCAATTTTTATTGATAAATCCTAGACATCGAACTAAAGCTAAGAAGGAAGCAATTTGGTATGTGTATTAGAAAGAGACAGTAATCAAAGGATAAGGCAAAGATATTTTTTTCTATCAGTGCATTTTTTTTTATTTTTTTCTAGGCAGTGCATGATACTATCCATGGTCTTAACCATGCTTAAGTGTCCATGCACTAGAAATATAGTATCACTAAGGATATGATTAACAATATAATCAATGATTTAGTAAGTATTTGAAAGAAGTTATAATAATATGGTAATAGAAATTATATTCAAATTACTCTCTGATTGGGGATATTTATTCACTTCATTCAGGTCAAATATTATGAAGCAAATAGGATCAACCATACTATTCTTGTGAACCCTTGTAGCATGAAATACCCGTCAGCGACTGGAGACAGAGTAAATCTTTGCTTTCCAAAACTGTTTATTTATGTATAAACTCCTGAATGATTCTGTAACTAAATAGCAAAAGACAGCCTAAATACATAAAATGCCAATAAGATCTGAATGATGTCTTCACCTTCTGGATAATATCTCCAGTAATTGTCACTGTAAAGTAATATTTTATCGAGAAGATTCTATAGAGTCTAATAAAACCTGCATAAAATTTTAAGCTCTAACAATTGCAATTTCCATTCTCTGGCAGATTGATGAAGAGAATTTTTCATCCTTTCATAGGTAGCTTCCTTAAATTCTTCCTGAAAATATGTATAAAAAATCTTTTTTTTTTTTAAAGATCAAATACCCATATTGGCATACAAAAATAGTAGAAA
Organism: Anser brachyrhynchus; assembly: GCF_964034855.1. NCBI lineage: Eukaryota > Metazoa > Chordata > Aves > Anseriformes > Anatidae > Anser > Anser brachyrhynchus. The sequence continues at coordinate 12,868,247 of NC_137700.1, forward strand.
ATATAGGTGAAAATAATTTCTCATGCAGCCTCAATCATCTCATTCTTGAGAGCTGAAGTTGTGATCGAACTGTAATGAGAGGAGTTGCTGTGTCTAGGATTCCATATGCAGTGAATCTAATACCTGATTTACTCAGTGCCTTTTCATTATTATTGTTATTTACTATTATTATTAAATTATACTGGTATACCAGAGGTATACTAATCTGTGAAAATTGTCCTCTGTTCCCTCTACAATGATCTTAACTGAAACCATAGTCCACATAATTGAATACATTTTGTTGGCTGTTTGCTAATAGTTCATTTTGTATGATAGTCAAATACAGAAAAATGATATTGTATATGGTGGGGAAATAATCTGCTTTAGTTTTCTCTGTGGTAACTCAGACTAGAACTGCACATCTAGACTCAGTTATTTAGGAGAAAACATAATATTGTAAGCCCATAGGAGAAGGCGGACCATTGCCTCAGCTGGGATTTTTTTACACTGAATTCGGTGAGGGTGGTATCCCATTTCAGGGTCTTTCCTTTGATGCCAGTAGTTTCATGATCTTACTGAAATTCTGTCAGATGCATCCTGAGAGCCATCGATTACGATGCTGATCACTTTCAAACAAGCTGAAATAAAAAGACGTTTTGAAACCGAAACTTTATAGATAAAGCCAGCGTGATGAACTTGGCATTTCTATTCCAAGAAACCATGGAATATTATTGCACCGTAAGGGTAACTTGAACAAGTTTCAAAGCACATGTAAAATAAGACAATGCTTAGAAATATTAGACCTCTCTCTATGGCTCAGCTATCACACCTCAACATCCCTTAAGTTTAAAGATATCGTTATGTCAGTGCAAAAATAATCTACTATCTGACCAACCATGATGTCCTGTTTACTTAAGCTTATCTGGTTTTACACAGAGTAATGAACGTTGTTCTTGTACGTAACAAAAGTAAATTTAAAAAATACTTTACGTACTCTTTTTTAAAAAGTTACTTAAAATACAAATGTAATAAATAAATATATATTTATATATATTTTGCAGGTGTACAAGCTTATCAAATTGGACAGAATTAAGGACACTATGACAAGGAGAGTTCAGGACACTAAACTAGTAAGTACTCCAGCACTGTGCAACATCATGAAAGTGTTTCTAACAGAAATTACTTTCACCTGATAAACAGAATTTTCAAGTTTTACAGACAGTGTAGGTAATCTGAGAATTTTCAGCTTAAGTATGTTGATTAATTTTTGTGCAGTCTCTATCAAGTTAAATCATTTGGGTATCTTTTCCAATAACTATGTTTTTAAAACACTTTTTTAAAAATATATTTATACAGAAACTATTTGAAATCCTTTTTGAGAAGAAAAGTATATCACACCTTAACAAAATCCAGTTTTTAATGCCAGCAAGATGAATGTTGGTTCAGGCGTAACCCATAGATTTACCAAAAGTAACATTAACAAACACAGAACTTGGATATATGCTTTTAACAAAACAAGCCAGCAGGTTATTTGGAATTTGTTTTGACAAACATCAAAATTGAATTATGATTTACCTAAAGATCTTTAAGATTTAGGGTTATAGAACTTCTTGTGATTTGATATATGTGTTTTATCTAGAAACGTTTCACGACCCATTTTCAACTAAGTAGTCAAAGTAGTACGCTTTAAGATCTTATTTTTTGTTGTTGCTATTGTCTCCCTCCCTCCCCCTCCCCCCTCCCAATAAAAAGTACACAATAAGTGCACAATTAAGTTTTAATGTAAGTTTTGAGGTAAGCAATCCTTACTGATAAAAATTATGGAAAAGAAAAAAAAAACGTTGAAGGTTTAAAAATATTTTCAGTAGTATGTGGAACACTGCAGAATAGACTCTGTCACAGGATCAACATTCAGAACTGTACAGTCTGTCCACTTCATCAAGAAGATGAGGCAGGTTAAAAGGAGCAGAAATAAAGGGACCCTCTTCACACAGAGCCATGGCTGACCATTGCAGGCCAAATTCTCTCTTGGAAGAAAGGGAGTAGCCACTAATTGTTTTAGACAGCTGCAAACCATTGCAACCGTGAACAATGTTTGGCCAGGAATTTTCAGGGAAAGTTTATTCAAAGTGCAATGCCAGGGGTTAAAATGCAGTGTCTTCAGAATTTATTCTGAAGTCCTCTAATTTATCTTGCTGCTCTCTGTTCTTCACCTTCCCATGTCCTCCAAGCAAATACTTAAACCCTCATCACTTTCCCTACCCATGTTCACATATGAATTATTTTCTTCTCTGGCTAAGTATGTTCATGAATAGTTTAAGTGAAGTTAATTGCATTCTTTTGTCTGGGTATAATTTGCAAATATAGTACCAGAACTATAAAAGAAACTGGGTGGTATACACCTTTCTTACTGTCTCTCTTCGGTGGGAGTTATTATGAGGGTATGAATAGGGCAGAGACTTTTCCCACAATTTGTAGTAAGCAGTCTCAGGAAACAAACACCATTTAAAAAAAAATATATATATATATATATCTACAATTATGTAATTGCTGTTACTGGATTCTTCTTTAATTTTGCAACAATTAATTTGCTTTATTGCAAAAGCTTAAGAAAAAAACACCTCTCAATGCAGAAATGACCAGGCTCCATTCAAGTGCTTTTAAGTCATGTTCATCATATCATCATCTTTATTGTAATTCTTCCAGGAATATAATAAATATTTTTTCTTTCTAGTAGTGTTTAATTTGTCAGCCTAGCATTATTACAACATTTTGTAGAAGATCAATAGCAGGAAATTAATTGTACTGGTATGATATAGTAAAGTTCAAAAATCTTCTTGCCTTCAGAGGCTTCTTAATTTATTTATTTATTTTTGTTATAATCACTGTTTAGAGAACTTGCTTGAAGAAGAAGAAAAGGGAAAATGCAAAATTGCTCTGCTATTGGTTTGTGATAAATATTTGTCAAAGGCAAAGCTAGTTAGGTCAACAAGCACACTAAAATTCTGATGTTTGCCAAGGCGTTTGCTTCACAGTGATGAATGAAATGCTATGATTCATGCCATAACCCATAGTGTAAATGAGAAAATTGTACTTCTAGCCTATTAGCAGCAGTAATCCCAATGTTTAGAATTATTAGACACTGAGTTGTGCTACAGACAGTGTAAGGCACATCACCAATACAAAGCACTTGCTCCATAGAAGCTTACAGTGAAACAGCAGTAATAAAGGAATACAGCAAAAAGACAGATTGGCAGTGAGCACCAGCAGGCGCTAAAGCAAGCAGATCTTTCACAATTAAGTGCCAAGCTCCCAGTGCTCTGCTGGCCCATACAGCAAACTCAGTATTAACGTCAGTTATGAAGAAAACAACTTAATCTTTGAAACTTTCTCTGATGCCCCAAGGCTGGTGCTTCACTATTCTGTCACTTTTCAAATTGGTCCAAGTTTTCAAAACCAAGCTGAACTAAATGCCTCCACTACATTTTGCTGTCAGTCCTTGTTACTTTAAAATGTTCATTTGGTTCTCTGGGCTTATTTCCCATTCTTTGTCCTCTACATTTTGTCAAATTTCTAATTACTGCATATGTTTCCCCTACACACAAGTTAGAGATGAAAATTTTCCTAAATTTCTTTCAGTATTAAGAAATGGGCTACAAAATCCAGATTGCTTTGCATGTCTTTCTGACCTTTCATGAAGTTTCTTCTGCATAAGCTTTGAAGATCCTAGCAAAAGCAACTCTGTGGAAAGTCATTGCAATGAAATGGAAACATCTTCATTCCATTTTAATATATTACTGTTGCCAGATGTTTTTTTATTAATATTATTTGTTTTCTTTTTATTATTTATTTATTTATTTATTTATTTTCCTCTTCTAGAACCAAGTAGAGGAAAGACTTGGCAAAACAGAATCACAATTCCTCATCCATATCGGTCCAAATTTAACTGTTTCCCTTTCATTCAGTGTTTGAACAAATTAATCTATCTTCCAGAGAAATTATTTGCAACTCCATCAGGCAGTCCTAAATACTGTAGATAGCTTCAGGCTTTGGTTATCTGTTTGTTCATTTCCCTCCAGAAATGGAAAATTACTGATGTATACAACAAGTGCTCCTCAGTTTGGTCCACTTTTTCAGAACATAAACCAGCACCTTTTGTTTTAAGAAAGGCATGAAGGCTTATCATAAACTAAAATAACTCTCTGCAGTAATTCAAAGATTTTTCATAGGGTAGGTTGAAATTAAGAGGGAGAATAAAAAAAGCCTACTGTAGCCTACTATATACCTTCCTTTTGTTCCCTACCCATTATCCAGACAGAGCAGAGGGAAGATGCAGGGTTCCCAAGGGGGTCAGACATGCCTGGTTTCTCTGAAATGTTTCTGGTCCTGGTGGCTTTGGTGACAGATTCTCATTACGAAAAGGAGCAATGAGAATTAGTAATCTGCAGGCATCATTGACACAGGTCAAGAAAACTTTTTTAAGTGCTTTCGTCACATGTTAGGTGAAATGCTTTGATTAATGTTGAGACAGGCTATGTTTGTGGTACTGTGTTGGGACTGGCACTTTGTCTGTTTCCTAGCTGGCAAACTGTGATGACAGCCAAAAGTGAAAAAGTGACGTTTGCCACTGTGTGGATATTTTATACTTAGGTTAGTATTAATTTTTCACCATTCTGCTTTCCTGCTAAGGATGCACTGTATTAGCCTGGTTTTGGCAGGTGATCTTCTTCCTGAATAGACTTTTAAAATGAACTAGATTGTGCAGTATGTAAAGGTAGAGAGATAAGATTATCACCTAATTGCTGGACCTGTGTTTCAGTGCTAGTGAAATTTCCACACTTTGTGTGCAATTAATTCAACATTTGAGGAAGATCTTCTCTTTCAACAGATAGTTTTGAGCTTTCTGTTGTGTTAATTGAAATCATCTGACTCCAAAGTACTTGCCTTTTGCAGTTAAAACAGATGAGCTAGAACACTACATTGCTTATTCCACAAGCTTTATTGAACTGTCTTATCTTTTGTGTATTTCCATTTTCGGTGTCACTAGGGCCTTTCATAGTTAGAACAACATGTTAGAACAACAACATAAGTCTGGATATTCATCAACATGTACTTGAATTATACAGCAAGGAATGAATCATCTTTCCTGGAGATTTACAGAAGACAGTTAACATGTGAATCAGCCCAAATCAGGTCATTGTTCAAAAAACAAACAAACAAACAAAACCCACAAAAAAACTAGAGATAAAACTTTGTCTTAAATTCATGCTTTAAACCTAGTTGTGTCTTGCTACTTCATCAAAAAACAGAGACAGATGCGTATTTAAATTCTTATTTGTTAGCTATTTCTTGAGGTTTCTCTAAGTTTTCCCTTTAATTCTCTAGCAATTAGATTTACTCTTATTCTGCTCTACTAAGTAAACTTTCATGCAGCTCAAATTATCTGTGAAGTAAGAAGTCTATCTGGCAGGGCTGATAGATAGGGCTTTAAACTAGAGTTGAAGGGGGAAAGGGATAAAACCAGGCATGCCGGTGATGAGCTAAGGGATGGTGCGCTAGAATCAGAGGGACTGTGTGCCAGTGAGGTCCTTCGGTTAGCTCCACAAGGTGCTGTGTGTAGGGAAGCACATTTGAAGTGCTTCTACACAAACGCATGCAGTATGAGGAATAAAATGGACGAGCTAGAAGTCTTGGCCCAGTCCCACAGCTACGACATCATCAGCATAAGCGAAACCTGGTGGGATGAGTCCTGTGGCTGGTGTGCTGCAATAGATGGTTACAGGCTCTTCAGGAGGGACAGGCAGGGTAGGCGAGGTGGCAGGGTGGCGATGTATGTGAAGCATGGGCTGGACTGCATGGAACTTCAAGTTGGGGATGGCAAAGTTGAGAGCCTCTGGGTAAGGATTAAGGGGTGAACAAATAAAGGGGATGTCATTGTGGGAGTCTATTACAGACCACCCAGCCAGGACGACAACGCCGATGAATTATTCTTTGCAGAACTAAGAGATGCCTCAAAATCAACTCCCCTTGTCCCTATGGGAGATTTCAACTTGCCAGACATCAACTGGGATCACCACACGGCTGACACGAGCAAGTCCAGTAGGTTCATAAAGCACCTAGATGATAATTTCTTGGTGCAGGTGCTAAGGGAGCCAACTAGGAAAGGTGCCCTCCTTGATCTGTTGCTGGAGAACAGAGAGGGTCTTGTGGGAGATGTGGCAATTGGCGGCCGTCTCGGTCATAGTGACCATGAAGTGGTTGAGTTTAGAATTTATGGTGACAGAAGGAAAACTGCCACCAAAACTTCAGCCCTGGATATGGGGAAAGCAGACTTCAGGCTGCTCAGGGAACTAGTCAGCAAGGTCCCCTGGGAAGCTGCTTTTGAAGGCATAGGCGTCCATCAGTGCTGGTCAATCTTTAAGCACTGCCTCCTGGAAGCACAAGATCAGGCGATTCCAAAATATCGGGAGGCAGGCAGGTGGGGCAGAAGGCCGGCCTGGCTCACCAGGGATCTTCTACTAGAGCTTAGGTGGAAAAAGAAAGTGTACGGCTGTTGGAAGGAGGGTCAGGCGACGAGGAAGGAATACAGGGATGCTGTTCGTGTTTGTAGGGAGAAAATTCGTGTGGCCAAAGCCCAACTAGAGTTGAAGCTGGCCACGTCCGTGAGAGACAACAAAAGAGGTTTTTTTAGATATATTAACAGAAAAATGAGAACCAAAGAAAACATAGGTCCGCTACTTGACGGGGAAGGTCTCCTCACAATGACGTAGGCAAAGCAGAGACGTTTAATGCCTTCTTCACCTCTGTCTTCAATGCTGATGATGGGCTTTGGGACCCTGGGTGCCCTGAGAGGGAGGACCACGATGGTGGGAATGACAAACTCCCAACCGACCCTGAACGTGTGCGGGATTTGCTGCTCCACCTGGATCCATACAAGTCCATGGGTCTGGATGGGATCCATCCCAGGGTGCTTAAAGAGCTGGCTGATGTCATCGCGGGACCTCTCTCAATTATTTTTCAACAATCTTGGGAATCTGGAGAGGTCCCAATAGACTGGAAGCTGGCAAATGTCCCAATTTTCAAGAAGGGTAAGAAAGAAGACCCTAGCAATTACAGACCTGTCAGTCTCATGTCAGTGCCTGGTAAAATTATGGAGAAAATGATTCTTGAAGTTATTGAGGTGCACCTGGGGGATAATGCAGTCATTGGTCCCAGCCAACATGGGTTCATGGGTTCCTGCCTAACAAATTTGATTTCCTTTTATGATAAGATCACCCATCTAGTTGACCAAGGGAAACCAGCTGATGTGATCTTTTTGGACTTCAGCAAGGCTCTTGACACGGTTTCCCATAGGATCCTACTGGACAAAATGTCCAGCATACAGCTAAACAAAACCATCATACGATGGGTGAGCAATTGGCTGACGGGCATGGCTCAAAGTGTTGTGGTAAATGGGGCCACATCTGGCTGGCGGATGGTCACTAGTGGGGTCCCTCAAGGCTCCATTTTAGGACCAGTCCTCTTCAATGTCTTTATAAATGATTTGGATTTAGGACTAGAAGGTGTTTTGAGCAAATTTGCCGATGACACCAAACTTGGAGGAGTTGTGGACTCTGATGAGGGTGGAAAGGCCCTGCAGAGAGATCTGAACAGATTGGAGAGCTGGGCGATCACCAACCACATGAAGTTTAACAAAGGCATGTGCCGGGTCCTGCACCTGGGACAGGGCAACCCTGGCTACGCGTACAGACTGGGCAATGAGACCCTGGGGAGCAGCCCCGCAGAGAGGGATCTGGGGGTTGTGGTTGACAGCAAGTTGAATATGAGCCAGCAGTGTGCCCTGGCAGCCAGGAAGGCCAACCGTATCCTGGGGTGCATCAAGTACGGCATCGCTAGTCGGTCGAGGGAGGTGATTGTCCTGCTCTGCTCTGCGCTGGTGCGGCCTCACCTCAAGTACTGTGTGCAGTTCTGGGCACCACAGTACAAGAAGGACATTAAACTGTTGGAGAGTGTCCAGAGGAGGGCGACGAAGATGGTGAAGGGCCTAGAGGGGAAGATGTATGAGGAGCGGCTGAGGGCACTGGGACTGTTCAGCCTGGAGAAGAGGAGGCTGAGGGGGGACCTCATCACGGTCTACAACTTCCTCGCAAAGGGGAGTGGAGAGGCAGGTGACCTATTCACTGTAAACACCAGTGACAGGACCCACGGGAACGGTGTGAAGCTGAGGCAGGGGAAGTTGAGGCTGGACATCAGGAAGAGGTTCTTCACCGAGAGGGTGGTTGCACGCTGGAACAGGCTGCCCAGTGAAGTAGTCACTGCACCAAGCCTGTCTGAATTTAAAAAGTGATTGGACTGTGCGCTTAGTCACATGGTCTAACTTTGGGCAGACCTGTGTGGTGCCAAGAGTTGGACTAGATGATCCTTATGGGTCCCTTCCAACTCGGGATATTCTATGATTCTATAAGTACAGATTTGTAGCTATGTGGAAAAAACAGAACCCTGCTAGTTAACCATGTTTGTTTCATTTTGGCTTTCTCAAGTTTTACCTGATGCATTTATTCCAAAGTTCCAATACAGTGACTTTCAGTCATATCCAGAAACTGGGTAATATTTTATCCTTTGTTTCTTTCCAGCAAGTTTCAATGTTTCAATGTAGTTTCCTTTGGAGATTAAGCCATATTGTTGTCCTTATTTTGGATTTATTTTTTTTTTTTTTGTACCAACAAAGAAGCTGACTCTTAAGGATATTATGATTATTGTAACATTGTAGCTTTTCTATGGTTTTAACTAAAACTTGAATCTTAACCAGAAACTTCTCTTCCTGTGACCATGCTATCCAGCTGCTTCTCACAAGTAAAAATTCAGTATGAGCATTTTATTAGAGTTCATTCACCCTAGTTACAGTAATAATGGGACAACCAAAGTTTGATTATAGTTGTTTTTTCAGCCCTCATAGCCTTTCTGATTTCTCCTAGAGTGTAGTATTTGCTGTCCTCTTGCTTGAGAAAGGAGAGATAAACTTCCAAAATAATATCATTATTTTCTTGAACTGGAATTTTAATCCATCGGAATTCTGTGTTATATATAGACAGTTAATTAATCTAATCTGAAGCATTCATATAATATTACTCTTTCACGAGCATGTCATTACCATTCCTGTACTGTGCTATTAGTCACATTAGCATTTCTAATTTTTTTACAAGGTCTATTTCTAAATGTTCTGTCAAAATGAAATCTGCTTACAAAAGAAAAAAATATACATGTGCACACACACAAAGCAGATTAAATTATTGTCCACAAGGTATTTGACTGATGAATCTATTTATCAGTTTTATGGATTTATCTCAAGTACTTACTAACAAGTTCTTAAACCTTGCACAATTTTTAGTCTCCATTCTACAGCTTGAGCCTAATCTGAGTATGTTTCCCGGTTTGATTTGTAGGAATTAACATATAGGAACAGTATGGTCTATCGTTTTCCCTTAAAAGATTATTGGCAATGAACACATCAAAGAATCCCAATTTCTGAAGAACAAAATTATGTTTATTTGCATTTAGATATGCTTCTTGGGCTAACGAAATTGCAGAATTTAACATTTTGGCTGCAGCCAACTTGAAAAATCTGGCACCTGCTGTTGTGATTTCTATGTGGCCATTCTTGTTTTATCTCTGTGACAGAAAGAGCAATCTCACAACATTAATATGTATACAGGAAACTATGAATTTGTTTAAAATAAAGCTGCAAGAACATGAAAAGACTACTTGGCAAGGAAAGGTTCTTTCCTTTTAGAAACCAACACAAACAAACAACTGTTCTCTGAGCCTATTCTTTCCAGCCAAACCAAGCTGGTAAGTCTTGGCTTCTGTGTGGCACGGCTAGCGGGACAGTTCAAGGTGGACTCCCCAAACAGCAGCTTGCTGCTGCTTGGTTTTAAACTTCTCAGGTCATGAATATACTAAAACTTTGCTGCAATGTGAGCATTACAAACTCTTTGTATTCTCTGTTAGTGTGTAATTTGGTAAAGCAGAAGCTTCCTGAATACATGACAGAAGCACCTGTTAGCCAGGTGCGAAGTGTTGACCCTCTCATGACAGCAGAGCAGGCAATGCCGGCCAAGCATGATGCTAACAAGAGATAGAGGTCAGAACCTTTGTTTGAAAACAGACACAGCTCCACAACAGCCCCACAGCACAGTTGTGCCCTGCACTAATCTTACATGAGGGTGAGGAGTAGCAAGTTGCAGGCTTAGAAAAGGTTGTGCTGAGATCGGCACTGGTATGGCTCGTTTTTAGGTGAATTCTTGTGGCTTTACAGTTTTGAGAATTGCTGGTCTGGAGTGATTTCCAGCTTTTTCCTCCATACATTTGTCCTTTAACTGTTGAATTGACACATCTTCCAAAACTAGACAGTGCTACAGATGTCAACAGGGGGCAAGCTTTATATGTTCCTTTTTTGTGTTTCTGAACAGGACGAGATTCAGCTAAAGAATCATTTAATCCCATATTACTTAGAAGAGAAGTGCTCTGAGGCACTGTATGATATCTCATGAGGTCAGAATCATTTATAGGCTCTGGGAGAAACCATTTTTTTCTAAGTAAAAAGATAAGGGGATTGAGTTGCTGAATGTTTATTTTTAGTCAAAAGTCTTACCAGAAACTAACCCTTTCTGGTTAGCCTTCTGGTTAACAACAGTAACAGGAACAAGGGAGAAAAAAAGAACACAGTTAATATGAGTATTTCAGATCCAGACCATATTGTAGAAGGTCAACTATGATTTGGAATTAAATTGTTATTTATCAAGAATTTGTATCAAAAAGTAGAATTAGAATTTAGGTTTTGCATATTTGTTTGGGGTGATTTTGGGATATCCATGTACTTGATACAATCTGCATCACTTTTTTTTCTATGCTTTTCCTTGGCCAGAGCTAGCTTAAGCAATCAGGGTAGACTATCTGGCTCAGCAGAAGTCATATATTGTTAGGGTACAGAAGTTACATGCTACAGCAACCCACTTTAGGATGCAATAATGCTAAAACAGTCTTGATTTCCTTTATATATTAGACAGTAAATTGCAAGGCATCCTAACCAGCAAAACCATCCATATTAGAGGGACATGCAAAGACTCAACAACTGTCCCATGGTTTGTCATTTCTTTTAATTAGTCAGACCTCCCAGTTTCCCAAAAGATGGAAAAAAATAAAATAAAAATGTCTTGTCTTCACCGTGTTCACCATCCCCACCCCATGCATGGTTCTGGTGCATCAGGAAAAGAAAATCAGACAGCCATTCTGTTTATCTGATTGTAGTAAGTAATACCTTTGTTAATTACTGTTTTCATTTCTGTCACTAGGAGCTGTTCTGTTACCGTTTTCTTCCTTAAATAATAGCTTTTGATGAACTGAATTGAAAACCTGAATAGGAAAACATGGACTTGAAATGCTCAAAATGCGGATTACATTTTGTTCAGTCCTCCTCTCAGTCTCTCACTGGGCTTCAATTCGTAACATAAATGAAGTTCTAAGCCATTATAGATGTAGATACTAATCACCTTGAGATTTGGGCTGGAACCTGGTGACATCTTTTGTGTTTATGTATCATTATTTCCAGGCTTCTTGTTCAACAAGAATTTTATAAGATTTTTTTTTTCTAGCTGCCTAAAATGAAAGTACTTATTGTATTAGCCAGAAAGATATTCAACACACATCTGTGCAGCACAAATGTTCTTTTTTCCCCAATAAAAAACCTATATTGTTGCTATGAGTTCCGGTATTTGCACTAGTTGCAAGTAATTTCAAAAGTTTGGGAATCACCATCGAATTATTTTTAGCCTTGACTTTTTTTGTTGTTTTGTGTCTGGGTAAGAATTTTTATGTCAAAATAAATCTAACGCGCACAGGATACAGCTGAAATAAAAGAGTAATAAAACAAAGGTGATAATACATATTTTATATGTTGTCTTATTTTTTTTTAAAGGAAAAAAATTGACACGAGTAATACTGCAAGATGTAAATGGGCTCTATTTCTTTAGATATCTACAGTCATGCTTTCAAGTTCCAGCTCTTTTCAGTGGTATTTTAGAAACTTAACGACTTTAGTGCCCTGTTCTCTTCACAGACAATTTTGTGTTTTATCTTATTAAGACAATTTCTGTTCATTCTAGTGGACTCCCATCCACTAGAATGGGAACAAACCCCCCCGCGCTCCGCCCCCCCCCCCCTTTTTTTAGTGCTAATAATGGTTGTAATTGTTGTAACTGTAATCACAACTGGTTTTAATGTTGTGACTTTTAAGGTTTTGTATTTCTCATGTACTGTGTGACTTTTGAGTGTTCTGATGTTTCTCTTCACAGTAGCAGGAGGTGAAGATCATTCTAACACAAATGTGTTGTGTTTTTTTCCACTGTAATTCACATTTACTTTTCACTATTATAACAGGCTGTTCTAGGCAAGGAAAATTTAATTTTTGAAAAGAGAAGGAGCACATCATCTCTCTGCTAGCACCATTACCATTTCTGACAATTTTATTTCCATATTAGTGCATCTTACTCCAGTGAGATGTCTCTCCTCCAGAGGATAACATTTTATGATGTTCTAAGCATCTTAGCTGGCATAAAAATGGTACAGCAGGGCTAAAACTGTTGCTCAAAATGCTACAAAAGACTGCAGTTCACAGTAGGACACTGCATAAATGAACTGTTATTTACATGTAATAATTTTTTTTGGCTTTGAATTCAAGTTTTGTAACAGCAAAAACATCCATGATACCCATTCCAAAGTGGATGTTAGTCTCTAATCTCTAATCTGTATTTGTGCTATGAAAACTGCAGATTTTTGGTCTGTGCTAAGTGTTAATTTCTGGAAGCAGCATTGAAAAAAGAGCTTCTCAAGAAATCTTGTAAGCTAGCTTTCCTTTTTAATGAGCTTTCTATTCTTCATGTATAAGCAGCCTACATGCAGAACTACTGCAGCAGTTGCACTAGGCAAGGTAAAGTAAGGCCACAGAGGTGCCAAATGTTCATACTACATAAACAATTAATCTGTAATTGGAAAAACTAAAACACTGAAATGGTTAATATAATCTCATTTTACTATATCAGAGCTACCTAAAAAGTGTATTTGATAATGATTTTTCTTTTGAAATGTTAGGCATCAAAATATTTCAAACTATTTTATTTCAGGTTTCCCTAAACTGATCAAATGAACTTGGTATGAACTGGCAAGATACTTTCGTAGATCCTAATTTTAATTTTTTATATTGCTCCATTTGTGAGCTGTGTGCCCTTCTGTTTGACCTGTGAAGATGTCTGTTGGAAAGGCATGAACAGACATTGCTGTGAGATCGGTTCATCTCTCTCACTATGGGGAATGGCAGATACAGCCACACCAGAGAACTATAAAGTTTGTTTTAAGGAAAGAATTCAGTATTGACCTATTACAAATCATCACATATGGTCTATTCAGTGACGTTTTGCAAATTTCTTAGTAAATAAAAGATTTGCAAGAATAATGAATCAAAACCTGAACTCCTTAATTTACACAGGATCATATCTCCATGGCCGAGCTTTTCTCCTTTCATTATGTCCCTTTTTGACTTAAAAATGTTTTCACCATTAGACCATTTTCAAATAAGTCAAAAGTAGAGGGGGGTTTCTTGTTCTGTCTTGTTGAAAGTAGTCTACCACTTTTTTGCTCCAAAAAGTACTATTGCCATAGCGTAGACATTTCAGAGGCCATATAATTAAATTTGTTTTTTAAAAAAGTTTTTTTTTCTTCTCATTAACTCTTACAACAAATCCTGACTATACCATGGGACTCACTGGACAAGATAATTAAGATAATTAAAGGGCTTTTTTGTTGTTCAGCTGGGCATAATTTTTTCTGTCAGGATACAATAGACCTAAGATGATAACTTTTCATTTCAGCTGAAGAAGTTATGGCCTCTGGGTAGAACAACACAAAATGAAATAAAATACATGTTGTAAATGACAGATTCAATGTACAGAGAGTTGATTCATTACACTACATAAGCATAGAAACAAAATCCTAGAAACTATTATTTTAGGGGAAAGAAAGATCCAACATTTCTGGTGTAAGCTGGTTTTGACAGTTATCTGTTAATGGTCATAACTTTTAATGGTGCCTTTTAATGTAAGTATACAGGAAATTTGTAATAATAATTAAAAAAAAAAAAAAAAGTATTTTCAACTGTCTTTTGTGCACCATACAAGTTCCCCAGCCAAGGGAAGGAGATCTCAGCTGTCAGCCATCCTTATTTTGAATTCTGTAAAAGGCAGCAGCACCCAGGCAAAGGTCTAAGGTTAAATGTTTGGTGGACCATGTGACAAAAGAAAATGATGTTACATTCTTTTTCTGGGATTTCTTAATTGCATATCCTCTTCCTGTGATATTCATTTCAGTTCTATGCTATTTAGCAAGGTTTGAATTCCTTGATTTTTTTATTATCAAGAACGGTGTTTTCTTCCTCCTGCAAACTCATTCCCAGAGTCTATTTTGCAGTATTTACTGAGCAGATCATGAAATGTGGAAAATACTCTTCTCTAACCAGAGAATAATGCTCATCCATTTTGTATTTCAGTCATATCACTAAATATCTTTTCCAAAGTAGGTTGTGTCAAAATGTTCTAGAAGTAGTTGCATTAATTATATGTAATTAATGTTAATTACATCTAACAAATAGGAAAGAAGGTATGAATTAGGTGTATGGGAAATTGATTAAATTCATAGTGAAAGGATTTTGTCATAGAACTATAGAATGCTTGGGGTCGGAAGGGACCTTAAAACCGATCTAATTCCAAAACCCCTTACCATGGGCAGAGACACCTCCCACTATACCAGGTTGCTCAAAGCCCCATCCAGCCTGGCCTTGAACACTGCCAGGGATGGGGTATCCACAGCTTCTCTGGACAACCTGTTCCTGTGCCTCACCACCCTCAGGGTAAAGAATTTCTTCCTTATACCTAATCTAAATCTACCCTCTTTTAGTTTAAAGCCATTACCCCTTGTCCTTTGAAGTGCACCTTGATGATTTATGCTATTTGTATCCTTATAGTATTCAAAATGTTCTTTTCCTTTAAGGTTCTTATGACACACCCTGTGGATCTACATTTCACAGAATCACAGAATTTTTTCATCTTCTCTTCAGGAGAAAAGCATGTGGACTCTCGACTTTTAATAAGGTATTAAAACTGTTTTTATAATATTTGTTTCATTTACTCTGTGTTTTATTCAAGTGAGACAAAATGTGGAGTAGATAGGGACAGTTTTTTGAGTAAAGTAAAAGTAAAAAAGATGAAGTTTGTTGAGGTTCTGAAGGAATTTATTCCATAGTTCAGACCCCACAAGAATCTTGTACATCTTTACCTCTCTTTTGCAGTAGAGAGTCTCAGCATGCTAAAGTAGTAAAGGGTTTCCTCCTTGAGCTTTGCTAAATTTTTGACTTGTCCATAGAGAATCCCAAAAGGAAGGAAATGAGCATTTGAACTTTAATCAAAAGCTGGTATAAAGATAGAAAAAAAAAATGTCTGTGTTTAATCTGGCTTGTTGCTCAGGAAATTAGCAAAATAATGTCACTTTGCATAATTTGAAGCTTTCTACTGTTTTGTTGATATAGCTCTACCCCCACCAAAACAAACAAACAAAAACAAAAATAACAAACAAACAAAACCAAACCAAACAAACAAAAAAAAAAAACACAGGTGATAAAGGTTTGGATTTTAGAATGAGGTCTCTTGGCCAGGCGAAGGAGAGAAGACATCACTGAGAAACAGTACAGTGGATGGTGTCAGAGGTGGTTAAAGGGAAGATATTAACGTAGGGATTGTCAAAAAATATTTGTTGCACTTTGCAAATGTAGTGATGCATTGAAACCTACAGAACTGAAGGTACTTCAGTAGCAAACTACATCAGTTCATATTTCATAGAATCATAAAATGGTTTGAGTTGAAAAGGAATATTTGATTAAATGGAGACATTGCAGGTATATAAGAATCTTATCTTCATGTTTCTTGCATTTTTGTTAATGAATGAAATGTGTTGACTTAATACTGGTAGCATGTCTTTCTGCACATGTAATAATATTTCCTCTACTATTAATTATTTTATGTCAGTTGCTTCTTACAGTCAAAATTAATGAACCACTTTATATGAATCCAGAGAAGTCAGATACATATATGTGTATATATATGTATGCTTTCAAATTGTTTTCTAAGTGGCTTAACTGATACAATTAAAAAATCTAATATTGCAAATGTGTCAGGGTTTAGTCTCAGTAACTGTTTTACTTTTCACATCGCCTTATACTAACTCATGGATCTAGAGGCTCATGCTTTTAAGTAACTGCTCAGTGTTGTGCTTTATCAATATTTTGTGTGTTATATGAAATGTCATGGTGATTATGCAGCCTCAGAGAACAGGGTCATGAAGTCTTAATGAATTAGTTATAAATCTATATGAAGATGGCCACACCTTGCTCGGTAATAGCAAAGAAATTTATTTCTCTTTTAAGGGGTTGCTTGTTTCATTGGACAAAGTCAGTTATGTCTGTGCTGACACGGTGAATTAGAAAAGCGTGACTCTTGATCATTTCTTGCACGCTTCTGCCCTTTTTAATTAAATGTCTTGAAACTCACTGTGATGTCAAGTGTTAACTTCCTACGGTGTTGTGTCATCCAGAGAAAACTAGAAACAGTTGTGTCCAAAGGAAAAGACAATATGAAGTGACAACTTATGCTGGCCTGCAGGAGCTTGATCGCATTAACTCCCTAATGGAGAAGCTAATGTATGTCATCACTCTACCATGTGTAATCATCTCAGACTGGAGAGAACAGTATTTCTTCCAGCTGAATACGTTTTGATCTATTCTCAAAATATTACTGCAACATTCATTTTTATCTGTGACTGGTAAAGAACTTTAATTTGCATATTACCACTTCTTGTTTTCATTTCAGAGTTTTAAAGGAATTCAGTGAAGTGAAAGAGTAAATGATATAAATGATAAATAGATAATACTCATTCAAAGTGTATCAGTATTTTGTCATGCTTCAAGAATCTGTCATGTAGTACATACCTACACCTAAGCAGCTGCTCACCTCTTGCCTGAGGCTTTGGGATTAAAGTAGCCAGTGGTCAACCTTACTCAGCAAATTTTTTCTTTCCGACAAAGCTAGTGGGTTACTGTAAATAACGCAATGGAAGACCTGCACCTTCTGGTTCCAACTAAACATGCAGCTACTTGAAGTTCAGTTTATATAAGAAGTGTGTACAAACAAAATGGCTGCATATTTTCTACTTAATTAGAAATGTTGAGATAATTATTTTTGTAGACGTAGATCTTTGTGATCGAACACAGCTAGAGGATTTGGTACTTCATGTTAAGGCTTTACTTTAGACAGAATTTGTTCCATGCAAAGTTTTTTGAAAATTGTTACAATACTTATAGCCTAAATGTAGATCAAGGAATCAGTGCAGGAAAATAGTATTGAAACAGTCTATTTCAATGATAGAGCTACTTGCAAAATGCATTAAAAATGCCTTTGCTTGTTCTTTGTGCTGAGACTCTTTACTGTAAGAGAGAAGTCAAATGGTGTCACCTGATATAAATAAAATCTTGTGGTGTTAAGAAAAGTACTAGGAGCAAAGAGATGAAAACAAGCAGCTTATAGCAATGAAAAGCAAATGGCACAGCATGCCAGGTATTCTGGAAGAATACCAGATGTGTTCTGCTTGCAGGACATAAACACGGTTATACTATAAGGACTAATGGAGACACAAAATGCTGAACAAAACATATGAAATTAAATTTTATTAATTGTTTTCATTATTACTAGTCAGTGTGTATCTGTATAGATTTGTGAACGTATAAAGCCACAATGCCATTTCTGATACCTGCACAGTTCCAGTTAGACAACTGAAGAAAAGTACTGTAACAGCATTTTTCATCTGATTTTATGGTGTTCAAGCAACTGAACATTTATAACACTTAAAAGGCAAAGATCATTAACTGTAGTTGTCCAGTGTCTTTGCATGTACCTACACAAAAAGCTCTTTATGCCTCAGGCACTCACAAAACCACTGCCCACATTCACCCCTGTGAATAAAGGCATTATATACTGATGGAAGATCTTTGCAGAGTCCTGATTATCTTGTGTAGGGTCTTGCTCATAGAGTAAGAGCTCCTCCACAAAGTTTGACCTATTTTCACTTACATGTAGACTTTTTAAAGAAATATTTTACTTTCAAGCCTTTTACTGCATCATGAATCAAGTCTTTAGGACAATATGAATCCCATTACAAAATGTTGAGAGGTTAGAGTAAACAGGGATGATTTCCCGTCTATTGTATTTCTCATCTCTTTCAAGGTCACCTTAAAAGAATTATGGTCACAGAATTTGTTGAAGTTTTAAAACTTTGGTCCATCTATTTAAATCTTTTATCAAATTGTTATTGCTTTTTCATTAGGTAGGTGGGGATCAGTCCCACAAGAATCATGCAAATCAGGGAAGAATAGCGTAGCCTGTAGTGACCTTCATCCAAATCCTTTTGAACAATTTATAGACTACAAAGTAGTTGATTCTTACAAAACCTCTTGTGGCAAGTTATACTATTTACTTGTTCATAAGTGGTTGTTTTCAAAATCATCCAGCAGCTGGTTCTAATGAAATTGAAATTCACATTGATTTCCACTGTTTTATGCATGTAGACAGGGCTAAGCTGCACCTGGCTGTAGAGAGGACTGAAATAAAAATCGAAGGACGACAAAATAAGAATTACGTTTGAGCTGCTTTCTAGTTTCTGTCTCCTCAGAAATCTAAGGTCTATGGCTAAAACTGCCTTTTAGTACAAAACATTGTTTATGTTTAGTTCACATAGTCAGTAGTCTCTCTTTTTTTTTTTTTGTCTCAAGAGGAAGAAATCTAACTCTTCAAAGGCTATTTAGATATCTGTTTGGTGCATGTCATTTTTATCCATTCTGGGCTTTGTCTGGTACTGTCTCTAACCTTCTATGGGATTATATCTCAGCATTTTCAAGCAGTAATTGAAGATCTCCAAGGATCATGTAAGTTATAATTGCCAGTCCTGAGTATGTAGAGTTTCTAGCAGGCTTTTTTTTTGTACTAAGCTGACTTGAAATAAGAACCTATAAAGTCATGAAGACCAAGCACCTGAAAATATTTAAATTTTAGACATTACACTTCAAAATCATGTGGATAGCCAATAGGAGACAATACAATGAGGGAAATTTCCCCAGGCCTGGAGGTACATGAAGAGTGAAAGCAGAAAGTGAATTATACATAAAACATTTCTACATGAATCAAAGAGAGAAAGGGGAAAATGGTGAAAAACAGGGAGAACAGTTTCACCCTCTTCTTTTCTCTGCACAGGTGTTCAAGGTTTCCATAGAAACTTGAACATAGTCTGATGGAGGAGGGAGGGCGCATAACATTTCCTCCATTTCTGTTTAAATGCCATAAAAGTAATGGAAAGACTGATGTGTGGTTTCTGGTTTGCATGGTTAGGCCAGCTATATCCACAAAGAACAGTCACTAAAACCAATGAATCTATTGAGCCTACATGTCACTAGAATAATTTAACTTATAAAACAAACCTAAGAGGTATCAGGAGTTAAGATTGAACTTGTCTTTCATCTCAGTAGGTGACACACTTACATTATATTGGTTAAATGGATTCCTTGAAATGTGTGTGTGTACAATTTTCGCTATGTTTATGCAAAATTATTATACTTTCCCTTTAAGGAACACTTCTGTAATGGTTTTGGTCTTTCTGCAATACCTGATGTTAGCTAAAAAATAACGTGTTTATTAGAGTCCTTCTCTATCCAGTGAATAATATCCAGAAAATTGATAGAAATTAGCTGAAAATAGGCTATGTAAAATGAGATACATGCCAAATGTGTTGTTCATAGCTGGTGTATACTTTATTTGTTCTGAGGCAGGCTACACATAGTTGTAGTTAGTTCAGATGCTATCAGCCTAAGTAACTAACAGTTACTTTCACATTATCACCACTTGGTACTCTTCAAGGTATGAAATGTTTGAGAATTAAAGACACAGTTGTGGATTAATGTTTTTAATACTTCTTACTTCAATAAGAAAGTTAGAAATTAAAGGTGTTCATTATGGATGGACATTTAGCTAAACTGTGATCTGTAGAACTGCTCATGCAGGAAGTGCTTAGTTAAACATTAGCTTCACATCCCTTTTATAGGGATTGGGTTTGTGTGCTTCTACACATGTACAGGAGCAAAATTAACTGTATGACAGGGAAAGGCAGATATTCCTTCATGTTAGGAAACAGGTAAATTCAGTTCCATAGAGGGATATGAACACTTTAATGCTAAGAAGGTGATGACATTCCTATTCTTTGTTACAAGGACTTCCTACACTTTTTTTTTTGCATTAACTGATCATAGCATGAAGTGCCTTTAAATATATATAGATATATATATAAATATATATATATATTTCAGTAAGTAGTGGAACATGGGATTCCCTATTCTGAAGTGAGAGGCTAGAAATGAGGAGCAATATTAGGCAGGTAAATAATGTATGTCATTGGTGGGAGGGTACACTATTAAAAGAGCTTCCAGGGCATTTGGCCTGTGCCAAAGCCCTAGAAATTTTGAATGACAGTGCTCTCCTAAAGCCCATCATTAGGCTTAAATGCATGCCCACTCAAATTTTACTCACACTGAAACTACTGGATGTCAACTACCACATGCCATTGCTTACTCACCTGCGCATGGACACGTGTAATACACAGTTTTGTTTATGGTTGAGAACAGGCTGGAAGACTTTGGGTTTAAGTTTTTATTAGAACTCCAAACTATTGTAATTACGTTCCATTTAATTATAGTAAAATGAAAGTTATGTTTTTTTTGTTGTTGTTGATTTTCCCCTTATTGCTTATCTCCTTTGTTTAAAAAGTACATAAATAAATAAATAGTTGCTGGCTGCACTAAAAGTGGAATAGGTGCAATTATTTCCATCCACATGTTATTGTTCATAAGGAATGGATTGGATTTTCTCTTAGGTAGAAATATACACTTTTCAAATTTTGTCTGTTGAAAGGTAATAGATTACTATAAACATATTGAATATATGAAATGAAAGTTGTCTTGAGATTAAATCCAAAGTGCCAATAACATTCTCACTATTAACATTTAATATTTATGGGTTATATCCCATCTTTTATTTCTATTGTGAAGATTAACTAAAAAAAAAAATTATTATTTTAGGTTGTCTGCTGTAAATATCGTTCCTGTTTTTTTTTTCTTTCTTTCTTTATATTTATTTGTAAAACCAAATATGTGATTCAGCATGCCTAGATTTTGCAGTGCGTATTCATATATTACAGTGGATTACACTTTTCTGTCTTTAGTTCTAATCAACACCAGTGGGACTATTTCAATGATGGTTTTAGCATGTGTGGTCTATAAAAAGGGTCTCTTTTACTTCCATGCACTTTGAATCATACTATATTGGTCAGTACCTCGTAGTCTCACTGAAACTATTAATATACAATATTTCAGAGTGGTGTTTTCTGAGTAATATTGGCAGAAAATGTCTGGCTCCAGTGGACTGCAGGCTTGAATGTTATATTGAGGATATTGTTCTCATTGGAATTGTTTTAATTACACCTTTCATGAGCATTAGAATGAATAAATATAAATTAAAATAAAAAAAAAAAAGTAGTGGATAATTGCACTAAACAGGAAGAGAGATGCCAGATGCTACTCATTCAGCTAACTTAACTACTGGAAATACTTAACATTGTGAGGATGAGGGCAGACAAAGATCAAATATGGTATCACAGAACATCCGCAAAAATTACCTCAGCCTAAAAATATCTGTATGACAGCAGTCCTGATACTCACCAATCTGATAAGAGTATTTGGTTAAACTGTTAATAGAAAAAAAAATATGAAAGCATAACAAATATAAGAAAAAAGCATAAATGACAATTCATAGAATTTTTATAAGTGTCAGGTAAAAAACATTGCAGTCACAGTTGATAAGGAAAACGCTAACTTAAATGTCTGATACTGAAATTGCCTCTTAAAAACTTTTACCTTTGGTTGACATTCCTAGAACTTGACACTGTCATTGTCTTGGATCATCTTTTGAAGATCTGAAATGCACAGTTAAAATATTCTCTTAATGTGCATCAAGTTTAAATAGACAGAAAAACATACATGCACACAAGAATTTCTAGATTATATATTTCATATTTTTTAAGCATACTTCAGTATGCTTCCATTAACCAAGAAATTGTCTTCTGTTTATTTTGTATATTTTATAAAAGAAATAGGCTTATTTTATTTTAAACTTGGCAGCTTCAACTCTCTTCCTCATAATTAAATATGGTTTTACATATGTATTTATTTGATCTTCATATATCACCATGCACAGAGTAAAAGACCTGAGAGTACAGGTCAAAATCTGTAGACTGGTAGTATTTGCCCATTCATTGATAGCAGACAAATGCAATGACATGAATACATCATATGATTGGCATGGCAATCTATTTTGAGCATTAGAAGTGTATTATCATTCAATTCCTTGAAAAAGCCACAGAACTTGTTTCTTACTTTGAAACAGCCGAAATTAAGCCTTGAGTAATTAAATGAACAAATAAATAAATAAACTAAAAAAATCCTTTATCATTGGGCTACAGCTAATTTGGACTCCTTAAGTTTCTGTAAATATTATTTCCCTAATAAAGAAACACTTGATGGGTTCTAAAGTCCTTCAGAATGTTAAGACCTTGTTTTATAGACCTCTGGTAGTGAATTTACTGCCTGGTTTAAATCTAAAAAGTCCAGCTGTTTCGAGTGTTGAATTCTTAACGACTAAAATATTGGATTTATTTAGTCATGATAAATAAGACAGCATTTGTAGCATTAGAGGAGAATTAATTTACCAATCTATAATAGTAGGCCTCGATCCCACAATTCAAATTTATGGAGGCCATTTATGTGAAAGTCAATGCCAGCATTCTACATCATTAAAATGAACAGTATGATCCATGGGATGCCAATATAACAGCTCTCCAGGACCTGAAAAATTTACTAAGAGACTTTCAGTTTACTCCATTGTTAAAAATCCATGGAAACCACTTCCAGAAAACTCCCAGATATTTCTGCTTTATGATGGGGCTACTGGTGTTTGAATTCACAGAGTGGTGCATCTAAGTTATACTGCTTAGTTAAATAATAATAATAATAATAATAATAATAATAATAATAATAATAAAGGGTGTGGGGGTGGGGAACACAAAAACAAGCAAATGAAAAATAGACTTTATGGTACTAACATAAACTAGACCAAGATATATAATTATCACATTGGTAACAGATGTCACTTGATATCTTGCTATCAAAAAACGAGATAGAAAATTAATAATACACTGCTTTCTTAATTGTAACAGAATTTTGGTTTGACCAGTCTTAATGCTGATTGCTGCGTATTAACTAAAAAAAGGTATTTCTATATAAATATAATATGGTTACATTATACTTCATAGAATTAATAGAGAAAAAGTGTTTTTTTCTAAACTGACATAATTTAAATGAGGTCCTTGAAGGGAATGACACAATTTCATTATTTTTATAACCATTGCTTTCACTGAGCAATATTTTTCAAGTCCCTAGATATTTTGGGATAAGTTTTCTCCCTTGGAACTCTGTAACTGAAATGTGGTAAGCGTATCTCTGACCATATTTTATTGTGATCACATGAACAAAGATGAAGACTTGAGGAAAGAATACGTGCATGCACATTTCATGTGCGTTTCATATAAAAACATGCACATGCCACTATCTGAATAACATCTCTTCTAAGTGAAGGTCGGAATCTCTCAATGGAATATTGTTGTTACTGTTATACATAGAAGCTTTTCTTCTAATTTTTGCCTTCCTCTTCTTTTGATGTGCAATAAGATTAATGTCTGCAGGCAAATTTGCTGTGGAACATGTAGGCAGTCAAACTGAAAACTGATCATGTCTCTTATATTCTCTTGTAATAAATTGTGTATTTTTTACAGTTACACAGAATTTAAAAATCATAGGGTATTGTTCATTACCAGATATCACCAGATATTATTCATTAGCATATCGTCATTGCTGATATTCTTGTTGTGACATTTTCCTCTATTGACTGAGCCACATTTTATGTGGAGATTTCTCTCTTCACTTTACAACCCCCCCCCATTTTTTTTCACCACATAAAACAATAGAAACTTCTACCAAAAACAAACAAAGAAACAAATAAAAAATCTATTTTTCAGTGCATCTACTGTATGCATTTCTGAGGAATTTAAAACAAAAGGCATATATTATCCAAGGCATTGGAAAAAAAAAATAAAAAATGAAGCACGTTATGTAATTTTGTGATTCATTAATTCATTTATTTTCCCTTGGAGAAGCAAAACTATGTCTCAATTATGCATCAAAGGACTGTATCTATTCAAAATATTTTCCTTGATCTAGTATGTGTTTTATATCAGTGGATAATTAATAAAGCCACAGACAGGCTTTGGTGATACCTATAGGTATGGTGATATCTATATCAAACTGGAATTGATCGTGTTGGTACTTTAAAAATTTTACATAGCTTCTGGAACAAGAATTCTATTTTTCTAAAATAAAAATTGATTTAAGTTACGTCACTGATTGTATTTTAAATTGTTAGGATATTATTTCAGTAATAAACACTAACATTAGTGTTTGCTTTAGGAAGTTTTCTGGAGGCACCAAACGAAATAACAAAGGAAATATTAAAATTGCAACAGATATGTCTGTAATCCTTAAAAGCTCAGAAATTTAAATTCCATGAGAATAGACTCCAGGTGCTATAATTTTAAAGACAGAAAATAGTTAATATGAAACTTGTGTTGCAATTTTGTAACAGTGCCATTGATCACAAACGTTTTTATATACATATTGGACATTTTACATATGCAGAATTTATTTTTGAGCCACCAGATTTCTGATTAGAAGAATTATTTAACTGTTAATTTGACAAAACTTACAAAAAGATGAATATAAACATAACTAAGGTTGTTGGAAAAAAATAATATTCGAAGGCTATAAGCCAATCTTCTCTCTGTCACTGAGTTAGAAACAAACAAAAATCCTCCTTCCAAATTCATTAATATGTACTTATATTATATATAAATATTACTTAGTAAGAGTTATAGCTAGATTTAAGCTCAGACATAGATCTGACCTTTTGTTATTTTTGACCTATGCTAGCCACTGTAAAAAAAGCATTAGAGAAGCTGCATGCAAAACTAGGAATCAATCAGAATTTTAGTTAGTGACGATAGATATATTCGTATGAATGTTTTCCATAACTTGTTCTCAGAAGGATAGTTCCTGGAGTTTTTTAAGATATGTTTATATTTATGTCACCCTACCTAGATTGCTTCTTTTTGCGCTGATGTGGCATTTTCTGGCCTGAAGGACCACGTTAATTAAATTTTGTGTGGACTACAGATGTTTCACCATTTAGAAAAATAGAAAATTAGACTCAAGTGATCCAAATGGAACATTTTGCAGACTGAATGGCAGATTAGTAGAAAATGGAAGTGACAGACATAGTTTTTACTTACGAAAATCCATCAGAGCCACAGAACTTGTTGAAAGCTGGGCCAGGCTCACAAATTGTAGCAAAAATGGCACAGCTATAAGCAACCTCCAATGTGTTTCACTGTAGAGACAATATGACTAATAGTCAGGAGTTGTAACATTATGTCCTTGACTTTGTCAATATTTACTGTATGAGGTTGATAAAGTCATTTGGCTTTTCTGCATTACTGTTTCTTTATGAGGCAAGTAATGCTGATCTTTCATGGTAAAGTTCAGTGAAGCCTGTTGATAAAATAGTCCAAGTCTTATGCTAAAGAATGCTTACAGTTTAGCTCTTTGATGCTTCAGAAGTATTTCAAAAGTATTGGAAAGGGAGCTGGAAAATTCAGCTAGTATGCAAGTGCGTGTTGATGTAAAATGGTATACTATTAACTGCAATAATCATTAGATAGATGAGTTTCACTTTGAAGAACAAAATGAGAACATGAAATATTTTTTCCCATTATAAGAAAACTGAGATTCATGGCAGAATATCAGGATCCTACCACGGTAAACTGGAAAATAAATAAATAAATAAAAATATAAAACACATGGCAAAGAACCCAGTAAACCTGGAGGTGATTTTTTTTTTTTCATAGAAGATATTTCTAATATTATTGTCATGGACATGAACACAATGCACAACAGAGAATACTGGAAGAATGTAATTATACATAGAGTCTAACTATTTTCTGTACTATTACCTCCCCCCCCCCAACCCCCCCAAAAAAAAAAAAAGGGTTTTCATGCTAAAACTGCAAAACTGCTTCTGTTAAACATCTTTAATATTAGAAAATTATTGGGTGAGATTGGATGTATTAAGTTAAGAGAAATTATTACACTTAAAAAGAATGTTTGAAATGAGAATGCCTGAATCTGCTTTGTGTTTCTATCAATGCTGACATATGCCTGTTTTAAATACGTGTTCTTTAAATTTAGGGATGTTTCTGCCTGAAAGAGATCTCCAATATTACTTTTACTGATTTTGTCTTTTTGTGAACAAAAAATCCAAATTATTGCAACAATGTTTTTGTGAAGGCAGATTAGAACTAATAAGGAAATTGATTAAACGTTCAATATGTTGTATCTTTCTTTAAATAATGGCATATTTTATATTTAAGCCAGTCTTGTAAAGCAGGTTTATTGTTTTATTCATATCTTGATTTTTTTTTGAATTGTTATTATAGAATAGATATTCAAAATCCATCTACCTCTGTACAGATGTATAAGTATGTAACGTAAACTTTTTACAGTGACCATATTTTAAGTTCTTCCCATATAAGTTGGATAGGAGGACAGACTATGGTTATCTTGAAAGTGTTTAGAAGAATACTCACGAGCCTACAGCTTTTACATTCTTAAAATCCCATTTAAGCTTTTCTTATTTTTATCTTTAACAAAAAACTTTATGGAAAAGCTATGCAGGAATAGTAAAAAAGAATACATTGAAGTGCATGACATTCCATTTCTGCATAGCTAGGGAGATTAATGAACATGCCTGTAGGTTGGCAACTGCTATCTCCAGTGATAAAAAAAAATAAATAAAACGCCCATAACTACAGCACGGTGTGTCTTGCTTAGGTCAAATGTAGTGTTCCCTTCAAATAAATAGGTTTCTTTGGATTGTTTTTCTTTTTATTTTTCTAGATACTATCATGTTAGCAATTTAATGATGTTAAAGTAATTATTTTTAGCCACATAATATTCATTTAATATAATGAATGTAAGAATTAAGGCCTGAATATTCAAAATTGGTCAACTAAGGTTATATAATTAAAATATAGACCTGTAAATATGTGATCTGTTTGGGGGTATTTTTTTAAAAGAATCTCTTGAAATGAGGTAATATCTGAAATGAAACACTGCTGAAAAATTCATAATTTAGTTATGGGGTGGAATTTTAAGGACTATAGGAGAAAGCTTCTTGCTCTAAATGTCTAAAAATTAATCAAAAAGAAAGACATAGTTGGTGGAGATCAAATTCAAGCAAATATTTCAAAAATAAAATTATCATTAGACATACTTATTCAATTTCCACAATCCTCTTGCATACCATTATGTTTTTTTCCCCCCAATTTTCCAGATTTCATTACTATTAAAGTTGTATTCAGGGAATTTATTTTCTTTACCTTTCTGTATTGTATGATCAAGATTTCTGAATGGGCCTTTAATGTCATATTCCAAAGTCCATCATACTCCTGAGCAGTGATCTTTCCATGGCTTTTTGGTAAACTATTCCTGTTGATTTCATTGTGGAATCCTTTAGGAGAATCTCTATCTCTCCAAAAATAAAAAAAATTTAAAATGTAATTTTTAGTAAGTAATTTGAAAAATACTATTCAAATAAATAAATAAATAAACAAACAAAAACCCACCTCCTCAAACATATTCCTATCAACTGTTGTTGATTATAATTCAGTTCATAACAAAGCTCATAGTGTCCTGGGTGATAAA
The DNA here is from genome assembly GCF_964034855.1 of Anser brachyrhynchus. Classification (NCBI taxonomy): domain Eukaryota; kingdom Metazoa; phylum Chordata; class Aves; order Anseriformes; family Anatidae; genus Anser; species Anser brachyrhynchus. The sequence continues at coordinate 12,896,346 of NC_137700.1, forward strand.
TAAGGTGTTCTGGCAGGTGTACTGTGGGTGTTGTAGCAGAAGAAAAAAGAACTGATATTTTCATGATCAAGACTTGTCTTTTCCAAGAATTGGGATTTTATTTTTCACCAAAAAAAAAATTTAATTTGACTAATTCTCAGCACACCCACAATAGCTGGGAACTTGATTACCCCACTTAAAGTGTTATAATACAAAATAAATACCTTTTCTTTAATTTTCCTTTCACTTTCACCATGACAAAGCACAGTACCAGACTGAGATAAAGACAGTTTATTAAGACAGGAAAATAATAATAACAATAACAATAATAATGATAATGGTATTACTAATAATAATGTGTACGAAACAAGTGATGCACAATGCAATTGCTCACCACCCGCTGACCGATGCCCAGCCTATCCCCAAGCAGCTGGCCCCCCACCCTGGCTAGCCACCTCTATATATTGTTTAGCATGACGTCAGATGGTATGGAATACCCCTTTGGCCAGTTTGGGTCAGCTGTCCTGGGTCTGTCCCCTCCCGGCTCCTGCTGCACCCCCAGCCTGCTCGCTGGCAGGACAGAGCAAGAAGCCGAAAAGTCCTTGGCCTGGTGTAAACACTGCTCTGCAACAATTAAAACATCAGCATGTTATCAGCGCTCTTCTCATCCTAATCCAAAACATAGCACCCTACCAGATACTAGGAGGAAAATTAACTCTGTCCTAACTGAAACCAGGACAATAGGGAAGAGAAAAACTGTATTGTAATATTTTCTTCAAAGAGGAAGCAAGGAGGAGATACATAGTATTACAAGCAGCATAACTGTTCCCTTTATTTTGCTACTTAGTAGTAATATGCAGGCATATTATGCTTAATACAGGCATATTAGGGTGCTCAGTGAGGAAAACAAACAGACTAGATGGCCTTCCACAGCTCTGTTTGTGACATTTCTCTAAATTCCTTATGAAGCTGTCCAGAAACAGTAAGTTATAATAAACAGTATGCTACAACTCATGCAAATTATCAATGCCAAATTAATTATGTGTATGGCATACCCCTAAAAATACTACCAGATAAATATTTTGTTGATTATTGAGATACAAAATAGACCACAATGAATTTGTAGACCACAATGTAATTTGCATTGAATTATTAATTATCACACAGGTTCAGATTTATCATTTTTCCATGCTGCTGAGCATTCTAGGAACAACGTACGCTGGAAAAAAAAAATAAAAAAATCGACTGTCATCCTTTGATGAGCTTATTCAGCTAAAGCAAAAGAAAAATATTAGATAGGTATGGAAATAAGTTTATCTATTTTTTTTTTCCCCATGAAATCTGGCACATCATTTACAGAGTTGGGTGCCAAGATGTGAATTTATTTGCTCCACAAGGATTTGCAGGCAGTGCCAAATCGTTATTACCAAACTTTATTTGGTTGCAAATAAACAAAATATTTTAGATCAAATTTCCCCTTTTAATTTGATTAATTACTAGACATGCATAAGATAGTTGAATAAAGCTCATATGTTAAAGCATAGAAAAATAGCTTGTAAAATTACTAAAGTGCATAAGTAAGAAAAAAAAAATCTTCACTATTCCTACCTCTTAAATTTTCTGTTGTTTACTAATACTTGAAAACGTAATATGGAAATGCATAGCTCTTTTGTCTCAGGTTTCTTTCTAAGAGCTATCATTACTTCTGCCTATGAAAAAAAGTACAGCATTCTTGCTGTAGGGTTCTTATTACAAAATTCAATCAGAAGGTGTGACAAAAAAAACCAACAGCTGGACAACACAGTACATTGCCACAGCAAGAAATCTGTGGTTGATCCCCATTCCAAATTTTATGAGAGGAGGAAGACCCTGGCCTGCCTAGTCAGACTGAACTTTCCTTGGTAGCAGCTTTTGTGGTATTCACATCCAGGGCTGTACTCATGTTCATTCAGTTTGATGTCTGGTACCTGACAGCAGCTGCAGTCATTCAGAGGAGATGCACTGTGTCCTGCTCTGCTTCAGCGAAAACAAAGCCAGCCTTTTCCACCACAGCCGCTGAGCTTGGCTCTCCCTATGGGCCTGCGCACCCCTGTGGGCTGCAGCCAGCATGGTCATTTTCTGTGCTGTCTGAACACTGTTTTGTGTTCTGGCCTGCACCTGGGGCAGCCAAATGACTCTGAAAGCTGAACCAGGAAGGAGTGGCTTTGTTGCACTCACCTCCTACCTCTACAGTTTGCCCACACTTTCCCCAGAGCTTTAACATAGCCTTGTCATGATCTGTGCTTCTTCTCAACTGGCAGCCACCTCTGTGGCAATGTCCCCACAGCAATAAAAAAAAAGTCACTAACTCATTTGATGTTCAGATAGAGTGCTAAACCACAAGAAAGAAAATAATATGCACAAACATCCATAAATAATATGTGTGATGCAGTTTGAAAGGCACAAGCCAAGGCCACTAGGGCTCACACACAGCAGTGTTTGGCTGTTAGCATCTCGGCTGGGCACAGCCATTTGAAGGCAGGCACTGGCAGCCATCACCTGGAGACCTGCTGGGCAGCAGGGCTTGGCCATCACGCATAGGGAGCCCTGGAGAGGAGCTATCTGAGGTCCTGTGACAGCCTTGGCCTCAGCCCCTGCACACTGCTCACTCCCAGCCCACCTGCTGGACGTGAGGCTCAGGGCAGGTGGGGTGAGGAGGCACAGGTGTGCTGAGGAGAGGTGAGGGGAAGCGGCCATTTTGTGGAGGTGAGGGGAAGGGGTTTCTCTGGAGACTGGCAGGGAGATGCTTTTGAAAGTCAGTAAGAGGCAGGGAAATAGGAACAACAGAAACAGTATATAGGTAGATGGAGCTTTAGTTTTGAAAGTTTTATTTCTTGTTACCAGGAAGTCCAAATATTTTCAGTATTCGTTGTATTTCTAAAATACAACGTAGCTTTTGAGACTAGAGCCCTTTCTTAACATGTCTGCTTGGAGTAAAATGTGCTGACTGACGGATTGGTTACATTCAACTCAATGCCTAGAGTTTCCCACCGTGAAGTGATGTTGTGGTGCTGCACTCTTGACAGTCTGTGTGCCTATTTCTGTCTCTTTTGCCCTCCTTTCTCACAGTGGGTTTGGAAAAATGACCTGTGGTTGTAGATTATCAGTAGATGCTTCCTAGGTTTGGAATCCCCACTATTGGGGTCCATAACTGTGCTTAAAATGAATTTTATGTTTAACTGCTCTCCTAGAGGACAAACTTTGGAGGCTGGGAGATTTGCAGCCTGGTAAGGGAAGACACAGCTCTGTAATTTAATTCAGTAATGTATTCATAGCAACTTTGTAGAGCACAGTGGGTTTGAAATGTGGGGTGGCTATATTAAATAAATCATGCCCAGCTCTTCAAAGCTTAGTTCTTCACCGACATCAGGCCACCTAATTTTCATTACTACAGTGACTAAATCTTTGAGGATTTCAATAGGCAATAGCTGTAAACAGTGTATTATATGAAGTACCCTAAATCCTGTGAAGGTATATCCATATTTTTTTGTTTTTCTTTCCTCTAGGGTCATTGATGAAGGAGAGTCTCAGCCAACTACAAACCCTCCAGCAGCTAAGTTGAAGTAAAAGGTTTTAGAATATCTCGTAGCTGAGGGGATGGGAGCACCAAAGGTCATGTCTGTGTGTCTTTGAGGGAGCATGGAAGGCCAATGGTAAGTTTAAATGCTTTATGTTTCTTTGGTTATCCTGATAGGAAAGGTTATATTTTCAACAATTTTGGCAGATATTTCAATTCCAGAATTGTGGCTCTATGGAGAATAGGTAGGTAGACCTCTTCCTAACACTTAGGCCAAACAAAGCGGGTATTAACCTCTGAAGCAAAGCATACATGGGGAAAACAATAATAATAATAATAAACCATCTATTTCTATACCATTTTTTGTAAATGGCTGGATGAGGAAAAAACAAAAACGACTGAATTTCCTGTGTCATAGTTGAAACCCTTAAGTATTGTTCTTGTGGAATATTGAGGAATATGCACTAAAGAGAAGGAGTTTCCTATATAACACTAGTAACAATTCTAAATTTCATGAGGAAGCTTAGTTTGGTTGGGAGAAAAAAGTCTTTCACTACTGCTGTAGGCCACTGGTATATATGATATTATTGGAAAACAATTAAAAGACAACTAAAAGATTAGCAATTGGTTGCTATATCTATTACTTTTCTCCAGAATCCTAGAGATGTACTTCATATTGTTTCTAATTCCTTAATAGTATTTCCTCTTTTATTGTAAAACCTTTTCTCAACTGTTTGATGTAATCCTTTGATGCAGCTCTAAATGATAAGACCAGTTTATTTTCCAAGGCACAGTAATAATTGAAAATATTTACATTTCTACTAGATAATCTTGTAATTTTGATGAATTGAGAAGCATTTTGGTAATTTTTGTGGTGGTATCTCCTGCTGAGGGAGAAGATGTGGGAATGTAGTTTTACTCCTATGATGCTGATGCTTTGTACAATGTATTTCCTGTGCTGCAAGATGCTGACAAGGAAGTGTGCACATTTTTACTGAAATATTGAATTTTATTCAAAGCTCACATGAAGGGAGGTGTTTTAGCATCTTTTTCTTTTAGATCTATGTTTAGTAAATATGTTCTGTCTTAGAAGCCATAAAAACAGAATTTCATAATTTTCTTAATAGTATTTCATAATAATAATATAATTTCATAATAATAGTATTTGCTAATTTGAGTTTTTGAAAACTCTTCATTCTACATTTTGGTTAGAAATGGAGTCCACTGCTTCCTCTTAACTGAAGCTAATGGAGTTAAAGCAGAAGAAAGTTTGTTTATAACTTAGAAGAAAGAATGCCTTTAGTATGAAATCCGTTCCTGTAACATTTTGAATAAAAGATATACAGTGATTTTCATTGTACTCTGACAAATAAAGTGAAGTCATAGCTAATCTGGCTTATAAAAGTATCTGATATTCTGTTTCTCTTTCACTTCTGAGGATTGTGGTACCATAGTAAATATTATTGCCAGGAAGAACATTAAGAATACTTTTATATACATTAAGAATGTCTTTGACATTCACTGACATAGATAAGCAGTTAGCAAATACTGATAAAAAAAATAAAGTACCTGACCTTTTTAGAATGGATACTAATATTTATTCAGGATGATTTCCTAGCCAAGAGTTTCCTACTGAACAAATTAGGTTAACAAATTAGTGTCTTACAAGTCAATTAGCAATTTCAGGCCAATGGTAAGCAGTCAATTAGTGCTGTACTGCTTCTGTTCTATAGCAGGAGAAACCAATTTGTAATTATCACTTCTCTGTTCAATTTATGGCTATGAATATCTATGTCATAAAACAATTCTGTATGGATTTGTCAAATAGATAAAAATAGTTCTTGAAATGCAGAAAGAGCATTGCAAAATAGTTTAGGGTTTTGTTGAATTGGTTTATTTATGCCATATAGGAACAAAATGAGATTATTACTTATAGGAATACACTTAATTTTTTGAATTGGTGTTACGCTTTTTTAATTATAAACTGCTTTATAAAATGTGCCTTGTTGCATGAGTATACAACTCTTAACAGTATACAAGAAAGGTTAGGCTATTTAAATGATGAAAAAATCTTTAAACAGAAAGAGAGGTGTGATTGCATTACTAGGAGAACTAACTTGGTCTACTGGGGATATGGATATGATTCTGTGTACAATCTAGCTTTGGTATGGATTGATACAGAACTTTGTGAAAGGGGTAAAACAATAATATTCCCTCTCTCTACTTACGTAAATTTTAATTCTGCATCTAGAACTTGAGATCAGAGGAGCCCTAATGGCAGTCAGGGGATAATTCCAAACAGACTGCTTTTGTTTTGGTACATTTAATGATTGGACTGAAGGTGACAGGGAATGGCTATTGGAGCTTTCTTGGGTTCTTTTCTGATGCTTTTGTCTATTTTTGTCATTTCAGTAGCTCAGATACAGTCCTAATGCGGGAGAGGTGCCACTTCACCAGAGTAGTGCCTTTTCCTTTTATTTGTCTGTAGAGTAACCACCTGTATTCTATGTAACCACCCTACACTGTGATACAGGCAAGCTGCTGCTGTTACCACTCAGTTGAACTGTTGCTTATGTCTGAAGGAAAAAGTGACTTTCATGGCAAAAAAACGGAGACTGGGGTTTTCAGCTTTGCACAGAATAGGTGCAGTCTGCAAGGCTAGTCAAACAGTAGCATAAGCATGCTAGGACTTTGAATTTACTTTCACAACTGTATAAGATGATCATGGTCTCTGGACCTCCAAGATGCAATTTATGACCCAAAGAAAATAAATGCTTAAAACTGTTATAGAAGACATTGAATGTGAGTTTATTGGGAGATTCAACATTCTACGTGGATGAGAGAAAAAAAAAATGCATACAGTGTGTCTGTATGTGTATAGATGGCATGTCATGACTTCCTATTATGTGGAGTACCTATATCATTACTTTGTGATCAACGTGTATGGACACTTTTGGCAGAAGGCGGGTTGCTGCAAATTTTCAAAATACCACATATCCAAAGCAAATGGAAAAATCTAGAAAATTTGGGGAACTATCTCTGAAGTATTCCAACAGCCTGTTTCTGAGCACCCTACTCTAATTGTGTTAATGTGGTCTTCTGTGAAGCTGAACGTTCGCAAACGTTCCCCAGGGTGCTCACAGAAAGGACTGCTGAGAGGAGGTAGTCTGCCTCTCATAGCTGCCAACATCTGAACCGTGTCTTTGTTCCATCCCTGCTTCATGTCAGGTAGGGTCTTGCAAATGCACCCTCCACCTTCTTCCTGTGGTTGATCAGCTGGGAGTGGAAATATGTTTCAGCAATGTCCCCGACCAGGAAGAATCCTTCATTAAGGCATGTTGCTTAATGCTGCATAGTGTTCTGGCAAGCACTGTGACCAGTAAGTGAGAAGATATATGTTGTCTTTCTAGAATAGGAAGAAAGAAAACAAAGAAAGAGAAATTATGGTAGGAATAGTTTTAAATGCTAAATGATTATGATGATGATTATTATTATTTTAGATTTAATAACCAAAATGAGTATTTTGAGCTATTGGAAAATGAGGGGTTACCTTTATATCCCTCTCCTATTTAAAAAGAATATTTTCCATGCTGTGTTGTGCCAACCGTGAAAGAGAAAACTCTTATAATAAGCTATGGTCTTGCTGAAATAACTGCTAGAACTCATGACTTTTTTTTTTTTAATAAAAAGAAAAATTTTAAACAGAACACAAACAATGAAATACCCGTACTGCACTTAAAGTGTACCTGAAGGTAGGTAATTCTGTTTAGGGAATGCCAAGGGAACCCTACTTACCCAATCTCATTTAGTTATCAGTGACATGGAGAGCTTATACACGCAGGGGGTATTACACAGTACCTGAATTTTCTCTTTAAATTTTGTCTGAGTTTTTTTAAATTGAAGAATCTGCCTTTAGCCAGGAAAATACATGAATATTACACTGAAATCTTGTACTAATTAATATTATATTCAAAAAAAAAAAATTGTTTTCGTTATTTTACCAAGTTCTTCTCTTAGCATATATTGTCAAAATCTTGTCACTTTTAAACAGAGAGGCAATTATCTTAAATTACAATTCCATTAAAGTCTTGTTGTACGAGGGGGAAGGCTATAACTTAACTCTTGGTGGTGCTTTTGTTCTACTGTCTGCTGATGCCAAAGGCCTGGTGGTGTCACTGTGCCACAAAGGTAGCTGTATCTCAGGATAGTACCCTAGTGATGCTGTTTACTTGTTTGAAAGACTGATACCAGAAAAGAATATTAGGGGAAGAGCGTCAGTGAAGTTGAAGAATAGGAATGGAGAGTATGCTGCATCCTCAGTACAGAGGATTTAAATGATCCATTGCTTGCTATATAGTGCATCTGCCAGTAATATCTAAGAAATAAATGTTATCTTTGTACAATGAAGATATGTAAATGAATTAAAGTTCCGTACATAGAGTTGTCTGGTGTTGAAGAAGATAAGGTTGTTCAATTAAACAGCTCTCACAATTAAAATATGTGATGTTTACTCTTGCATATATGGATTTAAAGCTTCTGTCATTGAATATTTCTATATGTTGTTTAGCAGTACAGCAAATAAATCAAAATACTTTTCAAAAACAATGCAATCCAGAGCCTTCAGTGAGATTTAGAGGAAGAAAGCACAGATTTATGGGAGAATAGGAAGAGGGAAAAGCTAATTTTGCTTACTGCCACTTAGGAAAAACTGTTTTTATTTTCCATAGGTCTTTGATTTATTACTTGACATATTCTGATTAATTAAATATCTGAGCCAAATGTATGAAATATCACTCTGAAAACAACTAGTGTATAAAATTGTTTATGCTTGCTTAAGTCATCCTTCTACCAAACCGAGAAAAAAAAAAAGTAAAAATCCAGTAGTGAGAATAATCTAATGAGAATTTACCACTTATTTTATCCTCTAAAGATTCTAAGTAAGTCATAGGAAGAGTTCAAGAGTATATTAAGTGTATTTTTTCCTGTGCTCACAAATTAGCATGCAAATTAAACAATCTGCAGAGTCACTGAATTGGCACAGGAAGTCTAGCTCGGGCTCATAACCGTGCCATGCACAATGTCTGTCCATTTGCTGTCCGGGTGAGTCACTTTAACCTTGCAACATCTCAGTGCAGTGTAGTCTGGACCAATGGGAATGCTGACAGTTAGACTTGAGATCTGGTAAATTCATTTTTTTTTTCCTTATGTTTTATCCCCTACACACCTAATTCTTCCCTCATGCCCAAGATAATGGCAGTGTTAAATATCAGCATTAGTTTACTAGGTTAGCTTGCTGTATTTCTTAAATAAGTTATTAATATTGACTATGATTTTGCAAGTTAGTTTTATACATGGAAACCAAGTAGAAGTTTGGCACAACAGCAAGTATTGTTTAAAGGGCTTGGGAAAGGCCCTTATCTAAATAGATCTCTAAAGTAGTAATAACTTGCTATAAGTTGTTATCACTAGTGCTTTAAAAATCCTTCAAGATTAATTCAAAACTATACATTTAATTACTGCAACAAATGTAACTATATGCAAGCCAGACGTATCAGATGATGTTAGTTTTCTAAATGAATGTTTCCTTAAACTTGTTGATGTCTAAAATCATAATGAAACAAAGCAAAACCATACAGAACAAATATGTCCAGCTGATTACTACTACTTGGTAAAATAAACTTAAGAATGTTTGAACTGGTTCAAGCACCAGATCTTTTTATGCAGAAACATTGTGAAATATCATAATAACCATTTTTGTGACTGTGTGATTTTTTTCTTCCTAGTTTCGGCAGTGTTAAGTACAGAAGAATATCAAATTAAGATGGTAGCTATTCATATAGAGTCATCTAGTTTGAACAAAGTAGTCTTTATTGATACTATCTGTTGTGGTTATAGTAAAACCTACAGTCAGATAATTAGTGATGCTTATAATAACAGATAAAGCTTATGGACTAAATAGTAGAAACAGGAAAGAGACAAGGGACAGAGATGGAGGTAGTGGGTTGTAGCAGAAACAGAAATAGGTTTTGATTTCCCATTTCTTTGATGATATTATACTGTATCACTTTTGTATTCATATAACTGTACTGAGGTTTCAGCTGGATTTTTGGGAAGCTTGTTTTAGTACATGGTATAATAAAGCAGAGAATTACAACCTCTGTGTAGAAAATTATGCAAAGAGATTAAAACCTCAGCCACATAAAGCCTACAGAATCAATTTAAAATAAATAGTACTCTTATTAAAAACTGATGGATGTATTTTTTTCCCCTGCAACATAATCAGTACAAAGCAAAAATAGGGTGTTTTCAAATTAAAGTATCAATAAGGTGAACTTTCATATGTAAGGAAGAAGTGTGTTTTTTATTAAAAAAACTATAACAGTTCACCATTGAAAAGCAAGCTGAAGTTCCCTAGCTGATCTAAAGATGCTGCCATATGTTCAGCTGATTTGCACAGAATAAAATCTATCAGAATAAAATAAATGAAGATACAGATATGCTGCTTCAAACAATTTCGACAACCACTCTCTCAAACTGTCATTTATGCAAACAGTACAAATATATAATTTAGCAAAATATGTTGACAACTGAAATTTGAAAGCCAGTTGAGACTTGAGATGTCTGCATATTCCTAATATACAAAAGAAGAGAAAAATCTTCGCAGTAAGCTCCCTGATAAACACACAAAGTGCTTCTCAGATGCAGTACCATGACTTGTTGCCTTGCACGCTGTATCACAGGTGTGTTGTCGTTCCAATGCTGGCTACCAGATCATTTACAGTAGTGGAATAGTGCAGAGCAAAACTGAGAGGACCTCATGAAATCAGAGTAAAGGATATCTGATCTTAGTCAGAAAAAGCACCCTGCACATATATTTTTTTTCCCCATATTGTTATGTTTTTTTTTTTTTTTTAGTGTTTTATTCAAAGGTAGACAAGGCAACAAGATTCTTGTCTTAAATGTATTTCCTGCTCTGCCTATGGGACAGTATAGCATTAAAGAGTGAAGCATTGTGGGAAGTATAGCATTAGAGCATTGACTTGATTTAGCATAGTTTGGTTTGTATCACGTTGCCTTCTTGAAGTGCGTGAATTGGATTCCTTTCAGAGGAACTAAAATAAGGTTATAGTTGAGGATGCTGTAGTCTGCCTGCTGATGGGCACTCTGTCAGGGGGACCATGCTAGAAAGTGTCTTAGATCTCCTTTGTCTTCCGCTATGAAGCACACACCATAGACAAAGGCTCCTCAGCACCAATTGTTATGTTCTGTAAATCCATTCCTGTTGCACTGCACAGCTTAGAGGTAGAGACATTCCAGTGTGAAATTGGCATAAAGCTGATCCTCTAGTAAGGGTTTAATCCAAGCAAGGGATTCTGCGAAATGCTTTGGGCCCAGAACCATGGAGTGGTCCATTCTTGTTCAGTATCAGCACCTTGCTCATTCAGGCATCGTTTAAAGATGAGTAAGGGATACATGAATCAACATGTTTTTCAAAACCAGAGATGCTTAATTGCTGATTGACCAATCTCCAGGAAATTCTTCAATGTGACCAAGTTTCTCTGTCCCCGAATAAATCTCATTTTTCTGAAAGGGAATGGAAATCATCACAATCAAGAGTTATGAAATGTTATGTTCATCTTTTGATAGACTTGTGCTAAATATCACATTTGTTCTAAGGTAGCCTTGTTAGAAAAGGCAATTAGGAACATGATAAAAAGTGTTTATTTGCTTTATTATTTTTTTTAATACTCCTTTTGAAAGTGTACTATGCATAACTCAGTGCTGCAGCTTGCAAGTCCTCAGCAAATAAAAATATGACAGCCTAAAGAAACTAATGATTAAACTAGGGCTTCCATGCAGATAACTCTCTCTATATGTATTATCCTCAAAAGGCAAAACCCTCCCCAGAATTATGAAAAGAATTTTTTGAATACCTTTTTTTTTTTTTTTTATATTGCAAAAACTATACAAGTGCTGAGAAGGTATATCACCTGGTTGTTTATTTGGTAAAATCAACCTTTTAATAGGTCAAATGTACAATTTATTCTTTATCAAGGAAATTATATAGCAACCAAAAGTAAAGCTTAAGATCAAATCCAATCAAATGAATTATCTATGATATTTGGAGTAATGAAAGACTTCTCATTATTGTAGAAAAGTTATTACTCAGCAAAAAGATTTAGTATAATTCCCTAACTGATTGATGAATGAAAAGCTTACTAGAGAGAATTTGTGAAATCACTTTCTATTTCTTACCTTTATTGCATGCTCCTTGTGATGGAACAAAAATTGACTTTACAGCATTCTAATCCCACGAACATCCAGCTTCCTGTCAGCAACAAGTTCTACGTGACCTGCTTTTGAGAAATTCTGAATGACATTAGATGTAGAAACCATCTCTGATAGTATGGAAGAAGGGAAGTTTAAAGAACAAAACAGGGTCCCTGAAAAAAGTTAAATATTCATACATAGGGAAAAAATATTTTTAAAAGTAACACAGTGCTATTTGAAAATAGCATTAAAGCATAGTAAATAACAAAAACAAAAAATAAAATCATGGAACTGGAGTAAATTCAGCAAGCTCGCTTGGATTGAAAAGATATTATTTATTCATGCCGATGACATGTCTGAGGTAAATGAGTTCCCTCAAAATCAAGGGGTACAAGCTCCAGCCATGTGGTATCCAAATTGCCAAATCCGTATTACCCAAGCATGTTCTGAATCTATCACTGTTCCAAAGAACATGTTTCCAATCTCAAAAACACATATAGGAAATTAAATTGATTTCAGGGTTCCGCCTCCTCTTTATAAAGATATGAATATATAGTGGTTACTGCAGTGGCTGGAATGGCAGTCCTTACTCTGCTGCCCAGTTTTATATGACTGGAAACTTTAGATCTTGTTGCTATTCACCTTGAGGTCATTTTTGTCATTTGCAAAAGAATAATGGTGAAGGTTTTCGATTCAGTTGTGAGGTTAGTAAGTGACAGTAAATTGCACTGCAATCCCTTGGCATAATCATTTTATGATTAAAAATATAGATTATATATATATATATATATGACTTCATGAATGAGCAGAAGTGCTTTCAGTGTGACTGCAGCCAATGTTCTAGTCATTCTAGTAGACTGACTCAGACTGGAATTTTATCTGTGAAAGTGTTGTTAAATAATATTGTCAGATTCCTTAGTAGTGTGACAGATGCTATTTACAAGTCTGGAAAAAAAAAAGTGTTTATCTGTCCAAACTTAACAATGTGAGTGTTGCTTTTATATTTTCATCCTTCACTGCACATCTGAGATATGCAGCGTTTGTATCTTAATCCTTCTCCTCCAAATTATGTAATTGCTGTCCATTAGTGATCTGGGTCTTGCCATATCTTTCTCTTTTTAATATGCACTACTGACAAAAGTGCAAGTCCCATCTTTCTTAAATTCACTATCACTTCTTTTTTTTTTTTTAAAAAAAAAAAAAAACGAAAGAAAAAAAGAAAAAAGAAAAGTTTATTATTTCAAATAAAATAACAGTAATAATAGACATGCTAGCTGCCAGGCTGTCCAGCTGCATTTTCTATTTTCTTTCTTGTTCATAGAAAAGAATTTCTGAACTCTAAAGAGTGACCCTTCCCCCCCACCCCACCCCAGCAATTCTTTAAGCTGGCAAGGCATGTTTTTGTTTTCCAGACTTGTCAGGGATATATTTTACTATTCATAAGGTCTGTGGTTAACTACCAGTCTGTTGTTTGATTTGCTGTCCCTGTCACTGTGGTATACTTTTGCTCTTGGAGTGTCTTCTAAGTAAGAATTTATTTTCAGTGGCATCTACATCCTTCTATAACCATCCAGTTATGTTTATTCTGAGGCAGTTATGTAGAACAACACTGATTAAAGTCAGGTAAAGGCCTGGCCCGGAGCATTTATTTGGTAACGTAAATAAATTTGGCTACAACTCTAGGTCTCAGTACAAGAGACTTGTTCAGATCCTTGCATTAATGTAGCATTTTTTTGTGATAAATATGATGACACACTTCCAGATCACAGGAAATAGGTGTTATTTTCCCTTCTAAGCCCAGTCGGGAGTAAGTAGCAATTTTTCTCAGAGAATAAATACGTCCGTCAAGAGCTTCATTTCCCAAAAGAGGACAAAAAAAGGTCTATTACTACAAGAGCAGATAGGATATTTATTGAGACTCCTTATAGCAATGACTCTTCAAAAAACTAAGATACTTCATTTGCTGGGGCACGATAGCTTGCTCCAATTCTCAGGGTGTGAAAATACCACAGGTAGGTTCTGTATCTGTGTCCTCACTGGCACAGAACCTTCCACTCTTGATGCCTGCAGGCTGTTTCCAGGACACAATCCATTACTAGGTCAAGCTGTGGTGGTTTTATCCAATTTGCAGGCTCATCCTCCTCTACATAGATGCGCAATTATTAGTACTTAGCTATGGCATCTAAAGTAGAGCACTAATGCTAGACCACAGAGGACTTGCTTCTAATGCTTGAAAGAACCCACTTCCTTTGCTAGCGTGCTAATGTTTCACTCATCTGCTTGTTTAGTTAGTGTCCAGAATGATTTATTGCATGTTCTGTAGCTCGTTTACAAATAAAGTGGACAAGGTCTTGAAATGTTGTAGCAATTTTAAAAATAAATAAATCCCTCTCCCCCTTCCCCAGAAATTCTAATCAGAAAATTTTGGGGGAACTTTCTGTTTTTTAGTTTAGATTTTCTGATTTGCTTCAAAAGATAAACAGATGTAGACTCTTTGGCATTGCAAGACTCATTATCATATCTTTGTGCTGAGAGCTGGGACAAGATCTTTTTCATGAGCTTTTGGGAAAATTATTAGCAAAAGAAATGGACTTGTCAATACTGTTTATACCAAATCAAACTTTTTTTTCTTGTGCTGCACAAAGGTCAAATGTTGAGTTTTTCTTAAAATACATCTACTGCTGGTATTTTTTTCTGTTTTATACCCTGGCCGTTCAAATTGCAGTGCAGCTGATAATGTTCATCTTCTGAAGGAGCTGATGAATTAAACAATTAATTCATTAAGGGATTTTCTGCATGACTTTTATAGTAAAATGGACAGAGTTTTTACTGAGCACATGAAAAGAAAGATGTATGTTTGAATGTGGATTTTTTAATTTATTTGATATTTGCCACTAGCTTAAGATCTCCTTGTTGACAGTAGGCTTTTGATTGGCCCATTGAGAATGCTATTCTCCCTTCAGCTGGTTACTTCAACAAAGGGTTAATTTAGTTTGGGTTCCTTAGTCTGTCATTGCCTCTTCTTTCTTTTCTCTGTGATTTAAACAGAATACTTCAGTCTCCCAGGCTGTCAATCTGTCACTTTTCATAAGCACTAAATACACTAGGGGAAAAAAGCAATTTATTACATTTTCACAACTGAGGAAGACTGGATAGCTCAGGAGATTGGTAATGAGCCTACATACTGAAGTTACAGGTACAACAGAGTGCTACACATGCTGTTCACAAATTCAAAGATCTGCCCATGGACACACCCTCTAGGCTACACCAGAGAACCTGAAGATGGAATGTGGTTAATGGAACACAATTTTCTTCTATGTAATTGCAGTAAGCTTGGACTGAGGCACCTTGAAATCTGTGTTTAGCAAATGAAATCCCTGTGATATGTGTCTTTCTCAGATGATCTCCTTTTAGGAATCTACTGCAGATGAATTTACTGCAGAGTTAATTTTCAGGAATCTACTGCAGATGGACTTAGTTCACAGTGAATGTTCTCTGCTCTCATACAGTACAAATGCAATATAAAATTGATTATTTAGACCATTGTGGTATATCACATTACGGCATACTGTAAGTTGATACTCTAAAAGGTAAAAATATACAGCCTGACTTCCACACTAAAATAATATATGTAAAAGTAACACTTTCAAATGTTTTTTTTTGCTATGAAATTAAATTTTAGAATACTTCAGAGATTCTTCTGAACTTTTAGTTGGGGATTTTTATGCCTAGGGTCTAATGGGGAAAAAAAATCAATCAAAACCACCATTTGCAGTGGGTAGATATTCAGACAAAAATTACAGCCAACAGTGGTTCTGTTGCATGTGGAGACTGCTTAGGAAATGTGTTAAATTGTACTACAGAAACTTTCACTAAGCCTTTATGATCTCCATAAGCTTTTGGCTCCAGTTATTTCAGCAGAGTGACATGAGGCTGCACCTAACTTTGATTTGAAAATTCATAGTGGTGGTTCATTTTACATTTTTAATACTCCCTCTTTTTTATTTTTTTATTTTTTAAAGAAAAGGTAATAAATCACTGCTTTTGGAAAGAAGTTTGCAGAAGAATGGTTATTAACTAACCATTTTGATAAATTATCTGAAATATTTGTTTAGATTTCATAGAGTAGTGTCTTTTGAAATTAAATAAAGGTTAAAGTTCAACAGAAGTGTGGGTGGTTTGGTTAATTAGAGCTGCATGATGCTTTCCTAGCAGGAGCTCTTAAGTGTTTTAGAAACTTTTTCATTTATAACTACTTAAGCAATATGGATTTTTCCATGATAATAGGTGAACTGAAGTGCATGAAAGCTAAATGATGCTCATATGCTGCTATTTTCCACCACCTGAAGCAATGTCTGAACAATTTAGTATCAAAAACCAAAACACAAGACGGGATTAAAAAAAAAAAAACACAACAAAACCATCTTAATTCTTGTGGGATGCTTCAACATATATTACTTTGTAAAGTATCTGATATGACAAGATGTTCATTTTATGGTGTTGAAATGTGAACCCTGATCAATAATAAATAAAGTAGGTGCTTTCAATAACTGACACTATAGTTTAACATTGAATGTGGAAGTAAAGAGGGATATCCTAGCAATTCTTACAAGGCACATGCATTTGTCTTCACAAAAGCTGAACAGGATAACCTTTAACAATCTTTACTTTGGTGAGGAGCTGACCTATGTGTGCACTGAACAGACTTAGTTAGCTAAGACATTAGGGAAAACATGAAAGTATGTACTCACAGTCAATGCAAGTATTACAGTGCCTTTCACATACCTGCGCGTTTTACATACTTTGTGTGTATTTTCAACAAAGAAAAGATTATTTTTTTTCTACTTGTTGTTAGATACAGCTTACTTGTAAGTTTTATATGTACATAAGGACATATAGAGTGCATAGGAAACTGATCTGTAAAAATGTGTTCAGGTTAAATCCTTGGCTTCAAATGTTCATGTTCACAACACAACTTTAGCATTCATCTGCAAGGACCATACTTAAAAAATGAAGAAAGAACATGACTTCTTGAAGTCTAAAATGTGTTCAGATGCGATACTTCTCAGGCTATTCAAATACGTGATTCAGGTCTGTTCACGTAGAAATGTAATAAATTTTAGGGAATTTTGAAATGATAGGCCTTCTTTAAAGCTTTCTGTTTGGACAGAAAGAAGCTATACAGTGAATTTAAAGATTTTATTTTCACTTGATTCTCTCTTACAGTTCTGAGGCTACCTGTGATTAATAAGATGTAAACTAAATTTCATTTCTAAAAAAGCTGATGCTTTTCATTGACACTTTCTAGTTGTAGAAACTAACGTGAATGAATTCGTGCTATCACTGACTTACTGATTACCAAATGAAGCTGCATTTAATTCATCGTCTTTGCCAGATACCATTTTTTTTATCTGAGGGTTTGAGAAGAACATTATTGCCATCATTACATGCTATCTGCCAGATGGTACAGTGGAAGTGATGTATCATGTATTTGTATTTCTTTATCAGATGTTCACACCAGAAATATTTACCTTTACGTAACATTGGCATCAATTTTGCAGGCTGCAAAGCAGATTTATTCCTCTGGAAAGGTGTTTTTAATAAACTGAGTACAGTGACATTTGGAAATGCAAGCCTTGAGGCATTTGTATCTTATACCAAAAAGCTTAATTAACTCATGACTTAGGTTGTTTGGGTGTGTTTCTTTTCAGCACAATCACTTAAAATGAAATGAAATAATATTACCAGATGAAGTAAAATAAACAGTAGTGTTAAACTTAGTTCATACGTCTTATCACTGAAAAGTCAAAAACGTGGCATTGGCATCACTTAGGAACTTCATAGATTAGGTAACTTCTGGTTCTTCCTCTCATCAATCCTGCATTCAATACCAATCGAGTACCAGTTATCCATACATTAGAAAATAAATCGTACTGGACATGAAATTGATGAACATCAAGAGTTGAGTAGTTAAAAATATTTGTATTTCCTTGCCTTCTGGTGAGGCTTATTTTTGTTAGAAGTTGAATGGCTGAATAGATAAATTCCATTAGAAAAATCTTGATTATGTGTCCTTCAGTGTTGGTACTTTTTGCCTTTTTATCTGCTCGTTTTCTGCTTGCCTCTCAGCAGATAATTGACCTTTAAAGTGCTGTCCTATTCTGAATGGCAAATTAATAATAATAATAAAAAAATCTGTTGTGGAACTAATGTTCATTGCCTACATAATTTTCTGAGGTTACAGGAGCGATATTTTGGAGGCTTCTTCCTGACTGCAAATACTGTCAGGTTTTTGATAAACCCACTGTTTATAATACGAAACACCTTGCTCACTGCTTATTCCGTATCAAAACATTGTCATGCAATGCATCTTCATAGAAGATCAAACTTCACTAGTTCTACTCCTCACAGAACGACTTGCCTGTAGTATATTGCTGCAAATATATTTTCATTTTTTTCTTTTGTGCACTGAGATTCTAGCTAGCTAGATGCTTCTAAAGGGAGTTACGCCATTTATTAAGCAAAACAAATGAACGTAAATATATATATATAATTGTAGCATAGACTGTGGCTGAGAAACTTGTTTCCTTTATTGCATTCACAGACCAAAAGCCATACAGCTGTCCCTCAGAAGCTGTTGGAGTGTTCTGATGGTAGTCAGAAAGAAAACCAAATAAACTTTTGTGTGTGACAAAATTTCGCCATTATGCAGATTTTTTGTCTTGGAAGCAAAGGTTGTTTTTTTGTTTGTTTGTTTTGTTTTGCCTTTTTTTTCTTTTAATCTGGAGTATTTAATAGCTGTGGTGATATTGGCAATCATCTTACAACATAGGCAAGGGACACCCATATTCATGACACGTAAGAAATGTTACATGCTATCAAATGACTACTGTCTGGGTTGAAGTTTGACTATTTCTTCAGCCTTTAGGTATTTGAGCTAAATTGTCAGTTTGCAGAGCTGCGTGTTTTGTCATGTTCATAACCATGTCTCTAAATTATCACCTAGTAAATGATATGTACAAAATTGTTTGCAATAAAACTTTCAGTTAGAAAAGCATTAGGAAGCAATGTAATTTTTAACATAAAATCATTTTTGAATATAAAAATGTGTACTCTGTACTCTGGTCAAATCTTAGCCATGCTAAACACTATATGTTAGGGATAATGCATTAGGGGCTCAAATTCTGTACATAGTCAATATTTTTTTTCTGTGATTTAATTAATTCATTATGATTAATTTTGCTTATGGAAGTGTTAATTTTGTTCATGACTGACCAGATATTAAGACTTTATTAAAAATCACTAATTCCTTAAAAATCATTAGTAAGAAACGATTGAACAGGTAGAAATTACTAGATGGAGCTGATAGGATAAGTTAGGGGTTTTTTTTTGATATCTGAAGAGACTGAGCCTAATCCTTGTATTCTATCCTGTTTTGGCCTTAAGTTGAGAGGCAAACGAATGCTTATCAGACTATTCATCTATTTTCTCTTGCTGATTCTTTATTAGCTGTACCGTTTTATACCTGAAGGATTACTGCCTCATCAGCAAATGGTGAACCATATCATAGGTTTTGGTTTGGGCACCTGTACAGATCTGGAGAGCATATTGTAGCTGGGCAGAATACAGTGAGTTTTAAAACTTTAACTTATTTTCCTCCTTCAACTTATTTTCCAAAATGAACATTTCTGACAGTATATATGCAGACTGAGAAGCAAGATGATATTGATATGGGGCCACTGATTTGGAAATACACTGTTTTGAGTCCTTATTATGAATTGTTATTAGAAATGGATTTGGGAAGGGATTTATATTTATCAGAACTAAAACAACAACTTTTTTTTATACTTTTTGTATAAGTACAGGGAGTTTCATTTCAAAATATTTAATTTATCAATAAAAAATAAAACCTATGCATTTTTCTTCTATTGGAATAATTTTAGTCTTCTGAACCTCAACTATAAACTTAACAATGTAAACCAACAGTAATTGGTAGATTAAAGTTCTGTGATTATAACTTCTGGTCTAAATGCAAGCATAAGGGAGGTAGAACAATCCATTTGTTAAATAACTGTTTTGTATATGAGGTGCTTTGCCCTGCAGGTTGTCCAGCTGCAACATTTGCAAAAAGTCAAACATGATAGATATGGGTTGATTTAATTTTGTTTTTGTAGATGCTTGTATTTTACTTTGGTTTGTTAATTAGCTTTTCATCTGAGGTAACCAAACATAGCTGGTCCATCATTGTTGGCTCTTCCATTTTTCTTGGTACTTTTCATTTTGTTTTTCATTTGTTTGCAGCTATTGTAATGGCAAATGAGTTATGTACTTTGTTACTGTATCTCCTTCAGACAGTGCAAGATCTAATTAGCTTATTCTTAATAGCAAATAATTAGTGATGCTTTTAATAGATACATAAATATGTGGGAGGGAAATATTACAAGAACAGCAGCTTTTTTATAATGCTTTGATGTGCAAGTAAACCTGGTTCCTCTTGGTAAGGGAAGTGAATGAGTAATTTCATAATCTTTTTATGACAAAAAAACTAAGCTGTGGTTATCTCTGTAATGGAGCTGTTTTCATTTCTTAGTTTTGTTCAGTCTATAAAACAAGTTCTTTGTTTTCCCTTGTGTAATGTGATACTTTTACACTGGATGGTAAGTGCACCCTTGGGCTTTTAATAAAATTAAGGTTTTACAGTGACTTGTATTCTAAAAGCGGTGT
Organism: Anser brachyrhynchus; assembly: GCF_964034855.1. NCBI lineage: Eukaryota > Metazoa > Chordata > Aves > Anseriformes > Anatidae > Anser > Anser brachyrhynchus. The sequence continues at coordinate 12,916,876 of NC_137700.1, forward strand.
AGTAACTCCAACTTTGATGCTAAACACATTGGAAGAAGAAAGGTTATCTGCTTTTAAGCAGGCCACTAATGGTCTTATGATGAGGAGTTCAGGAATCTATGCTGAGTGCTGCCACGTGCTTTTTTGTTTCCTATAATAAATAGCATTATTAGGTTTTTCACACGTAAATACAGTGAGGGAGGGGGGTGTTATATGTTGACAGTTGTACTGTAAGGTGAAAGTACCTAGGAACATTTGACCTTTGAGGCCTAGGGTGTTTCTGTCAAAACTGCTGACTACCAGCCTTCCTGAAGTTTGAGGTCAAAGTCCACTCTGAATAAAATAAGCCATCAGGACAGCTGCTGGTGTACAAGCTATCATGCCAATGCATGAGTTACTCAGATTAAATAAAGTTGGGTCATGGGTTCATGCCTCTTCCCATTCAGAGACCCTGGACTGAAGTGTCCCTGAACACCCATGCGTTACAAAGTGAATGAGGAAATACCACCACCACTATCTTCTCTAAACCTCAGGGCCTTGCAGTGCCCTGCAGGTCCCCGGTGCAGCAGGACCTGCTGCTGATGCTGTGGCAAAGCCCCCTGCTGTCAACATGTCCTGCTGGTGGTGGAAAGGTGGCTTTCTTACGTGGTGGGGGCACACAAGCTGTGTGCTGTGATGGGTTTTCTCCTGGAGGATGGTTGTATGTGATTGTAATATATAGCTATGATATATAATTATATGTTATATACTTGCAATGTAATATATTTCATGTGTTTTATATAAGGCAGGTGATAGGATAAAATACAACTGTGAAAAATTTTTCAATAGCCAAATTATCTTGACAGATTTTTCCTTCAAGTCTTTTAATCTTGCAATTTTAAATACTGAATAGAATGTTTTAACCAGGTATTTTCTCATTCTTATAGTTATCAGAAATGATCAAAACTTTCTATTTATGACTGTACACTTCCTTACTGACAGAAAGAAACACAAAATGTATTTACAGCAGGGATTTACAGAACTTTTCATACAGTGTGCATATTTCAGACTAAACTCTGAAGTAATCTTAATGACTAAAATATCACATGCTTAACAATTAGATGAATATATAAGGTCCCAGGGTGTCAGAGGATTATATATGTTTAAGTAGTGAATTTGGCCCTTATAATATTTTACTGTGTTCTGTTCTGTATTTTGGGCTGTATGAACGTGGCTTTTTTATTTGTAAAGGCTAAAAATAGTAATAAAAATATATATTCTTAAAATTATCTGGAAAGGGCAGCACTTCTAAATGATTTTGAGCTCATTAATCTTGGATCTAGTGACAAAAAAGTACCATAAATCACTCTACAGCATGGATTGTGGCCCTTGCAGCATCAATTTAGCATTACTCAGAGAGACTCCCAACCCCCACCACCACCACCACTTTTTTTTGTAGGTTGCCAGTGGGACTTCCTGCTTAAAATTAGTTATTATAGAGGTAGAGCTATTGGGAAATCATGGCTTTGATGCAATTATAAATTTCATAATGCAGTACTGCCACATGCTGTTCTGATACATGGAAGTGTATTGATTTAGACATGCTTTATGGTTGGTGTTATATGCCCCTAATCACCAAAAGCAATTCAATATCTTTTAAAACATTTTATGAATTCAGATCTGACAATTTTGGTAAAGAAAAGAAAATGCATATGTTTTGTTAGAATAGATGATGAGGGACAAATGTGGGGGAAATAAACATATAGATGGGACTGGAGAAAAAGTAAGATTGGTGGAAAAGAAGATGAAAAAAATAAAACAAAGAAGAGAGTGCAGGGATAAAGAACAAAAATGTCTTTTTAATGTTCTTACTACTAGTCAGGCAATATTGCCTCTTTAAGAAAGATATGTAACTGATTCCCAAGCATGCTTACAGATCTTTAAGCTGTTTTGACATTCCATTCCATTTATCACTCAGATAACATATTGATAAAATGAAATCAAACTTTTTAGTGTTCAAGTATATAAATAATAAAATTAATTTGTATTTTTTTGAGCAATGGGTAACTGAATAAAAGGCTTCATGAAAAAAAATAAAAAATGAATAGGGCAAGAGGAGTTATTTTAGCAAGTATTAGTGCACAAGTTCAGAACACACATAGTCCAAGCCTATGCCGAGGAAAAAGAGTCGTTTTTTGTGTAGAGTGATGTATTAGAAATGTGTTTTCAACACTGTTAAAGTATTTCAAATATTTATTCTGTTCTTGTTTGTTGCCTTTCCAAGGATAAGATTCTTTGGTGTCTAGATGAGAAGATTATTTTCTGGGAACTAGAACTACATATAATGGAAGTAAGAGTCTTTTTGGAGGAGAACAGGCTTTTGTCTGCTTTTCATTTGAAAAGTGCTTAGGACATTGTAGGTAAAATAAATACTGATGGTGAAAAATGATACCTGTTGGGTGTTGAAAGGAAGCTGGGGACTCACTGAGCAGGGCTACAGGAAAGAGACACAGAGGCGAAAGTCCTTAGAAGAAAGCACATACAGCATTATCCAGAAAACTGAAAGGATGCAGGTGATTTTTGACCTGCGCCATGTGCTTTCCCTACCACTAATACTAATGCTCTCAGCCTCATTTTTACAGCTTCAGTATAAAGTGAGACTCTTAAACTCTCTCACTTTGGTGGAGACTATTGAGTTTTTAAAGGTCCAGCCTGAGAAACTCTGGGCTGCCTCTGATGGCCAAAAAAAGTTGTCATGGTACAGTTCCATCTGCCAGCCTGGAAACCTCGCTACAGCTCCCCTTACTGTTTCAGACTTGATCTTCATGAAAAATGCCTTTTTACAAATTTAAGTTTTTCCAATGGCTGGAGTTTTCCAGAGTTCTGGTTTAAATTTTAATTGAAATGAATAGTTAAAAAATGTCGTGTTCAGATGGGAAAGATTTCTCACGTATTTTTGTGGGGGCCAAAGAACAAAGAGGAGAGTTAAACAATATACATTCATATAAACACTAGGGTTACTTTTGCATTTTACTTCCCTTTCTCATGCCTGCCTTTCATGTATCTGAGAAGTTTTACACTATGTAAAAGAGATGATCAAGAGAAAGTCTATCCATAAGGGTGGTCTAGTCATCAAGTCTGACTTGAGGGCTTAGGATTTTGAAAAACCTGTATATCTTGAGCTCTGGCTTTCTAGAGAAAATTTCATCCATCACAAGAAAGAAATTGTTCCTTATTTTTTCTTCCCTTATTCACATATGCTAAGACATTGAAAGAGCAGCCATATGCTGTAAGTTTACTTTAGTGTTCAACCATCACTGTACCATATTATTATGTGAATTTGAGAAATAGAATAAAAATTGGACATAATTTGTAGCTTTTCCAGAATTCTAGCAATAGGATAAGAAAAAAGAAAAAAGAGATAAATTGTTCTAATTTGAAATCAACATCTGTGCATCAGATATACTGTCAAATTCTGAAATATTCACCCATTTTATTAACTTTGACAGTATATTGCTCATGAATTTTACATAACATCTTCTAGGAACAATGGTAGTTAAAAATACATTAATGAAATGTCTTATTTAAAAAAATAACAAACAACTTTTTAATAAATAATTTAGGGGAGAGACATAGCTGTAATGTACAGATAAATTAAATTATATTGTAGTTCAGTTATTCATGGAAACAAATGTAAAGTGACAAGAAACATAGACATTTCTTCATTTTGTTAACCTGTAAGAACAAACCTCTGCATCAAAGGAAAAGCTGTGTGAATAAAAATCCTACCTTAGACTTGAGTTTAAAAAAAAAATAAAGGCAGCATATATGAAAACTGCTTCAGTGCTTTATAGCAAAATAAGTTTGCAGTATGTCAAATCACACAAACTTCACTGTGTGTTGGAATGTCTGTCCTTCCCAGTGACAAGTCAGTAAAAATCCTATATAACATGAAACTTCCAAAATTCATTATCAATTTCGTCTACATTTTTTTTTGGTGGCCTACTAAAAAGAATATAGAAATAAGAACAGAAAGCATTCCTTTTGCACAGATTCTAAAGATAAATACAGTCAGTGAGCTTCTTACTGCTGTAGGACAGGTTTAGAAATGTTAAGCTTCGTATTCTGATTATTTTTATAAATCTGTTCTGACCAAAGCTAGATATGTTTGTTCAAAGCAGAATGTGTTCGAATATCAGTATTTCCATATGGAGCAATTAAAATAAGTACATAGCACATTCACAAGCTCATGCACAAAATAAATAAATAAATATTTCTCCTCTGGTATTAGGAATTACATGATGGCCAACACAGCACTTCAAAAAACTTAGTCTCAGGATTAGATATATTTTTCATATCTCAATGAAAATTAAGTCAGATTGTGACTTGGGGAGCCTTTAAATCTGAAGATAGCCCTTAAAACTTTGTATTGCATTCTTGAAGTACAGTACAAGATCATTTCTTTAATTTTGATACCTTACTAGAGAAGCATTTTCTGGCTGTTAGCCTATACAGTGTATCACAAACAAATAGATTTGTAGTGTTGAGATCAATCTGTCCTTTGAGAAGCTGATATTCTTTCAGCAACCTTCTCTTCAGCTAACAGCGCTGAGAAAATGTAGTGACAGACTTGTTTGATTGTAACTCAAATAGTCTCTCATCTAAAATTGTTAGTTCCCCAGTAAAAACCCAGGCAATAGGCTGGTCAGTTACAAAAGACAGGACATACTGTTTGTCTGCGAAGACGTAGTTTTGTCATACCCTTCTTCTGCCTTCCTCCCACCACTGGCTTTCCCATTAATTTACTAGACACAGGTTTACTAGGAAGGCAATGAAACTTTTACTTGAAAAACCCAGGCTTTGAGTGTGAGTGGATCTTTGTGTTCCTCCATCTTCCCAATACCCTCCTACTGATACTGTTTTTTTAAATGTGTGTTCCAGAAATCCTACAGGCCTAGTCACAGGGTCAGGGTACTATTTATGGAATCTTTGCAAACCTTTGCTAAGCAGAATTGCTGTACCACGGTTTGTATATTTTAAAAGCAATGTGGGAAAAGAACAGAACTGATTCCAATTTTCAACAAGTCCTACCTCATTTCTCTTTGATATAATAAATCTTTGGTTGAACATCTCAACACTCCTCTTCTATTGACGTACTTGTTTTACTAATATTGTGCTCTCTGGGAGTCACTTGGTCCTCCTTGCAGCCTGTTGGTTAGAATATCATCTTCCCCAGCTGCATAATCTTTAGGGAAGTAAATTCAGCCGGATACTTCTGGCTATCTTCAGCTCCCAAATAATTTTTCTTTCCTGGTTGACTTAGTGGCTTTTTTCACACCTTCTGTCTCCTTATTGCCTCATTGGACCCAATACTCAGCTCATGTCATACTATATACAGAAATGAGACTGTGAAAATTTACAGCTGTTCAAAGAGTCCACCCTCTTTAAAAAGTGTCAATTTTAATTACTTCTCATCAGATGATCTTTTGAAGTATCCAGAAGCTAGTAGGTGGCATCAAGTGGCACTAAGTGTAGAATTACTAGATGAAAAATGTTTTTGTGTTGTTAACTTCCCTTTATTCAATAACTTCTGATAGGCAAAACTGTACATCCATATTTCTCTATTTTGATCAATGAATGCATAGCATATAAAATTCCATATGGTCTGTATGAGGCACAAGAGTAGCTTCCTTAACATTGGACTAAGCTCTTAGAAAATAGCACCAGTGCAAAGGTCTAGTTGCCAGTTCCTAATGAAAGGCTGTGATAACTAAGTGCTTAATTTAAGACAGAGCTAAACCATTTTTTTTTCTGATTGCTGAGCAATAAGTGAAAAAAGATTATATTTCAGGTAAGAAGTAGCTGATGGATTCACTTGTCCTAAAATGGATATTCAAACTTTGAATTACCTTTTTGATTAAGCAAAGTAAAACCAGTCTGAAATACACTTAAAGTGGTTAAAGCAGTCATCTGCTCATAATGGAAGATATCAACTGCTTACTATATTTCTTGCTATGCTTACATATTATTCTTATGTCAGTGTCAGTAGAGTATTTCTTTCTATGTAACCTGTAACCTGTTTTATTGTTTTGATGCCACTGGGGTCCATGAGATCCCTTATCCTTATGCTTCTTCATATTATGGTGTTTCTGCTAAACTTTGTATTAGCTAAGGCTAAGGGCCTTTTTGGTTGGTTGTTGGTTTTTGTTTTTGGTGGAGGTTTTTGTGTGTGTGTGCTTTATACAACTAACGATAAAAACAAAATAGGTAACTAGAAGGAAACGATGAAAAATAACACCACAGTCCTCTAGCAAATCTAATGTCCAACTATTAGGTTATTTTAGTAGGCATATGGCAGAAAGGTTTTATGTAGACTTGAAGGATTTTTAAAATTTTTGTTTTTTCAAATATATATCCTAAACCTGTTGCAAATACTAGAGCACTTTCTTACATGCAACATTAGGTTTGTTAATGAATATTCAATGTATATGACAGAGAGAAGTGGCCAAAGCAGATGCCTTTGTGCTATATATAACGTAGCAAAAAGTGCTCTTACTGATCTTACAAAGTGAGGACCGGTGCATTTGGAGAGGTACCAAAGTCAAAGTAGGGACTCAAAAGAATGATCTTGTGGTTACATGTCTTTATTTATATGCATATTTAAAGTTCTGGATGTCAGCAAGGTTGGATGAAGAAGCGTTCTGCTTCTTCAGAAGTGGAACATAATTCTTCAGAGGTGGAACAGGAATGAACACAAAACTTGTTATTTATGGAAAGGTCACAGTATGATAGTAGAAATACCTCTTGTTCTTGCTACTGTGATAAGGTGAAAAAGCCCTCTGGAATCAAATGGATAATCCATATGAAGTTACATTATGCTGGATGATGCTGGATATCTAGGGGCTAGATATTTGAAGTGTTTTGGGGTGTGCTATGTGCAGAGGTAATTCAGAAGTCTATGGAGAGTCTGAATAAATATATATATAGTCTGATGTAGGGACCTAGTTTCTGTGGAGCACAGTGAATAATAGGAATGTATATGTGCATACAGACAGATGACATGCCACAGCTCATCTGTGTGACATGTCAAAAAATATTTGAAAATCTTGTTCAGTCCTCAGCAGGCTAAAGCATTCTCCAGTCCAATCTCACTGTATCAGTAAGTACTTTATGTCCTTAAATTCGTATAATCTTGAAAAGGTAAACGGTGAATGGCAAATACAAACTGGAAGCATTATTTGCCACTGTGTGTATAATAGAAATCAATGTACATTTGGCTTCAATGTTGTTTATCTTTGCTCTTTCTTTCTGCTTCACAGTACCTCAGATTGTAGTTCTAGTCTCTAGATATTTAATATGGTATATAAATAAGTTGCTAGAGTACCTGGCAAAAGTCAGTAGCAGCCTTTAAAAATAACAAAACGCGCAAGGCTGTATACCAATCTGAGTCTTAAAATGAATAGAGCTTTGAGAGCATTTTTAATATTTAACAGGACATTTTGATGATCTTATTGGGCTGACCTAGAACAGCCTATTCATATGGATTCCTCATTAATAATGAATTAATCCTGGGAATAAATAATAATAAAAACAAAAAACAAACAAACTAAAATGAACAAAGAATACTGGTTCTGCTGATAATCCTGTAGTCTGAGATTCTGAATTCGATTATGACCTTTGTGCTGTACTGTCAGCAGTTTCATTTAAATTTAATACATATTCTTGTGCTGTAAAGTACTGGTTGTTGTAAATATACCTGACCTAGGTTTAAAAGTAATTCTAATGCCTGTTGTATCACTGGATGATATAAGTAGATAAGGGGCTTCATAATGAAAGTAAATGTGACTTGCATGGAGTATGCTCAACAAACATTATTTGTTTTGTTGTCTGTCTGCGCTATTTATATTACAGAAGTGCATAAAGTCACCATCCAAGCCAGTGTCTTAGGTACAGGAAGAGGCAATATTCACTTCAAGGAATTTGTAATCCATATAGAAAGTCAATGAGGTAAAAGATGGAGGGATATTCTGTACTTACTTCTGGGCGATATGCAGCAGGTCAGTATTAGAGCTGGAAGAAGAGTTTTAGTTTTTCACTGTTCCTTTAAATTAAACAATTAAACTAAGCAACATGACCTTGCTGTAAGACACTAGAGCGGTCCATCTTGTGGATTGGTGTTTTTTTTTATTTTTTTTATTTTTTTATTTCTTTGCTACCAATAAGAGAGGGTTTTGCATATAGTATATTCTCTCATTGAAAAAGTAACCCACCTTTAATCTTTCACTTGTCAAAAAACATTGGAACAACAAACCAAAATCATGATGATTTGTAGGAATCTGCATTGGATAAGATTTTTGAATGGTGTTATTTGATTTAAACATGTTTAATAAAACTATGCTTGCTCCTCCTGATGTCAGATTCTGCTTCTCCTCAGCACCTCCTCAATTCGTTTTCAAACTACTGAGAGCTCCTAGAGTGTACTAGAACAACTGAAGTTCAACACCAATAAAAAAAGGGGGGGGGGGGGGGGTTAATCTACCTCTAGTCATGTAGCCAAGTAAAGCAAGAAGAATCACTTCATTGAAATACTTAATGCATTATATAAATAGCCGAATCAATTAGCCCTTGATGTTTGAGTGGTCATTTGGTATTTTGTAGAAAAAGCTAGAGATTTCCTGATAAATATGAAGAGGGTAAGTTTTGCTGTGTATCCCTGGAGACAAGTATAGAGAAATCAGGACTTACTTTCTGTGGGGTGTTTGCACATTTCTTGTTCAGAATGTATTGCGTACTCAGAGATTCATAATTCATGTTTATTTTATAATATATATATAGCTTATATAGACATCTGACAACTGTAATAGAAAAATATTCAGCAAAGTTTTTCATATAGAACTTTAACAAAAGCACATCATGTAGTCTACTTGCACACAAACCTGTTCAACAGTCTCTTGCTTTACTAATTTTGTGATCGTCTAGTGATGAGCAGAAACTGGTTGTACTCTATTTTGTGCATGTTCAGATGTCACTGTAAATATAATAGAACTTAGCTAAGTTTTCTTTTTTCCCCTCTCAGGAGTGCTGTTCAGTAATGCTAACATACTCTTTTTATAGGATACTCTTGTGCCTACCAATCATTAATCAGAGGTCATGTATCATCTGTTTTCTGACTCCTTAGAAATCAGTCATCTGACTTCAGATCCTCTGTGAGTGTTAGAGGATGTAATAAAAAATGCAGAATTACTATAAGACATGTCTGTACTTGTTCCTAATCATTTCTGGTATATTGTTGATATAAGTGTTGTTTGTAGCACCAGCTGTACTACTGCCAATCCTGCTGTGGAAATGAGATACTTCATCCCCAGAGATGTCCTATGAATTATCAAGTAAACATACACTAGAACTTGCAGTAGAGGCTGAAACGTAAATGAGAATATGTTGTCTTTGATCATTTTGGTTTACATAGTCATTTCAGCACATACAATTCCACATCTCAGGATACCCATAATGTGAAGTAATATTGTGTAACTGCATAAATTTTACTTTATGAACTTAGGATATATTAACAGGAAGGCAGTTTCAGAATATATTAAAATATTAAAGTTGTGCAGTTTTACTTACCAGCATCTAGAAAAGAAAATAGAAGTTACATGAAAGACTCAAAAATACAAAATCTTTAAGATTTCATGTTGGAGAATAACAGGGATGTGGATTATGTTCCAGATTTATTTTGGGCTTTTATTTCACAGACATTTTTCATCATTTCTACCACATTAGTTTTTCTTCAGGAAATGGAAGCATTTGCTTAATTTTCCATCAGAATTTAAACCTGTACTTTTTTATTTATCTATTTTTTATCAGAAGTCGTTAAACTACATCTTGGCAATTATTCAGTGTTCTATGTCTTTGTTGAGCTCATCACCAAAGCCCTCCTTCAGCTTCAGAAGATCCTCTTTCTTTTAATGAGAGAAGGAAAATGCAAGAGAATAACTCTATAAGCCTACTCAACAGATGTAACTGAAAAGAATACTATTTTCCATATAAGCATAGGAGTTTCTGAAGGCAGAGAAGTATTTTTTTTCTCCTATTTGTCTGTGTAAGAAAAGAAAGAAAACTATCACAAAAGTGCAGATATCTCCAAACAAAGGAGAAAATGTTGAAGTGTACAACTTAAAACTTGGTGTTATTGGTAATTTTTGGATGATGTTCTCTTGACTCATTGTTGAACTTCATTGTCTGTTACTACAACAGGCACATGCTGATATTTAGGAAGAAGCTTGTTACTGCATAAAATCTCTTGCAGCATGCCATACTCAACTAAGAGCATTCTCACAGCTTCTGATTTCTTTTCCTCATCTGAGCTGAGGACAATTCAAAGGAAGTGAAAAGTGAACTAGAAGCTTTTCCATTTTTCTGGTAACCTGGAACATCCTTCATTACAAAGACCCATGTAATATAGACTGCTTGTATGTGTAATTACCCATACTTAACAATATTGGAGTAAATACTTTAATTCAAGGACTTCTTTCTGACATACATACCAGGGGCTGATGGTAGTGTTTGACTTCTCTTTCTTTTCTGCTTTTTTCTGGACTGAGATGTGTAAGTGTGGTGGTTTTACCATGCTAGGCAGCTGAACACCACAACCGCGCTCTCATTCCCCCTCCTTAGAAAAGGAGGGGAAGAAGTAAAGGAAAGAACAATTCACGGGTTGAGATAAGGATAATTGAATTAAAGGGGAAAAAAATAATTATTAAGGAAAGATTATTATTAATTAAACAATTTAACTAAAGGGAAAAAAAGGGAAAGGGGAACAGGGAGGGGGAAAGGAAAAAAAAAAAAAAACAAAACAAGTAAAGGCTGTGTGGAAATGCAGAGGAAATTACTCTCTACTTCCCGTGAATGAGCGATGCTTGACCGTGTCCTTGAAGCAGGGCCTCAATGCACGTAGCCAGTGTTCAGGAGGACAGACATTTTTGCAATGAGAGCCACCCCCTGACCTCCCCCCCCACCCCCTTCTTCCTTCTTCCACCTTTTATTGCTGAGTGACATCATATGGTATGGAATATCTCTTTGGTTGGTTTAGGTCAGCTGCCCTGGTGATGTTCCTTTCTCACTTTTTTGCCCACCCCCTAGGGAGGGTTAGAGAGAGTCCTGATGCTGTGCCAGCACTGCTCAGCAGCAGACACAACACTGGTGTGATACCACTGCTGTTCTAGCTACAAGTGCAGAGCACAGCACTGTATGGGCTGCTGCAGGGAAAGTTAACATCCCAGCCAGACCCAGTACAGTAAGACACATTGGCAAGACAGGAAAGTTCATAAAATCATAGAATCATAGAATATCCTGAGTTGGAAGGGACCCTTAAGGATCATCAAGTCCAACTCTTGATACCGCACAGGTCTACCCAAAAGTTCAGACCATGTGACTAAGAGCACAGTCCAATCTCTTCTTAAATTCAGACAGGCTCGGTGCAGTGACCACTTCCCTGGGGAGCCTGTTCCAGTGTGCAACCACCCTCTCTGTGAAGAACCCCCTCCTGATGTCGAGCCTAAATTTCCCCTGCCTCAGTTTAACCCCGTTCCCGCGGGTCCTGTCACTGGTGTTAATGGAGAAAAGATCTCCTGCCTCTCGACACCCCCTTACGAGGAAGTTGTAGACTGTGATGAGGTCTCCCCTCAGCCTCCTCTTCTCCAGGCTGAACAGGCCCAGTGACCTCAGCCGTTCCTCGTACGTCTTCCCCTCCAGGCCTTTCACCACCTTCGTAGCCCTCCTCTGTACACTCTCCAACAGTTTCATGTCCTTTTTATACTGTGGTGCCCAGAACTGCACACAGTACTCGAGGTGAGGCCGCACCAGCGCAGAGTAGAGCGGGACAATCACCTCCCTTGACCTACTAGCGATGCCGTACTTGATGCACCCCAGGACACGGTTGGCCCTCCTGGCCGCCAGGGCACACTGCTGGCTCATATTCAATTAATCAGTTAATTCAATTATTCAGCTAATCAATATGGTTTTCTGTGGGACTTTCTCAGCAGGCTGGGAGTAGAGCAGACCTAATAGTGCAGTCAGTGCAATCCCAAAAAGACTCTGAGTATGGACATAGTTTCTGCTGAACTCCAGTAGAACAGAGACATGTAAACAAAATCCCAAAGACCTCCTGCCTCTTGAGCTTTTTTTTTTTTTTCCCCCTTCAAGGAAAGCAGTGGGAAATAGTGACTGCCCAGAAGTCATTGAGATGGCAAAATTTAGAATCTCTTAAGGTGGAATACAGGAGCCTCTCTAATACATCCCATTATCATAACTTTTTAATTTTTATTTTTTTTAAGTCACTTATGAGCTGGAGCATTGGAATTTAATCTATTGAGGCAGAATGATCCATGACCAAATTACTTAACATCTCTACGGAATGCTTATGGTACACTTCATATTTGTACTAATGTTGGGTTTTGAACCCTAAAAAAGACTTCATATTTTCAATAATTTTATTTTCTTGAAACAAGACAGATTTCTATGAATAAAATACAAAGATGCTATTTTTGCAAAACAACCCTACTTTTTTTTCTTACTATGAAGGGAATTTGTACATTCTTTCATGCTGATAGCTTCATTTTCCTGTTGGTAACCTAGAAGCATCTCTCCTAAGTTAAACTAACATATCAGGCTACAATTTAAAATGATAAAAAGTTGCCTAAAATTATTCAGATGCTTTAAATTATAAAATTACTCCTAGTTTTCATGGGCAGTAATAAATTAATCTTCATTAAAAACAACAGCAACACAAACAAACAACCCAATCAGACTGCAGACTTCCTTGTGTCATAAACATTGTGACCTAATGTTATTTCAGGAATCAATAAACACCAACTGAGGGGGCAGAGATTTTGATTATTCTCTTTCCATATTGGAGGTATTAGGGGAATAAAGAATCAGAGAAGCATCCAAGTCACTGTATGAGATTAAAAGCAGGAGCTCATTTCTCTGAAACCATTTAAGTCTCATCTGTTCAATCTCCCATCACTTGCCTCCTTATAAAGTCTAGAACTGAATAATTGAATAAGACATTTTAAGAACTACTTTACAGCTGAGATGCCCCTTCTTCCCCCTCCCCCCCCCCAAACAGTATTTTGCAACTGAGGCTTGTGTTAGCCCTTAGTTTACTTTATCATATGCTAGAAACATAAGCTGGAATAATAATTAACAATCATGTCTTCCTGCTTGTAATTACATTAGAGAACATTGAGTTTAAAATACCTGGCCTTTGTAGAACCTCAATCTTTCTGTCCTTCTAGATTTTTGAAGTCTTAAATGACTGTCAGTCACACAGGAGTAGTTACTTTCTCTTGATGCCTGTAATTGTATATGGCTGAATTGAAATGTTTTATGTCTGAGGTCTTGAAGTTGCTACATATAGTTAGTATCAGCTAATTACTTTCAGTGCTTAACACTTTTTTTTTTTCAAAAGCTACTAAGGCTTAAGTGTATATTAGTTGATTAATTTAGTTAATTCATATGTATCATGAAGCAAATTTTCCACCAAGTGAAAAATTCAATGTCTCTTAATCTGCTCATCTGGAAAGGGAAGGTATGGCAATTCTTAACGGGACTTTGAGATTGCTGATGTTCTGTCCCGAGTATTTTATGGTTATGTATTGCTCTTTTGGTTGATTAGACATAAGAACTACCAAAGGTGATGTAGCATATAATGTTCTTCGGCGTGTGCAAAAATTCTCTCCAGTTGACATAACGTGAACTGTTGTGTTGCCAAGATTTCTGTAGTAGCAGATAAGTTTGTTGTCAGAAAAACAAGGACTCTGAAGCAACATTAATAGTAATTTAAAAGGAAAGGCTACCTGGCTTGCAAAACCTTCATTCTAGAGAATATCTTGAAGACTTTCAGATCTGTGAGATTGATCTATGATAGACCAAGGAAGCTGCAAAGAAAGGGATTTAAGTCTCAGATCAAATAAAGAATTTTCTGTAGGCACCTGGCAGATAAACTCAGCTGGAATGTTGATTAGCCTTGAAATCATCCAGCATGAGAGTTTCTGACTAGTGGGCTATCAAACTATGCAAGAAAGGAGATAGAAAACTGATGGAAATTTAAATTTTAGGTGAGGGAGGAAAATCTTTTTTTTTTTTTCTGCTTTGAGAATCAAGGCAGAAATGAAACTATAGCCTCTGAATCTCAAAGCAGTGTGTCAGGTGAGCACTAATTGCACTGCTACATGTGCATGCTCTCACTGATAGCAACATAAGACTGAAGTCATATTTCATGTGAGTAACGTGGCATGTAAACTGAAAGCAGAGATGAGACTCAGAATTGAAATGTGTTGGAAAAACAGGACAACTCTTTAGAAGTTGCTTTAAAAAAAAAAACAAAAAAAAACTTAAATCAAAACCTAGCACTAATTCATGGCAGAAACTTATGTGTGCTTCAGTCTTGAAGTGACATTAAACTTGTTCAATTGTTTATGGTCTCTTGTTGTTTGAATATGCTTTAGCTTTTTGTCCTTTTCTTCTAGTGTTTCATGCAGAAGACAATTTTTGTGAAAGTTTCATTTTTTTAATTTTTTATAAGGAAAGATATTGAAACTTATGCTGGATAGATTTTGAAGACCCTTTGCAGGGTGGAGGAAAAAAAAAAGATTGTTTGTTCCTTCTGTTCCCTCTCAATCAGTCCCACTTGTTAGGCCCCTCGTAGAAAAGTTCTGCGTAGATGGATATGCATCTTGATGCATGTTGTTCTTCTGACCCTACTGTGTGTTTGTTAGATGCCTAAAGGAATTCGAAGTGTAAATTCATGGAAATGGGTTTTTAAAAAGCATTATGCCTTCTATTAATTTTTAAGTTGAGCCTAAATGCTTTTTCTGCTTATAAGAACTTGGATATGCTAGTAGTATGAAAACATAGAGGTGCACTCTAATCAAAGAATAGAGTGGTTCTTTGAGTGTTGAATATATAAAATGGGTGTTTTTTCCTCTTGGAATAAAGAAAGGAGAAAAGTTTATAGGTTCACAGCTAGTAAAAGTTGAACAGTATTAAGATCTCAGAATTTACAGAACCTATCTAGTTAAGTAAATAAAAACTTTCATGTGCAGTTGGCTTAAAAGCTTTTCTTTTTACGGTTGAAAATATGTTATGACCCCCAGCTGACCCACAATTTTTTTTTGTCTGCTTCTTGATGACACCTACTACTAAAAATTGCTAAATGTACTTATCAAAGCCAAGGTTAGTCAAGCCCAGCTTCTGTATAAATCAGAAAGGATTTTAAACAACTTTCAGCAAGCTTCTTGTATGTTGACAGTACTTTTTTCCAAAGGTGATTCCTGGTTTGAGGTATCTTCTTCCATGTGAAGGTAATAAGGTGCAGATTATCACTGAATGGTCCTCTCTCTTTTTGCCTGCACTTTCAGGAAAATGTGTCCCAACAGACAGAAAAGCAAGACAACACACAGTTTAATCATTCAGCTAAGATCTGTCCAAATATAGATCTGTCCAAATATAGATACTATAGGGGGAAAAAAAAAATCCTTCTGGTGAATATTCCGTTCATCTAGATGGAACTCTGACCACTGCGTTTCCTGACTAGCAGTGTGTCTAGAAGAGTTCAGGTGTTATGAAACTGAGTGTTTCTCTTTGTTTCTTTCCTCACAAAAAGCATCAAAAGGAAGTTTTCTACTCTCAGAATGATTTTATGGAAGGGCACTAGACATTGCACTGCTAAAAATCACTGAGACACAGGTGAATGCTTGTTAATAAAAAATAGACCAAAGTAACTGTGGAAAGTCAGACTGTATTAGATAGAAGGAATACCAGATTGCCGCACAGACCAAGAACAAGAAGCAAGTAATTCAAGTAATTTAATATGTTTACATAGCTTAAAACTGTTTTAGGTATGCTATTCTGAAGTATTACATAGCAGTGGAACAGTTAGCCTTCCATTGCCTTTAAAAAAGTCTTTTTTTTTTTTCCCTGACTAGCTGTGTTTTTCTCTTTAAACTACTGCGTATTTGTGTACGTAATACAAATCTATTTCTCTGTTATAATACTTGAGATAAACAACAAAATATGATAGTTTTGCATGAGTCATATCTTGTTCGATCTATGGATCCAAACATCCATATTCTGAAGTTTAATGGCAGTGAAGAACATGTAATCAGTAAAATTAGAACTTTGTGTGGAGTGGTAACAGTTTCCATACAGAAAAGTGTATTAAGGACTAGTCTCCACTGGAGAAACAAACAAGCAAAACCCTATTGATAATAGACTCAGTTTCATAAGAAAGGGTAGCAGTGGCTTCTATATGGTTTCAGAATGATAATTTCAAGGAAATATGATCTTGCCTTTATTACTGTTGCACTGCAGCATTTCACATCACAAAGGAATTTTTTGATTTGTCTATAATTTTATCTAGCATTTCAGTAAGTACAATTTTTAATTACCTTTGCACATTTGAGTGTAATTCAGGCAACAACCAAAGCATGGTCTGACATAGATTTTTTGTTTCATATCTGGTATGAGTGCTTATTTGAAAACCAGTACAGAATTTTTTATTTATATATATATTTTTAATACCCATGAACTGAGCATAAACCCAGGAAAATTTAGTTATAGTCAAGTAGAAAAATAACTGAGGAAACTAATGGAATATCTCCAAGGCTGAATTTGACATGATTTCTGGGTATTGAATAAAGGTTTTTGACGTGTTAATAGGACATGGGGTTAAGGATTATCATTTACCAGCTTCTTCTGAAGATTCATCTGTTTAGAGATTCTTATTCTGCAATTCCTCCAAGTGCATGAGTTACATTCTCTCTCTTCTGCTGAGGAGTGAAGAATTTCATTTTATCTAGAACTTTCTGCAGGGTAAGAAAACATGCCAACACAATTACCATGGAGCTTTCAAGTATTCAGTAACCAAGACTTTAAAAATTATTTTTCTATAATTTTTTAACAAGCTTGTGAAGTGAGGCCTAAAAATAGTTAAAACTCAGAAATAGTAAAACACAGGTTATAAACAATATAATTTTCTGTTGAACTTTGTCACGCTATGAAACTTAAGCAGTTTTAGGTATGACTTTAGAAAGTTATTTAGAGCTTATATCAAAAAATGGCATTAAGATCAGAAAATTTAGCAACAGTTGTGCATATATAGATTAAGAAAGCTTAAGGTGGTAAGGTTTTTTGTTGTTTGGTTGGTTTTGAACAGATTCAGAAGACAATCAGTGAGTATTATTACAATAGTACTTCCATAGAAAGGCATGCCAAAATGTGCCCAGAAGGAAAATAAAACAATTTAGCGATAGCTTTTTTTCCTCCTTAAACGTGAACATCTGTTTCTTCCCATAAATTGCTAACTAAAACCACGCCATATACAATAGCATAGGCCTCTTATATGTTCTTGTATTAAAAACACCTGCAATTGTTATGTTAGAGAAACCTGTCTCTAACTTCCTGTTTAAACTATGAAACAAAATTTATTGGTCATTTCAAGGGCTGGAAACTTCTGTGTTATTTGCAAATGAAGTTCTGCTGTTTTTATCTCACTTCATATATTTGTTTACAGTATCATTACTGTTTTTGAATAGTCCCCCCCCCTTTAATTTAGATAATGTGCACAACATGTACTAAGGCTTCTTTCCTATTGCTTTTTTTTTAATGACTTCTTAAATAGGTGCTACTTACTTTTCAGAAACACTTTGATTCCACATAGAAATTTTAAAAAGTGAAAATGTTCAGACTGTAATTAAAGTACACTTAAAATTGTGTTAGCTGACTACAGGTAAAAAAACTTTGTATGTTGCTCATGCAATGTCTATATATACACAGTTACACACACATACGTTGTAGATATATTTTAGGCTTTTATTAGCACATTAGCATTTATCCTAATTTTACTACTGAGATCAAGTCGTAACACGAATTACTTGTATTTGAAAGGTTAGGGACTGACAGATTGTTCTGCTTTTTGATAAATGGGTCTTTGGGTTGGATGCTTTCATTTTGTGAGAGCACAATTATGAAAAAGGGGAGAAAAATGAGAAACTAATGAAAAAAATTGTGTGACGGAATGGAATAGAATTCATAACATAAAGGCAAGATTCAAGTTATAAAACACAGTAAAAATAAGGATGATTATTGGATCACTCACTGTGCAAAAAAAGGTGGGGTAAGACTTGAATTGCAAACATAATTTAAAAAGATATAACTGAAAGAAAACAGGCAAAAGAAATATCTGTATAGCTGACAGATCACTTGAATAGTCTTGCTAATTAGGCTATATTCAGAAATTTAACAAACCAAGTTTTCAAGCAAACATTTAATCAAATTCTTGGCAAAAAAAAAATATGCAATTTTTTTTTTTTTTTTTTACTCTCTGATGTTTAGCATAGTTTTTTAGAACCTGTAAATGCTGCCTTTCTGAATCACTTTAACAAAGTACAATTCCACTAAGGGCTGTTTGCTACCTTTCAGAATATGTTCATTGCTTCCCCATGCAAAGAATCTTGAGTTTTTTCCAGTTGAAGAGGATATTCAGGAAAGGTCTTCTAAAACAAATTAACGTCTGTAATGGTAAAATAACAGATGGCTCTTATCTGGCTCCTTCACGTTTGTAGAGAGGACCTGGTGGGAGAGAACATTTTTGTTGGCAGGCTTTGATATTAATACCTAGTGTAAACCAATACAAGAGGGAACATAGTGATGCTCTGACAAGTGGATGTGTAGGAAACCTGCTTAACTTCAAGAGTGTTTGGACAAAAATGGTGGAGAGAGTGTATAATTCTACACTGATGTATATTTGCTTTAAAAAAAAAAAGAAGAAAAAAGAAGTGGAGCTCATTTGTAATTGAGAAGTGTTTTCCTTTTCCAGCTATATGCACTAGTTTTTAGATATCTTACAAGAATTTATGTATACTTCCTTTATTAAATTACAAAATTCTATGTGATGTTACCTTTGCTATAAAGGTGGGGACATAAAATAGAGTATCACACAAATTTAAGTACCGCAGCATCTTACACTTTGTTGTTTCTGTTCAATACTATGATTTTTCTTACTTCTACTATGACTGTTTTGTTGCTCATTCTCTCTCAGAAAGTAATCCCCATCTGTGGCCATTGCTGGCAAATCAATTTTAAATTGCAATAGTCCTCAGAACACCCTGCTAGTTTTCTTCTAGTAAGGATACATAACCAGTAGTAACTAACCGGAAAATAAGAATCTATACAAGGTCCTTAAAAGGTTATCAAACCCATATGTATCTGATCTGAAACAACGTCTTATCTGAAAGGGACATTTTAGCTTCTACACATAGTTTCAAGGAAATTCGTGTTACTCTGAGGAACGTTTTGAGCACCTAAGCACACTGGTGCATGCTGTATACACCATTGTTTACTTGGTTACCGTTAAACCTCTTTCAAAGTTAAACATCTATAAAAACAAAAATATACAATTATAGTTTAGTGCTATTAAATAAATACTTAACATTACTTGCAACTATACCTTTTTTTTCTCTCATTTTTCTTTTCATTATTCTGTTGGATGGAAATTCTTAAAAATGAATACTTTAGAAAAGTGAGAAAGTAATGTGTGACAGACTATATGAGGATACAATGACCATTTTAGAAGTTCAGGCAGCTTCAAAAGATTTCAATCTTCTCATGACTTTCTAGTGGTGGTGGTGGGAGTAAACATAGTTTGCAAAGGTACTTAATAATAATCGCCATATCAGAAAGTATTGAAGTGAGCAGCAGAGGAGATTACATTAAACATGTAAATAAGCTAAATCTGCTAATGGAGTAGAATTTTCTATGAAGAATAAAGTGTAATTTGTCTCAGCTTTACAAATACTCATTACAAAATATTTGTATCAAAACGAATCCATGTGCTATACCTTATCATTTTTTTTTAATTATGATTATTATTATTTTGTAACAAGATTTAATAGTATCTCTAAAAATGCATTTAAAAAAGTTATTCTTCAAACTATTCAATTTTGGGAACCTTTCTCAAGATAATTGAATCATTCAGTACAAAATACTTCATCTAACTCTGCCACTGCATAAATCTCCAAATATTTCAATCCCTTTAGGCTCCAGTGCAATTGGAAATTACTTATTGTACTGTAGCAGAATACGTAATTCAATGGCACATCATCGGTTTGTGCATTTTTTTTTCATCATTTGACTTTTCATATATGCTGTATTTGTAAGTGAAATACCTTGGAACTGAGAAAGACTTAAGAAATGCAGGTAAGATCTTACTTTAAAACTGCTAGATATACAACCGATCATTAATATTACTTTTTATCTTCAAAGTATTAGAAAATTTTTCTCTGCTTTAAGATAATCAGGTTGGTTCTAAATAAGACAGCGCCTGTGGCTCACAGTGCTGTTCAAAGTCACTGTAATACTTGCCCACTTGGAAATATGTGAATATGCACTTGTGGACGAGTTTGAAAACTAATCTTCAGTTCAGTCTTCAAGCTGTGTCTTTGAGATATTGCAAAGCAAAGGGTCTAAATGGGATGCAAAAAAAGGGGATGTCTCTGTGGGAGAATAATGGCTCCTGTATTTTTATCTGCTTTGTGCTTACTGTAAGGTAAGACCCAGTTTATCCCTCCACACTGGATTTAATTTCAGGTTCATGGATGACTGTATTTTTGTGGGAAAATACAGTTCAAAATATGGGAGTATTCAAAATGCATTTTGAACTGTATTTTCCCATGTTCATCTCCTTTCTTTGTTCTACTGAATTTTGTTCTAATATGTATTTTTAGATGAGGTGAAATTTAATTATTTTAATGCAATTTGAATCGTCTATGTCAGCAGCATTTATGAGTACTGCTGTGGTGGTTTTACCCTGCTGGGGAGCCAAACTCCACCACAAGCACTCTCTCACGCCCCTCTCCTCAACCGAAGAGGGGGAGAAGAAAGTATGATGGAAAGAGAAAGGCTCACATGTTGAAATGAGGATAATTCAATTAAAGAGAAAAGAAAGGGGGGAAAAATAATAATAAAGAAAAAACAAGCAAAGGCTGTGCAGAAGCAAAGAGAGGGGAAAAACAAACAAACAAAACAATTATCATCCAGTTCCCATCAATGAGTGATGTTCAGTCACATCCTGGGAAGCAGGGCCTCAATGCACATAGCATCTGTTTGGGATGACAGATGTCTTTATAAGGAGTCTTCCCCCTTCCATTCCCCCCCCCCCCCCCCCGCCCTCCCTTCCCCTTTCCCAGCTTTTATTGCTGGGTGTGACACCATATGGGGTGGTATATCCCTTTGGTTGGTTTAGGTCAACTGCCCTGGTCATGTCCCCTCCCCACCTCCTGGCCATCCCCAGCCTCCTGGTTCTGGGGGCGTTGGTGGGAGTCTTGGTGCTGTGCCAGCACAGCTCAGCCATAGCCAAAATGCTGCTGTGTTAGGAGGTCTGTTCTAGCTACAAGTGCAGAGCACAGCACTATATGGGCCACTTCAGGGAAAGCTAACTCCACCCCAGCCAGACCCAGTACAACTGCAGCTAAGAAACTTGCACCAGAGGGAAGAGCTTTCCCAGGCTTGATTGAATATGCTCATATGTATTGAAGATTGGATAGCTAGGGTGTTAAGCAGAGAAACGTATGCAAGTTTCATAAACTGGCCTTTATAAAGTCAAATCAAAAGTATTTTCTGTGGAGAAACTACTTAACTCTGTTATATGTCAGACTTTTATATCTTGTTTTCAGCAAGAAACAAAAAAAAAATTGAAAGGAAAAAAAGTCATATCACTTATACAAAATTGAAAATGTAAAAATATTTGGTAATTAGTGGCCCATAAGAGGTAAAACTGTAGTAGACAGGAAGTTTCTGAAGTTTCCTTTTCCCCATTTTGCTCAGGAGTCTACAAGACTAAAAATAAGCCTAATTATGAATCAGCCTATAAACACGTTTCTCATTCCTATGTAAAGTTACTGGAAAAGTAGGAAGTTTGCCCCACTATCTGTAAGTAACAGGAATACTTTCTTGTCAAAGAGATGAATATGTCTTAAGAGGCAGTAGCCATATTGCCAAAAAGGAAGAATTATTTGAAATAGCTACTGCTGTGAATTCTTAGAGAAGCTATACCAAAAGTTAAAAATAAATAAATAAATCACTGATGGGATAAATTCCCCAGGAAAAAAAAAAAAAGCTATAAAGATCCAGATAAAAGCAATATATGCTAATGGGATTGCTGCTTAAGGATGAAGTCAATTTAAGGGAGAGGCCCAGCGATAAAACTACAGAGGTCCACAAAGTGCTTTTATGCAGAAATTCAAGAAACACCTATCATTGCTTTCCTTAAAGACCTGATGACTATGAGTTGCAAACAAATGCAAGACAGAGTGTACATGTGTATAGAAACCATAAAATAACCTTGCATACTTGAGTTAACTTCTATTTTATATCTCCCTGTAAATTACAGGAGCAGAGTTAGAGGCAGTGAGATCCCTAGAAGCAGCTTCAGCAAAATACCAAGAATTACTCAGGACTATATCTTGTTCTTTCAGTCTCTGATCAAAATTTTTAAGCTATATGTGTTAGGTTGCTGAGCAAGCTCCAGTGACTCCCTGTGATCTGTTGTGAGGATTTGTATTTTAGATTAGTTCTTAGGTTTCAATCTCTGTTACCTGAGCCTGCCCTTCCAAGCCACAAGATCAAAATGAATAAAAAATTCTATAAAATTTAATTTAGAATAAAACCAACAGGCAGGATAAACTTAAAATGTATTCAATGTGGAAGAACATAACATTTGTATAATGTGAAGGAAAACCTACAAATCAATATAAAACTCATTGCTGCTAAATATAAGGTAGGAGGAATGATGGAGGGTATAATATTTGTACATCCATCTATCTAATAGGTGGACTATTAGACCATGACATTTGTTCTTGGTTTTACTGTAGTCTTGTTGCATGACCTTGTGCAAGCTGCTTCATGATTCTGTCTCAGCTTCCCCATCTGTCAAATGACACTTATAAAACACTTTGAGATGCTGTGGTGAATAATGTCATAGGAATTATTAATTCTCTGTTCAGAGAAAGTAAGAGGTGTATAAACTTTGAAGGTAAATGCCATGCCAAAATAGGGTTTGTGTAACAATAGTCCTACACACTAGGATAATGTAGAGATTGTATCATTGTGCTTATATACATATATATGAGGACAGAAGTCTATTTTATAGCTTCACCTGCATATTTTCAGATGACTTGAAATTTTAGATTCTTAAAGCAGTGTTCACTGAAAGCTGTGTTTGCTAAAATATTCATTATTTTTGTTGGTATTTTCAAGTGACGATTATGCACTTTTTCTTACAACTTTGCCCTAATACTTTATTTGAAAACTTTCAACACAGTAAGGTATAGTTTAAAACTTAAGTAACTCTTTTTTTTTTTTCTTTTCTATTTTTTGATGGCTGTTTGGCTATGGAAATGCTGTGAAAAGATTGGCCTATTGTATCTTCTCTCAACTTATCATGTTCTAATATTTTAGCGCTAGAGAAAAAATATAATCAAGGAAGAATCCACTTCTTGTCATGTCATTTAGGTGCTTGACCATTCATTTTTTCTTAGCTTAATTTGAATTTGATAGCTGCTATTTGATTTATATAGCTGCTGATAGGCCAGGTTTTTGCCACCATTACACTGTGAAACACCTTCCTGGCAAAGATCTGTTGAATTCAGTCGAGTTACTCAACAAGCATAGAACAGGCACAGTTTGTTCTTTTGCTTAGTGTACTAGTTGGAGCAGAAATTTCTTGTGCCCTCTGCTTAGATGCTGAGGCAATATTTTTTGATGTAAATATTTATTGATGTCAATCTTTCTTATTATCATTATTTTACTTCTTCCAATATTTCTGTAGTTTAGATTTAAACTTATTTGACAGATGTAATTTCTAGTGAAACTTTTTTTTTTAGTGAAACTTAATTTCTGGGGACTTTTATGAACATGTTAACTTAATTTCAATATCCTTTAATTTTTTTATTTTTTATATAGTTATAGTCACAAATATTGAGGTTGGTAATGGATTGTGGTCCATACTTAAAGCTCCTAAATTGTATTCTGATAAACAAGTTAAAAGTTACTTTAAAATAGTGTATCATAAGTTTGCATTTCCCTTGAGAATGTTTTATATAACATTATCAGTAACTCCTTCTTGAAATAATTACTGCCAACATTTTGCTTTTGGACTTGTGCATTCTGTTAGATTTGACAAAAAAAAAAAAGTTTCCCTTTTACTTGGCTGAAGGTTGCTGATATGAAAATTACCATTAAAAAAAGTTTGAATTGCCTTCATTTTCTTAATTAAGGGTTTTGTAAGTAACCTATTTGTGGATCTGGAACATAAGATGATAGCTGGCTATGCTTTGCTAAGATATTTCTATTCATTACCCAAATAGTAACAACAGAAGACTCTTTAAAGAACATTAATAGATTAGAGAGTCATGCTAACTGTCAGATAAAAGGTAGTCTTTCATAAATTCTATCTGTTTCAAATAACTAATCTTTACTTCTTAAAATATGAATTTAACTTGTTTTTAATGATGTTTTGTTTCTGCTAATTTGCTGTACTTATAGTATCTCAAACAGCTTAGTGGTTATTAGCTCTCTGAAGTAATTTGGAAGTTAATTTCTCTTACTTGTAAGAGAAAATTATTACTGTATATATGAGCATAAAATTATTTAGAGTTGGTAGAAGTAGAAAAACATGAACAAAAAATAAAAATGTAGACAACATGAAGTAGAAAACATAAATAGTTAAGTGTGGACCAGTAGCATTTCTCAGTGCTCAGAGGGTAAGATCACAAGCTTAATAACAAATGCTATTGGGATTTTCAAATCAGTCTCATGTAGCGTTCTCATGTCCTAGTGAGGATGTTACAATCTGGATGGGTGTCCAATCAGATGGCTCACAAAAAAAAAAAAAAAAGTTTGGACGGTCTAACCCAGAGGGTTGTACTCTACCTATATGCCAGTAAGAAGTGGGTTAACTCTCAGGTTTATGCTGGCACCCACCAAGACTTCTTTACAACTGGTGTGGACAAGGTGATGGAGGGCTTGCTCCTCAGGTTGTGGGTGACACTAAGCTGTGCGGAGGAGTTGATCTGCTCGAGGGCAGGGCTGCTGATCACACAGACCAAGGCAGGCCGGAGGAATGGGCGGATGGAAACTGTAGGAACCTCACCAAGGACAAACGCAACGTCCTGTCCTGGGATGCCAAGCCAATGCCAGCAGAACGGGCTGGGCCCTGACTGCTGCAAGAAAGGCCCTGGGAGCCTTGGTGGGCAGTGGGGGGACCGAGGTGAGGAACACACCCTGGCAGCAAAGTCAGCCAGCAGCACCCTGGTGTAAGGAGCAAGGCCAGTACAGCGAGGGAAGGGATTCACCTCTCTACTCAGCACATTTAGATGTGGTGTCCAGTTTGGGGCCCTGCATGACAAAAAAAGAAAAATTAAATCAGAGGGTGTTCAGCACAGGTCTGGAGCACCTGCCCTGCTTCCAAAAATCAAGCATCCCTACCTAACTTCCCCTGTTTCCCTTCCTTCCACACTGTTCAGTTTTATGCGAATTCAGCATGGAACTACAGACCGTGTAACGGCAGCTCCTTTTTTCTAGGTGGTTTTGGAAGCAGTGTTTTGATGTGGAAAAAAGTTGGTGATTGGAAATCATGTATTTAGATCCCACAAAAAGTAGTGAAAATATCTTTAGTGAAATCATGATAAAGTGACTCAGTTTTGTCAGTAGAGAGTGTTATATCAAATAACAAGAATCCCCGAAGTAAATAAGCATGCATACATTGGATCTGATAAAAATTCAGCCATTAACAGATATCTGGGCTAGGGTGTAAAGACAGTATGAATATAAACAGTATTTCCTTAGAACACATTTCCAGGCTGCAGAGTCTTGTACCTTGAGGTTTTTTTTTTTTTCTCTTTTAATTCTTGTTTTTTAAACAGTGGTTATATTTAACAGGGAGTATATCCTATTTCCCTTCCTGCTAGATTCTGATCTGGCAGATCAGCTTTGTTACTTGCAACCCACTGGAAAAGCAGATTGGGAGGGGAAGTGTTTCTCTGGACTGCAACCATTTTTATTTTTTTTTTTTTTTACGTATTTTTACTTTTTGTTTTTACATTGAGCTGGGAGTATGCATATGCATAAGTGTTTGTTTTTAATACAGATTTATGTACGTTTTATGGGTTAGATTTGTGTGTGTGTGTGTGTTAATAACACTATATGTCTCTCAGTAATGACTAAAGCAAAGTTGAGATTTTTAAATTGTCCTGCAATACACCACTACCATTCTCAGACTTGCCATTGCTGGCATGTACAAAAGCAGCACATCCAGGCACAGCTAAGTGTCTCTGTGCTTGGTGGCTGTGCTCCTCCAGGCAGAGCATCATCACCCTACAGCGCTAATACAGTGTTGGCGACTCTTCAGGTTGACAGAAGTCTGGAAAGCAGCTCCTGTTGTCAAAAGGAGCAGGGCGTATCTGATGATATGGGGGAATGAACAATAGATTTTAACAATTTAAATGTTGTATGTGGTACCTTAATGGATATAAAATTTTTACAGTCTATACTAATAAATTTCTATTTATTTCCCTAAGGAATCACACTACTAAATATGTTATTTCCCAGTCATAACCGGAAAGAGAAACAAAACTTCCTTGCATCCTGAAATCATATCCTCAGATATTTTCACACAGTTCTGTAGCCTTTTCTGTGTCTTAATTGGATACATCAATGCCCTATAAAATGCAAATACCAGATATTTTGCTCAGTCTATCAGTCTGAAAATTCAAAAGTTCAAGAAGCTCTGTAAGTACCCTGTGAAACATCCTATAATTTAAGAAAACCCTTATGCCTCCTAAATTAATTTCCACCTCCGTTTCTCAATATATTAGTGGAAAATTATTAGCTTGTGGACTTTCTGATTGCTGTACTGATCAAAAAGGGAGGAGTATTATTTTTTTTTAAGTCTCTTTGAAGAATAATGAAAGCAAATGAATGATGAAGGAATTGAATTACTTCAAACAGAATTATAATTTGGTGCTGACCTTTCTCTTTGCTACTGGTCAATTTCCTGTGCAGGATTGTATGTTCTCAAATGTACTGTGGATGGACGTATCCAAACTACAGCCATGGATGCACAGTGAGAGTGAGCAAGTTTAGAACAAAATTTCTTGGTTGCTACTGTTTCCTTGATGAGTAAAACATACATTCAGAAATAATTTTGTCTCTAATTGTTAACCTTGAGTTGAATATGCATTTCTTTAAGTTACTGCATAGTTGTACGATGAAACGCTATCATAAATTTACATCTTACAATATGATTACATGCAGCGTGTGATTTCATATGATTTCAAGTGTGTGTATTTACCGCAGAAAAATACCTAACAGTTTGATTATTTTAATGAAAGCAATATCTTTTTTTCAGGGAGCTCATCTATGGTAGATTATGTGCCTATTAGACGTTTCAGTTTGAATCCACAAAGACAGGAAACCATGGCTCTCTCTGTCATGGTAGAGTTGTTTGTTAAAGGATTTTTCTGATATTAGAGTGTTCTGAATTGTCAAAGAAAGCACAAACACAGTCTATTAACTGTGTTGCACTCGCTGGTAAACAGTACTAATAAACAGACGAGTTCTTTTTTGTTGTTCTGCTACTAATGCTGTCCAGAAGTGTTATGGGATATAACTGCAGAGTTGCTTAGCAACAATTAATAAAATATTGTGTTTCCTTTTAATGCTGTTATTTTTTCATCATATGTGGTGTTTACATATGAAAAATATTGGATATTTTGAAAATCAACAAGGGCAAAGAGATCCACAACTGTTTAGACCAGAGCTGTCCATGACACTGATGTATCAAATGCCTACGGAATGATTTCTTCCTAGTGTGGTTTTTCTTTTTTTTTCTCTTTTAATTAATTAATTTATTTATTTTTCATACTGTAACAAAATACTAGGCAATTTACTTTCTTGCTTCTCCTAGTTTTCTTGGGAAATAATGGCATGTAGAAATGCTTTCATCTCCTGCATTCTGTAATGACCTTGTGGCACTGATATGCTAATGTATTCAAATGAGACATTATGTTTCAAAACCCACTAGCAGAGATTAAAAAATGCCAATGTACTAAAAATAGAAATACGTTTGGAATGGGGGATATAAATTTAACTATGTTCACTAACCTAGCAGACAGGTTCTGAAAATAAATGTTTTGTCAAAGGCCACCAGCAATATGGGAAGGTTGGTGCCACAAATGTTTCAGTAATAGCTGCACTTCAGTTGAGGAGAGTTGGATAAGCTTTTTTGGTAGAGCAAAGCCTGAGAAGCCTGGGTCACATAACTGACCAGCCATGCAGACTGAGCATTACTGGAAATGGAAGGCTGTTGTCAATGGCATAGGTGGGCAGAGCCACAGAGCTACTTTTTTTGCCTCCAAATGCACAGCTCTACACACTTCTCTGTCTGTGTCATGCTCTCTATGCATATAGACTCCATTCAGATGTTTTTCATGGCCTACACATGTGCCACAATAAATTTCCTGACCTTTCTGAGCAGCATCACGGGTGCAGAAATACTTGCTCATGTTTTGCAAGTCCCTAGGTGAGTTTTGTGGTGGTTGCTGTTTTACCTGAGTTGCTTACCATGGAATAAAAGGTGTTACTTCTAAAGAAGTACTACTGAATTGGTGTCAGAAAAAGTACATTATAGTCCCAGAACTGACTGAATATATTAATAATGGCTGCTTGTTAAGTATTGTGGTCAGATCCAACTTTGGTTGAGGTTGAAGGCTGGGTAGCTTTCTAGGTCAAGATAAGGTTATTACCAACAGGTAACAGAACGAATGTTGTGATCCTATAATATTCTAGAATAATGAAATATTTCCAGATTTACCCATTGGAAGGATTGACTAGAGTTCTTCTGATTAAGGGTGGTGAGAAAAAAAAGATGTTAGCATTACAATTTCTGTGTTCTCCATTACTGATCTTAGAAACAAGTTCAGTTTTTTTTAGATCAGAAAGTTCTTGTGTTGGTTATTATGGGTTAACATGTGCAATTAAACTTTCAATTTGCTAATACATTACCCTGCAAGAAAATACTACTGATGGCTAAATGTAAGTAGTAGGTAAGCACCAGTGCTTGAATGAAAAACTTACCAGCATTTAAATGTAAATTGTCTTTTCAAATTATTTCAGTTTCTCTAAATAAGCGCATTCGTGAAACTGTGGAGGTCAGAGATTTTTGTTGAAAGAATCATTCCTTTTTTATAAGCTAGCCCTAAATATTCCACATGCTGTGCTATACATGTATATTCCAGCCCCTTCCCTGTGGGTCTCTGACTTAGGATCTGATCCTACTCTTATAAATGTTAATAGGGAATATTAACATTACCAGAAAGCTGGCTGAGATCTAATGATCAAGTTTTTAAAGTTCTGAATTTATCTTTGTTACTTGCCCTTTAGATAACTACTGAAGTTGACTGACTGAAGTTCCTGACTGTTCTTCATATGAGGCCTTCATAATTTAAAATGAAAAATTTAATTTAAATGTAGGATGAAATCAAACTATACTTTAAGATAGCTGTAGGATGGACAAACATAGATATAAATACAAAGAACAATAATTTGGAACATCTTGTTTGCATCACTCCTTCATGCTTTGAATTTAATAAAACTAAAGAGAATCGATTATCTTTGTTCATTCTTAAGCTATTTTAATTTATTATGGATAAACAAATAGAAATATATTTCACCATCAATGAATGTTTGGGATTATCTGCATCATTTAGAAAAAAAAAATTCACTGATTTCTTTATAAATAGTAATCAGCTAATGCCCCAGCTTACATCAGAAACAGTATCTTATAACAGGAACAGATCTCATTATTGTACAAAATGCCTTAATCTTTTATTTTATGAGGAAAATTTTACAGTATAGGTGTACTTAATGCTTTTAAAAAGTTGCACCCTCCCCTCCATGTCAATGTGTTTTTTTTTGTATTTTATCGTCTGCCAGAAACTGATTGTATCAGTCATATTGATATGTCTATAACTAAAACATTTGGGTGTAGTTGAGAAGCAGGATTATTTGGATCTGCTTTTTATCAGATGGTTTTTTTTCTTGTTCTTGTTGCATAAACACCAGATGACTCAATACAGAGGCAACAGAAATAGTTGAAACATTATGAACATGCTTTTTAATTGCCTCTTTGTTTTGACAAGAAAATAAGAGGAAAAAAAATGTTTATTAGGTTTTCTTGCTTCTTTTAAATCTGTATTGCCTCAGTACTTTCTATGTGACAAACAGCAGTCAGACTTCTCAATGTATGTACTAAGAAACCATGATTAATACTCAGATGGCATTATTGTGGCTTTTCTAGTCTCTACTTTTAGTAATTTGTAAATAAATCTACTTGGTAGTCAGAACATTATTATGTATAAACTCTCTTCTCATATCCACTTGCAGATATAAAGATACTGGATGTCTTTAGTACAGGAAAGTTTCAGCCTGGGCAATATTATGCGAGAATTAATATTCAATAGATATATTTGAAGAGTGATAACTAAGTTGTCCATGCAGGATTGTTTTCATACATTCACTAATTAATAATACTGCACTGAATTTCAGTATTGTCCCTTGTTTGATATAACAGGAGATGCTGACATTGCAAACGTAAAATTAAGCTGTACTAAAAATGGTATTTTGCTGCCAACAACGCTTCCACTCTGGAGACTACTCAATGGCAGCTGCAAAGAGTAAAGTCCTGAAGAAAATCTGAGTGATGCTTCATAAATTTAATGCTTAATCTGTCATTGTATATGGAAGAATTTTGATGATCAGAAAGTGTTAACACAGTTGTGCTTTGGTAAGAGTTAAAAACTGCTGGATAGATTTTCTTGGCCAGTTTTCTGTGGCTGTTTAATAATATCCCTTTCTTTAACATCAAGCGCAATGATATCATGTTTTGTACTACATCATTTGTTTCTGTGCCAGTTTGCCAGTAAACATAAGTAGTGCTTTCCCCAATTCTGCCTACCCCAAAGTTTACCCATTTAATTTATTTCTAGGCAGAAATTCCTATATTTATATTACTAAGTAAAAGTAACATTTTATGTTACTAAACAAAGCAGGTCAAACTCCTCTGACATGTGCCTTACTGGGAGGAGTATGAATCCTTGGAGGACTATGTGGATCCTTGACTTTTTTATTCTACTTCTCTGAATTCATGTCTCCTGAACATATCTTATATTTTGTGCAATATTCCAGATGAAATTTTGCTAGTGCTGTCAACTTTTGCTGTTTCCCTAATGTCTTCTATTTTCAAACTTGTATTTTTTTGACTCCTTTTATGCACTAGCATATGGGAGTTTTTCCTTTCCCATGATCTTCAAATGAAAATTTTCCCACTTGATAGCAGAAATTAGTCCTTGTCCTTCAAAAGTTTTTGTCAATTCTATTTCTGTTATGTCTATTCTGCAGGCCAATCAGTCTTTCTTTGTAAAATCCTAATCCACCTTTGTTCTTAAAGTGCTACATAATTTCATGTCAGCTATGACTGCCATTAATGAATTCCTACTTTGTGTTCATTAATTTAGAAATTATATCTATACTCATTTCAGTCCTTCAAGAGCTAGTAACCTCCCTGCAGTCTGATATCTTGTCTTTTAGCACTGCCTTTTATCACCTGTCCATTATTTTTTATACACAGTTCTTCCAAACCACTCCTCCTCCAGCATAAATAATACTTGGTGTGCCATCATTTCAGAATCATTACTAAAACTCAGATTCATAAAATCTGTCTCATAATCAGTTACCTTTTCAAAGATAGTTAATCTAATAGTAGTCTATTTTTGATAAGTCACACAGCATTTATTGCTTCTTTCTTTTCTCCCATTGTCTTTCATGGGAATCATGTTTTTTACTTGTTTTCACTGTTATGTTTGTATCTGTTTCTTGCTGGTTTTAAATACAGCCAGTCTAACTGATTTTTCTGAAAACATCTGCCTAAGCTGTATCTCAGAAGCACACCCCGGGGGCTGAGAAGTCACAGTGGATTTACATAACTTCCATTCCCTTAGCTGCTCATCATACATGATGTATGATGTACAGAATCTTGCATGAAAGAAAATTACTTCATCCTCTTCTGTCTTTTTTTTTTTTTTTTAACTGTCTGTTTGTTGAAATCTGTGGCTGGAAGAAACTGAACTCAGCTTTACAGAAGAAGATAGAATTAAACTTTAAACTATTTAGAGCCTGTACAGATTATCATGACTGTGGCATCAGAAATGAGCTTCCTAATTTTTTACCTTCAAACTTTGTAGAGTTTTGCAACTTTGGCTGTAAACACCTGCATTTAGTTAAATCAGAAACTAAGACAAATTAGTGATCATTCAGTTACATTTACACAATACTTAACCATTTCTCTGATTTGCAGTGTAGTAAACCTTAAAGATTTATTAGCAGGATGGGAAGCTCCAAAATCCTGTTTGGAGGTATGTGTATACATAATAATGGTCCTTGCTACTTTTAAATGAACAGTAAATTCCTCTACTTTAGCAGAGGCAGCAAACAAGTTGTAGTGTTCATCCTCTTTCCCCTGGGCTCTGAACTGCCTTGGCAGAAATGTTTGTCTGTCACCTAGAAACACGTTAGAGTAGAAACCATTCTGGCTGTTAAGCATATGCTCTGGAAAAACTTCTCTATTCTTAAAATTCAAATCCCTGTGTTCTCATCTAAAACAGTAAATAAAAGCTTAAAAAAAAAAAAAAAAAGCTGGAAGGAAGTGGGGACAAGCAAGCAATGTCAGTCCCGTTGTTCTTTTAGAAAGACGTCACTGGCTGAATTGATTCTGACAACAGAAGGAGGGAAGTAACCTTTTTCACAAAAGGAACCTGGGTAAACAGCCTTGGTAAGCAGAGGTAACGAACCTTCATTTCAAGGTTTGACCTTAGGTCAGCTCTTGGCTATGGAAAAGCCGGGTAAAGTTTGTAACTTTAACTGTTTGTCTGAAATTATCAGACAGACATGGTAGCATGATTAATAAATGCAGCATTCCTGAGATGAGAGGAATCCTTTTCTTGTGGGAAGTTATTCTTGTTGTGTTTGCAACTCCAAAGTTCGTTTTCAATCCCCTTTTAAAGAGGAATTTTACTGCCTTAAATTCCTTTGACTTCTACTGAAAAAGACCTTTTAAAAATTAGTCTAGAAAGAAGAGACACTAGTGATCAAGGAATACAAATTTTGTTATAATCCACCTGGAAGTACTGGGTGACATTTTTTAAATCTGTTACACAATTAAGACTTTTTAATAGAAAAATATATATATAAAACTTACTACAGGAAACTGCCATACTTTTACCTCTTTCAGCTATTTTCTTCAATAGTGACATGAGGAATGAAGCACATTAGCCTGTTGATCTGTACAGAAACGTGTGTACTAAGTGGATGAATATGGTATTACACATTTAGAGTATTGTACAACAATACAACAAGTAACTGCTCTAAGTTAGATAAGTTAGATAAGACTTTCCTCACTTTCCTCAGCTTGGTAAGTTGGTCAGTTGTTTTGGCAGAGTTAGAATTTAAACCTGCCTCTTGCCCTCCTCCAGTTCATACCAAGAAAAAGCTGTTGTCAAAATTGTACAAACCTTACCAACAAGAAGAATCCTCAATCTCTTGAGTCATCCCAGCAACACCACTACAAACGTGACAAAGAAGTATTAATGAGGTGAGAGTATATGGGAAGGTTATTTGTATACACTGCCCGAGCACTGGCAGCCAAGGTGGTCTGTGTGTGTGTGTGTGTGTGCACCATTATAATGTTGATGTTCTACAGAATTGAAGAAAATGTTTATTTTTTGGCAAATGTCCTTAAAAGTTAAACCTATGGAAGAGAGATGTTACCACTAATACAAGTATGGGGGAGGAGGTAAAGGGCTGTAGCATTTCTGTTGGCGCCTCTCGCTGTTGCGTGTACGTATATATTTGCATACATATATTCAGTGATGTGATATACTTGAGATCAGTCACTAATATTTGTGATGCAGATTAATATCTCCTTGAAGATAGGGTTATTTAGTGTTAGGAATTTAACTGGAGAAAAAAAAAAAAAGAGAAAAAAAGACTCTACTGATAAGAGAGGGTGAACAAATTACAGCTTTTTAATTTTCAACCTAAGGGAAAACAAACACAGCTTTTGAGTAGGAAATATTTATTAAAACTTTTATGTGGTTAAATGGAGTAATCTTCTACTCTGTTTACAAATATTTATCTTAATATCATAATGAAGAGGATTTGTCCATACCTGATGATAGCAGGCATTTTTGTGTGCAGGCAGAATTGCAGTCTGTACAAATAAGTTTGCTCATGGAGTTTGTATGAACAGCTTATATTACCCAAGGAGCAATCACATGCATGCAGTTCATGAAGCAAGCTCCAAATCCCCACCGAGTTTCCCTAGAAGAATAAGACCTGTTAATTCAAGCAGTTTGACTACATGCCAGGAACTTTGGAGTGAAATCCTGTCTCTGTGAAAATCCAATGGGAATCTTGCTATTAACTTCAGTAGATGCAGGATCAGGCAGCATATTCCTATGTGACTTTGGTGCCACATTTTACTCATATAAGCAGTACTATTGTGAAACTAGGGATGTTTATTTTGTTCATTCTCTCAAAATGTATCACAATAAATAAAAATACTACAAGTAAGCATGACAATGCTGCTTAACAAAGAATATGTTAAAAAAAAAAAAAGTGAAAATTAAATCAGAATCTGACCTAATGATAAAGGTACCAGAGCAAAGAAAACAATTTTTCTTCTGCCTATTAGATTCTACTTATTATGGATAAGTTATTAAAACCATCTCTATCAGCCATCTGAATTGCAAAGGTCTTGTTAGTAGTGTTTGGTTTTCTACTTTTCATAATAAATAAATAAGTAAAAATAATCCTCTGCATCTGTTACAGTCCCTCTATAACATGCAACAGGACTAAGAAGTTCCACATTTTTTGTATATTTGCTTTGCAAAGCTTTACTTGAATGCAGCTAATTAAATAATGTCTGCTACATTTCCTCTGCAGTGTCTTTGGCATATTGTAAGTTACACCGCATGCCAAATAAATACTTTTTTATACAGTATAATTATATACAAGTATCGTTGACACTGTCAAGCCTGTAAAATATTTACTCAGCTTGTAAAATACCGAGTGTTAAAAATGTAAAATACAACTGTGAAAAAGAGGAAAAATCTTTAATCTGACAAAAATGTCTTTCAAAGGGAATTAAAATGTGCTTGCTGGGAAGAGGGCCGTACAGATGAATGTCTTTTAAACACTACATACTATGTACAGTTTGACTTATTTTTATTTAGATAAAGCTGACACTTTTCAGAAATATGAGTAGAATTTGCATTTCAAACAATTCACAGGTAGAATGTGTTCCCCCCCCCCCCTTATTTTTATATATATATATTCTGGACTGTTTAAGTCTTCTCCATGTATTTGTCTTCTGTATTTTGGTTACAGATGTATAAAGCTTCATAGACATATTGCTTACTGAATCAAAGTTGAAATCATGATGTAGTATTCCAGGAATTTTGTCTACTAAGCACTTTCCAGTGGAAAAATGGCTTTGCCATTTGCTGAACCTGTTTTGTGACCTCAAAGAGTATATGAAAGTCAGTTGCAAAAGGTTTTTTAATCTATTCCTATGTAATATCCTTTAAGCCTTGAATCTTTCCAGAGTTACTCATTGTTTCCTTATGTGTGTCATGAAAAAGTACTCAGGGCCAGGTGTAAAAATGGTGTAATATCCAGATAACTTTAGAACTGTAGAACCATAGAATCATTTTGGTTGGAAAAGACCTCTAAGATCATCAAGTCTAACTGTTAATGTGGCACTGCCAAGTTTACCACTAAACCATGTCCCCAGGCACCATATCTACACATCTTTTAAATACCTCCAGCAATGGTGACTCAACCACTTCCCTCTCTCAGTGCTTCACAACCTTTTTCATAAAAAATTACTTCCAATTTTCAAATAAAGAGAGGAAACATTTATATTCCACTTTGGTTCTAGTGTTTTTGGTTGTTTGGTTGGTTTGTTGCTTTTTTTGTTTGTGGTGTTTTTTTTTGTATTTTTGCTATACCCCATTTTGCTCTTCAGTATATACTCACAAGGGTGTTGAGATCCATTGATAGTTCTGTCCATCAGCAGGGAGAAGGAATCAACACTGAATTTATATTCAGATTAGCCAAGGGCAAAGTGAGAAAGGAAAGATACCATGCTGCAAAGTGAGGAAAACT
Organism: Anser brachyrhynchus; assembly: GCF_964034855.1. Lineage (NCBI taxonomy): Eukaryota > Metazoa > Chordata > Aves > Anseriformes > Anatidae > Anser > Anser brachyrhynchus. The sequence continues at coordinate 12,953,167 of NC_137700.1, forward strand.
ATGGGCAGACATAACCCTGGAAATAAATTAGAACAGTTTAAGAGGTTCTCTGTGATTATGAAATGATGAACCTTTGCAACAGCTAAGAATGTGATGAAATGTCATAAGAACTTTGAACTCCAATGGGATTTTTGTATGCAAACTGGAGAAAAGAGGCTACCAGATTGCTTTTTTTTTTTTTTTTCCCCAAGCAGGAGTCTGCCCAGCTAATCCTGAGAGAATTGGTTGTAGCTATTAAAATTCACATTTAAAAGTGTGAACCTAGCTGAAGTAATGTAATTATTGCCTATCTGGGAAACCACAATCCCCCACTGATTGCAATATGAATTGATATTGGATATATGCTGGCTTTCAACATTAATTTGTAGGAATTTGTTTTCTTATCAATCAACTGACCTTATAAGGTTTTCATGAGAACTTTGTGTGGCTGAGTCAAATTTATCCATAAAATAGACCTGAAATACACTGAGTTAAAAATATATATATATATATTTTGTCAGAAGTTTTAAATATTTTTAGTAGACTTCATTGCTCCCTGGATACCAGAATCCTTCACATTAACTCATTCCAGCGGTTACTGTCAGTTTTTCCTTTTGCTCAGTCTGTGACAGACACTCATTTAAAAAGCACTGCACCCATTTATCTTTCAAGCCTGTCTGATTCAGGGACTGCCTGCCAAGGGCTTAAATAAAACACAGAAAGTGTTCTAGGTAAGAGGTTCTCTTGTTTGTTTGAGGTAGAGACTCTGGAGGCCTCGAGGAGGCTGTCATCTCCCATGTCACCTGTGCTACTGCGTACTAAGCTGGTGTCTCCCTGAGGGAATTAGAAGGGAATCCCCTGAGAAGCTTGAGAGAGAACAGAGCTGCCTGGTTGAAAGGCTGTTATTTCACAGATAAAGCAGAAAAACTTTATGCCGTTCTTTTAAATTAAACTTTGACTCAGATATACTTCAGCTGTCAGCTTTGTGCTCAAGCAGTTGTAGAGCATTAGTATTTTACAGAGGAGCTGTGTTTATATTTGGGTTTCTGAAATACAGGTTCCATCACCTCTCCAAGGGGTAGTTTCTCTGCTGTATTAAGCAAGAAATATGAGTATTTTTATGAAGAAGATTAGTTTCCAGAGGTATCACAGCATGCTTCTATGTGGAAAGGACAGTAGGTGATACTCTGTGCATGTGCACTGGGGGAAGGAGTGTATCCCATTACCTACAGCATCATTTGTATACCTCTGATTCTGACTGTGTATTCATTGCACATTTATCTCTATCCCATGGCTCTCTTCCACTAGCTGGAATGTTTTAAGTACTTGTTCTTTGTCCCTAACCATTCCTATGCTGAGCTCCTAGGTGTTACAGGCTTGTAACCAGCCTCATCTACAGCTGCTGGCCACAAGTGGAACCAGAAGATGTCACTATGAATGGGGCCCTGAGCTCTCACAATGCACATCTGCCTGTGCAAAAGATGAATAGTTGTATGTTTCACAATAGCAAGAATGACACATCTCTCCTTTCTTCTGTTGCTGCATCATTTTCTTTCCTTTAATTTATTTTAACAGGACAGAGAACAGGCAGTTGTTTGCATCTGTCAGTCTTTCAGTCTAGGAATTTTATGATGAAAAGACTAGAAGAAAAAAACCTGCAATGTGATTGCTAGTTTTCCAAAGTAGTCTGTTTAAATTCTACTGCATTATCTGAATTAATATGGAAGACACATAATGCAAGCAAATTGTTGTTTCATTAAGATTTGAGAAATCACTTCTTCAAGTGAATTCATGTGTAGAAATCATTTTTTCAATGTTGCTGCTGAATGAAGGCTCATAGTGTTGTGCTGTTTTTATTTTTCTTTCCGTGGGTGTTTGATTTTAGAGTTAAATCAGAGGTTATTTTATGACTTGTAGAACAGAATAGACATCTGAAAAGACAGGTGGATCCAGTATAAAAAGAATTATATATATGTGTGTATATAAGAGGGAACAGTAGATTTCACACTTCTTTTTAACTTGGAACATGGAATTTAAGGCCTATGGAAAGCAAAAATGTAGTTTACTTCATTAAAATGGGGAATCTAATAAAAAAGAAATCAAAATAAATTGTAAGGCTGAAATGTTATCTGCTCTAGAGCTTTTTTCCTATATTTTTTCCTGAATTGCTTGCTTCTCTGAATTAGTTCTCCTAGAAGAACAGAAAATTCGGGGGGAGGTGAGGGTAAGAAAAAAATCTCATAGATTTTCTTAACAAGATTTTTTTAAAAATGTCTTTGAGTTTTCCTTCAATTTTTATTTTCAATTTTAAAGCAGAAAATGTCTTTTGTTATTTCTAATTCTATCTAAAATTTATCTCCAAAAACTTTTATTTTTCAATTCTTTTTTGTACTTGCACCAAAAAAATAGTAATAATTAGAATAGTAATAATTAGTCATAGTTACACAAAAATATATTTAAGTTTATACAAAAAAAAAAAAAAGATTTGTGTTTCAGGAAAAAATCAATTCCCAGTTCCTTAATATTATAGAGTAGAGCATTCCTGTAGTGGTTGCTCTTATGGTTTGGATACCAGACTTTATAACTCTGTTCTTTTATTCATTATAATAACTCCTATAAATCCACAGAATGATGAAGAAAAGTCTATCAAGTAAAAAAGCTGACAAAGATTAATGCAGAAATATCCTTTGTTCTCACACACAACACTGGACGCAATTCCTCATTAAACACCTTGGTGGAGAAATAGCAGCAGAACTCATCTGCATATGCAAAATAGTTTATTCATGGGATTTAATTGTTGTACCTGCAGACAGCAGTTAATCTGTTGCATGGCATATAATCTTTGCTGAGTGGGAAATTCACTGTAAATTGCTTTGCTATTGAATCCAATTTTCATCCCCACTGATGGAGAAAATATATATATATATTTTTAATGAATGGATGGTTATGTATTTTGATTACTGCACCTTTCCTCTAAGAATAGCCCTAATGAGGAGTTCCCTGTTTCCCAAAGAGTGCTTGTAGTTCTTTCTTAGATATGTCTTTCCACCAGTGGTAGCTCTGAACTAGTGAGGATTGCTGACAACATGGCACTAAAGTGTGGTAGCTCCTCGATTTTCAGACATGATTCAGCAATTGTCCATATCACATCCCGAAATTCAGGGGAGTTCCATGAAGTGAGTTAAATGCATCAGCTGTGTTCCTTTGAATACACTTGTACAATGAATAGCTTTTCCTCTGTTTCACAGATAGACCTGTGGCAGGGAATTTGATTTGCCAATGCTGAGGAAATTGTATTTGACTGGAATTGGAGCTGAGACATACCTGGTTCCTTTACCTTTTCTGAAGACATATTTCTCTCATGCTAAATGTGCATTTAGCACAAGACTCTCGTGACCATGATAACAATCTAGCAGCCCTGAAGAAAAAAAAATTGCTAACATGGAGATTTCCATCTGTAAGAACCTCCTACAGTTTAAAAAGTTGGAAGTATCAAGGGATTGCAAAACAAGTACTTGTAGGATCTGTCCTTTGCTCAGACAGTGGGGTTACTGTGGATGTTTTGACTGTGAACAGAATGAAACCCTTGAGTATAGAAGAGTCATCTCTGAGTACACATACTATTAAAAATAGCATTTATAAAAAACAATTGAACAAACTGAAAATGTATGCCAGAGTCGCATAAAGAAAATGAATATGCAGATACATTAACATGAATATGCCAATATATTAATCTATATGCAGGTAATCTAGAGGATTTGTTGTGTTTCATACAAAGAAATGTACATCTGCTGTTGTTCATGCTGACCAGAACCTCACCATAAAATATCAGTAAACTCAGAAGCCTATTCAAACCTTGAAAACTTTCAGTGTAGATTTTTGAAAGGATTTTTGGGGCCAAGGCCTAGGTATAATATCCATGTTTAGAATATCTCCCTGATGTTTTGATAAGACTTGAATGTCTAAAATTAAACCTAATTTTTTCTGCATTAGTTTCATTTTTTTCCCAGTTTGAGACATAATTTTAGTGCATTTTGATTTGATTGTTGTTGAAACAATCACTGTACTCCCACACTGTTGTTAGCAGTGCTCCCCCCCACCCTCTCTGTGATACCCAGAGAATTGAAATTGCCTTCTTGTTAGGTCTCCTAAGCTGAATCAAGTTCATGCTGAAACCAGTGGAATTTGGAACAGCTCTTTGTGCTCTGGTTGTATTCATGGGGGAATTTTTTCACACGAGAGTTTTTCCTCTGCTAGAGTAGAGCTGGCGCTGTGTACATTGGGCTGTAACTATCCCCTTGATATGACTTCAGCCATCTGGGAAAAAAAATATTTAATTAAAGCATCAAATGTACTTTAATACAGAGAAATGTAAGTGCTTGCATCTGAGAGAAAAATGTAGGCCACACTTTCATGGTGAAGATAATTTGGGAAAGAGCAACTGAAAAAAAATATGCATTTAAGCAAATGAATGCCTAATATTTTAGGACTGAGTGAAAAGTTAAAGAAGAGCCTTAGGTGTAGAAAGACATTTATTGAATACAAACAATGCTCTCTATATATCAAAGGTGACTTTGAAACTGGAATGGTTCTAGTTCTGTCTATTTGCTGATAACATGGCAGATTGCAGAAAAGGGTTGTTTAAAAAAACATAAATATATTTTTAAATGAAGCACAAGGAATTCATGTAATTTAACTTAGTGGGGGTATGGCTGGCATGTATCTTGCTTTTCTGGCCTAGACACACATTTATGGAGGGACAGCAGTTTTGATTTTAGAAAATTTGCTAACCTAGAAGGCAGAACTACAAGATCTGGTATCAAATTTAAAGTAGAAAACAGAATGAACGAAGTTTATCTCATGTGAAATCTTTCAATCAGATTCTTGTAAGTATTATGTTCTAGATCAAGCTATAATTACAGCCTTAGCAATGCTTGCATGTCTGCTTCAGAACCGATAGGTGAAACTTGACCTAGCGTGATCCCAAGAATAAACCAGCCCATTGTAACTTCAGTCCGCTATTTTATAAAGGGGTGAGGAGAAACTTTTATCTTTCCTACAAGTTTATCTGTTTTGTGTTGTTGTCAACTGGGTAACTCATCTTCACTGTACTTGAAATTATATTCCACTTGAAGATTCTCCCAGAATCCCCAACATGCCTGATCATTTTTAAGAGGTATCAGAAGTCTTCCATTTAAAATATGTTCCAACTAGCTATAAATAAAGTTCTTTAGAAAAGTCCTCTACCATACAGCTCAACTTTCAATACTCACTTGCTTGTAATCTCAGCTGTCAGTTGTGGTTTTTTTTCCCCACAACCTCCTCACTGGCAGCATTCATAGCTGAACTAAAAGGGCAGGCTTCCCATAGGTGAGGCATGGGAAACCTGTTGAAGTTTTCCTATGTGGGAGTCACCTTTGAGAGGAGAAAAAAAAAAAAAAAGGTGGAGATCACAAGCTATCCTAAAATGATTGGAGGAATTCAAGCCAGTTCAGAACAATCAAAGCTCTTTTACAGTGTTGTTATTCTTTCTGCCTCATTTTATTTTAAAACCTGGAAACCCTAAAGGGTATATAAATTAATACTAATTTGATATTGAATGTCCTTGCCACTAAAAAATTCAGATAGACAATGATTTTGACTTGACACAGCATCGGGGCAATCAAAATGTAGAATAGCTGCAATTGCTCATTGGAAAAAAAAGGTCCTCCCACTTTTTCTCTTTCTCTACAATGAGATTTATGATAGTGAAGGTTAGCTTCTATTTGGAACTAAAATCCTTCAGCTTATGTCTGAAGGAGCCCCCAGTTATAGAGAACATAGTGACAGGGTAGAGATGAAAATAGCTTAGTTGGATTGTTTTCTACTAGAAGAATTTTGAATATTTTTACTTCATTACCCTCCTTCCCCATGTTCCCCTCCTCTTCCCTCTCCCCACTTTTTTTTTTTTTTTTTGACTTTGAAAGTACAAAATATTAATTTTCATCTCTAAAAGTGTAAATCACAGTGCAGTCATGGTGAGATATTGCTGTGACTTAAACCAAAGACCATGGTTTTCCTTGGGGAAGCTGGTGAGTGAAGTGATCCCTTGGTGATATGTTGTATCAGTCGTAAAGAGCTTGTGGAATAAAAAAAAAAGTAAATTTTTGCTAGAGGACTTGGTGATTTTTTGTGCCTTTTCATCTGTGCTTTCTATCAAAATAACTGTTTTCGAAGAATGATTGAATGCCAGTTTGTTAGACATGAGTTTGGACAGTTTATTTAATTCTGTCTGGTTATTATGCTGAAACTCAGCAGTACGGAGCTTCTCTGGAAACAATGCCATTACTATATTATAATTTCAGTAATAAAAGTAACTTTTCATTGTGCCAATGTTTCTTGCATTGTGCAAGAAATGCACAATGTTGCTCTCTGAAGAGCAACAAGGACAGTTTGTTGTTTTAATATGTGTTTGTTAGTGCTGAAACCTTTGTATAATATAATGTATAATAATGTATAATATTCTGGGGCTTCATAGGTTTGCATGGGGGACAGAAAGAACATGTAGAATATAGAAGACGTGTAATAGACGCTTGACAGCTAAAACATAAGCTTCTTGGGCATCCGGGATAGTTTATAAGAGAGTTAGGGTTTCCAAGACCGCACATATTTCAAGCTCAGGTAGAAGTTATGTGTTTAACTTCCTTTTATAAATCTGTGTGTTTTACCTAGGTAAAATTGGTATTAAAACTTTTGTTTAAAGTGTTTTTTTGAAATATGGAAATTATCTGTATCTGGGTCATGAAGAATATTTATTCACTAACAGTCTCAAAGTTTTTTCATATTTTTTCAACAGTGCATAAGAAGAAAAGAATATACTGAGAAGTGTAACAATATATTGATATGTATGCAGATAGATGGAAAGGATGTGGTGTTACGTTGCTTTCATAGCTCAAGGTGGAAAAGTATGCACTTGGCAACTCCACAAAAATATACTATGCCTTTCTTTGATGTCTCTCTGGTATGAAAATTCTTTCTTTGATACTAGATGTAACATCACCTTTAGACTTATGCAAGCCAAATTGTATCATTCGTTCCATCTGAATATTATGAAGAGTCTTATTACTGACTGTTATTTTGTTTGTGTCTTTGTGGTGTTCCATTCTCTCTAAATCAATGCTTTTGAAACTAGATTTTGCTTTTGAATGGAGGAGGAAGTTCAAGGGTTATACAGGGGCTGAGTTAAGCTTTGCTTATCTTGTTATCCATGAGGTTTCATGCTTATTTAAAGGTTCTGGAGTAATTTGCTAGTATTCATTTTGCTTTCTTCTCCCTATCTCCCTCCCCCGTTCATTCAAGTGTTTATTTTTCTCCATCTGTGAGAAGGACTTACTTAAAAATGTCTGTTCCCTACAGTTTTTAGTATAGCATGAGAAAAGAACAGCCTTAAAACAAAAATCTCAACTTTTTTATGGTGGCTTTTTTTTATTTTACCCAGGATAAACGATTGTTCTGTTTTATGGCTTTTAAAATTTCATTTGTTAGTGCATAATGAAGCAGAGTAATGTACTAAATTAATTTATACTGTTGGATTTTGCTCATGTTCTACTGTGATGTGAGCATGCATTATGCATTTGGATTTCATTCTGCCTGTGGTTATTGTTGTTTGCATGTGATAATATGAAAGGATTAGTACATTTTCTTCCTTTATTTCCCTGCATTGTAGATATGAAGAAGATGTCAGCGTAAGAGCGTTTGTTCTAAGATTATTTAATGTAGTAACAACAACAACATGGATAGCAGGAACAAATAAACACTGATTTAGCTGTAACTTCTGGGAGATTGACAATAGCTGATATGGTATTTAGAGGCATTTTTTCAGATTCTTCATGAAGTTTTATATGGAAAATTTTATGTGTATTTTCGTATATTTTGTAAACTGTAAGCTTTCTGTTGCACTGTGACTATGTAGAAGTTCATAAAAAAACAAATTCCATTACTTGGAACCTCAAAATGGCAATGTCACAGACAAAAGGATGATCACATATTAATATTGTCATCCAATAACTGTTTAAGGACTGTGATATATATATCCACAGTAACTAATGGGTTGCAGTAAGTAAAGATAAAACTTTATTACTTCATTATTAAATCTGTAACAACTCCACTAGTTTTATTTTAATGATTACTAGCACTTTTTTTTTTTTAAATGCACAGATATTAACATTTCTGTGAGGTTTTTTTTTCCGATTTTTTCAGGCTAAAATATGTAACTATCAAACACATAGCTTAAGCTAAGAATGTTATTACTCTAGAGTATCTGAACTTTTTCTTTCAGATGGTAAGGTGATTTTCTGATGTGTTTTTCATGTTAGCAATCCAATGGATTTCAGTTTCTATGAGATTTTTACTAACCATTTTCACGAAATCAACTAAGTTGTTATTATTAGAAATTGAATTAAATTGAAAACACAGGGCATAACGTTCCTAGCATGTACTAGAAATTGTGTCAAGTTATATTTCAAGAAAACCAGAAGCAATTCCAAAACTGTTGGTGTATTCTTAAGCCCATTCCCAGGGAGAGTAGGCTGGCTGTTGTTTGGATAATGGATGAATCAACCCATCTCTCTCCAGTCTCTTGTATCAGACAGATTACTTGTTGTAATTAGCACAGCACACAAAGTTTTTGTATTTCTTTCTACATGGTGCTGCTTATTTATTTATTTATTCTGCTCAGAAATTTACCCATCAGCGTGTTATGAGACGTCAGGCATGCTTTGTCACATCTGACTTGGTTTGTTCACTCTTTAGAACTTTCTCTCTTAATTTCAGAGCTGAGTTTGACATTCAGGGTCTCTTCCTCTGCTGATTATCTGGAGGTAATGAATGCTGCTTATATATGCTTGTATTTTCACCTTAATTTTAAAAAAGAGTTTTGACATTCAAAAAATAACATGTCAGTCATAGACTTCTAAAAATAAAAGAGATTAATCAAAGATACCTTGCCTCCTCACTGCTTCATTCAAATTATGTTTACTTGTGAACCTTAGTTTCTAAGGAAATTATACCTATATTACCTATGTGGTAGTAAACCTTTATGGATTTTGACTATAGCTTTTGTTATCATTATCAGTTTGATAAGGAGCTCAGAATAAGATGGTCTACTTCAACTGAAAGAAAAAATGGTGAAAGAAATTGTTGTTAATTGTTTTTAATAGTTTATCTTTTGGGCAGTCAGTTGGGTGTTACTAAATGGAGAAAAGGAAATAATTTTGCCATTGATTTCAGCCAACAGAAATCAGAGTAGACCAGGGTACAGGACCTGTGGTGTCAACGGCAGGCAGGCAGTGGAATATCTGGCAGAAGTAAGGCAGCGAGAAGGTGGAGAGGAACATCATGCCTGAGATTTTACTTTACAATGTGAAAAGTGGCTGAGAACAAAGCTTTACTAACCTTTATGTCATTACAAAGATGAAAGTTAGATAGTAATAATGGAAAAGATACAGCTGCCATCATGGCACAGTACAAAGGCTAGGGGACATAAAGCCATGTTTTCAGAATTATAGTCACTTTCAGCATCATGGAGATTCTTCTTCTTGGCCATGCAGTACATTCAACTCATCAAGATAAATACAGTGAACAATTGTCTTGTTTTGTTATTACCTATTTTTAAAACTAATTTTAGTGCTGATCTTTGTGAAGTGTTCTTAAATTTTATCATGTATAAATTGATGTGGAACAGCTGATTTTAGGGAACACTCAAATGTTTCTAGTGGGGAAATCCACAGGGTAACTATTAATTCTTTAAGGCAATTGGAAAGTTTTTGTGCATGGCACTTGACCTCAAATACATCCTGTTTTCAAAATGAATATCATGTAATATTTACATCCATTCAAACTTTCCATTAATTCATGAGAAAGATCTTTCCCTGAGTCCATGTATATAATATGATGAGGTAAATGGAGATAAGTTTCTGAAAATTTTAGAACCTGGGGCATTTGAATCCCGATTTAGAGTGGAATAATGTAAAGTATACTTAGTCTGAACAATCATGCAGGTAGTATCTGTTGCCTTAACTAGATGACTGTATTATCTTTACCTTATGCACCATTAAAGGGCAGGATGGATTCTGGAAACTGGCATAGTGCTGCTCTCTTCGGTTGTACTAATTCACTTATGCCAGTGAAGAGCAAGCTCCAAAAGGAGGAAACATTTCAGGCATGGCAGGCATATGTCTATATATAAAGCTTAATGAAATTTGGTATAACTCCAATTAAGTGTTGGCTTTAAAGTAAATTATGGTGACTTGGTAAAATCCTTTGACATAAATTAGAAGCTTTTGTTAAAAGCACACTTAACTGGAAAAAAAAAAAAAAAAAAAAAAGAGACTAAAACCAGAGCTGTAGCAAAGGTAATATTGGAGGCACACATGGAAAACATCAAATGGGCAGCAAATGCACTGAGTTTTGGAGGCAGCAGCTGCCATCACTGCCAAGAAGGGAGATGCAGCAGCCATGGCTGAGCAGCTGGGAAAACCACATCTGGGAGAAACTAGGTATAAGGAAGATTTCTTAGGTGTTGTAAGAGCAATATAATGTTGTTGGACTGCAGGAAATTATGAAAGCTTTTGGAAATTTGTTCCTTACTGTAGAAAAATAAAATATAAGATTGCTGTCAGCTCAGTAAAGAGGGTAACTGCCAAAATGGTGAGTTGCAGGAGTGGGAAGATTGAGCGGTGGTTGAGAAGAAAGAGCTCTGTTCAGAATGAGATGTCTCTCAAGCCTCCCTTAATGAAATTTGTGTGCCTACCTTGATACTGTACTGTTCCTATATACTCATATCTGAGGCCAAAGAGGGAGGATTTCTCCTCCATTGTGAGTTGTCACCACTACTGGTTCAAGCACAGCTTCCAGCTGTTTCTCCTTCCTTGCGTCACTGGTTTCTTTCAAGGTCTAAGAGCATGTCAATCCCCTGTTCCCCCTCCCTGACGCTATACAGTGTGTCACTTTCTCCTGTACCTCTTCCACCTGGCAACTCAGCTGGAGCACGCCTCCTCTGGGTGAGGCCACCATCACTCCCCAGCCTGAGTTACGAGGCACCCTCTTCAACTCTGGACTTGGGCCACAGCCTCCACCATCCCTCCACAGTGCCAGCTCTGGCATGGCCTCCAGCTGTGAGGGGTGCTTTCTCCAGCTGGAGCTGGGGACTCAAGTCCTGTGGTGTATCACCAACAATGAGCTGAAGACGTAGCTCAGTGTAATTCAGTGCTGCAGTTAGATGTACATCACCATCTCTTGAACTAAAGAGACATAATTAGATATAATATTCTGCAGATTTAAGTCCCCATCATGGTAGATAAAGTATAGAATATCCTCTAGCATTTCATGTATGTTAGTTGCTATTCTTCATTATTTTCAATTAAGACTGCAAAAGAGCTGTGTAAGGAGAATATGTCAGTGGAGATTGCTGTGTGGTTGAAGTGCATGTAGGTTCAATTTTATAGGTCCCATTTTGTGTCAGCTGAGCTGTGTTTTCCAATCAGAGAAAGCGAAAGCTGGTGGAACATACATTGACAGTTTCTGCTTGAATTTTCTGGACAATAACCATTGTGACTGTTCAGCCAAAGTCAATACATAAGATTCAAAGTGGATACAATTCCAGGCTGTCTTTGCAACTGATTTTCTGTAGAAGTGAGCTGTACACAAATTTCTGTCAAATCATTTCTAAATGGCCTAAAATACATTTAGAAATGTAAATGCAATGTTAATTGGAAAAAGTTGAGCTCTGTGACATTCTCATAAATCTGGGTAAAGTGCAAAAATTCTGCATTTATACTAATCTAATGAAAAACACCAGTAAAGAAACTAACGAAAAACACCAAGACTGAATCTTAAAACCTAAATGATCTCCAACTTCTTTGCAAACTAACCTTAGATCTGAAGTCTCACTGATTTGATTTTAAAAATGAACCTAACTTCCCTGGAGTATAAACTCCTAAACTCTAATCGTTCCCTGGAGTATAAATAAAATATAGTGATCTCAAACTTTTGCCTATATAAAAGGCCAAATTGTTTTGTTGCAGGTAGGTAAAATTCCAGGGAAGTCATGAAGCGTATTTCAGGACCACTACTAGTTTTAAATTAGTTTTGACTAGTTAAAAATAAAACAAATGAACAAACATAAAAAGTTAAAACTCTGTAATTAATTTAGAGAATTATTATGAAAAACTAGTTTTAAATAGTTTAAAACACTGAAAATTCTACAATGCTCAAAGTATTTAAAGGAAAAAAAAGATTCAAAAGGTATATGTTTTATTGGCAGTGACTTTGATTATGGTACAACACTGGTCATCCATCAGAATAGACTGCAAGCGCTATTCACAAGATTCACAATGGAGACCCATGCTAACCAAGCGTATCGGTGTGTCATCATTGCCACTGGGAGAGCACGGTCCTGACAGAGGTGCATTTGATCAGAATGTTTGGTTCCAGAACAGCAGGTTGCAAATGGGGAAGAACAGATTACAATGCATTTTTCCTTGAGAGATGTATGCTTTACAAAAAGGCTACTCTAAACAATGCAAAATGCCAGCCTGCTCAGGCTGCAGACACTATAAATGCAGTAGCATATGGCACATGGCTAAGCTCCACTGGGGTTGCATCATTATCTTTTTCTTAAATATAGTAGAGATTTTGCTTGGAAAATTGGAATGAATTTACCTACATTAAATGCTTCCAAGCATTTTAAGTAAAAGAAACAATAATTTTATTAATTTAGAAAACCATAGCTTACGTGAATCCAAATGTAAACTAGAGCCAAAAATGAAAGGAAGATTATACCCTTAATTAGCAGTATGTATTTGAGACAAATTCAGGCAATGTGTTCACAAAATATATAGTTTATTCAAAAAAGCTGGTAACAACCACACCGAAACAAACAGTGGAAAAATACTGGAAACAAGTTGATAAACAAAAAAATGTTCAGGGTTACAAAACTGTTCTACTAAGTCATAGGTGAGGAAGCCTGTAAATTTTTCAGCTGAAAGAAAAAACGTAACCAAAAGAAAAAGTGTGAGGATTTCACAGAAACCATAAGAGCATATCCGCAGAGTACGAGATTAATTATGATAGCAGATGAAAAGTCGAAATAGGTCCTTGCTTGTTTTAGATAGATGTTTGTTTTAGGAGGTGAGTATTGAAGAAATGTTGATGAACTATTTCCCCAGCTTCTCTCTAAGGGGATAACTAGTGTCATCAAGCAGCAAACTTCCCATGAGAGAGGATAACATTCAGAGAGCGTCTAACTCATGGCAAAAAAAGTAGTTAAGGAATTGGCTGAAAAAGTACTAGGGCTAAGAGTGGTAACTAGCTGATGTTTGGAGGAAGTGGACAGAGGGATAGCAAAGTGCATCAGGATCTTTAAGGAGGGCAGCATACAGCTTAACAGCCCCTTACAATCTTTTTTTCCTAAAGCTGGAAACACAGATTGTTCTTCAGAGTTTACCAGTTGTCACAGCTACTGTTCTGGACAAAGTAAAATCTGAGAAGAGACTGAAACAAAGATGATGGAAACTAAATATGGTGGTACTGAGGAAAATTGTAGAGTCTGTAGACTGCGTTTTGAACTGAGTGTAGTAACATGCAGCAGAACCAGTAATCACGCAAATCGTCAGGAGAGCTGTGATTTAATTAAAGAGAGTGAAGTTGGATTCCCTAAATAAGAGATCAGGTCTAACAAATGTTATTGAATTGTTCCTAGCGTTCTCAGTTACGGTGTATGTATCATGTAAAGGTTTCTCTTATATGGCAAATGCTTATTTAATTATGATATGCATTAATTACCCTATCACTCTGTACAAGTGCATGATTTTTTGTGTTCTCTAAATTAAAGAGTAGATTACAAGAAAATTATTTTTATCTAATCCACAGCAGCCTGTAAGACTACATAGATACTGCAGGTTAGATCCTTCCCTTCTAAAGAAAGAAACTCAAATTACTGTGCCTTCTCAATGGTTACTGTCAGTGAAGGGTATCAGTGAGCTTTTTTTTCCTTTTTTTTTTTTTTTTTTTCCATGAGTCAGCAGAGCCCCAGTTTTCTGCTGAGTTCTGTAAGCATCATGAATGGTCCCTACTCTAGATGTCTGGTGTCTCCTTATAATGGGGATTTCTGTGATCAGAGCTGACTTAGCTTCACATCAAAGTCTCAAACTTGCAATCTCTTTGTTAATCCTCTCCTGGAGGATGCAGACAGAAAAGTCATAACATTTCTCTGGTGTGGTACCCTGGGGGCAGCTCTGTAGATTCTCCATCCTGCCTACATCTAATGGTCCTGGCTCTCCTTCAGTCCTGTGCTGTGAGGTGCCCACTGTCCAGCTCAACGCACCCTGGCAAATGATGGCTGATGGTGAAATGGGCGGCTAATTCCAAGCAGTAATGCTTGTTTCGGTTTTAAAACTGCAATTGCCACTCAAAGTTTAGCCTTGAGAATTTATTCTAAAAAAAAGAAAACTTTGCTTTGTATCCTAAGAGCAGCAAGATTATGGGTATAGTTCATTTGCTGCAATGAAGTAATAGAATTAGTAACATCAACACTGGTGTAATTTATAGTTCTGATTGTTTTTAATGAATTCATTTAATTCATTATTATGATATTAAAGTATTTAAATAGAACATCTTGGAATTTGAATAATTACTGGATTTTTGTATGACGTAATCTGATAAATATCTGTACAAACACTTTTTTTTGGGGGGGGGGGGGAATATAAAGATATTGGTACACGTAATGTGTTCTGGAAAAGAAATTGTCTGAAAGCCCAGTGGTTTGAGTTTTCAGCATTTAATTATGGGTTTTCTACCCTGCATTCAAAAATAAACAAAAGCAAATAAAGAAGCAATTTAATATTTAGCCTGGAATTTAGGAAATATGCATTATGTTTTTCCCTCTTTGATGGATTTCTTTAGGCTTTGGTCACATTTCTTAGTCTTTTTGTCTCAATTTAACATCTGCAAAATGTAAATAATATCTGGCAGAGACTATTATGGAATTCATGTTCCTTAATTTATATGAAATGTTTGGAATTAAAGCAATAAGAAATTACAGAAACATCTTGGAATTAATTCCATCTGGAATATAAATTGGTTTAAGCAGACCTCAAAGAAATCTAAGTTGATATATTAGTAAAAGTATTTATTTATTAATGATATTTCATTTGTGATAGGTCCTACAATACCACCTTGGAAATAGAGTCCCCAGAGTATATAAGATTTGCAAATATAATTTTGAAGAGAGTTAATTGTTTATTCAGAAAAGGGTAACTGTTTAAATAGCAGCACATGCTGTAAATCTCATCAGAAGTTTATAAATACTGTGAATATATTCCATGTATAGTGGTGTTGCCAACCAGTGTGGCTGCCCAGAGAGCAAGCTAGAGAGTTTGGAACTGGTCCGTGATCCCTGCACCGTGTTTTTCTCTCAAAGTCCGTCGGGAGCTGACCTCTAGTTTCAGTCCAGAAATGTATCTTTCCGTAGAGTTAACTGCTCTGTGCCAATGGACATCTGGCCTCCTGTGTTCTGCACATAGATGGCAGAAGTTCATAGTGCTGGATTTCTAATATGCTTCATGTGACTGATGCTTGATTTTCAGTAATATCAATTATCTTAATTGCTATAGAGAAGGGTGCCGGTGTGAATGTATGAAACAAAATACGCAGCTTGTTTTCAAACTGGATGAGCACTTCATTTTTATTTTTATAATCAAAATATGTCAGAGTCTAGTCAATATCCTTTTCTAGTATAGCCATATGTTTTTTCTCTGCACCCATGTCAGGACCCATATGCTTGTCTGAGTTTGTTTTCTTTGCACGGTCTAGAATTTTTCCATGGCATTGTTTCTTTATTTGTCTGCAAATAACTTAGCTTCTTTTTGGAGCTGACATTTGTGCAAGAAAACAATTATTTTCTAATTAAATATACATTAAACCTGATGGAAAACAGTTAAAAGGGTTTTTTTGTTTTGT
This sequence comes from Anser brachyrhynchus, assembly GCF_964034855.1. NCBI lineage: Eukaryota > Metazoa > Chordata > Aves > Anseriformes > Anatidae > Anser > Anser brachyrhynchus. The sequence goes on from NC_137700.1 coordinate 12,969,142, forward strand.
TTTGTTTTTTTTAAGCACCAAAATAGTAATTTTGCTACAGCAAATTCTATCACTTAAAAGAAACCAAATGAATTCATTCCCAGCCTGGTATTTTTAGATTTATGAAGCTGTGTGTTGCAGTGACTTTTTTTGTGCTTAACAGCTTGTGCACCGATAAAGAACTTGTATCAGGCAGCCATTGACAGGCAATAAGATAAACCTCTCATGAGAAATCTAAACGACAAAACTGAATTCAGTTAGAAGTTCAAGGAGAAAATTAAGATGTTGGACATACAACTCATACTGCTGTTTAAAAACGGTTATCCAAATAGATGGGGATTGGATTTCTTAGAAAAGGGTTCTGCTATGTGACTGTTCTTGCACCATCTCCCACTTTCAGATGTATGACAGTATAAAACTAAAATTAAGTATAATACCTACCACACTAGTAATATTATGGCTTTTCTAAGAATTGCAGGTAAATTCCTAGACACTTACCTAAGTAAACATGACCACAGCAGTAGAAAAGTCTATAATTCAGCAGTTTCAGTTGTGGACTGAGTAAACCAGCCTGTAACTGTTGAATCACTAGAGGTAGTACAGTGGTGTAGTCAATAGTAAATGCAAGTAAATCAAGCTTATCTAGTTTTATGTGGAGCAGTATCAAATTTAAACACTTCTGCTTCCTGCCAGAACACAAAATAAGTCAGTTTATCTGCTTGTTAAATTAAACAGCTCATTAGAGAATGGAAACCATGAAAGTGAATGAGTGTATCCTGTGTTACTTCAGTTCAGAAATGGACTCTGAGAAGAGCATTGACAAGTTTGTCCTTCTCTCTGATACAATTTCTTTCTTTCGATTCTTCTCTCTGAATAGCAATACTTTTTATAAGATTAATTGCCCTAAAGCTACACCCAACAAATAGGCTATTTGCATACCTGTTCTGATAAGTGATGCTTAGCAAATCGTGTCATTACTGTTAGAATCTGTCAGTCACTGCTAAGATGTCAGTCTTATGAGCCCTACGTTCACGTTGTATCGAAAAAGTGTAAAAGGGCTTACCTTGAAATATGAGTGCAGCAGTGGGAATGAGTTAAGACAGCTGCAGTCAAATCAGTTATTGTCCTTTCCCTTTCTTCAGAATACCCTTTACAGCAATGAATTTCCACTTAACAGTTGAAAATGCGTATTCTTGTCATTTTTCAGATGATAATTCTGATTTTCCTAATACTTTAAAATCAGTTTAAGAAAAGAACAAAATCTTTGTTCACATTTATTCTAGGCTCACTTCAAGTTTCTTATAGGAAAATGGAATTCATTTACCAGAAAATCAATCGTGCGATTTCATGGCAAAAGTGATTTAGAGAAAATACTAGTGAAAAGGAATGTATTGGTCTATGAACCAAAGGGATGTTGAACTGATTAAGGGTATGCAAAAATCAATCATTAATCTTAATCAAGGAATTCGTGCAGTCAAAGGATTTTTAATTACTAGCTGTCATGGGACGGGCATAAAATTAGCATTAGTTGTTTATAATCGTCACAATGATTCAATATCACTGTTGTTATTGGACTCTTTTTTCCACCTCAAAATATGTTCATTGAGACCTATTTTGTTAATTACCAGTGACTTTAATTTGGGCTATTGAATTATAAAACACAGTGGCAAGACTATTTTTGTCACAATTGTTTTTCCCTTCATTTTCTTTGCGTCTTTAAAATTTCGTCCTTAAAAAGTAGTGTGTTCTCAAGACATCATCATATTAAACTGTATCAATTGAAAGGTAAAAGAATGCATATGTGTGAAACCAGAAAATGCCGATGTGAGATCTTCCTACGATGCAAATAGTTTAAACACCTCTGAACGAGCCGTGATACTCTGGAAAGGCTTTTTGCAGCCACAGGGTACTTTTTTTCAAACCTTTGGTGTAATTATTCTGCAGTATTATTCATCAAGTATGCTTCAGTAGACGCCTTCTCTGCATTCTTTGCAATTACACAGGTTATTTCTGGAACAAATACAAACTCACTCCAGGCTGTTGACAAACCTGGAAGTAAGGCTATGCAAATAATTGACTGTCAGTTTGGCACTCTAATAATACTTATAATAACAAAAATATTGGTTCCAACTAAGGAAAAAGCTTGTGCACTTCATGCAAAAACAGTAATTGAATGGAGAATGGAATAGATCACTTTGTTTAAAAGGGAAAAGAAAAAGAAAACAAGTAGGACATTATGTATTGTACTCAAAAGAAAAGTGAAATAAGTTATTCACAGAAGGAAGAGACTAGAAGAGGAAGACTAGGAGTAGCATACACATTTTAAATAATCATTTATGCAATGTATAGGATAGTGATTTCATTTCTCATCTCTCAAAAGAACATCTTGTTACTTTGCTATGGTTTCAGCTGTTCTTGGTCAGTCTTCTGTGGATTCTCTGCCTGCTTTTGGACATAATAACCATTTCCCGGGAAAAAGATCTGGAAGTATTATCTCCTGTTGCAAGGAAGTGATGTAGGGAATAATTTTTTTTTTTTTTTTTTTTACTCAATTTCTGGCTGGACAATTTCAGCAGCACAATGAAGACAGAGGCCCAAAACCCCTCAGGAGGACGGTGGAACTGATGTCAAGCTGGCTTTGTTCAGGGGTTTCTTTCAACCTGTTAATTAAATGGAAGTTTCAAAAAGCACTCTACCAATTTTCAGTTTCTTTTTTTTCCTTTCCATAAAATCCAGTCAGATTTAACTCAGATTCATAAGTTTTCCCAGAAGTTGATTAAAAATTGCTCAGATTTGCCTCTAAATCATTGTTTTCTTCATCTTCATTAGAAGCTATCTAGGCAAGGAGTTCTTCTAAGTAATGGTATTGCTAGAGTTATTTTGTTATTTTTAACAAACCATTAGCCAAGCACTAAGATAATTTAACAGTGTAGGAAACCTTTCATCATGAGGACATTATTATCAAATCTAGTCCAAAGTAATTATAGCCAATAGCTTTTGTCTTGTTGTCTGTGAAGTAACTTGCTGAGAACAGCAGTAAAATAATAAAAACAAAAAACAAAACTAAGAACAAAAACCCCACCCTTTCCACTGCTTTGCACTTTCTGGGTTCATCGGAAAGATGAAATATAAATGGCTATTCTAGGGGTTCGTTGTTTTCAGATGAGAAGAATGTTTTCAGGTCTTGTAGCATGACATCAGGCAATTCATGATGTTATCACATCTAATAAAGACAAAACATTTCCTAGTTTACATGCATAAAAATGCAGAGCAGTATGAGAAGAAACTACTCATGGTTTAAACTGAAAGGAAATTCCTTTAATGAACTATTACTATTACAAGTAATAATACAGAGGAGTAATATCCTGTTAATCCTATGTATTACAATAAGCTATTTCAAAGAATCAGGCTTAAGACAAGAGGAAATGATTATTGGATTTTGTAAATCCCTTTTCCCCCTTAAGATCGAGGCCTGGTAGTTAGAATCGTCCAGTGCAAATGAAGACTATTTTATCATTTAAAATGTTTCAAGGATGACCTGATCCCCATGTTGCTAAGAGTACCTTAGTTGTGTGGGCGTCTTGGACTAATTTCTGAACTGTGGCTTGTGAAGGTGAAAAGGAAATTGGCATAGGGTGGGCTGGTGGGAAGGAGAGGTTTTCAGCCCTAAGGAGGGAAAAATGAAGGCAGGACTGACACTTTCAGTGATGTTTGTGGACTTTGATGACTGTAAACCAGCCATGAGATCTCGCCTTCAAGGCACTCTCAGCAAACCTAGAGTAAACCCATCAAAAAATAATGGGATCACCTGGAGCTAATTCAAGAACCAGGCTCAGAAAATATGGACCCAGAACAGCTTTTCGGAAACAGGTTTCCCAACCAGCCTCTCATGGGATTTTTATGAGGACTGAAAAGTTTAAAAGTAACTTTCAGACTTTTGCTTTTTCTTTTTGTTAATGAACCTTAAAAACCTCTTATACAAGTTATGATTTTGGTAGTGTATTCAGGCAAGTTCTAGTCAGCTATTTATTAGAGGTTACTTCATTTTAGGTTAGCTAAAATGAACATAGCATGAAGGGGGGGGGGGGAATATAGGAGATACAGATGTCTATCAGCAATGCCAATTAAAAATATAGGACGTACTGCCAAAAATCCTGAGCTGAAGCTTGTAATGGTCTATTGAGTTCAGCACAGCAGGTATACAACATGAACAGCACAGCTCTCCAGGTTAAAAATCCCTAGCAGTGCAGATGGTGGTTACTCCAAATAAAAAGTTTTTGTATTTTATTTTGTTTCCATCAGAAAACATTGCACAGCATTATGAACTGTCATCAGCTCAGCCCTAAGGGCTGGGGGAGATCCAGTTGACCACCTGCATAAGCACAATTGTACAAAGTTGTATTATTGCACTGATGTATAAAAATGGATTGGATAAAAGCTGTGGTTGTGGCCTAAGGGTTTTCCAAGCCCTTGTCATTATTGTCCCAAAAAACACATAGGTTCTCACTACAGAGACTCTTCTTCGGAACGCATCTTCTAACAGCATTAAACATTAACTGCATTTTTTATTTACATCATTCTTTTTCAAAGGTACACTTACTATTGTATTTACGTATAAAAGTTTCTGCGGAGCACAAACCGTTTAAATTTAACTTACTCTTTTTCTTTGGGACTTTTAGGTTTTAGTCTGTAGTACGTTTTGTCTGGAAAATTTCTAACTGAAAGGAGGAACCTTTAAAAGTGCATTCAGGATATTCTAATTTGTCTGTCTTTCCTCCTCCCGTATTTTTTCCCTATCAATTCTGATGCTAAGCTGTCCCTTGTTTTGTTGGCTTTTCCTATTTTTATGGGCAGTATTGAAGCCAAAAGCAGTTATATATTTAGTATATTAATGGGTGTATAAACAGAATCAACTCTGTAATTAAAACTTTATGGGACTCTGTGGCCATTGCTTACCTAAATTGGTGTAATTTCTTGTTTTGCATCAAGTTCCTCTTTATTTATATAAATGTCATCAAAATGAGAGCAAGGTCCTTTCTAATTTTGGTTTTCCACCTTCTTAACTGGGAACAGGGTCATGTACTATGTCAGGGAGATTGTGGATATTCATGAAAGAACTGCACCTGGGTCAGTGACCATGTTGCTAATAAATTGAAGGCTGTCATATCTCCCTTGTGAATGCAAGAGGAATTTAAAATTTAAAAATATGGCTTCGATGATATTTATTTCATACAACAGCTGCAATTTTCTGTCACTTCAGAATGTCCTGTTTGTTGCAGGTTACATTTCCAGGTTTTTACAATGCAGTATAATTTATCATAGCTATATATCAGCCTCACCCTTCTTAGCATTACGTGCATTTCAATGATATGTAAAGTGATGGCAAGGAGAAAGGACTTTTTCTGTGATGACCACTATGCTAATCTCTGTGGTTACAGGGTTACAGATTGTGTGTATAATAAATGTAGAAAAGAACCAGCTCCTAAACTGATTATAAATAGAACAGAATAGCATTTGAGGTTAAAGTTTCTGCAGTGGGTATTTACTAAATACGTATTATTAAATATTTTACATATTTCAATTTTTTTTTTTTTTAATGTAATGGCTCATACTGTATAGAGAGAGCTTCAGAAAATTGGAGAGGAGCTTTATTTGAAGCTCATCAGAAAATGGCAAAAAGCAGTAGCTGTGTTGTGGGTTTGTTTTTCTAACGCCTTTCTCTAGTTTCCCCCCAGTCCAGCTTCTGTTTGATGGCATAAGCCTCAAAGTGCTACTCCCCTATTGAGGAGGAGAATGTAATAATTTCTGTCTGTCTGTCCATAGTCATAAACACCTATGCATTAAAGGGATGTAGTCTGTAGTAGTTCGTAAATCATATTTTCATCAGAAATTTGAGGAAGAAATTTAGTTTAAAGGGTTCAGAATGTGTAAAAAGCATTTAAATAAAGTTTCAACATCTACGCTAATAATGGATGGGAAGATAGGACGTGTTATTCTTGCTATTAACTGTGTATAACTTTTGAATTTCCTAGTCCTATCATGTTTTAGGACATGCTGTATATAAAATCTGCCATCTAGTTAATTACAGGGTAAGATCAAGCATCCTTTAAAATACTTAGAATATAAATAGAATTTCAATTTAATTTATTTAATACACACTGAAATTTGTTTAATACCAACTGAAATGGGAGGACTTAACTTGAAAGAGACTGAAAGTGTTTTCCCTCTGTTCTACTTAACTATTCAAAATTAAAATATAGAACTGATTTTAAATTCTCTCAGTCATTCTGTTGGGAATGCAATGTTAGAACTATGAAGAAGAAAATTATTCCAGAAAGTGTTTGTTGCTGTGGTCCATTTTGGATTGGAAGGGTGGATTTGAAATCCAGAATATTATAATTACTTTTCGGATACTTTTTAATATAAAATTTAATCCTTATTGGATCCGATACCAGAGTTTTATACTTTGTTCAGCCTAAAGCATAACTATGTAACTGACCTGATATTAAGCAATCTTTTAAAATGGAGGTTACTGTAATAGTCCCAGAGTCATGTGACATAACGTTTACAGGCATATTATATTCTTTCCACAAAGATTTTTTGCAAAGTATTGAAGTAATTATTTTCTGGCCATATATATTGTTTACTGAATTATTTTTGAACGAACTACTCAATTAAATAACAATTTCATGTTCCTGAAGGCTCAGCCTGAGGATTGTGTTGGGGAAATAAATAAGAGGCCAAGTCAGGGCCCACACCATTTCTTGTCTTTATATTCCTCCTAGTAAAATAAATCTAAGTTTTAGACTTACTTCAGAAATGTTTGATTTATATCTTTCAATTACCTTTACTTAAAGATTTACCCACCTAAGGTGTTACAAAACCTTGCAAAATAGGTGTTTGTAAAGCATTAGTAGCTAGGTGTTGTTAGGCGAAAATAGTCATATTAGTTGCTACTCAGCAGTACACTGGGGCTGAAGGCTCTGAACAGCTGTTACTGTTCTCTTTGTTGGTATCATACTGTCTAAAGATTGCGTATTTCTAAGTGTTTGATTGTTCAAGTGTTGAATTTTGGAAATTGAGATCTTTCAAGGGAAAAAATGGTTTGGATCAGCTGCACTGTAGAAAATCTGCTATGAAGAATGGGAGGCTTCTAAAAGGTAATGGTGAGAAAAATATTTTCCTGCAATGCTGAGGTCCATGAACAAAGTACAGAAGGAGTACACAATAGTAGCCTGCATTTGTTTCTAATGAAATGACTTTAAAACACAGGGGTAAAGAGTTTGGCTGCTTGGCAATAAGTGTTTCTTCTTTTTTTTTTTAGCTGCAATTAAAATGTTGATAGCGACTACACAGAAAAAAAAAAATCCATGCTTGTGTTTTCAAAAAAAAAAATCCAAAAAACACAGCCTGGATAAATGCACAGACTAACACGGGTAACTGGCAGTTTAGCTATTATGATAAATATGTAACTTACCAGCAACAGAAAGACAAGAGTAATAAAACCCCATATTGTCTCATAGATGTGCAATCTGAGAGAGCTCTTTTGACCAGTGGGAATCTGCAGGATACTAGAATAACTAGATTCAGTACCCACATTAAACAGTTTCAAACTTTATTATTAAGAATAGATTAAGTGTTATATTTTCTTCTTATCATATTTTTTCAGTGACTGAGATGGACCGCAGTCTCTGCACTGAATTCCCTGCTCCCCACTTTCTGTGCCCTCTCATCAGTACAGCACTAACAGAGTGCAGTCCTTCCCTGTCTTTTCCTCAGCTTCTACTCCAGCACTATTCCCCTTCTTGGCTAACTGGAAGGTTGCTTTGTGTGCTGGAGATTCTTCTATTTCTCAAACTTTCCAAAGTCTTTAAACACAAAAATGGAAATGAGCAAAAGTCACATGGCAGCACCACACGAAACACCCACCGCAAATGCCCAGCTCCAGGTGCGTAATAATGGCTTGACGCATGAGCTGCCAGCTCACTTCTGGGGTCTTATTCTAATGCTAGTGCTAAAGATAATGCTTAAGTGCTGTGATGATTAAAGACTTAACACCACAGTTTCCTTCTCTGTTACAGGGACCAAATCCCAGAGACCTTATTTTTGTGAATCAACGCATCAGTGTGAGGTTAAAGATTATTAATGTTTATTTTCATTTTATGCTCCTTTCCTTTCTGTTCTTCTCTATTACTCATAGCTTCATCTCTCTCAAGAGGCACTGTAACTGGCAGTCAGGGATGTATATGGAGCGTCACAGGAAAAATCAACACTTAGAGAAATACACACCTAATTTAGCAAATACTGTCTGAATAATGGTAGCAATTTTATCTAAGGAAAGAGACCATACCACAATGTACAGATACAAATCTCTGCAAAAACTTGCTAGATCTTCTTTTTTGATAGTTCAGTGAATTTTACTAGAAAATCCCCAAATCATTGTAAAATATTAGTGAGTTTGGTCCTTCCTCCTCTCCACACTGATGTGATAGAAGCCCAAGCTGAGTATTTTAGAAAATTAGTTTTGTCTTTGAACTAGTAGAGAAGTTCAGGTGGATTCTTGACAGAAAATCACAGGTAAACTCGCAAATATGAAAGGAAAGGTGATAAACCCTTTTACTCCCCAGAAACCTCACCCTAGCAAGAGCACACTGCATATGGACCAGTGCTGGTGTGGAGACGGCTGTATTTACTTGGCATGTTGAGCCACTTGTGCTTTTCCAGCAGCTGAACAGTAAACAGATCTTGGGGATAGTCCCTGATGGTGGCTTTAAAAATTGAAGTGGTAGCTTTAAAAATTTAAGCTTATTAATTTTTTTTATTTTTTTTTTTCCTTTCAGAGAGTACCCTCTCTTCTGATTCCTTCCCTTTCTCTCTGCCACTAAAATATTGCTTCATCATCCTTCCTCTCCTTTTATTCCTATTGTCTGTGTGTAAAGGAAACCTCCCATGGAAAACTAGGAGATCTTTGTTACGCACAGAGATCCACAGAAGGTTCCCTTTCTTTTCAAATATTTGTGAATTTATTACAAGAAAGCACAGTCATTATGGGTTTAAATACTTTTAGAGCAAATTGCAGTGCAGTATCAGGTAGCATTTTCTGATACTGTAGCATTAAATAATGTCAGGTTAGGAAGACAAGTTACAGTACTAAAACACAATAATATTTTTCCTGTATTATAGCTATTATTCCTAGGTTTAATATTAAAAATAAACTTTCTTGCATGGAAAACAGACATTTTTGAAAAGAAAAAATGTTTAACTCCATATAAAGATTTTGAATAGTGAACACCTCTTTCTCTGTTTCTTCCATAACATTTTTCAAAGGAAAAGCAATTGTTTTAAATTTGCTAAACTCTTTCTTATTAAAAGAGAAATCCATTTGGATTAAAAAAAAAAATGTTACCATATGTTAAAATATACCTATTTAGTAATTTGTTTTACTGAGAAAGATGAAAAATGACAATATATGGGAATATGCTCATTAAGTCAAGCATTTAATTGAAGATATAGTATGCTTTCAGAACAATTGCAAATAATCATTTCCTTACCTCCAGGGGTGGGAAGTCAGTGTAGTACGAGTGCATTATGAGGAAGAAAGGAAAAGTCCTTGATCATTAACTCTGTGTCATACTTCAGATATGTTTGCAGGATTGTGCACAAGGGTATAAATATTATGAGTGGTCCAGCACATAGAAAAGAAATATATAGAAATACATTCAATGTGAATATTTTGCTTATAACAGCTACTTCTGAGCTGACAGACCTGGTTGCTGACATTCTAAGCACCAGTTGTATTTTAAAGGCTAGAGAGAAACCACTGCTAAATTTGGGAACATCGGCATCTCACACATCCACAGCTGTGTTGGGGTTCCTACATGGTATGTTCTCTATGAGATTTTTTCATGTCTCTTTTGTATGCTGTTCTGCCCACCCACTATCAGCTTCTCTCTTACTGGATTCCTTGCATGTGCTCTTGTTTCTGAAGTCCTTAGTACAGGTGTCATAGAACACTTTAAATAAAGCACTGTTTTATTTCTGTGTTAGAGCTTTGACTAATATAAATGTATCAGAGAAATTTGTATAAAGTTTTCTCTCTCCTTGGTTTAGCTTTATTCTAATGTGGCTTTTCTTTTCTTTTTTTTTTTTTTTGTCTTCTGAAGTTTATCTGTTTCTCTACCTCTCGTTTAATCTTTCATTGCCTATCTTCTGTTTTGCACTGGCAAAAGTGTGCAGTTAAAGTATGTGGTTTTGTTTGGCTCTCTGATCTTTAACGGAGGTATATATTATATAGTATGTATTTCAGCTATTATTATGAACAAGCATTTTACATAGGCTGTAAACTTATATGGCTTTTTAGATGGGTAAAATATGTTTTTTTCCTTAAGACACTTGGGATCTGTATTAGGCAAGACAAATGTTGAGACTTAGGACAACTGTTTGGGAAGTGCAAAGCGTATGTTAGGATAATTTGAGAGACTGCAGAGAAGACTCCTGGCACTAATGGCTTAGGATGGAAAGAATTCTTGGCAGATGAAGGCAGTGAAGGCATTCCAAGTGTGGGCAGCCAATGTGACAATGCTTAGGCAAAATATCCAAAGAGGTGTAGGAAAGGCTACAGAATTGTGGAAAACTTGCAGAAAGCTTTAAGTAGAACTGAAAGCAAAAGGATTTGTGTGATGGAAAAGGCTTATACCCAAAGCATTAAACGTCAGGAAGGCAGTTTTGAATTTGATGCAGCCAGAGATAGAAAGCCAGTGGACCTTTCAAGAAGTAACTCGTCACTTTTTATGTGGTGTTGCAGAATCTGTGTGCTGCAGAATGCTGTATGCACGCTTCCAAAATAGCTGACATGCAGAAATGACATGGTAAGTTGGCCATGCACTTTTACTTGAACAAATTCACATATTTCTGTATTAGTATATATCACACGCAGAGATACAGATAATTTATGGGGATACAACAGCTGTTGTACCACATAGTGGAGGAGAAGTCAATATGTCTGCATTCTGCAAAAAATGTTGATCCTGTTGACAAGGGAATTATATGATGTGTAACAGTTATAGAATATGCATCTATTCAGCATAAAAGCTAATGTATCTCATTTATACTGGCCTTTCCAGAAAGCAAGAGAGGGACTCTTTTGTCAGGGAGTGTAGTGACAGGACAAGGCGGAATGGCTTTAAACCAAAAGAGGAAAGATTTAGATTAGACAATAAGAAGAAATTCTTTACTCTGAAGGTGGTGAGGCACTGGAACAGGTTGTCCAGAGAAGCTGTGGATGCCCCATCCCTGGCAGTGTTCAAGGCTAGACTGGATGGGGCTTTGAGCAACCAGGTCTTGTGGGAGGTGTGCTTGCCCATGGCAGGGGGTTGGAACTAGATGAGATCTAAGGTCCTTTCCAACCCAAACCATTCTATGATTCTCTGATTCATTTGTCTGTTCCTACTGTATGAGTCAAAACAGCAGTCTATCTCTTGAAGGACAGTTGCTCTAACAAGGGCCTCTGTAGACAGTCTTCAAGTTGAGAAATGGTAAAGGAAATATAAGTATTCCCACATAGATCACATACACTGTTGACCAGTAGAGGGTATTGGATAAATTCAATACAAAATCATTTCAAACCTAGCTTACTGTTGATTTATTGTTGATTTAACTTCACAGGCAAATTACACGTTTTCATCTGAGCTACATGATCTTCTACACATAGCAAATTAGATGATTATAAGCTCCATCATATGACTGTCATCTTCACTTACTGTCACATAGATTAATGAAAAATAAGGCAACCTTTTGCAGATTTGGATGGAATTATATTATTACAAGGGTTACAATAAACAAAATATACAAAAACATTGCTGCAATTTAGGAAAATAAAAACATATGCACACATACATAGTAAGAATGAGAGTAAATTTGTGAAATGTTTGAAGATCTGCAGCTTTTATTTTTAATACTTCTGCATGTGAAAACTGTCGACTGTATTTAAAACAGGCAGCTCAAGTTGATGCCAGGGTTCATTTACACTGAAGTGGAAGTGTAGCAAAGATTTTAAGGAAAAGAAGAGCAATACTTCACAAAGATACCTTACATTGTCATGTGCAGTTCTATATTCATAAATTAGACTCTTTTTGTTTGTTTGTTTTTTGTCTCTAGGTGTGATTCTTTCTCTCTCTTCTTCCTTTCTCCATCTTCAGTTAGGAGATTATAAATTAAATGGAAGTATTTACTAATAATTTCTAGCTATGTTCAAATGGGATATGATATGTGACCCCATCATTAAATTTTTCATTCTGTTTATATATTGTGTACATCACATTGTTCATGTGCATCTTTTCTTCACTAGATTTGAAACATGGGGATGTAAGCCTAATAACTGTTTTCAAATACTGTAAGGTCCTTGGTCTTTAGTCGTTGTCCTAATAGCCTCTTAGACTAGCCACATTAGAATAAATTATTTCACAGAGTCAAGCAAACTGCAGAGCTACATTATTCCACTTTCTGTTTGCAACAAGCAGAAGCCTACATGACACAAGTGATTTAGGCCGTTATTTTGGGGGATTAGAATAGTCAAGGAACTTGGAATTGACAGAAAGTTTAGGTGTCAATGCCTAAGGCACACATAAACCAGTCCAGAATTTCCACATGTTGGAGCACTTGGCTACAAATCTCATTTGAAATTCATCTGTATTCCAGTCTTTTCTCACGAAGAAAAAAGAACAGAATGTTATTTTGAGAGTATTTCCCTGGATGCCACTCTATGCCAAAGAGCAGCTAGGCTATTGGATTGGTTTTGTTTCCATATTTCCGTTACATTTATTACATTTCTACAAAGCATTTGTCAAGCTCTTCCTTTGTAGATCATCCTTTTTTTTTTTTTTGGTGGATGTCACATATGATTTTACCAAATGACTTTTTCAATTACTAAATTTAACTGCCAGTGATTGTCCCCCACCCTACTTTATTACTCAGACAGTGCAACCTGTTGTTCCTACATGTTATCCTTATTCATTATTATGATCATATCCTATTCTAGTCTTGAATTGAAAAAAAAAAAAAAAAGAAGGTAGGCAGGGTGGAAAGAACGGAAAAAAGTCCTTTTTTCTTGTAATCTTTCATGGGTTATAGTTTTTCCTACACACAGTCACAATACTTCACAAAAATTTCCAACAGAAATGCATGTTGATTATCATACTGTATGTCTTTGATATACTGGATGTAGTGTGGCAATCCATGCATGGTGTGTATATGCTTTGCTCAAATCACTCAGATCAAAATTCTGTTTTGTTCAGCTATTAGCATATATATCTCCTATTCCTTTTTTCTTCATTCAAAGTGATGCAGCAGAAAGGCCTCTTTCTAGAAGGAACAGTGTTTCACCTTCTCTTGTAATAAAATTTGTTGAATGCAGGCAAGAGAGGGAAAGTTTAAGAGGAAAATTGCTAATGTAATATCTTGTTGAAGGATCTTCAACTGCAAGGTGGCACATTTTCAAAGGTACTTTTGAAAACAACTTTTCATGAGATCAGTCTACCGAAGTAGAAAATGACAGCTGTGCATACCCAGTAATTCCCTCTTTAAGGCACATTGTTCTGTTTTAAGCAGAATTGGAATTATTTTTATTTTGAATCTGTGTTTTTTTTTTAATTTGTTTAATTATTAGCATAATAGCTACATTTAAAATTACACTTAAGACTAAGAGGTAATGCTATAAAATGACAAAAATGTCACTTCTGTCTCCTGAAGTGTATTGTTCTGAACTCCTAATAAAGCAAACAAAAGCTGCTTAGTGACTAAAATTGAGGGCAATTTAATGATGTCTGCTGGTTCAGTTTTGCCTGAGGAATTTCCATCATATGAAGAGGTATGAGAATGGTAAGACAGATATCGTCACAGAACATTCCGTTTCCAAATCTTAATTTGGTAAATCATCTGATTTCAGTGCAAGTGAACTGATATAGGAATACTGAGATTTGGATTACATGTTGACTTGCATGAAAAGTGTTTAATAAATGCATGTCATAGTAAAGACTGCAGAGGTTGGTAAAGATACAGTCTTTCTTCATACTTGGATATGTATCTAGTTCTGACAGACTCTGTGAATAGATAAATGTGAATGTGGGTAGACATCAAACCAATTGATCTTTAGTTCCCTCTTAGTGTCTCACACTCTTCAATATACATAGCTGCCAATGTATACAGGTATATCCTCTCCAGCTCAATAGCATGAACAACGTCTGTCCTACTTCTCCAGCCTGTCAACTGTCATATATCTTCTGAAGCTTTCGTTGGCATTTTTTGGTTTTATTTCGATCTAACAAACTGTTTCCCTCATTTTGCATTTCCTTGAAATGAGGATAATAATCTGATAATCTTTTTAATGTCACATGCTTTCTCTACTTTTTTAAGTTATAAACTCTTTGGGACCTTGTCTTCCTCTTCCTTCCTTCCTTCCTTCCTTTTTTTTTCTTTTTCTTTTCTTCCCCCCCCCCCCCCCCCCCCCCCCCCCCTTTTTTCCCCAAGTAATATGAGGTACTTTTCAGTTGGGGACTCTGAGTGTGTAAGTAGTGAAATAGAGAGTGGGTTCAGTTCTCACTTCTGCGCCAGCAGTATCTGACTGATGTATTTTCATCAGCAATTTTTCACTAAGTACAGCTTTCAACATTGTTTCATATAATCCTCTTTCTTCACCAATGCTACATTTTTTTTTACTGAAAACATGATTAGTATTTCTAGAGAGAAATGATGTGACTTGGTTATAATTAAGTGCCACAAAACCCACACAACTTGAAAATGATTCTCATTTGCAGGTGTTGATTATCTTTAGTTTTAAGTTAATATCATTCTAATGTTGTGGTTAATAGTAGTGTCCTGTCATCTTTCAAATGTAAGTGTAAATTTCAATAGAAATCTCTATTTGTTTTGGAAAGTGTTATACCTCATGATAATTGGCATCATTTAGCAACAATATCATGTAAATGAAAATGATTTTTGTCCTGAATTCAGGACATCAGAACAAAGTAGTTTTTCACATTAAGAGGAGCAACCAGAGGCACAGGAAAGTGAGAACTGTAACACCTTGAGGTACTGGAGAAGTTGTTCACAGGTGCCAACTCTCTTTACTTTACAGTTTCAGAAATGAAGATGAATTAGTTCTTGGAAGGACAGCATCAATATTGTAGGGTGAGAATAAAGGCTGTGAGCACCCAGTGTTGGGATTACACTACATGGATAAAATTTACCTTTACTCCCTGGCTTTCCAAGCTCTTTGTGATCATTCTTTGATGCCCCCAAACCCAGCTTTTGCTAGCTGATAGTTCTGTGATATATGTATGAATATCATAACTTGAAATGAGGGCAGCTTGCTAGCATACCTGAGCAAAGGGAACCACCTCCACCCACCTTTAAAATTTTCACTTGCTAAAAAATCATTTAAAAATCTATGCTGTTCTTTTCTCTTGATTTTTTTTCACAAGTTGTGTTTTTAAAGCCCCAGCTGAACCAGCTAGGATAAAACCGAACCAGCTGCATAGGTACTGGACAAAACATTCTTCCAAAAAGGTGTTATTTGTGCTTCAGAGCCTAAGCAGACTAAACAGAAAACCTAAGCAAAGATAGAAAACAAGAAATGTCATCTCACTTTACAAATGGGAAAAAGCACATGAATAGACCTAAGCTAATAAAGTAGACAGTATACTCTTCACCCTTCCACTGAGAGTAGTTCAAAGAGCCTTAAATTGTCACTGAGTCTTATAACACTGACACGGGTTAGCTCGTTAGTTCTGCTGAGACATATGCTGTAATAGAGATGGTCTGTATTGGGCACGGGAACTGGAATTTTGCCATACATTTGATTTGGACATTCTAGTCTAAGACTGTGCGCTGCTCTATGGGGAGCTGTTTAAGCGTGCTCAGAGACTGTATAAATAACTCTATGACAAAGGTATGGGTTGTCCCCAGATCCCCCATTGTTGTCTTTGTTGCCAAATATACATCTGTTTGGTACTCTCACTGCTGAATTTCCCCTTTTTATTTTTCAGTTGATTATGCTATTTTTCTTCTATCAAACACATGTGGAAAGGGCTAACACAAAATATCAAAAACTATGCTCTTATTGTATTGGAAATAGAGTAAAGAAGATACAGTGAAATAAAAAGTCTCATTTCAAAGTCACAGAAATATTTTCATCTCTCTCTACAAGCTGAATAATCTATTTTTTGTCTGCATATCTGTTAGTAAAAGTCAGATGATCTAGCCTGTGTTATGCTTACTAGACTAATCTCTGACGATTTATTGGTCTTTCTCCTTCTGTTTTCATTTGCTGTGCCAATTTGTCTGTATAATGAAGGAGCTTTTTTTTTTTTCTGATTTAAATACATTTTTGATGCATTTCAGGTGGCCAATCTTGGTTGTTCAAATCACTGCTGTTTCATAAAGGGAGAATCAGTAAAACAGTAGCTGTGATCAGTCCACTGTAGGTGGCACTAGCAGACATAGCAAGCGCCTCTAATTCACTGTTACTAGGGTGAAGTTGATATAGCATTGCAATTTCACTGCAACGGCATATGGCAGACAGTGCAAATTTCAGGTGGGCAAGCACTGACCTGTCTCTGTCTAACCATAATCTTTAACATTTGCAGAATGCCAGTTAAAAATGTTCCAGAAATGATGATAGCTGCTTGGTGCAGCAGTAGGCATTTGTACAGCTTCATTATTATCTTTATTGTTAGGTAACTGTCTAATTTCATCTTCTGTCTGTTTTTTTTTGTAACACTTCAATTTTATGATTAAATTTGGCTCTCCTATTGTACTCACATAATGCCTTTATCTTTTAACACTCCATCTATTCTGAACTTCCTTCTTGAGAATATCAGCTTCCATGCAGGGAAAGGGGGAAGAAATTTCTTTTCAAAATGGCAATGAGAATAAGCCAGGGAGGGATGTCATATCAGAAAACAAACCTGACGTATTCTTTCCTCTTCATATTCTGCAGGCCTCCTTGACTTAAAATCCCAGACTGGATTCTGCTTCAAGGAGAAATTGGTCTGTTGCTGTTTTTTATGCTGATACTGCATCATGTTTCTGCACCAGTAGCCAATCAAGTGAAATATGAAGCTAGTATTTTAAAGCTCTATATTGTATTTCTTTTTCTCTAGTTCTTTTTGCTGCTCTTAAAAGGAAAAAAAAATAAAAAATATCCCATTTTGATCTTACTTTTACCTCAGTGAAATCAGATAATACAAAGTTGAGTACAAAGGTTTACAAGGCCAGGTTGAGTCCATGTAATCTGTTCATGTGCCTCATGTCAAGCATTAAGTGCGTAGGTTTGGTAGGATAGTGATGATTGGGGCAGCAACTGTAAAAATGTGAACATGGCTTACTAGCTGACCAGTTGCTCATACAGCTATTTGAGGGGATGTTGAGAAAATTCCCTTAACAATCTTGTTAAACCCACTTCGATTGTAAAGGATGACTATTGCATTTTACCTCCCTGAGGCCTTAATATGCTGAAGCAGACAAGCTGTGCAGTTTTTCAGGAGGATATAGACTCCTAAAAATAAATTAATCATATACAATTTTTCATGCTGACAGATGTTGAAGTTGATAAACATTTTTGTGCATGATGTTCTGGTTTCTCTAGCCTAATTTGGCCATAATTTTTACTTCCCATCTGACTATGTAAAATAATGTACAGAAATGTGGTATGTTGTCCTTAAAGGCAGAATGGTTTCTACTAGTCATATGCTCAGGAAGAATCGTTGCCCATCCAGCATATGAGGCTAATGTTGGAGCAGAGTTTAGTTAATGTCACGTTCTCATCGTGGCCTTAGATAGGTATTTGGGGCCAGATGTAAAAATGCTTGAAGACATCTATCGGAATTTTCAAAACCACTCTAATAACTTCTATGCAAAACCTATTTTTAATCCATTTGTATGTTTAGATATGTAATTATTTTTAAAAGTTTACCTTTATCCTTTCTTTGATAAACTTTCTTTAGTATCTTGCCCCTTTTGGAGATAAAATATTTCTGTTCTGAGAAGTCTAGAAATGGTTTTCATGTGAAAGAGTGTAGTCTCTCCTCTCAAGGCTCTGTCAGCTGATACACAGTTTCTTGGCTTCAGTTGCCAGTGCTTGTTAGTGGTTTAAAAGACTAATTTTGCTTGCCTTTGCAATACCCATCACCATCTTTGCAAGCAAGCAAGGCTGAGGAGGAATCAGGCATAGCAAGAGCTGCACAGGGTGCAGGGACCCTGACTGCCTTGGCCAATGGGTAAGAGCCTCTTTTGGCAAGGGGAGAGTTGAGTTGCCCCATATCAGCAGTGTTCAACCCAGCTTCTGGAAGGACCCTCCCCAGTCCCATCACTCATGTCAATAGCAGTTAATATCTCATGTTTGCTCACAAAGGGATGTTGCTGAGAAGCTAGCAGCTCTTTATTTTCCAGGATGGCAGTTTTTTGGATCAGCTCCCATCTGGCTCAGTGTTAGTTCACAGCATAGAGACTGTCCTGCCAAGAGTGATCAATGATCTCCTGTGGGTTATCAATTGTGGTCACCAATCCATCTTGATCGTAGTTGATTTGTCATCATCTGGGGACTGTATGGACCACAAGGTTTGCTGTCATTACAAATTTTCAATAATCTCACATACCTGACATTAGTACTATGTTACGGTGTTCCAGTACTATCCGATGTTGTTCAGATACAAACACGTAGGCAGCTATGCTGTAAATCTCTTCACATTTTCTTCTTCTGGTATCTGTTTATTTTCATATTGGGATTAAACATACCCTGGGCAATGCTAAAATAGTAAAGTGAAGGGAGAAATAATTTTCACTAATTCCAAGTTCAGGTTTTCTGCTTCTGCAAGTTAATACTAATATTTTGTTATGTCTGCAGTTTTCTTGTCCATGCTAAAATTCAAGATTCAAGACTGTTGTAATATTGGCTTCTTATAACTGGGCAATGTCTTCTGTATTACATAGATCATTGCTATACCTCAGCTCCATTACCAGAGCTTTCTTTCCGTTTCTCTCAGGAAACCTGAAATACTTAAAGCTAATCCTACCTGTGACTTGTGCCTACAAAGCAGGCATGCACATCTATCAGGTGATGTATACTTTTTGCCAACTAATAACATAATTTGTTCAGCTTACTATTGTGATATGCAAACTTTTATTAGACTGGAATCTCTCAATTTCAAAGACTAGGCATAGTTTTCAGGAGACATGCAGAGTCATTTCAATACAGCTTTTATACAAATGAAAAGTGTTTGCACTATGAATTGCACTAAAATCAAGAATGGAACAATGAAATGGTATGGCCAAATTATTTCTGTACTTTACCCTCTTTGCAATTTTCTTGTATTGTAGACAGGATTACAGTTAGAATAATGGCAGCAGCCTGCTTTGGGAAAGCTGAAGAATCCTTCTGTTTATGTGAGGTCCAGGGCACTCTGTGAAGCTGATCCTCAGTGCACTGAAAATGAAGTATAGGTATATACCTGGAGTAAAGTTTCCTATCTTTAATTGGGTGGTTGTTAGGGTCCTAACTATTTTTGAGGCTATAGACTTCAGTATTTCAGATGACTGGCCAAATACTTTTATTGTTTATTTCACTTGAAATTGCTAACATTTCATTCATATCCATAACCATGCATCCTCAGAAATGAGTTAGTTTCATTGCAGGAGGTTTATGTATAGGGCTGGATCACGTTGTATCCAAACAAAGGATCACTGGTAGGAAAATGAGCTGCACATCTCTCTTATCTGTCAGGACTGAGTCAAGAATAAGAACAGTACAATAACAAAAATAAGAAGCTTTCTTTGAGACAGCAGTAGAATTACATCCTTCTTCCTACCATGTTGTCCATGTAGATGGTTAGGACGTGGCTTTGATAAAAGATCTTATTTGTGGAACAGAATTTATTGCTGGATAGGAAAACACATGTCTATCATCTGCCTGCTGGCAGTTTGCCACAGAAACATTACTTACTGTGCTGTTCTCAGGAGCTCCTTTGGAGGTACTGCTTAATGATGACAGCATTACTTCCTTTCTAGTAATCCTTCCTTCCTTCCTTCCTTCCTTCCTTCCTTCCTATTAGTCAACGGGATAATGATCGTTACAATATGACTGTATTTTTGGAGTATACTTATGATTTCCTTATAATTTGTGGATTTATTCCTCAAAATTTTAAATGTTTAAGGATTTGTTAAGGTGCAGAGCTCCTTAGCAGGCTCAATGTGAGTGGGGAAAGAAAGGACCTTTCTGTGTATTGGCTGTCCTGAGATAGCCTGTTGTGGCTGCATTGCCAGACAAATGTTGATGAGAGGGATTCTGCAACTCATTGTGAGTTCAAGCGTACTAGAAGGCTGAACCAAACTGGCTGTCTCACTGGGGAAAGAAGAGAAAAAAAAAAAAAAAGGAGAAAAGAAAGGAAATCTTGCTGTATCATGACAGAAATAAATAAATAAATAAATCCAGGTTTCCATTTACCTTTTGGGAAAATTTAGCTCCAAGGCATAGTGAAAAAACATTGTATGTAAATTTGATACTGATTGGAGCAATAGGATTGCTGGCTCCCATAGGTTGTTTTTCCAGTAAATTGATCCTGCCTGAGCTGCAGTTAACTTACCTTAAGGTAAAGCTGGAGGACTGGGACCTGGCACTGTGTAATGCTCTAGCTGAACAGCACTGAAAAATATACTAGATATACTTTGCATTTGAATGAAGTTTTAAAGTCACATGGGTAGACAGAGCTATAGACATTGGGAGTGTGCCAGCGGAGGTGACATGCTCAGTGGCTGCACAATTGCCATGAGAACCAAAATTATGAAATAACAGGTTAAAGTACTGTCGTAGGAATCTCTCACACAGTGCTCAAGGAAGCATTTCGTATCTTAACATTCTGTTTGGAGCTCCCGTGACAAAAATATGTTGTTGTGAAAGACGGGGAGAAAGGAAGAAAACATACTTCAGTATACATGGTATTGAACATTATGGACGGACGCACTAAGTCAGATACTAAAAAAATAAAAATAAAATAAAAAAATGCCAAAGTTAGGCTCTTAAATCCATATCTAGGCAGCCAATAAATTTCTTTTTCCCCCTGAAGAGTTGAGTACCCAGCAATTTCCATTAACTTCACTTAAAGCTGTACAAAGCCACCACTGGCCCTCTGCTCAATGCAAACTCATGTCCCTTGTCAGCAATATAAGTCTGCATGGAAGTGGCATACTTCAGTCGATCCAGAATCAGGTAAAACCAATAACCCTTACTGTTTTATTAATCTGTAGTTGCTTTCATACATTTAGTTTTCATTTTCCTCCCTTAACATGCTAGACGGGTGCAAATAACGCAAAAATTTACAAAAACACACCAGAGAAAAAACAAGCAAGACATGTAAATATGTTAGGAAAAAAAAAAGACTGAGAGAAGAATAAATCTTATTTCGATGAAATAAGAGTATGAAAGAATTTTTCCCTAAGAATCTAAAGCTGAAGATGGGCTGAGATAGCCAGCTGAGTATGTGGGCAAGTTAGTGTTTAGTGTGATAAATGTTGTTTATGTACGCACCAGCAGGAAGTAAACTGAGATGGCTTTTTCTTCACTTAAATCCTAAGAGTGCAGCATTTGAACAATTGCTGATCTTAAAGTATTGAGATTAATAGGGTCAATTTTTCCCAACCCCCCAACCTTTCATTAAGCTCCTAAAGAAGAAATAGCAATCCAGAACCAGTCTAAGGATTGGAACAAGCCCTTTGGCGGTAAATAAAAATGAACTATTTTGACCTATTTTACATTTAGTGAATGTGTAGATATTCTAAATGATCTCCATAAGTAGACCATAAGTAATCATAATATTATTAACACAATTTAACAGGATATTTTAAAAATAGCATGCCTTTTTTTTCTATATACAATAAAAGTATGTGGAATCTCACTTGTGACTATAGATATTTAATCTTTTTTTTTATTATTATTTTTTTCTTGTGGCAATTTCTAGTAATCTAATGGAACATTTTAATTATGGCAATGAATTTCAGTTTTTAATAATAAAAATTACAAAATTCTTCATCTAGGTTAACTTGGTCTTATCCTAGGTCTTCTTGGAGAATCTCTTTGTCTTTTTCCATTATTGGCTCCTTTATATTTCTTTTCTGACTCTACGGAGAGTAAATTAAGAAGGTTATTCTGACCAAATGGCTGTAATATCTCATGTTCCTATTTGGCAGTTCTTCTGAGTGGCTTTTTAATCTTAGTTTCATACTACAAATGTATTTCCACTTAGAATAAACTACAGCTAGCTGCATGAATGTTCTACATAAATCGGAGTGCATTTAGACTTCTGATAAAATCTTCCAATAAACTTTTGTCTCTGTCATAAAATGAGGTAGGGTGCCATTCTTTCAAATTGTCGTCTTTGCAGCCAATATTAGCAAAATGAGTGTTCCAATGCTTATTATAACAACTAAAATTCAATTCCGTATGTTGCTGTAGATATACATGCCTTTCTGGCCCTCATATTTGATGTAATGTTACTATTAGATGAAAACAAGATATTGATATTTTATTTAAAGAACATGACAAGACTTCATTTCCCATGGTTATAAACAATAGTCTAATATGTGTTGTTGCTTCCTGTGCAATTTTTTTGAATAGAAGTTTGCATTTATATTTATTACCTGAAGGCAAAACAATAGTTAAGAGAAAAACTGTCAAAAATCAAAACAAAACATGTCATTTAATAATGAAAAAAAAAAAACCCACCTGAATAGAGTGTTTTTGAAAATAATATATTTCTGATGTGTTCTTGCCAGAATAGCATTAGGTAAATGTGTAGGCTATTACCACAGATACAAAATGCCTGTGAAATTCTACAGGTATGAAGAAGACTTTAAATTGTACTGCCTTTTACAGTAATAATTACATGTAAGGAAAGTACACAAAGAGCTATAGGCTGTTATTTGTACAGAACTATCTGCCATTGTACAAATACTTCTTTGTGGAACATTGCTTTATGTTGATCTACAAAAACATATTTGTCTGGTGTCTGTTCATCTTTCTTAGATCTGAGTATAAAACATAGAATATTGTCTACTCTTAGCTATAAATCTTAGATTACTGGGCTACTAAAAGCGACAGTTTACCTATCTTTGGAACTCTTGGATTCCGTTAGAATAAGTCAGTCAAATGAAGTTTTTCCTAGTTTTTGTCAAGATTTGGACAATGGGACTGAAAAGCATAAACATGTTCAAGCATAACCTCCTCCATTGGTCTCCTTTACTTTTTTCCCCAGGCTTGTGTGTTAGCTTTGTAAACGCTATCCTGATACGTGATTTGAATATTTGAAAATATATATTTGGAATTTTGTATTTGTGTAAGATGACGAAAGGTTATCTGCAAAATTGGTATACAGTTTAGCAGGAGAGTTATAACTATTACTTGATTCCTTGTTTTGGGTTCTGATTGTTTTTGCTTTAACATGAGATTATATTGATTTGTAAGGACTTTTTACCTTGTAATGGTGCACACTGAATTATCTGAACAAATAATAGTGTTCCTGACAGTACTGTGCTACTGAGAACTCAGTTGCTAGTAAAACATGTAATAAAGCTGCCTTCCAGCGTGGTCTGCCAAGGTTCAGTAGAAAACAAAAATCTAGTCCTGATTCTGTCTTTTGACACAAACATTCAAGGAAGCAGTCTGTTCTGGGAAAAGCATCTGAATCTTTTAACTGATATATTTATTCTCTAAAAAGACTTTTGATATGCTGCTAGTAGAAACCAGACTCTATAGCATAAAACAAAATAATAATAAACAAATAAACATGCAAAACCAAAAACAAAGATAGTCTGGAATTGCATCCAAAGATGTTATGTAAATGAGGACACCTCGAACAGGACTTCTTGCCCAAATTCTTCCTCCCATTCTTTTCAGGCAAGCTGTTATTTAATGATCATCAGGTTAGTCTGAGGGTTGGTTGGTTTGTTTATTTCTTTTTCCAAAACCGTGTACAAGGAGTTCATTTGCATATGCATTTTTAGTTTGTTTGTTTGTTTTTCAGCAGATTAGGCCTACTAGTAGCTCATGTATTTCTTCTTGAAAAGCAGAATCTACTTGTGGTCATTTTTAGAAGTTATAATTGTTAAAATAGTTTTAAACTCGAATCTCTGAAATATTTGCAGGTAATGCCGACGTGGCATTAGAAGGGTTCATTAATTAGTTATTCTAATAACCTGAAGGTGATTCAGTACAATTCTAGCTAATGCATTTTGTAAATACTACTATGATTATACATTTCACTGACTTGTTATAAAATGATTCGTTCCCCTGACATATTCTTCTAAGTGAGAAGTAGTAGCTCAGCTGATCTTATCAAGAGGGAAAGGTGAAATTAATGAATGATTCAGTCAGTCTTTCACCCTTCATTAGCACTGAATTAATTTCTTAAAGAAATGAAAGATCATCTTGAAATGTTTAATGTGTAAATTTCATTTTAAACATGCACAAGTCCTCATCTATTTAGAGAGTAAGTCTTTAATGATGAAGTTTAAAAATGTATATATCCTTCACAAATGGCTAATCGCGCTGAGTTGCAAGACCTTCACTCTGCCTTGGTTCTGTACTAAAAACACACACAGGTTAGTAACCTTAATTTTAACAAGAAAGTAAACTGCTCTGTTTCAAGTGAATATTGCCTGTGTTGCTAATGTATAAACAGGATATGGTATTTTTTATTTACAGAGATAGAATTTCAGCATTTCAGAAGATAAGTGTAGAAATTATCACTATAGTTGAGTTTACAAAGTACTGGAAAACAAGGGTTCTCATTTGCTTTCATAATAAGCATAGAAAGTATGCTTTCCATTCAGAAAATATTCAGAAAACAAAAACAAACAAACAAACAAAAAAAAACAATTAAAATGTTTGAATAAATACAAGCAATCTCAGACAGGGCACTTATAAATAGGTTCAGATAAAATAGTAGGGCAAGAGGTCTTGAAGGTATTTCTCATGTTTCCTTAAATGATACTGGTGACTCACTAGGTCACCCTTCTTTTGAATCAGCTTTGAACCAGTGTTTCATAAAGTACTAGTGGGAAGCTTAGTGTGGGAAGTGCTCTTTCAGATGAGACCATATGTGGCCATGAAAGTTTCCCCCATTCTCTCTTCAAGAGTAAGATTCTGAGGTTTGGAGTTTTGTTTAGCCTTGGTGAATTTCATTCCTCCTACTGCATCTAAAAATGACTCCTGTAATTTTAATTTTCCTTTATTTAAAAAATGAACAAAACCAAAGACTTGAGTGTTTTGTCATGTGAGGTCCGCTGAATTGTGTTCTTTAAGTGTTAATGTAAAATGTAACTGGAATCCACAATCCAGTCTATCAAATTATTTTATTCCTTTAAGAGTAGAAAGAGATGCTTTCTTTTATTATTCTTATTAAATACATATAACCCATGCAATAGGCTTTGCTATATTTAAAATGATGGCAGGCTGTGTAAAGTTTTTTCATTTCTTTTTTTTTTTTCTAGTAGGTTCTGTTGCTTAGATCAGATGGGGATATTTTCAGAGAAAGATGTTTTTATCTGTGTAATTTATAATTTTGTGTGTGAAAGACAACACAACATGCTGAATATTCAGTCTTTTTTTTTTTTTAATCAAATATTCCTATATCATTCCCCTAAGGCATCTAAATGGATAAAAATGCTGTGTGTAATGTCATACTTACCTGGTAAAAATTCAGCTATTCTGTGTAGCAGTTTTTTCTGTTCAACACCATCTGGCAGCTGCAAGAAGCTTTAAATGAATAACTAACTAAATAAACAGCCAGCTATATCTGGAGGTAACCTTCCTTTTACTTCACCAACACCATTCAGGAGGTCCTAGCTGAAACATTTTTTGTGTTTAACTTACTGACACCACGTAGAATGCATATCATTTCTTTCAGAATATTCCTGCTTGAATAATTCTGAGATCCTTGATTTGATAGTGTAAGCATGGTAGTGAGTACATATGTCAGCCTTTTTACCGGAGTGATTCACATTATTATTGTGATTAAAGAGAAGGTGCTAAAAAGGTGAGGTCTTTTGTATGTTTCCAAAGTCTATATATAGCCACTGAAAAAGCAAGCAGCAAGCTTTAGGAAGACTTGGAAGGAGCAGTAAAACATTCAGAAAACCTGAAATTTTTTAGGTATATTTTAGGATCACATGTGGTTGGTTTTATGCTGATCCATCTGCTTCCATATTAGAGTCGCTGAAGTGAGATGAGGAGAAGAAGAAATCTTTAAATATGTATTGATATTTTCAATTATGCTTGTATACTGACCAATTTTTCTGAATATTTGCACACTACAATTATACCAGTTGGAGAGTTTACAGTCAAATATTTTGAATGGAATCTCAGGAATATATGAAACTTTGAAAATACTTAAAATACAAAAGAACATCATAGGTCATTTTCTATGTAGAGGTAAGGAAACTTTCCTGCAGGTTCACTGCACAAACCTGGCTGCTTAGGCCAGTAGCTGAAGAGATGGGAGTTGGAGGAGATTGTTATGGGGGGCGGAGAAAACCTGGGGAAATATTGGCAGTGTATCTTGGTGGAGAGAATCACAGAATAGAATGGTTTGGGTTGAAAGGGACCTTAAAGATCATTTAATTCCAACCCCCCTGCCATGGACAGGGACAAACTAGGGTTTAAATGAATGAAATTAGACTTTTAATACCCTTTGCTGTTTCTTCGTATATAGTAACAGGGAACACATGAAATGAGCAATGAATAGGAGCTCCAGATAATTTGTTTTCCAAGCAAAACATATTTAACTCTGGGCTGATTAGAACCAACACTGTTACACCATTAGGGTCAGTTCCAGGTTTTTGTGCAAAATAATGTACTGTTATTGTGTCTTAAGTTCCTTATGTTTCTGTTCTTAAAGTCTAGGAGTTGCAGCATTCACTGTGCAAGTGTTGTGCCTGGCTGTGCTGGGCCTCCCTCTGTCAGGGCTCTGGGCAGTGAGCCATCCCCACAAGAGCATGAGGGAATTACCAAGACCACACCAGGAGCGAGAGCGGGACTGAATGGGCAGCCCCTGCACTCCAGCCTGCCTGTGCTGCTGGTGCACACTACCAGGGCACTGCCTCAGGCTCCTTCAGCTCAAATCTTACTTGGGAGGTGACACCTGAACTAGAGGTGGGAGCAGGACACTGGTGTACTTGGCAATATGTTGCTGACTGTGAAGCAGCTGAAATGGGGGCCCATGACAACACTGGGAGCCTGAGAGCGATTTAAGCAGGTGCAAGTGCTCTACCTGGAACTCTTACAGCTACACTGTGTATAGCCCTGTTACAGATACTTTTCACCCTGGAGCTTCTCAGCCAATGAAGGGGATTTGGAGGAAAAAAAAAAAACAAAAAAAAAAAAAACAGAGAGGAGGCAAGGAATTGCCTGTGGTGCTAGAATTTTTAGCTAAGGCTTTGAGAGCTACTTTTAAACAAAGATCATTAGAAAGACTTCCTGTGCAATGGATATTATTATTGCTCACTCCTACTACAGCGATACTGTTTAATACCTTAATTTCTACTGCTACAAAATTTTTCAGGTTGCACAAAGACAAGAATGCCAGAATTCTTCCAGGCTGAAATATAGGAATTAAAATTTATTTGAAGAAGTATTATTTGGCCTGGGAGGAGGGAAGAAAGAACTGTGTGTATTTGTTGGTTACTTGTGTCAATATGTGAACAAAAGAAGCTGGATGTGAGCTTCATCTACTACCTACGAGGATGCTTTTATGCGAAGTAAGCACAGAGTTGGGAGGTGCTATTTCCCCAGAGTCATTGATATGTAAGGTGCTTCTTGTGGGAAAATTTGTGGAGTAGAGGTAGGGCACCTGATATTCCTTAGATTCATGCAGTCTACTTTGTCTACAGTATTTTGTTCATGTGATCATATTCATAATAATTTTTCAACTGACAGGATTATGTGACCTCATAAGAGATAGAATTCTAGACTATATTTATAATTTAGATGTTTTTTGAAAAAAAAAATTGTTTTTGTAAACTTTTTTTTTTTTTTCCCTGAACCTGATATAAATATCTAAAAAGTATGTTGTAAATGTGTGGACAGAGCAGAGTTCTCTTTTCTTCCTTGATTAGTCAGTTTTCCCTGTCTGTAAACATTCACACTCATTCTATTGACTGTTAATAATTACTTGTGGGATTACAATTATTTCAGAGTGGTTTTGCTTCTACTTTCAATGGGTATGATTTATACCATAGTCTTTTATAAACACTCCTCATCAGGTCAGAATCATTTATGCATCTCTCTTGCACTCTCTTCCTCTCTCACACATTCTCTATTGCTCTCTCACCTTCTCCCTTGTCTTTCTGCCATAATACTCTTTGGTTTTGTTTATTTGTTTGTTTCCTGGAAAGTAGGGGTTGGAACTTTTAAAGTAGTGGGGTGACATTCTAAGCAAAAGGGCTTACAATTTTGTAGCCTTTTTTTTCCCCAGAATTCCTCACTTTCATACAGCTGTAATAAATTGTCTTCCTCTCTCTCTGAAATTTAGATTTCTTACTCATGAATTATAGCCGTTGTTGACCTACAGCACTTTGGCGGGTCATAGTGGGATTTTCAGACTCAAATTTCCAATTTTGTGTGTTGCAGGGATAGGTTGTGCACACGTGTATATGTTAGCACAAGCACCCAGCTACAAGCAAAAAGGTAGCTGGGAACAAATGGAGTGTTTATTCAAAATTTTGAAGGTCAGCCCGTGGTTGATATGTCAGTGTGTCAGTGTAGCATGTATTTCTCGGTAGCAGAGAGAACTAAATTGACTAAGATCAGTGTACATGAGCTTTGGACTTCCCAGTTAAGTTCATTATAAAATCACTGTTTCAATCAATCAGTTTCACTGTGATTCAGAACCTGGCGTTGCAACACACGTTGCTTTAAGGTATAGCATCCTCTCTATGGCTGCTAATGGACCTCACCAAAGACTAATTTAATCATAGTACTGTACACTTCTTGTTGTGTAAATTTATCCTATGGGATTAGAACAGAGAACAGTGTCATAGGCAAACATGTACCTTTTTGAGATGACTGCAAGCTTCTACAGCAAGAGAATTTGGATCAATATCCAAAATCTTATCTAAACATTTTCTTTAATTCTTTATTTTACTTTTTTAAACGAAAGTAATTCTATGATAACATGGTTCTTTTAATAATGTCTTCATCACTGTTATTTAAATCTGTATACCACTATCAGTTCATTGAAATATTTGTGTATTTCCATAGCTACTGTTACATATGAAAAGTCCAATGAAAGAGAATCAAAATTGTGAAGTTTCTCACAAATTTAACATTGTTCAGCAAGGAGTAAAGAGAGAAGAAAATAAAAGCAATGTGCCAGGACATGTTAGATCTTTTAATTGTATACTGTTCTTTGCTGAATGTGATTTTATTATGCAGCCTTAATTGAAATGAAATGTTTATAACAAATATTTAATCAGGATTTAGTGATTAAATGGGCAAATTTAATTTTCCTGTTGTTATTTTTCCTAGGTAATCAATGCAGATGTGATTTAATGACAAAGTCTAATTAAGTACTTTCACTTTGAGAAAAGAAAATTAAATGGAGAGAATTCACTTTTTAAATTAGAAGTAATGATAAAGGTGCAGGATGATTTCTGGGGACTAATGACTCTGAGAAAGCTGAAGGCTCTAGGCTTAGCTGTGGGCTGTTAACCTCAGGTGGTCATTAATTCTTCAAGTAATGCTCTATGCCCTGATCATTATTACAATTCAACAGCGATGGAATAGCAAGTTTTAGCAATTAAAAATCAGCAATATCTTAAAATGCATATTTTTCTCTTCAACTTCGATATCCTGACACAAAGCAGAGAATGAAGCAAACCAGTGATAGTAATCAGTCAAACCCTTAGTTGTTTTTGTACTTTGTTCTTTGTCATTGAGGGCATGTTATGTCCTCAATCTGTTATGTGACTGCATTTGCTGAGCCATGCATTTTTGTCCCATTAGCTGTGCCCCACACAAATTTAAATATAAGGCTGCATATGTACTCTTCTAGGGAGCCTTGAACTTGCACAGATGCTTGTTCTCATCAATAGTGATACAGATGCCACTGGTTTGACTGGCATCAAAATGATAGTGTAAATAATGTCCTTGTCTTCAACATTCTAAGTGTTGATTTCCCCATCTTTCTGAAATTAATATGTATTAATATGTATATTAATATGTAATTAATAATAGGGAGACCTTATTTTGCTAGATCCTTTGAGGGTGGTGTATGGCTTCATTAGTCCAAGAAGAAGCAAGACAGAATCTCCTTCAAGCAAGTGTTATAACTTAGTAAAAACAATATAAAACCAAACACATTTAAATAGAATATCACTATTCAATATATAATATATATAATATTCTATATTATAATTCTGAAGTTGCTATGATACCAAGTTACCTAAGTGTGGTTAGTAAGAAATCCATATGTCTCTTCTGCAGTCTAGCACTGTGTGCTTGTCTAATTCCTTTGGTGTCCATAGTCTGTCTTTTCTGGCAGACTAAGAGCATGGAAACCTGTTGATTTTTCTGTTACAATTTCTCTGTTCTTGTCAAATGAGTGTATTCTCTAAGAAGAATATATATGTATGTATACATATATAAATGAGAATACTGTGTATTTTTTCAATGTGGAGTTGCCAAGAGTGCTACAACTGTCTTCCAGATCCCCAACAGCATCTAAAATAGTTCTGTAAAAGTTTGCACCACCATATCTCTGGTTTGGTGTGGCTTTTTTTTTTTCTTTTTTTTTTTCCCTTGGTATGGCTTCAGGCAGCCAGCTCTGATAATCTGCAACTAGGTCATTGCTCAGTTCTATGAAGATTCAAAAGATCTCATGTTACTTCTTTTGGGTTATCTGACACCAGCAAGTTAGGCTAAATTTTTCTGTACCTAAGCATTGCACTTATACATACTACATCATTGGTTCCCATACAGCAAGTCTATGAATGTCCCCAAGTCTTGGCAACACATGCAGTCAGTCAGTCAGTCAGTACATGGTTCAGAAACAACTGTTGAAATACTTCAAAATACTTATTCTTCCATGGACACATTTTGGCCTATGAGCATAAGACTGATTAATAGACAAAAACAGCTGATTCCCAAACCATCGGTTTATGCTTGACTGGACCAAACAGAATAATAAAGCACATGATTAGGTAGGTCTCATTAAGGTACTAAAACTTGTCTGCAAAGTGAGGGAGCCAGTCATGGCCACTTTCTAGAGTGGCTTTAGGTGAGAGAAGGACTGAGGACTTCTGGCAGCATATCTCAGTCAGCAAAGCCATTACCGCGATGTCGTTATTGACATGGGTAGCACGTATAGCACAGGTACCACGCTAAATCATAAAGCTCAACAAATATGGGAATGTATGGCCTGCAGAATTGGCACTCTAAGGTTAAAAAGTGTTATGTTTCTGTTTTTACATAAATTTGAGTTTCAACTTATTAGTTTCATTTACATTAATGCAAAAGTTAGTATAATAGAGTAAATTCTTTTCAAATAATATAAAACAATAAAACCTTCAGAACAGCTTTGATTACTTAAGTTGATCATAGTAGCTAAATGTTGACAGTATAATACATTCACCAATTATACCAATGAATAAAAAATCTTTTGTTGCCATTCTCCGCTTGTCGAAATAACGTTCTCTATTTTAAAATAGTCTCTCCTGAAACATGTGTTTGTGGTTGTGATCTCCCATACCTGCTAAAAGGAGGAATATATTGGATGCTTGCAGATTTTGCCAGCTCATCAGCATGTTGATAAACCTTTTCATATACAATATAAACACTAATGGCAGCAAAGCTTAAGTTATGGCTGCTGCTATGAACCCTGCCTATATTGTCCACCCTTGCTCTGTATCACTTGTACTATTCGGAAGTTAGATTTTTTTTTTTTTAAGCTTCTTCCTTTACTAATATTTCATAGACTCATCCTCCTATATTCCAGTATAGCCATTACTGGGAAAACAACTGCTGTGTTTTAGTGATCACTATAGAGATTCTGATATATTGGGCTTGGTGCTAAGGGGAAAAACTCCCTGTGTGTGAATCTATGGCAACAAGAGTGTGGTTTAAAATGAAAAATAAGCCTAAACCAATTTTGGATCCATTTTTGTCACAGGTATTTTCACAGGTTTTGATTTCATGCTTCCCTTCCATCTTTCTCATATGGGCAGCATAGAGGTACAACCAATTAGAGCATGGATTTTATTTTTTCTTTTAAAATCTGAGCATAATTTATTCAGTCTCTCTACAATAAATGACAAAATATTCAATTTCTCATTTTTGTATTGGATTTGAAGTAAACTATTGCCACTTAGACAACCATTCCTTAACACCATAGGCAAGTGTACTAGTAGTCCCAGTGGTGTATGAGAAGAACGGCTTGTGATTTTGAAAGGTTAGGACATTAGTTTGCACTTACAATGGCTGCCAGGTGTCTCTGAGAGTTTTTGTCTAAGTATTTGAATACTGTTCTAAAATACCAAAATACATCACATAAGTCGGTAATATGAATTCTGTTCCCTATTGTTAGACCCTGGACATTTGAATTTCACAAGAAGTCTTATTTTTACTGTTTATAAATGAAATCTTATTTACCAAATTGTATTTCAATCTCCAGAAGCTTTGGTTTGTATACATTCAGATTTTTGTGAGATTGATCACCCTGGAATGATGTTTCTATTTCTCCACAGATTATATATTTTTAATAGTACAGCCAAATAGAGCAAGTGATACCATTTTTTTTTCTTTTATTTTTGTGGGGCAAGGTTGGTAATAAGAGATTTGGGGTTTCTAGCTCTTTCAAAGTCCTGAATTTCAAGAAATACTAGAGACTGTCCTCTAAAAATGAAACCTTTTAAAGGTGGCTAAAAAAGCCTCCAGCTCATTCCTCCTGTTTTTCTTGGTCATCTGAGCTCATGCCAAGTGACAATGTGATTAAGATTGCCTGGGATGCAGCTATCATTCCTCAGACTTCCAACAAAGCTTGATTGTTTTTTAGCAGTTACTCTATCTTCAGACAGTTATTTTATGCTCAAATATTTAATGCTCTGTTGTTCTTACCAAGTGTTCAGTAGGCTTTAACGGTAGTTTAGATTTGTGTATTGGTACTTCTGGTAAGATCTATCTTTATGTGGTTACAGTTAAAATGGTTATATCTCTGTAGATGGCCTGTGTCTGTTTCAGAGTTGTATGTAATTGTCAGACTCAATGACTCTAGAGTATTTTCTCTAACTAAATTAAAACTTTGTGGCAAAATGACATGATTTTTTTCCCCTGTTTAAACCTGTAATTTGTTTATTTTATTTAATTTTATTTTGTTTTATTATATTTGATGTTATGTTATTTTATGTTATGTTATTTCAGACATATTCCACCTGCTTTATTCATTTCAGGATTCCAAATTCACTGCAGCTACATGACATTGTTGCCTGGAATAACACTGGTAACTGGAGTAATGGAGGCATCTCAGAGTGAAAGCATAATGACAATATGTGTCATGAACCACTGATTAAAACTGAGATAAAATCTGAAGGGTCAATAGTCTACTCAAAATAATTATAAAACTCCGTCCAAGCACGGAAGGTTTTGGAACAGATATGACAAGATTTCTCCTTCAAAGACCTTGTCTTCTCTAGTCTCAAATCAAGCATATGGAAAAAGGGAAAGCACAGGAGTCTATGCATATCCTATGCAAGAGTACATCTACACAGAAAGAATTCAAAGATGGTATGGATTTTCAAGGATTATTTAGAGACAAATATATATGAAATGTTGGTGACTATTCTAGCTTGAGTTAGGGATATAAGAGGAAGAGACATAAATGAACTGAGAATAAACAGGGTTTTGAGAATGAGAAGTATAAGTTTTAGTATTGTGATATACAGGACTGACCTGGTCACAATGCACTATTGTCTACTATCTAGGCAACTGTCTATGGATAAATATATTAACAACAAAAGTCTGTCACAAGTGAAGAAATCCAGTGACACCTCAATAACTACACTGCTCTTTTGATTTTCTCATTTGGTTACAGGAATAGTAACATCCTAAACTCTTTGAAGTCACTGGAATTTTTATTGAATGTGGAATAATTTTTTCATCACATAGGGGAAACCTCATCTACAATCAAAAAATAGCACATCATCTGGCAGGCAAAAGAATTACTAATTGTAGACCTGAAATATTGGTTTGTTTTTTTTTTTTTTTTTTTACTATGATAAGCTTTGCTAAATGGGAAATACACCTGCACAACTATATTTTAACATTTTGGCAATGCTGCTTTTGTTACTTAGGGGGGACCAACAATAGGAAAACTCCATATTCTGTGTATAAATTAATCATGCATTTATTTTATATTTTGCCTTATAATTTTACATTAAATTAATTCATTTAATTTATTCACCTAAATAAAGTATTCCAATTTACCACTTCATAAAATATACTAAGTAAAACAAGTGTAATTCAAATTTATAATTATAAAAAGAAAGGGAGAAAGTATTAGTATCACCAGTATTGATAAGAAGGGGTCTGTAATTTCCAAAAATGTCTACAAGATTTCTAGTACTATAAATGATCTTTACCAGAGAAATTGACCAAAACCCACCAGGGAGCACTTGAAAGTTAATACCTGGAATAAAAACCCTGATGTGATTCTATTTTGCAAAGATGTACATTATTTTCTTTTATGAAGAGTGGGTATGCATAATAAAACCTTTCATAATGCTGACTTTACCTTTATATCCAAACTTCATTGTTATGTTTGCCACTTTTCATAGCTCTCATTCAGGTGGGAAAAAAAATAAAAAATTATTTTTGTCTATTATCTTGATTCAAAGTCAGCCAAAATCAAGAGAAAGTCTATCATTAGTTTAAATGAGGTTGGACTGACCTGCATCACTGCAGACATTCAGCAGCTTCTACATATTAGTGTGTCAGACTTCACTCATTAACAGAAAAATATGGCTGATAATAGTTTGCTGAGTTTGGGTGATGGAAGGTATTCAAAATATAGTAGAAAGGAGCTTTCAGACATTTACTATGTCAGCACAGTAGCCATGGTATCCAGTTGTATGCAACTGGAGGTGTACAGGCACTGTTTTTGATCTTGTTAGCTTGGGATAACAGTAAGAGTTGCAGAAATACTGGCTGAAGGAACTCTCAGCAGGTCCTTTTGTGGTGCTAGGGTTGTGTCTGTGACTGCTGTTGGCAGCTAGGTAAAAAGTAGTTTAATTTTTTCATCAAAATTTTCTACAGTGAGAACTAGGGGAAGAGTAATTCCAAAGATTAATTCACTAAAATCATATAAAAACAAGCAATGAAACAAATCTTAGAAAGATTTGGAGAAATAATTTCCTACAAACATGGAAAGTAACTTAAATAAAGGACTGGGAGTAAAAATGTGTGGCCTCCTACTTACTGTATCTGCAGAAAATATGAAAATACCAGAAATGAGAGCATCATCTGACATAGTAAAAATGGAAAAAGGAAAAAAAAAAGGAAAAAAATTGGGAAAAAAAAAAGATTCTGGGAGTAAAATATGACTTTTATTTTCTAAGCATTTATTTGTTTCTAAAATAATTGGTGTTGACTTTCATAATTCATTAAGTTGAACAGTGGTCACTGTATAATAACTGATGGAAATTCTCTACTTTTTATTTCTTTTATCATTCTCATACAGAATATCTCATACAGAATAAAGATCAGATGTAGAAATGAGAAGGCAAAGGAATCCAAATGCTCAAAATTCCTTACAGTGCTTCCAGATGCAGCTGGCAAAGATGTATTGACTTTAAAACCTCAACAGAAAAGTGAGTTGCATTGCCAATTGCCAACTTGTGTTCAATAATCTTCAGTTAAAACTCCTGAATGCCAATCCATAAGATTAGAATCTGACTTTAAGCTATTATTCATAATATTAAAGCTGAAGAGATGTGTTTTCCCTCTTGCACGTAATGGACTTGAACAGAAATGATTACAAAGTAGTGTGGGAGACGTTATTTGAGTTTGGTTTACACTCTTCTGTAGATAGGCAGGTAGTAAGGCCATAACTTCATGACTCTTTATCTTTTATGGGATTTCAAGTAACAGCACTTGAGTTTGGCTTTCCCTGTTTTACACACTAGGAATGTAAGAAGTGATGCTTAGTGCTCATGAATGCAGAAAGTGGTCCTTCCTAACACTAGATTTTCCTTCCCAGAGGCAGCTCTGTCAGATCCATTTCTTTCTTTATCCTGTACAAGGATACTTCTGTGCTCCATGCAAAGAATTCATTAATACTTGAGCACTGAAAACTAATACTATGTAATCCTATAAGGTTCTATGTAATCCTATAAGGTAAAAATTGAAGTCTTTGTCTGTAATGTTTTTTACCACCATGTGTTTAGTCATTGTGGAGCCTATACAGGAATGGAAATCTTCATCAAAAATCAGTTGACCTATAGAATATTTTTACGTGATTATTTGCAGACACTTATAAGATGAAATCAAAGAGTGGGTTATACTGGGGAGAGCTCACTGGAATTTGTATATAGTGGAATTTGAGTGTGTCACCATTCCTATTAAATAATGACCTCTCTGTAAGAGACTATCTCGACTTATACTGAAAGATATGCAACACATTCATCCTTCTCCTTCTTTATCCATCACCTTTATTTCGTTAAAATATGGATTAAGATTCTTATCCTCCTTCTTTATCTCCATTAAACCACTGTCACTGAAGACAAATTTTGTCACACTAGCTGCTTTTTACAATGTTATTGTGCTTTTCTGGTATAGAGGAGTACAAGAAATTTTCAGCTTCCAGCTTTTCATTCAGATAGCTGTTTGGAAAATGCTATATCTTTGTGCAGAGAAGTTCAGATTTTTCTATTCTGCATGCAGACCTCTATCAGTGACTTTTCCATAGGGGTATGATATGATGTATTCACCCCACACAGCACAGTA
The DNA here is from genome assembly GCF_964034855.1 of Anser brachyrhynchus. NCBI lineage: Eukaryota > Metazoa > Chordata > Aves > Anseriformes > Anatidae > Anser > Anser brachyrhynchus. The sequence continues at coordinate 13,006,154 of NC_137700.1, forward strand.
TTTGAAAGCCAAAAGCCGGAAAATATTAATACAAGAAAACAAAGTTGTCTAAGCAGTTTAAAGCTAGCAATAGAAGTGTATACAGTTGGATCTCAAAAATAGCTGTAAAAGAAAATCAAGTCCTCCTCAATCATTTTTCCCTACATCCCCTGTCCTTGATTTTTATTTTGGGGTAGAGCTGAGAGGGGACCAGGGAGGAACTGAGGGTAAAAACAGGTGTTTTTCAAAAGTTCTTTTTCTTCCATGACCAATATAAAAAATAGTATGTATTTAGCTAACTGAAACAGTGAGCATTTATCATCTTACCAGCTGCCTTACTTCCCTTATGAGCACAGAGAGACCATCCAGCTGGAAGTTACAAAATGGCTGGGGAGTGCTGACTCAGCTGGGTCTCAGCTGGCCTTTCTTAAAGTCTGCCATTAAGGTGTGGATATCGAGGATCAAATTTTTATTTCAGCTCTGACTGAGATAATGCAACAATTGCTGGTTTTCAGGTCTTCTGGTGATCCAAACAAGTCATTATCCCTGTTTTCCCCCTTCATCACTCATCTTGTGAATTTTTCTTCCCATAGGCAGGAAGACGATTCTGAGGGGCATATTGCATCCATATAGATATCAGTCTTTCACTTCCAATCTTCTGAAAGTAAAATAAATTTCTTAATAAATGAAATGATTAAGAATTTTTTGTAAGTAGATGAGTTTAAATGTCTGAAGGAATGAGGCTTCCAAATGCCTCTGTCTTGTGCCAATGCAGGTGTGTCTATGCACATAAGTGAATACACACAAATAATTATCAGATATTGCAGTCTGAAAAGCAACTGAACTCAAGAAGTGGTTAAAACTTTTTTACTTCAACCTTACATGACTGTTTGAAGGATGCTTTCAGCCTCTGAAATGTTGTGTGTACTGATGCTCATAACCTGAATGTTCAGTGTCTGCCGTATACTTGAGTGGTGAGTTAGCAGTAGTTCCAGGTGATGATTCACCCTGGCTGCTTTTCTCTCTTTTCCAAATATTAAAAGTGTAGCTTCAGAAAAGCTATCACAGTGTCCACTGAATAAACCTAAGTTTTGGTAGTATGCCATAAAAGCGTTAACTCCTCATGGTGAGTGCAGTGAAAATAATCAGCTATTTTACCAAAACCTACCATGCCTGTAGATTTGACAAAGCATTACGAAACCAGAAGCAAAAGTTAATAATTAAATTGGGCTATTAAACATCTGCTAAAACTTTATAATGCCATAAATGTAATTATTTCATTAAAAAAGCTATGGAATTTAACACTGAAAAAATCTAAACCAAGATTTTTCTTTTTCACTTTTTCTACCTGTACAGTGTAGTGTAACAGTGATCTTTTCCTCTGACCTCTGATTCTTTTCCAAGAAATTACAAATTCAAAAAATATTATGCCATTCATTTGGTTAGCTTTTTCTGTGTATTTTCTTAGCAAATAAGGCATTTCTTCTCACGCTATATGGCAAACATACTTCATATTTTGTGTCTCAAAAAGCAGATTAGATGCCTCTTGACTGGTGAAAGATGAATGGCAAACTCACTGATCCATCTGTTTAAAATGTTTTTGGAACTGCTGCAGAACAACCCATAATATTTTATAGTTGTTTAGATAGTGATAACATTTTTAACTCTTCTTGTTTGTTTGTTTTTGCCATAAAGATAAGATACTTCAGAAAGGAAACCATACTGGACCCTAATTCAGCAAAGGCAATTTTTTACATTGAATAAACAATTATATATTTTTTTCTTTTCATTTTCCATCATAAATTAACAAGTGCCCTGAAAAGTTCAGGAACAATTTTCATACCTTTAGAAGCATAAAAGCCTAAGTCTGTCTGGTTAAGTCATCAGAGTTAGGATTAAACCCACAAAAACTAATACAGCTCCAGCAGCAGCATACAGCAGTATGTAACTAATACAAGAGAACTTGAAGTTGGGCTTACTGGTAGCAGCCACTCTGTTCAAATTATTTCACAGGCCAGATAAGATTGCTGAAAATCAAATGAGCCTATGGCATAATTAATATTTTACTGAGCCAAATATTCATAATGTAAAACCAAGTTATTCTAGCTCTCATAGCATGCGTGCAGAGTAGACATAACGCAACCAAACCTGTCTTTGAATAAATGCAACAGAATGATTAAAAGTACAGTAATCAGTGGGTTATTTAACTCTCATTAATTTTCCTTTTTCCATCATCATATTCTTCTAAATATGCCTTCAGATTATTCTTAGCAAAATGTATTTTTAATTTCTAAGTGTGCGTTCTTTAGCTTGCATCATAAACTATGGTCTGTGCGTATATGATTGCAGAAATTAATGTAACCTGTTCATACATATATCAGTTTATATCTACCCCATTAGTCTCCATAATTGCTAAGTAGTGGTTCCTGTATGTATCTCCTGTGCTGACCTCATCTATCAGTGGGACAACAGTAGAAAGGTTCTCCTGTTCCCAGCAATATAAATTACTCTTTAGCATAGGTTATGTCTTCAAGCTGATATAATGGTATTATTCACAACAGTGAAGTTATTTGTGTTCAGGAGTGTTCTTAGAATTAGTATATAACATCTCAAACCAGATCTATCAAGGTGAGAACACAGAATGTCTAGGGTCCAACAGCAGGATGAATGTGTAAATATTCTCAAAATTGGCAGTTTTAAATATTTATGGTTAGAAAATTATTAGCTATTTTTTTCAAGTTTCATTCATATCTTGTACCTAGAATCAAAGGTAAGTTATAAAGTTAGTTCTGAAACAAATACAATTTTCAGGACTTTAAAATGCAACATGCTAAAATAAAAATTTGACTTTCGATTGAATATCTTAGCCTCAGTACAAAGTGAGCTACATGTATTCCAGGATTTGCAAAGATATATGTGTTAGGAAGTGGAATTGCCATGTGAATTTTCTTCCAGTTTAGTTAAACTTTTAAGTCCTGTCAAATGAACCCTCAGCACAAAACATTATTACAGAGAGAGAGTAACCTGGTCACTTCCTGTTATTAAAGTGCATCTTTTTCTTCTGTACTTGCTATTTTTTAAGGTAATGGAATGTTTTTTTCCTGCAGCTTAGTTAAAATTTAATATTTTTTAGATATAGCTTCTAGTGTGCCAAATTAGCAGTAAACTAATATTGCGAGCTCCATGTTTCTGTTCTGTCTTAGTAACTATGAGGTAAAATATACTCAGTGGACAAACAAGATTATTGTTGTGCAATCAATAACTATTTTTGCACTTATAATACTGTATTATTTTTTCTGTTTAATATTCTCTTTTAACTTTATGGTGTGTTTTAATTGCCTGTTTTAATTTGCAATGCATTAGTCCTAAAGACTAGATGATTAGTATTTTAAATATTTTTTAAAAGTTATGATATATGGAATTTTTTAAAGTTGGTTAAGGTCTGGGATTTTTTTCTCTTCCTTCCTTCCTTGTTTCCTTCCTTGTTTCTAATGTTGTGTGGAAAGCATGGTTCTTTCCTTCCTTAAATACTGAATTTAAAAAGGAAAAGGAAAATCAAGGGAAAGATGATTCCAGAAGGAAATATAGTTCCTGCAACTATTAGAAATATAAACTCTCCTATAAGTGCTTTAGGAAGTTCCAAAATATTAACTGCTGAATGAGTCTGTAGTGGAGCATGGGACTGCAGCTACAGGAATCACTCATCATTTAACATCTGAATCACTTATTGCTGACTAAAGAGAAACATCTATCAGAACTCAATCTTTTGCCATTGTTATATATGATTCATGAATTCCAGGTATTATACAAATGCACCATTAATCTAAAAGGAAGTAACGTTTGTCAAAATGTGTTTAAACTAACATTTAAAATTCTTTTCAAAGTAATTGCATTTTTTTCAATATATTTAGTTACAAACATCCTCTCAGACAACAGCAGGATTTTTGTAATACAGCTGGCATACAACTTGTTGAAATGTTGTCTGCACTTCATTATATGTTTGCATTTCTGCTATAAAATACAAAATATACAATCTGCTACCAAAGATGAACAAATTTTATAATTGAAAGATCTTAAGAAGCTAATGTTAAAACCATTTTGCTGTGTCTGTACTTACTCTTTGTTTATTCAGTACCTATCTATTCAGAGTTTTAGACTGAGAATATGCATCACGTATATGCAAGTGTTTTTTAGAAGTTTGCAAATATATATATATATATATAATTGCTGATGATACAGAAGGTGCTAAGTTCATGTGTGAAGTCTCCAACTATTTTGTTTGCTCATGGCATCAATGAAAGTGAGAGGAGATTTTGGCACTGATGTGCGCATCATAGCTGATCCTGCTTTGAGCAGGAAGCAGCCCTAGATGAACTTCTGAGGTCCCTTCCAGCCTGAATTTTCATCTGACCCTTTTGATCCCAAGCTAGGACTGAATGAGGGCCTGGAATGTAATATGATGTTGTTTAAAATCCTTAAGTGGCCTATGCGGTGTATTTTTTTGTGTGTTTTAGAAGCTTTTGAGACCATCCAGAGAAACAATTTTGCATGTAGAAAGTAATTTATCTAGTTATTTGGAAGACAACTTTGGCCTCGTAGTTTGTTCATATTGTAATTGTGCAAAAGAGTAAAAATAGTAATTGTCAAGCCATTGGGATAAGGTCAATTTAAAAAGAGGTGACTGAATCGTTTATTTATAATGAAGTATTCTGCAATCTAATAAAAGCTATTTAATTTCTGTCTGAGAAAGTATAAAACTTGGAGTACATACTTCATGACTTAGTCCTTGCTTTTGGATGTGGGAGGTGCTATTAATGAAAGATAGTAGTTGCAGGATTTGCTTTATATTAAATATACATTTGATAATAGAGATATCTTGTTCAACCAGACGTATTATTTTGATACCTCTGTGTAGTTATTTGAAAGCACACCATAGAAATTAGTATTGTTACTAGATCTGAATGAAGTAAAATGCATCTCTAATATGATACCTGGTGTTATGCTTCTGGGTTTAAAATGGTAAGCACAACTTCCAGCTTTGCACATAACTATAATTGTAACCTTGTGGAGAATCTTAGAAGTGGATCTGGAGGATTCTTTCCTTTTTCTTTTTCTTTTTTTTTTTTTTTTTTATTGGAAAGATCCTGCCATGAAGGCACTAGACTAGAAGTCAGGACTCTTCTGTTTGTGCCACAGACATTCTGTGTGGCCCTGGATGATATTTGATTCTCACTACTGCAGTATTCCACATAAATTTGAAATTTTGCTTTACTCTTTCAAATAGTTTAAGAGATATAGGGATGTAATACTGTTAGGTAACTGTAAAGTGGTATCTGGATACAGACCATATGTGAAAGTTGAATTTTTTTATAGAAATTATTTAACTCAGTCATTCCTCAGGAAGTTTCTCTCAAAAGGAATCCAACTATAGTAACAAAAGATGTAAAATTTCATGTAATTGTTTTTAACCACACATTTCTCATCTTAAACCTGAAAATATTTATGATTTGGTGGAATAATCAGAAAAAATTTTTGTCTTAAATCTACCTGTTAAGCTCATGATATATCTAAAAGCAGGTTAATTTCAGGAAACAAATCTTGGTAAAAGGTGAGAATTTTCTGCTGTTTTAGAAACTAAAAATCAGTGAAAAACAGCTGTTATCTTGACTCTCAGCTGAAACTTCTCAAGTAATGCTTGTGTTGTAACATAAAGACGTAATACTTTTGCCTATAAGTAATACTTGTGGTATTGTTTGTATCATTATTATTTGCATTACAAGTATTGTCGCTGCAAGGTCCCTCAGTGGCTCAGATTGGAGAAAGCTATTTAAAGAAGTCTCTGACTCAGTGGTGCTATTAAATATGTTATCTTACATCCTGATTTATAGATTTATAAACTTCTCCACTTTTTGTTGGTTTTTCAGAGCTCTTCTACAGTGTTTCTCTATTTGTTGGTCTGGCAAAGTCTTGTAAGTGAGACTTGGAGACACCAAAATGTTGCTTAGCAATTCACTGAAGCCAATAGAATGGTTTTTCTATTGCTCTCCTGCTGTGCTTGAAATTCACCCATTTATGTTTAAGTATGACAATATGAAACAAGTAGAAACAACCACTATTTCTTTTATCATGTCCCTGGGACAAATTCATCAGCTTTTCATCAAGCAAGACTTGCATTGTCCTCAACAGGATTTCTGTGTGATGAAAGACTGCTGCGTTTAGTCCTTTGAGCTTTTACATCTTATACTCTCTGTGCCTGATTATTGACAAATGCACTTTTCTAACACCTTATTTATTTTTTTATTGAAAGCAGAAGCTTGGTTTTCCTCCCCTTTTCTTGATTCTTGTTAATGTCAGGCAAATTTACATGGATGATTGCTCCCTTAGAATACTTATCTATCTTCATAACTGTGAGATACCACCATCAGTGCAAACCAGAAGAAAAGAAATCACCCAAATTCTATTTATTCAAAGGGTATATTAACCTTCAAAATCTGACTTATTCTTTATTTATATATCCATGAACTCCCACACATTTGTAATGTTTTTTTATATCAACTCTGCCAATAAAGCAGGTGTCTTTGCATTAGTTGTGGTGTCTCGTTTTTCTGGGTATCTGAACCCTGTTGCTGCTATATTAAGCCTGCTATATTTCTGTTTTCATAGGGAAAAGTGCAGTGAAAGCATAAAAGTCTCTATATTCAAATATGTTAAATGTTTAAAACATTTTTGTGAATGAGATCTCATGAGAGATTAGGAACCATTTACGTTATATGAGATTTATTATTTTTTTTTTAATTTGCTTAATTCCTTCTTTGCTTGTGATTTCCCTCCTTGTGCACACAAAGTATCACTTAAACTGCAGCATTAAGTTACAAATGTCTGGTCTGATTAGGGTTGTACCCACAGTGTAGTGTTCTCATAGGGTCCACTGCATGTTCCCATTTTGTGCATGCAGTACAGGGTCAACTGAGCACCATTCTCTGTGCAGAAATCGCTCATCATGATCATCACCTTTCCAGTAGGGATTCTCCTTATTGTTCCCTCTTCCCTCCCCAGGGGCATGCTATGGTGCTCTCTATCATCCCTCTGAGTCTGCTGTCATCTATTTATCATTCCTATTTATGTGCTTTCAAATAGGTCTGTACATGTCACCGATACACATTCCCATGGGTTACAAATGCTCTTCAGGACCTTTCTCAGACCAATCAGTCTGATCACTGTGCATCTTCATACCAAGCACTCTTTTTATTGTTGTCAACCGAGCTTAAAACTTTCAGATTAGATGTGTTCCTTCCTGCTGTTGAGGTTACTTTCTACTTATCTCTTTTTGAAGGCTAAGTAGGTATACAAGCAAAAAGAAATGCAGTTAAATAAATAGAATGCCTTTCAGATTTTTTTATTTTTTTTTTTAATTTAAGAAATTCACAGAAGTCTTAATGGTGAGGGTTTGAAAGGAATTTTAACTATCCAACTCCTGTCTGAGACTGAAAAATCTCTCATCTATCTTTAACCATTATAATAATTCTTGAATCACATGTTCCTCCCCCACTTCCTGGAGGCAAACAGCACACCAAACAGTTGAAAATACAGTGCAGCTTCAAATTTAATGAAATGCCTTATTACAAGCAGACTCAGTCAGCAGTTAAGCTTTTAAAATCTGCTTTGGCATCCTCTTCACAAGCAGTTTTGCAAATCTGCAGCACTACATTGACTACTAACTAGAGCCAGTTGAAGAATATATTTTTTGTTGACAAATCTGAGCTTCTGAGGGGTTCTCTTCCTTCATATTAAAGTGAAAACGAAACATTCTGAATGCTTGCATGTGTGTAAAATTTAACTAATTGAAAAAGGTAGATTTTCAACTTGCATCTCCTTTGTAAATCAAATGAACAAAGTGCACCATGAACCAGTGAAATTTTTATTGCTTTATGCATCTTTTCTGTTTGGCTGAAAAAGCATTATTCAATTAAAAAGCCTTTAGTTGAAATCACTTTGGCCAGCTGTTGAAGGTAATCCATTTACCATCTATTTTAATCAGTAGTTTTTAGTAGCCTTTATACAATATGTGAAGAAAAAGGTTGTCTTCTAAAAAAAGAGCCCATATTAAGTATAATGATAGACTAAGTTCAAAATGGAGATTTGTAAGAACAAAAGTAGTAGGTGTCCCGTCCCTAGTAAAACTATGCATTTAACCTTTTTAAAAATGCACAGAGAAATGTTAGACCCTTATGAATGGCATTTACACAAGCCAGTGCACAAACCAAATATTTAGAGTTACGTGCTTTTTCCAAGGAATACATATGCTCGTCTGACTTGACTCAAAGCCCTGACTCTTGTCATGGAATTTGGAAGACGAAAGTTTTTCCTTCAAAAATATTCTTTGAGAATAAAGTTTTACCTAAGCTTTTTTTTTTCAAAATGTTAGTAGCTAGAATATTTTTATGTGATACGAGGCTAAACACTTTGATTTGCTTAACGAGGCCTTTTGTTCCCTCACCCCTGGAGTTTCCAAATTTCCATGATATACAGTGGTCCAGGAAAGACATCTCCAAGATTTCCCAGTGAAGCAATAGTTTGTGCTTGAACTGTCTCCAGACACAACCCATATGTTTGGATAGATCACTGGACCATAGATTTTCTGGCCCTAATTGCCACACTTTCTCCATCTCTCAGAAGATACAATTGATGGATTACTAGAAAGAGAAGGGAGATGAAACTACCACCAGGTTACTGCATTTTGAGTGGTATCAAAGAAAAAGATCAGATTTTAAAATTGTCATTATTTTAAACATATTTTCTATATTCTCATTCAGTTAAGGTTTAACATGTCTGATTATATCAATGCACTTTCTTAGGATTGTGACAGTTCATCATATACTATGATAAGCAATATAGCTGTCACCACCTTTTTAGCAGAAGATAAAATTGGAAAGTGATCTGATTTTGAAAATTAATCTAAAACTGTTACATTTTCTGGAGTATGACAATGCTTTTATTTGAGATGTTCATGTGAAAATCTTGCCGTTTTAGCAAGGATACCCAAGGAATATACCCATGTCAACTGGCTAATCTATTTCCATCTCTCTCTTCGCTCTGAGGATAAGGATCCTGCAGAGTTTTTATTAATCTCCAAACAAAGAAAATCAGAGCTGCCAGTGTGAGTGGCAGGCAGGAGATCAATTTTTAAATGCATAATCAAATCAAATATATGTTTTCCAGAAGAAGAAACAGGAACAGAATCTCAGACATCTTGTTTGGGTTAAATCTCTATCATTCATGTAATGTATATTAACTTGAAATGATGGATGCAATTTAAAGTATATAAAGTTGTAATTTCTGACTGATTAGGAAGCAAAACTTTTAGAAGAAAGCCGAACTTCAGAAGCCTGCATCTCATTTATATTTAACAGGTCTATTGAATCCCTCTTTCTCAGCAGAATCATAGTTAGTGGTGCATCAGGAATTTTTAAGAGTTGCTTGTTGACTTGGTGGTAGGTAAAGAAAAATGTTTTCCTGTTATTGTCAGAATAAATGCTGGTATTTAAAGAAAGTTACCACAGTCATTTAATAGGATACATTTTAAGCTTATAAAATTGCATAATTAATTATATTTTCCTTGAACTCCCCAGTCAGTCAGAAAGTTCCAATAATAGGTTATAAAATCTCTACAAAAATGCTTTGGACTTTTCGAAAATGTATCTTCTGCTCATTTGTTTTTATGATTGCAGGAAACAGGTTTTGAATGAGGCTCTAGCTTGGATCAAGAACCTTTAACAATGTTTGTTGATCATTTAACATATCATAGATGATGAAAGATATGCTTTCATCCTGTTTTTTGAGAGTTTCAGGGTAATCTGTGTTCAAATGTAGCCATAATTTGGAGTCATAATTAAACGTGCCATTACCAAGTCTGTATTTCAGACAAAATCTTGCATTTACTGGCAAACTAACACAAATGATTGGAAATCTCAGTTAAGGTACAGTAGCAGCTAAACTATGATTGATCATTTTTATGAGCCAAGGTAAATGGAAGATCAACTGCAATAGCTACTGCATAATTAAGGTGCAGAGTGTTGTTATGGGAAAAAGATGTATTTTGAAGCTTTCAAAATATGATTTTAATGACTAGACTTGGGTTAAAGGTTAAATTTTCTCCTTAACATTTGTCAGCAAGCCTGTGAGTGTCATTAACATAGTGGAAAATACTAAAGACCACCATTCTGCTTTTTCTTCAGTAAATGTGGTGCAACCTGTCTGGTGTTCTAATTTCCGTAACTTCAGTTTCCTTGAATAGCTATCTACTCTCATAAGATGATAGTTTCTTTTAAAATAAAATTATAAACGGGTGTTTTAATTGAAGGTAGGGTGTTATAAAAGGTAAAAGATCAAAATATAAACATGAATGAAGCTAATTCATAAATTGTATTTTGGAGTAACACCTTTATGTTCCTGCTATGACTGTGATGAAAAACAGTTATGGCATATCATGCCTTACTTTCCTTTTAAAAGTGTGGTGTTATTTTTTTTATTTATTTTTTTATTTTTTAGCCTAACATATAGGAAGTTATTTGCAGTTATTTTGGGTTGTCTTCTGTAGGAGTAGGCTTCCGTAGTGTAAAGTAAAATCTCTGAATTGCAGGGAGGGCAGAATGCATAGTGCATTTTGTATATTGAATCTCAATTATTTCATCCATATGTATAGTCCCATCTGCTTAAGCATACTGCACTCAAAGAACAGGGGTTCTTCCTTCTTTCCCCCATCTTCAAGATAATTTGAACAGAGAAGCATACATAATCTTTTCTAGAGAAATGCAGTTCATTCGTCCTTGTAACACCTGGACAGGGTAATCAATGCTTAGCTGTAATTGCAACTGCCTTATGGTGTGATACAGCCTAATTTCATTGTTTATAGTGACATGTATATAGCAGTAGGGCTTACAGGCCTACTGGCTGCATCCCCATGTTAAATACATATGGAAATTATAATATCCAAAATTTTCCTCCCTAAACAACTTTGTAAACCAAAATCTAAAGCCACTCTGGGAAGATAAATGAGAGGCTTTTTAAGAAAAATATTGAATAATGAGCTTACTTGATATCTGTTATACCCATATTATTCAAATCTGTTCACTGGGCTTCTTAGTGGAAGCAGGGTGGGTCATTCATTTTTTGAGCTCTTCTGTCGAGATAATTATTCATGAAATTTGCATAGGATTGTGTCAAGATGCTGGTGATATAAGATAGTATTTATGGGAGTTTAGTACATTTAGATCTATTAGAATTTTGTGTGTGCATGCGCATAGAATTTCAGATGGGGTTTGAATAAATTAATAAATATTGCGAATAACACCAGATGAATGTGTTTTGCCATGGAAACCTGAGAATTCTTTTGAAATTAATGTAAGTAATACGAAATATTTTACCATTTTTATCCTGCGGTAATACTATTGCTAAGACATGTCCTTTATGGCATAATATTAAGAAGAAATTAGAGAAACAGAAAAAAATTCCTACATTCTTAAAGGTCAGATGGATCTGTAAACAAATGTTAAGCTGCTTATACATTCAAACACAGCTGTAGAACTTAGGCAATGAATGTAGTTATTGTACAAAAAGTACTGAGCAGCAGCAACGTTCCAGGCTGATTTGACTATAATATGCTCTTCTAAGGAAACACAAACAGTAGATTCTTTGTGGGGGGAGGAAGTGTTGGTAGTATGCTGTTTGTAAGAGAATATCTTTTTAGGAGAAAATACTTTCCTAAGCTGAGTTCTTAATTCACTAATGAGGTTAAAGCCCTGGACATCTGACAATTACCACGAGCATTAAGTTGCATACTCCAGAATTTTCAACATTTGATATAATAGTGTTGCTATAAATTCTTTTCTGTTTTCCTAAGTAACAGCATTAAGTCTACATCATTTTGTAATCCCCTTTTACTGAAAAGGGCACTGAGCTACAGTGATTTCCCCATCTCATATGTTAGAAAGAAATAACATGTAAATTTGCTATTTCCCCTCCATTTTTTTCCTGGATGTTGATGTTCTATACATCTAATGTTCCATCCTAAACCTCACAGAATTTAATTTTTCCAGGTTACCAGCATCTTTTATTTTTGGTCAGACTGGAAATATCAGACGAATGGGCTTTTATACAGAATTTGAATTATGTGGTTTCTATTTCTGAGTATACCAGTACCTATACAGGAAACTGAAAATGGGTAGGGGAATGACAATGGCCTTTTTTCTTTCCTGAAGAAAGAAAGTAGTTTGCTTTAAATAGGGGCTGTCATTTTAAATCAGTTTTTATTGTTTTAATATAGTTGGACCTTCAGAATTAAAGATGATTCTTGCTTTTCATAGTAAATATGAATACCTCATTTCTCTTCCATTTCCAGAAGGAAAAAATCTTCTTTTATTTTCTTAGAGTCAAGATAACTGTTTTGAAAGATGAGGGGGGAACATTTTGATTACTTTCAAAATGTTTCCAGTTGTGTTTTGTCACATTTTATCTATAGAGAGGACATGCTCCTGAATTTGTCTTCCTCTGAGCCTCAGGAAAAGAATAGCACTCATGTCCTTCTAGCTGTTTAGAAACACATGCACGTACCTTGGACTTTTTAGCAAAACTTGGAAGATGTACACATCTTTATGGAAGTTTTTAATGGTGTTGTAGAAAAAAATTTAATTCTACTGAAATATGACATGAATGCAGCACAAAGCTATGAAAATGAATCAAGACACATCATCAGGAGAAGAAAAAAAAATAGCATTCCATATGCTTTCTGGAAAAAAAAATAGTAGTAGTGAGAGAAAATTCATGTTTTCTTATGAGAAATATAATCCAAAATTTCAAATAGAAACTAAAAGAAAATCATAGAGGGAGCCAAATTGTATTCTAAACTATTGTTATTGAGAAATTGTACTTCATTAGAAGGACTATAACTGAAAATCATAATTATCCTTAGTCTGTTATTCTACCATAATTTTGCTGTTATTAGAAATAGTACTTAGGACATTAGAAGAACTAAAGGCCATCAAAAGACATGAAAGAAAAGCTGTTTTTCTGTATTCTTAAAGAGAGGATGTTTTAGATGCATAGTTATTACTCTCATTTTCTGTCATACACACAGAAATTAGAATAAAATAAAAACACTGGAGGATTTATTTATAAAAGCCAATATTTGGGGTTAGTGTCACAACCTATTTTTGAGAGGATGTTCTGGAATTCTTAAAGTTAAAGACAGAGACGCAAACACACATACAAACTCGATCATCCTCGGTCAACTTTAAAAAGATATGGCATTTTAATCTCAGTCTATCAGCTTAAAGATATTTGGGATCTTTAAGATTAACTTTGCCAAACTTCAGTAAAACTTCTGGATAAAAGTCTTCATGTTCACATAAAGTAAAATTAGTATTCACGTAAAGACTTTCCTAATTCCTCTTGCTCTTGTAACTGAAAGGTCATGCCTGGACAAGGATGTGTTCTCAGAATAACTAGGAGCATTGTCACGCATCACCAGAATAACAAGAGTAAGTTACTGTTTTCTTAAAGACCCAATGACAAGCTACTGCCATGCATTCAAATAGGAATTCTACCAATAAGCAGCAGAGACACACTGACATGTTATGGTGAGCCAAATGACATACTTGCCAATATTTAGTCACTGAAAGAGTGGTTGTTTTTGTAGCCAGACAATAAGGGCAGCTAGGTCAATTGTGACCACCTGGAATTTCTCATTCTTTTCACATCTTTCACATCTAAATTCAAATTATAAGACTCTAAAGCTCAAGTTTCCTGCCTGAATCCCTTAGTTCACACAGTCCCAAAGTCTTAAAAATGTTTACAGAGACCTGTCTGATAGTTACCTGCTCTCCAGGCATTTAATACCTCTGATTCAGTCCAGATGAGTATGTATTTGAAGTAAAATCTCCTCAAATCACTGGTTTTGCCCCTACTCCACCCCAACTAGTTGTTTTTGTTCCCTTCCTTTAAAAGGAGCTTCCAGTACCCAGTGATCTAAGCAAAGAGCTACTGCCAGGTTAGAAGCTGTAGCCCAGATCCAAGCACAGTGTAATAAAAGTCCATTCCATCAGGATTTTCTGCTAGCTGATCTCTAAACATGACAGAAATATGTCTGTTTTGTAACTAGCTGCTGCCTTGTAAATCTTCTAGGCTGTAAGTAGTTTCTTCTAAAAGCTGTTCTAGTTTCACTTTTTTCTCTTTCAGACCTGGCCCTGAGTGAAAGGGCATAAATAGTTGGTTGCAATAATAAGTGGAAGGAACATAGCAATAAATTTTAAAAAGTTTGCACAAGCAAGTTACAGGAATCAATAAAAGCATGAACCTATATACACATTTTAATCATTTTGACACAGAAGAGTTAGAGGTTATGCTATCTTGACTTAAAACGAACTTTCAACAATTAGCCTCTGGTAAAAGTAAAATAGCACCCTGTAAGATAATAAAAAATACAAACAGCAATACAAAGGAAGGAAAAGGGCATTTTCATTATATAGGAAAAAAAAATCAAGTCATTGTATAGAACCTTGGTCTGAATCATCCAACTAAATAACCTTATACACTGTTAAATAACAGCATTTAATTGCACACACTTTTCTATTAAAATTTTACTTGACTATGTATAAAAAGACACCACTATGTTAAGCATAACTGCATTTTATTACTTCTTTTTGAAAATATAGTCATGACTCCCTGAGCTATATGTATCTGTGACTTAGCAAAAGTAGCCATATCACAACTTTGCAGCAGTCAGTGTCTGGAGAACTTCAGCTCAAGTGTTGTTCTAATAGTCTGATGAAAGTCCTTTGGGGATAATACCAAAGGCATATAACAATATGGAGGACTTAAAAGTGTGAAAGTAAAAAGCTACAATAAAGTGAGGACTAGTCAGTTAGGGATTTCTAATTTAAAAGTAACTGTATAACTTTGAATATTAAAGCTTTAAGAAACAGACATGATTTCTTTCAGCTGCTTGCATAACTTGTTGCCCTTTTCCTATGTTGTCTTTGAATCATAACTTTGAAAACTTCAGAAACTGTACATTTTTACATCTAAATTCTAATCTCTGACAGGGGAGTCTTCCTCTATCAGCTATCAGTTTATAGAACATCATGTTTCCCTGCAGCCTCCCCCTTCCCTACCATACAAAACAATGCTCTAATCTCGTTCGTGATCTGTTACTCATTTTCAATACCAAACTTGTGAATTTGTTGGGGGAAATTTCTTACTCTCTCACTCTTTTTTAACTCTTTCTTTATTCTTTTTAATGGGGAGAAAAAAAAAAAAAAGAACTGTTTGCATGGGACAAGTTAATGTTCACTCATTGTTTCTTAAGGCTTTAATAGAACTTGCTTTTTGCCTTAGCTGTTCAGTGTCTAAAGTAAAATTGCAGTGTTAAAGAAAATGCTGTTATATCTATTTTGCCCAGTTAGAGAAATGGGTTTAAATACAATATTTTTTTTTTTTTGGCATTGTGTAAAATAACTGCAGTGGCAATAGATACAGAACCAGGGAAATAGCTGTCTAGTAGGATTTTCTGGAGGGAATTTGTTAACCAGACTCAATGAAAAGCATTATCTCGGGTGGCATGAACTTCAATGGTTTTATTTTTTGTTCTGCAATAAAGTACTTGGAATAAGATAAGTCTTCTGTTCTTAGGTGGAGAGACATTTATATACAAAACATAACTTACTATGTTTAATTTCATGCTTCAATTAAACTAATTAATTGATATAATATGTAATTATACATTTTTATTTATACTTATATACATGTAGATAAATTAATTATGATTATAGCAGAACTAGAAGGGGAATATTAGAAAGGATAGAAGGTACCATGATATAAGTTATCATGATAGATATTGAACATGATATTGTACATGACAGATATTGCATGTATACACGTGTATATAAAATTTTCAATAATATTTTCAAAATTATTTTATAAAATCTACATATTCCTTCAATGTGTAGGCATATTAAAAAAAAAATAATTATATTCCATCTAAGTTCTGTGGCAGAAAGGTGTTAGAAAATTATGCATGTGTTTTTAAATGATATATGCCACTTGAAATTTTCGTTAAATAATTTAGTCCTCACTGAAAATTTATATTCATTTTTAGCAATCCAGGTAATTTCAGTGGAGTCATAAGTTTGTAAAATTATAATTATGAATAGAAATGGAGTGATAAGAGCTTATTTCTGATGTCTTTAAAAATAATCAATTCTTTATGTAATGCTTGTTCTTCCTTAATGGGGAAAGGAGGATGGAAAGGTAGATTTTAGTGATTTTGTTAGACACCCACGTGTTAACACTTTTTCTCTCATTGCCCATCTTTTTCCATTCCATCAAGCCATGCTTTCTCTTTCTCTTGGCTTTAGTTTCTCTGATATGCTTCATGTTTTCCTGTATTTGATTCAGTGTTTTGTTTGGTTTCTCCACTGCTGTTGCTCAAATAAAATTGGCTATAAAATTTTCAGTGCCAGGTTCTTGCAAAGCATCTGAATTGCCTAGAGTGATATCACCCAAGACTGTTGTCTTGCTTGATTTTTATTAACCAAGCAGAGTTTGACTACATCAGCATTTGTATAGAAGTCCTCCAGGTACAAAGAGATTCTGTGAAGCACAAAAAGGATTCATTAACCCTCCTTCCTTTCTGTTTCATTCAACACTCACTCAATGCTCCAGCTCAGTCATACCAATAGGTTACGTGTATGAGAGTACGGTCTGTTGGTTGATATGATTGATAGGTTTTAAACTGACACCTAGAAGCCTGTGAAATGCATCTAGTTTCTCTGTATTCAGCTGTAAAAAAAAGCAGCCTCTGTAACATATTCTTTTTCACAGTCTTTTCTGTCTCTGTTCATATAAGATACGCCTTATTCCTTTGTGAGTGTAAGAGCTCCAGATCAGTAGAGATCTGACCTAATTCAAGACCCCTAGAAGTATCTGCAATCTGTATTGTGAAGAGACAGGTGTTTGTTTTTTACGGTGAAGCAGGAGAACCTTCAATGCCAGTTCCAAAATCACAATATCATTCTGTTTAGAAGTATTCTTAGGCTTGAAATTTTCCCTGTGTCCAGAATTGACTTTTTGCTCAAGTGCTCTAATAAATTTCATATCAATAACTGACCCTTTGATTCTTAAAGTGGTTATGGATACTTTTACAGAAAATAAATTTTATCCTTCTCCCATAACGACTGAATCTCAGAGGAGATATCAATGAGGTCTCCCTGAGCAACTGTAATACAAGGGGAAAAAAAAAAGTCCCCCATTTAAGATTTTTTCATGAGAATATAATAAGAGAAAAGGAATATTGTGAATAATTTTGGCAGTTGCAAATACGGGTTCCTGAATTTTGTTAGAGCATAAAGTGCGACGGTGTTTCATCTTTCTTAGTTTGAAGTTAGTCTCAGTCTTAATATGGCTAAAGTGTTGCCATGTGTTTGCATTGACTTCAGCTCCAAGATGCTTGCATAATTGTTGACTTTAGTGACAGGTTAGCATTTAATCATATAATTTTTTTTTTCCTTGGCAAATGAAGGAACTGGAAACTGAAATTGATATTTTTCATCCTTTTTATTTGAACTTTTTTATTAATCTGAGGAAAAAAAATATGATCCTTAAGTGTAGAAAGTGTTGAAAAAAATCACGTTTAGAATCCCAAATTTTCTTATTCCTATCAATGAGAAGCAAATTCATATAAAAAATTTGTTTTATTAATTCGATTTTATTTCCATCTTACTTTTTCTCACCTTTATTTCCTATTTATTATGTATTGCTTGGGTATCAGAATGGTCTTGCTCATTTTTTTCTGTTTCTATCCTTCCATTTTGTGTGTTCTGAGGTCTGGGTTGGGTTTGGACTTTGTCTGTCCCTCCCCCTTATTAAGAAAGCAACTTGATAGTCACAATTTCAAACATTATACTAGATAATGAATTAATGAAATATCAAAGTGTGGCATGCTAAAATGAAATTTTATTTCATTCCTTGAGTTAAAAAGAAATGCAGCTACTATTTCCACAAATGGATGTATAAGAAAAATAATAACCATAAGAATGTTAACATGAAGAGCGGTTTGAAAGGGCAAATGATTACCAGCATGCACAGTTTTAAAAATTTTGGTAATTCTCATCTCACATGGAAAGCAAATCAATGTATCTCAGATAAATCATTTCATCATCTATTATTTGCGAGAATTCAGCACTTCCATTCTTTTGCAGAAACACTGAAAACTGAGACACAAATGCATTCTAATACTTTCTGTCATTTTTATGTATTTCATAAATCAACTCTAACATTCTGCAATTTTTCTAGAATTTGTCCAAATTACAGACTTTATTGTATCATGTAGTCAGTTTAGTCAACAAATTTTTACATTGGCGTGAGTCCCCAAGCTCTCCCTCCTTTTTGTTCGT
Organism: Anser brachyrhynchus; assembly: GCF_964034855.1. NCBI lineage: Eukaryota > Metazoa > Chordata > Aves > Anseriformes > Anatidae > Anser > Anser brachyrhynchus. The sequence continues at coordinate 13,024,579 of NC_137700.1, forward strand.
CTAAGAGAAGACAAGATCCCATCTTTCTCTTCCTCACCTCTCAATTGAATATAGAGGGGAGAGAAAGACCACGTCAGCTCTTGGCTTTCAAACTGGCAGTTCCATGGACTAAAATATGGCTGTCCATACACCTAAGCACCCGTGTTTTCTGTAACTGGCTGGTTGCTTTGTGCAGTCCTGTTGGGTTGTTAGGTGTTGGAATAGGCTGCCCAGGGAAGTAGTTCAGTCACCATCCCTGGAGGTCTTTAAAAGACGTTTAGATTTAGAGCTTAGTGATATGGTTTAGTGGAGGACTTGTTAGCGTTAGTGTTAGGTCAGAGGTTGGACTCGGTGATCTTGGAGGTCTCTTCCAACCTAGATGATTCTGTGATTCTGTGAAGGCATCTGATGGTTGATTCACAAAGTAATATTTTTATACACCTAATTATGTTGTAATCTTTTATGTATAAGTATTGCAATGTCCTATGCATAGTATCATTTTCACTTTTTAGTGTTGGACCAGCATACACATTATTTTCATTTGTAGGTTTTAAGAAATATTTTGTGTTTAATTCAATTTAATATAACAGCATAACAACAATATTGATTCAGCTTAAAATTATAGGCAAGGAATTGTTGACATGATAAATAATTTCTAACATTGGATTACTAAGTAGCTTAAACATTAAACATGTTTTAAATCATGAGATTTAAACTTGAGCTTCCAAAGTTATTTAAAGTCCACATATGTTTGATAATGTTGCTTTATGTGCATCAGTTACCTACTGAGAAGACTTCTGCAAATCTTAATTTCTGCCCATTTTCTATTGATTAACATGGAGGCCTATTTGCTGGTATTGTGCTCTGGACTTATCTGGAGATGCTTGGCATTCATGCATAATCCACACTTTTTTGTAACATGCCAGGGAGACATCATGACTGGTACTGGCGATTAGATGACGTTTTGCTTCCTTAGTCTGGGATGCCACTTCTAATGTAAGGCTGGGTGTGTGTGAAGTATGCCAGTACACATAGTCAGCTCAAGTATAGCATGTTTTTTTTTTTTTTTTTTTTATGGTCCTGTTACATATTTAAGTTGTTTTTCTGGTTTCGTGTTGCTAAACACTTGATAAAAGACCCTTGGAGTTTTGAAGACTCTTGGTAAAATGTTATGAATCATACTATGAAAATTAGTAAATGCATATTCCTTAGGAGTTGTATAACCATGCTTCCCTGTGCAGTTACTTAGCATGATATCCTGAGGGATGACATTTGGGGAATAGTTGCTTACTCTGAGTTCAGGTTTCCCCTTTGTTCACCTAACTCTGTCATACTGATGGTTTTACAGAATCTCCTCTGGGAGCAGCGTCACAACAACAAACATTTTTAAAACATGTAATAGTAACAAGTAACTGCTAGTAAAAGTAGTGCCGAGGTAGTACAACATTCTGTTTATTCTGCCCAAGAAGAGATTGAAATTAGAAGTAAATGATTGATTACAACAATGATAATGGATAAGGAGCTGACCTCAGCTGCAAGTAGGGGAAGAGCAGATGGTGGAGGCATATGTTATGGCCTCTTATCTTAGTTAAGCACAATAGCTGTCTCTCTCCCTTCAAACACCATTTATTTAGCAATAACCTTGACCATTTTCAATAATGGCTCAATCTGTCCAAGAATAGAATTCACTCTGCTGTGTACTGTTAGCATCTTCCCTCCTACTGATGGACACTTTTACTTCTTCCTCATTTTCATTGACTTCAGTGCAGCCCCTATCTTTGTGCCTCTCTCTCAGATATGTAGGGATTTCATTCCTTCCAGAGCAGTTTCATTTATGCCCACTTTACTGTTCTGCTGTGCTTTTGTGAATGTGTGTATGACTGTGTGTGTTGGTTCCCCTATATCAAGACCTTCCCTGCTGAAGTTTACAAAAGCATATTTTGGCAATCTGCATTAACCTTTTCATCAGCTTATTTGCCTACTTGACCTTATTCCCTGCAACTCCACATACACAGAGATGGTGCAGAACATTTAGGTTCAAATGTCAGTGATCTGTAGAAAAACAAAACGAAACAAAAACCCTCAAGATATCTAAAAATGCAGTAGTGTTGAGAGTGTGTATATGTTTAGTGTAGGATATTTTTGCTCTGCGTGTCAAAATACAGCACTCAGATTTTTGGCAACAGCTGTCTCCATACTTGCTTCTGTTTTGTCTGGTCACTTACTACTGATATTTACCTATCTTCCTCCTTTTACCACCTTTCAGTTGCTGCTGTGAGAATTCTTGACATCTGGATTAACTTTACATCCTCATCTTCAAAAATCCCCTGAGAATGTATGCTTCCTCTGTCGTTTTTAGTTTTACTCCTTTCTTTTTGTTTTTACTCATGTACTTATTTATTCCACTGCTATTAGCTTAAAGCATTCTGGCACCTAGTTTGTACACTATGCAAAAGAACCATATTGTGCATTATTAAGAAACCATAGGTCTTGACATGTAATTGTTATAAACAAAATCACAAGTTGGTGAGATTTAGTATTCATTATTTCAGTATTTGACAGAGTAAGGAATAGATAAATATTAAGTGTTAATACTGTAGATTCTTTAACTAAACCTTCTTCCTTGATGTTATAGCTCTCATCAGCTACTTTTTATTATTTTCATTTTCTTTTCTATGAGATGTATAAAGAAATGAATATTGATACCTGAGTCAAAAAATGGCTTTATGTTGTATGATACTTAACACCATTTCAATGAAATCTTTCTATGAATGGAACATTTAATGTAAGCTGAGGAAACTGTCTGGGGGGAGTCAACCTCTCCACAGAATAAAAGAGAGCAAAACACTGTTGTATATAGTAATGTAATATTTGGATGAATTTTTACAAGATGGCTAGGCAATAGAATTTTGGACAAGCTGTCACTAAGAATTAGGTTGGCTAATAGAGGGAAAAACAAACAAACAAAACCCTCAAAGGATGGAAACATAGCTTAATTTGGTATATAGTAATCTGGAAAAAATGGACAGTCTAGGATATCTGATGTCAGGGCTCTTGAAGTGGAAACCTAAATTATGTGACAAACGTGACATCCAGCAGACAGGTGACAGCTGATGGAAAGAAGTAGGGCAACTTAGAAAGGATGTTTTGGATACACTATTTCAGACAAAGTTTGGAGTGTCTGTGGTAAAGCTGTATATGTTTAAATGAACTTTAGTAACAATAATCAGTAGAAATGAAAAATGTGCTGGAGAGACTTTCAGTTCTGATGCTGAAAGAAGATAGTATCAATACCCAATGAGAATTTGACATACACTTGCCATGATGGTTCTCTGTGTGGTTACCTACTGAAAGCTGTTCCTTTTCTGCTTTAGGATTTAACATAAAACCAAAATTTTACACAACTCTTTTCTCCTCCTCTTTCCAAGAAGAAGAAAAAAACTAAAATCAGTTATGTATGTTTTGAAGACAGTTTTGAAACTACAGGTAATGTTTGTTTACAGATTCTTAGTATACTGGTATTCAGGAGAAGCAGTGTCAACCTTTCAATTCAGACTAATATTTTCTGTAAGCTTCTGAAGAATGCTGTGTAACTGTAGATTGCAATAAATGCTCAAGGGGAAAAACATATGGTGGGTTAGTCTGAGCATGCTAATTTATTTCCTGAAGTGCCCCACCTCTACTGAGTGCAGTTGATGAGTTCTATGTCATACCTTTTGGTGGGCTAGAGTTTCATAAATGTAAATGTAGTTTTCCTGACAGCAGGTTAAATCTGACTGGGTGCCATAAACCTCTGCTCCTGTAACTGGCCAGTACTGGAGCTCAAAATGTGCAGCACTCTGGGGTAAAGAACAGCACAGTGTGCTCAGGTGGCCAAGAAGGCCAACAGCATCTTGGCTTGTATAAGAAACAGTGTGGACAGCAGGTCTAGGGAAGTGATTGTCCTGTACTCGGCTCTGGTGAGGCCGCACCTCGAGTACTGTGTTCGGTTTTGGGCCCCTCGCTACAAGAAGGACATTGAGGTGCTTGAGTGAGCCCAGAGAAGGGCAACAAAGCTGGTGAGGGGTCTGGAGAACAATTCTTACGAGGAGCGGCTGAGGGAGCTGGGATTGTTCAGTCTGGAGAAGAGGAGGCTCAGGGGTGACCTTATCACTCTCTACAGGTACCTTAAAGGAGGCTGTAGCGAGGTGGGGGTTGGTCTATTCTCCCACGTGCCTGGTGACAGGATGAGGGGGAATGGGCTAAAGTTGCGCCAGGGGAGGTTTAGGTTGGATATTAGGAAGAACTTCTTTACCGAAAGGGTTGTTAGGCATTGGAATGGGCTGCCCAGGGAAGTAGTTCAGTCACCATCCCTGGAGGTCTTTAAAAGACGTTTAGATTTAGAGCTTAGTGATATGGTTTAGTGGAGGACTTGTTAGCGTTAGTGTTAGGTCAGAGGTTGGACTCGGTGATCTTGGAGGTCTCTTCCAACCTAGATGATTCTGTGATTCTGTAATCATCCATCGCACCCAACAGGGCAGTTAAGTCTGTTTGAAGAAAAACAAGATTTTCTTCAGCTTTAGCCTTTTCATCTGTGGATCACTGTCCACAGGAGAAAGAAGAAGAAGGAAAAAAAAAAAAAAAAAAAGATAAGACGAGAGAGAGCAAAAAGTAAAAACAAACAGAAAAAGACATAAATTTCAGCAGTCATGTGGGTTGGTTTAAGTCCCAGATGCACTCATTCAGAAAAGCTGCAGCATATGCATTTTCTAGAAAAATTCTGAGTTTAGTGTACTCAGTTTTCAGTCTTTGTAACCCATAGACATTTATTAGGTTCAGAAATGCTAAACTGTATAATTTATGAAGTGTTATTTTTTTCTTTTCCTTAAAGAATTTATGAGACTGGGGTTCAATTTACAGACAAAGGAAATAGTCAGTACTTGAACATCTTGAAACATTAAGAATTTGGAGATATTTACCCAATAAGAGGCCAGATTACTATCTACTAATACAAATGGCATGCAAAGGGTGCAAACACCTCTGAGATACATTGACTTCAAAATATGTTGTGATGTAGGTTGATATCATCTGGGAGCAGATCTGGGGCTTTGATTCTCACTGTTTTGTTTTTTTTTTCACAAGTTCCAGGGATGTACTAAATCTTTAATGCTAAATGAAAAATGTTTGGAAAGTGAGCCCTGGTTCCAAGGCAGGCAGTGCAAACTGACCAACATCCATGTCACTAGAGCAGACTGTAACTATGGATGCAGAGCTTGGACCAGGATGATCTCACATGGGAAGCAGAACCAGTGAATATATTTAGTATATTTCTGAACTTGTCTAAAGTATTTTTGGGGGAAGAGATAGTTTTAGTGGTCCCTAATGGGTATGGGGTCCAAACTGACAGTTAAGTAGTATAAATGACAAGGGGTCCAATACTTGAGACTCTCTGTAGTTCCCATTTCTTTATCGTTATTGATGGAGCCAGAGTGTCTGTCCTACAAGGATCTACATGGTCCATGCTTCTTGCAGTGAATCAAATTTTTATGAGATATTCAAGGAAGCAAACTTAAGAGGTTTGTTTATCTCACTGAATAGATAGGGCTCTCCTCTGCCAGGATCTAGTCCCTAATGAAGTTTACATCCCTATTGTCTTAGAGCATATGGGTATGGAAATACCATATTAAAAAGAATCAGAAAAAGATTACAAAAATACAAAATACAGAGCTATTAGCTTACCAAATCAGCTGTACAGGATAGAAATAATTGTATAGATGGTACTGTCTTGTAGTTAAACAGAATACAATGCAAAACATGTGGGTTTTGGCTTTCAAAGCAACAGAAGAATAGTGTAAAGCTGACTACATTTCCTCCTTGCTACCTAGGGAATTATTATCATTATTAATAACAATAATAATAAGCTAAGTAATCAAAATAGCTAAAGTCATACAGTATCTAGAATAACTTTAATATCTATTTCCTGGGTTTGGGATTTTTTTCAGCTTTCAATTATATCTTTTGCAGAGCAGTAAAAAACAAATGAACAAACAACTATAAGCTAAATACGTACCTCAGGATTTTCAAGACCTACCAAATTAAACACACATTCGTGGTGGGGGGAATTGTTTTGTTTATTTGTTTGGTTTTTTCCACTATTGACTTCGGTTTCTATGAGGCATTTCCAATTGGTTGCTTATTCTTTGTTTATGGATTATTGGCTCAACTGATCTTTTAGAGTCCTTGTTGCCTGATTCTGTGCAAGTAGTCAATTGACCAATTTCTTTTGTTTTGTTCCATCAAAAAAGACATCTTTAATTTCTTTAAATTCTTAAAGATATTAAAGTCACTCAGACTTTTTTAAGGGGAAATAACTACAAAACGGAGGAGAGAATTTCATGAAATGTCTACGTATGAAGTGAATCAGCTAGCATATGATGACTAGTGTATTTTTTCATGCTTCCATAAAGGCTAACCAAACTCTTGTGGTTTCCATATAGATGTGCATGGGATGGTTCTGTGATGTATGAAACTAGTATTTCTTAGCAGATATAAAAGACATAATATTTTTAACTGCCTTATAAGCAGAGGGATTTATCAGTGCTTCTGGATTTCAGGCATGCTGACACTGAAGTTTCTTTTCCAAGATTTATCTCAGCACATGCCAGAAGTAACCAGAAGGAACCACAAGTCCGCCAGTCCCAAAGAGATTTTTGGTTTACAGTGTCTTTGTTGCTCATGCTTCAAAAAACTGCTGTGAAACAAAGCTACCTTAGAAGCAGTTGTCCCAATATTTAATTTATGGCAGCGATAATGGAAGGTTGCTGATTCAAAGGCCTGTAGTGTTTTCCCTAAATCAATATTTCTCTCCTCAGATGTGAGATTTTTCTCATCATGAGGATTTGTCCTACTTTTTTTCTATGCTCATCTGATGTATCAGATGTGCAGGAAATCAGAATTAATTTGCAAATAAATATAAATAAAATGTAACAAAACACATCAGCTTTCAGGCAATCTCCTTCAACTGCCATGTTGTAGCATTGAAAATCACTGTCCATATGTAACATTTTAAATCCAGGTATATGCTTACTGAAAGTGGGTGCTTAGGTGTAAGGACACACAAGTAGTTCTTGTTGGGACAGGTGCTGTCCTCTACTAAGAACATCCTAATTTTATAATAAGGCCTACATGTTTTTGATGTCATTTCCTGAAATGGCACCATGTGTGTAAGATGTGTAATTTCAGAGACAGAGTGACAAATAAGCAGTTGGCTGATTACTAATACAGTAATTTTAGATGCTCTAATTATGATGAGTAATAGTCACCCATCTTTACCTCTTGCCAAAAATATGTCTCTGGCAGTTAATTTAATTCCATTGATATGTGTTTTTTTGTCATTGATCTAAGTAATCCCACTGCAAGGCTTCTGCTGCAAAGTAGTTTAGGTAGGATGTGACACAACATGGAGTAAGGGTAGAGGAGACGATTCAGAGATGACAAAGAATGCCAATCCATCGAGAATCTCCTTTGCATTCATGAAGCTCTATCCTCGAGCTACTGGTGTCTGGTTTTGCAGCGTGCATATGTAGCTTCTGTATGCCAGGATTTGGAGAGACTCTTTTTTTTTTTTTTCCCCCGTACCTTTGAACAATAAGAGCAGTTTTGACAAACTGAGGAAATGAGCAAGTAAGAGGCGCTACTGTTAAAAAAAAGAAATGTGACAATGGAAACCAAGCAGAAGGGGAGGACAGAAAGAGATGGGACCTTGAGGCTCACAGGGAACTAAAGAGAACCATACAAAAATTATATGCCTGTGAACAGCACAAATACAAGGTGATGTGAGGAGATGCTTTTTCATCCCTTGTCACACAGAATGGGACCACTGTGCTAATCTTTAACATCAAGACTTCCTTGAAAGGGTATTTTACTTTGTTCTGCCACAAAAGATATTGCATTCCAGATGATATTTAAAAACTGTCATTCAAAACCGCATCTTTTATTTCCTATAGCAGAGCATGCAAATAAATTTAGCAGGTGTTATTAGAGCTGGTAGGGGGTAGAAGGCAAATCAAAAATGCTGATAGGGATTTTCTCAGTGTGCCACTGCTGGGACCCTGCAGAGACTAGCCAGTCTTAGTTAAAGCTGCAGTGTGCTTGCTCTTTATGGGAAATCTATCTCTTTTTATATTATCTCACCTGTGAAATCTATTTACAGAAAAGGAATTTTCCATTCACCTTTCTTAAGACCATTTTATTTTGTTGCTCAAAATCAAAGGGCAGTCTGCAGCTACGTACAACAAATCAGTGTGATTCTTTATTAGGAATATAAATGAAACATCTTCCTACAAGCTTACCATTTTCATGTTCTGCACAGGTCTAGAAAGTTCACTATTCACATGCTACGAGCTATTACACTGTCACTTTTAGCTTGCTTTCATTTTCTTTTCTTTTTCCTTAACACGCTTGCCTAAAAGTAGGCCAGCCTGATAGATTGATGGTGGACTAAAATACTTTTATATCCCATGTTCTGGATTTTCCAGCTTTAAAAGCACTCTGAAAAATATTGTCCTTACAAGAAAACTGGCATATTCAATTTATTGTTTTGTATTGTCTGTAGTAGAGTCTATTTTGAAAAAGAGGAAAAAAAAAGTTCCTGGAACAGGAAAAAAAAGTAGAAATAAAAATCAGTCCGTATATACATTAAGGTTGTTTTGCAAATTCATTAGTTTTCAGGAAGGGAAGAAAGACATTTGTTCTCAGCAAATCTATGCATCTCGGTGGTACTACTGTAAAGAAATGGGTAACAATTGTAGAATGAAGTTGTCACTGGTGAAATGACATGCTGTTTTTTTCAGATGCCTTTCTTTTCTGATGATCAAATTCCCATTCTGTTCTCCTGCAAGGCAAGGAAATGAACACTTCTCCCCAGCTCTGTATGCCCTACCCCAGCCCCCGCTTCTTCCATCTTTTTGCTGGCTCTTATTGCTGAAACTAGTTCCCACTTTTCTGCAGCAAATCCATCTCCCACTGTCTGCGGCTTAGTCAGAATATCTCTTAGTCAGAATAGGTACTCGACTAGGATCTTTGTGAAGATAATGAATTGTTTTCCACAAGCAGCATTTTGAATGCTGAGCAGTTGTCAGTACAGAGATTTTAGATACTTGCCTAACAGGATAAGGGAATAGAGGCAGTGATAAATTTTCTTGCCCTAAATTCACTCTGTGCCTTAACAATGTTGTGCAGGGATGAGTTTTTAGTATTTTGACTGCAACAGGGGTTAAACTGTTTGTAAACCTCAGTATATCCTCTGTCCTCTCCTCTGCATACTGCAGCCTCCCTGGTGTCTCTGCCAGAAGACTGCAAGGTGCAGGGAAAGCAGCAAACCTCGCTCCTGGAGTCAGGCTGCAGGGTGGCACCGGATGCCACACTATGACCAGAGACTTCTGGGTGCTCTCAGGTTAGGCAAGAACACATCTTTATTGCTCACAGGGTGTTAATAGCCAGTAATTGGTGAACCTGACAAGCAGAAGCTAGCTATGCACTTGTTATGTTTTATTAGTATTAATACGTACATTATTATTATTACATATATTATTTTAATACGTGAATTAATATTAATACATAAATTATTATTGTTATTATTACGTAAATGGAAATGCAAATTACACAGCCTGTAGGCATTTTGGCTAGTGTCAAGGAGACCACATTTTTTGTAGAGTATGTGTAGTTTTTTAATGAGCCTCATATGCCCTTCCCTTTGATTTTTTCCTCTTTCCTAGTAATGTAGAGAACAATGATGAACCATAATTATGCCTTCATATTTATAGTGTTCATATCTTCTGTCTTCTAAATAGTTAGCTTTATGAGCAAAAGAGTGGGAGCTTTCCTCCTCCTATTCCTTGCATTGCTGTGAAAGCCCATTCTGTGAAATCTAAGTTGATTTCCCCCCTGATATCACACTGCTTCAGTGACACTGTTAGAGAGCATGGATTAAAATTACCAAGTTAGGAAACAGAAATGGAACAAACTAGCCTTAAGCTACTTTGCTCTTGGCTTCTCTTTGGCTCATTAAATCCCCTTTCTGATACTGCTGTTAAAGAACAAGCAAGCAAGTTATACTGAGTAGCCCATTTACAGGAAGAAATAATCGAGCATTATAAAAGGCCTTTTCACTTTTATTTCTCATGGGAGGAAATATTTTAGCATCTCTTGTGGATTAAAACATGGAAACAAATAAATACAATTCAAATTATTTTCATGCCCTATGAAAAGTTTGGAAGGTACTTTAGATTTCATGGAGATGTTATAGACTCAGTTCTTCACAAATCACCCCCATGTTGCACAGTTGAACTATTAAAATCAGTGCAATTCAATCTTAAGCTCTTAAAAATCAGAGATGATGTGTACATTCCCATTACTGGAGTAGAATTGGACAATTTTTTTAACTTGATGTCTGTCCCAGTGGTATTGAGTTACATAATGTTATGCAGAATTACAGCACTGACTTCACTGAGAACAAGTTTTCATCCCTGTTTCTATTAGAAATGCTTCATTTTTCTTCACTGTTATTTCAATTCTTGTTTCTTTTAACTAAAGTAACACTAATAAGGAAATTATTAAGTGAAAAAGCTAATAAAAACAAATTTAAAATTACTAAATTTTTAATTATAAAATTTAATAAAAACCAATGAGGTTGTATACTCACTAGTACAGATAGTTTGATGCATTTTTGAAAGAATGACAAGGAAGGAAAAGGAAGTATTACTTCTGACCTTCAACGTTGATACCATGGACTTCTCCATATATCTCCTATTCTTTACAGAGCTGCAACATTACAAAGATAAATGTTCATACATCCTAAGTGCATCTGCTGAAATGACTTTGAAGATTTCCAAATACTAAATAAAGAAATGTCCTTTATCAGTGAGGAGCTTATAGTAAATAAGGGGTTATCTAAATCAGTGATTTAGAATACTTATTGATGCTTGCAGTCAGTATTATTATTTTTTTAACAAAGTATTCATATTTTTGTTTTGAGAGATAATATTAGTATTATATTCATAGATCAGATGTGGAAGCCAAATGGAAATCTTGCATAGAAGCCTGGCATTTGTGCTTGTGTGGACAGTTCTTTTCTAAGATGTATTGAAAGCTTTTCATTTCATGATTAGAGCTTTATTGATTGTTGGAAATGTTTGATATTTTTATGTTGCCTTTTTTTTTTTCTAGTGGTGTCTTTTTTTTTTTTTTTAAGTGATTGCTGGGAAATCATTGTGGAAAAATGAATTTAGGAAAATAACCAAGGATCATTTCTCTGTTTGCAGTTAAAACAGTAGACGACCAAACTATACTTTTTCAACATTAAATAAGATCTAAATTTCTTTTAGAAAGAACCCTGCCCCTTTTGTATTGGATTTCCTAAACACAGAATTATGCTCTAGTTGGGAATGAGTGCCTACTGTTAGTAGTCCCATCTGACATCAAGGACAATGTAGAATAATAATTTATTAAGCACAAAGACGGAAAAGGCAATGTTACAATTGGGAAACTGCAAAAGTTCTCATAGCAAAAAAAAATAAAAAATAGAAAAAACATAATTTTCAAAAATACATAAATACAATAAACATTTTAATACCTGGAACACTGAATGCTAAATTGAGGACTTTGTTGATTTATTAATAACCCTGAATGCATAGTAGCATTTCTATATCAAATTTAGCAACTGAACCATCTTTTTAAAATACATTTGGATGCTTTATTCAGTCATCTCCTAGAAGCTCACCTAATTACAGCATGATAGTTCATTGAGGAAGTGGAACTAAATTCTGGCAAACCATGTAAAATTGGTTAAATCATAGAAAAGAACATCAAGTTCAGTATGTCTCTTGCTATTAAAAAATACATATATTTGGATTCGTTAAAGGACAATTTAAAGACCCATTGTTTCAGGTACAGATTTGCAAATCTTGAGCAGTTCAGGCTGAAAATATGTGGTAGCTGAATGCTTCATGGAAGTTCATTTTCATTTCACCCATAACCTATTCACTTGAATCAGACATTTGTTTTTTAGTACACTGGTCAAGTGTATGCCAGAGAAACAATTTGAAAGATGAAGACTTTTCAGAGTACTTCAAAGTTGTTGTTGATGAATAGTGTAGATAAATAGATCTCAGAACAAATAGTGGGTTCATGTGGACCTGATATAATCAGACTATTTAGTGCATGAAATAAAAGATAAAGAAAGATATGCATATGAATATGTGGTGTTTCTTTCTAGGTTTTTATTTTGTGTAAATGAAATTAAACATCAGGCGAAGCTAGCTGACATTTAGTCAGGGAAAATCCATCATCCAGAGTTAGATGAACTACCCTTTGACAAAGGCCTGGAGGGCTCAGTGAAGTAGCAGTGCACATTAGTATATGAAATTATGTCAAGATTTATTTTTATTTATTTATTTATTTTTGGTGGATGGGGAGGGGGAAGTTCTAGTAACGTGGAAACAACAGTCAATATTAAGCCATCCCAGTTTTTTCTTTTTGGCAGACAGCAGCCCAACCAAGAAAGGTAAGACTTGGTAGAAGTATCTCTATTTATTCTCCAGACTTAAGTTTTTCTCACAATTTTGAGCTACTTAATCATTCTGTATAAAATTCAGAAACAGGATTTTGAAGGAGTATTATGTACCCAGCTTCTTTTAGTTCTCATAATAATTTGGAAACCTAACTTCATCCATCCCTTTATAATGATCAATGAGTAAGCATTTTTAGGTATTTTATAAAGTTCTACCATTGCATTTCTTGTATATGTGTTCATTGTGCATCCGTCCAGCCTGTAATGACACAGGGCACATCTACTCAGCAGTCACTGCAGAGGGCTATTAACTGGTTAGCCCAGCTACTCCGGGACCTCAACCAGGCTGGCAGATGAGAAGTTATGTAGCTTTTCGAGGAGGTTTTGCAGCTATGTTGATCTATATGCCTCTCTAGCAATATTCATCTATATAGCCAGCTAAATTGAAAGGACATCTTTGCAAGCGGCAGTAAAGATGGAGAAAGGGAGTTGTTTCACTAATGTTATTAGACAATCTTGCTAGATTATGATTAACATGTTGACGCACAAGAAGTTAAAGATGATTTTGCCATGCTAGGAGTCTGAAGGAGTTTGCAGCCTTCTTAATTTTACTTGGGAAGTATGCAGGCTTGTGAAGTCAGTCTGAAATCTCTTGCACTAATGTAGCTGTTCTACCTGGAAAACAAAGATGCAGACAAAAGTACAACCACAAATCTCTCCCACAGTCTGTGGCGTGAAGCTGTAGTGCTACGCTCTTTCTTTGCTTTATTTAAAATTCACACACCATTAAATTGCATTGAACTTGCCATTAAAAGTCACATTTCTCTCAGGACTGAATTCTATTTGAAGCTGGCAGAAAAACCTTTGTGGTTCAGAACATTTTATACATGAGAAATAGATGGAACCAGTTGGTATAGATACGCTATACTTTTTTTTTTTTTTCCATTCTAAATAAACTATAAATACACTCCCCTCTTCAACCTTTTATTTGCAGTCTCCAATTCTGCTTTAGACCTTGCTGTCATAATTAATTTGACTGTTCCAAATGTGTGATAGTCATAAATACTTTTCTGTGATTTAAGTTGGAGTTCATGTGAGTATCATTGGAAAGCTTCCTCCTTCTTGATATCCAGAGGTAATATCTGGAATATGAGTTTGCAGTTACAAGAATTCAGGTGCTCCAACTTTTTTCTCCAGAGTATGTTATATGTGAAAAAATACATCTGGTATTAACATACTTCTAGGCCTGCAGCACATTTTTAAAGTTGCTATTAGAAAATACTACTGGAATGCTTGAAATACTTTAAACAGGTTAATATATAGCTCAGGCCAGGCTCATGAGGGATGTAAAGCTGCCTAATGCTGAAAAGTCAGTGGAGTTATTTCAAACCCTTATCCTTCCCTACCCTTCAAATTTAATCTCAGTCATTTGATCTGTCCTAGGTAGAATTTCATTTTTCACACTCCCATATTATGTGAAAATTGATACTCACACAAAGTCTTAACTGATAATGAGGATTCGGTGTGTTGTATACTTCACAACATGGAAGTTTAAGAAAAGTTATGCTTCACAAGGTTTCTGTATCAGTTTGGAGTGTACTCAGTCTGGGTATATTTGTAAGTGCAGAATGGTGTGTATTCTAGAAAATTAGTAGCAGACGTAGTCACATTGCCTAATTTCATTTCACATTTAGTTTGTCAAAAACTGGCTACGACATGCCTATCTCCTGTTCACCTTGCTGCAGACAATTTTTTGCTTTTCTATCTCCCAAATACATTCACTCCCAGCAAGCTCAAGCTCTGCCATTTTAGAGAAGAAGACAGAGTGAAAACACAGCTGAGACTGTCAAATTTATAGATCTCAGCAAAGAGACTCACAGCCTATATGTTCAGAGGAGGAGTTAGGTTTTTGTAAGAGATCTAGCAATCAGAGAAAAAGTCAAAACTGAGTTATGTAGCAGCCTATTGAAACTTTCGACTATTTAGCAAGATATTGCATTAAAGGTCTTAATTACCCATATTTCTTTTTTTCCAGAACAATTTTGAGTAATTTAAGAACTGTATATTATAAATATACAGGAGCAGTGCTAAGGAAAGTCCACAGAATATAAAGTCTGGCCTCACTTGCCAGAAATGTTTTTGCACCATTTAGGTTACTGTCTCTTTTGCTGTTGGATTTTGGCACTTGTATTTAACAAAGTACGTTTTGCTACCACAGCTCTACAGTCCTTGCAGTGATGTCCCTGAGGGAAAAAATAGACTGTTTAATGCATTCTTGTCCTAGAATCATGCAAACATCAAACGCATTGTAGGGCTCATCCTTAAAAAAATACACTTCTGCAGAAAGGCTTAGAAATGTTAGACTTGTAGTCTGTGCATGATGCCATGCTGTTGTTCAAGGATATGCTCCAAATATTCATGGAACAACCTGCCTCTTCTTAAACATGTTTTTCAAAACTGTGTTCCTATTGATTTTAATAGGGAAGTAATATGTTATATAAATACTAGACATCATACTATAAATAAATAAGCTTTTAATGCATGTAATAAATCTATCATATATATGTATTAATCTTAAACACTGTCACACTGTATCTAATACCTCTACTTGCTTTTAAGTTCTGAAAAGCTGTTCTCAAGACAGCAGGAGCCTGTTCTGATCAGAGATATTCTGTTGCATGTAATACTGTGCATCTTGTTTAATCAACTAATGTACATGTGTGTGCAAGCACAGCAGGTGACTTTTGAAGACATGAGGTGGGAGCATAGCTACACCTCAGATTTTAATGGTGGAGGGGGGAGCAGGAGGAGAGAAGGAAGTTCAAAAGAATGCTCTTCCTAATTTGAATTTCATTTTTCAGGCACATAGTAATAAATCAAATTTGCTTATTTTTCAGTTTCTGATGCTTCTTCCCTGCCCTACATTCTGGATTTGTTTCCCTCAAGGATTAGAATGGGCAGTTTTTGTTTCTCACAAAGACTTTTAAAAGTCTTTTATTTGTTCAAAGAGAATCATATGAATCTATTCAGACCTTTAGTATTGAAAACTGATAAGTTCAACATTTCTTTTTTGCTGTCAGTGTCCAAACAGAAAACAAAATAAAATCATTTGAATTCAAAATAAAACATTTTTTTTTTGTGAATTTGTTAAAGCTTACATGTTTCAAGGTTAGTGCAGAGTACTTTGTAGTACCAAGCATAAGGTGTTCTCTCTCTTTCGAGAGTTATCAATGCTTATTATAATATTATAGTAGTTCAGGTTTTGAAGATACCATCACTTAGAAAGTGTTTAAACATATTTTATAGAAAACATCTACATTTTCAGATAAAGCTATGTCTCAAACTTTTGCTGAAAGTAAAATAATAGTAATTATTTCATCATCCTGTCATGAAATATTCTACTTAAACAACATACAATCAATATTTATCTCCGTATCCTATACTTGACCAGTGTTAAATATACTAGTATATTTTCTGGGAAAGCATAATCATATTGGATGTTGTCAGCAGGAATTAAAATTGAGCAAAAAAAGTGCAGAATGTCAGCCAAGACCTGGTCTTCATTTGAAGAAATGAATACTCAAATAGAAAGTTATAAATTAATTTCTATTTATCTTTATAAAGACATTGGCAGCCATATTTTGGAGAGATTTATTTAAAAACATTATCAAAATACTATCGTGAACTTGTGGAAATAAGTGTATATATAAAGTTGAGAGTTTCCTTCCACCTTTTTGGCTTATCACCTACTAAACTGACAGAACAAAACAAATGCTGCCAGCTAACAACAAGTTTTTGAAGCTTGTTGCCATTCTCAATGCGATACACAAAGTGGTCCTTTTCTACTGCTGTCACATTCTATTAGTTCTTTCAATTCACTTTGCTTGCACAAAGGTTTTTGTTTTGTTTTGTTTTTTCTTTGTAGTTTTGACACACTTGCTGCTGTTTTAAAATCACACCAAACTGTGAACTCGTAGTAACTGGTAACACTTGAAAGACAAGATGGTACCTGCAAAATGTGATACGGATTTATTATTGCAACAGAATACAATAATGTGTTTTGGTGCTTTCAAAGTATTCTTCCCACTCTGACGTGGGATTTCAGAAAACTTCTCTCAAGCATTACCTTAGCAATGGGAGTTCCAGTTCATATGACACAAAAGTAAAAGCAAAGTGAATGAAAAGGAAGGAGGTGATGTAGGCATATGTAAAAGCCGTGTACATGCTGGAAGTTATCTTCTACATTGCAGTCTTTATCAATAGGGTATGTATTGGAGAGGTGTCTGCCTGGACAAGACATTTAGTTGTCCATGTCCTGTGGTTCAACTGATTTCCAATGGGAATAATGTATATCCTATCTTCCATGCATTTTGTATTTAAACTTTTCTATTTGAACTATAATCTTCAGGGAAGATTATAAAATGTCTTTTACTGTGCAAATGAAGAATGCATTAGCACAAGTTAGTACCATAAAATAAATAATATATATTTTAGTTGGCACCATGATACCTGATAAAACTTTCTCTGAAATCCCTGGTGACTCCTCCTCAACTGAAATTCAGTATTGTTCCTTCCCTAGGCTGTCTAGGATCTTTTAGTAGTTTCTTCCAGTCATTGAATTTTATCATGAGGCTATATAGCATTTATTTCTAATGCTGCTAGAAGTATATGATTAACTAAGAACCTCTGCTGTCATTTAAAAATGTTTTTTAATGCCATGCTGGGGAGGCAAAGACTGAAAACTGGAGCTTTAGCATACATAGTAGATCAAAAGCCAGGGTAATGCCAATCTCTGCTTCATGTTTGCACATGGACTCTTAAGCCTCTGGGGCCTGTAATGACCCCAGGGGTCTCCCCACTGCCACCTACATGACCTGACCTCTCCCCTGTGTCCCCGCAGTCTCTGACATCTCCCCCTTCCTGGCACTGCAGTTCTGTGCAGCTTATCTAATGCTGTCTGAGGGGTGATTTTTCAGTCGCTGACACTTCAAAGGCAAGGCGAGTATACATGTGAAAACAAGACAGATATTCAGGGAGGCAGCAGAAGGCCTAACAGGGGAGTACCCTGAGGAAATGAGGACAAGAAATGAAAAAGGCAGAACTGTGGACATGTGTCTTCACTGTGCCATGGAGGTGGTGCAAGCACTAGAAGGCCTCACAGGGCTCAGCACGGCAGTGTGCGGGCACCCATTTAAAGCAGCGGCCAGTCTGGAAGGAGTATAGCTGCGATGCGCACATGTGTGCGGTTTCTGAACACAGGAGAAGGCAGTTTTGAACAGCCTGTCCAGAGACTTGTCAGTCATTATCAACAAATGTACTACAGATCTGCAACTCCAAGGGATGCTCACATTGCAGGAATACTTTTTCTCCTTTACACGTGAGCAGACAGGTGGTAAAAGTCACATGTCAGAGAAGCTGGTAAGGGCAGCCGGGGGTGACTGAATCTCTATGACTGTAAGCCCCATGTTGCTGGCTAAATGAGTACTCATTCTATCAACTCTTGACCAGGAGATTTTTGGGGTTTGCTGAAAAATTTTAATCTTTCCCTGGGGAACTGTTTGGGTGTATATAAATTCATAATAAACAGGAAAGCCTGAATCATAGAGTGATGGAAAGGTATCTGCTGATGCTTCTCGATTTTAACTGCAAGTTAAACAGCTATCTATACATACATATGCAATGTGTGTGTGTATGCAAAACCTACTACCTTGGGATTATAATCCATAATTAGAGCTCCTATAAAAGAAATATCCACCCATAAACTAATGAATTATATTTGCACTAAGTATGTGTGCATCTAGAAATGTATATAGTGTAAAAATATGAAGTGGGCCTCTATCATTTATTCCATAACTAACTCTTAGCTTTACTGAGATGAATTAAACTCTGTTTCTGGGGAGCATTCAAGGTGTGGTCATGGATACATAAAGGAGCCAGCTAAATTGGGTAAACTTCATTGTTATCTGACATTTTAAACCCTGACCACCCACACTCTCCAGCCTTGCCTGGCTGTTACTTATGCCCTTTTCCTATTCCCCATTGGGTAGGAAAGCATGAAAAACAGCCTTCAAGAAACAGTTCTGAATATGATCTTGACTTTCTGTGCTTTATCAGTTTAGAAACTACTGTCAAAGACTTCTTACTCTGAAGTATGAAACTTTCAAGAGAAAAGGAATTCACATTTTCATCTTCTTAAACATTAAATGCTTCAGTAAACGTTGACTAGCTTGTGGAGCCTTCTTATTGTTGTTAAGGTTAAAGTTAAACAGCAGTCGTTCAGCTATTCCATGGCATCTTTTCTGTGGAAAAGTAGCGCTTTCCTTACTAGTACCAATAGGCTTCCCAAGAAGAAGCTTGTTCCTTCCCATGACCCCCCCCCCCCCCGACTGATTTTCTCCTTAGGCCTTTTTTTTTTTTTAAACTAGGAATAATTCCCAAGATCTGCATCCTGTTTACCAGAAATTTAAAGCCATACCAAGTCCATAATTTTTCCATAAGAGGCTCTAAAGGCTCCAACACTTGCTAGTTCTTTTAGATCTTTTTTTCTCCTCTTCATAGAACTGTAACGGCAATGTTTTTTTGATCGGGAAAGTCAGAGAAGAGTTGCTCCCAATGTTTTTTTAGTCTTTTAAAGCCTGTGACAAGGGGCTACTGCTTCCCTTGTTTATATTCGCCAGCTATTCCTTGATCAGATTGTTGCAGGAGTGTATGTACATTCATCCTTCTAGAAAGTTTTGTGCAGTACCTCAGTGATGTGTCTGTATGGGACATCAAAGAAAGACCAGAGCTGAGAATTGTAAGTATGTGCTATTCCAGAGAACTGTAGCCAAATCCCTGACTTTCTTAGTTTTAAAACCTGCATCCTTCCAGGCTCTTCAGATTCCTATTTAAATAAGACATTTTTGCTATTTTTTAAGTTCAGATATGCGATCTGTCAAAAATAATCAAAAACCTCTCCGTACTAGAGAAACATCATAGTCATATTTTGTGATAAAGGTAAATGATTTTGGTCCTCCTTCAAATCCTTCATGAAATCAGGGGATTTTGCTGTTGGAAATGATCATTTTACCATGAAAACATTGCACATTCCCTCTGAAAATTGCAAATATATGGAAATTCATACCTGTGCTCTGGAGGTGGAATATCACAATTCTTACAATGAATATCTCTGCTCTCTCTGACAGAACTGGCAATTGTTTCACTCTGGAGCAGTTACACAAGTGCCCAGGAAAATATCAATTTTCACAGAGATATTCACAAAGGGAGGAATACTTTGAGTGCTAGTCAAATGATGTATGAATGTGATGCCAAATATCAGAATATAATACTACATTCATTCCTGTTAAAGGAAAAATATATATATTTTAAATGATCATACTTAATTGACTAAAAGCGATAGATGTGTATTACTGCAGGTGTCTTCTCTAACTACATTGGGTGACACTGCATCTCAACTATGTTTTGGCTAAAAATATGGCTTTACATCTAATATTCCATCTATGTTGTTGTAAGATAATTCAGCTGCAGAATGCAAACTCCTTTGTTTCGCTGACTCCGTATATCTTTGTACTGAGAAACATCAAGGAGAGTGGTGAGCAGTTTTGTCAGTATATGAAAGAAATATTCTTAGATAACATCCTAATCTGGAAATTGTTTTTGTTGAACAAGGGGAAAAAAAAAAGCTGAAAAAACTAATGAATAAAAAATAGGCCTCTGGAGATACAATTCAATATTTCTCTTTAAGATTTCACCCAGCATTTCATTTTGGGTAGAGGAGAGCAATTCCATTTTAAGGAAGCTTTCAAAAAGTTGGTTTCCTTCCAATCTGAAGCAAATGCTCAAATCTTAACATTTACTGCTGGGCCCAATTAGACTTGTAGGACAAGCCTGTGGGGGAGACTATACTAGAACAGAGAAACGAATAGGCTGGAAATTCCAGACTCCCCAAATACCTCTGTGGCTGAAGGTGAGGGAGTTCAAAGCAGCTGGCTCTAAGAATCAGAGCAAGTGAAAGCCTGCTGCCTGCCACTGCACCTGATCTGAGTTCTACTCAGCTCCAGCTGACCCTGAGAGTGTTTGCTGTTGACTCAAATAGTCATGAGTTTCAGCTGGTACATACTGTTATAAATATCTTCTTCAGCTTCACAGATTTCTGTGTGAATATGAGTACTCCAATGTGTTTTACCGTGTTTTTTCTTTCAGTTGAATTGCCAGTTCATCTCAGAAAACAAATACGTAAATACTTGTGTTTACCGTAATCTGCTAAGGATTTAGGTATGTTTCGTCTGAGATGCTTTATTCATTCTTTTCACTATACATACAATTACAGTATATTTTGGAAGCATTGGCTATAAAACTTATGAAAAACTGCATGTAAAACTTTTAGAACTGTAAAGACTCTGTTTCAATGAAAAAAAAAGTTCAGAATGTTCTGGGATCTTAAATAGATTCAGAAAACACTGTTCTTTAAGGATTCTCATTTCTGTTGAGTGCAGATTTCCTGGTAGATGCTGGTACTGCATGTATATATTTGGCAGGATTAATATTTATAGTAATTTCTACAGGAAGGTGTCATGTGTGACATGGCAATTGGTATTTGTAGAAAGCTATCTGGCTACTTGAAGCGCTACATATAAATGTGTGATTGTATTCTGTAGGACGCAGACTCTAACAGGATAAATTTCCCTTATTTCCTCCGTTATTGATTATCCTTTCTAAGAATTATGTGTTCCCTGTTCTGAATTTGTGTTTCCCTTTAAAAACTTCCAGTGTAGCTTTAGGATACTAAAACTTTATTAAGCCCTATCATTTTTTCAAGCGCTTTTCTCTTCGCAGGATATGCCAATACCTAAGTACTGCTACTACTCGGATGTGCTTCAAGCTGTGGGCTTTTATTTTTTTTTTTTCATACAGCAGGTGAAAACACCCACGCTGTACAAAAACTCTCTTGCTTTCTTCTACATTTAAACAATAATCATGTTATCAAAGCAGAAGCATGTCATCAAAGCAGAAGTGACTAGAAGCACATTTAAGGATGGATCCTGCCCTGCTGAAATTATATTGAAATTAGGTACACTATCTTATATCTCATTGTTCTGAAACAGAAATTTATACAGGGATTTAGGCTATTGCTGTCCTTTCTATGATAAAACAATAATAGCATTTATGAGGTTTCCCAACTCCTAGCCAAGACTTCCTATAATCCTGAGAAGAGTTATAGCAAGTGTAAAGGAAAAGAGAAAACCCCACTTCATGAGCCTTAGTTTTCTATAAAACTGGGAAAGAAATGGGTCTAAGAATCTTACAAAATACATTAGTGCACTTCACTGTCTGCAGTAATGCTATCCTGACTCACACTAATGTTGGTGGCTGGGGAATGGCCTCTGTCTTACAAAAGCTTCTAACACTGTTTTAGTAAATAATTGTTTAAGTTATAGAAAAGCCCGAAGGTCTGGCCATGAAAAACAACTGACTGTGGGAAGGTGTGTGTGTAAAACAGTTTCACTTCAGGGCTTCATGACCTGTGCTAAGAAAATCAAAAAGGAGCAGTGAAGAATTTTGCTCTTTTTGTTATGCACCTGGGTCTTGGAGACATGAAGGGTTTTCATGTAGGAAACATGTAAGCTAGCAGAGAGCTGAGCTTTAAACTGACATTTGCAGTGTTTCTGCCAGTGGGTTATGTCCCATAATAGGCACCAAGCCATGGGTTTGCTTGTGTGTCAGCCCTGGCCATGTGAATGAGGTTGCCTGGAAAGGAAGAATTTCAAAGTAAAAGCTCAGAAGTGATGGAGCCAGGGCAACTGCAGGGAAAGCACTACTAGTCCTGGAGCCAAATGCCTTGCCCAAGAATGAAATTGTACCATATTGGAACTAGGATAAAATCCCCCCTTATAGATCAAAGTTACTTTCCCATTTTAATTCAAAGTAAACGAAACTTTCCGTCTCATCAGGACAAATAATAATTTTTCCAGGTTGCCCTTTTTGTTAGTTCACTGTCTGACTATGTGGTCATTTCTTAAATCATAAACTTTCTATTGAAGGCCTGTAATAGAAGTAGAAGTAGAATAGAAGTAGAAGTGACACAAAAAAAGGGGGGGAAAAAAGTTAATTCTGAGAGGAGGATCTTAGAGATCTGCAATTTTAGACACACACAACTGTCACTTCAAAGCTTACAGAACAAACAGCAACAGGAAATTTTACATTTGTAGCATTATGGCAAAACTGTTAAACCCTATGAAGGATTCTTGGCTGGGCTGAATCCACTGAGTGATCTAGAAAGCAACCAGTCTGGTCTGTAGGACTGACCAAAAAAAAAAAAAAAGGAGAAAAGAGAGAAAGGAAAAGATAAATGCCTTCTGAAGAGTCTGAGTCTGCTGAACCAGTGCCTTCAGTGTTAGATGCAACCTGCCTGGTAGGTACTTGACACTGTATAATAAATGTGCTGGCAGTGCAAGAAGTGACATTACAGATCTGATATGAATACTGCAAAACATGCAAGAAAAGGTATCTTTGCATTTTGTAGCACTCTGAGACAGCACACATAGAGACAGAAGGATTTTACTTGGCGTCATGTATTGGAAACGTACACTTCATTGAAGAGTCAAACAGGGAAACCCCATTAGTCGCTGCTGAGCGTGTTGTCACACACAATGACATACTCCTGAACCCAAACGTTGCGTGTTCCCTCTGTATTTTGGTCTGTGACCCTGGCCAAATCTCTGACAACTGGAGGGAGTGTTAATAGGCTGAACGGACCATAGTATTGCTCTGCCCCCAGCTCACTTGTGGGCCAGTTGCGTTCAAGTGGCAGTGTTGGGTAGGGGCTTCATGAGCTGGTGCCTCCCAGCACAGGGGCCTTGCCCGGGCTGCTGTGGGAGTATTGAGGCTCTGCCTTGGTGTATCTGATGATGGGTAACAAGGTTTTCCAGATTATTAAAAGAGCATGTAACTTGGACGCTGTGATTACAATTACAAGGCAAAATTCTATTTCTCTGAGGGGATAAAAGGTTGCAAGTAGGATTTTGTGTTGCTCTACACCAGGCACAATTAGGTCACTTTTAAGATTACTCTGACAAACATGTTGGCTTAGTGTGTTGAAACAATGCTGTCACAAATGGTTTAAGAATAAATGGATAGTGTTGGCTAAAATCTAGACAGCTTGGATACAGCTGTTCAGGATGATATGGATCTATGTGCTTGTGGCTGCATAATGGATGTGTAAATTATACAATGTCCCACAGTGGCAGAATGTACATCGATACTTTTACATTTATGCATTGGTTTTAAACTATAGTTTACAGCCTGTTGGGATGATATACTAACAATTTAAGTGCAGAGACCTCATACAGCGAGGCAATTAGGTAAATTAAGCACATAAGCTTGAGTTTAATTTTAAACCTGGGACCAATTACAATGAAATCAAAAAAACTGTTTCCATGTTAAATTCTAGTCACTGCCCAGCCCTAGAAGTACTGTACAAATAGCACTGCAGAAATATTGCATGTGTCTGTGGAGTGGTTTTCTGATGTGAAGTGCACCACAGCTCTTTAAATAATATTCACTAGGACAGACTTTTCCGTGTCCCGCCTCTTGATGCTACCAGCTCCCAGGATGATTTTGCAGGTTAGTGGGAAAAGCATCTAATCTATGCGTTCCAAACTTTTGTTGGGTTGTAGACAAAAGAGTTTATACAGTCCTATTATTTGGCTGCATTGTTTCCAAATAAACATCTGTTGTTTATTGCCCTTATCAGAGATTTTTCAGTATGAGTAAAAAAAAATATAATAAAAATAAAAAAAATTAATAAAAGCATTATTGATGATAAAGTTAGCAACACAGTGCCAAAAGAAAACTGTAAAAAATAAGGAAACTCAAGTGAAATCTGTCACCAACTTCTCGTCCTGCCTTTTTTTTTCTTTTCCTTTTTTTTCTTTTTTATTTTTTTAATAGTATTAGTGGTATTAGTCTACTGTGGGAGCTGAGAGGTCAATTCAACAGTGTGCCATCTCTGAGACAGTTCCTGTCTTCCAGAGTAATCTTGTATCACTAGATTTTCTTCCTTTAGTTTTTGTTTTCTGCTGAATGCTAGTCCCCTGCAAATAGCTAAAACAGTCCTCTGCTACCTTAGAGGATCTTGGTCTGCTGTAACTGTAGGCTGCAGTGCTTGGCTTCCATGTGCACAATAATAGTGCACCTGTGAGCTTTGGTAAGAATGATCCCTGTGAATCCTGATTACATATTTACTTTTCTTTAAAGAAAAAGTCAGTTGAACTGAATTTGTACAAAGAAGTACTATTTTACAAATTATTTACTATACAAGTTATTCTCATCCTCACCATGCTGCAGTTTCAGTTGTCTTTTGTTTTATTAGGGTTGCTTAGAGTATTTATCAACAATACTGCTTTTAGGGTTAGTACATCAGAAAAACACTGCAGAAATATTGATTTAACTCCATGCCCAATGAAGGCTGCGATATGGTTGACTAGATATTACAGTTCCAACACCAACATTTTTGTAGGAAAGAAACACCATTTTATATACCAGATGGTGAGAGAATGTTACAATATATGTATTTTTAAATCTATTACCCGTGCAAAAAGATGCCAGCTCCACAGACTTCCACCTTTCCTTAAAACACACTATGCGTCATATAATGTTATCGTAAACCCAAGTTTTCCAGCAGTTCTTCAGATACTAAAATGCTAACTGTGCAGGCAGCTGTGTGGTGAAATAGAGCCCTTCTCTCAGAGAGGTTTGGCTACTGGAAAGCATTTACACTGCTTTTCAGCAGCATCTCACTTAAAGCTAGAGTCTTTTACTACTGGCAGGAGTTATTAATGTATGAAGGGGAAAAATTACGAATAAAGCTCTGGATATAATTTCTGCAGTCTACAAACTAGAAAATATTTGAGGCCAAAGAAACTCTTTTACAGGCTACAAGAAATGCAAAAGTGGTGGAAGAGACAACCCGACTCTTACTGTCTCACTCACTCAGACGTAGCCCATGCCTGATCTAATTCATTATCATGTCATCACTGACATAACAACACAATATGGCTTTTATTAAAAGCTGGAAATTTGAACTTTAGAGGAAAGAAAATAAAAATGCATAACCCTAAGACTCCACAACTAGCTAGATTTGCTTTCTGTTCATCTAGGAAAAATCATACAGTGTAATTTAGCTTTAGAAGAAAAATAAATTAAAAAAAAAAAGACACTTGGATTCAAATGTCACTCAGAACTCAGCTAATTTATGCTATGATACTATATATCTGTGAAATCCATCTGTAAGTAGAATCTAATTAAAAGTTTAAAAGTACAATTTAAAAATTGTACATGGAGTGGCCATTTTTTTTTCCTATGGCCAACTTTAATTTGGCCATAAATAACATGTTTAAATACTTCTTTCTGAACGTACAACCTTAGAGAGTTATTCTGTCCTCCAGATATTTGTACTTAGCTCTGTGACAGAATATGTTAGGAAAAAAAAGATAGTTTTTTTTGGGAATATAGAAACATCTTTGTATGTGATTCAGTTATTTCAGTGCTTTCATGTGCACCTTTCCAGTCACTCAACATCCCTTTGATGAATTCATTAAAGCTAACCAAATAAAAAATAAGCTATATTAATATATCAGAGAAAGATTTTAGGTCTCTACATATTCATTCTTTGGGAACTAATTAAAATTGATTTTGCTGCTCTTGGTTTTTAATGTCATCCCACATTATGACTGCTTTTTCCTATGATTATTTCATAGTTCTGAATCAGGAGTCACGGAACTGGTGCCTGGTAGGTTTGACACACAATTTTTTGGTCATAAATATTTAGTTTTTCTGAGTGAGCTTAGCTCGATTTATCTATGTTGAAAAAAATGCTTTGGTGTAGGCGTCACTCAATTTGATCTAATAAGTTGTGTGGTGTGCTGTCCTAACAATCCACTAAGCTGTAATCACTATTTGTATGCAGAGAATTGCAATTAGAGTAATTTTCTTTGCTGGTGATTCTGAACTTGAAAGAAAAACAAATTAGAATAAAAATGCAAACCCTTTATGCCCCAGTATATTATACATTAGTTGAACATGAAAATTGACCTTCATAGATTTGGAAGAAAGAAAGAAGGGATTGTATTCCCTCCTGCTCTCAGCTTGAATTTTTTTTTTTTTTTTTTTTTGGAAATAATGTTTTATTATCTAACTGTCTTTCTGTTTGGTTTTGATTTTTAGCCACTTTGGCCATGAATGTATCCTCTTAACATTTCTCAAGATTCTCTGAAAGATGAGGATTTTACATTACATTTAAAACTGAGCAATCGAAGTCCCTTGTTACTTTCTAAAAATGGTGAGGATGGCCACTTGTGAGCTAACAAGTAATTCACAATGTGTATGGACGTCAAAATGAGGCTCATAGAATAACTCTGACTTTTATCTGATTTGGTTGACTGCATTGCAAACTTCATAGAACTAATAAAAATAATCTCTTTAATTCAATAGACTCAGTAAGAACCAGTTGACTATGAGTTCTGTTTTATTTACTTGGTTTTTTTGATTAGTGTTTTTTTTTTTTAAAAAAAAAAGAGCCAGTGGCAAAGGCAATCGCCTGTAGCACAGCTCACTTTCAAAGGTAACTGCTAAACCAAGATCATACTGTAATAATGACTATGACAGCACAAGAGAAATATATTTCATTAAATGGTGATTTTCCTTATCTTTATGCTTATAATGAAGAAAATAACATCTAATTAAACATCGCTTTGCTTCAGTAGGTAAAGGAATGGAAACTTGTGGAGAAGGAAACCTCCCTTCCACCACTGCAACTGCTCTGGGTAGAGCATGTCTGTTGTCTCTATGGGGCATAGCTTCCAGCCCATCCTGAGCAAGGTAGCAGGGAGTAGGGATCCTCACTATTTATATGATTTACTCTTCATATATTTGAAATTAATAGATACAGGTAGTTGCTGAAGAGCGAGCAGCACAACCCTAAGAGAAAAGCCTTGCCTCTTGGAGGACATTGCTGCACCACTGTGGTCTTGTGACAAGGAATGTGATTGCTTTCTTTCCACGAGACAGCAAATAGCGTCATAATATAGGTGGCAATGACTTCATATTATGTGCAGTACAAACCTCTCTTACTATCACTTTTTTGGTTTAGTGCATTGTGCTTCAGACGTTATTTAACTAGCATGTGCTGAAAATTTGCTGCCTGCTCCTACAGCCATGTAATCTCAACAGCTTCCCTTTTAACCCTGACTCAGTTCTCAGCTGCTCTGTGAAGATCGAAAGTAAAATCATGTTCCTATTGAGATACAGTGTGCTCTGCTATTGACCACAGCTGGGACTGGATTCCACCCTATGGTGCTGTCAAGTTTTTGACATTTATATGCCATCCTCACTTCTTGAATCTTACGATCACCGCTAAAATGGAACAATGTTTAAAAAGAAGGAATGTGTTTTTACATTTGCATAACTGTGATGATTGAACTGATTGAGCTTAACATCTCCTTCAAAGTTCCCACTTTGGCTAGCATTTCTAGCGTTCAAATTGCAAACACATATCTCAAAAGGAACATATTTTTAGAAAGTTTCATGTGATAGGAAATGGAAATAGATAGGAAACTTAAGATGAAAAATGTTTTTCATCTTAGCAGTATTTTTTATCTCACTTGTGTATGCAAGCAATGTGCTGAGGAGGAAGTCAGATTGTGTGTATGTTATTAGCTGTATGTACAGATTTGCCTGCTTGATTTTTTTTCTTTTTTTTCCTAATTCAATCAAAAGAAGCTTTTAGGATGAACAAGTAGGAGATGAAGCAAGGACCAGGCAAGAAACCATGCTGTACATTACCTCATAAGAATTAATGGTGAGGCCATTATTGGAGAAGTAATTAAAATTATATCACTGCTTTATCAAAATTATACTTAATCAGTAAAAGCTTCCTAATGTTAGAATAGAAAGGCAGCTCAGTATTTAAGGGCAGTTTGTGCAAAACTAGTGAATGAAGACAGTGACTCTGAAGGACTAATGGTTATAGCTTTTTTGTCCTTTACATACATGCCTATGTATACTTTTGAATTTATATGCAGTATATTCATTTTTAGGAGCAATTTTCATTTAAAAAGCTGTTTGTCACAAGCTGCTAGAGGAAAGTTTCTTCTAGGCGCCAGGACAGCTTGGCCTGTTGCACAGCAGGGCTGAGAAGGAGAGGCTAAATTTGAGGACTCAGAACAGTTGAATTGAGGGCATATTATCAAAAGTATAGAAGTAATGAAATCAGTAAGCCGATCTTTCCCTGCCTTCTGAGGGAGGGCAGTGAGATCTGCAGTAAAGATTCTTCTTTATTCTTGGTGTGAACACAGTAATATAAGGTGAATTTATACCATGCATTGTTCTTGTCTCTTCTGCATGCTGAAATAACACATACTACAGCACTCTCAATACAGAGGAGCTTTATATAAGTTGTCCAGATAAACATTGAAAACGAAGATTTAAAGCACTCAGGTTTGAAAATTGTTTTGCTGCATTGTGAATGTTATTATTTTCTGTTATATTCCTAATGTAGAGAAAAATAAAGTGAAAGAATGGCAGTAGAAGCTTATGAGAAGACCTTGGAGATGTTCGTGATTCCCTGGTCACAGGTTTGAATGAACAGGGAGATAGAGCAACCAGTTGTGAAGTCTTCATTTTTGGTCTTTTAGTTCTGAATACTGATCTAACTTTCTGCTGAGCTTGATTCCCTGTTCATAGACAGATGGACTGGAGACGTTTCCCATTAAAATGTATTCAGTTTCCCAAAAGACATGAAAGGAAGTTTAGATGTCTGTAGAACAAATAAATAAGTGAGCAGTGTGTGAACTCTAGACACTTAAAATCTTCATTTTGCACAGACAGGAGATATACAAATTCCGATCCTGTTTGTGACTGGGAGCTTACAAGATTTTGTCCTTGTAAAAAAAACATTTTCAAGCTTTTTTGTTTAGGGATTCCTCCATGCATCCTCAGAGAGTCCTCCATGCATCCCAGCTGATGGCGAGAGACTCACTTCAATTTCTGTTTGCCAGAACAGCCTGGTGGGTCATGGATGCATCACTGGGCCTTAAAAGTATGATTCAATAAAGTGGTTTGTATTGTACTGCTTTTAAAACTAGGAAGATTTTCACATGCGGATTTGTATTCAAAACTGAGCTGTGTGACTTTTGTATAACATCTGATGGATGGATGCTTTTATACATAGTGTGACAAAATCATAGAAGCTTATTCCACAGCCAGAATATGTACTGTTCTGTTTATTCTGTGGCTTTAACATCTTCCTCCTCATAAATGTAGCTACACACACACATACATGTCTATATTTCTATACACAACTACATAATTCTTTATATGTTTCTGAAAGCTTTGCCACTTTCCCTTTAGATCTGTTAGTGACATGAAAAACATAATTTTGTATGGGAAGAGAGAGTTTGTAATAAAAAAGGGCTCGTATGACTGCAAGCTTATTTACTTTGGCCAACTATCTCAGCTGGGCTGGTAAAAACAAACAAACAAACAAAAAACAAGTCCCAACAAACCTGATGTCTCTTGTTGATCATGATTACTGTTATTAAAACATCAGAGTATGCAAGTGATATTGTTATGGGTATAATATTGTTTATTAAATATTAAATCCATGATTATTGAACTGTAGAGAAAAACTACTACGAAGAGTGCTGTGCGCTGTGTGTTGATGTATTCATAGTACACACAAGGCACAGACATGCAGTGTTATGATTCAGAATTACTAATTGGGATTTTAGAGTAACTAATGCATCTCTAGTTTTCCACTGGACAAATAAATATTGACAATTACAATGTTAGTAAGTAGAAACAGAGTTGCGTGTTGGTACTTAAGTAGTTTAAAGTTGAATCAGTTTTTTTTGGTTTTATTTCTTTTTTCTTTGAATGTCTTCTATTTTTAAGACTGAGATTGAAAGCTGAGTTAAGCTTTGGTAATTCTATTGCTTTCAAGATCCTAAAGTTTTCAGACAACATATTTTCTTTTTTTCCTTCCTATTTTTTTAATCACAGTTTTTAGTACAATTGATTCTGTACATAAAAGTAGCAGGCAGGTATTTATCAATTAACATTCCATCTCTTGTTCCCTTTGAAATATTTATTCAGCAGCTGTTTTGCTCCAGGCATTGTTTTACTTCTTATTGTCTTTCCCTAGTGTTTCTCCATTTGCAGTTAAATTGAAATACATGACAGTGATAGAAACAGGATTCTCTTATGCTTTGCTTTCCATAACTGTATGCTGTTTTAGACTTGGTGTAGAAAAGTTCCTCATATTTACATAGGGGTACTGAGAAACAGTGCATTCTGACTCCTCTGTTTAAAATAAATAAATAAATTGTATTTTCTACATTCTTGAAATGTAGAGGTGAAGTGCTTAGAAAATGTGAATGATTTCATGGACGTCTCAAAGCTTTAAAGATGAAAGATTCTTTATTATTATTATTATTTTTTTCTTCTTCTTCCCTGATTAAGCTATGAGAATGATGAGATCCTGTGGGCTTTTTCCTCTTCAAAGGGTCATTCAAATACAACTCTAAGGATGAGTGCCACAAAACTATTTCCATGAAGTTTGATAGAGTTCCTTTTGTGTTACGTGGAAGGATAGGTAAATGTTCCCCTTCATTTCATCTAACTTTTGCTCTGCTGGACTTTCCAGGAGCTGGTAAAGAGTTAACCAGTCAAGGAACCTCCTAAGTAGCAGGAATCTGACATCCAAAATCACATTAATAATACTCATTACTTTCGATGTAATTCTTCCAGGCAATTGCCTATATATTTGATATCAATTAGTTCATATCAGGAATGAAAGCAGCTTAAAAGACATATACGGGGATGAAAATCTGGCCACCATAGGATGGATCTTGGTCTGGACCATTTGGGATCAGCTCCAGTCAGCAGTGGGAGAATCAGCTGGTTACAGCAGGGAACGAATGGGTCAGTGTTGTTCAGCATTACTACTTTTGAACAATTCAAGGTTAAAGACATGAACTTCCAAACTTGTCACAAAGGGATTTGAACGGCAATGGCTGAATTTGACATTTCAAATATAAGAAGTACTGTTCTACAACAGCCCAAACAACACACTCCTAATAGAGCTATGAAAAGCACTGTTACAAAGTCTTAAAAATGAAATGAAGGAAGCCTCTCAATCCTCACAACAACAAAGGAGTAAGAAAACATTTTTTTGAATATAAGGAAACTGTGATAGAACGTAGCCAAGTCTTGAAAGCAAACATACCTGAAATAGTTCACTCAGTCTTGGCCCCTGGTCTATACTACAATAAAACATTCTGGTAAAAAATAAGTTTATGGATGAATGTTAATAGTATAGAAGAAAATAGTAAGTCCGAGTTCATTTCTGTAGGATCTACACAAAGTAAGTTAACAAGTTAATTGCTGATAGCATTGTTTCTCCTGTCATTGTTTTCCATGTGTTAAAATCAGCAGCAATATTCGGCTTGATCTCTCATTTATTTGGTCATTATCGGCAGAAAAAACAGTCCTTTGCGATATAACTTAATTGCTGAGACTGATAAGGAAGTTTTAGTCTACCTCTAGTCCTGTCAAATTTGGACTTCACCAGAGCATTCAAATTTATTTTAAGTTCTACTGTTCCATCACTATTTCATTACTGCCTCTA
Source organism: Anser brachyrhynchus (assembly GCF_964034855.1). Lineage (NCBI taxonomy): Eukaryota > Metazoa > Chordata > Aves > Anseriformes > Anatidae > Anser > Anser brachyrhynchus. Next base: position 13,056,789 of record NC_137700.1, read on the forward strand.
ATACAGATTTCCTGTGCTTCTATTATCCTGCTTTGTCTTTGATCACTCTAATAACAGTAAAAAATAATTGAAACCACTTATGCAAATATAAAATCTTTTTTTTTTTTTTTTTTGCATTTCACAGCTATGATGAGTGTACTGTTTATACAAAGACTGTAATACAAGGCAATTTTATTTACTATCAAAAGCAATCAAGACTGAAAAAAAAAAGTATTAGTAACTAATTGTAGTTTAAGAGAAGGTAACAATTTCGAACTTCCTTGGAAGTCATCTGGAGGTGCACCGTTTGACCTGTGATGTTCCCCTCAAAATTTTACCATTTGTAAAGAGCATTCATGCCTCTCTGGTGGCAAGGTCAGAAACAGCTGAAACTAATTCACTATCTGGATGCCTCAAACACTTCTTGAATTTGACAGTCTCTGTTGCTTTGTGTTCATTTCCAGGAGAAACCCAGAAGGAATATGTTGGATACTTCAGACCTGTTATTGAAGGAATTTCCAGGGCTGTGCCTGAGCAGCAGAGTTGCTGCTGGAGCAGTAGTCACCTGGAGGCTGCCGGCACACATCTTTGTCCCTCGCTAGGGCCATCGGGTAGAGGAGGACCCAGACACTTGCCCATCTTTCTCTTAGGTACGCTTTACCACTAAACATCTTCACCCCTTTGGTAGCATATGAAGAACACCACAGAAACAGTATGTTCTTCATCACTTCTCTGCAAAGACTACAGATGCTGCGGTGGATGGTGGAACTAAAGGTATTTAAATCTTATTCACGATTCCTTGAGGCAGACTGGTAGAAGTGTGAGCATTTCCAGGATGTACCTAGTCTTGTCATGTAACAAAAGCTATGCCCAGATCATTTATCCAGCAACAACTGGCAGCAGAGTTCTTTGCATAGGATTGAAGTCCCTATTACATGGGACAGTGCACAGTTTTGTAAACAAAACAGGAAAGGTGCCAAGGTCTGAAATGTATACTCCCATTCTGCCTGATTAATTGGGATAAAGTGTATTAATTGGGATGGAAAAAGTGTGGGTTTCCTGGGGGAAAAAAAAAAAGGCAGTGATTCATAAGAGTAAGTAATTTTAACTTTCTTGTCTGTCGATGACTGATTGCTTCTTAAGCTTTCTCACTTGCTGGTGTCATCATTTTGTCCAAAATCTTGGAAAGGTTTGAATTTTGATTTAGGGCTTAGTCCAAGACAGATTGCAGTATACTGAAAGATTTCTGCTGACTTCATTGTGCTTTGGATCAAGCCCCTTTGATGGCATTTTGCACATTTGCTTTCAAATCTTTCTTTATTTGGCATCTTCAATTTATGTTCCTGATAAAAATCTCAGGGGTTACAATGGCTTGAAGAGGAATATATGCATTTCTGTTGTGTTCCAGTGGCTTCAGTATATCACAAGGGCATTGTTAAGAATAGCCACTATATATCTTAGTTGAAATCATTATTAAGTGTGTGCTTAAGGGACTGATACAATACCACTAAAATCAGAATTAAAAAACTACTTTGATTTCACTCTTGCCAGACAGAATTTTTCCCACTGAAATCCTTAGAATTTATGGTCAGCAGAGAATATTAAGAATTTGTCTTGATAAGACGTGACTCAGGTTTTTAGGATTGCAGTTATTTAGTAATAAATTCCTCCAAGGAAAATATTTGGTGTACTAATATTTCCTGATTGAAACATATTTTTGCAAGATTTGGGGTGTGTTTTTTTTTTTTCTAATGTTATGCCGTGTCTCAATTAATCACTATGAACCATGCCAAGAGAGACTCTGAATTGCACATATCCATTGATGTAGATTCAAGTGTAATTCTAAATATTTAGTGGCAGCTCTGGCACTTGCAAATGGGCTATGTGTGATCTGAAAAAGTTGAGGACACGCTGACTGTTGATGAGCAATAAGCATACTTGCACCGTTTGAAAGGATAGGTGTATTTTATCCAATTAATTTAGCCATGGGATTGTTATTCAGAGTTTATATTGCAGTGAGAGAGAACAGACTTTTCTCCTTATTCTGAAATTAACTGTCACTCATCTTGCACCTGTGTGAGACTGACATAATGCTAACTGGCAGCTTGCTAACGTCTCAAATTGGTGCCGTGCCTTTGAACTCCGTGGTGGATTTTTCACTTGTTGCGACTTGTGCTGTTTCTCCACCACTACCAGAAGCACTCACGACATCCTGCATAAAAATACAAGGTGGGATACTTTGGGCTTTATGCTATGCACCAGTATATAGATCAAGTCTCTTTACAACACGTTTGTTGAATAAAACTTAGTCTGTCTTGCCTAATAGCGATTTTAGCAATCATTACAGGAAAGAGTACTTTAGTTCTGAGTGGTGATTAAAGGGATCAGTGTAAAACCACTTATATGTTTCATATGAAAGAAAGAATAGAAATACACCTCAGACAAAAAGGAAAGTTCTCCATGACTGTGAACCAGACATGAGGGGCACATATGCTGTAGCTGAGTTGAGGATGAAAGCTAAGAAGAAAGATGAAGTAAGAATATTCAATGCCCTAATTTGAGAAAATACCCCGGGAGTGTAACACCTACTGATAGATCCGGCCACAATTCCAACATCTTTTGTTTGTGAAATTCTGGTTTGGTTGCCACATCCAATTGCCCAGCTATCAGAATAAAGCAAATGAGGTGAGCACAGGAGGAACACAGAATTCGGAGGGAATGTTTATGTTGTCAGCAGCCAATCGCACCCTAAGGCAAAGTAACTGTAGAGGTTTTGTTGCCCACAGCTTCAGATAATATTTATATGAATTAATGATGAATGTCTTCAGATATTTTGTGAAGTTGGAGAGGAAAGACAGGCTTCTAACTGTGTGTGTATGTGGGATTTGAATATAAGGATCTCAAATGCTTGCTGTTTGGGAGGTGAAATAGATGTGGTTCCAAAAGGGTCTTATTTTCCATTTAGAATTTTTGTTTCTTTTGTTGACTATTCTGAGGAGAGTTATCCTGACATCTTTAGGACTGCTTCCATGTTGATTGTTAAAGCAAATCTAACTCCTTTAACTTGTTTATTACATTTTGCTATTTGAAGATGATGTCACTGGTTCTGCTATATGGAGGCAGATGTGAAGCCATCAGGAACACAACCCTTGTCACAGAACTGCTAGCTGTGGCATATCTACTGTACAGTCAAAACTTAAACTCCCTGTGACAAACAAAACAATATATTCATAAACAGTATATCGGTCGTGTGTATCACATCAGTCCTTAAGAAAATACCACTTCTGACTTCACCTTGGATAAATTATTTAATTCCATCTGAGTTACAGATGTTCTCAAGGGGACACTGAGCATTTCTTAGCATTTTATGAAGAAAAATAAATTATATGTTGTTTTCTGATCGTGACAAATATATTTCCAGAAGAGTAAAGAAGTTGGGCTATGATACAGAATGAGTAGGAAGAAATGCAAGTGAAATTTACAAAATACCTATGTAAATTAGAATTAATGCACTGAACAGATTCAGTTTAACAAGAGTGGGCTGATTTGGAAAACTGATTATGATTTTAATATTAATTCTTGGGGACAGAGAAGTAATCTAGAATAATTTAGAGTCTGTGGTTTTGAATACATCGTAACAGCTTAACTGGTGGCTAAATTATTACAGAACGAGTTTTCCATGCACCACCTGCACTCAGCTGTCTGTCAAGGTGCATGATGTATTTCTGTAACACTTCAGAGTAGATGTTAAAGAGCTTATATTTTTTTTTTCCTTTATTTTTTTTCTTTATTTTTTAACTGAAGGATACACTATTTGAAATACATTTGCCTTTACTATGGGGTTAAAGGGAAGCTACTTTGAGCTTGCTGTGTCAAGGCACGTAGACATTTCATATTTTTAGACCAAAGAACTTTCTTCAAAGAAGAAAGCAGTCAATGGTACGATCTTCATTAACTTATCTGGGGGATATCTGTTTTTAAGCAATCCAGTTAATGAAGGCATAGTGAAAGCATTCCCCAGCCAATTTAAATAATTGTTGCTGTTTGTCAACCCCAATGGTAAGAATAGGAAATTATAAGAAAAGAAGTCTGAAAAATCTTTACTCATAATACAGGAAATCTTTCAATATTAAACGATGCAATGGCTACACTTGAGTCATCTTAATGGTATCATATCCTGATGCCTTTCCGTTAGAACCATTACAAATTTTAGGAGCTGACAGCTTGAAAATCTTACTGGAGGGAAGAAATGTAGCTGAGGCAGATGAAATACTGAAAGACTTCAGGACTTGGTCATCCGCACTTAAAAGGACTTAAAAGCTCTCTCTCTTGTGAGGGCTGTAAAATGCATTTCTTGTGTTACGTTCTCCCAAGATGCATGTACAAATTGTTTGAGAACGAATACAAAGAACAATTCATACAGAGTTTGAAGAACAGCAGTATGGTAGCAGAAGAGGCAAGAGATAAGGGGCATTTGTACAGGCAGTGCAATGCCTGGAGCAGGACAACAGTTTGCATAGCTTGTGAGGAAGGTGAGGGCTGTGCAGGACAGGCACTTACAACTGTAAGCCCCTAGTTCTACATTTCCATAAGGAATGCCGGATTCCAAAAAAAAAAAAATCTATGACAAAGCTTCTATGGATTTCTAAGACATCCTTATCTTGCTCATTTTCTTGCTTTACTGGGCGTCCGCTTAAGTAGTGAAGAGTTCTCCTGTGGTTGTCTCTGAATGCCTTCACCCAATCCTTTTCCTCTTTGTCAAAGGGTTAGAAATTTGTAAATTGTATTTTCCAATGCCAAAGTGTTTTTCATGAGAAAGGGTTTAAAGAGTGTGCTTACCCAATAAGCCGTTTCCCCAGATTTCCTCATAGCTGTGAGCACAGGCCTGTCCTAGCAAAGCTGCCAGGCTCCAGTCAGATTGCTCACTGTGACAATAATCTCAGTGTCTACTTAATGCACCTTTCATATAATATTATTAATGCTATTAACATTCCTTCTGAGCAGAAATTCAATATTTTATTTTTCATATTTATGTATATACAGAACAAATGTATTTCACATTTTGTTTCCATTGTTTTCTGCTCAATTATTCTGCCTCAATATTAACACGCCTCTGCGTAAACAGCTAAGGAAATCATACCTAAGTGTCATTACCACAATGACACCGATGGATTAATAGTTCAGAAAAAAAAAGGGGTTTCAAAACATCTGCGCATATATAATTTTATAGGTCACTTTCTAAAATGTCGAAAATGAGCAATAAAGCCACCCTTTGGTGCACCGCCGCTGACCCTTCAGTGACCACCCCAGCCGACGAAATGTTTTGCCCAATACGGGAGTGGAAAGGGGGCGGTGGTGCCTCCAGAGCTGCTGTGGGCAGGTGGGAGAGCAGTTTGGGTCCCAAACTTGTCTGGCTGCAGGCTCGGGATGCGGCGGTCCCGGCAGTACCCCCGGCTGCTCGGGGGGACCGTCCCTTTGTTGCAGGTGCCTGCTGCCGGTTTCCGTTTTCCCGTAGGGAAATCCCTTTCACAAACAACAGCAAACGCTGCTTAGTGCTGGTTATCAGGTAGCATCAGCCTCAGGAAGCAGCTCCTCGTCCCGAGCCCCAGTCGTTCGCTAGGAATCCTCTCCGGAGGTGTCTCCACCTCCCTCCACACGTCTTTTTGGACATACAGCGGCAGCCTATTGGATTACTGCCCCAGGATGGGGTCAGGCGCACCCCCTTACCCCCCCCCCCCCCTCCTTTTTTTTTTTTTTCTTTTCCTTCTTTTCCTTCCTTTTGCCGTAGCATCCACTCTCCCGAGGGGTTTGCCTGGATCATTTATTTATCTTGTGCGCATTAAGAAACCACCATTAGGCTTTGGTGGGAGGCGCCTTACTTTCTGCGCGCTAGCCTGCCTCCCTTGCGCCGCGCTAGGAATGCACAATTGAACAGGAGCTGCAAGCTTGGCAGGAACTGCCTTGTGCGTGCCTATTCGGTGGCCGGATCCGTATTTATGCCTCCTGGACCACTGGCGTCCCCTGCTGCAGGGTGTCCTTTCCATCCCCTGGATTTTACGTTCTTTTGTATTTTTCGCTCGGGAAACCTCGGCGGAGTTTCGATGCCGGGCCGGACTTGAGCGCGGAGGAGCGGCGGGGAGCGGAGCCGAGCCGAGCCGAGCCGAGCCTCCTGCCCCGGGCCCCGCCCGCGGATCGGCCTCCCTGGCCCGGCGCCGGCCGCGGGTTGGCCGCGGGGCCGCGGAGTGGCGGCTGCGCCTCCCCGCCGCCTCCCCGCCGCGCAGCCGGGGGATGCTGGAGCCGCCGCCGCTGCCGCTGCGCCGCGGCCGGGCATAGGCGGGAGGCGAGCGGGCGGGGGAGGGAGCGGAGGAGAGGAAGACGGCCAGGAGAGAGCCCCTGGCCCCGAGGGGCGAGGAGAAGGCGGAGAGGCGAGAAGGGACGCGGATGTGAAGGAATGTGCCTGCCCGCCGCCGGGACCGCCAGCTTGGGGTGACAGCCGGCATCGCCGAGGGAGGAGGCTGGATCTCGCGACCCACCGCACGGAGGGGAAAAAATAAAATAAAAAAGAAGGAGAGAGGAGAGAAGGAAAGACCTGGGAGCGGAAGCAGAAGAAGGAGAGCCGAGAGGCGAGGAGCCGGGCGCCCGGCGGATGGCGCGGCCGTCCCGCTGACTCCGCGGCCGCGGGAGGCTGCGCGGGGCGCTGCGGGGCTCGCCATGCCGGGCTGCCGGCGGCACTGAGCGGGGCGCTCCCTCCGCGCCGCCCCTCCGCCCACCTCCGCCGCATGCCGCCGGCAGCCGCGGCGCGCTGATGTCCCGGGGCCGCGCTGCGGACGGCCCCTAGGATGAGCGAGGGGGCTGCCGGCGCCGCGGCGCCCGGGGCGGCGGAGGCGGCGGCGGCGGCGGGGGGCCCGGGCGGGGATGGGGCCGGGGGACCGCCGCGGGAGCTGCGCTGCAGCGACTGCATCGTCTGGAACCGGCAGCAGACGTGGCTGTGCGTCGTGCCCCTCTTCATCGGCTTCATCGGGCTGGGGCTCAGCCTTATGCTGCTCAAGTGGATCGTGGTGGGCTCCGTCAAGGAGTACGTGCCCACCGAGCTGATGGACGCCAAGGGCGTGGGGCAGGACCCCTTCTTCCTCTCCAAGCCCACCGCCCCCCCCCGCGGCGCGGAGACCACCGCTGCCGCCACGCCGCGGCCGCCCAGCCGTGTCAGCCCCCGCCTCACCACCATGAGCCGGGCCCCCCCGCGGCCCCCCGGCACCCGCGGCCCGGCTCGGGGCGCCCCGAGGCCCACGGCGGCTCGGCACCCCGCCGCGCCCCACACCGCGCCCCCGGCCAGCGGCCCCCCCGGCCCTGGTCCCGGTCCCGGTCCCGGCCGCAGTGCCCGGCCGCCGCCCGCCGCCCCCAGCAGCCCGCCGCTGCCCGCCTGGCCCACTGCGGCACACGCTACCTCCTCCTACAAGATCTACGTCCACGACTCGGCGCCGTCCTGGACCCTGTCTCCCTTCCAGGAGTCTACCACCACCACGCCGGAGGCCAGCACGACTCCCAAAACCCGTAAGTACAGGCAGCCGGCCCCTGCCCTCGGGGCTGCCCCACGGGGGGCCGCCAACTTTGCGCCCCTTCTCTCCCTCCCCCTCAGAGCCCCCCCGGCAGGTTCCCCACTCGCGTGGTGGGTGTCGAGGTGGAGCGGCCATTTGAGGTGCCCCATCTCGGTGCGGTTTGCGGGGAAGCCTCCGCCGCCGGGCCGGGCTGAGGACGGCACCCGGGAGATGCGGGGAGCACGGGGGGGCTGCCGGGCGTCGGCTCCCGGCAAGGGGCAGGGAGCTCCTCGGGAGCTGGGGCTGGCGGGGAGGGAGTTTTCTTCTGCTTTCCGCACGGTCGCCTCCCTAGAAAAAGCAAGCCTTTGGCCCAGGAAGGATGCTCGCTCCCTCTGTGCATCCCAGCGCCCGGCTGCTGGAAGGGGCCCCCGCCAGCTCCCCTGGAGGGGGGCACCGGGGCACCCGGGCACCCCCGAACACGCAGAGGCTCCTGTCCGTACCGTGCCGTCCGCAGCCTCAGCCCGTCGCTGCCTATTTCTTTTAAGCAGAGGAGGGGGCTAGCTCCCCGATTAATGTCTGGTGCCTGACTCTTCCCACTGCAAGGCGCAAAGCGAAGGATTCGGGTTAAATCTGGGAATTCATTTGGGTTGGGCGCATCAACTTCCCACTTCTCGTAAAGGTTATCTAGGACGAATGCAATCCATGCCGAAAGAACTTGTGTGCGGTGCTGTTTAGTAAAATGGTCAATTACACTGTATTATAGTCTTCTGCGCTTTCTTGGATGCAGCATAGGAAATGAAGAGCCTGTGTCCTCCATTAACTCTTAGTTGCGTCTGCTAGGAGCATCAATTCAATTGAATGCTACCCTCTGGATTGCTTTTACTGCCGATGGCTCCCCTTCTGCATGTTAATGTATGGTTTTTCCACTGGAGGATTTTGTCAGCTTGTCCTTTAAACTTTATTTTGTCTGTTAAATCTATTTGCTGATGAACCCCGGGACAGAGAGTATATGCACGGTGAACTGATCTTGTGAATTGACAAAATAGGAAGAACAGCAAATTGGACGTGTATGTGTGGGTGGGTGTGCAGGTGGCGGATGGCTGGGAACGATTACGAATAAAACTACCACTAAATCAGAACAGCAAACAAGGCAGTAACTTGCTTCCCCAGTGTCTGCTATGGCAATTGAGAAGGAGCCATCCCTTACAGGTGTGTCTGAGCTGGTTTGCTCTGTAGCTGCAGCCCAGGGAAGTTGGATGCTACCAGCAGGAAAATCTCTCGTGGATCTGAGCTCTAGCTGTTCCACGCTAGGTATATGGAGCTGCACAGAACCCTGTTTTGAAACACATGCAAAGGGAGCGTAATTTTCAGTCCGTGTCTCTGCTCGCAAGCTTTATGTGAAGCAGGTATCTTACACGGTGTTGCCAACTGCAGTGACATGTGTGTATCTGAAATGCTGCTGGGGCTTGCCGGGTGGGATCTATCAGGGTCTAAACGCTCCCTTGCAATCTTTTCCTTTCTCCCCTTTGTATCTTTTTGGGTATGTAAGAGAAATCCGCTGCAATTTCCACCTCTCTATGCTGTTTCTTTACAAGGTATAGAAGGCAATAAAATCCTGGTTAATAAATAATGGTCGGCTGGCAGGACTCTCTTCCACACAAGGCACACAAAGGAAGAAAAAAGCCCATGATCTTGAAACGTTCCTGGCAGTTACGCAGTCTCGTAACTATTATTTGTTTTAGGGAGACTGCTAATACCTTTTACAGCAGGGTGTTTCCCCTCATTAAGTACAGCTGGGTTATAGGATGAAATGCAAGAAGTGCAAATCCAGCAGAAATTGACCCTGTTTGGGCACATTGATAGCAGAGATTATCATTAATGGAAGATTAAATAGATTACATAAAACAGGATTTGAATTTGTAGGGCATGTGGAAATTTTTGTAAAGCCTGCAGCGGTACTTTGCTGGTACACATAAGCATCTCTGAGGATACGTGTAGAATTCTCTGAGGCTGCAGTATCCACTGGAGGGGAGAGGGAGAAGAAATGTAGCCTTTCTGCCAGCAACTGCTGACATGGTGTGACCCTACAGCAGATATCTGCATCTGCCTCTTAACTTTGATTGTGGTGACTAACAGCTCTTAGGAAGACAGAAATTATTTTAAAACAAACACATCCTCATTTTTCCAGGGCTAGCTGCATGATCCTTCTGTGCCCGTTGCTCCAGCTGCTATTGAAATGAAAGTCATGGATCCTGTTGTATCGTGTGAATACAAATCTGACACGACAAATCTGATGCCCCAGCTTTCAAAACAGAGCACAGCCTTGTGTGATCCTCTGGCTTGGCAAGGCACATATCTAGGCAGGGGTTGTAGGTTATTTAGCCTTTCACAGCTTTTAAGAAAAGAAGCAGCTGTCGTTGTTTATATTGCTTCATGTTGCAGTTTCTTTGATTGTTTTAAAACGTAAAAATGGGCTCAAAATGTGGCTTAGGAAAATGGGAGGCAAATCAGGAGTTCTGTCTTCAGAAAGCCAGATGATTGCCCACCTGAAGTAGATGTTGGTAAAGCCTTTTCTCCGTGTGTGTATTCATCTGAGGAGATGTTGTGAAATCTCTCACTTTTTTGTGGGTGTGCATAATGACAATAATTCTTGGTTGTGTTTCACTCAAAGTCAAGCTATGTGTTAGCTGTTTTGCAAGTTCTTGATGAAGATCCTTCAGGTTCTGACTAAGCAAAAGCCACTTACTCATCAGATCTCGCTCTGTGCCTTGTGCCTGCATGTGTTTCTCATGATCAGACACACACTGTGGCTTCTCAGCACCGGCCTCTCTACCCAGCGTTCAACATGACAATCAATCATTGATTTGGAAGGGCAGCCCGGCTTGTAGATTGGAAGAATCAGCCAACTGACTGGAACACACCGGCGAGGTTTTATTTTTATCAAGCCATTGGTTTCATTTCTAAAGAGTCATGCCCTGATTTTTCCAATATGCATTTTTCATGGTGTTCTGGGCTCTTCAGTAATGTTATTATCTTTAAATTGAGATACCGTACTTATAAGAATTCCGGTGTGAATTCAGCTATGAAATAGCACCGTGGTTTCTGTTGTGTTCATATGACCAAAGGCTAATGCAGAGAACTGAGGTCAGGCAGGTGGGGCTCAACTAATGCACAGTAACCAGGGAAAGAGATGTTACAGACCTCTTAATCAATACATCTGGTGAAGTCCAATTGCGACCTTCCTTTTGAGTTCGGACTGCTGCCTGGGTATACTTTGATTTCCTGCTAAAGATTTTCTGGTCCAGTCATTTATCCTAGTCATATCTCTGTCTGTTTGTTATGCACGGCATGGGTTCAAGTAACGAGCATCAGGCAGCTGAACTGCTACCAGCGCTGACATTTTGGTAAAAGCTGTTTTATTTTGCACTGACTCAAATATCTTTTTCACATTAAGGATGACACTTAGATGGAACTGCGGGGTTTTCACCAACTGGAGGGTGTAGTGGGAGGTGCCAAGCCGTAGTAAAACCAGACCTACTCTTCCCAGAGCTCTGAAGCATTCTGCCAACAAGTGACATGTCTCTGCGAACACTTTGCGTTCTGATCGTGAGCTGTCATTGGAATCGAGGAGAGCACACGTGACTGTAAAGCACGTGCCTCTAACGTTGACTAAGATTAATATGTCAGTTATTTATCAATCTGTGATGCATCAAAAGCTGTGGAACCAAAAAAAAAAATATTGAACAACTGGGAATTCTAAAAGCATTTGCTTCTCGTCCTCGTTCCCACTTGCTTTCTATTCACATTACCGTGAGTCAACGTACCACAGACGTGGTTTGTGTTTCCCATCTTAAATACTTGTCAGCAGTACTGTCAAGATAAAAAATAATAGAGAATTGTAGTCATACCACTGAAGTGGAAGTAATTGTAATTTTATTTTATTTTTCCTATTTTATGGCTGTAACTTGCTTCATCTGTTCAATTAAGGGGAATGGTATTGGGCTTAATTTCGTTTTCTGTTTATAATGCCCTTTATAGTTAGGAACTAGCATAATTATCACTAAGCTCATAAGGAAGTGGAATGTTTAAGTAAAAGTTATACTCACAGAAGTGTGCATTGATTCAGTTTGGATATACTTCCCTTTTGTTGAAATATTTGTTGGAATAGCGTGACCTAGGAGAGCTTTCACAGCACTGGTATGATAAGAGGAAGGAATATGGCTGAAATTACTCCATGGTGCCTTTTAAGCCTGAAGAAAAATCTTTTGGGGGCTGTAAGGATTCTCATTACATTGATTTAAGCTGTGATCACTGGTAAAAGCAAAGCCTTGCATTTTATTTGGCATATTTTTTTAGCATCTATACAAGAACATTATGTGATATATTATATGTTGACAACAGAATACCATTATTAAATTAAACTATTGATTCATTGCAAAGTATTATGCTAAAGTAATGTCAGTGGTTTGTCTAAACCCACAGAAAATGGAAATTAAAAATTAAAGCAGAAGACCTGTCTCTATCTACAGTATTGTGTCTAGTGTTGCAGTACATTTATCAACTGACTCATTGCTTTGAAACCTCCTGCAAAACCCAGCAAATGCAAGGATTGGTATGGATTTGGCTCTGACTTTATCTTTAAATTCTAGAGCTCATGTGGCTTTCAGAAAGCATCTAAAGCATACCATTGTTTGATTTTGATGATTTCTCCCATGATTTGTTTGCAAACAGCACAAGAAAACGTGCCTAGTAAAATCATGGGGGATGACCTGGTCACAAAGATAAATTAATAAACCCAAACCAGAGTGTTCTGTATATCTCTGAGGCTGGTGATTTCTTTTTTGGACTCTTTGTTGTGGCTTGAACAAGTTTGCAATACTCCATCTTCACTGCAGGCATGCAGGAAATACAGGCAAGCATTTGTACATTTGCTCATTCCCTGCATTTAAGGAGGATCTGGACCTCATGGACCGTAGTGACTGCTGGCTTGGTCTCTGCTTTGGTTGTGGTGCTTGGCCTTGCAGCGTGTGTCAGTGAAGAAACTGCACTGAAGTCGAAGTGCGTTTGGTAATCTTAGGAGGCTTCATGGTAGCTAAGTGGACTGAACGCCAAATTCAGGTGCATCTTTTTCACTTGAAAGTCTCTTTCAGGTTCTGCTGTCTGGGAGGGATTTGCTGTCACTGTTATTATTAAGCACAGGTATGTTTTCTTCCTTACAAGAGTGGACAAAATGCAACAGGATACTTTGGGCTATGGAGATAATTTCTTACTCCAAAGGACTTAGCTGTTGGATCAATATGGCGAGGGTTAGAAGCGTCCTCTAACAAGGAGGCTGTGCTCCGGATCACAATCATGATTGTGCTTTCTCATCGCTCAGAACTAATTTCCAAGGCGGACATCTCTTAAACTTGCTTTCATACTTCTCCCTTCCCCTTCATACCTACTCTGAAGCCACTCCACTGGGTAAAGTACATCCTCAGTGGAGGAAAGTGGCTGCCTGCGAGGGCGGATCAGACAGGCTTGCCAAGCAGGGCACTTCTGACCAGAGCAGAAAAGCAAACAGGCATTGAAATGGACTTCTAGGTAAGAGGCGGGGGAAGGAAGCACACGTAGGTGGGCAAACATTTCTGAGGGGTTTTTTACTTTTTCTTCAGGTTTCTGCAGCCCCTTGGGTAAAATACGTTCAAGAAGCGAAAAGTGAATCAAGTGGCCATAAGGAAAATTAAAATAGACTGCATTTAGAAATTTCACTTTCCTTTCAACAGGTAAAAAGAATCAGTTAGATCAACTGCTCCAGGTGAAATTTGGTCATATCAGGGAAAATATATTTACAAAATGCTTATTGCTAAATGTTTAGATGCTTGTTTCTGGAACTCTATCAATATCTTTTTGACTCCAAAGGTACATGTACTTAGGTAATATTTAAAAATATAGATGAGTAAAACCTACTACAAAATTTCCAGTATTCCATCCTTTCTGAATCCTCCAAGTATTCTGTCCTCCAGTGTAGTATTCTACATTTCCAAAGCTGTGTTTCTCTTGTAGCATGTAAACAGGAGGATTTTATGACTTTCATGCTGGAGGTGTGATGACTGATTGCTGACTGCAGGAGACTATTCAGCTTCAAAAATAATTGGTTTAACAACAGATTAGAACAGATCAGAACAGAGCTTTTTAAGTCCAAACTCATTTATGTTTTTTCTTAAGAGTAAGTTGAATTTTGTATTTTTGCAGGAACTAAAGGGAAAGCTTAAGTAGAATGGAAGAGGCTCACCATTCAAATCTTGCTGCAGTGGCTCTGAATGAGAGCATCACTGGGAAAGAAGATGAGGTGAAACTTTGGTCTGACATACAACAAGAAATTCCTGTTATAGTCCCTGGGAGGAAAAAAAAAAAAAAGGCCCAACAACTTGCACAATCTCCTCTTTTTGCTGTAACATCTCCTTTTCGTTTGCTCCTTTTTTGACCTATGGTTTGGCTTTTCCTTTCTAAATTAGAATTAATCCCTTAGCAATTCCAAGAGATTGATGGCTGTGTCCCATCCTAACCCCATCCCCAGCTTGTGTTTTACATTCTCGTGGAAGATGCACATAAGTAATGCACTTATGTTGGCAATATGGTAGGTGCTCTTTGTAGAAAACTGAATTGATATTTAGCAAAGACCTTTCACTGAGGCATTTTGTAACTTTGCTAGCAAGGAACTGAGGAAAATGTATATTGGTAATGCTCTGTATAGAAGTTATGCTGCATTAAGTAGCTCAGTCTTTATTTTTTATAATGAGATTGATATATGGTCCAATTTTGCAAACATGGAGGCCCAATTGAGGGCGTGCAAGGTGATGGCTTTTGTAGACTTATGCATGTGCAGAATCAGGGTCAATTTATGTGAACATCTGTGTGATTAAATCTGTTACTGTGTCTTAGATTGCAGTGTCAGTGCTTACAAACTGTGCCTTTTTAACCAAAAGTACATCAGTTTGAAAGTGCCGCTTTTTAAAGGTTGTCAGCATTATTTAAATGTGCCTATTAGAGTTGAACTTCCATTGATGTGTTTTCTTTTTTGCTTTGTGTGTGTGCGCGTTTAGTACTACCATGAGAAATGCACCATTATGCTGTGTATTTTTGCCTGAAATATGTTCTGTAGTAAAATCTTTGTGTTCTGGGGGATTGTGGTTGGTTAGCTGGAGGCTGTCAGGAGACATGTTGATCGTGGATTTTTTGCATCTAACTTCTAAAGGATTTCCTTCTCTGAATTTTATATATTTTTGTATTATTTTGCAGAATAATCTGTTTTTTATCGTTGTTTTTCTCTGTATTACTTCATCACCTACAAATATGCCAACACTTTTTTTTTCTAAAGCATGTAGATATAAAATGTTTTCTGAAACGTTAGAGATGCTCAGTTGTATTTTAAGATATAAGGATTTTTAAAAACAATAACATTATCTTCACGTTTTTCATTTCACAGCATCATTACTGTTAAAGTTCAAGATTCAAGTTCAATAGGAGCTGAGCCTAGATGGCTGGTTGTTACCAGCTAGAGGGGCTATAGCTCTGCATAACAGCAAACCATTAAATTAGTATTAATAACAAAGTGCTTCTTTTACAGATTTGATTATTCTCATTGATGTCAGAACTTGTAAAGAGAGCATTTGAGATAAGATGAGGTTATTATCTTGGAATATCTGTGGTGGTCTCTTTTTACTGCACTGACAAGGGTTTTTTTTTCTAACGTGTGATGCAGAAAACGTGTAATCTAGCCTGCAATGCTGCTTCTAAATGTAAACAAGATTTTAACAAAAACAACCAACTTGTATAAAGCATGTTAAATTATACTGCACTGTGCAATGCTAATACGTTACTTGTGTCTCCCATTTCCATGCACAATAAAATAGCATTTTCAGTAGAGTGCTCCAAGTGGTTGACAGCTGTAGCTCTCTAACCTCCTCAGTGGTTGAGCAATACTGGTAAATATATTAAAAAAAAAAAAAAAAAAAGACATAGGGAATCTTTGTTTCCTTTCCCCCTGTGAATTACAGTGCAAGTGGGGAGAGGGGTGTCACTGAAGTAGTGTCAAGCTTTTCCAGAAATTCTGACTTGAGAATTGGTTGTGTAATTCTTCCTAAAAACAATCTATCAATTGTTTAACAAAGAGCTGTGCTTTGTTGTTGTTTTTTAAGAGCAGTGGTGTGTGGAGAGGAAAATAATTTTCTTGTTCAATCTGTCAGTGAATTTGCCAAAGAGAAACAGGGTTTTTGTTTGAAACTTAGAGACAGGCTGCACTGAAATGTTACAGTCATTTTCCTGCCTTTTAACTGTATCAAAGACGAAAAATTTGCAGTGCCAGGGTTCAGTGGGTAGCAGGTTCAGGAACTTCACTGAGGAGATTACTCTGCTGAATGTCAGTGCTCCTGATTTAGGAGGGTAGAGGTACTTCTATAATTATTTCATAAATAGCTAAACCGCATTAGTCTTTAGCCTCCAATCTGACCCAGCTACGTAAGGGTCACAGTGTTGAAGTTCAATCCTCTCAATTTTTATTATATTTTTTTTTCCACTAAAAAGCCAAAAAGTCACATATAAATACATGCAGCAAAGCTTTTTCCTTAAGTAGTTGGGGTTTCTTCTGCTTTTAGACTTCAGTCTTTTTAAAAATTTTGTAAATTTTCTGTTTACAAAACATATAAATAAACAACTGACTCACTGAAACATACAGTAAGACTATCTCAATGTAATAAAGTTAGTTACAGTTAATTTTCATCAATCAAAAATATTGGAGTTAGAAAAATTCAGGTTGCATATGAAAACTATTTGTAAATCTTTTAACAGGTAAAGTTACTCAGTGTGAATGCTGTTTCTGAGGTTATAATACATGTTTTTAAATTATCTTAAAGCAACGTAGAAATGATTCAGTCTTTGCTCCTAAACTGAGATTATGTACTTACATATCAGGTTTGCATTGTGCGCAAAGGCTTTTTTCCCACCAAGGCTGCTCTGGCAGGAGGTTGCACCTTTGCCTCAACTAATTACCTCCGGAGCTGTGAAGCTGACGACCTTGACATGCATGAAGATGATAAAAACAACCCAGAAAATGCAGCATAGAGGATACCTTTAGAGTCATGGGGCTTACAGACTGAGAGCTCATTGAGGTATCTTTGTGCTGAGGAAAGTGAATGTTTGCCACTTGGCAATTTGCTGTCGCCTTCCCTTAGATGAAGGGCGGCGGGTGGGCAGTGGAGGTGGGTGGGCTGTGCCTGTTCTTGCTTCTGCTCCAGAAGCTCCCCTTCCACACAGCCTGAGCTGGGAAGGCATAGCCTTTGCCTTGCCTCTGCCAGCATTAACTGTCCTGTCTTGTTCTGTGCAAAAGCACAGAGGAAAAGAAATGTTTCTAATACTCTTTCCTATCTGCTGCACATTCATTACAGAGTCTTACTTAGTCCTAAATGAAAAGCAAGAATAGTAACTTAATATTTTAAATTGGTTTTAGAAATATCTGCCTGCAAGAGGGAATTCATACAGGTTTTAGTTCTTGGATGGCTGGGTTTAATCTGAACATACAAAGCTGAAATTTTAGTGTGTGATATGTTTAAGAGAGGAAGTAAGAAGAGATTATTGTAATTTTTATTTTACAGGAGATTGAAGAGGTTGCTTCATCTACTGAATTTCTGTAACAGGGTGCGCTATGAGGCTTGATTAAACCTTGTGTTTACTTACATTTGGAAAGCTATCATACATTACCTTGACAGATGTAGGGGATTTGTAGCCAGCCTCACCTTCAGTGCTGTAAGGTGCTTCTGTAAATGTGAACAAACACAATTTGAGGAGCTGCTGAGTAAAGGCTCTTCACTCCTTGTTTGCTTACAGTGCATGTTTTGGCAGCATGGACAGTTATGTATTCTATTTTGACCATCAGGAATAAATGTATTTTAGTTATTTTAACAATGATCCTGGCTGGGGAGTGATGTACCTACAGAATATGAAGTGTATTGGACAGGCCCAAGCTAAAAGTCCTTATGGTGAAGAGGTTATTGTGGGTAGTCCTGCAGTGAGGATGAAGTATCTGAGGTGATGAAAAGAATAATCAATCTTCTGAAATGTTTTAGTTTTGCATACTGTGAGAATTTTGTCATTTTAAAAGCAGTGCGGGTGTACTAGGGAGCTTTTTTTTTTTTTTTAATGACAATCACACAAAGGAGACACCGTAAGATTATATCTAATTAATTAAATACATTACATTTGAATTATTTGATTAGAGATTATTTTTCAACCATCCCATAATAACATTCTAATACTCTCTTAATGTTTTCTCAAGTTTGTAATCCTGTTTATTGATTCAATCTATGTGACAGCATAGACTCTTGGCCTTTCTCCTTAGTAGATACTGGTTAAATATAGTATAAATATACTATAAATATAGTATATTTTGTGTAGTGAAATACAGTAACCATTATGACTCAGTAACTAACTGGGACACACAGATTTTAAAGAGAGAAAAGCTGTAAGAAGGCCGTTCTAAATGTGATCTGATTCTGCAGAAATACATTCCACAACTTTTTATGTTGCTGGCTGTGGCTTTGAAGACTGCATAGGAGATTAAAATGCAGAGTATGAATTGGGATTTCTGGATCTGGTCTCTCATGTAACGGAGTATTCAGTGGGATCTGTGGGCTGTTCTTGCAGTTTCTTAAGAATCATAGGAAGAGGCAGGCTAGACCACAGGCAGGTACTGGACTGAATGCTTTACATGTAAACCAAGAACCAAAGCTGCTTAAAGAATGTAGAGTCCAGAACATAATGAAGATCTCCTAATTAGCACAAGTTTTTTGTCAATCTCCACATTGGCAAAGAGGTAATTAAAAACTTTGATGTTGAGTCCAGTTCTGCATAAACAAAGTTGGGGATAATCAAAGGGATAAATAAAGTAAATAGCAGGATATTAGATTAAATACATGTGATATAGAATTTCGGTAGTAGTTATAGAAGATAAATTGATGTTTAAAAACCAAACAAACAAAAAAACCCTGCCACATAATTCCTGAGATTCAGCTTTGTTTCATGTCTTTGTTAGCTACTTGTATAATAATTTCCTACATTACAGAACAAAATAATTTTCCCACTGGGTATTGAGAAAGCACATCACATAGTGCATAGATGGAGGTACTTTGTATAAAGACAGTGCTAAAGCTTGAATAAATTGTGATGCACTATTGTCTTTGAAGCTCTGTCCTTCGTTGTTACAACTGAAATTACCTTGACTTTGAAGAAAGTTTTCCTACTTCTACCAGAAATTCAGACTTCAATGGCGTAGTGCTGTTATAATAGACAACTGCTATAGAATTACTTCATTTTCACAATTTCAGCTTGCTTATTAGTCTGTAAGTCATCCCCAAAAGTTTTTCAAGCCTCAGTGATGGTAACAGATAATAATTGGTTACTGGAAGTTAGCAGGCCTGGAGCAATCACTTCTTTTCCTCAAGATCAGGTTATCTTATTTGTGAAATAAAGATATGATGAAGAAGGTGAAAAGTGAGAGGTGTGTTATAACGAAAGTTTGAAAAATTATAAGGAAATGCAATTAATTTAATTTTTGGAATATATTTGGATATCATCAATTGTGCCATTGATTGTGTATGATCATTTTCAGCAATTGTCTAATAGTGAAATCTGTCAGACTTCGGTATTGCAAGGGAAGGGATGGAAGCTTTTATTTTTTAGGTGATTTGAAAGTGTGTCTCCAAATATAGCCAAGATATGTGTCTGAATAGCAAGGGTGTATCTTAAAGCAGGACAGGGTTGTGCTCAGGACACCCTAACAAGCCAGTTATTCTAGTTAAGAATTCTTTCCTTTTTGTCCTGCAGTGAGATGAGTCAGGTTTGAATTTGGGGCACTCATTAGGCCAGCAGCTGCCATTATGACAACCCATTTAAATCTTTTTAGCTTAACTTTATAGTCAGTTGTCACCAGGAATTTTAGTAACTACTATGTTTTATATTGCTGCCTTGCTATATTTTAGAACTGAAGTGTTATTGTTGCCATATCTCACATCAAAAGGAAGAAACACATTCAGTATGGTGTAGTCTTCTATACATAGAGGCAAAGTGCTCTCTGAGTAGGTGGGATCCTCAGCCAAATCCAAACCCAATGAGATAAGTGAGAATAAGTGGGCACTAGCTAACGTTTAAAATAAACAGTTACAAAGGAGTGACTTGCTTACCCTAGTCTCTTCTGCATTTGCTTATAGCTGACTTTTATTAAAGGTAGCTATGTTGATCTCTGAGGAAAAAAAGATCTGTTGTAACAAGAATAAATGTATTTATTACAGGAGATCTGTAATACAGGGTGGAGAGTGAGATTGTGTTTATAGGAGAGGTATTCAAGTAGATCGACTAATAGGAGAAAGTTGGCAGATTCTTTTTTTGGTGTCTCTTTGGTAATGTACAAATGATTTCACCTTCCCCTTTTCAACCTCCTTCTAATAGCATGAGTAACGTAAGCAAAGTTGTAGATGTGTTTTATTTTAATTAATCGAAAATGTTTCATAACTTCCACTGATATGCTTACCTTTAAAGTGTAAATAAATGAGTGTAAAACTTGATATTTGCTTTTTTATCCTGCTGTTAGTTTCGGGGTTTAAAAATGATGTCTGTATCAGTAAAAGATGTTAAAGGCATGTAAGAGACTGCTTGTCATCTTAAAATTCTCGTGTTTTCCAATTGTTTTAGTAGTTCAGAGAAAGTCTTAGTATCATTGCTTATTACTGAAGAATAATATTGTGTTAGCACCTCGACATATGACCCCAGCACAGTTGTTCCCATTGACGGCTCATTCACTACGAATTTCAAAGCCCATGTGAAATGATTTATGGCAGAGCTTGAAAATATGTTTTGGTAATAGCCTTTTTAATGCCTTTAGGACATTTAATTGCCATTAAGTGGCATAATCTGCTGTTTGGAATGGAGAGCTGGGAGTATTCGGGTTGCAAATACGATAATGAAATGAATTGAGAACAAGAAGGAGTAATAAATGAATGGTTCTGTCCTATTAACAACTAGATTGGGCTCAGTGTCCTATTTATGACCAGAGTAAACGGTGTGCGTCACCTACAGTGGGATGTGTTTTCCCCAGCCTGTATGAGGTCTGATCCTGCCTGTGATGAAGTAGTACTAAAGCTGGGTTAATTTTGATAATAATGGCTCAAGGCTACAAATCTTCATTTGTAACGACTGAAGTCAGTGGCAGCTCGGCATGTGGCTGGATAAGGGGCACATTCAGATGCTGTCAGTCTGGCACAGCTGTGCCAGACTTGGATGTCCATTTTTCTGAACAGTGAGCTGGTATCTGTATGGAAGGGTTTTTGGCAAGGTTTTTGTATTCTGCATGAATCTCAATGCTTCTGTCAATCTTGATTTGTAACATTTACATCATAATCTCATTGCATGAACATCAAAACACTAAGAAAGAGTTTGCAGTTTCAGATGTTTTGCTTTAAAAATAACATAAAAGTTTTCTTAGTGGTATGTCCACCCCTGACCACTTATTTCAGTTGCGATAATGTGTCAGGGTGCTCAGCTAGTAGGCAGAGAAGCATTAGGAGAAACTAAGTGATTTTTTTTTTGTGGACATCTATTTGAAGTGGTCGCATTGCTTCCAGGTTTTATTGGGGGTTTGCAAGTACAGCTGTGTTAATGATGGTTGTCTTTTATAATGGATGGCAATTCTGCTCTTAAAAGGAAAGACTATGCAGAAAATTAAAAATAAAGTTTGTGAGATAAACTGTTGAAGTAAGGTAATATTTGGCCATTTTGTAAGGTAAGACAGCATTTAAAAATTTAAGCAACCATTGCACTAATCCTGGAGAATCAAGGATCTCCTTGCTCCAAAATCAATGACGGTTTTGACCTAACATTTACTCTAGTAGGAAACAAATGGCTCATGTAGGTAGGCTCTTGGTACCCTAGACAGTTCTGCTTGTGTCTAGCATTTCTTTGTGAACTTGATGCAGTTAGTTTGGGTGGTTAGTGGTTAGAATTTATCTCCAGAAGTCTCCATCTAGAAAAGTGGCTGTTCTTCAGAAAGCCAAGTTGTACAGTTTTGCAGCTTCATGTTCGAACAGCTACATGAAGACTGAACTTGAAAAGGTTTCAAGGTCATTGCTTAACAAGAGTTTACACTAAAACAGATAGAGGCCTCAGACTCGTTATTAAACAGTTCAGATTAAAAAAAAAAAAAGAGACAAAATAAACAACGAAAAAAACACAGTTCTCCAAAGTCTTTCTCTGTAAACTGAATGAAACTTTACCAAATGACCGACTTCCCATGGAGACAAGCAATTGATTGTGTAACTAGTATACATAGCCACTGTGAAATGCATCACAGAAAGTGTGATTTTAGATGATTTTGTAAACATACCTAAAATCACACTGTATATTTGGAGTCTTAACATGAAATCAAGATACGATCAAAGGAAGACTTGATACTGCAATTTTTTGTTTGCTTGTTTTGGGCCTGATCTTCTAATAGGCATGGAGTCTAATAGATTCTGATATATTTGTTTATCAGATCATAGTCTAATAACTATGTAGAAGTTTCATTGATTAGTTTTGCAGAATCTTCTAAATAGGGACATGTAATAGTTGTTCCCAAGTGGTGTTTTAGTTGGAAGATAGATACACAGTAAGCCTACCAGAAGCTGTCTTTCCTCATTCAGTTTTTGATATGTGCTATGCCATTTATGTTCTACTGATGTAAGGAAATGGCAAATGCTGTTTTCAGTGTTCTGTGCTGATTCTTGTATTGTTGCTGCTTAGTAAAGCTTTTCCAGAAATACCCAGAGAGACAGTGTTGTACAGCAGAGGTAGGAGCAGAAGTCTTGTGCTCAGAGCGAATGAGAAAGACAGAATTAGAAGCTCAGGAGATGAGAAAAGCCAGTGGAAATGTATGCATCATGAAGATTTCGAATCCATTTTCATAGGCCTAATTTATTATGATAAAACTCTGCCTGTAGGTGAATTATTGAAGAGCTAAGGAGGAAATTGCAGCAGGATGTTGTGCTGTGCCCAGAGTCAGCTTTGGGATCAATTCCTGTCATGCTCCCTACAGGATCCTGTACTATTTCTCCCAGGGATTCTCCGTAGATGGGTGGCACTATCAAAGAGAAAGAAGTAGTATGAGCCGGAGGAGGAGGAGTTCAGTATATTGTGGGAATAAAAATATTGTTTTTGCAGAGTTACATTGTTTAAAGGTAAGGAATGGGGTATTGAGATATGCTTGCAGCGATAAGAAAACTTAGCAGGTGACCTTGTAAAATGCAGACAACCAGACTCCTTAGAACAATTAGGGGAAAATCACAGTGTTAAGTCAAGTCAGATAAGTGACGAAACATTGCCGCTTCAAACAGTAAAAAAGTCAAAAGAAATTTGAAATTTAACAGGCCGGCAACTGAAGGCCATGCATTGTCTGTGAAGCATCAGATAGATTGTGAACCTGGATTACCCACTCAGTGGGGAAACAGGGGAGGGTCCTGTCATCAAAAAGTATATAAACTGTGTTTTGGAACCAGTAGATGCGCTCCTGCTTGTGGGACGCCCACCATTGCAATCACAAATAAATTACTACTTCACTGAGATCCTCGCCTGAGCCTAAGTTATTGGCTACTGAGTGTTTCTCACAATATCATGGGCCATTTTAGCTGATATTTCCCCTACAAAAACGTTCCTTGCCAGCTGAATCCATTTTATCATCCATGATACCACTGTATTCTGAGTTGAATGCACATCTCATTGTCATCATCATCACCTGGGCATGCTATCCACCGACCCCAAACCTTGTTGAGAAGTTACCATGAGTCTCAATGAGCAGAAAATTGTGCCCCAAAAGATCTTATTCACTATAGTGGTGCTCACAACGTTCTTATTCTACTTTTAGTATTATTTCTTCCAAAACACTGGTTTTCAAAAGGATGTATACGTCTTGTAGGACAGCCTTGCCTTTCAAAATTCCACCTAACAAGAAGAGAATTCTAAATTCAGTGTCTTACTATGAAAATCTGATGATGGCATTGTGTCTTGCTTGTTTCTTGCCCTGTACCATCTGTTTCCACCCAGTTTCCATTTCTCTGCTGCTTGCTGTAGTAGTGAAAAGTACTGGTGCAGGCAACTGCAAAACATAAATTTGATACTTGTTTACAGTCAAGCAGCAAATTACTCTTCTGTATTCAAAGCTTGCTGAATTTTGAAAATGATATGGGCCTTTCCTAGTCTACAGAAATCTTGTGAAAGTCTTTAGAGAGATAAATATTTGGAGCAATTATTTGTTCCAGTGAAGTTTCACTCTCAGTGAGATGTCATTTTCTGACTTCAAAACATGCTTTTGTCAGAATATCTCAGCTCAACTTTTTTTTGTGAGAGTGGGAGATACAGTTTGATACTTAATCTGTTTGTGTGATGGTTATCAGTGCAGTTTTTGTTGTTTTAGTTGTTTGTTTGTTTAATAGATTGTTTTATTTGTTGGCAAATGCCCTGAAATTCACAATGAGCTTTAAAACATAATCTTTTAGAACCTTTTCCTGATGCTTCTTTTACGCAAGTGCTTTGTTTTCTCCTTAAGTGATTCCTACTAGAAATATAACGTAGGCAGGAGATGTTTCTCTGTCATGTTCTGTGGTAAAGATCAATGCACAGAAGTCATTTATTTTATCTGCAGTATCCATAATTGATGCCTGATCTTTTAGTGGAACATCTGATTCTTTCATAGGCTTCCTGTGAAATACACTTAAATGCCTTATTTATTGCCTTTAGCTAATAGCTTTTAAATTTTTCCTGGTTTCCTGAATAATTTGTTCAGGCTAGATTTCATTTTTGAAACGATGTGTTGTCATTTGGCTTCCTGTTTACCCCTATTATGTTCTTCCCCCTCAGGGAGAGGGGAGAATTTCAGACTTTTATGGATTAGCTTGCACCATCATTTGAAATTCTTATATTTTGTATTCTCAGACTTTTCCTTTTCCATTTATTTCTCCTTTCTTTTTCTTTTTTCAAGACTCCGAGTCTTTTGACCTATCATTTCACCTATCATTTGTAATGGCTGTTGACTTTCTTGTCATCCTCCTTTTCTGTCATAACAGAGCTGCATCATACTTTCCTCATGTTCAAAATCAGCTGTTTTTTCTGTGAGAACAGAGTCAAAACTGCTTGCCTGATGTTCTTTTCTTTCTGTTCCAAGAAGCAGCTGTTTAAGGTGCTGAAGATTTGCTACTGGAAATAACAAAATAATAGACTATCAGAATATATTTATGTTTTTCACTCTTTACTATATTCTGAGAACTTCAAGTGGCCACAGTGGGGTAGATTTTTCTGTATTTGCTTGCATCTATCAGATGGGAGGCTATCAAGTCATCCACTCTTCTCTGAGTCTTTCCTCACCTTATTGCATAAGGAAAAGTTTGAAGAGTATTTCCAGCTTCAAGAATGTTCAGGTTCCTGGCTGACAGAGTTTTTGTGTGCTCGTTGCTTTAAAACTATATTTTTTTGTTTTATCTTTATATGTTGAGAACCTATTTTACATACGATGATAAAATATTTGAGAATTACCCTCTGAAATGAATGCTTTCCTAAAGCAATACAGATCTGTATCTTGCAGATTCTATCTTGTGATTCCTCAAATTGCATTCTTGGTATGAACATACTGCATAAGCGTGGAATTTTCCTAAGCACTCCTTAGTGCTCAAGTACATAAATTCATGCAGTCTGCCCTTCAATAAGCAAGTCCTTATCCTTTGTGTTGTCTGCCAGTTCGCTCTTGGCTGGGGATACTTCTGGAGTTTTTTTGCATCTCTCTGCCTGGCCATCTGAGAGCTGTAATTCCAGTCATGTGAATGATTTATTGAACGAACAGTAGTCAGAGCAGTCTAACTCTTTAATGAAGGATTGGTTCCTTGTTGGTTCCTTCATTCAGAAGACAACATCCTCATTGGAGAAGATGCCAAGGATGCCTTGATGTGGCTTCCCATGGTTTGCCACTTTTCACTTCCTTTCTGTTATAATTTATTGGGTTTACAGCTGCTGAATTTGTCATCTGAGGACCACATACATCACTGAGATAGCAGACTAAATCATCCATCCTATCCTCTCCTCAACACTATATATAGCGTCTCTTGGTTGTACTTTGGAGATGTGTGTTTGTGGGCTTGTCTCTAATTTCTCCAATAGAAAAACAGGTTCTAGTGGTTATCCAGTTAATGACTTTTAGACCACTATCTAGTACTATTAAATTCCAACATAGCATTAAATTTGGATGAAAGGGACATGCATTCTAAATGTCAGATGTCTTCAAAAACATTTGTTCCGTAATTTTAAAAGGAATCCATTTTCCACTTAAAAATAAATTGTCTGGGCTTCTTGATTCTTTTCTGCTTCCCAAGGAACCATTAAAATTTCCCAGAGCATTTCTTGTTATCATTTAACATCTTTTTGATGCTTTCCAAATCTTCTGAAATATTTTTGCTTCTTTTTACAGAAATTAGGATTTAAGTGAATGTTTCAGTATGCTAAGAAAAGAACCTAGAAAATAACACTAGCTTGCCTTTACTCCCTAGACATGATACTAAGTTTGATTTTGATCGATAAATTTGTAGTGGCTTTATTTTCCACCTGACCAGGTAATTGAATTATTAATAACACCATTTTGGAAGAAATAGACTTTTACTTTCACTGCAGAAAAATTTAGAAACTTTTTCTAATGTCTATTATGACACCATTTCTATGGCACTGGGAAACAAAAAGAGTTGTTTCCTTTAAAAAATATGAGGGAGATAATCATGTTCTTACACTTAATGAAATTAGTGGTTTTTTTTTTTTTTTTTTTTTTTCCCAAGCTCCACCACAGTTTTCTCCTTTCCTAAAATGCTAGCTTAGTCTTAGAATCTTACTAGTTTATACCAACTCCATACTGGTTTAGCCAAACCCGTTTTAGTAGTTGCATCTCATCTAATTCAATGTGAGACAACCAAGATTTTGACAAGGTGAGAAAATTAATGTATTTCTATTATGCTGCTTATCTGAAATCATGTGAGCACTGAAATTTTAATAAATCCCTCTCCACCACTTAATATGATTTTTATACACTTTTATAAGGTGAGATCATATTGCAAAGTAAAATTGAAACATGAGTTGTCTCTTAAATTTTATGAATCATAAGATTTTTGTATTAGAAGGGTCCATTTTCTTGTTTGTTTATTTATTTATTTATTTTTTCCACAGCACACAAAACACAGGAAGTTGTAGACGTGCAGTTGACATTGTCTATCTGATTTATGTATTTTTACTGGATTTAAAAGTTTTAGCACTTTGTATGATCTCTAATGGCTTACAGGTTGAATAACTTTAGGAAGCATTAAAGGCCTGGTTTGATGTCTAGTTTAATGCTTCTTCTAAGAGCAATTTGTAGAGATTAGGATTTAGTGAGACATCACTGGAGGATTAGCAATTGCTTCTTAAGGCATTCTTAGTTGACAGCTAATGGATAGCTTTCCCTGATAGCTCTTTTGTAGTCCAGTGCTGCTGGATAAAAATCAATGAGAAAGTGAACTTAATTTTGTTTATCCATTAATTTCGGTTTTAACAGATGAGTTCAGCTGCCATAGTAACTAGCTTAGTATGTTGTCCCCATCTATCACGATCTAGGTAACCTCAATTAACACACTGATTAATCCTCAAATTCTTCTTCAGTTGTTCTCGACTACACAATGTGAAGGAAATTGCTCGTGGTGTGTCTGAGAGGAGAGAACACACATTCCTGAATACCCAGATAATAAATAGAGTCTGAAGATATCTAAGTCCCTTTTCCTCAGGTTTCCTGCCCTCCCTACGTGCAAAACAAAACTGTAGTTAAATTAATTTTTGTATTTCCTTTTCTTAATTTGTTCCACATTTTGCTACTATTTAAATGTAAAACCAATAGTTACTTTGAAGTGTAGCGGGAATCCTAACTAGTAGCTGGGAATCCCAAAGTGCATTTTAAATGTCATCACAGAGACACCAAACACGGTACAAAATGGCTTTATTTTTAAAGACTGTTAAATGGGAGTGAAAAAAACTATGTAACTGTTAATTTATGCTGGACTTTTTGTGAGAAAGCCACAGCCCTCCTTTGGAATCTGCAAGGATTTCCATGGCTGTTAATAGTGTTTCCAAGTGATGCGTCCCATCTAATTTAACCACTGTAGTCCTTAACTTTGACTGTCATATCTGTTGAATATTGCCTGGGGGGACAGTTCTTCCCTCTAACAACCAGTGACACAGAATAAAAACATAAACCAATATTTCAATTGCAATATTTTCACCGGTTATTTAGAAACCAGTATTTAAGTATTTATTTGTTTATTTATGCATTCATTTGTTTTTTCAAGGTTAAAAAAACAAACCAAAACAAAAACACACACAACAGTACATTTGGGAGACTTTCAAGGAGAATTTCTTTGTCCTCTTCCAGCCGCCACCCCCAGCAGGAACTAGCTGTGTAGCTGTTTCTGTGCAGTAGGCAGGATTATGGACAGAAGGTTTTAGTAAGAAAGTTGTGAAGCTGCTAAATGTGTATGCTGAGTGCATAGCATTTAAGAGAAAACTTCAGAGAAAATGATCTAGGCAGCAATTTTATAAATTCAAGAAATGAATGCATGGGAGAGCTATTACAGAAGACTGCAAAATATTCCATTTTGCACTACAAAAATATTCCATTTTACACTTTTAAAATTTAGCTTTAAGTAATAATGATCCAGAGCTTTATTCTCTAATCAAACAAAAGCTTCTAGGCTGCTACTGTTGCATGAAACATTTCCTAAGATTTGATATGGTGCTGCTGTGAGATACAGTTAGCAATGACACACCTGACAAGTTGTAGAAATAGTTTTGGGATTTGCAGTTATATTTGCAGGTTTTATGATTGTTTTGTTTGTACTTTCGTTTGTTTCTTAATAGTGATGGTGAATGCTCTTTCAAATACAGCATGAGACAGTAAACATACAGTGATTAGATCTGAGTGTGTATCTTCTTGTTTAGCAACAGTTTTACTGAATCTAGTTTAGTTTATCATTTACATTCTAATACATGCTTAAAATTTTAAAATAAAGTACAAAATGTAATCTTCTTAAAGAGAACTATTTACAGACAAATGATACTTCTAAGTGTCTTTAACCCTTATGTTTTCCACCAAAGCAAATATTAATCCTCACTAAACCAGAAAATGAATCTAAGCGTAGGTTTCCCCTGTCTTTGCTGGTATTTGCCTGAGTAGTTACTTCTTTGTGTTCCTCCAACTTCTTACAGTGTTGGATTGGAAAACTGTCCTCAGTCTCTCATGTGAAAGCTCAGCATGCAGCTCTTGTTGATCCCTGCCTTTGGAGCCATCCAGCCTGGGGGAAGCCCTGAAGATTTAGAACACCTGCTGATGTGCCCAGTGCTGGCTGCAGGACCTGCAAGCTCAGATCATTACTGTGGTCTGAACATCTCGCTGACATTGCCATTTCACCATCAGTGGATCTGCTGATGGCAGACACCTTTTAAGAGTTTGGTAATGCTAAAAGTATTTTTATTCTTTTTAAAGCAAGCCAATAACTAAACTACTGTTATTAGTGATCAGGAATATTTGGCTTTAAGTACAAGCTGGGCATCATTGCTGTCAAGGTTAAAACAAAGTAACAGTTTGTGAAGTGTATTATCCTTAACAGCAGAGGATTGTGTATCTGGGGCTTCTTTTCAGAAGCTCTTTAAATTTAACAGCACTGTGGCTGTCTCAGAGGCCTGCCACCAAGGAGCCAATGCCACAGAAGAGTAAATGGGAGATGGAGGTTAAACTGCTGACCAAGCAGAGGGTGGTGTGAGGGTGGTACCACAGCTCAACTGCTGTTGACATAGCATGGCCTTGGGGTGTTAAGGACAACGAATTCAGGATCTGTGTAGTTTCTCTTCCAAAATTTCTATAACTGATCATTTAATAATATTTTTTAGTCTCAATCTTCTACATTGGAAATATTTTTAAGTAGCCCATCCCTGCTGCCAGAGAGCCTTATTTGATCAGCAATCTTAATGCTGATCTGGTGTATTGAGGCAAAAACTGTTGTGAAATCTTTTGTGTTAAGCGTATAGCACAAAACTGGAAAAAAAATACACAAAGCTGCAAGGATGATGAACAAACATTTCTTCTTAGCTAGCAAATGGCGGTCTAGCCAGAGGAATTCCTCCTTACAGCACTGCTGGATTTCTTTCTGTAGAAGAGGGTGCACGGTAGCCAGGCGGGCTGGAGGAGCTGGGGGGCCAGCCTGCTGCACCGCATAATGTAACTCTGATTTTCTGATTTTGTGGGTGCCAAGATGTTTTGAGGGGTGGTTTTTCTTTTTCATTTTTGTTTGTTTGTTTGTTTGTTTTTGTTTTTCCTTTAAAGCATCTGAGTAAGGGACTTCAAGTGTTGTGGCTGAAACTTTTGGTACTGGAAGAGTCTTTAATGTAGCAGGCAACTTCAAGCTGGAAACACTTCCTAGCCACGCATGGATACTTGACAGTTAGTTAGGGCTCAGGGTTGTTGCAACACCAGTCTAGCATTTGGTAATGTACAAACCACATCACCAGCTGTTAGTAAAGCAGATAATTAGAGAAATTGTTTCTTCATTCATAGTTGTAAGTTCAAACTCTTGCCGATTGTTTTTATTTGAGATCTGTAAACTCACATACTTCATAAATCTTCCTTAATTGAATCAGTATAATTCAGTTTAAACTGTTTGTACTCTAACTGATATTTTTACTTTTTTCTTGAGGATGGTGATTTGAGTTCATAATTTATTTCTAACGCAGTATAAATAGAGCCTTTTTTTTTTTCTAAAAAAAAAAATCTTACAGCTCTTCAAAGTTATCATAAGGGTAGGGTTTGAATTTCACCCCAGCTAGTTGTATTTTTATATTCCACTTTTGCTAGGTAATAAATGGCAGATGCTAGCCACTTTTACAGAAGTGCTTTAAAAAATCAGAAGCACTTGTGAAATACAAAAAAATGCTATCGACCTTTGTGAAGGTTTCTTTCCAAATAATCCATCACTGGTTGATCACTCTAGTACAAAATTACAGCTTTCTATTCCAGCTGCTGTATCTCCTATCACTCTTCAGTTTTAGAAGACCTGGAAAAAGATATGGCTGTTTCATCACCAGTGTGCAATGTGTTCATAGGAAATACAGAGCTGGTGTTTATCTGTTCTCAGTATGCTTTCAAAACCCAAGTCACTGAAGGTTCTTGTATGGCTACCACTGATGAACAGCTGTCTCCTGTAGCTCATGTTTCTGCTCTCCTGGGAAGAGCTCAGCTTTGTTGCTTCATAGCACAGGTTGGAGGCAGCAGACTTGATGTTCTTTCTTTTTGCATTCCCTTGGTGTTGGTCATTACCCAGAGATTAGTTTCAGGTCATTAGCCCAGAGAGAGCCAAACATTGGTTCAGGTTTCCTATCACTTCGGTAATTTGGATGGCTCACCACATCTCCTAAGGAATACTGTTTCTGGAGTCTTGTTATTTTTCCTATTTATCTAGCAAATGTTATTATTTTCTATGCTGTTTCACCTCTTTGTTTTTAGTAATTGTCAGCCCTACACTGATTATTTTGAAGATTATCTTATTGTATATGCAAAACATATCACTTATTAGAGGACTTCATTTCATTATAATCACGTGTAAGTCCATCATGACTATTACAATTATAAAACTTTAATTTGAATTTTTAATAAGGGCTTTGATCCTGAGAATAATTACAAGCATTCAATTATATTCGTATATTATCGATGTCTATTATGTATGTGTATTATTATGCAGAGAGATTACTTACATGCGAGTTACTGATGTATGAGTATTTGCATAATTAAGTCCTTATTTTACCAGCTTTGGGAAACACTATTATTGCTATATATGTAGTGACATTTTTCAAGGGTACCTAATTTTATTTTCAGTAATGATTTAGATGTTTAGAAGCCTTGGCTTCTATGAAGAATATTTATCCTCCTAAGTGTGTGTAAATGGTTTAGGTGTCATGGCATAAGCCATCCCTTTCAGCTTAAAATGCTTGTAAAATTGACTAAGTGATTGCTAATATACATGCACGCACACACATTTTGCTTTCTTCATTACTGAAGTGCAGCCTCTGCTGACAGAAAATACACTTATATTTTAACCTTGTGCAAAACAGGATTTAACAGCTGGGGTGTATAGAGCAGAAGTTAAACCTTCAGGAAAAGTTAGTTTAGTAGTACTACGTTTTTCCTCATTGCAAATTTAAAAAGGTCCCCTGGAATATATGAGCATACCTGTGCCTTTGTGAGAGTATAAAGCATGTGTACACTACATCTAGTAAAAATTTCCTGTCTAATTGTGTTTTTTTTTTTCTATATTTGTTCAACATTGAGAGAAAAAGAAGGATGAGATCATTCTATTATAGCAATAGAATTTCTTGGTGGGTGGGGAGGGTCCAGGAAGAACATTGCTATGATTATATCTCAGCTCTCAAAACATAGACGGATGTTTCTAGTTCAGCACAGCAGCTGATGTCCATGGATCCTGGTTTCCTCAGCCTGCCTTGCCTGTGAGGTGCTGCTCCTCAAAGACCACGGGGGTTCCTCTCCCCCACATCCTGCTTTGGAAGATGACTAGAATAAATCTGGCACGTTTCTTCATGTGTTGTTTCCTCTGCATTTATCCATTTTGGGAACAATGAAAGGCCCCTCATGTTGTCACAGGTAACACATCCCATGAATTCTTTAAAAAGTGTTTCATTCAAAATACTGTAACTACCGTAGTTTAAGCAGGAGCCCTTCATTCTGTTGTGCTACCATTAATCTAAGTAATTGATCACTGAACTAAAAGTGTTTATGATAATTTTGTTTGCTATGTAAAAACACAGTGTAGTCAATGTTAGAGTAAACATGACAAACTTGCCAGTTTAATATATAAATATATATATATATATATGTGAAATTGAAAGCAGTTACGAGTAAATGGAGTGGGAGATAATGCTGAGACATAAGAATACCAATGATAATTGGGAACTGTGCAAGCCTGATTCATTAGATGACAAAGAATACAACACATTAATCATGAAAGAGAACTACTTTGGATTAAAGAAATGTGATTAAAAAAGGAAGTTAATCAACACAAGAATAATGATGAACAATAAATAGATAAAAATGGAAAAGCTGAGAGCACCTTACATTAGGAATTGAGGGCATGAGGGCAATTGATAAATGATATCAAATTGTCAGGAAAAAAAAAGAATAATATGAATTATTGTAGTTGTCTTTATAAACAGTTTAGTGAAATTCTAAAAATGGCGTAGGTCTAATAATGGTTTGGTAAAGAACTGTGGAAGTAAAGCTAAAGTATATATATATTTTAAATACATGAGGAGAAGAGTGTAATTATATCATACAGAGATAATGAAATACTTTTTTTTTTTTTACAAGTAATGAACTAATGTGTTGAATAGCTTGATATAAAGTTACAAAATTTTTATCTGCAGGTCTAGGTAGGTTGAACAACAACAATAAAAAAAGTTAAAATACCTAGATAAGGATCTTTCTGAATGATTAGTGCAGACTTCTAACAATTAAGGCTTCCTAGGTGTGTTCAGAAAACCTTGTAATGACTGCTGATACTTAAAACATAAGTATCTGTACTGACAGTATAAGTACTTAAAACTATAAGTACTTAAAACATAAGATACTGAAAACAAACATGACCGCAATAAGTATAGGTGAGGGAAAGCAACAGCCGTGCTGGTCAAAGTCACGACCAAAGCTGGTATGGAACACAGCTGGAAGCAGCAGAGGGGAAGTCTTGCCTGATTTGTGGTATTTGGAGAGAATCTCCAGTCGGCTGATTTACACGTTTGCCTTTGCATCATTTACTTGATTTTGTCACACGGCATTGCAGAAAAAGGGCGATAATGCTTTCAAGTGAGCAAGTGGTATACAAAATCAATGTCTGTATGTATCATGTAAAATCATGTTAAATAGACCACAAAATGAAAACCAGAACAATTGATTTCTGGGAGATCTTGGGGGAACAGTCTCAGCGTGGTGCTTACTCTGGTGTATGAAAGAGAGTGCAGGTCCTTGTATCTAATGAGGGGATTAGAAACGTTCAGATGAATGTTGCATTCGTGGGTTTGAATTCTTCTCACGTACAGATACCCTCCAGGTTTGAATCTTGACCTCTTTGCACATTTTCAGTTCTGATCCCGCTCAGACCTACTTAGCTAATGAGATATAAGATCATTGCCTGAGGTAGAAAGACTGTGGCACATCAGAATTCACAGAGATGTTGTTTTACACTTGAGTGGAAATAGCAGGGAAGGAGTTGCCAAATATGCTGTGCTTTACAATTAATATTTTAAGTATGTTTTGAAGATGCGTGTGTCTCTTTCTGCTCTTCATGGCTCTATCATGGTATGATGTATCAAAGAAAGTGGAATCAGTATATGTTTTCTTTGGTGTAATTACAGACGTGCTGCATGTTGCACTTCACTATTTTGCAGTTGGGTGTAACTGTAATGGCTAAAGATTTTTAGTTGCGCTTACTATTTTGTTGAACTATTTTATGAAAATGAGTTCCTCAAGTTTTTGTGCCATTATTTCATTATCTTTTGGCAGCGTGTGGGAGAAAAAAAAAAAAAAAAAGATAATTTGTAGAGTAGAAGCTGCGCTGATATCTGCTGCAGATAGTCTACATTGTGTTGGTACTTTTAAAATGCATTTCATGTATATCAGGTAATGTTCACTGAGGAATTAACTCTTCAATTTTAACCCATTAAATGTGTTTCTGCTTGTTGTTATCATTATAACATACATCTTACTATGGGTTTTGCTGATGACCTTTAACGATGATGATTTCAGCATACTCCAGTGTGAATCAAATCGGATGAGTGGCCTTTTCAGTGGAAGGAAATACATGCCACATGTATGGCATCCTTCCTTTAGTGCTTTATTATTTCTCAAACCTGTATTGCACTGGTACATAGCAAGCATGTTATCCATGCAGGGTACTAAGCAGAACCTTCTGTTTCTTTATGTAGATTGTTTTAAGACTGATGAATTGATAACAGAGGCAGGGAGCATTGTGCTTCAGCTGTGATCTGTGTGCAGTTGATATGTCAGTTCCCGTCGGGTGTTACCAGAGGAGGAGGAGATAAGAGCGTACCGCTGCTCTGTTGAATGCTGCTCCCTGCAAATCACTTCTGCAGCCAAGTCATTAGTCCTCCTTGTGGCAATACGGGGTGCTTTTCCTGCTGCTCTCTGTCATGTGCATGTGCTGCTAAGCCTAAACATGGTATGTGAATGTGTGTGTGTAATTTTAGACAGGATTGTTGAAACTTAAGGACCAGGATAAAAACTCCCTCTAACCTAAAACTGCATTGTATGTACCCCATGTGAGAATACGTAGTCAGTATAGCTTAAATACTACTGCAGTCAGTCTACATAGACAAATATTCAGAGGAAATGTGGATAGCTGGAGCAACTTCATTGTACAATTTAATTATCTTTTTAAACATGCATCTGTCTGATATACATATCATTGCTCTTTTACAGGGCTTTCTTGTGTTTCACTGAGAAAGCTGAACTCTCTAATTTAGAATGAACAGTTGAGATCTTTCAGATTACAGGAAATTCATTTATTAGTTAGCACCTAAAAATTACTAATCTCGAGGGAAATGTTGAGGAATAATTAATAATTTTCATGTAATTAACAGAAAATGCTGCAAACCCTGTCACTTTCCTGATGCAAAAGCAAGTCAAGCACGGTATGTTGCTGTGGAACACTGCAACTGCGAATAATGGGTTAAAAGTAGATTACTGGTTTGCACCTGATTTTGAAACATAACTTTGTACATCCCTTTTGGATTAGATTCGCTCAATAAAACTTGTCTTTCAAATAACACTACTCATGCTCAAGGGGCAAACCCTTGGCCTGCAGTGTTGAGAGCAGCTATTCTGTGAAGATAAGCCTCTCCTTCATATCAGCCCTACCTTTTTCTAATTGAAGTGATCGTTCCTGAACAAGAGCAGTGAATTGCACAAAGCTGACTTAACACATTGATGTCTTTGTCCCTATGCTTCTATTTTGCTTTTTCCCTGTGTATATTTCAATACTTAGAGCAGGATTTCCCACTAAGTAGGGTGTTATGACATAGGAATTGTTTAAAATACTTCTCTATAGTATCTTTAAAACAAAATAAAATTATTTTTCATATATTGATTTTCACTGAAGCACAGTTTTAAAATAAATACCAGCATTAAGTCATTAATAAGTGCTGGGTTTGTTAACTGGCTCTGGAAGTAGGAGGTGCTGGGAACTCTGCAGGAGCCCAGGGTTCGGTGCTCGTGGCAGGTCTGAGCTGAGGGAGGCAGACAGCAGGATCCTCTGATGGGAGCCTCTTCTGTCTGGGGTGAAAACCTGAGGTACACCAACTGGGGTTTCAGCCTAGGGACAGAAGTGGAGGCATTATGCTTATACTGACAGGTGTATGTGACAGGATATGTGTGATACGTTGGTATAGTGAAAACATGACGCACTGGACTTCCACTTTTGCCAGATCCTACCTTTCTTCATGTGCATTTCGGCTAGAGGCTCACAGACAAGTTAGGTACAGAACTCCTTATACAGTCTTTAATATTGCCATATCCTCCATTATTTTCTTAGTCTTTGAGCCCCAGCTTTCTGATATTAATCATCCATCAGGTGATCCATTAGACCTGTTGCTGTCTGAGGTCTATGATGTAATACATCAATTTTATGGGTGAAGAAACTAAGTCACAGCTGGGTAACTTAGAGTCATAGAGTGGTTTGGATCAGAGAGGACCTTAAAGATCATCCAGTTCCAACACCCCTGTCATGGTAAGGGGTAAACTTCTGGAGGATAAACAGCTGTATGTAGAATACAGAGCCCGTCTTGTTTACAAAATTACAAACACCAGTTGTTCCGCCATGATAACTCTGGGAGCAGTATGAACCTGACAAACTTATTGTAATGTCCCTAGTGAGAAATTTCTCCTTTCTGTTCGCTCTGCACCTGCAGCTGCTCTATGGCCATATCTGCGCAGGGATGCTGCTGGGCTGTGAGGACCAGCCAAGCACAAGGAGGGGGATGAATGAGGCTGAGAATGCACAGTTGCATCACCCCCCAGAATCCCAACTCTGAAAACAGAGACCGGCCTTGGATTCTTCAGAAATTCTTAAGAAATTCTTAAGTCAGATCATCTGTGGGTTAGTATGTGACAGGATTGCAAACCTTGGTATCTGACCTGTTTATTTGAGCTTCAGCTTCTGAAATTGGGTATTTATTGCAAGCAAAGATAACATGTTTCAGGGGAAAATTCTAAATGTGTAATGTCCTTAAAGCACTGAACAAATTAAAAAAAAAAGATTATAGAATTCTGGTGTTCAAACATTTGCTTTTGTCAGGGGAGCTCTTTGTAGTTTTTTCCCCCCTTGTTCTCATGTTCTTTTGACATCCATATCCAGTGTTACAATTAAAAGGAGATAATAAAAGGACACTAGCACTTCAGGTTTAGGGCACATCATTTTATATTACCAGAATCTTAAAAGATCATGGCATCGTTTAGCAAAGTTTGTTAAGTTTGATACCAAACGAATGTACTAAACTGAATGAACTTCCAGTTGGCTTAAAACTTCATTCATAAAAGTATAAATGAACCTGCAAGTCTTTTGCCCCAGAAGTAACTTGGGCGTTGCTTTTAGTCTGCACAGCAATATTAGTCTATTGCTATCAGTTATTAATATATCTAATGTAGATATGTAAATAAGGATAGGAATTGCTTCTGTAGAGCTTTGAGGACAGGATAAGTATGATGGCCACTGATGCAATGCCCAGAATAAGCACCTAATTTTTCACTCAGTGTCAAAATGTGTAATAATAATGAGACAATTATTATACATTTATTTTGGCTCTTTTTTTTGGTCAAAGAACTGATAGGAAGCTCATTTTTCGTAGAATCCCATTCAGCGCATAAAGAAAGACTTTTCTGTACAGATTTTATATAAGTATTGGTATTTTTTCTCATAACATAATTTCCTAAGCATCACAACAAAATTTTCAGTAAATTTAACACATTAGCATGTGATTAACTTTGATTAAAAAAAAAAAAAAAGATCCATTCCCATTTACTCTGCTGAAGAATTGCTTTTCCCTTAGAAAAATATCTGTAATTAAGATATTAAGATAATGAGCTGTGAGTTAGGTCACCGGATGTGTTTAAAAAAAAAAAGAGTAATCAACCATTGCCAAGGTCTTTATCATATGTGCTTCATGAGCAATGTGGTTAATACAGTGATGCTACAATAGCTGTCACATTCTTTTTGACCTCCCATGTAAGATGTTACTTGATTTAGTTGTGGGGAAAAAAACACAGAATGAATATATTTTTAAATTTTAAGGTGAAAACTAGAAGCAAACCTCTATATTCTTTAGCTCACTAAAGACACATGCATGGAAATATCAGTTGAATATTACACTGAAGACAGTGCTAATACGTCGCTGGACATTTGAAAGGGTAAGGGATTCACATATTCTGCAAATCTCTTCACTTGATCCCAGAGCTACAGAGGTGAAAAAGCTGCACTGTGCTCCTGCTACAATCCAAGCAACAGCAGCAGAATCTCTGCTCTTTCTGCAGAGACCTTGGGGAGCATACAGGACACCCTCTGCTTGGTGTGACATCTCAAGAGGGGTGTACATAGTGCTGCTTTGCCATGGTGTGATGAGTCTGGTCAGAATTGACAGAGTTCTCTTTGCAGCTCCATGTCCTGCAGTAGGAACATGGTATTTCAGTCGACAGAACATTAAAGTAAAGATGTGTTTTTTAGGAGATATACTGAGAGAAGAAATTGATCCATAGTAGCACTCCCATAAATTTGTCTTCATGTTTGCCTGTGTCTGCATCTTCTGATTTACATTCAGTAGAGGCTATGTGAAGACTGAAATTTCCTGCTCCGTGTTGCCAATTTTCAGTATTTCATTTTGATTTATCTGGCACTTGGTACTGTTTTCAGTGCTCCTGGGCTCTTCTTTTCATCTGAAACTAGGCTCTTTTTTTTTTTTTTCCTCCTAAAGTAAGTTGTTGTGATATAGTAACCATAGTGAAGTAAGATTTTTTCTTTTGAAATAGAGAAATTTGTGCAGAATAGCTAAGCAGTCTGAGATATGTGAACTTCAAATGAGATTAGCACAAAAATATTGACACTTGATGATCAAGTACTATTAAAAAAAAAAACAGCTAGTTGGAGAATCTGCCAAGCTGTTAGGGAGGGCAACTGCTAAAATAAAAATGGATTAACAAAAACCTGTTTATAAATTTGTAGATTTGAAATCTCTTGAAATCTTTGTGATAGTATAGTCTGGCTCTGGTCAGAGACACAGAAATTAATCCTGTAGTTAAAAAAAAAAAAAAATGCTGCATCAAAACCTATGCTTTTTAGAAGCAATACTATTTCCAAAGACAACCAAATCACTCAGCACATAAATACCGGTAACTTCTGGGGCACTTACTTGCAGGTGCAAGAACACTTTTAGTGTCAATCAGGCCCTGATTGCAAAGGTTGTGAAGTTGCTTTTAGCCATATTACCTGTAATCTCGATTTAAAGATTTCATGTGATTGAGGTTGTGTAAATGTATAAGAAGTTGCACACTAAAGTTTATAAAAGCCTGCTTTTGTGTCATCTTAAATAGACCTGAATATGTTGTTCTAGTCATGCTTAAAGGAAGAAACTCTTTTGAAGTTCAGTGAGAATATCTCCCGAGATGTCTTTTTGCTTTATGCAATTAAAAAAAAATAAAAAGTGGCTACCTTTAATAAGTCATGGGGACCTTTTGTTTTATATTGACCTGTTTTTATCATGCAGTATTGAATTGTCCTGCTAAAGGTGCCAGCCTTTAAATAATATTGCTATCAAATTCATTCTTGCATTTACATTTTTTTCTCATATTTTTAAAAATAACAACTTTTCCAATATTCTTTAATAATTTGTACTCATTTTCTCTGCATGTTAAACGACTTCTTGTTAACCGAGAAGTTTAGGGGATTAGGGTCTCCTCTAGGCTGCCTGGTGATCAAGTGCCTGAGCCACCTGATCCGATTAAACCTGCCCTGAGCAGGGGCTTGGCTTGGATGATCTCTGGGGAGATCCCTTCCCACCTGACCTGGGTGATCATTCTGTGGCATAGGAAATGCTGTAATGCAGCAAAAATGTATAATTTAGCAAAAGTTAATCACCTCGAGGAGGGATCACGGGTTGGTCATTTGTGTTTTGTCAGTGGTTGCTCCAGGTCAGCGTTAGGGGGCTGGCAGGGACAGGAGTTTCGCAGCAAGCATGGACACAGCTCAACATGTTCAAGATGTTTGGGGAAAATATTCTTTTCAGTTTTTTTTTTTTAAACAGCTGTTGGCATGTACGTGTATTTTGAGTCTGCTTTAGCAGTAATCTTATCTCTATGAGTGATTACAAGTGTAAAAAATACACAGCTTGCTTGAGTAATTAATAGTGTGAAGTGGTTTGTAATTTCAAATAAGTATAATATTTATTTTCAATTACTGCTTTACCACATCACACATTTCTGCTGAGCTGTAGTGGATCTAGGATGCCAGTTCTAGAGTTCCATGGGGAAAACACTGTTTTTGCTGCCACTAAATATGCGTTTCACTAACAGCACTTCATTTTGACCTGGAAACATGTCTATTTATTTATTTTTTAATGACAAGAAAAATAATTTTCAAGTGGTCTTAACCACCGAAAAGAGCAAACTGCTATCTTCTTTTCAACGTGTGCTTGTTTGCCTATACTTAGCACATCAGTGATCAATACAAAGCTGTCAGTAAAACACTTTTGTGTCTTAATGGCTCCCTGTGTTGTTTGGTGATACAATGTTATTTTAAAGTCGGGGATGTTTTCTGAGCTTGTATATTTTTCCCTTCTAGCTTGACTCCTCTGAAGCCAGTCAGAACTTTGTACATAGCCGGGTTTGGCCAGATTCCTCCTATACAGTTCTTTCTTTGTCCGTCTTCTACCATTTCCATTTGGGTGCTGGGCCCTCAGAGGAAGGCTTCGTTCGGCCACCTGTCAAAACAGTGGTCAGAGTCAAATCACATCATCGTGTGAGCTGTCCTTGCTTCATGACGCTGTTGTTTTCGTATCACCAATGAGAAAGATGTGTCCTTTTAAAGACGGAACACAACACAGTTACACTGATATTCGTGGCTCTAAAGAGTTTGCTGGTTAGGCATGTGTGCAAACTGTGTGTGTATGCTTTCAAGCAGTTTATCTCAAGTCATTTTAATTCTCATACTTAAGCTATGCAAATTTAGTCAGATATATCTGATGGAGAATGGCTCTTTAAGGAAATTGACATTTTAATCACAGTATCAAAACTAAGGGTTTTATATAATAAACCACAGCAACAGCTTGGCTGTTCTTTGAAATAATAAAAATCTGTTGCTTTTTATTCCCTGTTTGATAAGCTTATAATTATTGCACCAAGAATGGTTGAGGATGAAGCCCAGAAATCTGTAAAAGAAAATAATTTGTGTAACACTATTAATATATATCAATAAGTTTAGAGAAAGATCTATAACCAGACATTGTTGGAATAGTGCTCCTGGAGGCTGCTTAAATGTGCACCTGCATTCTCCCTGTGTATTAGAAAAACATTATGCAAAAATCTGCCAAGAAGAAAAATGAAACTATATCAAAATGTTGTTTTGATGGGGAAAAAAAAAAGAAAAAAATAATAAATATACAGAGTGTTCTTGAATGTATCCATGAAGATTAGAATGCTTTCCACTTGCATTCTTGCAGACTTCTTGTGCAAGTGCAATAATTTTTTTAGCTAACTTTGGGAGGAAGGAATAATTATTCTTATTTTTGAAGAACAGAGGGCACGAAAGGGTCAGTGAAAATGCAATGCTGGAATTTTTGGTGTTGCAAATTTCTGAAGTAGGAAACTACCCCTCAAAAAAAAAAAATTGTCTTTGTTGCTTTAATACAGATTTGGAGAATTAACCTATTAGGAGTCCAAGATAATTATCTCGTGGGTGGATTTTTATTTTTTTTATTTTTTCATAATACTGGTATAAAGTAACCCTTACCTAGCATTTGTTTTGAAAAAACTATGACATTTAATATTGAAAAATGTCCTTTTTTTTTTCCCACAATTTCCATATTTTAACTATACTTTTTAATCAACTCTGCTAGTGTAGGTCAGATTTAGAAGAATACATTCTCCCAAGTATATTCTTCCAAGAAGGGAAATCTTTCCAAAGGTCATTGTCTTTTATCATGACTTACTGGTCATGATACTGAAGAGTTCTACAGCGAAACCCTTTAGTTTCAGTGGAGACTGCTAACTGGAAAATGTGCATATTCTATTCAGGGTGAGATTTTCCTGTCTGGCAATTCTTTCTGTCTTAGCATGAATCTTTGTCATGCTCTCTAAAGAGCTGATCCTTTTCCTTTCTCTCAGAGCTGTGGGTCCTCTGCCTGCTGGGGAACTGACATATCTCCCCTGCGGCAGGCTGGCAGCCTTGTGCCTGTGCTACCTGCTCCTCCTCCACGCTTTCACCAGCAACCTGTCTGCACCTTCCTGACTGATCCGAGTTTTCAGAGTGTGACTGTTGCTTTTTCCTTTCAGGACAGGATTTGGTTTAGAAGCTAGATCAGAAGAGAGAGGCTATTTCGATTGCATGGGGCTAGCAAACAAAAGTCTGGGACTGATAAGTGGATGGGACTTAAGGGAATTTTTCTGTGTTTCTGGCAGGGACTGTTAGATTTCTTGTGCCTTGAAGGTGTGCCCATATCATCAGTTAATATGTGGAAAATTAAGCAGCTCTACTGTTTTTAAACCCTTCTAAAAAGTTTAATCCCACTCTGCATACTTATTTACCTGTGAAATAACCAAGGAGATATTTGTCATGCTTTCACATTCTTGCTGTTTCAAGTTTTTTAGCTTGCTGTTTCAATGCAGTATCCTTTGTGAGAATTGCCAAAATTCGTGATGCAGAATTTTCATTTCCATGTATTGCTTCCCTAGGAGTAGCCTCCAAAACCCCAAATAATGAGTCAGTAAATTGATGCAATCTTCCTTGTCGTTGGCTGACATTTCAAGGGCTCAGAAAGCAAGCCCAGACAGAAGGTCATAAACCAGCGTGAATTCCTCATGTAAACACTTTTAGTAGGCTTCAAATAGTATGGTGCTTTACTTTAATGTGGACCACACAGCCTACCTTACTCAGAAGCTCTCTTGGTGTATGCAAGGAGGGTCTGTACAGGGGTTAGTTCAGCATAATTAGCACTGTGAAGATGCACACCCTACCATGGAAAAGTGGGAAATGTTGAAGGATGATTGAAGGTTATAAAGAAATGACCTGTTCTAGGGGTAGAGGCAAAATAGACGTCAGAAGTAGTGCAGAACACCTCTCTAAAATAAAGATTTTGGCACTGAAAAGAAGTGTAGAGACTGGAGCTCCTGTCCATCAAATAGAACAAAAGGTACCACAGTAGCCGAGTATCTCAGTGGTTTCCCTATCTTTTCTATCAAGCTGGTACTT
Organism: Anser brachyrhynchus; assembly: GCF_964034855.1. Lineage (NCBI taxonomy): Eukaryota > Metazoa > Chordata > Aves > Anseriformes > Anatidae > Anser > Anser brachyrhynchus. The sequence continues at coordinate 13,099,942 of NC_137700.1, forward strand.
GACAGAAAGCTGTACTACAAAGGTAAACAACACAAAGGGTGGAAATTCACTGTAAAGTATGTATTTTTACGTAATTTATTTGTGAAAGAGATGAAGAGGACCCTTGCTATTCTGAATTCTTTAACTGGGTTTCAAGATGTGTTTAATTTGGGCCACAGCATGTCATACACACTGTAGGCAAATAGCTCAGAAAGCTTGAAGTAGCTTAAGGACAATTTTGAAAATTATTTTACTTTGCCAAGGTGCTCTGAGAGTAGTCTTGATAAGTGAACATTTTTTTTTCTTTTAATACTAAAATTGGATTGAATGAGTGGATTTTAAAAGAAAGCTGTTTCATTCTTTGAGTATGTTGAGCAAAATACAATGAAGAGCTCTTACGTATATTCTTTTTATCTGAATACTGGGAATGTTAAGATGTTTTTATTTAAACTATTAAATGCGGTTATAGTACTTTACAATAATATATATCCATATATGCATTCACCACTGTAACATTCACCATAGGTGAGGCAAACGTGTTGTCCAGCATTTTTGTTTTATATGAACTCTGTTTTGCTATTCCCCAATACATTCATATTTCATGAACTGACAAGGTTGTTACTTAACTTTGTTCATACACTTCTGTCATCAGCCAGAAGTATGACACGGAAGTGTGCGTGCAAAAAGCAACTTTCTGAGTGGTCACCATCCTGAAAGAATTTTTCATGCATATAAAATCTGTCAATGGGATTTCATCGTTAATGACCATTCTCACATCTTATTTGTTACTGTTGTTTCAAACATAATTTGAAAAAAGATTACAAAGATAATTTTAATGTGTTGTTGCACTTAAGGTGTTGTGTAATTGGTGGGGATGTTAAAATAGTTTGAAACAGCTATTAACATTTATAACAGTCATCTATGAAAAAAGAGGGTTGCAATTATTTCTGAAGCACTTAAAGTATCAAGAAAAAATAACTTAATTTTAAAATGATATTTAGTCCCAGAGATCAGGCTATAAAAAGCTTTTCAAGTTGCTGTTAGTTGTACAAGTCTGAAATGTCAAAAATGACTGTTTTTAGAGGTCCAAATATGGATGAAAGAAAACAGGCTTTTTCAGTAAAGATTTATTTCCACCCCCCAGTGGATGCCTCTTTGAAATGCAGACAGATGGGCAGCACTATAATCTCGTAGAGAGGAGTAAATACCAAATTGGGCACGAATCAGGATTTGCAGCAGAGAACAACGGAGGAAGGTGACTAAACCACCCTCCCCAGCACTTTCTTTTTTTCCCCAGTTCAGAACAAAGCACGTAGAGAGATTTGTTGAGGAAACCTCGTGTTGCTGCTGGCTCCTTGCTGGAGAGATGAGAGGGCTCTGGTGTTACTGCTGTCCGTGCAGCATGTTGCTTGAACAGTGGTACCATGCTAATAATTGTGTCTGTGCCAGGAAGGAAACGTCACACAAGGTGACTATAAAATTCCTGAACGAGAGGTGTGGTAGGTGTCTGTTTTATCTGCTGAAAGCTTAGAAAATCAACATATGGAGAAATGCTGGGCATGCTTGTTATAAAATTAGAAGTTTTTTTCTGTTTGATCCAATAAAAATATGAATTAGGAACCCTAAAAGATTAATTTCACAATACCTTGTTGACAATTCTAATTCAGGAATCTTTGACGAAGGTCTCCCTCACTTTCTGGCAGCACGAAGGACCACGTGGGGTGCGGCTGAGATAACTGGTAGAAGAGGCAAGTTCCGTCTGTCATAACCCAGCAGGCCTCAGACCAGATTTATATGGGGTATCACTTACTAGGTGGTTCGGTGCCTTATTCGGGGCAGAGCAGGGTTGTGCTGGCATTGGCACCACACTGACAAGCAGGGAGCAAGGGTGATGGCTCACTGAAATGGTGTGGAGGGAAGGAGAAGGACTGGTCCTGTGGCTTTTTGAGTCGCTGCTGGGTGCCCTTCTCACATCAGCTGGTCAGCCCATGTCCTGCAAGCATCACCATGCATTCTCCTCATGGCCTAGAGACAATGGATGGAAACTGCAGACTTAAAAATTCATTTTGCTCTGTGTCAGGAAAGGGGCATTAGCATTTGTGTATCTTCTTGTTAAGAAGAAGAATTTAAACTTTTGGGAGACTTGCTAAACATATGGCTAAGTTCTCCCCTGAAGCTATTCAAACTCATAATATGGCTGTTCTTGGAAAAATAGCTATTACTTGGGTATGTGCATATTGGTTTTTCAAGATGTATAATAAGGCAAAGCTCTCCACTTCACTGGAGAGTTAAAATGAATCCATAAAGTTGAGTCTTATAAATACTCTCTATTTTGACTGGCTAGATATTTCACCTCTTTCATGCAGGTTGTAAACAGGAGAGAACAGGAATTGCCAACAAATCAAATTACAGAACATTGCAAATGTCAGAGTTGTGGTGTTCATTATGCTCGTTCACAGAATATATGAGTCATTGAAATTCTGATATTGCTTCAGAAAGACAGAGTTAGTAATGAGAATTAAAAAAAGTCATTGCTTCCATTTCTCTTTCTGGCAATGATTGTTGTGAAAATTAAGGATAATATCGAAATGATAACCTGTTTCTCATGCAGTCCTAGATTTTCAACCCTAAATGCCATGCCTACCTGAAGTGCAAGCACTCTTTGAAGTGGTGCAGTAAAATATATATATTTTTTGGAATTATAAGTAAAAAGCTTTCAGATTTTGTTATGAATTGTGTCATAATTGAAAATTTTTCAATTCACCTTATTCTTGGAACGAAGTGGTTCTTTTCAAGTAAAATATTTTTAAAAGATTTACAATGCTTTCCATGTAGAATAGTTTTTTGTTTATTTTTTTTTAATAATTCAGGATTATCTAAGCATATGCTAGAGCTGTGTTTTGTTAAAAAGAGTTGTGTATAAACACAAACACATCCCCTTTTCAAGAATCACAAAGCCAGATGAAATTCCTCTGGCCCTTTTTTCTTTAGAAATCATTGAGGACCAACAGCACATGTAATTAACAAGAGAATTTTGCTTTAACCACCAATATGTTAGAGTGATGCTCGTGTTTCTCATGTCGTTACGAATGCAAGGCTGCTCTTCTGGTTGTCTTTGCACAGTCCTTTTGTAAGACTCTTTTAAGTACTGCTTGAAACAGTGTGACTGCTGCTTTACCTGCTTCTCTTGAGGAGATGGTGCCAGTTCTTACCAAAATAGATGAAATTACTGTTTCTGACCTCAGCTGTCTGTGTCGCAAAGCTATTCCATACTTCACACATATTATGCAACTTTTCAATATCAACTCCTCTCTGCAAGAAGCGAATCAGAATCAGCACGTGTGCAGTGTTTGAGTCTACAAGCGTAGCTGGCAAAATGCCCAAGCATTGGAAGCCCTTTGAAGTGGTTTTTTCTTGGCCAGTTTCTTGGTCTGTCCCAGGTTTCTGAAATACCAGTGCAGCTCTCCACCTCCAGCTTTATATCTTCAGTGGCAATTAAATAGTTCCTGTCCTTTTTGTAATCTTGTCTGTGGCTTAAACAGTCTAAAATCCTGAAGTCACAGCTCTGGAAATCTTTCCTAAGTCACACTAGGGAAGAAATACCCCAACAACAGTGGTTTTTTGTTTGTTTGTTTGTTTTGGTGGTGGTATTATAGGGTATTCTGGAGTATTTCTAGAGTGGTCTACTAATTTGCAAGGACTTTCACTGTATTATACAAACCATTGAGCGAAGTTTCTGATGTGCAAGAAAGATGTGTGTTTGGAACCGTCAGCTTTTTCATCATACTGTACGTGCCCCCTGTTGTATCAGGTTGTCCTATGTACGGTATGCTTAATTTATTGTTTGAAAACATGCATTGCAATTCCCTCGAGATGGTATTATGTTCAAAATACAGCTGTAGATTGTTACAAGAACACTTAAACTAATAGAGTAAAATCACATAGCAGGTAATTTGAGGGCTCGGGGAGCCACTTACTTGCAGACACGAAAGGAATGGTAGCCACTCATCACGAGTCCTGCCTCTGTAGCGAACAATTACTGGTTAGTGGGAAAGTCATGAGTGCTGTTATTCCCTACACCTCCCCAGACATTATCAGTGTTACAGGTAGTGAAATGCAAACTATTTGGAGCCGCAACTTGGTCTGTGATTGATTCTAACTAAGCATGTAGAATAGAAATGAATTATGTTTAAAAAAAAAAAAAGTAACAAAAGAGGCTTTTCTTACTTAATGGGTTACCGGCCATTGTAAGTGAATGGATCAGATATCCAACTCTAATAGTAATTTGGTTTTTTATTTCAGAATTGGGAGAAATGTTTTATATTAAACTTTTTTATTTGTTTACATCAGCTAAAAATTTTAAATAGCCTTTTATTCAAGCAAATCAAAGCTTAAACAGCAGAGTTGATCTTTGGGCATTTTTAAAGTGAGAAAATAAAATGTGATTGCTTACACCCAATTATATTTACAGATGGGATGAACATTGCTCTTCAAATGGAATATATTCCCTGGAGGCAATGACATGTTTATGTTTGCTGATCTGAAGTTTACTGACCTATCATAAAGGTTACATTTCAGTGATCTTTAACAACTTTGTGAAAGGAGGATTTTTTAAAAAAACCTTTATATGGGGAATAATATAAAAATTATTTATTTATAAATAATAAAAAGGAAAAACCTTATATGGGGAATGAAATGCTTACTATTCTATGTAAGCAAAAATACAGATTTGTTTTAACCCAACAACATGCTTATGTAGATGAGTGGGTGGGAAAAATGCAGTTTTCTACACTGCATCCCTAAATATTATAGGATGCAGTTAGAAAAGTATTTTTTTTTCATGTGAAGGATCAATTTAAATCTGACAGAACTTTAAACCAGTTAAATTCAATCAATGTAAATCTTGCCGTTGACTGTCTCTTCATGCTTCATTTCTAGACTTTTCTCAGAATAAGTATGTTGTGTAACATGACCTTGAAGATCCAAGAACCTGAAAGAAATAGGACTATTGAAGCAGTTTAGGGATAGCACCATAAACACTTAATAATAATTTGGCTTCTGATCACTGATGGTCATGACTGCTGGACACCGGTCTGCAAGGGCAGCTTCCACTGTGGAGAACCAGGAATGGCTTTTTCAGTTACATTTTCTCAAGGTCGGGAATTTGGAGGAAGCTTTTAGATGCTGCCATAGATAAATGTAGTTTTGTATTTTAATGAAATGTGGAATTATGATTTATTTCCATGATTCCAACAGAAGGGAATTTGGGTGCTAGTCATCAGAGCCCAACCTTTCAAGAAAAAAAAAAAAAAGTTGTTTTCCTTGGACCATAACCGTTTAGTTATTAGAGAAAAGCACGCTCTATCTGTGCATCTAGGACGTCTTGTGGCACAATGCATGTAAAAATATCACTTTAGAGAAGTTCAGTGTTAGACTACATAAAATTCTGGAGAAGAGGGGAGAGGAAGGAAAAACAAATAGGAGACGTAACTGAAGTAAGTTGCATGTGTGAATTTTACTGTACCTCGTTTTCCCTCATCTCTGTCTAAAAGCGTTTAGGTGAATAACTGCATATCTGTCCCTAGGTCTCTCTGTTGATACCAGACAAAGCTTAGTAGATGGGTCTGGATGCAGATGTCTGCACAGCAGATGTTGATCAGATGAATCTCATGACGTTTGCCCTTTTACCAATATTAGTTCCAACTCAGAATCAAGTCCTGTGTGCATGTGTGTAAGGCAGACAGGTAACGGATGGCATGTAACTAGAAGGTGAGGTAGGAGGCAGAGGAATGTTTTGCATCATTTTGCTTTCTTATTAATCTGCACTTCGTAATCTGAACGTGTAAGCACTTTCAATGAATTGTACCAAGCAGCAATCAAGTTTATGAACTGATGCTGATTGACATGTCAGGCCTGAAGAATGGTGAATTCACATTCTCAAGCTTTCTTGTCTGACTGTTTAAATAATTTCTTTTTTTTTTCTTTTTTTTGTTTGTTTTGATAAGCTTATTACAAGAAATCTTTGAAAACTTGCTGGTAAATATATTTATTTCAGAAAGGTAACGTAAAATCTATCAGCAGGATTACTTAGGAATTTTGGCATAATGTGATGGAAGCATTCCCGGTAGTATTTGAGTATTGAGTTGATTCTGGATATAAATAACCCTTCAGGTTAGTAGTTCAATTTGCTTTCACTGGCTGACAGTCGCTTATTTTGTTATATATATTACCCTAGAGTAGATGAGAAGGAGAAATGGAAAGTTAAATGGTAAGATGGAAAACATTTTTTCTATGCAAAATGTATCTATCCTCTATCTGTAACATTTCAGTCTACTTCCTTTGTCATAATGGTGTTAATCCTGGCAAACTCTGCTGAATTAAAGGTGATAGTTCTGTGACATGGCTGTTCAGCCTGTAAGAAGTCCTTCAGTTCTGTTTGGATTTCCAGCTAAGGCTCAACTTGATTTGTGGGAGCAGAGGTAAAATGTCAGTGATTTATCCACTGTCCTAGGGCTTCTTACGAAGCATTTCTATCACATGCCTTTGCTATTTAGTGTATTTTTAACTCTTTAAATTATGTGCTAGACAGCTCATTATTAAATTAAAGAAGGCTTCTGCTTCCTCATTACAATTGATTGTGCTGTAACACAGAGATGCTGACATCCAAGCCTTTCTAATTTTCAAAAATATGTTCAGGCCTTCTGGGGTAATGTACATCACATCCTTGACTGCAGTCTTCCATGTAAAAATATCCCATTTCACACTTCGTTCCAGAGGGGAGACAGACAGTAAGCCTTTTGATTATTATCCCTTTGTCATCAGAGATTACCTGGGTTAATAATGTCTGCCGTCTTCTCTAAGTCTCTCTGTTATAGTTTATGGCTTTGATTCCAGATTGTGAAATGAGTTTTGTGATCTTTTTGGTTTTGCCTTGTTACCTTCAAACAAAAAAGGAAATGCTTTAGATTAAAAAAAAGTTTTTTTCTTTTTTTTTCTTGTCTGTAGAATTTCAAAGGGGACTTACAACTTAAAAACTTATAAAAGTCCTTTATGCTTTTGAAATGGTACGTCTTCTTGCACAGATAAAATTAGTGGTTTATGTTGCTTTTCAAAAGACAAGTTGTCAGCTGAATTAAGGAGAAGGAAACAGGTGCAGCTGTAGCTTTATTTCCCTCACTGTAATTTCTTTATATAAACTCATGTAGAAGGAAACTAAAATAAACTTCTTCATAGATTAGCAGGAAACCGATATTCTTGCCACTGTAATGTTGAATTTTTATTCTTTCACTCCTAATTTTTGTAAGGATTATACAAAATATGTATTGCAGATAGGCTAGGTGTTGATTATCATGAAGTTATTTCTTTTCTGAAAAGACAAGTTTGGGTACAATAGTGGACACACAATGGACACATAACTTGCTCTTTTGTAGAGGTAGCCCTTGTAATGTTGCTACAGTCGGTGCTAGTATGAATTAGCAGCCACAAGAGTGTAAATTGTGCCAGTTCAGGAGCTCATGGTAACTGATTTGTTGTCTTATTTGCTGCAAGTTTGAGATATCATGCCTTAGGTCAGTTGTCCTTATTCTCTGTTTCTTTGTGTCAGTTTTGAAAATGATTTTCAAGTTCATAATTTCTCTTAAATATGCCCAAATGGGAAGTTGTCTGGTTACATTTTTTCAGATGAGGTAAAAATCTGAATAAATCTCACCGGCACTGAGTGTTTTTTTTTTTTTTTTCCCAAAAAGAAATTTACCTATCTTCGTGCATGTGGATGTTTAATAGATTCTGTGAAGTTTCTCCATATCTATGATAGATGAATAGGATTCATGGTACTCTTTACGGATTAGCTCAATGAAAGTGGCTACCATGCTGACAAACTCAATTGTTCACTCTGAGGTACTTGTTTGTTTGTTTCTGTTTGTATGAGTGATCAAGGAAAAAGGAAAATTCTTTTAGAGTTAAAATTGAAAAATACTTGTTTTAGTAAATCAACACAGTATTAAATAATAAGATATTTTGTGGAGTACCAGAAAATATCCTTTGGACTGAAGGTCGTTGTCAGAGATGAGTTCTAGGGGTATAAAGCAGCAATCGTCTTTTAACAGAAAAAAAAATCAGTAATGTGTCTGCTTCTCAGTTCATATGCAGAGGAGACATCTCTGAATATGTAGCAAGAGAAAAAGATTAAAAAAGACTAAAGGAATTCTTGGCTAGCCTCAACTGACCAAGTCCTGAAAGAATCCCATAACCTGCAAAAGAACAAGAAAGATTTAATCCACAAGGAGAAAGTTATGTCTTAGCCCTTGTTGTCAATCAGTATTTTTCATCCTGGAAATTGAGTGTATGTGTTCTTTCAAAAATATTTTATTTCTTTGGCTTGTTTTTGATCTATTAAGTATATTATTTTTATCCATAAAATGCCAGTTTTCAATTTTACGCCTTCATTTTGTTTCAGCCAAAATGATACTGTTTTATCACCGTGTACTACTACTTCCACGAACATTTGCATGCAAGATTCAAAGCATGAGATCTGGTGATTAAGTTTTTGTTCGGGTCCTTACATAGTGAATCTTGAGAGTATTCTGCCTTTTCTTCATTCCAGTTACTGTCCCATTTCATCGAGGCAGAACTGAACCCTTGAAAACTGATTAACGTCTTCATGCTATTTATTGCTTGAAGCTTTTTGTGCTTTTACAATACATGTGAATGTGTGAATGTTTTATTTTGGGTTCTTGTTATGTAGTTTAAAAAAAAAAATAAAAAAAATCCCGTTACTGTATTTTATAATAGAAGCGGGTAGGAGCAGCCACATGGAAATACATTTAACTGTCATTGTACAGCAACTCTTAATGAAACATAAGCAGTTTTTCTGGGCTTATTCCCATTTAACATCTATTTTATTTTCTGCTGAAGAAAAGACATGTATTCAGAACTGCCATGTTAATTTAGAGCTGGAGATGGAAAAACACAGATTACTTGTAGCTGGTGCAAGGCCTGCGTGACAGGTGACTTTATTTTTAGAGTAGGCTAGCAAAACCCAGTCCTGGGTTGCTGCTTGGAAGGATGCTATGCTTGAAGCAGCTACTATGTAGGGTACATTCCTACATTATAAATATTGTAACTGGAACTAAAATCTAACAAGTATAATATTGAAAACCCCTCTATATGCAGCTACCTCACTGTTCCAAGCAAAGAATACTTCGCTTTTAATTTTCATACACAGGTGTGGTTTCATGCTTTGTACCCACACAAGCTGAAGAGAGTAAGTAATGTCTGTCTTACATCAGCAATTCTTAGTGTGCGGTATGATGTGAACCCCTCACAGGACTGAACTCTTAATAGAGCACTTCAATCTTTAACTGTCCATTGTAAATCTTTGCTATGGCTGGGAGGTTTGTCACTAGTACCTGTCTCATATATCTGCTACTTGCAGATACTCGCTTCCAGTACAACTTATCTCAGTGTTTCTGAAATAAGCAACTTTTGCTGGTCCATAGCTTCTTATGTTTTCAAGGTACATCATATTTTTTCAGCCATTTACTTTCTCTTATTATTTTTTGGTAATACCTGGATCGTGACATATAATTTCAAAACGCATCTGAAGAGGTAGTGGGTTACTGACCTTGACAAACCATTAAGCATATTAAGTAGATTTACTAAGAACTATAATTTTATACCAGAAGTTTTACGTTTGTGAAATAAAGTAATCTCTATTGTATGATAATGCTATAGAAATGTGTTTTCAAAAGCTGATTGGAAAATGGAAGTTTCTATTGGAATTAAAGTTTTCATTGATAGGGAATGTCTAAAAATTATATAAAAATGTAGAAGATACTACAATTGTGTTTTATTTAAATTTCAATATGGGATTGAATAAGTAAGCAGTGCTGTTATTTGTATTTTTATTAGGTACGTGTATTGTGTGTAGACAATGAGGAGGACAGAAATTGGTGGGCATGTTGGTATGGGTTTTGATGTGCATTTTGGAATACTCATGTGGATGCTACTTTAATTCCCCTCTGATGTCTTCTAGAGACAGTAGTTAGCTACATGGTGATTCCTTTCCCTTGTGAAAACAAAGAGCAGTATAAAAAGAATTAAATTTTTCCCGAGCACCATGTGCAGGGCCCGACCTACAGCTCAGTGCTATAGAGCGAAGCAGATGGTGCTGAGAAGCACATGCCCAGCCTGTGCTCCTCGCAGGGGCTTTTCCTCCCAGCTAATTCCAGTCTGGCCAGTTGGACTGGGTGCCCACTTGTGGTGGGAAAGCCTTAGTTTAGTGTCCTCCAGAAGGAGTGCAGCTCTCGTGCTCCTACACCATTTCCCGGTGTAAGTCATAGCTACTGAGGTCAGATGGGCAAAATCACTTCAGAGGCACGGTCCGGACACGATCTGAAGTGCTAAAATGGGAGTGAGCACTCCTTGCGTCCTTCAGCCCAGGCCTCTGTATTCTGTATGAATGTGCAGGAGGTCCAACGACAGGAAGGCCTGCATGATGGCCTTGTTGAGCCACTCATGTTGGTGGTGGTACCCATAAAATTCAAGGGCCTGATATGACCTGTTGTAACCTACTAGACTAGGCTTCAGTTTTTCAAAGCAGTTGTGAAAACTCATTTATATATAGTGGAACAATATTTTCATTAAGTTGAAAACAGCTAGATTAGGGGAATTAACACCAAAGGCTTACAAGTTACTATGCTGGTACAGTCTGTCAACCCTTTGAACTGTACTCTGCCACTCTCTTGTTTTCATCCATCCCCAAAACCAGCTGCCTGCTGTCACTTGTATTTTTATGAGTAAAATATGCACACTGAGTAACTCAACGGAGCACGACTGCACATCACGTTGTGGACAAGAATTTTTTTTTTCTGGTGAGGTAAGTGAGATGACTGTTGTGTTGTAAAAACCACAGATAGCTGAGATCCCCTGAAAGCTTGCTTCTAGTGATGAGCTAAAACCAAAAGGCAGAGCATATGGCCTGTCAGGATCACACACAGGACGGCTGCCTGTATGGGGGACAAAAACCTGAATGCTGTTAGCCTAAATCTTTTTAACAGTGTAATTTGCGTGTCAGGTGGTGTTTAGCTATGAGGCTAACAGGCCAGGAGGAATCTGAGTTGTGTGAAAAGGGCAGTTTTGGCCCCATTATGATTTACTCTCTGGCTACTTAGTAGTGCCATGGTTAACCCTTGGGGATCACTGCCCTGTGGTCCACCAAGCTGCGCTCCTCCTGGCTGGGCATGCCAGGCCTGTGAGAACAGCTTTGGTGTCGGCGGTACCTAGGGTGGCACGGAGCCCAGCATGTCTGTAGCTGCTGTGCAGGAAGGGAGCAGCTCTGGTGCCTGCAGACCTGCCTTTGTGTGTGAAAATATGGTGTCGGAAAACTTCCATCTCTGCTAGCTGTCAATCACCATAGTTTTAGTTTAGGATATTTGGAATGTGATGCTGGGGAGCCAGTACAGGTTGTATGCACTTGTCCAAAGTTCATTGCTTTTCATAGGTTGTCATAGGTTTTCTCATAATGCTTTTTGTGCAATCAAAATGAAATTTACAAAAACTTAATGCAGTTCTCCATCTTGCTCTGAGGGGGAATGGGCTAAAGTTGTGCCAGGGGAGGTTTAGGTTGGATGTTAGGAAGAACTTCTTTACTGAAAGGGTTGTTAGGCATTGGAATGGGCTGCCCAGGGAAGTGGTTCAGTCACCATCCCTGGAGGTCTTTAAAAGACATTTAGATTTAGAGCTTAGTGATATGATTTAGCGGAGGACTTGTTAGTGTTAGGTCAGAGGTTGGACTCGGTGATCTTGGAGGTCTCATCCAACCTAGATGATTCTGTGATTAAATTTTCTGTGATTAGGTTGTATCAAAATTGAAGCAATATCTTATATTTTCTAACTGCTAAATGGTATGAATTTAAGGTAGAATCCCTTACCGGATGTATTAGCCAATCCTGCTTACTCCAGATCTAGGAAGATGAAATTCCCGTACTTCAAGAATGTTTTAAAAATATGCATTATCTAATAATAAACACAGCTTGCATGGAATATGGGCTGCACAAGATTATTAAAGTATACCTATTTTGTTAAAGAAGCTATTTTGATTATCTTACAACTGGAAAAAAACAATCTCCCTGTGTCTTTCTGTGACACGACATAAATGCATGCAGCTCCACAGCTGATAATACTATCAGCCTGTATGAAAAATCACTCAGTCTCCATAAGGAGTAAGCAGAAATGGTCCCATTGCTTTCCTTGATTGGAGTGAGGTGTGGGGAGGAGGTGAGAAGATGTGCCAGAGCTCAGCTGAGTGTGGAGTTGAGAGTGGATGCTTGAAAAATCATACCCCAGGGACTTGGAGGTCCCTATATTACTCTTAGATCATTGTGAGTTCACAGACATGGTATATATGATGTTATGCATTATATAAAATGTCTGCTATGGATTTATTTGTCTCTGGTTTTATGCTATTGGAGTTCTGAGTAACTGTTGAAACATTACATGCTGTTTTGAATGGCTTATAAGTTTACTTACAGCCTTACAAATAATTATTGTGAAATTCTCTATTAGAGACATTTCCATCAAAATCTGTCCATTCATTAAATGACAATGTATAAATTTAAAGGCCTGCAGGCTTTCCTTATCCTCTTCCTTGTTCCCTAAATATCTAAATCCTAGCTTCAATATTTAGCATTTAGCATGTTAGATGACATCTGTTTTTTTTTTTTTTTTTGTTCTTTTTCTGGTGTACTTACTTGGTACTGCAGTGCTATGTGGTTTTCAAAAGAAATTCCTCCTTCTTGCATTGGTTCTATCTGCCAAGAAAAACCCGTCTGAATGAAAAATACTTTAAATGCCATAGTTAGTTAATCTGTTAGGCTGCATAAATTGGCTTTCACTTAAGTGACAATAAATGTTTCATTTGAATTTAGGTGCTCTGATGAGTCACCATTTATGTAGGCATTATGATGGCACTGTTGATGCCTCACTATGACAGACTCAATATAGCTGTAATTATGCTAAAACTATTCAATAAGTAAAATCATTGTATTAATCTGTATGTTTTCTTGCCGAGTTTCCACAGAAGCATTTAACTCTGTTCTTTCTTCTGTTCGTATTATTCTTACACCACATGTTTGCAGGGAGAGGGAAGTGCAAGAATGAGATGTAGTCATTCAGAACTACTGATTCATACTCAGCAGCTGCTCCTTGCCTTCACGCTTTCCTTTTTCATACCAGAATGTTAGTAGTTCAGGTGGAGCAACCATTTCATCTCCATCGACCTCATACCTGTACCAGTGTATCAATGAGAGCGGATAAGTTGCTATGAATACTGTTTTTTTTAAGTCATGCATAAACTAATCCAATAATTCATTATTTAAAAAAAAAAAAATAATAGTTGTCCCCATATTATTTACAAGGTATATATTTTTTCTTCAGATCCTATGGCTTGCTTACTTGATAATGAATTAGCATTCATTAGAAGCACTAGAACAGTCTAAAGTTGTGACAGGGGAGGTTTAGATTGGACATTAGGAAGAATTGCTTGATGAAGAGGGTGTTTGAGCATTGGAACAGGATGCCCAGTGAAGTGTTGGTGCCCCTGTCCCTGGAGGTATTTAAGGGACACATGGACGTGGCACAAAGGGATATGGTTTAGTGATGCGACTCGGTGGGTTAGGTTGATCATTGGACTTGGTGATGTTGATGGTCTTCCAACCTAGAGGATTCTAGGATTCTGTTCTATGATTTACTGACATGAATGCACGCATTCACCTTTATGCCATCATACTTGCTGCAAGGAATAAAAATACTTTTTTTTTTCTTACAGAAAAGAATCTTTACTTTTCTAATTGAAGTAATAAAATTGCTTCCAGTAAAAATGTTGAACTACACTGCTATCATTTGAGAAGCAAAAACCATCACAGATTGTGAGAACTGAAAGAAAATGCTTCTTTGTTATCTTTAGGCTGAGATGCTTGACAATTGTCTAGCCAAAGGGATAAGACATTGAAACTTTTTCTACTGGTGAAAGGCCTTTAACATTTTAAAATGGGTATAAACTCTTCCTGTGTGGAAGAGTGGGAAATTCCTAGTATTACAAGCATAAACTATATGAACAAAGGCAAGGAGACTTTTGTACAGAGATGTCTCAGAACGGTCTCTCTTTCTTCCCTAATACATATGTAGGTTTACATGATGAACTACAAATATTGTTGATAAAACTTGCATCATGACTAAGAATAACCAGGAATTTTTCTATGGTCCTCCCAGATCTGGTATATCAATAAATCCTATACTTAACTATTGTATATATGTCCATCTCATTAAAATTTACAACACACTTTAGCCAAAGTTTTCTGTTGTAAACTCTCCACATGGATTGAGATAATGTTAGTTCCATTTTAACATAGGTACTTTACATTTCTATTTTTATCTTCATTATTTGTGATCACACATTTTCGATGATTATTATATTCCTTATTTTTATTGTTACAGTTCTTTGATTGCGGATTGACTTGCATTTTCTCAAAACTTAGAATGTCTATTCTGTATAAGTCTCAAGTTAGGAAGAAGTCTTCCACTGCTTTTCCTAAACACAGATTTGATTTAATTTATACGTAATTACCTGTTCATATGTACTTATATATATTACATAGTTTAATAAGTCATGTTGCAAAATATATCTTTAAAATTATTAAAATTGAAACACAAAATTTGTAGAATACATTAAAGTTGCACATCTGACCAATATTCATGGTTGGTCCTGTGCTATGGATACACTGAAAGCACCTATGTCTAAATAAAATATAGTTTGATTTTTGTAAAAATAAAATTGTTAATAATAGTTCATTGATTTGATTCGGAATAGAGAGCTTCAAGATAAAATTAGTTCAAATAGCAATAAGGCTTTAGTTGAAAGCACTGGAAGCCCTAACGTTGTAGTTGGTTAACATCTTTATACAGTTTTGTTCAGAGTGAATAAACTGGATGAGATCCTGGCTGCCCTGAAATCAATGTCAGTTCCATTCCTTTCATTAGTGCTTATTGACTTAAGTAGATGTATTCATCTGCTCAAGGTAGACATACATTTATCTTCTTTGCTGTATAAACACTAATTCTGAACGTTTTTCTTTTATGAACCTTAGTTTATAGAGAGCCTCTTCATTTATCTGCATGAAAAAGTTCAAATATGAGGATCTTAATCTGTGAATGTTAGGTTATAAAGATTATTTTAGTCTTTCCATATTTCAGGCATCATTGAAGTCTACAGGAGCTGGAGGTGTTTAGTGCTTTTCAGAAGTTTTCAGTATGAAATCTAATTCTAAAAGGGCTGAATAAATTAGCTATTTTTCCTCCTTACAATATGGCTTTCGGGCACTGAATGAGCTAAGTGATGTGCGCATGTGCACTGAACATGGTTTAGTCCTAAAATAGAAACTATGCTAACCCACTATCATATATTTTTCTAAATTGAGAACATAATTTGTGAATTACTGAAGAAGTCTTGAGCACAGCTTGAAAGAGTCCACCACTGATGCTACAAAGCGATTATACTTTCAGAGTTATATATATGGTACCATAAAATGAGAAATTAATTCTTTCTTGTGCTTCACCCCATCTTTAACATTAAAGGCTTGCCATTGCATTCATGCTTTCACTGTGTATGTCTGGTGTTTGTCCTTCACCACCCCCACCTTCATTGGCACCGGCACAGTGTAGCTATACATCCACAGCACAATCTTAAACTAAAATATAGTACAATTCAATCCAGACCTGCCCCCCACTTTTTTTTTTTAACTCATTTATTGATGAATCTTTCAAACTGTTCTTAAATTTATTTGGAGTAATAAGGAACATTTCTCTTGCATATGGTCTAAGGGCAAAATGGTATTTTAGATCTGTGTCAATTACTTAATTTGCAACCAGTCTGTGCTTCCCTCCAGCCAGCAGCTAAGGAGCTGTTACTTGATAATCAGCATTAACTCTGTCAAATAACATGCAGAAGTTAGGTCTACATCTTGGCTTGAACTATGTAAGCAGGCATAAAACTTCCTCTCCGCTGCACCCCAGCTAGGTTCTCACTGTGCATCTCGCCCTGAGCTGTTGGGAAACACAGCTACGGGGCTTCCTGACGTCGGGCTGCAGTTCCATGCAGCTGGTTGATCTGAGAGGATGCTTAGAGCATCCTATATGCTAGCCAAAATGTTTTGGTAGACGTCACTGGAACAGGCTCCCCACACTGGAACAGGCTCCCCAGGGATGTATTCACAGCACAAGGCTGAGAATGACACCTGTTGGAGTTTAGGAAGCATTTGTACTATGCTCATATGGTCTGAATTCTTGGGTAGACTTGTGTGGAGTCAGGAGCTGGACTTGATGATCCTCGTGGATCCCTTCCAACACGGGATATTCTATGATTCTAGGTGCCTGTTTTGTTTTACTGGTGTAGTTAAAAGTAAACTTTCGTCTGGTTTGCTGACTTCAGAAATTGAAAATTAATGTTTCTAGGCCTACGGTCTCATGCAAGCTTTTGTCCACACCCCAGATTTCTAGGAAGTATTGGTTATATAAATTCTACGTTTAAAAAAAAAGTCTGGATCTTATTATTATTACTATTATTTACAATAAGATTTCAATAGGGCAAAAACTAGTGGCATTTTTTTCAGCTGGACTCAGATTTTAGCATGTATTTAAAGTAAAATAGATTCAGAAAGTTTTGGCATAGAAGTAACTTAGGTAGAACTGGAGTTGATGGGGAGTGCACTGCATATGCTCTTCCTGTGTAGCTAAAGGGAATATGTTTATTTCATAACTTCTTGTTCATTTGGAATATTCCTTTGGGACTATGTGTACTCTGAGTTAACTGCCTGGCATCCTGCTGTAGTTCAGGTTTCCAAATAACATTTAATTTCCTTATTGGGCTAAACAAAAGGAAGTAAAAATACTTCCTTTATTGTTTGAGGTGCAAATTGTAGCATGGTAATCCATTTGTTCAGGCTTTCGGAACACAAATAGCAAGAGTGATTTTGCTGTATCCAATTAAGGCATACACAGTGCGATTAGAGATATCACAACAAATGGTGAGAAATTAGAGGGTATGTTTCCTGTTCGGTTCCTTTTACTTTTTAGCCTTTAGTATTTAAAGCCTTTAGCAGTGTGTATCTTGAAGACTCATTTGGCTATTTGAGCAAAAATATATATGTATTTTTTGAAAAAGAAATAAAATCTGGAATTTGAGATACTTGCATTCTGAGCATCTGCTATTGAGAAAACAGCAAGATTTAACCACACTACTAGCATGTAAAGCTATCTTGCCTCTATTTCCCTGAGTATCCACATATGAGGAAGATGAATTTATATTGCTTTAATGTGAAAGATAAAATGAAGCTGCATAACACATGCAGATCAGATGTGAAATACAATATGCAGCTGGGAGATACGTAGAAGTTTTCATATTACATTGCTACAGAAAATTTGAAAGTATTTCCAGTGTTATTTTTCTAATGTATACAGATAGGATTTTATTCCTTGGTGGAGTAATAATTTCTGAAGGGAATGATGTGTATATACAAATCAAAATTACAGACAGAGAGGGTATACTGAGCTGTTCTAAACATGTCTAGCAAACACGAGGTTAGCTATTGACTGATGGCTGGCCATATGTTTGAACAGCTCTGAAAGCGAGATCACTGCAAGGCAATCAGGGAGGATTTAAGCAGATGATTTCCACAGCTTTGTTTGAGGAGACAGAGCTAAGCGAGAAATCTGCCCATGCCTTCAAACAGCAGAGTTGGCTTTGGGGACTGGAACTTGACCGGACACTGTGGCGTGGGCTTTCGTAGTCTGTCTGCAATTATAACGTGTAGGTGATCAAAAGATGGGGAAGATGAAATCACTGTAGTGATTTCAGATTGTACACATTGTACTGAATTCAAGGTTAGTTTTGTGCCATCAAATGAAAGATCTCATCTAAGCTGCTTTAGTTAGCTTCGTGTTCAATAAGGATTGACTACAAATCCTCACACGTGTCCGGCCTCTATGTCAGAGTCAGGGTAATCAAGATTTGCAAGCTTTTGGAAAAAAATAAATCCCTTGTATTTATACAGACAGATAGGAATCTCTACATGTATAGCTAGCAATTTCTTTGTCTCCTGACTAATCTAATTTACTACCTTTGCATTGTCTGAATAATGGTGAAATGTCTGTGAGCTCTGTAAGGGTTTGTTGGTGCTGGGATGTGAACGTACAGGGAAGGATGCATTCAGTTCAGCTGAACTGTAAGCCATTAATAATTAGGACAAATATTCAAAAAAAAAAGTTTTAATGTGGAAGTATTGAAGGTAAAAAGCTTCATACTGAAATAAGTCATGAATACAATTTTCTTTCGAAAGTAATTGTTGAAATCCTTGAGGAATTGTGATACTGCATTATTTTTAGTCCATTTTTCAATATAAAAAGTGTAAGAAAAAAATCAAAGCAATGGCAGAGCTACTTATGCTAGTAGGAATACATGCTTAGAAGTTTTCTTCCAAGTACAAGTCAGGTCAGTAAGAGAATAGAGCTGGAACCTCCAACTGCTCTGGAGGAGGTGGCGACTACTACTCTTTGTGAAGACTTGTTCTCATTTAGAGCAGCATACATTGCGATGCTGAATTGGGTCTCTTTCTGCACACCTGAGCAAATAGGAATGTTGTCATGATGTTAAGTATTAACAGTGAGACAAGCAGAATAAATAGAGGGGATTTTTTTTAAAGCTACATGAGCTTGAGGTGTTCAAACTAAAAGCAATTATGTGCATTTTTTTTTTCCAAAGCCAGTGTAATCCATTTGAAAAATTCCCTGTGATTTTAAAGCTTTTATTATATTCTGCAATTCACTTTAAACTGTAACTGCTAGCTTTTGGGAGGAAACTTTGTGCCACATAAAAAAATGTGCAAAGCATAGAGCAATTCTAAGTGAATATTCTTTTTCAGATCATACATGTTAGAAAATTTCTGCTTTGTAATTGCTTTGGGTACTGATAAACCCACTGATTTCGATGAAATTGTCTGTATCAGCTTGATGCATTTTTTTTTTTTCCAAAAACGTTCTGGCTATTATCTACAGCCTGGTTGCATTTAATAAGTGTCTGTTTTTGTTTTGACATTGATCCAAAGTACTGCTGGTGAGGAAAAAATGTGAATTCAGAAGACATTTAATGGAACACAATTTTCATATACTTGCAAACAAACAAACAAAAGAATGGTTTTTCAATCACTTCTAAATGAACATGATGTTTCAACAGACATTGTTAGGGCATATATACTTTATTGAGCACATAAAAGCTTTCTTAGTATGATGCTATCTGCTAATTAATTCTGCCCATTATCAGTGTTATTCTCCTCTGTAAAAATAGGTATGTCTACAAAGTCTTATTCATCAAAAATTACATGGGAGATTAGAGATGGGAGTCCAAATTTGTTGTGATGATAAGGACTGACAAATTTAATTCCTCTTCTAAGTAAAGGCAGAAGTGAGGCTGGCCTGCTGATCATAGGAGAATTGAATTTAATGCAGATCTAGTTGTTAGGGAACACTCATACTTCAGTTAAGCACTCTATATCAGATAAGAATTAATCCTAAGAAAACACTACTGATATTAAAATCCTAAAATATTACTTAGTGTTGCAAATATGACTTAAAGATTCCTGACAGCTAGCAAGATTGAAGAAGTAATTTAAAGTTGTTTTTGCTTGTGATATGAAACTTTAATATTAAAAAAAAGAAAGGAAGTAAAAAAAAAAAAATGTATTTCCTTTTGTCCACTGTTTTCCTCGTAGTTTAAAGAAAAGGTTCAGAGAAATGCAGAGGAAAAAAAAAACCAAGGCAAATATGTGGAACATTTAAACTTATAACAAAATTTCCCTGAATATTATGATAGCTGTGTGCGTGTGTGAGGTGTAAAGTGGGGAGGAAGTGGTGACCTCGTGGAGCATGACATTTAAAAGAAAGACCAATTGTTAAAAATGACCTAGAAACCGGGAAATAAAATTTTGATTTGAAATTTTATGTATTCCATTAATCATCTTTACCTTCATGTACAATAAAATACCTACTTTTATTTAAATAATGTGATATAAAAAATTAAAAATCAGATTATTATTCATTCTATGCTCTGTAAATGGAGCAAATGTTGTTTTCATGCTCAATTATTATAACATTTGTAGTCTTCTGAACAATGGAAAACATGCATTTAAAATTAATTAGCCTGCTTGTTAAGTGTCTGACCCTCTGTTTCAGTGTGCTAATATCCAGTGTTTTTTTTAAAGAAAAAAATAAAATCCTTGTCTCCATTTAGATATGGTTAACTGATAACTTTCTTCTGAGGCCTTCCATTATCAATGCCCCTAATTCTGTGGGTTTATGAGCAAGTATGAAGTATCATTGTTACAGGAGGGAATGTAAATGTAAATTCACAGGGTTTATTGATTTTTCGGAGTTTCTCCTCTGTCCGTAACAGATACCCTCACATTGTTTCAAGAGAGTGATATGTTCGATTAAAAATACATCCCTGTTTTATAGCCCCAAGACATTCAATCCTGGGCGGCATATGGCATTGCCTACTGCTACACCTTGCTAAGAGGAAACATTTCCCACTGCATGGCAGGGTGCAGCCTGCTTGTTCTGCTAGCTTCCTGGCTTTGAAATCCCCCATATTCCTAATATTGTACTGCATCTTTTAGGGACAGCTCTAAAACATTTGAAAGTAGATGACAAAGGAATAGCTTTATAAGTGGTATGTGAGGAGTGAGATCCAAAGGAGAGAAAAAAACTGAGAGGGGCACCTAACAGCAGAGCAGACCTAAGCTCACAAAGAAGGCTTTGTGTTCAAGTCAGGTGTCCTGTGGACATCTTTAGACCATTATTAGCAGAAGACAATTACCAAGTAAGGGCCAGAGACCATAAAGGATTCAGACATGAAGGTTAGATTAAAGCTAAATTTCCATAACACACCTGCAGTTAAAAAGATATTCGTTTTGTTTGTTTGTTTGTTTGGAACAGTGGAAACGAACCTGTCTAGTGATAACTTTAATAGTGTTTGAAAGGAGAATGAAGCCTGATCCATTTTACCTTTTTCCTCTAAGTTCTCTTCGATTTATAAAGAATATAATTTTTATTTGGTATTTTGCATCTTTTTGAGTGAGAGTTTCAGCATGAGATGAGGAAAGGAACCCTGAACAGACTGTTGAAGCCTTAGCCATACACAGAAGTGTAGTCCGGGCACACACGTTAAAGAGAACTGAGCTAATGGTTGCAAGTTCCAAAATAGTTGCTTTAATTTTGCAGTGTCATTACAACTGCAGAAAATGAGTAATTTCACTGAAGTGAAAAAAAATCAATGGTGCTATTGATGTGCTCCAGCTGAGGGTACGTGGCATTTTAAAGATGAAGTGTGGAGCCGAAGCTGTCCATTTCATAATAAAATGTACCGATTTTGCCTAGTTAAAACCTATTAGCTGGCTGAACTCTTCCATGCTGGTTATGTTTCAAGAAATTTTTTTTTGAATGTCAAGCACTTTCTTTAGAAGGGAATTTTCTCTTATCAATTTCTCAAGGTTAGTGAGGCCATCCTATGGTTCTTAGGAGGGCTTTGCCCACTCATGCAGTGTAGAGATATCACCAGCTTTTGATACTGTTTTCTATTTATTTTATTTATTTTTTAACAATAGTATTCTTGAGTATTTTTATGTGGCTGTTTCTGGATTTAATTTTTTAGTCAATTGGTATAAAACTGTTTTGTATAACACGGTTGCCAACTAAAGGAGGTAATGCTGAAGACTGCTACATCATTTCCATGTGTTCCACTGATCTAGGAGACAATAAATGTCAAATACCAGGGTTTTTAAAGATCCATAACGGTGGTGTGATGCTGGAGTAGGAATTGCTTCATGTTATTTTTCTTCAAAGGATAAACTGTCTCCTTTCATTTACAAGATAAATTGGGAAGAATGTTAAGCAAGAGACTGGATTAGGTCATTCTAAGGGCTCATTTTATTATTTAAATGTAAAACAAAGCTAAATCAAGCTGCAGATATTAAGAAACATTTACTTTTAGTTCTACTTCCCTATGCTCTGGGGTTTATGTTGGGATCTGGCTTACACTCAAATAAAGCTGAATTTCTTGCTGGCTTGTGCAGCTGACTAATTAGTCCCCTCTGGGAGGCACCTGATTAGCTCTCTTTAAAGAGCTGCTACCTGGTCCTTCCCAAGCACATGGTGAAACACAGCAAGACAGCTTCAGAATAGCTTAATTCCTTTCTGGGCAAGGTATAGAGTGAGAATGGAGATTGTGTCTCTCCCCTCCCAAGTTGCCTCTCTTCGTGGCAGATAATGAAATAATTGTCTAGATATACCTGAATTCTCTGTATTTTTATATTGCTTGTTAAAGTATTGCCATTGTGATAGCTAAGAATCAAGACAAACCATTCATCTTCGGGTCAAACTTTAGCTGTTAATGCACTTTATGGAGTTCTGCTAACTTGTTCTGCAGAAGGCAGGCTAACAGTGATATCCTTGTGATCCTGTTAATATGTTTCATGCTTATTAAAACAAACTTGCATATTGTAACGTGCAACATCTATGCATGGTAAATTTTATAAGCCAAAGCTGATGCAATGTGTGCAATTCAGAAGTAATTGATTGGATCTAAATCTTAATCTCTGAAAACTTTCAAGTCATTTACAGGAGTTTTTTCATCTGTTAATTATCTTTGATTCCTAAAAGCATCTAACTACGTGGTGTTTTCACAGGAAACACACAGTGCTGTTTTTTTTTTGTGTGATGGTTTGTTTTTCAGTACCAAAGTGAGTTATGTGATGCACAAAGTAATCGTTTTTCATTGAACTGTCATGGAGATAAGTACAGGTAGACCCTACCTGTAACAGTGAACGTTAAATATAGGGGGCTATCATTTCAAACTTATAGAGTTGTAAACTAGGACAAGTATGGCTTTTCAGAGGCACTGAAGAAAGTATTTCAATGTTTATGCCTAGAATCAGGCATGTAAAGATTAATATTAGCACATAAATGACAACATTTTCATTGTTGATAAGAATTGGGTAAGAAATGGCATTCTCGTTTCAGGAAAATTTTCAGTATTTTAGGGAATTTTATTCTCTTGAAGAGTCAACCCTGAAAACATTTGTCCCTGAAAATTATAAAGAAAAATTAACAATCTTAAAAATACATGTGTGATATGTGTGATGGTTAGTGTGTTTGTGTAAATATGTCATATTTCTCATTTAAATTTCAAATTTGCCTTTTTTTTTTTTTCTTAAAATGAAGATGCTTTGAAGCTTGATTTAACTTGAGAATTCACGTGATGTAGCTTTACTTTCAAAATGCAGAAGCAGGCTGTTTACCAAATCAACCTTATGCCATAAAAGGAGTTCATTTAATCAAATTGATTCTCGCTAGTGAAAAATGTTTGTCAAGACATATCCAAAGAAGAAATATCATACCTCTAGCAAAACCAGGCTCTGTAGGCTGAGGAAGAAAACTAATATCTAAACCGGTTGGAAGTATTTGATTTTTGCAATCTGAGTAGTTCAACTGTTGATGAAATGCTTCAGTATATAATTGTGATGTTTGGAATTACCCTATCCTTACTTTGCAAGTAACAAAATACAGAAAAAGAGAGGATAAAATAATCTTTGTCAAGTAAGATGTGCATGATAAATAGGAGAATAATCTCTCCTCTTACTACTGCAGTTGTATGCACTTGGGAGTTAGCAAGTACTCGGTAGAGCTACAGATGTCACATCTTCATGTTCAGAAACTTCTTGTGAGTCCTCTCCTGTTGGCGTGGGCGTAGCCTGATTTTTGTTTTAAACTGCAAATGTTTTAGTGACTGAAACAAAAGAAATATTTGAAGAATATTTGAAGAAAAGTGTTCAAAAGTTTTTTTTGTTTTTGTTTTTTAAATGTGCCAAAACCACAAGGAGTCTCTGAAATCCAAATGATAGCCATCAGGAAGAACTGACAGACGTTTCACAGTTGTGGCATTTGCAGTTCTGTGGACTTGGAGGCACCCTGCAGAGTCTCAGTTCAGGAACCGCTGCCGTGAGTCTCGTTTAAGACTGTCAGCTACTTCTAGGCAAGTTTTCGTTATTGGATTCCAGATCTGCTGGAACAACTTCATTTGTCCAGTTCTTGTTGCCACTGCAATTAAAGTTTCGTAAACAGTCGGGCTTTACTGGGGAGCACAGGTCCCTCCACACAGGCATTATTGACTCCTGCCACAGACTCCTCGCACAGCTAACAAGACCAACATTCGAGGAGGATGTGTCAGAGGTGTGGAAAGAAGTCTCTTGCAGTAAACCATATGGTCTTCAGGTCTCCTCTGCACCAAATGTTTTGAACAAAATATATGTGCTGGGTTTCTACAGACTGCAAGATGCAATCTTCTGACTTACCAGAAGGAAATCCCTTTCTCCTTGTCGTTCTTGAAAAAGCAATATCGATGGAATAAAATGTGGTAAAAATTATAATCTTGTCTGTTGCTATTCTTGAGTAGTACCAGA
The DNA here is from genome assembly GCF_964034855.1 of Anser brachyrhynchus. NCBI lineage: Eukaryota > Metazoa > Chordata > Aves > Anseriformes > Anatidae > Anser > Anser brachyrhynchus. The sequence goes on from NC_137700.1 coordinate 13,124,481, forward strand.
TTTCTTGCAACTGCTGGTAGGGAAAATGTGATGTGTTTTGAAGCCCAGAATATTACTCATTCCAAGACTTTAGTTTAGTTTCTCAAATGGGTAGATTTTGAACAGGAAAAAATCAGCAAAAATAGACTAGGTATCTCTGTAATTGCTTTCACACCTATCTGAAGATATCCTGAGTGCAAGCAATTTGGCAGAACTAGCAGGTTAGGTGAAGACACAATAAACAGTTTCTGTTCTACTAGGCCAGACTCTCCCAAACAGTAGGAATGTTTGCAGATACAACTAACAAACTGTAGCTCTACAGGCAGAATTTAATCAACCTAATGTTATTATGATGACCTGGATACTCATACTGAGAAAAATGAGAACATGCTATTTCTTCTGTTTTGCATCTAGAGGTCTACCTATCCTATTGCCAGAAGAGTTTAATTGGGGAAGATGTGATGGGCTAGTCTGTGCCACTACTTGGTAGAATCTTCTTTACGTGTTCACGTGCCCATTAGGTGCATGATTTGAAATCCATTGGACCTTTTTTTTTTTTTTTTGAACAAGAATGGCTTTTGAGGCAAGATAAACTGATACTGAGGGACATGCTCTGAAGTAATTTTTCTGGTTGCATGCGGAAAGAAAACTTGAGCTCTTGAGCAGCTCTGATATGTAGGAAATGGATAATGAGCTGCTGACAATTGTACTTAACTCTCCTTTAAATCAGATACTTAAATATTGAATCTATCACTCAAGAACATGAGGTGGATTTGTAACTACTTGTAGAGGACTGTAGGTCCAAAACTCAATGATCAAATTATAAATGCCATGACATTATTTGAGGTGCCACTTACCATGTCAATAAACTTGCTAACAAGTGTACCAATCCCAGAGCAAACTTTTAATACATCTCAGTGTAACAGTACTGGTGATTTCTAGGTTAGTGCTCAACATTATTAGTATTCGAGTATGTCTATTAAAAAAAAAAAAAACTAGCTTTAAGCAAAACACATGTAATTTGACATTTTTAGTGGAAAATCTTTAATTTCCACATTTTCAAGCAACTTACTAACAGTAGTAGTAAGAAAAGTATGGTTTCTGTACTTGCATTTTTTTTTTAATTTATATGTTTTGATTTAAAATTACTAATTTAAAAAGTACCTCATTCTGAAACCATTTATTTTGGCAAAATTCTTTAGGTCACAACCACTAAAATTGCAGCATACTAATGGAAGCATTAGAAGGACCATTTCTAATGGAAAGGGAGGAAAATATGGTTAAATAACCAGGGAGAAATTAATCATGATGCCTAATTTGCTAATCGTTAGGATTTTTGATTGTGTTTTTGTATGTACAAATTGAAATCATAATGACAATTATTTTCAGTTCACTAATGCATATCCAACAAGTAGGCAGACACAAGGGGTACAGAAAAGTCTTCTCATCTGTTATATCTGACTCAGATTTTTTCAAACCATGGGATATTTTTATTATTTAAAGGTCACTTCTTGAAAGCTTTTATGAAATTTTAGTCACATCTGTTGTCACTAATTGGAGCTTTGTAGTTTTACACTCAGCAGTTCACTAAAGAGGTGGAAGTTGGTGTTAAATATGTTGCATGTGGGCTTATTTCAGTAGGCAGTTCCAGGACAATAATTTGAAATATTTCGAAAAGTCACCGAAAGTACAGAGCAGTGGGCAGGTGCCGCGTAGGCTTTTTACAATAGCCACTGAAAATCAAACTGTAATCTCCTAAATGACCAGATTACTTCCCATAGCGAGGAATATAATCATGTTAACAGAAACTGCCTTTGTATTTGCATGATCTCACCTGAACTTTTAGTTGTATAGTTTTCTAATCAATTTTTGATGTTTAGTAGGTGGAACAAAAAGTCACAGGAGCATAGAATCACAGAATGATTTGGGTTGGAAGAGACTCATGTAGTTCCAACCCCCTGACATGGGCAGGGACACCTTCCACTAGGCCAGGTTGCTCAAGGCCCCATCCAGCCTTGAGCATGTGTATGATAAAATACAGGGATGGAGCATCCACAGCTGCTCTGGGCTGCCTGTGCCACTGCCTCACCACCCTCTGAGTAAAGAATTTCTTCCTAATGTCTGATCTAAATCTGCCCGCCCTTAGTTTAAAACTATTGTTCTTTGTCTATCAGTACACACCCCTGACAAAGAGTCCTTCCCCAGCTGTCCTGTAGGCCTGCCCCTTTCAGGTACTGGAAGGCCGCTATTGGGCCTCCCCAGAGCCTTTTCTTTTCCTGGCTAAACAACCCCAACTCTCTGAGCTTCAAAATGATGTTTTTTATTACTCTGATTCTAAAAATCTCCTTTGGTCAAGATTAAAAGTTGTTGCTTTTTGTCTTTATCATTGTTTACAAAGGGATCCAAAACTGTAGCTCTGGAGTTTTGCATCTGTTGCTGACAAACAAGATAATAAAGGAAAATAGCCCCAAGACTTGAAGAAGGAAGTTGAATTGCATTTTCTGTAGTTAATGTATTAATCTCTTCTCTGAAAAGAGGACTCAGGATAGTTCTGTGTTATATTAAAAGGTAATGCTAGAATCTACAAAAACGTTTACAAGTGCTGTATCTGTGGTAATTTTCTGATTGCTGCAAACAAGAAAAAGGAATTGAAAGCAGAAGAAAACAAGACAGTTAAACTTCAAACAAAAATATATAATCTAGCTTCTGTATCTCACAGGTAGTGATTTTGGTTCCATCACAGGCTGCTTAGGTGGGTTGGATTCTGCTGAATTCATTCAGGTATTCAAGGGAGAAAGGCAGTATAGGAACTTACAGCAAAATCATCGGTCTACAAAACTACTTTCCATGTCTGTTAAAAGATCTCTGTCCCAATAATAAGTATTGTTTAAGAATTCTGAAAAGAAAAAAAAAAATCATCAAGGTGAACTAGCTATTTTATGCTGCAAACTCATCATTTATTAAGCAACTTGACAGCAGGCTCTCAAGGGAGATTTTGTTGTGTTTACTGTCTTAAGAATGACTGCTACCAGTTTGTGGACAAATACCTGTGTCTGTAGGTTCTACATCCTTGAAGGTTTTCAGAACATGGCAGGACATATCCCTGAGCAGCCTTATCTAACCTGATGTTATCCCAGTTAGCAGAGAAACAACCAGATGACCTCTAAAGATCTCTTCCAGTCTAATTTGTTCTATGATCCTGTGCTAATCCACTTTATCTCCACCTTCATCTTTCCCTAACACAAAAATTGTATTGAGTTCAGTATGAACACCTATAATTGTGTAACCTCTTCTTATCTTGACAGGTAACACACCATGTTGTACAATTTTCCTGGAAAAAACAGGTTCTGCTTTGTGATATTTTTTGAGACATTTCCTAAGTCAAAGAACCAAAACTAAATAGATATGCCAGACTGTAATTAAATGTTAGGTACTGTATATAGACAGAAAGCAATATTGCAATAAAAGCTGAATTTTTTACTGGAGGGTCATAGAAGGTATTGTAATGTAAACCTTCTTAATTTTTTGATAGTTACAGATTTTAACGTTTCAGCTGTTACTGAGATGGAAGATATATTTATGTGGTAGATGCAAATGTGACCTTTGAATGAGGCCTGTGTCTTATTCTATCATTAAAAAAAAAAAAGAGAGAGAGAGAGAAGACTGCCAGTATCTCCACCTTTCAGGTCTGCCAGTGTTTCTTGAATTCTGCTTGCTTATTCTTCCTCAGCATTGAATCCAAACATTATTCATTGTAATAATTTCCATTTCTATTGTTTATTGGGGGAGGTGTGCTGATGCAATTACAGAGGAGGGAATGGACACTTCTGATCTGTAGCACTATCCTCCTTAAGTGCTACCAGTGGCTATCCCAGTACAAAGACAGTACAGACAATACAAAGTAAAAATTGACCCCATTATTTCTGTAGAGTGCACTGAGGCATGGCACTAGACAACAGCACCATTCCTGCAAAGCCTGAACATCTCCTATATTACAGCCTCATAAATCAGATTCGGTTTCATTTATTCACTAAGTCAACTAAAGTATCCTAGCTGGGAGCTCTTCAGGAGAATACTAAATTATGCTAACTTCAAATTTGACCTATCATAAATAATTAAGTAATGTAATTGTTGAGGCTGTTTCCCTGGATGTGTTAACAGCAGGTTTAGCATTCCAATTTACAAGGAGTTCTAAATCTATGTCTGTTAAAGATGCTTTGATCAGTATACCCTCAGATAAGATTTGCAGTGGCATGAGAATGATCTGATGAAGTAGACAGTAGTTTTCAATAAAATGAATTAAATTAATACTTCCGATTACATACTGAAAATGTTCTGAAAATGTTGTGGCCTACATGGAAGATCAATGCAGTAAATGTATTGCATTGAGGTAATCTAATTTTTTTTTTTTTTTTAGTAATTTGAAAAGTTTTGTATTTCATACTCTGTAAAAGCACAAATTTTTGTGATGTGTGACAAGACAGTCCTTACCTGCTGCCCATAAACATGGCGATTGATAGGAGGAACTTAGTGTGGTCATTTATAACATGAATTTTTCTTCTAATAATCATGTGCGGTTGTCCCCCCCGTCCCCCCCCCCCAAGTCCCCCAAGTTTCTCCTTTGATTAGCAGTCCAGTTTCTATATGCTTGTCAGGTATGCTGCTTCCCTTTTGTTGAAAACGTTCAGTGGTGTTGATATTGTCCCTCTACTTAACCAGGTGCTGAGCTGGCCAATCTTTCATTTAAAGGAATGCAAGGCAAATCCTATCAATCCAGCAACAGGATTTTTAGAAGATACATATGCAAAACTAAAACTACATCTTCATTAAATTCCCTTTTGGGACACGACTGATATCTTTTAGTCTGGACAAGCTAGATGTGTCTAAAATTTTGAACACTTAAATTTGGGGTTTTAACATTTTAGACTTTTTGGTCTGGGCTGTCAAATCCATTGTTCGGGCTGGGATGTATACTCTGGTCAGTCCGTTGATGCTGTACCGTTGGAGTTAGTTCTTGTTCAGTCTGTCAGGACACACTGACAATCAGGAGGAGGATAAAGATAGGTGCTACTACTTTATTTCTTTTGTGTGCTGTAATTTTAGGGTCAGGAACGTAGTTTTTTCTTTTTTTCCATTACATTTAAATGTGTGGATATCGACATTTTAAGGTCTTTTCTGCCTTCCTGCTCTACAGGCTCCATTTACCTTCCCCTCACTCCCTCCTTCCACTCTTTTTCACAAGATGCTTGGATATGTCTTATAGTTATTGGGCTGCTTTCACCTTTAGGAAGGGTGAAAACTTTTAGGAAAGATGTAATGATTTCCCTTTGTAGTTTATTTTGTGTGTGTGTGTGGTTTTGTCAAACTTCAGATTGGGAGGAGGGGGAAGAGAAGACTGTACTTCCCTGACAAGAAAAAATATGTTATTTTCCCACCAACTGATTATCTCAACCCACTGCCAGGTGTGGCAGGCTCTAGTGCTGCTGACAAGCATCCCACAAGGCACTCCTCGCACCAGCACGGTGCCGGATACAGCAGCTGCCTGGTGCCAGAGCTTTCTGTGTGTGACAGGTACGGCTGCCACCTTGGCAGGAGTTTCCTGACAGTGCCCTCCCTCACACTGGGGAGCACCAAGGGCTGCTGTTCCTGCAAGGGCCCCCTGTGGCACTCAGTGTCAGAATGCCATTGTGGCCTTCACCCCTGTTCCTGTGGGGAAGGGGTTGACTCGTGGGATGTCATGGTGCACAGGCCATGCTGCTGAGAGAGGGATGTTGAAACTCCTCACACAGGGCCAGCTGGTAGGGATGTGCAGGGTGTTTGTCGTGGGGTCTCTTCCCTGCATACGGTCACCCCACGCTGCAGCTTCCGTGTGCCAGGTCAGATGCTGTGCATTGCTCCCACTGCGGAGAGGGACGGGAGCCAGCCGTTCGTGGTGTGTCAGTCATGCTTTTCCATCTTCTGACTCGTAATATCTGGCTGATTTGACAGAGCATACGCAATGCAGTCTTGGAAGAGGGTGCGTGAGTGGGGGGAGCTGGCATGAGAGATCGCATCCTAGCGCTGCCGCCGTTCTGCAGTCTCCCCAGCCAGCAGCCACTCGCCTTGCCTCTGTCAGCCATTTATTCATTCACAGCGCAAATGTTCTTGTTTGTATGACAATGCTAATTGAAAGAGCTGTTCCAACTTTAGTAGCTATTTGTTTGGTTATATCCCAGACAGTAACTTCTAACTTAATAAACCAAACAGACAAATGCTCAGGAGTTGTTGCAGCAGTTTTTTGTTGGTGGTGGTGGTGTTTTTTTTTTTCTTTTCAGACTGGCAATGTGAATCCAAAACACAATCCCCATCTGCAAAAAAAACACTTAGAAGGGACATTCTGTTCTCTGCAGTTAATTTAAATGAAACGTGTTTGACTTACAGAAGTGTAATTCTTGTAGATTCTGTGATGAGTTAACGTCGTCATTTGCCTCCTAAACTGTTTTACTGTTTTTTTTTGTTTGCTTGTTTTTTTACTTTTCACATGTCTTTTGAATATTAAATTCACAAAGAAGGGATAGATTTGTTACTAGCTGTCAATTTACTCATATAATTAAACAATCTTAATGCAGTGATTTATTCCATTTAAAAGCCATAAAAAGCATGTACAAATTTTGTAGCCTCCAGACCAGCTTGGGATACATACTGGAGATTTTTATCCATAACTATATGGAGTAGAACAACCAGGTGCAAGTGTGGCCTGCAAGGTTAGCTGTGTGAGGATTATGTGGCAGGTGAAGGAGATCTTTGTTCTGTTTTCATGCCATGCATCCTTCTTCAAATCCCAGAGCACTTTCAACACTGCATCTTTCTTTCATGCAGACCTCACGCATTGATCACCTGCTATTTGGCAGTATGAAATTCTCAATTCCAGTTACAGTTTTAATCTCCTTTAAATAAAAGGAATTGTGGCCAAGGGCATTTATGTTCGATTCAGCTGGTTTATTTCAGATGGAAAGAGAGAAGGCAAGAAGCTTAGATCTAGAAATGTCTGATCGCTACTTTGCAGTACTGTCAGCTACTGTGAGCATATTTTGACTTTAAACCAAGTTAGAGATTAATCTTATTAGCAGTACGGATTTGCAAATAAGTAAATCCTTTGACAACAGTAACGAAAGCCAGAAAACTGATTTTCACCAGTGTTACTGGTGCAGAAATTCCTACTTTAATGTTTTACAGCGCAGTATTTGATGTACAGCTTTCTTGTACCACAGCACACATTTATTAGTATTAAATATTACCATAGGGGAAAGCATCTTTGTTCTCTGCTCCATGTTAGCTGACAGGCAGTCTAAAAGTCTGACTGATTGTACAGTGGGTACTGTCTGGAAAGCAGAATCAGGGTTAATACTCTACAACTTGGCCTAGCCTTTGTCACTGCTTAATGATTCCAGTAGAACACTGCATTCAAAACTTCTCACTTGGTGCTGTTTGACGAAAGAATCTGCTAAATATCTATTATCTATCTATCTAATAATGCCAGTTATTCTTGTATCTAAACCAAACATTTTTATCCCAGCCTCAATTTCATACTGTTTAGCACTGTCATCTGATAAGCCAACTAAGCATAGATGTTGCAGAGATATATAAATGTTTAATAAAAAAAAAAATGCTATTCCAAGTAATTTTCTATGTGATTTGTGTGGATGCCAGTGTTTTCTATTAGCTCTGCATTTGTTTGAAACTTATTGGAAGAATCTGGCAATAGGTGCTGTTTAATAAATAATAACTATCTGCCAGACAATGTCAGATACTAGAAACAGCCTGTTTGGGAAAGGTAAGTTTTTGAAGAAGCATCCATTATGGTTTCTTAGAATGCTCATCGTTTTCTTTACCACAAATTGTTCTTGCTGAATGTATGAGAACTGCTGCAGACTGATTATGGATGCTTTGAAGGGAGTCTTGTGTTATGATTTATCACATCTGTATGCTGTGATTCAAGGAATCCTGTCTTCATGTACTGAACTTTGAGAGCAGTTTCACCAATCCTTTATCAGGCTCACAGGCAAACACGTGCAGACATTAGCTTTTTATTGATCTTCCTTTGATATGGCTTGCCCTGTATGTCTGGCATCCCCTGCCTACCGCCAGTTACGTGATCTTGCCATGCTTCTGCCTTTGTGACCCTCTCCTAGAAGCGCTGGCTGCACTGCTGCCCTTGTGCATAGCAGGGCGGCCCAGGGCCAAGCGTAAGGAGCACGAGGGACAGGCGGCAGCTCTGAGTGGCTGCACTTAGCACTGGCAAAGTAGTTGCTTCACAGTCATTTAAAGACTTTTTTTTTTCCTCACAGTTCTACCAATAATTCATTTATATCTGGGTCTTTGAACACAATTGGGGTTGTTCAGCCTGGAGAAGAGAAGGCTCTGGGAAGGCCTTACAGGCCTCCAGTACCTGAAGGGGGTGGGCCTACAGGACAGCTGGGGAAGGGGGGTGTATTGATAGGACAAGGAACAATAATTTTAAACTAAAAGAGGGCAGATTTAGATTATACATTAGGAATAAATTCTTTACTCAGAGAGTGGTGGGGCACTGGCACAGGCTGCCCAGAGCAGCTGTGGATACCCCATCCCTGGCAGGGTTCAAGGCCAGGCGGGATGGGGCCTTGAGCAACCTGGCCTAGAGGAAGGTGTCCCTGCCCATGTCACGGAGTTGGAACTGTATGAGCTTTAAGGTCCCTTCCAACCCAAACCATTCTATGATTCTGGGATTCTATGTTTGAACACTCAATTTCCATAAATTTGTGTAGCCAGACATCCAAGTTTCTGAGGCAACTTCAGAGTCCCAGATGAAATGTATCACCTATCTGATATGCATGTGTAATGATCATTTTGGTTATTGTTCTAGGTTATTTAGGTAGACCATTAGCTGTGCTTACAGAAACTGATTAAAAAAATAAATAAATCACTCTTACCCTTTTTCAAGTTAACTGTGTAATTAAAAAAAACAAACAAAAAAAAAACACCACAACAAATCACACCGTAAAAAAAGATACTTTCCTCGCTTCCTTCCCTCCAAATAAATTAAGCATATTGCATTTGAATAGCAGAACTGAGTCATGCAGCTTAACTTTTTAGGAAAACTTCTAATTATTTTTACAAGCACAACAGAATTCCAGTGCAAGTGCAGCTGATTTGAGAGAAATAATTAGTGTGCCAAGGATGTGATGACAACTGAGAGGATGCAGTGAAATGTTCCAGCTTCCATTAGAAAATAATGACCTTCTTGGCTGAGTAAAAGTATTTTAATTAAATACCGCCAATTCCTAGTAATCAGTGAACCTATTAGCCATGAAATTTGATTCCCTAATCACTGACTGTTCACTTACACGTTTTAGATAAAAATGGTTCTGCATATCATTTCCACCCTAACAGTACATGGTGGTGTACTGTTTTTCAGATATTACAGTAGCATTTGTGTAGCTAAGGAAAGTGAAGCCATAAACATTTTTTCAGAAAAAGTTGCCAAGTGGTTGACAAGAATCGGTAGTTAACACTGCAGTTCTGCATGTCGGCAATCTGATGCTTCAGTGGGAATCTTGCCTGGCTCTGCTTTGTCATCTGATCAGCAACAGAAATGCAATTGCGTCTTCCTTGATTGGCTTCATCTCTTATTGATGGCTTTTACCATCAGGGAAACTGAATGGGAAAATATCCTTAATGGAATAGAAATATTCGCAAAAATGAAAATTATTTGCATGGCTTATACTCCAGTCTTGTTAACAGCATTTTGGAAACCACTAAAAATGGGCTTTCTGTTCTATTATCAATAGCAAAACAATTTCCACAGGCAGACTTGTAGTAAAAAATAATGGATTTTGTAGTTATATTTTGCATTAAAATAATTTGTTTCCTAGGAATTCAGCCCTATTTTGTGTAGGTATATGTACTGTGCAGCTGCGTGCAGAGTCATTATAAGATTTAATTGCTGTATGGCCTTTTGTAATAAAGTTATAATCATAAAAACTGCAAGTTTCTGTTTGCACATCTTGAGTTGTTACTATGCAGAGTTCATATGGTTTGAAAATGTTTCAGGTACAAATGGAGCTCTTGCACACTGATAGGTCATCAAAAATGGTTAACAGAAAAGTGAGGCATAGGCAGCATTTATAATTAAACAGCTTTGGGTCTAATTCTATTCCCATTGAAACAGAAAAAGAAAACAATTATAGTTTGCTTACACAAAGAAGAATTGCAACTGGGATCTACAACATGACTTCAGGGAGGTGCAAAGGGAGTTGAGTGCGTTTTCTGCTTCTGTGACTTTGTCTTCCATGTCAGGAGAGTAACTGAACTAAGAATATACTCACTAATTTGAGGTTCTCTTGCTGTCGAAAGAAAACAAAAACAAACAAAAAAACAACCTAGAATTTGGCGTCTAGGTGCAAGGTATGAATTTCTTAACTAGAATAGTGTTTTCAAACATATGGCCTGCTTCCATCTTTGTGAATGACTTGGTTTTTCATAGGTAGTACAGTGAAGTAGCTCCAGCTCTTACAACTCTCATACAAGAGGTTTTTCCCTTGCCATGATGAATCTGTATTTATTTTACTAGCTGCCAGGAGCTCTTACTTACCCTCCTTGAGATATGATACAACACGCTTTAAAAACAATGATCGTCTCTCCATTCACTGCTGAAATTCTGTCACCTTCAGTTATATATAAAGGTGTGCAGCTTCAGTAGCTGTAACAGTATCATTAAAGTTGATTGTGAGAGGGATTGGACTAAATTACTTTGCTGTATCATGAACATAGCAAGTAAGTTGAAAATTAACTTAAAATTTGCAGTCAGTAATGATCAGGGTATTGATTAGATAGAAAATAATTGGAGAAATTTGGAGAAAAATAGCTTGCTATATGGTGTATGTTATACCATCTTTAATGATCTTCAGACTTCTTAAAACATTGGGGTGATTGTCTTTTAAAATAAACATGGGAGGAAACTGAGTTTTCCTATTTGCTCACTCTCCATTTTTAGCTCTTCTCCTAGTTAGGCACTAGATCTATTTGTTCTTTGCATCCAGTTCATGAAAATTGCATCTAAGAAAGCTGAAATTTTAGAAAGTTTTGAGCAGCTGGCATAGTAAGCTAAAAGGAAATAATTTTAGAACAGTTATTGTAATTTTCCATTTTTTCCTGCTGACTATCCAGTTGAACATACATAAGATGGAGCCTGCAGAAAATTTCTGGTGACATGATCAGATCATGATGATAGATCTTGTTTAATACAACTTCCCTGAAAATGCGAGTGCTATAGAGCTGGGTTAAATGCATTTGGGGAATGTATTAGCTCTTCTATTAAATGTCATTCCATTTTAACTTTTGATAAGCCATATATTTTTGTACTTAATGTTTTCTTTTCCAGTGATGATACATTAATGAAGCATAATATGGTAAAATAGGACAATTGTTTAAGGGAGAAAAGGAAGAAAAACAGAGCATCATCTCACCAAAGTCCTTAGTGTAGCTATAAAATCTCTTTGGATATCACCACTTTCACTTGTGGCACTGTTTAGGGGTGATGAATAATTCTATTTTGTGTAAGAATACTGATTTTAAATAACTATGATCTAGAAAAGCAGCACTAATAATAATAATAATAAAAAAAAAATCAGTAAATATAGTTGATTAGAATTCAGGTGAATTTCCTGTCTGTTATGCCTGAGTAACCATTTTGTGCTTCCCTATGTTGAATTCTGTGGTTGTGCAATTGTTCCCTTCAGATTTGCATTTATAGTTACTGTAAGTGCGTTACTAAGATCACTGAAATAAATACTGTGGTATTTTGTAAGCCTTTGGTTCCGCTTCTGCCCTCCAAGCCGTAAATAATAAAAGCTAACATTTAGAAATAATACTGAAAAAGAATAGTAATTTGTTGATCTGAAGAACTTCACAGAAAATGACAACAAAGTATGCCATCATTTTGTATTGCACTTTGAGACGCTTGTACGTAGGAAGAAAGAATAGCTCAAAGAGCTTAATATCAAGCTTAATATCACTTTCGCTGTTTTGCTTTAACTTCCATAAAATTAGGGTTTTTGATTAAAATATAAAACACTTGCTAATCAATTTGTCAATTTCTATACAACCAGAATATTATTTTTTCTTGATACTGTATTTATTGTTGCATATTGGCCAAAACTAAAAAACATGTCTGCTTTGTACAGGCAATAAGAGACACAAAATGCAGGAGAGGAAACTTGAAAACCTCATGAATGAGAAAAATGTAAATAAATTGCATCTTTAAGGCATAAATTAACTGATTTGTTTTCCTAAGGTCTAATAATTTAGCTGCCTGCTTAGAATCATCAGACCTATTAATATTCCCTTTCAACTCTGGAAGTTTTTCTAATTTCAATATTGGAATTTGGTAAACACATTTAACATACATTATGCTGTAAAGATAAGAAAGGGTGGGAAACAGGTCTGAGGAATCTAGAAATGATTGCCTTATAATGACCACAGCTATGTCACTGGAATCAAATTGATAATGGGAGATGTTTGCCTATCACACCTCATCATCAGGAAAGGATAATGAAATTGGAGATACCGGTGTAACAACAACAACAAAATAAAATAATTTAGAAACTGTTCCTGGAATTATGGAATATTTTCCATATTTTTTCACAATTTAGACACTAAATTATATTAAGCTCTGTGGCAGTAGACTCACTAACGTGGGTGCACATCTTACAAGCACAAGTTTATAATGCAAAAATGAGCACTATAATTTGGTCTGCGTCTACTCTGAAGATGTTGATAATGGTCTGCATGCATATGACCCTTTTAGCTGCATCTAGAAACCGGAAGACCTTTCTAACTGATGTGTTATATTTGACCATCAGTTTATACTGGCAAATTGAAAGAGAGGGAAATAACAATAGAAGGATTTAACTTAAAAATATTTTGGTAGGTTTTACGAAAGTGTTACATAAGCACACAAAGGTTTTACAAAAAGTTTTACGAAAAGTTTTACAAAAGCATACTCACCACTTATGATATGAACATGTGCAATAAATACATACGTTTAATGATTAATTTTAATTCATACCAGAAATCTCTTAATTTTCACCTTAGTAAATAGTAAAAGTAATGAGTGGGAGTTAGGGAAGCATAACGTTCTACAAGTAGTAGGAGAACATAAGCATCAAAATAATATTGGTGTATTAATATAACAACAGTAGCAAAAAATGCTAATGTTAATTATTAAAAATGGTGGAAAAAGTGTAAGCAAAATATCGCGAAAAACTTTCTGTGGAAAGGTTCTTGGAATATTTTCCAGATAAAATATTAAAATACATATTCTTTAGGTCTTAAAGAGGTCTTAAATGGTGTATTTTTTTTTAATGGAAATAATCTTTGTAAGTAATGGGGTAAACTGTATCATTTAATCATAGTACTAAATATTAACCGCCACCACAAAACAAAACGAACAACAACAACAAAAAAAACACCAACAAAAAACAATCCTTCACATGTCCTTCACTGTAATCTCTTTATCTGATTCAATAAGAAAAATAATCAGAACAAATACATATTGGCATATGAAGGACTTGAGGAGAGAACCAGTTAAGAAACATGAAGATGAAAAGAAATACTGACTGCCTGTTTAGTTCCTGAAATTTACATATGCTTACTTGCATGAAAGAGAGAGAATGAAGATACAAAACAGAATAGTAAAGCATGCATGTTATCCTTTTCTATATAGAATTTAAAAGGTGAACCAAGAGCAATCAGAGAGTTTGTCTTGAATGTTATCATTTGGCTTTAAATTCAGAGGAGAACAATTCATTCCTTGAATCGAGGTACCTGCAAATTTTTTGTGTACTTTTAATTTCAAGCATCATGCTGCAAAGTAAGTAGATTAGTTAAAACAATTGGCTTCAAATTTCTGCACCCTGGAGGATTTTCTGAAGTTTTGTTTGTCATAGCACTGAAGATATTCCTAAACAAAACTGATATTTGATCAATAAAACGTTTATTGAATATACTCAAAATTGAAGCTATACCATTGCCAGAAAAGGAACACTTTTGGAGATAAATTCATTTTTAATATCATCTCAAATTATTGAATATTTTAATAGAGGTAATGCAGAGGACCATATAGGAAATCAGGAATTTCATATTTAAAGGTCTGCCTGTAGTCAGTCAGTTGTGATTGCTTGCCTTTCATTTGTGAATTTGATTTGCCATATGGTATGGAAATAAGACAACTAGGCTTACCGCAGGAAGACAGTACTGATATGCAGACTGAAATGGAAGATTAGATTTCCTTCCCAGATCACTGTAAAGAATGGGCTGAACATTGACTTGAGACTTAGTTGCAGTAAGCAAGGGTACAGCTTCCCTTCAGTCTCAGCTTTGTTCTTTCAAATCACAGCCTGAGACCTGCTGATGCTGTCAGAAGAAGCATTAATGCTTTTTGTTTGATTTTGTTGCTGTTGGGTGCTTTGTTTGTTGCTGTTTTCTGTAAGCTATGCCTTCTCAAGCTGACAGGAAGTGATGCTACGCATCCTTGTCTGCATAATTAGCCTTAACTGGTCTAGTACAGAAATCCTTTTCAGGGATTTCAGACTTTTGTCTCAGTAACTAAAGAAGGAGCACATGACAAAAATTAAGGGACAAATTGTATTCTGGTGGGACAAAATACTGTTGCACATTCATCCTATGAAGTCACTCTTTATTTAATGGAGACAAGAACTTCCATTTAAGTAATCACAGTGAACAGAGAATCCTACTTTTTTTTTTCCCTTTTTTTTTCCCTCACCTTTTTTTTTTTTTTAATAAACGTTATGCAACTTTGTGCTAACATGCATCAAAGTGCTTTGTTGATGAGCCACTCTATTCCTGTCTTTTGAGTATATGATGAATCTGAGCTGGGAAAAGAAGAAAATCACTTTAAAAACTCTGAGATGCTGTTATGAATGAAGGAAGGTTCTGTTCTTGGGTTCTTCAGTACCTTCAATGGTAAGAATCCACAGCCTCACCTCCAGCAGCCCTGAGTCCTCTGCCTAAATCCTTTTGTGTCCGCTCTCATAATATAATTATTCTCACTGAAATACCAGTAAGCTCAGGTGGCACCTTGCTATATCAGGTTTTACATTGATTGGTTATCCCTGTTTACTTCAGTAGCTGTTACTTTTTTTACTTCTGCATATCAGAAGCATCTCTGAGATAATCCTTGAACCTGTATTGCTTTATTGGAAATCCACATAAATTGAGATTTTAGCTAAAATAAACTATTTAGGATTTATAAAATAGATTTGTAATCTGCTTCCTTCCTTTCTTCCTTTCCTTCCTTCCTTCCTTTCCTTCCGTCCTTCCTTCCTTCCTTCCTTCCTTCCTTCCTTCCTTCCTTCCTTCCTTCCTTCCTTCCTTCCTTCCTTCCTTCCTTCCTTCCTTCCTTCCTTCCTTCCTTCCTTCCTTCCTTCCTTCCTTCCTTCTTTCCTTCTTTTTCTGGTGATTCAACTTGTTATTCTTAACTTTCAGCTTTTTTAACTTGACATTCACCACTTGATGAAGAGGTCCACAGTGACCATATGGGATTATCTGAATGCTAGCAAACATATATATATTATATGTATATATAATATTGAAAACGCATCAACTATGTGTGCATTAGGAATCAGATTAAACTTTATTTTGTTCTTTGTTTCCTCTCTGTTTCTGAGGGAAGACAGTTTACAGCGTCTTCTCTCTAATTCTCATCAGTGAAGACTGACTGCTCCAAACAGTCAGAGTGCTTTCACCAAACTACTGGATTTCTCCTGTTTGATCACACAGTCTAACTCTTAGGTGTCTTCAGCATGAGCAGGAGGTAGCATATTTCAAAAGGAGGTGGACTGAGTGACAGAATAACAAAGATACTTCCTGCTTCACTGATAAAGTCCCATAGAAAAGGCAAGGTTTTGACTACAGCTTGATTTGCTGTTTCAGTTGATCTGCTGAGTGGCTGGCCTTTTAGTCTGGACATGGCAAATCCTTTGTCTCAGCAGTCTCGGAAGTTTTGTGATTAGCTTTAAGACTGTCAGCTTTCTGGTGCCTCAGCGTGAGCCATGCCGGACAACTCTAATGTGCTGGGGGAGTTCTGCTTTGATAGGATCGGAGTCTGTCTGCCTGAACATGTCCATCTGGAGTATTGCCCTAAAAATTAATTTCCACTCCTACACTTGAGGTTTGCAGAATGGGAACAGTGTAGAACAGCAGTGGGCAGAAGAACTTAGGGCTGGCAAATTCCTGTTCGGAGGTATAGCCACTGATGTAGCCACTGTTTGCCAGTTTAAAATTTCTGTTGAACTCTTAGTATTCCAAATCTCTCTATAGCAAAATGAAGTCTGCAGACATTGGTTATTTTCTCTAATGCACTCAGACTTAAAAATCCTTAACTGTAGAGTGAAAAAGTTCTAAACCAAAATCTGTCACATTACTCTCTTTGAAACTGGGAATTCCATTGCAGTATTAGTTATACAATATTAGACTTTATAAAAAGAACTGGAACAGCTTTTAGATTTATAAATGCGTCAACGTTATAAAAATGTGCTAGTAGTTGCAAAGTTTCTGTGTTGGTGAGCAAGTACATTTGATTAAGTGACCATCTGGTAAAATGTTTGTTACCAGTGAAAACACTGAATTTTGGATTTTTCAAGTGCTGTGCATGTGCCAAGTAAAATGTGGGTAAGAGTTATAGCTGCATAAATTGAGTGGGCAGTAATTGGACCATATACCTTTCAATCCTACTCCTATCAATCTAAATAAATATTGTTGTTCTCAAAGCCATTTTGCTTAGCTGATCCGCTCCATCTACAGTCAATTGTTTTACCCTGATGCAGAGTTTCTGTGAAGAAAAATTTGACATTATTTGCATCTGTACAGAGGCTGGATGATGACCTGATTTTTGGGATACTTACCATAGAAATAATTAGGCCCTATTATTGCATATATAAATGATGATTTAAGTCAGCCACGTCACCGTATACATCAGGCCTCAGTGTCATGGCATTTGGAAAGGTTCTTACTGGTGTGGCTAAATGGCTTGTGGCTAGAAAAAGAGTTTTGGCTACCACACTGACCTGCCTAGAGCTCCCCTCTGCTATGGATATTGTTGTCTGGCATGCTAATAATAACAAATTCAATAATTAATTGAAGAAAATGCTAAGGACAAAAACAACATCATGGTCTCCTTAGAAGAGTTGTTGTAACTTCAGTTCATTGAGAATTTTAGGAGCTTAACGTTTGATGTTTTGACCACTTTTTGACCACAGCATCGATGGCTGTGCAGAATACAATTGTCTTTTTCTCTCCTAGTCCTTGGTGCTTCTGTAGCCTTTCCAAGAAACCCTCAGCATGAATTTGTAAGATATCAGCATGTCAAAAATGTAAATACTTTAAATATATAAAAGTCAAACAACTTTCTTTTTAATATTTCTAAAAATTTAACCTGGTACCTATATTTGTCCTTTTTTTATTTATCACTGTTTTGAGTAATATGGTAATGTTTTTGAGGCCTATTTTTTTATTCCTATAAAAAATGAAAAAGCATTTTTTTTAAGCCTGTCAGGTTTTGTTTCCTGGATGAGGTTAGGTGTTCAAAGATAGATACTGTCCATGGAACGTGTTATCCTGTTTTAGTAAGGTCTTTTTTCTTTCAATGACGATTCTAGAATATTTATGTGTATTCTATATATAGACAAAATTTACAGTAAGAGAATACTATATATATAGAGAGAATGTATTTTCTTTTTACTCTGAAATTCTAAGGCAATTATAACTCTCAATAGAGAGTTGTTTTTTTGAAAATATATTTTACAATATAATGCTCAGTAAAAGTCAATTTGTCACTAATTTACTTAAGGCAGAATGGAAGCATGAGGCCATCTAGTCAAAACTTGCACCTTAGCAAGAACAGCACTGAATTCAGAACTGGCTTCTTAGAGCTTTGTCTAATGGTGCCTTGAAAACCTCAGAAGGTGGAAATAGCACAGCCTCTCTGGCAACATGTTCCAGTGCTTCACTAGCCTCAAAGTGACTTTTATTTGTTTGTTTGTTTAACTTATGTACAGTCAAACATATCCTATTTCTCTTTATGAGCATTGTCTCTCCTTTTGTTGCCATGCACCACTGTCCACCAGTTGGGAGTTAGTGAAGTTTAGTCCTACAGCCATGTCCCATTACTCTTACAAATATTTCTTGTTTTGGAAAAAGCTCCACCTGGGAATTTGTGCATTGCTGTCCCTTAAATTTTATATTTGATTTGATCTATATCTATGTTGTTTATTCTAGCAGTGGAACTCAGATGTTTTATGTCCTTTAATGTCTTCGCTCTTACCCTGTCAATTTCTGCTGATAGTCTGTCCATATAAGTTTTTGCAATATTAGCAAATTTCTAAGCTTTTTGCTAATTTAAAAAGACAAATACTTTAAATGAGAATATTCATTTTAATTCATGGAATTGTGCTTGTAATCATTATATTCATGTATACATTGTCTAAAAATATGAAATGGCTGTACCATTGCCTGTACCTTGTACAAAAATCTCAAGTCCTCTGTCTTTTAACTATGGAAGTATTAAGTCAACTCCACAGCTTTGTGAGGTCAGGGCTGTTCTGACTATACAGCTACAGTCAGCAGCAACTGCAGTGTAAAGGTATTTCTGGATACATTTCTGATAAGCATTGTTTCACAATGACAAAGTCAGCCTTTGGAAATGTTTCTGCTCAGGAGTAAAGTTTTTCTTAGCTTGTTATCGTTATTAATAGAGGTCTACTTCATTACAAGTAGCAGTGGGTGTTTGTTGACTCTTGGTTTTGACATAGGAAATGTCACAGTTTAACTGCTGTCAGAATATTAAAAAGTTTTAATATTTTCCCATGATGTCTAATGAGCTGGTATCCGTGGGAGACTGAGAAGACTAGATATCACTGCTATATTCAGTTTTATCTTTGATCCCAACCAGTTTTGAAGTGCAATTGCCAGAGGTGAAAACTAAATTGTTTTTACAACAAGAACTATTCTGATTCAGGGAATGCAATGCCAGTTGTTCTCTTCATAATTTACCATGTACATCACTATGTCTTCATTTCATACACTCATGGAATGAGTAATGAAGTGGTGGTTATTTTATAACTCTGTCTCCTTCTTTCTGACATTAAATATTGAAGCTACAAGCACTTTCTGAGAATTATGAGATGAGGAGCTTAGAAGAAGAGTTGTTTCTTTGATAAACAAAACACTGTGTGCTAAATATTAATTAATCAGACTCCTGTTGATTGCATTTATAAATTGAGGAGACTTGGAAGAAAGGTGTTTTGTGAATGCTATGCTTCACGAGCATCCTATAACACTTTCAAAAATTGTTTTGAAATTGCTGGAAATAGTTGTTTATGAACTTACCTGTTTTTTGGTGAAAGATGGTGTGAGCAAAGAAGAAGAAAGCTGAAGAAAAGGCATGGTCATTAAATACTTCCTTTAAAAATAGAAAAGAAATGATGAATATATGCATTTTGCACTCTTAAAAAGCAATCCTTGCTTTCCTGTTATGGTGTTACAAGTCTATAATTTCTGTTATTTTTTTTTAAATGGAGAAGGATGAGAGAATATCTGTTTTTCTGTTATTTCTGGTGTAATTTTGTTGTGAATTGTTCAAACTTAGGTCTTTGGGTTTATTTCAGCC
The DNA here is from genome assembly GCF_964034855.1 of Anser brachyrhynchus. Lineage (NCBI taxonomy): Eukaryota > Metazoa > Chordata > Aves > Anseriformes > Anatidae > Anser > Anser brachyrhynchus. The sequence continues at coordinate 13,144,162 of NC_137700.1, forward strand.
AAGCTATACCGACTTACTTGGAAATATATCTGTATATATTCGCTGCTGATCAATCCCAGAGTACTTATCCTGTACCTCGATGAAAATCTTGCAGTTTACAAAACCGTGTTTGTGTTTTGAGGTGTATTGCTTGCTGAGAACCACAGGGTGGGTTTGTACCGTCAGTGCATTATGCCAAGCTGCCTGGGGATTTACATGCTGCCCATCAGCTGAGGGCCTTTGCAGTTGTCAGTCTGGCCAACCAGCTGTCAAAATGCTTTCAGTCCACTCATTACTTGAGCAGAAAATAACATCACTACAGAGAGGACAGAGAGCTATTGCGGCTTACTGTGACACTTCAAAAAGCAAATATATTGATAGGCGATGCCACCAAGTCATCTAGGGTCTGACTTGATCATCTGCAATTGGAGAAAACTTAAATTAATTCAAATGTCTACTACAAGTTAGCAAATCAGCAACTGATATCTGATGAGATCTTAGGTGTTGCCCTGTGTTGTGTTTGGGCTCCTTCTGTCTTTAGGTCAGGACAGCCTTGCTTTTGTTTTTTGTTACCTCCCTGGACTCCATCAGCTCCATGACTATATAAGCTCCTGAACTAATTTTTATCCTGTCCAGTCAATACCCACCACAGCCAGCTTCCCCTTCAGATTTTTGTCCGCATACTGCAGTCTCCCAACTGCTTCAATCCAGTCCATGTTATCACTGGGTTCAGTTAAATGTAAAGACCCATTCTTTGTTACGAGGTTTGCTTTTTCTCTTCTTCCTCTTAGCAAGCACATGACAAAGTTATTCTGGGAGCTGTAGTATGTCTAGATAACAGTACCTCCCATTGAAGTAAACTATGTTGAAACCTGGGATATTCTGCAAATGCTTTTAGGAATCTTTGAGACCAATATTGTGTCTTCTTGTGGTGTTTTTTTTTTGTTTGTTTTGGTTTTAATTTAATTGTATGCAACATTTTTAATAAAGGAAACACAAAATATAAATATGTATTAAAAGCAGCATTTTCTGTTTGGATAACGTATCTCGAATTATGAGATAAATCATGCTGCCCAAGATGCACTAAATTACATTGGATCAAATTACATGTATTTTCTATCGCCTTATGTTATAATGGACTTTCTAATGACATCCATATGTATATTATCATCCATAATCCAACGGTATATGTACATATACCATTCAGATGCTTTAAAATACCATCAATGAAAATTTCTAAAAATACTGGGTTTTGGTGGCACCTTCTGACAATGAATTTCTTTTGTGTCTTTGGGCTGTTAGTGCCTGATAGAGTTCTTCTAGAAAACAGTGCTAATTACCATCTTCCAATTTACAACCATGATTAGCAGAAAGTGTAAGATAAAATATTAAGTCACCACCTGTATAAATATCAATTAAAATAATCTACTTGCAGAAGGTGGGTGTGTGGGTGGGTATCTGCAGTTGTGAAATTCCCATAAAGGAAAATTTCAAACTGAGGAGCGAATGTGGCAAGGAGGAGAGTGAAGGATGTTGCATGTTCTGTTTTCTGGGGAAAAAAAAAAAAAAGGCAAACAGATTGCAGCTGGTTGAAGTGTGATGTTGCACAGCAGTCAGTTCCCGTGAGGATGTGGTTCATTAGGAGGATGGCGAGCAGGAGATGTTGCTGTCTCCATCCTGGAAATACTGCCGCAGACGGTTTGTACTCTGCGTCCATGCAGAAGGACCACTCCGGTGGCCCCAGCGGTTTGTGCTGCTGGGAGCTGTGCACAACCCAGGCTGCAGAGTGGTGTCTGCAATATGAAATGCATATCTTTTCAATCACATGGTAGTGCTTTCATTGTTCTTTAATTACCCTGTAAGCTTTCTTCAGGATGTAATCCTATGCTATGTAGATGCTTCTCTGTACAGAACAGAGTTGCGTAAAATTAAGGGTCTTACTGAAATGATATTTCAACTCTACAAATTATTTTTCTTTTGTTATTTTTTTCTACTGCCATGCCAAAAGTTCTCCTTAGTGCTTTCTAGCCAGATGAGCAGGAATTCCTAATTCAGATAGCACACCTCTTTTTTAATACGGATATATTAACAGTAGTTTCATTATTTACCTGTTTCTGTTGGAAAACTTCCAGTTTTCTCTCTCCTGTTTAAGCAAAGCTACGCAGATGTCACCTAGAAATCTAGACCTATAAATGGTAGGCTTTGTGGCAGAAGGGAACTTGATAGCTCATGTGAAAGCCCATGATGACCATACCTAGTGCCCGGAGAGGCTGTGTCTCCAGCTGCATGCGTGCTCAGCAGCCCTCCTCTGAGCAGGGATGTGGGCACTGCTTGTGTGCATGAGTGCTGTGCGAATCGGGGCATACAAGGCACCCTATCTGCTGGGAATGCTACCTTAAGTTTTGTTCAGCAGGGACGTTTTGTTTGGTGAAAAAGTGGAAAGCTATTGGCTGCTGTTGCTTTCAATAGAGTGCTAGCATATAAAGAACTTTGCATTTTATACGGTCATAGTACTAGAAATATGTGAAAATCACAAAGGTAAAGAGGAGTGAGGTTTTCAAGAAAAGGATCTGTAAAAATAGATACTTTCTGGTACTTCCAAAGACTTCTGAGAGGAAACATGCTAATCTTTTTATAAATACCAGTCTTCCTTGATGCTAATCCTATGCAACTACAGAAAGAAGAATTGATTTTCTGTATTGATGTGGCTATTTCTGCCCAGGCTATAGAGGCAGGACATGTTTTTTTATTGATTTGGCCCTGAACTTCCCTGACTCTTGATGAGCACAAATGACAGAGCCGCTCCAAAGAGAGCTGTGAAGCAGCAAGGGAACCGGTACTGCCGCGTTTGTGAGGCTCCCTCGCTGCTTCGCAATATGAATTATACATTGGATTACCATCATGGCAATTAGAACAGGATCCAGATGTTAACTGTGTGACCTGTACTGAGTGCTGCTCCTTGGAGTGCTTGATCTCTGCGTAATGGTAAAGGGAGATATTTGTACTATAATTATAGAGAAACGTTGATGGGGCTGAAAACTTGAACAGTACTGGAAGGGCTTTGTGTGTCCAGGGGACGTTGAGCTTGTTTCTGTCAGAAGAATAAATGAAAAGGAATTCAAGAGAAAAATGCATTAGGAACTATTAGATGACATTTAAAGCTCGGGCAGGGCAGATTTTCCCAGTAACTTTTTGGAGAGGTTTCCAGCATCTGGCTGAAGGCAGCCGGGGCACCTTCAAATCCTGGAAGCTTCACTTACGCGTCTACTGGGAAATTGGCTGTTGTGGTACTGAGTGGTTTGAATTTTAATCTCCAGGAGACATGAAGGTACCAGTAAAGACACAGGACACCTTGCAGGACAGGGCATTTTTCTCTGGACAAATAGCAGATTACATAAGGCCAGATTCTCTGCTCTGTCACTATGGCCAAACTGTTTCAGTGCTGCTGCTCCTGATGGCTCGCACTGTGGTTTTGTAACAGAGGAGGCTGGGTTTTATAGACTGCTTCTCTGCTTTTTGTTTCATTTGGTTTTAACACACGCACTTAATTTTAATAAACAAGCTCGTCTTTTTTGAAGCTTTTATGTAGATGACAGAAGAAACATGAGCATGTCTTTCAAAAATAATAACACCTTAAATAAGATGCTGTGTCATTCTGCAAACTGCATCCTTCCAGTAATGCGAGTGTTCTCCCACTCCCTCTTTATACTAGTAGATAAGATGAACTTGTTACGAATTTACTTGCTGGTTCTAAGCAGATCTAAATCACGTTGTCAGCATGCCTCTTTGTACTATCATCCTTTAAAAAAAAAAAAAAATCTTTATAGCTTTCTTGTACCCAGCCAAAGGCAGAGAGATAAGGCTGAGCCCTTTCTAGTACGTGTGTAATTTAAAAATCAGAGAATATTTCTTGCACAAGAATCAATAAAGTATGAATATAAAATTGTGAGGTGATAGCAACCGTGTGATGCAGAGGATTAGCAACTTGTCCTTTTATTATCAGGGGCTGGGTTCAAGCTTAGCTACAACAAATCAGAAATAATAATATGCTGCATGGGCTTCAGTAGTACTGAACGAAAAGAGCGAACGTTGCATAATTCCCCAGGCCAGCTGGGAAATATTAAGCGCCGCTCTAAACTCTTGCGGTCTGTTCAGACCACCTATGGACTCTCAGGGCAGCGCTTGGTTGTTGGTTATTCTCTACCATCGGGACATGCCTAGCCCACCACAAGAAGGAAATGCTGTTCGTGAATTCCTCTTGGGATGAGCTCAGGAGGCAGCAGTTTTCCCTCTCGGTGTGGCTGCGTCGGGGCTGAATCGAAGAGGGGCTGCTCAGCCTCTAGCGGGCACGGGCACGGGCACGGGCTGGCTCCGTTGGCGAGGCCGGGAGTCAACCAGCACCTTCCTCGGCAGCCTTTGACAGCCACAGTTGCTATGGGAACCTTCTGAGGAATGACCTCTTTTAGTGTTTAGATAAATAAGCTGAATTTTCACTGTTATTTTTCTAACAATGTCTAATTTTCTCTGGGAGAAGCAAACCGCAAATGGATTCAACACACTGTCGATCCGACCTCCAGAAAATATATTAAATATAGATTCAGCGTGCTGCGTGCATTTGTATGTGCCTGTTTGCCTCTCCTGGAAGCACAGGTACAAGGGCAGGGCATGGCCTTGATACTAACTCAGCCCAGAGCTATGGTTTTAATTACAGCTCTGAAAGAACTGTGAATCACCTTGTGAAACATCAGTTAATACCTCAAATAATTAGCTGTGATAAATAGAGTGAGTTGGGCACTCCTAAGTAATTGCTCTGTTTCACCTGAGAGATTTTTGCATTCCAGTGGTGGGTTAGCAATTCCCATGCATGCTTTGTAAATCCGCTTGTAAACACTTTTGGACTGAACAGAGTCAGGAGCGCCCTGCGGAGGAGTGCCTGGCTTGCAAGGGGTGCCCTAATGTTCCGGGGGAAGGAAAAATGTTATGTTAACATGCGATTGATTTCAGCATGAGCAGTGGCAGTATTTAAATACGGAGGTATCTAAATAAACTCTGATTTATCGGTAGAAGTGAAGCATGAAGGATCTCTGCAGCTTGCCAAACCAATTTGATGTAATGCTGCATACTTTTCCAGGTCAGATCCACACACCGATAGCGTTTCACCTGTGCGTGCTTAGAATCAGGCCCTAAAGAGGCGAGCCAAAAAAAATAGCTTAACTGTAGAAGTGGATCACCGATTTCAAAAGTTCATGAAGACAATGGTGGGACATTATCCCCTTGGAGGCAGGGCACAGATTTCTGTCTGCATAGTTCATATTAGCAGGCCTGTCCTGATGAATAAGGACAGAAGTTTTAATCAAGCTATAATAATTAGACTGAGTCAGTGATTTGAAGAAACAATGTCTTCGCTCAGGGCGGTGCACTGTATAGGATAAGATGTGCCTGATAGCCTCTGCAACATCTGGCACAGGACAGTTGCATCTGGTTTAGGGCAATCTGAGTTTTTAAGCAAAGCTTCTAAGGCACCAGTCCTGATAAAACATGCCTGGTCAGGATAAACACAATTCGTATCTGGTGGAGATTTTTTGAACAATGTGACAGCTTCTAGTTCATTATTCTGGAGATTTACATACAAAAGAAATAGGAAAGCAGTAAAAGTGCAGTACTGCTGACACCAGTGTAACAGATGAATGCTTAGTACAGCAAAGTGACAGAGAGTGCATAATTTTGTTCCCAATCACCTGAGCTGAAAGACTTTTTAAGCGAAAAGTTCATTCAGAGGTCTAAATTTTGGCTGCGTTTCCAGTGTTGTGCACTGCACAAGGTAACATAGAAGATTCTCCTTATGCTGTGACAAACTAATTCCAAAACAGATATTTGCACAAAGTAAAATTTACCATATTAAAAGATAAAGAGCAAAGAACTTCTAATAGAGTTGACATGAGAGTTTATTGTGGCCTTCTTTTGCCATATTTGAATAATATCTCAGAGATTTGCAAACCTATTGAAAATTGTTTTCATGTTCAGAAGCTCCGCCAACCGGAATCATAGAATTATGAAGTAAATTGTGCTTTTTTAGAGACTTAAGGTTCTTCTCTCATGCCAGGTTTAACTGCCTTTTTACTGCACCTGAATTTCTGTTCTCTTGTGTATTGTGCATTGTTTGATTTTTTTTTTTTAACTTGTAATTTTACTTGACCAAAAAAACTGCTTATAGGTATCTTTATTGGACTGGAGAAAATGATGTTTTACCAGTTTAGCAGTGTTACCTGTTTTTTAAATTTCTTCGACTGATTGCATTATTCTGGTTAACTAGTAACTATCAAAGATGCTATTAAAAGTATACTCTCATAAGTTATGCTTTACATGTTTCCATCATCCCATGCAAGCAATAAGATATCAGGTTCTTACTTAGAGAAGTCATGTGAATTAGCCTTCTGGCGGACACATTTTTCTAACCTGTTTGCCAGAATGAGAAACACTTGATGCATCAAGAGAAGATACAGACTACACCAGAACTGGAGTGGAGTAGCGTGTCCCCTGATCCAATAAAGACCCTTGCAGTGGCTTGCAGCGGGGCTGGTGGGTACTCCTGCGCCCAGCCTGCAGCTGCCTGCCCTCAGGAGAGAGAAGCTTCTAGAAGCTCACCAACATTTCTGATATTGCAAAAAGTATAAAATTATCAATATAATTCTATTTTTTTATCCCCTGATAATTATAAAAAATCTAGCTTTCTTCTAAGTAATCAACCTTTTACCCTTATTTAATTTTTAGATTTTTTTTCCAGGCTTCTTATTTTCTCTTTATCTGTTTTCATTTTATCTAAACTGTCTGGGCCAACATAAACTTACAGAATGTGGTATTTTAGTAAAAATTATCATTGTCCTGTTTATCAGTTGACAGTTTGCTGATTTCACCTGTGAAGGTTTTCTCTAAATACAAGAACAGAACTTGATACCACCTACTTCAGAGTAATTGCTGTCTGGACAGCCTTGATCTGGTGCTGGAGATCAAAGTTGTTCTTTATCCTTACCAGGTAAAGGACTTAATCTTGCTGGTCTGGTCTGTATCTCACAGGAAGCATGGGCTGAGTAGAGGAGCTGATAAGTAATACATTTTATCTAGAAGTTAAAATTTCACTGCTCAGCAAAGCCAGCCAGATTTCAATACTTATTCTGATGAATAGTTCATGTCCTTACCTTCTTGACTGTGTGCTTACAAATGCCAAACGACTGGAGCAAGGCTTTTAGCTTACATGCCATAAAGAGCTTGTTTGTTTGACTGCAGCAAGTGAAGCAAAGGGTTCTGCTGGTACAATCCTTACGTATGTATGCTACAAGAGCATCCTACCTGAGCCTGGAGCTTCGGTCCATTTGGGATTGTCATCATTAGCAGACACACACTTTGCTGTCCCATTGGATTTGGAGAGATGTCTGAAATGTGGAAGTGCTCTCTTCACTTGCAGGTTTAAACATCAGGAGAAAAGAAAGCATGAGCAAAGCATCTGAAAGTAACAAGTCCTGTGAGCAGTGATACCAGACAGATGCAGTGTGGGTTACAAATAGGGCTGCTTTGTCTCTTAAAAACAGATGTGTACAACAAATGCTATCAGTTTTCCGTAAGGATACGTGTAATTTGTTTAAAAATGCAGGTGATGAAATGAAACTGTAAGCCTACTAAACGTCAAACTGTAATACAGCGGAAACCAGAGCGCCGTGCATTATGTACCTGTAATGGAGTCCTGTGGGTGACTAGTCGATGTGCTGTTGTATAAAGATAAGCCACAGATGTGACAGAAGAAAAAGTAAGAGGGTTACCTTTTTCCACAATCCAACTCTTTGTTGTTGTTGTTGTTTGTTTAATAAACGAGGCTTTACAATCCCTTACATAAATCCTTAGTAGCTTTTAAAAATAATTTTAGACAGATCTGGAGGAACCTGTATATTTTTAAAGGAAATTTTGGTTGTTTTTATGCCAGCAAATACATGTATTTCGTTAGGTAAACAGAGACCTCTAAGAGTTGTTCATATGAGCTTATGATGATAATCAAAGTAAATTGCATTTAATTTTCATGATAATCGATCTTCTGAGCTTTATCAGTCTTCTATCAATAGTTTCTATTTGAGGTGTTACTAGGAATCAAAATAGAACTTAAGGTAGTCTGGCTGATCCCATGCCAGACGTCTGTCCGAATCATCAGTGACTAAGTTAAGTTCAAGTATATTTCAGTTCAAGCCTTTAAAATCTTGAAAGTGAGTCTGGACTCACAGAGCTGTCATTTTTATCCTACTGAATCTGTTTATTTTTGGCCAAAACTGGGAGATGACAGAAATGGTTGTTTGTGTTAATACTTCTAGCAATACTTATTTATCCAAATGAGTAAGTTATCTAGCCCAAAAGACTAACAAATATTTTTATTTCATGAAATTACTGGAAAACATATACCTCACATTTGGTAATGACAAATTATATTAGATTAATTGTAGAACTTTAATGTTACAATCAGTAATTTACCTCCTTGTCAGTAGATCTCTGAGCCATTATAGATTATTTCAGAAAAATAATTCATTTCTTTGTTATTTAAAATCTAAATGCCTATAATTTTTGCAAACAATAATGATACTTAAGAATAAAGTAATTTGAAGGATTTTTAGGGAGATTAAGGCATCTGCACATGTCTAAGGAGCAAGAATTTCACAAAAAAGTTAGCAAGAAGGAATTGTGGATAGTGTTTTTTCAGCTTTGCTATGATATTTTGAAAAGTATTGCTCAGGAAGCTGTGTCACATCTGTCTTTTCACAAATAGAATAATTTGAAAAAATGTATTTTTTTCTTTTTTTTTTTTCTTTTCTTTTTCATATGGCAAAATTTGTGAGCATAGGTTATGACAGCTTGGTTTATAGTCTGTGTCCACAATCTTATTTCCCCCCCCAGTGGGATCAGTGGTTTGCTTGAAATAACTCGTTTGTGACTTTCATATAACTGAGAATAAAGTGGAGTCTAGTTTTAAGATGTTTATGCTGGATGCCCACCCTAAAGATCCTGGCAGTGCTGTCTGCTTAGATCACCTTCCAGCCACGCGTGTCTCCCAGTGGGTGACAGCAGCACGGCCATGTCCTGACTCATGGCTTTTGATGCCATGCGCAGCCGTTGTCTGCACTGCTGCACTCTGCTCTTATTTCAGTCAGAATCAAACTAATTACTGTTTTTTATTCCTTTCCACTAATCAGACTCTCCTACTAGTTACCCCCCAGTAGGAGTCTGTCTCTGTGTTGAAATTGTACTCCATCATTTTTGTGCCCTACAACTATTCCAAGACATGATATTCCCCATTTTCTCAGTTATGTCCTTTTTTTTATTTTTAGAACCTAACACAACTCGTTCTCTCCTGAGATCCTATTTACAAACAACTGTGGTGCTAAGTAGGATAAAGCTAAAGGCAATTCAGGCTTTCCTCACCGTGATGCTAATCTTACTTAAAAGTCTTAGATGTAAAAGACCCGCAAAGATGCTGTAGGTTCTGTTTGTGTCTATTCATTGCTTAATCTCCCTGCTGGGATTGCCAAAGATGATGATGTAGGTAAGCAACCAGATTTTAAGAAAATGGTATCATGACATGGATGAACCTATAGAGACATTTCTTAAGCAAATTTAAATCGTAGAATCATGAATTGTTCAGGTTGGAGAAGACCTCTAAGATCATCCAGTCCAACCTTTAATCTTTAACAATACACTGCCCAGTTTAGAGTTGAAATGTCTTTCTTAGTTTTAGGAGCTCACACATATATTGCTTCCCTGTCTTAAAATTTGGAGGTGAGGGGGTAGAGCTGTTCTGTTTTGTTCCTCAGCTCCCCATACACTTAAATGCTTAACTCTGCCAATGCCTACATTTTTCCTCTGCAAGCCAGGCTGATTCAGGTGACTAGAGACTATGCAGATAAAAACTGCCCATTAGATTTTGTATATTCTTTAAATATCAAGAAACAACGAAATGACCAAACTAAAACTAATTCTGGATTACTACCTAGTTTTAAACTGAATATCGTGTTTGAAGTTAATCTACTCTGTAAGAACTGTTTTAGGAAGAACATTTTAGAAATGAGGTTAACTACAAGAAAAAAACTATTCACATCAATGTAGATGCTAAAAAAGAGTTTTGGTTTAATAAATGTAAAATAGGTGCTCAAAATGCATTGCCTTTTAAGGTGCATACTTTTTTTTTTCCCTTTGTGCTTTGATACTATAAAATGAAGAGCACTGTAATTGCAGAAGCCTTATGAAGCAGTTAGCTGATTCTTCAGTAACTGTGACAGAAGTGTAGGACAGTAGGTGGAAGTCTTTTCCAAGTGATGGACATAATCCAGAGTTATTGCTCCCTGGGACAAGTGATGTTTGTTTTCATAACAAGTGTTAGCATTTATCAAAGCCTGTTTACTTGCCCAGCTGTACGAAATCATGACAGTCAGCACACCATTGCATTACAGCAATCCAGTTAGGAGGAATACTTCAGTAAGTGCGTGAACAGCTATGACAAGTGGCTTATTTGCTAAAAGCAATGTTCAGTAAGTGGCTACAAACCAAACAGCTGTGTTACGGTGTTGATCTCTATTAGTTTTACAGATCCTATTTTCTTCTTAAAGTGCTCATATATTTGACTATCCCTGTGCTGGTAACCAGTCTTTTACTGGATTAAACAATTTGACATGACTGAATATGAAATCTTAGGAGATTTAGAAGAGACTAGTTCAGTCCTTCTATAACACCATTTTTATTCCAAGCAGAAGGACTTCATATTTGATGGATATTTTCAACTGAATTTTGTTCCTGGGAACTGGATTTCAGCTTTCTGCTATGAGCTCAGTGTATTTTATTTTTGAAACTCTAAGGAAGAAGTCAGACAATGTAGTCATGAGGGCCATAAATATAACATGTTAAGAGGTAGAAGAAATGGCATACAGACAGCACCTCCAGTGCCATTGCTGAAGACAGGGTCTTTGTATATGTCCTGGTTTCAGTTAGGACAGAGTTAATTTTCCTCCTAGTAGCTGGTAGGGTGCTATGTTTTGGATTAGGATGAGAAGAGCGCTGATAACATGCTGAAGTTTTAATTGTTGCAGAGCAGTTGCCGGCTGCTCGGGGATAGGAGGGTGGTGAAGGAGAAAGGGAGAGTGAACAGGTAGGAAAAAATATCTTCCTCTGTCCCCTCCACAGATTGGCTCCCTGACGAAAAAAGGCAATAGGTGTAATTGGTAATAGTTTCCGAGGTATGGTTTCCAAAGTATAGACTTTTGACACCGTTTCCCACAACATTCTCCTCAAAAAACTGGCTGCTTGTGGCTTGGACTGGCGTACGCTTCGTTGGGTTAAAAACTGGCTTGACAGCCGGGCCCAAAGAGTTGTGGTGAATGGAGCCAAATCCAGTTGGAGGCCGGTCACTAGTGGAGTCCCCCAGGGCTCAGTGCTGGGGCCAGTCCTCTTCAATATCTTTATCGATGACCTGGATGAGGGGTTTGAGTGCACCCTCAGTAAGTTTGCAGACGACACCAAGTTAGGTGCGTGTGTCGATCTGCTCGAGGGCAGGAAGGCTCTGCAGGAGGATCTGGATAGGCTGGACCGATGGGCTGAGGTCAGCTGTATGAAGTTCAACAAGGCCAAGTGCCGGGTCCTGCACCTGGGGCGTAACAACCCCAAGCAGAGCTACAGGCTGGGAGATGAGTGGCTGGAAAGCTGCCTGGCAGAGAAGGACCTGGGAGTACTGGTTGATAGGCAGCTGAATATGAGCCAGCAGGGTGCTCAGGTGGCCAAGAAGGCCAACAGCATCCTGGCTTGCATAAGAAGCAGCGTGGCCAGCAGGGCTAGGGAGGTGATTGTCCCCCTGTACTCGGCTCTGGTGAGGCCGCACCTCGAGTACTGTGTTCAGTTTTAGGCCCCTCGCTACAAGAAGGACATGGAGGTGCTCGAGAGAGCTCAGAGAAGGGCGACCAAGCTGGTGAGGGGTCTGGAGAACAAGTCTTACGAGGAGCGGCTGAGGGAGCTGGGCTTGTTCAGCCTGGAGAAGAGGAGGCTCAGGGGCGACCTTATCACTCTCTATAGGTACCTTAAAGGAGGCTGTAGCGAGGTGGGGGTTGGTCTGTTCTCCCACGTGCCTGGTGACAGGGCAAGGGGGAATGGGCTAAAGTTGCGCCAGGGGAGGTTTAGGTTGGATATTAGGAAGAACTTCTTTACTGAAAGGGTTGTTAGGCATTGGAATAGGCTGCCCAGGGAGGTGGTTGAGTCACCATCCCTGGAGGTCTTTAAGAGATGTTTAGATGTTGAGCTTAGTGATATGGTTTAGTGGAGGACTTGTCAGTATTAGGTCAGAGGTTGGACTTGGTGATCTTGGAGGTCTCTTCCAACCTAGACGATTCTGTGATTCTGTGAGTCGACGACAGTGCTGAGTACAAATACCAGGTTAATGTCATGACCAGAAATCTCATCATTTCATAAGCCATTGTTACACTGCAAGGACCATAACAATCTTAAACCAGAGCCCGGAAAGGATAAACAGCGCGACAGGGAGCACATACAGAAAGTAACGTGCTATAAAACTCAATTTGGAAAACAGGCACAGCAGACTTGAGATTAAGGCAATCAACACTGTGACTAGCAACTATTAAGCAGGTCCAATACTTATACCAATTTTAGTTTAACACACTCTGGTCAAATCTGTTGTTATCTCAACCCTTCGTGCCCCACATTGGGTGCCAAAAGGACTGTTGTGGTTTAACCCGTCTGGCAGCTATACACCACACAGCCGTTCGCTCACCCTCCCTCCTCCCTCTCTGGGATGGGGGAGAGAAAGAGGAAAGTGAAGCCTGTGAGTTGAGATAAAGACAGTTTATTAAGACAGGAAAATAATAATAACAATAATAATAATAATGATAATAGTATTAACAGTAGTAATGTGTTCGAAACAAGTGATGCACAATGCAATTGCTCACCACCCGCTGACCGATGCCCAGCCTATCCCCAAGCAGCTGGCCCCCCACCCCGGCCAGCCACCCCTATATATTGTTTAGCATGACGTCAGATGGTATGGAATACCCCTTTGGCCAGTTTGGGTCAGCTGTCCTGGGTCTGTCCCCTCCCAGCTCCTGCTGCACCCCCAGCCTGCTCGCTGGCAGGACAGAGCGAGAAGCCGAAAAGTCCTTGGCTTGGTGTAAGCACTGCTCTGCAACAATTAAAACATCAGCATGTTATCAGCGCTCTTCTCATCCTAATCCAAAACATAGCACCCTGCCAGCTACTAGGAGGAAAATTAACTCTGTCCTAACTGAAACCGGGACAGTATATACCAAAAGCATGGTTTTGCAGTCTCCATAATACCTAATTAGACTGGCTTAATCTTGGCATCAAACAAGTAGACATAATAATAACTATTAACTTTAATCAGTATTCTTACTGGGAAATAAGTCATTTTCAGTATTAGAAAATGTATTGGAAATGGATCAATTTACTAGGGTTACTTTTTTTTTTTTTTTTTTATGGGACTTTCTTTGGCCAACTCTCACTGGAGAGCTCCCTGCAGAGTTGGTCATACACAACCTACCCCACACAACTTAGTAAGGATAGGAAAGAAGTCCATAATCACAGGCTTTGCTGTAGGGCATTACAGCTTGCTTCTGCTTTGAACAGCCACAGCACACAGCATAGCCTGCCAAGAGGCCACTGTAACATCTAAGCATACAATTAACTGTAAGTGTGTGAGTAATCTCATCCTTTTTCAGTGAAGCATTTAAGCACGTGTTTATGGTTAATGATTAGGTCCAGATGAAAGCAGTAAGATGATCTATGATTAAAGTTAAACATATGTTTATGTGCTTTCTTGAAGAGGAATTAAATTATTCAAATGCTGTAGTTCTGTGTGGGTCACCTCACAGTACTGTATTTTCCAGCATTAACCATCAGATTCTCCAGTGGGGTAATTTATAAATTTTTCTAAATGTGAGAGGTTCAAACACATTGATCTAAGTTCTCTGATCCGATTGTTTTGGTCTGGATTTTGGTTAGAGTATACGCCCTGTTTCCCTAGAATGAATCCAAAGTGCTGATGAGGAAGAATTTGGCAAGTGGAGGTCCAGATCCTGAACTCAGAATGCGAGCCTGTAATAGTATAATAGGTATTGTAGTATTGTCCACCAAGTTGTCCTCTACAGTAAGTACTTTTTGAAAGTATAATTGGTAGTTGCCTTCAGGGGGGAAAAAACACACTTTTTGAGAAAACCAAACAAAGAAGTCAGCAAACAGTTATTGCCATACAGGCAGACTCACCTACCAATTATTAAAAAATTAATGTATTATATGAAATTTTCAAAATGTCCCATTAAAAAAAAAAAAGCTCATTTTAGTTTAAAGTCAGGCTTTTAAGAGCAATTTCTTCATTTCTTTGAAGTTCTCAGTAAAATATGGGTGATCTTATACCTGATCTTCACAAGTTCTTTCCATTTATTTTATTAAATAGATTATCCCTTATGTAGCACTTATGGCACAGAGTATTTTAATCAGTGTAAAGTGAAGAAAAAATACAATGGTGTAAAAGGTATAAAAATACATTTTTGTTGTTCTTGGCGTATATTTAGTGTTATTTGTAGGATGTAAAATAGAGATTAAAGAGAGGTGTGAGACTAGGGATTTCTGAAATCTCTGTGAGTTTTCTCCAAAGGCTGAATCTTAATTCCAACCCCACAAGGGGATGATAATCTAGGTTTTTGCTTCTTTGCTTCACTCTACTTATATATCAGTAAAGGGGCAGCTCCCTGTCTAGGAACAAAACCACCTCTTTATTTATGCAAAATGCACAGCAGAGTGTTGCAGGTTTTTTATTGTTGGCTAAGTGTTTTTTTTTTTTTTTTTTTCCCTCATAACTGAGCTAGAAAGAGGGACTAGAACTCGCTAATTATACACTGGGCCTTCCCACTGGTTGAGCCTGAATATTTGCTGAGCCTGTTTCATTTCCTTGGTTCCAAATCCCTACCAGCCCTTCTCCAGATATATCCCCACTTTAACCTAACCTCTTTTAGAAGCCATTTTTTGTCTTCTGCCTATTCAGGGGAGAAGACAGCAGAAATTTTAAAGGCATCTGAACAACTATGTAAGAATTAAATAAATAAATAAAATCAAGGAACAAAGTGATAAGTCAATATTTTTAATTCCTTACACCATCATATGGATAGGAAAGGAATCAGTAATGGCCTTGTGGCCTCTTTTTCATGAAGGATCCCGGTTTGCTCTTCTGCCTTGGTGTACTAGAAAAAACATGCTGCATTACGTAGTTTTGATGGAAAATGTGCTGTCATTGTGCGTCAATTTAGGATATTAATTCTAACTGCATCATATTTTGTTTTCTGGCTGCATTTACTGAATGCTACTATTATTTTGTAACACTGTTACAGACTTTTATTCTACTTACTGCTTACACATTATTTGTGGTATTTATTTGGAGACGGGTGATGGAAAAAAACATATTAGATAAAACTGAATTATGTTGCCAAGCTTTGGTCTCTCAGTGTTTATAAAAGGAGACAGTAGAAAACAAATTAAAAGCAAAATTCCCCCTTCTTACAACTGTCAGTCTCCGCACTGTTGCCACTCTCAAAATGATGTTTCCAGTGGTTGCAGGGCTGTGGGGGCAGAAATGGAATGTGAGGCCAAGATTCTGGTGAACACTGAGTGCCTTTGTCTGGGGAGGAGTCTCCAACTCATACAGGGGTTTGTTAAAAGATGATGGGGAGGGATGAGTTTTTTAGGTGTTCCCCCCATGGCTTTTATTGCTCCCAGGGTTCCCTCATGCCCTTTATTTGCGTCTGTCCATCTTCCTATGTCACACAGAAATCCTTCCCTCCTGCCAGGTCCCCGCTGACTGTGAAAGCAAGTCAGGCACGAGTGTGGTGGGACCAAACGACCTCTCTGCATACTGCAGTGATGACCACCAGACAGTCCTGGTGACATGATCTGCTACCCTCTATCTTCTTTCCACCTCTCCCTTCCTTCTGAGTTATTCCCCTTTCCTAACCTCAACCCTTCCCTTCCCTTCTGAGTTATTATGACAGATATAGTTACCTAGGTGCTGTTGGCCTTGCACAGTTGTGCTCCCCGAAAGGTCCCCAATCCTCTTCTTCAAATACCTGTGGCATTTGGCCAGATAACTCCCACTAACCGCTTGTGGAATCCAGCATGCGAGCTGTAACTTCTGCCAGCTTCTCAGGCTGTCATTTCTTTAAACCAGCAGTTTTCTCATGTCACATCCAGGGGTTTCGTACACCTTGGAAGATGGCTCAGCTTTGGCTGAAGACATTGTCTGCAGCCTGTTCACGTGCTGGGAGCTCTCCAGGATTTTTTTCCATTTTTTTTTTTTCCCCAGCATAAACTGCTGTTGCACTGGCCAGTGGCCCAGGGCATCAGAGTCCATAGATGCTTTTGTACAGATTCTCACTCTTTCCTATCTCCCTTTTCTTTCTGGGGCAAGGTAAACCTCATGTCCTCTCAGGTCTTCATAAATTCAAATTTTATGTCAATATTTCTCAAACTCATACAAGGAACAAGAACTTTTTGGCTCATTTGTCTTTCTGGGATTTTGAAGCAGGAGGGAGGAATCAAGGTGTGCCAAGATTTGGACTAGCAACAGCTCAGCTCCTGGAGGGCTGGGAAATGAGAAGTTATTGGTCACAGGTGTTGACCTGTGTTGATTAGGGAACTGCCAGTGATCGAAGACAGCAGTTCATCCAGCTCCTGCCGCCACTTCTAACCCCCAGTCCCAGCTCCTTTGCACTCCTGGTCCTGCAAGACCTGGGCTGCTGCTTTTTCACCTAAGAAGCATTTGTGTTTCTGTCCTACTCCATGTAATTTTATAGTGCACTGCTGTACAGAGTTGACCTAGGTCAGATCTGCCAGATTATAAAATAAGAGGTGTGGGATGTTGCCTCAGTTAGTGGTGAGATTCATTCAGTGATGTCTCCTTGTAGAAAACTGTTACCAAGACATCTTATTCAGCAGAAAGGTGGTTGGTATAAAATTACTCCATGACCATTTCAGAATGAATTTGAATGAACAGGCTGAGCCTGTGCTGGATCAGCACTTTAGTTTTTATGCCTGTATTGATTTTGATCCAGCCTTGTGAGCTTTAAAGACAGATTTACCATACTGTCAAGCCACAAACTTCAAAAGGTGTCTTTGATTGAAGGAAAATTTAACGTGATCTATGCAGAAGAAAAATCATTAATCAAAGTTATTTTAGATTTGGTCTATTAATAGAAGAAATGTTGTAATAAAGACTCCTAAGGCTAGGGCTTCATTCATTTGCATTTGTTTTAGACCATTCTTCCCCCTACACACCAGAGGAAAGCTCTAGTGAGTTCTGCCAGGATTCCCTCTGTGTTTTATTTAAAACTGTCAAATGGGCAGCAGAGAGCATGTGACGTATAAGCCAAACACCCTTAATTTCAGGAAGGATTTCCGGGCTAGATAAAGAAACTGACCTAGATGGAGGAAAGAAAGATGGGCCTGAAGAAGAGCAAGGGCTGTAAGAGAACAAATTTGAGGCATAGATGTTGTGGTTGGGGAAGATAACAGAACCAAAGAGAAAGTATAAAGAGGAAAATCTCAGTCTTATAGTCCTGACTTGCCATTTTTCTTTTATCTGCCTGCTCACTGATCAACATCCGTAAAAATAGGGAAGGAATTTTTTTGAAAAAAAAAAAAAGCAATTCCTATTGTGGCAAGTGTTTTTATTGCTGTTTATGTTTTGTGTTCTACTATTGTCCTTGTAATGCTGTAATTGGTAGCAGTCCATGCAATACCATTGCATGGAACTATGTCTTTTTGAAGCAGTAATTTACATTTAAATTGTTTTTGTATGTGTGTGTGTTTTATCTGTGATGTCCGTTCATTAGTAATTGTACCTCTCATTATCAAACGTTACATTTAAAGCAAAGCACTTTTGTATGTTTCTGCTTACTTATATTTTCTTGACAAGTCTTCTTCATGGTCATACATTCTATAATTAGTCCTATTATAGTAATCTAAATTACTTTTTAAACTATTCTCCTGTTTTTGAGAGCTGAATGCAAGAACTTCAAATTTATATGTTCGTTACAGACACAGATGAATGTGAACCCATTGACTTTAGGCAGAAAAAGTACAGTTCTGTGATCCAAAACACTGTTACAGGTATGCACAAGCTTTCTGCCTGTGCTGTCAGAGTGGTATACTTGCTAGCTGTACAACTAGGCTTACGCAACTATTCTCGGTGTGTTGTATATGGAATCACATTTAGGGAGAGGTGATAGCAAGAGCATAGGTTCTTACTCCTCCTTCAGATCAGGGAGTGGAGTGGTGTCTCAGAAATCAGAAACCTTGCCTGTTAGGACTGCTGAGCCCATATGTTTAGTGCATCATAAACGTCATTGTGTCTGTAATTAGCTTCTCTCTGGTTCAGTTCATTCTTTCCAGCTATTGTTAGTATTACAAAGATACTTATATTCATCAACTTTTATTTCTGGATTATATTTCTGTTTCCAGAAATTATGTTTTTGTGTGTTTTACATTTCTGTGTTTAGAGATTTCAGGTAGAGTAATAATATGAAGCAAATGTTTTATTTTACATCTACTATTTTCTATTTTTTGTTAAATATTTCATATTTTTATAAAGAAAAAACATGTCATGAGAATTCTAAATGAGTTGTATTTTTGCATTCTTACACGGCAGAAAAATTGTACAAGAAAATTAGAATTGTAACACTAAAATATAGAGTCAGTTATTTCAGTGCTTACCTGACATTTCCCTCTTTTTTGTCAGGAGGTCCACGTAAGCACCAAATGCTGGGACACAGGTTTTGAACAGCATGACTATGTTTGTTTATTCTGTCAGAAGTGACAAAAAAAAGGTTGCCTGAACTTTCTCAAAACAGCAATTTCAAAATTTGATTCCTCAGAGGACAAAACATCCATTTAATATATTAGTGCATTTTCAGCAGGACTTTGTGTTTCCAGATTAATTTACATTTTAAATTACTCTGAAAGCATTAATTTACTGACTAACATGGGAAGTACGGATGAAAGAGCTATTTAGTTTATAAATTGTGCCATCTACTTTCAATGTAGGAATGGTTAATGGCTTTAAAATATATAAAGACTAATTGTCCTACAGATTTTGTAACCAATCATGTTAGTAACGTTCAGTTGTACTATTTGCAACATTAACTCTAATGTACATGATAAACGTGGGTCAGCCATATAAGTAACATTAATGACTTTGAATGAAATCATCCCAGTTGAAAACTGCTGTGCCAAAATTATTCAACTTGTATAAAAAATGGCAAAATATTAAAGCAGCCATGAAGAAAAAAATAATTGCAGTGTTTGTATGTATATTTAAAGTCTGAAAATATGAACATCAATTTGAACTTAATAAAATTTAAGAAGATTGAATTACAGCTACAGCCAAGCTGTTAGTGTGCATTTCTAATGCCTAATTTTCTGGAATTCTGGTGAAACTCAAGTAAATCAGAGTACATAAATTATTCTGAAATTATGATAAAAATTGTGTTACATACTGTTTGCCACTGGTTACTACCTTTCTCTGTTATGTGCTTTTTCTTTCTCAAATCTATATTGTGCACTTTTAGTATATGAAATGCTTGCTCATCTTTAAACCACATAGCTAGCTTGATGGACCCCCAAAATCTTTGATGGTTGAATCTTACTAATCATTGCAAATAGACAATGAAGAAGAAAATCAAAAATGAAATTCCTTACTCCAGAAAACTCAATGGCAGATATTCTTGTAAGAAACTCCCAGGTTTACAGAGCACAACAGAAACATTACAAGGTCATTATCTTAAAGTTCTCATATCTTTATTTTTAAACTGTTTTCGCTTGTACTGCCAGCCTCCTTTGTCCTGTGTTGGATGGTATGATCTGAAACAAAGTAATCTTTCACTATTTTAATTTCTTCCCTCTTTTCAACATCATAGAAGCGCTGAGAGAAATAATTCATTAGTATTTGAAATGTATTTGCAGTATTTGAGAAGCAGGATGAAAGTGGAATTTATTATTTGAGAAGTGTCATTAACTGTGTTGCATTTCCTTCAATAATTTCAAAGTAATATTTCTAGTTCCCTTTATAATTAATGTGGCTTTGCGTGCCAGGTGGTGATAGAAGAAAATGATTAGACGTAGTTAATGACTTTTCAATTAATGCATTGTTTATATGTAGTTATCTTTCATTTAAAGCTATTGAATAGAAACATGAGCCCACATACAAAAGACAAATACAACTCTCTCATAGCAAATTTAGGTGAAGTGTGAGCATAGGAATGCTCTTTATTTTTAAGATCTGAAAAGACAGCTTAGGTGGTTAAACATAATTTTGGGAAACACAAGAAGAATATCGTGCAAATATAAAAATATTTCTGGATAGAAGAAGAATATTTTAGGTCAAAAGCTTTTACCCAAAAATGAATTTTAAAAACTCAATATTAATTAAGTTTCCTGCAAACATAATGAAAACCAATGACACTCTATTATAAAACAAATAGCTCGTAAAAGTGCAAAAATTCCACATAGCTTTGCAGACGCTAGAGTTCACTTTAGTTTTGAAATACCAAAAATGGACTTACCTTTTCATGTTAATTTAAGTTTTTTTTCAAGTTTCAATAGCCTATGATACTTTTTTTTTTTTAAATATAAAATTGATACCTCACTAAGTCTTTGAACATATTTTTGAGTCTTCCTTAACTTTTATGGATGACGAGCAATATGTGCAGTATATTGCAGCCTTAACATATAAATTCAGCAGAATATCTGTAGTTGAGTTATATGTAAGTATACTGGAACTTAAAAATGAATTGACCCTGTTTTTTAATGGATTGAATGGTGTAATATCATTAAAGTTCTCAGGTATCGTAAACTGTAAAATAAATTGATATGCAATGAGGAAAAAAATGTCATTCTAAACATATTTGAAGATAGTATGATTTCTGAGACTAGCCAGTCCAGAGCAGTAATGTTAAGGCTCAGGAACAGTTTTATCTTTGTCCCTTCCTTGTGCAAAACCAACAAAATATTTTGAATTTGCGTCTTTGATATTCTGAAAATGTGGAAAAAAAATCAGGCCATTTTTTACCTTAAAACTATGAGTAATTTTGACAGATTTGTGAGACATTTGCAGGAAACCATCAGCAAGTGCTTCTCTGATGATCCCTTTAATAAACTGAGCATGTTGAAGAGGAGACTTTTTTTTTTTTAACCTCATTTCTGTCTGGCGTGGCTTGAATTTGGGTCTCTGAAAGCTGAAGTTAGATGAAAACTGCTTTGTATTCCAGGATGGTCCACATTTTGCTGTGGTCACTCTGTTGTGTCTCAGTTCATTAAGATTGCTTATGCCAAAGCTTGTATTTAAAAGACAGGCTTTTGTCTGCAGCAAGGAAATCTCTGCTTGAATATATACCTGCCTTCAACCATTTTATGTGATGTTTTTCTACTTAGCTAAAGCATATCTGAAAATTTTGCTTAAAAAATATGTTAGTGCATGTAAATATGATATAAAACTGCATATTAAGAAGCATTGCAGCTATATGCAATGCCTCTTTTCTTTGGAATAAGTTACTGGTAGGCTGGCATATTTTTATGGTCATTTCTAGAGCCCGGTGTGGGAACAGTTTTTGAGTTCATCCCCAGTAGAGCAGATATCAGAGCAATGCCTAGCCATTAATAAAATCTGCTTGAAGAAGAATCAGGTTTTGTAACAAACAATGGCAATCTTTGGCATGTCAAAAAGTCTTAGTGAGATTTGGGCTTAATCTATTTTATTTGGACAAGTATTATATAAAAATTTCAAAGAAGTGCTATGGTAAAAAAGCTTTTAATCCTACTTGTTTCTGACGAGCAAGAACATCTTAAATGTATCATTTAAGGGTACGGGTATGAATACAGAGATGAGGAATAGATGGACTTTGTTAATGCATTAATAATAAAAACAAAAAGAAGTGGTGCCTATAGCTACGTAAATTCCCTTTGAAATTTATCCTCAACTTCATGGATGTCATGGGCCTGTATGATTTAAAAAGTAAGCTTATATTTAAGTAGTTTTCTTTGACCAAGATGTTCTAGGTACTTGTAAAATTGCATACTAAATCATCAGCAGGTGCGTTATTGCTCAGAGGTGTGATTAATCAGTAGAGAGTAGTTGAGGCTGCCCGGGTATTTGTTCCTTGCATTTTTGCTTGAACAGGTCTTTTCTTCAGGGAGTTGTTTCTACATCTAAAATTTGTTGAAAACGGTAGCAGTCAGGGACACTTACCACAGTGTTGCTTTGTGGTTTCTTATCTAGGACATCTAGTGAGATGAACATGTTAATATAAACCCTTGGTTTATATTTTGGTGAAAGAGGCCTGAGCATATCTAAGTCCTTCTCCTTTCACAGATGGCTTTTCCTGCCTGCCTCGGCAT
This sequence comes from Anser brachyrhynchus, assembly GCF_964034855.1. Taxonomy (NCBI): domain Eukaryota; kingdom Metazoa; phylum Chordata; class Aves; order Anseriformes; family Anatidae; genus Anser; species Anser brachyrhynchus. The sequence continues at coordinate 13,166,623 of NC_137700.1, forward strand.
GTCAGGATACAGCAGGCCTATGTGAAAGAAGGCTTTGTTTCATCTCAATTTATATCACTAAAATATTATCATGCAGACATGTTTCCTTCTTTGCACTATAACTACAACATGTAACCCCGAGGGATCAGTCACCTACCCAAAATACATGTGTTCATGATGAAAGCATTTTATCCTGTCCTTGCTAGCCAGCACTTTTGGCCTCAGTAGACTACTGATCTTGCCATCTGTGCATGCTGCTAATTTTTTTAGGTGTTTGAGCATGGGTCCAGGGGCCAAAACAGTCCTGATGAAGTTACTGGTGTCCTTCATTGCCTCTCTGAGCTAGGGCTAAGCTGCTCGTCAGCCTCAGGTGGGGATGGTTCCCTGGGCCTGGGGCATTGGTGCCATTCAGAACAGCTGGGACGGGGCTGGGCCATGCCAGGCCAGCTGGTCAGTCACGGCCTCTGCAGGGAAGCTAAGCTGCTGGGGAAAGAAGGTAGGCTTTTGGCTTTTCGGAAGTAAAAATTCTGACTTAGATGGTAAAGGGGTCTGACCCAGGGGGAGGTTCTGGATAGGCATTATGTTCCTTGTGTTTGGGGACATCTTTCACTCTGAGAGAGATGAACTCAGCAGTGTAAAAATAGGGATGAGGTTACTAATGGCAGAAGCGCTGATGCAGCAGCCTGGCAGAGACTTACATTGCAATCTGAGCATGAAAGAAGAGCAGCCTGTGGATCCTATTGTGAGTGCTATTTTGTGTTTTGGTGTTGTCATTTATTCCCTTGTTACAGCTGTGCTCATCCAGTGACCCACAGGCTGTGTTTTATCACACTTTATTTATCCTTCAGCCTTCCTTCCTTGCAGGTCTTTTATGCTCAAGTGAGGTCTGGATGAATTGCTTTAGTAATAGCAGTAGGTGTTGATTCCTCATATGTAATGTGGTAAATGTGAATACGGTCCTGTGCCTGGAGGGGGTTACAGTATCAGAGAGGTGATAGCAGGAAAACACAGGTATCTGCACAATTCACCTAATCCACTGCCATTTAAAGCCTGTGGGTTGTCCCCGAAGCAAATTATAGTCCCTGGCAGTAGCAGTGAGGAGAAAATTTACAGTGGGTATTTGCATGCTGTGCCTGAGTAGAGAAATCTGGCTTTACTAATGATGCTTTAGGTATAACGAAGACGGCAAACTGGTGGTGGTGTTCTGCCTTGTTTCTAGTCCCATTGCTCTAGTGTTATTTGCCTGTAGCAGACAACTTGATGCACTGCCATACATGAGTTAAGGTATGCCGTGCAGCTACTGAAAAGTTACTTCAATAGCAAGTTAGTAAAATTCAGGACCTACTAAGTCACGTGAGCAGTGTTGTGAAAAGTTTATTATAACTTGTGTAACATCAGCTGAGTGCAACTCACTAGATCACAGATTCTGGTGATGGGTAAAAAAATGTTTATAAAATGTAGAAACGAGTAGGTATTGATATGTGTAAATTTTGCTAACCTGCTAGGAGAATATTTCAGTCTCTTTACTTTATTTCTTAACGTTTATTAAAATATTACAACGGTTCTCTCCATCACAGCATCTAATGCCATGAAGAAATCTACTGCACAGAGCCTGACTCTGTGTTACCAGTGAAAGTTATGCAGCTGTGTTGGCTTTTGTGGACAAGAAATACATTTCTGAGTTGTATCAGAAATGCATTTCTGAGTTGCAATTTCTTCTCTACTTTTTTCATTTGAGGTTGGCTATATCAAATTATGTGGGAATACATTATGGAGTCCTACAAGAAGATGGCTTTATAAGCTCTATTTTTACTGTTTGCTTTGCGGTGACAGAGACCTACTGTTATTTATGTATCCCTTTCCTGCCATTCAAAGTTTACACATCGTATGCAGATTTTTAGTGTTGTTTTTTTTCCTTATTTTAGCAAGAAGGAAATTTGTTTGCTAGCTGTAGGTATGTAAATTTACAGCAAAGATTTTGGGGATCAAGCAAGGACAGAGATAATACAGCGAAAATAATGGGTTTTATCGAAGTTTGGAGTTTTTTTTTTTTTTTTTAGCAATGGAAGCTTATAAAATGAAAACATTAATTTTCTATGTTTTTATGGACATTTAAAATTGGTTAATATTACTGCATATTTGTTAAGTAATATGAAAAAATGAACGCCCTCCTGGAGAGTAAAGATAATATCCTAATGAATGTGTCTAATATCCTGCATAGTGTTCAGTATATCACCGTAATTATTAAATAGGCAGAAACGAATGCCTTAAGAACCCATCTTCTGTGCCCCATACTTCACTAGATCTCATAGGCCTGTCTTGTAAACTCTAATTAAAACTGTATTGCAATAAAGAGAAACATTGCAATAAAGAGACATGATTCAGTGCTAACAAGTACCTGTTAATTTTACTTCTTGTTTATGATGGAGAGATTTAATCAAAGTAATGTAGTATCTACGCTATTGGGCACATCCCGTAGGAGGCATGCAGTCTTTGGACAGCATGAGGAACTAGCAGTTGACTTGATACTGCCCTGAGCGTTTACCGAAAATGGATACCATTAACTCAGTTCTAGAGATGTTTTCAGAACAAGTTGCTGTATGTAAATTGCAAGTCAACACTGATATAGATGGGAATCTGAGATACTGTCTTTATGAAATGAGTAACATTTTCTGGGCCTGTGCTTAAGAGGCAATTGGGGTTAGAGTGATTTTGATATGATTTACCCTGGTAATGGAGAATAAGTGAACTGCTTAGGTGACATTGGGTGAACTGATACAGGTGAGAACAGTCACCCAACTTATGTCTTGTGTTAATTAAACTACAATGTCTAATGTAAGTGAATAAAGTGTTTTTTTTTTTTTAATAGGACTTGACAGTACCATATAAATATAGCAAGTAAGGTTTTTTATTTATTTATTTATCAAAATAGTTTGGAACTTAACTCATGCTGCTGAAGTTTACATACATCCTGTCTGTGTCCTTAACTAGCATTCAGCTGTTCTTGCCATAAATGTTTCTGAGCTTCATAGATGCACCTTTGCTTTGCTTGTTAAAAATAATCCTCCTTTCATTTAAAATGGGCTTAAATATACCCCAGAGTGCTTATGAGAATATACATATGCGTGTTAATGGCCAGTTACAGGGGACTGTAGAAGGGGAAAGAATTATTTGTTCTTGATCCTAAAGAAGGAAGACAAGGTAACACTAGATTTAGTAATTCGGTAGTCTCTAAATGTTCACATTTTGTAATCATATAAGTGAAATATGTGTGCATCAAAACCTTTGACAGTTAATATCTCCAGTTCTCGACATCTTTCCTAGATAGCAATGATCAAATCTTAGTTTTAGATATTGGCTTCCATGACCCAGGATTTCAGTATTCTTTTCAACTTAAACTTTCCAGAGTGGTAGTGTATTTATTTTGTTTGTTTGTTTGCTGTTCTCTCATATCTGTTGCTATAACAACTATAATAGTTATCATATAGTTGCTGTAATACCAAATGAAGAATGTTAAGGCTTTGTTTCCACAACAGAGAATTAGTGGAGGCAAAAGCAACTGGGCTGAAGTCAGTTCTTCAACAGAGCATCTACTAGGCTTTGTATTAAAAGCTGTGAGGATCTGGCCTCAGAAGTCAGTAAATTTTGTGAACATTTGAATTTCCTGTGTAACTGGAACTACATGGGCTTTTATTCCTCACCTATAAATATCGAATATAGCTGCTTAGGATGTCCAGGTGGACACTTAAGCAATAGAACGTCTAGAAATTTCCCATTTAATTTTGCAAGAACTTTTAACAACTTGTTTCTGTTTCAACTACAGCTCTGTTCTGCAACTAATTTTACAATGGTCTAGTGTTTTGCTAGTAACTACGCTGACTATGTTACGCACAGTCTGTTTCATTAGTTACCGTTGTGCCTATTTAGAGTAAGCAATTGAAAGATTGTAAGGCGAGAGGACATTTCTGAGTCTTTACCACCAGCTGGATGATGGTAAGTGATCAAATGTAACAGGTGAACCATCAGTTGTAGTAATAGTAAAGTAAGCTTAAATATCTGCTATAAACATGGTTTCTGTGTAGTAGAAAACAGAGAGATATTAAAAATTTTGTCACAGTTCAGTCACAAAAACACTGGAGTCTAAATGCAAGACAAATGCAGCCTTAAGTCACGCAAATAAGCAATGTACAGAAATGTGTGCTTTGGGATTTCACTAGTGTCCTGGATCCAGTTAGGACAGAGTTAATTTTCCTCCTAGTAGCTGGCAGGGTGCTATGTTTTGTATTAGGATGAGAAGAATGCTGATAACATGCTGATGTTTTAATTGTTGCAGAGCAGTGCTTACACCAAGCCAAGGACTTTTTAGCTTCTCGCTCTGTCCTGCCAGCGGGCAGGCTGGGGGTGCAGCAGGAGCTGGGAGGGGACAGACCCAGGACAGCTGACCCAAACTGGCCAAAGGGGTATTCCATACCATCTGGCGTCATGCTAAACAATATATAGGGGTGGCTGGCCGGGGTGGGGGGCCGGCTGCTCGGGAATAGGCTGGGCATCGGTCAACGGGTGGTGAGCAATTGCATTGTGCATCACTTGTTTCGTACACATTATTATTATTAATACTATTATCATTATTATTATTTTCCTGTCTTAATAAACTGTCTTTATCTCAACTCACAGGCTTCACTTTCCTCTTTTCTCTCCCCCATCCCAGAGAGGGAGGGGGGAGGGTGAGCGAACGGCTGTGTGGTGTTTAGCTGCCGGCTGGGTTAAACCACAACAACTAGATTTGAGTAGAGAGTTCTTCCTTTCTACTCATGAAAACACAGTTCTTGAGCAGGCTTTCAAATAATAGTCATACTGTTCATATAGTTCTGCTTGTGACAATTATTTTTTTCCGGAGTATTATTCCATTTGAAAGATCTAGCCCAAGAGATCACATTGGATATGGGCTCATGAAAGTAACCAGTGTATTCTAGGGACTAAATGTTAAGACAAGTGGGAAATTTTATTTAATATATTCAGATGTGTCTTACTGAACATCTCAGGTCTTATGATAGTACCCACTTTTACTAAGAGTTAAATATATATATATATATATGTATTATTTTTTTCCCCAGTAATAACTGATGAGGTATCAGAACATTTCTGCTTGTAGGTTCTTCATCTTGTCAGTAGTAATAATTGAATTGAAACTTGTGTGTGTATATTTCTTTTAAGTAATTTAGTGGTGTTTATTTATTTTTTTTTACACTGTTGAATCTTATTTCTTACCTAAAATGCTGTGTTTAGTAGAACTAATATGGAACTTAAATTATTGACTTCAGTTACGTAGCTTGGTCCTCATTTAAACTATCACAACTATTTATTAGCTTTAATCTTTTTCCACAAATATTCATTTTTAAAGAGCAGTTATTTATTTAAAACATGTATGTAAAAATTACAACATTTTATATATAAGCAGTACAAGAAAATGGTCAGTAAAAACAAATGAAACCTGAAAACTTGCCTTTTCTAGCTGCTACTGCTATTTAAGAAAAGCATAGCTTTAGAGTCAAGTGTTCCTAATCAAAACTGAATCCCATCTTTTTCCAATATACTGCATCACAGTTTATTTTTAGCCATACATTTTTAATAACTTTTTAACTGGTGGGAAGAGAGTGAGGGAGAAGGCAAAATAATGAAGGAAGGTTGCAAATGAAGCATGGGTAGAATAATCTTGCATAAACCATGTGGCACCGTAATGAAGAGAAGTAGACTGGAACCAAATGCAAAAATATTAAGTATATCTGGGCAATGCCTAACTTCTGGCAGGCTTGGTCTCCTTTTCATCGGAGACTTCAGGACCAAGTAAGCCAAGAGCATTATTTATTGTGTGGGATAGAAGAGCTGCACTACATTAGTTTTTTGCCTATCTAAATATATGATTTAAGTAGCTGACTTCCACTGTAGCTGAATCCAAGCTATTTCTGTTGGCCCTTTTTTATACTTCCTGGTGGTGAATGAAACGGGGGGAAGACATTTCTACTAAAGGAGTGAACTCGAACACCAAAGCTTGAACAAGACATACTTGAATTCTTACACTGCTATGCAAAGAAACCATCCAGTATAAATTCTCTGCAGTTACTTGCTCTTGTTGTATTGCTTCTGATACTGTGTTCTCAGCTGTGGATGATGGCACTCACCTCTCAAGCATAATAGCCGGCATGTAGAATGTGCAGTAGTGGCAAATTCAAAGAGCATTTTCTGTAAAGCAGTGTAATAAAATATTTACAAGATTTGATAATGAACTAGACGATTATGTGTGAATTGTACTGTCTTTAGTTGGTTAGAATAGGCAGTCTCCAAGCATTTATCTGCTCTCCTAGCGTAGTTTCAAAATCGTGTTTTATGGAGCGAGAATATTGTTACTTTCTATGTAGGGTTTCATTTCAGCAATGTTTATTACTGAGCACATAAGCATTTTCAGTCAAACTCAGAAAAAGGAGGAGGTCAAAAATTTTACCATTTATAAATGAACTTATGTAAGGATGTGTGCATCTTGAGCCTGGCAGAGATGAGAGGGCAGATGATGAGCTTCTTGTTTTGGAAGGTCATGGGCAATTTCATGTTCTCTGGGCATCCGCTACCTGTCTTTCAGAGCTTTTCATGTGTAACCACAGGAACCTCTTACCATCTCTGCTTAGCTGGCCGTCTTTCTGGAAACCTTCGGTTGCCTGTTTCACTGTAAGATTGAAGCCTGTGTTGTCTGGCTGTTTTCTAGTGTGTTGTCTGCTTTCTTTTTCTAACTTATATGCTCACCTTAGAAATGTGCCAGCATATGCAGTGTTTCCTACAGTATAATTGAACCGGCCAGTTGGCTGAGGTCGGGATAAGGATTTTTCTTTTCATAGATGTGACAAACCTAATTCTATTCTACTATGTTGTCCAGTCCTTCTTTTATTGGTTGAAGGGGTGCAAATCTTGACCAGTATGTTATAATATGCCACCTTTTTTGTGTTTGAATAGGAGAGAGAATTTGGTTCAACTCAAGTCTGGAGACAGTGGTATAATAGTGCAAAGAACAACTATCTAGTTCTGCTCCAGTTGTATTATTGGTTATTGGGTAATACTATATGCATTCACTTTGAAGTAGCATCTGAACTAAGCAGAGGAAGGACTGAGGCTGCAGTTCTGACATAACCTCCAATGTAAAATTGCCCGAATACTTTAATGTCCAAACTGCTCAGTTACAAAAGAAAATGTTGATTCATCTTTCATCAGCCTTTGCCTGTATCGCTTTAACTCTAATACTGTAATCTTCTCAAGGCAGGCTTTAAAATGCTTTGATCTTCATGTTAGCTGCTTGGCACTGCTTTATGGAGTTACAATCAGCTGCCTTGTTTGAAGAAATTAATTGGTCCACTGGATGGAACTTCTTTAGCAGAAGAATTCTACCTAGATGACTGTTCTATGTTCTTTTCTCTCAGAGTATTTTTAACCTATGTAGAAGATACCTGTATGCAAGTATTATATTTATTAAGAGTGTTGTGTTTAGCAATGCAATGACATGTTTTAGCAATTTCCAATCAAGGAAAAAGAGAAAATGGCCTATCTGCAATTCTTATAATTGCAATAACCCAAGAAGATATGCTGTTATATTTTCCACTGTTCTAGAGTGATGATAAAATGTGCCTACTGATCTGTTGAAGTGTGTACAATCAGTACTGCAAGGACATCTTAATTGGAGTTTGATCTCTGACTGTTAAATGTCCCTCTACACATCAATGCCATTCTCTTCTGTAGCCTCACCTGATAGGAATCCATCTGCATAGGCTATGTGAATATATATTGTGGAAGTACTGGCCTGCATTCAGGGTTTTCAGATGCTCATTTCTGCTGCTGTCTGAACAGCAGAAATCTTTTTTGGTTATTACCAATTCTCAATGTATGTACATAAAATTGAAAAGTGGAGAGCAAGGTGCTTGTTGAATACTGTAGTACAACAGCTAACTTGGGGGGGGGGGGGACACACTTATCTGCAAAACCACAGAAATTGGATCCATTGATATCTCTGCCTAGCTAGTTTGAAATCCTCAGGTTACTTTAAAGAGTGACTGGATGTTTTAAAAATAATGAGAAGTGCTTCTACAAATTTGTTCCCGGCTTTGATCCGTGATTTCAAAGAACTATGTGCACCTTCAGCTAAATGTATCTATTTCTTTGTAAGTCTCATTGTTGTGTTTCTTTTCTTTTTCGTCTTTTTTTTTTTTTTTTAATGAGAACATAGAAATCAATGCAGGAGGAGAACGAGTAAATAGTGCATTACTGGCTTTAGAGAATGAGATAGGGGCCAAAAGGAAGAGAGATTTGCTGTTTACTGTCTGCATTTCTCATCTTGCACAATTTCCTGCTTGTGACATGTATGCAAAGCGTTGTCAGTGGTGAGCAGATTCTTAAACCCCAAAGTAATGTGAGAAACCATACTATAACAACACTGCATGAGAAATGCAGGATAGCTAAGTCATTTATGGAACCTACTATCTTCTAAGGATTTCTGTTGTAAAGCAGAAAATAGATGGTAGCCTTTAGGCCCCATTAGCATTGACTTATTTTCACAGATCACAAACAGATAAACTAATATTTTTTGCATTTTACAGTAGGAAGCATGGCATATCTATTTCTTTCTAAACTCAGTAGAAATGTGGTAGATGAACAAAATAACTGCAATAATAATATTTTTAAGGAACTACATAAATGAGAATTCACTTTGCACTGTGAATTGCTGAGCGTAATGGGAAGCTTTTCAATATTTTTGCGTTGTTTCTGAAAGGTTAGTGGAATACTATGTAGTCTAACAGATAACATTTTGTATCATTTCACATTTTTGTCTCCTTTACTTTAAATTGCTTAGCTACAAGTGCATAGCGTCCATGAATAAGATATTCTGGTTGTTAGTATAAGCAAAGTATTTCTGTTTAAGTGATTACTTAGGAAGCATATGTGAGATGAGTGAAATGTGTTCTTTGGTATCAGTGGAGGGGGCTGATGCAAGCAGTGTAGTAACTCACCGATTTATAGGTTGCACACTGCAATTAAGGAAAAATGAATGAATTCATTTTCATGTCTCTAGTACTTTGGAATTTGTGCCATGTTAAATTTAAAAAATATGAAGTACTTTGCTTGCAGTTTCACTCCTGTTTATTCTTCTTGTTGTTATTATTTCCTCTTCTACATAGTCAGGTATAATGTTTCTTTCAAATAATGATGTCCAGAGATCAAGTATCAATCACCAAGTACTCTTGTGTCTACATTGTTGAATGTGTCTAGCTGTAAAAATGCCAATGTAAAATTTCTAATATTAGCAATTACTAATATTGATATCTCCATACACAGTTTTCTTTTGTAAGAGCTGTGTTATTGAAAGCATTAGTTGAATTATAACCTCAGAATATTTGTGACAATTGGTCACTTATTTTCAAGTCTACTTGTAGACAAGACATTAGTCTTTCTAGTGGTTGCATGAAGCATTTGTAAGTCTATGTATATTTGTAGTGTGCACTGAAGGTGTGAGATATTTGATATATTTTCAAGTGATCCAGTACAGAGGGAAGCTAGCAAATCTACCAGCTCTCCCGTATGTCTAGAATAATGAGACATTCCATTCAGCTCTTAAAGCACATCTCCTCTTGTCTGGTGTAGGTTCGAGACTTTGTCTTGGATTATATGCCGTTAGAGGAATTAATGCAGGCAGGCATCACACTGGCAAAAGAAGTTCTAATACAACTAGTAATGGTACTAATAGCTTTAACTGCAGAGGAGTGCAGCACAACCGCTCCTAATTGTTGTGTTCTGAGACCTTTTTTTGTCAGCATCAAATTTTTCCCTTGTTGTATCCTATTAACATTGCCAGCATTTTTTCCATATTTCTTTTCTTTACTAAATGTTACTACCATTATCTTGCTTAAAATCTTTCAATTCCCCAATGTGATCAACCTCATCATAATTTGTGATCTGCATTTATGAGCAAAGTTACACTAATGCCTCTTCATTCGCACTCCTCATTTACTTTAATGTTCATCATTCTGTCTGGCAGTTTTTCCTATTAGAATACGCCATCTTAGATTGCATAAAGCTTTTCTGCTCGGGAGGTGATGAAACTGAACTCTTTGAACTGATCTCTCTTATAAAACTGAATGCTGTTCTGAGTTTTTTTCATCTTTGAAGTCTGAGGATGTTACAGAACCAAAAGTTATATCATGGTAATGTGGGGTGTTTTTTTATTTGATGGGAGGTTGTGATTCTGTTTTGTGCTGTTAAAATGCAATGACCCTGAGATCTCTTTCTGCTGCTGACAAATGGAGTGCCCTTTTTGTGGGCAAACATAATATTGCTCAGGTATCCAGAGCAACTTAACACAGCAGTTCCAAGCCCTCCGTATAGTGGCAAAGCCCATCCAAGACATGGGTAGGAAACTTTGCAGTTGTAGCAAATTCCAGGGAAATCAGGCAGACAATGCAAACAAGGATCTTGCAACCCTTTCTGGCTTCTTTTGAAGCTTAGAAGGAGTTAATAAATTTTGGCTGGAATATTATTTTTTTTCTTCTGATTAATTAGGTGATTTACAACCACAGAATAGTATCGTCATGGAGATTTAATCAAAATAGGCAAAATATATGGCAGTACTACTGAGTAACACAAAAATAACAGGAGAATATATTTGAGGAATAAAAATGCTTGTGAAATAGCTAAAAAAATCATATTTACAAAACCTTCAGGCCTGTATTTACCTGGAGGTTGTGGAGAAGGACAGGGTTATTGGCAGGCATGACAAAATGAATGCCTAAGGCATTTTCATCAGCTTCCCAGCCCTTCCCTTTGAGGAATTTGGTGCCACCAGGATGTGACTGCACCAGTGGATGGATTTTTGTTTCCAAGGGTTTCTATCTACTCTTTCAAAACCCCTGCATTTATTAACATACTTCTTTTGGGAATGGCAGACATTACTTTAACAGCGAGCAGAACATGCCAATACAAAGTAAGTGTGAATAATTCCCTGCTGGAAAGATAATTCTATAATTTGCCTCTAGTCATTCAGGGACTGAAAATCTGTGGACGCAAATCATTTTCAGTTTAGTTAAGTCATTTTAAAATAAAATAAATGATTCCTGCAGAGCTGGTGGAACTTACTTGTAGCTGAGGTGCTTCTGACTCCTGATCACATTTGGCAGGAGGAAATTGTATTTGTTTTCCTTATTATTTTACACACAGCATGTACCAGATGGATGAAAAAAAAAACATGTAGTGGTAGTTCAGTTCCTTCCAGTATCGAAATGTGCATGTTTTGTTGGGGAAAGAGGGAGGGAGAAAGGGGATTAGGAAGTAATGCATTGGCCTCTCTTAGATCTTCCTTCCATTGATTCTTTCATTCCTCTTTTCCTCAACACCTCTACAGTTGGTGGCAGTGTCTGCCATTGGGCTCTCTCTTACGTAGTGACCATACCTTTTAGTTAAAGAAATGTGCTTCTGTGTCTCCCTCTGATGGAGATCCCACCTAAGTCATCTCCAACTGCCTGATCAAGCAGTAGGAGTTAGGGAATTATTTCTTCCAGCTTCAATGCCCGAGGTTAGTCTTTGCAAAATCTGCTATGGCCAGATTCCAGGTATGAGTCGTTAGTGCTTATTGAATACAGAATGATGCTTTTTAACTGATACTGGGGGGAAAAAAAAAAACACACAGTAATATTGCCTGTCAATACTTCTGTTACATAGTCTTTGTCTTCATCTTACCAGGAAAATAACTTGGAATCACTGTATTGGTGTCTTTTTATATTGCTTTTATCAAGCTTTTGGTCTTAGGGATTTTTGCCTTCCTTCTGAAAATGCTGTTCTATGTTTATTTTTTTATGTATTTTTTATAGAAATACCTTTATTAGGGGCTTTATTAGTTGAAGCTATCTGTTCTTTAACTCTTAGTTAAAAGTTTGGGTTTTATTTTTTTCCACTTCAGCTGGTCGTCCCTTGATAGCATACCACTTAAAATGATTCATGGATGTATGTCTCAGTGACAGTCATTCTAAGCAGGGTCTTGGTGGAACTTTCTTCTTGTCACTTAACATCTGTTTTTAAAATAGAGAACATTGGGACTTTCAGCAACCTAAGTTTAAAGTGGCTGCTAAATCCATTGTGCTTTGAATTTTACTTGTGTTCATCAGTAACGAGGCCAGGTGGGCTTGCTGGTAGTACCTCACTGCTGGCTCTGCTTTGGCGGCACTAACAGCTTGGGACCTCCCCGCACATCAGTCCTGAGCACAGGGTAAGCAGCCTGCCAAAGCCCTGGTTGCCTGAGGTATGCGTTGTCCCAGAAGGATAGCAGCTGTGGGATGGAAAGCATGCTGAGCTGTCTCCTGGGAGCTGGTTTACCACGTGCCATGAGACAAACGCAGCATTGCAGTGCATGGCTGAGGAGCTAAGTTACAGCAAGCAGACTGCTCGGTTTAATTTTGTCCCCCTTGCTGTTAGTGTGCTGGCACTGGAATGGAGCTGTTCAGCCAGGGAGCATGGTGTGTGCCTGGAGACCAAGTGTATGGAGAAAAATCACCTTAGCTGAAGGAGACAGACACGTATCGGAGGAAGATGTGTCTCAAGGTGGGAGATCTGGCTATCCAGCCTTTGGCCCTGCCACTTAGAGTTGTGAAGGAAGACAGCATGGGGGGCAAGCTTAAGCAGTGGCCAGGGTCATCCCAGAACACCTGGAGATGGGCACAGATGCTTCTGTGGTCAAATGCACTAGATCTCCTCTTCTCCAATATAATCCTGTCTTTGGTTTAGGTAAGTTTTAATGATATATACAGTTTATGCCTTGAATTATGTATAGCTTGGTTACAAAGGAAGCAGCAGCCTGTCACTCTGTATTCCTCTTCATTGGCCATGTCATCCTCTGCTGCATGTCGGAGTTGATGAGTAGAGTGGCTTGTTATGGCCCTTATGGGCAAGGACGTGCTACCCTACAGCTTTGCTCATGTGCCTTTTGTGCCTTTTGAGGGCTTGTAATATAGGTGCTCAGTTTTCAAAGTGCTACACAATCAATGTCTCTCTCCCATTTTTGTCAGCCAAACATAATTTTTGCCTAAAAGTTGGCAAAGGGGGGTGTTGCTGAATATAAAAACTTTAAGCATTGTTACTGTAAGCAGGCTTCTAAAGAAATAAAAATTTATTTCTGGTAAAAGATTTTCCCCCTACTGTATTGCTTGTAAATTCGTAATTGCTTTTAATATATAAAACATTAAAAGGAATTTGATATAGTAAAAACAGGTGTAGTCTAATCAAATTATAAGACTTGAACATTCATTATAATTATATTTTAATTGTTTTTATGATCTTAAAACAAATCTTACTGCTGTGTATGTGATTCAGAGATTGATGTTTGCAATATTAGATAATGGCAGTTGGGATCAAAGCTATTTGTGTCTTTCAATTACTCTGTGCAGTACTGTTGAATTTTCAAGTACATTAGTTGTACATCAGTCTGGTTGTGTACACTGCTTTTTCAGTGAATAACCTGGTCCTATAGTTTCACATAGCCTGTAGTGGACGAGAGTTTTTGTTCAAGAGAAATGGAGCTGATGTTATTTGACTGAGGGAAAAATCAATTTATATTTGCATTGTAGCTTTCAAGAAATGTAGCCCATAAAGCCATCAACCCTGTTTCCTAGCAGGCTCAGATACAGTTCTTTGCTTCCACGTAATTACCAGGAGGTTTACAAAGAACTCCTTCAGGTTCAGAGAATGGGCTAAACACCTGGTGTCAGACTCTGATCTGTTACAGCTTGCTTTGTTAATTTGCAGACTTTGTTAATTTTCTCAGGTGTGGGAAGGAACAAACACACCTTGGATTCCTTGCTCTGAAAATACTGTTCTGGTGCAAAATTAATATCTTAAAATTGCTTCCACTATGTCCTGTTTTAGTAACAATTTCTTGTTTCTGTATGTGCTGTCCTGAGCTGCTCCGCTCATAATAGAATGAAAAGTCTCTATTTTCTTCAGCTCTTTTTTTAAACTTTCTGCCAGAAATGTCAATATGTTCTAGCTTTCATTCACTATAGTAAATTTGGCTGCAAGCAAAAAGAATCGATTTTCATCCAGAAACCTTACCTTCAATCTTATCACAGTGTGTAGCCTAAAGACTATAGTTAGATGAAACTTTCATGTTACATGCCTCATAAAAGCAGTGTAAGTACTTTAAGCCTCCAAATTCTGCAGTAAATATTAGGCAAAGAGTTTTCAGTGACCTTTTGCATGTGGTCTCTGAGAAGCCTTGGAGCTTTTTCTGAGTAAGATTTGACTTCTTTCTTTGATTCTCTTATGAAATCCATTGAAAATCAGAGCTAGTGGAAATTTCAAGGGATTACTTGTTCTTTGTCATGTCCTGATGAGAACTCATTTCAACAGTGTTTTGTTTTTTTAGTGACTATCGAAAATACCCTTTATTTACAGAATTATTTTCTTATGGTCTTAATCTATAAAGCTGCAAATCTTTGTACAAAGGTGCCTTAAAAGCTAAGTGAGCTCTCTAGCCTATCTTGCCATGGAGTAGTCTCTGCCTTCAATATTACCACAATACCAAAGCTCCCCAGATCAAATTGTGCTGAAGAGCGTTTGTAATTGTAAAAAACGATATACGTTTTTACACCTTCTTGCCTCTTGCAAGGTAAAACAGACAAGAAAAAGGGAAATGAAGAATGCAGTGTTAATGGATATGCTGACAAAATTCTTTAGAAATTCAGTCATGAAATCATGGCTCCAAAACATAATTATAGATTTTTTTGATAACTGTATTCTCATTTATCCGTAGAAAAATAGCCCTTTAATTAGAAGAATGAGTAGAAAGTCTTTTAGCTGGTTTATAACTGTCTTTTTCAATGTTCACCACCTTAAGCAATGGTTATTACTTCCGAAAGTCACTTCTGAGTTTCACCTCTGTGGGGGAAAACGTAACCCAAAACATCCCAAAGTCTGTATTCCACTTCCACAGGCTTAGGTTCTTATTGGAGCTGATTGTAAATAGATCAATTCATTGGACTTTGGCATGAACCCTGCCTTCTTTGCTTTGATCTTGTGAATCAAATCAGATTTGACTTGCTAAATGTAGTTAGAAACACTGTGAAAAGCACACCCCTCTCTACCACAAGTAGATCAGCTTGTGTGTGTGTGGGGGGGGGTACGTGCATGTATGTACACGTATGATTCTCACTGTTTATCTGTTGTGATAGAAAATTTGCCCAAGTCTGTGGGATTGCGGACTTTTGATACACCTAAGTGACCTAGGATTTGTGCTGAGGTGACTTGTCACCCTTGTCATTTGGTAAGTTCAGCACTTAGCAATATAGCTTCCAGATATTTCCACAGGAGCAGTTTACTGTCTTTGAAGTCACTGAGCACAGGAACTTAAAAATAAACATCAGCAGAGCATATGGGGCACCTGACTAATGAAAAACCTGGTCTAAAAAACAGTAGCAGCTTGGTGGACCGAAAAGGACAAGTTAACCTGTTGTTGACCACAGCTGGGTTGGGAGTGGATTGAAAATACCCCCCTTTACAAACTGGGCTACAAATTGCATCTAGATATTAACAAGTATAAAATTGTCTGTCCCACAAAACTTGTGACTTGTACCTGGTTAAACTCTATAAATAATCATGGAAAATGAAACCAGGTTTGTACAAAGAGACTGATATTTTTTGTTTCTAAAACAATGGATTCAGACTTGCTTTCTTTGTGTATTTAAAAAACAAAACAAAACCCCTACATGTTATGTGCATTAAAAATATGTGTATATATATACATACAAATAGATATTTAGCCAAATTGGAATATTTTATAATCTCTTCCATGTTGCAATTATACCTCGAAGAAATGGCTTGTATTGAAATTACTATTCAGTATCTGTTATCCCCCCGCATTAATACATGGAAGGTTAGTATTTAATTAATTCCCCTTGAAAAACAAAGCACCAAAGATGACTGCTGTAAGGCAGAGATTTCTCACCTCCATGTTAGCGGTTGTGCTTCACCTGCTCTTGCATTAGAGAAACTTCTTAGAAACAGTGTTGTAATGCTTTTTGGATTTTAAATGCCATAAATGTAATGAATTAACAAATTCAAATGTATGCTGAACTTCAGCTTTCCCTTGGTGTCCCTTCCTTGCTGTCTGGATGTGCTTTAGTAGGTTACGCTGATGTGGTAACTACTGCAGATTTTGACTGCAGTCAAACTGAGCACAAACTATACGGAGCAGGCTCCACTCAGATCAAACCTGTACAAATGGTCTTACTAGCAATCTGTAAAACTAGATAAATACCATGTAAACCCGTTCTTTTGGTATTTTTATTATCAATTCCTTTCACATAGTACTGCAGTTAGACATCTGTGTTTGAACAGTCAGAATGTGTGTTGTTTCAAGACTCTTGCATAAAACATTAAACCAACAAACGTTTATCACCATACTGAACAACAAGCATTAAGTTACAACGTTTTCGCAAAAGGTGTATATGTATCGCTAAAATAGAGTAAAGGCTCGTTAACGATCTGTTTGTGTAACATAAAGAGGTCTGAAGCTGTTTGGGGGGGTTGCTTGGTAGATTTAGGATAGAATCGTCTCTGAAGAAGGCAAGAACATAGGGTGTGCTTTCATCAGAAAACCCCAAGAGTCTGCACTCAAGTCTATCTCAGAGTGAGATGACGCTGAGAGAAGAGATGATGAAAGTTTGTATATATGTATGTATAAAAGTTTTAGAGAGAGAGAATGTGTGTGTGTGTATATATATATATATATCACAAACTGATCTGTTACAATAAAGTAGTAGGTGATACATTAAGCTAGGACCTTAAGATGAAAAAACATTTAGCTAGGACAAGGTGATAGGAGACCCCACCCTTTCAGGAGCATAGACTTTACAAAAGTTTCCTATTTACTAAAGCAAGAGGTTTATTCTTCCAAAAATTCTAAGCCAAACTGACACATTTTAATTTGGTGTCACTAAAATATAACCACATTTGTCAGACATCAAAGGTAACAATAATTCCTCTCTCAATTTTTGTGAAAGTAGGCATCTTAATTATTGCTGGTTTGATTTCATACTCAAACTATGTAGAGGCATTTACTTGGCTATGTTTGTTCAAGTGTTACTGAGCTTCCTTGAGCAACTTACTTCTCTTGAAGTTGCAGTAAAGCATGTAATCCCTCAGGCATTAAGTTTGTGGGTGGGTTGGTTGATTGGTTTGTTTTGTAAACTTGGTCCTGAGGACAGTAATTGATGCCATTGACTGTTGTATTCTGGATGTATTCTACTTGGTTTAAATGTTGTTTTAAAGCAGACAAAATGATGTTTTAAAACATCAAAAATGTTTGCTGTTTACTTACTTTCATTGAGTGTGATGAGTGCACTCTGCTACAACATTAGAATCTAATAGAACAGCTAAAACTGTTTTCCCTGTTACTCAATTTCTGGCATTTTCTTCCTTTTATTCTTCATGAAGGAATGTGTCTTATAATGAGATTTAAAAAATGTGCAGAATGTAGTTGATCACACCTAAGAATGGGGAAACTTCAAAGACTAAGTAGGCAGACGTAAGGGAAGGCATGGATGCTGCTGATGTCTCCATGGCAGCCAGGATCTACTCACTTTGCAGCAATGAAGGATGGCATTAATTTGAGTATTTCACTATGGATATTTTTCTCTTATCCCGTGTGATTTAAGACAAACTCAATAGTGCATTATTTAACTATTGGTTTAAGGTCTCTCTTAGGAGGCTGCTTCCTTTTTTGGATGGGAAGAACAATTCTAATTGTTGTTTATTGAGCTGCTGCTTTTAGATTTTAAGCCAGGCCATGTTGTGCTTTTGATCTGTGAATGAGTGTGAGTCTCTTCCATTTCCTTCCATGGGACTGAGATTTTGAGTAGGAGGAGAGATTGATGATACTAGAACTGTGGATGAGAAAAAAAAGTCTAGCACATCTTTTATAGTTTAATGTAGTAGTTGAACAAAAATAGGGATATATTTTTGGTAAATAACTTTGCTCAAATAAGCAAGCTGTTTTGTAGACTAAAAAAAGGCAATTAGTGATTGCTGAGAGAAAATTAGTTTGGTCATCCAAGAGTTTCTGTTTTGGGTGATATCCTGCCACACAGCTACCTCACCCCATGCCCTACTGCTGGGTTGCTTATGCAGCTGTCTGTTGTCCCAACCCTGTCCTTAAGTACGTTAATGTTTAAAATAAAAAGGGGAGGGGGGAGAGGGTAGAGGGACAACAACAAAATATGGGTAGAAATATTGGGTAGAGGACCCTATGATCTCTTACATACCTAATATGACAAAGGCATTCACTTACATTATTTGTTAGGTCAATAGCATTTACTTCTTAAAAGTAATGCACAATTTTAATTGATTTTGCTATATCCATTAGAGTTGTCAGAAAGTATTTTTATTATACTACAGAATACTATAAATTATTTCCTAATTAATAATTAATATTAATTTCTGTTTTCATCTCTATGTAGCTTTTCAAGAAGGAGAAAAATGTTAAACCACATTTAAATCTATTTTGCCTTAGGAATATTAGAGGTAAATCATGTGTAATACCAGGTGTTCATAGTGCTATAGGATCATCTATATCTCAGTTAATGCCTTCATATGAGATTCTATGGTGCTTATTAAATTGTAACTCCACTTTCTTAGCTTTGCTGTTTTGCCTGGATGAAGGTATGCAGCAAAGGCAAATTGTCTTTGAAATGTGTCAGGGTGCATATTGAAGGCAGTCTAGATAGCATAAGCAGAGAAAAAGAAAATATGTTTGTAAAGTTTAAAAATGTTTCAAAATCAAAAAAATGTTGTAAACAGCTGATATAATTTTTAGAATTAAACCCTGGGAAAGCCTTCTCCAGAAAACTGTTAGTAGGTATAGCTTGATATGCAAGTAAACTTTTTTTTGGACCTTTCATCTATTTTTGGAATTCATGTCTATCAATTTCAATGAAATTTCCATATATAAGTTCCATACCAGAACTATTCTGTAAATAACAAAAAGGCTATATATTATTATATATATATTATTACATCATATTCCTTTAAAAACTGAAGAGAGATGATCATATTGCAGGGCTATGTATACTACTTTTTTGTTTTGTTTTTTTCTCCATAAATTCAGTGAGAGGGAGATCCAGGGAGACCATACAGAAAGACGGGGACTGCTTGAAAGCAAATTTGCGATGGTTGTTCAAAAATAAACCATATATCTGAAAAGCAAACGTAATGGCAAGGCTTTGCAGAGCTCCAGTACTGACTCCAGTCTCTCAGGCTGTCCACTGTTTGCTGTTCGTGATGTTGCCAGTGTAGGCTCAGTAGGACCACGCAAGTTCTTCCAGATTTCTTATAAAATTATGGATTTTTGTTTACATGGAAAGACGTGCAGAAAGGGATAGGGCCTTTGGATTCTGTATCCTGTCCAAGTGGAAGGGCCACAAAACAAGCAAATATCTATGCTAACATGATTTTCCTTGAATATCCAACACAGAGTAGTTTGAAAAGGGAAAATGTGGTTACCTAAGCAATGTAATCAGCATTCACATCCCAGTCAGCTTTTCTGAGCTCTTTTAAACTGTCTCATTCTTATGTTTCCTTTGAAGTGAATTGTTCAAGTGAATTGTTTTGGCCTTCGAGAGAAAATTAGTTTTGGTTTTGATTGTACATCATAAGATCTTTCTCTCCTCATGATTAATGAGATAAGCTGCTTGAATGACCACTTAATTTAGTAATCTATTTTTAAGATTTAGAGAACTGCTTTGAGAGTGTTGATAAGTAAATCTGTTCGCAGTGTGCGGGAGGTGTTTATAATTACATCAGTAGCTTGAGAAAGTCTGCTCCCTACTTAGGGATGTAATACTGCTGGTACAAGGTGGTTGTGTGTGGAAAAACTTCAGCTGTCCACTGTCACATTGCAGAATTCAGAGCAGCCTGTTGTAATTCAAATTGCCTGATAAGGGCAATCAGTTGCAATACGAGTATCAGTGCTCATATTTTATTGATTATGCTCTCTGAAGACAACGGGAAGGAAAGCCACAAAGCCGTACCATGCCATGAAAGGAGTTATCTCCCAGTACAGCTCTCCTGCCACGTCTTTTTGCCATTCCCATTCATAGGTCCAGTCAGTGACAAAACTGAGCACAGTCTCCAGGGATGCAGATGTGGACACGCTCTCCTCTGAGTTGATCTGTGCAGTGCTTTCACTGCTTTATTGTCGCTGTCCACATGCCCTTGCAAATGTTATATTCACTTTAGTTTAAAAGCAGTCTTTCGGAGCAGCTTAGTTTGTTGCCTCAGCAAGATGTTTTTTCTCCAAGTCCAACCTCAACAGAAATGCATATGCATTGTAGGTCCCAAGAGCTGGAACATCTTTATAAAAATGCTAGTTTTTGCCACTTCCATGTGAATTTTTTTCTGATTGTCTGGGGGTGATGATCACATGGCTCTGGACTTCTACACCTTACTTTTAACCTTTTATACTTCGTATTACAAATCTGATGGGGATAAAGAAACTGAGATTAAATGACTGTGCTCATATGAATTGCTATGAATTTTCTGTCTCAACATATCAGTGACATGTCAGACAATGCCAGCGTCATGATGCCAGTGATATGTCAGACAAAGGCCAGCGTCAATAGCTGGATACTTGGTTTAATCGGACACCTAAGAAAAATGCCAAGTGAGATGTTGGCATCCTTTGTTTCCTTTGCTTGGACAAACAATACATACACAGCTTGCTGCTTAATTCTGTTCAATGAGGTCCATTCAAACTGATTTTCTGCCTGTCTTGGCAGATACGGCCTGTCATGTTGATCCAATGAATTACTGTTACTACACAGTATTTGCTAATTTTTAGTTGATTTAAACCCTATTTATTGGACATGAAAGCATTTATCTAGTAGTTCATATTATGCGGAACGTGAAACTACTGTTTTGGTTTAGGTATTTACTTTCATTTTTATTCGAGTTTAGCTTCTTTCGGTAGGTATCTCATTTGACTCACAGTAGTCTGCTATTGTGGCCAGAAAAATCTGGCAGGGAAGCGAAGAAAGCAGTAACTAGGTCTTTAAATATAACAGCCAAAATACTGCATTCTGCAAAACTGATTCCACATATCTTATTGGTATTCACCTCTTTTGCTCAACAACTTGTAGTGGCTGTATCATCAGTTTTGTTTACATCTGAAAAGTAAGCGAAATGCAGTTTTCTCACTTTTCTTAATGTATCCTTTGAATTTGAATGTTGTCTAATGATGTGTTCCTACTCTTTATAAGATCTAGGCAAGCTAATTTGAAAAATTCACCAGCAGAGCAGTGGGTGCTTGTAATTGCCCACCTGGTGTGCAAGATAGGCTTTTATTTAATAGAAAACTTCAAAAGCTCAGTGAGTTTAATTAAAGTGAATGGAAGAATAAAAGTGACATTAAAAAGGCATCAAAAGTGTGGGAGGGGGAGGGAGAAATAGAAGAAATACAGGGAAATGCTATAAATGTGTTGTGATCTTTCAGGAAAGCGTTTTCAGGTAAATTTTTAAGGATTAGGCACAGGACATGCTTTAGCTGCAGAGCAAGCACAAGCCCATCTGTGTGACTCTCAAGCATCCATTCCTAATTCCCAAGCCTGTCTGAATTTGTGTGTGTGTGTACTCGTGCTTTTTCTTTAATTTTATGTGCATAAAACGCTTCTCTTGGTGTGAAAGTTTCAAGGCAACATGCCTAAATGGAAATTCTTGAAGCCATAGTGGGTCACTCAAATAAGATAGCAGGTGTTTAGTTCAGTTTTCGTGAGTTCAGGCTGCAGTATATCCCATTAAGTTGATGAGAACTTCAGGTATTAGCATTTCAGAAGGCTGAATGACTCTCTACGTTGATGTCTTCCTGCAAGATTCTTGGTTTCGTTGGTGTTTAACATTATAGCCTATGTAGGGAAATATAATGAAATCAAAATTGCAGGGAACACCTGTTGAAACAGTAGGTATGGTAGTTGTTCCAACTAACGGAGTGGCTTTTGATTTCTCTTCTTCAATTGTGGGGGAAGTTGCTCTTCTGGCTCTTCAAGTTGCAGTGGATATGGAAGTGGGGATTTTTCCAGTGATTATAAATTATTTTACAGGCTTACAGTGTTTCAAATCCTTTATAAGCTGTTGAGTATAAAGGGGTTATGATTGCTATTGTCAGCAGTAAAAGCTAAAGGAATTATCAGTAGTTTCTGTAGGGGCTGCTTTGTCTTCTGGGTCAAATGCAGAAAAAAAAAGACAGAATCAAAGAGAGTTGATGAGGTTATCAAGCTGGAGGCATTTGGGACCTAAGCTTGAGATACTGGTTACAGCTGAGACACTGAAGAAGGAAGAACATTAATTCCTAGTGGAAATGTGAATGTAACAGTTTCCTTTACAGCAGGGGTTCATGAGCAGGTGTATGCAGCACGTAGCTACCTGCCACTTTGGGAGAATGGGCAGCACCCTCGTTCTGTAAATTTGAGGGGAAAATCTAATAAAGCCTTCAAAGTTTGACAGTTTGTCTGAATAGACAGGCAGAACATTCATGTTTGGGAATAACTGAACTTTGTCCATATGCTCATTTCTCTATACATGCTTAAGAAAACCCAGGTTCTTAAATATTACATGTAATCCAGTGATGACTTGGTTATACGGAGAGAAAAGGCCGATGAAATATTAATCTTGGAGAATTAATAGGTAAAAGTTATCATTCATTATCACAATTTATACTGTGATATGGAACTAAAGTTGCAGGTAGTAAAAGCTATCGAGTCATCCAATTTGTCTGTGAAACACAAATTGAATGCTGTGGAAATTTTTCCATGGTATCAATATGAATATTGAGTTCAGCAATTTAGTTCCAGTTCAAAATCCTACACTATCTGTCTTAGGTAAATTTTCTTTCTTTTTTAAATAACGAAAGCAGCAAAGGAAAAAGAGTGAAGTAACAGTATTTAAAATAGGAAGATTCCAAACTAAGGAACAAAAACTTAAATAAAATTCTGCAGATAAATTAGTATGGTAAGGAAAACTAGTACTTCTGGTAGCAAAACACCTGCACTTGGATAACTAAGTCCATACTTAGTTAATTAAATGCAGTCTTTTTCTGTAATGCAGTTATGAAAATCTGAATACATGATTCCCAGTAAAATCACAAAAGATCCAGGTTCTTAATGTTCAGGATGCTTTTAGGGAGGAACAAAGTGGCAGGTGATAAAGGAAGATCATAGAGGACGCATCTAGCTGTAGGCTTCTTTAATTTGGCTTTTAAATACTTGTGTACCTTTAGGCTTCACAAAGGAGGTGAAAAATGAGGGTCATGTTCTGGCTTCTGTGAATCTACTCACCCAATCCCAGTTCCTTTTTTCTTTATGTAATAAGAGTTTAAGTAGGAAGAGAAAACTGGAAAAAAAAAAAATACAAGTTTTGATGTTTTCTTGTAGTATGTAGTGCTTTTATATGGTTCTTCTATATGTTGCTATTACTGTATACACATGTAGAATTACTGTATTTTTTTCAGTTATTTGCAGTGCAAATTCATGGTCTTTGGTCTTTTTTTTTTTTTTCTGCTTGGGGTTCATTTTAATTAGCAGAGATGTGAAATTATGGGGAGTCCATGCTAGAAGTGAGAAAGGTCATTGCCTAATGTTAATTTGCAGAGCTCTTGTTTCAATCCCAGCTTAACTGGAAAATAAGTGTTCTGATTTCTTCCTCCCACACAGTTATCAAATAATTCTGTCTTAACTCATGCCGAGATGGTACGAAGTAGCTGGAATAGGGTTGGTGCCATTGTCAGCAAGGTGCAGCATGTGCTGAAGATTAAAACTGTGCTGTAAGCACAGTTTTTTTTTTTCATTGCCTGTAATGTTACTCAGCACTGTTTTCTGTGAAGTCGGGCAATTTCTCCAAACTTTTTGTAAGGTGGAAGCAGGCTTCCATTGCTTGGGTTGTATTTATTTAGATTTTTTTATTGTTTTAAATTCCCATCCTCCCTTCTTGTGTACATGTAGACGTTTTGTTTTGGTGGTGTTTGTTTCTTTTTAACTGCAGTAATAACTGGTACAATCTGGCCGCAGATATTTTCAGATAGATGAAATGTCATAGGAATTAATGTAATGTGATATTTTAGATTTGTATTCATATCTTTACTTTTTTTGTCACTCACTAAATGACGCCTTCAGAGTTGATTGTTACAATGACAGCAATAACTTATGCTGCTCTTTCAACCTTTGTTCATTGCTGTCTAGTCATATTAATAGCTGTCAACTAATTTACCGAGGAAATTCACTAATAACTTAAATAACTCTAAGACAGTGAGTTGAATAATATGGGCTAAAGTGGCTTTGTTTGCTGACAAGTTATAAACAGACACGGGGAAAGAAACCATGTGCCATTGCCAAGATACAGCATTTTTGAAGAGTACTGGTTAGGCAAAAGATTAGATGTCAGAGGTTTTTTTTCTTTTGTTTTTAAAGAAAAAAATTAAAGTATCTTTCTTACAAATTATTTTCTAAAGCATACAAGCTTTACATATAAATATGTCAATTATTAGACCTCTGTCCCTGCCTCAGAAGATACCAGAAAAGGTAGGTGTCAGTTGGTCTTAGGTTAGTCAGCAGCCTACCTTCCTGGTCTTCATTTTGTTCCTAGCTCTTGGTCATCTGTGGAGATAATAGATATGGGTGTTTGTTTGCTTTTTGCTTTTTTGTTGTTGTTGTGTTTTTCTTTGTTTTGGTTTTGTCTGTTTGTTTTTAAATAATTGGGTTTAAACATGGGCATTATTGCTTTCTATTGCAGAATGGTTCTGCTAAAATGAAAGCAAGCACCTTTAACTGCAGTAATTCAGCAAGATAGTAAAAGCAATAAGTGTCATAGTAGTCACTTAAGAGAATCACGTCATTTGCTTAAAAAAATCCTCAAAATTTTTCGGTGCTTTTTGTGAATCAGTCTGTCTGCTTTTGATGAAGTCCCCCTTCACAGGCTTCTGTCAGATCGCTTGGTGCTGTTTGATAAGGTAAGTGCAGATATATCCCTGTGCTGTACTGCCAGTGTATCTCGGTCCTCATCAGCTTTGACCTTTCTCTGGAAGAGGCGTATCTCAGACAACACCACTCCTGCTGTGTTTTGTGGTTTTTAACAGATGTGTTGTGGATTACATTGGCAGCACTAGGCTCATTTCATTTGTCACCTGCAGTATGTTGCACTGTGTACCAGATCACCAAAGGCAAAATGTGACTCTGTTTAATTTGCTGCACTACCACCTCTCTTTTGCATAGGTTTGCCTTCTCTGCTTTTTCAGCGTCACCATTTCAGAGCTTCAGTCATCAGGATCACAGCTATGAATCCCAGCAGCAATCCCGGTAAAAGTAAATAGGAAAATCTGTAGAAGAGTAGGATGATCCCCTTGTTGTCCATCCTTAAATTAACAGGAGCCATAGGTAAATCATTTCAAAGAATAGGGAGAGCTGCACAAAAATACTGTAAACAGAGAATACAGCATGCTCACAGCATAATTAATTGGTAACCTATGTAGCTGATACATCTAGAAGCTTTATTTTAAACAAATAGCAGCAGCAAAAACAAACAACAAAAAAGTAGATTCCCCTGTCCCCCCAGAGAAGGGGAAAAAATAGATTAAGAAACTTGGAAAGTCAGGTACTCTTGGCTATGCTTGCTCTGGCTTAAGTTATTTAAGTAGTGTTTATAATCATGAATTTTCACTTTGATTTAATTTAATTAAAAACACGTGTGGAACTGAGATTTTTCTGATCTTCAGGAAAGAGATGGCATCATAATGTTGCTCAATGCAGCAATGGTGATGCTTTTGTGCTGGAAAGGTAGGGAGCACTGGGACATTTGAGATGTTGTACCTGTGCTGATGAGCAGGGGAGAGGGGTCAGAATTCTTCCTCCACCTGTAAAATCTTGAGAATGGTTAGTTACCCTGCAACTGAAGAAAATACTTTTATGTGGGATGTTTCTTTTTTTGTGCTGTAACCTTTACAGGAGGGAAGCATCATTCTACTTAGTTCAGGGGTGTCTGAATCAGTTGTATATCACTCATTGCACCTATGCACTTAGTATTGTATCTTGAATCTTATTTTCTGATCAAAAAGCATAGTAGAAGTAACTTTTACTAAAAGACTGAATAAATGCTAAAGCTGTACTTCATAGACTTGACTGGCTAAAGAATCCAAGTTCTTTCAATTTTGAGCCCTCTTCCCACTTTTGCACTGATATTGGTAACAAAAAAGATGAAAATAACTGCTGGTGCTCATCAGTCCAACAGCTCCAAATAATTGGGAATGTTCCCTTCAGAGGAAGCTCTATGATCTTCAGCATCTCCAGTTGTTATTCTACTTGTACCTTTGAAGTACCGCTCCTAAACTCGACACTTCAGGGGTAAGCCGTGGCTGCAGTACATGCGTAGGTTGTGGTACACACGTGCCACCTGCCCATTTTCACAGCACTGCTATTTAAAGCAAGTCTTTCTTCTTGGCTGCTTAATCACATCTTGCAGAGGAGTCTATGCTGCAATTCTTTATTTAACTATTGACATCTCTAGAATTGGACACTCTGCAAATATTTTCATTGCTATTTGCACTGTGTTAATATTACATCTCCATAAAGCTGTCTGATGGCAAATAGAGCAGTGTAGCTTAGTGGTCTCTACCTACCTGTGATGTTCCATGTGAAGAGCAGTACCTTTGGTTTAATAGTTTTTTTTTTTATTTGGTTGCTTTGTTTTTGTTTTCATTCTCCCTTTAATCAAAATGTCAGCATATTCAGAAGGGAAGTGGAACAATAATTAAAAGCTGAAATAAATATCTAATTTAACTTAAGTCAAAAAGACAGAAATGAAAATGATTTCTCTTCAGAAGTTCTCATTGTAAACCTGAAAAGAATTGCTTAGTTTCTGAACTCCAGCAAAAGCTTTTGGCTTTTTTTATGTGGAGGTTGAGGGAATTAGAGTTGAAACTGTTTTAAAGAATAGATTTTTCAATGCTTGGGACCATCATAGTGTCTACACAATATATATATATATATATATATATTTTTTTTTTGGGGGGGTGATTTTGTTGCTTTAGTAAAATATTAGTTAAATCAAATGTGAACAGGAGCATATCAGTGTTAGGAGTGTTAGTTAGTGTCCCCAAGCATATCAGTGTTAGGAGTCATTCAGGCAGTCTGAGCTTGGTACAGACTGGAAATGACTGGTTTTCCTCGCTTTTCCTGATGCACACTTTCTTCATCCAACATCCATCGATCAGGAGAAGTACTCTTTTTGCTGGATGGTTCAGGACATAACTGGGAGTTTCAGTGCCTTTTAACTCCACCCTAAAAATGCCTCTCCAGATAGCCATGGGCACTTACGCTTGTTGTCGTGGAATATCATAACTATTAAAAATCTCAGGGAGTGAAGTTCACATATAGGTCCTTGTTCTTGTGTTACATGCATGAGTGTTACCTTTTGCTCATGTTGCTGGTTATGCTACCTTGTGATCTTTCTAATTAAAATCTGTCATAGTCTGCAAGATCTGAATGCCAGTTTGCCTCCCTGCTGCAGGCTGAAGCCACCTCTCTACTTTAGCTCTGGAATTAACTTGGCTTACACAGGGTGATTTTGGGGGTGACGTGTTTAGTTGCACCGAGAAAAAAGCCCTGCAAGTAGTTAAAATGGAGGAAAAAACACCTTTTTTTGTTGTTGTTGCTCCGCAGTTTCTTTTAGCTCAATGCACACGTCTCTAAATTTAGATGCTTCTGCTTTTGCTAAGACGATCCCTTTTGAGAAAAGATTAAATAAAAACTTTGAAGTCTGTGGTGCTAGGTTACATGCATGTTGTAGCCCTCGGCACTGTCCCCTAGGGCTGAGCCATGGCTGGGGGTGACCGCAGGGCAGCTGCACCCCAAAGGCAGTGCCATGGGCTGCATCAGCAGCATGGGCCTCTGCCAGCTGCCGCAGCAAACTGGGCTGGGTTTCAGACTGGAGCCCCTCGTTTGTGCCTGTTTTCTTTAAGAATCCCAGGGACTGTTGGTTACTTGTTTTCCTCCAGCTCATAGTAGACTTTCTTTCAGGAAAACTTCTACTTTGTTGCACTGCTAAGTTATTTAATAATTAATCAGACAAAAACCCAAGAGCATCGGTGGGCTACAATATCAATCATCATGTAAAAATCTTAAAGCACAGGCTGTCTAGCAGTACAAGTCTACAGTTGCAGCGTTGGGCCCTAAAATCTCTGTAAGTGAAAAACAGCAATTGCAGAGTAAAACCTTAATTCCCATAGGTACAGTACTGCTGCATGTGTGTGCCTAAGCTTCAGTTAAATTCCATAGGTATTTGCCAAATATAGTAGTTATAATTCCTATTTGCTTTAATTTCCTATTTAATTTCCTTGTTATAATTTCCTATTTCCTATTACTATAATCAGGTTATTACTTATAGTCATTTCTTAAGAGAGGATTAGATTCCTGAGGTGAAAAGCATATTCTAGAACAGGAGTCAGTTCTAAATGAATAGATTATAACATATTATGGAAGTGCATTAGTGGGTTACCCTACCAACATGAAGTTTGGAGAGGCTACTGAAGGCAGAATTTTTGACTTTTTTATATACTGCAATTTATATAAAATGTTCTGAAATGTTCAGGTGACTTAAGGCGTATAAATATTTCACTAATGTCCAAATATATCAGAAGTGTACTAAACTGAAGCTACTCTGATGCTATGAAGGTAATTGGAAGCCTAGAAAGTATCATTGTACACATAGTTGGGAAAATCTAGATGTAAAATGCTGAGCTTTGCAAAGATGTTTAAGGAAACTATCAACGTGCAGACTAAAAGAGTGAAAAAATTAACTTTTTTTTTTTGGAGAAATAATTTACTAGGAGGGGAAGATAACCTGTTTACTGGGGGGGGAACAGGAAAAAAACAAACAAAAAAAACTGCCTGAAAGGTCCCAAGAAGGGTAGAAGCTGGGGGGGGCGGGGAAAACACCACCAAAAAAACCACTCTAGAGGCCAGATGCAGTTCTATGGTGTATAAAGATCTTTTGTTTAGTTTTCTTTAGAAGATAAAAGTAATGCTGTTTTAAAAAGCCTTCCAGCAACGAATTTGCCCATCGTCTTAACATATTTCAAAAGGCTGTCAATGGTTTATCTTTGCTTTTGCAACTCCACAGAAATGCATGTGATTGTTGCCTTCAAAGGAGAACTGGTTCTAGGCACAGTGCCTGGCACTGCATACTCTATTTTTAACATACTGGTTGTTCCTAGCAGTAGAAAATATATTGTATCTTTTTTTTTTTCAATTTGTGATTCTAATAGACTGGTATCCTACTTATGTTTGGCACCTCGTGATTTCCAACAATGAAGTATTTTAACTTTGCAGCATCATGGTAAAGGTTAGGGATGTAGGGATGCCTGTTAGTGCTTTGCTGACCCAAGGCTTCACTTAGATCTCATTTAACCAAAATAAGCAAACAAGTCCTTTTCTCTTTTTTTTTTTTTAAAGAACTTAAATGACTGTAAGCCTTCATAATTAACATGGAAATGTGCTGTTAATACTTTGTTTTCCCTTGTTCCTTAATTTGAATTATCATCCATAGTTTTGCTGTTTTATTAAATCAGTACGTTTCTTTGCTTAGAAAAATGATTGCATTAGCTTTTGTTAAAAATGTCTGCATTCTTACTGTGAAGAATATGATAACTGCTGGGCTTTCTGTTCACACGCAATCAGCTTTTGCTAAGATTTGCGTACAACCTATCAAAGAATCATTTGATTCTTTGCAACTTATTTTTTCAGATGATTAGGCTGTGCATAGATGTGATCTAAGTGCTAGTACAATCGTAGCTCACCACTTCGTTTTCATTTTTAAATATTGAAGTTATGATCTTATCATCCAAGATTGCTGATAGATTCTTTTCTAAACAGCCAGTGATCAGTGACAGCACTTTGCAAAATTATAAGCACAATATTGAATAACTTTTAGTTGTATAATTTTAATATGTATGTGATGTTGCCTAAAATCTCACAATAATAACGAGTACGTACGTTATCAAAATCCAAGTGATTCTTCAATGAAGATATGTAATTAACTTGGAGGATATCTGTTTCTGTGCTTTTGACTTCACACTTCTTGATTTTTCTTGTATACAATGACCATAAACACAAATTCTGCAGAACACGTGAACGTTTTGTATGCAATAATTTATAGAAGGTCTAGTTCTTAAAGTTTTAAGCTACTACAGTTTTCCCTGTATACTAGCTTCTCAACCGCCCTGTTGTTTATTCATTTTGCATATTAAGTTTACTTTCTTTTGTATATGATGAAATTGATCGCTTCCTATATACATACCACGGGGAGTGCAGTTTGAAAGCTCTTGAACTCAGCTGGACTACAGTGAAACTGTTCTTTAGATATACAAATGAGTGCAAGGAAAATTTAAAGGAATTATGTTGTATGAAAGGCTACACTAGTAGTAATATACTTTCTATTTGTATTTAGTTTGCTGGCATGTTTATTCAAGCTTTAAGAGAAATTCTTTAGTTTAATTGCATATTTTGTTGCTGTGTAGTTTGAGTAGTTAAATTGGTGTTTACAGGAAAAAAAAAAAGAAGAGGAAGAGAAGGACTTCTTGATTTGCATAGATTTAGTATCCAGTTAGTATTTCAAATACCAACTAATATTTGCTGGACCACAAACTTTTCACACATGAGTCTTTGACTTTTACTATTAATGGTAACATTTTTTTCATTAAAGCATTTGCTATGTGTGCCATTTATTACAAGGAGAAAATACTGTCTGCAAAGTCCCAGATGAATAGGCTGCTGTAGATAACTAATGGATAAGAAGAAAAGTATGTACATTTTGTGGCATGTTAGGAAAAATGCTAAAATTTTGAGAAAGTCACGAAAGTCCTGGAGGCATACTATTAAGATAAACATCAGATTGTTTTAGCACTGCAGAAGATTTTCTGTGCTTGTTGGAATAAAGGAAGATGCACCTGCACTTTTCTGATCAAGATACATAGTAAAAGGTAGTTACTTAGAACAGGCAGTTACAGAGAGGGAGAAAAATGTCTGTTCACCAGTACTTTCTAGTCCAAGGTTAGAATAGTTTGAGCAACTAGGAAAGCTCTGAGATATTTTGATAACATGGGCAACCCCAGAATTTTAGGACACGGGAGCCTGTCCCAGAGCTGTGGCTGTAACCGGTCAGTAATGTGGTGCCTTGTACTGATCGCAGTCTATAATCCTGTGGAAGCCTCCAAGGCTAACCGTGGCAGATCTTTTTGCATTGTACAGGAGGGAATCAATATGTGATCACTTTCTAGATGTTTTATAAAAAATAAATATGAAACCAGAGCTTTTTATAGCCTCCATCAAAGAACAGTATGTCAGGAAGTCTCCTTCCTTGGAAGCCATAGAAGAATAATTAAATTTTTGTGAGCAATTCTTGCACATCACCCAATAGTCTAGCAACATGTTTGCTGTGAGTTATGTGTCGTTGAACCACTTATGTACAAACTTCATAAGCCTGAAGCCTTTCAGAGCATCAGAAAATCTTTGGGGTTAAGATTGACAATTTGACCAACAGCAAGAGTACATAATACAGAAGAATTACGTACAAGAATTAGTGAATTCTTATTTAGGGGCTGCTGTTCCTAATGAAGACCAGTGCTTACCAGAATTATTTTCTGATGTTTAATGGCCACTAATTCAGAACATTTCTAGGTGTGCAGAATTACACACACCTCACCCTGCACGGTATGTATACGCATGAGAGAAAAGTTAGTATGGAAAATGAAGAGGCTTTTCAATAGTTACTTGTTGCACAGTATGTGTACTTATTTTCTCTGAAACATCTAGCATTGAGAAGTTGCAAGGGTCAATAGAAGTGATCAGCGAAGTGCTTTGACGCAGCGGTGGCTAAGGTTTTACCTGTTCCCGCATGCTCTGTGGTAATTTCAGGGATCAGAATAAGTGCCAGGTGTAAGGCAAGCTGTTGAAACCCTGTGCTTTATTAGAGCAGCTTTGTGTTCGGTAACCTGTGTGCAACCTGTGTCCTTTTTGCTTATAGCTTTATATCCTCATTGCTTATATGTATAAATGCCTTCTTTAAGTAACAGTGCTAACTTGACTGTCAGCTACTATTCCTGTGGTGTAGATGTTGTGGATGAATAGGGAACTTTACTTGCCAGAGCTCTTAAATGTGTTACCTTCTAAGAGCACTATTTTTTTTTTTCTGGAAGATGAGTAATCTTGTTTGGTGGAGTGCATCACCATAGGTTTTTTCTCAGTGTAATAATAATAATAATAGACTTAAGATCTCAGTCATGTAAAAAGGAAGATTGCATCTTGCTGTGGTTTTTTTTCATTGTGTAAGTCTTTATCTTCTTTTAAAGATAACGAGCTACAGGAGACATAGGTAGCATGCGGGTTTTTTTTCTTAATACAGGACTCAAATCTGCAGTCAACAGTAGATTCAGGTGCAGCTCTGGTTTGTGAAGGTTTGAAGAAAGATAGAAGAGCATCACAGGAGACTTAAGGATGTTTTTGTCATGAAAGCAGGAAGGCTAATATACTTTTCTTAACAGCTACTTTAATGACAGGGACCACCATATTGACATGTGATAATCTTTATAGTGGTCTGGCTGGGTTTTGCTGGAGGCAAGGACTTCGTTAAGCAGATATTTAGTGCTATGTTAATTTGTTTTATTTATTTCTCAGGGTGATGTTACATTAATACAACAGCATACTGTTTGACATGTTCTTTAATTGTAAGATTATTCTCTTCCTTCCCTTTTTTCATGCTAAGTTTTAGTGCCTGATTTTAAGCCATTTCAAGTCACAATTAATATATTTGTATTAATATATATATAATTAATATGTGTATTTCTGGTGTAAATGTTATTTGCCTTATTATGGGGATGAAATGTACAGAAATAAAATAAAAAAAAAAGGTATCCAGACAGAGCAGAAGACTTTTACAGAAACTGCATTCAAGACCACTGGGAACAAACGAGTTGGCCTTCCTTTTTTGCTCAGCATTCGTCAAGGATGTGTTGTAATGGTAAATAAATTAAAAGCAGTGACAATTCTGTGGTGGGACCCTCATAAATACTTACGAGGCTAGAATGCATGATTGTTGTACTTTTAGAATTTAAGGGATTTTTTAATTGCTTATGTGTTGTTTGATTTGAATGCTGGGTACTTACAGGCATAGCTAGAAGTTTAGACTGGCAGGGATGAACTGAAGGCCTACGTGTTTATTTGGTTCATGTTGTTGGGAACTTGGTGGAAGACAAGCAGAAAACATGTTGTTTAGTGGCATGATCTCTGAAGCCTCACACTGGTATTTTAGCTGCCGTCATGGATTTCAGAGCAGTAGCTGCAGTGACAGCAAGGGCAGCTCTCTCTGCTCCCAATTTCTTGTAAAGGAAGAAATTCTGTGTGCGCGCACCGGGGGCGGGGGAGTACTTTTTTTTTTTTTTTTAGTGGTTTCTTTGCTGCATTGTTGAAATTACTCCTATTCTGGAGCTACAACTTCAGTAGAGAGGGGTAGAAAAATAACAAAATGGAAGACTCTCACTCGGCAATACAGGAGTCTGAGAGTCTGTGTCAAATATTTAAAATGAAAGATTAGCTACTGGACGATAGGAGTATCGTTTTCTTTTTAAGTGAAGACTCTGTTCATTTTTCCTTATAGTTATTCATTGATGTTTTCCAGAATGCTTTGCACTTTTATATAATACCTTTCACTGAAGGTTCAATATGTGTAAATGGAGAAAGGGAGACCCATTTCAGGGAACTCAATTAGTATCCACACACCAAACACTGCACAGCAAGTCACTGGCGTCATGTAGGGTACCTGCCATTGCACAGCTCCAAGAGCATTTGTAGGAAATACATGATAATAAATATTCCCTGAAATATTTCCAATTATACTACTGAGTAATACGTTGTTATTACTCTAAATAGACTGTATATAGTTTTTATAAGATGTTTTCCTAGTGAATGTGAATTTACCTTATTTTCAAATGTTCGGAGGAGATATGCCTATGCATTATGAGACTGGCAGAAATAAATCCAAATAATTGCATTAGAAGAAATAAGGGAGTAACAACTTAAATGTAGAGGAAAATTGCAGGTTTAATATTTTCTGAACATATCAAGAACAAGCACGGTGTGTTGCAGCTGAGAATGAGACGGTATCCAGTCTGTCCATTTTGGAATGGAAAAAAGGCAGACGCCAAATTTTATGTGCACAATTTCAGCCTACACTTCTGTCAGAAACTCATTAAGAGAGTAAAATTCCTGAACCTCCTCACCAGGCTGGTGTGGCAAGAGAGCAAAATGATGAAGAAATAATAGCTTCAGGCATAATTCAGTCAGAAGCATCTGTGAATAACTGTCTCCAGGGATGGGCTCTCCAGCAGCCCTAACCGCAGCTGAGCGGAGCCAGCAGGTGAATCTCACCATGCCGGTATCCTCAGGTTTCTTGGTGCCTTGTGCGTGGCACGTGGCCCGAACCTGCTCAGCAAGCAGCATGCGGTGCGGGCTGGTGTTTGGGAATACCTGGGTTCATCCCACTGCATGGCGTGGTGTTAAAAGCTTGGCTCAGAGAGAGCAGCTCAGTGTGTCGTGTCCCGCCTGAGGGACACCCACATCTGAGGGCAGCGTCAGCTTCCTGCGGAAGAGAGAAGGACAAAGTGGTGTCCTGCTTTGAATTCCTATGTCAGTGTTGGCTTGGACGGGCAAAAGAAAAGGCTGCTTTTTGGCCCCACTGTGATTTCAAAGGCTTTGGACTTCTCTGTTCTGGGATAAATTATTTCTCGGAAAACATAGTAAAGCTCAAAGAATACCTGCAGGTTTTCCTTCAAAATAAATAAATAAATAAAAATCAGGCTGCAGCTTTCATAAGCTGACCGTTCTTCACCCACAGCTCTCTTTGATTATCTGTAGACCTTCTTTTTCCTTTTTTTTGCTTCCACACAGATTTTTTTGTTCATTCCATAAATTTTACAGAAGTAATAATATGTAATAATACCACATAGGTTAAAATTAAAAAAATACATATTTATACGCTGTCTAACACCTGAAAAAATAATTTAAATAATATTTAAAAATACATATATTTGAATTTATTTCACACATGAATTCAGAGGATTAGTTTTCTGATGGATTTTTCTAATTGATAAAAAAATAATAAAGACCTTCATTAAAAGGAATGGATTGGAAAATAATTGCAACTCAGTGCAAACTTGTAAAATATAGCTATGCTCTAAATGAAATTAGAATAAATGAAATTTGATTATGCAAATTTATATTAAAGTAAAATATGCTATCTTTTCCTATTCTGATGGTTATTTTATATTCACTTATTTAAATAGAAAAGACTGAAACACCAATCAAGAGATCAGCTGGTCTTATGTAGGCATCATTACCTCTGTTCCAGTAGCCTGTCTTTACTTAATGTCTGTCTGTACTCTCAGCCTTCTAATTCTTGAAAATCCTTCTATATTTATGAAAAATCATGCGTCTTAGTGGTTAAGGTAGCCCGTCAAAGACTTTATTCCAAAATCACCTAAATATTGCAAAGACTGCTCCTATAGGAAAACATGAAACAAACTTCAGTTTTCCCTTGAAGCTTTTGGAGGAATACAAAGGAAACAATTCAAAAGTAGTGTGTTTGTTCGTTTGTTTTAAATCTTTAACCCATTACTCTTATGAAAGAAAACCCATGAAAGATGGAAACCCCAAGTTTAACTGCCAGTTTTGTTTTCAAAACCTGCTGAACAAGACAAGAACCCATTGTTTGCTTATTGATGATAGTTTTGATATAGCAGTGAATCTTATCTAATTTGCTGTACATAGTTGGATAATTTCCAAAGTATATTATTACTGAAATTGATATTAATGAAATGCTTAAAGGAAACTTGTTTCATTTTTTTAAAATTGTTTTCCAACTACTAAAATACTTCTTGAAACTTTTTAGAATTTCACATACAACACGTATTTCTTGTTTTAAAGAAGAGAATTTAAATCTAAAATATTAAGAGCAGTGTTGCATGGCTGAATATCCGAATATATATAGTGCTGTGTTTAACACTGTAGATTTGTGATTCATACCACTACAGAGCCATTAGTCTAAGCAGAATACTCTGCAGCTATTTGGACTTAATTTTGAAGAAATAATTATGAATGTGACAGTAATTTATAAGATGGAAGGAAATGCAATTAGTATTTAGTGAAGAGCAGTCATGTTCTTCTATTTTGCCATCTTTCATACAAAAATTAGTCTCCCTTCTGCTCCCCCCTCCCCCCCCCCCCCGAAGCTATATATTGTAGTATCTTTTTTAAATGGAATTCTGAAAGACTTCTTTTTCCTGTTTTGTGTGTCATTGCGATGTGCACTGATAAAAGAACAGTATGGAAAAAAAAAGACTTAAAAAGGAAAACTCAGGACAAAGAAGTTATTTCTCTGAATGAGTTCAAGAAGATGATGAGATGGGCTGATGGTTCAGAGTTATGAGTTCTTGTTCTCAGAAAGGATGGTTGTGCTACCACCATCTCGAGGACAGGAACTATGGAATGGAAGACTGCATTTGTAAAGTTTATTATAAGGATGTTTGTTAAGAGTTATGTCAGTTGGGCCTGATTTAAGAGGAGGCCTCTGCACCCCTTCCCTATGGCAGAACGTCATGGGTCCAATGTTCCAACAAACTCCCAAAAGATTATTGTGGTTATAAGAACAGATGAAATAGAAAGCTCTTCAATACCATGGAAATAGGCTACATTTCACTCCTGCATATACAATTTTGGTGCATCCTTCTCTGAAATGTTACATTTAGTTCTTAACCTCCACAGCTGCCCTGGAGGAGGTGCAGAAGGCAGCTATTCAGTGGTGAGTTAATTAGTGCAGATTTCCTCTGGATGAAAAAGGATGTGAAAACAAGAGCTTGTCCCATTTAAACTCCAGCTACTTCTGCACTGGGATCGTGGCTGTGTCACGCAGCTTTTTCTGCCAGTTGGCACAAGACTCACCCATGCTCCTGGGAATGTTAAGAGACTCAGAATTTTTTAGTTGAGGAAAACAAAAGGAATTGTAGTTGTTATCGATACCTTATATAAGGAGCAAGAAAAGATACTGAAGCAAAAAGTCAGTGTACAAGAGTAATTGGATGTGTGTTGAACATGGAAAAAGTTCAGGCTGAAAATGGTAGGATGGTATCTGATAAAGGGTGTAATAGAACCCTTAATTAGTTTCAAGATAAAACTTGAATAATTTTTAGAAGAAAAATGATAAAATTATTTTTTAATACAAAAATTGCACAGTACCATGAAATTATACTATGTCATGTTTTTTTAAATAAATTCAAGATCAACTCTAGGTTGTGAAGTTTCCAACTACAAGGGTGAAAGATGATGTAGCCTCAGAAATGTTTATAGCTAGATTATGTACACCTAACTTTTTTACTGTAACATCTTCACTCGACTGTCTTCATGTCCATGCCATCAGTACATGTTAGTTTGTCTACAGAACAAATTCTGTGAAAGTCTGCTTACCAGTCTGTTTCGGATGTTTGGCTTCCTGCTACGAGGAATGAATTCACTGGAGTACTTAGCATTTCATAATGGTTCAGAAGGCCAGGACTATGTTCACACACAGTGGTTCATCTGGAAAAGATGCACATGCATCATGCATGTGTACAATTTCTGTCCCAGTGGGAAGGTGTGCGATGCTTCTTCCCCACAAACGTCGAAACCAGACGTGAGCCGGCAGTAGAGCTAGAACAATGCGGAAGACTCCTGGCCCTCCTGTAACTCGTTGTGCCAGCACATGTTTTAGTCTGTTCAATCTTTCCTTTGTCTTTCTTTGTTTACTGAATTGTTTGCTGCAGTCTTTTGTTAATATCTGAAATGAAAACACCTATTCACTGGACCTGAAAAGACGGCTTAGTCAGATGTGAATTAGAGACCAAGAGATGAAGGACGGTTGTGCAAGTTATTTATTGGATTAAATAATCAGAAGCCAAAGTCAGTTGTCTGATGTAATTGTCTCGATCAGAAAGATTTTATCCTTTAGAAAAGATTTACACATAACTTATTATTTTGCTCATTCACAAAAGGACTTTGTCATATGTGACTGTGAAATGAGAATTGCCGAGAGGACTGTGGTGGATGGATTAATGGGAAGTCTTTCTGCATTTCCATTGTGAAGTAAAACGTTTGAATGTTATTTAATAAGGAGGTTCCCTTTTGTGTGATTTAGTTGCTGTGTGCATCCTTTTCTTTAGTTTAATTGTGTATTTAAACATGAGCTTTTTGGTTTTCTTTGTTTTTAATGGTCAGTATCGTGGCTTTTGCTGTGTGGTCTTGCTCTCTCTTTGATTAAACGTTGTAGTTAGAAATGAAAGAATTCTTACAACTGTAGATGTTTAGTAACGCTTCTTGAAGAAAACAATTGCTCTGCCGTACAAGAGGATTATGGCTGTCACGTTGTCACATCACCCCAGAGCTGCTGGTAGAGTCCCCAGTCCCTGGAGTTGGTGGAAACCCAGGGGTCGTGGCACGATCCTTGCAGAGACCTGGCTGGTACCCGTTACTGTGGACTGGGAGAGTGTGGAGGGCTGCAAATGCCCAGTTCTTCTGCAAAGTTAGGCTCTGATTTATTGGTGTCCCTAAGGTTTTTCCACTTAACTGGTGTACACAAAGGGTTTCTTACACAGTCAAGCCACTGTGTCATTTTCAGCTGTAAATGAACAGGCTGTGCATGTAAAGTTCTGTATCCAGACACGGGGTTGAGCAGGTTGTCTAGCACAGTTTCTTTGCATTTCAGAAATAAGTATTTCTGTGTATCAATGTTGTAATCAAATAATACTATTTAGCCAGTATGATTGTTTCTTGCGTATCTCCTTTGGTATACTGTGTGCTATTGAGTGAGGTGCTCCATGGTGTTTGTGTGCCTGTGTTTTAACAATACGAATCCTGTTCTTGGCGTATCACTTTTCCAAAATGTAACGGAACAGCCTTAGTAGCATCATGGGATAGATTTATTTTGTTACAATTCATGTAATGTAGTATAGTATTTTGTTCTGTCAGAAAAACGGTTCTTTTATCTGTCAACAATTATTATTTATCTGCAATTTGTGTTGCTATATTTTTCCAGTTTTTAGCTTAAATATGCAGGGGAAAAAAAAATCAAAATTGAGCATATGACACTGGAAGAGAAGAGATACAAAAGTGGTTTTTTTTTTCTTTACTAGTCAGGGATGAAAGAGGCAGGAGAGTTTAAAGCTGAATTTGCTTTAAATGATGCTGAAGAACTATTTCGAATTTATTAACGCAACAGAATTGAACTAACTAGTTCAAAAGTAATTGGCCTTTAGAAATGTAAGCAAGGTGACACTGTCATGAGATAATAATGATATAATTTGAAACATCTCAGAAATTTTTGACAACCATGACCTTCTTTGGGTCTGTCAGGCTGTGCCACTAAGGCATTGTCAAATGATTCTCATTTTTCCATGTTTTTTTCTTTTTTTTTTTTGTTCTGGCAGGCCAGAAGCTTCTACTCATAGCAATGAGAGCTGGTAAGAGATTTTATTTTCTCTTCCATTTCACTTGATTCATCCTGAGAGTGAACAAAAAAAAAAAAAGAGCCTCTTCCAGGTGTTCAGATTCTTTTTCTTTAACCATTCCAGCATCTTAAATCTTTTAGTGTTCTTTACTTTTCCTGCCTTTGTGGTAAAGGTACCTTGTCCAAAAAGAATTGAGGGAACACTAGCACCAGTTTAGTTAAAATGTTCGGTAAAGTTTACTAAAATATTCCATTGCTTCATTAAATCATACTCAACAAACATGGAGAAAAGATTGTGTAGGGGCCTGGGATATCCTAATAACAGCTTTTTTTGGTTGCCTGCCCTCAAATTTTGGAAGATGGAACCGCTACATGTGTTGGCAGGCATGCACGCACAGCAGGAGAACAAGATATGGACCAAGCCATGGAGCAGGTCGTCAGGGAGGCTGCAGATTCTCTCTATGGTTCAGCTCAGTGTTGTCCTTGTTTTTAGCAGGAGGTTGGGGCTTCCGAGGTTCTTTCTGACCTCAGTGATTCAAAGTCTCAAATTCAGAAGCGCGACTGCCTACTTTCTTAGTGACATCAGGTACAGCTTTTGCCTAGAAAGCTCTCAATTTCTTTTTGCAAATGAAGAAAGCTTCCAATGAAACTTGGAGTACCTTGGCAGAGTAAAATGTCAGATTCTGTTCCCATTTGTTGGTGATGAAGACAAGCTAAGGCAAGAGAATTAATTAACCATTTGTTTGTCCCCCCTATCATTATGTTCTGCTTATTACCTAATGAATACCTTCAAGTGACCTTTCTCGCATCTCCTGCAATTGGGTAACTTTTAAATTGTGCTGGTGCAGTGCTGGGAAATCATCATGGTAGTTGGACAGGCGGTGACTTGGTAATTCGGGATGGTTCTTTGCAGGGTTTGCGAAGTCAGGGGCAGGCTCTGATTTTCTGAAGACCAGTTTGCAACAGAAGAATTGCACAGCTTTTAGACTGACCTGTGTTACTGAGCAAATAGCTGCTATGTTTTGCACCAGCTGATGACTGTGGGTTTTTCTTTCTGCCTCGTCAGCTGTTTGGCTATGTTCCCAAACAAACTGAGTTGAGTAGCGGTGTCTGTGTGCATGGATCACTGAGGCTGGCCATCAGTAACAGAAGATAAGAAATAGTCTGCTAGCTAGCCCTCAGAAGGAAAGGGTATTGCTTGAAGGTTTATCTCCTTTACTGTTTGAAAGCATCAAGGGAAAGCAAAGGGCCACAGCTGTACAGCAAATGAGCAATTGAGTGGATGGCTTTGATCAAAGGAGGTGCAAGGGGCTTGTGAAGAAGGGAGCTGTAAAACACCTGGACAAATACTTTGCAAATAAGTAGATATTTACAGTGATGTAATAAATTTGGTCATGCACACTGAAATACTCAAACCCAGGATAAACTGACCTAAAAATGAATACGCTGCTTTGGTTTTGCAGGTGTGGAAGACTGGGAAATAAATTACTATTTTCTTTTTAAATAGATTTGGGATTTCTTTAACCAGCCTTCTACTGTCTTTTCTCCATAAACAACCAGTTAAATATTGCCAAAAATGTGTCCAGTCACCAACAATTTCTTGTGTGAATAATGCATTCTATATTCTTTTTCTTTTTTTTTTTTTTACATAACAAGAATTGCAAAAGTTAAGGAAAGAGGTACAACTTCTTATAGAGATTTAAGGGATGGGCTTTTTTAACACCAAGTTATAGATAGACCAGCTTTTCCTTAATGATAGTGGCTACATTTCTAGATGATTTATACATAACTTCAGTTGAATTGCAATTAGAGCTTCAAAAAGTGAATCCTAAAGCCATGCAATTGATGGGACATGCCTAAAACCTAGTGAGGCTATGCAATTAATGCAACGTGTCTCTACTTTACAGTTTAACGCTGTATTGAATGGTAGGAAACAAATTGGTTGCTTGTTTGTGGGCTTGCTTACTTAGTTCTTACTCATACCAAGAAGTGTCAGATGCGTGTTCAGAGTTAAGTCAATGGAAGTACTTGTGTGTGTATCTATCTTCTTGAGAGTTACAGGGTTATTGCAGCACCTGTTCTGTGCCCTTAATGGGCATCCATGGCTACAGGTCATGTCCTGAACTTCCATGGGACTTTTCACTTGTCCAAGACCTGCGTCTGATTGCTTTACTTGATTGGTGACAAGCCTGTAATTTATTTGGCAAGGAACGTTTTTTTTTTTTTGTTCCAGATTATATATGTTAGCTGCTGCTATTCCAGATGTTTCTATGAGCGTATACTTACAGAACATGACAATGCATCATTATTGAATATAACTATCTCCAGAATTAAACAATTTTTGAAAAGGTTAGGGATGTAGATGTGTGTAGGATTTTCTCATTTTTATTTGAAAACCCGAGTTCCCTCTCTGTATTATTTTAGCAGTGTAATGATAAAAATCATGAGGTATATGTGATATCAATCAAATTCATACTATGAGAGCAGTGAAGTATTGATACACACATTCTGACGGGAAGGAAAGGCCTATTTTTTTCAAATATTGTGCATTTACAAAATGCCCAAATGACAAAAGCAGTGTCCTGAAAAAGCAGCAGCCCCAAGAGGTTAAAGCTGGTCTAATACGGGAAAGAAACTTTAATGCTTTGTCTTTGGCTTTCTGAAAGGCAACTGTGTGTGTTTTAAGACTTTCTGCTTTCAGTACGTTAAGTTGAATGTAAGCTGATCAATGTCTTTCATTTAGCATCATAAACAGCTGATACTTAGAGAAATCCATATGGGCTGTAGTGTTGGAAACCAGTGCTGTTGGTAAACTGAAAGAGTGCAGAGAAGATTGGAAGAAAAGAGGTTGGCCTTGTGTATAGTTTGTTATTGTTCTAGATTTGTTTTAAACAAGCAGATTCGTGAAAATAATCTGTCACTGGTTTAGTGCCTAAAATACCAGTGTCTTCATCATACAATAGGTACTTCCCTGGAGTTTGTGGCATGATGTGTGCGGGCCGCAAGCTGGGGAAGAGTGGGACAAGGCCAGCTGCTTGTGTGACTTTGGCACTTCTGCTGTGGAAGCAGATTAGTGTAGAGCTCTACATTGTAGAGATCGGCCTTGAAATTATTTAGCCTGTCCCATTCAGTACTTAATAGGAGGGACCCTTGTGTTAATTGCAACAATAAAATGCATTCTTAGGGGCTTTCTTTTTTTTTCCATTAAATTTGGCATCTAAATGGTTTGACTACTGAAGTCAAACCAAGTGACTTTGGGTTTACAGCAGACTAAATGGGAGCTGTGACAGCAGGGTGACCTAAGAAATGTTTGCAGAGGCAGTAAAAAGAGGCTAAGGGTTTTAATCACAAATTCTAGACGTTTTGACTTCAATTTTCCTTTTTTAATCCATACTGTTATGCTTTGTTTAGCAAAGTGCAATGTGATGCAGCACCATCAGAGTGCTGATGTGAATTCGGAAGCGCCTCTGAGTGCGGAGAGGGCTGGTGGAGTGCTGGCTACGGTGCACCCAGCACTGTTCTGTACCAAGGGCTGTGGCCAGGCATGTGCGGAGAGATGTGACACTGCTGCAGCCTGTCATGCTCCGGCTGCCGGGAGAACCATGCTGACAGCTCGCGGGTCACTGTTGCTGAAGGAAAAGCTGCCTCGTCTCATGCAGCTGGCCAGCTAAGCCACGAGCATTTGGTATGAATTTCTGTAATGGATTTTGGATCACAAATATGGATCTGCA
The DNA here is from genome assembly GCF_964034855.1 of Anser brachyrhynchus. NCBI lineage: Eukaryota > Metazoa > Chordata > Aves > Anseriformes > Anatidae > Anser > Anser brachyrhynchus. Next base: position 13,209,963 of record NC_137700.1, read on the forward strand.
AGTCTGGCTGGCTAAATCTTAATCTTGTCTGTAAAACAGGGTGCAGTCTAAATAATAAATGCAAAAAAGGCCTGGGAGGCTTTCAGCTCAATGTACTAGCTTTCTGGGGCAAGCTGCCCTCATAATCTGCATCTAATACTGAGGAGCTACTCTGACTTCGCTGTCTGGGAGTAAGTAGTGCGGAAATCTGCTTTGTAGCAGCCACGTATGCAGCTCCTGGAGTGGGATCATTATGAAGTGCTTGCTTAACAATTAAGCATACAGCTGAGTGATTCTTGACCAAGTTTTTGATCCTAAAAAAAAACTATTTTAAAACTCAATTGTGTGTAGTGAGTGAGAGAGAGAGACTCCTAAATCCAACTACCTAATACCTGACCAAGGCCAGGGTTTTCAGGAGGAATGTAATAGCTTCTTTCTGACAAAGCAAATTCTGTTTTGAATTCAGTGGAAGTGAACTTTAGCCAACATGGAGTGCTTTCCAAAAGCTACTCTTTCGGTATTGACTGACATGGAAATCTTAACATTGTTTACTGGCATAATATATTGCAAAGAGTGTTATCTCAGTTGGCATCTAGCGCTCATAGAATACATTGGTTTTGTATTATATTTTGATGTGTTGCTTTCATGGGAAGAGTGATGATATATCTGACTTACTCAAATACAAAATCCAAATACAAAAATTGTTCTAAAATCTAAGTCCATAAGTAAAATTGATTTTTTTTTAATCTTTTTAATTAATAAAGTAAAAGAATGACAATATTTGCTTAATCAGAGGAGGGGGTAGATAGAAACCAAGAAAGAAAACAATTTTTTAAAAAAGGTTGAGAAATTCATGGGAATACTATCAGTTGTTTTGATGCATCCCATTTTGTTAGGTTATTATGCTAAACTGAGTACGAACTGAATACCTCTCGCCTGCAGACATGCAGTTCTATTGCTGACGAATGCTACTGTCTCACATTTCATTACATCTTGGTTGATATCAGTTTAATGCTCCCATTTCATGAAAAGTGATTTAATTTCTGGAACAGTGCGTTCTTAAAATATTATGCATAACTTTTTTATGAATATAAGAAGTCATAGTTGTTTTCTTGTTGAAGAATGTGAGGCTGAAAGATCTCCATTATGTAACAGTTTCATAAAATAAGGGCAAGCCCTACCATTTACTTGCCATTCAAACACTGGTTCGACTGAAACATATTAAGTGCAAATCATACAAATGGCTTTGGCCCTCAAAAATCATGCTGACTCTGACAGCTAGAGGCAACAGAGTATATTATATACTGAATTTCTTTATATGCTCCAAACACTACTGCTTCAAGAAAACTATTGAAACTATAAATATTATTTAAACTATCTATATGCCAGCCTGCAAAGTACTGAAGGAGCAGAAAACAGCGTCACAATTAAACTTCTTACTATCTCACTCAAAATAAAAAGTAGTTATGCTAAAGCTCAGTAGATACTCTTGTCAAATTATGAACAAAATATTGCATATCACAAACTGCAGTCCTAGTTACAGTGGGAAGGATACCCATATACTGTTGTGTAGATGTACACTAACTCTGTGTTTAAGCCAGACTCGTTCTAGTTCAGAGTCCTGTTGGTACCAAGGTAGTAACTGCTCTGACAACTCCATTCAAGTGGGAGAGGTTAGCATGGATGTAAAAATTAAAGCCACTCCCTGTTCTGATGCTTAAAAACTTGGAAAGGCAACTTTGAGAAATGGCAGCTAACTGGAAAGCTACCCTAAGTTTTTTTTAAATTTTTTTTGGGGGTCTACATCATTGGTGGTGTTTTCCCTCGCCGTTTCCAACCAAATGTGAAGAAGGCAGTATCACACTGCAACCTGAGGGCTGAAAGCAGAGGCAGTGCCTGCCAGCCATGTGCTGGGCTGGGCATCACCGGAGGAGATACCTGCAGCTCTCACAGCTCGTTGCTTGGCAGCCTTGAACAAGCCACAGACCTCGCACAGCTCCTGCTCTTTTTAATATCTTCTAGATTAAAACTCTTAAGGAGGAGGGAAAGGAGGTTGTATGCTAAAATACTTCTTGATTGTCATTAGGACTTGTAGGTACGGAATGTAAACAACTGGCATCTGAAAAATGCTGATTGAAATCAGCCTTGCTATCTTCTCGCCACAGATGAGAGCAGTAATGAATGCAACTAGTTTGCATATATAGCTTGCTCTTAACCACAGCAGCTTATCACATGCTGCAGTAACCTGAGAACATTTTCACACTTAGTTGTCCAGAGTTTCATGCTTCTGAGACTACGCGTTGCCAGCAGGACGTTTAATTGGTGTAGGACTCATTACAGTCATCGCAGCATACACGTGCAGAGCCAGAGTTATCATCTGTAGGCTGGATTCAGCCCCTGGAATCATTTAATCTGTTCCACAGTCATCCCATGACTCTTCAAACCAGTGAACACTCTGCACTGGAAACTGCTGCAGATCCCTCAGTTAGCTCTTGAATATGTAAATCTGCAGGCCCCAAAGTGAGGAAGAGATGCCAATACCAAGGAGCAAGAATGGTAGTTAGTACAGTCTTAATACAAAAGACAATACATCATTTAATTATATTATTTGTCTTTAAAAAACTTATATGAATATTGGTCAAGTTAATGCCAGAACACTAGATCAGAGCTAGGTGATTTTAGAAATACTGACATGGATTTCTCATCATCCACTTTCCACATAACCAATGGTAACACATTGCAAATGCAGTCCTGTTCCCCAAATTCAGGGACCTTTTAGGGCTGAGGTTTCTGTACTGAGGGTATGTCAAGGAAAGTGAGGACATGGCCTGATATAAGTAACACTTTCAGGAGTTCTGCCTTTGGACGGGATAAATTGCAGCTCATCCTCAACCGCCATGGAATAATTCAGTAAAACAATTTAAGGGGTACTTATACTTGCAGCTACTTAGTAAATCAAACTGCACAAGAGCAAACTGATTAGATGAATCACTGACTGTACAGATGCACTGGAATAGACTGTCATGTGATTTTATTTTTAAAATAAGAGCATTTAAATGTGCGAACCAAAGTTTCTAAATCATAACCTCAGTGTCAGATGTGCAAGGCATCAGCTTTCCATGTGAATGCTTTTCAGGCAGGGGGTTGCTTTCAAAATACATTTCCCTAACTTGAGTGGACACTCGGGATGCTCTTGATTTGGATTTCTGAGACTTGCATCCTCTGAAATTTGGGCAAGCAGAGGACACAGTGACACATCTGCCTGCTGGGATCAAAGTGCTGGGTAGCTCTGAGCAGCGCTGTACAGCCTGGCGTATTGTAAGGGTCTGTCCTAAAGCAGTGGACACCTACATCCAGGTTTGTGGAGAGATTCGGTCTGAGAGTTTTAAGCATGCACAATGAACAGTGCTATTCGTGCAGGTAGCCTAAGCTTTGGCATGGTACTTTACTAAGGATTGGTCCGCAAGGGTTCCCAGGCGAGGTTAATGCAGTTAGTGGCTTATTGTAGATTACTGACATTTCTAGATGACTTGAATTAAGCACATCATAATTAATCAGCAACTTAAATTAAGACCAGAATGGACAGCAATCTTTGAAGGCTCAACAGCGGGGGCATTCTTTGTTGGAGATTTTTTTCCATGTGATACATACATAGTGTGATGTCTGTCATACAGAACTGTAGGGTTTGGGTTCAAAGCCCACCTGGCTCCAACCCCTCTGTCATGGGCAGGGACAAAGCCCCATCCAGCCTGGCCTTGAACACCTCCAGGGAGGGGGCATCCACAGATAACTCTGGGCAGCATCAGCAACTTCTCTGAGCAACACATATAAGTAATATGTATAAATATATGTGTGTTTGTATGTGTGTGTATATATGTGCCTATAATATATATATATATATATGATGTAAAGAAAAAGAACGTGAATACAAAGTTAAACAGGGCTTCTACTTTGGAGAAGGTAGCTGGCTGGCTGAGAGGAGGAACAAGAAAATGTTCCTTTCTTGGTTTAGCGTAAAGAAGTTAAAAGTCTGAGATTTTTTTTTAATTATTATTTTTTTACCCAATTCTTTTATTAACATAAAAATCTGTAGCCTGGCCTCTGATTAAATTCTTATTTTTTGCCTTGAGGTAGGTGGGAGGTTTAATGGGTAGATGGGGATTATTTGCTGGGGTTTTGTGTTTGTTTTAACTGAATTACAAAGCACTTTTTCTCCAAGGGATTGGCATTTTGCAACACTATAAACTGTGACCTCAGTATGTGCTATAGCTTCTCAGCACACCTCTAGAATGAACGCAAAATAGGTTTCATCAATTCAGGGGCATAAAAGGCAGCACAATCATAGGGTCAGACAAAGCAGAAGAATATTTCAGTTAGCAGCTGGTAACCAAAAAGGCAGGCTGATGTGCAGCAGGATGCTGGGCTGCGTCTTTGAATCTCATGGGTCATTATGCAAATGTGTCTGGTGTTTCTGGATTCTTGTGGGTGGGTGTTTTTTTTTTCAAAGTGAATATTTGGCAGAGTACCTGTAATAAGTACCGGTGACCTGTACTCAGAATTCTTTTTTTTTTTTGTATCCAATAAACAAATATTTACAGCTTCATCAACAGCGTTTATTCTATACAGGTGAAAACGTATAAACAACAATCCACAAATGCAAACCAGATAGGTGTAAGATATACTTTTCACTATGTGGTAATTTAGATGTTCTGCCTGGAACTATTATTTTATTGAAAGCAATCAGAGGAACAAAGCAAAATAATGTTTACACAAGCAACATTGTGTGCTCTTTAAAAGGCATAAATGACAATGGTTGCTAAAAAGTATTCTCCAAAATAAATGCATTATTTGTTTTAAGATTTACAGTTCACTACTATTGCACTGAGCTGTCTTAGGAACATACTTCTCAGAAAGGAAGTTTCTTGCAAAACATTGATTTATGTTTCTTTTTTAATAATTTTTTTCTACCAAAGGGAAAAAGGAATAACAATATACAACTTGTTTTAAAAAAAAATCACCTCCCACAAATTACAAAATACATTTTCTTGAATATATTTACATGTTCTAGTCTAAGTCTATCTATGCTCTTAAACTATAATTTCAAAGTAATTTCCTTACTCTGTTCCTTAGTTGTCATTATTTCAGCTGGTTTCTTTTCCAGATGCTTCCAAACTTGAATGGCTGGAAAACCTTATTATGTTGTCCAAATATGTTGATTTGGTTTTCTCAAACATGAGGGACTGACGGACACATGCAGTCTGTCTATCTCTGTCAAAATAGCTAGTTGGTATGGGTCTTCTGATTGTTGTTACTCTTGTTTTTTTTATTATTATTCTTGTTTTAAGCATGGTTTTTCATTACACTGAACTTTAAATTAAAAATGATACGCAAAGAGGAGATTTCTTTCACAACTCTTCAGATTTGTGCTCCAATTTTAAGGAATGTTTGAAGTATGCAACTTTTGAAATACTGTTATAAGCTGAACTGCTTCCTGATTTGGTCCCAATTTATTCATCTGTCTAATTCTGTGAAGAGATGGGAGGGTCCTACACTGTGTATGTTATCCCACCACTACTGGAGGAGGAGGAAAGGGAACAGCGAAAGGAGAGCTGCTGGAGTTGTAAGCCATGTGGGGGTGGACAGAGGGTGGTGCTTCAGTTCTTAATTACAATTCATTAAAAACTAAGCTTCGCTCTGAGAGTGAGATATGGAGTGATGAGTCCTTTCTGACTTCTAAAATAGGGCAGCAAAGACTTGCACGCAAAAGCAAATCTTTGCAAGACTGAAGTTTAGATTTTTTAAAAAATGTCGTGAACATGGCTGCAGCTGCTAGAAGGCTGAATTTCAGCCAAAATTCTGTAAATGTATGAGCTTTCAGCTGCTTGCCTGGTTGTTTGCTATCCTCGGAAATCTCACATCTGCTTGATAATGCTGTGATGAAGTGCAATCTTAGACAAATCTGCAGAACTTGTAACATTGCATTGCTGCATGTGAAAGGACACTGTAGGTTCTGAGCTGAGAAGTGCAGCTCTAAGCATCGTTTCTCAGAACCGCTGTCTCAGGTAGAATAAGTAACTGTGCATGGAAAAACACAGGATCATTTGCATGTTACCTAATATCAGTGATTTATTTATTTCTGATGCGGTCGTTATTGACACTAATTGGCCATGTTAAGTTAATTATGGATGTGAAGATATTTTTTAGAACATCCCAAATATTGTCAGTAATCATGATGTTCATCTAAGCAACCATGGTATATGCAGCATGAGAAGACAGGACTGTGGGCCTTATTGATACCTGTTGGGTCTTTGTTCAGCCATAAAGGATGCCTGAAAATTCAAATTTTCTTTTACACTGGCTTTTCTTGATTCAATTTACAATAGCTTTTAATTTCTAAGTAGGCGGTTCAAGTGTGATTTAGATCATGGTACTCCACTGCTATTTTCTTCCAACTTGACCTCTGATGTACCACTAAACTGTGCAGAGATCTTCCTTAACATCCATGTCTCAGGTGTACTTATAGATGTACAAGGCTTATCAGTAAGTGTGTGACAGGACATACCAATCCTTTGTGTTTGATGCAGAATTCCAACAGCTCATCTGGATCCCCACAGGATTAGCAGATACTGATGTGCTCTGTGTCTTGCTTTCCGCTCAAGCTGCCATCTCAAACGCTACATGCAGTGTGTGGGAAAGGGGGAAGGTTGGATAACAAAGACCTAAGGTGATCATTTTGTCTGTAAAGTCCTTGTCATCCAGTAGGAAGAAAATTAGCTAGCAGAAACTATCATTGTGGATGTTTGACAGTAGTGAGGCAATAGCAAAAGAAAATACATAAATCTACTGAATGACCTTGAAACATATTCAACCTGAGAAAAAAGGAAGAAAATAGAGTAGCTGGCAAATGGAAAGACTGCCAAATGGGAAGTAAAACAGAATTTCCGCTATCTCAGGATTGATGAGTGTGTGTGTGTGTGTGTGTGTATATATATATATACACACATATATATACACACACACATATATATATATATAGTCACCAGATGCCAGCTGGATTGCTCATGCTAACTAGATCATCTGAAGACTGTTCTAGCTTGTTCCAACTTACTCTAACTTCCAGTGCCTTGCAAAGGCTTTTGCAGCAAAAATGAGATCTGCCTGGAAGAAAGAAGTTCTGACTAAATCCTTCTCTAAATTTGGATATATGTCCATCTTGTATGTGCCAGTGGCTGTTTAAGGAGGCTGGCACGGGATCTGTTAAACAGCTTTTGTACTAATGAAGCTTTTTCCTAACCAAAAGATGGCTAATTCTATCCAACGCTCTATTGAAGCCAAAAATTTTAACTTGCTATGTTCCAGAGAACTTCTGGTTGTGTACTGTGGTTTCCCTGTCCTACCTTTTGCTCAGGTTTTAAGTCCAAACCAGCACACATCATCTGCTGCTTCTGAATGCATTCAGTCTAACTTTACCAAAAAGAAATTGAACACTGAAGCAATGCGAAGGGCACACCCTTAATAATAAATAAATCCCAGATTCAAAATGAACTGACTTGGAGTTTCAGTTGGAGAGAGTATTTTCAAGCCAGGCTTAGCAGTTTGGGAGAGGGTTTGTAATTTTATTTTTTTTTCCTTTAAACGAGTGATGTTAGTAACCTTGGTTTCATATGAGTCTGGGTTCATAGGTAAGTCTAATCAGAGAGAAAGCATCGGTACATTTGCTCTGTTTAAACTAGAGTTTAAGTGGAAGCTTCCACTTGTGAAATTATAGTTGTATATAAATGTGAATGGATAAAATCCGGAAATGTTGGATTCCTAAGTATATACCTGCTATTTCAAAGCTTAATGTAGGCCAGTGTTTAATGATTTGTACTTCTTGAGGTAATCCAACTTACATCTCTGCCATGTAAAATGTAGGCTTATATAGAGATATTTATTTATTTATTTTGCAGTTGTCAATATTACTTTCCTGAAAGGACCCACCTTACCTGTTTGGATAAGCATGCTTTCTTTCTTGGTCAGAACTTGCACAGATAGAGCAAACTCTGCCTTGGGAAGATTTACGTAGGAAAACAGTAGGGCAGGAGGTCTGTGGAGGAAATGATTTTCATGTTTTCTTGGGAATGGCTTATAAGCAAACATGTCTTGGTTAGGGCAGGCATTTATCTTGGTTTCCTCAGTGCACTAAGATTGAACCTGTATGGGCTAGGTGATAAATTGTCATAAAGAACCGCTGTTTGAATCCACTCTCCTTGATATTTAAAGCCGAAACTACCTAAGTTGGAGAATTGTGACTTTCCTGTGACCTGAGCAACACTACATGAAAATTTCTTAGAAAACAATGCGGCTGAGGAAACAAAGCGAAAATTGTTCATTGGAGAAGGAAGGCGAGGAATGCTGTAATGCAAAAGTTTTTGTGTCTGGACTTCTTTCCACAAACTTGAAATGGGATGCTGCTAGAGGAGTTGATTAGCTTTAGGGTTCCTCTCCTATGAACCTCTGACAACAATTACTGAAGTATTTTGAGACCAGCTTATCTGATTTATCAGCTGATTTATCTTTTTGTTGGCCTTTTCCACACTTCCAAGAGTAGCACTTGTGCTCTCCAGAGGTTATATTACTAGGACTTATGTTGCTGCTGCCAAAAATGTGCTGGCACAAAGACGCTGTCTGAGTCAGCTTTGTAACGTGACAAATTCTCAGACAGCTGCAGCAGTGATATGTTAGCTGCCTACTGGGCAGCTTCAGAATAGACAATAAATCTGCTACTAGTTATGAAATGTCATTAAAAGTAGCCTAATGCGATAGACAGTAGTGAAATGTGCTTATTTTTCTGGTTAACAGGTTGAAGGATGTGCAAGTGATATAAGTTAGAACAGTTATTCAGTTGTGGCTGCATGTCTTGTTTGTACCAGCATTAAAAGAAGAATTTAAACTGTCAAAAGAAGATGATGCATTTTTTTTCTCTTATTATTCAGTTATCTGTTAATTGCTCATACTGCACACTCATATTTCAGTGATCATAGCTGTCGCTTCTGTATTTTTCTCCAATTTCATGGCAGCAGAGTAATGAATACAATGCATTTTCTGATTGAGAGATTGTAAAATGAAGTCAGGCTGCCACTGGAGGTGTTCAGTGTTGCATTTCCAAAACTGGACTTCTGTTGCTACTGTCTTGTAATTCTATGAGCATTATTAATGCTGCCGTGTGTAACTTACAGTTCGAGTTTAATTGGCCTTTTCTTTACCATACTAATACCTTCAGTCAACCAGAGCCTGCAGTCCTACTTTTTATGTCTCATTATGTTCCGTTCCTGTGCCCCAGCCTACATTTAATTTGCACAGGAGTAGAAATGAAGTTGTCAGTGCCATCTTGCAGCTATTCTCCTCCCCCTTACTTTAGCTATATCAGATGCCAACAGTGCTGATTTGTTGAACCTCAAGCTGTTTTGTTTAGCGCTGGCAAGCTGACTGCTTTGTAACCACCAAAGTGGTACAGTGAGACACAAAATGCGTGTGATATTGCCCAAATTTCTCACGAGTAAAGGTAGGAGATGCCAATTCAATTTCAACTGTATACTGCATTAATCTGAATAATAAAACAGGGATGCAACTTCAATATGTGAAATCCCATGTTCTCTACTAGCTCACATGGGTAAATGCCTGGGTTAGCACGTATTTGATTCAGCAGTATGAGAAAGCTAAGGCAAATGCGTTTTCTACTTCAAGGCTAGAAGTCATCTTGCAAAGACAATTTTATTGAAAGATGCTGGCTACAATTGTGCATAAGCTGTATTGTCTAAACCAATTAATTGCAGGACTGGAGGGTGAGGTTGGATCTTAATGTTTCTCAGGGGGAGAGGAGAAGCTGATACCCTCTTTGTTCTTCTTCTTTCCTAGTATGAAGTAGTGGAAATTAATGCATTTCCTAAAATATAACATCAAATGGTAAACATTTGTAACAGTGCAATTTTTTTGATGCTATGTTAACCTTGATTTTAACCTTTTTGATGTGAAAGCAGTGGTCACTTTGTTCTGTCATGCTATTTTCATTGTAACTTAAGTGTAATGGAAAATCGAGGTTTCTGTCGCATTACTGCTAGAAACCCACCGTGTATTTTCTGAGTTTGTGCAGCACTGGTGGAGAAACTGGCTGTTTCACACGCACACACATACCGTGTAAAAGCTTTCTTTCTTTTCTTTCTGTTACAATTCTTTATCAGGGAAATGAAATTAGCGTTTTTGTGTTTTTGTTCTTTTTTAATTAAATCAAAAAAACCACTTTTTTTTTTAAAAAAGTGAACATAAGACCTGCAAAATTTGTTTACTCATACAAAATTAATCTGAATATGATTAAGGATTTTAAAATTCTAGTTGCAGTACTTGGGAATTTTTTCCTTGTGATCTCCAGTGGAGGTAAATAATTACTGGCATACTCTTACTTATAGCCTTCAATATTATTTTGAAGGGTGTATTGTCAAGGCTGACTAAGGCATCTAGCACCCCACCACTCCCTCCCTCCCACCCCAAAAAAGAAAGGTAATGCATACCAAACCAAACAGATTATACTGTAAAAAGCTGATAGAGTATATTTAGTGCTCAGTATTATGGTTGCCTGCAATTATAATTCTGTTGCTCAAAACTGATTAAGGTCAAGTAAAATTTCTTGACTGAGCTGAGTATAAGAGATACAATGCCTACAAGAACTTAAAACCTCTAAATATTCTGGCAGAAAGAATTGGTGGTGGGATTCAATACAACCAGCAAATTGGGTTGCAGTGTACTTATGCTGTGGATGCCTGTAAGTGAAATAAGAGTTTTATTTTTACTTGCTTGTATGCATTTGTACACAGAGGTTATAACATTGTATATAATAAATATGTAAGGAATTACTAGAAAAGTAAGAGATGATAGCATGCTACTATATATATATATATATGTTACTGATAAATGCAGACTCCTTCTAAGGTTTCAGTGCTTCATGTGCTTCTTGTGCTTAGGTCTCAAAAAGAACTAGTAGAACTTGAAACAAGCAGAGAAGAGTCAAAATGATGTTACTATTGAAAAATTGAGTCAATTTTCTTGATTATAGCAAGATGTAGCCACTGCAGAGATTACTAAATGTGATAGGTGAATAAATTAAACTTAGGTAGCTTATTCTTGTATTGAGTTGCTGGTACTTTATAATTCTCTCAGTAGCATTATATAAAAAAGCTGTGTGTCTCCGTTTCTATTGCCTGTCAGTCAGTCTTGTTGTAAACCACCTGCATTTAAGGAGCTGGTATATTGATAAAATTTTGAAATTAAAAAATTAAACACCTTGAAGTTGGAAATGCATATTTTAACTAATACTTCTCTGATTCTGTGAAATGCATGTCATGAAACTTGCTCATCAGGTACTGTCTGTAAGACACAAGACCCATGCTCTTTTACTCAGGGTGTATATACTGATGGCTTATAAAATTAAATCTATAGAGCACATTGGATGTAGAGAGCATGATTTCAATTGCAACTTTACAGAGCACTGTGGCTTGTGGAAAGTTGTAGCCCTAACTATGATTTGTAGTTTACCCTATGTCCCCCCACCTGTGGTGATGGTGGCCATGGTTAAGCAGGATTTCAGAGTGTGTTATACTGTGTTTCTGTGAAAGCATCTTGCCTGATAGTTGTGAACACCATGCCATCCATTTTCTTTACTCCTTTGTTCACAGTTAGCAAGAATATATATATTGGTTTACCCCACCAATTCTTTCAACTTTATAATCATAAGAAGCAAAGCCAAGAAGTCTTAACTGTTTTAAGCTTCTTTTGTACCAACTTCATACATTGCAGACAGTTTAGCAGAAAAAGCTCTCTCTGATACTAGGCAATGACTTCAGTTTGAATCACAGGAATTAAACATTGTTTTATTTATGTTAGGACAAGACCAGAGGGAGATGGAACAAAATTTCATTTGAATGTGTGTCGAAGGCCAAGGATTTATGAAATAGAAAAAGATCACTTTTATACGAATCTGTTATTACAGATGAAATATCACAAAATAATAGTACAGATGATGTGATATTAGGTGCAATACCCCTTACATCCCTCGTTGAACTCAGTCCTAACCCTGGGTAATCTCTGTTCAAGTCTGCTTTGCGAAGCTGCAGTGGTCCATGGGGGAACCTTATTACCCGGCTCTTTATCAGAATTCACTGGCACTCCGCTACATTGAAATGTTGTGGCTTTACGATATAAAGTTGCATGTAACTTACCTAACTTCTTTGCATTGGAAGATGCAATGCTATAGAATTGAGCAGTTGTATGCTAGCAGTAAGGTCAAGGGGATTTGCAGCATGAGCTCTGCTCTCAGTACCACGTCAGAACCAGGCAGAAAAGCATTCTGCTTGCCTAAAAAACTGTGAGATAAGCTGTGCACATTAAGAGACCTGGAGCTCCTGCAAGGACACTTTACCTTCTCAGGCCTATCCCTTTTCTGTTCTGGAAGACTAAATTAAAAGAATAAAGGGGAGGAAATGAGATTTTTTAAAAAACGTGTACATATATGTGTATCGAAAGAAGGAAATATGTGTTTCTTTATGAAAGGAAATGCTGAGAATAACATTGTTTCATAGCCTGACTTTGCATCTCTGCTCCGCAAGGATGTCAAAATGATAAATGCAATAGTGAATAAACTTTAGATTGTCTGCCTTGGAGTAAAGCACAAGGTTTGGGTTAAAATTGCATTTCTCATTTCCTTCACTTCTACTCAATGTGTTATTTGACCTACTTCAGTTCCTTGGAGAAAAAGTCAGACAACCTACTAATAGCTTCTTGATAATTAATATATTCACATTGCAATGTAAAGTTTTTCCCTACGTAACTAGTATTATCTTTTTATTTCCATTATGCATCTATTTTTAGCCTACAGTACTTTGTCAGAGACTAGAAAGGATTCATTAAACATACTACTAACACATATGAAAACATATTACTGGGTAATTCCTTTACAACGTTAACAAAATTGCAAATGATCCAAAAGAACTATAAAATGGCTCAATGTCTTTTTCCAGAAGAACTTTCTGATAGTGTTGTATATACAGACTTGCAAATACTGATTATTCCAGGTCTGTGATTGAAAAAACCTTGGCGTTCAGCTAGGAAACTTGCCAGGTAGCATTATTGAGGAGACCTTAGTTGCCAATTGTAGTGCTGCTTTCCTTTAGCAATACCTGGGGAAGCTAAAGCCCTACGCATCTACTAGACAGTGATATTTAGCTCTTTACACTCTTGTGTATATGTTGTGCTGCTTATTTACACAAACGCGAGCTTTTGGAAAAAATACAGTCCTTTCAAGAGTGCTTAGGTTTTTAGCGTTGGAAGCTTTGAACATTGTTTTAGCGTAAGACTGAATTGCATTCTTACATTCGTGACAGAAAAACAAATGTTTGCAGCAACAACTGCATGTTGTTGTTAATGGTCTAAGCATAGTTAGTTGTGCCACTTCTAATTTCTGATTAAATCAGTAATTTCTCAGCAAAGTCCAGATATGTTCTATCATAACTTTTCAAATGTTTCAGAATAGTCTCTATGTAAAAGTGGGCATTGTAATGAAAATTACTAATAGCTCTGTGGAAATGACTTATCTGCATTACAACATAACGTCTACTCCTTACATTTTGCATAGCCGTCTTATTTTTCTTCTTTAATTTTTGTATTCTGTGAACACTTAGAAGGAATAATTTATTAAGTCTTTAAAATATAGAGGTGAATAATTGAATTCTCATCACACTTTAAGGAATTTGCAGATGGTTCTAATGAGCTGTAAATCACAAAATACTTGTTCCCAGAAGAATTTTCTTGCACGACAGTTCTTATTAAAAAAGGAAGATTGCTTCAGTGTTGATAATGTTTGCTGTGTCACTATGGAATGCTAACTAATTGTAGTTTTCCATTACTTCACAGCAGCATAGCCTACCTGGCTGCTCTCTGTGATATGATTACTGCGTAAGGATAAAAAGCATTGGAGAGGCCTGAGCGGTCGAAAGAAGAGCCATTAATGTCAGTGAATGCCTGCTCAAGCATTCATCACTATTAGCTTAACAGTTCTTGAAAACGGAATTCATACTCTGCCCATTGATGATAACAGTACAGCATCCTTTTATAGTAAGCAGTAAAATCACCTTTGCTCTTCTGAGCAGTGGTTTGGGCATATCTACAGACTTAAACGTTGTATCTCATTTTCCCATCATTTTGGAAAGCTCTTTAAGGGCATTAAAGTCAGTAAAAATTAATTTTAATTTTAAAAATTAAATTAAAACAAACCAGTTGCCATTCTTTATTTGCGATATATCGAAACCTGAAAAACACTTTTCATTTCTACTAATAAACTGTTTTGTACATCAAAAATAAACTATTACTGCTTCAGTTGTGTAGTGTATGGTTTGGGTATTCTTAAGCATTCCCGGAGTATCGCCTTATCTCAGTCTGATATAAGGGGGCAAAATCAGTCCGGTGAGAGTGACTGGGCATGGCAGCAGACTGTTTAAGGAAATTGCAGAAGTTCTAACACCTGCTATTAAATGAGCCCTGTTTGGAGCAGGAGGTCTGGCTGGATACCTTCCAGTTAAAATTATTTATCAATTTGTGGAAAAACTCGTGGGCTCAGTTTGCAGAAAAGCCAGAAGTCATTCATTTTTACATCTAACATTTTTGCTTTTATAAAACTCTCAGGCATCAGTTATGTGCCTTAGAGCTACTTGGAGATTTCTCAGCCTTGGGGGCATAACTTGATTTGGAGATAGGGCAGCAAAGCAAATGCTGGGTGGCAGCATGCAAAGGCTGACAAAGGCCAGGTCACTTAAGGTCCAGGAGCTGAGACTGGATTGGTGTTTGGGAGCCTTCAGCTAGGGTTAGGAATTTGCAGTGTCAGAGGCGTTTACGTTTCTCAGCTTGCCTGGGAGGTGGGAGTGGGTGAGGCAGCTGGGAAGGGGATCCAGAATTTCTGAGCTGTGCAAAATGGCAGGAATAGTGCTGGAGAGCTGCCTCCTATTCCCCCTTGTGCGCCCTTCTCCCTCTGCCAGAGCTCCCACCTGCTTCCTGATAGAGGGGAAATGCAGGCAGCAGTTTTAGTGCTGGGCTTAAAGAATCCAAGAGTCCATGTTTTAGTTTCCAAGAGTCCATGTGTTTTAGAACTTTGGAGCACTGTACTAGTGTACTTTTCTTAGATGAACAAACCAGATGAATGATGTGACTTGTGATGGGAATCAGGCAACGTGGGACAAGGCAAGAGCCATGTGTGGGATCAGCTGGAGGTGGGCTGCAGCTCATTCCAGCGCTGTCACCTCCAAGGTGGGTGCGGAAGGAACTGCCTGCACACAGCAGCACAGACATTGAGATCCTAGGCCTCTGCCATCATCTTTCCTCTGGTCCTTGCTTTGCCAGCATGAGGACAGAGAAGACAGTTGTGATGTGAGAAAGAAAAGTATTTGCAGCACTAATATATATATATTTTTCTGCTGTGTATAATAATGATTGCAACACCATTTTAGTACTTCAGTGAGTTATTTAGATCATTGCACTTCTTATATTTCCTTTTAAATATTTCCATTTCAATATACCAGATTTGAAAGTGCAAAGTTCTGAAGCGCTTTAATTATTTATGAGGAACTCCAACCAAATCCAGTTAGAAGTAACAGCCCTTCCTAAGCAATGAGATTTGAATTCTCTTGAGATCACTTGAAGGTGAGCATGAAAAATAAAAGAAAATGATTCTGATTTAAGGCAACTTACTTCTCTTTTTTATTGCTGTTCTTGATAAATAATGATTAACCATAGCTCCAAACTAACATTCTCCCCAGTACCCAAACTAAGCCAAAAATATTTCATCACAAACTTCCTGATGCACTTTACTGTAGGTTTTATACACAAATTTATTTTATTTATTTCTTTCATTGCAGCTTGCTGATGGTTGTAGATTCCCCAGATGTGATGTTATGCTTGCTTTCTTCTAACATCTTGTAACCTATGCAGAACTGTTCTGTTTTTCTGATGGTTTTGATTGTTTCAGAATTTTTTTTGCACCCCTGAAAATGTCTTCTGATTTACTCTACTGCTTTTATGCTGGTCTGCAAGTCACTTTATTTTACTGTATTTATTTCTCCATCTCTTGGACAGTATTTCCTAAGCTGTTTTCACATCGAAAGCAAGCAAAATCCATGTCCCCTCTTGATGCAATGGTGCCATACAAGCTTTTGATTTCTCCAGTGGTGCAAGTACAGCTAGTCAGATGGGAGGGACAGATCGGGGGACAGTAGGTCCACCCCACTTCTTCACTGCGTTCCTCTGTGATTTTTTTTCACATCAATTAATGAGAAGTTCCACAAAAAGACACCTGAATACATGGCTGATTGGCAAAAGCACTCTGCACCTAGAGCTCCCATCACAGCTCTCACGACTCAATTTTGAAAATAACTCTTCACGTTGAATGCTAAAACCTTTTAGAGTTTTAGTCACTCCTGTTGCTGCTCTCCTAGATGTTGAACTTCTGAAAAACCCTAGCCTTTTGTTTCCCACAGGCTCTTTCCTGAGTCATCTCCCATTTGTTCAGCTTTCACTGATTTCAGTTTGAGCTGTACAGGAGAATGCAGCCTCTGATGTGCAATTCTGCACGTACATACATGCATTTCATTGGTGTTCAGGATTCAGGATTTAAGTTCCGGTAGATATGACCAGGTGATACATTTTGAAGTGGTGCTGGTTTTATTTTCTTTTCTTCTTTTGAGTTTCAGTTGCAAGATACCATTAGGTGGACATTTTTACATACATTATCTTGGCTTTTTGGCTTTTTTTTTCCAAGTTGTGAAAACAAAGTAGTAGTTTAGTAGGTAAGAAGTTTGCAGCAAGCAAGCAGCTCTCCAATAGCACATGCTATTTTGCTAATAATACACAAGTCGCTTGAAAATCCTTTAATATATTTTCAAGCTATGATTTAGTGCTCATGTATTGTGATTTCAAGCTGATAACGCATGTGCAAAATGTGAATATAATTTATTTCTGGAACGAGGTCACACTTCAAGAATTAATTTTGGAGTCACTGACAGAGAATGCATGATGATTTTTTTTTCCAAAAAATAATTTCTTGTACATTTTGGAAGCTTCAGTTGTTGTTCCTGTGCAATAGTGGATGTGATGCTGCTCTGCTGATACGGTACAGAAGTATAGTCTGTTCAAGGATGAGGCTGGTTTGTACCCGCAGAGAAGTTTCACAGAAAGGGCTTTGGAGAGCTAAATTAATATCACGTGAACTTGCTTATATAATTAAACTCAAGGGAAAAACATTTAGACCTTCTCTTATTGATAACGATTTTGAGTACTTCCACAATATGGCTGGTAAGCCAACTACTATAAATGAGGATGCTTTCATGCATTTGTTGCTTTACCAGTTTGTTGCTAAATTACACAGATTCCTGCATTTGAATCTGAAGGGTAGTAGAAAAGCTCCAAGTATTTCCATATCTATAGTACAATTTCACTTAATATCACAATGCAGTCAAATCCTCTTAAATGTTATTAGCTTAAATAAAATTTTGTCTGGCAAAAATGGCTAAGGGGTGGCTGCTTGAATAGTCAGCATTCAGGATTTGATTGCTAGTTAATGGGAAACTATTGAAGTGAGGTAAAATATTTTTTTTATATTTTCATTAAGGTTTTGGTTTTAATTTTAGATGAATCATGCAAGCAGTTCAAGTAAATTTAGAACAGGGACCCTTTCCTTTGAAAAAGAAAGTTTTGAATTGTAGATATTTTTATATTTTGGCTCATAATTTATCATAATTCAATTATCCTAGCAGTCTCCCATGGCTAAAGTCAATTAGTGTTCAGTTACTATGGACAAAGGAAGATTTCTTCTTTGCATTAGAAATGAGTCTGTCTTGAATTTTTCTTGAGTTAGTTGCCAATATTTGTAAAGAGTTACCATGAGCTTAGGTTACATCATAACAACCCTTACCAAGTAATATTTAAGTCCTCCATTCCCTTAATGAATATCACGGGTAGGGGCTTGGTATCTTTCCCCCAGCCACCTTTTCATTTATGTCTAAAAGCATGGGAACAAAAATTTTAGGATATACATTTTTAAGATTCAGAGCATGTGAGTAGTCAAAATAATATATAAACCGCTCCATGTTTGATTTTGTTTGTTTTGTTTTGCTTTGCAAGACCCTTTCCAGCAGAGCTACCATATAACTGTAAAATACCATGAGAATCGCTCCATGATCCTATAAGAACTGCATGGAATAGTGTTTATACAGTCATTGTAAATATTTTGCTGTTGACTCCGCTGAATAAAAAATATTATACTCTGTGTGCTATTAAATTCTCTTTTATGTGATCTTCTTTATAGACTGCAGTAATGATATAAAAAATATAGTGTCAGAAGGGGCTTTTTCTGAGTAGCTTTTGTTTTGGTAACTGGAATTGCTTGGTAATCCAGTTATCTGTAATTGGCTTACTTTTTTGTAGTACATTTAAAATCTGATCAGTGATTTAAAATGAGTATTTTGCTTCTGTAGGTTTTCAGAGAAATGACCAATTACAAATGAATAATAAAAAAAGGAAGTTAGTTGATACTAAATCTGTAAGGCTGATAATATACAATGGTAGTCAAAACAGGCAGTGTTTTCTAAGTAGTATTTTGGTCTTAAACACTGTTTGGTACTAACAGACTAAGTTGTTGTCATACATGCATTTAGTCAATGAACGTTACCAGGAAGCATGAAATTTGCATGCCCAGCCGCTTGTATCTTCAGCGAGTGTAAGCATAATCATTTTGTTGCTTCTTTACCTTGTGTGTTGTTTTTTTTTTCACTCTGGCAGTGACAGCTGTGTATCTGGAAAAAGTGTTTACAAGGAGGTGCGTGCAGTATGGGTATTTTGGAAAAATAGTGTGGAGAACTTATTTTTACCTGTGATGTATCCAATAATGTTTCTAAAGCCAGAATGTTGTGAGCCAGGAGTGATGGGTGGGAACAGTTTCTTCTACTGCACCTACATAGAAATAGCTTCCATGAATGCTACTGTTTTCTAGGATATTTTAAATTTCTTGTTCTCTCTTTTCCTGCATTTGTGTAGGCTTATTAATATCAGAACATAGTACTGGAAACAATGAATCTGGTAGCCTTGAAGGGGGGTATCTGTATTATGCCTTGACGATCATTCAATAAATTAGCTGTAATGAGCCATCCTGTGCTAGTATAACATGTTGAAATAAATGAGAGAACAGTAAAACACAAAGTCACTAACGCCTCTTTAGACCATAGCAAAATAAAATCTGAAAACTTGCTGATGAAATTTTCTTCAACATTCCCAAATAACTTCATTTTTCCAACCAACTCCATGCTACTAAATGAAGGATTTTGAAGCCTTCCTTTCAAACTTGAACTGTGTTCTTGTTCATTTGATCAAACAGTGGCATATGAGACTTGGTAATGGAATATCTGTTTTTTGAGTAGGGGAATCATGCATAAAGATTCGCTGATTAAGCGAGCCAGTAAAAGTAAAGCGAAAGTGTCTAGAAATTCTTTATTCCAATTCATTTGAAAAGATTCCAGCAGAAATCAATGGTCCCTGCTGCTTTTACATGAAACACCTGGACACTTGACAATTAAAAGAAAAAAAAAAAAAACTAGAGGGGAAAAAAAAGACCATAAAGGATTATGGATTATTGGCATTTATGTACTGAATTTGAGGACATCTGAATGCATAACAGAGGTTCCCTTTTGTTACCTATAAGTGTTTGGGTCTCACACCAACGCACAAAGACTAGAAATAAATTAAGGGGCTGTACGAGTAATTTTGTGAGTGCTTAGGTTTTATAGCCTATAAAAAGAGAATCCTTGAAAGAAATTCTAACTTCACAATAAAATGGTGGATACTTAGCAAGCTGATGAAGGACAGTGCCATCAAAATGTCAATTCAGGGTGTGGTAGCAGTCATACAAAAGAGGAAAAGCAAAATAGATGACAGGATTTACTGGAAAAGGAATCAAGAAAGCTAGATTGTCTCTAGTGTTATCCATTGTCTTGTCCCTTCTGTAGTTCTGTTTAGATCAAGTTTTTAGATATCTTTTTTCAATCTTTGTTGAAGCTGGATACTGGGGAAAAAGAATGTTTCATTATGAATGCAACATGAAATGGAAACAGCAGCAAAACTGTAAGCTTTCAGAAAACTTGCATATCGTGTATGGGAGTGTATCCAGAAGAAAATATAAAGAAAAACCCTCCAGGGATCTGTAGGATATCAATTTTTAATTGTTTTTGTTTAAAATTTTTTTTGAGGTGATCAGTTTTTTTGACCAGTTAAAACCCAAGCTGTGCCTGCGTATCGCCTTACATGTGAGTGTAAAAAAAAACTTCCATGTGTTAACCTTCATGCCTCTAATTGCTGTTCACAAAATGGAAATGAACACATTATTGAATATGGGAAATTTTTAAAAGTTGAGAATTCCCTTTTTTGCATCCCTTTTGAAGGGAAGTGATCATAGGTCTGTCTTGGCAAAATATGAGCAGCAAGGCCTGACTGCTCCCAGGAGCAGAAGGGTGGCACGAGGCCCTGCATGCTGCCCTGCGGCCTGGCCGCCTGCCCATTCCTCTAGCCTTTGCAGTCCGGACACCAGCTGTATGTGGGCTGTTTCCCCTCACATCGACCTGTTTTGGCTGGCACAAATAATTCCAAGACAAGATTGTGTAATTTAAAATTGAATTCTAATTGGACTGCATTCTTTAAAAATAATAATAATACAAAATACTGTGTAATTTTCAACCTAAGGAGAGCTTTCCAGGTCTGTCATGAGGAGCTGTCTGCATCGTCACCTCAATCTACAACTCTTGTGCTTAATTTGAAAGGCCACCTGCAGAACTCAGAACAATGTAAGAAAGCTTGAAATGATCCCCAAGTGGGGAAAACAAAGCACCGCAATTTTAGGCCCGTTCATGGATCTGCAGGGGCAGAGCACTGTGTCCCTCCGCTGCCAGCCTGGCAGAGGCCTAATCAGAAGGGCTGCTTTGGTGCACTGCCTGGACACACTGTGGTTGCAGCATAGGTCAGTAGGGAGGCTTGGTTACTTGTGGAATTTGGGTTAATGCCCAAAAAAATGAAGTTTTGTCTTCGCTGGCACTTTTGCCATTGTGAAATGGCACGTGCTCAGCCTTAGCTCTGCTCTGAAGCTGCTGAATTGGCACCAGTTTCTGCTGGGGACTTGATTTAATTTTGAATAACGTTGAGCAGAGAAATGATTAAAGTAAAATAGTACAAAACCTCTGAAGAATATATTTAATTTAAAACTTTAAAATGCTGACCTTGACAAGGCATTTTTGAGTTAATTACAGTAGAAGAGGAGCATCCTGCTCTTTAAGCAGCATGCTCTGAGAATTCAGCACATCACTACCTCAAAGACACGCTTTGCAGTACTGCGTGCCTCCTTTCTTTTCCTGCTGGCCTTTGGGACAGCTCAGGTTACTTTGGTCTGTGTAATGCAACTACCTTCATAAAGGTATTTGCATGGATTGTTTCTTCAGAGCAGGCTGACAAACATAAGTGATCTGTTCTCAAAAGCCGTATCGAGTTGAGATGCTGCTCATCAAACAGTTCTAGTTTGGTAATTATCACAAGTGCTTTCAAATAACATTATCTCCAGATTCTCTTATTTAAAAGGGATGGAAATATCATGTCTGATTACTCTTGTGTGTGTGTATACATCACTATATATCTTTATTATGCAGATTTTCAATGGTAAAGTAAGTGCTCCTCTATGAAACTGACCTTAAACAGGTAACTGGGTGCTGCTTTCTACCTGAAGATATTTTTGTTATATAAGACCCAATCACTCTGGCAATGTCAGCAGACATTCTTGGCACTGTTTGCATTTACAAACATCTCATATTGTTTCCAAAATTCAGTTTGATACATTTCAATACAGGGCTGGCTTGCAGTTGTTGAAGGCAGTAGTTTTTTATAGCCTGTACCTTTTTCGTGAGTTCCACTATGTTGCGTCTCTGAAAGATGTCAATGTGCATCATCTTCAACAAAGTAGCATGGGCAATGGCAGGACCTTTCATTCTAAATCTGTGTAAACATTTGAAGGGAGACTGTTTATTTCCAGTTGTGGACTTTTTTTCCCCCTCCACTGAGAACTTTGAACTAAAATACTTTCTCTCTGGGAAAAAGTGTTTTATGAGGATTAGGGTGTGTGTGTATATATGCATATATTTCTTTTCAGACGAATACTGTTAATCTTCCTCCACTTAGGCTGGGTGACGAAGAAACATTATAAAATTGTTTTCATTAAAATACTCTAAGAATGAAGACAGTTACTTTGCAACCATTTTGGAATGAAGAGATTTCTGTAAAGTATCATTCTTCAATTGTATTTATGGGTGTCCTCTTTTATTTCAGTGCTTTACTTTTCAACTTGGTAGTACCTTGGTAGATAGTTACTTTGGTTTTAGTTATAAGCAAAAAGAAAGTTAATGTGTTTTATATAATTTTGAGTTTGTCAAGTTCCGGGAGCATTAAATATAGCTCCATTCCTTTGACAGTTCCAGAATAATTTGTGATGGTCTGTATGGGTGAAATGTTCTCTTACAACTTCAGTATATATTAGTATATTAGATCCTGCTTCTTGTCCCAGCAATTTGAGAAAGAATTTAAGTTTTGGAAATTAGGCTTGTATATGAAGATTGAACCATGGCTCTATGGAAATCATTGTCTACTTTGAAGGTCACACATCATTAGAAAATGCTGGCTTTAGTGAAGAGAATTAAAATGGTGTTAGACATCTTCCTCTGAAAATTTCAGTTTATTGTTGATTAATCCAAGTGAACTGGAAAAGTTAAAGCAGAAGGCAGGAACAGTGGTTCACCCTGACATGCTGGCAACCTATTCCAGATCTTGTTATGTAACTATATATTCCAAAATGATGGCTAACAGACTAAAGTGCAATGCACTTTTTGGAATTATGTTGTGGGGGAAAGAGGAGGGACCCTATAGAGGATATGCCTGAAATGAAACAATCTATAGTGTGTTGCTTTTGTTTATATTCTAGTCCAGTTTTTGTGACTGGTGTATCAAATTAGTGTTGTCTGTAGCTTTTTGGCTTTGTTTTTTCTTTCGTTGTGGGTTTTGTGTGTGTGCGTTTTCAGGTGGTTAATGTATTAACTATTTTTCTCATTTTTCATGAAAAAAACTATATAATTTAAAACCATATTTAAGTTTATTAATATGAAAATAAACCATATCTATTGTTCTGGTTTAAAAATACATAGTAATAGAAGATGACTACAATAATTTCTTTAAGTGTTAGCAGTAGTCATCATCGTAAAAATACAGGGTAGTAGGAAAAAATAGGTGCTTTTATCTTTTAGAAATGGGAAGTGTTTGGAAATTATACGCAACTTTGCTTCACTGTAGTTTCTTTTTTTCTGGTAATATTTCCAAATGTAAGATTCTTTTTGTGAATCTTCTGAAGTCCTACTGCTAATAATATTACAGTTGTACTGTAATTTGCTTGCACTGTGCTGTTGCTGTCAGTTAATTATTTAGACTGTCTTGATCAGTTGATGTTATGGAGACTAATTTGATCAAATTGAAAAACATTCAATGTTTAGCCTTTAAGCTTTTATTTTTTTTTTTGTTCTATCTTCCATAGATACTACAACGTACTCCACTGAGCGATCTGAGCACTTTAAGCCATGCAAAGACAAGGATCTTGCATATTGTCTCAATGAAGGGGAATGCTTTGTGATTGAAACCTTAACAGGATCGCATAAACACTGCCGGTAAGTCATTTGCAAAGTAATTTGGTTAAAATAATAATAATAATAATCTTCTGTTCTGGGGAGACAACAGCCAAAAAAAAAAAAAAGACATTTAGATTTAGAATGTTATAAATGTAAAGCATGGAATTTATTTGCACTTGATTGCTTCCCTCCCCATTTTCTTTTGGCTTCTGGATAATATTTATAAACAAAAATACAGCATTACAAAAAGCAAGATTTTAGTTACTTTTATAGATAAATCTTCAATATTCTATTTTCTAATGGTACAAGCAAGAATGAATTTTTACTTATAATAGCCTTGTGTTCCTTTAAATGCCAGGAGTATTCCTTTATTTTGTGTACTCAAAGTATAGCTTTGACAGTAGCTGTATGCAGTGTTCATTAAGAGAGGGGAAGAGTTGTTCACTTGGCAGTTTAAAGTATTTGGGTTTCCTAGTTTAATTACTGAAAGATAAAATGGGTTGTGATGACCATGTGAACTTGCTATGGATAGCTGTTCTGCAGTTTCATACCGATCAAATTCTGTTAATATGTATGAACACCTTGAACATATACTTAAGAATATCAGAAACAAAAAACAGATTGCCAAAGTTTCTCTAGGTGTAGAGGCCAGTAAAAGGGATTGTTATGCAGAAGGAGTATTTTTAACATCTTAAAGATGAGAAGAAAAAAATCCTGAACTATTCAAACAATCATTTATATAGAAGTGGTACAAATGAAATCTTTTATTTCTAATATTTTATTGTTTGGCATACAGTGGAAGTATTTAAGGATACATTTAGATACAAAACTGAGGGTTCAAATACAATATAGTTATCTGTGACATAAACGATAAAAGTGCCTGAGACACTCAGAAGCTTTACTGAGTGATTTGGGACCTAGCTGAAGGTTGGTCCCTCAAGAAAAGAAAATCACAACATCATTTGTGCCTAGTTTGAAAGTGGAAATTTATGGATTTAAAGATTGGTGCATGTTTATAATATTTCTGAGATTTTTACTTTAAATTCTCTCCTGGCAATTTTTCCCATGCAGTTGTTTGTGCTTCAGTGATCATTTCCCCTGTTTGCTTTCTGTTTTCTTATGGTATGCTTACTAAATTAATAATTATGAGTTGTTAACTGTGGAAAAATGTTGTCCTTTCAACTTCCATCATAAAAGGTTACAGGTATTGTTTTCTCAAATCGAGTGGGTAATTTCAGTCTTTCTTAGAAGTGTCATGAACTTTGAACAAGGAAATTACATCACTCACATATTTAAACATTTTTCATTGTCAGGAAACTCAAACTGGACAAAACTGATAGATTTATGAGCAGAAAGAAATGAACATAAGAATTGGGCTTAAATTTATTCACGAAATTCTGTGCACAGAATTTAGTAAACTTCTAGTAAACTATATGGATTAGGCTATCATATCTGCAAGAGTTTATCTCATAAGAGATCATCTGTCTCTTTTTTTCTGATTTTCAAGATTTTTCCCGTTGTCTGCATTTGCCAAATTCTTGTTTATTCGCTGTGATTCTAATGCCACATTCTGACTAAAGGCTAGAGGCTTTTCCATCCAGGCATTTCCCCTTAACTAAGCAAGCCATAATGTTGAGTTTTCATTCTCTCCATCAAAGCAAAATTTTTCATCGCCTTCTCGTGTGTTATTTTTCCATAGGGAAATACAGGTATCTCATTTGTGAATCTGTTAGCTCTGGCATGTAGCAGATCTGCATCGCTTGTACAAGTTTCAGACGCTGGCACATTCTCTGGGAATTAAACATCTGTTTATTTCAGTGGGTACTCTGAAGTGTGCAACATGAAAAGATGTGTATATGGACATAAAAATTCATATAGCAAAATCTGAGAAGTAAAATTTAAAAGGTGATTAAACAAGTTATAATGCTTAGTTTAATTTTTTAAGGACCTTGAAAAGTGTAAGTGGCAGCTCATTTAGAATCATTTTTATGGTAGTTAAGTATGTCATTAATCACTTTTAGAGCAATTTATTTAGAATCAGATTTTCATGATGTCCAGTTTGAAGAGAAACTGTTTAATTTGACCTTCAAATTCTGTATCTAACTCGGTAACAGATTGTGTATCTCTTTTTCATGACCAGTGCTGTAGTGAGCAGGATGCAGGTGTTTTTCTATCTGCAGCTTAGAACCATGCTCTGAAATAGCAGCTAGAATGTACTCATAGGGAAAAATACAATGTTGGTGTACTGGATTTGTCCTCTAACTAGAAGAAAAGTAATTTTCCCTGAGAATGAAAGGGTTATGGAATTCCCCTTGCAATTCAAAGAACCATTTGAATACTGAATTATGAAGATTTAGAGTGTGAAATGATACTTTGTTCTTAGAATCAAGCGGCATTGTATATTCTCATTAAGAGTTTGATTTTGCATCTGTTCTGAGAACAGAGCACCAATTTACTGAAATGGGAATTTGCCATGTGGAACAGCTGCAGACAGAAGATCTTGATGTAGCAGAAAACTTGAGTCCCGCTCTGTCAGGTTGAAATAGTGATGGTAGATGTGCTTAGGCAGTTGTACAATCATTCTTGTGTCTGTACACGTATGAGGACGTGCATGTGAATTATTGTTTTTAAAAAAAATGCCTGGGGATGGAAAGTGACAGTTGTGTAACAAATGAGAGATGCTGGGTGCTCTTTGTGCTATTTTAAACGTGTGACTTCAGTATTTATTTTTGTGAGTGGTTTAACATGAGCTGGTTTTAAGGATAGTGTAGGTCAACAGTAGGGAAACTTGATATTTAGCTTCTCCATATGTTGAAATTTCTTCCCTGTTGCCTTCTTGAGAATCTAAAATGATTGGGAGGGTGTTTTTCGTTGCTATTTACACAAAACAAATCAAGCACACAGTCAATACTGACACATCACCGTTTAACTGGATATTATGTAAAGCAGCTTTTACCAGGAAAAAAAAATAAAAGAAAAAAAGTATAATTTTATTTCAAAGACTGTATCTCAAGTTTCATTGTGTCATTTTGTGTCTTATTTTTTCCTCCCTTGTTTCCAAGTTAATTCTTCTACCATTTTATGTCTTTTTAGTCCTTTAGTCCCCTTCATTCCTTCTGATTACCCATTTAGGACTGCAAGATGCTGGATGAATGAGTGGCTAAAACTTCTGAAGGGAGTAGAGGATTGCACTGTTGTTAAACTTCTCTTCCAAAAGAAGCCATTAGGAATATTGTATATGCAGTGGAAATCTTGGAGTGGCAATGAACTCTAATGTATTCTTTATCCATTTGAGTATGTTGGATGAGATATTCCTTTTGTCACTTGTTCTTGTCCTTCATGAAGAAAGCAGTAGAAAACCCAAGTGTATTTTCTGAAAGTAGAAAGTCTTTGAAAGAGTAGATTCACAAATGCACAGTAAAGAAAACACTTCCTTGTTAATGTAAATACAGCAGATTGTGCATATACATCCAAAGGGGACTACTCTGGTTATTGCTCCCAAGTGTTCAGATTCCATAGTACAATCTTTGGGTTGACCTGGTTCTGATAAGAATTCTGAGCTTGGTATTCTTACTCAATTTTATGCATAAAAATTTCCTTTTTACACTTCTTGATGGAAAAAATGATACCAGCGTTGCTCAGTTATGCCTAAAAACTGTTATGAGACCCAAAGGATTAAATTTTCCTTTAATGAAAGTCCAATTTGTATAAATGTTTATTATATACTGTCAGCTTTTATTCTTGATCTTTCACATAGTGGTAACTGTAATTCAGGTGCAGCCCTTGCTGTCAGTGAAAGCAGGAGAAAGATATCAAGCAGACTGGAATTAGAACAGCTCTGAGCAGGGCATAGGGCATTCCTTCTTTGGGAAGAAATTCTTCACTCAGAGGGTGGTGAGGCACTGGCACAGGTTGCCCAGAGCAGCTGTGGATGCCCCATCTCTGGAAGTGTTCATGGCCAGGCTGGATGGGGCTTTGAGCACCCTGGTCTAGAGGGCAGTGTCCCTGCCTATAACAGGGAGTTGAAACTGGATGGGCTTTAAGGTCCAACCCAAACCATTCTATGCTTCTATGATTCTGTGATACATGTACCTAACCGTAAGTTAAAAATCTAAAAAGATAAATTGATTGTTTTCCTGTTTCAGTTATATACCACCTTATCTAGATTTTTGCAGCCTGACCTAGGTATTTTAACATACCAGCTACCATGTTTAGTGTTGTTCCCATCTCATTACACACAGCAACATTTCTTGAGAGCATTACCAACATATAAGTAAAGCAAAACCAGAAAATAATTTGCTATTGAATGACAACAAATAAGGCATTTTGTTGATGTCCCAATATTACAAGGTTAGTTTCATAAAAAAGAATCCATGGTGTTGACAATGTAATATACGGCTACAAGAATGTAAAGGAGGAAGAAAGCTGTGCTTTAAACTTAGGACACTTTCCATGTCAAGGGCAATCAACACACCTCCTATTGTGAAAATTATTGGCTTACGAGCACAGCTGTAGCACACATCTAGATTATATTTGTGTAGTTGCAAACATCATTAGCTGGAAATGCTGCCATTTTTACTTTCTTCTTTACTTAAGAAAGCTGAGGTGAACTTGAAATACTGCATTGTGTGTTTTTAAGCAACTACATTTTAATACAGGTATCACATTGTGTTACTATTGCATCGCCTGCTTATTCAGCAGCACTTTTAAAACTCTTGGTTGCCTTCAGCACTGCAGTTGTTTCTGTTAGCTCAAGTGAAGCTGCCTGTGTGCCCAAAGCTTTGCAACTGTGATACTTCTCAAAGCTCAGGCTTGTGAAAAGTCAAGTTGCAGAACCTCTGGCCAAGAAGTCTCTTGCACAGTCTGTGCATCCCAAGGGTAGAATCTGTTCAGCTATATTGACGTAGTCAAGACTATACTAACAAAAAGCAAGTAAGTCTTTATTTCTTTAAGTAATATTAAGCACAAATCTGGAATTATAACTACTTTTCCCTTTTTTATTGGAATACCTCTGTTTTTCTGGTCTAGTTTTAGATACCTGTTTTCCTTTCCCCCCAAAACAAACAATTAAAAAAAGTGGAAAAAAACACACCAGTTTGGTGAATGCTCTTTCAAGCTCCTGCCCCTTGAAATTATGGAAAGAAGTTGCATGGCTTCGCTGTCATGTACCTGTTTTATCCTTACAAATCTCTTTAGATAGGAACTGTGAAGAAATCTGGTTTCTAAACCTGAGAATGAAATGGTGCAAAGCCCAAGAGATCTGTAGGACTCATACTTGTTACCTAGGAATCATAAGTTTTTATGTTATTATCCAATCTGATGTGATTTTTTTTATTACTTGGTTTGAAATTATATGTAATTAATATCTAAGATTTGAGCTAATTTAAATAAACCAGTTAATCAGGATTCAAACTAAATTATCACGCCAAAAACTAACCTTCGCCTGTATAAAAACAGTACTTTTCCAGATATTCTTACTCTGTTCCTAATAGTTCTTTAAAACTAAGACCCTTCAAGTCTGATATTGTGGTATAATTGTTCAGTAAATAAGTTTTTTTTTTTTTTTAATTTGAAGCTTGTGTTTACATGTACAAACTTCACAAAAACAAATGAAAATCTTTTAACATCCTTCCCTAGTGAAATAGTGTACAACTGTATTATGTGATACACACACTGAATACAGCTGTATTCGGTAACACCTGATTGTTAAAATTAATCAATAATTACGGTACTTTGACAAGAAGCTTTCTTGAGAGCCTCTATCTGAATATTAAATTATGAAAGCATCAATCTCAACACTCTATTTTAGTGGTTTTTTTATTTACAAATTTTCCCCTAGATTATTGCACTTGGCAGATATTTACCTTCTTCAAACTTCAGTAACTTCTGCTGTAGAAATTACTGTCAGCTTGAAATATATATATATATATACACAAATCGAAACATATTATGAAGTTGAGTTACTTTCAAATATCTGAAAAACTCAGTATTTTAATGCAGCAGTGTAACAGCCTGTATTTTGAATGTCACTAAATGTTTCCCTTCATGTGTTTATTAAAATTTACCCTTCTGCACATGCTTAAGTTCTTGAGTATTGCAATAAATCAGTGATTACTTGTTGCTGTTCATTTAGTATTGTTTCTTCAAATATCTCTTAAGTTTGGGATGATTTTTTTTTCCTCCAGAGAAGTCACTGGCAAAGTGTCTGTTATCCATTTATCTTTCCTAACCATTTTCTAAAGCAAGCTTGCATTAGTCTTCCTATTTTGGAGAGGACAAATGAATTTCACAATAAAAAGAAATATGAAATAAAATAAAGCTCTATATTTAGTTTTAGGCTTCCATCAAGATGCTATACTTTGTATTCATAGTATTTCAGTCTGTATTTGCATTCTGCTTAGCACCATAAGCCAGATTTGTTAGTTATTTCCCTTTGAAAAACTGAATTGTATAAATTTCTGGTTCTATTTCAGTCTTCCTTAGTTGTGAAACTTGCACTCCTGGTTCAGGTTTTGATGAAGATGCTCTTTTCCAGTCAGAGCAATAAAGTAAAGCCACAGTACTGTACACATGAAATGCATGCACAGATATTTTAATTCTATACTGATTTAACTTCATTCACCTATGTTATTCATTTGATTTAAGCAAATATTCATAAGAAATAAAATTTGTAGTCCATTTCATCATGTTTGGAAAGTTTATTCAAGTTTTATTCTTAAAGAGTTTGAGGAAGAAATAAAGAAGAAATTGGGTAGCTGTGCAGCCGAAGTTAGTGTTGAACCTTAAGAGAATGTATATATTTTTAAACTTGTATCACCACAGAGGACTGAAAAATTGTGGAATTAATTTCTCTTTCCCAAAATACTAAGCAATTAATCTAAATCCATTTTCAGTTAACATAAAGGATGGGAAATCAAAGATAATGGTTGAGCACAGCCCCTGCATATTTTTTTGAACACCTGTTTTAAAAATATCCACATGTTCTGAAAGCCATATGTTTGTAATCCTGTGGTGGTTTTACCGTGCTAGGCAGCTGAACACCACAACTGCTCTCTCACTCCCCCTCCTTAAATGAGGAGGGGAAGAAGTGAAGGAAAGAACAACTCACAGGTTGAGATAAGGATAATTAATTAAAGGAAAAAAAAAAAAGAAATAATTATTAAGGACAGATCATTATTAATTGAACAATTTAACTAAACAATTTAACTAAACAACAATTTAACTAAAGGGGAAAGAAAAAAAGGGAAAGGGGAAAAGGGAGGGGGAAAGGGAAAACTAAACAAGACAAGTAAAGGCTATGTGGAAGTGCAGAGGAAAGAAATTACTCTCTACTTCCCACAAATGAGCGATGCTTGACCACGTCCTTGAAGCAGGGCCTCAACGCACATAGCCAGTGTTCGGGAGGAGGACAGATGAGCACCCCCCCCCCCCCCCCCCCCGCTTCCTTTTTCCACCTTTTGTTGCTGAGTGTGACATCATATGGTATGGAATATCCCTTTGGTTGGTTTAGGTCAGCTGCCCTGGTGATGTTCCTTTCTCACTTTTTTGCCCACCCCCTAGGGAGGGTTAGAGAGAGTCCTGATGCTGTGC
Source organism: Anser brachyrhynchus (assembly GCF_964034855.1). Classification (NCBI taxonomy): domain Eukaryota; kingdom Metazoa; phylum Chordata; class Aves; order Anseriformes; family Anatidae; genus Anser; species Anser brachyrhynchus. The sequence continues at coordinate 13,241,303 of NC_137700.1, forward strand.
CAGCACTGCTCAGCAGCAGACACAACACTGGTGTGATACCACTGCTGTTCTAGCTACAAGTGCAGAGCACAGCACTGTATGGGCTGCTGCAGGGAAAGTTAACATCCCAGCCTGACCCAGTACAAATTCGTAGATAATAGCTGTCAAATCAAACAGTGTTAATCTTTAAGTATGTGCAGTTATTGTCACAACCATAAGAGAAGTACTTTTTCTCAGAACTATCAGTAATGCAAGTGAAACAAGATTTTTCTGGAAGCTTTCAGTAAATTATCACTTCTTGAGAGGTGAAAGAGGAAGAGACATGGTTAAACTCCCTTTGAATTTGGCAAGACCCCTTTGATTGGCTGAAGGAAGAGTTAGGCTATAATCTTGAATTCTGGTAGAGAGAAGTGAAAAATAAGCAACTGCTTTTTTTTTTTTTTCTTATGGCTGCTAATAATTCTTGGATTTCTTGGTTTGTCACTTAAGTGGGAGACTAGGAAGCAATGCTGCACTAGCATTCATTCTCATATCTCACCAGCAAGCACACTTAAAGCTGGTGGAACCTTACATTTTTATCACCACATCTTCTTGTGCCTACACATTTCTGAAGCTGTGTCTTGTCATTACTGCTTAGCAATGCATCTTGATTGTACAGCAAATCTACACTGGCAGAGAGGACTCAAATCCATTTTGTACAAAACACAAACTTCCATGAAGAAAGTAGATTTTTAAATGTAAGAAACTGTCTCTAAACTGACTCCTGTTTTGCAATTCTAAAGGGAAATGTGACCTATAGAAGGCTATTACTCAGTACATGCTGTCTGAAACATGAAATACAATATGAAGAGGTAAACTCAGAAAATTGGAAAAATACAAATTGTAAAAGCTTTCCCCTGCAAAGGAACAAAGGAATATTCCATCAATTTATGAGTTGTGGTGTGTTGATTCCCCCTACCCCCCTTCCACTGCCTATAAATGGAAAGAGGAATGTATACTACACACAAGTATTTGTAGAAAAGAAGACCTTAAAGCATGGGCACAAATATCAATCAAGTATATTGTATCTGTCTTCAAGCTAAAATATGTAAATATTCAGCCACCAAACCCTGCTTTTAAATTAACTTGGAAATGAGTTAGGGTTTTTGTTGTTGTTGTTGTTATACCTCCCTTAGGCAAGAAGGAATTTGTGAAGTGTGTAATGCAGACATCTGAAATCTCTCATTTAAATTCTCATCCTTGCCAGTGTCTTAAGTACATGGAAAGGAATAGCATTTCCAATCTAATCCTATCTGCAGACATTTTCCCAAAAGGCGTGCTGGAAAAAATCTTACTAGGAGAACAAATAAACCCTGGACAATTAATTGAGTCATTTAAATAGAAACAAATGCCAACTATATCAAAATGCTAACTACCAAAGTTTTAATCCACCAGTATTCTAGCTTAATCTAGGCAAGAAGGACAAACAAAAACACCAATTTCCTCCATGCATCCCTCTGCAAACAAAACCCTTCTTACTAAATAAATAGAGTTGGGAGAAGTGAGGCAAAAATGTGTGGATCCTGTACTGTTATGAAAACTGAGGTATGTAGATTAGATGTGCAGGTAATGTAAACTGTCGTTTGTGAGTTATGGCAAAGAGGTAAATATTCTGATTCTTATAGTGTACCCATTACTGCATAGCATTGAGTTGGTCATTTGAATGCGAAACAAACTCCTTGAAGTTGGTCTAGTGCATACAGGGATAAATTCCTTAAGCCACCTGGAAGCAGTGTCTACTAAGAAGTAGATTTATATAAAGTGTATTCAGAGATATCTTCAGAAGGCTGTAATGAATTTGGGGCTGCATTTTTGCCTTCAGCCACTTTGATAGGTAGCAAATCAAAGATTTTGCAAGAATTATGCAATTGAAGAAGTCTAGCGTCAAGACTAGGGTAATAAATTGACTCCTACTTGAATCAATATCTGAATTTGATGTCGAATACCTGGCTGCTTAAGATGGCTATGGTGTGCCTGTGCGATCTTGTTAGCTAAATTATTAAAATGTGAAGAATGTGTGATAGTGGAATGCAAAATACAGATATCTCTGCAACTACTTCCAGAGGTCAAGCCCCTGCTATAAATCTAAGGAGATATAAAAGGTAGGTTAAAAAAATAAAAAAAAATCAGCTAAAAAGTTCTTGTTTGTCTGCTTTGCAGTCTGGATTGTTATGGTGGACATCATTGGAGTGTAGTATCAGTAAACAGTTGGTATCAGTAAACAGTTGGGAAAGTGTTTGGGGCTGTCAGTGAGCTTGTTGAAAGAAGAGAGAGGGGGAAGTGTTACCGCTGTCAAGTGCTGTTTCTGTTTGCTCTTCCAAAGTTGCAACTCATGGAAGCAGTACAGATGTTTCAAAGCTGAAAGCAACTGTCTGTGAACTTCTTCAAAATTCGTTAGACAGAGGAGTTTTAATCCTCAGTCTCGGAGAGGCTTTAGATGCTCTTTCTTGCTGTTCGCAACATGCTATGTGATGGCGCAGGTTTATGATGTCATTTAGTTGCACAGCTACAATGGGAAGGACTGAGAATTAAGGGAATTATAGCTTTGGAGAATTTATACAGGGACACTATCTCACTAAAGGACAGTTGTCTCTTTCCCTTAACTCTTGATGCTATTCAATCAAGTTCAATCCACAGTAGCCAATTCACAGGCAATAAAATCATAAAGATCACCTTTCTTCAGAAACTTTTCGATTACTTTTATTTCAGATACAGTATCTATTATAGTCTAGGGCAGAAGTTCATTGAAGGGGTATTTATGTATTTGTAGTGCCTTGACAGGCACTTTTGATGTATGAAATGAGGTATTTAAAGGTCTTTGTGACTTGGGAAAGAGAGAGACAACATAAAACACAGGATATTGCAGGAAAAAAAAAAAAGAAAGAAAAAAAAACTTCCAATGGATGCTATTTAATGTTATGGCTGTTGGACAAAAAATATTTATTTGAGGCCTTGGTATGATTGCATATATGATCTTGTGGTTTATACCCCACAATGTAATTATCAGAATAGGAATGAGAATGACTTCTAAATGGCTTGTTGTTGTCTGAAACTAATACTCTTGTCACCTCTAAAAGTCAAACATAAATAACCAGTCTTACGTGTACTTAATTTTATCCTAGACTGATTTCAGTTTGAATACTAGAGTTGAGTGAAATTTGAGATTTCCATTACGCATCATAACAGAATGTTTTGAATAATTTACTTTGAATTGCAGAAAATATATGTTCTTGTTTACGCTATATACTTTATTCTTGATGTTGCAAGATGGAATCAGATGATTTTTAAATATCTGGCCTTTTTCCATTTATCTACAAGTTCTTTTTACCATGCTTTTTTGACTTTTTCTCTTCAAATCCAAATTGGACCTGTGAGAAATTCAGAGGCAGAAAGCTGTTATTTTATCTCTTTCAACTAAAAATAAAATAAAATAATAAAAAAAGAAAAACACAAGGCTTTCAGTTTCTTTGAATTTTCAAACCATAGAGGACCATGTTCTCACATAAAGGAATAGCAAAAGGAAGAAGAAAAAAAGTAAAAGCAGAGCTAAATGTTAGTTTATGCTATAAAATTGATTTCAGATTTGCCAAGATTTGTAGTTCTTGTAGATCTACTTTGAGAAAAAGTTGTACATTATTACTGAGTAAGGAAAACATGGCCAGACACACTCAAGATTTTTGGTGTCTTTAAGGATGCTCTAGGTGGAATGGGACCCTTTCCTAGTGTCTCAGACTGTTTCAGAGTCCAAATGCAAACTCCTATTTTATTATGGACTTACTGAAAATTATGAGTATTGATGCCACAGTATATTGTTAATGTCCCTATGCATTAAAACAGGAAGGATTTTGAAGATGAGCACTAGAAGAATGTCTTGGCAGTAGACATCATAATAGACATTTCTCTTAAGCATCTCTCATATTAAAATTGCAGATTCAGTACTAATAAGGGGAATATATTATTATATTAATAATATATTATATTAATTTATCACTTTGTATTTAAATAAATTGATGACAGACACAGAAAGCAATACATGCAGTATGCACTTGAGGAATAAAACCAACAAAGGATGTCTTTTATGATGTAAATTTGGTATGCCCTTTTTTTAATTCTGATTTTCAACTGCCACTATTAGTTTCAACTTTTTCCTCTAGAGTTCTGTCATCTTTGGTAGATGTCTAATAGTGTCATAGAAAACTAGGCTCAGAAAGGATCTGTAGATGTCATTCGTGTGACGCCAGGCAGGTAACTTCTGATAGATGCTTGTCTGATTTGCTCTGAAAGACTGGGTATTTTGTAATGCTTCCAGATACATTTCAGGGATCTTTTCAGTGATCCATTGGAAGGATTTTTCTGTTCTGTTGCTGTTTTTCCCTTTATAAAATGCTACTACTTGCTTCGTGACTTCTTTTTACTGATTATTTACATTTTTCTTGTTCCCTCCGCACAGTGCAACTTCTTGGTGACTAACTTTTCCAGTCTGTCTTCAAGAGTGGAGCTTCAGAAATCTTGAATTCCAAGTCTACAAAGTTTAACTAAGTTTAACTACTTAGAATGTTTTGACAAAGGACTTTGTCACTGTAGGGCAGAAAGACAGCTGATTCATTCTTGTTACTTGCTGTTAGCTGTATGCTTGCAGATTGGCCACGTAGCCCTTAAGCTTGCTTTCCATTTTCAGGTGTGCTAACTTTGCAATCATATTATATAAAGCTTATTTTGTATTAACGCTTTCTATTCAGTGGATAATCTTCTAGCGATAATAATGATTTTGTGTTTGACTGGTATTTGTGGACTTGTATTAGGATCAACTGATACTTTACTAGTCAAATACGTAGATGGCTAGTCTGCATAAAAATGCTCGTTAATAGGAAAAATCCTTGCGTTCTCTGAAATCTTTCAAATTGGAATGCTAAAAATAATAAATATCGGGTAACGAATGACTGAAAGAAATAAAACAGCGTTTCAGAATATTTTATTCAAAAGCTCTTGGGAATGAATTTTATTTTCTCATATGAAATTGTTTTCAGTGAAAGTTTGAATTTATTTAGTCAATTTTGGCTTCTGTGTATTGAATGAACTTTTTTGTTTTTCCCTAGATCATATTTTTCAACCATTTTTTTTAGAAGGAAAACCAGCAGCATTGTGACCGTTACTTATACTGAATGGTGACTATAACAGTCATGACTATATTTGTGTAATAAAACTCTAAACAATCAAACTTTCAAATCCCATTTCCCCTGATAGGCCAGATGAGTTCTTCTGCATGCCATTAACTAGTAAAAACATTTCAACTTTGTAAAACCTGTTGTGGACAGAAAGAGGACAAAAGGCAGAATCAAAAGATCACCTTTTTCAAATTTCTCACTGAACTCTTAAAGCACAAAGATGTGTAAAAAATAAATCTTAGGTATCAGGTAGGTTTTTTGTTCCCTTCAAAATTACGTTAATCACAGTAGAGACGCCTTGCTCTGGTCTTGGTGCTGCATGTGTTGCTCATTTGTTGTTTTCCAAAGTGATCATAATTCTCATTGGAAACAAACCTGAAGATCCACGTGTATCCTAATTTCCTATCTTCTGTTGGACAGCTTAACATAGTGCTTGTGATCCATGAGTATGCTGTGCTAGGTCATGTAGTGTTCCTTGCCATTGAGCAAGTTGGAACAAAAAGACTACAAACAGGTCAATGTTTATGAAAGAGTATGGAAACTTAACACTTGTCAGAAAATCCTCGTGGAATAAGGTCATTAATGTCTCTGCTGAAAAGTGCTGTAAGTTTCAACAGAGATTTAATTGCTTGTCTTTAAGCAGAGCTTTAATTCTGACTAGACCCGTAATAATTTATTTAATATGTATATTTTAAATCTCTGAATACTATCACAAGCAAGTTAATATAAATTATCCCTTTTTATCAGTGATGATTGTTGAACATCAAATGTAGTATTGAAGTGCTGCTTTTAAATTCTGCTAGGTATTTTGAACATATTACTAAATGCTTCTATATTATTTTTACTCTGGTTACGGAGAGTGCAAAGGAAGCACCGGGTATGGATTTGTTATTAATCACCATGTTCTTCTAGAAAAATGAACATATGAACAAAAGCATGGACTTACTAAGTTAGAATTTTTACAACAGCCCTACCTTTGAAATAAGTTCAAATAGGAAATAGAGTTTTTCTACAAAGATTATTGTATTTTTAATTAGAGCCTTCTGACTGCATTAGATCTGAAAAGAAATTTGTCCTGACCTCATCAGGTTCCTGATGTACATTGCTTTTTGCATACCCGTGTATATCTTAATATCCATTATTCTTCTGGCAAGGACCTGCAATTGCTGCAGTTCCCTCCCTGAAAGAGCAGAGTCTATGTGGTTTAGGAAGGCTAAAGGTTTTGCAATGGCACTTTGCACAGGGGCTGCACTGACATCATGCTGCCCCATTTCTTCTGCACTTCTTTTTGTCCCCTTATTCTCATTTTATTTTGTATCTATGAGGCCCTCCAATAGCATTTTGTATAATGAAGAGGCTTTGGCTTTTTACCATTTTAGAAGTCCCAAGGAGAACAATCTAAAGGGCAGAGTACCATCACTGTGTTGAATTGCTAGCGTCTTCTGGAGGAATTCTCAAATTTCATCTTAAATTTCTCATTGTGACTGAAGCTTCTCATAGGACCCATGAGGATGACCAAGTCCTAAAAATGAGGTTTTCCATAATAATGCTAGGGAAATGCTAACAAAAGCCTGAAAATTGTTTTTTTATTTGTTTTTGTTTGTTTTTAATTTTCAGTGAAAAATGTTCATTTCAAACATTTCATCTTGCCAAAGCCATAAGAAAAGATAGGCAGCTTTACCTAGCAGTGATCCCTGCTGAGGAGCAGGGTTATGGCAGCAGAGTTCATATATGCTGACCAGCTTTGAGGACTCTAAAATTCTCTGATGCAGAAAACGTAGGAAACAAAAATTAGAATATGATGAATAAATAAGCAAACAGCAATTAAATGAGGCTAGGTGCGTAAGCATGGAGGATTTTATTCAAGTACTATCGAAGTCTTTGTATGCTGAGGGAAATTGTGTATAAGGAAATGTTGTCCATAAATGTGTGGTGCTACTTTCATGCTAAATTGCTTCTGTGTCAGCATGACTCATTAACCAAAAAATAATGCAAAGTCATTGGAACTTCATGTTACTGTATTGTCCAGGGTCTATATAATTTTTATCTTATTAGAACAATGATCCATTTTTTTTTCTAAGTCATTCAGCATGCTGCAATAGCTTCCAAGCTCCATGCAGTAAATCAGTTAATGTTACTGTGCAGCAGAAGAACATGACATTGCAGCTGGTCTGGCAGAGTATGTATTAATGAGATATTTATCTAGCGTGATAAAGAAAAGTTGTGCTAAAATGGACACAATGAGGAGCATTATCTCTGTACTGCAGTGTTGGTTCCAATTATATACAACATAGAGAGAGGAAAAAAAAAGAAAAAAAAAAGATGGTACCGGAGAAGCGAACGCTTCGGGTTTTTTCCTTTCTCTGTTACTTTGACCTTTTCAGTCATTCCATTCAGGGGAGATACGCATCTCTCACTGTGGGTATCTATTAGAGATAATAGCAAAACAATTAAAAAAATATTTTGTTATTACTGTATTTGGAGCGGGGCTGAGTGTTAAGCTTTGTATATTAGAGCATTAGAATTGCCAACTTTTCTGGGACCAGGAGCTGATAAGTTTAGGAAAACATACTTCTGTCAGAAAATCTCAATTTCTTCAACCCAATTTATTTATTTTTTACCCCCAAACACCTCATATTCCATATAAATTCTGCTTGCCTGACAAACTTTTCCATATCTGAACAGTTGTGGAGGGCTAATTGTTGTTTTTCCCCTTGCCTCCCTACTCCACAAAGTCACCCAGACACTTGAACTATCCGTTCTGACTGGCCTCTCCCATAGGCCAGCAAACCTTGTGTTTTGGCTAAGCCTAACTATAGCCAGGGGGTTGTGTTTGTCAGAGGCTTTCTTGCACGTCCACTGTAGCATCTGCTCTTCCAGCTTCTGCGGTATGCAGTTTTTGCCAACAGGAATTTACAGGGAGCAAGAAACCTGCCAGGGAAGAATGCCAAATAATTTAGGAAAATTACTCCTTTTAGTAGTCTATCCTGTTGAAAAATAAGTAAAAATAGAGGCTTCGAAAAAGTTACGTGTTTAAAATCAAAGATATGTTATTAGTGCAATATTTTTGTGCTTGGTTGCTTGCTCTTCTAGGACAAACAGGATTTATAAGTGACTTGTGATGATTTAAAAAAAAGTTTATGCAAGAGTGGCAAGGAACATAAATCTGTCGTAAAATGCCTTAAAATCTGTATGTTATTTCTGAGAAGAGTAAGCCTATAATGGAATATTGTCATACATAAGAATAAATCACAAGATGTTTTTTATTTGAGATCTGCTGCTCTTCTCAAAGAAATTAATCGAGGTAGCTGCCTCCCAGTCAGGTAATAAGTAGAGAGTAGAAGGCAAATACCAGGCACCGTCTGACAGAGGTGAACTAAAAGGCCAAGTGAAGCCACCCACAACCAGTATTAGAGAACATGCTGTTAAGATGTGACCAAGAAGGGCATCACTGAAAGCATTGCAAGGCTCACCAGTTTCTACACTGGAGACCAGTGCAGCTTCATTTTTCTTCATCGCTTCTGAGATAGTTAAGTTATTCAGCTCTCTGCATTACTTGTGAAGAACAGTTAGTATTTTAGTTTATCCAACTTATCTGTCTAGGATATGAATGTGAGTAAATGTAGACCTATCAATTACTGATATTTTATTGCTGCTGTTTTTAAAGCAGGAGAAGTTGGTGATGAAAGTTCTCTGGGAAATCCGTGACAAGTGAGCCCTTGTGGTTAATCCTCTACAGACTGATGTAATACTTGGCTCAGGAGAAATGGGTTTGTCTGGAAAAAAGACAGTAACCAACTGCCAGTAGGAAAAATTTGCTAGTGGTGAATACGCCAAGCCTTTCAGGCAAAATGTTGCTTTGGGTCATGCTAATGGCAATCATCTCCTAGAGTGAAGACCAAACTTAATCTCAGTAATAATGCTAATGTGTTGAACATTTAGCCCTGTGGGGTTTTCTTGCTTTCGAGTCAGAATTCAAAAAACATAGTCATGATCTGTGAGACACAGAAATTGTCCAGCTGTCTTTTACAGAAAGAATACAAGTCGAGAGAGGTTTGAATACAGGTCAAGAGAGGTTTTCAAAATCATAAAGAAACACAGCTACATGGACTCTTAGGTATTTTGCATAAGTGATTTTGTAGCATTAAATGCATACATGAAAAATTGTTCACAAATCAAATGCTGTTAAATATTAATTTCAATTTCGTATTAAAAAAAACAAAAGCCCTTTTTGAGATGAAATTTGTAACTTACATGTTTATATATGGAGTCCTCTGGAATAACTGTAGCAGCGTGTTCTGTTTTATCAGTTAATTGAGCAGGATGGCAAAAATCTCCTCTCCCCAGACAGTTTACATCTAAGTAGTTACATGTGAATGCATCTTTATTATATTTTAATCCCAACTTCAGAGCACTCTGTGCTTGAATGGTAATGACTTTTACTGCAATGGAGACATTCAGTACACTGCACTATGAAGATTTTTATTTCTATCTTTTTTTTTTCCTGAAGTAATGCACTGTAGAATATTCCTGAATACAAGGAAATGGATGAGATAGTGGTGATGTATGAGACATGTTAGTCAAAAACAGACTGTATGAATTTGAAATGAAATGCAAAGTTATTTCATTATGCACAATGGATAACTACAACATTTGCAGAGAGGAATTTTCTAGTAAATATTATTATATGCTGAATTTTGGGCTTCAGAATACTCCTGCAGTTCTCCAGAGAGATTTTGCTGTACTTTCTCTCCTGGCGTAGTTTGATTTTGTTGATGTTGTCAACATAAATTAGAAAACAAGAAGATGCATATTGATAGAGATGGAATTAATGAATTTATTTGGATATTGTTTTAAAATTATTCCAAATGAGTTTTTTTTTGTTGTTGTTAGATAAAAGGAAAGCATTGCTGTACTTAGATACAATTGGTAATTTTTTCATAGTTTCCAAGAATTTCACAATAGACTAAGAGTTTTCTCATGCTTGGACAGCTTAACATTAAAAAGAATAGCATTTACATTCTGACATAGAATCTTAGGTAGGGATTATAGTATATAATCATTTACTGATCTCTGTAATTATGAAATTATGCTGGAGGTTAGCTACCGATCTTTTTCTCCTGCACAGGAACAGTGTTTAAGCTCCATGAAAATAATCAAAAGCCAAAAACAGAGAACAACTTTATAGCAACTCATGGTAGCATAGCTCCAAGGCACAGTGTTATTAATAAGTATGAGAAGGGTCAGCCTCAGTTATTCATTGATAAATGACAGATGAAAGCCTTTTGCAGTAGCGATAGTTTGGAAAACTCATTGTTTATTGACAGAGAAGTAGATTATGTACAGGATCTAAATTTTTTTAAAAGATGATAGTGCTGGGCCTTGTGTTTGAGAATACAACACTCCCAGGAGTAAGTCTACAAGCGCATGTGGCTGTTCAGAGGGTTAGCCTCTTCTCACATAGAAAATTTCTTCGCAGTGATGTTAATGAAAGCTAGAGTACTAATTATTTTCTGCTGAAAACTTTGAAGGAGTATTTATTTGTCCAGACATCATATATTTTTCCCTGTGAACACTTTTTGTGTCTTTAATTCCTAATTCTTTCAATTTTGTTGCTCTGTGTATGGTTTCTGAAAGGAGCCAATAGTTCACAAGTATTACAGACCGAGGTGACTGTGAACAAGCGGAGAGGGCAAAGGCATCTTCTCTGAAATTGTCTCCTGCTACTACTATCATTTGTTTTTACCCAGAAATTAGGCAATATAGCCTTAAAAGAGTAACAGTACTAATCATGGAACACAATTTTAAGGTACAGAGGAATGTACAGACAATGTGAACTCATATCATATGGAAACATGGATTTGTGCTTAATAAATCAGTGATCACAGTGCAATCTGAGTAATATGGCTAAGTAGAAAACAAGCTAAAATCTTAGGCTTTTACTGCTTGAAAATGTTTGCAGACTTACCAGGGAGACTCTTAATGTTTGTAAATGGGCAGGACTGCAGGCAGTTTTTTCCAGTATTGCTGAATTTCAGCTATTTCCTATAGGAAAACAAACAACAACAAAACAAAAAACTACAAGTAGTACCCATCAGTTGTTTTTGCTAATTTAATCTGTTGACATCTCAGGAAACAGTCAATGCCTGAAAAAGAAATGTCATTTTTTCCTCTTGGTGGGTGGAAGGGAGCTGGGGGTTGGGAAGTGTCATTTATAGACCAAACATCATACAAGCTATTTAGCTGTTAAAAATTATTTAAACTCAGTGGTTAGAAGACTGCATTATACATTACCATTGTCTCTTCATCCTGAGACAAATTTGGTAAGTCTAGCAAGTGTCACTTTAACCCTTTTTTTTTAAGCATTTTGTGGGGCAGACAAGGAGATTGACCTCTTCTTTAGATTCATACTCAGAGCAGGTGTTAGTTAGCCAGTTAGTCAGCTGTGGCAATAAATATCTTTATCGTCCATAAAGTCTGGTATTGAAGCCCAGTTCTCCTCTTAATTTCTACACAGCTGGAATAACACAGAAGTCTAATAAAAAGATAAAAGATTTGCAGTTATGATTCATAAAGTGATTAGGCAGTTGAGTATATATAGATGATAGAAAATGTGTATTATCCTGTATAATGAGAATGAAGTACTAGATTAATATTATTTTTCTTAAAATTTATAGAAGTAAAAACTATTAAGATTTTAAAAAAAGGTTTTTTTCAAGGCATTTGTTGGAGTTGACACAATAGTGTTATTTGCTGTGATAGCGGCCTTGCTCTTCTGTCGAAAACCAAAGGAACGTTTCTGTAGTATTTGGAGAATCAGTACTGTACTTTAAATCTTATTATATTGATTCTTTCTTTTCAGGTATGTCTTAATCATGAACTTTTCATGAATAGTTGTTTGGTACAGATAGGTTACAGCTTTTAACCTCTAGCTTTTATTAACCAGGTGACATTTACACTTGCTTGTCTGTCCTGCTTTTTGAGCAGAGGCACAACGGTAATTTAGGACTGATGTTTTGTCTTTGCTTTGCTGCCTCGCTTGGTATGTAGACTGCAGTAAATTTTGGGCTTTGATTCTCTTCTAGTAGAAGTTTGCACTTGCTGTAGGGAGATCTTGATCTCGTGGGATTTGTAGACCGAAAAAACAGCATCACAGTCTGAGACTTCCACATACTTTTATAAATGCATTTATGCATTTGGTAACCTTTGGTAAGGAAGGTGATAACCTTCCTTATAAAACAGAACATTTTGTATTATTACCTCTCACACACACAGCTGTAATGAATTTGTAAATTGGGGTTATTAATTGCATTTGAAACTAATTATGTATTACACTTTTCTCTGTCAGGTTGAAATTATCTGTCATACTTTTGATAGCCAGGCTGCTAATCTGTAGTTTACCCTGATAAATCACTATCAAGCAGGTCTTTGTTTCGATATTAGCTCGCTGTTGGTTAGTGAGGAAGGATGCACGTGCCTGTCTGGCTGGGGAGCTGTCTCCTTTCTGCTGTCATAGGAGCTGGGATGCGCGTGCTGCACTGCGGCCTGCTGCAACTGTCGTTGTTTTCTCTGATGTTACTTAATCTGAGCCTGATTGGCGTCTTAAATATGTCTTAATTGCAGCACTAGCTAAATAAATAACGAAAAGTGGCTTTTAATGGAATGAAATGTCTACATGCGTATATATCATTCGTTTAATTTTTGCTTGCTAGCTTATCTCAGACACGAATTATTTGGGAGTTGTTTAGCCTGTTCCTATTTGTCTGTTCTTTTCCTTTTCCTTGCATTATAAACCAATCTATTGAGCATAGCAAGGTCAGATGTAAATCTTCACGACTGAAGTCTGCATTGTCTCTTGACTTCAGATTTTACAGATACTGTTACAGTTACAATCTTCTTTCAGCTCCTGCCGGAATGGAAGCCTTTGTGATTACGATTTTTTCATTTTAGATATAATCAGGCAAGAACAACATACTTTATGCGTAAATAGATTTTGTTCAAAAACAAACACCAAATCAATTTTCTGCTTTTTCACTTGTCTGTTTCAGGATCTGGTCTCAGAAATAAATAAATGAAAAGAGGCAAATGCCTTACTTGTTTATTCAAGATGAAAAGTTAGACTTAATCAATTTAGTAACAGTTTTTATAGAGCTTCTTCAGAGGTTGTGGAGTGGATTTGTGTGTGTGTGTTTCCTACATTTTAACTGACCTGACACCATGCAAAATGCCTTCTTCAATCTGTCAATTTATTACACATCGTTGCTGATTGGTGCCAGGTCAGTTATATCGAGGGCATTCATATTTTATCTGTGAAGTTCCGTTGTATTTAGTCCTGCTTAGAGTTTCTGCACCAAGCGCATGAATACTTGCTGCAGTTTACCCACCAGGACGTTGGTGTATGCTTTCTAGCCCCTCATTTGCAACCATTCGGTATGACGTTTCATTTCATGAATTGTACTATGATGAACTAGATAGGATGGAATTCTGTAGGCATGACTTGCCACTCTCTCTAGCTATCATCAATGCAAGTAGTGTCAGAATGTATGTACACAGAAAAAACAGTTTTCCTTTCAGATTTTACTATGTTAAATTTATCTTGTTTTCATTTGAAAACCAGTCCCTTCAGTGGAAATAAGTGATACTTAATGTTGAGGCAATATTCCTTACAGTCCTGTCTGATTTTATTTCCAGAGGAAATTTTCCCTGTTTGGTACAGAAATTGTGATAGGCAAGATTGATTGTGGATGACAGCGAGACGTTTGATTGCCCAATGCATCTTTTACTTTTGAATATGTAAGAGGTGTATTTCCCCCTTCTTTTTTTTCACAAGAAATTTATGTCATGACCGCTTGTTCAGCTTTGGGAGGGTAGCTGACTTCAGTCAGTACTGAATGTTAGTGTCTATATAAAATCAACTACACAGAACAATATAAACTAATATTTGTGAAATATTTGTTTTCTAGTTATCAACACTTAGTAACTGTTATTGAAACTACTCATTACTTGCAGTCTTTTTAAGATGAGCTTTTTGTTTCTAATTGTAATTCAAGCCAAGGTAATAGCTCACCGTTCCCATGATAAATTATGGTAACTTAGTAAACCTCTTTCCTCTGCTTACCTTTTTCTCTTTTTAATTTAAGATCTTGCATGTGATGATGTTTTAACTTAAAGATTTATTTGGAGACACAAATATTGAAGTACTGTCCTTGCTTTTTATACTAGTGCACAATTTCACATCAATGTGCTAAACCCCCGCACTAGATTGAATTTCAGCAGTAAAACACTTACTTAAAATATCAGTTGGAACTATGACACAAAATTCAGCCAAATTCATTAAGCCAGTGATTGAAAGCATAAGGGAATGATACACAGAACAGAAAATTCAAATGGAAGTTCCCCTGGTTCACAGTAGTGTAGATAGTGTTAGTTATTTCCCAGCTTGGCTCTGTTTCTATTGGCTGTGGTCGTATGTTGAAATGAGATGTTCTATTTTGGCATAGAAGTGCGGGGGGGAATTGCTCTGACGATAATTAGGCATTGAACGATATGTCTAAGGAGGATATGCAATCTCTGTTCTTGAAGGTGTTCAAAGCCTAACTGGACAGAACTCAAAACAACCTTGCCCAAATTCAGTGGTGACCGTGTTTTAGCAGAGATTGGACTTGGTGACCTCCTGAGCAGCTTTCAGACCGGGATTGTTTTGGCATGCTTTATGGATAACAAAGGACTTAATTTTCTTTTTTTTTTTTTTAAGGTCCCCTGTTTCTCCTTGCAAAATTGTATTTCTAAGAAGCACTAAGAATGTCCTAAAGGAGCAAAGAAACTTTGTCTTTTGCTCCACTTTCTTTGCCATACACCAGTTGTGGATTTACTGCCAGTCCTGTGGCATCCAGATAATTAAAGATTGATCACTTTCTGTAAATGCAGTGATAATCATCAGTCGCCTGAAGTATTTCTACTTAATGGGCTAGATATTTCCATACTCTTTTTTCTTGCATGCTTTTATGTATCTCTTTTTTTTTTTCCCAGTATTGAGACATGAAACTGATAAGTAAAGAAAAAGCTTTTTTTTTTTTTTCATCAGTAGACTTTATCACTCTGGACATTCTTATCTCAGTGATTGTCTCACCTTCTAGATTTTGAATTTGCATTGTACAGATACAGGTCAAAGCGTTCTGTTTCTGTTTATTTGTCTTTGGACAAGTATCCCCCAAAGACCGGTTCTAGTTTAGGTGCAGCTTTCTGTTGCTAGCAGGTAGAATTGCTTAGACCAGAAGTCAGGCTTGCTCTGACTTTACATCTGAAGGAGCTTGCTTCTCCATATTGACCCAATGGAAAAAAGAATAAAGATTGAGAAATTATGTACGTTTTTAAGAAAAAAATAATAATCTTGGAGAGTTATTTTGTTCAAATTTGATGGTATTTCTCTTGATGAAACTATTGTCTTAGTATGTGAGATTTTCACCCACATGTGATTTCATTGAACTGTCTTCAAATTATCTGTTACTTCTATCTGTAAATGTTAATTATTTGATTGACAGGTACTAGATGAACTAAAGACTGATTTTTTTCCTATATTTAACAGAAATTTACAGAAAACTGAACTTTTCCAATTTTAGACCAACTGATTTAATTTGAAACTGAAATTATCTTAGGGGAAAGATTTTAAATAGCAATAAACAAATGAGGTTTATATCCCATTTTTTTCCTGCTGTTTTTTATTGGCCTGACATAAAGATGTGTGAACTCTTTCTGCAATTTTCAATGACAATGAGTTCTAGAGATCTGTGGAAGTACTAAATATCTATAAATATATATTTTTCTAAATATTTGTCATCATGTGGACTATGGAAAAAGATAGATAAATTAATTTTTATATATATTTTTATATTTAGGATCCTGTACACCCATGGGCATCAGAGATCTCTAAGCCTTATAACAGTTTAAAATCTCATGCAATTAAAAAACAAAACAACAACAAAAAAAACTTAAGGACTCGAGATACACTTCTCATTTTAGTATGGCAAGCATCTTAATCTTTTACTTTCTTTAACAATAGCAAAGATGTTAAAATACATATTATAAAAGACCATTGCTTGTGAAATGCAATGTATGTGTGCGTGTGCTGTGTGTATAATATAGTTCTATAAACACTTGTGGTAGCCTTTTTTGACATGACCAATTTGGTCAGACACCCTACAGGCAGTTCTGTGTGTGTTCAGTCCACACGTGCTATTTATGTTCAAGCCCTTATCTTAGCAGATGCTTCTGTCCAGGTCCTTTGCCAAGGGGGGGACCTGCAAACACCCCGCTTGTTATTAAAGGGTTCATCACTGGTGCTTTGGGTCCCAAATCAGTACATGCTTGGAAAAACCAAAGCGTTGTCAATTGTGAGACTATCAAAATGTACTTTTGGAAGATTTTTTTCTGTTATGTACAATATTCCATGTTTGGATTTTTAACAAAATTAGCAGCTCAGGTAATTATGCTTACGTTAGATCAAGTAGATGAACGCAGAGGCTGGACTTAAAAGCTGAAAGTTTGTCAGCCTAATTGTAACAAATTGTTGATCTGACGTACAAGGTTAACAGCAGCTAAAAGCTTAGGAGAGAAAGAAAAAACAATCAATAGGGAAATCCTTCTTTAAAAAAAAAATAAAAAAATCTTTCCTGGGCTTGAGTGCATGAGGCAAACAGGGCAAATACCAGAGGACGAAGAGAAATTTTGACTTAATATTTGAGAACCTTTACAGATTAAAGAAGCCCCAAATGTACAAGATTTAATTAGAAGCTAACGATCTGGTGCTGTAGGGAGGGTGAAGGGAGCAGAACTGGGAATGGCTTGTTTGAAATGACCTTGATGCCAGTGTTTCATATAAGCTGTTAAATGTATGCAAAGAACCACCAGGAAATCAATAAAATGAAACATTGCAGTGGTCCAGTATGGAAGTGCAGGTCATAAATTACCATTTTAATTTTCAGTCGATACAGAAACAACTATCTCTGAAGCAGTAAAGCATGACCAGCACACAAATGTTCATTGCAGGACAAAAATGAAGACAGCAAATATCCATACATCTCAAATAGACATTTTCAAGAATAACAAAACAGGGTTCGATGGTTCTGTATAGGTGGTACATATCTGTTTGTATTCAGAAATCAAGATACTTACTTCCTAAAGAAAGAAGCTTTCTTCATGATTTATCAGGTTTTACAAAGCTTTTTGACAGCTAGTTTTAAACTGTGCAGGGTGGCATTGGATGTGCTTGCTCTGTTTTGAAGTTTGCAGTTTTTCAGCATTTGTAAAAAGTGCCTGGTCTATCTGAGCACGGTTGTCTTGAACGGTGATGCCCAAAGGTACTGAAGAGGGAAATTGAGTAGCTCAGAGAATTTGACTGGACCTCATAGGTGTAAAAGTGTTCAGGGTTGATTGTTACCAAAAGCTGTTACTGTTTGGTGGGCTTCTCATGTCTATTTGAATAAGTTAAGTAGACTGTTTCTTTTGAAAAGGTAAATTTGTTACAGGAAAATCTGATTGCTTTTCAGTTTGAAGGTGAAATAAAGGAACTTGCAAATCTAATCCATTCATACCTCTGATTAGCTTTGAAACCCATTTTTAGGATGCTGGTGCATACGTTTTTGTTGCTTTTGCCTGATCTTACAGATGGGCAGCACGTAGTGTGAATGGTTTCAGTAACTTCACTGGTATTGACATGCCACTCTAAAAATGCAGCACATTTGCATTTGGTTATGACTACAAGTAACTTAAAAGCTAAAACACAACTGCAGAGACCTGAAACTGTGGAGGACTTCTTCATGTGCCATGAATTAAAACCACACTGTAGAATATTTGCTCATGTCATAAATTCCATTTTTAGAATACTCATGTAGGGGTGTTTACCAGAGAGGTTTGAACAAAAAAAAATGAAAAGGGGGTGGGGGGTGGGGGGGTGGGGGTGGGGAGAGGAATAAATATGTAAAGGGAACACTAAACCTTCATTTTCCACAGAAGCTTCCTTAGTAACCAGGCCCTGTACTGACGCAGACTAGTGAACTCTAGCAGGAAATTGTCTGGAAAAACGGAGAGTTGATTGTGTAGGAGAGTAAAAATTGGTATCTGTAGTAAATATAGTAGATTGGGAGGTGAGGGATGTAAAATGGTAACATATGAGACCATATTTAATATTGGTACTCAGGAAAGCAATGCTTCACTTTGACTTGTGAAGCAGCTTAGCTAATTGATTTGTCATTAAAACTGCATTTTGATTAAAGCTAGTGGCAATTGGAACAGTAAAATGTGATGAGCTCTATTGTATGTGGTAATTCAATTTTCATATTTTGTCTTTGCCTGTTAAATTCAGAATTGGAATTCTAAGGATAAAAAAAATACACATTTATTTATTTGTAAACAAACAGCAAATGAAAATGTCTGTATGAAGGATATAGCATACTAAGACTGACTTTACAAGTTGTAGGTTAAAAAGAAATTTCCACTCTTATTCCAGATCTCCACCAGTAGTTATATAAAGAGATTTAGTCAGATAAGAGATTTTTGGATCAGATTAGGTCATTATATTTATTTTTCTCTAGATACGCAAAGCACTAGAAAAAATCCAACCTGGGCATATCAGGAAAATACCCATAACTCTCTACTGACACAAAGTCAGGGCATGGCTTCTCTCAGACTTACTGAGAGTGTAGTTTCAGGTTTTGTATGCTGCCGGGTCTTTGTAATGAGTTGGGCACCAAGATCCGCAGGGCTCAAGGTAATGGGGAGGGCTTCCCTCATTTGGTTCGCGCTCCCATTCGTGCCAAACCACAACAGTTAAATGCTCTAAGGTCAACTCAGGTCCTCCAAAATACAAGTCAGCCAAGCATAAATGCTTCAGCTGTTTTGCTTCTTGATGTTTAAGCAAATCCCAAATGCACAGTTAAGTTATCCAGCTCTTTGTTGCAGAATGCTGTGGCACTGAAATTTTAGATGGCCTCCAAATACATCTGACTAAAAGGATAGTATAAAAATCCACTGAGGAAGCGTTAAGCACAAAACGCCTCTCTTTGGCTCAGGAAGTATCACTATAATCTTTTCTAGGCATCTGTTATTGACCAGGATACTTACTGAGCTCAGTAGGTGCTGCTCAGCAGTTCCTGTGTTTGCCACAATATGCTCATGTTTCCCTGCAAAGGCAGGATATTGTTATGGGATTGCTAAATGAATTAGCTCAGAAATCATCTCTGTCTTCAGCCTTTCCACCAGAACACAATTTCTTTAAAGCCGTCGGCATGAAGCTCCTTTGCATATGTTCACAGGGCAGGAGTCACTCCTGCCACCGGCGTGGTTACGTTGCAAAGACTGATTCCCTGTGCACCTGCTTGAAGTGAGCTATGAGCATCCTGTTAACCTGCCTGGGATTAAACATATTTGGCCTTTGGGAGGAGTGTGCCTGCATACCTGGGGAGCTGCAGAGAAAAATGCAGAGTTAATCAAAAGCGATCATCTGAAGGACCACTGTGTGTGCTTTCCTGGTAGAAGCAATTATTTTAGATTGGGGTGTGGTGGGGGACAATGCATCTGTCTGTGTGTACTTATGAAAAATAATTCATTTGCAGTTTTAGTCCTTAAGGTCTTTTTAAATGAAATTTTTGATTTCTTTGGCCATTGTTATGTGTTTAATGAGCTATCAGCTTTAGACAAAAGTAACTGCGGTTATCTGAGGGAAGAAAGCATACTGCTTTTTCTTGTTTTATTTTCCTATTGTTGTTATAAATTGCCATATGATTCACAGGGAAGGACTATAATGACCCTTTTATACCGAGCAAGGTTAGTAAACAACTTGAGAAATATCTTTCATCCAAATCTGTTGTGTAATGTGAAAGTCATGAACTACATTTGGTTATGTTTGCGTTGGTCCACATTTGGTCTGGAAGTCCTTTGTAATTCCCCAGAAAGGTAGTGTGAATGATAGCTCATTAAATAAACATGATGGCATTATCTAACAAATCATATTACTATTATTTTTAATTTATCTATTAAGGAATAGGGTGGGGGGAAAAAAGTCTTCTTTTCCAAACCTCATGATTGTGAAAACAGATCATGGCAAGTGTGGGAAGAGTAGACGAGTGAGCTGTAGTTGCATGTATAAGAATTCAGTGAGAAGCTTCAATTCCTGGTTGGTTTTGTTCTGTTGCCCTGGAGTTTGGGGAGCAGAAGCAAAGATGTGGTTCCTGGAAGAGATGTTCTTGTAACTAGACATATAGCCAGACTGAAAACAAATACTTGAAGAGCCAGCTGGAGAAAATGTGTTCTACAAAAGTTTTGGTTCAACTGGAATAAATTTCAGGGGATTGGATACAGTGTCTGTTTAATTTTGCCACTGGCTTCAAAGAAGCCAGCATTTTGCTCTCTATTGTGCACTGTTTTTGCATCAAGGCTTCAGAGGATCATTGGATTATGTTGTTGTTGTTTATCTTCTTTTGTATATAGAAGAAAGGCTGGCAACTGCCTGTGGGACCAGAGACACCAGTAGCAAATAAGCAAATTGTAGGTGATGGCATTTGGGTCTTTGGATTAAATAGGGGACATGTGGACCCTACCCAGCTTCTATCCAAAGTCAGTGAAAGAGTAATAGATGTGAGCAAATCAGGGTCACCATCAGTCTCTACTTGCAATTGCTATGGTTTCTACCAAATCAAGCCACTACCACAGGCCACCCGGTTCAGTGTCGAAAGTTTGGCTGAGTGATGTATTCCGTAGTTTTCTGCTCATACTGAACCACAGAGAAAGCTTCTGTGGTATGGGTGCAGGACCTCTGAAGGGCAGAGGCAATCGGTGCCTGGAACGATGAAGGTGGGGTTGGACTGGGTAGTTTGCCATACAAGGGTGGCTTTGTAAAATGGAGCTGAGGTAAATAGAGCTTTGTGAAATCTATTGGTCAGTTTTACGCCATAAGGTTATTTATGTCTTATAAAGTAGCTTATCCATATGAAATTTTCATTGAATTTCGGTTTTGAATGAACCCGGAATGAAAATAAATGGGAGTTATTGCCTTTTATCTGATTTTTGCAGCAATTCTATCCAGCTGAGGAGTTAGCATAATTTATTTTCTGAGACACAGATCTATCCAAATAAAACAAATCAGTCATAGACTCACAGAGCAGTTCAATGTGCTCTTGCTGACTTTGTAATGGAGCTTGAAGCCAGGTGACAAAGATGCACATGGCTTCATTTTAGGGTTTCATATCAGAGTTCTAGCTAGAGTGGGATCATACGGTTCTCGGTGACCTCTTTCCTCCATCTTCAAGAGTATGTCGTGCTTATTTCCAAAAACACTATATTTGCATAGCAGAATAAATTTGTTGTTTTTACAAGAGGTAATTTCTGTCAAGTTAAGAGTATATGGTGATCCTACTATGTAATTTATCTTGATAATTCTCTTTCTCTTCCTTGCTAGGAGAAAAAAAAAAGTGACTCCTGTAATCACTGTGTTATTTAAGAAAACAAAGACTACAAAAATACTGGTGAAACAAATTCAAAATTTTAGGGAGGAGTTTTCCAACCCAGAAATGCATTTGATTTTTATATTTATTTGCTTTGTGGTTAAATTTGAGGTGGATATACTGGAAAAGTATTCTTGTGTGTTTACAAGTAGGTTGTTTTTTGGTTGTGATGGGAATTGTGTATTTCAAAAGGAACAGAATGTTAAATTATTACTGAAAGTCTTTTAGAAAATTAGCGGGAAATAATGAAAATATTTTCCTATCATATACAGTGTCCTTTTAGTTTCATATCTTTGTAGTTTTTAGTATTTTAGTTTTTAGTATTTGTACATAGAAAAATACCAATAATATACTATATACTATATTATATATTATATTTATATTTTATATATTATACATTTATGTATAAATATATATTTATATTAATTATATTATTATATTTATATATTCGTTATATATTTATAAATATATATATTATGTGTATTTATATTTATATTATATATTATATTTATATTACATATTATATTTAATATACTATAAAAATCATGACACAAAGTTTACGATTAAATTTTGCTAACTCTTTAAATCTTTATAAGACTAAAGACGTTCTAATGTTGTAGTAAAAATAGGTACAAAATAGGTTTGTTTATTTTTAATTTCCAACAGCAACTTTAGAAATGTTCAAGGAAATTCTAGTGTAAGATGTGGATTGTTTTGGCTGAGTTGTGATTTGCAATTGGGAAAGATCCACCCATAATATATGCACATACAGTACATGTGGGCTCATCACATATATATATGTGATCATATATATATACACACACACACTTCAAATTCATAATCAGAAGGGACATCAGGTACACTGTACAGGCTTATGCATCTTAGTGAAATTTCTTTCTTTGATCTAGATTTCTAATGTGTAATAAAATGAGATGAAATGATGGGCTTTTTTAGGCTATGTTTGCATTGATTTAGGTACTCCCTCACCACAGATTCCTGTCACCTCATTTATTATTATTATTACTTTTAATCTCTCTCTCTTAATAAAGTTTCCATCAAGTTGATGCATATTTTCAAACTAATTGGTGTCCTTATTTTTGTATAAATTTTCCTCTGAGGGAGCATATCCAAATAATACACATTGCTGCTTCTCTACTATATCCATGATGACAAAGGTCTCCTTGGAGGAGATACTTAGATAAATCTAAGGCTGCTCAGATTTTTGGCAGGAAAAAAATTGTGTTTGTATGTATGGATGATAGGTATGTTAGCTGATTTTTCCTTTTTTTTTTTTTTTTTTTACTTCCCTTTCTCAGCGTATCTGTAATCAAATTTCATTGTCACTTTGCTATTCTTCTGGTCTCTTTGAAGTTGTTCACTGTAATATGTTCTAAAAATGACTGTTAAATACATGATATTTGGGGGTGTATTGTGAGACTACATGTGTAATGAAAGTTTGTCCTTTAATGTTTTTTAAAAGATTATAAAGTATATTCAGAATAATGCACAGTTCTAACTTCAATTTCTGATTTATTAGCTTATTTTTACAAAATGAAACAAAAGAAAAGTCAGGTGGTAGTTTTATTTATTCATCACAGTAGATTAAACAAACTTCTGTGGTTTGTCTACAAATAATGTTGTCTAGCAAAAATTAGGAAAGGTCACTAATTATGGAAACTTATTTGTATTATCAGCCGTGATACTAATACTTGTTACGTGATTTTACTACCCTTTCAGTCCTCAACCAACCTTCTTTTATCCCACATGGTCAGATAATTTCTAATGATCGATATGCTGGTTATATACAACCATGTATCTATGATGCCAAGAAGTTTCCATTAATCTTCATAAATAAGGTCAAATGCAGCGAATCTCCTACAATTAATAGTGTGACTGAGGGACAAGAATTCAATCTCAGGTTAGAGAACACTCCAGTAAATTACATGCATTTACTAGGTTGTGCAAGTACTTAAACAGCTGCTAACAACATTTCAGGTCCATTGGGAATTATCTTTGTGAACTCATGGATACACTGAACTTTAGAAAAAGATTAACTTCATGCTTGCCGTGAAAAAGGGAAAAGGAAGTTGAAATTACATACCTGTGAGTTCAGCTTTTTTCCATCACTTTGAGAATGAAATAAGCAAAAGAGTTGGATAGAGTGTTTGGGTTTAGGAAAGACTTAAATGTTTTTTATTTGTAGTATTTTATCAATTGATGGTAAATTCCCTCTTAGTGGAATTACAAGCCACTAAGCAGAGATCAAGTTTATCCATTTATGTAAATCTCAATAAAAAGGTTCAATTTTCCATAAATAGGTAGTGGTGTTGAAAAGCAAATGAGCAGAGCAAGTAAGGTCATCACCTATCAGGTGTTCGGTGTCAGGGAGGAAGATTGCCAGGAGAATAGACTTAACCCTGTCTTTAGTTTGGAAAAGTTGTCTGTTGTAAGGATGAGTTGAGTTATGAAGGAAAATTATGAGAAGTCTGAAATGGTTTACAGCTTCTTGGCAGAAGGGTTTTTCTGGGCCACAATGACCTAAGGAACTTGTACCTTCTGCACTGTTTTCTGCAGTTAGGTAAGTTTTCCTTTGTCTGAGGAGACTTGGGAATTTGGGGTACGGTGATATAACAGAGAGATGCAAGAGCACAAATGAGATCTAGGACTCCTGTGCTACAGATAGGAGCAGTATTTAAAAATATGGAGTATTTTAAAATGGGCAGTATTTGTAAACAGCACGAGGAGTTCTTTGTGCCTAAAGAAAAAAAAAATGCTGAGGGTGTTAAGCCTCTCTTGCTGTGGTATTTTTCTGTTCGGTATTATCTGATGTAAGATATAAAACTCTTTCTATAATGTACTGTTGTGAGTGTACACGTCCATATCATGAATATCTGTGAATAGTATAAAGGGAAAGTGGGAAACTGAGACCCAACATCTGGCATTATATGCAGCTCCTCTTTCTGACGTTTAGTGAAGTGCAATCTGTGTGCAAAATATCTGTGGGGAAGAGAGTACAAGTAAGTGGGATAGTTTCATACAGAAGTAATACTGTTCAGTTTGCTGGGTGGGCGACATGACAAAAACAAAAACTCTTGTCCTCACCACCACCACCCCCCTTGGAAAAAATGGCAGTGTGTGTATCTAATTTGAGTCAAAGTAATTTACATTTACTTTGAGTTTTCCTTTCTTTCTTCTAGCAGTCAGAGACATTGACTCGTGATTAGCACGTAGGACTCTTGGGTTTTATTTCTCGCTTTAGCTCCTGAAGAAATCTAGTCTTTAATGCTAGTTTAACCTCTTACTATTTCTGTTTCTTTTTAATGTAATACTGGGGATTAAAAAAAAAAAAAAAAAAAAAAAAAAACAAAAACTGAAAGAAATACTAGTAACTTTTGAGAACAGTTGGCATTCCTTTGAGTTTGAGTAAAAACTGTTCATAATCAAAAATTAATTTTAAAAGAAAATCAGTTTTGTAATACGCAAATTAATTATGCCTACTTAAGATGCCTCTGTAAGGTATGCGAGTTCATCTGGTATTTACAGGATAAGTGTTAAAGCGAAATGAAGTTGCAAGTAATTTGATTGTTTATCTCAATTCCTCCGTATAGTCTGTCTCACTGACATCACTGAAACTACTTGACGTGTTTAAAGGTAGTTGCAAGCGTAGGTACTTAACTGAATGAGAAGCCTTCCTAGAGTCTTGGCTGTCTTTTATTTTGGAGTACCAGAGAGATCTTTGTTATGGCAGACAGAGTCCAGCCCACTGATGCTCTTTACATGGAAAAGAGGATTTTTTGAGAGCTCTATACAGCTGCCTACTTACATGGGCTTTATACTAAATGTATTATTTTGCAGAAAATGGTATTTTCTCACCATGTCCAACATAATCCTTTCAGGCTAAGGTATTTTAAGAAATTGTAGCACTTTTATTACTTGATCGGATTAGGTTTGATTGGTTTACTTTTACTTACATGGTGGAAGAAACATCAGGATAAATGAGAGAGTCAAGGGTTGAACCAGGGATGTAGGTCCATAGCTTCTTGCCACTTTGTTATTCTGATGCAGAGAATGGCCAGAGCAGCTGAATATTTATATAAAAATCAACATTAGGTGTAATATTCACTGAAAAGATGAAAGGACAAGAATCACTATCTAGCAGATACTGATTGCCACATCCTACCCAGTCTTTTTTAGACAGAACAAAGACGACATTAATACAAAATGTCTGCCTTGCTGCTCAGTTCAATCACAAGTGATTCAGGTCTACTTGATCTGGTGAAACTCCCTGAAGAAAATCAGAAAGGAGTAACGGTTGTCTGGAAAATACTTCTGCCTCTTCTGTTCTTCAGGTCTTTGCACTTGCATTGGAAAGACAGCTGGTCAGAAAGACCTGTGAAAGCAATCTTTGAAGAGACAGTATTCAGTTATGGAAATTGCACCTCCCTGCTTTTAGTAACAAATAGCATTCATTAAAGAGAATTAACCTTTTCATTAGTCAAAATGTGAATTTAAATATGTTACCAAACAGTTTTTAAAAAGGTGAATGATACTTTTTGGCAATGGCAGTTACAAGTAAACATGTCATTAGATCTGTGGTGAAATGAACATACAGGTTTCATAGAATGGATTTATAGTTTCAATTTATTTCTAGTTTTGAATTTATTTTTATTTTACTAGAGCATCTGGACATTTGTGACGGAGGCATGACCGCACTTTATATTTCAAAATATTTAGTCATGAAGTGTAAATGTTAATTCTCTGTATATCTTGTAATCAAGTAAGCTGTAAGGTGTACTTTAAGGGTATATGAGTATTTATGTATTCTGCAGACAGTGCATGGCTGTCTAAATCCCCAGATTCTCCTTTTTTTTTTTTTTTTTCCCAGTTATGTAGCAGAGCTTTGTTCACATCTCTTCTATTTTGCTAAAGATCAGGTCTAAGAGAGCACTTCTGGTTGAGTACATTTTGTATGATCTCAAACTTTTGATGCCTTCATTTCAATATCTCATTCTTGCAATTGTAACGATCTTAATGTGTAATCTTGTTTCTAGAGGGTGTTTCGTAAGTACCCATAAAAATCCATGCCAGGAGTTTTATTTACAGCAGAAATGTTTGCTTGCTTTCTCCCTAGAATTGACTTCTGTACATTCAGTTAAGCATTGATATCTGTACTGTTTGAGACAGTCAAAGAATGAGGCCTTTTAGCCTGGAAAGTACCACCACACTTTAAATTCTGTTTTCCTCTCTTGTTTTATTGTCTAGTTCAGTGGTGGGATTTTCTTTTCTTTTTGCAAAAAAAATCTTATTATTTTATTTATCTTATTATTATCTTATTATATATGACAGTCAGGGATATTGTAATTGCTAATAGTACTGATTCTGATATATTTTTTTTTGAGATGGGGGGGATTCTTTTAACTCATGTGAAATGTACAGCAAAAATGGTCTTGATGTGTCAGTTATGTACCTGTACCCGAATTCCCGAATTCTGAGCATATTTGCTACTGCACAAAGAGTTCTTCGTTGGGTGTAGTATTGAAAGACGTCCAATACATGAAATTTTAAGAGAGAAAATAATTTTGAAGATTACCATCACAAAAATACATAAACTCAGTTAATCTAGGGCCTTGAATCTATTTCTGATTTCCTGAACTCCTGTACAGAGCACAAGCAGTATGTATACTCTGGGGAGGAGAAAAAAGAAAAAAGAGAGAGCTCGTATATGATCCAGTGCTTATTTTATGTTTTTCTGTCTGAAAAAAAACTGCAGCTGCTTTAGTGGGAAATGAATGTGTTCCCGTGTGGGTAGGTAATGACTGTCCTATTAGGACAACAGTAGATGCCTCTGCAAATAAAAATAAATAAAAAATAAATAAAGGTGTGTATTACATGCTTGGGTTATGTCCATCTCTCTTCCATTAAGGAAAAAATATTAATTTTCTAACACTTTTGAAGCTGCAAGCTTCACTTGAAAAACTCTTATCTAGAAAGCTTTACTGTTGTGTTATAGGGGCATCACGTTGCTAGCTCGTGCACTGCATCATCAGAACACCCCGTTGTGTTCCTTTATCAACATAAATAATAAATTCCACCCTGTGGTGGGCAAAGAGCTATGTCTGAAGATCTAAAGCTTGCTTTCATCCATGTGATACCTCTGAGCTACCTTCCAATATGTGTACTTACAGAGTGAGTGAGGGAATAAACAACGTAGTTTACAAGGGACAAGCTTCAACATGTTACATGGAAGAGCAGGAGGCCCCAGGAATTGCCAATCATTATTTTGCAGGCAAATTTTAATAAATTGCTGTAAATATGTGTAATTTAGAAGTTAGCTGCCAGCTTCCTCTGGAAAATAGAAGTTCACGGTTACAGAAGAGTTTGTTTCCTATTGCCATTCATTGGTGCAAAGCCCTGGTGTGGTTGTCTGTTTTTCAGGATTTTTTTTGACCTAAAACTGTCATTTTCTCTGTGTGGTTTGGGGCTGTGTGCCAGTTTGTTGTGTGTCTGGGCGGTATTGTATCTTTTGCTGCCTGTTAATTTGCCTCTGCTGGGTAGGTGCCTGCCTCCCTCTCAGTGCACATAAAACAATTTGAAAGAAAAAATGCTAGGTTTGCCTTGTATTTCCTGCCATGCACAAACAGTTCCAAGGTTCAGGAGAATATCCCCTTCAAGCACCTGTCCTCTCACGAGTGGCTAAAGTGTGGATTTTAGGTAAGCAATGATGCATTTTCAGTCAGCCTGGCATACAGTGCTTTAATCTGCAGAAGGAATAGTAGGGCTTTTATCCCATGGCATTGATCAGAATTACTTCTAGGAGGAGGAATCAATTCTCTTTGGTGCTAGATTTGAGCTGCCTGCACTATAAAATCGCATTTTAATTTAGACCTATTTTCCACTGTAAAAAGATAAGGGCTCCTTCTGGACGTACTATGAGGTCTCAGCCTTGTAGGTTTCTGTTATAATTTCAACATTTATCCACTTATCTCATGAACAAAAGGTTTCTGTTTTAATTCCAGTAATCCCCCATGTGCCCCTAGCACAACCAGATTCATTGCTGAGAGCACTCAAATCAGCCCCTCAATTCAGTTATATTGATTTCTTCTGCTTACTTAAGGGAGAGATCAGCACCCTGCTTCATTAACAACACTGAGTCAGCAATCGCCCCTTCCCTTGTACGGTACAGCTTCCACTGGCTGACGTCTCCTGCCTTCAGTTTGAATTACTGATCTCATCCAGCTGAAAGCCTGTAAATGGGTCCAAGCACTAACACTGAGACTTAAGTCTTCTCTTCCCCTTGCAGAGCTTTGGTGTGGCAGTGTGGCTTTTCTCTGAGATTTGTGATTTCATTATGTGAAGTTTCTTATGCTGCGGTATTTCAGATAATTAGTTTTTCCATTACCTGTGTATTATTCAAGTCACAGGGGCAAACCTTCTTGTCTTGTGTATTTTCTGTTTAATTTTGACTGTCAGAGGATTTACCATCACCTTGGGTTATGTGTGCATGGAGTTTGAACTGCTGTCTGAGTTAGTCACTGCTCCAGATTACGGTTCAGTGAATGTCTACAGGCTAAACTCCATCTCCCAGGCAATTTGGGGGGCTTTAGATTGACTACAACTTTATTGCCTTTTTTTTTTCTAGACCTTTTGAGTCTTTCTAGTCAAGCTAAATATATATATATATATATATATATTGACCGAGCCTTATATTTGTAATTGAGCCATCAGAGCCTTCAGAAGAATCAGGAGTATTTTTGGCAGCTGTGCTGCTGGTAGTGCTTAAATCTAGAAGCAAGGTGCATGTGAAAATGAAAGATAACAGAGGAATGGGGGAAAGGAATCTATGGTTAGAATGGTGAGAATGAGAGTGCAATTTAGTTCTCATTCTCTCTTGGTTACTTGGGGTTTGATCATATAGTCATTTTGAAAACACCTGAAATGACCCCCTCATTTGGAGGTGGTGATTATTGAGATGGTGCGGAGAATTGTGTGAGAACACCAATAAGTTCAAAATCAGTCAAGTTAGCTTGAAATTGCTGAGGGTGATTTTAGCAAAGTTAGATGGCTTAACACAGAACTGGATGAAGAGATGCATGAGCTGGAGCAGTGTGTGACCTGCCGTTGTTATTGGGGGGACAGAGTGGCCCACGTGGTCACATTATTATCAAATCTAAATAAAGCATTGGATGAGGATTGCCTGGATTGAATTCCTACTGTCTCAAAGTACCTGGTTGAGATTTTGCCGAACACACTTTTGACTCAAAGCTTTGACTCTTGCTTTTCAAGGAAAAGGCATGTTAAGCAATATAGGAGAAGTTACCATTTATTTATGTATTTTTTGTTTTCTTCCCAAAATTGAATCAGTTTTTCCTCAGATGAGCCATGTGACAAGAATATTGCTGCTGTTTGTTACAGCCTTTCATTTTGTAATGGATTAAAATTGGGTTCCTTGATGGTGGTAGTGGTAGAATTCAGCATGTCTCAGAGGTAGCTGTCCACTCTGTTGAGGTGAGCACATTCATCTGCTGAAACCAGCAAGTCTGATGGATCTTTGATTTAGTTTTACACACCATTAGCTTATCCTCTGGTGGTAAAAATAAATCAACTGTGACTTGCTTGCCTTGGGGCTTTTATTTCTCATAGCTTTAGCATTCCCAGTCATTGTGGGGAATTTTATTTTATTTTATGCTGTGAATAAAATGGTTTGATTTGTTACAGAGCTCCACATGACCATTGGTTACAGGGAGGAAAGAATTAGGCTACAGGGAAGCATAACGTGATAGTCAACACATGTGGACTTCTCCAATGTGCAGGGTAGTTCCATAAAAAAAATTTTTTTTTTATTGTTCAACAGGTACTGTTATGGCACTCACTTTCACAGACTGTATGTCTTCTCTATAGTCTCTTCAGGGATTAATTTTGTTGGTTTTCCAGTCATAAGTGAAACTATATGATCTGAAATTTGTGTCAGCTCTGCAGCCTGAAAGCTGTCTTCATGCCATATAAAGAAAAGTAAGAACCTGTAAGTAACGTTCTTTGGTATTCACACTAGTTAATTTCCACATTTTGTAGGTGTTTGGTAATACATTATATTGGCTACTTCTGTTTCATGCGCAGAGTTTAGAGTTATTTTCATTAGCATGCTAGAAGAATCACATTCACTCATGTTGTTTATATGCATTTGCACTATTAATTTGACTTTAGGTCAAATTGGCTTTTTTTATTAATTTAGATGAGTGTGTAGTCTTCCAGGTCTAGACATTGTTTCATCCAAGCCAAACTTATCAAGAAACAGAGCCTGTCAGCTTCCCAATGTCTAGGCTGCCTAACTGTTCTACAACCATACCAAGAAAGATAATGTCCATTTGTATTTGAAAGTTTAGTGAAATTTTACTCTTATAGCTTCGAGGGTTAAAGATTATCCAGGGCCATCAAAGTTTCTAACCAACCTGAGGTAATAATAGCTTGGTCATAGATTGCTCTTGTAAGTACCATTGTCTTTCTCCTTTTTTAAATTCTAATGCGTCTACAAGCCTTTTCCCGATCCACATTCTAAAAAAGCATTTACACTATTCATATGTACAGGTCAAAGACTGAACGTCATTTAGCTAATTATTGGTGACTTAAAGGATGTCTCTGTAGATACTCCATTCGGGGAATGTATCATCAAAAAAAAAAATCGTATTGAGTCTTCTTTCAAGTTATCTGTCCTCTGCGCATACGTATGTGTTACTTTCTATTAAATAACAAGGGGGGTCTTTACAGATTTCTATTGGATTTGAAAGAGGAAAAATAGGTAGATTAGGACTTGTACTTGATCACATTTTTTATTTGGAAATGCAAATTTATATTAAAAAAACAATTTGAAAATAGTTACTCTGATGGCTCACCTCAAAAAGATGTGTGCTTTCATAACGGAGCTTATGGACTATTTGAGAGGTTCTGAAAAATTCCCAGCAGGCCAGTTAGTTTCAGATGGAATCAAACTTTTTGTTCATAAATTAGAATGATTAAATAAATATGTGAAGATATTTTCTTCTACAGGGAGAGAAGTTTAGGAAAAGTTGGCTAATACTACATATGTTTCAATGCTATGTATGACAGTAGTGTTCTGGGTAATGCTCCTGGAGCAGTAGTGTACAAAATTGGACATGATCTCCTGATTTGGGAGACAGTTTTTCCTTACAGGGGTATTGTGACGTCAGGTAGTGTTTGACTTTACAATGCAGCAGATGTGATAACAATATAGAGGACTTCATGGATTCCATAATTTGGAAAAGTGGGAGAACATTTTGATTATGAGCAGATTTGGGAAGTAGCAGACTTTTTGGCCAGGAGTTTGAGATAGAAGGTATAATTTCCATGCGCAAGAGGGAATTCTCCTACAGAACCAGGTTCAGAAGATATTCAGCCTTTTGAAGTCTGATCAGCTCAGATGCAGTGCTGGCTAATGCAGTCCTTAAACCTGGAATTATTTAGGGTATGACCTGCCCAGATGTCAGCACACTTTGCTCCACTGGTTTCCCTGAACAGGGAACATAATCCCAGAAAAGCCAAGCCTGAGTGTAACTCAAGTTGGTTAATCTTGAGGTTTGAGTTATGAAGCTATTTTTGATCCTTCCTGAGAAATCAGTTTAATTCAGGTGCTTCTTCATCCCCCTTTGTCCATCTTGCGGATGTGTGCAGGGGTAAGTCCTTGAGCAGCATTTACTGTGGAGAACTTGAGTACCATGTGTTTATATTTGTGGGGGGGGTTGGGGGTTCTTGGTCATGTATTTAAAGGAAGTTGAGCTACCCGTAAGGTTCTTTGCATTTTAATACAACTGCACTGAACAAAGCAAATGAGCTGGAACTCATTTCCTTTCCTGTATTAATATCAATTAGCAGTCTGCTACTTCATTTTTCTTCCATGCACTTTGACATTTAGCACTGTAGTTCTTTTCATTTTATTTCATTTTTAGAAAGGCTTTTTTTGATTATTGAATAATTTTAAGCAACTTAATTATAAAAATGTAGATTGCAAGCACCATCAACAATATCTTTTGGTTAACTTCAGCAAAACTCTGCTTGCTTGCACCAGCTGGGGTTGTGGTTCATGTATTTCAAGACAACCTTAGGGTTGGGATCAGGTATTATGCCACTGAAAGGGAATAAATTATACAGGAGTTCCTCAAGTAAGCAAAGATGATAATCATAAGATGAAGAGTTGAAAACTAAATATAATGCAAAACAAATTTATGAAGAAATCTGATTTTGTACCGTAAGTAGTCTCTGATTAAAATATATATATATATATATAAAACAAATCTGAGTATCATTTACCAGTTTGTATCGTGGCTACGTACTAGCTGACATAGTAGAAATTCTCTCAATCTCTAAACAATCCACTAGTATGAGCTGGCCTTTTTTTTTGTTTCTTTTTGTTAAATATCACTTTGCTTTGTTGCTGTCTTCCAATTAGAATTTTCAACAATTCTTTGCTTATAGAGAGACACAAAAATAAGTAATGGTGTAATTTTTGAGAGGGAGTGCATTACTTGTAATAGTGTGTTTCATTTTGCAAAACAGTGACAGATAATCTTCTTTGTGAATAAAGCATAGAAATATGAATGTGAAGTGAAGAATTAATGTTCTGCAGTAGCAACCTGTGGAGAAAGAGCCCCTTAGGTCTGTTGACTAACCAGCTTTTGAAAAGTTCGTTTTGTCTTGACAGAAATAAATTAAAAAAAAAAAAAAAAGAGTAAAAAGTGACAGTGTCCCCGAATAGGAATTATCTAGCTATGTATTATTTATTAAAAAGTATGTTAAGAAAATTAAATACCAAAGACATAGAATTATTTGATTCTGAAAGATATCTAAGCTGTCTATTAGCATAACTTTTTTTCCCTTTAATTTTTTTTATAATCCTTTATCCAGGGTCACTGTCTGGCTAACATGTCAGTTCACTTTTAGCCGCCAGATCTAGTGAAAAGATGTGAGTAATGTTTTAGAAGCACCAAAGTAAAATTAACAAAACCTCTTCCTTCCTGATGTACTTAAAGGTAGAATTGAAGACCCTAGGTACACGTCTAATGTCCTAGATAAATAGAAGTTAGGTACACTTTAATGAGGAGTGAAGAAGATCCTTGGTGCTTAAAGTGGCAAAATTTGTGCGCCTTTACCCTTATCTGCATCCTCAGCTTTATTCAGTTGGGCTTTATTAGGTCTAACACAGTTCTGTAATGAATGTATTTCTGGAGCAGAATGGTTCCATATATTGCATTGATGGCCTCCTCTCACAAATAACTAGTGATGGGACAAGAGGAATGGCCTCAAGTTGTGCCACGGGAGGTTCAGGTTGGAAATTAGGAGACATTTCTTCTCAGAAATAATGTTTAGGTATTGGAACGAGTTGCCCAGGGAGGTGATAGAGTCACCATCCCTTGGGGTGTTTAAGGAAGGGTTGGACCTGGTGCTTAGGGACGTGGTTTAGTGGGTGACATTGGTGGTAGGGTGATGGTTAGACTAGATGATCTTGGAGGTCTTTTCCAAACTTGATGATTCTGATTCTATGATACTAATGAATTTCTTGATGCGTGAAGAGGATCTTGAGATAGGAGTCTTATCGAAACCTTAAGAAAATTGTGTAACCCTCTTAATTTTTAGGCACATAAGAACAATTAAGCAGAAGATTATGGATTTATTTATTTTGAATAGAGTGAGGAATGCTGCACAGTGAATGTGTTACATTGCGAAAGGGATGTGTTGTCCAATGACAAACATTTGCTAAATAATATTGGAAAAAGAAAGCAAACAAACAAACAAACAAAAAACTGTTTTATTTAATCTATTTTTAGCTGCCAGCTTTTTGTTAATGTTTCTTCACTTTCTACTAGTTTCCGTATTCTCATAGTACCATAGTATATTCTTATGTAAATTTATCCAGCAGATTGGAATAGTAAGGAAAAGATTAGAGCAGACTCAATGGGAAGTAGGTTTCCTTCCTTTAGTGGTTGAAAAGAACTTATTTTTAATATTTAAATTATTTTGTGAAGGAGCTTTTTTTTTTTTTTTTTTCTGTAATTGATGTTCTTTAAGAACATAAGCCTTTTTTCTTTCTGGTCTGTTTTGAAAATACAGGTGTGCTTTTTATATTAGTATAATTCTAGTTGGATGCTTCTTTAATAACAGTTACAGCTATTAAATTATCTGTGTATCTAAATACAGCTAGAGCTGGAGGACTGTCAGGGCTGGCATTTAGCAGGTTCATGGTTGACCAGCATTTCTAGAGTGTTAGATTTAGCTCTTCATTCCAAGTGGAATGTGGGCTAGAGTATGATTCGTAGTTTAAAACAAGCATTGGAAAATACTGGTATTTACTGGAAGTTTAGTAAAAATCTTTTTCTGTTTGTACTTGAGGCAGAGCTCATCAGAAATGATTTGACTGATCGCTTTTTCACTGAGAAGAATTATTTTTTGTGTAAATACTTCACTACTTTTGGAACGTTCTTTTGGTTGGGGAGGTTTCTTTCCTTTCAAAAGAAAGACTGACTAGATACACTACGTCAGGGTTGAAGTAGTGCACATTACATGTGTATGTATTATGTACATGCAGTATAGCTTACATATATTCTAATAAAGGCTTTACTTATTTCTACAAGATTCCCCATGCGTTCATTGCAGAGTAAGGACTGGGAGAATGGGAAATGTTGAACTGAAAATAATGGGTGCAGTACAGAGCATCAGGGAAGAAAGACACAGGTACAGCATGATAGATTGTTAACCTTTGGAACTACATTTATTTTTTCTGTCTGCCACATTCTCACCGCATGGTCCTGGTACAATCACTTAAACCAGACCAGTTGTAATCACTAATTATGCATTTATTGAGTGACTGACTCTAAACGCTGGACTCTGTAAGGGGTGATACATGGCACTTTGTGAGTCATCTGCTGGTCTTTAGGGAAATGCACGTTAATGGTTACTTCAGGAAAACATGGTTGCAGTGACCTTTTCTAGCATTCAGAGCTGCCTTTCCACGCTCCCTTCAAAGCAGGCATGACATAAGGTTTAAATCGGGTTTCTCAGGACTTCCTCCAGTTGAGTTTTGTTGAATGAGGGACAGAGATTGCAGAGAGATCTGGATGCCCTGTTGCAATGTTAAGCTACTCTGTAAAAAACAGGCTTTTTCTTATGGGAAATGTCTCAAGAAAAAAGGTGTTCCAAAGGAGTGTTGGGAAGATAGCTTTAGTTTTGCCTTTTCCTAATATTTTAATACAGCTTCTTAAGCAAGTTTTCCACGTGTAATCTTATATTTTCTGTGTGTGCTGTATGTCATTCTTTTACTTAAAGGGAGAGAGGATCATACCCATTTCTGCAGCTGTTACCTTCCAAAAGGAGATGCGTATCCCATATATTGGAAAATAAAGTTTCTCATTGTAACTGAAATGAAGTGTTTTGAATTTTATAGTTTGTAACAATGCTGTTTTGACTTAAAATACTGCTAAGCTGTTCAATTTAACTGCTAAGCTGTTGAATGTATCATCTTTTAAAGTTGCTTTCATTAATATATAATATGCACATATACATATGGGGTAATATCTCAGAACTTGAAAACAAAATAAAGAGCAGCCCTTATATTAGGGAAAGAACTGCTTAGGTAAGCCTTAAGGGGATTGTATGCTCAAGATGATAAACAGAAACAATTGTTGACTTGGTTGTCAGGATTTGAGATTTTCCTCTTAGAGGAGCTTGTGTCAGCAGCGTTAAATCCAGAAGCCTTTCAGGAAATGTAGAATAAATATTAGACATAGATATCCAGAATTTAGGCCATCTGAGAGATTACCCTGAAGTAAACAGAAAATAAAAATGTCTCTTGATAAGAAAATTATTCTTCCCCATAGGGAAGATGGAGTAAAAGTCTGTTTTCCTGCAGGTATGTTCAGTTTTCTTCCCCTTGGAAGAACAGTGAACAAAGTATAGTGTCAAAATCTGCAGTTAAAGTACTTCGTGTGAGAAGGTATGGCAAGGTAAATCTTGAATGCTTAGTGAAATAAAATATTGATCTTTCATCCATATATGGAAAAAAAAAATGCTATTGCATCCCCTTCTGTATTAGCTTGTATGTGATTTAATATCATAGAATATCCCAAGTTGGAAGGGCCTACATGGATCATTGAGTCCAACTCCTGGCTCCACACAGCACCACCCAAAATCAGACCACATGTCAGGCAGCCCTGTCCAAACGATTCTTGCAGTCTGACAGGCCTGGTGCTGTGACCACTGCCCTGGGCAGCCTGATCCAGTGCCTGACCACCCCCTTGCTGAAGAACCTTTCCCTTACACCCAGCCTGCCCCTCCCCTGTCCCAGCTCCATGCCGTTCCCTCAGGTCCTGTCACTGTCCCCAGAGAGCAGAGCTCAGCGCCTGCCCCTCCGCTCCCCTCGTGAGGGAGCTGCAGGCCGCCATGAGGCCTCTCACTTGGGCTTAACAAACCAAGGGACCTCAGCTGCTCCTCATAAACCTTTCCCTCCGGACTCTTCACCATCATTGTACCCTCCTTTGGGCACTCTCTAATAGTTTTATGTCCTCCTTATACTGTGGCACCCAAACCTGCACACAGCACTCGAGGTGAGGCCGCACCAGTGCAGAGCAGAGCAGAAAATGGCTCCCCTCAGGCAGCAGTGCTGTGCCTGATGCACCCCAGCTTGCAGCTGGCCCTTGGGGCTGCCAGTATAAACAAGAGGAGAGCATCTTTAAATCCTGTTAGGGTGCACAGAAGTTTTTGGTCCTGTTCAAGGGTTTTCTTGTACATAATAAATGAAGTAAGAATAGGACCTGAAAGAGTATGGGCTCTGTGTTGAATAAAGCAAAATTTCAGTTGTAAAAAGCAAACTACTTTAAGTATTACTATCTTTTTGTTTCACCTAGAGCACAGATAATGGTTTTGTTATTTATTGATAATGATGTCTCTTCTGTGTAGCCTATAATATCATTTAAAAATCCTACTAGGTATATAGTAGACAAACTTTAAAAATCCATTCCAATATTGCTATGTTTACTGTGTTGTGAAAGTGATAAGAGATATTTTTGGTAAATAAAATGAGTGAACTAATCTCAGCAATAAAATTCAAAGCTTTCAAAAATAAGGTGGGACTTTGTGCTTGTCATGTACTCCAGCTAGCTGGGTAGCTTTAGATACAAGGCTCTGATTTCATGTGGGAATTTTTTTTTTTTTTTTAAATGCGGATGGGAATAAAATTCTATGTTTTCTAGGACAGCATCTAGAACCTGAAATGATTAAGAATCACTTTATCCATCAGGAACATTTTAAAATAATTCACCGCATCATAACTCAGAAAAGTATTGTGTCCAGGCAGGTTTTGACTATTTCCAGAGAAGGTGACTCCAAAGCCTCTCTGGGCACCCTGTTCCTGCACTCTGTCACTCACAGTAATTTCATCTTCTTTCAATTTTCCATTGAGGTTTCAATCCCCATGTATGGGTTTAAGTCGCTGTATACCTGCTGCATTGTAGGACACATCTCAGTTTTTGTTTTAGTAATTTGTTACAAAACATTCTTTGAGATACTTAAAAATATGCTGGCCTTGGCAAATAGTGGGAAGTTTTCCATCCTTTCCTTGACTGAATGTTTTGGAAACTTCTTGCTAGAATGCAATGGATGTGTGATTTTGTTCACAAATGTCATATGCTCTCCCCGATACAGCTGTCTCTTGGCAATAATAGATTACCTGTCAGAATCTGTATGGTCCTGTAAATTTGACAAATCTAACCTTAAGCGATTTAACCATTCTTATAGTTATGAACTAAATTTTATTATTTTTTTTTTTTAAATAATGACTTATTCAAGAATTAAACTCAGTCTCAAAAGAAAAAGAAAAAGCAGTCAGGTTTGTGACAAGTCGATCTGCTGGAGGGTAGGAAGGCCCTGCAGAGGGACCTGGAAAGGGTAGGTTGATGGACGGAGGCCAATGGGTTGAGGTTCAACATGTCTGAGTGCTGGGTTCTGCACTTTGGCCACAACCCCATGCAATGCTACAGGCTTGGGGGAGAATGGCTCGAAAGCTGTGCAGAGGAAAAGGATCTGGGGGTGCTGATTGATGCCAAGAAGGCCAACGGCATCCTGGCTTGGATCAGGAATAGTGTAGCCAGCATGACCAGGGAGGTGATAATTCCCCTCTACTCTGTTCTGGTGAGTCCGCACCTCAAGTACTGTGTTCAGTTTTGGGACCGTCACTACAAGAAGGACATTGAGGCCCTGGAACATGTCCAGAGAAGGGCTATGAGACTGGTAAAGGGCCTGAAACACAAGTCCTGTTAGGAGCAGCTGAGGGCACTGGGGTTGTTTGGTCTGGAGAAGAGGAGGCTCAGGGCAGGCCTTACTGCTCTCTACAGCTATCTGAGAGGAAGTTGTGGGGAGCTGGATGTCTGCCTGTTCTCACGGATAACCAGCGATAGGACTAGAGGGAATGGCCTCAGATTGCACCACGGGAGGTTCAGGTTGGAAATTAGGAGACATTTCTTCTCAGAGCAGTCAGGCATTGGAACGGGTTGCCAAGGGAAGTGGTAGCGTCACCGTCCCTGGGGGTGTTCAAAGAAAGGTTGGACATGGTGCTTAGGGACATGGTTTAGTGGGTGACATTGGTGGTTGGGACATGGTTGGACCAGATGGTCTTGGAGGTCTTTTTCAACCTTTATGATTCTATGAATCACACTGGTAGAGATCAGCCTGAAAGCCATACTTGTTTTGTCTTGATAGTAGTACACATTCTTCTGCAGGATTAAAATAAATAAAAAATTGTCCACTCTTTTCTTTCTTCTCTTTGCTGTGTAATTTGTCATTTTTTCATTGTTACCATAATTCAACGACAGATTATGTTAGTAAGGCTTTATATTTTCCCAGCAGGCCCTTGAAGTTCACACATTATAATTTACTTTTTAATATTTTAATATTTAATTTGATAAAATGTTAAGATACATCTTACCCAAATATCATCTGAGTCAGTTTGAATTCATGGTGTGAAAAGTGTCAAATTTGCTCATCAGCTTTAGTGTTGTAAATTGCATCTTTTCAAGAGTGTGAGAGAATTCAGAAAGAAAGGATGGACGCGTCCAACAGCTGAAAAAGAACAACTGAAAGTCTTTAGGATTATCCAAAATAGATTCTGTCACCTCTGCACTAAAACCTCCTCCTGTTATCCATAGCCATATTTGTATGTAAATCTTCCTTCCCTGAGAACCAGCTGAACAATCTGACAAGCCATGAGGAGTGTGTGGTTGTGTGGTTTGTTGTTTGTTTTTTTTTCTTGCAAGAAGAATCTGACTGACTTTGTTCCTAATTTTTTAACCCTCTGAGTGTTGTAAAGAGTTGTGCCCATACCTCCAGCTTACTTTTTATTTTCAGCTAAAAAGAGCCCCTTGGGAATAATTGTAGGCTTCATAGTGTGGACTCCCACTGTGTGCTCCCATCTTAAATCCCTCAGTTCTTCTGTTTGATAAGCACATCTAGTATGAAGATTGGGTGATTTTGTTCATTTTGTTTTCAGAGGTCTGCATACAATTATTTTCTTTTCATGGATGTCATCCACTCTGATAAGTTTGTCAATTTTTGCCCTTAATCTGTTTAATCCTTTTAACAGAGATAGTGCCTATTTTTGGCAATGAGATGCATATATAATTGGTGTTTAAAAATGTTTTTGCTATATCTAATACTGGTCTTCAAGAGTGTATTTGGATCAGAAGGAATAAGATGTAAGGATCAGAATGCTGGAAATTAATATTTCAAGTCTATTGAATTACAATATTAAAACTAATCATTATAAAATAACAATCTTCCAATAATGATTACTGAGCATAAAATGAGACTGCTGAAAAGCTCTGTTGGTTACTGAATACTCCATTTGAGTATTTCTGTAAAAATAAGGAAAAGATTAACAGTTAGTAATATGAAAAGCACTGGGCAATAAATAAATTCTTAGTAAGCTTCTTATTCTCAGCAAAAGTATTGTTTCTTAAATAATGTAAATGTATAATACCCCCAATAGAATGAAGCATTTAACCAGTACATTTTGTCACTTTTTTTACCAGTACATTTTTTAACCAGTACATTTTTTACACTTTCTGTAAAAATGTAGCTACTTTACTTATCTTAACTGAGGGCAAATCAGTTAAGAATAGGCATCCCAAAAATAAAAAAATCTAACTTGTAAATAGTTATCTAAATAAAAATGTTGTACATTCCAGTTTGTGTTGAAGAAAACTTGGGGTGTGTGAATGGGGTTAGAGATAGAGCAGTAACATCTACCTTTTTAGAAGCATCTGACTGGTCGCCAACTGTGGTCAGCAGCCGGGTGGATTGAAGATGAAGTGGGTCTGAAATTTATCAGCTCTCTTCATCTTTTCTGGGGTGCTTTTCACATCTGTTTTACTTGCCATGGAATGAATCTTGGAATTAGGAAAATGCAGGGATGGTACAGTATAAGCACATTACTGAACACTGCTA
Organism: Anser brachyrhynchus; assembly: GCF_964034855.1. Lineage (NCBI taxonomy): Eukaryota > Metazoa > Chordata > Aves > Anseriformes > Anatidae > Anser > Anser brachyrhynchus. The sequence goes on from NC_137700.1 coordinate 13,282,479, forward strand.
GAAGAAGAAGATCTGTAGCCTGAAAGCTGCAGAATGTCTCCCATTTTGTGTTCAGAGTCCCTGAAGCAAGGAACTCAGTCTTGCAAGATTTCAGAAATTTTGGTACTTAATAGTATTGCAGAATTTTTAACTTTTACAAAAAAAAAAAAAAAGTATCGTGATGCAGTAGTAGTGAATTAACTCACATGCTTTACTGACATTAGTTGTTATTATACGCATTAAACACATGGTTCATATCAATCCCAGTAGATTTAGATGTAAGGACTGTTTGTTGTGTTGAATTTTTTTTTCTCAAAGCAGCTTTACTTTTATACCTAAAAATCACTGTGAAACATATTACATATAATAAAAGTCATGAACAGTAAAACAGAGTAATTTAGACATTTTTGATGCATTTAGTTTTTCAAAGATATCACACATGACACAATAATATAGATGACTAATTTGGCATTTGGGGTGGTTTATCAAATGGTTTTAAATATATGAGCTCAGTAATAATTTCATGCCATTACATTTAGACAAGCATACAAAACTAGCAGTTGCTGTTTTATATTTCTCATAAAACCCTAAAGCATCCTTCTGAATTCTGTACATATGCAGGAAGAAGGAAGGAAAAGTTTTCCTATGTAAAACATTTACTTATGTACCTGAATGTGCTGTGGGTGCTGTTTAATATTAGCATGTTGATGGTACAATGTGATGTTACTCCCAATTATTATTTTTAAGGTATACATGGCATTATCTAGAGTAATATTGGACAGTGTCATATTTGGAGGGGTTACCAAGAAGAAATTTCATTCTCAGTGTCTGCTCACCTACTTTTCCATCTTAAGTAGACAAATCTTTTGAAAGCAATAGAAATATGTTAGCCTCTATTCAACTCATTCACATGAGTAACTCTGTTTTCTCTGACAAAATATTTTGTATTATTTGATTGCTTATGAAAATGCAAGTTACAGCTCTTTGTTTAAAAGAATATGCTTTCTCTTTTCTTTTTCCTTTCATATTTTAAGGCAAAAATTATAAACAAGCTAATAAAATGAAGATCTGAGCTTGTATTTTATTATACTTAGTGCTGGAAGTTTGTTGTAATGCAATATTCTTGCTTGAATGCAAGCTAGTGTAACTATAGTTTCAGCTGTTTTATTGTCTGCTTGGAATTCTTTCTCCTGTGTGGTCTTTTTTTTTTTTTTCTTGCCTTATTTTCTAAGAAATCCTATTGAAATTGCTGATGTACTCATAAGTTGCTAGTCTTTATTTATGAGGACTCTAAGAGGGGAGACAGTTTTGGCACTGGATTTTTATTCATTCAAACAGATGATACTCACTCCAAGACACACAAAGCACAATTCAGTCAAGCAAAAGATAGGTGTGATACTATGGTTCATTGGCTTTCCAAATTAGGTGTGTGTGATTCCAGCGCTGAGATAAACTAGATGGGAACAGGAGCTTGAGTCTGGCTATATGGCGTCATTGTCACAGTTCATGAGATGGCCCCAGAGACTTTGGAATTGATTCATTCATCACATTTCCTTTTCTGAAAAATAGCTGAAATAAACTTTTGGTCTTTTTATTAGCTATCTTTCTGAGAATGCTTGCTGTAACTTTCTCCAAAAGTGTATTGAGAAAGAGGCTTTGAGTGTGTTTTGATTTATTGACTAATTGTGTTACTTGGTCACCTCCTCTTGTTTAACGTAATCACTAACCTAGACTGTGTTACCAACATTCCCCTTTGTATACCATCAGTAGCAGTCTACTTTCTAGCAAGTTGTGTCTTAATAGCTGGAAGCTTGCTTTGGAATTAAATACCAAATGCACTCATTTGTCAACTGCAGAACACCAGATAAAGTGCCCAGAAGTAATCTCTTCAGTCTTCAAGGAAGCAGTATGGTTTCTCCGGGTGTGGTCTTGTTGCTATTTTCCTATTTTGTTTTGCTTTTAACACTTAAAACTTAAGACACAAGAAGGATATGATAGCTTTAGAAGCAGTCATTAGGATTCTAAGAAACTGTAAGTTACTTTGCTTTGCTGCTTTTTTCATTATTAGATTTTGTTCTTTGTAGAATTTTTCTTCGAAGAAAAATTTAGGGTGGCAATCATCTAGTCCAAACCCTGCTGAAAGGAGGTCCAGCTAGAACAGATTGCTCATGGCTGTGCCCAGATTAATGTTGAACAACTCCAAAAATGAGGACTCAACAGACTCTCTGAGCACCCCATTCCAGCGTGTTAGCAGCCTCATGGGGAGCAAAATGCCCTTGTATCTACGGGATCACCCATCTTCCAGCTTGTGTCCTTTGTCTCTCACTGGGTCACTCTGCACCTCGGAAAAAAATCAGACTTATCCGCTCCCATTACATATTTGGAGGATAGAAATAGGATTTTCCTTGAAACTTCTGTTTTCAAGGCAGAATAAATGCAACTCTCTCATCATTTTAGGCCATGTACTACAGCCATCTAACCACTGGGACTCATTTCAATATGTCAATGTCTTGGCATGAAACTGAGCACAGCACTCCAGATGCTGTCTTACACAATAGAAAATACCCTGGTCAAAAAATAACCACACACAAAAAAGATTTTTTTTAAAGAAAAATAAGCTAGTATTTTCTTCCTTTTTTTTTTTTTTTTGATTGCTTTTCATAGTTTTGCCCATACCAGTTTCAGTAACGGATTTTCCAACATCATCATCTTGTATTTCAGTCTGTCATACTATCTATGTCATCCCTGTTTTATAGGCCTGGTGCCCTTCTACATAGTTTATAATCATTCAGCATATTGCATTTGTCTCTTATCCTGTCTATTACTCTTATTTTCTACAAGCAATCTGTATGTTTCTTATTCTGAATGACAACAAAACCAGAGAAACCCTAATCTGTCATAATTCTAGGACAAAAAAAAAATAACGTTTTTCATCATGTAAAAAAAAAAGTTAAAATTTAGAATAGCTGCAGTAGAAGGTTCTCTATTTAGGACCTAATTTACAGTTTGCAAATGATGAGAATTACTGAAGCTTAGAAGAAAAGAGATATGAGATTTGGTTCTTCTGTTTTGTCAGCTGAGCTTTGTAGCAGCTGGTGGTTTAAAACCTGTTTTTTGTCCAGTTAGTGGTTTATAGTTTTGACATTAAACAACTTAGCTTCTCCAACATGGATGAAGTGAAATAAAACATGCTTTGTGATGTTAGACTGACTTTTTTCCAAATTTTGTGATAAGGTTATGATAAGGTGTTTTGAGCTCAAATACTGATTTATTTTTTTCATAAATATGCAGTAGTGTTTGTCATCATGTTCTGTTTAGAAGCATCTCAGACACTACAGGAAGTTGAATCTTATTAAAATACATTCCTAAGTAGCATAATTAGAACACGTGACCCATAGGCCAATGGTGCACAACCAAGTTTAAAATGCCCAGCTTGTAAATCCAAGGCCATTTGTTTACCTGGGTGTACACAGATCAAAATCTCTTTGAGGGTGGCTGTGAAAAGCTTTGTCTGGATTTTGCCACTTGTTGTGAGCTGCAGTTGTGGGAGTATTTATGCAGAGAACCAGTTTCCCTTTCAGCACAGGGAGGAACCTGACAGCCTGCCGCGCTGCGTGTTTCTCAGTGACTTGGAATTTATGTATGTGGGTAGTGTATGACTACGTAGAAAGCCATGTGAAGTATCTTATTCTCTGTTTTTAGCTGTGCTGTTTTTTCCAAGAAAACTGGATAATGTTGCTGGTATTATTCTATAAAATAAAAATTAAAAACAAAAATAGCCCCATAACCAAGGAAGGGCAGTTGTAGAAGAAAGAATCCTGTCCATTGTCACGTGATTTGAGATTAAAAAGATGAAGAATTGTGCTGCGGAAAGGGTCTGCCTCCCTGAATTCCAACAAGTACCACAGGAAGCACAGGTGGTGCTTCAGCCTTAATGGTGGGCTGCTTTCTCAGAGGCGTTAGTATGCCCTGCTGATAGGGGAGAAATAAAAGTGTGGCGTGAAGCACGTTTGGTTTCTCAGCTGACCTGTCTGAACAGAATGTTGCTTCGCATGTTGCAGTGGTCAGGGGCATTTAGGTTGTGAAGACAAATACAGTAAGAGCTCAGCTGTTCCTTTGTTGTTCACTCTGCATTTGTACAGACACGTGGGGATGCAGCAGGGAGCAGCACATCACCAAGGTGCAGGCAAGCTGGTGGTGTTTTACCTTTACCCAAGCAGGACTTCTCCAAACCAGGGCTACCCTTTTGTACTGCTTTTCACAGATCCTGGCATTGTCACCCAGTCCAGCCATTGCCTGCACACAACCTCCTCTCTAGCTCTGTAGGCGCGGGACTGCCTGAGGCATGCTCTGGTGTTGGTTTGTAAATCTGTAGGTGCAGGTGGTGCAATTCTGTCACTGCTGTAGGACCTGGTGTGTGGTGTGAACGTTCTCTATTGTAAGCTTTGCAACAAAAATATCCTTGTGTTTGTGTAGTTCTGAGGTAGCTTTGCTGACATGATTATTTTTATCAATCTCTTATGATTCTGCAGTAAGCTTATTTACCAGCTGCTTTCAAGATGTGTGTTCCTGGCTAGAAAGTGATGTTTCCACCTGTTATGTGCTTGATAATGTTAGGTAAAGAAAATAGCAACAAAAATGAGAAAAAGCCATAAAAAAAAAGTTTATCTTCTGCGGAATGTTTTTAGGAATGCAATCTTCTAGTTCTTAAAATTTGAAATGCTTGAGGCATGTATAGGCAGATGGGATATGATCTTTGCATCTTGGTATCTTGTGCAAGATATGATTTTGGGGAGACATATTTCTATGTTCCTTCATTCTTCCACCCAATAGAAATACTACATAGAAGAAAAGCAACAAAATTGTTCTGTTTTGATCTTCTCCATCTATTTTCCTTTGTTCCTGTGAAAAATAACTTTTAACTTTACCTGTAATTTATAAAGGCCATCCACTTCTGCTGTAAAAGTTAGAAGTCTGTAGGGGAAGAGGTGGTCATGGGGCATTCACATGGAATGGTCATGGAAACATTATATTGCGTTGCAAGTCCCCATCCACCCCTTCACCCCAACATCCTGTCTGGTTACTCTGTAAAATCTGGGTGAAGACTGTACATTTGATTAGAGATGAAGGCACAATGTCTGGTAACAGCTGATACATACTATTATGTCTTATTGTGCAGAAAACTGAAATAAACAGCACCCAAAACCAGAATGGAGAGTGATGAAAGATGGCCAAACATTGCTTAGGGAAGAACATTTGTAATCTTTTCATAAATAATACTTTAGCTCTTATGACAAAATAATTTAAAATAACTTTGTGTAAATTTTAGAACTGATTTTCTATTTGTGCTTCTACCAAAAAAAAAAAAATCTGCCTCCTAAAACTGATGACCCTGAAATTCAACGTTTAGAATGGCTTGTTCAATAATGTATTGTTCTTAAAAGGTAGAGAGGCGACATTTTGAAATCCTTTCGCAACTGGAGTTTTATCAAGCCGTCCGATTTATCATTGTGTTCCACTTTGCATGTAGCATTTTATTTGATTAGATTTCCTTCGGTTAGACAGAAGGGTGTTATACCACAGCACCGTGATTTTATCAGCAGCATAGAGCCAGAGTAGCTGTAGCAGACCAGGCCAAAAGCCCGTGTAACCAGTGTTCTGCTTACAGCAAGGGCTCCAAGAAAATGGCTGTAGAAGTATCTTTCATACTTCTTAAAACTTCCAGCCCTTTCTGGATCAAGCACTTTAGGGCTGGTTGTACTTTCTGTGTATTTATTAACCTTTAACAAGTTTCTCCTACTTGAGTGTATGTTGAGTCTCCCGTAAATTTGGTATAACCTTTTACCTTCCTAAACACCATTAGCCAGGAGGTTCACAGCTCAGCCGTTTGTTGGCTGATGAGTCACCTCATCAAGTCTTGAAGCTGTTTCCTGTTAGTTGCAGCAGATGCCTCCTTCTCCTTATTACGGATGACAGAGCGAAGAATCAATTTTTATCACCTTGACCTTGATGACCATGTTTTTGTAGGCATTTGTTATTTCTCCCCTCAGACATGTCGTTTTGGAAGGAGACCGAAGTGTCTTTGTTGTACTTGCATATTTCTGGTACAGAAGTTACATTCTGTTACCTCTGCCAATCTTAAGTTTCCTTTCTCTGAATTTTTTTTTTACTGTTCCTTTTGTCATGGGGATCCAGGACGACACACAGCATTGATGTTAACAGACCAGGGATTTATACAATAGCAAATGAATGTTGTTGTTCCATTATTTTCCTAAAAGTTACAAACTTCTGCTTTACTTTTACAGCCACTACTGATAGATTAAGGTGTTTTTTTCCCCATTTATATCTTTTCCTGTTTCTGTAGTGTTATTTTTTTCTTTCCCCCTCTGTCATTTTATTGGCCAGCCAGTATCCTTTGATTTTCATGATTCTTCTGTGAAAACAGGCAGGTCTCCCCTGTCAAAATAAATAAATATTAATTTGACTAAACCACATCTTTCCAAAAGCGTCCAACTTTAATTTGAAGTTTTCAGTGAAAGGAAAATCCAGTGGCTAAAACATTCTTGGTTAAAAGTGTCTGCCTTATTTCCATTGTGTATCAGGATTATCCTGGTACCTAGGCTGGGCTTGTCTTTATGTCTGTTTCTGTGAAGCTGAACAGTAACTTTACTTGTTAAAATAGATCAGTGCTCTGGAATATATTCCATAGGTCATATGGAATAGAAGATGAGGGAAATTACAAAATAAAAATATTTTAAAAAAAACACAATATGTAAACATTAGAAGTAGGCTAAATATGAAATGTGTGTATACAACCATATATGTTTTAAAAACTCATGGGTGTTTTTTGTGCATCAGTTCCAGCCATGCTGTTTGTATGTGGTCCATACAGCTGTGCCCAAACATAGCCACATGGATCTTAATGCCTGTGGAAGCTGGTTTGTAAGGCTGGGATCCTGATTTGCATGTGAAAACACAGTGATTACTGTCAGAATGCTGCAATCAGAGATGCGAGCTGGGAGTTCCACTGTGTCTATCGTATATAATTTCAACCTAGAAAATTAAGGTGCAACGCATATGTACCTCTCATGCAAAAAAAAAATAATAAATAAAAATAAAAATAAAAAAGATAGATAGATACTGAAGTTATTTGTTAAAATTGTTAGACAAAAAATGATTAACCAGGCAGGTTCTAAGAAATCTATGCTCAATTTTGATAAACTCGGCTCAAGACTAGTTCGTAATTTTAATGATAGATAATTTTTATTAAGCATGTGATGTGATGTTAAATGGCACTGTGTAGATTGGAGAAGTAGATGACGGGGTGGGTTCCAGAAATGTAGTGAAAAAGCTGAATTTTACTATGATAGGTGAGTTAGAGCAGCACTATTCTGGTGAGATTATATATAGCTTATTTTGAATCAGTTATTTTATTCATCTGTACAATTTCCATTTGATAAATGCTGCCTGCCGTACAGATACTTTTCTAGAAAAAAACTTGCCTCGTAGAAGGTTTCAGTTGCTTACAAATTCATACTACTGTTTCCCCAGTCTCAGTGTTTCTTCCTCCCACCTGCACCCACACTGAATCAGGCTTTAATCTGATTTTCTTTCTGCTACTTTAGAAACAGAAAATGGTTTCACGGATATCTTGTATTATTGTATTAGAAGTATTTCCTTAACTCCATATCCATTTCAATAACAAAATTTTTGCTGTGCCAAGGCTTCTTTTAAGTCATCTTGGCTGCTTGTGTTGGTATGTGTGTTCATAGACATTTTCAAATCTGAGACGATAGGTATATATCCATATTTTTAAACTTTGATTTTGTTTCTAGGAAAAGTAATCACTTATGTTAGAAATTCTTTTCACTTGTAGTTTCTTCATTACAAAAATCAAATACTTAACCTACTGTTAACAATTGTTATAATTATTGTTGTTAATAGTTAGGATAGGACTTTAGTGCTTTCACTGCAGCATTTTCAATTAGCATTACTTATCTCTTCTGTTACAGAGCATGCACCTGGCTTGAATTTAATTGTGTTCAGCTCAGACTTTCTAAAATTTCAAAAAGAAGTCTGAAAGGAACTGAAAAGAAATGTTCAAATTGAAAGATTCCTGAATGCTTATTTCTTCAGTGTTTGAGGTTTTTTGTTTTAGATTATTTTTATTGCATTCCCACAGCATATTTTTTTACTTTGGGGCATGTTACGGTATGCATTTATAATGAGACTGACTGTGTTCCTTCTTGCTCTGGTGTACATGACTCCAGTGAAGTCAATAGACTTAGGTGAGACTTGCTAAGATAACATTCAAGCTATTAATCTTTACTTTAGTCTCACATGGAAGACTAGCTAATATTGAAGACTAAAATTACAGTTATTGCTGCAGGTTCACAAAGTTATTTCATCCTGGTACTTTTGTTATTTTGAATCTTTTTTTCCTTCTTGTTTATTTTATGTTATTGAAAATGGATTTTTTTTTTTTTCTGAATATTGAAGTCATTCAGGAGTACAAGGCAGGAACCACTAGCAATAATAAAAGTGTAGATACCCAATCTTTGTTACTATTGTAGGAAGTTATGTTTACAACTAAAAAGAACATTAACTGTTGTAATGTTTTAGTGGAAGAAATGACTTGTTATGTAAAATTGCTGTTTACAAACATATTCTAATTTTGAATAGTTATTTAGTGACATTGATGTAACTTAGTTTATTAGCATGAGGCATTCACTTTAGTTTTTCTATTCTGATTAACATTTAGAGAATGATTGCAAACCGTGCAACTGTATATTATCTGCATACAAGTAGTAGTTTTATACGTGGGCAAGAGAATTCTCTGCACTTTTTCAGTATTCCTTCCATCTCTTTAAGCTTTGATCATTTATGATTTTTTCGTAGCACAATTTCTTTTTCATTTATCAAAAATTACGCCATGTTGACTGATCAGAGGCTGAAGCTGATATGTATTTGAATCAAACAATATATGAGACATTGCTAGCAAATTGCTGACAGGTCATCCCATGGGATAAAATTTGTTCATGTAATTTGTCAGACAAACACCTCTGAGCAATGAATTCATTTACAGCCATCAGGGTCACTTCATAGTTGTGAAATCTTGCAACAGGAATAAGGGCTAACTTTGCAGTGGCATTTGCAGTAATAATTTGAACCGCTGTCTGTATCATCCACTATTCAGTAAGTACAATAAAAGTAAACATTGCAATCCTGTTGTCTTAATGCCCATGGCTGCTGTGCAGCTTATACAGAACCTGAAATAATGCTTCATTCAGTCCAAACTGACCTCCCAAATAAATTAAAATCTAATCATTTATGGAAATGAGGCTTCATGAGTTACTCACGATCAATTGACATTATTAGGAACCTTCATCTGGAGAAGTATGCAACAGCTTCTACTGTGAACGGATACTAATCAGAGCAAGCCACTTAGGAAACTGTCAGAGCTTTACTGTTTAATAAATGAGAGTGAAAAGTATTCTGGAAAAGTAGCATGGAACTGCACCAAATATTTATTGTAGACGACTGCTGCATTCTCATAGACTGCAGGTAGAAATCGAATGGGCAGAAAACGTTGTTTTAAGTTTTGTGTGAACATTTTCCCAATATCTCTGGAAAACTTTCAGTTTTCATCACTTTAATATCATACAAAACTCTGTGTTTATAAGCTCAGAAGTAATATCTAAACTTAGGGGGTTAATTTTGAGTAACATGCTCCACATGAATGGAATAGCCCTCATTTCTCTACAGAATGTTTTTGTTGAATGTAAAACATCTTATTCTCTGTCATTTAGTTTTGCTTCTTTTCTGTGGTATTTTCATAAACATAAAGCACTTTGAAAATGGATGTTAGTCAGATCATCCTTTATGTTTTACTTTATGATGATAATCATACGTCACATAATTCTAATGCATTGTATCTTCTAGATTATCCCCTCTTTTCTGATTGTAATTAGAAGTCGATTTTTAACGTGGTATAACTATGAAATGCACCATTGTATTTTTCCAAATAAGTAGATATATGTCATCAGCTTAGAAAAGGAGAGACTGAAAAGTAATTTTATGACAAGTCTTCTTTCCAACAATGTCATCTATGTTCTGATCAGCAGTTTAATTTTGTTTAAGTTCTGCTCGACTTCTATAAATATTCTAGCAATCTGAAAAAGTTATCTTTTTATTATTTCCTATGCTTTTTCTCTTGTAAAAATGGATTCTGTCATGCATCAATTATATAGGTCTCTGGGATGAAAACGAGAAAGAAAAACAGGACATTTGTGAGACCTTTAAATAACCTGCTCAAAATAACTTTTCCCCTGAAAATGTTTTAGTATTTTGGTCTGACCTATATAGGGTAGAAGCAAGAGCCATGGCCTAATGGAAAAAGAAACATACTTATTTTTCTAATTACATGAAAGCACTGTATTGTCCAGGAGGTCTGTTTAAAACTGTTTGAAAGGATTGGGTGAGTGAATCAAGATGCACTTGTCATAGGAACTTTCAGTATGCCCCATGGACATGATCTCCACGTTGGTGATGCATTATATTAGATTTCATTAGGAAGCATATTACGTATTAATGTTGCAATGTAAGCTATTACTAAGTTTGAAAATATGGTAATAAGACTATATTAGTGGGCAGTATATTTGGTTTTTGAACCAAACAACTTATCATAGTTTATGGAACTACCTATTGTAGTTTAGAGAGCTAAATTACAATAAAATGTTAATTGCATCAATTAATGTAGAAATACTGAAAACAGGTTTTCATAGAGTTCAATACTGAAACAAAGGAGACAAATCCTGTAATATGCCATTTGATCAACTGCTATACTCTTGATGTTAAAAGAAAAATTCTTAGAAAGAGAACATTCTGAATCTTTCCGGATTCAGACTGGACTCTGCAAAATAGGGCCTGTCATTGTGAGGTATTTTCTGGGTCCATCACTAAGTGGGTAATTAGGCTTTTCTATACAGATGTAGTGTGGTTATAATCTTCACTCAGATTATATTTTTCTCTTGCCTGTAAAGGGAGAAAAGCTTTCCCACTTATTCTACTGCAGTAGTTGATGTTTTTTGTTTTCATCTGTGAAATAATATTAGGATAATCTCCTGGGAGGAGGTGTGTGCACATGTTCCCAGGAATTTAGCATTTTTTGAAAAGAAATTCAAAAGATTCCCATGAGATGGCTGACCATAAATGTGTTGTTTTTTTTTTTCCATTATTTTCCACTATTGTAGGTCAGCCTACCATCCTTCTCTGTATGGGCTTTTCCAAAACTTTGGGAATGTTGTGCTACAATTACCTTTGAATCTTGGCTTCTGAATAATTTTCTGAAATACTGCATCTTTACCCACTTCTCTTGGAGAGCTGTTTTCTGGATTTTTTCAGTACAATATGACTTAAATGGCCTGAAGCTTTCATGCTTCCGTATTACATAGATTCAAGTATTTTCAAGTATTGAGACTTTGATGTCCTGTCTCTCACTGTGCTGTTTTCCTGTACACACAAATTTTGAATGGTTTAAAACCAAGTTTTCTGGTGTTTCCTTACTGAATCCTAGATCGTATGTCATGTTTGTTACTGAAGTTGTAGCTGCCTTCCCCCCCCCTCCCAGTATCACAATATGACAAGTGAAATGATGTGGAAATCATTGAAACTAATGACTCATCTGAAAGTGTTTGTTGTGGAATATCAGCCTGGGAAAAATAAAACACCTACTTGTTCTTTCCATATTTTATCAATTCATGTCGGTTTTCAAAGTTTTCCCTTCCTGTCCTGTCATTAATCAAATTCTGAAGAATATGAATACAGAATGCACAAAAAGTATAGTTGGAAATCCAAAAGGCTCTTTAGGAAAAATCTCTTGATCAAATTAGTGAAATAAAATGATACAGCGTACTGATTTTTCACATCACAGGTTTGAGGGAATAGAAGGAAAGAATAAGATAAATTTAAGATAAATTATTCAACAGATATAATACTATGATATACAGCTTCACCCAGGTAATTTTTTTTTTGATTAACTGGCATTTGAATCATTATAGAGATTAAGCTTTTGCTGTTTACTGTTGAGAAGGGGGGCAGAAAAAATTACCAGAGGAACAGATGTTATCTTGTGTGTTAAAAAATATAAAACAATTCCTGTGTGTGAAAAGAAAGAAGAAGACCATAGCTTTATTGCTAGCAATGGAAGAAAGCAGCATATTTCCATTCTTGAGAGGATGACCCATGTTACTAGCATCAAGGAATGAATTGCGGTTTTGTGCAAGCATTTTATTTAAAATGTTGTCGTACTCTGTTACCAACTAAATAACATTCCTATCTGGTCATAGAAGATGAGGAAGTGTGACAGGGCAACTGCAGCAATGTTTCTTTCTTCCAGTTCTTCTTATTTCTAAAGGCTGAGCAAATGCATTGCAGGTCCACCAAAGAAGCAGTGTCATGCACTCTTTCACGTTTGAAACGAACAAAATCGTCTATGATGAAAAGTTGAACTGTTAGGGGTTAAAAAATAGAGAATTTCTCCTTTCTTTCTGGCTCCTGGTAAATACTGGGAAGATGTTAGTGTGTGAAAGATGTAATTTGTGTTTTCCTAGTCCTGTAAACAGCATTATTCACACACAACTTCTAGCCGTTGCTGGAAGATACTGAATGTTGATTTTTCTTTTTTGCTTTGTTTTTGAAAATTATTTTTTTCTCTTTTCCCTACTTTTTTTTTTTTTTAATTAAGGGTTTCCTTTGGAGAAGTTTAATAACTGAAAATTCAAGCCAGTTTGCCCTGCCCCAGTCTGAAAAATTCTATAGTAGAAATCAGATTTAATTAATTCATTTTATAATCAGTGGAAATTTTTTGTTGCTAAAGTGTATTTCTTAATGGTTCAAAGCAAAGGACTTGTAGAAACAGTTTAAACAGTCATCTTCTTCAAAAATAATGAGTTCTTTGTACATTTGAATATTTTGGGGTTATTGAATTGAGAGGTTCTGCCCCAGAGTTCTGTCTTTAATCTCTTTACACAAAAGAAATACTAAAAAATGTTGCAATAAGTAACTATACAAAAACATTATACAATAGAATAAATAAGAGTAACATTATTATATCACGTTTATATGCATAATTTTCATTTAGTTTTTATGAATCAAGTGGTAAAATTACAATAAACAGCAGTGAAAAACTGTTGCCACAGCAACTATTGTTAAAAACTGATTCTAAAAAGTTGAACAAGTCAAAAGCAGATTTATCAGGTAATTATGATGAAGTAGGTGCACTGTAACACAATGTAATTAACCCAAAAGACTCAGAATGGTCAGATGGACCTGGAAATCCTTAACTCTTCTGTAAATACTGACTCTGGACATCTTGTGTCACTTGCCTTAAGGATGCTCCCCTTTTCTTGGAAAGCGCTTGAACAGGATTAGAGCAAATGAGAGCAGCCCACTCCACACTGCCTAAGTGTGGGTGTGTGCAATTTGTGTATAGGTGTGGCAGTAGTGGAAAATACTCTAATTCAGAAACAGTGGGTTAAAAAAATCAAAAATAAACAAAAATAAATACTTTTAAATCTTTTGTTTCCATACATATCTCCCTGTGTCTGTTATTTTAGCATTACTTTTTGTCAACGTTATTGTTTATTAATCTGTATGAACTAAGCTTGATTTGCATTCACTGTGTATATATATATATATATATATTTACAAGTGTATATATTTCTGTTTTTATATACACTCATGTTCACACACATGCAAACATACACATTCAGAATTATGTTTTAGGATGCAACAGGAAAAAAATAAACCTGAATATACACAGAGGTAGCTACTTCTATTTTTTTCTCTTGTAGAAAGTCTTGAACTTGTGAAAACTAGAATATAAATTTCCACTTTATTCAAGTGTTACAGTTCACTTGAGTAAATAGAATTGTGCCTGAGATTAAAGGTCCTGGGGGGATGGGAAAAAAAAGGCAAGCCTTTTAATTTTCTCACAGTTGTTAATCAAAATATAGAAATTAACAGTACTTGTTATAACAGTTCTTGAAATAAGTGCTGCATATATTTAGAAATTTTAAAGGTGCATGGAGCTTGCTAGATAGATCATTCATTATTATGCATTATAGTAAATTATATAGAAAAGCAGTCTCTTTTCAATTCAGATTCCTGGTTAAAATTAAGGGCATTTTATACTGGGAAAACTTTTCTCTGTGCAAAGGAAAAAGGTCTTTTGCTTAGTTGGTAAGTAACATAACGTTGCCATGTACCAACTGAATGCCTATCTTTGACAATATAATATTTTACATGCAAATCCTGTATCTTGAAGAGTTAGTTATCTTGAAGAGTTAGTTATCTTGAAGAGAGATAGTTGGAGTTTTTCCCAGCTTTTTATCTATGAAATCCTCATTTAGTTCTTTGCAAGCAACCTGACTCCTGCAAACAGAAGCAAGGAAGCACAATAAAAAGTTGAGGAAAACACACAATGAAAAACAAGTAGTTAGGGGTTTGCTGGGGAAAGAAAGAGTAAATATCAATTGGGACAGACTCATTTTTTGGCAGAAATCTTAGGCTTTGTGATTTGAGAAGTTGCTAGTTCACCTGCAGTGAATTCTTAATTATCGTTTACTGCATAAAGTTTGTATTTTCATATGTGTTATTAACACTCTATAATGAAGTCAACATTCATTTAAAAAAAAAAAAAAAGTGTTACTCAGTTGATGATAGATAATAGAAGTGTCTGTAGCATCTCTCTGCCTCCTTATTGTTTGGACCTTGTACTTCCCTATTAGTTAAGCAATTTTCCTGTTCAATGGTTGTTGCCTATGTCTGGGATCAAATTTACTTCTATTTCTTTTAATGTAAGGGCACAAAGGCTGACTTTCTGTTGCCTTCTATCATATCTTTTGAAATTAATGGAAACGTATGTGGACTATTTTAGAATGTGGAAGTACAGAAAAATTGGAGGTGAGTTGGCCTCTAACCACAACAGTAGGCTAGGTTTTGTTTTCGTTCAGGTCTAGTTGGGCAACATAATCTTACCAACATGCAATTAGAAATAACTTGGCATTTCTGTTTTTTTTTTTTTTTCTCTGATATTTAGCTTTTGAAATGCAGAAGGTGTATTGGGAAGGAAGAGTCTACTCTAGGTGATACTAGATAGGATGAGTATTATCACAGACATGAAGAAATGTTGAGACCCAATGATTCTGAAGAACTACGTAGTGAAGTGTCAATTGGTTAAACACAGCATCTGATCTTTGGATTTTTAAAAATAAATATTAGGTACAATATTAAAGTAAGATCTTGGTATGTAAAATACCTAGTACAAGGTTTGGAAAGGAAGAGAGAAACCTGTCTTGACTAAATTTATGGAATAGTCAAATTGTTCATTTATTAAATAACATGTTTAGTATTTAGCTATTTCTACATAGCAATTTCTGCAAATGGAATTTTCTGCATTTCATACATAGTGGCCTTCACAGTTGAATATTGTCAGCTTTTCAATGTTTTAGATGTTTAATCACAGTATTGTTCTATTTGCCTCCAAATCTTGAACACAAGAGTGCAAACTTGCTGAAGTCAGTTTTCACTTCATGGATATTCGTCTAGCGCTCTCAAAAGACTTTCAGGTGTGGAAACTTAGTTGAATTTACATTCAAAACTTGTTCCCTGGTATATTGAATTGTGGAAGACCTACCGCTCTGTTAAGAGTCAAATTTAATATGTCTTCCTGTATAAAATTAAAAACAGACTTTTTTTCTAAAAAGTTATCCCAAACAAAGCTTTTTAGAAACTTATTTACTCACGTAACTCCTTTTAATATAATTTTATGCTGTGGTGGAGTATAATCCCTTTTAAATCATGTAAGGTTGGTAGCAATACAGAAAATTGGTGAAATATGGAAAATTCTACTAGCAACTGTCATACTGTTCTGATTAAAATGTTACTTCTGCATAATTGCATACCTGATCATGTACAGCCGTGCACAGTTAACATTAAACCTTCCACATCGATGCAGCTGATAAGAACTGTAATAAATGTGCTGTTGTGTGTCCCTTCCCAAGGTTAGAGCCAGTTTGAGCTTTTTTCAGTTGATAGACCTATATGTGTCAAAATAAGTGATTTTTCAAACGCACTGACAATGGTCTGAGTATTCGTAGATCAGCTTTTTCTTTCAGCAGAGGAAAGCCTTTTCTTTGGCCTCAGGAGAGAGAGGTGTTTTCATCAAAATGGTAATTTCTTCTCCTCCTTCTCAGTTAAAAAGTACCTCTTAGTATAAAAGTACCTTTTGTAACTGCAGTGTGTGAAAGTACCTCTCACAAGTCCAAAAAGGAGTCTTTACTTCATTGCATGTTCTTGGATAACAAAGTGATTGGATAAATAGTTCAATAGAGATGGAGAGAGTATACTGGGAAGGAAAGTGCTGAGACTTTTTTTTAATTACTCTTGATGCTACTGACTGTTGGTTGTCACAAGAGATGACAAATGCTTTCTGTATAGAGTGTAGTGTAGTTAGGACTTTCTGTACCTTCTTCACCACCATTGCAAGGCACGTGGTTCAATTGCTGCTGCTATATGTTCTATTCCTCTATGCAGTTAGCAACACTCTTATATACAATTGGCTTTTGATTCATATGGTGGAGAAGAAATAGAAGATATTTAAAAAATGCTGATTCAGTTTTTTATGAAACACAATTTAGTACGTGCAAATCAGTGCAGAGATTTGCTGTTAGGCAGTGAAAGGTCTTTATCAACTGTTTTGCTTACGATCATGGCACAAAACAATTTTGGATATCATATGCAAATCCCAATCTGATCTCCAGTTGTTGAGGTTATTATCTGGATTTGCAATGATACACAGAAAATTGTTTCTTTCTAAATGCTTTTGGCAGGTTTTGACAGGCATAATCCTGGTCTCATCCAGTATACTTCTTGCTGTTGATAATGAAACTATTCTTTTTTTTTTTCTATTCATATACCTGTAGCATACGTTTTGAAACATTCTGAGGTATTTATGTTTCATTATGAAATTCCACTTGAAAGGTATACAAAGATTAGCTTGATGTCACCAAGCTAATCTCTGTACGTGTTTATAACTTCTGGGACAACAAAATTGAAGAGTTATTTTTAATCACAACACCACTTGATGAGAAGAATGTAGTGAAAAGGAAGTTGTGTCCCTGCTTTTCATCTTGGATACCCTTTGTTTCCTATGTTGGTGGGAGCTTATATCCATTAGTTGTTCCTGTGAAGTAACAAAACTCTTATGATACAGGCAGCTAGAGAGGAGGTGGATTTCTCTTCATCTGGGATGGTTCTCTCTTTCCCTCTTCCCTGTTGCAACACAGAGTTAGAGGAGGTCAGCAGGCTCATATTTGTATGACTCAAATGTGTGTTAGAACCTGAAAGTCAATGTCATGACTTTGGAACGATGATTTCATTGGATCAGGGGAACAGTTCTCAAGGTTCTTCAAATGTAATTGCACAGAGACATTTAAGACTTCAATGCCTGTGAGACTTGTTTCGGAAGAGTGGCATTTGGAAATGGTTTTGCTTTTCAAGTTACAGGAAACCTTAGTGAGTGTACTATGTTATACTACATATACCCCCTACTGTCGTGTAGAACTTATCTGTAAAGTTACAGGGCTAATTAGGCAGTATGTATTGCCATGTAGGCAGACTGCTAATCTGCTATTTTTATCCTTATAATTTTGTCCAAAAACAATCCTTTCTTGTGAAGACGTTGTCAGAATTTTTGGTATGCTGCCCATCTCACTGCAATGGAAGAAGTGCTGCAAGAGTTTTTTTCTAGCCACATGGTAATTTTCATTCACCTGTCATAGGAGGATATCAAGTGCTTTACTTTGGAACAAATACTCTGGGTGACAGTAAATGTAGCTTGACGGAGATCATTCAATAGAGGAGTTGCATCTAGTTGATTTAGGAATTTTGTAGAAATGTATTCTGGCATAATTTACTGTGAAATACTTCATGGATAGCATCTACTGAGATTTTGATATTTTTCCACACAACACAAATTCTTCTTGCGAAGGTAAGGTAAGAGTTCATGTGTTAACTCAGTGAGTACTCCCCCAGGATAGAGGAGGAAGCAGTCTGATTGCTGAGCATACAACCCATAAAGGTTTGGGGCTGGGCAAGTTTGGAACAATTTTTATTCTTCATATAGAAGTTTCCTCTTCTTTTGTCAAACCCATAGCTAGGCTTTAGTACATGCAAATATATTTCTTCATAATTCTTTGTAGGTATTATTTATGGAGTTCACTAGTGTTGCTGTATTTTCAGGCTGGAATTGGTTGTGTCTAGCAGGAGGATAGAGATTCTGCAGCCATGAGGAGCAGATGCTTATTTTGTTCTAGACTACATAAAACTATTACAAGTCAGAAACAATCATTATATCATTGACAGCTGTCTCTCTCATGTTTGGATAACCACAGATTGATGTGAAATATTTTGATTGTTTGTAATTCTGTTACTAGTCTGGAAAATATGACTTCAATCAAGAATAAGGGGAAGATGAAAGAGTTTTTTTTCTCTTCATGGTTGTTCAGAATCTATTATTTCTATATAAAGCTTTTGCAGTCTAGTAAATAGCTATACAGTTTGTGACATCTCGTACATCAGATTCTGCACACTAAGCAATAACCAAATATTACGAAGCACAGAAAACTACAAGATTAGCATCTAATTGATGATAACTGTATACTAGTGTGGACCTTTTGCCCTCCCATGCAGACAAATTGTAAATCCAGTAGAGTTTACGTTATCTGTTTAATATATCACTTCTCAGGTAACTTCTGTACCTAAATTGATGCAATGGGAGTCAGAATTTAGCTGGGGCTTTATCAATCAAATATATTGATCTCCTGAAGGGTGAAAATATTTCTGTAGAACCAGTAATTATAGCTGATTCAAGTCACTTTAGCAGTTTGCGTTCCAGTCTGTCCTCATGGATCATGTGGAAAAAAGATAACTTGAGTCTGTTGATCACAGCTTGAATTGATTAATTGCCTTACCAAACCTTCCAGAATCTATTAATGTTTTTAAAGGTACATCAGCATATCATCCTTTTTTTTTTTTTTATACTTTCTTGTTGCCTTAGGAAGGGAATGCAGAGTTACAAACATAGAGTATCTGACGTTTATCCCTCCTTGCTCATCTTAATGTTTGTTCTTATACAACATCATCACAGCTATGCAGCCATCCAGAGTTGGATTTGATTGTCTGTCCATGATATACAAATTAATTCACTGAAAAAGGACATCAGTCATTTTTATTACAGTTAGTAGATACAGTTAGAAAAAAATAGTTTAAAAAGAAAAAAAAATGGCGTGTAAGGGAATGTGGGGATTATTCTTTCTAAAAATGTGGAGTGTTGGGCTTGCTGGAGAAGTAGAAAGCACATTTTAACAGGATAATGGATCACCCTAAATATCATCCATTTCCAGTTTTTCTATTGGTAAACCATTTTATTATTCCATTGTACCCAAAGCAGTGGGTCATGTTTGTCCAAATTTTAATAGACAGAAATGGTATATTTTGCCAAAACATATCAAGTACAAACTTCAGCTGATGAACAAGGCTGTGCAGGTTGGAGATGCAGATAATACTCATCCAATTTTAAAATGTCTGCTAAAGGTAGGTGATGAGCAATATTGTTGTCATGTGAATTTGTGTATGTGAATAGAAATATTATTTCATTTATATTTTGTGTTAATGTAGTTTCTTTGTTTAAAATTACTTAAGCTCACATATATTTAATGAATGATGAAAAATGGTTTGGTTATAGAGAAGTTCTTTACTAGCAGGGAGAAAAAAAAAGTTGAGTTTTTATTAGGTTGAAGATAACAGTCCTGGGATCAGCACTTTTTTTTTTTTTTTTAATCCCATTGCTAAAGGGGTTTGAATTTTCTTTTCATGTTGGAATATGTAGTCCAGTAAATAGCAGGGAAGAACTTATATATCTATATGTCAGTTTTAATATGGGTATTCTGTCTGCTTTTTTGAGCAAATTTAGGGTATATTTGGAGATGAACTATGATAAAGCTATGAAGAACGATGATATTGTGGGGAAATGAATACCAAGGAGTAATTGTCAGCAATTTTCTTTTGGACTAAGATCAATATCCTGCTTTAGGTTTACCATTTTATTTTTATTTTAATGGCTGTAATGAAGGGTTACATTCGTGAATGATGCCAACATGGAAGAAATTGTGAACATTTTTAGTTATGAATAATTTTGATAAATTGTAAGGAGAGTCCACTAAAATGCAAGATAGTATAATTGGGAAGGTGAACTCTTAGGCATACGTAGTAGAGCTGAGTGGTATAATGGTTTTTACCTCTTACATCCAACTCCCCTAAATAAGATAATAATCTGATAGTTAGAAAATAAGGATATATTAACAGCAAGATAAGAAAATCCTGTTGTCTCACTCTAGTTTGAATTCTGCTGGAAGGTCTCTTCCAGATTTGAGCCCCTTTAAGAAAAATCTGGCAAGTTGAATTGATTGCATTGAAGAACAAGAACAGCAACAGGTGATATTTAAATAAAGTAATGTGTAAGGAGACATTAACGGAATACATCTGTTTTTTGATATATAAAAAAAGGACTCCATAAACTATGTACACAACTTCAAAAAATACAAAATAGTCTTGTAAAGTGATGGATTGTTCTCTGAAGAGGCTGTGTGTGGGAGGAAAAGAAATTATCTGTTTGTACTAGCTCAGCTGTTTGGATGTTAGCAGAAGATTCACCATATAAAAAAAATATATTGTGTTGGAGATTTTAAGAAGGTACTCAAATATCAGACATGGCATTGATATGTTTGGTCTCTAAAGATCCTTCTCTTGTCATAGTTCCTGTAAAAAAAAAATGTGTTTAATATAATGTCAAAAAAAAACGTGTTTAATATGATGTCCTTCTGGTAATTAAAGTCTCAGGTTCCTCTTCTCACCTTTAGTTTCTTTCATGATATTATTTCTCTTTTTCAATGACATAAAATGTCCATTAGTTATGGTTGTGAGCATTACATAATTGTAATATTATTTAGTCTTAGAATTAACATTATTCCAATCTACCTGATAAGCAATAGCATTGGTGTTCAAGTTTTTGGTGGATTTTTTTTTCCTGTTCACTTTGTTTTATTTTTTTTTCTCAGTGAGGTTTTAGATGAAAAAAGAAATTACACAAAAATTATTTCAACCACATAAATTGTCATTTCAGAAATATAACTAGAAAAGAATAATGTGTTAAATGATACTCTGTTTAATTTATGAAATAATTTTGTCATGATTGTGATATTTATCTAGCATTTTTCATATATACTGTTGTGGAAGATGCTGTTTTTTATATATTATAGATTATCTTAGCATATAAAATAATTGAATATATTGTAGTTTAATCATTCTTCTGTTGAATGAAGCAGGCCTCTAGAGGGAAGAATCTGACAGTTTATGATAATCACATTTATGGCCAATTAGTAATATTCAGCGAAGCAATTTAAGGGAATCATCTTAACCACTCACATATTGCAGGACATCATAGTTGCATCCATTCTCAGTCAAAAATAATGTAGAAAAATATATATACTGCAAGAGCTAATAAATAGTAATAATCTGCAGCAGAGCAGCTTAGAAGCAAACATTAGGGCTCAAGCAAAACATCTGCATACTGTGTTACATGACCACTCTTAATCATTCTTGAAAATGGAAGAGATTACTCAGTAGGTCTAAACCATGGCAGATACCTTCTTATAACCACCAGATCCAAACCTTTCCCAAGGTGGTTCAGATAGATTTCTCTTTGTGGATATCATCTGTATCTGAGATGTGCACTTTAACACAGAGAAGATAAATAAAATTAATTTGGATAATGAAGTAATACATAAAGCTATTTTATACATTCTTTGTGACTTATGTGAATAAGTTACAAAAAAAGAAAAAAGGATGAGTTGACAATGCAGAAAGTAAAAGGTCTGATAGGAATGTTTCAGTGATTTTGACATATATATATATATTTACTTGTAGTAGACACTTATTCAGAACAACATTTTTTTTTCAGGAACTTCTTCAGCTTCTAAATGATATTAAAATAGGGAGAAAAACTGATTCACTTCAATAGTAATCTCGGGAGATGTGAATTAACTCTTGAGAAGGTGGGAAACTGCTGTGGTCTTGTCTGGTCTGTTTTGTGGTTATGGCTAGAGATGTGAAAGATATCAGTTACAATCTGTTGCAATGAGAACAGTTTTTGAAACCTCACAGGTTCCCTGTGTGCCTAATTTTCATGTATATTTTCCAGTAACTGACAATAGAGACATTTATCCTGAGTTTTTCTATGATGAATAAAGGGAAGCCTTCATGGGACACTGCACAGGTGTTTCATTCAGAGCTCAGTAACAAATAGTATAAAGCTTTTTTTCTTTGCTCAATCCCATGCCAATATTGCCTGATGGTAGATTTGCATTCTTTCATACATGTCCTTGTAAATTTTAATCAAAAATATTCATATTTTATTAAATGAAAAATATGCTAATGGATTTTATTAAATAATTGTAATTGTCTCCAACATCATACTAAGGGCTTCAAGGATGTAGTGGTTGTATTAATTTAGTTAATTCCTCTGTTGTTTCTGAGCTATTTCGTATTCTATGATTTTAAAATATCTTACGTCTGACATACTTGACCTTTCCCATACGGTTACCACTCAAAAACTAAATCTATTCAGTAGAGCTTTTGAAGTATCCAGATTGAAGACTCCAACAATCTTACACGGGCAAGAGATGGCACTCTCTTTTCATAATTGGTATCTTAGGAAGAAATAGACCACTTGAAGAACCATCTGACAGAAGAATCCTGATGAGTATTCTCACCTCCTTTAATAATGATGATGATAAGGATTAGGAATCCTCTAACACAAGATCACTCTACAAAATCTGAGCAGTTCTACAGGACTCTTGGAGAAAGTCTTTATAAAAAACATTTTTCCTTTATTTTTGTCCAAAGTTTTATTGTATCTTGTATCAAGTGTTATCCTTTGTTCCTTGCAATTTCACAAGCTTTGTTTTTTGTACTTTGCTTGGCTATTAAAAGTTTGACTATTTGCTTTAATCTACTGCAGTGACCTTACACTGCATGGTATAATATACATATATGGGTGAAATTACATGATTAGTAAATACTTGCAGGACTGAAATATAAATTTACGAAAGCTTAGCTATACATTTTGTGATTTCTTAGGTTTTTATGATTGCATGAAAGCACCTCTCCTGAAATGTAGTTAAGTATATCATAATTTAATGAATGTCTCAGAGTCTAATTGCTAAAATTGTTTATTTTTTACACAAAAATAAATATCTTTCTTAGAAACCACTTTTCCTAACGTTGTATCAGACATCAGATGTACCAGTCATTTATTTCTTTTGGAAGACAACTCTTTACAGGTCTGCTTAGCCTGCTTGAGTCAAAGCTTCTTTTTCCTTGAATCTTAACTAATGAGCCAGTCAAGTCCACGCTGTTTTGGTTCTGCTTCCAGAATTCACAAGGCTGACAAAACAGATTTTGCAAATGCTGCAAGTATCTCCTTTCTGATGCATCTAATGTCCCTAGCTAGTAGGAGTGTTTTAAAAATAAAAACTATGTCCTGTTGAAGAATGCTAACACTGACTCTACAGACACTAAATAGATTTTAAACAATAGAAGGGGTGGGGCCAATAAAGAGCAATGTTATTGGAAATAAAACACAACAGAGGTTTTTTGTGTTGCTCAGATTTCACTCTATATGCATAGGAAACTACTTTTTTTTCAGTTAAAACTGCTATTAGTGTCAATTTTCCATCTCTTCTGACTTCCTCATGGCCAGAAACAGAATTACTGCAGTGCAATCCACTCCTAAGGGCACTTGAAGCAGCCATTTGTGTGTCATTGTCTGACTTTGTCCTCAGATTGCCATAAAGATCCCTGAGATCACAAGGTTGCATACAGTGTCTCTGCCCAAGGATTATGGGAGAGGTGTCTTGAAAATGTTGCACATTATTTGTATTAATTTTGTTTCTGGCAGAAGTCTCCCAAGAATCCAAATAGTCTGCCTACAACCATCTTTAAATTTATAATACATTTGAGATGATGTTATTTTTTAATTTTTATAAGTACATCTTTTTGGCTACTTCCTGAAATCTGCTTTTGGGAAACAAAACTTTCTTAATTATGACTAGGTTTAAGTTAATATGTAGAACTAGCCATATAATTTAACATGCAGTGCTTGCTTTAGTACATATATGAGATATATCAATATATACACTTCTATTCACTGTTCATGAAAATGAACTCTTGATCCTCCAATTTACATTACACCATGTTTAAATTACTATTCAAGCTACCGCTTACTTTGACTAATCAGGTTAATGGATTTAAAAATCAGCTTTAAAGATGACACGTAGGTGGAACAGAAACATCACCGTGCTATTTAAACCCAAATACAAAGAGTTTAAAAGAAAAAAGGCCAGAATGTATGAGTCATTTTTTTTTCTGTGTTAATCTGACAGTTTGTGTTTCTGCTACGTATCTTTAATATGACTTCTGTAAAATTTAAATCATTCTGTATGTTTTACAAAAGGAACAGACAAAAAGAAACATTGAAATTACACATTTTATTTAATAATTCTAGCTATTCATAATAGCAGATCATTGCTTATTACTAGAGGAAAATTATTTGTAAAAACACTTGAAATTATATGAGTTACTTTCCTACTTGGGTGTGTTTTAGAGTATTTATGAGTCATAATTAAGGGTCCTTTACAATGTGATATACCTGTAGTAATTACAACAGGATTTGGAAATCTGTGACTCCAGATGCCAATGATTTGAAGGTGATGCTAGATACTCCAGTACCTTCTTAAAGGTCTTGGTAATTACCTGTGCCATAAAAGTTCTAATTGGTTAATCTATTATTCATTATTTTTGCTGGCAGAGCTACTTTGCTCCCTGTTAAATGCACTAAGCAGTTTTAGGAATGCATCTGGAAGAACTCTCTAGGACTAATACAGTAAATGCATAATACAACCACGCTGCTGAAATTAAGGCTCTCTAGACACAGAAGAGCTTTAGCCTGATACTCTCCAATCCCCTGAATGTCAGTGTGGAGAGCTCAGCTCCTGTCAGCACTTTGGTGTGTTTCCAGTATCCTGCAAGTGTTTTCTCACTGGTTCAGGACAAAAATGCCTGAGGAGCCACTATGCCATGTATTTGAAGCCCAGATAGCAAAGGTTCAGAAGAGCTACAAGCTCAGCATTTTTAAAGACCTTGGTTTTTGAAAGCTAAACATTTAGTAACCTAGGCACCACAGTCTCACTGTCATACATCAGTCTTCACTGCATTTATCCTTATGAAACCTCTGGCTGGGTCAGTAAAGATGCCTGAATCTTACTACTTACTGAGGATGAAGTATGAAGAAATGACTTAAAGGTTTTAGAAAGCATGTTTGCTTTGCAGGTAGCAGCCTGTTTGGGTTTCAAAAGAATCCAAGTGGTTCAGGCATCCAGCTGTACTCCCTTTGGTCACCTTCACTAACCTGCTAAGGTGCCTCTGTTACCTTTCTGGTCAGTGGTCCAGTCTGTGGCTGAGCAGTGCTAGAGCCTAAACCATGGTTAAGTATCCAAACTACTGGGCAGTAACTTTTCTCTTGAGGGTTTAAAGAATGAAAACTTAAATCCATATTGCCTCTGTTCTGTAATGGTGCGCTTCTGTGCACTTCACTGGGTGCAGCTAGAGCCTTGTGCAGGTAGAGACACGAGCTTCAATGCATAGTTGGGACTGGAGCTGTTGTTTGTTTTGAAGTGCCTGACTCATCTACTACCTCTTAATACAAGCTGATTGAGAGTTGTCAGCCCTCAAGAGAGCAGAAAATAGTAAAGCAGACATTTGAGGGGGAAATAACTAAGTTTCAGTTATACAGATATATATATATATATAGTATATAGTACAGATGTGAATCAAGATTTCTTATTTAATATTGGAGTGGCCTTAAGGAGTCAAACATTGTATAAAAACCTTGTTTTCATGGACACAGTGTAAATTCAGAACAGAAACCTTAAAACTCCAGAGATGCCATAATCCTATTGACAGATGTATTTTTACACTTATGAACAACCTTTCTGTTTCTTTTGTACTTCAAAAGCAGCTGGACCCAAGAGTCTCACCTTTTTGAAAGGTGCAAAAAGTGCCCATTGGATAGTAAGTAGCACAGATATTCTGCAGATACCATTGTCCTTACTTTTTTCCTACAATAAAGGTGAAAATCATAGATATAGGAATTTTTGAGGAGGTTTGGATATTCTTACTTCCAAGATCCAGTCCAGTAGTTCTCTTTGTGATGGTGGAACATGGCAGATGCTTGAAAAGAATGTATAGTTAAATTTATCCTGTAAAGTGTAGTTATGGGTTAATCTTCAAATGTATATATATTAATGTTGCTATATCTGTTATTGGCTGCCTCACATGGAATTGAAATGTGAATTTTTTGCTCCTCGCCAAAGCATAGTCGATGACCAACACATCCTCACTTCTGAGTTAATATGTCTAGATATTGTGGCAACGCATTCCCCTGTTTTACATTTAAATTGTTTAATTTGGTATTAGATTTTGCTTGCGCGTTATATGCGTTGCTTTTCAGTATCTTTGAATGTTTCCTTGGTACTGTCTTTCACAAGAAGAAAAACAGAAATATTCCTGAATTAACACTGCTGTCAAATTATATGGCTGAAACAGATTTGAGCTACAGGAAATTCATTCTCCATTCTCTTTGCAATGAATCTAGAGGGTGACCTGTTTGTTATGAATTACAGAAGCTTTCATAGAAGTCAGGCCCATAATTAGGAAGCGAGAATATGCATGAGTAATTTGCAGTCATGTAATGAAAGATTGCCATGGGAAACCAAGTAGATCAACAGATGCTGAAACCCTTGCTGTCATTCTTGGCATATTTATTTTTCACTTTACTTCTCATCTTCTGAGTCACGATGACCTGAGAAATTTGCAGACTTCCATGTATTATGACAAATACTAACGTTGCAGCAGATATTCAGTAATAATTTCAAAAGAAAATAGTGTGTATTCCATATATCAGAATCCTGAGCTTAATACATAGGCCTTTTTACATTAAAACTAGTAGACATTGATTAAATGAGCAACAGAGATCATTAAGTATTATGTTTCTGCAGACAGATGAAAAATGTTTTTGAAGATATCTGCTTATTTCTGAAAAGAGTAAATTTCTTTGACGTTTATTAGTGTAGTGTAAAACAATCTCCATTACCTTCGTCAGGCTCAGGAAAGGCATGCACTGAAGTACATCCATCAAAAAAATATATACATAAAACCATTTACTTATACCTGTTTCCAAAAAGACAGGTAGTAAGAAAGGAGGAAGTATAATCTGAATGGTCCTTCAGCTTACGGGGAAATAGGCAAATTTTGTAGAATATCTGTTTCAAGTTAACAATTACATTAAAAAATTGCTTTCAGTGCATACAGTGAGTTTACTAAGATGAAAGTGTTTATTTACAATAAGCTTGATACTGTGACTGTGCATACCTATACTGGAATGTGTTACTTTTTCCTTGTGAAGACTAAAATAATATTTTTGCTAATTCAATATTTTTAAGCCATTAAGTGCAGGGTCAATCAGTTAAAATTCTTTGTCTTGATCCCCTTTTAAAATCTGAACATTTTTTTTCTCGTTGGAACAATTGCCTGTATTTATTCGTAGGAAGGATCTAAAGTCTTCAGAGAGGTCGTCTTTTCATAAAATGTCAGGGAAGCAGCACGACTGCTATCTTTATTCAGCAAGTTCCTTTGAGCTGTTTTGGGGAGTTTTTTCTTGGTTATTTCGTCTGGTTTCTGACTGCACAGAAGATCATTCTACTGCTCTGTTCTCTTGGCAAAGCTGATCAAAGGCAAGTTACATTAGAGCCTGCTGCTCAATTTTATTTTTATATTATAAGAACGTTTTTGCCACTGACACAGGAAGAACAGGGAAACGTGGCAGTGCTCTGTTGTCTAATGACTGACAGCAAGCTTTAAAAAAAAAAAAAAGCTACTTTTAAATCTGGAGCTGATAAGAAGATAAGAGATCACTCCTTACTGTGGCTTAACTTTGTGTCTGTTGCCATCTTCATAGTGAAATTAATCTTACTTGTAAGAGTAAAATGGTTTCCTTGGCTCCAGAAATATTTTTTTTCCGCTGGGAGAAAAAAAGCACTTTTGTAATGTTACTGTAGCCACCTTTGTAATGTCGTATGGCTTGTGTCTGAAAAGAGAGCTTTTGGAATCCATCATGATACCAGAAGGGAAAGGCCAAAGTATGCATTTGAAGACTTAATAGCATAAACTGTTTACAAAGTATATTTATTAAAGTTCTCAAAATTATAGACTTGTCTTTGTTGATCATCTTGCAACATTTTTTTTTTTTAGCATATATGAATGTTCTGAAAGGCATTGAGGCAGACTGCAATTATTGTTATTATTTTAAATATCTGCCATGAGTTTTACAAGTATTGTGATAAAGAAGCAGCCATCAACGATGAAGCTGGCCTTTCCAAATCATTCAAGTTTGCACACTGTGAATGTGCTCAGCATCACACTTAAGAGGGATTGCTCAAAGACAAGTGTTGATTACCTCAGAATATCCTTGCCTCCTTGAGAACAGAAGTGGGAGTAAGGCATATAAGTATTTGTTGAATTAGTGAAATGATGGTTGAAATATTCAGTGTTAATCTCATGTATTGCAGTTTTTGTACATTTTCTAGCTACACCCTTTAGCATGAACAGTCTTTCTGTATCTATCTATTCCTAAACACCTCTGGAAAATGATATCTTCTGTTTGCAACCTCAAGTACAAAACTGCTGTGTCATTTCTGTCCGCAAAAATACTTTGATTATGACCTTCCAATTTACTTCTCTTTGATCAGATTATTTTTTTTTAATTCAGAACTGAGTCTTGCAGTTCCCTTTATGCAAGCCTGTCATCTTAATTTCATATCATTGCTTTCTCAATTCAATGTGTCTGCATTTCACTGTGACATAATATTTAGAAATGTATGCATGGGTCATCTCAGTAAATTATATAATATTATCTTTGAAGGTGCTATATAAGAAGGAATATTTTCAGGCAGAGACATGTTATCTTGAAGATACTGAGCCAAGCTACTTACTGGTTTTGCTTATATCAGCATAAGATATCATTAAAACCCTTTGTCAGGATCAAACTTAGTTTTCAATTCCCTTCCCCAGTGAGTCAGGTAAAGTAAAAACTCCAAGTCTGCAAAGTTGACCCTTATCATCAATTCTCAGTAACACACCTATTGCCCTCTTAACCAGTCCTTTCCTGTGTTAAGCAGGTGGATATAAACACAGAATTAGAAAGGAGGATGTCATAAGAGACAAAATTAAAAAAAAAAAAAGTTATTTGAAACCTGCCTTTAAGAGTGAAAGTGGGAAGAAAGTTATCAAGATCACATTTAATTCTTTACCAGCCTTTTCTATGGCTTGTAGGAGAATAGAAATATTCACTGCCTCATCAATCTAGCCTTTATATAAAAAATCAGATATAACCTGGAAAGAACTTCATGTTTTTCAATCAGATTTGTTGCACCACAGGGTCGGTCATTTCTGTACCAGTTCATATGGAACAGATGTGAGACAAATCTGAAAGCATTTCTAAATAAATAGTAAAAGAAACTCCTGTCACATTGGAGATTGTTTAAAAAATACCAGTCTATAGAAGACTATATCTCTATTAAGAAAAAGCTGTCCAAAAGCACAAATATGTTTTTTTAAAAAACAAATATATATGGTTGAAAATAAATGTAAATAAATAATAAATGTAAATAAATATAAATGTAGGTAAAGTCACAAAAATTTGCTAGGTTAAAAAGAGTGTAAAGAGGGATATAAGATAGATGTTAGGTTAGGGTTCTGTAAGGTGGAGGGGGAACAACAAGGAGGGAAAAAAACTGTTGTCACTGGTTAACTGAAGTGGGGAACTGATAGGAAGATATCAGACAAATGGGTACAGTGAGAGGGAGAGCCTAGAACTAGCTGAAGGGTGGGAAAATTAAGCATTTTTAGAGAAAAGAAGAAAAAGAATTGAGTGAAGTGTAGTAGTCAGAAAAGAGAAAAAACATCATTTATCAAGGAGGAAGAGGATTCTCTTACTCAGCAGTCCCATAAATTATTATTATACTTTCTTATTCAGTTATTCCTCTTGATTTTTTTAAGCGTTGGAGAACAAAGGGAAGAGACCATACTTTGGACAGGCAGACAAGCAAGTGCCAGTATAATTTACTTTGGGAGCAAAAGGAAATTGTTCATTATTTCACTTCATTTGTACTCAGTTAACTTTACTGTACTGTTATTGAAATGAAAGAGTAGAAGTACCGCAACAAAGTATTAAAGGAAGAATAAAATATATTGAAAATGAACTCCTTTTGACACTATAATAGTATTTAATTGACATTAAATAGCTCCTTTGGAACCATTATGAGTATGATATGAATACAAATGTATGAAACATTTCCATCATATTGAATCAACAGCTCCTACAGATGAAGTTACGTCATTGGAGCCATTAAGAGTTGCACTGTTGCAAGTGAATTCAGTGCTTATGAAAGAGCCAGGTTGACATTTCTGAAGACTGAGGTCTTACTGTGTGAAGCTTGTTTGACTTAGCAGTTCTGCTAACTGGAAACGTACTGCAGGAGCTAATCACAGAACTTTGTGCAACTTGACTAGTCTCTTCTTGAGGCTGCCAAGACTATGCAGCCGTCTACCAGTGGACAAAGTGCAGGAAGAAGCATTAAAAAGGAATCCAGATGAGTAGATCTATGCTATTGGCACAACATTGTACAAGCTTCTCTGTGCTTTCTTCACTAGTAAGACTTCTAATAATCAAGCAAAAATCTTTATATTTCAGATGCAGCTTTCTCAGGGCATACAGAAGCCTGGGTGAGAGGATCATGAGTTCTTAGAGTTACTTTCTTCTCAACCTACTCATGATATTTGAACCTCGGGTTCTTTTCGTCCGGTACCATTGTACGTATTGGAAGTACTATTGCACTGTACATGAGGAATCATTTTCTCAAGAGCTCAAGTCTTTCTGAGATGCAGTGAAACCTGTACAGAAACAAAATGAGTCTTTAACAGAGCAAGCTGTTGGTATTTGAGGTCTCTGTAGTTCACAGTTAATTGCAGATACTGGAAGGCACTGCATGTCTTTGCTAAGCACATTATTGTATGTGGTTCTCTGTCTGGATTTCTCCATAATTTGTTCCCTAATAGGCTAACACATGTGGTACAACAGATTAAGGTATTAGATCTGTTAATTTTGGCAAGGTATTTCCCTTCTAATAAGCGGATTAAGCCATACCCATCTACTGATCAGCATAATAAAAAATGGCTCTTTTGTTTGTATTTTATAACTTTTCAGAAGCCTACCGAATTTTACATACTATTGTTAATTGGTGAAGAGAATACTTTAATGGAAGGCACACTCCACTTACAACAGTATGCCTTTGGGAATTCTATCAATACACACTGGATTTTTTAATGTATTTTGAATAATTATACAAGCACTTGTTCTGAAATAACAGTGCACATACAAAAACATCCTTTTGTGCAGTTCATCTATAGCAATGAGTCCTTATTTAAGGATAGTTTGCTTGGATATATAAGGTCTTTTAAGGGGAGAAGTTATTCCTGCAGTAGCAGATGGAGGATTTCTTTTTATATGCTTTGGTGCAAGGCAAGAGGTAAACTAAATTTGATAATCCGGGTGAGATTGTGAAGTCAACACTTATTATTTAGGAAAATCCTGAATCCTCGTAGATCTTTACAGGTACAGTTGTATTCATGCGGTCTTGACAGTTTAGTAGTAGGCTTTTTAGGAAAAAGAAAAAATAAACACTGAATAACAATGGGAATCGCATACAAAATTCGTTTAGGTTAGCAATCTCGTCAGGAAGCCAACTTTAGAGAGAGCTTTATAGAAAGTGTTGTTTTCATGCTGGAAAAGGTGATAGAGATGAAATTTATTAAAGGGAAAATGTTTAGTGATATGGAAGATAAGCATGTTTTCATTATAATTGTGGCAAAAAACTGCTTTGAATATTTAGACTATTTTTTTCCAGAAGCTCAGCATTTTCAAAAATAACTGGTTGGAGAACTGCTACGGGGTCATTTGTGGGGAAGGAGTGGCAGTGAGATAAGCTGCTGAAACCTTCACCCCAGGCCTTCAGATACTCTTCCAACTTACTGCAGTCATTGAAGAAACACTGAAGATGATTTATTTCCTTAATTTTCCAAACCTTGCAATAAGTGGAACTTAGATTTTCTTTCTCTTAATTGCTGAGGAGCCTGTTTGCTGTGGCTAGAGCAGATACCAGAGTTTTAGATGACGATGGTTAATTTTTGCAAGTTTCAGCTTTTGTCTCTGGCATTCTACATGAAAAAAAAACGGATATTTTGAGAACTAGTAAGATAAAATAGTACTCTGAAGGAAGATATGTATGGCTTTTGCAAAAAGAGCCATTAGCTCTGAAAAATTTTAAGTCATTTCAGTAGCAACATTTTCTCAGATCAAAGCGAATATTTACACAGTGAAAAAAAAAAAAAAAGTTGAAAAGAGATGCTGTCTTGCTGAATCATGTGCCATCTTACCAGCCAAACCCTTTTGCTCCCATGAAAACAGAATTATGTGCCCTGGACCTCTGTGGTTTGCAGAATTCCCATTCCAGCATAAGGAACCAGAGGCTGTAAAAGTAATATGAAGTACAAGGAACCTCTGATTCAGTGGTGCCACAGAGGGGAAACTTTCCATTCTTTATGGTTCTTTATAAAGCCTAATAGCACAGTGAAAAATGGAAACATTTGAAAGATTAAATGGTTCCCTTCTGAAATTTTTCACTTGAATCAATAAAGACAGCTTGCAGAGAGGGGAAAAAATCTCAACTACAATAAAAATGCTTATATTGCTAGCTTCCACAAAAGTTGTATAACCCAAAAATCTTCCCTTACAAAACCCAGCTTACTTGCTGGATAAAAAAGACCTGTGCAGTAGCTCTTCTGCATGTTTGCATGTCTGCATTTTTGTTTTACAGGTACGTAAGAAAATGGAGCTAAAAAAAATCTTTGATAAATCACAGTGCAGGTCACCAATAAAAGTAGTGAATTGGTGAGCAATATTAGAGAAACAGTCTCTGTAGTAATAGATTTCTTGAACAAAGGATTAAAGTGTTTCATGGAAAAATAAATCTGTCATATTTAATACATGCAGTTGATAATGATTGGGCTCCATATCATAAACCAATGAGATCCTTGCATAATAATGGTTTTACGTTATATGAACACTCATAATATACATTTATTAGACATGCAGAATTGTCAGGCTTTTTCAAGTTACGAAGTAGTTACAAAAGTGATCAGCAAAGAAATAAATGCTTTTTTAAATGTAATTTCTCTAGAATTGTAGAAACACGAAGGCAACACTTTCAAAATGAATGAAGTCCTCCTAATGGTTTCCTATTCTGCTAGCTGTATTAGTCAAATGAAAAAAAATTCTTTTTAGTACTAAGCAATTTCTTTCCAAGGGCTAAATAAAAAAGTGAGTTATCTTGCTCTGTTTCCTCAAAGTTTAATACTTCTGATCTTCTGAACACTGTTTACTATTCTGAAAATAAATTATTTTTTGTTTCTAATCGTAAAATATGAGTTTAGGTGTTCTGGTTTAGATCACGGCTTTTGGAAGGGTGGCATCCATTGCCGAACAATACTTAAAATCCCTTTTCAGGGGTGGTGTTTTCAGGGAGGAGGAAAGCCTTAGTTCTCAACTCTGTAGAGGGGTTGGAATAGCAGATGGATGAAAACCACTGCTTCACCTTTCCTGGTATTAGTACAAAATTAACAGGATTTTGCTGCAAACAGATATGTTTTGAAGTAGAAGGAGACCATAAAAACTGTCAGATTTTAAGATGAAGTTGCATGCCCCAAGCAGCATGCTCTCAGATCACAGATTAAGAGCTGTGCCTGTTTTGTATGCTAGGGTTCAGATAAAATGAAGTGTTTAAGCTTGGAACTCATCTTTAGGCTTCTAAATAGAAATGTAAATATTTTTTGCTTTTGGGCCTAGATCTTTATTTATTTTAATCTAAAACTGAGGCTACTGAAAACTTCTTGTAATACTGTCATCTTTACTCAGGTACTCCATGTTAGATGAGTGCTAATTTTGCAGGCAGTGCAGTAATGTTGTACAAGGTTATACCAGAAAGGCTGTAGTTCTAGGTCCCAGTTCTACAGGTTCTATATTATTTGCTGTTTCTGGTGGATGTTTTTGGATATGTATTTTCAATATTATGATAACTTGTTACAGTATCCTTTTGTATGCTTTGAATTATGAGGGTATACAGTCAATGCTTATGCAGTGTGTCTTGCTTACTGCTCTGGTTTGCAGCGAACACTGGAGTGGATGTGAGGTTGCAGTGCCATTAGGTGGCTTCCCCTCAGTTCTGTGCACTCTGCAACTTTCTTAATTGTTTCTGGGTACTATTCAAGGTCATGAGCTTTACCTGTAAAGCCTAGCTTGGCATATTGAAAGAGAATGAGTTGCTTTCAATAGCATCCTGTAAAATAAAAGATGTAAGGACTAAAAGATTTTTCTCAATAGAGAGCCATCAGCCCTGGAATTCATTCCTCCATTTGTGCTATATTTTAGTGACGTTAAGGGCATGACACGAGGTTTGTTTATTCATTCAACCTTTTATCTAATAAAGTGGTAAGATGGTGAGCCTAGAGATCTCTTTGAATGAAACTCCATTCAAATTGATAATGTTTGAGCTCCATGTTGTTTGTATACATTTGGAAGCACCATGAAATCAGAAAAAAA
The DNA here is from genome assembly GCF_964034855.1 of Anser brachyrhynchus. Lineage (NCBI taxonomy): Eukaryota > Metazoa > Chordata > Aves > Anseriformes > Anatidae > Anser > Anser brachyrhynchus. Next base: position 13,317,409 of record NC_137700.1, read on the forward strand.
TATATATTATACTGATGGTAGGTTATTAATTCTTTACATGTAGATTGTATGGTGTTCACCTCATCCAAGTACCTGCAATGAGTCTGAGATAGCTCAATAAAAAATTGCATTTTCAATCATAAAGAACTGTCCCTAGGGCTCTGTTTAATTTCAGCCAGTGTCCATGGAAACTTCTGTCTTTTTGTACTTTTATGTGTGGGTGCTGGGGAAATACAGCTTCCAGGAGGAAAAGGCTTTGGCCACTTGACCTCTTGAAGAACAGCCAGGTGAATTGTCTGCTTTTTGCAAGCACGCCATTTCTTTTGCACTGGGATCTTTATGACTATGTGCGGCTGAAAATGTGGGCACTTGATTACACTCTGTAAAATGAGGGAAAGAAAAGGTGTTCTCTCCTACATGCATCTGCCAGCTGAGCTCCTTAGCCACCTTCCTCAGCTTTTTGTCAGTGCCCTGCTACACTGTTAGAAATGATGAGGAACTATTTTACTAAGCTATTTCTTAAGTATGAGAGTTTTTGAAAACAATAACAAGATAATACAGGTAATCATTTCCAAAGTAAGAGAAGCAAAAGTAGTCTTGATGTCTTAATGTGAAGATACTAAATACAAATTTGTAGAGTAAGTACTGAGCTGAGGCTGTCAGGAGAGATTTTCCTGCACATTGAACATGTGTGCACACAAAGATGTTAAGGTTTTAAACCCCAGAACAAATGCACATATGAATGTAACTTAAAATGCGCAAAGAGATGATGTGTAGACTACTTGTATGCAGTTTCAAATATTTTTAAGCAGCCTTCATCCATATTTTTGCTGCTTTGCCCCCTTGGGACAGGAGTACAACTTTGTGTCCTAGAAAGTCTCCTAGCACATTAGTTAATATATACAGCTCTTATCACCTCTTCAATTTTTTTTTATTTTGTTTCCTCTAGTTAATCATGCAATCACTGTTTCCTAGCTTTTACATTAGTATTTAATTAAAAAAAAAATAGAATTTGCTTTTAGCACTCCGTTTAGGTTTCACTACTCAAAACACCAACCTGGAATTCACTTAATTTGGAAGGAATTCTTAGTCAGCAGCTACTGTTGTCATTACACAGAGCAGAGAAGGACTGTTATACCTTCAGTTATACCTTCTGTTATACCTAGCAGACTGAAAAAAAAAAAAGAAAAAAAAGGCAATGTCATGTTAACAAAAAAAAAAGAAAAAAGCATACCTGAAACAGGCTGAAAATTGAAATGAGAAAATTAATTTTAAAAATGGTAGGTAGCAATAGCCTTTTCAATTATAATAATTTGTGAATCTTTTTGAACAGCTTCAAAAATGAAAATTGGTTTTAAGTGGTGCATCGAAAAATAAAATTATATTGTTGGTACTTTGATGTGATAAATAACCACCACTGGGTGCCACTGTTGAGTTTCAGAGCACTGGACCAGCCAGGGTTTCTGTGGCAGCCAAAATTTGTAGCTGGAAAGGAATGTGCAGTAGTAGTTGTGCAACGGAAATAAATTATTTCTGCAGTTTTAGGGCTTGTGAAATAGAACTGCAACCAAGATTTTCTTCTCAGTGTTTCACCAGATATTATCATATCTGACAGTCGGTTGTTGTGACAGGTCCAACATTCCTCTTTTCCCTGCGTCCCTGGCTTGCAGCACCGAGCAGAAGTGATGCTAAATGAGAGAAGACTATAAACTCACTTTATTGTTATGAAGCATTTTATCTCATACTGCAGGCTTTTTGGCAAGCACATCTAGTCTGCTAGCAAGTCTTTCTAAATAGCATGTTTACTTGTTTGGAGTGGTGCTGAGATATAGGAGAGCCCCACGTTTTGCATGGCTTTACATCTCCTATTTTCTTGGTCAGCAGAGCATAAATATGTTTTGGATATAGCTTGCCTGTGCTTTAGAAAAACAGGAAGAAAGAGTAATGGTGACTCACAATGTGACCATTTTCTGATAAAAACTTATAAAGTGATGAATATGTTTCTAAATAGTTTTGATTTTGAGAGTAGATAATTAGAGATTTTCTACGGCATCTGAATCTTAAACGTATTTAAACACACACACACATACACAGAACAACGCAATGCTGCATGAAACAAGACTTCTGTGTTGAGATAGGGACTTCATTCTGTCTTGTCCAAAATAGAAATAATGTGCACTCTGTTTTCATGGAATATTTTGATCTTTTCCTTTCAACCAGAATTTAGAGAATTTGGAAAGGTATTTGTGTGTGATATGCATGGCACATAAAACTAAAAATTTAATTGAGTTCTGAGTATATATTTTGAAGTTAAGGACTAGGATTTGGATTTTAGGTTCTAATCTAAGTAAATCACTTAAATATAGTTAATTTGAATTCACAGGCTTGAAGTTACATGTTTTACTGGGTTTTGTTGAAATGAGGCCTCACACATTGAAATACTTTTGATAAAGATTATGCTTATAGTTCTCATGGGGAATCTACCAAGCATAAACAAGTTCTGGTTTTGAGCTACTGTAGAGCTCCACCTTAGGAGGAAAAAAAAGTCTTTGATTTGTAATTGGAAGGAGAAGTCTCTTCATGGTAAAGATTTTAACCCATTACTTGGTCAGCTGATCAGCTCTGTGCACTTTCTGGGCAATGATGTGCAAAGACAGACAATGAATCACGATCTATAGGTTTGCTTTGAGATTGATTAATTTCTGATAGTGAGGAAGACTCTCTGTTTCCTTACAGCAATATCCCTGCTTTGGTTTTTTGGGTGATTTTAGTACTTGTCCTAAAGATTACTCTACTGTCGTGACGTATTTCTCTACCAAAGCAGCTTTAGTTAAGAACAAAATTTGTGGAAAAATAGTACAAACATCTTTTTCGTAACTCAGTTTATCACTTGAACAAAATTATGCTAACCTTGAAAGTTAAGATGCATTATCTTTTCACGTATTTGTTGATCTTAAATGTATTTGGAGTAGAATTGTGTATTAGTTATCTACAGTTAAAAGAAAATTTGAGAATTTCATTACTGAGTTTCATTTTATAAATAAAATTGAAATAACTCCTGCTCTAACTTGTATATTGCAGTTGCAGTCCGGTGGGTCTGTTTCTCAAACTCTGAGCAAATTTTTTGAGCTTTTCTGGACAATTTCATATGTGACATGATGACTATGGGTAAATTGTGGGTAATGAAGTGTCTGGACACAAGTAATGTTTTTATTGATTATATGACTGCTATTAATCCTTTGTACAAGGGTGACTTGCAATTCAACTGTTGTCCCCAGTAAGTGTGATTTTACTGTCTTTAGAGGATCTGTTCCTGACTTGTGTTGCTTTAAGGGAGCTACAAGCATAGCTGGGTTTAGAAAAGGCAAATAAGTGAACAGTAAAGCAGAGTCCGTAGACAGTTACAGAAATCGAAGTACCCAGAAGCTTTTTTATTAAAGATATAGGTTTTGTTAATCACTTTAAAACCAGGACATAAAGAATGGAAATAACTTTTCACAGAATTACATTTTACTATTTCTCTCACTTTGTATTTTTTTCTGACAAAGAGTCACACATTTAAAAAGAAAAGAAAAAAAAAGAAAGAAAAAGAAAGAAAAGAAAAAAAAGCCCCATCCCAAAACCTTTCTATTCTTACATCCTCACCAAGTTTCAGGCTCAATCACATTCAAATTAGCCTTCTGTTATCATGACATTTGAATTTATTCCTTTTATATGTATTCTGGACTTGCACTTGTATTTTGCTCTGTTCTTGCATAAAATACCACACTGTGGTTCTCTGATTAATTGATTACTTTGCTTTTTGACATCCTGAGGTGAAAGTCCCTATAGAATTTGTAAGTTCAGTTTGTCAATTTAGGGGAAATAATGTAGGAAGGAAACAGTAAAGGGACAGTAAAACACATCATCATTTGCCTGGCTCATACTGACAGGATTTCAAAGAATAATGATTCGTCAAATAGAGTTGATTGTGCTTTGTCCTGCAGTGAGAAAGTTTCTAGAGCCATTTACTTTTCAGTCAAGTACCTCACTTAACCTCTATCACCAATTTTTCCTGTTTACCAATCTTCCAAGTTATATATTAATCATAATACGGTGTTACTGAATTAATGTTTTAGTACTAATGAATCCATTGTCACTGCAGAGCTTCAGTCAAAGCAAGTCTGAAACCTGAGCTTCAGACTGTACTTTTAATCTTTAAGGTCTGAACTTCAATGTCCAAATTTTTTAAAGACCATTCTTTTGTTGTCATTTACTAGTAGCTTAGTTAAATAATTTAATTTGATCCACATGCCTGTCTGTATTTCAGCAAGGCAGAATTCCCATTTTTAGCTTGTAGCAAACTAAAATCCCATTTGTGTGTCAATTATAAATTGGCTTTTCTCCGATGAGATTTTGTCAAAGTAATTGAAGATGCATATCTTTCTCCCAAGTTTAAAAAAAATAAATAAAATCTTGTCTTCAGTGGTGAGGTTTTCTTTTCACCTACATTTGGTTGGATATGTAAGGTCTTCAAATGAAAAACAAAATAAATTTTAAAGAAAAAGCACAGAGAAAGTCTAGTATACACAGGTGATGAGATCACAGTCAATTGGCATCACCCATCTGTTAGTAACAAATACTTAAGTGATCTCTGCCTGCAGTAGCAGTATAGTGGAAGGCAAAGCAGGTCAAAGTGAAGTACGTATTTCCTAATGTGGTGGTGGAAGATACAGTTTACAGATCTCAAAATAGTTGTTGATTGTGGCAGAAACAGGAAAAATAAACTCTAGGTAGATTTGTAATTTCTAGAATGTGTTACTGCTATGTTGTAGGAAGAGTCTCATCTGGGCTCTTTCGAGTTCCCATTACAGGAGCGTTACTTTAGGAACGTGTGTTTGAATAGGGATGAAGGTTGGTCTCACTTGCAATCATGGTCTGTCTGTGTTCTCTTTAGACTTCTTGCTCTGTAGGCCAGTATTATTCTGCTGAAATAAACTTTAATTGGATATAAGCTAGTGCAACCATTGACTTTGCCCCAGATAAATTGTTTGTTGGATAAAATGATATAAATTGCAGAAATGGTGTTTATTTCTCTTTGTTATGGATGGGAGTTTATGATTAAAACATGGGTACCTCTATCCTTAAAGATCAATGGCTATTAAAAATAAAGTCTGTACTTCAGCTGCTCTGTAGAAACAGACCATTTCTTGATGAATTTCATTTTTTTCATTACTTCCTTAATACAAAAGAAAGAAAAAAAAAAAAACACTTGTAATTAATATAATAAAGAACAGAAATAACACATAAAACTTCATAATATTAATCTAAGGTGCTTGCTTAACTTCACATGGCATTTGTTTTTCAGAACTACAGTGGCTTAATAGCAGTCATACTAAACTTAGTGTTTAAAATACCTTTTCAAAATATGCGTGATGGAAAGAGGTTTAAATGGTGTGAGGGCTGTCCATTTCAGTTAGCTACAAAATCATTATGCTTTTTGAAAACTATTAAAGCAAAACACCCAAGGCTTTCTAGTGGTCTTTCAATTTCTTTTTTGTCAGCTCTTTATAGTTACTAACATATCTGCTCTGTGATAAATGAAGCTTAGATTCAAGGTAAGCCAGGTAAATCATGAACATATCCAACAGCAATATCGTAGAAGTAAAAGTAGCATTATTGCAGAGGACATGTTTAAATTGGGTTTTTCCTCTTGTTTTTAGGTGGGAATAATATTCAGAAAATTCATGTTGTAGCATAATTTTCCTTGCACTGCAGAGATTCCAGAAAAGTAAGGTTTGGATTTTTTTCGTGATCTTTGACAAATTCTGTGAGATATCATAACTACTTGAGATAAGACAATCCTATCCATTTTAGATCAGAATTTTGAAATTTCCAAAATTGATTCTAAGATTATGGCTAACTGAACTATGGAGATAGAAGTCAGCTCTGACATTTAGGTGAAAGTACAATTTTAGATGCTGAAGGCTCCCAAAAGCTGTAATTTCAGGAGCTGGGTTATGTTTCCTTATGTACATGAAACAGATCCTCTCTCATTATCACGTGATGATTTTTAAGAGGCAAAAGATAACAATTAGTCACGGAGTTGGTAAAGAGAGTTTAGAGCTCTTATTTTCAAACCCCCTGGCTCTTATTTGTGGTATATGTGGACTGAATTTTCAGCCACACACAAGATGGCTACTAGATGGTGCTTTGGGATAGCTGGCAGAGAGATGCAGTTGCCCTTGCACAAAGCTCTGCAGAGGAGCAGGAGCAAGGACAGTTACTGATGCCATTTTGAAGGAGGGGTCTGTACCTTGGTCTTTTCAAGGGAAATCCAGACTGGCCATCCAGTCTCTTACATGCCTTCACTCCTGCCTGCTTGCTCTGGATCACAGGTTAGGACTTAGTTTATGGGATGCAATTTGCCAAGGAAGACAGCCTTTTTCCTTGGGCAGGATAAGACTTATCAAATGGCTGATCTGCCATTCTAGCTGAGGGAAGGGAGGAAGGATGAGGAAAGAGGAGCCTTGCTAGACTTCTTTGAGTGCATTTCAAGGGACCAAGAGACAAGCAGGATTTCTTCCTTCCAGTGTGATCAAAATATTTGAAAAGGGCTCTCTTTTTCCGTATGTCCATATTGTCATTAGGGAGCTTCATTTAACTGCTGCTAATGTAGAAGGCAGGAGTGATTCGCAGTGACGAAGCATATCCATGGTACGTTGTCCTTCACTGCTGCTGGGGCGCAGGCCGCGCGCATGGCCTGGTGTGTCTGTGGAGGGAGGCCTGTGGCTGACAGGGAGCTGTAAATCGTGGTGACCTGATGGGGCCTTTGGTTAGTGCTGCTCCCTCGCCAACAGCAAGATTAAATGAGTTAAAGCTGCTATGAAAGAGGTGTAAAGACTGGCAGGAGCTAAAGAGAAAATACTTCAACTGGGAGAGAGGGACCCTGTTGGAGCGCGTCTCAGATCTCCGGAGCCAGGTGAGGCACTGTGCTCAGCCATGGTTACCTCAGCGCTCCGTTGTAGCTGGACTTCTGCACCTCCTTCTTGCTGTGCTGAGGCTCTTCAGTGGCATGTAGGAAATCTCAATTTGCCATAACTTGATGTTCAGAGTGACTCTTGCCACTGAGTTACTAAATTGAAATTTGGTATTGTGTATATGCATGTGCGAAACAAATGGTGTGTGGCAGTGGTGGAGCAGGAACTGGAAATTGAGCCTACTAACTTCTCAGTTACAGAAATGGAAAAGATCACACTTCAGTCATTTTTTTTTTTTTTGATGAATTGAATGTTCTAAAGACAAATCATTTCCCAAACAAGAAAGAAGTGGCTTAAATTGTGTATTATGGTTTCTAGATGTACTTTAGCCCACCCTCTAAATTACTTTTTAATCTGTGTCCAAACTCCAGAGCACCCTGCTAATCTGTAGCAGTGTTATTAGCAGGTGGCTGCCAGTGAGCAAACCCTGAGCAATAAAAATGGTTGTTATTGACAGAAACAGCCCCACAGAGATGTATTCATCAGAAACCTGAAGGTAGATTTAGTCACTTGAAACATATGGTCTATTGCTTTTGCCTGAACCAAACAACAAAAGGAGACTTACCTAATTAAAGATTAACTTTATTTTTTCTCCATTCACTTTGCTTTTCCATTTTAAAAATGATCAGTCCTTTATGCACTCAACAACAGAGCGGTCAAGGCTGAAATTTTAATGATATCACTCAGAGCAAAATGTTTTATTTGGTATTGCTGATAGTTCAGGGTCTTAATCGTACTGTTGCACTTAGACATAAGTGCTACAGTATTTCATTCAGACTTGCCAAATGAAGCATGTGTTTTACTAGCTGGGTGTTTTCTTTGCAGGTATGTGATTCCTGTGTCATTTCTCCCTCTATGTGATGTATGTGTTGTTGATGGTTATGTTTGTATTTGGATTTACAGACTCTTTCCTCTCGTTTATATTTGCATTTTGATAATGTTAGCAGTTGACTCATTCCGTAAGTTGTTTTTTTTTTCTTCTTTTTTTCTGAGTGTAAAGTAGGGCTTAAGTGATGTGTGTTTCACGAGATAGTCCTTTGAGCAGAGTTGGATTTGATCAACTGTGTTTTCAGCCAACTCACTTTTTCCTGTCAAGGTTATACAAGCATGAAATCTGTACTAAAAGTTTGCATTATACTAGTTGATTACATCACATTTTCAGTTAAAAGCCTTTTCTTTTGTCCCAGTTTAATCAACAGTGTTAAATATTCTTTGAAGAAAAAAAAAATATATATATATTCTTCTCTCAGAAAATTAAGCTGCATTACATCAACCCAATATGATAACCTGGCTGAGCTGAGGCAGAAGCTCACCAGTGTGGCTGTAGATGAGCATTGATTTTATCAGCATGAATGCAGTAGGAGGTTAATAATATCAGTAATAAAGACCTCTGATGCAAATCACAGAATTAAAACTTTGAGCTGATATTGTGGTCAGGGTGGGGATAAAGATGTGGTAAGGTAGGAATGTTATAACCTGGAAAACCAACCTGTACTTACTTTGTCATATAGTCATCTCTTACATCTCTCTCGACGATTTCTACCATTGTTATATCATGTCCTGTCTAACTTAAAAGGTACATATTACATCTACGGTACTTTTTCTCAGTGAGTAGCATTTAGAGGAGCTTCTGGGCTGCAGTAAACATGCTGTTAGAATAGGTTTTCCAATGAAACTCATCCAAGGACCAGATTGGCATAGCAGGGCTATAGTGAATATGGAATCAGTGTAAGCCCCATCTCCAAGTTCCCCCACCATCGCTTCTACCAGAGACAGAGGTGAGCGGGGTCACCTCTCTGCACAGAGCACAGGCCAAGCATCCCCCCATTGAATTCATGCCCCTGTGCTTCATGCCCGTCATCACTGCCACTTGAAATTATCTGAAAACACGATCACTCTGCCAGATCCTTTGTCTGATGATTTTGTGCTTGTTTCTGTAACAAACAGACAAGATGCAACTGGCTAATTAAACTAGTCATGGCTGACATCAAGCAGATTTTTTGTGTCAGTTCTCCATGTATTATCCGTGATCATCAGTCTGACTGCAGGCGGGAGGCAGAAGTATGTTTCCAGTTGTGTAGCGTACTAGAACTGTGTGTTATTTCTCTCAGGAATACAAAATGAGGGGGAACTGTTGAGGTACTGTAGTTACTGTTGAATGGAAAATGGATCTTAGTGTCAGACACGTTTATAATGACAGCAAGTTTGTCTTTGCATTCTTGGGCTTGCCCTGGCTTCTAGCTGTGCTACAGCTCTCTGTGTGTGCTGAATTCGGTGCCTCTCACTTTCACTGTCATTTAGAGTCGGTTTTATTTCAATCTATACCAGGTTTTGTTTCCATTTCAGTTTTGGAACCACTGGATTGACTGATCTTTGTGGGAGGGGGGAAGAGTATTGAGGAAAACTCAAAATTGTTTTTACATTGATTACTCTCTTTGTATGTCATAATGGATTCCTCTTTGTTCTTTTTTCTTCATAATGCAGATTTTGATTCTTTGTACTTTAATTTCTTACCTATTTTGTCACCTCATTTCACTTCACTGATACCGTTTCAAACACAATTTCCCCCATTTTAACTCATCACCCATTTCCAATCCATATGCTCTGTTGAGGTTTGTGCCTCTTCATGTGTACTGACTCTCAACAAAAAAGCTTATTTCTACTTTTTCTTCCTCTGACTATAGAATGTCACAGAACCATTCTTCTTCCCATTTGATGCAAAAGCTGATTTAATCTGTCAAAAAGCTGATGATGAGCATTAACGCCTTCTATTTTTTAATTAAAATTGTGAATGCTTGCAACTACAACCAAATATTTGATTAAAATAGAGTTTAAGTTCACTGACTTAAAAAAAACCAAAAAACTTGCTGATGTGTATTTATCCTTTTTTTTTCCCAATAAGAAAGTGTGTCATGCATATGATCTTTCTCATTTGACATAAGGTCACCTAATGTATTTATTCTGATCTGAATTTTGTGAAATAAATAGATTAGATAGATTTAAAACTTACTGTCAGACAACATGAATTAGAATTTCCTAGCGGCAGTGGTTCCTGAATGGAAACCGACTGCAAGAGCGAGTAATCTAGAATTGGAACAAGTTGCCTTCAGTAAATGTCTTTTAAATATTTGTCAAACTGTAAACAATAGTTGCTAAACTGGGGGGAGACTTATTTTATTTTCCATAGTGGTAGATTATTTTCAACATTTCTATATAGAAAAACCTTTCGATTCTGTTTTGTAAAACTTGTACCAATATTAGGATATATTTGTGCAACAAAGAACTTAAAGAAAGTTACTGGAAAGAAGAAATTGATTCATTTTGTAGTGTTGCCATTATTTTCTACATAATTTTATGCAAGCAATTTCTTTCTTATTCCAGTATAATAGTTTCACTGTACAGAGCAATTTTTTTATGTAATTTTCTCCTTCAGAGCTATAAAAGGATTTATTAACCAGAGTTGTATTTTTTTTTCTAACTGTACCTGAATATAGATGATGTTTTGGGGAGTCTGTAACTCAGGAGCCAAAGACAAATCTCCCTTCAAAGAGGAAATACAGAAATCGTCTGTCCTGATCGCAAGTTTCCATAGACTCTTTCCCTCTCCAGCTCTCTTCTAAGACACCTACTAAGTTTTGCCATGCTCTTTATCATGAAAGCTTAGGTTATTATTTGTATTTAAAAAATATATATGTCTCAGTAATCTCTTTTTTCCCAAATAAGCTCAACAAAGATGAAAAGTTCATCTTATCAAGGCAGAAGACCTGAGCAACTTTACTTACTATAGTCTAAGAGGCAGCTCTTAATGAACCTAAAATATGAATAGTTACTTCCACATAATGAAAGTTTTAATCAGTATGTCCGGTGCTGTTACATAAAATACTTTGCAGAAATCCAGATATACAATATCATTTATTATATAGATTTCTAATATTGAAAAAGATTATCCTGCCAGGATGCAGGATATTCTGTGGAGAGAGAGAAAAAAAAAAGAAAAAGCTTTTGAGTCTTTTATCAGGATTGACATACAAAGGAGTCTGCATAGTTACTTCATGTGAGAACATTCTCATTTTCTTGATCAGGTGCACAGACTGTAAATGTTACATCATTCCAAACTCAAGGTATTGTTGCTTCAACTGTAACATCTCTTTACATGATTATAGCACTTTCTGACCATGAGGAATTATATTTTTCAGTTCACCCATTCTGTCCTCTTCATGCAGGTTGGGGTGGGACATTTGGAAAAACATAGTTCCCAGCTGCAGAAAGGGTGTTCACTAATTGCACATAGGTTACTCGCTAGGTATATTGATATGTTTTAGTTATCAGTACAGTTTGTGTACTCAGTGGTAACCAAAAGGTTTGAGAGAGATTTTCTAGGCCTACCTGCTCTGAGGCTCATCGGTCTCTTTATGTTCTGTGCAATGCCGATGTAGGTCAGCAGAGAATAGATGAGAGGATAAAGACGCAATCAGAGGGCATAATATGTCTTTTTTTTTTAATTAAGATTTAAAAGTAGCAAGCATATTTGAATTTTTTTATAGCTGTGTACTGATAAAAAGGCAACTATCCTTAAGGCAAGGATGTACCTATCTGAAAACCATGTTTCTTTCCAAACATGCGCTAGTATCCATACACAATTTTTCCCCTTTGTGTATTCTCCTAGATGAAAGATTTTCCCAAGAAACAAAATCCATCATAATGCTTTGGCTGATAATTCTGTTATAGTTAGGAACGGTGATTCGTTTAATATCTGAAACATTGGTTATGAATGTGCAGACTGGGGAAAATCTTATACTTGCGTGTTATGGATAATATAATCCACGTAGCTCTGCAAAGAAAGATATGTATGTGCCCTTCCTGACTAGGTAGGTTTCTCCCAGAATTTTGACTCAGGCTATAGTGTTCATGAAGGCAGAACACAGCCATAAATTCCCCAAAAGTGTTCCAAAGGATCTATACTTACTTCTGGGATGGAAAGCATGGTTTATAGGGGGGGGGAGGAGTTGTATTTTTCAAAGGCTGTGCATTTTTTAACCCAACTTTTCCCTTTCAGAAGAGGAATTTGGCTGTTTTTCATAATGTGCATCCATGAACACTCAACTCATTCACAGAATAAAAAGATAAAATGTGTAAAACATACTCATGACATTAGGGGTAGCAAACAGTCTGAGAGCTGTGAGAAACCTAATTGCACATTGCTGAAAAGCTTATTTTATTTTCAATGAACATGCATTATATCACCAAATGTACCATCTATAGAAGTGATTCTTTATCTAATGTTTCCTGATAAAATTACAGAGGTTTAGCAATAGCCATCAAATTACCTAATGCATTCTATTGATACTTTAAAGTGATAATCTATAGAAAGTAATCAAAGCAGTGATGGGAAATATTTACACCAAATATGTTATAGCCAAATGCCAGCTTATTTCAGATTTAAGATGAGAATATTTTGGGTACTCTGAATTACCATGAGTCTGTGTTGTCAATGAAGACATAAGTTATTCAAGCATTTCTCTTATTTGGGGTTGAATAATTCTTCTAAAGTCATTTTTATGTGCTTCACATTGTAAAGATGCTAAAAATCAAATCAATCCCTTGTAGTGACAAAGATTTTACATTATGAAAACTTTGGTTTCGTGTATGCTTCTGGGACCTGATGGAAAATAATCTTTTGGGAAATCAAATAGAAAAGCAACAGGGACTGGGACGTGATTCTTAGAGTAGTCTGACATAAAGCTCTCATTATTTGCCAGGAAGTCTGAGTGTCTGCTTTTTGTCAGAGGGCTACAAGCACATTCAATTTAATGTTCCTTCTGCCAAATGTGATCATTTAATTTTCTCGTAAATAAACTGTGATTAGCTTTCTATCACCAGCCTTAGTCAAATCAATCAAACACAGTTCTGTGAAGGTGCCTCCAGGTTCTTTGTTGTTTGATCGTACAGTTCCCTCAATAAAATTTAGAGAGAGAAGGTTGTTTGCAATTTTGTCTTGCAGAGTAAATTGTGAGTGCTTTTTCCCTGTGAAGTGTATTCTTCAAGTAAAAAAAAAAAAAAAATACAGTACAGGATAAAGTATTTTTATATGTTTGACTAAAGAAAATGAGAGTACAAGATTTCTCAGTTCCTTCTTGTATCTTTTCTGGTTATTGCATAGGTAAGTTATTGTTTTGCAATAAAACAGCATGTCTTTAAATTGTTTACAGCCACTTTGAGGGCTTGCAAGCCAAAGACATGCTTGCACTTTGCACAAGGGATCTTTTTCCCGTTCCAATCTTAATGGTATTGAAAAGTATGTATATACATATGAATATATATATATATATAAAAATATGACAGGTAGTTGTAAAATTCACTTTGATCTGCTGGGGAGAAAGGTATTGCTTTTTCTATGGGGAAAAATGCCAATTGAATATTAACTATTCAGACTATACATATTGTATAACCTCAAGATAATTGTCATCACATTCAAGTATGCAAAGCTCTGCTGTAATCCAGAGGAGTTTTAGCTGGCTGGGGTCTCAGGTGAGATTCTAGGGAGATACTGAAACAGGTGAGTTCTCATCTGATTTTGGTCTCATCTGGTTTCAGTCTTCCACTGTTGCCAGTTTGATTTGCATTCAGTTTTCATTTTGCCTTCAGTTTTCATTTGAATTTCTCTCTAGTTAGAAAAAAATATAGCGCAGTGATATACAGAGATATATATATATATATATTATTTTTTTTGCCCAAATAGGCTTCATACTTTTACTTTGTATGTAGCACAAGTATTTTTTTGAAAATAGCAAGCAAAAACTAATTTTATAATGGCCAGAGACATGTATCAATACAACATCTCATCTTCTGTCTCTTATTAATGGTAGAATTTAGGGCATATCTACCAGGTATTTTCTTACGTGAGAGGAGTTCATGTTAGCTCTTCCCAAGGCTTCTGAATTTATCCAGAAATTATATAAATATATAATGATCTTATCCTTGACATTCAAATATATGTGTCATTTTAATAATTGGCTTGTTATCCCACTGGCTATCAGTGTTTTCATATTATTGGGACAGTTAAATTGTCACAGAACTTAGAAATAGATATCAAAGTTGTAGGAAATCACTGAAATGGGTGAAACTGGTGTTCAAGCAGCTAAATCAATAAAATGGCTACTGGGGAGGGGAAAAAAAATGTCTCCATTGAGGTACTTATTTTCTTTCTCTTCTATTATCCAAACTGAGACTTTAGGCTTTGAAGAACCCATAAAATCAGCTTTTTGCAATTGACTTATTAGATGACTCTCTGCAATTCTTTTAGTACAAGAATATAGTTAAATTCATAATTTTCCCGGGGGGGGGGGAGGAGAGTTTGTTCCCAAACCCAGAATCTAGGTGAAACTTCTGAGTTTGGGACTTCTGATTCAAAACTTTGTAAGACAACTGTGAAACATATCATTTATTGCAGACGTTTTTCTCCAAAATAGAATTTTAGAATAGGAATATCCTTCCTAAATCAGGGTCTTGGAAAAGGGGAGTAAACAACAAAATGTGGGTAGGCAAGTGATATTTTTAGAGTAGCAATGGAGAACCCTGCTGTGCAGGTTTATTTCATCATGATTCCAGGTCAGTGCTGAGAAGGGGAGGAAAGAAACTTATTCTGTTTAAGGTGGTGATCACCTTCTGACAGGACTTAGCTAACAGGGATTGCTGTACCGACATTGGCTACCAAATGAATACAGAGTTAATTTAAAACAGCAAGAAAGAAAAATTTGGGAATAACACTCAATAGAGTTATCTGGAAGAGGTTTTATTTGTGTGTGTGATTAAGTAATGTTATCTTTGTGCTAAGCACACATTTGTGTATCTCCACACTGAATTTCCAAAGGAATAATGGTCTGCAAATTTTTCAGTGCTGAAAAGAGGGAGGGAGGTTACCTGACTGCAACATTCTTTTTTTCATTCAGAATTTGAATATGTTCTTAAAAAGCGTTACGAATATACACTTTCATTACTTGAAATGGGTGGCTAGTTTGCTATCCAGGCCTTTTTGCAACATGTCCATCTGGGACTGGTTGAGATGGTTCTTAGCCCATGACACAGCTGGCAGTGGAGCATGCTTCAGTCTCTTTGAGATTTCTTTTAAGAATAACTGTTTTATGAAAGTCAGCCAGCTGTGCAGCCCTTGGTCGATTGCACCGAAAGATCATTCTGACGGGTGTAATCATGCTTTCTACCTTTATTCGATATTAATATTTTTAATACTCTTACTGTCTGTGTGTGTATAATAAACGTGTGACTATAGCTTGTTTCTGGATGTAAGCCTTTATGATAAAAAGCTGCTGACACTAATTCTTGCACCTCCAGTGAGCCCCAGGGACATGATGTTTATATCATGTGACATTTTAATTTAATGTAACACGAGCAAATGTTTCTGTTGCTGAAGGATGCAAAAAGTGATGAAAAACATTCTCAAAAAAAAAAAAAGCACAAGTTTTGTAAACAAAAGGTTTTACAAACTGTTGCAGAATTTGTAGGAAAGTTCTTTGACTGTGCTTGCAGTCTGTGCTGAAGGTGCTCTGAGAAATTCTCTTGCAGCCCAAACAAGTGTATTCCTTTGACCTGTTTTATATATGTACTTATGTTGATACCAACTCCACCTAGTCAGTTCCCAAAACCTTAAAATTTGCAGACATCGTGTGTCTTTGAATGTTTGAAGCTGGGCGGTGTCAGCTCAATCTATTTTCAATCAATACAGCTAGGATTTCAGTTAAAACAAGCAAAACAGTCTCGTTTTTTTCTATGAAAATATGTTACGGTCTAAGCACTAGAAAGTGACTGAGGTCAGAGAAAGGGATTCTCTTTTATTTGCATGAGGGTAAATAGAATATAAAACACAAATATTAAAATCATATGTTATTTCTTGTTTTTCTAGAAGAAAGTTTAGAAATATGTAAGGAAATAGCTATGAACTAGAGTCCTACATTAAGTCAAAAAAGTCATTTTTTCAGAGAAGCATTTTTTTTGCCCAGCGGTGTAGAGAGAGTAGATAACTGAGAATGTGATGTCAGGGAAGTTATCCACCCAGCCCTTTCAGAAATCACTTACGTTTGGGTGTCTGAGTGCTCCCACTGAAACTTGACACTAGAAATTAAACGTGTTTAAGTGCTTGCCTGGGGCAAGGAAATAAGCTCAGAGGCTTACAGGATCAGCCTCTGAGGATGTGCCAGTTCTGTTGACTGTGTTAGACATTCAAGTATTTTATCTCTGAAAATCAAGATTATTGTTCAGATGCATAAAAGTTGGGGGGCTGGTTGTGTTGTTTTGTTCTGATGTTTTAGATAAACAATTTTTAAACCATAATTTTGGGAATTTAAGTGATTTTGAATATTTGAAGAAGATATTTAAATAAGTCCTTTAGGGTCACTAAGGAGAAGTATTTAAGGAATAATGAAAAATTCGTATAGGCCATAGAATATCCAAATAATTATAAAAATTCTATTCTCAGCATTGTAGCAGTTACAGGATTTAAAAAAATATAGCAAAATTTTTATGAATGCCTTCGAAAAATCATCTCATCTTACTAGTCTGAAGTTACACGTTATGTTGTGCAATCTAACAGCTGCTCAGTTTTAAAATAGTTTGAAATGACAGCAGTCCTCTTTTGCTAGAGCATCCACAAGTGTACTAAAGTGCCACAGGATCTGTATTTACAGAACATAGGTGCATAAAATGCAGACAATTAGGAAAATGCAGAGGGAGATGAAACAGTAGGTAGCACCACATTTCATGCATGTTTTATTTATAGTTGTGAAAACTGTGTTTACTGAGAGCTAAAGTTGGTGTGTATGCAGATAAACAAAACTGTTGAAGTACAAAACAGTGGAGGAAAAAAAAAGGAGAGAGAAAGAAGAAAAACCAACCACGAGCCTTTTGTTCTCTCTGCATTTGCAGTTTCTTTCCTAAACTGATTACTTGCTTTATGGAGAGGTTGTGACTGACATGGAGGAGGAAGGGAGTCTGATGGTGCCACCCTACAAGATCTGAGGAAATCTCGTATCATTAGTGGTTTAAGTGCTTAGCCTCGCAATGTGGTGTATAGGCTGTTGGAGAAGGTATTAAAATCAGACAGTAGCTCGTGTGAATCCAGCTCAACCTTTGCATTTTTATTGGATTCCAAAAACTTCAGAGAGGACAAATTAAGTCTCAGGAATGGTCCTAGAGTTAGGGAACTAATTTATTCTGGGACTTGGAACAATCTCTGAGGCTAAAGCATCATAGCAGAGACAGAAAGAAGGTGGGGATTTGGGTGTGGGATTGGATTCTACCCCTCCCTTCCCCCTGTGCTGCTGGCCAGGCCCCTCAGATGCAGAATCACAGAATCATCTAGGTTGGAAGAGATCTCCAAGATCACCCAGTCCAACCTCTGACCTAACACTAACAAGTCCTACACTAAACCATATCACTAAGCTCTAAATCTAAACGTGCCCACCTCTTGGGGATCTGCTCTGCTCCGGGCAGAGAGAGGAGTGGGATGGAAGGTCCCATTAAAGTTGTGGGTCTCTGCTATATCCTTTCAATTTTAGTCTTTGTTCCACTGAGAGACACTAGTCCATTTTAGCTGCAGGCTTTCTGAGTTAACAGCAGTCGTCTTGGTGTGCCCAAAAGTCGAGAAGACCATGGCATGAATTCTGCCTTGGAGTGGCCTGAATAGCTGTGGCCCAAGCCTCTGCCTCTCAGGAAGGTCCTCTCGGGCTGCTCCTCAGGAAACCTCTGAGGTGAAGAACTGGTTCCTTTCAAGAAGCATCTTCTCAGTACATGCAGCTCAGCATGTCCTTAGGTTTCCTCTCTGCTGTAGCAAGGAAGTTTTATCGTCTCACCAGATGGCCAGAAATCTTGAAACATGGATTTAATTAGCTGGAATCCTACCACCAGATGGCAGCTTTTGTGGTTATAGCAGTGAAGAGAACAGAATGCTTTAGGGGCAGTGTCCTTCTGAAACTGAGTTAGGCAAATGCTGGGTCTTGTAGCGGTTACTTCAACATCTATGGTGGGCTGGAGAAGGGAAGAGTAGGTGCTGAACCTAAGGGGATGGGAGTGCAGAAAGTCTTTAGATATCTGGTGTTCCTCCTCCTGAGGATGGTTGAGGTTATGCTGAGTGGCTGAGCAGGTGCCATGGCTGGAAGTCAGCATGGGCTTTAAAAGCTTTGGAAGTGTGGTAAGGAGTTGGGTGTGAAAAACAGAGTTGGTGCTTTATGCCTTTTAGGCCAGCTGTAATTAGGTGAGTGATAACAGTACAATACCTAATAAAATCAGGATGTTATTGCATCCTGTCCACATCTGTTCATATACCCTTTCCTTCTGAACACCTGTGAATGGAAAGGGAAAGGACTGTACATGGATATCCTGTCCTGCTGGAAATACAGAAGCAGCAGAAAGGCAACACAGTAAATTCTGTTCTTCATGCATCGTTAAGGAAGTGTTGGATACTTGTGGACGTTAACCTAGTGAAAACAAACAAAACAAAACAAAAAAAAAGAGCCTCTACTTTGGAATAGATGTCTCATGACTAATTCTTATTTCAATTTCCACCTCCTCTGAGAAAGGTTTGTCCCATTTGTGTATTCATTCTTCCCAAGGAAATTTTAAGACTTAGTTACGTACAGTGAAATTAAATATGTTTTTGCTTTGTTCTCATTCTAATCTAACTAGAACTGCTTTACTTTTTGAATTGATAAAAGCTCTCCTTTTTCTGAAATCAGCAGCTCCATATCCTGGGACAGCTAGAACAAAGAGAAGGAAGTTATGGGTGGTTTTCGAAATGAGTTTCTCTTGAAGAAATACTACAGTAAGCCTTTAGCAGAGGTTGTTGAAAAATAGGTGCAAACAGTGTTTTATAAATGCTTGTATTGTACTGATATCACTTTTGTTAGGTTCTTTCCAATAGTGAATTAGTACAGACAGTGTTAGCTAGGTTTCAGAAAAATTTTCTGTTTTTTTTATAACCAACTCTTTGCTATAAAGTACTTTCTCCAATCTGTTACTTTGCCTCCATCTCTGATTTAGCTTTTGTTTCCTCTTTCTTTTTTTCTTGCCTCCCTATGGTGCAATTTACTGTATCAATCAAAGTGGGATAAAAAAAGGTCAGAAGTCTTCAAATGTTTTCATAAAAAAGGGGAAAAAAGGTGAAACTATAATATAATCAGCTCACACGTGCTATTTCATTTATGACCTTTATTCTTTGGATTATAGCTCTAAGTGAGATGAGTTGCTTTTAAAGCAAAGATGATGAGACCAGACCTCAAGCTTTGGAGGACAGGGAGAAGAGAACTGTGTTTATATATAGATCCTAGATCTTTCTTTAGCAAGTAAAGGAGCCTGTATGATTGATTTCTATGACTCATTTGAGCACTTCATCTAGAAAGCAGGGAATGTTGTTTTCAGATATGGAAATTTATTTTCCTCTCATTTGTCATAATGCTGAATGATTGTCTGAACAATTATGCTGGGCTTTAGGAAGTATACTGGGCTTCAGGTAAATTTTACTTCACTAGAAAGGATCGCATTTTGTTTCGTTACTTTTTTGTGGTGTTTTTTCTGGTTGTTTGTTTTTGTTCTGTTTTCTTTTAATGTGGGAACTCTTGTAATTCTCAGAAATTGTTGGTTTGAGGTTTTTTCATTAGCACAAAATCAGTGAGGTAGGAAGAGCACCCCTGAAGATCATGTATTCCAACCCCTTCTCAGATGGGATCAGCTACAGCTGGTTGTTCAGGGCTGTGTTCAGCTGGGGTTTGAGTATGTCAAACAAACAAACAACAAAATTATGTTTAAGGGGAACTTCCTGCATTTCAGTTTGTTCTTTCACTGGGTATCACCGAGAAGAGTCTGGCTCTGCCTTCTTCAATCACCCCCACCAGGCACTTGTGCACATCAGTAATATCCCCCTTGAGCTTTATCTTCAAGCTAAACAATCCCAACACTCTCAGGCTCTCCTCGTGTGTCAGTTGTGCCAATAATTGATCACAGGTGCTTCTGTAACTTACTGGCTTTGTTGATGAAATTTCACATGCAGACTCTTCCAAGTGAGTAGAAATCACCTTTGAGAGTTGAAAGCTTGGCTCAGTCTTGACTACGTAGGTGATCAGGACACTTCAGGTATATTACTTTTGAGGTAGGTTGTTAAAGCTGTAGAATGGAAGGGGGTAGGAATTACTCCAATTTGTAAGAAAGGGTAGGAGAAAAAAAAAATCCAAAGCTGATACCAGGGATTCTGTTTTTTCCCAAGTGTAACACGTGGTGAAAGATAACTCCAGAAAGCTGGAGAAGAACTCCAGGAAGGTGCTGAAGACAGCAGTTCCTTCCTGTGGCTCTTCTATTGGTTGTTCCTTTCATTGATTCCCTACTGTAGTACTGTGGGACTCAGGTTATTAACAGCCATAGATATGCAAAACTCTGCTAATTACTTGGAACGCTTTTCCTGACTCTGGTGGAATTTAAAGTAAAGTAAAAAAAAATAAAATAAATAATAATTCAGGACTGATGGATTTAATTTTCCATGATATGGCTCTAGAGGCAGAAGCCTGTATATTAAGTTTTAAATCTTTGCAGGTTGAGTTTATTTAAATAAGGCATAATATGATATCTTATATCTAGGAAAACGGTTATTTATGAAACCAAGAACATGGTTTTATAGATTATGTAGATGAACAATTTCCTTTCTGTTGAAAATTGTGTTTATGATTGCCATCAAAAGATGAGACTTGCAAAGAATAATTTGAAATAAACCAAAGTATCTTTATCATTCTAACTTTAAATTTAACATAGATATGCTTTGGAATACATTAAATGTATTCTAAAATTAATGTAACTGTCATTTTCATATGTATTAGAAGCTCTTATTGTTTTAGTTTTTTTTAAGTGTGTTCTTTTTTCTTTTTTTTTTTTTTGCATTTAATCTGTGATTAGGCTATTTGGTTTAAATGAATTCAGGTGTTGACAGGCAAAATGACTTAGAACAAAGTTAAGTTTTTATGCATCAGATTATGTTAGCCTGAAACTTTAAAATACTAGCTTCTAGATCAGGTTTAACTTTACTTTTACCCCAAGTATATCTGAGTTTGTGTTATTTTTATTACAAAATCCAGAGGAACACTAGAACATAGATTTTTAAAAAAGCATTTCAATAGTATAATCTTTAAAAAGTTAATTGAGCATATAAAAGGAAATGACAGCAGTATGCATCTTCCTTAATGTTATTTTTAATACTTCAATGATGAACTATTATGCTACCTTTATTTTGGTAACACTGCTGTATCAATCTCTATTGCATCTTTTTTTTTTTTTAATTTTACATTAATTCAAATGAAACCATTTCACCGTAAATCCCATCTGAATGCTTAATGACTGTTCATTACAAAATAGATTGAAAGGGACACTAGGCTTAAGTGCAAATGATGTTTCTTTCTTTATAAATCTTGAACTCAAGCTCCTATGAGATAAAAGAGAATTTTAAGCTATAAATACATTGATTCCCCCACCTGCTTTAAGCTGGTTATTGTTTCAGTTTCTTTAAAGCATTATTCACAGCCATGATTTGAGAAGCTTTCTTCACAACTAAGCAACTGGGAGGAATGTACTGGGGCTGGAGAACTGTGGTTTTGTAGTTATTCAAGTTAATGGCGTAAGGCATTAGTATGTTACCTAATCTTATCTTTTGTATGTAGAAATGGAGTAGCATAGCTAGAAAAAATATTTTTGTTTTACTCTATTTCAAAATATAAGCATTGCTTTGTATATGAAATATACATCTTCGATAGGGTAGATTCAAAATTAAAGTTACCTTCCAGATCAGATGGTTTAAAGAGGTCCATTAAGTGGCGATGGTGCTGGAGTAAAGGGATGGGTACTTCCGACAGTAAGAACTAACACACATGGGCAATAAGCAGAATATGCTCAGGAGATTTTTCAGAGGGTTTTCTTCTGTTTAGAAACACACTTACTTGGTAAAAATAAATAAAATTGATGAGCATCTCATTTCTAATGAATCTGAAAGGCAGTAAAATCAACCAAAAAGGAAAAGGCTATTTAGTACTATTGGAAGAAGCAAGCCAGGTCATTTTTTATTTTCTGATCTGTTACTGATTAAAGAAACTTAAAGGGATAAACATGTTTCACTGCAGGGCTGATCTAACTTTTGAATATCAATTTATATATAAATTAAGTTATTTTGCATAAAAGGAGAAATAACCAGTAAGTAGCAGTGGTGTGAAAATAGCGAGGATAGCGATACATTATTTAGAATAGTCTGTAACAAAGGGAGTGAAAAGATGTCCGAGCTAACATCATATTTGGCAACTCACACCTAATAAAATAATTGCTGCATCATGAGAAACAGCTCTGGCTGCCAAATTTACCAAAAAGCTCTGTAAATACGTGGGTAGTATGCTGTGATGAGCTGTATGCTAGTGTGCTATGATATAAACAGTATTTGAATAAACAAGTATAACATTGCACTTAAACCACAGGGCCTTCAGTTTCCAGCATGTTTATAGAAGTGAGCGAGGTCTGGGGTGGGTTATCGCGGTGGTGGCTGTCCTGGCAGTGAAGTGTAACCGATCTGTATCTCACAAAGGTACTAGGGCTATCTCTTTGACTTGCTGAAGACTGGATAAGATGCAGAACTGTTTTGAGTGGTTTGGGGGCATCCAGAGTGTACAGCTGACACTTAGAGCTGCAGGAGCTGCAGGCTGTGCTGCTGGCAGCGATGCTGGTGGGATGCTGTGCCCAACAAGCAGCCCCCAGTGGCTGCTCTGCTCGGCTGCGTGCCTCCATCACAGCCTGCCCAGGTGGAAAACTGTACAGATTTCTCTCCAGGTTTTCTCCAAGCTGAGCAGGAGAGTCTCACCTCTGGGTCAACTGGAATTAAGACTCTATAACGGACGAGGAATGGTAAAGGCCTTGTAGCTGAAATGGTGAAGGTGCATGTCTTAGACTACATGCCTGCGCTGGCCGTCTCATGTGTATTGTTTAGCCGATATCCACAATGTCTGCACTCATCATCCAGCCTCAGAGGTCATTCAGGCAAGGCTTTCCTCCCTTCCTGGCAGTCTGGGCTTCAAATGGTGAGGAGCTTTTTTATCACTGTGGAAATAAAAGGTACTTTTTAATCCTGTTTCTAGAAAGGAGCTTATATCATGCATGACAGTGAACTAGAATGCTAAGCTTTGCTTTGTTGTTACTTGATGTTAATATTTTAAAAGTTAACTGAAAAAATGCAGGGAATATCGACATTTTCCTTATACCCAATGTTAGTGTGTCAGTTTTACAGTACAAGATTTCTGCTTTCTGCAGACAATGACAAAGATATATCGTTATATTACCCGTGTACCTTTAATACATTACCACCATGACTGCATGCTTTTCAATTATTTATCCACACAACATCCCAGCTGAGGTAAAGACTGTGCTGATCCTGCTGTGCTGCTCTACAGAGGCAGACTGAGTGGTGAGGCTGTTACGTGCCGGGCTGAAGGTCATGCTGGAGGAATCGGCACGACTCCTGGAACAGAGCTGTTTAGCAGATGTTCTCTGCTCTCTTCCCCATAAAGGATTTATATTTGGTCTTTAGTATTTATTTTCTTTGAAATAAGAATGAATAAGATCAGAATGACCTTTTCTGCTCTTTTTGTGTGTATGTGATAGGAAAAATTTGGTAGCACTGTGTGGAGGTAGTACAAGCTGTGTAGCTGTTATTTCACCTGAATTCGTAAGGGAATTATCAGAATCACGTAGCTGAGTTCAGTTGATTTATGATTAGGAGTTCAAGAGAAGCAAATGTATTTCTCAAATTTCATAGGGATGTCTTATCAGAGACTAATTCTAATCTACAAAATGATCCTAAATGGAACTTAATGACTTTTCTGATTATCACCCTCAGCTGCCATTATTTTGAAAATGGAATCAAGCACGCGTTGTATATGTATGACCAGTATTTTCTGGCAGCAAGCACATCAGATCAGTGCTGCCCGTTGGAGTTAACACTATGTTGTAGTAATCCTTTTAAAGATTTTTCGTTGCCAGATGCGGCAGGGTGTGAGCGAATGTTCAAGTAACTTCTTACTTTTAAAAAACAGCACTGAGAGGAGATGCAAATTGTCAGCTGTAAGTCATAATGTAGCGGATCTTCTGTGAGAACGTTCTCTTCAGCAAATAGTTATTTTTCAGGTAGCTTCCACTCATTTGCTTGAATTTAAGCACTTTACATGCTTTAATGTAAGAGTCTGGCATTTTGCAGAGCTCAACTGCTCAAAAGGACTTAAGCCTTCAATAGCGCTAACCTGAGTGTTAATATTGACACAAGTCTTGGGAGCTCCCCGTCTCAGATAATGTCGCTGTTTCTGCTGCTGCTCTTACAGAAGCTGCAGAAAAAAAAATAAAAAAATAAAAAAAAACAACAGCAGATTAAAATGTTTCTGCCCATGAGTAGCCATGAAATACTATGCTCTGGATCCCTACGCGTTACCACATAGCCGGCAGTGATAGTTGTGTCAAACAGAGAGCTGCTTTGCGTGTTGAGTAACAGTCGAAATGGCCACAGACCAACATAAGCTTGCTCCTACTGCTGCATTTCATTTGGTTTGGGTATCTAGCCTACTTGGAGGTAATATATTGAAAACAGCTTTACAAATATTGACATCAGAAGTAAATATTGTGCTTCCATCTCTGCTATCCATTTTTGAAAGGCATACGCCACCCTTATCAGAAATGTTTTCTATTTATTGTATTGGATCATTTTTATTTTAAATCAATAGATATATACAGTTCTTCAAAATAATGTATAATTTATGTTCATCAGCATGGCTCCAACCATTTCAGATAAGACTCTGAGAAACTGAGTTATTTTTAAATGTGGTCTGAGAAAACCTTATCCTGATTTTTTAAGTGTCATGAAATCCATGGGCTTCGGTGTGGTTTACTTTTTCCTCTGAAGGAAATCTATATATAAGAAGTTTTGAAATTTTGTCTGTAATGTAACTTCATTCAAGAATATTTTATTGTTACTGCAATACTTGGTTTGGTGTAAACAAGCCCTCCACAACTGATAGGCAGTGATGAAGTACCAGAAGTGTTTGCAGGAAGTAACGAAGTAATAATTTTTAAAGATTCTTGAACAGAGCTGCAAAAAATCTAGCTCGAGCTGAATTTGTAGCATAGAATTGTGTTACTATTTACAGTTAAAAAAAATTGACATTCCTCGTTTTCCATTAGAAAAGTTTCAGTTTTCTACAAATACAGAAGAATGTCACTAACAGATCAGGTACTGTCAATAGTCAAATAGTATTGCTTGCAATTGGTACACATCCTATAGTCTTAAACACATTCATCCAAACTCTGCTAAATTACAAATAGATTGTATGTTAGTGACACTTGGTAAGCTTGCATTAACATTTTGTGGGCAAAAATGCTAGAATTACTAGTACTTTTTAATGATATGGGCTCTTTTAAACCACAAGAAATTAATTAAGGCTTCTGATCAAGATTTCGGAGTGAAACAAAAGTGAGGTTCTTTTGCCTTGTTCTCTCTTTTTTTGTGTGTGTGTAAAACATGGTATGTTTTGGTTTTTTTTGTTATTGTTATTTTGTTAGACATTTCATCTTCAATTAACGTTCCTGCTTATTTAGTGTAGTGAGCTTGTTTTAGCGTAGTGAGGATCTTGCCATATTGCTCCTGTGCAAGTCCACCTGAATTGTATCTGAATTGTATTTTATGTGGATGATGATGTAACTTTTTTTTGTTGTTTTGAGTGGTCCTGATCCTGTAGCAGGCTTTGTGTTTCTCCAACATCAGCTGCTATGGAGCTTTTCTTTTGCCACCAATCTAACAGGAGAGAGCAGAGTAAACTTAAAAAATAAAATAAAATTAAAATCTAGTTGATTACTAACTGAAGTCACTGCTGTAATGTGAAGAAGGCAGTAGCTTCCTGTCCTCTGTAGGTGTTAAATTTAGATTTACTCAATTGCCCACCAACACTTTTTGTTGACTGGTATGCTATTTATCCATTAATAGGAGAGCTTTAGCTACTAGTTCTATGCAAAATCTACATAATGATGTATACTGATGCCATAATGTCATTACAGTCCGTACAGTTTTCTCTTCGTATGAAATTATACTACCAAGACTTGTTCATAGTTATTCCTGTATAATGGCTGTCAACGTGAAAAAATTGGAGTTTCTCAGCAACTTTAAATATCTCCACAAAATGGCTTGCTTGAATTTTAACAACACTTATTTTCTGGATTCTAAATTATACTTAATATGCTAAGAAGGAATTATTTTCAAAACTGTTTCTATTTGATCTTTGCTAGGCAATTACATTGCATGTCAGATTGTTCTTGTCTATAAAATGAGATGTGTGCTGATCAGATGAAATAAGGAGGTAGCAGAGGCATTTTTATTTCCTGCTATAAAGTGAGAGGACATCATTTGTGTAGACCTTGTCAATAGTTAGGAGTATTTTAACTGGCACCTCCAGAGTGGCTTTGGTGATTCTTTCCAAGCAAGGTGCCAACTCCCATCAGAAATGAAAATCTTGGAAAGCTGGTCTGAATCTGTGTCTGAAGAGACTAGACTGTAGGCATCTCTTGCAACTGAAGTTAAATACCTGTCTGGTCAGAAGAACCACTGTTGGTATAGTCCATCTCAGGGCCTGCTATGAGTGCTTTGGGCAAACACCCAAATGCCATTTTTACAGTGTAGCTCATTTAGGGGTCAGATCCAAATTCAATTTCTAAGCCAGGAGGAGTCCTTACAGTGAGACTGTGCTCCTTACTGGGAGCCAACCTCTCAAATCAACGGTAGGCTGTGTGTAAGGCGCCCTTGTCTCAAAGTGGTGGGAGGGGGGGGGGGACCTGTTTTGCCCCTGTCAGCAGTCCAATTTGAGCTCCTATGACCCAGGACTCTGAAGATCAGCCTTACTGATTTCTTTGCTGGCAGTCTGGGCAGACAAGGGTTTTTGAGTCACCTGTACAAGATCACAAGATTTTTTTTCTTGTTTTCTTAAGTGCTAAAGGAAGACTTGTGAGCACATATATTTCTATAGCATTTTTTTTCCCTAGAAACATTCCCCATGTAAAGTCATGCACTAGTAAACCCCTCCAGTTCTCCGTTTGTTATTTCCATGTTAGATCTGAGATCTTGTTTGTTAGATGTGTGCAGAGAGAAAAATAGTATCAAAGACTCCTTACTGTAAGTCATAGATCCAAGAAAGCAGACTTAAATTTGCCTTTACTCTTTAATTAGCTCCTGCCTGCTTAACACTGTAGATGTATAAGATTTTTTTGTTGTTGTTGTAGTTGTTTTTCTGTCCATGAGCTCCTTCTGTTGCACTAGTTGACAGATGACAAACACCTTGCTGAACTGGTGAGAGGATTTGAGTGCTAGTAGAGACACTCTGTCCCTCTGGATAAGGATTGGCTTGATGTGTCCTTGAGCTATTTAAGAGAGTAATCTGTGTCAAGCATTATTCCATATATTACTGGACAAGCGTTTGAGCTTCTAATACATATTTTAAAATTGTCCAAAAATGCATTAGAAACTTTCACTAAAACTTGACAGATGTTTTTGAGTCTGCAGGGCTCAACTTGCATGACTTATTCATGATAATCAATGGATCTGTTGTACTTTTAGCTGGGCTTTAAATGCTTCAGGAATACCATTTCTCTGAGAATACTCAGTTTGGCTCTGTTTTTGAACGGGGTAATAAGAAAACAAAATGAAAAACATATTTGAAAGTTTTTGAAAAAAAGTCCAAGGCTGCTGCTTTTGTTAAGTAGCTGGAAGCAAAAACCTTCAGTTCTGAGCACGTAATATGTGTGGGGAGAAAACTTGGAAAAGAAACACATCCAGCCAATCTCTTTTGCTACGTACTAATGAGTTTGCATCTTTCTCTAGGATTGGCTCACTTATTGTTATAATTGCTGTCCTTAACAAATGGCCACTTGAAGATGAGGTAGGTTTCTACTGAATGCCACGATAGTATCTATAAATCTAATGTCTTTTAGTCCTTCCTTAATTGATTCTGAGACATCTTTTTTTCCTACCTAAGTCCAGCCCTGAAAGATCTTTTCAAGAATAGTTTTGAAGGGCTTCTATAAAGATGGTAATCTTGGGCAGACATAATGTAAAGCAAAGGTCTCATTTTCATTTGTTTTTCAAGTATCGAATGTGGCTTTCATCTGTGCCTTAGCTGCATGAGGCTTTGAATATGGTATGAAATCACTTTCCATTTATTCAAAAGCTTTCTCATAGCTGATGAATGCCATACATAATGAAAGACTATATTCATTTATCATCCATAGTAAATCGTTTATCACACAGCAGAGATATATTGGGGGAAAACTAATCAAAGCTTTTCAGTTTTTCTGCTTGGTTAAATTCAAAATAACAGAGAAGTGATTGCTCAGTTAGTTGGTTAAACATTTTGTTTATTAGATGATATTCCAAGACAGTTTCTCATGCTTTGTGGCTTATGGATTGAAGTCTTTTAAGGAGAAGAGAACATTTCTTTTTTTAATGGTGAAGCATGAACAAGGAAAGGTTGTGATGAATTCTGTCCTTCAAATTAAATTTGAACGATATAGGACAGAGCTAAAATATTCCTTTAAAAAGCAAAAGAGAACGTAAAAATTACAGTTCTGAAGTGCAGTCACTGCCAGGGTTGCTTCTGAAAGGTCCCATTAGACTTGTCCATCTCTACTGATGTTAAACTAGCATTTTCAGATCTTCAACTCATAGTTAGAATTGGCACTAGGGACTCAATTTATGCAGTACAGACTGTAAATTTCCTTATTCCAGCACTAATGTAAGGTAACAAAAGCTAAACATTGAAAAAGTGAAATTCTTAAAATGAGAAATGTTGGTTAAGCCAATTGAAATCTTCCTTGTTTTGAAATATTTTTTTCCAGATACTGATTTTTTTTTTCTCTTTGGAGTAATATTTTTTTTCATCTAAACTTCCATGGTGAAACATATATGTTGCCTGTCCACAGCTGTCTGTCCTAATCAGAGTTGGAAAGTAATGTAAGCACTGTTTACATGGCATTAGAAGTCTGTATGAACTTTTGTTGAGTAAGTGTTATCGCTTGTTCACCTTCTAACATTTGATTTTTATAGAACACAGCTGAAAAAAATAAATAAAAATCTGATACTAAGCAATATTTTCTATTTGGTAAAGGCAAGGAAAATTCTCCTGGGACCATGATGGGGGTGTTTAAGTAAAGACTGGACGTGGTACTTAGGGACATGGTTTAGTGGGTAATATTGGTGGTTGGGGAACTGCTGGATCAGATAATTTGGGAGGTCTTTTCCAACGTTAATGATTCTATCATTTAAACAGGTTTAGTGTAAGGTGATTGTGACCTTGGCCCTGTTAACATTGACGGCATACTCTTGATTATTCTTTCCAGTCGTGTTCCAAATCCAGTTTCATTATGAATACTAGATGTTAGTGCTTCTCAACACACTAAATAAATAAATAAATAAATAAATTGGGGGCGGGTTTCTAATGTTTTGTTTAGTTTTAATTTCAGATGGAAATGTATCTTTGCTCCTCTCATCTTTCTTTACTTCAATATTTCAAGAGCTAAATATTTGGCAATACATCAGAAGGATTCCTAGATTTCTTTAACAGATGCATCGTTTTTGGCGTGTAAATGCTGGTCAGTCTTGGCCACTGTGTCTCTTTATTGTGAATGACTGCAGGAGCAGTCTTTCCATGGTGCATATTTCTAGCTTTTTTTTTTTTTTCAGCACAGTAATGCAGCCCTATCAGATTTGAAATTTTCTCCTACACAATAAACTAGCACTCTGCATTATTAAGCTAAGAATGGAGAAAGATTTCATTTCTGTTGATTACCGACCAAGCCAGATGATACTTGTGATGTCTATTTTCTAGTCATTCCAGTGTGCTCTGGTTTGATGGTTCCTGAATACAGTCTTACTTAAAGACCAGTCTCCAGCTGGAAGGAAATAAAGGTCTTTAAAACCAGAAATTCTGTTGTTAACGTATATGATATATATGACAAATTCTGTTGTATAAAGTATATGATTTAAATCAATGAATTCATCCCAGCTCAATCATAGGTAAACTTTTAATTTGAGGCTACATAGCAAGGTTTGTTACACTTAATAGATGTGGTGGCAGCCAACAGCTGGAGGCTTACATCAGTTAAACTCCATTTGGTGCTGAAGTTAGGCATCTGCCTGTTTTGTATGGATTTCAGTAATTACATAGATTTTGATTGGATAAGCAGCTTGAGTAGGTTCTCTGTAAATCCCAGTGCTTTCTACATACATGACTATAGAGTATTTGAAACATGACTACATTAAAAACTAACTTCAAAGCTGTTTTTCATTCTTGAATCTGATCATTGAAACTAAACTACAGTCATTTGCTAAGTTGTCACTTCAGATTAAGTGTTATGAATATTATGACTTCTATCCTGATATATATCTTATGAAAACAAAAGGAAAAATATTTCTTAAGAGTTTCATTGTCCTTATTATGAGGGTGAAGATAATTTTCATCCACAGGAAAAGCATAAAGCCTGTGTGTTGGTTTGAGATGCTGGCCCTCTGCCTGTGGGTATGTTGCAAGTAAATTTGATACCAAGTTTACTTTTGTTTACTTCTTTTACATCTGGTATACGTTAACCATATATCTCAGGATACAAAAGCTAACCTAAATTTTAAGTCAATGCTATAGTCAAGAAGCACAATGCAACAATTCTGTTTTGTTTTGTTTTGTTTTTAATTTTTCATGCAACACGTTCAAATGAAAAAGCTGGTTGTGGGTGACAGGAGAGGGAATGGTTACTTAATTGTTGCCACAGTATCTGGACAGTTTGAATGGCTTTGTCAACACCTCTTGCTATTTTTTCTCTCTCTTTCTGACCTACCCTTTATGAAAAATGAGGGATAACCATCCAGAGCAGTAGAGAAATGATAATGTGGTAGTTTCTGCATAACCTTGGTCGAGGCATTTAAATCAAATTCATATAACTTCTTTTTAAATGCTAAAAGCCTCATTTAGTTCAATGGTTCCTACAGAGGATTTAGAGAATTCCAATTTTACTAAAGTATCCTCATTTAGCTTCTCCAAGGCTAAAGGAACCTGAAAGACTGGAGTCAACAACTTAGTTGAAAGTTGTATTATCCAAATCTAGGCAATGACATGGGTTTTTGTAGGTATGACCTTTAAATCTTGATGCCATTTGCAACAAGTGCATAATAGTACTTCCCTATTTCAGAGAAGTGCACTGACAATTTCCAGCCTGAAAAATATAATGAATTATACCAATAAATATGATTTTTAAAAAGTCTGATTCAATTTCTCTATTGAAGTTAGAGTGTTTCAGCTAGCCTGGTTTTAGGGCAAATGATATAGGAAAACTTTTTCACCCTTCCCTGGCTGCCATTTCAATATAATTTCCTTTGTGGTTACTTGCTCTACTTACTTTTAACAATTGCAGGATTTTAAAAGAAAATTGACAGAATGGTGATTTTTTTTTCCGAAGTTGATAATGTCCATTCTGTAAGAATTTTACTATTACTTTACACAATAAAGAACCTTATTTCTTTTTAAAAAGGAAAAGGAAAGTCAGATGCATGCCTAATTTAATCACAACATAGATTGCAAGGTCTTTAAAAAAAAAATAAATGTTCAAACCCTGAATATGAAACCTTTATTATATAGAAAGTTTTATCTCTGGGTGGAAGTTATTCTAGATTCTAGAAGAAATTCTTTAGAATGCAGTTTGTTACTGCTTATGAAACTTAAGAGTATCTTGGCAGGGAACTGAGTTTGTGTTGCTGCTGTAGGTATGAGATGAATGAGCGTAATGCAAATGGAAATCATGTTTAAGAGCAAATCATCAGTGGTATGGCCTTCAGAAAGGATCCTTCAAATGCACACTTCTATTAGTGTGTAAACCACCTTTCCGTCTTTGTGAATGAAAATCACTGAGGAAAAACTGCATTTTTATAATCTAGTTTTACAATCCAGCACTTTGTTTTAGGAAGAGATTAAGCTTTATTCAATTACATATGATGTGATGTTAAATAGATCAAGGGAGGAATTAATGAAGGGCAGTTTCCTCTGTTGCCATGGCAGGCTCTTGTAACTGGTTTTGTATCGGGGCTGTTGCCCTTCCTTCTCTCCTCTTCCCTTCTGCACCTCCTGCCGCTCGTGTTACTGAGACCCAACCGCTCGCAGCCCAAGCTCCTGCAGCCCAGCACCCACCTGCGCTCTCACAACCAAGAAAAGCCATGGCTCTTCCTTTAACAGATTGCTTGTAAGTTACTGCACGAACCTTTTATAAGACAATATTGGAAAGGTCATATTAACTTCAAAAAGTCTTTACATTATGGGACTACAGGAACAAATTAGCCAAGAAAAAAGCGTGGTCTCTGTCAGCACTGCTCCCCATGTGCCCTGTCTGTGGCAATTTCAGAAGTCTGCAATAATGGTTAGCTCACTTTGAGTTAAAATATTACTTCTGCTTTGTATTGCACTACAAACACTGTTGGGTGTTTGTATCACCTGATAACAGTATTAGCTTTCTGAGGTGGTTATTTCACCTGTTCCTGAATGATTAGAACTTGTGATGGAAACTTCTTTGCACCCTATTGAAGTTATGTGTTGTTTATTGGGATTTTTTTAGTTGTCAGTTGTCATTATTTTTCTGGATCTATTCTGAGATGAAATAGAATCTCTCTGGTTGTTCTGCTCACAGCATGCATGGGCAGCTGGGCGGTCAGACCCAGTTTGTGTGGCTTTGTGGAGCAGAGAGGAGTCCTGCTGGTCTCCTTCTGGGACGCAACGACTGGCATGGTGGGTGAAGGAAAGGCTGTGAATGTTGTACAGGCAGCTTCAGCAAAGCATTCGGTACTGCTTCCTCCAGCATCCTCCTGGAGGAACTGTCTGCTCGTGGCTCAGAGGGTGCGCTGTTTGCTGGGTAGAGGACTGGCAGGATGGCTGGGCACAGGGCGTCGTCCTGTGTGGGGCTGGGTCAGGTTAGTGGTCCTCAGGGCTTGATGTCGGGGCCAGCAATGTTTGGGGGTTTTGTCAGTGGGCTTGGTGGAGGGATTGAGTGCACCCTCAGCACATTTGCAGTCGGCACCGGGGTGGGCGGAGGTATCAATCTGCTTGTGAGCAGGGGATGCGGGTGGGCTGAGTCAAGGGGCCACGGCCAGTTGCATGGGGTTTGGCGAGGCCGGGTCCTGTGCTTGGGTCCTGGTGGCCCTGTGTGGTGCTGGGGCTGCTCAGGCTCGGGGAGGGCTCGTTGCTCCCTGCAGCTGCCTGGGGGCTGTGGTGAGGGAGGCACTGGTCTCCCTTCTCAGGCAGTGGGAAGCAGGGAGGCAGCCTCAGGAGGTTTCAACTGGATACTAGGAAGAATTTCTTCATGGAAAAGGTGGTTGGGCATTGGGACGGGCTGCCCAGGGAAGTGGTGAAGTCACCATTCCTGGAGGGTATTGAAGAGATGTGTGGATGCATGTGGACATGTGGGATGTGCTTTGGTGGTGGACTTCGTACTGTTAGGTGATGGTTGGACTTGGTGATCTTAAGGGTATTTTCCAACCTAAACAGTTCTGGTTTTCTATAACAGTCCTTCCTAGAATAGATAATAATCAAGTGATCATTGCATTTCTGGGATGTAGAAAACCTGGGCTTGAGTCTTTCATGCTTCATTTTCACACCAAAAATGGAATGCAGATCTTTTCTCAGGTCAGCGCCTGACCAGCAAACTATTGGTTATTATGAAGGGTTCATTTCCTGTCTGGCTGTAAGCATGGTATCCACTTGAGAAGTACTCTAAATTATGATTCTGTGATAGAATCTGTTGAATCTAGAAAGCCTGTTTTCTGCAGGTAGTGGCATGTTGCACGTGTGCAATGACAAGCTGCCCTGTCTGACCCTCACTGTTGAGATGACTTTTTTTCTTCCCAGTGAACGAAATCTTTGCCTTACAACACACAATAATAAATACAAATTTCCATTGATTACAGTTAAGGTCATTCTTGCTGAAAGCAGAGAAGCCTGTCATTAGCTTACTTGCAGAGCAGAGGACTTATTTTTCATTGTTTATGGCATATTCCAGGCTAAACTCCAGTACAACCCAGTAGCCCATAGAATGTCATGGCTTGCAATATATATTTATTGCATAACTGGTGCTCTAGCCCAGGATAACGTGTATTACATTCTCTGTGTGTAAACAAATATTGATCAAAATTTGTAAACCGTTGGTATATTTCTTTATCAGGATCTCTGATGCTTCTCTCAGAGAACAAATAAAAGATACAGTATATGCTGTTACGTGGTATCTGGTTTTCAGTACAATAGCTGTTAATAGTGTCATGAGAAAATAATTGACTTACTTTTCGATATTTAAGTGTGAATGTGCTTAAGTAGAGTAGAAAGAAAAAAGAGAAAAGAAAAAAAAACAGCTTACTACCACAAT
Organism: Anser brachyrhynchus; assembly: GCF_964034855.1. Taxonomy (NCBI): domain Eukaryota; kingdom Metazoa; phylum Chordata; class Aves; order Anseriformes; family Anatidae; genus Anser; species Anser brachyrhynchus. The sequence continues at coordinate 13,351,905 of NC_137700.1, forward strand.
TGAGAAATGTTCCTCTGCATGTGTTTTCACAGAAAGTATGTTGTGGATGGTTCTGTAAGTGTAACACACAATGAAGCTTGTCTTTGGTGACCTTAAAAATCAGCATATTGGAGAAAGTATATTAGGAAGGGAAGGATGTGAAGAATACATAATAAAATAATCCTGGCTGAATTTGGTAACTATCATTTAGTCATGTACTGGTTGCAAGATTTTTAGTAGCTACAGATCGGCTTTACCTGGGATTCTCTTTTCATACCTCTTTAATTTGAACATAATAATTTAAATCATTCTTAAACTTTTGTTGATAATTTTGGTCCAGAGCTGAGACAGATACAGTTATTTTTGGAGAAAATCAGAGTGAAAAATAGTGAATTCCCTTTTCATATTTACTTTGCAATGAGTCTTTAATTAATGCTATTTAAAGAGCCTATCGTCACAGTCTGCACTTGAGCACGTGCCCAAGTCTGTTCATAGAGCACAGTGCTTTGGAAGATACCTGACTTCTGGTGTTGGATCAGAGCTTACACAGTGTTTTCAGCTCTTTGCTATAGGGTCCCACATGCAGGTCAGAGCTTTCACTTCACTATGAGCAATGTCTTATCCTAGTTTCATTTACTTTTCTTTTCTAAAGCCATTTCTGATAAACCCTTGCTTGTTATACAATCAAATGATCATTTGTACTTTCATCTATATCAAAGTATTTCTGAAGATTTCCCTGATTGCTCACAGCTTTTTTAATACATGCACAAATATAAATGCGATCCTTTGCACTGCACATGGCAATGTTTAAGGACCTCAACTGGAGTTCTGTGAACTTCTACATCTGACACAACACTGTTACTTTAATAGTTTTTTGTTTGTTTTTCCTCTTAAGAGGCATGATGCCATTTAGCAACATGTACACTTGTCAGGTAATGTGGGCACGACTATCACATCTGCCAATTAAGGAAGGACAGCAACAGCAGATGCTTTAGCAAAGATTATAGGATGCCACAACATGATCAGTTTTTATTGTATTTCAGCATTATAACTGTTATATGTGTATTCTACAAGACTCCAGTCTCACAAGAATTTATTACAAAGATTTAAACTTTGGTGTGATATTGACAGAGCAGGTACTGTTATTACTTGGTGTCTTATGGATTTCAAAAATCATTTGATAATGAAACTAGAGAAATTAGTTTTTATCTTTGTTAAAGCATTAATATCATTTAAAACATAAGGTGTGTATGGCCATGGTAGTTGTTATCTTAGTGTAAAATTACATTTTTATATTAAAAGATTTTATTTATTCTGTGATATATCAGCCACCTCTGTATTCAATTTTGAAAATAACAAAAATAAATTCTTGTTTTGGCATGTTCATTGAAGTGAACAGGTAAGTGAAAATGTTACTTAAGATTCATCCAGCTCAGTCAACCAGCTGATTACTGTATGCTTCAGTTTCACACTGTTGGAGACGAGCAGTAGTATGATATAGCCAGGACGGATGTAATAGTTTGATATGACAGCCAGTCACTGTCATTATCTGCAGATTGCATAGCGCAGTTGTAGCAGTGCACAATCCAGTCAGCCACCAGGGATGCTCAGTTTTACAAGGCAGAAGATGTAAATTTGAGGGACTCTGTGATCTATTTTGTTCCAACCCATCGCTCTTACAAACTCAGGAAATGAAAGCCATGGAAACACATCTAACTTAGCACTTGTGTGATACTGTACCAATTATGGGAGTCTTGCATCAGATTGTTTTCAAGGCCACCAACTTTATAGGCCTCTGCAGTATTTGCAGCTGGTAAAATGTAGCCCTTGTGAACAACATTAAAGGCAAAAGAGAATATTCACAGCTCCAGTTGCTGTTTTTGCCAGACAGGAAAAAATATTTTTCTAAAGTAAAAGACTGGTGTTTGGCTTGGCCCTTGATACAGTTGGTGGGATTGGAATAGAGACCCCCGAGTTCATTGCCTGCCCTGGCAGCTAATAGGAGCAAAGTTTCTCTCCTTCAGTTCTGGCATGAGCAATTAGTTACCAGGGCCATCTGACAGCTGAAACAAATGGTGCAGACTCTTTCTCAGCTGTGAAGTGAGACAGTAAAATATCTGTTTCATTACATGAGGAGTGGAATGATATGGAAGGATGGCATCAGAGCTGCTGGCTGAGATGGCCCCAGTGGCTGTCAGAGAGGAAGGGAAGGGGCGGCTCCTGCTGTGAGGGTACTTGTAGCATTGCTCTGCGTGGTCCTTCCTGATGGTAGTCACACACACTGAAGTGCATTAAGTACAGCTCTTCTAGGAGCTGTTGCTCTGTGACTCTGTCCTTGCCCGTAGTGGCAAAGCTTTCAGTTGTGGAGTTAGACTAGGTGATGAACCCTGCTACAGCTTGCAGACAAACACTGCAGTACGGAGAGTTTTATGTCTGTAATAGGGCAATAGCAAGTGAGGTGTAGGTATAAATGTCCATCTGAAAGTTAATAGAAAATGCAATGCAGAGAATATTGCCACCCTTGAAGGCTGTTCTTAAGCTTTAAAATGAGGTCTACCAAATTTCCTCAAGAGTGCGAAGAAGAGTTTCTGTTCAATGTGAGACTGCTTCTGATATTTTATAATCAGAGTTAAAAAAAAAAAAAAAAAATGCATGCAGCAGTGTATGAGTACATGAAGACTTCTTCAGTTTTTCTGACTAGTGGCCAGTTTTTAATTCAATATGCTGCATTAAGAAAAAAAATATATATATATACATATATATATCTTCAGAACGCTTTTTCCTTGACTGACAATTTGAGATCACTGCCATGGAATCCGAATTCATTTTTTTCCCAGTCGATCATTTTATAGATATGCAGGTCCCAATGACAAAGAAGCATTAGGTATCCTTCAGGGAGAAAGGTAAAAAGGGAGGTTTTGAAATAATACCAGTTTTTAAAACCCTCCTCCTACTGTAGATTGTTGGGTCTGATAGGAATTCTTATAACTTACATTTTGCTCACAGAGTTCTTTTTAACCCCTAAATCAGTGCTGGTGAGATGCACTTCTCTCTGAAACATTAATTTGTTAACCCAAAAACATTTTAAAAGGCAACTTTTAGGGGAAGCCTGAGTAGAAACATTGTGAAGGAGCAGAACTTCTGTTCCTGACATTATCATAGAATTCAAGCTACAGTTGTCAATCCTAATGAAGGTACTGATGTTGATTTGAGCATATTGTTTATATGATGTGCAGGAGCTTTGGGAGATATGGAGTCCCTGTTGCTATCATTTATAATTAAAGTGTCCATCACTTTTCTCTGTTAACCTGCTTAACGAATAAATAATTAAAGGCTTTGCTCTGATATGCTTAGTTGAAATGAAAAAGACTTCTGAGAACAGTCCAAATGCAGCAAATGGAATTTCTTCAAAGTAAGAATGCAAGATAAATAACAGTATTAGAATATTAGTCAAAGCAATTTCAGGTTTATTATGGCAGTGAGATATTCTGGTTTATGTGCTTCAAAATTGAATACCACAGATATCTAAGACTGTTCACTTACAAGCACTGTCCGACATTGTCTATCAAGCCTAAACACGTTATCTTTTAAGCACAGTAGGCACTAGTCTTAAAATTAATGGCTGAATAAGTGTTCACTGCATATTCAAACATCCTAAGATGAATGTGTTGTAAATCTCATGTTTGGTAACAGTACAGAAGCTTTATAAAGTTTTGTTTTATCTAATGGGCTTATTTTATTTACGAATATGTCTATTTTATTGAGGGTTTTTCTTTGATCATTTAACTGATATTTAATTGAATTTTAATTTGATATTTAAATAAAGGTTATGCTTAAATGATGTTTCTTTTGATAGTTTCTAAAATAACCAAAAAGGGTTGAGAAGAATTTCTTGAAAGACAAATAATTGTACATGGTCCTGTTGTGTTGGTCGCACACTGGAACAGGCTCCCCAGGGACGTAGTCACTGCACCAAGCCTGTCTGAATTTAAAAAGTGATTGGACTGTGCACTTAGTCCCATGGTCTAAACTTTGGGCCGACCTGTGTGGTGCCGAGAGTTGGACTAGATGATCCTTATGGGTCCCTTCCAACTCGGGATATTCTGTGATTCTATGATTCTATGTGTTTTAATTACCTTGCTTCTATAATAGCTCGAATAACTATAAATATTGCAAGTCCCTCACAGCATTGACAGGGAAATTTTCAGTTGATTTTTGCTACCTTGAAATTAACCTTTTTACTATCGCATGCGTATGTTTGTCATTTATCCCCTTTTTCTCAGGTGCAAAGAGGGCTACCAAGGAGTCCGCTGTGACCAATTTTTGCCGAAAACCGACTCAATCTTGTCAGATCCAAGTACGTCAAATGTTTTTCTTATATTTTTATCCCGTGCTGGAGGCTGTTCTTGCTATGCGAGATGACCCTTTGCCTATTGTCAAAAAGTATATTAGGGACCACTGCAGTTGCATGTAGGGACCAGTATTGCTTTTGTAGATTATAACATTTAAAAATAAATAAAAATACATCCATCAATCTCCATGCTAATAAAACATCCTGTTGCAGCAGAGCAGGCCATCAGGGGACTTGATTTCTTATGATGTGGAATGATACTGTCAGTGCTTAAAGCCAAAATATTCGTGTTGCCTCCCTTTGACTCAAGAACAAGTAAAATTACATAATCTAAAAGGAAAACAAGTATAGGCTGCAAAGTGGTTCCTTCAGAGAAAATAAGTGCATATTGTCTGGAATTGCAGAGATGATAATCCCTTTGGAAATAGGTGATGTCTTATTTTATCATTCATTACTTTTCCTTCAGCTTACAAAAAAAGAACAAAACTTTCACTTCTATGAGTGATGTTGCTCTGTATTTGTGGAGTAAAGGTGTGCTTTCCATTTTTAATGTGGAGGGAAAGTAACTTTCTATCACACTGGTCAATATGTGCCAGAATGCCATCTGCATGTATGTTTTCCTACTCCACTGTCTCACTTTTTAAATTCTATTGACTATCAAAAAATATTAGCCAAGATTAATTCCTTGGAAGCAAATCCATTTCCTAATAAATACGGTTCATGTTAAATTTTTAGATGAAGTGACATACAGGAAAGGGTCATATCCATTCTCTTATTTTTGTTCTTATACCTGGAAACTGTAATGTATTCAAGTCTTCTGCTTTTGGGTGCTCTTTAAAATGTCATTTTGTTTGTTTTGTTTCTGTTTTTTGAACAATAATGCTTGTTCTTCCAAGTCTTTTTTGTGCTTTCTGCTTATTTTCTTGTTCTTTTTCATGTGAAAGCCTGTTGCCAAAGATACCTGTTGTTTTGTATTTCTGTATGTTGTATATCCTCCATTATAGTTCACCTTGTATTTGTTTTAGCTTTTCCTTTTTGCTTGACCTTTAACTGTAAAGTTCAGAACCTATAATGAATAGGCATATTTTACCTCTGCCAAGTTGTGTGTGCATGTGTAAACATTGCAATTGTGTATGTGTGAACAAAAAAGGTACTTTGCATCCCAAAATTTGGGGAAAGGAAACTCAATTAGCAACAGGGCAGGGTGGTACCTTTCTTACAGGTTTTTAACATGGAACTCTGGTGGTATCCTCTCTAAGGCAGAGCTGTAGTATTTTACTGAAACTGATGTAGATGCAGTACAAAGCCCAGAAAAAGACTTCTGTGTTAAGATGCATCTAACAAGGCCAAAACCCTACAGTGTTTGCATGCTGCAAACAATATTTTTGTTGATTTTTTGCAGCATTGTGCTGGTTGCACACATTTGTTTGTCTTAACTTGGGAGACACTCTGGTTGGTTTCTGACTGTAGTATTTCCATAAAATTGTTGAGCAGTCTGATTCTGCTCCATAAGCAATGGTTGAGCTGAAATGTCCTTGTTGACAACTTCTGACTACAAAAGGCAATTTAATTTTATTTATTAAAGCTTGCATTTAGAAATATATTATTTGCTTGATGTTGACATAGATCTGGGCACACCTGTGGCCCAAGAACGGTCCTTCTGCCAATATAAATTAAGAAGGTTAATGTGAACCAGGTATTTTCCTAGTCAGTTTTGAAATGTAACTTGTATTTAATTTTCATCTGCATTCAAAGGAGAAAAAGCTTTTGCTCAGGCCTGTTCCTGTGTGTAGGTATGCACATATACTCTTGTTCTAAGCATGACTCTCCTCAAGGTAGATACTATGAATTTTTGGTTGCAACTGGACATTGATAATACCAGCATTTTACTGAAGAGTTAAATCAGTAGAGTATTTACCTGTCTTCCCATGAGAAAAAAATGAACGTCACACTGATGATTAGCACTCCGTAGAGGTCATATTTACTATTTGCATAACCAGAGGACTGTAAAAAGTATTTGACACTATTTTGACACAGTAGTCAAGTGCAACATGATAATCTCCAAAATGTCTGGTGTTGCTTTGCAAAAATTTGTAGCTGAATATGTAGTTTTAGATTACTACACAAGAGAACTGCTGAAGGATAATAAAGGGTGCATTTGGAGGTGGCTTCAGAAAGAAGCAATTTTTCAGATGCAAGCCTCAGTTCCAGAATTTGAACACTCAAATGAGTGCACTTGTGTCGGGACAGCACACAGCCAACACTGGTGTCAGTCACGTTTTATAAGCAAGTCTAGCTCACTTGAGTTTTGTGGGATTGTTTATGATTCTTGGAAGTAAATATGTTCTGAGCTGCCAATGGTAAATCTGATAACAATATTTAACTTTTCTGAAGATTGTGTGCATGAACGATTGAAGCAATATGTTTTCAATCTTGGCTTCCCTGTGATTGTGCAGGTTGCATTTTTAGAGCATTTGCTTGCCATTAAATGGGAAGTGAATCTGAACCACACTCAGAAAATAGCAATGTCATCTTAAAATTATTACTATTAAATCTATTTATAGGCTTGAGAGTCTTTTTTTATAATAGCCCTCTAAAACAAACCAAGCTTGTTTTGTGTGGCTTCTGTCTGAGGTTGCACAGGGGCAAATAATGTGGTATGGCTCTGCAGTATTTATTTTATTTTATTTTTTTATTTTAAAAACACCAGATAAAGTTCTGCTTCATACCTCACTTTATGCCTATATTAGGCACATCTTAACTTTACATCATAGATACAGATACAAATTATGTAACATTTAATATAGATTAATGCATGTTAAATCATGTGCATTTTTGCTTAATTAACCTGAACAGATATTTAAGATACTGTTTCTGGGAAATCTCTTGAAAATACTGGTGGGGTTGCAGAATTTCTGAACTGGCATCAGTGATTCAGCGAGTAGCATGAACCTTCTTGCAGTCAGATCCTCACCTGCTACCTTCTTTCAGGTAAAAGTTAGGATCAAAGTAATAGGAAAGCAGATGTAAAACAGAAAGACAGCAATACCAAAACACCCCAAACACAAGATCTTCCAGTGGACCATCAAGCATGGAAACCACCACAGATGTTAACAGGTTTCCTCTTTGACTTAATTTCTCCACTCTTAACCAGGTTTTCTATCCGTAAGCAAAAGAATAAAAAATAACTCAAGTTTTTATTTATATATATAAAACTCAGGTTTGTTAATCTTGGGACATGGGAGAAACCTGCTTAAAGCATGGGAGTAGCAGGGACTCTAACAAAATGAATAATGTGCCAAAAAGGAAAAAAACGTTGCATGCTGCATGACAGTACAACTGATGCTCACAGTCACTGTCAAGAAGAAGGAATCTGTCAGTCCTAGTCAGGACAAGCCCGCGAATTATTGTTCACTCATCCTCTCCCTCGCATATGGAGGAAGGACTGACAGGGCAAAAAGGTGAAATAGGACTCGCATGCTGAAAGGAAAAGATAAGAGTATATTTGAAACATTGCTTCGTCTTTCTCCGTTTGAGGTAACTTCTCTCCAAAAGCACAGTTCGTGGCAATGGTAGAGCAGTTATATTTTCAACGTTATAAATACAACTTTAAGATGCTTTATAACTTTATATACAAGTCGTTTTTCAGGCATGTGTAGTCCTGTGTGTATCTATAGGATAGGAAACTTGTATACAGCATAAATTGTACAAATGTACTTATGTACTATCCTTTATAGTGTTCTGGAGTAGACCTGCCTGGACCAATGAGTCTTGAAAGGTAAGTTGTATCTAGGCTGCAGATATTCCATTTGATCAATTTTTATATTGAGGCAAAGTGCTACCTTTAAAGCTTTAACTTTTCTTTGCATCTCTTCCAAAGTGGTGAAGAAAGCAATTGAGAATAGGTATGTCATATAGCATTGTGGTTTTTTTTCTTTTGTTTTTACCAAATTCAGTTGAACTTAGCCTTCAACTATTTTATCCCTAACTTAGCACTGCAAGCTATTTCTCATAGGGGAAGAAAAAAGAAAAAAAAAAAGTATTTTATAAAGTGCAGTATTAATTTTATATTAGACATATTGACACTTGAGTTGTCCTGTATGACCTGAAAAGCTCAAGTGAAGAGGGATCCCCTATCGAAGATCAGGAATGGTATCCAATCCCATTTCAAAATAAATGCATTATTTTCTAAAAATAGAAAATAAGATGGAAGGTTATGAGTTGTTAAGCTATGCTCCTGCTATTGTGGACAGCCCCATCATGTGATTACTTCCACAGGCTGATTATACTTCATTTTCACCACTTACGATCAGTGTGAACTAGCCACTAGAAACAGTTTTTGTATCACCCCTGCTCTGAGGGTTTCATATTCCAGTCAAAATTTGTTCACAGCCAGAACTTGTCCATTATGTTCTTCATTAAATGTGCACCTTGTTTCTATATTGATACCTTTATCCATCAGTTTCCACAAACACAGTCACATTATGCTTTGGGTCTGTCAGTCTGGCTTTTTCAAATGTCAGAAGTCTTGTTCCTATAGAGTTAGCTTTAGCCTGTGGCCATATAATATTCGAACCTTTGCCAGCATGACACAAATCATGTTTCTTTTTGAATCTCATCAAAGACAAACCTGCAAGCTCCATGTCTGGAATTTGGAGTTACTCATTCTTAGATTACTTCTTTATGTAGCAAAGGATCAAAATCCCTCTCCTAGAAGACTCTGGGGCCGTAAATAAGTAAAACAAGTCCAGATAGTTTAAAAATAAAATACTTTTTTTTCCAGAAATATCTTCAAAGCCTCAAAACCCAAAGACTGTCCACGCCACCCACTCCCCCTCAGCCCCATCTTAATTACTATTTTATGCTATGTATTGATACAATTGCTATTTTTTTGCCTAGACTAGTTTTGCATTTCTTTGGCATGTCTAAGCGGGAAGAGTCCGAGCATGCGTGTATATATATGCCCATGTTTTCAGCCCATCAGTCCAACTTACTGCCCTGGGTTATTTTACTTAAGAGGCTTTCTGTGAGCAAAGGCTTGGCTTTAGGAAGAGGTCTCTGTATAGAAGCAGTAGCAGTTATGTTAGTCTTGAAGCTTTATGCTTCAATCTGAGCTTAGCTGCCTTTTTTTCCTTCCAGTTTTGTATTTGTAAGATCGTAGGATAACTTAGGTTGAAAGAGAAGTCTGGAGAGCTTGGGAAACTCAGCCTCCTGCCTTAAGCAGAGCTAGCTTTGAAGTTCCTGCTAACTGCACTGGACCCCATGAAGGCAGTCTGCAAAGGGACTGTTACTAAATAGAGGACAGTTGCAAAATATTTATAGAATTTCTTCATCTTTTCAAGTCACTTGGATAAGCATGGTACTTGAAACTTTTTTTTTTTCTTTCTAGGAGCATAGGAGAAAATAAGATTTTTCTGTTGGAAAAAATACAAAGGTTCTGTGTAGGTAGGGGCAGTTATGAATGGAAGACGGAACGTGTGAGGACTGACTAGCCAGAGGTGAATTCGGTGGAGGGCAAGTCCTTCCAAAGCAAGTTTAATATTGGGCTAGTTTAACCCCAGAGGGACCTTTGGAAACGTGTATCTAAACCTGAATTGTATCTTTCCTTTGTCTCAAAAAAATAGTTTTTTTTTTAAAAAAAAAAAATATATATATATATATATATAAAGTTTTTAAGCCTTTCTGCAAAACTCGTTATAGAGGAATTGTTATCCTTTTATTGAGATTAAGACTTCTGTGTTTAAAAAAAAAAAATCTTATGGTGGGACCAGCTGCAGACCAACTTTACTTTGTAACAATAGCTGTTGTCTGCACTCTTACTAATGTAATTGCAAAGAAGTGATACATCAACTGCATGTTCACAATAAAAATCATTAATGTTACTATGGCATACTAAGCTTTTAAAAGACAAATAATCAAAAGGTGATATTTTATTGCCTTGTAAAATTCGGTTTTAAGAGCTATGTGATGACAACGGTCAGGTGAATTCCCTGAAAGTGACAAGTCAGTATAAGATCTGTTAGAGCCTATCAAGTGTGTATGACATTTCTTTTAACTATGGTTTCTTTTTTAAGGTTATATAAACAGAGTTCCTCAGTTTAAATGTATCACAAATCAACCTATATTAGTATTGATGCATTAAAAGCTGAAAGAAAGGAAGGAATTGGCTTTATAGAAATAGCAATAAAGGAAAAGAGCAACACAGTCACTTCAGAAGATTTAATGATTCTTTCTATAGACAAGAAAAGATACATTACATAGAAACATGGTTTAGGGAGTATGAAACCCCAGCAAGGTAAAATCAGAAGGAAAAGATATACTGGGGCAAAGGAGGGACATGCTATTCCTCCTCTTTTATCAAATGTGGGTGGAGACCTCAGGATGCACACTGCAGAAAATGATGTTTTCAGATTGAGTTGTGTTGAAACCATACAATTTTATTGTGTGTGAATAGTATCAATCTTCTTGTTCTGGTTTTTGCTTTAAAGTAGGAACCTTAGGCTTTATTCTGCAGAACCAGAATGAAATGCTCAAAAATAGAGGTGCAACATTAACAAAGCATTAGTAAAATGATTTGCCATTGATTAATGGAAACACGAAGGCATTCTTGGTCAGAACATACCAAAAAGTTAAAGCCCAAGATAAATTAAATAAGATCATAAATTTGCTACTAATGCAGTAGGCAAAGAAAATCACACGCAAAATCACTATGAGTTTTGAGAATGTGTTTCATAATATCTCAAAACCCAAATTAAAATGGAGAAGAAACAACTGGAATTAATATTTGTTTCTATAGAGAACTAAACAGTGACTTATACAGAATGTGCAGTACAGATGTTATTTAGTTATTTTATTATGACTTCTACAGAATAGATTTTAAAAATCTAGTTTTGATATTGCTCAACCTTGGATGATGATGATGTTGCTGTTGATTTTTCTCAGAAAGATTCAAGGGGGTTATATATGCTTTCAGTTCCATAATTCAGTTTTAGATGAATTGTTAACCGTTACCAAATTCATAGCTTTGTTTACTCAGTTTTAGCTAAAATAACATTAAAGTAAGAAATTACAGAGCTTTGTTTGGAAAAATAGAAAAATTCAGTCTGAATTTGGCCAAAATAATTTTATTAGTTTTAAACAAACAACAATTCTTTATTCATCTCTTGTCCTGGAAGGCAAGATGTTGGCATCTGGTTACTCAACATTCTTTTATTTTCAAAACTTTTAATCTACAGAAATCATAGCTAAAATTAAAGTACATCTGTCTTTGCCATGACTTTTTACACCATAGGTGATCTGTAATTCAGCTCGTGAAAACTGCATGTCAGTAGAAATATGTGAAGAGGCGATCAGTGACAGGTAGATGCCATATCATTTACAACAGGAAAAAAAAAAAGAGAGAACAAGAAAAAAAAAGAAAACTTAGTTTTCTACTACTTTTTTAAAAACTGCCTCTATGTGGAATGATGATAATGAAATTGAAAAATCCTATTATTAGAGCACAGAATAAATCCCAAGGAAGACAGAAAATGGAAATATCAAGCAATGCAAATCCCAAACAACAAAAAGTTTTAATCACTGTATTTTCATGTAAGCCATAGACGACAGAAATCAAGAAGGAAATTACAGGCACCCCATGCAGAGGAGTTTGAAGTCTCCTTTTCCAAATTACCATTCATCTGTGAAATCTGGGACTTGCATCTAGCTAAAGAATATCTAGGTCTTTGTGTAGTGTTTTTTGCATGTGTATTTTAAGGAAATTTACCCTGTGATGGCAGCAGCAGTAGACTATGGCTTGTTATACAACAGTCAGAGCAGATGGCTGTGAATAGAGGTTACAGTCTTATATAAAGGACAGAGTTGTGAATCGCGCTCTCCCGCTGGCGAGCCTGCTCTTCCACGAGCACCGGGTTCATATTGGTGCGTGAATGAGAGGCGGTGCAGCACATTTGCTAAAGCACCTTCTGAAGTGATGAGACTCTGAAACATCAACTTCTCCTACCTGCTGTTCTTACAAACGTGTTATGATTCCCTTGGCTGTCCCATGTCTAGAGAACCATAACTATGAATTTAGCACAAAGTGCATGTTCTGGGACACCCTGGAACTATCTCATTTAGCCTGTTGGTCTGAATAGCTAGTTTTTCTGGCTTGCATGCTCTTCATACCAAGACCACTTTACTATTGGTGTCAATCTCACGTTATTTCAAAAGCACTTCTCTGATTTTGCCTGGACACAGGACACAACTGATCATTTGACTTGAGATCCCATTTACAGTCCTTTTACAGAGGAAAATTCAGCAGTGCAGCAGCCATAGTTCTTCATGCTCAGGGAGAAAAATATGAACAAAGATGGGTCACTGTAAGATGGCACACAAATACTGCACAAAACATGTCAGTGAATAAACTGAAAAGCATTCATTTCATCAGGTTCTGTCTTTATGAATTAGCTACTCATCTGTCTAAATAGCATTTTGCTTTAACAATACCGTTTCACTATATCTTGGGGATTTAGTCACACTTCTGATTTTTAAAGATTCACGATTGATTGAGATGGTTTATATTTCGTAAAGATGTCCTAGCCTGTTGCAGGAGCTAGTAAAAACACATGGAGAAAAGAGATGGATTTCTCTTATTGGCAACTAATCTCATGCCTCTGAATATACCTGTGTTAAATCTAAGTTTGAATTGAGCATTTTGCCTTCTCCTATGAGTGTTCTGTGTTAAAATGATTCTAGTAAAGAAAACAGTACTGAGTACGCAGATTAACCACAAAGTTATGGGGTGGTTGGTATTCCAATCTGGCCTGGCTGCAGTACAGTTATACCGTACTGTGTCAGTGTCAGCAATAAGCAGCAGGAGGCGAAGCTCTGCCCTGATTCTTACAGGCACAAAGCTGAAGATCGGTCCAACACATGCTAACTACCATGAGAGTAAAAGCATTAAGGGGCTCACACATGAGAACTAAAGCATCTCCAGGAGGATTTGTGCTGTGTGTCCTGATCTACTTCCCAAATCAAAACTAATGCTTTGTAAGTGTCTCTGCGCTCCAAACTCAACTTCACTCTTTGCATTACGTCTGTACTCTGCTGTGAGGACACTTATTAAGGCAATTATTGTTAGACTTTGCACTTCACTTGGAGCTTCTGTCAGTGTTCAGTCAGCTCATCTGAACAATCTCAGCTCATTAAGGAAAACCTGGAATAAGTGTATCGTGCAATATTAATGCAATAAGTGTTCTGTGTTGCTGTGAATACTTTATGCTTTGAGGGTAGCATGTATATATGTATTTTTCTAGGATGATGGTAATCTTACTGAAAACATTAGGGGTCATCATTATTCTGAGTTTGATTACCACATTGAGGTAGTTATCTTTTTTTTTTTATGAAGAAAGATAATTCTGAGGCTCATGAAGGCATTTTCAGGCTGATTTTCTGAGGGCTTCTATAGCAGTCATATTTGGCAAGAGGACGTACAACAGCCATGCTGAGTACAATCTTACTGTGCAAAAGCAGCAGTTTATGAAACTATTATTCCATGGATCAGGAAGATCAAAAAGGTAAAATCTTGATCTTGTTAAAACTGATAAATATTTTATTTAGTTCTGTGAGGTTATGTCATTGTATTCTGACTTCCATGTATGACTGCTTTTTTGCTATCATATTTTGTATTGACCATTAAGGGTTTGAAATTGCCAACTGTGAGGATATGTCCCTGTATTCATTTTCTTCAGTGATAAACTTGATCATGGAAATAATTTCTTAAAGACAAAAACAGATCAGTGCTCTCCCTGGAGAAAAGCGAAGAGCAGATTGTAACAGGCAGTTCTTGATGTGGTGGTTTGCACTGGGGATTTGATTCCCTTCCAACCTTTTCACAGAGCTCTGTGCTCACAGGCTCCTGACTCTACACTCACTGCCAGTACCAGCTTGCTGTAGGGAAAAAAGTCCAACCGCTTGCTGCCATCATCAGTCACAGGTTAAGAACGGACCTGGGAGACAAAAAAATTCTCATTTCTTCCATGAGTAGCAGCTTTGACAGTCTAAATCTGAATGGTCTTAAAATAGTACTGAACCACTGAATAACTGAATATAATAGCCAGATGCTGCCTGCCATTGTCCATTTGATTATTTTCAAGTAGTTCTGCCCTTTGTCCTTGTTTTCCTCTCCCTCCCATTCTTCCTATTTTGGCATCTCAGCTGGCTTATCATCATCAAAAAGGAAAGACTTGAGTGTACTACATGTTCTGCTGTTCAAGATACATGTTCTCTCTCTCGTCCTACTTGGCTTAATTTTCTACTCTCTAGTTTCTTCCTTTTTATTTTTTTTTTCCTTCTCTCCTCCTAACTTATATTCTGATGCATCTGCTTATTTCCTTCCCTGATTAAAGGACTTTTTTCCCTTCGGCATCTGAATTACATTTCTGTTAGTGACTCTTCACTCTCTGCTACTCCCTGCTCCCATTCAGTGGTTGCTGCGTGTTCGTGCTGTGACTCCCTTGCACATCCCTACTGCCAGTGGCCTTCACTCCCCCTCTGAAACCAAGGCTCAGCTCCTTGCACTGCTTGGTCTGTTTCCCGTCTTCCAGATGAATGTCTAGATCGAAGATAGCTTTTCATGCGCAATCTGCTCTGTCTCATTTAGGCTTCCCTTTCTTCCATATATGTCATTTGTACTTTTGCCATGTAATAGAATAAAAAATATATAATTTGCAGTTTAATGTCCAAAACATTCTTTGCACATTTACATTGTGCATATGTCCATATTCCACTTTCTTATTTAAGGAGTTGGCTCCAATTATCTCTAAAGATACAGGAAGAGGTTAATACCTGATGCTTATCATGAGAAAATATCCACTGTGTGGGCTGTTTGTGAAAGGCAGTGTCTAAATTTAATGCTTATTTATTTATTTAATTTATAAAACAGACTTTTACTTGAAAAAAGGTTGCATTTGCAGTATTGAAGCTTTTTTATGTGCCTCAACAGTATTTTTACAGGGAAAGCTTTTTCAGCTTCAGGAAAAACAAAAACAAAAAGTTTTGCTTTGATACAGAAAAAAGGGGCCCCAAACTAGCAGAGAATGGAATATTCACCTGTAACAGGTGAAACACAGGTTCAGTCCTTGTTCTGCTTGACCTGATTCTCCTCTCTTCCAGACGAATGCCTAAATCACACCACAGAAAAGTGAGTGAGTCAATGTCTTGTCATGTTTCTTTTCTGGAAGGAAAAGATTAGGCTTTTTCTCCGGTTTCCCAACCATCTCCAGTGATGAGCTGTTAGACCTAAAATCTGTGTTATGTTAAAACACATATTTTTACAGTACTGCCCTACCCTAGAGATGGCACAGGACAATTTTGCCTTAGCGCTCAGGAATATTGTAAATGATGTGAGGCTTTATAAAACATATGATACTGACCGAGGTCTTGATCCTGCAAAAAACTGTATGCATGCTTATTGTTTCTCACATAAAGGATACTAAACACTTTTGCAGCATCCAAATTACTTACATTTAATCTGCGGTTTACCTCACAGAATTTGAAATTTGTTTGATAGATGATATGTTGAATTTTAATTCTCTTGATTTAATGACTCCTTCGTAAAAGACTTTTGCTATGAAGCTCAACGGCTCTAGGGTAGGAATCTGGCTCCTGCTGGTGGAGGAGCTCCAGCTGAGTGGCTCTGGTTGCAGCTGGCAGGCAAGTCAGGACATGGACAGGTAGCGTCATTTGGAAGGAGTTGCTGGTCTCTGGAGATTAACAGTTGTACTTATAAATATGTATATACATCTTACTAACTTTTGGTCTTATACATTTTAGTTACTGTGTAGGCTTTAAGTATTCCACTCTGTGTTAGTTATCTTTGAAAGTTTTGGTCATCTATTAATAACATTAATTTGCTGTTTCTATCAGTTTTAAGCAACCCTTTCGGTTAGGTTTTGTTCAGAGTTCAGTAAACAAAGGCTTAAATGCTTTAAAAGCCTTAAGATTTTTTTCCCCTATCTTTACACTTTTTGAGAAAAGATGACGTGTCATGGAAGAAAATTGTGAAATCTTAAGCCATGTTTGTAAATGTCTGAACAATTCCAAGTGAAACATCTTCTTACCAGTGCAGTGTTCCCATTCTCAGAAAATTATTATTCATTTTATAGGCACTGGAAGCACAATGACTGAAAAATTAAGTCAAACGGTTCAGTATAATTGTAGTGAATGTCTTAATATATACAAGGTGGTGGGACAATATGACTATGTATTTAAGGCAAAGTTAACCAAGATTTTTTAAAATTTTTTATTTTTTAGTTTAGGCCAGAATATACCATTAGAATAATCTAGAATTTTGCTTATTACAGATCAAAGATTATGTCTAATTCTGTAATAATCTTACAATTTTTGCTCGAACATTTAAAAACAGATGGCAGGTTAAATTAGTCTTTTGTTCAGGTTATGTCTATTTAACAAGTTACTGCAAGTTCTGGTGTAGGTTTAGAGTGCAATTAGTTATTCTGGGATAACTGCTTGCTTGTGTGCCGGGTCCCTGCAGATGCACTGAGGCAAGTCTCCTACCACACCTTTCTAATGTGGCTACTCACAGGAACTTGGTCGGCCTGGCAAATGACAATGTTCTTATAGCTTGGTGATGAAAGGAATTTCCTGAAACTACTCTGGGTTCTACCATGCTACTATATGGAGCAAGGACAGCTGCCTGAATGAGCTCAGTGAGATAGTGAGGTAGCAGTTTTGGACCAAGCGTCTGCTCTCCATGTACCTGCTGCTGTCCCAGTCTGTGCATAATCTACCTACTGTGACAGATGAGTGCAGTCTTGTTCTTCTGAAGTAGCATGGATTTAAGCTTTTCCAGCAGGAGCGTTCAGGAGGGTTACCTTAGCAGTCACTTAGCAGTTTACTGTAAAAGAGAGAATGTGAATCCCTGAACTCAGAGAGATGCTAAGGCTACTACTTGGGTTTGTAAGAAAATAAAAACTTGTTCTTTAATCAAATATGTAAGGTGATTCCAAGTGTCAGAGGACCATCAAAAAAAGTCTGTGTAATATAAGATGAAGTCTGCCCATCCGTACTGCACTTTACAGTCTGATGCAGCAGTGCAAACTGACTTTTCCTTGTGGCCAAAGACATGAGCTGAAAGTTCATGATGCAGCCCACGTCAGCTCTTCGGAGATGTCCTGTTAGACCCTGGTTGCTCAGTTTATTCTCTGTTCAAACTAAACAATGAATTGACTGTTTATTAAATAGATAGAAGGGACAGTAAGGCAGCAAGCTGGTAAATGGACAATAGCAAATATTTTCTGAAACACCAGCATTTTTTGACCTTTCATATGTTTCCACAGAGGGTAAAAAAGAAATGGGTGGCTTGCTATAAATCTCATCAGTTTTTCATTCCTTGTAGCTGTGGAATTTGCAGTCATCAGTAATTCCAAATTGGATGCCTGTTGAGCTGAGCATATCAGGGCTTTTCTACAGTTCTGTAGAAATAATCTGCACATTTGTTTTCTGAATTTATTCCTTAAAGACAATGCTACATGAAAAAAAGGAAAACTATTACCTGACAATTATGTGTCACAGTGTTGTACAAGTAGAACTTTCAGAATTTGGACTCTGTTTATAAACCAATATTTGCTCTTGAATTTTTTATTTTTTTTTTTTACAAAACAGTGTTTTCCTGCTCACTCCAAAATATAAAAAATAAAAAATAGGATGCATGGCATATTCATAATATTTGATAGTTACCATTTCTGTGACAAAGGGACAATGCTACTACATGAGTTTGTAGGCAGAAGAATAACAAGTTGGACCCAGTTGGGATGATGATAAGGACTCTGACATTTTCTTAAATACCAGAAACTATAATATTTGTTGCTAAATGTAGAGATGCATCTCTACAACTTCTGCAAATTCTTCAGGAGCCTGGGGAGATTGTGAAAGTCCATTTCAGTTGGATCTCATTTTTTGAACTCTCTGTGCCTTTGAAGGTACATTCAGAATAATCCATTTCTCCCTCCAGGACTTCTGCTTTACTCAGCCCTTCATCAGGAGCCTTTTTCCAGAAGCTGTTATGAAAGCAGCATAGACTTTGTGGTCTTCCATACCACCCTAGAGATGTCTGGGTTGGGATCTCTCTAAGTTCCCGAAGTAATTAATGGGGGAGATGCAATCTCTTACTCCACCACAGGCTAATTACAATGTGGCAAATTAGGGAAAAGCTGAATTTATTTGTTGTAAGGTGACATGTAGAGGTTCTCTTGACTGTTTAAGAAGCTTCAATATGTCAATCTGAGGAAGACTCCTAGTCATAGCTGCTCTCCAACTGCTTCTTGCTAGGGGGAAATTGTTCAGTATCAGCTCAGGCCGATCGGCACTGGCAGTAGCAGGGACACTGACCCTGCCAGATGGGTAAAAAAAAAAAAAAAAAAAAAAAAAAAATGGAAATCCAGCAGAGATGCGTAGCTGAACTTAGTGAGTTGGCAGCACTGCAAAGCTGACTGCCAGAATTCAGCACATATAAAGATGAAAACTCCCTCCCTCCCTCCCTCCCTTCCTGTTAGTGATTGCCACAAGAGGAAACTAAGAAAAGGGGTGGGGGGAGAGAGAAAAAGAAAAAAAAAAAAAGGTCTTTGCGTAGCTAGAACTAGACCTTGTTTGATTTTAATTTAGGATACTTTATATGTATATCAACTCTGAATGCAATAATGCAATATCAGCAACCTGCTTCTTGGGTCGATACTGCTCAGTACTTGTGAAATGAAAGGATTTTTCTAAAACTTATCAAGGTCCTAATAGTTAACCACTCTAATTCCATTTAAGTTGGAAAAGTCCCATAAGATCATCATTAAGATCTGACAAAGTGGATGAGATTTAAAAAAAAAACAAAACAAAAAAGAAAACATTCCAATGAGAGGCATTTTTAATGGCTGGGTTGTATTTTTCTTAAAAATGTCCTCTGGAATCCTTTGTTGCTTAAGTCAAGAGACTTGCTGAAATGAATTCCAAATGAGCTTTTTCTCCCAGAATAAGGCCTGGGAAGGATGCTGTATATTTTAACTTCCCAGTTGAGTTTGTCCTGAAAATGAGAATTACTTAAGCTTAAACTGAGACTGACAATTACTAAAATGAAAGTGAGAATTACTTAAACCTCAACATGAGAGTTAGTGAGATTTAGAGTGGTCCACAGGATTAATCTTCCCTTCCTTTTCAGTCCTGACCGCGGATCAAATGGAATAGAATAACTGGCCTCCAAAGCTTTCCCCATCTTGATCTTTCATATGTAAATGCTCCTCCTAACATCTGGTATGTATGTGTTGACATAAAACAAAATGTTTTAACAGCTAACAGCTCATCCTTACAATGTGTGATGTTTTTGACAATGCTGTCTTTCATCAGCTGACAAATTGCCTGCTAGAGCTGCAGTCCTTACCATTACTCCCTCGGAATTACTCCAAGGATTCTCTACTTGCATTAGTCTGTATGTCATCTGCACATTTTTCACTGGAATAATTTGTGTATTTTACTTCTCAGCATAAATGGATCAGCTTTGGGGAGAAAATTAAACTTGGATAACTTGAAATCTTTTGCTTAATATCATAATGCTGAAAACCATCTGAAATTGATTGGCCAAAGAGATTTTGAATAAGTTTTAATGAGTGGTAGGAAGGGCACATGGAAAATTTGTAGTATATGCCTTCTGTCCCACCTGCTATGGGCTTTTGCTTTTTTTTAATAATCAGTTTCTTGTTACAATACAGTACTGTCCTTAAAACCAAAGTTTAGGGAGAAAAATATGAAAATAATTCACAGTACGATATCCTTCAGTGCCTACAAATATTAAAGCTGACAAGTAGTTTGGTGAGCAGGATGGCAGATGGTCCGTGTCTGAGCAGAAGAAAGAGCAGCAGCAAAGGAAATATATTGCCAAGAGAAAAAGTGAAATTTAGAAAGCAGAAAAGGTAGCTAGGCATTACTTAGATTCATCAGAAGGAGGGAGGTAGAAAAAATAAGAGATTAGAGAATGAATTCATGATGACCATCTAAGCAAATCTTTTTTTTTTATTCTTTATGCAAGTTCCTTTACCAGCAGATTATAATATATGGGGTGGGTGTAGATAAAATTTAAGAAGTAGGAGCTTGGCTCAGAAAAGACAAAACCCAATCGTGGGGAATACCAGGCAAGTACTACAATTTAAACCAAGTTTAAACCACATAAGAGAGCAGAGCAGTAGGAGTGGAAGGCCAGGAGGAGCAGATGGGAAGCTGTTCTAAAGGTGGTGGATGCTCAGACTCCAGCCCTGCAGAGCCCTGGCTGCTAACACCACCCTGTGCCCAGGGTCAGGATCTGGCTTCTGCATCAGGCTGATTGCAGAAGTGGGGCTTTCGGTATTTATGAAAGATTTCTCTGAGTGTCTTAAACTGCTGACCATAGAAAGCTAAAGAGAAAGGAAAGTTAGAAGAGACACAGCTGCCTTGATCAATGCAGAAGGAACATTGCTCCCCATGTTCTGACCACAGGGTGCCTGGACGTAGATCTGCTAGTCTCTGATGCACGTTCTATTCAAAATGCTATTGACCCCAGGAATTGTTCATGAGAACTGTGTACAGACACCTTTGACTTTTGGTGTAGGTTTACAATCATGACTTCAATTCAGAGTTCTTCTCTATGCCATTGTTTTTATTTCAGTGGTTTTGATTGATAAAGACTGAAAAAGAACGGCATAAAGTTGTCGAGTTTGAACAGGGAATACTCTGGTTCTTTATTTGGCCTCTTGTTCACAAAAAAGGCATACACAGAATTTTTATTGTTTTCATTTGTACAGACTGATATTTACAACAGGAAAAGATGCAAAAACTCAGTGTCAGAATAAATGATGTGACTGGGAAATAAGTGTGTTCCCAGCACAACAATTAATGTGCAGACGAGATGCAGTCACTTTGTGAGCAAAGTGGGGTGTTTGAAAACCTGACACTGTCACAACTTTTTTTTCCTGTTACACAAAATGATTGTTAAGTTTGCTTTTTTTTTATTGGTAGCCACACAAAAGAATGACTGTTCTTTTCTTTTTTTAATAGATTCATTGGCTTAAAAAACAAATTCAATAGTATGCTTTGGTCAAAGAGGAAAGTAATACATTATCTGTGTCACTCCGGGACTATGAGATGTGTAACGTATTTATTGAAGAAGCAGCCTGGCTGACTGGAGAATCTTATTTTGTTTTACATTTATCTGTAAACTTGTATCAGTTGTCCAGCAGTTTGATTGACTGATACAGATTCTGTTTGGTATACATCCAAATGTGCTTGTTTATTGTTCACTCCCGTTATTATCCATAAATCTCTCAAGCCTTAGGTACTAGCAGCTGCATCGCTATCTGAATGTAAAACAATGCACCTGCTGTATAAGAATACAAATCTCTTGCTCAGAAAGAAAAAGGCAGAAAGTGCTAAATTATTAGCAGAAATTCAGCACCTTTAGAAAGTTAATAATATTTAAAGCTCCTGTATGTCTTAAATTAATTTTTGAAATGACATTTAGGCTCTGTGAAAATTAACTCCATAATGCCTTTGAAACACCTGGGAGCATATACATGGTTGAAGAATATCCTTGCTTGCAATTTTAGGGTTCAGGAAGTGTTGTTTCCTTCTTTCCTTCTGTGTTGCAAATTGTATTTGTATTGCATTCCTTGGTTTGGCGACTTTGAGAGTGGATATTGAGAACAGAGATTGGACTGCATAGTTGGTCAGTGATAGGAAAGTGACTATTAAGTGAGATGGCAGCTATTCATATCTGATTCCCTTTGCAAAATGTGGTTGCCACAAGATGAGGAATTGTTTGGTTACCTGGGAGTCCTTACAGACACGTGCAGGGCTGTGGAGAAACAGCTGCCCTCAGCAACTATGCCAAATTTCTCTCGAGTCTGTCCCTAAGTTTAATGTGTACCTTGTGACTGTTCCTGAGTGCAACTCTTGTAAACGTAACACAGCTCAGATCTTGAAAACCTTTTCCATGTGGTACATGGAGTGACAAGTTTTCAGTAGTTTTACAGGCAGTCGTTAAGGATGCTAAATTGGTACCAAGGTGGTTGGAGGTTGGGTGCTGAATTGTAAGATGTTGCACCAAATCAAGAAAAAAAATGTGCTGCAACAATGTTTTATGAAGTTTTAATTTGCTCATGAGGAATCTGTTTATTTGGTATGGGGCTGTGCGGCTTTTCAAGATTATTTCTGCAGCACGCTGCATACTATGCTTCTCACGTGGTTCAATGAGGAAATACCCAAGCAAATTCTAAATGAATTAGGTCAGGTTTGGGAAGCAGTTTCGCTGCAGCAGCATAGAGCTCAGCAAAAGCCAATTAATCCACCTGCTTGCATAAATAGTGCTCTGCCTGCTCCTTTCCCTAAAGAAGAAAAGCAATTTTGTCCATCTTCAACCCAGTAACTCTCCTGGGCTCCCTTTTCAACGTAATTTACGTGTGTTAGTCGCAGCCCAGTTTTCTTCCCTATTCCTATTGCATTAATCTGTTTTGAGTGTGTGACAAATCTAACAATAAAAGCGCAAAGTTCAAGGTCAAAAAGGATCTCTTGGGTCATGAGAATATCTCCAAAAGTAAATAAAGAATAAATGTATTGCATAATGAAACCAAATAACTTAGATCACCATAAAATCACTTCAGGAAAAGAACTGGGTTGCTGTCTTCCATAAACTTCTCTATTGGTGCCTTAAACTTCCCTAATGAGCTTTTTTCATTATTGTCTCATTAAGTCTAAATGTTCTGTTCTCTTATTGCCCTTATGTTCACCGTGGTTCTTCAAGTATCTGTGTTCAACATGTTCTTTAGAAAATAAATTTGCTTATTCTTTTAGCCTTCCATGTAAGTCTCCATTCTGAATCATCTGCTAAAATATGCATATGGAGTATGCATGTATACATATATATGCAAATATATGTTTGCATATAATAATAACACTAGTTTTGACCAGAGAGAACTACAGATCCTGTGAAATTAGCAGTGAGAAAGACAAGCTGATAACACTCCGATATGTTTGATACAGTTAGGCTTGCGAAAGGATGAGTAAATTCTATTGTCTGAACAGGACATGTCTAGCAAATTTTTTTCATAGTTCCAGCACTAAAGCTACCCAGTCTTTCACAGAGAAGTGCCTTTCCCATGTTTTTATCTTAGGCCCATACTCCTCTTGTTTCTCTGCCTATCCCGTTTCTCCCTTGGTCTGCTCCTTACTGCTTCTCGCCATTGCATAACTTGCCAAAACTTCATGAGCGTGCTTTCCTGTGATTTGGACAGAGCTCTTTGGTTCTGGCTAATTGATCTTGGTCTCCTCTTAGTGAAGAGCAACCATAATGCTGTCCTAATCTATAAGTCTGTCTCTTCTTATGTACCATCAATTCAAGCTAAAATAGAATACTTTTTGTTGTTGCTGTTAATGGGTAGGTTAAATAAAGTCACCAAGTCTTACAGTTGTGCTCAGATGGGCAAAATATCTCCAATTTCTACATATCTGTCGCTGCTGATAGATTTCCTTAATCCACTTTGCACAGCTGTAGCAAATTACTATTTTTTTAATGCATACTTTATGCTTGCAAATGCTCTTGAAAAATCACCAAGCTCTGTGGAAGCTGCCATTGTAGTAATTGTAAACAGTTGTATAAAATTATGCTGTCATGCTGTCTGTTCCGATTAAACACATAATGTTTTTGTATGGAGCATACAAATCTATATAGTAAACTGGAGAGAATGGGTCCTTAACAGTTCTATTAAAAGTCAAATTACATTTCTTCATAGCATAACTTGAGAAAAAATATAAGCAGTCAGCCTCTTTTTCTAAGATGAAAATGCACTAAAATACACAATTTAACACTAAGCTGCAATCTAAAATACCACTAAGGTTTTACGTATCACAATTACAAGAGAATCTTTTTCAACTATATTAAACACTAGGTGAACGTGAGCGACCAGCAGGCACAAATGAGGTGAACCTAATCTGCTTGTACTAGGATGTCCTGCTGCTATTTGTGAGTTGCTTCTGCTTTTCCTGACTTTTTGTATTCAGATACTTTAAGTAGGAGCGGGACTGTGGCATAAGGTGCAGTGTCTGTTTTTGTTTAGCATGTTTGTGGCTTAATTTTGTTCTTTGATTCTGCAAAGGAATGGTTCCATGGCAGAGCAGAGCATCTTGGCAGTGTTTTGCAACAAACGAACTTTGCTGACCTTTAAAATACCACTGCCACATTTCTCTGTCTAGAAAAATGTAAAAATGCAGGAAGTCCAGTTCTGCGCATTTTTATACTCAAGTCGTAGGAGGTGGAAGGGAGGGAGCACTGAGAGAGAACAGAGCCAGAACAATCTGTTTCTCACTCTGAAATTTGCTGTATGAATTCATTACAAAGCACTGTAATAATTGGAACTAAAATGATTTCCAGGTGGAATCATTTTATGGGCTGTCAGCTGATTCCTTAAGCACAGGGAATGCTGGCACTTCTCATTTTCATCATTTAGGTTACGTAATCTTAGGTAGTCACATAAATGACCTGGCCGGACCATGTGCACTTCAGGGTGTTTAGTGGCCCATGAAGAACGCCATCATCACCTTGGGTTAAATCACGATACATAGACAGAGGCCTCAAATCAAACATATTAGTTGTGTCAGCAAAAATTGTTACAAAGAGGACAAACATAAATGGACTGGAGTTTGAACTCTTTAAAATTGGTTTCTCATGCACGTAATGGAAGTCACAAGATGATGGGTCTGTGTTGCAGCACCTGGGGTCTTCCCCTGTATTTCAGAGCTGCTGCTGCTGTAATACCTGCAGCCCAATCTCAGTTCCTCAGTGATGGTGTGCTCAGTCATCTTGAAAGCCTAGAAAAAAACATCAAAATGGTTGAAATGTTATGACCTCTTGGTATGTCCTGCACCCCAATTAATGTGTGGAAAGACCTTTTTTGGAGAAAAAAAAAGAGAGAGAGAGAAGAAATCTTTGGTACCAATTTACAAAACATAAATTTACTGGTAAAATGTGGAAGAGCATATCCAAAACAAAGTTTTTCCTGCCTTCGAATGACAGATGAAGCAAATGAAAAGGTCTTTCTTATACCATTCAGTACTGACATACTCTGTGATCCTCTGGAATGCTTAAAGAATGGTAATGTTAAAAAGTTGTGATAAGTGGAGATATCACCTAGTAATATCAATTTCGACACAATGTGGTTTTGGTGACCGTGTTTCATAGACACAAAACACCTCCATTCTGTGGTCATCCAACAGAGAGAGCTGGGATGAATGGTCTCTAGTTTGCTCAAGAGAGAAACATTTGTCCTCAAAATTGCAATTTCTTAGGAAAATGTTTATGAACGGTATAAGTGGTTTCTTTTGTTTTGCATGGTTATTTTGCCCTGGAGTGTGCTTAATTTTGTTAAAGTCAGGCTAATGGACTGTAAGAAAATGGAAACATGTAATTGCAGAGCAACTAATGAGCCTCCATCACGGTGACAGTGACTTCAATCAACCCAGGCAGACTAGGGCTGTGTGCTTTTATTTTTTTTACAGCATTTGGAATATGTCTGTCTCCAGACACTTATATTAATGCTTAATATATAACTCAACTGCTGATTGAAAATACTTTCCAAAAGTAATGTTGTTGTTGCAGACTTCGGCTTGTATTAATTCTTCAACAAGTATTTCTTCTTCATGTATGGCAATTGGTAGGCAAGTGTTTAACATTTCATATATAATTACTCTACATGTACTTGAACTTGCTTAAATGGCATACTGAGCAGGGAAGAGACGTCTACAAGACACCAAAATTGCAACTGTATGTTGTCCTAACAGTCTGACCAGCATTACCAACAATAATAAATAGAAGAAATAAAGCGTATCAATATTGTTATGGTCTTGTGCAGTGGTGCATAGAACCTACTCAAAATGTAGAGGAAAGCACTGTGCATGACTGCATTTATTGTGTGACTGTATGTGCCCCTAACGTGCACATAACTTGTAATTATCACAACACGATTTGGTAAAAGTTGCTTTTAGAGATGGAATCTGAAGACCTCTGTCTTGAATTTTATATTCCATTCTAAAACCAAAAGATATTTATTCTGAAAATTGTTCCTCAGTGCAAAATTTAGTTATGATAAAAGAGTTAGATCTTCTTGAATTGTTTTGATTTATTTCATCTGCAAGTCTGGAACATGTTTCCTCTAGTAAAAATGTTATTCCCATTTAATAATTCTAGATAAAATCCTGCTAGTGGGACCACAGTCTTCCTAGGCAGCTGGGATTTAAGGAAAATCTTCTGATTCATTATGACAGTTTTCTCACTGCTGGACCAGTAATGGAGTGAGCACCGTTTCAGCCAGCACAGTCCTTAACTTGCATTTTGGGGTTAAGATTGGACATCCAGTGTCAGCTCTCCTCTCCCTGGAAGAGTCTGACTCAAAGGTTCTAGTCAGAGCTTCTTACATCTTTTATTCTTCTGGATTCTGGGTTATTGTTTTGTTTTTGTTTTGTTTCTGGTGATTCTTGCAGCACCAGTAGGCACACAGTATGGTTTTTGCTCTTTTTACATGCAGTGTCTTACAGGAATGTGGGGCTTTCATGTGGGAAGTGACAGTAGTGGCAGTCATTGTTCATTTTTTCAAAAGAAATATTTGAACACCATTGTTTGCATGAATATATGGCTGATGCAGTGCATTAATTGATAGATGTTCCAGTGTCTGTCTGGAAATTACAGCTGTATAGAATGATGGGCCTGGGAAATATGTCAGAGAGATCATTGGGTCTATAAATACATCAAGTGGATAAACATAAGGGGAAGATAAGAATGATTGAAACTGAAAGATATGTTGGCACAAGAATGAATGGGTTTAAATTGGTATGGAATAAATTTAGGCTGAAAATCAAAAGAAAATTCCTACATATTAGAAAAATCAGGTTCTGCCACTTGGAACCAAAGAGATGCTTAAGATCTCAGCTGGTCACCGTAATAGGATGATGGCACAAGTGAATTGTTTATTTAAATGTCATCAGATATGTAGTTTAAAAACTAACTGCATCCAGAAGTGACTCAGATTCACTGCCTTTTTACTGCAGTGGTTGCTAGACCTCAGCAGAAGTGTTCCACGTGTGAGGATGGAGACTGCAGCTTTTAGTGCCCTGCTAGCTTTCTGTTAATGCAACTGGTTGTCAAAGGAAGGGGTACTTGTCTCAGCAAAGTGGCTATCACACAGCAAATCTAGGTGTCTGCAAGCTATCCTGATCTAACCAGCACAAGCAATGACAGCAATGCAATGGCAGATCCAGCTGCAACACCACAACCTATTCCTAGACCTTGATATTCGAGCTTGGCCGTTCTTCAGTTCTGCAATAAGTACAGGCAGGTATTCCTTGTGCTAACTACTTGAATGTGTAAAGGTAAGGTGATACTTAGAGAGAGAAATGCTTTAGAAAGTACACGAAGAGTCAATCCTTTTTAATCCTGCCTGGATATTTATCTGTCCTCTCTAAGCATCAGCCATTGTCCACCCTCCTGTCAAATTCTGGTGGTGCTAGGTGGGCACGTGCCGAGCCATAGCTGCTCGGCAGGGGGTTACCAGCTGGCTGGCTGAGCAGCATTGCAGGGCTAGTGAGTTGCTCAGGTTTTTGAAGGAAGGTGCAGAGCTGGAGAGGAGAAAGGGAAAGGCAAAGTCCACTCTGCACATTGATAATTCATGAAATTAAATATCCCACAGAGAATGAGAAAGTTTTGACGTGACCTTACAGCTTTTCTCTGAGCAAAGCCTTACTGATTTGAACAGTTTGACAAAACAAAGTAAGCAGGTGATAATTTTTTTAAACTTAATTTTCTTTTGATTTTCCAGACCATCCTACAGAGCTCATTTATTGACTGACATTCCCAGTTTGTACTAGAAAAGAATGCACATCTTCCTTTCATCCCTTTTTTGTTTGTCAAAATGATCTATGCCCTAATAGAAAGGTCTTGTAATGGAAACACTGAATTCCGTGATACTGTTATCATCTAACTGAATGTACAATAAAGTTGTATCTTAACCCTGACATGAAACAGTAATTCAAAAGACCTTTGATGGGGGAATGTACTGTGAGGTGTGTTGGAAACTATTAGGCTCTTTGAGGACCCTGGATGTTTGTATTATGGAGAAGAAACAAGAAAAAAGAAAATAAGTGCACTTTTGATCATCCCAAGTACGAGCTTTGCTGAGGCATCTCACCAAGGGCAGGGCATAGTGGCTTTTCCCATTATTCCTGCTGGCTTTCTGATGCCTTTTTCTGTGAAGCCTCTTAACAAATGGGCTCCACATTCATCCAAACATCTTTGCCTGGCTTTTAAGTCATGATTTATGTTTATGAAGGTCACAGAAAAAATTCTCTTCCTTTCTATATTTTTCTGATATGCTGCTCTGTGTGGGGTGCTGCAGTAATTTGTGTGTTGCTTTGAGGGCAAGATGCAAGCTGCCAGTGCTGCAGTTGTCAGCAACTGGGTACGCTTCTGCGTGCTTCCACTTATATCCAATGTGTGCCTAACTAATTCATTTGTCTGAATGGCTCTGGCAGAGTGATTGCTTTCAATTAGTAAAATATTTCAGTATGTGTGGTCCTTTGGCACTATCCTCACATAACATTCATAACAATTAATTGCATTGTATCACCATACTCAGGTGAGGGCAAACAGCAGCTGTAATTTTGCTGCTCTTGCTGTAGGTAATTCCAGGTTGTGTGCACATCATATGCTTTTGTTCCAATATGCTATTGTTTTTTCTTGTTATTTCTGTTGATCTCAGCTAAGAATCCTTTTTATCATAGCTCCAGTTCTGCTTCCAACCTCTAGTATGAGGATTGTTATCCATCCCAAACATTAACCTTTTTTAGAGAGCATTTGTTATGCATAGTACAGTCAAAAAGAACTCAAATCCCTCACTTGGCAATATTTTTAAAAATATTTGAATGCTCTGTATAGTAGCAGTGAAACAGAATACAAAACTCTGAAATGCTACTTGAAACTGCCTCCATATGGTGGACTTCCTTCTCACATTCCAGTACACAATTTATAGCAGTAGAGAACTTGAAGACCTACAGTATTCAATCACAGGAACAATGACAATGTTTTTCAGATTGCTATCTACATATTAGATGCCATAAATTCACATCATGTATCCAAAATTAACCTTTCGTGTTTTAATTAAACTGACTTCCACAAGATGCTCAGACTGTGAAGAAGATCTGATGGTCCCTTTCTGCCATCCATTTTGCTGCTATGTGTTTGTTTTCATTATTAGTTAATGAACAGAATAGACTTCTAAATAGAATCTGTTTCCATAAACTTTCCATAAAGTAGGCAGTTTAGACATGGAAAAAGAGCCTCGGTTCCATTTGCGTGCACTGCACCGAACTGCAAGGTAAGTGGATGAGTTGTTTTACTGTGTGATATTAAAGGTCTTGTGGGCTCTCAAGCACATGTTGGTCAGGATGGTGTGAGGGTGCGTATGCCAATACCCACCAACAAAGTGACCTGGTATTATTTGAACGGTTACAGCTCCAGGTAAGAGACGCATTTCCTTGGTGCATTGATAACATAACTCTGTAATTTTACATGTCTACAAACAACTCATCTCACTTTAAAACTCCTGAGATTCAGACACAGCTCTCCATTCGCTGCAGACCTGCTGTCCAACTGCAGTGTGCTTCTCCAGCATGGCTGGCTTAGTATTGATTAGCTCGAACAAATTATTTGCAGATGTCAAGAAAGGGTTTAAACTTAGAGGAAAATACAGCTCTTCTGTTCCCAGCTGCTGTTGGTGGTTTAATACCACAAATAGGCCGGTAACTACCAGCCTGCTTC
Organism: Anser brachyrhynchus; assembly: GCF_964034855.1. Taxonomy (NCBI): domain Eukaryota; kingdom Metazoa; phylum Chordata; class Aves; order Anseriformes; family Anatidae; genus Anser; species Anser brachyrhynchus. The sequence goes on from NC_137700.1 coordinate 13,382,105, forward strand.
CGTGAGGGCTGTTGGTACAGGGCACCAGCCTCAGAGGATGGGGCGTGGGGAAGGCACCTCTTAGGTGATTTCAGAGAGCACTCAGACTGTAGTACAGAGCTGTGCCTGTCATTCAGGGAGCCTATCCCTGAATCTGAAAGCACCATTTTGTACAATAATCCCCTTAAGTGTCTGTGTCTGCTCACCAGTTTCAGATAAAATGTAGCTGCACAAATCATTTGGTGGAATCACCAAGTTTTTCAATAGAAATTACCAGATAATTAAAACAAACCAAATAATAGATCCCTTAAATCTCTGTCAAACCACTTACTTATCTGTGGACTTTGAGCCTTTTAATATTTAACACCACAAACGGCATAAATGCAGTAAAAGCAATGTTATGTATGTGTGTGTTTTGCACACTGTGACAGCCAGCCAATCATGCAGCAGTGGTTTGGTTTTGTTATTTGGTTTTTGTTTGTTTGTTTGTTTGTTTTTAAGAAACTATTAGTTGTGTTGTGAAATGAATAGAGGGGGAGTTAACACTGAAAAAATAGAAGAAATGTACCTAGAGTTGGAGTTGTTGCCTTGCTGTACATACTACTTTTGTACAGGCATGGGGGAGTTGTGCAGTAATGGCAGTATTTTTTGTGAAGTGACATTTGATATTTCCTCCATTGAATCATAAGAGACATTGGTCAAATGGTAACTTTTATGATAAAGTTCACTGCTATAAGGTCTTTAAAGCTTTCAAGTTTATAGCCCAGTGATTTTTCTTAAAAAAAGAAAAAGGTGCTTCTTTTTTTTTTTTTCTCACTAAATGAAGGAGGCTTACATAGGTGAATACAACCTCTTTTAAATGCAACCTGTTACGCATATGGATTGTTACCCTGGGGCCATATCCATGGTGTGAGGGCCATGCCTGGTTCCCCAGAGAAAGGAGCCTCTCAGTGAGATTTGGAGGAACAAGGAAGATCTTGGTGTAAATAAAGGGAGAATGGGTTGAGAGACACATAGGAGACACAGGAAACCAGCAAGCCCACAGTACAGGAAATGCCAGAAACATTGGGAGAACTTTGATTAAAGCCAATATGCCTTTATCATCATACAAGCCTGAAAGACAGAAATACTGGAAATTAGGCTTAGTACTGCTGCTGTGTAAGGCAACTGCTTACATAGCGTGTGAGACTCATGCATGGAGTAATCAGAGTAAGTTTAAATAATTCTTGTGGTACATTCTGCATTATTTAAAATAAAACAATATGAGAAAGTGTCGTCTTTGTACAGCAAATATGGTTACCATTGTCAATATTGAATGTCTAAAGAAATGTAGCTTCCTGGATCAAGGTAAATAAAAAACAACATCTTTCTAAAAAAGTCTAAGATTCCCTTACCTTTAATTGAGTCTCCTGCATCTTTCAATGCAAAAATCAGACCAGATATGTAGGCAGCTAAATAAAGATATAAATAAATATGGAAACTTTCTTGTCATTAGAATAGAGATGTATAATAGAGATGTATAATACTGTAAAAGTCTTGGTGTAAATACACATACTCTGCTGATGTTAGTTGTTCAGGGGCTTTTTTTGACTGCAGTAGAACCGAATTACTTAGTGCATTAGGGAATAAAGCTATATTTTTCCACAAATTGATGTACATTTCTTGTCCTGAAGTTGAAGAAAGTAATTAGGTTTTAAGAAATTGACAAAAACTTAAAAAATTTTCCCTGCCTTTAGAGAGCAGTAAACACGATTGCATCTGAACATTTTTCTGTAGCAGGCAAGTGAAGGACAGCTTAATGATCTGTGGAAGGAATAAAGTAACATTTAGCATGAGAAATGTTTATTAAATGTCATATGTTCATAAGAAGTGGGAGCTATTAGCAATTCCTTTAATGTTTCTGTGAGGCTGGTTATATTTTACAGACCCATATTGTCAAATACCCATTTGGAAATAATAGTGCAAAAATCCCTATAGTAATTTCTAAGAACCTCGTAGACTTATTCCACCCTAATAGACATTTTATGTAATTTGTTTAACCAGAAGAGGATCCCCCCCTCCCCCCCCCCCCCCCCGGCCCCACACACTGCAGTCAAGTGAAATCTTTTAAGTCTGTGACAAGACAAATAACCTAGTTCATACGTGGTTCAAAAAACTTTCCAGACCATATGTTTTGAAAGTGCTATATTTGCTTTTGGAATATGGTTTGTAGCACTTTTTCAGTTGTTTGTGTTGACAAAAATATGATTCCCCTCTCCTAAGGAGCTTTATGAGAGCTTGTCGTGACATAGATGGAAGGGAGCAGTTTTTGCAATGTAGAGGTTGGCATTTTCAAAGGACTCTGCGTGACTAACTATGCCAATTGCTATTGAAATGCAGTGGAAGTGTCTAATTACTTCAAGCATCTTGGAAAAGCTCAGTTTAAATCAATACAACAATACCATTCACCAACATTCCTGCGTATAAAGGCAAGCCCACCTGCAGATGCCACTGTGCAAACCTTGAGCAGTGACGAGGTATGGACAAGGATTTTATGCAGTGCAAGTCTCAGCTCTGCAGGAACCGTTACGTTAATGACACGGAGAAGGATAGGAGACAGTATTGCTCTGTAGCATAATTCTCCTGATGGTTCCTCGGTTGTTACAGTGCCATAATCACCTACTAGGCAATTGTGACTGTGGGATGAGTGTAGTCATTGTCAGAGCAAGTTGCTGCAGAAGCCCAAGAAAATACTTCAGAATTGCAGAAGTAGGTCAAATAGCTGCTTTGGTGTTTTCTCTTTGTGTACTTCTTAGCACAGAAGACAGATCCTTGTATGTGAGGCTGTACTTGTAGATGGTAGTGTAAAAGAAGTGTGATATCTGGAGCCAAATGAGGAAAAAAAAAAAAAAAGAACCAGAGATCATAGGCTCCAGTAATGAACTGGAACAGAAAAGAGAATTTGTTTTTTTTTGTTTGTTTTTACAATTTTAATGCTACTATAGATTTTTGCTAATCTATTTAAACTCTCAGAGTATCAGGGAAATATTTCTATTTATTTACTGTAGGAACATCTAGCAGAATCATTGCTTATAGCAGTTGCTACTCCTATCAGTAACCAAGTAACCACAATATATTGTTTGATGTTTAATGCAGTCTCATTAGATTTTGGGGGGATTGATCACAGAGTGGTGACATTTACTTCTCATTTTCAACATATATTTAGAGGAAGCTTTGTAAATAACCTCTTCACCATGAGTCACCATACAGACAGCTTCATTTTCATTTGATGCAGTAACTAATTTTAACTGAAACAGCATTAAATTGTTAGCAAATTAGAAAATATCTTAGTTGGTTGACAAGAGACGAAACATTATGTGTGGACACACTGTCTGGACTGTTAGAGTCCTTATATGTGTTCTGTTTGTTTGTTTGTTTTTGAGTATTAACTAAATCAGTAAATAAAAATGTGTGTAGTAGCAGTATCTGGCATTTACTTGCTCTCTTCTCTCTTGGTGAATATAATAGCTCATTCAGAGAAAAATGAAGGATTGTGGTATTTGGCTGACACCTAACGCTAAATATTTTGTCCTGGACCTGCTAAAATTCTTAAAGATATGCTTCAGGCATTTTCTAAGCTTGATGGAATAATTTCAATCCATAAATTTAAAATTAAAGACATGATTGTTTGTTCGAGTGAATTTATAGCCACAGTAAATATATATATATATATATGTCTAATCTAGGGTTAAAATTTGTATTGATTTACAAGACTGGATATCTACAGATTGTCTACGTTATTTGATGAAAGTAAATTTGTTTATCAAAATCCAACGTTGTGCATCAAAGAAAAATAACAGTCTGTTAGCTGTAGAGATGATAATATAAGATCTTTAAAATGACAGAACAGGCAAGATAATCCGCTGCAAGCCTGCATGCTGCAGGAGAGGTAAGTAGTTCAGAATTCTAACGTGTCTTGAACCTGTGAACATGCAAGCATTGCTAGTATTTATTTTCAGAAGTTAGAAACAATCTTTCCACTTTGGTGGAGTAAAACACAGCCAGGAGTGTTTGTCATTCAAACAGAAAGAAACTCAACAGTTTAGTCCATTATTCAGTACTGTGTACTATTTATATAAGAACAGGTCTTGCTGTGTGTTTTTCAAGTGCACCTTTGTTATAGAATTGATGGTGGGTGGGGGGTTCTATCTGGAGGCTATGCTAACCTCTATAGAGCCATACAAATATTCAAAGCAAGTCTAGTTTGGTTTTTTTCCTGCATTTTTTTTAAACCAAAAAGAAATGGATAGAACGATTAACTCCTAGATGTTGTCTCAGTGTTGAGTTTTGTGGACTGAGGATTTTAATTTGCTTTAAGATAAAATTAACCCTGTCTGTACCCTATCATATTCAATTCAGAATATGAATATTTTATCATTGTTTACAGCAAGAATACAGCAGATTGTGAAGTTTTATATAGCTTTATGGCTTCTGTTTTTAAATTATGATTTCTGTGATTTAAAATTTCACTAAAAAATGACCCAGTCCTTTAAGGGATGCGTATACGTATGGTTTTTGTCACTGTCAACATGGGCAGGAAAAATTACTGATATATTCTGTAGATTTACTGTCACCCCAGCTAGCATGTACTGAATAACACACCTTTTGCCAGAGAAATTCACATCAACAAAAAATTTGGTAGTCCTCTTTTTTGGAGAGGATAAATGGACGGACCAGGCTTTAGTTTGCTCCAAGTCCGTCTCAGGATTTAGTTCGGTCCATTTTTACATGTCATACAGATTAAGATTTGTATAATGTCTTTCAGTGAAGATGCTTTGAAAAAACAGTAGTTGAACTATCTTTGTTTTATTTCTTTGATTGATTCCCTTGAATCGTCCCAATCATTCCCCCCTAAATATTGTGGAGAGTACCTCTGTGCAAATTAGTTGTAGAACCAAATCTCTAAAACAACAAAACCCAGTCTAGTGCTTTCTAATAACTCACATTTGACATGCTGGTGCTTTTTCTTTTTGAGTCTGAAAAAAGCTTCTGAGAGCATTTGGCCCATTTGTTAAGTCTGAGCACTCCTTTTTTTGATCTAACATCCAGAGGAGGTTGTGTCTCCTCCCTGCTGAGCAGAGACAGAGCTTGTCCTATAAAGCTGTGGGCTCACATGCTAAAGTGAGGCACTAGTCTGGATTCCAAAAATAATGTGCTTTCATACGCGTACCTGACCAGTTATGCTTTTATCTACATTAAATACACAAGCAGGCTGAAAACTGCGTGCTGTCAAACAGCGTAAAACATAATGGATAAAGTAGTAGCAGTTTCTGTGTTTAGGTAGTATCCTCAGCTAGCTCCCTTTTGAATGAAAGGGGTTTTTTGTTTGTTTGTTTGTTTATTTGGTTTTTGTTTTTTTCCTATTTCAGACAAAGTTTGGTTGGTCTTAAACTTTGTTTTATTCCCATCAACCAAATAATCTGTTCCGAATACTTGAGCTGTCCCAAGGTAGTTTGCAGCATATTACTGTGTTGCATTTTTTATTCAAGACATAAACTACCAAGGACAATTTAGCAAATCTTATGAGTTTATTGGAACCAATAAATTACATTTACAGGGGAAAATACTTTGCGCAGATATTGTAAAGCTGTCTCCTTCATGCCAAAGTCAACCTATATTTAGAACAGATTTAAATGTCTAAAATGGTATAAGGTGAATATTTTAATATTGAATATTTTTCTTCTACAAATCAGTGATATTTATATTTCTATTCATAGTGTGTGTTAGAATGCACCCAGAATAACGAAACCTTTCTTGAACTGGGAAAAAACTCCATGTTAATACGAGTAAGAAAAAGGCCCCAGCAAACCATAATCCCAAGGCTGCATGTTGCATGTGAAGCACTAGTAAATTTATCCATTAGCAGGTGCAAGTTTATCTTCTCTTGTGCTTGTTATCAAGTATTCCCAGGTGTGTATGTATTCATAAAGTATAAATTAAAATGGCTTCAATATTAGCAACAAATTCACATAATACAAGGACCATAAGGCACAGTATTTTTCCCACATCAACAACAAAATACAGAAATATTCATAAAATTAAATACAAAAGTGAATAGTCTTCCTGTCTTAGTAATATATTATTTCCTCAGAACATTACAATACCAGAAAGAAAAGAAATCACAATAACAAAAATAAAATACAGTCACATTATTTGGTTAATGACCCTATCTTGCGGAGCAGCGCCCACGCTTCAGCACATTAATAGCTCTCATATACATTTTTGTTGAACTGAGTCCTTGAAGAAACTGCATCGCCTGATGGCAAATTACTTGACACTCCGCACTCTGTCCCCAAGGAAGTGTTCTGGATGCAGTTTATCACATACGCATTATGACTGAGTAGGAATATAACAGCCTTTTGTTGCACAGGGGCATGTCAGGGAGGGCAGTATTTCCATGGTTTTGTGCTTGGTTCAGCCTTTGGCCAGCACCACAGCTTGGTTTCTGCCCCCGTTGCCCCACGGTGTGCACATCTCTCACAAATGCCTGCTGGAGGGTCTTGCCATCGTCAAGAGAGGAAAAAGCACAATTCTGAGGAGGATGGCGCTTGTGAAAGCATTTATGTTCACCAGAACAGGGTGAGTGAGAGCAGCCAAGGGCAGCCGGATGATGACCATAACCTGCTCCCCACCCCTCCTGTCCTGGCCACTGCTGGGTGCAGGGGAGGAGAAGCAGCCCTGGGCGCGCTGGTTGCTCACCACGCAGCACTTCTAGTGGGGAGCTTTCAGGGCCCTCCTACCCCTGCCAGAGCCCTGTCACTTCTCTGCTGGAGGTGGCGCCCTGTCTGTGGAGTAAAGGCTTTATTCCCAGAGTGTTAGCACCCGATTCTGCCGTCTGAGAAAGCGGGTATAGTTTTTGGAGGTGGCCTTTCAAAGGAGCCGACCCAGACGAGGATTCTGATAAGGAGAGAGGTGGCAGCAGTCGTTTTCTCTCCTTTCCTGCTTTTGTTGGTTTTTTTTTTTCTGGATTTTTGTTTTTTCTCTGTCTAGTGGAGGAAACATCATAGAATGATACAAACATTACACTAAGAGCCAAACAATGGGGGCAGTTAATGACTGCTGATATTTCTTCTTTTGCCTTTTGTTACTTTGCATCCTCAACTCTGTGTGTTGGACGTTGGGAAGCACCATTGCTGTAGGAGCCATGTTTATACTAAGGAATTAAGTTTTAAAGTTAGGTGTTTGTTAACTTGTGAGTACAGCTGAATTTCTGCAGTGAGAGAAAAGGGGATGGAAGGCTGTGTGTACATTCAGATTCTTAAGAGGTTATTTCTTTTATTTTTTTTTCCTTCTGAAGTCCTTGAGCCAAAGTAGTGCTGCCATGCCGTTGCTGTATGTGGGATCAGAGCATCTGTCTTGTTTTAAAATGAAGTCTTGACATTCTTAAACCAGGGAACAAGGGGAAGAAAGTGAAGAGTTGTGTTACAATCTCTTTGCAGTTTAAAAACAAAACCAAACATAAATATGGATTTACAGATGCATTTGGGCAGCACTTGCACACTATCCAGTGGTCTGGAAGGTGTGTTTGAAACAGGGTGCCACTGTCACCCATGGCATTTTGCACTTCACAGTCAGTGGGACGCCCATGATCCCCAGACATGCTTCCTGGGTGATCTCCTGGTCACGACTCTGGGCATGGTGGCTCTTCCCCAAACCCGTGGGTGAATGCAGAGGTTGGCTCCCAAGCCTGGGCTCCGTTTCTGTCATGCAGGGGAAGAGGGCTGTGCAAGCACCTGTGCGCTCTGAATGGCGCAATGCACCAAATCCACGGGGATTATTAATGGGGTGTTTTCTCTTTCCAGGTGTCTGCTTGCAGAGCTTGTAGAACAGTTCTTGGTGATACAAATTGGCAGCTTAGATATTTTACTGTAAGGGTTTCTCCCATTAGACATCCTTTCATCATAATCTTTGTAAATCAGCTTTATCAGCGATATATACTATGCTGGTTGCTGAAGTTGCTTTCCAGGCACGTGAGAGATTTAAAATAAATAACCTGACAAATTTCCGCCCTCTTCAATTGAACCTTCCAGATGTTGTTAAGGAACCCTCCAGTTTTTAAAGGAAGGGTGTATTTTATATGTGCTTTTTGAGCAAGTAGTTTTTAACCGTGTTGGTGAACTGAACGAAGGAGAGTGCAGGCCATGCATGGGAAGCTCTGCTATTTAGAGAACATGCATAGCCCGGTCAGGAGAATTTTATCAGCTCTTCTACATAGCCTTAAAAAGATGATACAGCTTGATCTTCATGTGTGAATATCCTTAGCTCCTTGGAGACCTGATTACAGTGTTTTGATCTCCATTATCGTTTTTTAAAGCAAGCAGTTGGTGGCTACATCTTTATCTAGTTTACAGAAAGTTGCAAGGTGTGAATTGCAGGCAGATAATATTTGTGGATTTTGTAGGTACAGAAAAATTGAGGAAAAAAAGCAAGATACATCTTATGCTCTTCTAAGAATTAAATCCCAGTGCCAATTGTGCCAGGGATGTTTGGATGTGAATGCATGAATATAGATCAGATTTGCAATGTATGGCTTTAACTTTGTGTGAAGTTATGTGCTTAAAATTCATATATGTATGGCTTTAATTTAACATTAACATATACATGTAATGCAAAAGTAAAATATGTCAGTTCTAGCATAGACAAAAATTGTGGTTTGCACCCTTTCAGAAAGTTTGGTCTTCCACAATTTCAATTTGTATTTGAAGCTACTCCTTACACTCCTTACACACCCAGTTTCAGAGTCAGCTATAATTTTTTCCTTTGCCTTGTCCCTGAAGGATGGAGAGTTTATTATTCTTTAATTGCATGTCAACTTAAACATACTTCCTATCAAGTTAAAAATGGTAAAGGCTTTATATAAATTGATATCTACTTTGCACTAAAACTTCTTTCTGTAACAGCATCACACCATGATTCACTACCACCACTAGTCGTGAAAAAAGGGGCCTTGAAGTAGTTTGAGCTCATTATGGTAGATTCAGTCCATGTGACTGAAAAAAAAAATGAAGTTTTTGATTGTTCTGATTTCCTTGAAATTATTGCTCCGTATCAGTCAGATGGCTAAATATGCAACATGCCTGCTATTTCCTGAAGTGAGGCTTTCTGTTATGGAACAGACCACAGTTGTGCAATCACGTTGTGTGGGAGCATGGACACTGTAATGAGCTGCGAAACTCAGTAAAAACCTTTCATTTCTCAGTCTAGGTTTTGATCCCTGAAAGAGAACTGAAAGCAAAAGCTTTCATTAATGATATTGAGAGAGGATTTTAAGGAGGAAGAGAGGATGAATTCCTATAGGTAACTGGCTTGAGGCCGTTCAGTCAATGTAAGTATAATGAGTGCAGGTGTTCACATCCTACCCCAAATACACTTACTTTATGTGGCAACACTTTAAAGTTCTGGTTTACAGTTGCCCCTGTGAGGACAGAGCTCCGGTTTTCTTTCAGTCCAGTCCTTATACAGTGTGTCCCTGACCCTGTACTGAGTTCTGCAGCATCTATCATAAAATACTGAATGCTACAAATGATGATAAAGATTGTTTTTACTTTTTAGCCTATTTCTTACATTTCCATCTCTTTTTTCTTTTACATGCTTTCTTGCGTACAGCAGACCATTTAGGAATCGAATTCATGGGTAAGTTTTCCCTTATCTTTTTTCACTGTCTAACATGTATCTTCGTGCCTCATCCCAAAGCACGTAGAAGTTAATGGGAAGACTCCCATGAACTTCATCAGTGGATTTTGGATTGGGCTTTGAGAACAGCTCCTGTTATATTTAATGATTAAATATGAAATTATATCAAGATCTATTTTTTCTCTTGTCCACTCTTGTTTATAGTGAGCTATAAACTTCATGGTGATGGGTTTTTTTTGTATTTTATTGTTGTTTAATGAAACATATTGTAGAAATTATATGGATGTATCATGACATTTTATATGAGATTTTAGAACGAAGTTAGAGCCTAACTTACGTAAAGAAAAGTAAATTTTAAAATAGGGAGCGTTTTTGTTTGTTTTCAGAATTGGGTATTGACTGCAGTGTTAATGTGTAACTAGGTTTAATGTGAACCATTTAATTAGCATTTAACAAGTTGCAGGGATTCTTTTAAGAAAAATGACAAATAATTTAACTTCAGCTTAGGAAAAAGCTTAAGTCGGAGTGAATAACTGATCAGAAGAATTCCCTTTTATATTTTTGGAAAAGAAAAGGTGATGTTCTATTGAATCCATTGCTGCCTTGTAATGTATTCATAGGCCAAGGGACTGATAGACTTAATAGGTCATTGCTTCACCTCTTAGTTGGAGATCTGCAGAGAGCGTGGGTGGGTTATTTTCTCTAGGAAGCTCAAGTTTGTCCTTAGTAGAGTTAGTGAACTGGTGCGGCATTTGTGTAAAAAAACAGCTTGCATAAACCATTGCATATGACTGAAAACACTGTAATAAAAAGCTTGTGAACTTGTATGGATGTCATAAAAAAATACTTTTAATGCGTCTTTTCCATGTGTTGAGTTTTGACCTTTTTTTTTCAGATTTTAAAAGTAAAAATATAAGAGCCTAATGACTTTAATTGATATGGGGTTTCTTGTGACAACTCAAGTATAAGTTGTCATTATAACAACATGGTGATGAGTATTAACTGTGTAGCTGACTTAGCAAGCAGATAGCCAGCAGGCAGAGGGATTTTTTCCTAATGCTTTTGGACTTTTGCGGCATACCTAGAGACCTGTCTCCAGGTTCAGACCCCCTAGGTAAGGACAGAGATTTACAGTCTGAATTGAGTCCAGTGGATGCCGACCAAGATGGCCAGGGAGCTCAAGACATGCAGGGGAGATGCAAAGTGCACTAGTTTCGTTGAGAAGGACAAGGTGGAACCTCCCTGCCATCTAAAACTATGTGATGGCTACTTACAGAGAAGACAGAATTGGACTGTCTGTGGAAGTGAGGGAAATGGTGGGCACAAACAGCATCAAGAAAAAAAGTTCTCATTACTTATTATGAAAGAATGTCTTCAAAATGAGAGTGGTCAAACATTGGAACAGTTTCCCCAGAGAGACTGTGGAGCTTCCATTGCTGGAGATTTTTAAGGCTCAGCTGGAGAGGCCCCTGGGCCACCCTGACGGCACCACAAGGTGGGCTCTGCTTTGAGCAGCTGCTTGGGCAGGATGCCCTCCAGTGATCCCTTTCAGCCTGCATTATGCTGTGATTCTGTGAGCTCTGTAAGTTTGGTGTTTCACTTCACTTTATAGGAAACTTTAAAAGTACTGGTGGAATTAATGCAAGTGTTTTCATAGACTTTGTTGGCAAGCAAAATTTTTTACGTGGAAGATTCTGCATATATTATAATTTTACTGCTTAACTGAAATTGTAAGCAGCAATCTTGAGGCATATGAATTGAAAGACAAGCATATACATAAAAGAAAGAGGATAAGGAACGTATACAGGATTCAAAGAGTAAGCTTTTCCATAGGAAGCAGGAAAGCATTCTGTAGGAGGCAAAGCTGAAGCATTTTGTCTTTATTTTGAACATTTTACTTTCTTTTCTTTGTTTTTGTATTGTTTTGTTTTGTTTGTTTTTAAGACATCTCTTTTAAGACTTGAAATAAAGCCAATCCCTGTAGTCTTGGCTCAGAGTAGTCTTCTCATATAAGTAGCTTTCTGATTGTCTTATTTAATATTGGAACAGATCCTGATTGTATAGAAATTAATGAAATTTTATGTCTCTAGCTTGGAAATATTATGACAGAAGTCTAAGATGAGGCCTGAGGTGTTTTATGGTGGGCTAGAAAAAAGCAAGATCCAGAACTGCACATGAAAGTGAAATGCTTGTGCTTCTTAAGGCTGTCTCTTTTTTTTTTTTAAAGAACTACTTAGGAAGTGTAAGCAAATATGGAATCATTACTGTACACAAAGCAAAATATACAAATCCCCACTCTGTATACAGAGACATGAGGTGACGATATACTCATCGTGTTATGGCCACCAATGCAAAGCCTTTCCCATCAATTTACTTCTGTACTATAAAAAATAATCACAATTACTGGGACAAAGATTTTTCAATTATGAAAAACAGCAATGTATGGGTGATGCAAAGCTTAGCCTTGATTGCATGTGATCCAGGACATGCTTTCTAGTGTTTTCTTTGTGTTTATGGGTTCAGTTGCTTTAGGGATTCCATTTCTGTCATTGTCTTCTGGGAATTTTGCTTTTGAAGTTTCCCTGTTCTTTGAGGAAAATAGTGTAATCATTGCATTTGCAGAGTATTTTCACTTTCAAAATAGAATTGAATTTCACTTTGTTTTGGCTGACTGATAATGAGGGAATGGAAGATACCACTGCACTCTCTTAGAAACATTTTGTAATTAGGTGAAGCGAAACAATAATTATGAACACTATATGAAAAGTTAAAATTTGGATCCCTGCAATGCTTTTCAAAATTATTTGCACCACTTTTTCACAAACTTGCTCTGAGAGAAAAGCCACATAAGCCTGGATTCCTGGGGAAGACTGGACTCTCCACAGTCAGTAAAGCTAAAAGCTCATTTAGATAACATCCATCCCTGGAGATGCCCCAGTGGAGCAGATGAATGGTCCATCCATTTAGCATCCATTCTCTAAGGAAAGGAGATGAGCCATTTTTTGCCAGACACTCAAGAATCCAGAGTTGTTGGAGTATAGCCACCTGCCTAGTTCTTTTACTCTCCTTATAGGGATCTGCCATCCATGAATTCTTGTGTCCTTTTGAACCGACTAGTACTGCCTTCCACCACAAGCTCCAGCAGCTGCCAGTTGCAGAGGTTCTCACTGGCAGGCTGTGTACTTTGCTGTCCCATTACCTGCCGAAACCCACCTCTAGCCAGAACCTTTGACTGATCCTTAGTTCTCTCTCACGTGCAGCATTTTATGAACATGAGTTATACATTCAGTTTATCTGCCACACTGTCTGTTTTGTTATCCTCGACCATGTTCACCCTATGCCCCCTTTTGGATATTATTTGGTTTATGTTCTGTATGCTGTTGTACGTGCCAAAACATGAATACCTGGTACTTTAATATCATTGCTGGCCTTGGTTTAGAGTGTCTGTTTCTTCATATGAATAGCAGAGATAAATGCACTCATATTAATGTGGAATATCAGTTTTAAAATGTTGCAAATATAACAACAAATGTATGCTTCTGATGTATGCTTCTGACGTACGCTCATGCAGCTTCTGTTGAAAAAATGAAAGTAATGTATGTGTTCAAGGGACACTGTCCTCTCAAAAACATACATTTAAGTATTGTAATCAGGGTGGCTGAGCTTCATGAAATTTCTGATGATATGGAAATGCTCTACATTGCCTAGTACCTCAAAGTAAAGAATGAATAAATAAATAAATAAATAAATAAATAAATAGGTCTTGTTTGGTACTCACTTGTGAGAACTAGATTCAGCTCTCACCTCTGATGCAATCTTCTGGAAAGGCTTTGGGCAATATATTTTAAGCTCTCTGTGCCTTAGTTTCTCATTTACTGTCTTTTTTGTCAAGCTTTCTACATTTAGATTTCTCAATTCCCTGGGGACTGAATCTCTTTTGGTAGTGCATAACACACAGTTTTCTTCCTTGCGAGAGAGTGCAAAGTTATCCTCCTCCTCGCCGCTGCTCCCTGGTTCCTCCTAGGAGCATGCTACAGTGCACTGGGGACCTGCCTTGCCTCAGCATGCAGGGCACCTGGTCTGGATTGGTGCACGTTTCTGTGGGGTTCCCAAAATGTCTCACCAGTGATGATGCTTGCAATGTCATTTAAATTTCTAGCACTTAGGTAAGTAAATATTATCATGATGTTCCTATAAACAGGCTGTAATCTATGTGTATTAACAGTTCTGTATCAATTGAAAGCAGGCTGGCTGTTGCTAATGCTCATTTTGGGCAGTGAGTTTGTAATAAATGAGGGAGATTGAAAGAAGTATTGAATGAGAGAACTAAGTGATGTATTGTTAGCTCTAGATAGTGTGGGGTAGAGTATGTACAGATTGCAATCAGTCTTCTTGACTTTCAGAACTGAATGTTCGTTTGGTTAGGTGGAAATGTTGGTGATGAAGCCAAAAATCTCTGATAGCCAATACGGCTGATCCGGTTACTTTGGTGAGATGGGTAGCGGTTGGTAGCTGGGTTGTGGAGACTGACCTCATGTGTGCATGTCCCAGCTGCAGAGTAAAATCTTTGCTTTAACTAATGCACAGAAGAGATGCAGAAGCCTGAGGGTGATCTTTACAAACAAGTGTTCTGGGTAAAGAGTCAGTCGGTACCCAAGACAAGGAGTTGTCGGTTTTACTCATTTCTTACAGCAAGAATGAGCAGAGTTAGGACATTCTAAGGGATGAAGTGTGAAGGTGAGTGAGTTTTGGAATAACCTGCTATATGATACATGAACAAACACGACTGTTACAGCAATTCATCCGCAACACCTAATCTGATGATCCAGAATCTTTATCGTTTGTTCTGTAACAGTAATGTGTGATGGATACAGATGAAAATAAAATGTCACGGGCAAGCGCAACAGGCAGGCCTCTACAGTTTTAATGGAAATACGTTGCCATATCAAATAGTCCTTTTCCTTAGGCTGCTTAACAGTTAAACTAATGTCAGTGGTATAAATAATTATGAAGTGTTAACCTGAATCTCCTATGCATGGATTGCAAAATTAATATAGCAGTTGCTAAAATTAGTTGTCAAGTTTAACTCTCTGGTATTTAGGCCTTACTCAGGAAATAAATATTCTTCCTTAAAACTGATTTTCTTTTTTCGAAAAATCAGAAGAAACTTCACCACAGTCAATGGAGTAACAATGGTGTGGTACCCTTACAGGTGGGGAATCATTATATAACATTTATTTGAGCAGAGTTATAAAGAACTCAGGAATGGAATGCTATGAAAATTATTCTTAGTATATCACCTTGTGATGATGATGGTGTGAAAGGTGTTTGCTTTTTGTATTCTGAGCAGTTGTTAATATTGGAGAAGAAGGTGCCTCCTTTGTTTTCACTGTGCTAATTCTCACTGTCTCCTCATTGTGATAAGACGGTTGTAAACCTAAGACTCTGGGAACACATAATAAATCAACTCTCCGAGCTTTTGTCATGTACACTGACAGATGCATTTTGATTTTTCCCAATGACAAAAGTTGCTTTTGCTGATAGTCAGTATGAGCAAGACTGTAAAAAATTAGTATTTATTCTGTTCGAGAAGAAACATAAAGGTAAAGTTCATTGGTTTCTACACAGTTCACAAAATGTGCAGCTGGTGAACCGTCCTTTGAAACCCAATATCTTGTAGCAGCAAACAGACAATGAAAATAAATACCAGTGGATGGTTCTAGCCATAGTTGTCATTTAGCAACTCTCATCTGTTAAAAAAATCCTCTTACACTTCCATCTTCAGTGGAAAAGAGAATGAATGCTTGTTTGCGTGAGCAACGAATATATTTGCTCTAAAGGACGTGTTTAAACAAATAAAGTTCAGCTTTCCCTGTATTCCTTTTTTTCTTGTTTAAGTATTAAGTAGGTAGATCTTTTTATGGTAATATGTGGCACTGGCTGTTTCATGCTTCTGTTTACATAAAATCTATTACTAGATATTCTGGTAACAATCAACACGTCTATTTAGTAATGATATTGTTCTTAATCATAAGCATTTAAAATATTTCATCATATCCCCATACACCTTTAATAAATTCCCGAAGAACTAAGAGAGGATGTTCAGATAATGTCAGTTGTTGTCATTGCTCCGTTAATCCCTTTGTTATTAATCTCGCCCAAATTTTTCATTACCTTTTTCCAAATTTAGCAAGGGCTTTGTCCCTGGGACCTTTGTCTTTCTTTTGCTTTGTGAAATAACTTTACCTGTGAAATACCTCACTTTTAAGTATGCTGCAAAATAACATTAGTATTCTGAGGCACTAAAGTACTTTGGATCTGCAGAACTTTGCACGGGATTCTTTTAGCGGATAAGAGCAGTCATTTATTCAGCTCTAGAGAAAAGAGACACATGCACCAGAAGAGAGAGTTTTATGGAAACAGCTGATGTCCTTATGCTACAAGAGTAATGGATAAAGCAGAGGTTCCTCAGGGGCTGGAGAAAGCTCTGCTATCACCTTGGTTCACCACTGCCTTCTGTACTTTTCTCTGTATGTCATTTTTCCAATTTGTCTACGTTTTCTGTACTGGCAGCGGGTTGGATTGGATTAACTTGCATTATTTTTAGAAAGCGAGATTAACTGAGATTTACCATACGGTTAATTTATGTGTGCTGTAGTAGCCTGTAACACTTCATGACCATTTCCCCTATCAAAATAGTCATTTTGTGAACTATATGGATAAAATAACATCAAGGTATGTAACTTGTTCTGCTTTCACCTAAGAGTATCTATTATTTACTTGTGGTGAAATATATGGAAATGCAATTGTGTATATATATATTTATTGATAACACAGTATATTGACAAGTTTAGGAAACTAGAATCAGTCAGGGTTTCTCTGCTTGGCTGGGCTGGGAGGAGGTGTTAGTTGTGTTAAGCAGGGTATAACTGTAAATTGGGTGTGTGTCATCAGCAATGCTACGTATAGCCATTAGTCTGTCACTTCTCATGCGAGTGTGTACGGTGTATCATTATGTGCTGATCAGAGAGAAATTAGTAAGTTCAGTGTTATCTGTGGACTAGAAGACAGAATTTGCAAAGCCCTACAAAATGGATATTTTATACAAGCTCTCAGGTAAGCTGCCATGGAATTCCTAGTGCCAGCTACAAACCTCTTCTGCATGAGGCTGGTTTAAGAACAACTGCAATGTGTTGCCGCCTTGGAAAGAAGGGACATGTGCTTCGAGGCTGGATTTCAACTGGGGACACAGCATCTAATCTGCATGAAGAGGTTTTTGCTGTATTATGTGGTTATATATACAAATTATGCATACATTCTGGTTTGGGATCAGGAATGTACCTGAGGTTGCCGCATGGCTACTGTGTCTCAAAGGTTAACTCTTTTCATCATGAAATACAGGTAATTGGATGGCACCAACTGAACAGACATCTGTGTTTTTAAATGACTTTATACCCAGTCAACCTTATAAGCTGCGTTTGAACATGGTATTTAGGTAAATGCTTCATTTAGCTCGAGGAGTTGTTAAAACAGGCATCACAAGGGTATGTTAACGTAATCAGATGACTTGCAATGTTGAGATTTTACTCTTGGCCTTGCTTGGGCTGTGATAGTTTAACCAGGTGAAAAAATATGTAGACAGTGACTTGTATGTATTGTGTGGTGTCAAAATGAGACTAGCACACAAAGGCGAGACCTGCACATCCAAGGTGGTGGTGGAGGCAGCTGCCAGAAGCTGTGATACAAAACCAGTGAGGTTTTGTGTTTCCAGTTGAGCAAGGACCTGGGAGCAGGCTTCAAAGTAATAAGTGCAACATGTACGTGAATAGACATGAGAACTTGGAGTCTGCTGTTAGGCTACTAGGGTGTGGGATTTTTTTAGTAGTTGGTTACTGTGTACTGAAGTTATCTTGCTACAGGAGAAGAGGCTCCAAATGCCAGTGCTGTACCATGTTTACGCAGCCATGGTGAATTGGTGTTACTTTGTCCTTTTTCTGCTTTGAGGTGTCATGTAGATGTCAAGTCTCATCCACAAAACGATGCAAGGATTTGGAAAGCAAAAGGTAAATATCACACTAAATGTTCCATGGCAGTGGTGCACTTATAATGTATATTACAGTTGTATAGAAAAATTGATGTTTCTGACAGTGAACTAAATTTTTCTATGTCCTCTGTGCCTAGAAGGAGTAGAGACAGTGTCCTGCCACTAGTTGCTGGGAGCAGAGGAGAAGGGTAAGCAGTGTGGAAAAATTGACAATGCACTCTGTAGAGCACTAAATTATTTTTTCATGTACTCCCTTTTCTTTTCTTTTGCAGGAGCTGTACGATATTGGCATGTGAAGAAACACAAAGTCATTATTCCAACTCCAGCTGATTGTTTTTAATAAAGTTACTTTCACAACAATTGAAAATTGTCTCATGTTCCCATTTTCCATCCTCATCAACATCAGTTTATCTCCATTTCAAAACTAACATGTCTATGCTGAAAATTGTTGTTTGTCCGGTTACCCAGGGTATCACTATTTGCGTGTGTATTGTTCTTGTGTGCTTGATTCTTAACAAAAGTTTTATTAATCGCAGAGTTGCCAACTGTTGCATGCAGATGACAGACAAGGTTTTTTGTTTACCAGTGCAGACTTTGGACCTTTGGATGGTAAAACTGATCACAATGAGGTATTTTGATTTATGGATTCAGAATTTTCAGTATAATTTGGATCGTGTCCATGTGGTTAGTCACTGTGGTTACACTTATGAATAATTCTCAAATTAATATGATCGTTTTTATTTTCATGATAAGTGAATTATGTACTGCTTCATGCCTACATTATCGAGTAAACTCTATTGTCTTTACTAGTATAATATTACTCTATGGTTATTCTTTCAGGTCCTTTGGTAATTTTGCATTTCACATTCAAATACAAAGGAAGATCAAAGTGGAAATACAAAATAATAGCCTGGTAATGGAGGGGCACAACAGGTGACAGTATTGAAGTTCTCGGAAGAATTAACAGAGATAATTTAGGGTCTTCAATATTTGACAGTGAAACTTAAAAAATAAAATACTCAAAATAGCAGATGGAGAAGAGCTAGACAGAATTAATAAGACTAACTCATTTGTAGAGAAGATGAAAGTGAGAGAAGTTTCTTTGCAATTAAGAGCATTAATACTTCTATTAGTAATTTCCCACATGGTGCTATTAATGGCTGTGAGTGTGTTTCCTTCTGTCATTGGAGTAATGACTTTAGTCTCAAAAAGTACAAGCTTTTAAGCCTCTAAAGGAGCACAGAGTGAAGCCCACTGCGGACCTTCGATGCTGCCTGCCTAAGCCTGGTCTCTTCTGTTCAGTGCCCAGTGAGGTACACTCACAGCACTCCTGCGTTTGGCTTTATTGGATGTGGCATGGGAAAAGCACCAAGTTGTTCAATGCTGTAAAGACTTACATATCTCTATGCAAGCCAAGTTTAGCTCTAAATAGTTGTATGTGCTGCAGTGCTAGAATTTATTAAATTAATAACCTGCCTCAGTGAGAACAGCATTGTGATTGCAGGTACTGTTGTTGCATGACATTTTTTATACTCCTGTACTTTGGGCAATGCAATTAAGACATAAACAAGAAAATATCCACAGTTAACTCAGTTCATTTGATGAATAATGAAGAGAAAAAAATCACCAAAACAAGCTTTTTATTTGTGTCACTTTTTCTTGTAAATCTCTGTGGTGTGATTTAAATTCTTTCTCAAACGATGGGGGAGTCTTTTACCAAGGTAAGGTAGTACCAAAGCATCTCATTCTTCCAGTTACTAGTGAATCTTGTCTTGAAATAAGATGGCTGGCCATTAGTGGGAAAAGGTAAGTGAATATAGAAATCTTGTAGAAGCAAATCAAGCCATTTAATATTAAATTATTTGGAGAGACTTAAGATGAGTACATCTACTGTTTGTGAGCTGGATACAAACAGTAGATGTACTCATCTTAAATTGTGCTTTTTTAAAGCTGAGATAGCTATCGTGTTTTCTTGGGATTACATATTTTAAGCTACATGTTCTAAATGTCACACTCGCTATTTTGCCCCAATAGAACTAGATTTTCTCATTAAAACATCAATGTTAATATGCATATTTTATAACTTATTGGTGGATTGCCGAATGCTAGTGAGTTGTGAGAGCTGTGCTGGAAGGGCAATATCTTATTTCTCAATATTGGGTCAAAGTTTCTTAATTCACTGGTAATTGGTGTGGCTAGGAGACATCTGAAAGACAATAAAAATGCAATCTGTGTTATTGGTGCTGCTTTATTCAGCTTTTACAACAGGTGTTGTTCTGCTAGAGGAGTGAGTAATGTATGCTGTTGGCTTGCTTTTTTGAGTGATTTGTGATTTTTTTTCTATATCTTTTAGAACTCGGTAGTATTCATGTATCAGCTATTTTTATCGTTTCATTGCCTGAATACCTTTATGGATCGGATTTAGCATCTGTAGGCCATGAATCAGTTCAGTAATCATCCAGTTCAGTCTGCTCATTCGTGTGCAGTGAGGATCTAATAGTTCTTGTGCAAAGAAAATTCAGAATCACCTTTAAGTTTGCAGCTGTAATTCTTATTGTGACAAACTGCCTCGAGAATTTAGGATTATGCTCTAGATATCTTGCTGCATGTCTCGCCTGTGCCCCTGGATTCTTTTAGTGCTAGTTTTTTATCTCAACCATGCTGCATAAATGGGGACATATTCAGTTCTTTTTTAGCTACTGTGAAGAAAGTGGTGGGGAAGCAGTTCACTTTTTAAGAAGCCTATTCTATGCCTCTTCACCCACCAAAATATACCCAGTTTTTCAATTCTTTTATAAATAGAAAGCTTCTGTCTCAATTTGTAGTTTCTTCTCTCAATAAACAATGCTAATAAAAAATTATAAAAATTACCAGTATACGGTTCACTTGCCTTGGAATTATCTTCTCATAAATACATCCCGTGATTTCACATCACTGTTTTCTCTCATGGTCTACTGCTTGTTCTTCATAGTATCAAGCTGTGTACTATCAATCATTTCAGTTATCCTTTTGTCACCTTTATTGCTTGCTCAGTCTCTTTGATCTCTTCATCTTACACTTCATTCTTTTGCTCTTGGCGCTTTAAAAAATATTGATGCTTCTGTTGATAGCACAGCCGTGCTTGCAAGGTCTTCTGCTGTTCAAAGGAGTCTGTCCCTTGCTATCATTACTCCTGTGTCACTGCTCTTAAGAGAGTTGCTTTTTGCCTATTTACTTCCTTTGTGATTTCCTTTTATTTTTCATTGTTTGGCACACCTCTGTCTGCAGCCATCTCTTATTTCCTGATTATTTTGATGTTGCTATTACTTTTGCTGTTGATGCTATCCTTTTTTTTCCCTTACCAATAGTCTGTATTGTTAAATTTTCTGAATAATTCATAAGTCCACATATTAACACCTACATCTGTTATTCAGAACTTCTTGTTTTATTTCTTTTATGCTAGAGCTTAAAACCTTTTTTGTAATTAAGTTTTTTCAGAGTTCTTTTTACAAATCTCTTGTTCATCTCCAAGATGCCAACTATCTTTTGTTTATTTGCAGTGCAATGAGCTACATACCACTTAAAATAATTTATAGTATTCCTGCCCACTTTGCTATCTTTCTTTATGTACTAATCTCCCTGTTTAATGTTTGAAGTGCTTCCTCTGAGTTAGATAATTTATAGCGTAAATCTCTCTTTCCCTAATCCTTAATTTTTATTTTTATTTTTTGCTTTATACCACCTGTTTTGCTCCCTCTTGTACCTTTCATTTTCTGTTCCCTGATTGTCTGAAGTTGCTGTCCTTCAAAGCATAGTTGTTGTGCCTGAGAGTTTTCTTCTTCACTTAGAAAGTATTTGCAGAAAGCAAGTCACGGAAACACTGAATAATTGAGATTGGAAGGGATCTCGGAAGGTCTCTAGTCCAACCTGCTGTTCAAAGCAGCAGGGTCGGCTCAGGTGCCATGAGGATGCTGAGGGCTTGAGCCAGCTGAGTCTTTAAAAACTGGGGACTGCACTTCTCTAGGCGACCTGTTCCAATGCCTCACTGTCATAATGGCAAAAGAAAGTTTCCTTATATCTAGTTAAAACTTCTCCCTTTAATTTATTATTCATGTAAAAATATTCTGGAATTATGGTTTTGTTTAGTTTGGACTATTTTTTACTATTTGATATATTTTAGATATTGTTAAGTAATTGCTTATTGATACTCAGTTCTATGCTATTTTGACTGTTGTGCTTTGGGTAGGTAAAAATGTTTTCAGTCTTAATTTTGATAATCCTTTTCTTGCCCAGCCAATAACTCATCATCATTCATTTCTGTAAATTTATTACCAGAAAAATTACGTGATATAATACAGTTCTAAAATAAAGCTCACTCTGTGACTTTGCAGTTATCCAGACCTAGAGTATAGTATTTTATCAAATATATGCAAAAGTGGATTCTAAAATTAATGAGCTGTATAGTATGTTTTATTCTAAAAATTTTTAAATTTATAGTTGTTTTATTCTAAATCATCATAACAGAAAAGCTAGGAAGTTATTCTAGTTTTGACATCTTTGCTCATGTAGTATGATCAAAGTTGCGCTTATTGTTATGTAGAGAATCTCTACTATTACCCAATGTCACATTAAATTCTGTGCTTAGGCAAGAATTTAAAGAATTAACTGGAAGTTAATAAAATAATATTGTTGAGTTTTCTAATGATCACAAAAACAAGCAAAAGTAGTTTAACAGTCTTGACAGCCAGTTTACAGAACTATGATATATAATCTGCTGTGATTCCTGATAGGACTGTTTAACAGAATTCAGGTATAGAAGTACCAGGAAGAGTAGGGTTCAACACTTTATCCATTTACTTTAGAAGTGTTTTGGGTCTAAAACAGGATTGAAAACTCTTCATTTGAAATGGCTTCACCATTGCAGTCTCATCTTCTAAGAGTCTCAGTAAAAGATTTATAAACTTTAGAGCATACCATCAAAATTGGCTTGAAAAGGTAGTTAAAGTACAGGCCTTGCTTTAAGCTAACACACACTCTATTCCTTAAGTGCTTTAATTGATAGACATATACTTTTGTGATAGCCTGAATTAGGCGCATAATCATGAAAGGTGGATTAACATTCATGATTGACTCATGCTTCAGTGTTGAAAATCTATGATGAGTTCGTTTCTGATTTCTCTTACGCTGTTTCCTTTCTAACTTTGTATATATTTATATTGTGTTATTGTATACTCCAAATCTGTGAACTTTAGTGAATTTTAATAATCTTTAAAGAAATAATTAAAATATTTTTGGATAGTATTTCTACTTTCTCATCTTTCTGTTTTAGTGAATATTTACAAAGCCAATATGTCTGCAGTATTTTTAAAATGTTTTCCTTATGATATTTTATGACATCATTCTTTTAGACTAAGATGCATCTATTCCATTTTTATGGTGAATGGTGGCAGTGAACAAGCAACTCAATAAATCCAAGTGAAGTTAATAGAGTATTCTTTCTCTTCTGCTGTTTCTATGACAACGCTATCAGCAAAAGGAAGAAAAGACTAATGATCTCCCTTTAGGGACAACTTTTCCTCTCCTACATCATTTTACATATTGGCCAAACTTTTTTTTAGAGTGTTTATAATAAAGTGAGTTGCTTAAAATGCGTATAAAAAGACAGTTTGATGGATTATTAATTGGGATTATTATTTCATTATGTACTTTTGCCAGCACCAACGAGTGATAGTCACTTTCAAAAATAAAAATAAACAATAGAAGACATGGGTGTGTGCTCTGCAATAACCTAAGGAACAGACAAACAAGAGGTAACATAAAGTGTGTTATGTTGGGTAAGAAGTCAGGATATAGCCTGGCTCATTTAGGCTGCTGATCCAACTTCCAGCATGAGAATATTGCAAGATTCTAGGTTTTGTTGAACATATGCTTATTCTTTGCAGCAAACACAGTAGCGATGTCATCAGGCTGACTGTAAATGTATAAGATTTGGCTCATCCAACTATAGCTACTTTAAAGTTCTTGCCATAAGCTAATCATCTGGAATTGCTCTGTAATCAGTGGGGAGTGAACAGCACATGCAGATTGTGATCAGTCCATTTTAGGATGTGCTGAATCGCCACCTGGACATCTTGGTGTAATAGAGATCACATCTTTTACATGGCTAAAAAGAAACAACAGGAAAACTGTTTCTACAGATGGCATGCATCAGCGTATGAGACTAGTAGCATACAGCAAGTTGAAGTAGTTCATGAGGGGGTAGTTTACTTGTGAAAAAGTAGCTTGCAAGGAGATACAGAGGTACTTGAGGCTGAAGAAATCAAGCAGGGTACAGAGTCATCCTTAGGAGAGTAGAGATGACAGATGGACAAGATGAGACAAGAATAATTGTTTGACAAAGTGACTGAGTTGTTTTGCTTCTTGCTTATTTTGCTTCTTTTTTTTTGATGTCTTTAAAAATAGAAGTTGGTAGGGAGGAAGGAGCTGATCTACGCTCTTCTGAGTGGCATGGAGGTTTGTAATGTGAAATGGAGAGACAGAAGAAAGGGAGACTGAGATTAGACATGTAGTACAAACACCAAGGGCATACAGCATGAGGATACATTTATACTTTGAGAAATATTTCTACAGTAATGTAAGAGGTAATTATATCATGAATGCTGTTTTACAAAAGTCACTGATATTCTTATGTAGGTGGTGGTTCAATCTAACAGACCAGTAGTTTGGGTTTTAATACACTGTAGCACCTTAGCATTTAGGTACTGTAAACATAAGCTCATAATGTGCTAGTATCTATTAATAATATATTAACTTATGAAGATAGAAGTACAATAGTACAAAGCACTGGCCTGATTGAGTTAGTTTTTTCATTAATAGTATATTTACTCAGAAAAATAAAGTGGAAGAATTTACTTCTAAAGAAGAAGTGTCTAAATTAAACCATATGTCTATTTATAAAATAAAATTAAGAAGAAGAAAAAACAAACTTCAGCAGCGTGGTGTATAACAATGTCCGGTCAATTTGTGAGAAAATGTAAAAATGTTCAAATTGTGTTTGACTATTAGTGAGATATGTTTAAAAAATTGAAAGCATTTAGGACTAAGCGATAACGTCTTCCACAATTTTATTTCCCAAATTGTATGCTACACTAATGCAACAAATTGCAACACAGCATTATTCTAAGTACTTACTGATATTAATTTAGAAGTAGTGACTTCCATATGATGATCACTGGTGCAGTTTTAAGTTTATTGAGTCTTTTTCTTAACTAAATACATAACAAAGATTTACTGTGTAGGTTGCATTGTCTGAATAGTCTTGAGCACTTGATATTTGAACTAGTATCAAACAGATGATGACTTTGAGATATATATATATATATATATAGTAAACAAAGGATAAGAAACTTGCCAAATCTGTTCCAGCTGCTTAAAGAGATATAGTTTTGCAGATTGGAAACTTAGATTTAAAAGAATGTTCTCAAATATTTTGGTAGCTTGAAAAAGTATTTTGCACTTACCACTAATGGGCAGTTAAAAGACAGAAAATAATCATTTTTTCCTCTCTTTTGTCCCTTTCTGTTATATACATTTTTTTTTCTGTCATTTTACTTAAATGTAAATGATTGTCATTTTCATTAGCATCATTTTTCATTTACTTCAGCAAGTGATCACATATTATGATCTTACTTTTATTCACTAAGAAGTCTGAATGCAACTGTGTGGTTTGCCACCAAAAATTTTATCAAAAAAATTGTTTTCAATTTGGAAACCAAAGGTAATTTTTTATGCTTTCAATAATTGTCTGTTAGTAATTTCAGTAATTGTGTGTTAGATTTAAAAAAAAAAAAAAAGTTAGTTTGTCTGGCAGTTTTTTAGGAATATTTGATAGTAAAGCATTCCGTTGTCTTCCGTCATATCTGACCCGTCCTATTTAGAGGGGAATAGCACAGAGGGGATGAGTCAAAGGCTGGCATAATCCTCTATACAGCAGAGGGCTGCCAGTGAGCAGTCAGTACTTCCATTTGGCATAATGAAGAGATGAGCTGGTGTAGTAGCACAGACAAAGGAACAGTTACAAGTAGGTGGAAATTCATTGCAAGAGGGATGGCGGTAAGCGGGTCAAGAATTCTGACCGCAGCTAGGTTTACTGTCTTGAACAGGAAGCGGTCAATCTCTTGTTAAGAACTTGATTTACTGTTACTAGATATAAGCATGAAATTTCTCTCGTGCAGTATAAGATGATTACAAACTGATTTGAAGCTATTTGTATAGTGAACAGAAGTCATTTCAGATAATGTGTTCTGAATTACAAGTGACTGAATTGTCTGAAATTATAAGCAATTTTTAAAAAAAACTTTAATGTTTTTTTTTTATCCCAGGTACTATGATAGATTATAACTTACACATTTAATAAGAATAATTTTCAACAAGTAATTATAGTTTGCATACATAACTTGGTGTTCATATCTTTTATCATTGCACCTGTCAAGATAGCTTCCTTTTACACTGGTGAGAGACTGAAACATATAATCTGCAAATACATCTATCTTGCAAAAATAAATAAATAAATAAAAGTGTCTAAATGTAGAAGTATATAACTATATTGTACATATGTAAAAAATAAAAATAAAATTGAAAGGAAAGGAGTAATTCATAATAGAATCCCAGAGGAAAATGCTTTAAAATCAAAAGTTTTGTAAGCTAAAATGCAACTCATGAAAAAGTTAATAATGGCATATTACTGAACTCTTAACATTTTCCGTCTGTCGAAATAACTGCAGTACCTATTTGGTATATTGATTTCTACATTTTATTTTCTAGAATCCTTTCTACTTTTCTGTTTTCCTGTTCTGTCTTATATTGTTGCTAAAGTCTTTACACACATTTAATTAGTCACGTTTTTTCATTTATGTTATACACTGTATGACACTATACTGTCATTTTAACCTAATCTACTGGTCCAGTCATGCATCATCTAATGATGCACCCTGTTTTGTCCAGACAAAGCAATTTATGAAAGTACATTTTTACTACTAATATGGACGATCGTGTTGTGGATGCTTCACTTCTGTTTCTGTTCTCTGAACAGGAAGCAGAAAAGAACCATTTCAGTTATTCTACTACCAGGAAATATTACAAAGAAAATGGTTTATTACTCATAATTCCATATTTAATCATTACTGTTTAATAAGGTGGTTCTAAAAATAATCTAAAGTGCTATGTGGGTAAGAGGTTATGCCATTCATTATTTTAACGTTGCTGAATCAGAAGACCTCAGCTTCTGAGGTGGATCAGGATACGTAGTCCATCACTAGAGGAAGTCTGACACTGCCCCAGAGGCAAAGCGTGCATGTGCTCAGCAGCTTTATGCCTTCCACCTGCTAATGCAGCTCCCCCCCTCACATAGCCTGTGGCATACAAGCCTCAGTGGAGGCTGTGTTTGTGTCCCCCCATGCTCCCTGAGAAGGTAAAAGCACTGTGCGGAATAGCTGAGAGCTCGGGCGATTGCCGTGCTTCCCTGGGGAGGTACCCATGCCCTTTTCATGACGTTCTGCACTCCAGGGGTGAGGTTAGCATTGCTGGCCTTTCTTGGAAACTGCTGATGGGTACTTTTTGGCTCAGCGTACCAAACTCCATAATTATCTGATGCAGAATATGCACTGATCACTCCTTTATGACCCTATATTCCCCAGTATCTGCCCAGTTTGTCTTAGGTAGGGATAAAGAAACAATTAGAGCTGTGTCCAGAACTGCAGGGGGACCTTTATAAAATAAGCAAATCCCATTCAGTTTACACTGTTAGTGTTAAGCTTGGTGTTTTCAAGAGCGTTCACTATGAATAAAGTAAAGAAATTATGTTCTGTTATCCAAAATACTGTATATGTTATGTCTGATGCCCTGCTCTTTGCTGCTGTGCTTTTCTATGCCTACTGCTAAATTAATGCTTTTTAGCAGACAAGTAGCATCTGAAAAACACCCTCGTCTGCTGGATTACTTTGCAGGGTTGTTTGCTCAGCATGGAGCACCATGGATCGGAGGTCATAAAATGCTGTAATCCCTCTTCTTGACCAGTGTTTTTTAACGAAATGGATTAAGGCAGAAGCTAATGCGGGCAGGAAAGATAAAGTCAAGAACATAGGGAAAGTCCAGTGCCACTTCAATGAAACAAGGAGAAACCATGTTGGGGTTGGTGAAGAAGCAGTGTGGTTGGGCTGAAAGAGGCAGCAGTGGTCCTGTTAAACACCGCGATTGTGGTGTTGTAGAGAAAGAGGTTTTGTTTAGGGTAGCTCTTGTTACCCTAAAAGCAAAGTCTGAGAATGAAGGCTCTCATAGCAAAAGTGAAGCCAGGAGTTTTGCTGAGAAAAAAATTCTATAAGTGCTACAGCCAATCTGTCTCTGAGTCAGAAATTCGGTGTCAATCTCCAGAAAAACATCAATAAAATGTGTCTTTAAATGAATAAATGAGAGACAAATGAAAGTTGTTTTAGCTTGAAAGGTGACCTATTATAAACCGAACTACTTCAGTTCTGCAAGCTTCTGTTTTTCCAAACATAGACATTGATTCTGGCTGTTCAGTTGTTGACATAGGAGCATGTGTTTCATGGCAGCTCGTGGTGTTGTACACAACATAGTAGGTGTGCTATTGCTGGATTTTGTTAGGATTTAATTAATTTTGCTTTTCATATGATAGTATTTCTTATTTTTGCCTATTTTTATAGGCATTTCTGTAAATAGAAACAAACCCTTCATAACTTTATTTAATTTCCATGTGTTCTTTCATATAGATTCACAATTTGTAAGGGTAAAACTATTTTATATCCCCAGTGTTTGCCACAATCTAAATATAGCATTATTTAGATCATTAATTAATTGGCTTTACTAATTGGTAATTATGCTGAACACCCATCAGTAGGCTATCTACATTGTTAACAGACACTACATTATTGTGTAATGTAATTCAAAGCTGTAAGAGCAGGCCAGTTTTAAGGGGAAATGTGAACTTAGTCGCTCCTCTCTCTGTCTTCTATAGAAAATAGTTTGTTGTGCACATTTTTTGACATGTCACTAACTTGCCAGTTTCAACAACAGCAGATGATCAGGCACTGATGCCAGCTACTTATCAAAATGAAATTTCCAAGCTGACATTGAATTAGAGTTGTTTTACACGTGGAAAGAATATAGCATATAAGAGTCATGGAACTGTAGAAGTTGTTATAATGGAGGGGGGATAACAGGGAAATCAGTTAGCTACTTACTCAGCACGCGTGACTGGTAGGGCACAAGCGTGCTACATGGAGCATTGAGCACAAACTATGCAGTGCTTGCAGCATGAACAAATGAAGTAACAACTAAAACAAAAGCAGATGTTGCCTTTATTAAGAGTCTTCATTAAGGGAACAAGTCTTGCTTATAAGAAGTGCTGTGCAACTTCTCTGTGGAGAGATATGCCATAGAATTTACAGCTTGCCTTTAACAGGAAGATTTTGCTATTAACATTGGGAGCTCAGTTGGTAAATACTCATTTCAACAGAGCTTTGCTCATTTACTCCCTTTGACAACCTGCCCTCTTATGTTAATTGAAAAGAAGCAGACAAAATCTAATCATGCAGAGCCTGCTCCATACCAAATGCAGGCTTACTGCAGCCACCCAGAGTTCAAGTGAATCCTTCGTGCTCAGTCTAAAACTAAATAGAGCAACTGCATCACGCGACCGGATCTTCTGCAGCATGCTCTGAAAGGCAATGTCATACGAAGAGCATCGCAGAAGACTGTGAAAAGGTGGCAAAAGAAGCAATTACAGCATTCATTTTTCCATTTTATTGTCTGAGACATGCCAGTTGTTAGTGAGCAACATTTAATTAAACTGTTATCAACTTAACTTTGGAGTAGTTCATAATCTCACCCTTGGCATTGTCTTTTTATTAGGAAAAGGCTTAAGTGACTATGAAATATAATGAAAAACCATGGGGAGGGGTTGCACAGAGTGAAGCTGCTAATCCATTGGGGACCTATGTAGGAAACTTTCATTTTTCAGTGATACAGTAGAGCTTTGAAGGTTATCAGGACCTTTTATCTTCTATTCAGTTTTCTCTGAACTCGAAGCCACATCTATGCAAAATACATCCCAGCAAATATCTACTGAGATTAAGGTGGAGAGACTAGTTTATTACTGCTTTTCTTCAAGTGTTTTGTATCTGTGTAATTATTTGTATGATGTGGTGTGTAGGAGCCAGAGTGATAGTCCATGTCACTAAGCACAATGTAAGTCTATTCAGTGCCCCGGAGTGTTTATTGTACAAATTGTTAGGTGCTGTTCAGACTCTGTGTTTTTGACACTGCAAACATACGGATTTATGTTTTTCTCAGCCTCTAACTAAAATAAAGGATCAGGACTGATCCAGTAATTGCAGGGGCGCAATATTTTCCTCTCAGGTTTGTTATTTTTACACAAGAATCTGTTCAACCAATCAGCCATGATCCAGAATTCCCAATTTCAGCTCTAAGATGCCAACTGTATGCAATTCTTGCATATGGTTTCTCTGCTGAATTGTTGATTCACATTGTAAACTGAATACTGTAGTAATGCTGTCTTACCTCTCTGCAATTGTTTAGACTATTTAGTGCATGTGAAGAGCATCAAAATCCTTAGAAGACGGGCAAAATCCAGATGTACCATTCCAATTGAGTTGTTTGTGCTGATTATTTAACTGTCAGTTACTAGTTATTGTTGCTTACAGGACTATTGCTCCTTGGATCCCAGGACTGGAAAGAAGATATGTCTCCACTAGTAATCTGTATCTTTCTCAGATATTAACAGGTTATGATTCAGTGCAGTCAGGTGTCTTTTTATTTTTTGGCATGATCTTCGATGTGTGACAGTGCAAATTGCCATTACTGATCCCTTTGCTTGGAGGTGATGCTCATCTGACTGCTGCATCACCCGTTTTGCTGTCGGATTGTGGCTGCCTGTAAGCACAGACAGGCACAGTTGCAGCTCACACCTAACTTAGCTTCTGCCCTGTAGTTAAGGTGTAAGGCATTAATTTTAAATGGAAATCTAAATTATTATTTATTAATTATTTATTGTATTACCTAGCTTGCTTCCTTTCCCAGAGTCAGAGGTACTGACTCGTGCCGTTCAGTTTGAGTTAACCCTAGCTGTGACAGACTACTGCACATGTCCATATTGTTGGTAACATAAAGAATGGTTAACCAAACATTCTGTAGAATGTATTTACCTTTTTGTGTGTGGTTTTTATTTTTAATATCAAATCCTCATTTCCTCTATTATAATGCCCCTCTTACAAATAGTTAGATCTATGAAAAAAAATGTTTAAAATAGCTGAGCCAGGCTGATTGGATGCAGCTGCTCGTGCTCCTCATGCAATTCCTGTTCTAAAAATTGGATGAGTATAGAAGTTGATCATATATCTAGAGTACATAAGGAAATCCCACTATTGTAATCTATCTCTAGAACACTCTACAGACCTCAAAGTAAAAAGGAGACTGTATCCCATGATTTGTTGTATCTTAAATTTATGAATGAATCCACGTGAAGAGCAAAATCTTGGTAAACAAGAGGGTTATAGAGGAGACCCATGGTTATCATGGAGGGAGTTTGACTGAGGAAAATGTTGGGATTCTTCCTACTGAAGCAAAGTCAGTTAGAAAGGATGGAGCAGTTCTAATGAGCTATTAGCCCTGCACATAGTATATGTGTTGCAATAAGTGTATGGTAAACATTGAAGATTTAGCTGCCAATGTAAATGCTGTGGTTTTGTAAATGTCTTTTTAGTTAGTCTTCATTTGAAAGTGAAGGAAGGAACACTGAGATCTATGTACTAAATACAACAACCCGATACGACTTGTTCCATTTTCTGTAGCTAAATAGATGTGTCTGCTAATGCTGTTAGGACAAACAAGTCAAACAAATGTTTCATTTCCCAAATAGTGTTATGAAAGTTTATCTTGGGAATTTTAGTTTGATCAGCTCATCGTATAAATTCTGTCTGGTACCTCAGTAGGCAATGTATGTGCATAAATAAGGCAGTGTCACTTCTGGATTCATTCACTGGTTTTGTATTTCAATTTTTGCACAGCCATGATACTGCTTTCTCAAAAAGGAATAAATAAATAAATGGGAAAAAAAAAAAGTATTCCAGGAAAATGAGGAGCTATTACATTCATTTATACTCCTCTCGTTCCTAAATGTGCATTGATCCAATACTGGTAATCTGTTTAGTTAGAGGGCACAGCGACATGACGGAAAATGAAGAAGCAGCAGTCCAGAATCATGTCTAACAAGTGTGACTCAACTGAAATCCCCAGGAATAAAGCAGCACTCCCTAAGCTATTAACTGAATTTTCTGTGCTCGCTGTTTAAGTTCCTCCTAACTATCCAGGATGGAATAGCGGCAATATGATGGGAATCATCACATACACGTGCCCTGGGGCCAAAGGGAGTTTGTGATGTTTATCCCTGGGACACTTTAGCAGATGAATTCCTCACATGCTATGAAAGTATTTGTCTGCATGTGAAATAAACCAAGTTTTGCACTTGGCAGATATGGAAACGTATTACCTAAGGAGAGATTAAGACAGATTTATTTTTTTTTTCTGTTGCAAAGAAGACAGTAGATGGGAAAGAGCAGGTAAGTAGAAGGAAGAATTCTATCTCTTTTCTTTGATAGCCACAGGGGGTTATATGGCACCGCTTCCTTTTCAGTCTCCCAGAACAGCATGGCTCTATGTCCTGCAGTCCTGCAGAATGTAGGACCACTTTCTGTGGCCCACTCCTTGCTTCTGAGTTTTCTAAAATGGATCCTGCAGCGTCTCCGGTCTTAATTTTTTAGAAACTTGAGTGTTTACCATGTGTTCACTCATAGGAACTTAAATGAAGATGAAAAAAAAAATTTACTTCAAATACTTGCAGTTCTAGAAAATTGTTTGTGTAGGCTCCCAGGCAGTGGATGTTCACAAGGAAACAAATGGGATCCATACAACTAAGCTAATTCACTTCTTTCGTGGAGACTATTTGTAGAGACGATTTTAGTTAATCAACCTGCTTTTTTCTTTAAAATATTCAGAAGGTCACAAAAATTCATATCCAGTTTTGAAGGATCATTTGCTCTAAGAATAATAGGAAGGAGATGCACATCTTAAAAGTTACTACACTCCATTCTGGTAAGTTAAAATAATTAGGGTATGAAAGGGCAAGCATCTCTAAATATATGTAAAGTACACTTTTCAGTGAAATACATGAACTGAAGTTCCACTCCTTGTCTCTTCAATTAATATATAGGTTGGTATTGAGGCCTTTTTTTTTTTTTTTTCCAGTGAACAGAAAGAAGAGCTATTCAATATAATGCAATTAGTTTGCCATGCATTGCATGGTAAACCAAGTAAGCTGATAAACTGTAGCTCCCAAATAGTTTCACTTGCTCATTAGTGGTAATTACTGCTCATTAGTGAAAATAGTTGTAATCAATGTGTCAAAATCAATGAAATAGCAACAAAACCAAATATCTCTAGTGTGGCATTTGTCTAAAATTCTCCTCCCTTGGCAGTTCATTTAAATAGCGCTGTGCTTTATTACCTGATAAGACTTCCTACAATTTAAGCTAAAAAATAGTTTTCTTCATAACATTGCTTATATCACATGGCCATAAATTTCAGAAATCTTTGCTTTAAATGCTGTCTTTTTCTCTGGAGAGGATTTTTTATTATTATTATTTATTTTTTTTTGAGTATTCAGTGGTCCAGTGAGCAGTGCTTAGTAATTATTTTTTTAATATAATTTATTTAATGGTGCTATTTATAGTTTCCCATAGACTTGAAATGTTTCATCAGAGAAAGTTTAATGGGATACAATTTGGCTGAGGAGGTAAAATTTATTAGAATTGGATTTATTCAGACATTTTCTTCATCTTCTTTCACCCGAGCTTGCACGAGCTGCTAAATAGCAGAGCTATTGCTGACAGTAGGCCATTTGATTAATGTAGAAGGCTTTTGCCTCATTTCATATCTGAATATTTTTGAATAGTAAAAAGCCTTGTATTTCATGCTGTTAAAAAAAAAAATAATTAAAAAAAAAAGTTGCATTTTATTTTAGCACTGAGTATCTCTATAGCCACTAATTTTGTGCTATGAAAAGAGTAGTTTGTGCCTAATTGGGAGGAGCAGATGGTATTGTTTCTTTTCTTTTAACAGATTTATGAGATTACAGAGTCCTTCAGCCACCAGAGTTTTTCAGTGGAATCATAGTGTAAACTGGTCACTTGAAGGCCAAAATTTTGATACTGAGTAAAAATATCTGGTTATTGCAGCTTTTTATTAAACATTTTTTGGTAATGGACAAAAAAAAAAATTACACAGAAATCAGGAATGTGAATTAAAGAGAAATGGGTTCAACTGTGAGATATTTTTAACATGTTCCATAAGAGAAGCGTTTTGTGATCTAATAGATAGAATTCATCTTGTCCAGACAGAAATAGGAAAAAAAAATCTATAAACTAATTCATCCTAATTATTTGAACTGGTATAGGATATTTATGTCTGATTTTTTTTGCAAATAAAAGCAGGTAGGGTTATGAGATGTCTGGTTAAAAGCTTTTAATTTTTAACAGTAGACAGATCTTGTACAAAAAGGTTGAAAAATGTTTGTAAAATACTTCCATATAAAACAGGTTGCATTATTTCTGAAAGAGTTGCAGTGCTCTTTGGAGAGCAGAAGACGTAGTAAACATTATAGCAAGGTGTCTTTTGATTTGTAAACTACATAGATAGGAAATTTTTGTATGAGGACTCTTAGGAGGTATTAAAAAGAAGTTGGGTTATATCCTCTCTTCCTAGGTACCTGCAAAACTTACCTTTATTAACACTCTGCCTTTGAGGGTATTTATAATTTAGGAGATAACCAAGTATAATTTTAACCAAACGTAGCAAGATACATGAAGGTAGCATGTTGTATCAATACATACCTCTTAAACATATATGATAGAAAATTTTAGAGTTTATGTAGAAAAAGAAAGAGCTGTTTTTTTCTAAAGAGAGATTTCTGGCATCATCCTTTATTTTGTTTCTGCTAAACCCAAGAGGCTTTCCAAAGTAGAGCTGGAATGGCAGAAAGCTTGACAGATGGGAAGAAGTAAAAGTTTAGACAATCAGTACGATATTATTTTCTTATTATTCCACAGTGGTAAAGTGAGAAGTGTCTGCTTTTACTTTAAGATGTTTAAGGATTTTCATTTAGGCAGATTTGTCTTCTAACTTACATTGCTGTAACAAAATGTTACATAAATTTACTGTTAAGCCCACTGCTGTTCAAGTTCTTCATACCATTAAGCATAACCAATATAATAGTGTAATGATGCTGTATTAAATATGAGGCTACAAGAAATATCATTTAACTATTTTTGGTTTGCCAAATGATAACATATAAGGCAGTGCTACAGGTTTTCACATTAAATGAAGAGCTTATCCATACATTCTGAGCTTAAGAGCTACACAGTTTATTGAATAACAGTACTATGCAAGAAGTACGTGAAACACCATGTTGGCTGTAGCTAAGAAAGTCTGTTTGCCAAGGAAATATCTTGTATTTCCTTTGGTGCACAGAAACAGATTTGCATATGTGATTTGTTTCACAAAACATACATGATTTTCACATTTGGAACAGCAAGAAAGAAAGCCAACCTGCACTTCCACTAACGTTATGATTTTTAAAGTCTAATGGTCCTTGTCTGTTTTCACTCAACTAAGAAAATGAAAGATTACCTCTAGACAACAATATTTTATGATGTGAGTTCACTGAACACGCAAAAAGATTCAGAGTAAAATGCTTTGTTCCACTATAAAAAATAAAAATAATTTTAAAAATAAATAAATGATGGCTTATTGGGCCTCTGAATTTTCTCTGAAAACCTACTACTTGATTTGACTATACTGAGGTGAACTTTCATCACTGGTACTTCAGGCATCTGAAGTGGTCAAATTATTATCCATACAGCCAGAGAAGATTTCATGCAGAGGAACAGGGAACCTGAGAGAGGATGGCAGAGAAAGAGGCCTCTGTGTGTGCGTGTGTGTATATATATGTGCACATATATATGTAAATAAAAATTATTAACACATACCAGAAAAGAATATAGTATATACCTTATATAGTGTATACCTTAAATTCTGTAGCTCCAACCTTTCTTAAAGACAAGCCAATATATGTCCAGATCATATGCATCTCTTCATTGGTAGCAAACTGAGTACTGAATTTACAGCCATGCAAGCAGAAAAGGCTGTCACATTTCAGCATCATGAGAAGTGACCAGTACGTTTTGGAAAAACTCTCAAGTTTCCTTCAAACCCACCCTCATGGGGCTAATTCCACAAATTAGAGGAATGGTTATATTCTTCTCTAATTGGTTATTACAATTTTTTTGTTGTTGTTCATAGGCTCTGGAAGCATAACTTAAATAAATTTTTAAAAAAATCTAGTCACAATTTTAAACCTCAAGATCTTCTTTTCATTGTCTTGGATGTTTCTGTTCCACTCTTCGTAGAAGAGGGTATTATATTACTTATATCTAGCCTACCATAAATTTGCTCTGTCAATTTTAACCCATTTCATATTAAAGATTAATTAGCAAGATTTGATTTTTTTTTTTATTAGTATTATTCTTGAGGAAGCCTTTGGGAAAATCCTAGCAAGTGTATGTAGTCGTAAAACTTAGACTGCAAGAAATTAAACAAGATAGTTAAGGTAGTTGCAACTACAAGACTTGCAAACCATTTCCCATCGACTGCTTGAGAATGCTTGTGAATTCACTGAAGCAAAAATACACTTTGACGCCGTCACTTACTGAAGTTTGATGTCTCATAAGTGACCTCAGTTATTCGATGAATGCATCCACAACATTTGATGGAGATGTCAGTTATAAATCTTTATAAATTCAAATATCATAGGTCAGGAGTGACTACAACATTTCAGTACTCTGCAGGACACAGTTAAAAGGTTAGAAGTTTATTATTATTATTTTTTTAGTGCCAAAACAACTCAATATGTTATTTCATTATGAGATAGCTAACGATAAAACGAGCAGTAAACTCAGGTGAGGGCGAATACACAATATGTTCAAGGATCATAATGGTCAGTGTTTCAAAATTTCATTGCAGAGCGTTCATAATCCTTTGTCTTTTAAAATACCTGCTTCCTTCAATCATTGCAGTTGCTTCTGTGAAAATATTCTTAATGAGCTGAAATTTGGCATTACTCAATAGAAGCATGATCAATGAAGGCTATGCTTAATTGGGACACGTAGCTCGTAGTTGACTTTATTATTTGCATTTTCTAAGGTCTGATTCTGCATTACTGGAACGTTTGATGTTCTATATGCCAATTAGGAATACCTGGAAATGGATTATTGAATTGATAAGAACTAATTAAGACAAAATATAAAAGGAAAGCTGACATTTGAATGACAGATCTCGTTCTAGCAAATGTGTGGTAATGCCAGGTCAAATACAGTTGGATCTCTTTCTGGTTTTATACTTGTATGACTCTGTTTTTAGTGAAATTTCTTCTGTTCATTGCAAAGTAGACCAGAATCAGTCCTACTATTTATAATTATTTTTGCTCTACATTGCACCACTCAGAAGGCGGATTTCCCAGATTAACCCATCTGAAACACCACTTTAACACTTCCAACTCAAAAGGGGGAGTCTTAGCAAGGTGCAAATACACAGAAGGATTTAATCAAAGCTGTAAGTGAGAAGAGTTAGGGGTTGAGGGATGTTGGTCTGGCCGGACGTCGGGGGTTCTTGAATCTCATTTCCAGCTATTAACTTACTTAGTTAAATTCTATCTTCGAACTTCCCTGCCTCTGCTAGCAATTCTTGGAAGGTTGTTCTGGTGTATGCTTTGGTCATAGCTGTAAAGTCTACTAATCTAAGTTATCTAATTACATTTAAACTTAGTTATTCTATACATATGTATATTCACGTAATACCTTTTTCTGAGTACTAGACATGTCTGCACTAGACCACAGAGACACCCATGTTTTCAGTATAGTGCTGGTCTTGTTCTGCTGAGTCAAAGACAGACAGGAAATCAAGGAGCAATCTGGGCTTCGTTGCTGGCTTTGCATCCAGAGTGTTAAATTCAGGCTTGAGGGGAAGCTTCGTCACTACTACAAATGGTATGGCAATCTTCTCCCCTGCCTTTTCCTGCCTACCACCCATCATTTCTTGAAGCAGTGGTGGGGGACAGGTGCTCCACAGAAGATCGTGGATAAGCACTTCAAGAAGACTGAGAACCAGTTTTGGCAGAGGTGTTCACAGTCATTTATTAAAGTTAAAGTTTCTTAAAGTTCCTCTGCAAGGAAAAAAGCATCGGACCATAATTCCATATCTGATGTGTTTCCAGTGCTGGCTGAGAGTTAATGTTTCAGTAAATGCTTGAAGTAAATTAATCAGCATACCTGGAAGCTTGGCAGCATGTGTTGGGCTTTGTGCTTCATTGCAAACTGTTTTTTTCTCAGTGGGCTCCCAGGCAGTAGCCAGGTATCAAATACTTGCTGTGTCAGGTTATTCAGGCACACAGTACCCAAACTTTGTTATCTGCTAACTATTATATTTTCCTGTGGAATGTCTCCATCTTAATTAAACTGTTATCTGAAAATACTGGAAGTGATTGGCATTCACAAACCTGCTGCTGCTGACAAAGATGATAGGACACAAAATGAGGGCTGTAGAGTTCAGACCATTTGTGACTGTTCTTCACAGACCTTACATATCGAATCCTACTTATTACCTTACTTGGGAGATAATTACCTTACTATGTTGGAGAAAAACATAGATAAACTGAGATTTGATCTCTTCTTTAATCTTATCAACTGAGGAAGCTGTATGTCCCTACCTTTTTAATGACAACTTGTTTAGCTCATCCACTTAGTTCATAACTATCATTTTTGCATGCCACTTCATTCTCTGACAATATTGTGAAAATTTTAAATTGGTGATGGCAATATGTTAGCAACTTGATGAACCGTGTTTTCTGGCTATGCCTTAGAGTAGGTGTTAGAGGTATGCCATTCAGAAGATGGTAAAGAAGGGACATCCAAGGGAATCTCTTCTTTAGTCCCACTCAAGCAGCTGTCAAAGGGCACGAAGGGCAGCCAGGAGGAGCAATGTATCTTCCTTGGTTTTAGCAACAACTAACAGCAAAGGAAATATTCAGATACAGTTGAGATGTGCAGAGATCATCTAATTTCCATTTTAATAATAATGCAAACTGGATTTTTTCTGAATTTAAGATTAACAGTGGGAGAATCAATCATAACTATTCAAAGCTGCTAGGAAATATGAAGGAATACGGTTTCAAATGATGAGAAACTCCAGATTAGGGGAGAGAACACTGTCTTAGGGACTGGCCGAGGCAGCAGGCTGGTCAGCAAGGATGCCTTTCAGCCCTTTCAGCATGACATTTTTTGCACTTAGAAAGGCATCACCACGATCTCTCGCAGCTCTTCCAGGGCATGGGGGTCATACCTAGCACTGCCTTTGGCAGCCCCACTAGTCCTTTGTGTTCTTTCCCCTCTTGCTGTTGTGCAGAGGTGATGCAGCAGCGGGCTCCTGCTGCCTGCCCTCCCTCTGACACCCAGTGTTGTCTGAGCTCTTCAAAATGTGTCTCGCCCAGGCTGAATAGAAAGCTGGGTCACAGACAGGCCCAAGTAGGCCAAGGAGTTATTGCCAGCTATTCATCTGCGTTTGCCTGTGTTGCTGTGCTCAGCCTCTCCAAGCCTGCTCATTCTTTTCATTAAACCATACTCTGCTCTGTGATGTTTCAGCTGTGTTTGTTCAAAGCTCAGCACTCTTTTGGCCCCATAGTCATAAGCTGTCCACCCTGACTGCCACAGGAAATAATGTGAATATTTTTTAAAGGCATGAAGCTGAGGGGTACAGAAATGATTGTTGTATAAAGCGTGAGTCAGAAAACACTTAGCCGTGACTGGTTGGTGGAGTGAGCTTTATGCTAAAATGTGATGAACCAGATAGACTCTCGCTTCTGGCATAGTATTTCCATTTGCAATTTTTAGATAAAAATCACAAACAGAGGTGTTACAAAGCACATCGAGAGCTGCTCCTGTGCTGCCGCCAGCATCACTGCGGTGCGTGACAGCTCCTGGCCTGTGACGCCCACCCAGGCCCTCTGTGTAGAAGTGCTTATTACTGGTACCACTGGTCAGCTTCGCTTGGGTGCGTTTGACACTGGTGTAGTGTCCTTCAGCTCGCTGTACAGTGACTGTGAAAAGCTGCTCCTTTCAGACAGGCATGAAGTGATTCAGGCTGGGAGGGCCCTCAGTTGCTGAAAGCCTGCAAGGAGGGCCTTGCCTCTGTGGGCAGCCTTTTCCCTGCCTGTCCACCCTCATGGGGAGGTTGTTTTTCCTTACACCCAGCAGGAAACTCTCATTTCAAATACTGTCTGTTTCGTCTTGTCCTCCTGCCATGCGCTACTGCCTCCATCTTCTCAATAACATCCTCTGGATGAGAGATAATTTTGCTTTTAACTGTAAACTGATTGCATATGTCATTCTGAAAATACTTCCACTACTGAGTTTGATTTGTTATTATTCTGTACACTGGAAGAAGTTACGTTGCACTGTATGGTTTTGGATAATCATGCAACTGTACAAAGTGAAAAGTGTATGAATTTTTTTTCTGACACTGTGCGCTTCATTCTCGAAGGACAATCAGCATGTGTCATGGATTCTGAAATTCAAAAATCTACTAGTAAAAATGTATTCATGTTTATGTACGCACTTACCTTCAAGCATATGTTTGCATCCCTTTGCTTTATGGTTTGAACTGGTGTTTAAAACTAATCTAAATATATCCATATATCAGGATTGGACTATATATTGCTTTTTGCATTTATTCATTTTGTGAGGCCAGGGAGAGAAGTTACAAGAATAAGGAAAAGTGTATTCTTAACTGTGTTAAGAATTTTGCTTTATCTAGGAATACAATTAGGTGGCATAATGGATGTCTTGCAATATGTCAGTTGCTGAAGATTTTAATCCCCTTCTTCAGTCCTTCTGTAGCAAAGGCATCTGAAAAGGCTTGCAGTGCAGCAGTCCCAACAGTCGTATATACTTACAAGTTGGCACTTGAGCAACTTGGCTTCAGCAGCTTGCTGCCTACCTGCAGCTACTGCCAAATACACGAAGCAGATCCCTTAACGTGGGTGAGCACGCGGAGCGGCTCTGCTAGATGTTTTGTGGGTTGAGGGCTTAATCGTGTCTTAACACTGGTACTCACATTAGTACACGTTAAGCATCTACCATTGCTCGGTATGAACAACTGGATGCATTATCCCCTCGCACTGGCAAAATGCCTCCAGAGGATTAAAGGAGGAACATAGCTGCTTACAGGCACCATGTTGATTTTTCTCTCTCTGCCAACATAGGCTGTTTTTCTCTCTGATTGCTTGTAGGGATTTATCCTGCCTTAAGTGTTGTAGTCATTGTGGTGAGCAAAGTTGCACGTGCTGTGGTGTGGGCCTGACTGATGGGGATATTTTGTGGCAAGGTGAGGGGGATGCCAGCGCACCTGAAGAGGAGAGGGACAGTGCACACTAAACCAGGTCTCTACCTGCAGTTTCCATTGGCTCATGGGGTAGATAGGGAACTTCAGAACAGTAGTGACTGCCCAAGTATGTTGTCCCTTAATCCTCCACATACCTGGGAGCTTCGACTGGGAATGGCTTCAAGGGGATCACAAATTGACGCAACCCTCTGTGACTCGCTTCCTCTGGCAGTCGCTCTCCTTCTTGTCCCATCTCATGTTGTCTTAGTCACTGGCTTGGGAGGAGGAGCTAGGTCAAGGAGTCGGGGCTTGGAACAAAAAGAGAACAATGCATAAATATGTAGACGTGCACCTGTAAAGTCCTGTTCAGAAACTGCTGTACTTCAGTAGCAATGCAGCATCCCTCATTACATCTGTCTGCAGCCAAGTAAGACCTTGACCTTCTGCTCTGTGCCCTCACCATCCAGATCCTTCCCAGGTAAAAGACCACATTTCTGTTTCAGTTTAGGAAGAAGAAAAGCAGAAAATATTTCAAGTTATTAACAGTCATTTTCTGTGGCTCTCTTGTCACTGCTCACACTGTATTTTTGTGAAATAGAAGAAATTATAAAAGCACCTTGGTTAAAACAGCAGTAGTCAAAACAGAGGCAGCATGTAATTATAATGTTGCTTGACTTACTGTGAGTTTCTGACAATGTAGCTATCAACAGTAGCTGTCAAATATACTTTGGCAGCTCTGATTTTAGCTTGAGATTTGAGTGAAATGTTCAATATGAGTAAGTGAGCAAGTTATAGAATATGTAAGCCTCACCTGTGGGAGAAATTCCAGTGACAGGGCTTTGCTGGTAATATCAATGCAAGATCTGAGATCAAATAGAATGTCAGCTGGGAAATTAAGGCATTATTATATTAGATG
Source organism: Anser brachyrhynchus (assembly GCF_964034855.1). Taxonomy (NCBI): domain Eukaryota; kingdom Metazoa; phylum Chordata; class Aves; order Anseriformes; family Anatidae; genus Anser; species Anser brachyrhynchus. The sequence continues at coordinate 13,424,275 of NC_137700.1, forward strand.
TTAGCCGTGCCTATGATTTTCAGAATAAAAACCCTCATCAGCTAAGGAATTACTAAACCAGAATTAAATAATGTTATTGTTTTATAAGGTCGTAATATTTTTATGTAATAAACATCTAAGAAGCTATCTTTATGTAGTTATGTATACAATGACTTAAAGTGCAATTATTATGTATCTGATCCAACGTCTGTTGCACTTAATGGTGTTTGGATTAGTCCCTGCCTATCTGTATGTATATTAAGAAACCATGGTACACGCTAACTCATGAAGGAAGCTTGCGCTAAATGTCCTTCCTTCTGCTTTCTGCATTTACCAGCACAAAGTATAGCTGAACCAGGGCCTCAGGAGAGATGGAAGGCTCAGATGTGCCCTTGAGAATACAGACTTAGCAGAAATAGAAGGTCATATTACAATTTTTCATGCTGATGGTGGAGGAAAAAAAGGTGATAGCAAAGACATTTTGAAAATGCAGAATTGTGTTTGGTTATTAGATTTACAATAAAAAGATAAAGAAAGGAAGATAACAAAATCACAGAGAGAAGGTGATCAGATATACCAAGAAGCAGCCAAAATTTAAGGTAGAAAGAGGGTGAATCATCATTCTGGAGTCCAGATAGTATACTGTTATCACCCCCCATCTCCCAGCTTAAGACTCATACAAAATTTTGGTGCTTACACAGAGAAAGCAAAAGAGTAGTATATTACGTATGAGAAATCTGTGTTCTGAAAGGTTAATAGGACCTGGCAAATAATCAATAGTATGCACAGAAATGTAAAAATTGGAAGAAAAAAAAAAAGGGTACCTAAGTCCTTCTGGAAAGAATGTTATTTAATCAAAGAAAATAATCATTATATATTTGTAATATTTCGCAGTCTTTAAGCTGTTGTGATATATGCTTTGAAGAATTTTACATATTCATGAAATGTTAGAAGCTTTTTTCTGTACAATGCAAAAATGTTGCAAATTCAAATGGTTGTGAAACCATTATATGAGAATGGTCAATGGTGCTGTCAACACAAAAGAAGCTTGAACTGTGCGGAGTTGGTGTTTAGCTGCGCAACTAAATTATAATTTTCTTGCATGTTGTCCTTCCATGCTCCCAGCCCATCCCATACCATGATGGGATCAGTATGATCCCATCACTGAGACTGGTGTGATTGTGAAAGACATCCTTTAAGCGACAGAATTTCTCTCTTGTATCTGCAGTAGAAACTGGAGGTACTTACGTCTGTGATTCTCAGTGAACAAAGGTGGCATAAAGAATAAGACTTGATTGTAGGTCTTCAAGTCCTACCTACTAGTTAAAACACATGTTTTTAGCTATTAGTTCAGTAGCAGCTCAGTACTAGCAATTAGCGTGCACAGAAAGAGTGTGATGAGACTTAGGTCATGAATTTTGCTGATAAATAAATGACCTTATCAGTTGTAGAAGTAGGATGTAAAGAGATAAAGTACAGAACAGAATTGCATTGTGCTAGTCATGAATTGTCAATACACAAAAACTCATAAGCAGATATTTCCTTAGAAAGGGAAAGCTACCCCTCATCTCTTAGCTGCTTACTGACCTACTTCAATCCTAAAATTTAATAAATTTATTACATTGAAAATACTTAACTAAGGCTTTGAAAGTTTGCTATATTTGAGCACTGTTTATAGCTGACACAAACTCTGAAGTTGCCTGCAGATAAAAGGAAATGGTGTTTCTTAGGAAACCAAAGTTAAAATTAATTTACCTTCAGAGTTATGATCTTGCTGTTTAAAAGTGCTTATCAAATCATCACATCATAACAAGTAGCAATTACTAAGAATAATGGCACGTTCACTCGTATTGTAGCTGCATTTTAGACATTCTTATGTAACATTAGCCTATCTCTTCTTTTTTTTTTTTTCTAAAAAAAGCCAAAAAGTGGAGTTGTGTTGCTGTTTTATTTTGTTTTATATTGTTTTTTTTAAGGATGGGTTTAATTGAAAGAATTTTTCAGGATATTTTGGTTTATTAAATTTTGGATGAAATTTTATCTTTCACTCACCAACCTAAAATATCTGCTTGAGAGCTCAAGGTTAGAGCCATGTGCCTTTGTGTCCCTTTCTCATGATGACTCTTCAACTTTATACTTAATTCATTGCTTCATTTTTTTAATGTTCCATGCAAAACTATAGCTAATGCAGTATTAATATTGTAGAATCAAGTACTCCAAAGTAGGTTGTTCAAAGAGGTTGAGCACTCATCCTTTCACTCTCTGCCTTCTGTGTACACAGAAAATGATCTCACTAGGTTTAAATATCAATAGTCAAACAATATAAAATATTACGCAATTATAATATATAATGCACTTCATCTATTTCACTTTGCTCTTGTTAAGGTCCTTCTGCTGCAGACATTTCACAAGCACAAGAAAATGTATTTTGTTAAGCTTTGTTACAGTTAGAATCATGTAACACTTCTTCCCAAGAGAGAATCAGTACTAGAACTATGAAAGGCTTTATGAACTTTTTTCCAGCAGAAGTTAGCTTGATCTGCTTCCAGTCTGAAATGTGAATCTGTGCAATTAACCTTGACTCTGCCCTTTCTGTAAATGATAGTGGATACAAACTTCCATTTTTAGTTTGAGAGCCGAAGTGAAGATTTGAAGCTTTTTTTAAAATAAATAAATAAAAAATCCACACAGACAAAAGTTGAAGGAAAAAAACTTGGTGACTAATAAAGGTATCTGGGAATTAGAATAAAACATGGTATTTTATATGAAGCAATGCATATGCTCTTAAAGAAATTGGAACAGACTTATCTGGGGCAGTTTTATATGTTTTCGTAGAATTCATTCTTTTAGAGGTGAAGATGTTTATTAAAGTTTATCATGCTATCCGCTGAAATAGGAGAGGCAATATTACCATCACGGTTACAGAAAGAAGAAGGATCTTGCTATACCCAAGGTCAAAGAAATTTCTGAATTGTGGCTTTTCACATTTCAACTGCTAAACCATTCTGCCTTAGAACAAGACACAGCATATGGCAGTGTGTCTGTATGGTAGGTTTTTGCAAGTGAAAGAACAGGGAAAACTCTTGGGAGAGCTGGGAGTCTGATTCTGAGGCAATCGCAGATTGTTCTGTAGAACATGCTTTTTTTTATTCTCTTCATGAATTAAATTTAGAATGCCTTATATAGTTCAACATTTGTCACGTGTAAATATAAGTATATTGAGAAATATGCTCTTAACTAATCGCTTGTCTTGTAATTTATGGTAATCCATATTTTATGGGAAATCTTGATGTGAATGGAGTTTCCATGTAGTCTTCCTCTGTTGTATTCAGGACTTCTGCAGCGTCCTCTGAGGATACAGGACACCAATAAGGGTCCTGTAAGTGGCAAATGATGCTTGTGAGGTATAAAAACGTTACTATTTTTGCTTTGTTATAATTTTCTTTAGGCCACATGCACAATGCAGTTCTTTATATTTGAAATAACTTCCTAAGAAATTTCAACGAATTCAGAAAATAGACAATAGAAGTTAGAGGATCAGCTGATTACAGCTGGTAATGATATTGTGGATTTAGTGGCTAACAAAGACTAATGTAATCTGTTGTAGTTAACTGAATTATTTTTTCTTCAGTCATATGGCTAGAAATATATATTTCCCAAGGACCCTCTATCAGTGCTCTTCCTTTTATAGTAAAGTTACAAAGAAGAGGCAGGTTTCAGTTTATTTACACAACAAAACCACTATATCTTTTAGAAGCAACAGTCATAAGAAAAATGTGTCTGTCCTACACTTTTTATTCTTTAAAGTCTTATGCGTATGCATCAGTGGGTCTTTCCACATGCATAAAGCAGACAGATGACAGACTTTAAAAGTAAATTTTAAAGAGCAAGGGAATCAGAAAGAAACCTGGCACCTGGAATATGACATGTACTTTTTTCATTGACAGACAGATGAAATTTGACTGTGCTGTGAGTGCTGGAAGAAACGTTGCTTCTATGGGTCACCAATAGTTAATTTAGTATTTTATAACAGTAGGAAATACGTGAAATAAGCTTAGACGAAGGAGCAGTTACGGTAATGAGAAGTTTTAAATTCAGGCTCAGTAGGATGACGGGACAGAGGCGAAGGGCAAGACAAGTTTGTTGCCAGAATGAAAATAAGGAAGAATCAATAGTGTAAACAAAACTGGGCCAGACGTGTTGCAGTGTACATGGAGAATGAGGGCTTGCCTACAGGAACTGACCTTTCTAAGAGGCTTAATGTCCCATATAAGTTTGTCTTGGTGTTCTGGAAGGATCATTCTTTCCATAATTTTCACTAAACAAAATAGTCTGAATCTAAACAGTTTACTATTTTATTTTTCAGCACTGTTTTCTGTGGTTGTATTTTTGTTGGTTTAGATTTGTTGGTATAGGTATAATTTGAATGCTTGATGGAGTTTGTTTTCTGTAACCTTAATTCCTTAGTTGGGTTATCTGTGAATATCCACGTCAGTTTATATTTTGTTTTTTACCTGAAATATTTTCTTGGATGCTTATTAAATGAGGAATCCTCTCCCTAGAGTGTTTATTTCAATAGAATGTAATTAAGGTGATCTATTTCACAAGGAATGTATGAATATCTGTGAATAAAAAGAGACATATAATTTCACTCACACTTTAGATTATCTTGAAAGTTTGTTTCAGTATGTAAATACATGTGTGCACAGTTTGATGCACATCTACAGCTAAGGAGAAGTAATTTTCAGTTCTCTTTTTTGCACATTGAATTTCATCAGTGTTCTGTTTTGTGAGAGCTATAGTACTTAGCAGAACTCAGCTATAGCCCTCTGGTTTATTGTGTTAGGTTTAAAGGCCCTTTTCTGCGCCCCTCAGCTAGAGGGGTTCTCAGCTATATGCGTTTAGAGCAATGGTGGGGTTAAATCATGGCAACAATGAGTAGACCTTGAAAGTTTGCAGAGAGATGCAGATGAAATTTCCATCAATAGGATGGTGGTATTTGCTTTTGTTTTTGTTTGGCATTTTTTTCTTAAAAAAAAAAAGGGGGGGGGGGGAAGACTAGAGACTGGAAAAATGCTAAACTGATTATATTTTAAGATGTTGAAGATGAAAAATGGTGGAGTCCAATACACAAACACAGATTTAAAGGATATAAAAAATGAACAAAGTTTTCTAAGAAATGGAGTATAGTTAATCACTAACTAATTATTTAAATATGCACTATGCAGAATAAGCAAAAAAGTAAAGAAAGCATTGATCAGTATGTGTTGAAAACCAGTGATTAAGCAGACTATACAAAAGACTTAAATCTCCACATAGTTGTTTGAGCAGGGTAATATTGTCCAGTCTCTGAAGTGCTTTTATCTTGGTAAAATATATTCAAAAGTCATCTTTAACAAGACAATGATAGCTACTCAGGACCGACAAAAGGCCATAGCTGCATGAAACTCGCCATTTCTTGACAAAGCCACAAAAGAAATAAAGTTTTTAATGAATACCTAGGTTAACAGAAAAAAAAAAAAACCCTTTTGTCACAATTTATATCAATTTCATTTAACCCAAATGTATGTTTGTTGTAATGATATGTAATGTCTAAGTGACATCACAGTTTATAAGTACGTATGTTTTATTTGTGATTTTAGGCAGAAGGTGCTGATATTGGTATTCAGTCAGAATAGATTAGCAATCATGGAACTGAACAATTATTTAACTATTTGCAGTGTGATCCACCTCAACCTTTCATGATTCAAAATTTACAAGGTTAGTCTTTTTGTGTACTGTAGTGGAAATGGAGGGTGGATAACTCTGTGTTTAGATAGGCTATTAAAAACAAACATGAAAAAGAAACAAGAAACCCCAGTTCAGTACCAGTAAGAATTTACGGTCTAGATCCAAATTTTGTTCATGCAGTGAGGAATGGGACTAAAGCTCTATTGGAATCAGTTTTATTGCAATGTTATCAGGAATGTTCTGAATTATTGTATTGCTCTTGAGGGAGCAAGTAAAGAAGTAACTAAGAAATAAAGATTTGGTACTTGTAATTTTATTTGAAATAGCTTATGAAGTGGAATTGGGACTTCTACTAGAGACAAATGAATAAGATTCCAAGTGTTTCATAACTGCACTGGGTTAGTCTGTATATTTTTTCTTGAGAAATTAATAACTAGTACTGATCAGGAAACTGTACATAGTATTCAGTCATAATAATAAAGCAAGTTGGTATTTGACTGACATTCCAATTAGGTGCTGATTTTTTCAATATTTGCCCAGATTGACCTTGATGTTGTCTTTCATTCTTTTCTTTTTACAAACCTGGGCCTTACGAACCTAGAACTTGGAGTTACTGTCACCTACTTAACACAGGAGTGGTATTCGTGTTGACAGGGGTTCTGCACTGAAGATCTCTGACCTAGAAAGGAAATGTAGCTTTATCAGTGTACAGTGCATATTCTGTGCTTTGATAATCTGACATGTTGGTTTTCTACCTCAAATATATGAATGAAAAGATTATTTTATATGTTGTATGTTTGGAGAGACAGATTATAAAACAATTATTTAGCATGATAGCACTTCAGGCTAGACAAGAAGCTGAAATAATAAAAATAAAGTATAACACAGAGCTGTTGATAAATTCAGTGTGTGAAGCTCCAGTTGCCTATCAGCTTCTGTCTGCTGTCATGAATGAGTGTTTTCTCTTGTTTTCTTAGCTTTTTCTTTTTTTTTTTAACTTCCATTCTGTTCCTGTTTTGAAATTAATTAGAAGATGATGAGATGTATTAAGGAAATCACTTCCAAAACTAGAGATTCCCATGAAAGCAATGTCTGATGCATTGTAGCATAGCATTCTGTGGATTCCATCCAAGTTGATTAATTTTTTTTTCACTGTGGTATGTTGTACATTAGCTTCAAATACAGGGAATGACATGGGAGCAAGACGTAATCATTGTAAAGACATTGTAATTTCAAAACAAAACTTACATTTTTTTCATAGCTCAAAATGAACTCTTGAGTCTTATGGGCTCTTCCGAGAGCTCTCATGGATCTTGCCTTAAGCCAGTAAAAATCCATGGTTGCAGGGCTCTTTATTGACAGTGGAGCTGGAAAAATCATGTAGGGCAGAGAAAATATTAAACTTTCCTGGGTTTTATGATTATGTATCTTTCAACATGTTTGGGAACCATTTTCTAAAACTTTTCTAGGAGGCCACAACTCAAGCATTCTGTTGAGGATCTGGCCGACCTAGACCTCCAAAATCTCCCATATTTGTCCATCATTAGTGAAAGCATGTTGTGCTGAAATCCACTTTTCACAAATACTGTTTTCTGATGCCTTCATAATTCTCAATTTTGCTGTTCACAGAGAGCGAAGAAGTGTACCAGCGCCAGGTGCTGTCTATTTCCTGTATCGTCTTTGGCATAGTCGTAGTGGGCATGCTTTGTGCAGCGTTCTACTTCAAAACAAAGTAAGAGCCTTTGTCTAGTGTGTTCTTTTTTTTAGCTTTTGTCCTTTTTATAGCTTTCCAGTTCTTCAGTTTCTTCCCTCCTCTTGAAGCAATCATTATTTCTGGACAGGCTAGAACAGTTCTCCATGGGTAGATTATGTAAATCAAAAAACAGCAACAAAAAAAAGTAAATAGAAGTATTACATGTTCTTCTTTCTATTTTCTGATAGCAGGAAAGAAGGGATTGTGACCTTTCCAGTTCTTTTTCTTGACAATAATGATTCTGTGCCTTTTACTATTAGTGTGATAATCACTTCCTTATTTTGATAATAAATGTTTTTTGCATTTCATTTCATATTCCTTAACGTCCGCTCTTGTTTCTGTATGCTGGGAATAAAGGTAAAAGTTAGAAATGCATGAACAGGTAAGTTTTCTGTAGATAACTATAACCTTTAGCTAATAGTGGTAAGCTGCTGATCAAAGTTGCATAACTGAGTATCTCTAATGCATAAGTACATTGACCTATAAATAAGATGGAATCATGTTGTACTAAACAATTTTCAAATGAAATACTTTCTGTTCTGTTTTTATCTCTGCAACTGAACATTCTTTTTTAATATTTATTGTTTTGTGTATAATTTGAGTTGCACAAGCGTCATAGCAACTCCATAACATGCTTGCCAATGCCACTGTATTTATAAATATGTTCTCTATGATTGCCATCCCTCATTCCTGTTCCAACTGGAGCTAATGAGAGAACGCACATCAGTATAAATTAATGTAAAAATATTAATAATATAAAATAACCTGTATGAGGTTAGCCATGGTGAGCATTTGACTGAGAATCAAAAATGTGGAGGTTTCCACTATTTAAAAGTTTGGATGTTTATCTGAATCCCCAAACCCCACCCACCGACCCTGCTTTTATTTAAAATTTATTCTAATGGGTAGGAAATGAGATGCTACTATCAGAAGCATCTATCATGCTATCATGATGAGAGGTACTTCTTATAGGAAAAAAAAATGTTTTGGCATTTCTATCAGGAAAAAGAAAAAAAAAACACACTGGAAAAGTCACCAAGCCTCTTTTTTTTCGCACTTGCCTTCAAATTTCAGTGGTACTTTGTGCATAATATGAACAAAGAGTTGAGTTGGTTCATGTTCTGTCTAAACTCTCTTATCTGTTCTGTCTGGAGGGATTTCATTTACTTGTTCTTTCAGCCTATAATCTGACAATGACATTAGCTAGGAGGGTGCTGTTGCAGGACAGTTCCTCTCAGTTGCAGTTTAAATTGTGAGCAGGGACAGACATATTGCCATATAATTAGAAATGTTATCATTTATTTTAGATTTACAGAAGAATGAAAGAAAGAAAGAATAAGGTGTTCCTGTCCTTCCTGGAAAGGGCTGAGATTTTTGCTGATGAATAGAGATTCAGGGAAAGCAGACTGGGATTGCCAGTTGGAAGAACATACCGTCAACAACTGAGCATACTGTGAATAAAATGTCCCTCTCTTCAATGAATTTTTTTTTTTAGCTGTGTTCCTCTTGGTTTTGCAGAGTTGTAGGGAATAGTGAAGAGCTGGGTTGGAACAAATACCAAATACCAGTTTTGATGAGGTGGTGGGGAGAGCTATTTTTAAAAATAATGAGTAGAAATAATCCTTCAAAGATGCACTCACAGGACTGTAGTGGTTCATATCTTGGGTTTCTTTTATATTATTATTATTATTTTATCTGCATTATAAATATTATAATTAAGATTTACTAAGAAGAGTTGAAGTGTGCTTATGCCAGATTCTGGGATCTGAAGTTTGAAGAGTATTGAGAAAATAGACACCTCGGTTCTGTCATGAGATCTTTTCAAACATACAAAGCGCAGCAATTTTAAGATACTAATCCCCAAGTCCCTGGCTGTGGTTCCATCTGGCACTGTCCAAAAAGTAAGTCTCTTGATTGGCCTGACACTACTACCTTCATGGAAAATTTCAACACACCTATAGGTTTTCTCCATACCAGAATCCATGAAGATCATGAGCACTGGCAGGCAGGTAAGGTAGTAGGGTTTGCCCAGTCTAAGGTAGGAGGTGGGGAAGCTGTGGATATGCAGAAATAGCTGGAGATGACAGAAGTTAAAGAAGATTGAAGTAACACGTGCAACTTCTCTTGCCTTTGAAGAGATTTTCCTAAATGCTCTCACTGCTGGTGAGATTTTGTTCCCCATTTTTCCCCCTTTTGTTATTAGCACCATTCCATCAAAATCCTCGGAGATTCACTCTGGCCATACATCCACCTGCGTGTTGGTTTTGTGCCAGTGCCTTGACTCAAACTTCAGCAGGTGACCAGTTATTCTACGGTTCTCTTAGAGGTTCAATACCAGGCTCACCTTCACTATGTGTTGCACTGGGACACTGTCCTCCAAAAGGGCAATTCCCAGTCATTGGAGCCTAAGGGAAGCATTTTGCTTGTCCCTCTTTATCTGCTCACCCATGTGAAGCTCATGGCCCACGTAAGAGTATCTAAACTGGGTTGTATAGAGGCCACATAAAACAGTATTGTATCTGTGACATTGCCCAGTGTCTCAAAGGTGAAAAAAACAGCAAATTTAAAATGAGTCAAACCTTATAATGTGTTAGCAGTATTTAATCAACAGATCTTCAGGATTTTTTCATCAGGCAGAGGTATCTTCATCATGCTTACAAGTTATCAAAGCATCTCTCCTGTGTGGAGGATAATCTTTGGGCTTAACTTGATATATCAAACAGTAAACTATTACTAACAGAATGTTGCATGGTCCAGGGGGAAAAAAGTTTATATAAAGCAACTGACTCTGATTTTCTTAGTCTAACAATTGTGAAATACCTGCTGCTAGAAATATGCACTTCCCTATGCAGCATTGTATTAAAAAGTCCTTCTTTAAAATATATTCCGTCTGAGGAAGTTTAGAACTTGAATTAAACACTATGCCCTTCCAATTATTCCTTTCAGAGTAATCAAGAAAGTTAGTGTTAGCAACAGAGGGGAGAGCACAGTAAAAAGAAAATGGGCTGCTCTTTATGGCTGGATTTTATAGATGACTGGTGACTTTATTTTCTTGCTGAGATAACACTTTATTGCAAAGTGTCTGTAAAGTAGAAGACATAAGGATCATTTGTTTTGAAAACAAATATATAAATATATTCATAGAATCATAGAATATCCTGAGTTGGAAGGGACCCTTAAGGATCATCAAGTCCAACTCTTGATACCGCACAGGTCTACCCAAAAGTTATTGTTATAAAGTTATATAAAGTTATATAAAGTTATAAAAGTTATAAAGTTATAAAGATATTAATCATTAACTTTGAATTATTAATAATTTCTAATTAATAATTTCTAGTTTTATAACTGTGCATCCTGCTTTTTGGCAAAATGAATATACATAAACCTAATATTAATGTTAGGTTGCATAAACATTAAGTAAAACTAATTATTAGATTGTTTTTCTCCATAAATTACCTTCTGGAATCTCAATTGTAATGTTAAAAAATGCAACAATGAAGTACTGAATATTCCAGTTCACTTTCATGTGTTTATAAATGTAGAAAGAACTCGAAACCCAGATTTTCCAAATAAACCCAAATTAGATTTCCAAGAGTGCATAATTTGTTTTGTTTTTTCCTGATGAAATCCTAAGAATATCATATGTGCAGAAGAGATTCCCAAAGTCCAATGCTCAATCATACAAACTCTAGAGCTGCTGTCATGAATTTCCTTGGAATTTTATGAAAATGATCGTGTCATAATGCTTTCAGCAGCAAATCACCAGAACTTTTTCAAAATTTTAGTGAAGCCTTTTTGCTAGAATTTCGAATACAGAATGAAGAAAACATCATCTGTTTTTCCTTTATTTCTTATCTACACTTCCTTAAAATTGCTTACTTCCTTCTGAAATTTGGTTCAGCACCAATTGCTGTCCAAAAGCTGTGTGCAGCATAGCAAAGCAGTGCTGCTGCTGGCCAGCGTATGCAAGATACTAGGTCAAGTCTAATGCTACTAGCAGAAATGTTTGACACTTTTTATAACCAATAGGGGTGAATGCCTGCTGTGTTTGCCAAAATCTCTTTCCAAATCCAAGCAAAATGCTTTTTTAATATTCAGGCCTGCATGCAAGCTATTGTTAAGTATGGAATAAATTATCTTTCTTTCAAAAATCTGCGCTAAAACAAGTAGGATGCTATTATAGTAATCTGAGAATAGAAGACATTTTAAACACAGAAGCTCTTTTCTTCCTCTCTTAAGACTCTCCAGAAAATGACCATTGCATTGAAATATTAGACTGTAGTCAATTAGCTCAGCTGGTTAATCCGGTGCAATGAAGTTTTTAACAGAGAGAACCATGGTTATATAAATATCATAGCTATAGTAGTAGTTCAAACTAGCTCTTTCTTACATACATTTTATTTCTCTCTGCAGGAACCAAACAAAGCAAATTCATGAACAGCTGAAAGAAACACAGAATAGGAAAACCTACAGCCTAAATGCTTCGAGCATGATGGCAAAGTCAGAGTGTATGGCACAAAGCCGAGTCCAGCTGCAAAATGTAAGTAATCCTGCCAGCTACAACACTTAATAGCCTGGCTGTGTTCCTGCTGCTGATGGCAGCACATTGTCACGTTGCTTTTAGCATCTGAGCAATGGGAACAATAATTCTCACCTCTTTCATAAAATGTTTTCTATCAGGCCTGTTAATAGAAAACACCAAGCAGGGATTTTTTTTTTTATTTATTTTTTTTAAGTTATTTTGATGGGCCCTGGGGTATTTTGTTCGTGTAATAAACCATGCTGAGCCCCCTAGTTTTGCATCCAGCATTGGAAATTACTGTTGGAGAATACCTTAGCTCGTAAGTATGGTTTATAGGTGAAGTGGGGGACTTTGATCTTGAGTGACTTTGAGTTTTCCTGTACAACATGTTAATGAACCTGCATGAAACTCGTCACAGTTAATTCAGAGAAAATTCAAAATCTGGACTTAAATTTGTACAGGTTAACTAGTGCCTAAGGAAGACAGTGCAGATGGCTGGGTCTTGAGTTAAATAAAGGGATTTTTGATACTAGAAAGAGATCAGTTTGTCCAAACTGAGTTCAAAATGTATTTAGTCATGTTTTCAATAAAGTTATTTGTAAGTTAATACAATCCCACGATAATGAAATGCATAAAGTGAATTTGAAACAAGGAACTTGAAGACAGCTAATTTATCTAGCCCTTGATGCAAATTCCTTTCCAATGCATGCTGTTCTCTTCCCCTCATTCATACACTAAATGTGTATGAATGCTGACCTGTTTTTTTTTCCTGAACAAAGCATTTAAAACAGTGGATAATGGTCTTGATAGCAAGGCCAAAATTAGAATATATTTTAATAATTAGAATATACTTTATAATATAAACAAATGTGAGCATTCATGCTCACTTAGCCACAGATATCTCAGCTCCAGGTTTACATAAAATGAATGCCTTTTTAACCAGTTGGAGTAAGCTGAACCCCCATGCTGTGACAGAAGAGCTGTTAGAGCACTGCTTGTGCTCACAAGCAGTTTCGTTTCACAGAAGCACCCTTGCTGTCATTGTATGTTTTGTGATTCAGGAAAAATGCACTGTTTCAAGGAGACAGCTAATTTCACTAAAACAGCACAATGACAGTTTAGGGCACCTTCTGCAGTTCTTTAACTTTCATTCAGTCATAGTTTACTTCTTGCCCCTAAAACAAGCTGTTGGGAGTGTTATTAGGTTGTAATGGTGACAACAGAAGGTAAAGCTGTAAAGAGCTTTTTTGATCCTTCCGTTCTAACATACAAAGTAGGTCGTGGTTAGCACTAAGAATATGTTCTCAGGCATTTCGTCAGTAATTCAGTGCAATATTTTTTCAACCAAACATCACAAAGAACTACTCGGTGTCTTCTGAGCTTCCAACAAACACATCAACAAGCTTTATATAAGCCTTTTTCTTTTGCCATAACAATAGTTATAATGGCTGAAGCAGCAGTCTGTGGATTCCAAATATTAGAGATTGAAAACCGTTGTTATTCTTTATTATTTTCAGCCAAATTTGCTTTTCAGCTTTTAATGCTGTTCAGATGGCAATTCTCAGTGCTGGTAATTAACACCGCTTTCTAGTTCCTGTGGCAGCTAGCAGGGAGCAGTTTTATCCTTGCCATTAGCGCATTTTCCTTTGGGGAGCAAAAATACTAAGGAAGAAATGCAGAATGACCTTGTGCGGCATGTAGACTAACAGTGCAGGACAATAATGATTTCTATTGTTAGAAAGATTTTAGTGCAGGAATGCATGTAGGCAGTTCATTAAATATTTACAGAACTTGGCAGATTGGAGGAAAAAAAAAGGGGGGGGGGGAGGGGAGGCAGGGAGAGAGCAGAAAAGAGCTTTGAAATGGGTCTGAGTGGCTCCCCATCAGAGACCAGAGATCTGCCCTGTGCGTATCTGCAGCCTGAGAAGGAGACCAGGCTCTGGCGAGGGGAGGAGAGCTTTCCCTTGGCTCAAACCTGAGGAGGTGCTACAGTCACTCTGGATGTGATCTCCGTGAGGTTCCCACCTGCAGCTCCCCACCATAGGGTTTGGGGGGAAATCTTGGTTCTTTTTATTCCCAAGGGCCAACATAGAAACTTAAATAAATTAAAGTTATTTTCTGGAAGTTAGTCATCCAGTTAGGGGTTGTTTGGGTTTATGAAATCCTGGAATTCTTCGCCTTTCCTACTCTATGTGCTCTTCTAAAATGGATAATCAGTCTTGCTTGTATGCCATCATTCTCTTTCCCTAAAAGATTCTCCTTTTTTTTTTCCTCCCTCCTATTCATGATGGACCTGGTGATGCTTGCTTTTTTTTTTTCACCTTGCTTTCTATTCTTCTCTGTATTAGCGTAGACCTAAAAATAGTTGCATAACATTCCTTATTCTTGATGAATATTCTGATGTCTATTCTGAAAGAGCTTTCACATTTTGACTCAGAGGCTGCTACATTTACTAATAGGTGCACAGATCTTTTCAAATGCTGTGTTGCCCTAGGAAGAAGTTTTACACAGTTCTCGAGACCCAGGATATAGCAGATAGTTTTTCAAGTGGTTTGGGGTTTTAAAGAGCTTGACCAATCTCAGGGAAATACTTTTTCTCCTCATAATTCCTTTCTTCCCTTTTAACCTTGACTGGACTTCAGAAAAAAAAAAAAAAAAGTTATTTAGTTTGAAAGCCCATTTTGAATCTTTAAAATGAGAGAAGCTATGTAAATGTATCAAAATTGTTGTTAAAAAAAAAATCCAACCCCCCCCCCCCCTTCACAGTCCCCTTTTATCACCAAGTTCTTCCGGGGTTACGTAGCCCCCTTCCTGGTACTGCGGCTGCGTCAATTGTTGCTAGGGGGTCGTCTCCGGTCCCTCTGGCGGTCGCACGGATGAAGGCAGTAGTCTTCCTCTGCTTGGTATGTGGTGTTTTTCCCTCCTTAACTGGTCATGTTGGTTTGTCTTAAGATAGGACAGTGGGTTATCAGTTTTGCAGTTATAGTATTTACTCCAAGTTCTCTCAACTCTCCGTCCGAGACAGCAACAGGCAGGGAGCCTCAAGGTCCTTACAGCCTCCTTTTTCTTTTAGTTAGTTATTTTGTTCATTAATTCCTGGTATGCCTGTCTGCTGAGCGTTAGAGTTTCAGCATCCTCATTCGTGGTTATGGGTTCATATTTAGCACGGATATGCATCAAATGCGCTGCCTCTAAACGGTTTTTTACAATCGCGATTACTCGATTAAGAATACATGGTCCAAAAGTTAGACCCAACACTGATAACAGATTGGATATTCAATTTAATAAACAGGACATTCAGGGGAAAAAAAAATGACCAGGCATTTTAGAAATCCCTTAATTTAAGAAGTTGCTTTTTAAATTATTTTTTTCTCCTTCCTTTTCTCTGATTATCAGAATAAACACAAGTGAGGTAGAACAGCCACATCCTAGCATTTTACAGGTCAGGCACCATGAGTAGGAATTATAAAGCATCTGGTGTTATAGCTTTAGGTAGCCCCCTACTATACGGAGGTATAGACTTGGCTTTACACTCCTGTTCATTATTCTTTTTGTTGAAAGTATTCCCAGAAAGTCTCTGAAGAGCAGCAAATATAAAAACTGTTAAAGCTCTGCAGCAACTGTACTTCAAGAGCTCTGGTAAATACTAACAGGTTACCATTCTGATTTTTGGACCCTCTAAAAATATCCTAAATGAATGATGCCAGCATACAGCACTGTAATAAAGTCGGGAAAGAATAGGTCCACCTGGCATGCAACAGAGAATAGGTTTGCTGCAGTGGTCAGGGACTTAAACCCAGACCCAGCCTGAGCACTATGCCTCTGCCAAATATGAACCAGACAACAGGTCCAGCCACCTTTTACCAGTATAGTCATCCTTAGCAAAGAGAGCTACTCCAAGCACATTCGCATCAAACATCTGGCATTGGCACACAACCTAAATAATACCATGTAAGTATAAATGAAGTAGGTGTCCAAGGAGTTTGAGTCTGCCATTCCATCAGTTACAACCAGCTTGAAATACTGGGGTGGGGTAGGGTGGGGAGGTAGGGAGCAGCAGATTTGCCACACCTCCATTCCTTTTGTGATTTTTAGAGTTGTCATGGCCTTTTTCACCCTTGTGGATTTTAATACCTTCTCCCATGGTAGTAAGTGGATCTATTAATTCCCCATCACTTTCCCTCTGAGGTGCCTAATATGCTTTTCATGCTGTAGCGTGTGGTTTCACTTTTCACTACACTTGTTTCTAATAGCTTGCAATCATTGGCTACAGGTTTCTGATATCCTTACAGCAAGAGGACAAAATATTTTTTTGTGCCTTGTTGCCTTTTGTTGATAGTAAAGTAAAAATATATATATATATATATTTTTAGTCACTATGATAGAAATGCCATTGATATCAGTTGAACACCAGACAGAAACATTTAACTCTTTTTAAAAAATCACTGTGTTTTTGCCTGAGTTATGATGTGATTTATCAGCAAAGATCAAGAACAAATTTCCCATTTCAGAAACCTGTGACAACTTTAGAAGAACTGTCAAAACAGACGAACTTAAGTTTACTGACCTCTGTATAGAGTGTTGGCAACAGAGCACATAGCATATGGGAACAGCTGTAAGGATGTTAAATATTCCAGCTGACAGGTTGGTTCTGCAATGCCAGCCCTTCTAGAAAAGGCTCTTCACCTCTCTGAGGAATGCTCTCTGAACGTAATTTAAAGCTGAACCCCCTGCACCTTCTCAGTCCTTTTTGAATTGGCATCCCCACATCACCTCTCTTTCAATGCTGTGTGCATATGTTGACATTATTATTATTATTGGAGGGAAAATCAAGGAGGAAGAGATCAAGGAGGGGAGCTTGTTTTGTTTTGCATAAGCCTAGGACAACAGTGTCTAGCTATTATGTAGCACCGGTGGCATTTGTCACCCATGGATCCTAAATTTTAGAAAGAATAGTCCAAGATGTAGAGCAGGGAAATGATGTGCTCACAGTGGTACAGCTGGTCAGAGGCAGAGGCTGATTTCTTGCTTCCCTGCACAGGCTGTTGTTGCAGACTTGTTTAGCTTTAACTAGCAGGGGCTGGAATTTTACTGTCAAAGAGTTTGAGTAATTGTACATAACAGATGATTTTCTCCATGAAACCGTGAAAAATTGAAAATTTGCAAAATGGTTTATTTTTAAATGCTATCATTATTCTTTAATTTATTTAGCCATATGCATCAGCATTTCTCAGTAATTGCTCAAACAAGCACAAATAATTAACCAAGAAGACAATAAAACCATTACAAATAATAATACAGATAAGCTTTCAGTGATGCTTCCAACCTCCTGGAACTGTCCTTTGAAAGTGTTTCACAGCTTATCCTCCACAGTGGCTGTGTGCTTGGCAGCTCAGGATGGGCAGCCTGGGTGAGAACTGGGCTGTGGGAGCAGCAGGACAGGCTCTGCTGGCATACAGATGGGTAGCGATCCCCTGCCCGCTTCTGGGAGCAATGACTCCTCTGCTGCTGTAGACTTCTCCCAGAAACCTGAAGATGTTTTCCTCCAGGGGTGGTCTCAGAGAAGGGATGTGGCACTTACAGTTAAACTAAAGAAGAGTAAACCCAAGTGTGTTTAAGTCTATGTATGATGTGTGATACGTCCAAATAAATTCAATTACGTTGATTGCTCAAATTCTCCGTATATTTGCACCCTCAGTTCAAATTGTGATTGACCTTATCATTGTAATCAACATTATGGCTGTTGTGGTAATTGATAAGTGGTGTTTCTGAAAATTGAATAAATGAAATGGTTAGCAGGAAAGAAGCACCTGTACCTGGGCAGTGGTGGGTGTTGGGTGTCTGGGGCTGTTTGCTAGTCAGAACCAGCTCATGTGGGGTCCTGTTTTTCCTCAGCTGTGAGGAGGAAAGACTCTGTATGCGATCCCTCCAGCCCACATCCACTCTAACTGTGGATGCAGCAAAAGACATAGCTTATCCCTACATACCCTCTATGCTGAACTTCATAATCATGGTCCTATAAGCCATCTGAACCTTCAATTTAATATCATGAACAAACATGAAAAAGAACAGAAACAGCTTCCTGGTGCTAACAACCCATGTTTCACATAGCTCAAATTGATTTATTCAGGTCAGAAATCGGTGTCAGTTCTGCAGCTGGCAGAATAACTATTGAAGTTTAAAACTTTCACAGACATGAGCACCTTAAAAGTCATACTTCTGTCTAAATACTTTATCTACAATGGTTATAAGTGACAACTAAGATCATAGTAGCTGAAAGAAATATGAGTGGAATATGTTTCCTCTTATTATTTCAGTTGTGTTTACATTGTGCACAGCAACTTTTTGCATATTGCCACTTTATCTTCAAAAGCATGTAAGCAGTTATTTTGGCCCTGTTTCTGTGGATATTTAACACAACAGAAAGAGGGAGAGGAGCTTAGGAGGAAAAAAAATGGAGATGTTATTTTATCAATAAAAACTGGTCATGAGCAGTTTGAGTAGATGTGCTGAAACTGCATTTAACCCAGTTAAAAGAGAGTAATCTTGTCATTCTTTCCTTTATGATTTTGCTGAACTCGGGGGAAATGTAGATAAGAATAAATGGGAATCAGAAAATAATTATGTATTTTAAGGAGTTCTTCCTTGGTCTTTTGTTGAACAAAGTCATTATGAAAAAGATCTGTGCTGTTGCAGAAATCTTACTATCTTCTCCACTGTGTTTTGTTTTTTTGTTTTGTTTTTTTAATTTGTTGTATTTTCTTTTTGAAATATTTAGTCATGTAATAGCATCCACAGTACCAGTTTATTGTAAAGATAACAAATATCTAGTACTAAAAATACAAATGCAATGCATAGAGAAATGGATTAAAGAAAAATAGACCAATTAGGTTTACTGCAGGTCATCACAATACAGCATAAAAAATCTGCAAAGTGCAATATTTTCCATACCTCTGTGGAAACGTGGGTTAACCACTCATATCTCTGAGATACTGCCCAGTAACCATGAACAACACTGATTTTTCTTTCAAGCCAAGATGCAGCTTTCTTATACTTTGACTTCTTGGCTCTATTCAGGATCAGAGACACAATTTTTGCTGAATTTCCAGTTGAATCACAAAGCAGGAAGAAGAAAATCCATTCTTGTTCATGTCCAGTGTCTGCTTTACAGACCTTTGCGTCTCCCTGCGTGCCCGGAGATTGCCCTACGCCTACAACTGTCACAAGAAGAATTATGTTTACACTGATATTACTAGCACAGATACTCCCAGGTCAAAAGTTTCAGGTGCAGATTTGTCCAAAAGGGATGTCTGGTGCTACAGATAGGATTCAAATGTTTTTCTTACTTATCTGATGATACAAAAGCTGTTTCGGTTTGGTTTTCATGGTTATGCATATTGATGAAAGCAGTGTTTGACTGAAATCACCAAAGGAGGTGCAGAACATCCTCTGAGATGTGTTTTGTGATCTCAGTCCTTGCATGGACAGACACAAAAGTAGGCTTTTATTCAAAGGGATCAGTCTTCCCTGTCATTGTGGGAAGATTAGTCAGTAATTTTGCTACCAATGCAGATATCAGTATTCTGATGTGTAGAAGATAATGGGGATAACAAGTTTTTGTGCTCTTCACTTATGTAAATAGCTAATGGATTATATGCAGTGCCTGATTTTAATTTAAAAATGCATTTTAGCACTTCTAACCAATTTCAGTTCTGACTGAATAACATCAATGATGTATTTTGCTTTTCATGTATTAATTAATTTTGTTCTCTGTGCCACAGTACTCAAAACCAGATAGGCATCCTGGGCCTGTTCTGGACAAAGTTATGGAGTCTAGCTTTTCAGGCCCTCAGTCTTTCCCAGAGGCCTTGTCTCCTGACAGAGGAACCCAGCCCGTCAAGCAACATAGGTAAGCAAATGGCTGTCTGATGGCAGGCTGCCGAGAGATGTTGCTGAACTGGTGATACACAGACAGGATTATTGTGCTCCGGGACTGGGAGATGTGCGGAACCGTACGATACTAACAGAGCCTCAGCCTATTCATTAAGCAGATGTCCAAGCATTTTCTTATCTGTGGACATAAAAGGCATTAACAGTGCTCACCAACTACATTTTGCAAAAGTCCTAGAGGAAGCATTAAAAGACACCATCCCACCTATAGAGACAGATCACCAAATGAAATGGTAGTTTGAGAAACCATTAAAAACAATACTTTTCTGCTCAATGTTCCTGAAGTTAATGACTTATTCTCCAAAGAAAGGCATGCTTGCAAACTTCCAGCCTTTCTCACTGTTTCTTTAAACAAATAGTACTTGAAATTAATAATGACTTATTTGTGAACATATGGTGACTTTTGAAAACTAGTCCTTAAAAAGTTTGGATGCACGGTTTTTCCAGTAGTAAAAGTAGAAGAAGGTCAACCATCACTGGGTGGCATTTGGGTTAGAATTCTACTTTTAGCCTTTCTGTGTGAAAAAGAGTGCAGATGCTTCATTACAGGACTAGAAACCAAGCTTGTGATTGGTATAAGCAGTATTGTTGGGGGAATCGTAACAATGATGTGTTTCAGACATTAGACTGAGACAGAAAGAAGGCTGAGAAAAATGAGATCAGAATTTTTTTTGCTAGGTAATCTGAAAGGAAGGATTTATTAATTTTTAATTAAGGACAACATTTTAAGGTTACTAAAAAATAGTCTCGGATTGCATGAGTAGTAATCTAACTGGCATCTGGTGTAAAGCCGAGAGGGCACTTTCATTGCAACCTCCCAGTCATTTTGAATGAAAAGAGAAGAAACAAAAAACCTACCAAAATGCACCATATAAACCAGGAAGGGATATTTGGGCCCTACCTACATTTATCTTACTGAAGCCTTTAATTTGGCATGAAAAGTAATACCAACTGTCATGTCAGGTCCACTTATTAGGGCTTCTTACTCATTCCACACGGATTTTTAATACAGGACTAATAATTTTACTGAGCATTAGAGGAAATCTGTAACTATTGTCAGAATGCTTTCCACTTGAAGCTTTGGGGTGACTTGTTATCTCAATTTAGTCAAAAGGTGAAGTTTAGAGAAAAGACAGTGACATTTACTTACCTTTAATAACATGATTGCAACACTCAAACTTGAAATTATGTAGGTGCTATGTTACTACATTATTAAGCTTAAAAATGTGGAAATAAGGACTAAAAATATTTCTTGTTTATGACTATCTCTTAAAATGAAAGCTGAATGACTCTGGACTCCGTTTTCCATAGGGAAAATAAAGAATAAGTCACGCAGAATTTACAGTGAATTAATGCAGAATTCCAAAGTACTTATTTTAACACCTTTGCGCACCAAAATCTGTTTACTGAGGGAAAAAATATATATTTTTATACTTCCAGATATCAAGCACTGGACTAAATTAAGAGTCTTTTCTTCAGAACCGTTTTTAAGATGTGGAATCACTAACTTGATTTATAAAGTATTCTTTTTGTAGTTTTATAACTTAAGATTTATTATACAAGGGCCTCACTTTATAAAACATGCAGCAGACTTCAACATGTCACTGACTTGTAAGGCTATCTTTGATTATGCATCATGTGACAGCTTCCTAAGTTATTCAGTTTCTTTAGTTTCTAATTACTGTTCAGTATAAAATAGCTTTTTTTCCCCCTCCATTTCATTTTTGTGATGTCCATCTAATAAATCACAGTCTAGGTACAATTAGCACTTATTTCTATATTCAAATAAGGCTAAGTGGTTAAACTTTTTTTTTCTTTTTTTTTTTTTCTTCACTGAGATACATTTTGTCCTAACCATCCCTTCATTTCATTCCATTGAGGTGTTTGGTCTAAACTAAGCAGTGACATAGGGTTGAAGTGATACTAGCTGAAATTCTTAGGTCTCCCTAAGATGGACAATTAGAGGAAAATAGAGCAAATGTGGTATCTTTTCTTCAAAATGTGACATGAGCCTGGAAAAATTATAGCAGCTCTGCAGGTTCTCTATTTTACGCTATTGTTAAGCTATTACTGCTCTATTTCTGCTCACTATGGAAGTATTTTGTTCCACGACTAGAACTGTTTTTTCTCTTGGTGCTTCCAAGGGCATTAATGATGGGTGATTATTTCTTAAATCAGTAGCTGTCTGTTCACAGTTTCTAAAACCAATACAATTTTGGCCTAGCAGTAAGACTATCAAGGTAGGAAATCATCCTGGGTTGCTGAAATTTGACTGGCAGAGATCATCTGGTTATTTCACTCAGATTACTAGATAATAACAATTTTCTCACTCTGCCAACCTCAGTTGCATGCAAGGAATTGCAATAGAGATGAAAGATTTGAATCACCACTGAATCTTACTCCAAAAATATTTCTTCTGTCTTATGCACTGTTAATATTGTAGAAGAATTTTACACCATCTGTTTACATATGTAAAACAATCCATAATACTCCTAGAACTGGAAAATAACAAGTATGTTTAATGAGTAAACTTACTCAGTATGCTCAGAATTTCATCTCAGGTCATCTGTTGGTTTTAGTAAGAAAAACCCCTGCTGTCTTTGTATCTAACCGATAGAAACAAATTACGGTTTTGTTAACTATGGGACCGATGTGTGATCCCTTTGAGTAGCAGTTTTCTTGGTAATTAGTCATACTGACTTTCCTTCTTTGATTCATTCGTCATTGATTTTAGAGGGATTCATTTCAGAGAATGCTTTGATGAAAGCCAAATGCAGAGGCTTTCAATTTAAAGCAGTTGTATTGTCTTGCAAAGGCACCAAAATACAATAAATTTACTCCAAATTTTAAAATAATTTGTGGTTGCGTTTTCGGTGAATTTTTAACTCCATAAAAACCACGCTAAAGCCATGTTTTAGTCTTAGCAAGCATTTTACTCTTTATGCTCTCAGTATAATTGATTTAGTTTACATTAAATGAAATGGTAAATCTAAGCTATTATGTAAATAAAGTTATTGGGTTAAAAAGAACAAATACTGATAAACTAATGCAACCAAGGAAGCCTGAGAAGGGAGAAAGTATAAAGAATCTGGTACTCCCCC
Source organism: Anser brachyrhynchus (assembly GCF_964034855.1). NCBI lineage: Eukaryota > Metazoa > Chordata > Aves > Anseriformes > Anatidae > Anser > Anser brachyrhynchus. Next base: position 13,447,310 of record NC_137700.1, read on the forward strand.
CCCCACCCCCCCAAAAAAATTTTTTTTAAAAAATACAGTTTTCTGGAAAAGTTTACTTTTAAAAAAATGGCGTAAAGAGATGAGGGTGTAGGCAGAGAAACAAAATATCACAGAGAACAATAGGTCATGCTTGAAGTGAACATTTCCAGAAAGCACTGAGATTTCACGATTACTGGTGATTCTGAAAGCAAGTAATTAAGTGTTCTTGCTGTATGAGTACTAGACAGAAAGAAGCAAAGCTGATGGTGGGACAGAGATTATATATGAAGCAGTTAGGGAAATTCTGGATGAATGTATTTCATTTTTCAGTTAGGATGATTGTTTGAGGACAATGGTAGAACAGCAGTAGAATAAAACATATGAAAATAGACATTATTGACAGTCAAAATGGAAATAAAATGCAGAAATCAATGCCCTTCAGTGAGAACATACTGAAGAAATTACTTAAAACTTAGGGTAAATGTAGATAAGGATCTAGATATGAGGTAAAAAATAAATCAAATAGCCTTAAAGAGTGGAGTAATGCAGATAGATCAAAACTCTGCAGTACTAAATACAAGGTCAGGCATTTGGGAACTAATAACAAAATTTTCTCCTATATATTGACAAACAAATGGGGAAGAAAAGGTTCAGTTTGTGCTACTTGGTGAAAGGATAAACAAGTCACAAAGTGACACAGGTTAAAAGGTAAATGGGGTGGGAGGAAGTATTAGTTAAGGCATTTCCATCAGAAAGTCAGAAATTTTAAAACTACTTCATGAGACACTTTTATCACTGCATTTGAATATAGCACGTATACACACCATGAGCATGTATAGAATGTATACAATATAGCATGTGTACAATATAGCATGAACACACCGGTATTATTGTGTGTATTTAAAATGGCCTCCTGATTAGTATGGGCTCAAATTGCTTGATGAGCTAATACAATAAGATGAGGAATGAATATCTGTGTTCCATAGAAAGGATTAGAGAGTCTGTCTTGGTGTAGTAAATGAAAACTGAAGAGAGTATATGGCAGCTGTTTATAAATACATCAGAGAAAGCATAAGGAGAAGTAAAAGACGTATTGAAAATGAAGCACTATGGTGGTACAATGAAAAATATGTGTAGATTAGATGTTTTCCTAAAGTAGTCTCTGGTGTCTTGTTACACGATTAGCTAAAACCAGGTTGGATGAGGCCCTGGGCAACCTGATCTAATGCGTGGCATCCTGCCCGTGGCAGGGGGCTTGGAACTAGATGAGCTTTAAGGTCCCTTCCAACCCAAGCTATTCTATGAAATGCTTGGAATATAGGATGTTACCAAGATAAAAATAAAATAAAATAAAATAAAAAGATATAACACTGATAAAAGTTCTCAGTTTGCTTATGTCACAGCTTTTTGGCATAATAATCTCCATACATTCTTAGTATTACTTTAATCACATACAGATTTGTTGAGGTTACAAAGTGATGTTAACTTTCTTCTTTGGGGGCTTTCTGTAACGCAGACTCCAGTACAAACTCACTCTTTTTCTGTCATCTCGTTCTTGTTAGCAGTCTGCCAAAAGGACTTCATGATACAGTATTATGCTGCCACATGGTATTTATTGAGAGATGCTTATGTTCTCAGGTGGAACAGATCCTTTTTATTAAAATGGAAAACTGGTTGAAAGTCTGTATAGATAGTGGATCTGAACAAATGTTAGCTATAGATAGTGTATTTAGCCTAAAAATGTGGCTCCCGGGGAGTATCAGAAAATGCTGTTCATGTGACAGCTAGCTCTGTCATTGGGGTATACATTTACTGTTCCTGTCTTGGAAGGGCAAACAGCACAGCTTTCAGCCCTAGACAGCAATGTTTGCATCTTGTTATCAGTACAGAATATTGTATGTAATATAATATACCTCTCTGTATAGTTTTTGCAGGTACAGAGCCAGGGTATTTACAGTCAGTTTTAGAACTTCCCTTCCTTCCTCTGCTTTGCATATTTCTCTTCATGTATCACAGCTTAACAAAGTTTTTTAAAACAAAACCACCAAAACAGCAAGCGTGTAGATGAGCTGGTTAAAAAAAAAAAAAAAAAAAAAACACGAAAAGGGAAGAGGGAACATTTCAATGTTTTTAGCATCTTTTTTAGCATCTTTCTCTTGGATATCTAATTCAGAGCGGGACACCAGGGGGCATCTTGAGAACATAGGGAAAATGTGAAGGCAGAGACATAGAAGGAATACAAGATGTAACAAGGAAGAGGTTGATGGGAATCAAAATGATGTGACAGTGCTGTCATCACAAGGTAAAACAAGACTGAAGAGGCAGGAAAAAAAAAAGGAAAAGGAAAGAATAAATAAAATAAAGATAGACATTGTTTTAAGCAATGTTTCTGTAGCTCCATTGTCCTTATTAAATAAGAAGGGATTCCCATCTAAAGTTTTAACATTTTAATTGTGCTCCTCTTGTTAATGCTTTTCATGTTCCTGTTAAGAAAGGTGCTTTTGAATGTGTTCATAATGAGATGTATAATCAATTTTGTTTACTAATTAACTAAAAAATAGTACAGGATGATTCCCAGAGTTATTGTAAATTCACGACAAGTTGTCTCCTCTTCGTGAACAGCTAACACACTTGGGAGTTGCCTATGTGCCTTGAGAAGAGAACAGTCCACTTTCTGAGACAGTCTTTGTTTTAACTCAGTAGCTTTACTCAAAGAAAATTTCACACAAAACAATTTTGTTTCAAACCATTAATTCATGAGAACTAAATTTCTCCCAAGTTTATGAATTACTTGTGAACCATTTCAAACCTATTCTGATTTTTGTTATTCTTGAGTAATCAATTAATAAATTTTGGAGACATATCTGCTACAGCTTTCCTTATTGGTCTGCATTGTTGAACAGCTCAGTTTCACAGACTGGTCTCTCTTATGTAGGTAGACTGGAGTACAGAGCAGGGATGAAACTATAATGATGACTAAAGAAGGGTAAACTACCTGGAAAAATTGGAAAGATCTTGTTTGCCTCAGAGAGGGGAAGGCTTCACATTGAGCAATAGAGCAGAAGCATGAGAGAGACTGTATTAGAGTTATTGGAGGAAGAGTACTCGTAGCACAGTTGGACAGTTTGGGGAAAAAGGAGTCACATTTTCATAGAACTTTTAACACAGATTCTTACTATCCTAGGTTTTGGTGCTTCAAGAAATGACCTGCAGTATATGTTCTGCAGCTTGCAGCTGCAGTCTGTAAACATTTCCCAGTATTTCATAGTATTTCATAGTAAGTTTGCCTTGGCCGTGCCTACAAATGATTTGTGTTCATTTTCACCTCCTTTTTTCAGTCAGAAACGCTGGAAGCCTGAGTGAGAATTTAACATTAGCAACAATTTGGTCACTCAAGGCTTGTCGGTGCTGCAGCTGCTGTGGTTGCAAGAAGATGCTGGCCTGTGCCAGATGATTGCAGCCCAACCGATGATTGCTGCTTTAGTGGGATGGAGAATGTGGCAGCAGAGCGCGCAAGATGAGTTTCAGTGCAAGCTGATGGAAGTCTAGATAGGTTTAGATGTTTAGATGTTTTAGAAGTTTAGATGCATCTTTGCTGCAGATTATACAAATTATCTCAGGCGTACATGTATGTGTTGCAATTACGTCTATTACAGACACAGCATGTACATGAATTTGCACGTGCATGTTTTCAGATGAGAGACCATATGCTCTCATCCAGCAGCAGGGAAGATGCACAAGAGCATCAAACCAACCACAATTTAACAATGCCTTTCTAGTTTCAAGTATCTGCAATCAGTCCAAAGTTTGTTAAGTTATAATCAGGTTGTTGACTTTCCTAGTACATTGATGAATATACTGCAATCAATAATAATACAAAAAAAAACCAACTAAATTTCATTAGCCTTTGTGAATTATTCATTCAGCTGCATATTTTAAGACTCCCTGATCTAATAATCTGTTTCCTGAGCAGAAATTGTCAATTGTTTTATGATGTGGTAATGTTATTTTACAGAGTAGGAACTGTATCTCACAGTTTGAACCCAGCCTTCCAAATTGAAAAGCCAGTACTTCAGTCCAACGTGTTTTTTTGTTTCAAATTTTTTTGCAGCCTTCATAATAGCTAAGGAAAAATCTATGTAAGGAAGCATCAAAAATCCTAGAGGGAGTGCTATTGCTATGGGTTATTGATCTTTTCAGTTAAAAAACACCAAGAAAGTATAAGCCTAATGAGAACAGAATAGAGACCATAATCAAACGTGGGTAGTTCAAGTAGAGCCTGTTGGGTTTCTTTCTTACATTTTGACTTTGAGGATAAAGGTTATGTTTTAACAAAAATGTATGTTCCAAGAGAATTTGTCCAAGATGGTTAATCCAAGCAAGAATTGCTTTGGGAGTAGATATGACCCTAACTATAAATAATGTTTCCACTAGGTATAAAATGCAGATTGCTATTAAGTCATGTTATAATAGGAGAGGTAAATATAGGAAAAGTCTTTTGCATAGCTGAACAGTGTCAGAAGTTAAAATTATTCACCTAACCAAGGATAATAATTCTTACAATGCATCTATGAAACCTCTACTAAAACATCATTAAGAATGTGACAGGGTCTTAGATAATACACATTTCTGAGACTGGGGAGAGGAGAAGACCCAGAGAAGAGGAGGAGAAGAGTGGCCCAGTCAAGAGAAAGAGGGAGTAGCTGGAAAATGAATAGCTAGTCATGCTGTGCAGTGCTGTGACCTGTTAACAGTATAAATAGGTTATGTTTTGACATAATTGTGTGTTCCTTTATTTTTCCATTAGAAACAGCTGGATTTATGGTTAATATAACACAGCTATGTGGATTCTAGACACCTTTTAATTCCTGTATGACATGGAAAAAATCATTCTTCTTCCAAAACGCTATAAAAATGTTGCTTACAAAAGCAATTTTCTAAAAATAAGTAGAAAACTATTACTTTATCAGATTACAGTTTATATTTGATATCACATAAAGAAATATCTCTGTATTTGTCAATATATGTACAAACAAGAAAATCGATGTATATATTGCAAACATATATCAATGTATATAAAATAATAAAACAATATCAAAAGAAATCGTGCCAAAATGGAGGAAACTTGCATTGTATATAGTTTCTTCAAGCTGGAGTTCAGAAGCTTCATTAATATATTTTTTCCAATTTAATGTTGTTGTATCAGCAAGCAGGACCCCTAGGCTGATAGGTGACATAATGGGCTTTAAATTTAAGATCTGATTTTGAGTTCAGCTCTAGGTATGATGAAGCTCTGCTGTTTATTTTCGCTGTCTGAGGGTTCAACTCCTTATACCAGGATTATGGTACACAGCATGGAGAAAAAAAGAAAAAAGAAAAAAAAAACCACATCCTTCATCAAATATGAGAAAACATTTAATATACCAGTCAATTACTTTCATTCCTAGAAGGGTTGTGATCTATTAGATATGGCGTAAACAGCAGCTAGCTGTGGATTATAGCAGTAGATTTCCTTAGAGAATTTCTGCTGACATCGTAGACTGTCACTGCAAAGTTTATAAAAACCGTAATCCATGCATTATTAATTCTGAATCTTTACTTTGCAGAAGTTTACGCTTTTGCTGTGATAATTTTTACTGTACCCTTGATGTTGTTCCTAGAAGTCTCTCTTCATGCTGCAGCCCAGGACAAAAAAGTGGGATGCTACATAGAAATGCCTTTCGGAGGACTCCTCCCTTACCTCGGGGTAGGTTCAATGGAATTACAGGACCAGCATATCAACAGCTAGAAGAGTCAAGGATCACAGACCAGGACACAATGCCTTGTCATGGGTAAGTAATAAAATAACCATAGTGAGGTAGTTTGTTAGTGAATGCTTTAGGTAGTTAACATGCTTAGCCATTTGGTCCTTCCAGCTTTGTTGTAGTGTACTTTGGGTCCAGGGTTCATAGTGCTGAAAGCAGACAAATATTTTTCACATACTGGCTGGCTCTCTGGAGGGTAATGTGCTTTCACCTGGCTGGCTGCTCTTCCTTAGCCTTTCAAAGCATGTAGGAGTTGTGATCAGCACCAGCTCTAAGTGACTGGCAACACTGTACTCCACAGTACTGCTTGGAAAAGTAGTTCTAGTAACTTTTGCACAGCACCTTCTTCCATCAGTGCTGGACAAATAAGAGGAAATAATTCAGAAGGCCAACTTTCATGTTTTTTAACTAAATCTTTGTAGATCGTGTGTTCGCTGTAGACTGAAGACCAACCACTTCATATGGGTTTGTCTTTGAACACACACAAAGAACCCGATATTCTTCATTTTTTAATTCATCTCCAGCTGTACATAAGGTCTGAATTTCAGAAGTGCTTCCGAGCACCTACAGCTGCCTTTGAAGTCGTTTGCAATTGCTGAGTTGTTTTTCATAATATTTACATATCCCTATAGATTTTCAAAGACTTCCCAGAATCATTGCAAACACACTACTTGTACCACTAGAAGGAATGTCTGCAGTGGGGTGTAACAACCCTGGTTTCACTTGAACATGCTAAGGATGTGCACCCAGGCAGGCAGAGGCAGGCAGCTCACTTCCCCCCAGCTGCTCTGGCCCCTCTCCAGCCTGCAGCTGGTGTCCCTGCCTGTGATACCTTGAGGGAAGGTGGTTTGCTCACTAGATCTCTTGTAGCTGAATCTGCCTAACAAAGCTGGCCACAGTAACTGGGGGAGGCAGACCAAGAGTGGGGCTTGCCTGGATGGGAGAAAACAAACCAGCAGGAGCTTTGGGTTTCTCTAGACTTCTGCTCAAGAGTTCAGATTTGTCTCATGCTTCTTTCATTTGTTGCCGTTTGCTTCTTCAAAGGAAAAAAAACAAACAAAAAAAAACCACTTGTTTATTACTTCTTACAGTAAATATACTTTGTTCATTTGTACAATAACGTATCCATGATTCCTTAAGAAAATTGTGACTCTGAACGCAAGCCTTACTGTTACGGGTAGGCTACCACATGGCAGTGTCTTGCAACGCAGGCTGTGAAGCAAAGCTGCAGCCTCTTCCAGGTTGAGAAGTGAGGTAGAAAACACAGCAAAGTTGTCTTGTGTGTTAGCTGTATTTACTCCTCCCTAGGAAATCAGGGTGTGATATTACAAGTATCGTCTTGCATCGGCCTATGCTTGGCCTGTTGCCACTCTGCAAAAGGTTGATTTTTCAGCCGCGCTGTGAACCCTTCTAGCCTCAATCCCTGAAGCACTTCATCCTTATTTTCTGCACTGTGCATGTCTGTAGAATTTCACTTTCTTCCTACTGCCCCTAACGGTGGGACCTTTCCTCAGAAAGAGCCCTACGAATACATCAGCAGGTGCTGTAGTGACAGGCAGTCACAGCACTATGTGTCTGTCACAGGTATGGTACCAACATCCTTAAACCAGTCCGCATGAGAAGTAATTATAAAAATGTCAATGTTAGTCATGAAAATAAAGGCAAATCTTTGATCTTGCTTTATTACAGTGTTTCACTAATGATGGCTTTTACTAAAAAGAAGTCTTTAAAGAGAGTAACAGTGCTTTTTGCATGTGACACAGTAATGAAACACTCTTCAACCAAAATATAAATACACAACCTACTTCTGAACAAAAATAAAAATTGATTCGCTAATTCTACTTTCTGTGAAATTCTTCTAACCAGAACAGTTTTTCCCTAAATCTGTTTCTTACCATCTGAGTATCACCCAGTTTCAGACTGTTGGTGTTCTCAATAGTTTTCCAGCCCAGCTAAGCAGGTTCCCTGCCCCTGCAGAAGCTGTGGTCCTTTTGCTGCTGTGAGGAAACACCAGCTCTCATTATTTGCAAATCTAACATTTGCAGAGTTCAAGTCAAATACAACTGATACCAGTCAATTTATCAGTATGCTACTCAAAGCAGCAGAAAAACCTGCTTGAAATGAGGGGCTTAAGGAAAACAAACCATCTCCATGGCACTCGCTTTTCAGAGCCTGATGAGCATCTCAGGGTGCCACCAGTGTGCACGCAGGGAGGTGGACAGCATTTTGAGCCTGTGCTTTCAGTAACAGTTGTTTGCATTACTTGGTGTTAGCTGCTAGGAGTAGTGTCCTGTGTCTGCAAATGCGTATTTATACAGGTATAAATGTGTTTACAGATACCCAGCGTGTGATATGTACCGGTAGACATACAGGTGCATGTGCTTACAAGGCTGAACTGAAGCCTGTTAATGCCGCTGCAATGACTCCCATTCATCACAATGGACTTGGCCATCAGGCGTATGCAGTGAGCACCTACAGCAGCAGGGCTTACAGCAAAGCTGCTTGTGCTGTGCTGAGTAAAACCCATTTTGAATTTTAAGTTCTGATCCCTTCTGTCTCACTTTAATGTCTATTTTAAGGGGCAGTATAATTATTATTATACTTCTTTCAGCTTCATTCTTTGATGCAAACTCTTGAAAACTGTGTAACCGATATTTACTGTTGCGGATTTATATATGTTTGCATTTTTTATTTTGCTTGGAGGAAGGGTGGACAGAGCTGCACTTTGAAGTACATGCATATGCTTGAATTTAGTCAGACAGAAAATGTTTTTGTTTTTCCTTTTTTTCAGATAAAAACGATACAGATATCTTTCTTAAGGGAAACTATAGTTCTGGGGAAGTTTAATTACAGGAAAAAAAGTAATTATGGTTCTGCACTTATAAATGCTTATTGAAACTTAAGTCTCAATCTATTGAAAACAGCAACAGTCTGGTGTCACAAGCAGAAACATGGACCCATTTGTAACCGAAAGCTGGCTCTCACATGGCTCAGAAGTCATATCCCTACTAGTTTAACACATCGCTTGTTACACACTATATGCTTTAATTCAACCTCAGTCCTCCTTTGAAAGCTCTATGAGCAAAGGACAAAAACATATAATTCTGGCACAAATTTGGTGCATTGATCAAAAAAATCTATGGAAATATGCCAGGCATTATGTTACATGTTATTGTTGCTGCCAATTAGTTTTCAAAATACCAAGAACAATTGAATCCCTTTTGTGGAACTGCAAAATGTTACTGTTTTCTCACCAAACCCATTCAGATAATTCCATCTTTTCTTAGTTTTGCTCATGTATCATCCATATAATAAATACATCCATTGCATGTGAAATTCATTAAAAAAATTCACTCCCTTTGTTTTCAGGGTGCAGCCCAGAATATATTTAGGGCCTGAATTACCAAAAAAGGGAATATCGCAGCTGATGAGATCCCTCCAGCTATAGTCGTTTGAACAATTATATAATAAGCAAATGCAAAGGAAACAAGAATGGGCACAACCCACAGGTCTGCACTTTTTTGGTTTCCTTTTTTTTTTTTTTTTTTTTTCAGTTGTCCTCCCTCTGGAATACTTTTGCTGCTCAGTTTTTCATTCATACTGATTCTTAAAAACTGTTTGAAAAGGCCCTTGGTAAATGGCTAGAAGTGTGTCTAAGCAGAGAACAAACATAATTAACCAAAAGCTGAGTCCCTCCTGGTTCGGCCATAAAGCATGTATAGCATGTACAAGAAGCACTGTTGCGTATCCTCAAAAGCCACTTGCTTCATTATTCCCCTGGGTCCCACTTCCCAAAGCAGTATCTCATTCCATCAGATAGCAACAAGGATCACAATGCCTCCTCCTTATCAGAGCTCCCAGCTGTGGTTTATGGTCTGCTGGGGAGGCTGCTGCAGAGCTTTAGTGCAGCGGCTGCACAGCAGTGCACGCGTGCACGTGTCTGGGCTAATGTGCTGAGCAGTTGTACAAACACACTGCCACCATAGATGAGCTAATTACAAGTCAGCGGCGCTCTACTGGAAATGAGCCTGAAGATATTTACTCCTCTTTTTTCTGTCTGACAGCTTACCAGGAAGATGGGGCCAAAGGAAACCTTTCCACTTAATTAGCACTGTACGCTAATATCAGACTGCAGCTGTTTTGTACGCTTTAATTCCTGTTCCTAAGTTCTCTTTCTGCTAATGCCAAAAGAAGCAAGGCACATGTGAATAGGATATCCCTGGGGGAAGTCCAGCAGGTTTAAGCAACATTCAGAAAAATATGCTTGATGTACAAATTCAAACACCTGCCTGATGTTAGATCCAGATGTTGCTTTCCTTGACCAAGGATACAACATGTTAGATTTCATCATTACCTTGCCCTACTAAATAGTGATATGATCTCAAAACTGATGATACATAAAATATGATCCAGTGAGGAGGTGATGTCTATGGTTCTTGGTAATCATGACTAGTAGAAATACTCTTACAGCACTGGATTTCTACTCGTACTTCTGAATTGGAAACATCTTTTTTTTGGTATTGTTTCCTTTAGCAAACTTTTCATTTCTGGCTTTTTACGTATTTCTTATAAATGAAAACATTTTCTGATACGACTAATGAATGTGGCTGTGAAGCAAAATGGAAATGTCGATGAAAATTCACCAAAGTTGCCTCACCATAAAAGAAATCATACTATGACATGTGTTAATGGAGGATAAGTGATTTTTCTTTAAATGAAGGTGAATAACATTTTCCAGGGCACAATGTATTATTTCCAGATGAGACTTAAGAAACCAAATCATATCAACATAGGCAGTATGGGTGATTGAAAAGAACGGCACATTTTTCAGAGGTACAATGCACTTAGATGCTCTGAGTGTTTGAAGGGGACCGCATGTGTTTCCATGCAAATAAAGAGACCAACCGGATTTTGTTTAAAGTTCTTTTTGTTCTGCATCTTTTTACATGTTTTCCTGAAACAGTGATTTGACATTGAGAATTTTAATGTTCAAGAAAGCATCAGTCCGTTTCCCCGGTTATGAATGAAGGAATGGGATTTCAAATTTGATTTGAAAAATAGTAATGATAATAATAATACAGTGTAACTCATGCAAGCATTTAAAAAGCAATTGTCATTATTCTCATGTACTGGTGGGGAAAATGGGACAGAGAGAAAAGCAGTGGTTTGCCACAGGCAATAAAAGCCAGGTCTCCAGAGCCTGCTGTTTTCCCCAGGGCCGTACTAGCACTAAGTGCTCCTAGTGTGAAGGAAAAAAAAAAAAAAAAAAAAAAAAGGCATGTATCTTTCCAGCACAGCTCGCTGACTCTCATACAACATTCCTCTGGGTCACATCTGGCTGCCCAATGTGCAACATAACCTTTTTATTATTCTTTTCAGGTATTCATCCAGTGGTTTAAAAACTCCTCAGAATACTTCAATAAATATGCAACTGCCTTCAAGAGAAACAACCCCTTATTTTAATAACGTGGATCAGAAGGACTTGGTCGGATATTCATCTTCAAGGGCCAACTCAGTTCCCATCATCCCGTCTGTGGGCTTGGACGAAGCCTGCATGCAAATGCAAAATGTTTCTGAAGTAACAGGCATCAAATGGTGCAAAAACTCCTATTCAGCTGAACTTGTCAATGTGAGTTCCCCAGTCAGTAATTGTCTTATAGCAGAACAACACGAAGTAAAAATATTGCTAGAAACTGTGCAGGAGCAGATTCGGATTCTGACCGACGCGAGGAGGTCAGAGGACTACGAACTGGCAAGTGTAGAAGCAGAGAGCAGCGTGAGTGAAAACACAGCGTTTCTGCCCATGAGCCCCATGGCCAAGTCAGAACGAGAGGCACAATTTGTCTTAAAAAGTGAAACACAAAGAGACTCAGTATTGACCAAGTGACTTTGTGTGGGGGTTGTGGGAGGGGAAACAAGAGATCTGTGCATTTGATGCTTTGCTAAACAGGAAAGGAGGAAAATAAATACAAATTATTTATATGCATTAATTTAAGAGCATCTACTTAGAAGAAACCAAATAGTCAATCGCCCTCATATCATAGTGTTTTTTAACAAAATATTTTTTTAAGGGAAAGAAAAGTTCCAGGAGGGATAAGGCGTACATCAGGTGCTTTCTAGGCAGGATTATACATACAATTTCAGTTACAGAGCATTTTAACACTGTCCTGTTTGGCTGTCAGAAGGCTTCGGCTATGCATCCTTTTTTCAGTAAAGGCCAAGACCTTTCTTAGGTTCATTTCTGGTTTCAGGGCAGTGCTGCAGCGCGTGCTGGCAGGGGCGCAGGTCCCGTAACCCCAGCACAGGCCTGGTCCCCTTTCCCCCTCTCCTCTTGGCTCCAGGTTCATCCCGAGAGAGCAAACACACAAACAGCTACTTCTCGGCACTAACCGTGGAGTGACCACCAGTCCCTAACTGAGCTAAACTCTCTACCTTACTTGAGTATGTCAGTCAGCTTAAGAAAGTCAGTGGAAACGTCTAGGAGCTTCGGGTCAGGCCAAGCGTGGAGTGGGATTGGGGCCTCTGGAGATGCAGTGGCGAGGAGTCCGTGGCTGCCCTGTCTTCTTCTGAGCTTTGCCTATCAGAGCTGCCTCGGTGGAGGAAGAGGAAGAACAAGAGAAACAAAGTGCAAAAGTGTGCGCTGCGGCAGGTTGGGTTGGTTTCTTTTGTAAGAGCGGGAATGTAAACTCCATTGTTCTTACCAACCCCTCAACATTTCTAAATTGTTATACTTCAGAGGCATTTGTAAGCTCTCAAGGAGCACTTCCAAGTGTGTGTGTATTTTTTTTACCTTATTTTTTATTATGGGTTGTTCAGAGATGCATCAGGGAGGTCCAGTATGATCGAAGGCCAGCCGGTAAGTGTCCATGCTGCCCTAATTTGCTCCCGCTTTCAGTTCTTCAGTCACTTTAATTAATCGTGGCCTAGGCTTGTGAACTTTAAAGCTCCAGTCCTGCAGATGGTACGGTATGGGCAGACCCGTGATCATGCACACAGCTGATTCTGATGGGGCTGTACATGAGCAGATGGTTTCCACCAAATCAGTCCCTGCTGGGCATCAAGGCCTTAGAGAAGAAATGTCGTTTCCTGGTTGCAGTATCCCAATTGCATTATAACCGTTTTTTGCATTTGCTTTCTTTTGAGTCCCTCTTCTCCCCAGTAAACTGTAACATAATATGCCAATAACACCATGAATTGGGTTCAGTGTCCCACACATTGCAGTTTTTATTAGTATTAAAATATCTGCTTATTTGTGGAGAAAAAGAAAATGAACTATAATAAATAATTACCAAATAGCCTTCCCTGGTTAATGTCAGAAGATTGATTTTAAAACAATTACAGTATATACAGAATGTATTAAAATATTCCTTTGCAGCAAATTGTTAAATTTATTAGATGTGCCCCAGACTTTCCAGTTCACAAGTCTCAAGATTTCCCAAAATAGCACAATTGATCACACAGTGCTGTTGTATGTTTAGTCAGAATAAAGCAATATTTTAACCTCTGCCACGTAAATTTCAAAAAGAAATGCTGAAGGTGTATGTCATTTATTTTGTGCCTAGTTAAGGCATTAAAAAAAATCCTATTCACAGGTCTTCATTCAGCAAGTCTTATTTTGGGTTTCCTTTGTTTTATTTTGGTTTGATTGTTGTTTGTTTGTTTTGTTTATGTGTGTTTGTGCTTTTTTGTTTTGTTTTTTTTTAAGATAGAAGTTGATGAAATTGTCTTGTTTACAAAACTTTCTATGGCTGTAATCTTTGCTGTGTGTTTTCAATAAAAGTGTATTTGAGGGCAAACTATGCTTTATGCCCCAGGGTGGAGCATGCTTCATTCAGACTCCCTTCCTCAAAGCTACAGAGCTTTTCTTGTAGCAGTAAGATGAGACTTTAGGCTGGGATCGGTTTCTCCATGACATATTTCTGCACTATGTGGTGGCTGGGCACAATCTCACTGGGCATGAGCTGAGCTGCCTGCAGTCAGCATGGCACCAAGCCCACACCAAATAAACCCTCTGAAAGACGAGGTGTGTTAGGTGGGGCTCAATTTCACATCAGTACGTTTGTGTGACTTTTCTGGTAGCTGTTTGCATCTTGCCAGCTCAGAACATGAGCAAAGTGAGCTTGCATCTGCCCAAAAGCCCTGTACAGATACCTGCAATTTACAAAATGGCTACTGTGTAAAGCTCTGAGTCAATAATCTGTGAAGCGTGCTCACAATTAGATAATTGTTCACCATTAACTTCTTCAAGAGATGGTCTCTCTGCAGCAAAGTGCAGAATCCTGCCCAAATAGCTGTTTCAATGCTAAATCTTTTCAATCCAACTGTAAGGCCTACCTGCTCTCAAATCCTAGCAAACTGTGCTCTCTCACCTTTGGCAATGTATTGGAAACACACTGCAAGATTTCTGTTGAAGAAAGAACTATATCATAAGCAATGCCTTTATTGAGAGAATGTGTTCACTCAGCACCCCCAAAAGACCCAGAAGGAGGCCAAGAGCAATGTATTTAAGACAATAAAATGTTTGATTGAATGACAGATGAAGATCTGAAATGGTGAGGATATCTTCAGTTCATGTTAGAGATGCGATCTTGTATTCAGCAAAGGATGTGTGACTGTTATATGTTAACTGTTCTATTCAGTTTTCAGCATGTTTGAATAGAGAGACGTTAATATTAACCATATGACAGACTAGCGTATTATTTGTTAAGAGTATCATTTCAGATCCTGTTGAAACTGTCATGCTTTACAGAGGAAAAGAAAAAGGTTTTCAAACATCTAAATAGGTAGCCTTGATGTGAAGTGTGTTTCTCTAATGCAACTGTTTTCCCCCATGGACCCTCCTACTTTACAGTGAATGGGACAACATTTTCTCTGAGGTCTGCCAATTAGTTTCATAGAGGGCACAAAAGATTCCTTAAAGTTGCACTGAAACAGCTGAAATGGTAGGCCAAATTTTGCTTTACTTCTGAACCTTATGGTCCCATTGAACTCAGCAGATCAGAGGGGATGTATCAGTGCGAAACGTAGTTTATTCCTAAAATTGCATCTGTTCCTAGCCTTGGAAACAGACTGTAATCTGCCTAAAAGAGGCTCTGAACTCCGTCGTTTACCTGTAGCATAATTAAAAATTATATCTGACCTATGAAGTTCAAGTGTAGTCTAGTGTGAAAATTCACACACACAGTGCTACACTCGAGTAAACCGCGAGAACAGCTAATTAAATGGAGATGAACTTTCTCTGAACTGAGCAGATGAAGCCTGCATCTATTCAGTGTAATGCTGGGGAGCAGAATTATGAGAGCAATGTTTTGATTTTTTCTTTTTCTTCAAAACAGTCCAAAATAACCCTAAAAAGCAGTCGAACAATCCCAACATTTGAAGTAGGAAATGTGGGTGAGTATGGGCACATCTCATGTCATCAGACACTGAAAAACTCTTCAGTACATCTGTATTACCCAAAGCTGAAATGTTTTAATTCTTGAAGGATCACATTTAGGTAAACAAACATACCAGTGAAGAAAGCTCTTCAACATGCTTTTGGTATCTAGTCACCTAGCCAAGCTCTCAGCTGCTGTACTCAGTGCTGATATATTAATGATATATTAGTCATCTCCCAAGTCTCTCCTACTCAATGTCCAGTTTAGTGTCATGAAGCTTAGTAGCCTATCACAAGATGCAGGGACTTCTACATAGATTTATGGAGCTATCCTCATTCTGCATATGAAAATCAGACTCATATCAGTGTGCAAACACCCTCACTACATGCAGTACAAGGTTTGTTGGCCAAGTGCTTGGCTTGCCACGTCGATCCTCTTATAGGGGCTGAATACCATTGACTGGGCCCCAATAGGAATGAACTTAGCACCACTTAAATGTAGCTAATTCTAATGTTATTCATCAAAATCCTCTGAAGAACCTGGTTTAAATTTGGAAAAAAAAAAAAAAAAAGAAAAAAAGAATGAGACTATAGCATGTATATGATCAAGCATGTACTAGCTCCTGAATCAAAATGTTCGACCAGATAATCAGATAATTCATATCTACTTCTCATGTAGGGAGGAAAAAAAAATTGGATTCCTCTTCCCAATCCATCCCCAGATTCCTTCAGTCTAATTTTGAACGTTACTTGAGCTCTTAAAAAGGAGTTATGAAAATTAATACCAAAGAGGAACTCTTTCAGAGTCCTAGCTGCAGCAAATGAAATTAAAGCTTGAAGAAGCAGACCCAGAATAAAAACTGTTTTTGAAAAGGGCATAAATATCAATTGCCTTTCAATAAAATACAATTTCCCTGTAAACTGTATTTCCCTTGGGAAACCAATGAGTTTATATGAGTGATTTGTTATCTTGGCATGAATTTAAAATGTTCATCTTCAAGCAGATTGGGAAAAAGCAAATATTTAGTATAGATTTTTCAGCTTTAAAAAACAAAGATCAATTCATAGAGTAATATAGTTCTTTATCTTGCTGAAAACATAAGGGGATGCACACTTTTTTCTTTTTGTGCTGTGTTATTACTGCAAAATGACAGCAAGCTCCCTTTGTTTTGATGTCTACCCACATGAAAACAACTGGGACACTCGCTTTTCACGTTTTAGTCATGGCACCTCCACATCACCGTTATCAAACAGGATTTTTGTATTTTAAGTAACAAAGTTCACGCATGAGATAAAAATGACACAGCTATTACAGCAGTAAACTTATTCATGAGGTGTTCTTCATTTTTATTACACAGCAGTTAGTGGATTGGGCCACAGAGATTGGTAGTTTCTTGTAAGAAATATGGTCACGGAGCGTATCGCTGGCAGTGGGAAGCCAACACTGAGCCCAGAGCCGGGGAAACCTGCAGTGGGGGAGGAAGCAGTCGTCCCCAGTGCATGCTGTGCAGTGTAAAGGGGCTTTCATCTCAACAGTAAAAACCCATATACCGGTTTATCTGTTGAAACTGCCAAAAAAACCTTACATTAATTTATTAACAACCATGTTAGTAATATTTGATGAAAGGAAAAGGGGCAGAAATTCCCAAATTGTTAGTACTTTTATTGTTCACTTGCACAAAGGTAATAATGTTTTGATTTGTTATTATTACAGCACCATTTTCAACATCTTCAATAGGGACAGGATGATCATGGTACACTGACAGGATGCACTCGGCCTTATTTCCTCGAAAGGATTTAGCAGCATCCTCTTTGGTCAGCAGTCCTATAAAAGGGGAGTGATTTCCCAGGACCCCATATGGCTGTTCTTGTGAAACTTTTCCCCGATATAAAAATAAACAGCAGAACAACCTACAGGTTTTTGTTTGTTTTTCTTTTTCTATGAGGGGACAATTATAGGTATAATGAAGAGCTTTTTACTGATGACTGAAGAATGTAAATAAAGTATAGGACCTAATGTATGTAAGTGGCATGGAAATTCTCTATTTGTACTACAGGTTTTAGTCATATATTTGAAAAGTAATACATTCTCTAACACTGCCAGGAGCTGACCTACATGCAATTTGTATTTATTTTTCCTTAACACTGACATTGGGCTGTACCACGTCACTGTAGTGACTGGGCATCTTGTCCTTTTTCCTTGCTCTTGCATTGCAAGGCCCACTTCTGTGCTGTCTCGTAGCTTCAGATGTCACTGAATTTACAGTATTCAGCATCTTTATTCACGTTCATTTTACTTTATCATTGGAATCAAGAATAGAATTTACAGCCTAATTTCTGGGACAGTAGGGACAGCTACCAAGTAAATTTAAGGCCTAAAACCTTTAAAATTCTATACATGTCCATTTGCGTGCTGTAAGTAGCCCTTGCAGGAGAAGTTTCCCTCGAGCGAGGATTTGTGCAGGCCGTGCTGCAGGGTGCTTCCCTGCCCTTCCTTCACGGTTACCAGCTCCCAGCATTTCCAGTCACCAAGTCAGCGATCCTCTTCAGGTTTCTTTGTCCATACATTAACTCCCACTGCTTGTGTGCATATGATACAAAGTACTGCCACTTGTCTGACCTGGATATTCAGGTGGCCAAAGGTGAACATAAAGAACAGCCACAGGTCAGGCAGAGACAGCGGTTCCCTTTTCCCAGTAGGCTCCATGATAAATCCTTTTTTTTAGTTTCAAGTCCTCTGGTGTTTTCCCATGAATTAACACCTCGACCACTTGCATGTTGTTGCCTATGAAGGATGAATGGCTTGGCAGTAGGAGTAGTGGTCAGCACTTGTTCTGGGACGATTAGCAGTGCAAGCAGGACCAGAAGTCTCTGATCCCTGCAGAGTACCAAAAACCATCTGAAGTGAAGCTTTCTGCCTCTGATTCACACTAAAATGTCTCCAAAGGTTAAGGTCCCTAGCATGCACTACATTGAATAACATAATACAAACAATGCCAAAGCTTATAAAACAATCAAAAGAGTTACATGGCAAACACTGTTTTAAGTACATCTCGTTTTGATGTGGATGGAATAAGCTCTTAGTTGTGTAAATATTTGGAAAGTAAGAATACAAATAACAGTACAAGAATACAACAAAATGCAAATAATAATTAATATGCCAAAAGGTCTAAAATAGGTAGGGAGCTTCGCTGGCTATGGCACAGCTTTTTCCACAGGAGAGAAGGAATGGATTTTGAGTCATGCTAGGACACAACATCTGAGAAGCTTACCTCAGTTTCATTTTTCTCTGAGATCTCTCACATGTAAGTGAAATTTTAGTCATCTGCACTAGATCACTTTTTTTTAGTAAGTGATTTACAAATTCTGGAATCCTTTTCAAGTGCTGAATTTTGGAGGTTTCTGAGGATTTGGCTCATGGTTTGAACTGAGCTGTTACTCACAATTTAGCTGGAGCAATCCAAGCAGAAATGCCTCTGTCCATAAGGATAATTTCTGAACAGCATTAAAGCAGTTTGATTCAAGCTAACTTCATTTTTTATACTTCATTGCATGTTCTCCTTGATTATTGCATAGGTGAAGCTGCTTCCAAACTCTTCTTAGAGTTGTCATCATAGATCAGGTTTTAGCAAAGTAGCTGGTTCTGATCATTTAGTTTCAGTTCTGACCTTGGTCTGAAGTGTTCCTGTTACAGAACAGAGCTGGGTCTTGCAGTCCAAAATTATGTATGTGTACAAGCAAAAATCTCCATCTTATTCTGCAGCAACTGTTTGCATTAGAATCCAAGCATGGATGGTGTGAGAGGGCTGCCACGTTGATCTTCTCATATTATTGGTTTTGTTTATATTTTAAATATAAATTCTATGCTGTTTCTCTTTATTTTATATAGTGAAACAGTGAAGGTAAAGTCAGCCTGTCTGCATTTTCATCTCAGCTAACTATGGCAGCTTTTCTCCCAAAGCCGCTCAGGAGATTAACTCTTTGAAATTCTGACCTCAGAGAGAATTGATACCCCAGCAGGTGAGGATTATTCTGAGCAGGTTTTGTATGTGTGTATGATTATCTAGGCTTTCTTTCATCTTAATAAACTTACTTTCTTCCAAGTAAAACACTAAAAAAAAATTAAAACATTATAAACAGTGAAGCAAAGCTAAGGCAAGAGATGTTCTCTGCCTTCTCTGCAGAGGGGACAGGGGCTTAAGTAAGGGATCACTACCAGAAACCTTTCTGTTAGTATGATAATATTTTCACATGTTGTTAATGCCAAAATGGCTCTGTAGGGTTTGGTCACATACATTTGCAGATTGTGCCATGCATGTAAACTGGTAGCCTGTTCTAAATTGTCGGTGGTCTGTAGCATCTCAGAATGGACTTTCCCATTAGCTATCCTCACTAAGGACAGCATGCAACTTGCAGTTCGGTTTCATTTGACTAATGGGCATTTCTGGTGAATAGGCAGCAGTGACACCCTATTGCTGGGTGTCACACAAAGCCCCACATTGCTTGCTGGCAAGACAATCCTCCCCTCAGTCTTGCCGGCAGTGCTCTGTGCTGAGACCAGAGCATGCCCGCATCCTGCAGGTTTGACCCCTTGGTCAGGCAAGGAGTGAACACCACATTTCACAGTAGAGGTTTCCTAAGTTAAATGTGAGCATCTGTCCCAGGACTGAAATAAAAGGGTGACTTGGGAAAAAAAATACAAATCATAGTCCTTTAAAAAAGTCTCCTCTGTTACCCTATACAGACTGACCACAAAGTTGGAGTTTCATTTCAGTTTCTCCACTAAGTAGTCTTGTGTCCATATTAATGTAAAACCATTTGTAGGCAGCTTCAGAGAATAACACATCACTCTGCAAACACCAATGCTCTAAGGAGGTACTATAGCTGCTGGGCAACTTTCCATCCTTGTGGGTAGGATCCGCGTCGCAGCACTTTGTCTTCCTTAATTAGCTCACAGAACAGCCGGTGGTGCCCTGCACTGCTCTCCCACCGTCTGCAGATGCAATCCTGGGCAACTGGCCGTACTGAAAGCACTTAGAAATGGAATGAAGGTAACGGAGACATGGTTTGCTGTTCTCTGTGAATATCCAGCTTGGATAGTTGGAATAACTGCAAGGGAAGAATTGCCTTTGCAACTCATGTGCCTGATTTATTGGTTAAATTGCTTTTCAGTCCTCGCCATTTAGCTAACAAGGACATTAAGATGTCCAAAAATAAACGTGAAGTGATTGGTTCCCAGAACTAGTTTTAATAGTCACAAATACAGTATTTCAGACTTTTTACTGAGCACTAACCAAGTAGAGTCAATCAAGCTTCATTTAAATAGATTATTTTCTATTCTGGAGTTATACTTGATTTCATACTTTCTTCTACTGACCACCATATCACATAAAATTATGTTTACATTAAAACTGATCTGTAGATACACATGAAACAGCACCTAACATGTAGACATGAAATCTGAGCATTCCTAATGCGTAGGGTGAGTCTTGTGAAACCTTTTTAGCAGCTGAAAGTCTTGAACCATTCACTGAAATAAGACAACTAAAATACCAGCAAAATTGATTCTGCTGTCAATAAAATCACTAATAAACACTGGATTTGGATTTGGGGCTGGTGAATAATATATAAATATATACGTAACACCACATACACAAACTTTTTTTAGAACACAAAAATGAATGCTCCAACTTAAAGTTTCTTCATCTAAATAGCTGGGGAGAGTACCACTTAACCACATAGCCTAAACACATTGACAAAGGGGAAAAAGCTGTCTATTTTCAACTGTGTTTATTTTTTCACTGGTAAGAATAAAAAGAAAAGAAATATAATCATAGTGCCTATGACAAAGATCATGTTTCAAGGAGTGTGCAATGTGTACCATTATTATTTTGACTGCAAATGGAAGCCACTTTTAAACTGACTGTGGTTCAAAGGAAATAACCTTAGAAAAACTGTCATGCAGCATTCCAGGAAATGTTTTGGTTTGGTATGTTTGGCCTCCGTTTTTGTGGAGCTGTACATTCCTGTCCATGGTTTTAAAGGATATAAAAAAAAAAAAAAAGAACTGATTTCAGAATCAATCTGTATTTTGACTCGTTTTTATACTTCCAATGCCCATATGAGTGAGCAAAGCTGAACAGCATCATTTTCCCACTTAGTGTCACAAATGAGTTCTATTGTGTGTGTTATTGAATTCAGCCCTTTTTTCTTACCAAAGCAGTGTTCTCCTACCATCACCAGTGATCACTTCTCTCCAAGCAGAATTTTTGCTTGAAAGAAAAGCCACAAAGAGGGACAAGACTAATCTGTCTGAAAATGAAAGCTTTCCTCACCTCAGCCTCGATGCTGGGAGGACTGGCTGGGATTTGCTGGAGTTGGAGACAGGGAGGCGCAAGGGTCTCTCACATGTGAGCACCCACAGGGCACATGCATGAAAAGCTCAGGTCTTCTGCTATTTAAGTCAATTTTTCCAGTCTCACCTACAAGCCTCTCAGTTTTAGGCACTCAGACTGAAGCAGGTAGAATGGCTGAAGTATCAAAACAACACATTGACAAGGGGAATCACCTGAGAAAGGAGGCAGAGACAGCAATCCCTTTAGTTCTGGACTGTGAGGGGAAAAAAAAGCATAAATTCTTTGCTAAATGACTTCCCATCTTAACACAATGAAACAGATCTAGGCAACGTCACTAATGTTTCTTACAGGAAAAAGAAAAGAGGGAGAACTTTAAAGCAACTTACATTTCAAAAGCAGAAGGTGAAGATCTCCAGCCAGGTCTGCAGAAGAGCAGCAGGAGTGGAACCACAAACTGTTCATCCCTCCTTGGTCAGCCAGCGCCTGGGACTCCAGGTTCAAACCTCCAGAAACTTCCCAAAATGGTGGCCAGCACTGTCCCCCTGGCTGAGGCATGCGGTGTCCCCACGGTGGCCATGGGGATGTGGCAAAATGTCAGTGTCACCCATCAAACCCAGATGGGTTACCATGCTGTGGTGGGTGGCACCTCCTGGGGTTCCATGTTTTGTGGACAGCTGCGTTTTGGGGTGGCATTTTCACACACAGCCCTGGCGGTATGGGCTGGACTGCTTGGTGCCAAGCATATTAACTGTCCAAAACCCAAAGGAACTTCATGACTTCCTCCAAAAACATCCCTCTGATAGCCCCAGGGCAAAGCCTGGAGCTGCCTTGATCCCTGCAGCTGCTGGCTCCCCTCACAATGCACTGAACACCCAAAATCCCACTGAGAGCCCATAGGAATCACAGAATCAGCAGGGTTGGAAGGGACCTCTGAAGATCATCGCGCTGAGCAAGATCACCTAGAGCACGTTGCGCAGGATGGCATCCAGGCAGGTTTTGAATATCTCCAGAGGAGACTGCACAACCTCTGGGTAACCTGTTCCAGTGCTCTGTCACCCTCACAGTAAAGAAGTGCCCTCTCATATAGAGCCAGAACCTCCTGTGCTTCAGTTTGTGCCCCTTGCCTCATCCTGTCACTGGGCACAACTGAAAAGAGACCAACTCCATCCCCTCAACACCCTCCCCTCAGATATTTATACATATTGATGAGGTCTCCCCTCAGTCTCCTCTTTTCCAGGCTAAACAGGCCCAGCTCTCTCAGCCTGTCCTTGTACAACAGGTGCTCCAGTCCTCTCATCATCTTTGTAGCCCTCCTCTGAGCTTGCTCCAGGATCTCCATGTCCCTCTTGTACTGGGGAGCCCAGAACTGGTCACAGTACTCCAGGCGTGGCCTCACCAGGGCTGAGTAGAGGGGCAGTTGAACTTCATGAGGTTCCTCTCGGCCTAGCCCTCCAGCCTGTCGAGGTCCCTCAGAATGGCAGCACAGCCCTCTGAGGTATCAGCCTCCCCTCCCAGCTTTGTGTCGTCAGAAGGGAGGGCCCAGGGTTGGGGACAGCGCACTGCAGGCCCGCCTGCCAGGGGGACACCAGGCCCCGTCACAGTTCTCTGCCACTCAGGCTTTCTTCGTGCCCCACTGCATAGCTCCCAGCCACTGCCTTGAAGAGCCCTGCTTTCCTAGCTAGCTCTTAGGCTTTTCCTTTTTTTAAAAAAATGTGTCTCAGTGTATCTGTCTGAATCTGTCACTTGGCCTCTTCTAATGCATGTTTTTTGCTTGAAATCTGTATTTAAGGGTGTTGGTTCAAGTGCTTTTGAACACACCAACTTACAAAACGGCAGGAAAATGCTCTGCTTGCAAAGTCCCATTTCCACAAGCAGAGGTGCTCTGAAGAGCATGATGTTGTAACCCATTGGTCTAATAACACTTTTTTCCTATGTCAGAGGGCTAAGGAGAGGGTTGGGGTGGGAAAATAACACTGCCCAAGGTAAAGATCCTACCCCAACACACATGCTTGGCCTGACAGAGAGGATAACTGTCACAGACAACCAATACCCTTCAGTAAGATGAAGCTGTTCACCTGGTTGTGCTGTCACAGCTGATGTCACTAAGGACACCCTTTATCTTCCCACCAGCAGCTACAAGTTCAGGTTTTTCCTTGTGTGCCTGTGTTGTAAGGTCTGTTTGCTGTGGCAGAGAGGGGCAGCTCTAAAGGTATCTTCTGGTGGCAGAAGGCTTGTTTCTGAAGTGAGTAATTTCTGATGTTTTTTGTTAGGAAAAAAAAACTTGTGGTTTTTATCTTTTTTTCCTCCCTTCAGTGAGTCCGGTTATCTTCCCTCTTTCTTTACAACCTTTTTTTTTTTCTTCCTACTCCTCCTTCTGTACTGGATATTTTCTCTAATAGTTATTTTACATGTTCTGTAGCATAGTAACTAGATTTATTACACTGAGCAGGGATTAAGGTGTTAGAGAACAACGGTCTTATAGCTTTATCTCTCACTATTCAGAGTGAAAGCCTTAGCTGATCATTTCAGAAATGTACCTACTTGGTAAGAGAGTCTCCTTTGTTTTCCTTTCACCCAAGGGTAAATTGCAAGTTTCTTGTCTGCTGCTTTCTAAAATTGAAAAATCTGAGGCTTATTTAGAGTATATGCCACAATAGGCACTGCAAGCAGTCAGGCCATCCAATAAAGCAGTCTACATCCAGAGAGTCTATACTAACTTTCAAGGGTGTAACTTAAATTGTAAGAAATATAAATGTAATAGGAGTGGCTCATAAAATTCCCATTAAGAGTCATGCATGATACTTGCTTAAAATTTCATATGATTATGGAATTCCATTTGCAGATGTTAAAGATGCATTAATTATGACTGCTTTCTGAAGCAAGGCTACAGCAAGTACTACACAGCTTCAGAAACTTCCCATGGCAATCTGCATCCTAATAATTCACACCACTCTACTTAGGTAGTCATCTGCAGAACAACAGCATTCTTCAAACAATTTTAAATCCTTTAATTCATACTCTTTGCAGATCCATAGCAAGCTGGTAAAAATGATGGCAATTACTTCTCAAGCGATGTTTACAGTTATAGCTACTGCTAATGTTAAACACTGCAGTTACTTGCCAGCAAAATGCTTCTAGAAACATCATTGGTACCATGTAAAATAAGAATGTTTTATTGTAAGTATCTTTTTCTGCCAGGACTTGGTAAGAGTATGCACACAGACCTCAAGTGAAGTGCTTGGTTACTTGAAAAATATGTCGTTGTTCCCCCCAACACAACTGTGGAAGCAAGGATAATTGTGAGCCTCCTTTGTTTCAGAGGTGGCACTTCTCCTTAAAATGAAGGTGTACTTACTTAGTAATATTTAAAATATCGTGTTTATGTCTCTGGATGCTTTCCTTGAGTGGAAGAGTTTGTCTTTCAGTGCATTGAGACAAATTATAGGTGGGCAGGCAGCAGCAGAACAACCAGTCATGAAACTCTGATTTTACTCTTTTCTGGTGAGCTCGTGGCTTTTTTGTCTTTCACTGTTGTTCACAAGCACTGTTACAGCGGGATTTACGCAGGCACAAAGACATGAGAAGGGCTGATGATTCAGGGGGCTCTCGCTGTTCACAGCAAAGGAACAGCAGAGGATGCCAAGGCCTGAGGGAAGTGCAGGCCTCACCTAAGCACACGACAGGCCTCAGGAGATCTGTGGGATGGGAATTAATAAGAACTTAAAGAGTAAACTCCTGGTAAACCCCCTACAGTATTCAGATGGAAATAAGCCAGTTAGATCCAGGTCAGTATGGGAGAATTGCTTGGAAAATGAGGTGAGGGAAATCTACTCTGAAAATAGGACTTTGTTTTCCTTCTTGGCAATCATCTGCCAGGGAAAACGTTGGCTATAAATAGAAACTTTGTGCAGCGTAATTACATGAAAACAAAAACAGAGAGGGGTTTGCAGAAAGAGCTGTGATGTGCAGGTCAGAACAGCTGGGCACCAAATGTGTAGCTCCTCACTAATCGGCCTGATGAGTGGTTTGGGCTAGGTGTGGTGGATTAAGTAGATTGACTACTCCATTTTAAATGTGGTGTTCTCCAGGAGAGCTGATTGCTTTGTAAGGAACCAGAGTGCCTAGAAGAGTTGTGAGGTTTGAGAGCTTTTAGCTGTCCTATTTTTTTCAGAAATCAGACTGGAGAAAGGTAAAGTGGGGTTAACAGTGAAAACCTAAAACTTTTTAGAACTAGTTTCCTACCGCCTGGTATGGTGGATAACCATGCCAATTAGATTTGGTATCACAGACGTGCATGTGCCTGTTTTGCTCTGATCCCTCTTGCTTGTAATGGTCTCTTCTGACTATTTCTCTTTTCATTCAGAAAATTCTCTGATACAGTGGACTTGGAGTGGGGCAGGAGGGGGGGTTGAGGGTAGAAGGAATAAAGCTTCTCTCCAGCAGCTAATATAACACCCTACTACTATTTCCCCATGCTTCCCTTTGGTATCTTATATAAAATCTCCAGCTGACCTTCTCAGAGTTTCTTCTGCCTCATGCTGTAGTTTTCTGTGTCACACTTGATAGCAGCAAACTATTCTTCTAAAAATAGTGTTGCTATTCTAGACTGTGACTTACACCAGGGATAACAAAAATGAGTTATTTAACACTCTTGTTTAAAAAAAAAAATAATGTTATGGTGTTGGCCAAGTCTCCAGGAACTGTGGAGAGCCTGAAGTTGGCCCTGCTCACGAGAAGACTGTGCTGTGTGGAGGTGTCTCTGCAGGGGTGACAGGAGCTTTGCAGGGACCTTCCACCTTCCTGGGAGATGCCAGGGCATGGGGACTTGCCTGCTGACTTTGTGAAGGCACTTGTTTGACCTTCAACAATAGGAACACTTTCTCCTTGAGCCGCTACTATTCAGGGAGCTGATGTTGTAGTAGTAATATACTAAGGGAAAATTTTATGGCAAACTGCAGTTTATGGATGTCAGTTGTCCTGCTTACAACCAGCAGTGTAAAGAATATGAAGCTGATGAAGAGCACAACAACTGACCAAGGTGGATGGGAACAGACTGGTTCAGGTGCCATACAAGCACTACATCTAGTGAGAAATGAGGGGAAGGAAGATCTTGCCTCTGTTTGATCTGTGCTTGCTCAGTGCTTTTTTTGAAAGCACTGCAGAGAGTAAGTGCTTTTTGGTTGCTGCTTTAAGTCTGTATTTTACCCATTGGGTATAACAGTTTCTTGACTGAACCTCCACAGGGTATGCCTTGCTTTGGGAGATTTCTATGTTTGAATTGAAGAGCATTTACGGATTTATTAGCGGTAACTTACATCTTTGGCTGGTCTACATTTACAGTAACTTTATTTCAAATCAAACGAACCTTTTATTCCTATCTAGTTAATTGAGCCAATATAGATTAAGTTCTCTAACACAGCTTTTCCCCTCTATGAATTTGATGAATTAGAAAGCTATCACTAATTATTATTACTATACTGGACTATTAATTTTGTTTCCTCAAGAAGTTACTATTTTTATGTGGCTACAATAGCCTGAAGTAATTACAACCTTAGTGTTACTTGAGGCCATGTGGTTTAATGCTCTACTGCTGAAATTTACTACTACTACTAATGTCTTCAAAATACTGGGAAGGAATAACAGTGTAGAAAGGCAATCTCAATAAGCACAATCAGGACAATAGCTGAGGATACCCTAATGCACCAGTATTTTTAACCTATATAATAACACCAAGGTAATTGCATGCCTATTGAAGAAGAAGAAGAAAGGGGTATGGTATAGGTTTCTTTCGATGCCAAAGATGATAAGCCATTTGCTTTATCTGGTTGATGAAAGAAAAATTAGATGATGGATGACTTAGTACAATTTTGAAATTAGTGGGACTGCCCAGAGTCCAAAATTCACAAAGTCGAAGGCTGACTTTTTCTTATTCCTATTAGAATGATAAGATGTTGAATCGCTATTGTGCGTAAGAAGTGGTGTTAGTGAAGGATGAGAACGGTCACAGAAATACTTGCCTATAGTCTAATAACTTAGGTGGATAAAAGTCTACCTCATGCCACATGAGTGGGGGAAATAGAAATCCCTTTCTCGGTTCTTCCTATCTGGGGAAGAAGATGCCATACCTGAAGCATTTTTTCATGAAAGATTATGGCATGAAGCCAAACAATAGAGAACTTCATGATTTATGGGTTAAATATCACTTTAATCAAGGAGATGCCTTAAGTAGCCAGTTTAATCATTGTCATCAACTTCATCAGGGTGATTGAAATCATCATTACTTTAGCAACTGATTATCGAGAGCTGGATGTGGTCTTTCCTCTAATGCTGAAACTGCTCATTAGAAAAGTGTCAGAGGTCTCTGACAGTACCTGTGCATAATCTGCCCTGGCATTTTTGCCAAGTTCTGCTGGAGCATGTGGATTTTTTCTTCGATCAAACTTTGCTTAGTGTAGTTCAAATTAATTATTATTTTGTATTACAAATACCTATCTATATATGCACAGAACTTCTGATAGAAGTATAGAAATCTGATTTCTTCTCAGGCTTTGTAACTGGTGGCAAAAACATTATTTAAACACAGTTGAAATACATGTTTATTTCACTTGTCTCCAGGGCAAGTCTCAAGCTGTAGTGGTGTTGAGAGTAAAAGGAGGTGGAAGATCAGGCCACTTGCTTTCCTTGTGTTTGTCTCTGAGTACAGAGTCTCACTTCCACTTGCAGATACTCAAATTTTGAGTAAAAGCTTGAAATCTTGCCCAAGAAGACCAAACTTTCTGTTGAAATTATCGGATTTTGAGGGACTGCTGCTTAACTGAAGTTCTTCTGGTAGAGGCAGCAAAGCACAGAACCCAAAATGCAGTAAGTGGCAAAGCTGAAAAACCTGTGTGCTTTCAGGAATGCAAAGATGCTGATTATAGTTTGGCAACTACACGATATCCTAGATTTAAAACAGATTTAAAAGGAAGAGATGGAAATTCCTGAATGAGAACAAAAACAAGACTTAAATCTAAACAAAGCCACATCCCAAAGCAATATATGCCTGAGTGGACAGGCTGATGATCGTTTGTGGTCAGACAGCAAACCAGTGTGCCATGAGATCAACAAAATGATGGTCAATGTGGAAGTTGTGTGTGAAGTTCCCCATCTGGTATAAGAAGATAAATTGATTAACATGATATACTGCTGGGTTATTTGAGGCAGATAACCGAAAGCTTCCTATTTTTTCGCCAAAGTAACTTGGAATGGACCATCAGATACAAATAAGAGCAGAGTTATAAGAAGATTTGAGAAGCATAAAAATGGGTTTGAGGAGCAACTAAGATAACCATAACCTATATAGCAAGTTAGCTGTAAAGATGATGAATCCAGACAGCCAGGGGCATTGGGGAGCTAGGGTTTCTGTAGAATGAAAGATACACAATTATGCCTGGTTAAGTGAAAAGGCTTCTCTTGCTCTGGCTTCATCTATTTTTTTTAAATATATGAAAAGTTCTGGGAGTCCTATTTTGGTTAACTTTAGGGTATGAACAAAGAATTGATGAAAGATGCAGGTACTGGAAGCCAGACTGGTAAACTGAAAGTCTGCTGAATCATCCAGGTTTTGCTTTGGGTTTTTGATGGAATTAGCTGTTCTGCCAAGAAAAACAAAACCCAAACAAGAATTGTCCGAAAATTTGCACGCGTAGAGGGAAATCAAGCAAAGCAGAACTTAGCTGTCTGTGAGAGAGGTTTGAAGATCTGTAATCCAAGCATGGTGACTTCTGGCACAAGTGATAAGCCTCGTCTGTCTTCAGATGGAGACTGGGGAAAGGAAGCCAAGGATGTTTTTGTCATTTTGTAGCAACCACCATGGGAAAGGCAATCGCTCCAGGCGGGAGCCTTCCCAAAGAAGAAGCAAATACAACTAATGAGAAGGGCCCCTAGCAATGCAGAAATAGTTACGCAGAGGGACCAGGGTTTTTAATTTAGTTTCAGAATGTATGGAGAAACATGAGTTTGAAACTAAAGAAAACATTTAATTATCTTTATGGTTTGCAAAGTGAATTTAATGTGTTGGACTGAGGAAAAATTGACACAGAAGAATTGACAAATGTGAGAGAAGCAAGGATAAAGGATTTAGAAGGGTTCCTGGACTAGGGAAAAAGAAATGTCTCCCTGCTTTACTTAACATACTGGAAAACATGTTTTGTTGTCTTTAAATACATGAGAGACTGCTTGGGACTTTAAGTGACGTGTACTGATTTAACAGCCTTAATCTCTTCTCATTTGGGGGTAGGAATATTGATGTCACTCCTGCTTTGCAAAGGATGCATGCAATGTGCTTTCTAAGGTTTGTGGTGCAAGCATTTCTCCTTGCCCTTCTTTATCCCTGCAAGATCACCCTGTAATGCTCCCCCTGCCCCATCCCTGCAAAGAGGGGGAAAAACAAAAACCACAAAATCCCCAAGGCTGTGTTGCAATGCCTGCTAGCACCCCTGTGAGGCTGTGCTGTGTGTACCTTGTACTTTGGTCCCAGGGTGACCCTGCTGCTACAACAGCTGCTTCTATGGCTGCCAGCAGCGCTGCTCTTGCAGTACACTACTGTGAATCAGGTTTCTTACTGCTCATGTGTAAGAGAGCTTGAACCAAGCTTCCATTTCATTCTTTGGGCAGATGATCTTCAGTGTAAGTGTTCCTGCTCTAGCTGCTCTTTAAAAATGCATGCTGAAATCTTATTTTTATTTTTCTGTATTAGCAACTGTGGTTTGTGGTGTTTTTTTTTTTTAAGACTTTACCTTTGCTTCTTACCCTGCAGGTGGTCTTCCTAACAGACACCTCCTTCCTTTCCCCTGTGATGTAGCTGCCTGTGCTGCTTAGAAGGAGCAAGTATCAAACCACCATGAGAGCGCAGACTGGGAGTGCCAAAAGTGGCAATGAAACATCTGACTGCTGCTGGTGGCATGTCAGCAGTTAATAATCCGGTGTGTGTTCTAATGGTCACTGCCAGCTCTGGCAGCGTGAGCTCTGCTACCACCCATGGTGGTGGTTGTGCGGCCATAGGATCAACACAGTGGTCATCCTAGATGATGTGGATGGGTACCCATGTCCTCCATGCATGTGCATTGCTGAAACAGGGACAACAAGGGATTTTACTATAGGTCTAAGAGGTTCACAGCTCTTAATTCTCTTTCAATTAGTAATATTACAATATGTTCCCAAATTAGTGGTCATGGACAGAATTGAGCAAGACAAATACAGGACAGGTCAGCTCACTTTTAAGTATGATATACAGCTTTCTAAGCAGACTGTGTGGGTACAAAAATACTACCTGTGCTTGTTCACATTTTCACAACACATTTCCTTCTAGACATCTTATTACTATTATCTGTTTTAGTTGATCTAATTTTGTGGTCAAAATGAGCCAGATGGAAAGGGATGTGCTATTCCCTAGCATGTTCTAAACTGCATCAGTCCAGTGTTAGTGTCAGCACAAATAGCTAAAGCTGGAATCATAAACACTTGCTGTATCTAACACAAATAGTACAGCTCAGCCTATTAATGGAGTGGGCACGTATTAACCTCCCACCAACATGGCAGAGTTTCAGAAAGTTCATGCATATGCTGCCTTGCTGACACTTTAAAATTAAGAGTATATACTTCTCTAGGTTGCTGCAGAAAGAAATGGTGCATTTTTTAAAATATTGTAGATGTTGATGACTGAAATGTCTGTACAGCAAAGATACTATTAATATGAATATTGTATTTATCTCCTCCTTCCTCCCAAAGAATTGGGGGTCCTGAAGGACCACATGAACAAACCTTACAACAAACATTGAAGTGATTAATTAAGCAACTGCTAAGATACAGAAGGCTAGGAAATGATCTGATTTTGGTCTTTTTTTTAACATCATTCATACT
Organism: Anser brachyrhynchus; assembly: GCF_964034855.1. Classification (NCBI taxonomy): domain Eukaryota; kingdom Metazoa; phylum Chordata; class Aves; order Anseriformes; family Anatidae; genus Anser; species Anser brachyrhynchus. The sequence continues at coordinate 13,478,725 of NC_137700.1, forward strand.
AAGTGGTTCCATCTTAGATGTGTAAATACCTTTTAAAATAAATTATGCTTTTCTCTAAGGAAAAGATAAGTCTATCCAGGAGTTTCAGAAAACAGGTATGAGAGGGGCAACCAGGAAGCCATAGTAACAACAACTCTTCTGTCACTTTGAATGGGTATTAAACTTTTCTTTAAAGCTCGTGTAATTTCCCCTGGGCAGCCTCTTCCATTCACTTCAAATTCTAATCCTGTCCTGCACTGCTGCAAGCGAAGAAAATTACTTCATTTGGTTTCTTCACTGTTAGCATGCAGAGTAGAGTGCTCTTTCCCGCTTTGCCTGCAGCTCTGTGAGTGTTTGAAGGCTTCTCCAAGTCTCATCTCTGCCCCCTCAGTCTGGGATGCCTCCATCTCCCCAGAGGTGTTGCTCTGGAGCTGTCTCATGGCTCCCTTTGGTCAAGGAAGACTTCTATGGTGACAGTCCTGTGTGTATCTTAAGAGCATATTGCCATAGATACCCAACAAAAGTTATTACAAACTACTCTATGTGGAATTCATATTTTCAATTAATGTCTCCTGTGGGAGTTTCAGTTCAGAAATGGTGGTATTCACCCCGTTTTTAATGTGGTCATTGCTGGTCAGCTTGTTCACGCTGATCAATTTGTTAGACATTTAAAATGCTTAAGGGTCTTCACAATCTTAGTATGATAAAATGGAGTTCTGAGAAACAATTATTCATCTCAGGTTACTTAATGTGTACTATAGGTTGAAGAAGACCTAGTAAATGCAAAAAACAAGGTTTTCTAGCTAAAGTAGCCTTAGGGAAAATCAGGAACAGCAACCATGACCATGAAAGACTTACAATTGACTTAGGAATAGTCTAAGCAGGCTTATGGTTCACCAGTGACATGTTATATATTTGAGATGTTACTCAATACATATATGTGCTTCCCTACTGGCAATTGGAAAGAAGACTGCTCATATTGTGACCACACCATGAATGGATATGAACATGCTAGCCTCCTTTGCCTCAGCAGGAAATCAATGAGTCATGCTGCTGAAAATCTTATGTCCAGTTAATGGTCAAAACAACAAAGGTAGTGTGCCCATCTGACACAAACTCTGCTGAAAAACTGAGACAAGCTTTGGGTTACTTATCCCAGCTGACACTGAAGTTTTCAATTTTCTCTGCAGTAGTTAATAGAAAGTTAACAGTTGCTAGTGGATTGTTCAAGGCTTTTAAATATCATCTTTTGGTCTCCACACAGAGCTGAGCACTTGTACGGCCTCAAATAGTTTGAGGTTTTTTCAAAGCATGAGCATATCATAGTGTCAGGGATGTTTTTACCCCATTAAATGTGTTAAATTTCTTGTCAGATATATACTGCTTTTGCTTCCCATTTTTATGTAGTTTGGTTGTATAGGTCTCTCCTGATTTCCTCTAAACACTTGCAGTAACCAAAAACTGATGAAGATGTTACTTTTTCCCAAGAAATACAAACCAGTGTTAGCTTTGCAGAATATATGGACTTCTCATAGGACTGCGAGGAGACATCATGCAGTGAAATACTGCAGCTCAGGTATAGAAGCAAACAAGTTATGTCTCAGACTGCAGGGGAGTTTTGCAGACAGAGTGATGAAGTTACTAAAACTGCCAGAGATCTACAGCTTTGGTTTGCACAGCTCAAGTTCCTCCCACCCCCATCTCTCCTTTTAGGAAGCTCTCTATCCAGAGGGTAGTGGTTAGTGCCTGCTGGGAAAATTGCACAAGAGGAGCTTGGATTGAAGAGAAGTAAAATCACGGGGGAGAAAAAGGGACATGGGGGGGAAAAAGAAGAGAGTAAACATCCATGCAAAAGTTTATACGCAGAAGAAAAAGTAGTCTATTTTCTGCAATAGTGAACTCATTTCAGCAGTTTGGCAGATGATAGTCACAAGTTTTCTTAGAGAATGTAGTAGGAAAGGGGTATTAGGAGTGGTTAGTAATGTTATAATTCTTAACTAAACCTTACTGCATTCTATTTCACTTTCAAATTTTCATCTCTTTAAGGGTGATTTGCCATTCAGACTTACTATTCATGCTTAAGTTGTCACTTATGCATATAATTTATATGGTTACTAACAGAAATTGAACTTGGAGACGATGTCATTATTTTTAAGAAAGCCCTGGTAAAAGGGTTTTTTGTTTTTTTTTTTTACATTCTCAAATACTGTTGACTGGGGTCAGAATTCAAGCTGGAATATCAGGTGTATTAGATAAAATTTTAGAGCCAAGCTCTTCTTTGGTGATTACAACGCTGTCAAGATACAGATATCTTGGTTGGTGTTTTTCCTCTGGACTGAAAGCTGAAGAAAACAAAAGGGGTAAATGGACTGCTAGATGTGCTTAAAGTCTTTTACATACCTGTGCGTAGTTATTTAGAGTCATTAATTAAACAGGGATATGTGAGAAGTGGACTAAATTCAAGCACAGTTTATTTCACTTCTATTTAGCTGTTGGTCATCACTCTTCTAAATATGAGTCTCTGCCTTTTGTCCTCATAGTGCTGAGATAAAATCTACAGCATTTTCTTTGGGGAGGGGAGGAATAGGAAATCAAATGTACGATTGTTAATTTTTGACATTCTAATATTTAATACTGGCAGGCTTCCACATGAAAGCAAGCTATAGGTTGAAGGGGTGTTTGTTTTTCAGTTTTAAGAAGTTTCTTAATTATCTTGCCAGCCCACCACTAGAATTTGTGCTTGACTGTAGCTTTCTGGTATGACTGCGTTTTCCTGTACCCATTCTTAACTAGGTTTTGCAAATCTACTACACTTGGAAGTACTTGGAAAGGTTTGATGCAATGTGCCCGAACACTGCTACAATTAGCCCAGTGTGTCCAGTTAAGCCAGAGTAAATAGAGCAAAACATTTTAGCTATGAATGATAAGGTGGGTGGGAAATTGGTTGGACTATTGAGCTTGAAGGGCCATGATCAGTGGCAGAAATTATTATACAAGTGGAAAAACAACTTTGATTTTGCTGGCTCAAAAAGAATGACCTGTATCACTCCAAGCGAGAGAATTGCTGTCAGTAGTGTAAGGCAAATGACAGATGAACAGTCTGAGCCTAGCCAGCCCGCGGTGGGGTGCCTGTACTGCCACTAGCTGTTGGTATGGATGTTGGTATAAAGCAGAGTTAAAAAGGATATCCTGAGAGAAGCTACTTAAGACAGCTGAAGGTATTTCATAATAGAGGCAAAGTATAGGGAACATCATATTTAAACTCTTATTTGCAACTGGATTAGCATAGTCTGAGTAATCTGCTGTGTCTAGGACTAAAGCAGACATGTACAAGAAAGGATGAATTGAAATGATACTCAGGTGGCCTCTTAGGCAAAGCTAATTCCATGTGATTTTTTTTCTGACTAATTCAGAACTGTGGACTTGAACGTGCTTCCCTCTGCCTTCAGTAATGTTTTTACAAAAAATGTATGTTGCAGTGTACTCCACAGAACTAAATCTAGAGGCAGTGAGACAGATCTGTTCAGTCAGTTCTGCATTGCTTTCTAATCACTGCACAAAGTTACACTTATAGGGAAAAACATTTTAAGGATTAAAGAACTTTGTTCTTTAGAGCTTTCTCCTCTGCACTGTCTCAGGAAATGCAGGATGCTGTTACTGTCCTACATCGTAATGCACTTCCCCAACAAGGTTTTCTGCTAAGCCATTATAAATATTTTGCGGAGCAGTTGACTTCACTGTCTCTTCTTTCCCCTGTGTATGTTTGTGTTTTATGGATTGTGTATAAATATGAGAAAGCATTAATAGTATTCTTCCTTTTTAAATTATATCTAACTTTGAAGACCAGTATTGTCTTTCAAACACTGCAGTAACAAAAATGCTGCTACTGGAGTTCCTGGCTAAACTGTGGCCGGCTGAGTTGGGGTGAAACAGTAAGGTGAGAATCGGGGGTTCTGCCTGCACACCACGCCATTGGAAGTGTACAATTTGGTGGAGTGAGAGCTCACAGCTTGACGAGTTGTCTCAAGGGGTCATAGATATATCTTACTGGCTGAACACAGCTAACCCTAGCGGCTTATGAATCTCTGAATCAGCGTTGTACACCAGTGTGGTGACAAACTTCCCCATTGATTTGCATACCGATAATAAGCGATATGCCTTGCCAGCTATCTCAGTGCAACTGGACTTCAATATACAGAATGATGTTTATTATGTTTACATTAATGGCTTGCTAAAAAAACAACTAAAACTATACTAGTGCCTCTCAGGGCTGATATTTTTCTGACTTTTTTTTTGTGAAAACAATGTTGTTTGGTATATATCAACTAAATGGAGAGGAAAAATCATCTGGGGAAACCTTGTCAGACTCTGGCTAGAGGCCAATTTCAAACATTTTATGAGTGCAAATTTGCTGCAGAGAATCAAAGAAACAGGAGGCAGAACATCCAGAAGCATAATAAATTAACCTATCTGAAATTCCATCAGGAGTGTCTGTATAGCAGGGGAAACAAAAAGACCAAGTTTGCTTTCCCTTAAAGCTTTTCTAGAGCATATCTTTCATGATGGGTAGCTGCAACTTCTGTACGTTCACTATGATCTTGAAAGATTCAGGATTTTGAAGGAGGAGAAGATTTTGCTAAACAAAACTAAGATCAGGGTGCTACTTGCACTGACAGTTGTCAGTAAATACTCCACTGGGACACAAATTAAAGCACTACTTAGTGTGAGTGACAAAGCTAGCATTGGAAAGTGGGGAAGAAAAATGATGCTTGTTCTCTGACTATGTAAAAAAAAAAAAAAAGTGCCAGACAGGGGAAAGGCAGAGTCCTTCCTCTCACAGCAAGCAGGGTGCCTGCACAGCAAATGCCGGGCTTAAAACACTTGCGTTTATAGAGAGAGGCTCTTAGGTTATATATATAATATATTTATGCAAGAAAAATGAATAGCTTGGTAAAAGCTCCCTTTTTTTTTCCCTCCTTGTAGCAAATGTGTTTAGCAATAGGCTGATTTTGACTTCTAAAGGAATTTCTGTCAAATAAAACTATCAGGGAATATTACAAGTGAGCAGGTATCAAAGCTGTGTTTGTAGAAATTGGGCTTCAGAGTACTTGAGGAGGGAAGATGTTTAGTTGAGTTTCTTTACGTGTCATTTCATGTTTCTTTTCTTTATGAATCTTCCAGCTGTGGTACTTGCTGTCTGTTTAAAAACAAGAATACTCCAGCAGTTTCTTTTCTAAAGAAGTCTATGGCAGCTGCATTGTACTTACTTTGTTTGCTTTTGTCTCTGGTTGAAAAGAAAGGCAGGAAAGTGAAACAAAGCACAGAAATGAATGTCTGTCAAACTGAAAACCTCTTAACATAATAAACTTTATTGACTAGATAATTCTCTTTGATACCCTTGCTTTTCATATTTGTAACTGTTCTCGCTTAAGACTGTTACCTAAATATGAGGAAATTTTGTCTTGATATTGTTAAACTGAAAGAACCATTACATTTGTGTTGACAATTGGGTTTGAAAGCATGTCAAAAATATTTTGAATGCAGTTAGAAAGCAAATGCATTTCTTTCAAGTGTCTGTAGACTTTAATTTCATGAATATTCAGGATAAGGCTGGGATGGCATCAAGAAATGCATGTTAATTTTCCTCTTTTTGCTTGGCATGTGTATCATGTTGAAGGTAGCCTTTCTGTTTATGACTTTGAGGACTTTGGTGTTATCTGTGGATCAAGTACTGACACTATTGCAGACAAGAATGTATTCTTACCTACACATGAACCATCACAATGATAACCTGAGCATTATTTTAAGTACAGGGAGGAAAAGATATGAAATAAATCCATTGCATCTCTTTGGCCTGCTCAGTAGCTCACAATTCAAACATGCACCACATAATCTAAAGAGAATTAAATGTCGTTGCTTGAATTCAAGAGGAGTGATCCACTGAATTCAAATTAATGAGGAACCCTGAAGAGCTTTCAGCTGTCCTCACAGGTGGTCACCATTCTTAATGATAAGTCAAGTGTACAGGTAGGTTGGCAGAGTGTGAGCAGAGAAGTGGATTGCATTTGCAGGAGATGAGGTGTTAATTGACAAAGGTACTTAATATCTTGTATGGAGATGTTCTGGCTGTGGCTCCAAAACATCTCCATTGTTGTCAGTGAAGTGCTGTTCAGATGATTTCAGGGAAGCCACATTGCCTTTACTTTAAGGCTGGAAGCTATGGAAGCAGGAGCTATGAGCTATTTGCGTTACTCTTCTATATGAAATTTCCCAGTGGAACAGCAAGTCACGCTGCTGTCATACCCCTACTGAGGTCTCTTAGGGACCTGCAGTGATGCCAGCAGGATCTGGCCGGGGTTGTGAGTGTGCAGAGGAAGGAGATGGACCTCCTCAGTGCAGGAGTGTCCTGGAAGCTCTCCATTACCAAAGCAGAGAGCAGAAGATTTCTCCAGTGATAACTTTTTATACTGAATTAATGTAAGACTTGCACAGAAAAGCTAAAAACCTTCAGTTGTATTCAACAGTTTATGAATTCTTTTTCTTTGGAGGGGGGGGAAAAAAAATCTCTGACCCTAAATGTCTGCATGCATCAAATCCTGTTGTACTCTAAAATTTAAGTGAGACTTGCTGAGGTTCAAAGCTGCAGCGGGATGACTCATTCCTCCACCAAGCAGAAATACCACTGTGTATTTCGTGGTGTCAGTACAGTGATGTAGTTGAAGAGGATACATGACAGAGCAGGAGGCAGGATCTATTGCTCACACTTCAAGATGTAAATCAGTCAAAGATAACTTCAGGTAAGAAAGAAACCTCTTCTCTGTGTATTTAATGCCTAGCTATAAATTTATGAGGACTCTAACTCTCTCTCATACAGCAATACTGTCTAATGTGTCTTTCCTATCTACAAGTGGGCATTTATCAGTTTCCTCTGCCCACAGTACACACATTCACCATCTTCATCACAGGCGAGGACTTCCCTGTCCTAAGATTTTTTCCAAGCATGGATTCACTTTAAAGGTTTCCAGAGGATGACAGAGCTGTGAAAACAGCTCTACTATATGGTGCCCCAGGCTACCACGGAGCAGTGTTTTTTGGAATCCAAAGTTATAGATTATTTCTTAAGAAAAACAAAATGTTTTTTTTTTTCCTGTCTCCTGACAGGTCATTATCATAGTTAATGTGATGAGGACTAATTTATAGTTAGAGCTGAGTTCAGGTCACTTCACTTCCTATGTAGTGCAACTGCTTTAAAAAAAAAAAAAATCCTGCTTATTTTTTAGGCTGTGAAGGAATGCTGTTCTGGAGGCCATGTAAACTATATGCAAAAGCTTGCGTGTTTCTTGAAAGGATCTGCTGTTTTAAGAGGGTGAGAAACTTTAGAAACCTCTAATTATAGCAGTGCAAATTACCAGTGCTTTTATATGGTACTGTACTAAAATATATTTTGTATTGGTTCACTCTCAAGGCAAGATAACCTCACAGGAAACTGGGCTTTTACATCAATTAATTTATGATTGATATGGCTCCACTGCAGCCTTGATAAGGAGGAATTCACCCCTCCTGCTTCCAGGCACTCAGTAAAACCTACCGTAGTAAGCAGAGGAAAGGCCAAATATCAGTCATCCTTGATGCCCTGCTGTTGTTCCTGCAGGTAGCTTGTAAAGAATACAAAGGCGATTTAATTTTGGTGTCTTGTAATAACTTTATAATAAGCTATCTGCTTCTGCAATAATTTACTGTTTTAATTCTATTAGCGTGTTCAGATACAAAAATCTTGCAGGCTTATTTCTCTTCGCATTTAGTATTTAGTTCTTCCAGGTCTGAAGGAACAGGGCAGGAGAGACACAAAAGTAATTACTGAACTAAAACCCATTGTCTGGCCTGAACTATGTGCCCAGAGGTGGGGAACTGGTGCAGCCACTATTTCTGAGCTCCTGTGCAAGACATGGAGTTAGACTCAAAGCCAAGGCAAGGTTGGTTAAAACTCAGGGGTGGGGGTCATATATGTTTTGCTTTTTCTCTGTGGGATTGGCCTTAACTGTGAAACAGTGAGAAACAGGTTCTCTGGGAAAAACATTGAGTTTCACAAATTCACATCCCTTTAACACCAAAATGCCTGATGTCCACCACAAGCACTAGGTTTGGAGCTTGGAATATTGAGGCGTGATTGTCTACCCACAGGTACAAAGCACCAGCAAATGCAGACCAAAGTGAGTTAAATATTAGGCACCACACATGGTACAAAAAATAACTTCCTACCATGTGTGGAAATTCTTACAGCACAAAGTGAAACAGTGATGTGAACTCTTGGTAGCAGGCTCTGGGAATGGGCTTTACTGTTCTGCAGCTGTAGCTTGGTAAGAAGCAGCGCTGTGGTTCAGGTCCCTCAGGGTGCGATGGGAGCAGGATGGCACTGTGCTAAGGATTAATGTACTGTTTGTTTTCTCAGCATATGGTTTTCTTGTGGACATCTGAGTCCTCATGCTCCTCCCAGTTTATCTGTGGGTGAAGTCGACAAGTGTGCAGTCTGGAGTGATGTGGCTCCTCCTGAAAGGCTTCATCCCTTCTGGGATGCAGCAGGATTTCTGAAAGCTACTGAACTCTCCTGCTGTTTATCCACAATCCATAAACTGTGAATTCATGATGGGGTGTTTGCTCACAGCATAGTAGAGCTGTAGGGAGAAAGTCGGTAATGAAAGAACATGCTACTTAGTTCACTGGTACAGCAGATTTAAAAAAAAGAAGCTAAGAAAGGATTCAGCTCTGACTGTAGAATTTACTGATTAACATATTGGTTAATCTCCAAATGCCTCGTACCTGACTTAAGTTATTTTTGTCCACCTGCTTCTTGCATGTCTAACTCGCAGAAATAAAGGCAAATTTTAATGAATTGGCAAGCCCTGGCAACATGCTGCTTCTTTGGCTAATGTACCTCTCTTCTAAAAGTGTAAAGATGACGGGGGCAAGGTCTAAGCAAATATGTGGAGTTATTCAGTAACAGGTACTGAAGTTGGGAAAGTCTCTGCTGACTGACCACACAAGATGTTTCCTTTGGAAACTGTTTTTGGAGAAATTCAAAGATAGCATTAAAGATAGCTTATTTGTAACTTTGCAGTAAGGGATTCATGTTCTCTCCAGTAAAAATATCCAAATCCTGCTTAACTCTTTGGTTGATGGAACTTCTGCATGTGCACAGCACTCGCTCATGCGGTCGAGTGGCTTCCCTGTGCTGGAGATGGCCCAAGCACGTCAGAACTTGGGAATTGTTCCCCGTGTCATTGGTTTCCTCTCCAAGAGCACGGGCCCTTCCAACAGGACCAGGTTTTGTTTGTGGATGGACTGGGGAGCACAAAGGTACAAGTGCTACCAGATCACAGAGCTGCTGAGTATTGTGGTAAGAAACTTAAGGAAGAAAAGATAATGAGATTAGGGTATTTGAAGTCAGGCCTCCTCTCTGAGGCTCTGTGAGAGAGAGGGCTCACAAGTGAACATCAAGCAGAGTAGAGCTGTAAGAGCTCCTTCTCCTTCAGGCCTCGGGTTCAGTGGCTCTTCTTGCTGACTTCTGCCCTGCCTGGGCCGGGCTGGGCCCTGCCTGGCAGTGCCTGCGTCCAGCCTCAGGCTGTCAAAGGCTGTTGCGACCTGAGGGGGAATCCAGCACAGCCAGTCAAAAGATTTGTACCAACTGTAGGAAGCACTTGATTATACTGTTAATTAGTCTACTGCTCTGGTTTGGGTCCATTTTGTTTTGGTCCTTCCCTTGTTCAATTCCTGTTGACTATGGGCCTTAGTAGGACCGTGAGCACAAATGTAGGAGACCATAATAAACCTGGGGCTCCACAGCATGTTTTTGCAACGGAAGCAACAATAAATGCTTATTTTCTTTCCAAGTAGCTCATTTGGGCTTATAGCTGTTGGAGAGATCGTGGGTGGGACAGCAAGGGCCCTGTTTCACAACAGGGCAGGGACGGGGTGGCTGGAGGGAGGAGACAGCTGATCAGCTGGGCCACAGCTATGGCACCAGGCCCTGCTGCATGTTCCCTAATAATTCCTCCTGCGTGTGCACCCCAGGTGCCTTCTCCGCTATGGCATAAACTGTTTATCAAGTTTTTGGAGCTTTCTTTTCAAGTTTATTGCTGTTTAGTCCCTGAGTGTGGGGGTATTGCAGAGGAGCCTGCTGCCTCGGCACAGAGCTCCGTCACCACAGGCTGGTCTGGTAGCAAAGCTCACAGCAGTGGGGAGGCCAAGGGTCACTATATTAGAGCCGAATGTAATAATGCATTTGGTCGGCAGGCTATTGTGATTTCCGTATAAATGCAGAGAATTGCGTTAGACTGGGCATATTTCAGGCATGTGAAATATTAATGGTAAAGTTACTTGTATGTAACAGTGTGTTTTGATTTAGCTATTTAACACATGGAATTCTTGCTATACCAATGTTGGAACAGAAATGATTTTCATTGTAACTAATGACTCAATAATACTTGTACAGGTCCTTGGATTTACATACTGGCAAGCTAGATCTTCTGACCCTGAGTTCATAACACATCAGATTTTTAAAATGTCCTCTATTGCAAGCTACTATGAATCTGCTTTAAGGTATAAAGGGTCTAACTTTTCTAATATATCCTCGGATTGGCCCACAGTTATACATTATGCCACTAAAATGACCTCTAACAAAAGTGATTTTGTTGGTGAGAATGTGCTGTCTGAGCCTGCTTTTTTTTTCAGTTTCTGAACTCCTTTTGCTCCTGGTGATCGCACAGACACCATCCAGGCTTTAGTTCTGGCAAGCTTTATCATAAAGATGATAAACTTCTGCTTTTCTTTTAAAAATTCTTACATTTGGTCATGTGTTATTAATGAGTATGGAGTGATGTCCTGGAAGATGGCATATTTACTATCTTACCATGTTCTTATTCCTTATAAGTGAGAAAGGAGTGTAGATCACTGGTTGCTGTGCACAGACATATGAACTACAACTCAGAAGGAAAACTCACGAGCTGTTGTGACTGCTCCTTCACAAGAGCATGGCTGCGATGGCAGGAGGCACTCAGGCCTCCACTGACCCCATCAGAGGAGGTGCAAGACCATGCACAGCACATGCCATGGGCAGTGCTTCTGTTGCAGCTGTGCATACTTATCACCAGCTGTTTTCTTAGTACAAATATAACTTGCAGGGAAAATGCACAGGAAGGCTTGCTTGTCAAGATGTGTGTCATCTGGTGTGTAAAGCAGTACCTTTCCCAGCTGACCATGTTGGCAGGACAGGGCTGCAAAGGCAGTGCTCAGCCTTAAATGATTTCCCACTACTGGTTCTTATCTCATGTTAGTGTCTTCTATTATCCTGTGTTTCTCCTCTGTATCAGAAGCAGCTGACTTTCCATAGATAGCACTGATGTGGGTAATGCATCTGCAGATGGGAGGTGCCTATGCTCTGAATGTCAAGCAGTCATTCCCCCTCCAGTGGAATGAAAGATGCAGCTTCATTGGGATGCTGTTTTGTGCGCTTGTCCCTATGCAGAAGAGCTGTCAAGGCAAGATTTATAGCTAGTGGGAAGTTTGCAGAAAATAAGCAAATCTCACCCTACCCTCTCTTTCCAGAGCATAAAGACTTCCAGGATATGTTCACTTGAGGAATATCAGCAAACAGTTTCCGAAATGAAATATGCTCCCAAGGCTCCAGAGCTGTGGAATTGAGCTTGCTGCCAGCTTCCCTGCTTTTCAAACTTACTTTTAATTTCATCAGTCCTGGTTCAGTTTATAGTTTTCTTTAAGCCAAAAGTCATATACACAGCATAACATTTTTTCTTATCGCTAAAATTCTTTCCCTACTAGCTTTTTCCAAGAAGACACTGCTGCTGTTGTGACTGCTAAATATACAGAATAGCCGTAGAGTTCAAATATGACTCGTGGTATGTTAACCTACTGATACAGTGAGCCTAAAAGTGAAGGAAAGAAAGATGATAGTTTTAATAGTGTTTTCAAATCGTTTGAAGTTGAATAATGCAAGCAACACACAGTTATAAATACATTAAAACTGGTTTTAATCAGAAAGCTACCTGCAACAAGGGAATCCAAACTTTTTAACAAACTTTTGCCATCACCTTTTCTGCTCCGTTCTGCCCAACTCTTTATTACTGAATTTGCAGTAGTTGGAATATCTATAATGGTTTAACAACCTTGATGGTTTCTAATTTAAACGGAAATTCAGCTTGTGCTATAGGAAAATGTTTTTCTCTTATGAGACTTACAAAATTTTTTTAAGAATATGAAAGCACTTCATTTTCTTGTAAAGAACATAAAGGGAGATACAAAATGGTGAAAAGGACACACTGAATTCCCAGTGCAAGTCCTGCTAGCATTAGCACCTGCCTTTATCACAGTATCGCTGTTGCAGACAATGAGATCCTGCCTCTAAGCAGTGAAAGGAGTTTTTGTTAGTTTTCAGTGTATGGATTCTTTTATTAAAAAAAAAAAAATTCTGCACATGTGAAAATATCATATAGTGTGCCTAGTCCTCTGCTCATTACCTGTATATGATTTTTGTAGCTGCCAGCCTCTTGTCTGCTGGATTTTTTTCCTAGGGATGTTTCAATGGCTCTTTTCATTTGCAGTGTGTCACTGGATAAAACTTACATTCGGTGGCTTCTTTCATCATTTCCAACTCCATAAGGCCCACTAGAAATGTGTGTGAGAATCATTAGAGGGATCATCTAGGACTATTCAGACAGAAGGATAAATCACACTAGGTCTTTTCCGGTTTTCAGCTCTATCAAGCATCAGCATCCTTCCCTTGGCTCCTTGTTAAGGGAGGTGGGCAGACCTGGTATGTTTGGCACCGTTCTACTGCTCTGGCTCATCTTTCCTAACGTCTTCTTGAATCGCTACTTGTCTTGCAAATAATAGAATTGCTTATATGAAAGGGTATATTTTCACATGAATACACCTACACTTGGACTGCTCAACAATGGTTCTGTGGCATTTTACACACTTTGCTTTCCGGTCAGAAGTTCAGGATGTTCCATTTCTAAATCTGATTTCCAGCTAAAATATAAATGCTTCTTGTTGGTATCCTTGAAAGCTTATATGCTTTTAAAGATGTGAATGATTAATGCTTCTGCTCTGCTTGACTATGAACCATTATATGATGCCCTGATTTTTCTTGCTAAATCTCTGTGGCTGTAGCAAATAAGGTGTTTGAGTGAGAGGGTAGGAGAAAGGGTAGAATATGACCTTGTTATTCGTTGCCTTTCTGATGGAATAATATTCCTGCAAGGACGTGTTTGTTTGCATTTATTCCTACCTTTCAAACTTTGACAAAGTACAGACCTATCACCTGCAGGCTTCTGTGAGCAAATGCAAACAAAAACCGTGAGTGATGCAACAGAGCAAGCTGTCAAGGTGTAGGTTTCAATACAATCCTAAAGTAGCTTCAGTATTTCTTCTCAAATTGGATAAAACGTTTTGGATGTATCCAAAAATCAGATAATGCACTGGGAAACGTGTTTATCCATTTCAGGTGTCCAATATCATTTAAAGAACTCCTGAACCTCTGTGGTCTCTTTCTCCATGGTGCACGGAGGTTCCTACCATAGGGACCCAAATCCTGTGCAGCCCTGGCACTTACTCTCTTCCAGGCATTTTCAGGGCATATGGTAATGTAATGTTTTAATGTAAGTTTCTCTTGTAAGTATCTCTGGTAGACTTCCCAGAGTAACAAAGGTTGTGAAGGACTGCAGTGAAGTCTACCAACAGGTATCTCAGTGTTGTGTTTTCTTTTCAACATACTGTGACCTTACATTGCTGCTCATTGCCACAGTCATGACATAGCATATGACCAGCTGTCAGTAATTGGTAGCTGTTCTCTTTATAAAATGATGAAATGCAAAACTTTGATAGTAACTCTGTACCTTGTTTCTTACTTTCTATACCTTATCTTGCAAGTATTTTATATCCAGATGGACTGTCTCTCTTTTTATAGTAGTGTTTTCCTCTCTCATTAGAGTTCAGTTCTTTATGATTTTACAGAACACTGCATAAGAAATATAATTGCTATAGGTATGTTTAAAAGTCATTTATGCACTTAGAGTAAAGTGTTTTATGGACAGCCTAGGTAATAAATTATTGATTGGTTAATCAAATTCTTTTTGTGTTCAGTTACTAACTGATACATTCTGGAAATGCATTGTTAAAGATAACTGGTTGTTCTGACATGTTCTTTTCCTAATAAACTGAGAACGGTGTTTTCAGTCACGTTCACCTATTTCCAGTTTGCATGCTTTCTCCCCACTTCCCATCTTTTTTGTTTTTGTAGACTAAACCTAGTAGGGTACCTACCTTTACTCAAAAATGTTTTACATGAGTGGAGTCATCAGGGTTTTTAGAGTGTCTGTTTTGAAACCACAGACATCAGTCAGATACTGACCACCAGGTATTTTGTTTTAAGCTGTTACATGGTGCTTAGCATATGTTTCTTATTGACCTTATTGAGTTCCCATGTCATTTTCTTGGCGTGCTAACCCCCGTTGCTTATTTCAGCTAAATAGAAGCGATCACATTTCCTAAGACTTTTATATTTTGTTCAGCTGTATGAAGATTAAAAATTTGGCAGTTGTCTTCCTTCTTGATTCAGACTTTTTTCCTTGAAATCTGAAATGTCAATTTGTTTCACATGAACTCCTAAAAACTTGGCCAAGCAGCTGGATTTGAAAATCTTGAGCTTGTCTTGTGTTGATGCAAAGTCCGAGAAGAGCTTGCACGCTTCTAGTACTACTTTGGGGACTAATTGCACACAGTAATTACTGAACCCTTCTCTCTCACAATGGTTGTTTTATAAATAATTCCCTGATTTAAAAGTTGAGCACATACACTTCCTTAAACAATTGTGCAGAGCAAATAATTTTCTAAAAGTCTCTTTCTGTCGCATGCTCCAGAAAGCAGAAGCTGTGGGCTGGTGTCCAGCAGCTGAGGAGCAGCATCCCCCAGGAGAGGCGGGCTGGCCCCGTGCACCATCCCATGGAGTACTGCTGTCTTGTCGATGGAGTGTGTTTTGGATGAAATTTGTTTGGGTGAAGGGGTTCTCGTCCATTTTAAAGCATGAATTGTGGAGTGACATGCCATTGCAGAGCTCTGATGCTCAGCAAACCTTCAATCTGCAGGTTCACTCTGGATGAAGGGGGGAAGCTGGGTTTCCGAAGGAAGGTGATAGAGCTGAAGAGATGTGTGCATGGCTCCATTAAGAATCCTTGCCTCAGGCTTTTTTTTGTGTCAGAAATTCAAAAGGATAAAGCAATCTGTTGGCTGTAAAGGGAACTACACAGGTAACTGCACAGATGTGGGGGAATGAGAATTTAAAACAGGCCATGTCCAATGGTTGTGTAAATGATAAAGTACGGATTGTGTTTTGCTAAATATATTAGCAAGATAGATGAAGCAGGCTTGACAGTGTTGTTAAAACCAACAATGGAGCAGTTGTATGGTGCAATCAATATCTCTCCTTGCTGCAGTTCCCTGTGTCAGCTGAAGAAAATGTTTTAATAGAAATTCAGTATGTCTCTGAGGTAGTAGAGGTATTTTGTATTTCGTACGGTTACAAATGTAATTTTCTCTTTGAAAGTATGTGTCAGGCGAATTTTTGCTTCTCCGTAGGAAATGGAAAGCTGACTGTAATAGTGGGAAGACCAGAGGGGTGGTAGGGCAGTTGTAAGTGAATCGGACACGAAGTGCAGCTGATTCCCTGGGGCAGGCGGGTGGCTGCCCTGCAGGCTGCGAAAATGTGAGCAGCTGGAAATGGGAGTGGCTTGGGTGGAGTAAGTGAGACATGGTGTTATAACCTGCCCACGGTGATTCATAATCTACCTACCTCCGACTACAGAGGGCAGAACTATTCTCGATTATGGTTCTGAAAGCTAGGACATCTTGTTTGTAAGTAAATATGTTCTAGCAAGCTGCATTTAAATATAGAGATGGAAGGCAGGACTGTTGATGGCTCTAACTAATGGTAGTTGCGACCATGATCTAATCACAAAAGAACAGGACCCTCTCCCCAGCCCAAAACTAAATATGGCTTTATTTAACCTCTAACTTTTGCATTTACTTTTACTTCAAAACACTTTCTAAAGTAATCTGAAAGGCCAAATTAATTAATGAAAGCTCAAAGCGGCTCATATTTTTCATGTCTATGTAGAAATAGCATGCCCTTGCTTGCAGACAGGGCTTTGTCTCACCACCCCAGACAGCACTGCCCGTCAGCTCCTCGCATTGGGCAGGCGATCCTGTCTCCAGAGAGCTCTGCAGGAGAAGTTGAGGCTTTTGCTTGAAGCTGCATTGATCCAACAGTGCCAAGCACATGAGAGAAATTATGGCAAATTCCTTCCCCAGACAGAACAATGCCATTTACTACAAGATGTGATCTTCAGAAATCAATCAATTTTATACTTTTCAGTAAATTCATGCTGCTTCAAATTAAATTGGAAAAGCTGACTGGCATGAAAGTAATTCTTCTAAGTAAATTTCTGCCTAGATCCCTGCGATAATATCAATGTAGATTTCATGAATATGTTTCATTAAAAGGATTTTCATTAGGAACGAGTGTCAAAATTTGCTAATATGTCAGACTCTGAGGACACCCTTAATTGCATGTGCAGCATTTGTAGATCTATCCTTTTTTCCTCTCTCTCTGCCTCTATTAATAAGCATTTCTAAACTGCCTCTTAGTGTACTAGTCTGGCACACTTTACATATTACAAAACCAATTTTGTTTTCTTTGTTTGTTCAGTCCCTTAATCTTCTTTTTCATTACTTCTAAGCATATTATCCTTCTGCTTTTTATAATAAAGGAGTGGGGTGAAGATGAAAGTCTAGCCACAGATGGTATCTAGATTTTGGACCCCAGCCATGGGATCTGCTGTGGTTTTGTTGTGCCACGCAGCATTTTTTGAGTGTTTTTACCTCTATTTTTTCATCCCGATTGCTGGTGGTCACCTGGCTGCCCCGTGGTCGTATAAAACCCAACCTGAGCTGTCACATCTGCTACTATGCCATATCATAACTCATCTTCAGACAAATGTGCCACAAGAAGTGTACATGTCTAGATCCCCATGCTGGAAGGACTCCCGAATTTTGTAGAAGGCAACTTTCCTGCAAGGGATCAGGGAGTTTGAAAGTGGTTGGTGGATAAATCTATTTAAGAGGAGGATTACACTGATGTTTAGTAGCTGCTGTAAACATTGGTGACGGAAATCGTTGATTTGTCTTGAGTGTCTTCCTGGGTTGTGTTACACTTTGTATGCTGGTCGGTTGCAGCCACTCTGTTGACTAAAAAGAAGGACCTCTGAGGCAGCAAGAGAAAGGAAAATGTGAAATTGTGGAAGTTTGAAAGTTGTTCTGGTGATGAAGAGAATTCTGAGAGAACCTGACCTAGGGTTAATGAGTGTATTTCTTGCCTTTAGGCTACTGCTTATTCTGGTTTTTGGCTCAAAACTGTGCACTAATGAACTAGTAAATATTCCAAGAAAAACCTTGGGTTTTGATGATTCTTTTCCATTTTCTCTTTACTGCCTAGTGCAGTCATTGTGTTCTTGTTTTTCTGAACTTCATGAGCTTGTTTGCCAGAGATGATCTTAACTAAGTTGTTGCCACTGAAAATGTTTATCTCCTGCTTAATAGCTATGGGCTAGGGAAGTCAAAGGGGGAATTAAGAACTAGTTATGGAGGGTTTATTTTCTTTTAAGGAAAATGGTAAAACTAGTTTAATTACATTTCTGGAATCACTTGTGCAGCTGTAACAGGTTGCTTTGTGGTGAAAAGAAAGGTATAAGTAGAGGTTCAATTCTTGTGGCCTAGGTAACCCAAGAATTGAAATGACATCCCTAGGAGTGCTAGAACATCTTCAGCTCTTCTAGAAGGTCTTGATGCTGCTCTTTGCAGATCGCTGTCTTTACAGTTTTCAGTCAGTGATGAGCACAGGTTGTGTTAATGTTTGCTCTGTCCTATATTACCTAAAATAAGACTGTATTGTATCAAAATAGAATTTGAGCTTGAATTACAGGTTTTGAAAAATAGGATCTGTAGAGGAGTGAAGAGGATAAATTTATATCCAAGAAGATATTTTTAAAGCCACTCTTCCTGTCACTTTCTTTGACGAAGCAAAGCATTTACCAGGTTTCCTTTAATCACTTTGATTGAGAATAAATGAGTAACATGAGCACAAGTCATGCATGTCTGAAAACAGACAAGAAATATCTCCTTAAATTAAAAGAAGGAAAACGTTTTATAAATAGAGGCTTGATGCAGGATATACTGTAATTTGCTCGTATTCATGTTCCATTTCATTGCAGAACAGTTTAAAAAAAAAAACACCTTGGTTATCAGTTCTGAATAAACTTCAGTCTTTGGGAAATAAAGTTAGAAAAATGTTTAAATGTGGAACTGAAACCTTGGACACATCTCTAATGTATCAATGCTTTACCTGGAGTGAGGTTTGGTTGCCTGATAAATAGTTTTTTTATGAACTAAAATATCACCTAACGCTTCATCCTGTGGAATGCAATACATATTAACACGAGCCCTAAATATTTTTCTTTATCAACTGTTTTGTTGGACATCTTCTTCTTTTGTTACTGCTTCTATGCAAACCTCATAAGGTATTTACCATTGTTTAACGTTTCCCATTTTTAGTTGGAAATGTAAATGACTTAAGAATTGTTCTGATAATTCTTTTGCATTTTCTTCTGGCTTCTTATCTTTTTTTTCTTTAACAGGAATTTGAAATCATTGTTTGAATTCTTGATTTCTGAAATGTTCTGCTTTTTACTTCTGCAGCATTTCTATCTCACTTTTAGTTTCAACTTAATTTTGCCCTTTGTCGTTTTCTGACCAAAGGAGTCAGTATTTAGGATTAAGGTAGATAAACGAGACTAACTCTGCATTTCTTTCTCCTGTTTTTGTGGTACGCTACTGTGGTAAAACTACAGATGAGTACTGCTTACAAATTTAATTTTCTGTCCATGGTGATCACAGTGATGATGGCTTTAGACTTTCACTCAAATAGACCAGTATCAGGACATTTTTTTTACCAAGATGTGAGACCTAGTTAAATTTTGATAGAAGCTTTGATAGAAAGGTAATATAAAAATGAGAAATAAAAGTAAAGTCTACAAAGTACAATTGAGGAATATTACTTCTGCTTAGCATTGGTTATTGAAAATGAGCCCTGTTTCACTTTACATAAGAATCCTCTACTGCTCTTTTATGGATCAGACTTAAGAACAATAGTGAATTTCAGCGCCACAATAAGGCGTTTAGATTGAAACTGAATGTTTACCTACACTTTAATTACACAAAACAGTTGTAATTAAATGCATTTCAAACAGTAGGCAACAATGAAATAAATTCCTCCTTATAGTAACATTTAAATAAATAGACAATATTCTTCTGTTTTCTCAGGGCCAGATAACAATGAACCAATTATTCTTTACGGCTTTCCAAGAGAGCTTCTCATCGTACAGAGAGGCTTAACATCTGGATCAATGCTTGCATGGTTTATAATGAAGTCCTTTAGCTCTTAGAAATTATTGAAAAAGCATCTCCTGTGGAAAACAAAGATTAGTTTAGCTGGATGCCATGCTGAGCAACGGATGTTTTTCTTGGCTGGCTCACCACAAAACTGCTTCCATTCTCCGTATCAAGTAAGGATCTGCAGGCTTTAGCCCAGTAAACAAATATTATTTTCTTGTAATTCAGTACACACTTGTAGCTTGTTGGTCATCTTTAAGAATGAGTAAATTAGGCCAAATTCTGGCTGTTGTAATTGCACTACTTCCATATAGAAGACAAACGTTCTCCTGGAGAAATCCCCCCCATATGTATGGCACAGAATTAACTAAGCAATCCTACATCTCTGTCCTGGAAACCGCCATGCATTAAGATTTGCCAGTATAAGGGTTAAGCTGTGTGAGAGGGCTGTTGGCAAAGCGCCAAAAGCATGTGCCTAAGTGCAAAGAACAGCAGTAAAGGCTGCCCTAGGGCATGGACCCACAGCGTTTTCCAAAATTACTGATGGGTACGCACTCATCCCAAAATTGAAAAGAGGGGGAAAGGTGTAGCTTTAAAAGTTTGAGATATTTTTGTGTTTCTCCCTTTGCTCCCTGCACTGCTCCTGGCAGAAGGCAGTTTGTGTGGCCAGCATCGGTGCTCATCCTCCGAGGGAGAGGCTGAGCTCCCGACACAGCCCCCAGGAGTGCCGCATGCAGGAGTGGTCGCAGCAGCATTTGCCGCATGCATCAGGCATGCGGCTACTTGGACAGTGCCCTCCATTACTCAAAAAACGTACCCAATATGGCTCCAAATGACCTTGTCAAATCATCTTGCAAACCCAGAAGAGCAACTTCTTGTTCCTCAGTAGAAAGCACGTGAGCAACCTGGCAATCTCAGATTTTATTCCCAAATCACTTTAGTTTGCTCAAGACTTTGGGAAGTCTTGGTGCTTTTGTCTACCCAGTGGTTGGCCACAGAGGCATCTATCTATACAAGGGTTTTCTGTGCTGTTGAGAGTGCTTGCTCCAACAATGGTCAGGCTCAATAAATCTGTCTGTGGATAACTTTGCTTTTATTTGAAAGGCTAAATGATATGAGAAAAGCAATCAATGCAATGTATTGTTCTGGGACAGTGAATCAATGCATGCTTAAATATGTCCCATTCTGGGACCTATATTTAATGGGATAACCCAGCGTATACAACAAGTGTTAAGCAATGAAATCTTTGCTTTCCCTCTGAATATGAGCAAGAGTTCTATGTCTGAATGATTTTTTTGTAACACTCTCATTTTAAATTAGTACATGTAAGTGGAGGTATACTGAAACAGGAACATTGGCTAATGGCTTCCTAGCAGTTATACCAATACTGACGAACAGCATGGCTCTGTGCTTCCTAATGGAGTTGCTGGGGAAGTGAAATTTCAACTAACAGGTTCATTTCTACATTACTATGGTTCTTGGCTAAAGAGGAAGTTTATTAAAAAGAGAAAAAAAAAAAACTAGGATATGAGGAGTTGTAGGTGTGTTTCTATGCTGGCATCCTGGCATTAATCTAATCTTGCCATTGATTACAAGAATATAAAAGAATTCTGTACCACCTCAATCTGTGTTTATAAACAAAAGCATTGATGTAATAGAATTGTTTGTGTTTATGAATTCATATGTTGAGTTGAGTGCAGCTGGGAAGTGATGGAAGAGAAAATATTTAGAAAGAAGCACCTGAGATGGTGTGCTTAAGTTGGTAAATCATTGGAATAAATACAGGTGCTCTGGAGAAAAAATGTTGGGCTAGTAAAGCATTAAGGTGTGATTATTCTCTACAGAAATGTAAATGTTTCTGACAGGCAAGTATGTGGAGGCAGACAGATGTGCATACAAGGACAAAAGCATCTACCTCGTATGGATGAGTAAGTTTAGAAGTATTGGGAGGGGTGGGAAGCACAGGTGATAAATGAAATATTCCACCTTAGTTTTGGTGTCCATCCTATTAGTTTTTCTGGTCAGTACTTTATAAGAATAGCTCTGAGGTTGTGGCATGGCTATCAGTTTTGTTAATTAGCCAAATTGACAAGGCGTATTGACTACTTAAGACATGAATTAGGACTTGCAGTGCAAATGCAGTTTGCATTATCTGTACTGTAATATTAAGTGTATGTGTCAAAATTCTGTCTCTATGTTTAGGGTGTAACTGAACTCAATACAAACATCTCTGTGTAAGAAATTCTGATCAGTTAAAAGATACTGTAAAAAAAAAATTACTAGCACATTGAAAAAGGATGAAGCTGCGGAAACAACAAAACAAGGGATCCATCACAATTAATAATCCAAATGTTTTTCTCTCTCAAACTACAAGGCCAGTCAATCTTTTAAATTACCTTTTCTGTTTTTTAGAGTTAGTCCTGTAGCAAGTATCTAAATGGAACTTGTTAATATTTCATGGACTGCACGTCTTCTAATCTGTTTTTATTTCATTTTTATGAAAATTACCCTTCAAATTAGTTTTCTTCACCAAGGAAGACCCATATCTTCTGCATTATAATTTTTTAATTATCTTGATTTATGTACAGCTATGACTAGAGAGAATTCCAGCTTGGATTTCCAAAACAGCTAGTGTGACATATCTGGGATCTAAATGATGCTCCATCTTTCAAAAAGCATTTGTGATGGTCTCTTGAAATGTTCTCAATAGGCAACTTGAAGATGATTTCAGTTTTTTTTCCAAATTAGCTCTAATTCTGCAGGAATAGTGGTTGCAAACAGTTAATGTTAATTGCCGCAGTGCCCTCCTCTCCTTTCCTTTGCCATTCCTGACCTCTTTCTCCAGAGCTCGTGTTTTCCTCAGGAAAACAAGTGGAATGGTTTCCTTTCATGGGGAAACTTGAGAAATGAGGCATGTGACACTGATTCATGGCGGGAAGTGGTGGAGACTTAAACACCTTTATTAAACATTTGTACAGAGTTTTGCTTCAAGCTGTGTCCCTGCAATGTTTTGACATCTAGCCATGGAGTCAGGCTACGGAGGCCAGCCTAAGGCTCTCCAGACCTGGCAGCCTTTTCTTACCACTTGTTTTAACGCTGGCCATTTTTCAATGATAGGGCTCAGGAAAGCAGATAAGGCTCCTCTGATTTCACGCTGTTGGAACCGTTATTGTAAGGGAACTGGAGATAGCCACGTTGGCTGTGATAGCTCAGACTGAGAAACCAGGGAAACCTCCAGACTGCAAGCAGGCACTTATTTATCATGAACTACTTGACAGTCTAACTGATAACAGCTAAAAAAAAAAAAGTGAGCACTAATCAAACAGCTTAGTCAAGTGACAATACTGAGCCTCTGGTGCTGTATTTCTGTCTCTAGTGGCTTCAGTCTTCGGTATTTCCCAGCCTCCAAGGTCAAGGCAGCCACTCTTGAGACTCCTTTGATGCGAAAAGCCAGGAGCAAGGTGGGAGCCTTCTGTCCTCCCCAGGCTGTGCTGTCTGTCGCTGGTGCTTCTATACCCTTTTCTGTTGGTCATCCCCATCTGGTGGAAGGACTTGGTACCTCTTCACAGGGGTCAGAGCCGTCTGTCCAGGTAGCCCAGGTGGTGTGAGTCCTCCCTTCTGTGTCCAGCTGAGCGTGGCCTGCCAGATCCTGGCTGTCCGACTGCTTCTAAGCACTGCAGACTGGAAGAGCTACCAGAATAAAATACCTCTATTTTTATGCATCCATGCCAAACAACACCAAGCATTTTGCTTTCTACCTTAATTTTAGCAGTCCTGTGGTATGCCTGGGGTGCAGGACAAGCAGGGTGTGTTTCACAGGGATTCGTGCTGTCAGTCTCAAAGGAGCCTCCAGTTTCTAGTCCTGATTATGTCCATCAAACAGGAAAGCTTGTACACATGCAGTTTGCAAACTAAATTACCCAGAGGGATGAAATCTGGAGCAAGAGTGAACCCTTGCACAGACCTGAGAGCTTCTCATGTAAGGGTAGGAGTACCAAGGCATGGGAAACAACATGGGGAGCTGAAGGTGAAGGCGGGTACCCCAGAAACGTAGGCTGACTCTCTCTCTCTCTCTCTAACAACGCTGACTGTAGCTGCTTTCTGCAGCTTTTGTCGTGTTTTGTCCAAATATGTCTTTCTCTGGGAGAAAGCTTTTTATACCTCTTCTAGCACGCATCAGTATGTGTTTTCTTAGTCTTATCTCCACTTGATTGAGACAATACTTTCCCCTGACTAGTCTTGCTCCTTCTGGTTCAGTTAGATGCTTCATTTCCCACACTGTGGCTCTGAATTATTTGAATTTTTTGTGTGCTCTGGAAACCTTGCAAAATCAGAGACTTTCAGATCAGGCATTCAGTTCCACCCAGGAGCTGGAAATATTCTGAATCTATTTGACAACTTTTAGTACTTTTTTCCTTCATCAACAACTTAGAAATACAGGGCTCTGTGAAAATGACTGAAAAGCTCTCCTTATGTAAAGCTGGTAGAGCTTTGCAGCACATTCAGGTCATGTTTGGAGCACAGATTAACATGAAGATGAGGTTTTCTTATTCTTCATCCCTCCTGCTCTTCCCTGTAATGGATTTTGATTTATTTGATGATGGGACCAGACTTTTCTCATCTGTATCTTCATCAGGAACCTCCACATGTGTTTCACTGAGGAAGGGGAGGGAATGGTAAGATTTGCATTATGTTTATTTGTGATTTTACTTCTGTTACAACTGAGACTTGAGAGTTGATGGCAAGAAGAATATTGTGCTTTTTTCTACATAAAGGTCCATAAACCAATGAGAATGTATAAATATGTATAAATGTACAGATAATTCTTATATAATGTGTTGTTAGTAGCTGGAGGTAACGCAAATTATTTTCTGTGTAAGAATATAAATGAGGCGAATTTTCCTAGCTGAGAAAGTTTCTACTATGCATTTTTGTTATTGTGTCCTTCTTGTCAGGAAAAAAGCTGCCAAGAATTTCAACGCACCCTGTATTCATTAGTAGTTGGTAATGAATCTGATTCTACAAAGTGCCTGCGAAACCCCCACAATCTCCGTATATATTTGTCTATTTTAATACTTCTTCCTATAGCTATCCTAGGTCAAATGCGTATTCATCACACATCTGTCTTTACTTCTTGCCATACTGAGCTAATAATATACGTGTTAGTCTGTGTTGTACTGAAGTTTTGGATGTGTGCAAGTATGTATGTATATTTCCCATTAAAAGGGGAAAAACACTTAAGCTTACAATAGCTCTTTCTAGTTAGCTTACTTATTTTTATTCTGCATGTATTTCATTACTAACAGTCTTTTATCAATGTTACCATGGAAATAGAAAATGCCAATTCCTGCAGCCATGCCAAAATGCATCTTCTATCCTAGCTACTTGCCCTGCTGCAAACACAACGCTTGCTAGGTATTGGTGAACAGTTCAGATCAGCTCCATTATTTGACCTGTTCATTTTTGTGTACATTATCCTTGTCTTTGAGCAAAACATTTCACATACTTTTGTGGAAGTTACTCTTGGGAAAGTAAGCTGAATTCTAAAGGCAAAAGCATCAATGAATTTCCAGAGGAGGGAAAATAATCCATGAATTTAAAGAAAAGAAAGGATGGGGGCCTAAAATTACCTTCACACACTGAGTAGTTCTTTTCTTTTGAATTTTTTTTTCTTACTAATCCATAAGCTGTGTTTCTCCAAACTGGTACATGTATGTTTTAGCAGAGCTCGGTAATCATTAGGCAGAAAGCATGTGCTGGGATACCTTTTAATGTTTCTCCTGAGAGCTCAGACTATCAATAGAACTTAAGACAATGCAGCTCTATCAGCTATAGCCATCTAGAACCTCACTAAGTCTCTTTACCATATCATTACAATTTATTTAATTTCAAAATTGTAATTAACTGGTAGAGGGGGGAGGGAATTCTAGCTTCACTTAACTACATTTGCAATGCAGAGATTAGTTAGAAAATTAACTCTGTTAATAATATATCAGCTTTCTATAATTCATATAGTTAGAGGACTCCTCAATGAATCTTGCGAGTTTGGAAATCATAATTAAAACAATGTTCTTTAATGTACTAGTTGAATCCAGTTAAAAATCAACATGTTCCTTCTGCTTTGTGTATCATTATCAGCTACTGCAAATGTCCAAGCATCAGAGCTCACCAGGTAAGTTTATGTAGCAGAAACTAGGAAACAACACAATTTAGTCGTCTACAGCAGTATTGACTGTTGTGCTGACAACCCTGTTCCTGCTTTATGGTACTGTATAATTGGAAAGAGACAAGCAAATCAGATGTGCAGTGGGGAAAAAAGTACAGATTTATTTAACCCCAAACATGCACGTTATGGCCATGAATAGGAGGAGTGAAGAATAAGAAAGGAAGAAATGGTTATTGAAAAGAGGGGTTCTGAATCTATCTCTTGGCATTTTGAACCAGAGGACTGATTTTTATAATGTAGTTAACACTGGGTGTTTTCCTCTAGTCAGTGTTTTCAGGATTGCTTACCTATCTTTTAATCACTTACCTCCTTAAAGACTGCTTAGTTCAAAAATCATCTCTGTAATAGTCTTTTGGCCTTAGATAGACCTTTTGCTTTCTTGTATGGCATATGCTGTAGATAGCAACAGTATCTAAGAGTGGAACATTAGCATGATATAGGTGGCAAATAACTGGTTTTGCTTCTACAATGAACTTCACAACTGACACATTTCTCCAAGAGAACTAAATCCAGTGTTTTTACATAAACAGAATGTAAAACTCAATTTGTAATAGCACCATCTGGAGACACAGTGATGCTACAGCCTCTAAATCTACACCACATGTTTGAGCATACAACCCGCGTAGTCCATTATTCAGTTGCAGGTCTTGTAGTAGTTACCTACATTATGTCCATAGTTCTGTACAGAGTTTGCATATGAAAAGCTGTCCCTAATGTCTTTTGTTACTTCTACCTCTGAACTTCATATACATCTCAGAGTATTAACCTTTCTTAAGACTACCTATCCTACAAAAAAATCTCATTGTGACAGTTCATCTTTAAACATCATGACTTGGGGGCTTCAGATATTTTCAGTTTTTCAAACCATTCTTGCCATGTAGTGTGTGGCTGCCTGTCTGTCCATGCAGCCTGCAGATGCTTACTTCAGTCAGCCCTGGCACTGGCGCTGCTGACTTTTTTCCTGTTGCAAAGAAAGATTTCTCATAAGCATAGTGTGAAGGCGGGTGAAGCCAGCAATCTGCATGATAACCATCCTGCAGCTGGGGTAAACAGGCACTGCCTCTAGAGTCAGGATATTTCAGCTGTGGTTTCCCTCTCCACTTGAAAAGGTTTTGATTTAAGGATGCCTGTTTAAAAAAAAAAAAAAAATCCTACTCCTCAGTACATGTATTGGTATTAAATCTTCCTCTTTATTCATGCTGTCTCTTCATAGGTCCTTCACTAAATTAAACAGGCAACTCAAACCAAAGTTTCAACTGAAAGCAAAACTCTTGATGCTCGTGAAATTGCAGTAAGATTGTTTTAATGCATATTGCTATTATTTCTCATGTACTAGTCATGGCTGCGTCACTTGCAAAATATTTTGAAAATGCATGTCAATCAAGGATTTAAGATGCATACCATAGATTTGACTGCCTTCATAGTGTCACTTATAAAATTGTTGGTATTGGCACAGTCCAGTATGTGCGTGTTCACACATGTACAGCTTTACACAGAAAGCTGCTGTCCCCTGGCAGTAACGTTGTTGTCTTTGAAACATAACAGCAGATGGGCTGGAGATTTAGCACCATTTGCAATGTTAGTCCACACAGTGACGGCTGGTATACCATGCTTGTCTCTGAACTCTGCTTCTAAGAACGGAATGGACTGGAGGTCTCTGTATCACTGATTTCTTGATTAATCTCACTTCACTACACCATGTCAATGCCAGGTAGCCATTGCCTGCTGAAAGTAGCCTATCTTCAGGTTTTTCACTCCTCTGCAATTTGCAGTGAGTAACTCTGGCTCTCCCTCCTTCCCCTTGGGGTGTTTATTGTCATTTTCCTCTCCTGTGGAGCACTGTATTCTTTTACTTCATTGACCTCCCACCAGATTTAGAGAAATGCACAGTCTGATGGGTCCCCACAGCTCTGCCCTTGCAGAATAACAGCCGATCGCTCTGCGTGGAGAATCCCTCTGCGCTCCTCCAGGAAACGTCGGAGCGCAAGCAACGGGCTGTATGAATGGATGATAAATTCTGGTGCACCTAGGGAGGGGGAAAGTGTTAATTGCTTTGTCTGCAGAAATGGACCACAGGGATTAGGATGCCTCAGTTTTTCTTCTTTTGTTTCTACACCAGTGCCAATTTTTAATCTCTATCTTTAGTGCTGTCTGTGAAGTGTTATCCTCTTGAAAGTGTGTGCATTTACTGGAATAATCACACTTTCTCTTCCTCTGTCACCTATTAATAGTGATAAATTTTAATTGCATATGTAAATAAAAACACTGTGTACTCATTAGTTTAAATATGTTTTTCATTAGGCAAATGAAATGCTCATTGCATATGATGCAAAGCTAAAAGCAGGAGAATGTTAACAGCATTGAGCAGTTTGGAAAGTACATTGACTCTTGATTTATTTATTATTAATGATAAAAATAAACCTTGTTTTTAGGAATTATTATGGGCAATGTTTTCAGTACTAGCATCTAGATTTTGGAACTGGAAAAGCCAAAATAAAGTGACAGAAACATAGGTATGGTGTCAAGGCCAATGCATTAAAACCTCTACTAAAGAGAGATGACAAATGTTTGTTACTACTTATAGCATTGGTTATTTTGGAGATGGTAACTGCAAAGTGGGGTAGATGTTTTCAGTTTCTGTATAGGAAAATCCTGACATCTCTCAAGTTTTGATAACTTGAAACATATTAGCCCTGAACTACATTGCTTCTTTATCATTAATTTTCAAACTCTTTGAACCCACCACTCCAAATACACTTTTTGCTATTTTTAGGGGCTATGCAATTATAGTCAAGATGATATAATTTTTCAGTTCAGTAATCCATACTTTCAAGGTTGGAGTATATTTATCTACCCACTAGGTCATAACTTGCTTCCTTTCTATCAACAACATACCCAGGATTTTGTAACTAGTTACTTGTAAAGTGTCTCCGCTATCTCTTTCCACTGTTCTGCTCACTGGAAAATGATAATCTTACTGGAGGCATTTAGTAAATCAATAGAATTTTATACGAAATCCTGGCTTCTTAACAATTCAGTCTTGCTGGAAAGATGCTCTGAAGGTGTGACTTTGTAAAGTTATGGTTCAAAATAGGTTAATGATAATCTGTTTTGGCATTGGAAAAGATCGCATTGCCAGTGCGGTTATCCACTAGGATCAGTTGTCATTATGAAGTAGATGTATATCAAAATATCCAAACATAATGTTTCCTGATTAATATGAGGATATAAAATATCTTTCCCTCCAAAGTTTACAAGAACAAACATGCTTTCTTCTCAATTACTTCCATAAGAGAGCTAAGATAAAAGCTATTTTTATTTTATAAAGATAAGCTTGACTATCTTTGTCTTGCCTGTACTTCCTCAGTTCAAATTCTATTAAACTTTTATATCAGAGCACAGTAAAATATTTATGTAGAAGATGAACTGAAAGAAATTAAAAGGCTGGCTAGAGGGCGGTCTCGGAATTAACACAGAGCCAAAGCCTCAGCAGGAAATTTTAAAAAAGTAATATATCAGTTTTCTAGTTTCTTCATTTGCCAAACTAAAATGTTGCTTGCAGGATCCATTGCTGAGAAAATAATGGCAGTTACCATTTTGTATGAAAAGCTATTGCACGTGTGCTGAAAACAGATTCATGGATTGTAGGCCAAGAGGGACTACTATGATACCAAATTGGACTTTACATGCAAGAGATACCAGAGGATTTCAGCTGCCAATGGCCTGATTAAGTTCATGGATTCTGGCTGATTTGGAGCAAAACTTTGAGGAACACTTTGAATCTGTTCCTGGTTGAAAGAGTTCAAGAAACAAAGAATCTCTTGCATGTTTGGCATCTTCTTGAAGCAAATATCCTAGGTGTTCTTAAACTTCTGTTTTTTTCTGGTCTGCTATGTTATAGACAGTATAGTGTATAAGTAATGTTCACTGGTGTTCATGTTTATGTGAAGTTAGTGATCCATTGCAATGCTAGCTCATTTTGGATCCATGCCCCAATGGACCTGTGCACTCTTTTCTCAAAGAACTTGAGTATAGCAGCCCCACATTTCCATTGTATACAGACTGGTGAGTCAGAAAGCAAGTACATCCTGACCTTCATTCTTGCTTTAAATATTGTCTTTACTATTCAGAGCAGTTCTTGTTCATCTATAATCCATGTGGTATTTCTCCAAAGTTGTCAGTATTCACAGAAAGTGGTTAGCTTTTATAAATGATTGCTCTGAGCTCCAGACCGACTTCTTTGATTCTCATCCATCATCAGATCCTCTTTAGTGATTTCTCATGAGGTTCCCCTCCCTCTTGCCACAGAATTTTTCTATGCAGGAGGAGATGCACTTCAAAGATGCATTGAGTCTTGTACATTGGTTTCTGTACATGCTGACCCAATTCACTGTAGCATTTGACAGCTCCTTCTTCAGGTTCTTCAAGAAACTTATGGCAGAGGTGAGAAATTGGAGGCTATATAATGCTTTAATCTGTAGTACGCTCTCAAATATTTAAATCGTAGATACACCCAGACTTGGAATGGTGAAACTTAACATGTTTAAGCTAGATGAGAAAACACAATTTCTGTATAACTTATCTAGAACTAGCATATCAAATTTTATCTACACACAAATTTCTTATCTGATGAAACTCAGAAACTCAGCTCTGTAGGAAATGGTAACATGTCCAGGAGACAACTAATATCAACGTGTTCCCTCTGCCTTTTTTCCTTTTATTTCTGTGCTTTTCAGTTCTGCTGTAACAGTGAAACTATTGACTGACTTCTCTCATAGTGTTGATTTGCTGAGGTCTTGAATGCTACTGGGATTTCTGGATTTGAATGGGATGAGCAGTGGAAACCTCTCTTCATTCATCAGTGTATCGTAGAGATCTGGATGGCCACTTCTGCGTCCTTTTTGGATTACTTTATCCAAACTGCAGATCCTTCTAAGCCTAAATGTTACAGAATGGTCCATTTTGTACAATGTGCAACATCAAAAGAAATATGCTTTTGAAGTACAGTCAGCTTTCCAAAATCAAATTTGCAACGAGGCAATTGGAGTGTTTTATAATAGGGAGAGTTAGAAACATAATTATAAGCTGCAGTAGACACTAAGGAATGGAGAGGGTGAGAGAGGTCTGTGATGCATACATTTGCATAACTGATAACTATCAGTTATAAAAAAAAAAGCCACCGTCACAAACTCTAGCACATTAGACAGTGCTATTTTACCTTTTCCCATTGTCAGCCTTAACGTCCTCACAAGGCACTAGTAGAAAGGCTACAAAGTGATTCTTAGGTGAGCTATGCAAAATGTAAAGTCTACATGAAGTTTGAAAATGGATTGCCTTTTGGCAAAAATGATAGCGACTCTGTTTTGCTTTTTGTTTTGTTTTCCAAGATTCCCAGTTACAATGTAAGTCTCTCACAAAGTGGTCTGGCTGATTTTTGCCTCTGTTGCCGGATAAATCAAACAATTTCAGGGTAATTTGCCTGCCTCCATTTTCTCTTCAAGTAAGTGATTATCTGTCATGCAACTGTTAGTATAAATTTCAAGCTATGAGGGGTCATTCACCAATAAATATAGAGAGTTGTGGGAGGTGAAACAGGAAAAAAGTAGGTTTCTGTGTGCAGACTGTTCCCTTAGCACAGTCTAAGACAAGCAACCAAATGATGTGATTTAGGATTTTGTGTTATGTAGTTAAAACAGTATCTTACCACATGTTCTACTGATCTGCATCACTTTTGACTTAAATTATCTATATTTTAATACCCCATATTGGCAGCAGTTGTAGTTCAAGTTCGAGTATACTCAGTCTACCATGAAAGAAACACTTATTTATATGGGTAACTGAGCAGCATGAAAATTGGGATGGTGGACTAACTTGAAGTTGGTAGCATCCACTGCAGAGGCCATTAATTAAAAAAAAAAAAAGTCTATCAAATCAGGCCTCAGTCTTGTTCCTGTGCTCCTCCCCTGCTTATGACAGATAAAGGAATTTGTCATGAAAATCAATGTGTGAGACAGAATTCCCCAGAGGGGGGGGAATCAATCCCAACACTTTGAGGTCAATGTCCTTCATGTTTTGGGAACTTCTATTGCCTTGGAGGAAACCTATCCATATGGACATAAAATCTGCCTTCCTGGGTGAGCCTGTTATCTATTTAGCCCAATATATGTGTGATTGCTAGACATGTGAATATAAATCTATGTCTGTAGAAATACAAACAACAAATTACCGAGCAACTTGTGCAAGATGCATGGTGATCTGTTGTCAGTTTTATGAACTCAATCTCAATTTGTTTTGAGCTCCATCTGGGATGAGCACAGCAGATATATGTAAGCCATGATTCAAAGCATATAGAATATTGCACGTGGATCATTAATGAATTTTTGAAGAGGCACTCTATGCTTTGCTTAACTGGGAGCGTACTGTGGTGCTGGTGAGATCTGACAAACCACTGAAGTGTTTTGCTGTGCCCTTGTGTTCAGGTCTTGACAAATTCAAGCAATGCACTGGCTCTGGCAGCCTTTTCTAGCGCTGTTGAAATACAGATTCATACAAAATGAAATGCAACGCAACTATGTCCACATAACCATTGAAGGGTTGGAATTTGGGGTTTTATAATCTTCTCATTCCATAATTTTACACTGGATATTTTTACTTTGGAGGTAAAGGAGCTCCCCAAAGCACCTATGGTTTGGGGGTTGAGGGGAAGGAAATGCAAACAGCAGAAATAAAATACCTTGCTACAGCTGTGGAGGGTACAGGTGCCACATGAGGTGGGGCAAACAGTAACTAGCAAATGGAGGACTTACTTGACTCCTTCATATCTAGCTCCAGTTATTAACTTATGAACACAATGCAATAATATACTGTGACTGGTGATGCGATTGGAAATGAAGACAAGTTATGAAAATAAGCATGTACACAGCACATCATTTCTGGCGCATTTCATTGTATTTAAGTGTAAAAATCTGATGTAAGGCTGATCTCAATTTGCAGAATGGCTGTTCAACATATTGAAAATCCTAGACGCTAGAAGACAGATTGCAAAATGGCCTCTAAGATGTACAGGTTTAGGTATCAAGGCAAATATTTACTGTAGGGAACTCTGTTTAAGAGAGCATCTCCAGGTAGTGCTGTGCAAAAGCAAACCACCTCTCCACCATGGCACTGTTAGTGCCATGATTTCTCCCACCCAGACTTTGATGCAGCAGAACTCTTAAGTAGCTGGTTATGTTTATTCCTAGCTGTGAATTTTTAACATTTAGTGATCCTTTGATTTCTGAGATCCATCATTATTGTTAAAAACATGTTTAAACACTAGATTACTAGGGTTTTCCTCCAAGGTCCACAGACCTTAGCAGGAAAAGTGGATTGCTTTGAGTGATTCTAAACAACGTGTATCACATTAAATGATGGCTGGGCATTTTTACTTGGAGTTATAGTTTGCAATCTAGTACTTCACAATAATGCATTCCTACTTAGGAAAGCATTTAAGCATGTTTATAATTCCTGTTGAACTTGATAATCTTGGAGCATATGTTTGAACTGATGCATTTTGGATAGGGAGGGATATACAGTACAGATCTGATGAATGCCTTTTTGAGTCTGTGCCCAAAGCGTATCATGAATGCTTCTATTTCCTCTGGATTGCTTCATTTTCTATATAGGTTGCCAGATCACATAGAGGAGAAACTTGCTAGCAAGCCTCATATATATTAGCCATTCATAATTAAAGTGCAGGAAAACCTTTGCAGTGCAGATACAGAACATCCATTGACCAATAGTGAAGCATGAAGACTGCTGCAATAACGTCCCAGCTATTTCCTTAGCCCATTTTGTGGGCAGAGGCATGCTAGAAGTACATTGTGTGTATGCACATAAAATGAAAACTCTCTGCTTACAAAACTTCTATAAACCTACTGTATTAAATAGTCAAGAGCTACCTTTTCACAAATCACACAGCAAATCTGGGGAAAAAAGAATCTGCTTATCTGTATGCTTTTTTGAACCAGCTTGCTTCCATTTTGTTAACGAACTTCTAACTTGAACTTTCCTAAACTTATTTGTCTCAGGTAAAACACTTAAGGACTTGTTGTACCTACAGAATAAGAAAACTGAGCTTTTATCCCAACCAATGGTATGTTATGACATCATCTACATCAAAATACTTAATGTCCTTAGAGAGCTTCTGTTGTTAAAGTCCTCTGAAATCTGATGAGCAGGAGCTTTTAACAATGGCTTTTACGCTAATTAATGTACAACAAGCCTGTCTTCAATCTACTTTTATTAAACAGAGCAAACAATCTGTGTTGCGCAATTTTATCAGCTCTTATAGTTGTATAGGTATCTCTGGAGAATCATTGCCATTAAAAATGATACCATTTCCTCTTCTAACTTTCTTAATAAGAGCATTTTGTTGCAAAACCTTTATAATCAGATTTGTCATTGCACAGCTGTATGCTCAATTCTTAATGAAAAACAGAAGTTAGAATTCCGGAATTGTGGTACCAAGTTAACAGAATATGATCCAAGAATTGTTTCCTATTGTGCTTAACTTAACTAGCCTTTTCTTGCTTTCTTCTAAATTGCTGGAGAATATAATCCAAATAAATTGGCTATAGTGCCTGGTGATGCATAATTTAATTATTTTAAAGTAGGTTATTGAAAGAGTATTATTAATATGTAAATTACCTGCAAAGGATGCATCCAAAGACCAGCTTGGATTCAACATAAAGGATAACTGAAGCCCACCTGGGTGAAGGTCAGAGATCCAGTTGGGAGTGCAAATCAGCCAACCAAAGATAAAATCTAAAAATGCCAAGTGCAAACATGTTGAGACAAGGGGTACAGTATCTTGACCTTACTACAAGAATGTGATACCTCAATGAATATTGACCAGAGGAAAATCTCAATAAAAATTGATGAAGTATCTTAGCAACAACAAAAGCGTAAGCAAATTTAAAAGGTAAAACATTCTACTAGCAGATTTTTAAGACAAATCTGATCCATGTTTGATTTATAAATGTGATATGGCCTGTGATATGGCTCAGGAATCAGCCTGCCTGAGTGTAAGCGTCTCAGTTTTCAAGGATGTCTCAGACTTTGTAGGACAAGAACTCTATATAAATATAGTATTTATGAATATAAGCCTTTTAAAGTGTGCTTTTTTGTTCCTGTGATTGGGACAGAAAATGCACTGGGAAAGGTAAATACACGTTTGACTCATTGTACAGCATAAAATGAAGTTAGGCAGCAGGCTTTGGGGCTTTTTTGCTTAGCTTCACTGGACTTTGTCTTTGCCTATTGGCTTCGCTTTAAAGTGCTAGCCAGCCTCTTCCTAAGAGTTCATCAAATTTAGTGGAGAAATAGTATCTGCTATCAGATCAACTGTTACAGGTGGGAAAACAAGCAGGCTTTTGGGCTTGGTGTTCCTTGCTGACCCCTTTTATTTTCCTTATATCCTTAGACTGTGTCACTGTTATGAGAACATAATACCTACTACTACAGGAAGAGGCTTTTTTATTGGATACTTTCTGCCTATACAAGTTACATTATCAAATCAGAAGATGTGATGCTCTATGAAATACGTGAACCAGTACACAGACTCGTGCCTGTTTTTTATACTGGATGTGAATGTATTTCAGTGGTCAGTTCATAGTACAGGACAAATCCAAAATAATTTATTATCAGAAAGAGCAAGAACTTTGCACGGACATGATATTGAGAGTAAAGAGAGTATCTCATACCATAAAAAAGGTAGTTTATACAATGCTTATAGACTCTGCCTTTCCATCAGTAATGCTCTATGATATGAACACTAGATCTTAGAAGTTAAACCACGCATTTCAAAACAAGACACCATTAAAACATTCATGAAAATTCACTCACCTGTGTAAGTACTTTTGAATATTACCAGTGTCAGTATGTGTGTGGTTTCGGGTAATGAGAAGTAAATTAACAGTCCAGCCTAGAAATGATTACAAAGTTTTGTTAATTATTAAATATGTGAGGATTAGAGAACTGCAAAAGTAGAAAGGAAAAAATAGAAAGAAAAAGAAAACGTGCTTCAGTGATCACAAACGCAAGCTGAGATGTTTGACAACAAATAATTTATTTTACAGCATCTTTAATGTCTAAATGCCTTCTTTGTTACAACGTGAATGTGCTTTCAGAAATGTCAAAGGGAAATGCCTGTGTATTTGTCTAAATTTGACCAGTTTAAATGAAGACACAAAAACTAGGTTTAAACCAGGAGTTTTGCCTTACAGCAATGGGCTCCAGCCTTAGGACATCTGGACTCTAAGAGCTAGTTTCTTTTGTCTCTGCCCCTGGTTACCACTTCTGAAAAAGCACTCTTTTTTTTTTGTTTGCTGTAGAAAATCCACAGCGTACTTCTGCAAGAATCCAAAGGTATAGCTTTTTCTCCTTGTGTTCAGGGTATAATTCATGGATGTTTAAGATGTCTCCTCTCCAGACAGAAGCAATGAATGTACAGAATTGTTTCAAATCCAGGCATACACCTAAGGTTTATAATCCTTTCCTCTCTTCCTCCTCTATTTCTCTACCACTCACATCACCCAAGAAACAAAGATGTATGCCAGGCAGACATTATAACTATCTTTGCTAACATCTGTTACAGGCCAATTTCAATGCTATTGCTACTTCCCTTCTCATTCTGTATGTATGAGTTGGTATTAATATCTCCAAGGAAAGTAAATGCATGAATCAATGTGCCTGAATTAAATAGGGCTGAACGGATGAAGCATATGTATGAAAGGACGCGCGTTGTGTTTGTACATTAAGGCTTTGTGCAGAGCACGGCAGGTGGTGTGGTTGCAGAACAGGTTGGCAGGGGAAGGTGGACTGGTCAGAGGAGATAGGGAGTCCTGCCTGTGGGTGACCACTGTCTCCCTTAAAAATAAAGCCAGGGGGAGACCCTGGGTGGGAGGCTTGTCATGCTCTGCTGCTATGCAGGTACTGGGGGGAAAGGACTGGGAAATGGCTGCCCTGTCAAGACAGAGCCCCTCAGGAGAAAAGCAGGAGGAGATAGAGGCCAGAGCTTGCTGGAGCATCAAAGACCTGAAGCTGCGGTGGCTGTGAGGTCGGTGTCCAGGGAAGGGACCGTTCCCCGAGTGAAGTCTCTTCAGAAGATGGAGGGCATCTGTCCTGTGAAGAAAACTGGGGGGAGAGAGTAGGTACTTCCAGAAGCCCTTTCTGAAAACTGCAGCTCATAGACATTGTTTATGTTGCAGCTGCCTTTTTAGCTGCCCACGTTTTTCTTGCAATAGCCCTTGCACAAGAGGTGTATGGCAGTGATGTCTCTTCCCTACTGCTGGGAGTGGGTGGGCAGATTCACCTGATGGTTGACTTGTGGTCAGCTTGCTTGGAGAAGCTTCCAGCTCTGTGTTTGTTCTGGCATGGGAGCGCCTACTGAGAAGACAGTGTTTATCCTCCGGCCCTCCCAGCCTGATTAACCCCTGCACCTTTAGAGCAGCCTGCCCTGTGTCAGTGAGTAGCAATCGCGGTCAAGGCTGCATCAGCACCTCCTGCAGCCCCAGCAGGGGCTCTCTGTTTGTCTGTCTTCTCGTAGTGCAAGTCAGACACTTCATGGTCAACCGCCTCCTGCTCTTCTGTCCTAGCAGGCACAGTCCATTAGGAGGTTTTTTTTGCAAAAAAAATCAGGGGAGATAGACACCCCATAGCTGGCTTGTAAGAGAAAAGGGTGCTTTGGCTGGCATGGGTGCAGACGATAGATACCTTTTTGTACTGCTCAGACTTGCATGTTGCACTGTAGTGCGTAGTGGTGGTTGAAAACTTTCTATCCATTCTTACTATCTTATTCCTTATATACATTTGCTGAGCACAAAAAGCGTATGGCCCAGTAGCTGGGTCTGCTTCATGCTATATAATGTTCTGAAGACTGGCGTCATTGATATTTTGCTTTGTGATAGCAATAGGCATTTTTGCAAGAGAAAAATATGTACAGGAAGCTCTCCAAGGTCAATATAACAGTGTAAATAGCCAGATGCTATTTCCATGTGAATTACAAGGTTGAGCAGCCAAACATCTCTTAGTCATGTAAATTATGAAAATTCTGAGAACTGCAGTGCAGACAAGAAAGCTATGGCTGCTGAATCATTTTCTCTGGTTCAAAAATGATCATATCCTTTTGTTCCAGATTTTATTTGCATCGAACGATTGTGTTTCTTCCTGTCAGATATAGGGATGGAGCTAAGATCTTAGCTCTAGGATATTGTTCTTTTATTATCAAAAAGGCGTTCAGCAGACTTGGAGAGATTCTTTTCAAGATGTGGGAAAAATAATACAAAACCGGTATTGAGCTATTTCTCTTAAACTATCTGCAGTTAAAGTGATTATTAAACCCCAGGACAGGTTTAAGGGTAATCCAGATGAATATTGTTTTCATCAGAGCAATAGGTCTTTGGTGAAGTCATCTGCTTTTTCACTGTTGCCTTAGGACTGACTTTAGAAAGGCATACCATCAAGTGAAATTGGAATTATTTTGCTCCAATTCCTTTAAAGTTCAATTTTTATCAGTTACTGCTTGTAGGTATCTGATGTAAGAAAGACTACTTGCTTTCTGAATAGTGTCACTGATAGCTTTTTCCAACTTGCACTTGGAAAGTTAGAAATACACTGTCTTCGTAGTGGAAAAAAGAAAACACAAGATGAAAATGCACTGTTTTTTCTAGTAGAATAAATAAGCGCCATGTACAAAACAACGTGACTTATTTGAAAAATGAGTGACAAAAATACTGTGAATGCTGAACGAATATGGGAATATCAGCGTGTGCTAATGTTACAGGCTTCAGCTTCTAAGAAATACGGAGAAATGTTTGTCATTGGCTACTTCTGGCCATCACTGATAGATACCAGGGCACAATTTAAGCATTGAGAATATAACAATTATTTTTAACTATGTCAGAAACACTGTCACTTGAGAAGCTCTGCTTCATCAAAGATAAAGTCAAATGACAGCAGACAGAGAAAGAGGTAGAGGGCAATATAGGGCATAACATTTCATGAAACAATTTATAATATCAGATCGTTCATGTCAGGACAAAATGAGTGGAAAATGGAACAAAATTAGAATAATTAGGGTTAATGTATCCTTTGCACTGGCATGAAAAATTATTTAATCCACAGGTCAGAATCAGTCTCTTTAGGTTCTTCTGCTATTTTTATACTTAACAAGTGTAAGAGGATAATAGCAGAAACAAACAGCACTGCATCTGTAGGAGTTCGTTGTCTAGAGAGACTTAATCATTTAAGCTAATTCTGCTCCATTCACACCGTTCTTTCAGCTTGGTGTCTGTTACATTGATCAGCCTATCTGCTTTCCTAGTGGAGACAGCGTTCCTATTTTTTCTACTTTTTCTGTTAATCATCTTTCTCGCTCTTACATGGCTTCCCTCAGTGATGCTGTCAGCAAGATGACGCCTAGTCCCAATTAGAAATTCAATCAATATTCACATAATGAGGGTTCTAGCAAAACCATGTCATTTAGTTCAAAGACATGGATATATTACTGTAGCTATTCAGGATTTGAGTAATTTAGGGCACCTCAGTGGGGGAAAAAAAAAAAGATAAAGCTGAAAGGCTTAGAGGTAGTTAATTGTTACTATGGCAACTTCCTAAATAAGCTTTAGATTCTAGTCGTTATTCAGTTTATTTGGAGGCAGAATAGATTCATTAAAGATAAAATTTAGTTAAAGCTCAAAACAGTTCAGGGAGCATATAGTTTCCTGCTGGTCCTTATAGAGTTACTTAAAGTTTGTCCGTTTCAGCTTTGAACTGTGTCCAAGAGCAAGATGCAGCCTGCACAGATTAAAAAATGGCAGCATGTTACATAGCAACGATCTAATTTTAATAACTTTGAAAATTGCATTTTTACATTTTTATATCCCAGTAGAACCCTTTTCAATGTATTGTGTGGGAAAGAAGTGGTCCTCAGTGAATAATGCTCTCATCTGTCCATAAAATGAAGTGATTAAGTTCTGGTATTCAAATCAGGCTCTGACTGTGAGCAAACCTCTGTCATGTCCCAACACCGGGTGCAGTCCCCCCAGAACCTTTCGGGAACTTGGCCCCTTTCACATGCTGGCTCTCAACATCGCTGTCACGTGAGGAATTTCAAATATGGATCTATGGAGTGTCATTAAGCTAACTGTAGCTTCCTTCCATGAAAATGCCATGTGCAGAAGAGCAGGGATAGGCTTTAGCGTGGTCCCTAGCCAGTACTGTAACAAATGTGATAATTAGGAGACGAGAGGAAGGTTGCCATATCAAAATCCTGCCATGCTGATTGTGTCCATTTGTATTCTAAATGAAAACGGGAGTGAACATATTCGGCCTGTGGAGCTGCCTCACTGGGGTGGATTTAAATAGCCTTGCTTCAACAAGCAGAGATAGGGACAGCAAGCTGTACAGACACAACAGAGCTGAGTAACTCTCAGCTGCTGCACCTTTGTTAGCTGAAGATCCCTAACAGTGTAAACCTTTTGCGTTTTCTCAGCAGCTGTAGCTCCCTTCCTTAACTGCTCCATAGTACATGATAAATCTGAAGAGATATTAAATAAAATGGAGTCTCCATAGGAGGCACTCCAAGGCTTCTCACAGAAGTCAATTCCTAGCTCAGACCAACTTTACCCCTATGTAGGCTGGAAACTTCTGAAGTCACTGCATGATAACTGACAAGTTGTTAGGGAATGATGCCTTAAAAGTGAAGATACCCCAGAGGTGAATGTATAAGCAGCACAGACTGAATTAACTATTTCTTCCCCAGAAAACAAGACCAGTTATCTAGCTGTAAGCTTGGTGTTCCTAACGGCAGCTGGTATGTACGCATCTCTAAAACTGCTCAAGCAGCTTAACTGTGCAGGAAAACTGGTATGTAGAAAACTGGTATGTAGGTGTCTCTAAAAAGGGCATAAAAGAAGCCTAGAAGAGCGATAGGCTGTTCTGTATTTGGCCAGGAGTCAATATGGCATTGTCATGAAATAACCACCTTCCCCACCACTCACAAGCCTGGCTAATGTCTGTCTTCCATGAGCTCATGGTTCTGGATGTGGGGAACCACACATCTTGCCTGGTTTGACAGCCTCAGGGTGACTGTAGACTTCCCCAATAGTTGGTGTAGGGAAACAGGTGTGCTACAAAGACACAATTCGTATCTAGTCCTAGGTATTAAATTGAAAGAGATCAGGGGAATTAGCCTGATTCTCTTCCCAGAGCTTAAATTTTGAAACAGAAGTCTTAAAGTTATCTTTCTTTCTTCTTCCAAATGAAATAGCCATGGTCTTATTTCAAAACAACTTTATTTTGAAATATAAGTTAAATAATGTAACTTCATGATATAAAGTAGTCATAATGGAAGCAAAGAGGTTCAGACTGGTTCAGGATACTTCAGATTTAATTCTGTTCATCTTTTTCCCCTTTTTTTTGCTCAGAGAACTCATCCATACTGCTGCCTTTTCTGTCTGTCTGTTTTAGCTGATATTTTAAAGAATATTTTTACTGTTCTATCTAC
This sequence comes from Anser brachyrhynchus, assembly GCF_964034855.1. Lineage (NCBI taxonomy): Eukaryota > Metazoa > Chordata > Aves > Anseriformes > Anatidae > Anser > Anser brachyrhynchus. The sequence continues at coordinate 13,519,992 of NC_137700.1, forward strand.
ATGATGAAAAAGGGATGTACAATAGAAACACTTATTTTCTCTCATATGAGTAGACCATACAAGGTGTAGGAATTCTGAATTACTTCTTACTTGCAGCATTCCTTTTCTATGGAAATCCAGTCTCCAGAGTTATAATGCAGAGAATTGTAAGGATTACATTTGTTTAATTTATAAGAGGAGGGGAAAAAAAAACCTTCTGAGGAAAAAACAAAGGAGAATATGGTCTGATCTCTCACTGTGTTGTTAAATCGGTCTGAGTATTATTTATTGTACTTTATTTTCTTCACTGTTATACAACCACTGCACCCATCTGTTTGCTGTATTGTAAAGGTAGCGTTTTCAAGGTTAGCACAGGAGTAATCAAACACTCAACGGTGGCATGAATATTCATATCAAGACACATTATGAGCAAGTAGATAGAGGCAAATACACAATTTAAATATAGACTGCAGCAGGAAATGGGACATGAAACAGTAATTAGATAGTGAAAATTACATGTTATTTACATAGGTAAATACACTGCAGGGGTTATACATGTGATCTTTTCTATTAGCATTTGTTTGTGATTTAACCCTGATTTAAAAAGAGGGTTTTTCAAAACATGAAAATGGGAAATGAGGAATGCTTGCTTTGTGCTAGAAAACGTGTATGTCTTGCAGGATCACTGATTTTGGTGCAAGCTAGGTTTCACAGCTAATGTAGATCAGAACAGGCCTGTACTGCAGAAATTAGAGGTGCTAGTTCTCTAGAAGACAAACTTTTCCCCAGCTTTGCTGATGCAATTCATGCCTGTTTGGACTACTGGAAGTCTGTGGATGCTGGCCATGAATGCCCAAGCTCCCACTACACAGATCAGGTGGAAACTGTAGTACGCTTTTGAATTTCTTCACATAAAGGGTAGCTAAAAGAGGACAAAAACATTGTTTTTCATTATCCAGGAAACCTCTAGATCTAGCTTAAGTTTCCTGCTTTTACTTTCAGAAATACAAATGTGGTTGTAGACTACTTAGATCAGCACTAGGGTGCCTTGTGAGCCTCCATGGCCATGATACCAGAGGCTGCAATACTCATAGTTCGGCTCTGAACCACCTCAAATGGCTGGATGCCCTCCACACATCACGTCCTCTTTCATTTCGTGCTTTCACCTACTTGTGGCCTTCTCCTTTCGGCAAGAGAAAGGCAAGAGACAAGGCTCAACTAGTGCCCCTCCTTTCCTCCCTTTGGCCAGCAGTATTCCTCCCTTTCCATGGCCAGCTGCCGTGGACATAGTTAGATGGTAGTTTGGGCTTCCCAGAGAAAGAGATTAGGGAAGAGGTAAAGACAGATGGAGACAGATATTCCTCTCCCAAAGACTCATTAATTCCTTGGCCTTCCTTCCTTGGGTCATTTTTGTTTGGGCACCTTTACTGTGCTCAAGAGTGTAAGCAAGAGAAATAACTTGAGTACATAGTGTTTGTTTATTGGTGCAGATGTGCAGTGGATAACTAGAACTACCAAGCTGCAGGGCTATGTGAATGTTCTCATGACTCAAGATGAGTCTGCCAAACAGGCAGTCATCAGACAGGTGAGGAAGGCTCTGCCTCTTGCACTTTGGTGCAGGCTGATCCTTTGATGTTGCTGATTTGCTGTCTTCCTTTTATTTGCTTTTCTCTTCCTAGGCTTTTCTCTTCTCATTTCAGTATTTTCCTCTTGAAACCCTGAGCTTTAACTAGCCCCACCTCAATAAACACTGAGTCTATTCTTTTGATTTCCTCCCCCTGCATGGATTTAGCTCATGGACTTTCTCATACCTTAACAAAGGTTTTCTATACAATGCTCTCACAGTGACGTAATTGTGTTGCACAAAACCAGGCCAGGGCTCATAGACAGCTGAACCCCTTAGCCAAAGGGTACAAGGAGTCACATTATCAAAACCAATTGAGAATAGCTGCCTCAATGGCATAAAGAATTGCAACGTAAATTTCAAAGAAAAAAAAATGTGAGACGAGTGAATGACAACACAGTACAGCAGTATTTTTGGGAAGTTTGTGTGTGTAGGCTCCTGAACTGGTACTTAGCAAATACCCAGAATCAAGAGAGAAGGTTCTGCACTGCTGGATGTGCTGTGCTTCACCAGAGAGAGAAATTAAGACTTCCAGCAGTGACTGGGTGGTTTCCCAAAGGGCGAGTGTCTCAAACATGGTATTCTGTGCAAATTCTAAGCTGGTCAATTGTGCTCTGACTATTTTAAAGTTCAGCTGACAGTGCAAGATATGGATTAATCTCTGTTCTTTCTAAAATCCAATTAAGACTTCAGTTTAGAAATCAGGATAATATAATTTGTGTCCTTTGTTATCTTTTGGTTCCTGTTTACTTTTCATTAGCAGACAAGTGCTTGTGGATTTAAAGAAAAAGCCTGAGAACTCTTCCTATCTTTTGTGCAGGATTTAATATGCAAAGAGTCTGTGTGTGTGTGTGTGTGTATATCTGTGCTCTGCAGAGTAGCTGTGTATTGCTAAGGATTTGCCACTTCTCCTTGTGGAGGTGGCAGCACATTGGTCCTTATGCTTCATAGAAAGTTTATTACTTTTCATGAAGTACCTTGAGACTTTGTGGAATAAAAGTGTGTGAGATAAAGAATATTTATTATTCATCACTCCAAATACATTTGTTCATACATTTTAAAGCTGGGAACGCTGTGTGATAAGAGACAGCTGTGTAGCTAAGACACTTACCACAAGCATGCAAATTATTTTTCAGATCTGAAAAGAGGTGGTGAGACCAAGTGTGTATTTTTTTCCCCAACCACGTCAGATGGCTAACGAAAGCTATTGCTTCTCTCCATAAAGCATAACACAGCAAGACCCTGCCCCCCAAAATGAATTAAAGCTGTTGATGGGGATCACACTATATATATAAATAGCACAAGCATATAAAAAAGAATGCAGAAGTGTCATAAAAAATCACCACAAAAATCACTGAATCTTTTGTGTGAGGAAGACCCCCTGCAAATGGGGCTACTGTAAGTACTCCTTATCGCGGTGTACTCAGCTCCTCCCATGAAAGTTACTTCAGGCAGCAAGAGGTAATTCAGCCAAAGAAATAAAAGCAAAAGTAGTCGTCTTGCAGAAACTAGACTTTTTCTAAAACCAAAGGGAGCAGAGAGAAGAGTAGATGTCTGTGATTGAAACAACCATGACAAGACAATCTCTTAGTATGTCAGAAGGAAGAAGTAACCACAGACTTTGCTGTGGAAACCTGATTGAAACTCATTCATATCAAGCCTCTGGGTTTTCTCAGGGAACGGAAATTAAGCTTGCAGTAACTCTTCTACACCTGTTCAAATACATTCCAGTTCTCCTTTTTTCCCCCCGTTAAGGAGGCAGAGGTGATTGAACATCTTTCTTTGCTTTTGGATCCAGTTTGGAATTGCTGAATATTTCACAGGAAGCAATTTTTAGGGGGAATAATGCCTCCAACTTGGGCTGAAATCGTTATCAGTGCCTGTGGCATTTGAGAACCAAAGAAGGCCAGGGTCCTACACAGCAAGCCACATTTACTGCAGTTGCTTGTATGGACTTTGAAACAAAAATATTTTATTCCACCTTACTGTTTGGAAGTTAATAGGAGCCTTTGGGGAAGGGAAAAGGTAATTTCTTTTTTTCCTGCTAACAGATTTTCCTCTGAAGTAGTCAGTTCTGTTCAGGATGAATTCCAAAGGATTATTTTCCTCCCTTTTCCCAGAATCTGAATCTCCATTCAGGATGGGAATTGTCAGAACAGCTGACTGGAAGGACTTATTTTTATATTAAGGATGTCTAAAAATGTCATCGATGGCTTGTCTCTGAAAACTGTAGGTGACTTTGAATAACAAACATAAACAAGACAAAACAGATCTGTTCGGTACCTTGCTGTGCTCAGCAATATGCAGTAGTTTGGTGGAGTCCATTTTCAATGAATGACTCCTAGGAAAGAAACAAAGCCTGAAGTGTCATGTGAAGAAATGAAGCTATTTTAGATAAAACATACGGGTAAATTTCAGATGCTTCTGAATTCAGGAGCAGACACTCATATATACTGTCTGTGACTACGAAATGCTCTTCAAAAGAGAGTGAAAAACCCCTTTCATGGTAAATAGGCATCAAATCAAATTTCCAAATTTAACAAACTTCATCACTCTACTGAAATCTAGCCATTCATTAATGTCATTGGCCAACTTCATCTTTAAGCATCCAAATACCTTAAAAAAAAAAAAAAATCATCTTTACTCCTTCCCTGACTAAATTCTAGCTTTCTTTTGCCTCTATGTTAAAACCTAAGACATTTGTACAAAAAGGCATAGAAGAGACTGTTGTAGTCTGTTATTTCTCAGCTCATTTTCTCTTACTTAAGATGTTCCATTTCCTTTCATTGATGATTTTTAGCTTTCAATAGTGACTAGCTATTTTCTTATATCAAGTAGCTTGTTTCCAGCCTGGATTAACCTCAGTGCAAAGGCTTCCACTCTATAAGGCATTCTCATGGCAGATATTGTAGTAAAAAAAAATCTTAAAATCCTTGGTGTGGCCAACTGATTTTACCATTTCTCTGCATGCTGCCCAGGATAGGTGCAGTGACTGTCTATAACTCCTGAATGCTCTTTCAAATGATTAATTCATGAGTCACACAAACGAACACACCAAATATCGTGATGAACCTTTGCCTACAGGAAAACAATATCTCTAGGTATTTGTGTTCAAGATTTGATTTATATAAATGACATTTCGTATGTACATATACAGCCAGACATTTCACTGCCTGCCAAGAGGCATTCAAGCTAAACACAGTGAAGCTCCACTTGATCTAAAATGTCACGTTCTCATGTGCACCTAGTGCAAAGGTTATCGTATGCATTAGAAAGTAAACAAAAATTATTTGGCAAATAATTAGTGCCTCACCAAATTCATGCCTTTTTCTTCCTGTGGTTAAAATAATTTATGCCAAGGAATCTGACTCCCCAGGAAGCGTCCATCAATGTTGGGTGCCTGACTTGAGGTGTTATGAAATTAATAATCCCCTCCTCTTCATCCCAAGCTCCCCTGGGAGTCAAGGCGTGCTCTGAGAATGTTAGTCCCTGGCTTAAAGGCTTCCAGGTAGTCCTGCCTGTATGGCTTCCTTGGGGTTTTATGAAGACCCAAGCACCTCACAGTCTCTTTTGAGTCTAGACTTGCACTCAGAGCCCTGTGTAGGTAAATAATTTCAACTGGAGATCGCTCTGGCTGAATGTATGTTGAGACCTGTGTTTCTTCAGGAAAAGCACGAGTAGAAAACATTACGGAGTCCCTCGTTTTCTTCCTCTGTTCAAATGAAGGATTCAGAACGTAGCCAGGCTTCTGATCTACAACTGGCAGATCTGATCTGTTATTTCAGTACGTGTCTACTGAATGTCTCTGATGTGTCCAGTCCACAATCGCAGAACTTCCCCAGGCCGCGGGGTGTTTCCCCAGTACTGAGACCGCAGAAGTAGCACCTCAGGCATTCCTCTTGGTATAGGCAATGAGTATCTCCTTACTGATTTGACAAGTTGTAGGTAAGCCTAGGGGGAATATGAATCCCTAGCTCTGAAAGAGAAATCTGAATCATGGTAATGCCTCCATTTGCAGAAGCCTGCAGTCACTGCCTCTGTTGCTGGGCAAAATTATTTCTTGTTCTGCTATATAGACGCAGACAATTCTCCGAATTTCAGTTAGATTTTTCACCTTTTTTTCTTCTTCTCTATTTAAATAATCGAAGTCTGAGTTATCGATCCCTCCTCTAGGAAAGCAACCCTGAGATCTGTATTTTGTCATGGGTGGAGAGAGAAACCACTGTCATGCAACAGCTATCCTACAGCGACATTGTCTTCAATTCAGAAGACGCTTGGTTTTCCTTCCTATATTGCCGAATGGGAAGCCAAAATGGGGCTTGCATCGTTTTAGCCTCTCTAATGTCAGATACTATGTGTGTAAATTATGTTTTGCTGTGTAAGAAATAAAGCAAAACACTGCAGCCTTCTAATGACATGCCCAAATTTCCAGCTGAGACCTCAGTCAAGGTTTCTTTTTCTTTACACATGCTATGCACAATGAGTCAAAGAAAAAGAAGACTGCAGTTTGTCTGAGGAAACTTATTTTTTTTGTCACTTTAAAACCTAGCAAGAAGAAAGGACTAAAATGCAGGGTTTGATTCTATGATTCCTTTTTTTTCCCTAGTACGTTGAACCTTTTTTTTTTTCTAAAATATCATAACAAAAAGGATGTAAAAGCAACATAAAAAGGAAATGATCTTTCATTTTCAATCACAACAAAATTGATGGTACATTTAACTGCAAGCGCAAAATTTCTTCTGCTTTAGACTCTGAAGGAAATTTTTCCAAAACCAAATAGCACATATATCTGCCATAAATTAGGGGGAGCTATAGAGCCGGCTATTGTTCAAACTGTGTCACTTTATTTTTCCATTGAGGTGCCTAAGCATCACTCTTCCTCTGTCCTTGAGTCCTGCCTGCGAGCTAAGTACCAACAACAGTACTTTATTTTCCCTCAGATATTTACTTCTAAGGCAAGGGCCCAGTGCTTATAAAAGGTAACCTCTCTGAGTAATATCTAAATGAAAATGGTCTTACGGTTTGAGCATACAGGAACATAACATAAGCTGTAGCCTAATGGCCTAAAAAGCTGAAGTTTTTCCCTTGAGCACAGATGCAAACCTCACATGAGTACACTCCATACACCACCAGCAAAGTGCCCAGAGAGGTCTGAGTGACCTACAATGTAGGGAAGGTGGCACAGGCATAGACAAAGAAGGGCAGCAGCTTGCAAACTACAGGAAACCAGCTATTTGATCCTGAAGAGCTGCGCAAGCCCCTAAATTGCTCCTGTGATGGATGCTGACAAGGCTGTCAGCTCTCACAGGTGGTGGCCCTTCCCAGGATTAGAGGAGTCCTCTGATATTTTGACCAGACCCAACCCCACTTCTTTCCTACTCCTGTTTCTCCTTGGGGAAGGAGACCCACAAGACTGGTGTCATCCCTACCAGGAGCAAAGAGAATGAGGTAGAAAATGCTGTAGCAGAGGAACATTTGTTTGGGATGAAGAAGGAGAGAAGGAATGGTAATCTCTTACAAAGGGTGAGTCAAATCTTAGAGCAGAAGAATCAGTCAGCTGCCTGCTTTGGTCCTTTAACCAAAGCCGCCTTCTAAATCTGAATGTTCCTCCCCTCCCTGACTTCCTTTCTTCCCTGTTCTGCCACCGCTGTGTAACCTAGCACCTGTAGGTTGGCGTTGGTCTCCAGGTTTGAAACAGGAAAGGTAGTGTGTAAAACTTCAATAGATGTTGCTGTCCCGCAAGTGTAAGTTAACGCTGCCCTTTTCAAGGGCTGCAGATGTATTGCTTCCTGGGATGCTGGCAGATACACAAGAAGAGTTCAGAGCCAAATCACCACTCGTGCTTATCACTCACCCTATGCATGGTAACCCCTGGCTTAAAACCAAGTTTGTGGCACTTGACTGTAGAAATGATGATGAGCTAAATTGCTTCCTGAGTGGCACCCACAAATAAATATTAGCACTGATCAAACAAAACCCAAGACTCTGAAGTAAGAGCAAAAACAGCAATTAGTTCAAATTTGTCATTGAAAACATGATTTTTTGGAAGCTGAAAATAGTTCAGTTACAGCGTTTTGCTGAAAGCCAAAAGAGGCTATGTAAGCTCTTTTCCAGAATCTAGCAAGGGAAGAGAAGATAAAACAGTGGAGGCCAGGAAATCATCAGTTCGTTAACTTGTGCACCCCAGGCCTCTGTTTTTGCTCTAGTCCCATCTTCCACCAGAACAGCAACAACACTTCAGCTTTCTGGATGATGTGGCATGAAAGAGCTGATGAGAGGCTGATCCCACCTGTTGGGATGTTCATTAGCTTCAGCTTCATCCTAAGGTACTTTCCCTCCCACAAGAACCAGGAACAGGGAGCAAGACCACGCTTGCAGACCAAACACTGTGGTCACCACCTCTACAAGAGCAGGGATGTCTTTGTCTCTAAGAGATGCTGCATTGAGTGAATGACTGTATGTAGGTGGCAAAAGCACAGAAAACTCATTGATATAGACAGGCGGGCTCTCTGGAGATGACGGCAAAGTGTACATTAAGCCCACTCATCTTTTGAGCTCTTATCTGTGATGAGAACTAGAATCAACTTTTTCATAGATGTTGTTGAGAGCATTTATGTAAACCTGGTATACTTGTGTTAAAATTTACATGCTTGGTTTTATGTACTTCCAGGCACGTTATGTGCTTGTGAGGCTGAGCTATGGACTGTATTTTGAGTGCAGGTACTTCAAATTGCTAACTGGTGCCAGGTCTTCTGAGCTCGCGCTTCCTAGTTCTTTCCTTGGATTTGTAGCTTCCCCCAGGATTATCCAGGAGAGATTCAGATTACCTGAGAGTAAACTGTTTTCTCTTTTAAGGGCCTCTATCCAGTTTTCCATACATCCCTAAGGGAATACAAATGCTAACCCGCTGTCTGTCAATGCTTTCGATCACCTGAGTCTGTGGAATTAAAGTTTTGCAATGTTCAAATACATTGCATCAAGTAACATACACAGAATACATTTCCATAAGTGAAACATGAGAGACTATGGACTTTGAACAATTATGCTCTCAGAATCAACTACTGAGTTGAGCTACCTCTTATTTTAACAGCATAGTTAGTGGTTTTCACATAATATTTAGGTGTGAAATCATTACCATGAATAATTCATCTGTGGTTTTGTAGCTTGTGTTCCCCCTCCTTCCCCCCAAGTCACACTCTCCATTAACAAAGAAAACCTGGTGAGTGGAGTGCTGCAAGAATACTAAATTCATGTGTTGATAAAATATATATGCTGAAGCATTTCTAAGAGGGATTTATTATTCTTGAAGTACAATATAATTACAGCATTTGTTGATTCTAACTTTGTTATTACACTTTCTTTGACCTATTTGTTAAAAACTGCTTGCATGAAATGTGTTTCTTGTACAAAGCAAATCTGTGTAACTCCTTCAGAAAATAGTACTGCGTATTATGATATAGCAGAGAAAAATAATATAAAGTTGAGTTTGTTCGGAAGCTAGGAAGTATCAAAATTGTCACTGTGTCCACTTAACTCACTGTTTAATTCATTTAGCTTTATTTTTCCACCAGATTTCTGCATCATTCCCTGCTCTTGGCTCATGACCTCTTTTCTGAATTCCTTCACTCACTGGCTGGCTAGCTGTTTAAAACTTTTTTTTTTTTTTTAATATATATAGATAGATATCTTTCTCATTCATTTTGCAGCCTTCTCAGTACCTTATTTACTGCACCATTCTGACTCTCTGTGGATGGAAGATTTACTAATGTCCTCAGAGGGTTTTATTTGTATTTTTTACAACAGGATGTGAGCACTTAACATACATTGATGTCTGTATCTTCACAATGCCTCTGTGAGGCATTCTTCTTCTTCTTCCCATTTTACATGTGAAGAATTTAAGCATAAGATAAAGATGAAACGCTAAAAGGTGCCAAGGTTTGTTTTTATTTTTATATTCAATTTATGAGACGTAAGTTAGCCATTTATACTAATGTGTATATGCAGTGAAGAGTTCTGAGTAGCTCTTTTGCAAGTAGCCTTTCTGCAAACCAGGCCCAGACACCTCTCGTACAAAGAATGAAATGCACTTTAATGATCACCTCTGAAAAGCACTGGTTTTCATTAATTGTCCAACAATGCACGTGGGTTTTCTGGCAGAGTTAAAATTCAGCTCTCCAGAGCAGCTGCTCTCCTTTTAAAGCACGAAACCATCTTCTCTTTTCTGCAGCTGTTTGTCTCAGTTTAAACGCTGACAATTTTTGCAGCAAATGCAACCTTAGTGATACAGATGCCATTACACCACTCTGACAACAATCCACAGTTCATGTGAACAAAATATGAGCAGGAAATGAAATAGTATCTCAAGGAACTCACAACAGGTCAGAACCAGAGGTGATATCAGGCTTGTTTTCATGTGTAAACAGCTTCCCTATCCTATAATGGGTCACAGAAATTTTAAGTCCATTTGCCAGACTACAGAGGTATTAAATTTCTCAATTAAAAAGATTTAAGATATTCTTTTTTCCAGATTAACCTATGAATTTTTCCCTCAATATTTTTCTTGTAAATACATAGGATTATTTTTTTTTTCCGAATTTATCTAAGCTTATGGGAAATTTGACTCTAAAATATAGCAAGGCCATAATTTACTGATAAATGGGTTTCCATAGCAGACAGTGATAGAGAATATCACCAGAATCCTGCTGGCTTCAGAGGTTCAAGTTAAGCAATAAACCCCAGGTAGAAAAAAAATAACCTTGGCATTGGAAATTTCCTAGTATATCCATCTTTGAAATATCCTTCCAAGATATGACAGATGATTTGAAGACTAGATGATTTAATCACGCAGGCCAATCTCTATATTTCTATCAGTTAGTCTATGTTTGGTTTTTTTTCCTGTGTGAAAGTTTAACGTTTAATTGTGCTTAAGTAAACTTGGAACTCAAACCTTTCTCATGATTTCATGCTGATTTAAAAACAAAAACACTACAGAGGGGCTTTTTCTTTCATAAATGTGATTATCAGCTGAGTATCGGCTTAAAAGTGAGGTGAAAAAATCCCCATTATTTATTTAGCTAATTTCATTCAGTTGCAAAGTACCACTTAACGTGCTTTTGAAAATATAACGACAAAGCCAATATTACAGTAACATTAGTTGGTGCAAACTAATTTTCTGTTTAATTAACGGGAGTAACTGTTTACAGCAAAAGGGGCATTCAGAAGTAGATTTAAAAAGAAAAATCATTTAAAAACCCTGATAAAATCTAGTAAAATGCCAGGCCTTCTCCTTCTGGGTGGTTAAATGTGTGTAAGCACTGCATCAACTGTGACTAGGGCAAACGTTTTGTTCTTTAAAAAATAAAAGTAAAAAATGAAAATTAGCAAGTCAGCTTTGTTTATGATCTTACATGGGTTTATGGTGTTTCATAACTGTTGCACTTAACACTTTCAAGGCTTGGGGTCCATACAGAGCTGGCTCATTTATGGAACTGGCAGGGTGCGAAGGTTTACCTTTGTTTCATGGCTGTTTTGCTAAGCGTAGTGCAAGTCTGTTGTATGCTATTTGTCTACTGCCTTCAACAAATGAAGGGCTTTTACTGTTGTTTCATCACTGTGCTGGAAAGGAATACGTCTGGTCTATTTTTAAGAGCTTCATGTCAGAGAAAGAGGTATCTGCTTTTCAAGGCTTTTCAAAATAGAGAGACCTTTGAAACGTACTTCGCTTTATCAGCTCACAGTGCTCACGCAAACAGAAACGAGACAAGGAAGAACAGGAAGGTCAAACTCGCATAAACACACTGTTGCACATGTTAACTGCCAGGAGAAAGAGCAACATGCATCTGAACTGAATACATTATGCAGAGAAGACAGGAGATGCTATTCTGCCAAAGTCAAATTTCTCTTTGGTGCAGGCTCCCATGTGATAAAACTTAGAAGTACTGTTTCCTTATAGTAATGTAAGAAGCATAAGTTAAAATGGATTATTATGAATCTGCCGTGCCGTGTTTAACAACAAAGGCAGAAGGAGCTTCACTATTTTTTGTTTGTTTTACCTTACAGCTTAATGAAATTAAACATTTTTTTCTACTTTTATCAGCAAATAAATAAATTTCCTATCACTATCATTCCAATAAAGCACAACTTCTTTTCAAGAATCCCATTTGCTACTGCTGACAGGAAATCCACCAGAACTTGACCTCTTTTTTTTCTTTTTCATAGGTAGTGAGTATCTAAATCTGACACTAAATGATTTTAGAAAGAAAAATTTCAAGTCAACCCATTTTCTTTGAAAAAGCTATTTGAAACCTCTGTGGGGGACAGATATTTTTAATGGGGTAAATATAGAAATGCAATTTTAAATTCCCTTTATATCCCCCAAATGATTGGGATTCATTTCAATAAATCCAGTATTTGGTACACATGAAAGATCTCTTTCTCTCTTAACACAAGCCCTGGACACTTCAGTCCATTCTTTGATTGTGCTGCTTCCTGTATCAGTGCTCCCTAATTCTCCTTGTGTAATTCAATTTCATGAAGGTAAAAACAAACTGGAGTGCTTCTTCATTTATGCAGATTAAGACTACTGTATACCTGTGGGAGAATTGCAATGAAGCAGCACCCCACAGCCCCATCTCAGGTTTCATCACTGATGTGTAATCTCAGCTTTGTTTGCAGGACTTCTCCATCTCTGCACTGACAATAGTCAAGGTCTGGGGGAGAAGTTATGCCGTCTGGCCCTATCTCTAGTGGAAAGAAGCATTTGCATTTGCAATGGAAAGAAGGCATGATTTTAGAACCTGATCTCTTTGACATCAAAGGTTGAAGAAGATTAGAAATGCTTAGATTTGCAGTTCATTAAAAAAAAAAAATCACCCTCTATTTCACCCTGTAAAAGAATTAGTTTTCTCAAAGTGTGTGCCTTGTTTCTCTTTTTAGTGTATATTTACATTTGTATCTTAGTGCATTTTGGTAGTTCTATGAACTATTTTTTTTTCCAATTAGTCCCTCTGGGACTATTCTATTAAAGTCTTTTTGGCAGTTAAAATATATAGATGATATCATTAATCTGATTAAAGCGTAGGTACAAGTTTATAAGATGAAATGTGATAACGTAGCACAAGATACAATTCCTAATCTAATTATTTTCATTATAAATACAATTACATTTTCAGTTGTTGCTCGTTTAACCTTTCTAAATTTTTCCCATCTCTGAGACAAATAGGTTTTTCATTAGATGTGATCTACTGTTGCAAGAGGCAGTTTTCTTTTTCTTTAGGAGTAATAAGTTATTGATGAATGAGGTGGACAGAGTTATTAGCAGAGAGATACATGCCTTTTACCTCTCTATGACTTGTCTGAATTCCAACAGGTAAAGACAGCTCAGTTAGTAGAGCTGTTCATTTTCCCAGGGGAATGAGCAGTTGAGGTCTCAGTTTATTTTCCAGTGGACAATAGTTTTACTGAAAAATCATGATAATCTATAGTGTTGTAAATGGTGCCAGGAAAAGGAGCCATGAAATACTATTTCATTGCTAGAAGAGCCGCAGGAATGATTTTAAAGACCTGCTCTGTTCTGCTTTACTGCCAGGCTACCATCACTGGCATCTTGTGACTACGCTAGAGTGGCTTTTGCATGGGAGCACAATGGGCAAAGAAATAAGCTGATGCCTTAAGAATTGCAAAGTGAAAATATTAAAAATAACGATGAGGAAGTGATTCAGGACAGGAATTCAGGGTGAAGAAAAGAGGTTTATTTTTGAGGGGAAAACAACAGCCTCCTGGGATTTTACATAGGCTCATTCTAGTCTGGTACAGTTCTCCAGGGAAGCTATTGTGTTTTGAATAGTAATTGGGCTGTATGTGATACCACTTCTCCTCTTGTCCACCCTGAGCGAGTGAGCATGGAGATATTGTGAGCTGCTGGAGACAGAACATAAGGGAAATGCTGGCTTTGAAACTCACTACCCCCCAGGAGTTCCTGTACCTCTGCTATGGCTGCGAATAATCAATAGATGATGGTTTTTCTCTGCATTTTCATGTTGCTTCCCAGACACCACTGACCTGAACTAATGCAAGCAGATGTAAATCTAGATCCCTCAGGGTAGTAATTCAAAGTAATTCAAAGTTGAATGTATTGACATAAATTAAGAAAGACTTCATTCATATGGCTTGTATCTGTACAAAGATTTGTACATATCTAACCCAGGGATTTCTTGATCTCTTGGTTGGAGGAGTGGGTCTGGAAACTAAAATTCTGCTCTTTCTAACACTGTCTGAGCACAATGTGTGTTGTTTTCCTTTGTGTTTGGTTCTAATAATTTACTTTCAGATCACTTTTAGATGCACTTTTATTTATTCTTCTTCAAAAACTCAACCCTACAGGCTAACTGGTTGAAAGGCTGAGATACAACACAGTATTAGATAAGCAATGTGGAAAAACATAGGGAACAATTTAAAGGTAATGATTAAAAGTTTGGCCTTCTTTTTTTTTCCCCTAAAAGAGCAGTAAAAAAAAAAAAAACACTCAGTATTAGAAAAGAGGACCATAGGGAATATCAGATTACAGCTGTGATATGAGTCCCGATCCAGCATTCAATGCTTATGCTGGGTAAAACCTCAGTGACTAATTTTGTAAAGATTAATAGATGGTATTAATTCTTCTAATGCTTAGGAAGCAACTTGAATGAGCCCCCCTCCTGCACAAAGCACTTATCCCAGAATAGTTGGCAAGATCTACAATTCAATCCTGACAAGACAATAGTTAGTGCATCACTGGGAGTTTTCTTTCTGGCATGCAGGACAATCACTGGCATCTGCTACTTCATGGGTTCCCTTGAGTACTGCTACTGTAGTGGACCCTGATTTTATTTTTTTATTTTTTTTCTCCTTCCTGAGCAAAAGGAGCATCTGCCAACGTATGCATACTTTCTGAACCTGGGGGCCCCTTTAGCTTGTCCATGGAGTGGCAATGGATAGATATGAAGCACCTAGAATGAAAGATGAGACACTGGCAGATATCCCTTTAGTTTTATAACTTGAAAGGTGTCTAATTAGGAAGAAAAATACAAAACAGAAGGAAGAATGAAGAGTTAACAATAATGAGAAGGGTGGAAAAAAGAAGCAGGTGTTCAGTGTCTCCTATGAAGAATAGAAATATGAAAGCAACCGTTCAGGAATAGTCAAACTCTTTTGCACCTTTTTTCACTGCCAGTATGCTATTGTAAATAGCTGAAGGGAAGGCTTTCTGAAAGAAACAAGTATGGAGTACAAGAGAACAAGAAGCAATATTCATGAAGCATTTAACGATAAAAATGATCAACAGGCTTCCTAACGAAATGTCTCATCCTAAATACTAGAAGTTGTTTGAAGTCTGATGGCTTCTGTTCTCTCTCTTCTTGCTCACTAAAAATGTGGTTGTCTAAAGATAGCACCTTATCCAACAGGAGTGAACTTCAAAAACTTTCAAATGTTTCCAGAGAGAGTTTGTTTTCTTTCAAGTTATGCCAATTAGTTTTGCTATTATAATTATTTTAAAAAGGGTCTATAGGTCCAAAATTACATCTTAGATTTTGTTGTGGTTCACAATATTTAGATCCTCAAATGTGGAGGAGTAAGGAATAGAAATTTATATGAGATGACACTGATATCAATCATCCTCTAGAAATACTAAAAATAAATAAATAAATCATTAGAAGTAATCCCTGACTATTAACTCGAGTAAAACATCTGTTAAATAATCTCATCCTGTGCACTGATTCATTCAGTTGTCAATCTGAGGTCATTCCTTATTAGTAGAAGGTGTAGTAGCTGAATGTTCTGAATACTTTGACCAAGCCCAAACTCAGAACACTGAAGTTTGAACACAATCTGCTAGAAGACGACACTATTTCCAGATAAAGAAATCTTAAGAAGTCTCAGCACGAATGCTGATAAACTCCATATATATATTAGAAATGTTTATTTATGTTTAGAAATATTTCAAAAGCTCTTGAAACAGCAGCCCTTCTTTCTAGATGAGAAATGTATGCTAAATAATAATCCTACCACAGAAAAAATTGTCACCCCAGGCTTTCAAGGCTAACTCCCTGGGTGCTTTCCTAAGCTGTGGTCAGACAAAAAAGTAGAGCAGCAAAAGTTTGGGTTTAAGCACTCTTCATGCTCAGTATTTCCGAAGATTGGTGCTTGTGTAAGGGTACAAGAAGACTTCAGGGCCAGTCTCCTTTACTGTGAGGGAGGTCAGGCTGGCTGTGCTACTAGACAGACTGGACCATGCTCAGAACTTCTTGAGGTATGATGATCCCAAAGATAGACTGATGCTTTTTATTTAGAGAGATGGCTTCCAGATAATTAAATAATGGCATCTGATTCCAACAGATACTTACAATTAAAACTAATTAATTTGAAAGATACAGAGTTAGTTCAAAGTAAAAATATGGAAGGGGTAGCACAAGAGTAAAGTTAGCAGTTTTTTCATGTAAACTTTGCCTTGTTCAAGAAAATCCATGTCATTATAGTCTTTCCTACTAATTTTTAGGTTTCTGCTGTGCTGACATATCTACAGAACCACGGTAAAAGGCTGAATCATAGTTTGTTTGCACAGTGTTAATCTCAGGCCTCCAGGTTTCTTCTGAGGTTCTCGTGAGAGACTGGGAAGAATTTTATTTTTTTGATCTTGATATACTGTATGGCTTTGGGGGTATTATTCCTACTATCCTCTGCAGCACTAGGATTTGGCTTCAGCTACAGGTAGGATTTTGGCAAGGTACACCATAATCTGCACTTGATGTATTATGTTTTCCACACAAGAGAAAATCTGACTTCTGTGGAGAACATGAGTTAGTAAGCTGACAGAAAGAGCAAAGAGCATGAAATTCAGATGTGTTTTGTTGGTGTTTTGCTAATCCACTTAGCATTAAAACCAGGCACAGATATGGAGCCAGGTGGGAATTTTCTCTGCATCAGATCATGAGCAGGTATTAAGGTTTGTTTTCTACCCTACTCTACAGAGAGAGTCATGATCCTTTAGCAGGCTCATGTGAGAGCTTTACTGAGGAAAGCTGCTGCTGTTATAGGGATGTTAGCCCCACTATTATTACCTTGCTATCTATCTGTGTGAAATGGCAGCATGTCTGAGTAAGCCTTTCTAATGGGCACCAGGATGTATTTTGTCTCTTCAGCTGTGTGACAGTGCCTGGCCCTGCCTACAACAGCCCTCGCTGGCATTTTTAACAAGTGGCTGGAGCCAGGATGCCACAGGCCACAGGCCCCATGCTCCTGCAGCAGCACAGGCCGCACACCTCTGAGCGCACCCAGCAGGCGCATGGGGCAGGCCGAAGCCTTTGCCTTGAGGCTGGCAGAGTTTCTGTGTGTAAAACAGACACTGAGTAGATCTTTGCCAACACATGCCTGGTGGCTGAGTGTACCAAGCAGCAAAACACAAAAGCCTGTGTGGTGTTGTGTGGAAACTTAGGAAGGAGCAAGACTACACAGGGAGAGTTGTGACAGAATGTTGACAGTAATGGCTGAATATAGAAAGGCCATAAAGGGGAACTCCTCCTGCACACAGCCTTAAGTGTTGTCCTCATAATACCAAGTATGTGCCATATGTTTTTGTTGTGAATGATTTATACTTTCATTTGAGAGAAGCAGTAAAGGAGGGAAGGACCGCACAGTCAGTGACAGTGAGCCCATTGTGCTCAGGCTGCCACCAGAATATAGGCTCAGGGACTGCATGGAGGCGAACTGTCTGCTTTCCAAGATAAAGCTCAACGTTGGATATGTCAGCTTTCACAGTCAGGTGCTTATTAATCACCACTCCTTCTCCAAGCTTTGCTTAATCTTTAGGTTGGCCATGTCAGCAAGACCCCTTTGGCTTCCAAAGGGCTTTGCCAGAGCGGCTCCGGTTCCTCTCCTTGGCACAAGCCAGTTCTACCAGCAGCTCGGCGATCAGGCTGCTGCCGCAGTAGGGCACATGGCACGGGCAGGCCATTTAAACCTGGCTGCGGCCACCCAAGCCTCTCCCTCAGCCAGGGGAGAGCAACCGAGTCATGCTGGGCTGCTACAGCCTCACGGTTTCACAGTGGTTTCATCTTGGAAACTCCAATGCATGAGGCCTCTTGGGAAGGGCTGGCAGTTCACAGAATTGTAGGGGATGGAAGGGACCTCTGGAGATCATCGAGGCTAACCCCTCTGCTAAAAGTAGGTTTCCCACAGTAGGTTAGGCAGGAAAGTGTCCAGGAAGGTCTTGAATATCTCCAGAGAGGGAGACTGGGCAGCTTGTTCCAGTGCTTTGTGACCCTCACTGTAAAGGAATTCCTACAGGAAATTCCACACAAACGTGTGTTCCAGTTTTTGGTCACTGCTTCTTGTCCTATCGCTGCACACCACTGAAAAGAGCCTGGCCACTTGCTTCCTGTACTTTAGTTATTTATAACCATTGATCAGATCACTTCTCAGTCTTCTCCAGGCTGAACAGACCCAGGTCGCTCAGCCTTTCCTCATATGGGAGATGCTCCAGGCCCTTAATCATCCTTGTGAGCCTCCTCTGGACTCTCCCTAGAAGATCCCTGTTGGAGTGGTGTGACTGGATTTAAGAAGCTGTCGCGTTTGGTGGCAGTAGGGCCCAGTTGTGGGCACCGCAGGCTGCTGGTGCTTTCAGCAGCGTTGTAAGGCTTTTGTTGCACCCTGCTCGTGTCTGAGGTGCTGCTGCTGCGAGTTGGCCTGTGCCAGTCAGTTAAATTAAAACCATTTTGATACTGAGGGTTTATTTTTCCTCCCGGATGTCTTGTCTGGGACTCCTCAAAGAATTGCTTATTGGGTCTTTTGCTGGTGTATTGCTTGTGCTGCACTGTCTAATCTGTCATAAAGGCCAAGCACGCTGGTAAAGCCCCTAAGCCTGACTGATCTGCTCCTCAGGCTTGGCTGCAACTATGGCCTTTGGCCTTTTCTTTGCTTGAGGCTGCTGTGTGTGTTTCACTGGCATTGTACGCAGTGGTGTCAGACGAAGAGTCTGGATGCTGCTGTGGAGTGGGACACAGATGAGGGCCAGAAATGGGAGAGCAGAGACTGCAGTACCTGGGCAGCCCCTTTGCATCCTCTGCTTCCTCAGTACAACTCAGTCTGCAGTCACAACTAGCTTCAGACACTCTAGCCAGCAAGATTCTTCCGTACTGCATAATTTCATTGTAAATGTTGCCCAGCATAAATTCCAAATACGGACTTCTTTGTTTTGTCAGGTGGTAGAAGGGATTTTTCTTTTTTTCCCCCTTTTTTTTTTCTGGCTTTATTTTGTGAGCTTTTATCTTAATGTGGGTCTACTTCAAAAAAGTCCTCAGATTTTGAATATGAAAGTAACATCTGGTTTGTTTTCAATTCTGTTGCAAGCAGCAAATGCAAATAAAGTTTTGTATTTTGACAAAGGACTCTTGGATTGTCATTCTAATGAAAGTTGCCTACATCCCAATTATCCTGATGTCAGGGATTTGCTGGATCTTGTTTCAGCTGAATAAAAAAAAAAAAAAAAAGGCAGAAAATTTGCTAAACATTTCAGCCTGAAACTTATCCCTCCATTTTTAGTAGCACTAGCTAATCTGCAACTTGCAGTTTCTTCACTTACATATTTAAAGTCTCCAGACAATGTATAAAATCTCTTTATAGGTCTCCAGCATAGATTGTATCAGACATGGACTATTACTGATATACTGACACCAACCTCTTCACATGTATGCTGAAAGGTTAATGAAAAGCTCTGAGGAAAAGTGGCATGAAAAGGAGCTGCTGACCTAAAGGTGCTAGAAGAATCTATGATGAGATCTATGGTGAGAAAATGGAGAACAAAGTTTTGGGATTTTGTTGTTGTTGTTGTTATGTCCCTTTATTTTAACTTTAGCAAATAATAAGGTTTTGATAGAGTTGTCTTCCTTAATTTGCGTGTGGCTTTGAGAATTCTACCTAGAAATTAGTCCTAGAAAAATACCTTTGTGGGAAGAGGTGCCGTTTTCTGAAGCAGATACAGAACTTCACAGAGAGATTTACTTATTGAGTTCCCGTATGCACAATTTTTCCCCAGTATTTTTAAGCAAAAATCTGAGATAAATAGTTCAATATGTAGGATAAGATCTGTTTCACAAATAAGTGATAACTCCCAATTGGAGTGGGATGTCTGAATAGCAATACATGATAGAACATGGCAGCAAGGCCAGACAGAGCTCCTGCTTTAAAATCTTGGAGGAGACTCGCTGTTTGGTTGAAAATGCTGACTAGAGCTGTTCAGAACTTCATTTTTCAACATTTTTCTCTGAGCTTTTTAATGGGGTAACTTTCTTGTGTTATCAAAGTGTCTATCATGTAGATTACCTGACATAAAAACAAAGCTGCCTTCACTGTAAAACTCTTATCTAAATGTGTCCATCTATGTGTTTATGAAAAGCTTCCCTTTTTTCCGTTGTATGGACAAAAGATTTTGTTCTTCAGAGATCAAATTTACTTTTTCTCCTTTACATTTATTTGCATTTTGAATCCTCTGGAGAAGAACAGCAAAAGTAAATGTGAGAAGGGTGATGGAATTGCCCAATGTCAGATGTGTTAATTCATTATACTATGATTCTATTATTCTATTTTAGGGTGTTTTGTGTCATTGCAGTATTGCTTTAAGAAATGTGATGACCATAAGTGTTGTAGTACTCAGGGGTGATGTAACAGATGCACTGCTATCAGCTTACTTTTTCTTTTGAATGACCTGACATGATATCATTTCTCTTTCCTGAATGAATAATTCTCCTAAAGAACCTAGTAAGAACTGTGAAAAGGGGCTTCACTGAAAAACATTAAAGGGAAGTACTCATGGGCTGCAACTGGCAAACAAGCAAGGGCAGAGGATCAATTTGCTGTAGCATTGGTGATTGCTTTCTTTCCATATTATGTTCCCTACAGCTGACACAAATTGATTAATATTTAATTTCTATATAAATACCACCTTTACAAATCAAGTTGAATGTGCTATAGCTATTGAAGTAGAGTGCAATGAACTGGTTAAATAATGAAAAGCTTTCCAGGTCAGTACAAAAAACAGGATGTTGTGATCTGATATCTGTGAACATGCTTGAAGGCGGTATAAATGACGTTCTCCACACATGGTCCTGACTACTTGGGAATCCGAGAGAAGGGATTACCATCCTGTTGCACGTAGAAGAGGTCTGCCTCTTTACACAGTTGGTCAGACAAAGCTTCTTACACTCATTATTTAATCATTTTGCTTATAAACAATGCTTACTATTTCTTACCCATGTGGTATCTGCAAACAAGCTGGGCTGTAGAGTTTTCCATAGCTTCCAGTTTTCTGAGTGCATTTGGTTGTGTGGATCCACGTGACACTTGTACGGGTTGTGTTTAGATTGTGAAGAACCAGAGCAATCAAAGCAAACACCCACTGAATTGTTGGTGTTACAGGACTAGTTACAGGATGGGGTGGGGGCTCAATATAGCCTGATATGGTTGGTCCATCCTGTTAATTTTCTTAAAGTCAAATTCTCTGTCTGTTTTACTTCATTTTTAAGTGTAATGCTTATGCTTTATATAGAAAATTTACCAAAAATGTCATTTTGGTCAAGGAAGTACAGAGTTATACAGTACAGTAAAAGAAGTACAGTAAAATATTTTGTACATTCAAATAAATGATGTGTTGCCCTTTAGCAATTGTTGCCACTACAAGTCAACATAATAGGAAGATTGGCTGATGAAAAAGTTTCATTGCAGTGGCATAAGAATTGTTCTTGGCCTCTGCTGCAAGAGATATAGCTATTTTAGCCAGAGAGCTCAAGCAAAAGACGTTGGCATGCACTTATGCCTGAAGCTCCACAAAGCCTTTTAAGAGATCTTGCTATTTTCAGTGATAGTCCTATAGTCTCTTCTCTACACAGCTCTGTCAGAAGTGTCTGTGTAGACAAGGGCAGTTAAAAGCCTGTCCAGCAGCATGCTTAAATGCATGAAGAACATGACTTAGGTTATGTTGTGCTAATTTAGCTGTCTGTCTTTTAACAGTGTGCCAAGTGAAACAATAAGAGGTAACTGGACCTAAAAAAGTACAGAGTTTGTTTGCTTTCTTCTCTAATAATCCAGCCAAACACTACAGTTGTGTTAAAGAGGACTTACCTAGAGCAATGCCCAGCATTGTTAACAGATGTTTGGCAGGCATGTGAGTTCTTCCAGCTTCCTTTTTCTTGCAATTTTCATATTGCTGTTGGACCACTCAGAAGTACTCTTTTTAATACTTTAAGGTTGATGGGAAAATACTGTTCATAAGCCTTTTTTTTTTTCTTCCTATTGTGTCAAAATATGAGATAGGCAACCCTCTTTTGCTGAATAATCATGAAAATACATTTGAATCTGAAAAACGGGGTTTGGAGATGAGCAAGAATAGCACCATCAAATGTCTATTTAGTGCATTTCATTTCTTTCCGAAAACTTTAATCCTGCATATTCCATTTTTCCCATATTAGTGAGTAATTCTGTATCCTTTTAATGCATCTTTCCAGAAATTCTAAGCTCTTTGGTTGTGCTCAGACACATTTGGTAAGACATGGGGAAGAATGACAGTAGGATGGATAGGTGTTGATGGAGCATAGCTGTGGCAGAGAAGGGCAGGTTTTACTGTTAGAATGAGAACAAAATACTTCGAAGCTCTTTGAAAATACTGACAAACATTCCACTAGTTGTGGAAGCCCAGGGTGAGAACAAAATTCACAGCCAAGTGTATAATATAAAATTTGAAGGTTTTTTTGCTACAAAATTTCGTATTGTTCTATGTAGCTCGTGGCCATACAGTGAACTTGCTGGAGGAGAATAATCTCTGCCATCATACAGCAAAGTCAATAACTCAGAATTGGCAGATGACATCAAAACAAAGGTGCTGTGCTCTTACTGAGTGCAAACAAGTTGTCTGGCTGACATTTGGGACACTTTTTTGCTGCTTTGAAGGACACAACAGAATTTCAGGTATGGAGTGGAATGACAGGTGTCAAGTGAGCTTTTCTTTCACTTAAAATATAAATATACCATCTGCACAGTGGTCTCCAGAGAGTTAGGCTCCAAAGGCTCTAGATTGATTTAGCTTTTGTGTGCTCACAGAGTAAGCTGAGCAGGCTTGAACGGTATACTTAGCAAGCTGCAGAAAGCCGACAGTATTTAGCTTCCACCCAGACTAAATCACCTCATGCCTGGAATTGTTCTGTACGTCCTCACTCCTGTCTACTAACCTGTCCTTTTAGCTTTCCTCCTTTTGCTCAACAACTTAAGGGTAATGCAGCTCAGCAGGAATGACCATTATCTTTGCTTAGCCCCATACCTTCACAGGGTGTTTTCTTATGGTAAATAGCTAATATCTGAAAGCAATCCCTGAACTCTTTAGTCAGACTTTTATTTCCTATGGTGCACTGTGCTGGCTTTCTTAGCAAGATCTGTTATCTTCTACGTAGCAAGAGTCTTTAATATGTGGCATACATGTATTTTAAAAATTCTGTTTACCTGTACACTCACCAGGATTTTGGGCTCCTTTTTGGTGATTTGAGATGTGCAGGCAGTAGACCTCAGCCTTATAGTAAGTGTGGTTTATAACAAATTGTGATCAGAAAAAAAAAAAAAAGTCTCTAGGCTGTATACCCTTGTCTTGGTTGTCCTGACCATGGAGCTCCATCTGCAAAAGAAGCAGGTGGGAAAATGGCAACCCTGAACCAGGAAACTGCAGCAAGTCAGTTATCTTTTCATGGTTCAGACACTAAAAATATACTGAACACCAGCTGCTTGCCTCCTGTAAATAGAGGCAAAAGATGAGATTAAAACTGGCCATCAATTCTAGTAAAGAAATATCGAAGCATCTGTCAAATATTTGACTCTTATGGAATCAAACTTTGTTCACTCTGGCGCTGCTGGAAGAGCATCTGGTAAAACAGAGCAGAGCCTGGAACAGCGTCAAGCAAAGCCTTGCTCCTGGAAGGGATCTGCTATGGCTGGCAACTGGCCCCCCGCAGCCTCACTCGGATCAATGCTCCTCTCCGTTAGACCAGCCAAAAGAGCAGCACGCAAGCCTGCAGCTCATGCAGACTCCCAGAGCAAGTTTAGTATTTACAGCAGTGAAGATATTCTGCTATTTTTTTCAGGTGGCTTACAAATCATTATATTCTTAGAAATTAGGTGTGTAGTACTAGAATGACTAAGGAGCACAGCTGTAAGCTGCGTGGCAGCTTCCATGGAAGTTGTCACTTTGGGAGTGAGTATTGTGATGAATACGTGGGAAACTTCGGTGGTTGTTTATTTCTGCTGTGTGAAAGGCCCAAACGTAGCCTAAGATTTGCATCATGATGTGAAAGTGTAAAATGGGGAGCCAATCAATCTTTTTATTTTCTGTTTTATTTATCTTACAAATTATAACACTTTTAGCATAGTCACATATTAAATCCTACCTCGTTGTATTGGCAGAAGATGAAAGCAGGAGTATACTCTTGTATTCACGGCTGGCTGAGCTCTAATCTTACTTCCAACAATGATGTTTCATGGGAGTATTGTTCACCTTCCCTGATGCACCTCCTCTTGTCTTTAAAAGGGAGATCAAATTTTTTGTCCCATAAAGTTGTACTGAAAATTAATTGCTTAATGTGCTATGTATGCACTGCTTTGAAAATAATGGCTTATAGGTGATGAACATTATTACCAGCTAAGTATTATTAATGTAATGAGTTCTAATTAAGGGAACTATGGGGAGACAAAAAGATGTAGTGTGTGATCCTCCATTTTGGTGGCATAAATGCTGCAGTCATAAACCTGAAATAGTATGGTGAAGAAGCAGCTGTAGGAATTGCTGGGTTTGTTGTTTCATGTGAGTTGTTTTGTTTTGTTTTTTAATGGTATCCCTTTCATCACTATAACCTAACGGTAAGCTGAGTAAATTTTAGCATCAACTCTGAGGGAGTTATACCTGTAAATAGAGCCAGACAGGCAGAGTTTGACATAAACAGAAATGAAGTAAGGATCATACACATCTCTGCACAGTGGTGTCAGGCAGCATTGTGAGCTGTATTCTGTGACCACAGAGGTAAATGGTGCTGAATTCTGTAGTGGTGTCTTTTGTCACAAACATGTCACAAATGTTTAACATGTTAAATTAATGGAATTTATTTAAAGATAAATATCTTGGTAACTGTGAATATGTGTGAACAGGTCCCTGTTTTAGGGTAGGAAATGCTCCGGCTGACGATCATATTCATATTCAGAGTTAGTACCCAGCCTGGCGATGAATGTTGTGATTTATGAAAGATGATGCTGTAAGACTAAATTTCTGTGGAATTGGAGAAGTTCTGTGAATTCACAATCTCAAAACTAGAGTAGCAGAATTGCTCAATCTGGGCATAAAAAAAAAGTGTGAGTGTTGAAAAGTTGGCTCGAACATCTGCCTTCCTCAAAGCTTTGCACTGAGTTTTCATTTGCTAAAAATTTCCTCCTCAGGAAACTGCAACCTGTTGTGCTGGGTTGCAGTCTGAAACTCTTCCAGAAATTTAAGACAGACCATCCTCTAAGCCATAAACATAGAAAATCTCATTTGCTGAAGCATTTTTGTCCTGGTGCCACGTTTTTAGTACTGTCTTTGACATGACACTTGGTGAAGACTACACTGAATATCACAGCCAGCTCCTGTAGTATTCAGTGATCAATGCAGTTTTTGCATTTATTGTAAATGACGTGTTGATAGCTCTATGGTACCTTGCTATTAAATTACCTCAATCCTCTTTTACTTTAGTGAAGTTCTGTTTTAAAACTCTGCATTGCTAAACTGAACTTCAGTGAAGTACATTCGTTGTCTGACTTCAGTTTGCGCAGCTCATGTTTTAATTGACTTTAAGCTTTCTTAGCATTGTTGGCTTTCTGGTGCACTGTGTGATTAATTTAGGGGTTTGTCTTGGAAGACGAGATGTGGATTAAAATTTTCTCAGCCAGAGGAGCAAATTTTGTTTGCCCAGTTTTCCTGCAAATGTGGTAGCTGAATTCAGTGTCTAACCTAGTCCTTTTGGCATGTGTAGGTATGCTCAGATAACAGTGATTCAAAAGAGTCCTTGGTCCTTAAACATACGAACTCTTGGTTTATGGATCTTAACAGAGCTTAGCTATCATGCTGCTCAGTCCGGCCAGCAGGTCTGGGCATCTCTACAGGCGTGGGGGCCTTTAAAGTAAGGAGGTATTTGATCTGAGGGAGTTCAGGTTAGAGACTGCCTGATTCGGGGAGGGTTGCCTAAATTTCAGATAAGACATTTTTAGATCTAGCCCAGAGAGACATGACTTCACTTAACTTCCCATAAATGTGGCTTGTTTCCATCATACTTATTGATATTGAGGTTGGAGGACTTATTGATCCGTAGTTCCCTGTTTTGCTGAAATAGTTTTTAACATGTCAGGGCAAGATTTTCTCTTCATCCACTCTTACCTACCACAAATAACTTAAACTACATTTGTTTCTTGAAACAAGACAGTGATTTGTGTTCTTTCATATCTCTAAAGAAAATCAATGATCTGTATACCATTTTTCATATCACCTGTATTTCTTCCGTTTATGAATACTCGAGGTCTGATTTTGTTGCTTGCCTTTGTGGTCCAACCTAGGCTGCTACATAGGACACAGGGATTCCTTTAGAATGAGAGGCTCTGGATCTTGTTCTAGCTTGCATCAATTGTTTTAAGTCTAAAACATTTTATACCTGCTCTTAAGTACTTCTGTGAGCTTTTTTCTTATTCATGGTCTGAATTCATAGTTACTTTTTGCTCTGCTAGCAGTAATGTTTTGGCCACGCTTTTGGTAAGAAGTGTCTTACATGCAGTTTCATGTAATTGAGGCTTCTTTGTTCAAAGAAGCTTTTACCAGAGTAGTCCAAATTTCATCAATCAATAAAGACCATGTGGTACAGCAGCAATTCCAAGTAGTATTCATTTTATAAACTATGATCTGCTATAAATGTTCCCTCAGTACTATGCCATTGAATGTTTTCCTGCAAATGTAGCACCGAGCTTTTCTCTGACATTACTGGATGTTTTGTTCAGGCTCTGAAATGCAGTATCGTGTGTCCATTGCAGTGATTGTAAGGGAGTACAAATTCTTTTGTTGCTTGTCTACTTTTAGCATGAAACTGTTGGATTCATACAAGGGAAAGAATAAAGCATAGTGAAATTATGTGAATGTAAGTGCATTTATATAATACCTATGAGGTCTGTCATGGTTATCAGCTAAACTGTTTTGATGAGTAACAGAACACTGAGTTTTAAAATACTTTTAAATAAACTTTTCTATCACAGTTAAGAAGTGGTCGTGGGTTACACGTGACTTCCATGAAACTTTTTTATTATTGTCACATCTTGATTAATTATAGCAATGCACTTTTTTCTGTCATGTTTTTCATATCAGGAATATTTAGCAGTTAGCTATTTTGTAATTCCTTCCCAGATCAATTACTGAAGCCTGGGGATCGAACAGAAAATTTAGAGATAATAAAGGCCTCAAGCATTGATATTTCTCAACTCTAACAGATTCTTTTTCTCTGGCAGAGATTTTTCTCTGAATAAAGCTTTTGTCTTGCAATGGTTGTATAAAGAGTGCTGTTCCTGATGACAGTGCTTGCGGTGTTATCCCTGACTAATTCAGGATTTATGTACTGATTTTTAAGGTTGTCTAAGTACAGTTCCTCCCGCAAGGGAATGAAATAGGCCAATGAGAGATTTCCTGACCTTAGCCCTTTCCTTCATATTTGTTATCAAGCAGCATTTCTAACCTGGAAGAATTTTCCACAGCATTTGAAAGCCAGGGATGAGTACACTTTGGAGCTCTGTGTAGGTGAATTGCTAGTGTTTTGACAACATGACTTATGTGCTCAGAAGAGATCTAATCAGTGTGCTCTTAAAGGCAAGCTGGAAGCTCACAAAAAACGTGTCTGGTATCACCATTGCTCTGGGACTTGACGTTCATTGGTAGTAAGAAACAGTTAAAATTATCTGCTGTGGATTGGGTGATTTAGTAATGTACTACAGTGCAGTTACATCTGCGAGACCATGAATTAACAGCTCCTTCAACCTGAATAGCGCTGCAATTAAGAAATAATGATAGCCTGTAAATACTGCGTCTGAGTGTCTTACCTAGTATGTGCCTACTGTCACAACAGCTAATGAAGAATTTGGTAATTCCATCTCTGGTTTTTGGGAATGTAATCAAATCCAAATCCCATGAGATGGAGGATTTAGGGGGACTGATGCATTAGGCCTTGTTGTTCACATCAAAAGACACCTTATAACACTGGTGGGTGTCAGGATACTGAAAAACAAGTGAGTAATTTTTTATTACCACCTCACACTCTATAAAGGAATCTGCAAATAGAAGGCAACTATTAAATGGCAATCTCAGAAGAGCTGAATGTGTGATGTGTCTCGCTGCTGTAAAAAGGGGCTGTGGAATCATGTCCCATGCTTCAGGGTAGCTCTAATTCATCACTGATCCGTCACTGTTTTCATGGTAAAATTGTGAGGCTATGATGCCCAGAGCTGAAATATTCTCATGAGCTCAGTGGAGTAATGAATATTGTTAAATATTCATTTATTGCACTGATTCTTGAATGATCTTGTAAGTGATCACACTAACCTAACAAAGTGATTAGATTCTTTTGGTAGGTTTGTGTTAGCCAATTATTTTGAAACAGCTTACTAAAAGATCTCATTTAACATGCAAGTTATTATATTTTATCACTTGATAAATGACAGCTTTCCTTCAAACAGCAGTTCTGTTCTTTCATCAGGTAGCTCATTATAAAGGTCTAATATTGAGCACAATATTTGCAAAAATGTTCTTTAGGATAACATTTACATGAAATTTATTCATATAGCCAAGCTATTTTGGCTGATTTCCATCTGAAACATTATCATACAAGTCACTTTTCTGTGATCACTCGCAAAATTCTTTTTTAATGGAATAATTTAAACTCGGTTTAATTTTATACATTTTTCATTCAGCATTTTTTGCAATATTTAGTTTCCTACCAATGTATTCTTTGACCACTGACAGTAGACAGCTGCATATTAGCTTAGACAGCAAGCTAAGAAGTCTGGGGTTTGGATATCAGATATCAAAATTTTGTCCAGTATTTTGGGGACTTTGTGCTCTATTTCTGTATGGCAGTTTAGTATTATCTTTAGTTAGTATTTAGCCCTAGTATTCATTCAGTTTGTTTATTTTTTTCTAGCTTCCAACGTTAAAGATATAACTGGCTTATGGAGTAGGCTGCAGGTACAAGCTGGACCTAGAAAAGGTACCTGATGAGAAAGACTTTAAAGAAAACCTTGGTCTTACTGAGATCCCACATAGGCTTTATCTTCCCTGTCTTATTATGTCAGACTGTGATAACATTTGAAATATAGGTGTATATCGAAGGACGATGATTCAAAAATGCCTTGTTTACATAATTCAGTACAGTAAAACATTGATAAAGGTCTGTATTTTCCCTTTTCTAATGCTCACTTTGGGAGTGACAGTTCCTTGTTAAATGATTGTATTTGTGGAAGGCAGATGCAGAAAAATCTGACAATGATAGTTGTTAACTTCTTGCTCTGTTTTGCTAAGCTTTACCAGGCCTAAAGCAGGCTTTAAAACACAAATGTAAGTGCCTGGGAACACTTCTTCCTTTGGCTTTCAATCTTACTTTCTAGGGATCTAGTTTCATAACAGATTGCAAAGAAGGACACAGCAAGACAACAAGGGACTAGCCAGCCTTGCCATTTCTGAGTATTTTCATTGGCTGCATCAAGTATTTACAATACGTGGTTACAAATCTTTGAAAGAGAATTTGACTCAGAAGTTTACTATGTCTGAAGACCTATTTCGTACTGCCATTGTTGACATGGGTCTCTGCTCTTTTATTCTTCCTTCGTGTTGCCTTTCTGCAGTTCTGTGGCCTCTTATTCTTTACTACGTGCAAGCTTCAAAAAAAAAGTTAATATTTAGTCTTTTGATTCAATATTGTGTTTAGGAAATACAAACAGCACGTTTGTAGATTGTATACAAATGCAATATAAATTTTCTTACAGTAGCCTGTAGAGGTCCCGACCAAGAGATGAAGTCTTTCTCTTGCAAGTCTTTTGCAAAGGATTGGTGCCTAATGTCCTACTAATCTAACCAAACAGTATGACTGTAATGATGCAGTGCAGTGATGGGGAAACACATTGGTTAGGGGACAAAGTTACAGCCAATGGAGGACAAATAATAATACTGTAGTAGAATGTCTCTTCCTTTCTGTGCCCTCTTACGTTGAATTGTGGAAGAAACTAAAAGGAACATGGGGAAAACGGCCATCAGCTGCTAGAGACCTTTCTGAAAGCTGAGTTGGATGTGACACGTTCTTTTCCATGGAGATATGATTATGGAATACATAAATAATTAGATATGGACTGTGAAGTCAGCATGCCTCAAAAGAAGTTTGGTATGTTTTCTCATGGATAAGACACCTTTGAAATCTTTTTGTTTCTCTTTCCATGTTACTTGGGGAAAAAAAATGCTGAAGAGCATTCGTAACGAAAATAAATTGTGGAGAAAGTGGGAACAGGACCAAGACCTAGTTTCAGACTGTTTTGACCTGAAAAGAATTACTCCTTGAAAATAGCTCAGTGAGAGCACTGTGAAAGTTTTAACTTAATTTTGTATTCATTTCCTAGACAACAAGAGAGGTGTTCAAGCCGTTCAGCTTATGCAGAACACGGGAACAATTCAAATTCCTCTTCAGCTGTGTCAGTCATCTCCAAAGTCGACACCTGCAGCTGTGTTAAATTATAAAGGAGCTCCGAAAATGAGAGGGGATGGACTTATCATTAATATCGTGCAGATTGTAAGACATAAATTTTATTGATTCACTAGTTCTATTTCTAATGGCAAACTGCCCAAAGCCAAAAATGTACTGATAAAAACTTTCTGTAATTCACTGAAACGCCAGCAGCCTGAGAGGACGTGCTGATCTGTACTGCGTAGTTCTGCTCCTGTTCAGTGCCATCTGCCAGGATGACCTCCTGTCTCCGATACGCTGGTCCTTCAGGACACGTGTGTCTTGTTGGACTCTAAAGCAAATGCAGATCTCACAATTTTGCAAAACTGTACTGAAAGTCAGGCATATAATACAAAAGTATTATTGCTTTAAAGGTAAGTTTAACTAAGCATCAAATTCCTGAAGTTCCAGGGCTCCCTCAAAGGGACATTTTAATTATGTTCTTGCTGAAGGAAGCTAGTAAAATTACATACTCTTAAATATCTTGTTTGCATTCTAGATAGTTATACCTAGTACTAAATTATTGTACCACATAAATGTGGCAGAACAATGTTGGCACTGGCATGGACCTGCTACTTGTGAGTTGTAGTTGTTGTAAGCTACAAATTGTCAAACATACTGGCACCACACACTTTCAGATAGGAAGGTGGCTGTCGGTGTGCTGCTGGAGCAGAGCCCCCAAAGCTGACACGGGGAGCTATTAGTCACTAGGAGTCATCTGCTTTTTCTCTAGGTTGTCCTTCAGAAAGTTACTGTTGTGTAAGCCTTCTTGCCAAGAGCTGCTGTGAACTGGTTAAAAACCAAAGTCTTAGCTCCTTAGCTTATGTAAATCAAAGGTGCTTTCAGAGTCATGTGGGATGGGTCCTTCCTGATGTTTTTAATGAAATAACAGCTCATCTAAAATCCTGCTCCCTGCTGCTTTGTAACGGCTGACTAATCTTTGATCTCACAGAAGCCACTATTCTTTTGCAGTTCCTCCAGTCCTATATGACTAAGAATTCAGAGATTCCTCTCCGTAACATTTCTAAGAAATAAAGGGTCTAGACTCCTGGACTTTTCCTCTCTGCAAAGAACAGTGTTCTTACTCCTCCATAGTCTTTCCCTCCTTTTTCTAGTAGATATGCCACTCCGTTATCCCTCTTGCTGGTCTCACCTGCTTTTCTGTCACTCTCACCTCTACCATTTCAGTAGTATTAAGCTGCCTCCCACATCTGGCCTGAAAAATACTTTTTACTCCATCTCGCTCACTATTTTATTCCTATTCTATTCATACTCATTATCATACCTGGACAGATTCTTCCAATTAGTTAAATTCTGTTTGCATAGTTGTTTTTTGTTTGTTTCTAAAAGAAATAAAATAGTCCTTTCTCATTCTCACTGGAAAGGGCTAATTCCCATGCCCTTTTATCCTTTGTTGTCCTAGGTTGTCATCTTCATCTTGAAGATGAATTGTCACTGCCTGCATGGCATCCTGCCAAGCAGATGATGATGCAGGTGGGATTAGCCACAAGTTTACTCACTGTGTGCTGGAACATGCACATGATACTCCAGGCAGGGTGGCTTATGATTGGAACGTTTTTACCCGATGAAGAGTCTGGGTGCTAAAGAGGTCTAAAGAGGTGTATGTATTCATTGTGATACATTTGTTCTGTGGAGTTGCACACAGATGAAAGCTTCAGAATCTCTGGTTGTTCTAGATAGGCTTAATAGGTGACACCAGTAGATTCATGTGTTTTCCAGACTAATGTTTAGGAGAAGTACTTTCAAGTGCTACACAATTGAAGAACAATTCAAGAGCTCCTAATGCTTTTGGGAGATAGACCTCCTTGTTCCTCAGAGCTTTCCACTACAGTATCAATATATCATAACTCAGGAAAAATGAGTCTCAAATATTTCTTTTACCTCAACTTGCTCAGCAGTTTAAGGGACTCGAAAGAAGATATTAAAAATGAAACAGTTTTGTAAGAAGGATTTCACATCACACAACCTGGGTGTTATATTAAAACATAAAACAAAACAACTGATGCGCAGAATGTGTAGTAGAAATACCTGCGTAGAAAATAAAGGGTTGTTAGTATAATCCTAAAAAAACAACCTCACACTCACTGAATAGATACCATTGCCTGTATTTTGAATCAAATGCTCAAGAAATGATATTATAGGAACATGCCTGTCATGGATTTTCTAAAGTAGCATGTGAATATAGCAAAAAAAAAAAATACTGTAGTGAAAACTGTTCTTTTTTTCTTGTTCTTTTTTTCTTTTTCTTTTTCTTCTTTTCTTATGTTTGTTTTTCTTTTCTTTCCTTGTGTTGGGGATGTTTTAACTTTGGAGAAGTGTCTGCTAATTATGTTGCTGTTATTTTTCAAGGTGAGGATAGAGGAAAGTTGTCTAGTAAGGAATGATTGTCAGCTAAGGATGTTATCTGTGAACCCTGTTCCTGTTGTGTTGGAATCATTCTTGCTCCAGAGGACCTGTGTTTACCAGAAAATAAAACTTTTAGGATGCAGAAAACATTGCAGTCTAGACAAATTCTGCTAGGTTATTCCTGATCAATTCTTCTGACCTGCTACTTGTCATGAGAACACATCAAAGTAGAGCTTCTTTCTGTTTGATGTAAACATTAAATGTAGTTGATAGTGGAAAATTTGTTAGTGCATGAGAAATAAAGCTGAGAAGAAACATGAAGGAAAGCAGTTCCTAAAATGAATGCAGAGCATCTTTCTGGGTCATCAGTCTGTTCTAGACAACAAAGTGACACAGTTTTAATTTTTGCGCTTCAGTACAAATTCACCAACATAATTTAAAGAAAATGCTCAAAAAGACTATTGGAAGACTAACAAAAGCTGTAAACAACATTATATTTTAAGAGAAATCTTGCTGCCTTCTGTTAATGTGAGCATTTAAAGCAAAATCTTCCATTATTTCATAGATTTTTATGAATGAAAGGCATCTGTTAACCTCTAGCTATCCTTTTGTAGGATATTGTCGATTATTGCACCATTGGCTCTGGTGCTCTGAAAGAGTTGCTGGTATAAACTCACTCTTGTGTTGCTTCTCATAAGCCATTTCAGGACAAGATGATGCTAAAAAGTGAGATCACATTTGTGTCCTAAGAGCTTCTTAATATCAGTATTCGTATCAAGAAACCAGTCACCAAGATGAGACTTTTAGTGAATTGAGTTTTAGTCAAGTCTGTACTCAATCACTCAGTGTACTGGGAACCGGGAGGCCACCTGTTACTCATTTCCTGAAACCCTGTGTGTCACTATTAATAGAGAGCAAATATGTAGGTGCTTCAAGAGAAGATACTGTTAGTGGAAAGAGTTTTGAAACTAACCATCAGACTATATATGATGAAGCCTCAGTGAATTTTTGCTAACTTCACAGTTAACACGTACTGCACTGTTTTCCCAGCTGTGTTAGCTCACTGCTTGGTAGGAACAAAAAAGCCACACTGCCAATGCTCTTTATACACTAGTGAGAGCTTCCCAAAGCCTCCTTGCTAGCATCTGAAAAAGGCATAGCATGTTAATTTAGTCTTCGGCCTCTGCAATGCAAAAGTACTTTTACACAGATGGTCTCAGAAGACATCTACAGAGGCAATACATTAGAACGCCATCGGTAATATACCTGTAGAACTATTCCGATATATTATTCTATTTTAAGAATTTGGAACTTGTGTTTGGGAAAATAAGGTTCACTGGTTTTGCTAAAAAATACATTGTTGGAACCTGTAAGGGCCATCAATCAGTGTCTATTGAATTATACTATGCTTTCATTAATTCTCTGGAAGTAGCATTGACTTCAGCAACATACTGGCTATTTAATATTTTTTAGAGAGGGAGATGTTAGTTAGAATAGCACCTACCTATCCATTATCAATAGCTATCCATTGTGATTAGGACATACTTGGCTTTTGCTATTTGAATAGACATTTTGTCACATTTGTCACAAAATAACTTCTATGGTTTATTTTATATTTTAGAGTATTTTATACTCTAATTAGATACACAGTTAAACAGAAATTATTGGATCTAACTAAACTTCAGAAGACTGCATTAAGGATGAAAAAGGTAAAGTGATAAGTGGATATTTTATGGAAAACTCTAAACAGAAGCACCTCTTCCTGGGGTGAAAAGATCAAAAATGACTTGAAACAGTCCATAAAAGCTATAAAGTCATGTAGAACATGTGGGAAGACAAGCTTATCAAGGTCTTGTCAGCCCTTTATCATAAAGTATACTCAATTTCAGTAAATGTAGGAACAATACTTCTTTTCAGAAGTCTTACATTGTAGATTACATATCCTAGAAGTTGCTACAGGATGATGTGCAAGCACTTTTCTGATTGGTATGCAGCAGTAGTACCTGGCAGTTTCAGAATGAAAGACATCAGAACCCAAATCAAAGTCAGTCTCTGGATCTTAGCTTCAGAATTGCCACGCTTGTAAATGCATTAGATCTGTTGAAATTTAACTAAGAACAGCTAAAAGGTTTTGCTACAAGATCTGTCATGAATGCAGAGAATGAATTCTAACATTCCTTTTTTTTTTCAAAATTTAAAAGAGTACCCTAATTCCTTATTGCCTGCAACTTCTGTATGTCAAAATATTACTCCCCCCCCAAAAAATCAAACATCCATATTAAGCTTGTACGAGTAGTCTATTGTCTTCTGTGAGGTTTACATATCTGTCAGTTCTGTACTGTTTAGACAAATTAAGAAAACTGAGCAAAACTGTTTTATTTTGTTAATACCCTCAAAGACAGAGTTGGGCACAGCCACCCAAAGATGTCTGTCCTAACACAATGCTGTCCTAGAGAAAAGAGTATGTGGCAAAGCTAGTGTCCTTCCTCTGTGAGGTTTTGACTTTCAGATGGTGCTGGCAAATAGAAAGTGCACTGAGCTCTGAACTAGGTGGTCAGGTCAGCTGCGTACAGATATGAAGAGCTCTCTGGGTACTCATCTTTACCCTGGATAAGTAACCTAATTTTGATATTCCTTCCCTTTTGCCATCTGTAGTATTTTCAAACTTTTTAATA
Source organism: Anser brachyrhynchus (assembly GCF_964034855.1). Classification (NCBI taxonomy): domain Eukaryota; kingdom Metazoa; phylum Chordata; class Aves; order Anseriformes; family Anatidae; genus Anser; species Anser brachyrhynchus. The sequence goes on from NC_137700.1 coordinate 13,555,466, forward strand.
TAGGGGTGTTTCTTTGTTTTAAGATTTTGCAGCTATATATATATTTATTTTTATTTTTTATTCATTTTACTGTTAACATGGTTCTTGCTAAATGGTAATTCTGGAGTTTGCTTGGAAATAGTTTGGTTCCCATGGATGTGGTCAACCGTGAAGCCAGGATAGTTGAGCATAGCAGTTGTGCCCACAATCCCTGTGCAATTCTTTGGCTGTCTAACAATATTTGCTAAATTTATACTTGTCTGCACAGGCTACCCTGAGGATTTGTAGTGCAGTATCACTGGAGGAAGGGATTCCTTTGGGTTGGCTTCAGGCAGTAGGATAATGGATTGAGGACCTGAATTCCAGCTGTCCTTAAGCAGCTTGTAAGGAAGATATATGGAATCACCAGCTGCATCATGGAAAAAGAGGCTTAGAGCATGTGCTTCTGTTGAGAGAGCGCATTATTGGCAAAATTAATATTTGTGTTCTCACAAATTTTGGTCTGTTTTTAATAAAATCTCTTAAGCACTGTTAGAAGACAATAACTGATGGTACTGCAAAAGCACGCTGAAAATAAAACGTGCTGATAAGTATGATGGGGAGAAGCTGAGCCTACAGATATCCCCATGTAATTAAGGTCACCATAGCATTGCCATCAAGCTTATTTTAGAAGTTAGTAAAAACCTGTAGTATACTGCCATTGGTTTTTCTTTCTAATAAAACCTGTATTTGTTCTTGTAATATGTCTTCCATTTAGCATTGTCAGCAAAAAGTACTGTACGCAGTACAGTGGGAGTGCTGCCTTATCACTGGGTGAGGAGATAGTAAACAGGAATGATTAAGTGTTGTAGTGTTTTATTTTTTATCATTGGCATTTTCTTCAGTGGCTTTGTAGGGAACATCTACTGGATAGAGCTAGTACATAAAGACAGCAAGGAGCGAGAGAGCTTGTATATAGTGCCTTACTCAGCTCAGTGTTCAGGGACAGTCCAGTGGGTTAGCAAGCTGTATTCATTTTGGGGCTAACAAAAGTGTAAGAGAATGGAAACAGACTAAAACCTGTAACAACTTTGACCAGAGCCAATTCAGAATCTCTGGTAGATATTTAGCTCCTTCTTGCTCATACTTCAAAATGAATCCTACTGCTGAATGTACCAATGATTTGCTCCTTATTGGTACTTAGCAGACGTGCTGGCAGAGTTTCTTGATCTCGTAACAAGAAATAGCAAAGTATCCTGAAACAAATGATTGTCAGTAGAGCAATATCTGTTCTAAAAATTGATTTCATGGAGTTTTAGTAATCCTAAAGTTTGTGTAGTCTCATTTTTTCAATCCCTTGTAACTATATTTGCAATTCAGTAGTCCTAAGGCCTTTACAGCTTCACAGTTTGAGGTCAGCAGTTCTGTACTAGTTAATCTGTTTTATTTGATAGCACCTATATAAAACAATCTTAATAATTCTTCCTGGGTTTTGGTAGTCTTGTTCCATTTAATCTGTGATTGCTTTAAAGAATTGCTTGGAACCAGCAAGACACGTGTTGATAGTTTTTAGCTTTGTTTTTCAGAACCGATCAGTGTATCTGCCTTCTGCTGAGTTCTAGCCTCAAGGTGGTTGGGCTACTGGCTGTTTACATTTTAAAAACAAAGACAATCAAAAAAAAAAAAAAAAACACTTCATAACATGCATTAGGAAAACATGAAAAAGAATTACTTATTTCTGTTGCCTCTCAAGCGAAAAGGAATGGTTTAGCTTTCAATGTATCCCAAAAGAAAAATGTAAGTAATTATTCTGCAACTTTGTTTTTCTTGGAGGAAAACCTTACTGCTGAAGCTGAGAGATCTCACTGAACGTAATTAATTCAGAATGAGAAAAATGAACAAAGCAATCAGGGAAAAAATCCCAAACACACAGGCTGCTATGGCTGGATCTGGACTGAAACCAATCTCTGGTTTTCATGTCATAACTTACAGTACCTGTCCAGAAAACTTTGCAGTGAACTGCAGCTAAAGGACTTTGTGAAATGCAACTGCAGAGTTGCTTTCTGGCAGAAGAATGAAATAATCTGAAAGATGGATATGTTAAAAACAAGGCATATATACATAATAGAAATGATTATAAGCAATAAAAATATGTGAGCTATTCTAGCATCCATGTGGGAATGGTGAAGATGGCAAGAAGAGTGAAGTTGGATGTTTGAAAACATCAGAGCTTTGCTCCCTAATAGGTCACTCGGTATTTGGTTGACTTTGCTCCTCAAGGATTCCATTTTTCAAGGCTTAGGCCTGTTGGTGATGTCATTTTTTTTCTGTAGTTGTTCATTTAAATAAAGTGTTCACTCTGTCTTTAATTATCTGGATTTTTCAGGCCGAGAGGTACTAGTACTAGATGTGAATTTTATTGCTCTACTAAGTGATTATTAGGTGGTAGTGATAGATTCAAAAGCTAATTAATGACTTGAATTTAATTACTCTGGGATTCATTTGAATTTAGAAAATCCCTTTTTGACTGGGAAAAAATGGAGAAAAAATTTGGACAGTTATTTCTAGGACAGCGTCTTTGTTTTCTTTTGTTTTAATTAGTGTTGTGCTTAGTATTTCCCAGTGGGTTTCTTTGACGAGATCTGGAATATGTGGTTTTTTTGAAAGATAGGGATCTGAACGTGTTCTAAACTTTGAGAAGGTACCATCTGTCTCTAAGGGACTAATTATGAGCTTTGCTCTGTACATAAGCTAATACTGTCATGGAGAGAAGGGACATCAGTCAGGTAGGCTAGTGAAATTTCTCTCCATTGTGAGCTTGCATTTGAGTTCTTTTGACCTTTAGAAGACCAAATTGGTCTTGCATGTGCCATTGCTTACAACACTGCCCATTTTCTGTGGTTGTCACCCATTGTGTATTGCACAATACCGATAGTATAGTTTGTAGAGGAAGGACTGGTATAAAATTATACAAAACAGGGAATTGTCTGTCCAAGTGTGTTTCACATTCTCTTTGCTATTTATTTTTCACCCTCATTGGCAAAAGTGTTTTTTTCTGTAAGAGTGTACTAATTCAACCTGAAAGGAAGGTTTTGATAAAGAATGATCTAAACAAAGGGTTCCCTTCCTCCCCATATTTTTACCTGAAAAAATCTCTCACTCTGTGCCTCTTAAGTTGATATGAAAGCGCCTTTTGGATGCAGCTACAGGGGGAAACAGCCAAAATGTAGTAGGTCTTTGAATGTTGGATAAAGATTAAAGGGAAAGGGAAAAGCAGTTGTTCCTTTTTTTTTTTTTTTTTTTTCCTCCTTTCCAGAAGGAAGTCAATACTCTTCTGTTGGGGAAAGGTGAGACTAAATGAACTGGGAAAACAGACAACAGCTGTGTTTCTTCTTTCACTACTGGATAGCAGTTAAATGTTACAGAAATAAGAATGGTACAAGAACCTGTGTAAGAGTAAAAAGGTGTAACCACATCTTAATTGGAATAAGGGGAAAGGAAGAGGAGATTGAGACATCCCTCTTCCTTGTCGTAAGGTTTATTTTTAAATGCTGTTATGTAGACTGAGCAAGAATCATTTAGACATAAACTAGGAGATAGAATGCAGATGTGTGATTCTGCTGTGTAGCTAGGAACTATTTCTTGGAACACTACGGGGAAGCAAAAAATTATCTCAGTTTCCTGACAACTTAAAAGCAGTGATACAGCCCTGACCGAAAGTGATTTAGCAGAAGGATCACTGTGAGGACACTGTGAGGATCCCAGGGCTTCCTCACAGTTTAGTTCAGGTCTAGCGTGGTGCTAGCTCATGGATTATGGGTCACTGTTCACAAGTGGGAACACAGCCACGAATATAACTTAGTACTGGACAAATGTTTTGGAAGCCTCAGTATTTGAAATAAGAAGCCTAGATTGTGTTTCCCAAAGCATTAGTGTACAATTTGGAATAAAATGGCTCCTAAAGAACTGTTTTTGATGACTCTAGCTCAGGTGCTGCAGACTCATGGAATTGCTGTGCAGAAATGATATGGAATATATTTTTCCTCCGAGGTCTTCTCACACCTGCGTAATACTGGCTTAGAATAAGAATAACTCTTGTTGTATGCACATTTTTAGTTTGCACTTAATGTTCTATGTTCATCAGATGTATACATTTCATTGAGTTCTTATGAAGTAAGTGAATGACAGAGTAGCATTTAGCAAAGTTTGTATGCTGGTCTTATGATTTAAACCCTCTGTAAATTGCAGTTTTGTATTGGGGGAGGAAAGGGAATTGCTGAAATGTCAGCTGCTCTGCATGAAACTCCTGGGAGACAGGATTTACAATCCTGACCTGAATGCATGCAAACTCTTTGAATTCTGGACTGCCAAAATGCTGTGTTGTCAGTGTAAAATAGCACGGTGCTATCAGTATGCCAGCAGCAATGAAGATGTACTGCGTGCGTCTCATGAATACTAAATTCCCATGCACAGTTCAGATGGAAAGTTTCACATGCATCAGTCATGTTTGCTCTTGTAGCTATATCCTGGTTCCATGTGTAAACATTTCAAACTAAGCTTCTAATAGTCAAACTGTCGAAAAGAAGTTAACATCAGAGACAAACTTTATAGAAGTTAATGTGGTGTTCAGTGCAAACTCCCTTATTGATTGATTCCAAATGACAGAGATTGAGGATTCAGTAATTAAAGACCTACTCCACTATTTTATTCTAATTTACTTTTGTATTGCTCTCTCACCTGTCTCTCAATAAATGCCAAAGTAATTTAAAATGGCAGAATTGATGGTTTATACTAGTGGACTTATTGCTTACATCTGTCCAGACAAATGTGCCCTGGACCATTCTCAATTCTCAGTGAGGTCCACTGGTGTGGAAAAACCCATGCCTACATTATGAAACTGTTTTCCCTGCCAGCACAAGGGTTGGGTGGGCAGCATTCAAGCTGTCACATTTTTTCTAGGAATGATCCTTGTCATCTGCTGCCTCCAGAACCAGGGAGTTGTTCAGGGGAGTGTCATTTGCTACTTGCCAGAAGTGTTTGAAACTTGAAGATGTGTAGCAGCGTAGACAAGTACATTTCAGTATGCCATAACAGTATGGTCTCTCTTTCCTGGCACTGCTGAACTTGCTATATAAATGTACCTTTGGATAGGGTGCATTTCACCTCACTTAAATTAGGTTCTTAACTTTTATATAGTCTTAGATGCTAGGCTGCAGCTGGTAGAGAAATCACAAGATAATTCTTCCTAACCTAGGCTCTCTGTCTGAATTACCCACTGTGCATATAAACATGCATAAGGCAGAACTGTGCACGAGAAGGTGACATCAGCGCTTTTAATTATCTGCAATACCTTAAGGAGATGTCTGTACAGGAGGGCTAACTATTGGTTTGAAGAAATGTCTGAAGAAGAGTAATAGAACTGTGAGTTGTGGGTTTAGAAATGATGGTGAAAATGGTATGTATGAAAGGTCAGAGAAAAGCACAAAGGTAAAATAAAATAAGCATTGTTGTAAAGTACTGAAAGAGGAGACTTGAATGGAAAGAAAACTGACAGATCCCGAAGGAGAAACAATGGGAGAATATTAATGGGAGGTTGTAATAAATGTTGTTAAAGGAAGGCCAAAGTAAATGGAAGTGGGCAGACCAGAGTTCTAAACAAACAGCAAGTTTGGAGTAACCAAAGAGCTGTCTCGGAAAATTTAGTCACTTTAAAAAAATAAAATAAAAAAAATCTCCAATTTAAAAAAAAAAAAGGTATTTGGAACAATTTTGAAAAGGCATTCTCACCTGAGTCTCTACTATGTAGCAAGTACTTTGTAATTAAATTCTGGTGTGTTGGATTTATATTCTGACAGAGATCAGAATCCTTACCTGATCACATAATTAGACAGTCAAATAGAAATGTTCCTTTCTAATAGATACATAAAGCAATAAGGATATTTTAAAATCCCTGTCAAATCACTCAATGTAAATTATCTAATCAGATACCATCGCTACATAATGTAATGTTAAAAACAGCAGAATTATGCCATTACAGAAATCAGCTAGTCCTGTTCCAGATTACAGGGTTTATAATTACAGTGTTTCATCATCAACCCACTCAACTCCATGCTGTCACGTATCTTTGGAATTGTTACATACATTTATCTCTGTATATGTTTTCATCCTCTTAAAAAAAGTGTGTTTTTCAAATATTTTTTTCTTAGAAATTGTTTTCTGGTGAATGCCGATGCTGACATGTTGGTTATATAGTAGCTAGCGTAATGGCAAAACAGGATCTGTAGAGTGTTACTTGTTCAGAAAACCTCCTGCTCCATCCCCACCATATCTGTATGTGTAAGCTGATGACTCTGGGAAGTGAAGGTGGTCCCGAAAGGGGGACCATGACAACCTGACTGTTGAGAGCCCCTTCCTCACAGAGATGTTCTGAGGTCTTGACCTAAGCCATTGCTAAATGATGTAAGAATTGTGTGGTTATGCAAAATTTTAAAGGACATGAGATTAAATGTATCTACCAGCATGTTTCTCTTTAGATAGATGGGAATTTGGTAAAACTCCAACCATTGCAGTCCATTTAGATCTGATCCCAATCACGTCACAGAATCACAGAACTGAAGGGGTTGGAAGGGACCTCGAAAGATCATCGGGTCCAACCCCCCTGCCAAAGCAGGTTCCTTAGAGCAGGCTGCCCAGGTAGGCATCCAGACAGGCCTTGAATATCTCCAGAGAAGGAGACTCCACAATCTCCCTGGGCAGCCTGTTCCAGTGCTCCGTCACCCTCACTGTGATGAAGTTTTCGCATGTTGGTGCGGAACTTCCTGTGCTCTATCTTGTGGCCATTACCCCTTGTCCTATCCCCACAAACCACTGAAAAGAGGTTGGCCAAATCCCTCTGTCTCTCACACCTCAGGTATTTATACGCAGGTATGTACTGAGGTATTTATTATGTCAGTATCAGTGAGCAATGAACGTTAGTTCCCTTGAAGTAGGAACATCTTCTCCCTGATGTCAGAGTTCACCTCAAGGAAGAAATGATACAGAGCAAGATCCATTTTGTGCTTGTATATTGGGTTTACATGGCAAGGTTTTGGTAGCAGGGGGCCGCAGGGGTGGCCTCGTTGAGCAGAACCCATCAGCTTCCCCCTGTCAGATCAGAGCTGGCTCCAAAGGGACCCGCTGCTGGCCAGAGCTGGGCCATGACTGCCACTGGTTGGGCCTCTGGGAGAGCAGATTTAAAAAAAGGATAAAAAACTCTGTGCGACAGAACCTGGGAGAGAGGAGTGAGAAATTGTGAGAGAGAAGCAGCCCTGCAGACGCCCGGGTCAGTGCAGCAGGAGGGCAGGAGGTGCTCCAGGCACGCAGCAGCAGTTCCCCTGCGGCCTGTGCAGGGAGAGGCCCCTGGTGGAGCAGGCTGTCCCCCTGCAGCCCGTGGGTCCCACACGGAGCAGATCTCCACGCTGCAGCCCGTGGAGGAGCCCACATGGAGCAGATATGAATGTGGAACGTGTTTTTAAGCCACGTTCACTTAAATGTCTGTGGTGTTTTCCTTCAGGGGCTGACAGGAAGACAGGTCAGCCAGCTTCTGTCACTATCAGTCTCACATGAAGGCAAAACAGTAGAACTCCAGTTAAAAGCCAGGCCTCCATTTGTTGCTCAGGCCAACTACAGTGGTTTGTTGGTTTTTGTTGTGGTGGTGGTGTTTTTTTTGTTTGTTTTTGTTTTTCTTCTTCTTCTAGCATTCTTCTCTGGAAGTAGAAGGGAGACCTGTCAGAGTGCAATAGTCTCTGACCAAGTTCTTTTTAGATATTCCTCACAAGGAGGGTTTAATATTTAATATCAAGTTTGCTTACTTTACATACTCGGTGTTTCATGGATTTTGATATATCAGTGATACAGTAATATATTCAATGCCTGATATACGACATGAATGTGATTGCCATTACCAGTCCCTGTACACTCACTGCCACAATGCTGGGCATCCGCAGTCACTGGGAAGGAGTACTTGGGTCGAAGCCAGCTCAAGCCTGTTGTTTGTTCAGAGCTTATTTTATTAGTTGTCTGGTTTTTATAACTCCTATTAGTCTGAGACAAGTATTCACTTCCCGCCTCTGCCCCCAGCTGCTCAAGACAGCTCGGGAAGATATTATTCCCTATTAATTACCGCAGGGAACGCTGTTTATACAAACCGATGTGACCCACTGGTACAGCTGTGTATCTGAAAACATTTACCTCCTACTTCCCCTAGTATTGAGAGGAGTTTGGCTTTCTTTGTGATAGTTGATGGTTACTCTACTTTCAGTCTAGTAGAATTAAAGTTAGCAAGATGGATGTTACTGATTTGACAGTACTAGTATTTTTTTCTGTAGTGCCTTTTCTCTGGAGGCTATTGTAATGCCTGAAAACTCCAGTTACATTTCAAAGCTTTTGGCAACCCTGGTGATTGAAGACGTCTGATTAAAAAATTAAATAAATCTGGAAGCCCATAAAGTCATCTCATGGGCCTTTGGGATTAAGAAAACACTGGGTAAATGGCATGTTTGAAGGGCTTTATTTCTGCATAGCTCCTTTACCACTCCTTTACTCTTCAGTTTTATGCTCCTGTGGAGCAAGAACTGTTCTCAGTAACAAAGCACACTGGATAAGCCAAAGACCAGGGCTGCTCTGCAGCTCGTTCTGGTCCTTAGCATACGTTCCTGGTGTTTGTTCCCAGCTTTCCTTCCCTTCTGCCCAAAGAACCACTAAGCTGACACTTAAACCAGTTAATAGCAGCACAGAAGTCAAATAAGTCAAAGAAATGCTGGTCAGGAAAGGAATTAAATTGAAGAGTTGCTCAATTTCCAGCTTATTGGTTCCATTTTTCTGCAGTTTTTCTTTTGCTACTTTCAAGTTCCAGGCTCTACTCTTAGTTGGGAATGTTTTTTTTCTCTTTAAAGCTACATCTGAGCACAGCCCTTCTGTTCCTGTGCCACATAAAAAGGGTGATTCTGCAATAGGATGAGAGCCTGGAAGAAAGTACCAGGGAAGGCTGGCAGAAAAGCTATGACTGCTTCACTGGTGATGTGAGCATAACACCCAGACTGATAGAACAGCTAAGCACCAAAATAAATATGCCCTCTTCTGTGGAAAATGCGAGGGAGTAAAAGGGTACCTGGCCTGCAGACAGGAACTGAATCTGTTTATAAAATGCAATGCCAGTATCCTCATCTGAAGGTGACCTGGGGAAGATGACAATTCCTGCATCGCTGTCTGAGCCCGAATAAGGCTGACCAGGAAACTTCTCTTAAAACTATTTTCTTTATGGGAATATAGGAAAGCACCACCTCCATCCCAGTCCAGTCCTTCAAAGTAACAAATCAACGCACAACTTCATTGGAACTTGCTGGTTCACTGAAATCAAAACATTTTGCACGGACCATTTTCATTTCAGCAGAGCTCATGTAGGGCTCTGACAGATTCCTGCTGGGTTTCTGGCTGGCTCTCCTGCCTCAGCCTTTGGCAAGCTGCCTGGCAGGTTGACAAGCAATAGAGAGCATGACAAACTAGGGATTTCTGGTGCCTGTGTTCATCACTCCTTGGTAGGTCAAACTTGCAGCCTCTGATGCAGACTCGTGATTCCAACTGTGCTTAATAGGTGTACTGCCCCAGACCGAGGGCTTGCTTTTCCTTTTAAACGGTGGTGTAAGAATAAAGCCAGCATGAATGCAGATCACAGATTACATGTTTCTAAATAGCTTTGCAGAAAGGCAGGAAAAACTTGAGTCTATGAAGTTTTCCTAATGTGAAGGGGAAAATGTGACAAAATATTATATGTGGAAAGACTTTGTTTCTTAGAGAAAAAAAAAATATATATATGCTATTTTTATTGAATTAAATTATTTTAGTCAACATTGCTGTTGCCTAATAGCAAAGTCCAAAGTTAAAATTGCAATGTATTGCACAGTAATAAGACTTATCTTTGTGGTCTGTTTTTTTTTTTTTTTTTTTTTTGTCAGTAACTGAAAATTAGATATTCTAAATCTTGTTATCGTGTATGAATTGGAAAATTCGCATGAGGTAGATCAAATGAAATGTAGAAAGTTTGTTCTTTGATGCTTTCCATGTCTGATAGTTTTTATTACCAGGCTGTCCTGTTTTGGCAGGACGTGTTGAAGGGGAAAAAGTAACAAGCTGTGAAGGCTTGACAAACTACTCAATAATAAAATAATGTTAGTCTGACTTCAGAAGTAAAGCTGAGGCATCCTAGAATACTTCGTGTCACTGGTGAGAGATGAACCTAGGAAAAGTGACAAAATAATAACTGGGCTCCACTAATAGGGCTGTACCACCTAGTCTGATGAATACTAACATTTCTGATACCCAAGTGAAGTTAATTCAGAATTAGATATGGTCTGTTTGCAGTAAGACACACAATAACATTGTTCTGTGGCTGCACACAGGTCTTTACATTGCATTTCCAGTCTGAGCTCTCATCCCTGGTAAAGGCTGACAGAGAAGTCGGCATGTAAATTTTTTCCTTCAGACCTAGAAAATCCCAGCTTCTTCTTTCCCTTCTTGAGGTTGCAGTGGGCTTCCTCTTTTCCATTTCTCTCTTGAGTGATGGCTAGATTGAAATGTAAATGCTCCTGAGCATTTTTCTAAAAAGGATTTGATTCAGGCAGATTTCTCCGCTCAATTTTATATATTCCTGACATATTTGCTTTAAGAGAATGAAATAAATTTGCAGTGCCATCTTGTAAATATGTCTTCAAACCCTGTTAGCTTTCATCACGTTTTGATCAGCTACCTGCTATTTTGCTAAGCACATGATTTCTGTTCATTTCTTAATGTCAAGCAGGAAATGGCTATGAACACAGTCTTACAATATTGCTGGAAAAATGTTTCCTTTCAATACCATTCTGCAATTTTTATCTCATCTAAGATGCGCATCATGCAAACCCTTCTTGATGGCTCTTCTGATTTTTTTTTTTTCATTTTCCCCTCCTAAACATTTCCAAGTCTGGCTTCTTATCTTGTCCCAGAGCTCTCCTGTAATTTCCCGTAAAGTCCCAACCATAAATCTTTCAATTCAGCAGAGATCGGCAATGCTGCTGCAGTCAGCATGCATATTTCTTTCCTTTCTTCTGCCCTGGGCTCCTCTTCCTTCCAGAGTGCATTTCTGCACCCTTTTCTGTCTGTTGGAATCCAGCCTCTCCACAGACTTTGTTCTGGAAGTTAAGCAGTCCTGTCAGCTTCCAGATTAGACTAGGTCTCTCAGGCTGCAATTTACTTCACATTTCCTTAAATTCACATACTTGAGTTCCTCCCTTCTTGTTTATTATGTTTTTTTTACATTCTTCGAATGGAAAGGTCCCCATACGATGTGTCACTGTCTTCTAAGCAATCGTTCTTAATCCCATCTTTTTCACTTGAGACCCATGGCCTCATTATTTCTTTCTGGTTCAATAACAGTTATCCATCAGTGGCTTTTTTTCCTGAGTAACATAGGCCTCCTCCTTATCCTTTTAAACCCTTTTGTTTTATTTCAGATTGCATGTGTACAGTGTCTACTGCGTATAGCTAGTATGTCCTCTTTTATTGAAACTACTTCCCTTTTAAGTACATATTTCAATATAGAAGTTCAAAAGAAAAAAAAAAACTAAAAAAGACAAGCTGCATTTCCCACTGACATCTGTAGTTAATGTCCTTATGCTACTAGCCACATTATCCTCTAACAAAATGACAATTTTTATTAAAAATGCATTTTAATTGCCAATTCCTGCCTCCCAGCATATTAGCAGCATTTCTGTATTGTTGCTACAGAGAAACAGGAATTTAATTTCTATGCGAGGGGGAAAAAAAATGACCATGTTTTGTTCTATAGGATCATTTAAAAGGATTTGAAATAAAGCAAGAGTCGAAGGAGAACTTAAGCTTGGCTTCATCAAAAGCAGAAACAAATCAGTGAAATCATATGTGGTCAGACACAACAGCTGCCATAAGGTCAGTCTTCCTGTCCTGAATTAAATTTTTCCTCTGAAGTATGTCTTATGTTAACTTCAGTGATCCTGCAGGAATTGTGCACTTCAGGGAACGATGGACAAAAGCTGGTAGATAAGTTTTGTACTTAAAGAACAGAGTGGAGTATTCTACGTAGGCATGTCCCCATAAAGGCTCTGCTAAAAATAAGAAAGTAGCAGCCTCAAGCAGCATAATAAATTTATTTTCCCTTACCTGACATGACAACCATAAGCCTTCCCAGCTCTGCCCTGACAGGGATATCATAGAATCATTTAGGTTGGAAAAGACTGCTAAGATCATCTAGTCCAACCTTTAAACCTTTTCAGTCGTTTCCAACACAGCCAAGAGATCTGCAGGAAGTCAAGGATCTAACCCTCTTCTCTACTGTATTATCCTTGGATTAGTTTCTGCTCAGTGATTTTACTAATTTTCTGTCCCCTCCGGAACTAGTTCCTTGCATTAATGGTTGGTTAAAATTCTCTTGAGGGCCATGAGATCTGAAGGATCGCTTTCTGGATTAACTATGTCACTTGTTTCTGGACAGGCACTGCTATCTTTCTTTACATTTACCCTTACCAAAAAATGCATTCACCTTGATGCACAAAGCTTACCTTAGGGCATACCCAGTAGCCATCTATTCTGATTGCTAACATACATTGCACATGGAAGCTCTCACGGGCCCTATGAGATCATGATTCGCAATGGTAGAAATAACACAAATATTATTTCTGTGCTCTTTGTGTCACTCCACTGAAATGTGAATGCATCTTTTATTATTTTTTTTTCCTATACTGTCGCCTTTAGCAACCACTCCCTTCCTTGTCAAGAGAGGGGACAAATCTTGAAACAACGAATTACAAACACATCCTACCTGTGCAGCAAGGAGCAGTGAGCTTGTGAAGTTCAGTTTGACACAGCTGTAGGACATGAGCTGTCATACCTTAAAGTCATAGTTGGAGGGTTTTTTTTGTTTAGCTATTGGAGCTATACGAATATTTAATAAAATGTAGCATTTTAAAAAGATAATCTGAATGTGTTTTGTGGCAATTGCAACAGGTATCTCCTGGCTCCCTAACTTGATTTCTGCTGAAATGTTAGATAAAAGCATAATTGCATAATCTATATAATTGCTTGTTGCCCTCTCATATGCGTTCAGATCTGATTAAAATAATCTTTTCTGCCATCCTGTTTGTATATTTGTAAAGGTCAAACGAGTTATTAGGCTTGACTATTCAGCTGCAGGATATAGAAGACTTTACAGCATCTGTAATGTGATACACACAAAATGCCTTTCTGCTTACAAAATGACACCTACTGTTCTCAAGGGCTGCAGGCACACTTTTCTTATCTGCTTTGCTCAAAGTCATGGCGCCAGTTCTAGTCAAACCCGAGGGTAAAGCGGGGACCTGATTGGGAAGCCATAGCATTGGCTAGATGATGTTCAGTACTGAAATGCTGATAGTACTGAGAGTCAGTTATCTTTTTTTGATCTTTACTTTCATATTGTGTTCAGACCGCTTATTGCAGTAGTTATTTATGGGAAAGGATATACAATTCCCTTTATCTTTCCCCTCTCTTTGCTGAACAAGTAGAGTATGGTTCACAATGCATTAAGCACAGTGTACTTGAATTCTGTAGCTATTTTCTCTGGGCCCGTGGCCCAGCTATATCTGACTGGTACCCTGCCAGAATAGCACTTGGACACGTAAACCTGCCAGTACTCATACAGATTTCAGAACGCTGCATGTGAGGTGTGTTTTAAGTAATTTTGAAAAATACCTTTTATGTTCTAGAGAAGTCAGAAGGCCATATTTTACCTTTGGGAAAAGTGTGGTAGTGAATATATTCTGTGTATTTTGTGTGAACTTATGCATCTAGATATAAAGGAACAGTATTGATGGTGACCTTCCATTACCAAGTAATGGTAAATTCAGAATTTTACTCTAAGCCACGTTCCCAGTGTGGAAACTGCAGGAACTGAAAGTGTGCAGTCCTGCAGGATACTGAACATGTGAAGCAACAGAAGTTTGGGTTCAGAGCTGGGCCCAAGGAGATCTGAATTTTATTCCCGCACTGGTAACAGATTCCCTATGTAATATTAAACAAAGAATTTTGTCATTCAGTGCCAAGGTTGTCTTTCTGTAAAGTGGGAAAAACTGCAGTGCTGCTTGCAATGTTTTACAGTCTCCTCTAGCGCCCGTTCATGCTTTACTTTAAATCAGAAGTCTCTTTGGCACTGCTGCTCTTCGCGCCTTCTGAAAGGTCTGGTCAGAAGCTTCCCAAATTCAGTCAAGGTTGATTATTACTTTAGAAAGGTTATGAAATACTTAAGGAGACAACTGGGTTTTTTCCACTGAAGGTAAGCTTCTAAGGGACTCTTCTAGCCAGCTAACACAGATCCAAGGGTGCCCTTTAGAATTGTTCTGAATAGTCCATGTGAAATGAGTTAGCGTTTTCATTCTGTTTTCTCTGTCTTGCAGCTACCTTTCCCTTGTAAACAATAATATTGAGGTTGTTACCAGTATTTGGAAAGGCCAAGAGTACCACAATGTTAAAACTGTATGGGCAAGGTGATACAGACTGAGTGGTGGATTTACATAGGTATGAGGAAAACTTAAGTAATTGCTTTCCATTTTATTCCTGGGCAAGCTTTGGTTCGCTTGTACCTTTAAACACCTTTTTTGGTTATTCTGTGAATGAGTATACACAATTATTATTTTTTTTAATTTAATGAAAATTTTTCAATTAAAGTAGAATAGGTACACTGAGATAATACAATATAAAGGCAAGATGAGACCTTCCATTTCTTATTACTGAGTCCCCTTTTAGTCAGAATCCTGTGGTACTCTGGGGAGAAGAGTCCGGAGAGTGTGAAATAAAGTCAGACTGGTAGTTGCTTCCCCCATCCAAAACTCATCGGAACTAAACAGAATTCTTCAAAATGAAACAAACTTTCCTATTTGGACAGCGATTTGGATCCATTCCTCTCAATACAGCACCTTTTTACATCCTTCACCTGCTACATCTCACTACTTTAAAAATGAATGGAATTGGAAAATTGAGTGGGTTTCTGTTCTTTCACCCCTGTTGGCAGATAACCTCTTGCATGGCTGCACCAGTGACAAACCACAAGCTGCTCCTTCACAAACCTGTGAGTCCCACCTGAAGATATTCGCTCTCTGAAACTACACAGATGCCCATTAGTTAAAACCACATTTATGTTTCCAATGTATGAAAAAGTGAGATAAAGTTCTTTATTTTAGAAGCAACACAGATTGCACAGAAATAATGAAATACACTGGTCTTTAATGAAGCCTAAAGAGTATACACTCTTCAATGCCACCTACTGGTTTTAGAGGTATTAACTACCTATCTATGCCTATGTGGAGAAATCTTTACAGCCTATTCTTGGATCAAGATATACTGTGCAGGAGCTTTGTGATTGAACAAGAGCAGTCAGAGCTTTGCTATCTCTGCCTTCCCTGGTTCCTTTGTGTCTCTTTCCACCTCCTTTATCCCTTCCCAACCTCTCATTTTTAACCTTTACTAGCATGTTTTCCTAGATACAAAAGTTTAGATCGAATAGACTTGGATCTGACTGATTACAGTTAGTCAGTGCACTGGCATTACGCAGGTTGAAGTGCTACGTGTAGTCTCATTATGCAGGTCATGGGATGAAGTGGTGGAGGGTCAACAAACCAGAATATTGATGGGACGTTGTAGATAATGTGCACTAAATAAATAGTTGATGTCTACCCACAGGAGGATGTCAGGGTGAATGCAGTAGAATTTAAGTGTCTCTTCTTTTAAGAACAGTTAGGACTGTTTTTTGTTGTTTTTTTGTTTGTTTTATGTTGTCTGATTAATCATACACAGTAGCCTCTTCAATATGTAAGAATATTTCAAGCTACCTTAGCAAAAAAAAAAAAAAAAAAAGTTCAACCCTTTCCCATCTTGTAAGACAGACTCCTTAGAAAATCACTACTTGTTGTAGGCAGTCTGCAGTACCTGCTCCTTCTCACATCATGAAGGAAATATCCTGTCATGATGACTGCTCTCTTGCTTCCCATTGCTCTTTACAGGGACTGTATAGGCCCTCAACAAACTGTCATCAATCAGCAACTTTAGTGGATTCAATCTCAGTACATCAAGCCATGTAAACACATGAAATCATCAACTTTTGATTCCTGAATGCTTGTAGGTTGTATTGATTCTGTAGTTTTTGAGTAAAGTGATCATGGTCTCCTTTTGAAGCTTCCTTTTTTTTTGTTTTTTGTTTTCCCCTTGGGTTACTCTTTTTTTCTGGGGAGTTGTGTGGCTTTTGGTGAATCCTGGAAAGGAGTACATGGGCTATCCCAAACAACTGATCTTTCTCTTTACTGTTCTGCTCTGTGGGAGCAGCTGATTCATGTGGAGTATACAAAATTGAAACTGCAGTTATGAAGAACAGTTGTTAGTCTTTCTTATCTGCTCTCTCATGACTCTTCAAGATGTTACTTTAGCCTGGTTAGCCTTATAATTACCAAATTATTGTCTCTATCCCATTAAGATTCCCTCTTAGCACTCAGATTCTTTAGGAAATAAATGATGTGTTTTCTTGCTGTTTTTGAAAGAAACTTATCTGTCAAATGTTTAAGCTTTTGAACTTTTATATGTCAGTGCTGTGAGCAATTTTCTTACAAAAGCAAAGGCTTTTGTTTATTTTCCTGAGTACACAACGTTGAAAGAAATGAAGGGTTGATATATATAAGTTTCATCATGTCTGTGGATACAAATTGTAGCTGATAGAATAGGCTGTTTTGGTTCTGGATAATAATTTCCATGAAAACATAATATACAGAAATATACATTAAAAAAAAAAAAAAGAGTTTTAATAGCACAAAAATCCAGAGCTGACTTTATATGTGATTAAAAAAGGTAGAAGAGAGACCGAATTCTAGGCACAGATCACAGCACCTGCATATGTGGTGCAACACTTAAGCCTGGAGATTCTTCTGCAACCACCAATTGAAGCAAAAGCTTCCGTTTAGCTAGGAAAAGAAAACTTGATTACCATTTTGAAAACGTTTGAAACTTTGATGCAAGAATTTGACTGATACTATTCTCATTAACATAGCTTTTGAGCCCAGAACTTAGTCGGCCTCAATTACTGTCATACTATGCCAATCTAGTGGCAGTTTAAGCCAGAATAGTATACATTGTAATGAGAATGGATTTGAAAACCTGTTATTTTTTTAAACCCTTAAAATACATGGAGAGGTTTGCTTTAAAAAAAAAAAAAATCTTAATAATAAAATACTTAAAAAAAAAATTGTAATCCAAAATGTTGACCCGTAACTTATTGAAAGGACGTATTTAACTCAGAAATGTTCAGGGAAACAAAAGGTGATCATTCAAATGGTATGGCTGTGACAAGACTCTTGTTACCATTTTCTTACAGATGCTCTCTTCAAATGGGAGAAATGCCTGATGTTTAACAGCTGGACGAAGGAGATGTACGATCTCTGGACAACATTCTTCCACTACTGTAGGAGACAGTTTCCAGAAATCACTTCTAGAAAAGCAGTGGCTATTTTCAAAGGGAAAGGTAAGACTCTGTCATGTAAGACAGTAAGTGCCCCCCCCCCGGAAAACGTGAAATACAGTAAGAGCCTTAGAGGTATTTATCAGACTGTAGAAACATCGCCCTCTTCTGGTAACAGAAATACCTAGTAAATTGTTGAGGATGTTTTTCAAAAATGCAAACGAGGTGTGTTGAACTCTTGTATTTATGACTGTATTACTCTGAGACTGTTAAGAGTTTTAATTTTCTGGTTACCCCACCTGCTGTTTCGTTATTAAAATCTTAGGTCTGGTTAATCAAAAATGCACTCTGCAGTCAGATCACACAAGTTCTATAAAACTTGTATGCGTGAGTATACTGCAGAAGCTGTTCATGACTGAAATAATTTTTAAAATTTCTGATGTGTGTTTAAAAGTCTTATGAGAAAAGAGTATGGAAAAACAGGAGTGTTGCACTAGAATCAAAATGTGACACTGCCATAAGGAACTTCATTTCCTTTAATATTAAACACACACTTGTGCATAAACAAGCATTACATGCAGAGGCAGAATGCATCTGGTATTTTCTTGAACACTTAGAGATGTAGTATGCCAAAAGCACATGGCTGACAAAACATCAAAAATAATGGAAAACTTTGGTAAATTCAGCCCCCCTAAGTCATGTAGTTTAGTGCATGTGATTTCATGCCTTAAAGGGAAAATGTCTTAGAGCCACTTTTTTTTTTTTTAACACAACTGTTGCATGAAGAGGGTATTAATAGATCTTCACACTTCACCTAGCTGAACTTAGATGTAAAAAGGTTTACTGATCTTTCACTGGCTCTCAGTTTTGCTGAATGTTTTTCTAACAATGGAAAGTATGATGAGAACTTTCTCTTGCACTTAGTGTTTCTCTTGTGAGGGTCTTCATCTGATGACTGAATAGTGAACCCTTCACTCTTTCATGTAGTCTAGGGATAATTTAATTCCTCAGTCTATATTCCTCCTAACTTTTGCTGTGGAAATTAATTTTTCTTTCCCTGGTTTACATTTGTAAAGAATCTGGCACCAGAATGTGCTGCGTATCTGGACTTCTCTCTGTAGTTGTTTATAGCTTTTATGGGAGCTCAGGCAGGTAAGCTCCACTAGTCCCGTTATTTATTTTTCTGTACTAGTGCTGCCATATCCAGCAAATGTAATGGGGTAAAAAATGATGTCGGGTCTGCAACGAAGTTTGAGGAGAGTAGTACCCAGACTTGGGAGGGACAGAGGTGACAGCAGTAAGGTTCACAGTGAAATGGTGAAACAGGGGTCTGAGCTTAAACGCACCTCCTGAGCCAAGGAGAAGAGGCACCCCTACTGCCCCTTCCCCACCACAACGTTGCTTCTCACAGATATTTCTTGCACAGCTCTTTGTCGGAACTTAACAATTTTCACAACAGTCTGATCCAAGGTCACACTGCTGGTGCCAGAACAGAGGTGACCTCGAACAGAGGCAGATGACCAAAGCCCTGTGAGGCAGGTTTCAGAGCCTGTTGGTGCACTCAGGTTGCTGACCCACGCTAACAGCTCAATTGTCTTCCATAACTACCGGAGCATGTTAGAACCATTAATGAGACAGCTGTTAGGACTAGTCTTGTATCTTCTACTTACATACAGAAAATGGTTGGGTAGAAGTTGGACAATTGGAGGATTATTTGGTCTGAACGAGATTCTTCTCCACCCATTTCTAGCCTTGTAACCACTTTCATTTATGTATCAGTTAGTTCAAAGATGGAAAGAGCAATTTCTGGAACATGTGTGATTTAGGTAGTTACAGACTAATGCAAAGCTCCTGGAACATGTCATCTGGCTCCAGATGGTTAACCACATCTTTTAATGGGAGTATCATCAGAGGAAGATGTAGTGTGACAAAGTATCTGGCCTCTGACCACACTTCATGTCCTAGTGCTGTCTTTGGCAGAAAATGTGGCTGTCTGGAGCTCACCTTCAGGTATCAGAAGCCCAGTGCTGAGTATCAGCAACATCACACTCAGCATTTTCAGGGGAGACTAAAATAGATATTAAGCTCCTTGAGTTTTGTTGTACCAGTGGGTTATGTGCATCTCAGGCTGCTTTTTTCTCCCTTGCCCTCAGGAGATGGGCAGTTTCTCTAGAGAACTCTTACTGAAATAAAATTGAATATAGCCTATTTCAGCCTTTGAAACTCAAATTCAGCCTCCTCTCTTATACCCTGTGAATGTGATAAAAGAAGAGATTGAATCTGAGGCTTGTAGTAATAAGCTACTGAATCAGGCACCTTGGAAGGTTTTCATCTTTTAAATAGCATTTAAAAACATTCCAAGTAATAAAGAAGTACACCAGATTGTTTTCAGGGGATTGTGGCATGATACATACATGGTCTGCCTGTGCAGAAAAAGAGGGTGTTTCAGTGCAGTGCAGAAACATCACGCTTCTGTGGAAACCAAAGAATCTAGGGTTCAACCTAATGCTGTTCATTTCTGTCCTCTGCAAAAATCAGTTGTGAGAGAGCAAGAATGAGACATGTTTTTAAGAGTTTTGTTTGTTACCTCATGTGGTGTTTAAGGCTCTGAGCTTTGCTTGAGCAACTGTGTGCATCAGACCAGGCTTTTTTTTTTGTTAGTGAAGGGTTGCTTTCATTTAAACCCTTTTCAGGAAGATCACAGGGAACCTTTGCTATTCATGATGCTCAGTAATTTTTTTTTCCCAATAGCAGAGGTTGTAGACATCAGTAACAAGGTATTCCCTCCTGCAGACACTACTATTGTCCTTTTAAAGATCTAGAAAATAAGCAAGGTTATTTTAGCATTTAGCTAACTTGAGGTATAAAAACCTATTTGTGCTTGTATTTTCTAAAAAGTTTTTCTGTGAAGTGTCAGTTAAAACAAAAGCATGTTAAAAATCATCTAGACAATGTTATGCTAATTTTTCTGCAGAGCCATAGTGAACTTTGCACTCATCCACATATTAATCATTAGAGCTTTCAGTCTAAGACTCCCAGCTAGACTCTGGAGGGTTTGGGGATAATGTCATTTTGCTCCTTCCCTGCTCACCCCACTTCCTTATCTTGGAAAGAGTATTAGAAAGACAAAATCTTGGTTGAAGGTACCCATGGAAATATGTAGTCCAGCCTCCCGCTAGAAGTAGGAGTGTCACCAATACTCATCAAGGCAAATGTGGCTTTCTCTAGTTGCATTTTGAAGGCTCCAAACATGCAGCTTCCACAGCTTCTCTGGGTGAGCCCTTCCGGTGGGCTCCCCTCCCAGAAGAGGAAGTCTTTTCTTTTTTCACACTCTATGTATATTTTACAAGATCTTTGATGTAACCTGGAAATTATCATTTTGTATTCTTGGGTTCATTTGTATTTTAAACCTTTATGGAATTAATATCTACTTCCTTTAAGAAGTACCCTTCCTTTGTAATGCTTCATGTGGAGTTGAATAGACTTCTGCTAGCTGTCCTGATTTCCTGTGTTTAAGCTGTGAAAATTAAAGCAACACCAATGATCTTAATTTTGACAGTAGATCACTCCAGTAAAACAGATAAATTGAATTTTTATTTTATTTTTTTTGTCCTGGCTGTAACTAACAAATTTTGGGACAAATAGGAGGAACAACAGAAAGCTACTGGTGACAAGCCTGACATGAAATGAAAAGAGCAGGGAAGGAACTTCTCTACTGCACTGTAAGATGTAGTGTAGTTAGGAAACCACCGGAAACTTGACCGGTGAGGAACAGAGGAAGAGAAAGCAGAGAAAATACCATTAGGACTACCTGTTCTGTTTAATACTCCCTGAAAACAGACAAACAAAAAAATCCCCCCGCCCCCAACTGTCTTTACTTCATACGTCTAATGACTGCTTTAAAATGCAAAAACAACTGTAAACACAAGATCCATTTGAATTGAGAATGGTAATTTACTTTCTTGGAAACATAGATTAAGTATAAATACTTCTCTCTGTAATATAGAAAACAAAATCCCACCAAAACAACCTTCCCTGTTATTTTCAACAATATTAAAAGGGACAAGGAGAAACCTCCAAACTGAGCTTGAAAAGAAACACTGTTTTGCCAAGGGTAAGAATTCAGCAGAGAAGGAGTTTTGCTGAAGGCCAATCATTTATAATCTTTGGGATTATGGTGACGTACATCCACTAAGGTGTGCCTCAGAGGAAATCATTAGCTACATTACATGATTTCCCTGGACTGACATATTTTGAAAAGGTGTGGGATATTCTCTGTATCAAAAAGAAGGGGAAAAAGCTGAAACAAGGTGTGTGACGCAGAATTTTGTTGATAGTCTTTACGGTTTTAGATGGTTCTCTTTGAAATTGGTGTGACTAATGAAAAAAGGCAAGGACCTGACAGTTATTTTAGGTTCTCCTTTTTATGTTGCTTTAGAATCTCTGATTATCTTCTGATACCATGGAGAACATGATACAGGGAATGTTTTGTTTCAACAACAGTTTATCAGTATTCTCCACTGTAAAGACTTAAGTCCCTCTTTTTTACTAGTACAAAATGGTGCAGATTTATTTCATTGACATTAAGCAAATTTATACTGAGATATATCCTTTAATATTAATTAGAATATTGCATTAGAGCCTTTAAATATTTCATCCATGGAAGATGAGAGTAAATGGTATCAGAATGATGTGTTAAGTTTCTTTTAAAATTATAAATTTTTTAAATGCATGAGCATATTAGTAAATAGTGAGGTCTTTGTGATGCTAGAAAAAAAATCTTCTGAGGACATTTTTACTAAAAAGAGAAAATTCTATCAATAGAAAGTGTGGGAAGAATACAATACAAAATAAAAATTCTGTAAAGTTAATAAA
The DNA here is from genome assembly GCF_964034855.1 of Anser brachyrhynchus. Lineage (NCBI taxonomy): Eukaryota > Metazoa > Chordata > Aves > Anseriformes > Anatidae > Anser > Anser brachyrhynchus. Next base: position 13,577,820 of record NC_137700.1, read on the forward strand.
GCTGTTCTGATAAGGTTTCCTCGTCTCTAAGGGAAGGAAATTCGAACCAATAAAAATGAATACAAACTGAATCAAAAATTACTGGGGGAAAAAATCTGATTCCATACTTTGAGAACAAAAAGCTTAAGATTAAGGGAATAAAATGGTAGAATTGTTAGTAAGTGCCCTAAAGGAGATAGAAAGCTCCAGAGTTTCAGTGAGCATACAAAGGGAAACAAGGGAGGCTTCACAGATCCCTGAAAGATTAGGACAAGTGTGGTTGTGGCTTACAAAAACCCTTTCATGTTGGATTCCAAGGAGGAAAAAAGTTCAACACTTATAATTAAAAAGTGGAAATAGTCCAGTTAATATAAGGAACTTGGATTTTCCATGCATCCCTGTGAAGTTAATGGTAATAAACAACGTATGTGTTTGGAGAAATTATGAACTAAGTAGCATGGCGTCTTTCAGCAGTTTGATCTTTAAATATAAGCTCAGCCGGGGATTCCTGATTAATTTTGACTCATCGCCATGCAGAAGTTGTCTTCTGGTTTAGTGGTGTTTTATCCAGGTTGCTAGTATTGCCTAGTTGCCGCTTACCTGTTTTCCCAATGCTGTTTTTTACCTGTTACCTGATGCTGTTCATTATTTACTACCACCATGCCAGAAAGCCCTTCTGTGCCTGGCATGGCGTAAAGCAGAACAGAGAGACGGTGTCTGTCCTGGCAAGTTTACAATTTGCATACCCAGAAGAGAGAAACCAGTGCTTTTAGGATATGTGGCTTACCATCCTGAAGTCCTTAATGGATCGTATTAAAAAGCCTGTTTAACCATGAAGAGACTCTGGAGCGCTGAGCTCTGCCATAGAGTTTGCACTACTATTAGTTAGGTGAGATAGATCTCCCCCAGTACATCCCAGTGACCGCCATGATAGGATGTCATGGCTCACTGGTGCTGGAACCTTGACAGTCTCATTTATGTGTGTGTATATATAATATGTAAATATATGTGTGTGTGACAGCCAAATAAATGTACGTGGCGCGTACATGTGTTTGAGGGAAGACAATGATAAGCAACTTGGCAGAGAATGATTAGAGGAAGAATAATAAAGATATTTAAAGTTGGTTTTTTTTTGTTTTTTTTTTTCTGAAAATGGAAGGCTGTGAGTGTGCCTTTCTATGCCTTCCCTGAGTAACTCTGAGCACCGAGATGAGCTCTAGGCAGGCTGTGTCAGACTGCCTTGCACCAGCCAGGGCTCTCTGTTGTGCTGCAGCCTATGTTTACATGCAGCGCAGTTCATACAGACGCTGGGACTTTTATTTATTTTCCTGCTAAGGAGCAGTCTTGGCAGAAAAGGTTCAATGATGTAGTAGAGAATATAGCAATAATAAATTGTAAAATTGTATGTTTCTCAGGGTCATTGTGGGGCAAGTGGCAGCCCGCTTATTAGCAGGAATAGATTTCCTTTTGATCAGAGGGAGATGCCTTGCTGATCATAAACACAGGCCCCCGCGTGCCTTGCCCCCGCTAAGGCAGGAGGTACTGGGTAGCACCACGGCGCAGAGGCAGGGCAATGGTCCGGTCAGGTCTACAAACACACACAGCCTGTGTGCAAACTGTGCTGCCTCCTAAGCGAAATGGCTAGAAAGGTGATACCTAACCCGTGGCCGTTAAAGTTGCATGAACACATGATAGATATATAAATATTTTATTTACAAACCAGTTTGGCTGCTCACGCTCTGGTGTCGTGCTCACTGCTTTCAGAGAGTTTCACTGATAGGCCTGTTCGCTGGTTAAGTGCATAAAGTTTCCTTGACTGATATGCATTAGCATGTATTAATTAAGGCATAGAACAGAAGTGCCCTTCCCTGTGAGCTAACTGATTAGCAACAAAGATTAGGATCTAATTGAATTAGGATCTAAACACAGACTTGCTCTAATCATGTCAGGTACTATATAGTTCATGAAGCAGTTTACCACAGGTAGGTGGAAGGGACACTTATTTCTCCATGACCTGTTGCTCCTTACATTCCTGATGCCTAGGGGGTGCCAAACCCAGGGGATTATTTCATTAGATCTGCAGTCTCAAAGCCCCCAGTGGAGGTGGAACAGCTGCAGCTGGGGCTCATTGCCAAAATCAGGTCCAGGCCTCTAGAATAAAAGGAAGGTGTATGGAAGAAAGGGGTTTGGCTTGGGGTGTTAGGTTTTCCTCCATGGCGTTCTGCAAAGAGCAGGGCTATAGACATGGGGGACTTTGTTCAGCTCACTTTTTTTTTTTTAAATAAGAGTTTTATGGGGTAGGGAACAGAGTTGATAAGGCCTACTGTGGATGGTTCATCTAAGCTTAGAAGAAACCTGGGTCTGCGGTAAAAAATACAACTTAGAGTATAAACAAACAGAGGGAGGCAAAAAGATTCAGTAGCATGGTGTGGTTATGGCACAGCGTAGTGCCGCCTGAAGGCTGGTGTTATGTGCATGCAACAGGGCTATAGGTGGCCCTGCTTGAGCGGGGAGGGGGGGTGGACAAGGCGACCTCCAGAGGCCCCATCCAACCATAACCTCTGTGAGGCTGAACTGAAAGCACTTGCTTACATATTAATTCTGAAATACCTGAATGGGAAGGACTGATAGGGTAGGTGGTATAAAAGCTTGTAATAGCTTTTTTTCCTTTAACTCTCTTTGTACTCTAGAATGATACATGCCCTAACTAGAATCTGACCACGTTCCTGCTGGCAAAATACATTTCAGTAAAATTTTAGTCATGGCTAGAAGTCTGAGGCTATGTGTGGTATAGGTAAGCCAAATGAAAAAGCAGCCACAAAATGCAGATCGAAGGGTGGAAATATGGAAGAGTTATAAAGGTAGCTAAAGAGAAAACCAGTAACACTGGTTCTGTTAACCATTTGCATGCAGGGGAGCAAATATACAGTGTTCCTGATAGCTTTTTTAAAGGAGAGTGTAGCTCAGACACCGGTGCTGATGATATAGCAGCTCTAAGGTTGGGCATGATCACTTTAATCAAACACTGCTTTGTTCCCAGGCAGAGTGCATCTGTGACATCATCTCTTCTGGCTGCGTTTTGCAAGCTGGGATGGAATTTTGCCAGTGACCCAATGCCACGCGGCAGTAGCCCTCGGCTGCCTGTGCCCGAGCACCAGAGCTACAGCAGCAGCCACTCTGCTCTACCAATTGCAGATGGATCACAGCAGTGGAAATACAGGCAAGAAACACACTTCCTGTATCTTTATCAGTCTTCAGCACATTATTTCATAGTGGACTTCTACTGAATGGGCTGTTGCCGTAGCAATGCTGGTGTAGAGAATGAAGTGGAACAAAATCTTGTAGAGAAGCAATTGGCAGCAGTCTGGTTTATACCTTCCACATGTAAGATAAGTAGCCTGATTGAAGCTGTCTGTCAAAATTTGGCTAGAGCTCTTAGTTTCACCTGGCGTATTCCACCACAAGTGTGTGTCATATTTTCATGTGGATTGTTTTTTAAAGCTGAAAGCAGGGAGGGATTTGCTTCTTTTACATTTTCTGTAGCTCTACCTAGAGAAACATAGGAAGTCAAGCTGGAAAACATCACGTAGAGGGATAAGCTGTCTGATAATTATATATTTTCATCTGTCACTTTCTCAGGCAATTGCCTGATAACCTAATGAATTTGTTTGGTTTCTCTACTGATAATTACAAAATGTTCAGGAGTTGTTAATATTTCTTATTTTTATTAGAGTTGAAGCTAGTTCTTTTGAAACGTGTTTGCTCAGTTGTAAACTGTAACTTTTGTTTGCCAAATCTTTTGACTACCAATGACCTTTGAATTCTGAAACCAGAGCGAATGTTCTAGGTCTTTCCTGTGAAATATCACAGTAAACTTGAAAAGGAAACATGCTATGAAGGATGGTGAGCCACATAACAATAGATGCGTTATGTGTTTATAGTCTCTTTCAAACAATGAGGTCTTTAGAATGTACTCTATATGGTGATTATAGAAGTACCTAAATATTATGATGTTCTGTATGGTTCTTGAGGCACATAACTTTGTATTAGCTTCTACAACAGAATACAACTAATATATTTAACATACTCTTTAGACCATAAGCTTAATTATTTCAAGAGCAATTTGTTATCTTATGGAATAGCCCTGTGTACAGTAGGGGCTGTGAGGTATTACAGTGACTGGTGTATCTGGAGTTAATTGAAAGATGGAGGGGAAAATAAGGTTGATTCAGTTAACTTTTGGCTTTGGAAAACCCACTTGTTCATACCTGTTAGTGGTAGGTGTAATAAGTGGTTCTCTGTCTGTTAATTGCAACATATCTCTGTTACTACAAGAGGTGCAAACTCTTTAGCTATAAGATTAATGTTTTTAGTGGACGATTTGGTAAGCTGAAGCCCATGGTGTGTGTTCTGATGAGCTACTAGTAGAAAAAAATGTACTTGACACTTTATTTGGAAAGCTGTTCTCTAGATTTAATTGTTTTCTAGCACTTTGGAAAATTTTGTCCAAGAAAAGCAGATGCCTGCCCTGCTTATATACAGCATAGTCACTTCATTGTATAATCAATTAACACTACTTCTCATTCAAAGAATAGACATAGAATGGATCATAGTTCTATTACCATTTATATTTCTCAAATAACTACTCATAGGAAGAAGTAAAAAATAATGTGTATACTGGCTGTGCATTTTGACTTTTGCTAAAGCAGGTATACTGTGAGCTGACGTAATAGGAAGGGTCCAAACTGGAAGTGGACCAGAGCATTTTGTCTAATTTTCGACCTAGCTAAACTTCACACATCTCTCCTGATTTACTGTTTTACTTATGAGAAGAGTGGCTGTGGGTTTTATTTTTAATAATAAGTGAAATAAAATGAAAAAGAACAGGAGATGTGGAAAAGAGGAAAAATCTTCTATTATCAAGATTAAAATCTTCAAATTCTTGTTCTTAATGAAGCTTTTCAGTTTATTCATATTAGTACTAGAATAGCATAGAAAAACTCTCCATAAAATGACTGTGTCCACCATCCCCTTTCTCAAGAGAGCACAGTCTAAAAATGAATAACTCCTATTGCCGTGGAAACTTCCGAAATCTTGTTTAGTTTTTGACAGTCACAATGATGCTTTCTGTAAAATGCGCTTCAGGATAGCTGGAACACCTTTCTTATGTCTTCACGAAGCCAATGCAACGATGCTTTGGTATATCTGGTACCCAGCAATGCTGACAGAAGCGCAAATCAAGCGTATAGTAATTGAGCCCTCAATCTATCAATCAGCCAACGGTAGAGATTGGGGGTAATTAATTGCTTTAACCACACACAGGAAATAATTGATGGACTAATACCTATGGCATCTGCACAGTATTGAACAAAATGTGGCTTGTTTCACCCTTTTCTTGAAGTGTGCACGTTATTAGTCAATACTGATGAAATCAGTGATGTGATTTCAAAGTTGGAGCTTTCCTATTTCTGTCCTATCTGATCTAGTATAATTAAACTGAGGTATGTGACCAGTTTAATTGTGTTTAGTTTTCCCTTACACTCCCCATTACTCTTCCCAAGGACTATATGCTCAGGTGAAAACTGGAAACACAAAGAAAAAGCGGGGTGGGGAGAGTGGAAGCATTCATATATATATATTTATAATTTATATAAACATGTATAATATAGACATAAAAATTGTTGGCAAGTACCTTCAGCAGCCAAAGAGCACACTCTAGCTCAAAACCTTCAGAGAGCCAGCAATTGAGTTTATATTCAGTTTGCATGATTCCTCTAGAAAGCTCTGAGTAACAGACAACATTTGTTGAATAAAATCCAGTTACAGAAATGGTTTTCCTGTGAGAGTTTTGAGACTGTCAAATTAGTTCTCATACAGCTTTTGATTTTCACATGCAGTATAATTATTCCTAATTTTCGACCACTACAGTTGGATAAAAAGATACAGGAAACGCACAAAATACTGTGATTCTTCAAGGCCAAAAAGGATAAGCTAACCAACCAAATAAAAAAGACTTGTACTATCTGTCACGGAAGGCAGAATAATATAGAAGAAATTTATGTTAATGAAGTTTCAGGATAGGCATAAGAATTATTCAGACACCAAAGGACTTGATAATAGACCAACATAAACAGAAGCATCTGTCTTTCTGAAGTGCTGACTGATTAAGAAAATTACTGCATGTGTTTAACTAAGCTTTTATACTAACCTTAGGTTAGTGGTGAGAATTAGAGACTTTGTGTGTTTTTGATGGAGAATTTTTAATTTCATCTTTGTAGATAGGCGCTTAAACAAACACTTTCATTTACATGTTGGGCTTGAATATGATTTGTAGAACTGGAAGCTGGAATGTGTAAATAGCTGTAACTAATACGGAGAAATGGTGGTACAAGAACTGTTGGAAGGCTCCTTTGCCACCTGCTGATCCACCTGCACAGAGAAGATGCTCTGAGCACCTAATTTGTTGGGTTTTAGTGTCACTTGGTGTTAGTGGAGCAGCCACTGCATTGTGCAGGGGCCAATTTTTTTCAGAAGATAAACTCCTCTTCTGCAGCTCCCACTGTTTTCAGGAGCGAGTACAGGTGTTTGGCAGCTCTCCTGGAAGCAAATGAAGTCACTAGGTCCTTGTAAGCTTTACACCACCACGAAAGAGAAAGCGTAAGTTCGTCAACTTTTCAGAAGCAAGTGCAACAATGAAAGTTCTGCGAGAGTAAAGACTTGCAACTGTACATGGGCACTAAAAGTTCCTTTCAGAACTAGACTGAGCAAAGTGCTATGAGGGTATAAGAAACGATCCCTATCCCAAAATACAGTTGCTGACACTGTCATAATGTGTTTACAAAGACGCCATGTGGCACGTACTACCGTATTGTTGAGAGCCCAGCAGTTCACCAGAGCAGTGCTCTGGGTGCTTACTTCTGGGGAAATGCACTGCTTGCTTCATGTGTGCTGCAGCACAGCGTACCAGAGGGAATAGCCCTAGAGACCCCAGCACGCTGCTGCTGTACAGCCTGCTGAAGGAACGTCACATTTCTCTGTTGTTGGTGCTGCAGTCCAGTAACTGAGAGCAGAAAAGAGCGGGTTGGCTGAATTCCAAATTTAAGCAAGCTACTCCCTTGGCATGGAATTGTCTGATGGGTGGGTAGGGGGAAAAAAACCTGCAGAAAAATTGCTGCTAGTGATTCCAGAATCTAATACGTAGAAAAGACCCTCAGAGTAACGTGATCTCTCACTAATATCATTCCATGTGTTTCTTGTGCTTATGAGACAAGGCAAGACAGCAGGTCCTGTGTAACGATGTTGTTGTCTTCTACACAACAGCTGTATCTGAATAGCCACCAAACAGTAGAGAATATGGCATATCCATTGAGTTGGAGGGCTGGAACATAACCAGGGACGTGCAATTCAGGAGTGCCATCAGAAGTGACTTCGCATTCTTTCTGCCTGCACCTGGCTGTTTCCCACAAAAAAATACAGTTCCTAAAATGAGACAGCTTAGTCCTGAAGACTGGCTTGAGCAAGCTCACGTCTTGAGAAATCCCTTTACCTAAATTTTAATAAGTTTACAAACTTTTCTCTCCTCTGTATTTTGTTAAAGAAATAGATTCATTAGGGAAAATCAGTTTAAGTTCCACAAAGCACATCTCCAGTACTGAATATTCTTCTGTTCTTTCAGGGCTTTACTTGCAAGCAGGCAAACAGATCAGTTAAAATGCAATGACAACTAAGCCTGGGGTGGATCCTTCCTAGGACAATGTTCAAGAGACAAAGAAGGTTGCTTTGTTCTGGAAGGTTGTTAGAATTCTTAGAATTTCCTCGCGTTCATTGTTCTCCTTTATAATTGCTGTTTTGCTTTGACAACAGTATTTTCTGTGGATCAATTTAACAGGCGAGAAGCTCCAACTCAGTATTGTCACCTCCTTAGCTGTTTAATGAACCAGTCCTTCCCTCCTGTAAATTTAATGGATTATTCTGCAACAAAATGAAACTCATCCACAAGGAGCAGTAGATAGAACAATTACTCATAATTTCATCAGCGAAAGTTTTCAGCTCATTTTGTCAATCTAGTGAGTTAAACTAGAGACATTTGTTATTTGATTTTAGAGGTATTACTCATTTACGTTTTATGTATGTGCCTTAATAGGTATCAGATTCACTTAAGAAAAACATACGCTCTTCAGGACAAGGCTTATTCTGTAGCCCCTGTGTTAAGAAAGGGGTAATAGACAATTTTAGTGTTTCAAAAGGAGCACCAGAGGACAAAAATCTTCCTGATTTCAACCAGATTCCCAGTTCTTCTAAGGGAACAGGAATTTACTGAAATTTTGGAGGTATATATATATAGATTTTTTCCTTTTATGGGAACCCATGAATAGTAGGAATTAGTTTTTGCCTGACCTTACGATTTGTGTAAAGTACCAGAGTTCCTGGGTAATACATCTACAGCACAGTCAAGGACAGATTTTCTAGTTAGTGCAACGGAATTTTCATGTGTACATGGTCGCTTGAGGCCAGAATACCTTCTTGCCTTAAATTTCAGTTACCTAAAATTCCCTTTTCCATTTGGGCAAACAGGTAACGGTTTGGTTCATAGATGGACAGCTGTTGTTACCTCTCAAAGTGAAAGTCATCAAAGCACGCCATCAGAAATATTTTCAGGGATGACTTAAATGAGAGAAGAGAGGGTCAAGTTCTGTCAGCAGTAATCAGTGCAAATACGTCAATGAATATTTGCAATGTCTTGTTTTAAAGAGTATGAAAAGGGCAATTTGAAAATATAAGTGAAGGGGGGGGGTGTCTTTCTGCATCTTCCCTGTATTTTTTTGTCATCTCTCTGTGTGCTATGCCTTTGTATATATCTGTATACATTTAAATATTAGTATGTTCTTATACACGTTGGTATACACACCCTTCACTTACAGCTATCAGCTTGTTTGCTGTGTGAAGATGTGTACAACTAAAGCCATTAACTGACTTTATATGGGAAATATTTTCCACTAAAGGGCCTTCACTTATAGGGAGATACCAATACTTCAAACAGTAGTGGTGATATTTTCAAGTGGAGTGTGTGTAGCTGCATTACAAGTGATAAGCATATGTATGATGTAAATATATCACACAGATAAACATATTAGCAACTTCACATTATTAGTTCAGACTAGGAATATACATACTTCATACCACTTGAAGCATTGGCTTCTTTTCAGAGAGCAAAAATTACAGGTTTTTATTCAGCCATTTCTGGGTGGCAGAATTAATTTAGAAATTTCAGGATCAATCTTACCTGAGCATAAATATTAATATCATCGTAGCAGCATTTTCAGAGGTACTTCCTTGACTTCAGTTCCAGCAATCATGTAATTATTAATGGAAACTAATTTTAAATAGTTTTCTGTTGTTTAAAGCATTAATAACTGCCACAAGCCAGATTTCCTGGTAGCTTGTGCCCCAGTTATATATCTTTCACTTTGTCTGAAACTCTGATGGCGTGGTGGTACCTACTGCCCAAACAATGCATGACACTGAATGATATCTTATTCCTTATGATAAAAACAGAATAGGACAAAAAATCAAAGTTTACAGTTGAGAAAATAAGAAGCACACAAGAATTTGAGAAAGGAAAAAAGCTTGATTTGGATTCCTTTATAGGTTTGTGGCATATTGTGTAAAAAATAAAAAATTGCCACTAAGCTGACGATCTTAGTTTATATGAATATTGATGCTTGTTCTACATGTGGTAGAAACTCTTGCTCTGTTTTAATTATGAGTTAATAACTGGTTTGGTTGGCAATGGATCAAGAACTCTTGTTTTCAGAGTGTCTTGGTAATCAATATGCTGCTCTTTGTGAGGCACTCTGGTTTTGTACTATATTTGCATGTTCTGTGGCCCATTTTAAGTGAATGCAGGATTTGGCTGATTAATTAAGGGGTGAAATTCTAATTTTACTATATTCAGTGTATTGTAATTTAGGATTGACTATACAGATGTGAAGGCCATTGCAGCCATATGGGACTAGAAAAAAGTGAAGCAACAATGCAGTTAGCGTATGTAATTGTGTATGTATGTGTGTATACACTTCTAATACAGAATATATAACTGAGTATATACATATACTTTTACGTACATAGATATAGGTTAAAAAAGTATACTCTTAACATGGTCATCCCAAGTCTTGTATGTCTTCCCCTATTAGATTTGTCCTTGAGTTTGGCTGCCTTTCTTTACTATTTATTCATTTGTTGCATCTTCCCTCTGTAAAAGTACTCCTTTCTTTCTGGAGCTCTACCTGGCTGGAACTCCTAGACATCGCTACTCAGAGCCACATGGTAAGCACTGCACAATGTGTGCAGTAATGAAGGTTTTTTTTTTAGGCAGTAAAACTATGGAATATTCTTTCACGTTGTAACAAATTTCAAATGACTATCCATAGTCATACAAAGAGAGAATTTCCGTACTAAGATAATCTTCTTTTATGTCTCCATGTTTTCTTTGTGAGCCATTATTGCTCTTTTTCATGTCTCAGCTTGTTTCCACCTTTCTAAAAGGCCTTCTTAATTTTTCTCTTCTTTTTCCTTAATCTTATGTGACATTCTGTACCTGAGCACTTCTGGCAATTCTTGAGCAAGCTTTCCCTGACTGCAGAGAGTCTGTTTTGGCTCATCCTACTTCCACAGTGCAGCTGGGCATGCTAGATTGAATTTTTTTTCGCTTCATACTTGCCAGCTGCCAGACCTTAATCTCTTTCTAAAACCAAGAATTATCAAACTCCTCAACTTTTTCTGTCATTACCGTAACTGAGGCCCATATGGCAGATTTACATAGGGAGACAAAACAAAGCAATTCTGCAATTATCCCCAAAGCAAAGGCTTCTGCACTGAATCAGACGGTCCCACTGCACAGATTTTGGTGGAGCAGTCTCATGTGTCTTTCTGTCAAAGTGGTAGACTAAATTGGGCACTGACTGAGAGCATTGAATTTTAATCTGGATTTCAATATTAACTGCCATTGTGTCCTATGGCTAGTAATTTCATCTTTTTCAGTTTAGACTGCAGGGCTGGCAGAATGGGGACTGTCTTTTCCTGTCTTCTTGTGTTTTGTACAATGCTGCTACAGTAGGCTCTAAACCATAAGCATTGCTGCATAAAAGTTTGCTTCAGTCACTGGCATCATATTCAGGATTTAGAAACAGTCTTAGCTGCTTCCATGTATTAGAGGACCTCAGAAATATTTTCAGCCCAGCTTCTGAATTTTCATTCACTAATTTTTACAGTGAAATGCTAAGGGGCAAGAAAGTCTTCAAACTGAAGCTATATGACTATACCCTGCCCTTTAGAAGGACATCATATCCTTGGTTTGAGGGAATGCTGCAGCTAACCAACAAGTTCTTCCACATCTGAGAGATGAGAGTTGACAGATACCACTTTAAATGCATATGTTGTTACACTAGACTGAGTTGAGGTAGCAAAGGTGACAGGAGAATAGAATAGTTGAATTCTAATCCAAATTTGGGGGGAAACGTTAATTATAAAAGTGTGTGACTTTGTCACTTCTTTAACGGTATGAAAATGTTGGTTTGGATGGCCTCATTGGCAGAACAAAATCAGAAATATGAAGGCATAACTGATTGTACGCTGTTAATACCAGTCTAATGTCCAAAAGCGTGTGTCTCAACTGCTGTCTCCCTGAAGCACTCAGGATAGATTAACTGATCGGGTCAAAGTACTGAATAATGTAATGGGTAAGATTTTCCCATGGATCCTCCTCAGTGTCATTGTAAATCTGAACTTGACAAGAATCATACAGATGATGCTGATGGAAGAGCCAGCAGAAAAGAATTGTCTTAGTGAAGCATATATTTTGCCATTTATATCAAACATTTGTCAAAGGGTACATGAGGTTAAAAAAAAAAATAGAAAAATTGAACTGAAAGTGAAATATACCACCGACGTATCACTTTTCTTCAAATGCTTTTTTTTCCCTTACTTTACTGTGCCATATGTCTGTTGCTCTTTTGATTGCTGAATTATACCCAAATATTTTTCTTTCAAAATCAGCAATACAGGCCATTAATCCTTAAACAAGGTTGTTTCCTAGTCTTCTAAGTCTGACTGTGGGTTCGTGTTCCTTTTGTTGAGAATAAGCAATCCATATTAAGCAAGGTATCGACCGTTGTGAACCTGGTGGGTGAGGGAGCCAGTGGGGGCTGTTGCTGCCCCTTCTGCTTTATAATTTTACCTGGAAGCCACTCAGCAGGTCTTCTCAAGTGCTCAGCTGCTCGTTTAAGGTAAATAATGGGAGACCATAACTGTAAATGACTGAATAGTACCTGGTGTTGAAATTGTGAAGTGATATATATGGCTGTTTTCATCTTGGCAAGCTTCCATTGTTTCAGCTGTAGATTGGATCCCAAAATGACTCTGAATGGGCATATGTGTTACATTAGTGACAGTAGCGTCGTACCTGCTGTGAAATCACTTCGAGCCATTGCTTCAGTTGGACAGACCGCCCTATTACTGGCTTGCAGTGGTAGGTAGCACGTTTTGCAATACACACTGCCTTATGCCAAGGGTGGATGTGATCTTGCAAAGCTGCTGAGGTTAAACCATACCACACTGAAAACAAACAAAAACTTGAGAAGTGATGTGTTATCCTGGAAGGGGTGTTATTAACTCATAATGGTACAGATTATCATCACTGTGAAATGTTAAATCCATGGAATGAAATGAATTCTCCCTGTTCAAGTGTCTGGTTCTTCTTAAGGGGTGGATAAAAAGCGACATTAAGTTAGAACTTAAAATCATGTCATGGCTTTGATAGAGAAACATACATGTTAATAGGAAGGAAAGAAGTTGCATGAGGGGGAGAGAGACTTTTTTCCCTGCTAGGTTGTTCAGGAGATAACTACAATATACCAGACATAAGATCCTGGGTAAGGTTCTGTCTCACTGAAAGCAGACTGCAGTTGCAGAATGCATAAGGAGCTGGCATCCAGAGCTCCAGTGCTACTTGGCTTTGCAGAGTCTTCTCAGGTGCGTTAGGACTTTCAGCCTGAGGCTACACTGATGCCAATGTTTTGTTCCAGAGCAGTAGTGCGATTTTGCAGATCACACCCTGCTTGTCTGCTAGTTGACTGCCTGTTGGTGCAGTTCAAAGATTTTGGTACATGTGAATTGCTTTCCTTTGGAGAAATAAGAATTAGAAGCTCCTGCCCTGGTGTGGACTACGTACTCCATGTGCCCACTGGGGTAAGGATGGTCTAAGCCAGTGAGTATGTCATACCAGGAAGTGCTCCAGCAGCACGTGTGAAGCATTCGCATGTCAGTAGGATGCTCTGGGGCTGTCAACAGCTCCCGTAACGTCCTAAAGAGCTGCTTGTGCTAGAAATAGCTAAATTCTTAATGTACCCTCATATTTACTGTCAGTCACCACCCCTCACTTGATTCTGCTTCTTTTTCCTCACCTGTTCTGGTTTGGTGTATTTTGTCTCTTTAATCCCAAGACAGTGATTTTTTGACTTTATTACTTGCTTCAGTAGAGTTTTCAGAATTAGTGAGACTGATAAAAAAAAAAAAAAAGCACTCCCTTTTGGTTGCACTCTAGTCATGCTCCTATTTTTTTCTTTCCTGCTTTGCAGCATAAGGTGGTGTGCTCATCTATATTTACAGGACTCCTAAGCAATTTTTAAATTTTTTTTGAGAAAAAGGTTATGACATTCTTTATAAAAATCCCTTATATGCTATAGCTAATTTTGATGCTCATGTGTGATTGGAAATAAAATTAAAAATACTGTGTATTAAGAATGTCACATTGCTTCACCTCAGTCCAAGCTGACCTTCAGTTTATATGAAGCAGCAGGCACTGTGTCCTTGTTTGCAAGTTATACAAGTTTTATGTGAGCTGTACTGTGAGCTCGCTAGCTAATAAAAATATGTATTTAAAAATAGATGGAAAAGTCCAAAAGGAGAAGGACCTTCAGAGTGGCAGTGCTATTTGAAATCACATGTCCTTCCCCCCCCAGATCTCCTTGTTCCCTACTCATCTGGTTGATGTACAATCTCAGTCGCTAGTCTCTTTGGTACAAAAAGGCTTATTTGTACCTATAGTTAAGGAATTTTTTTTTCTTACGGTCCTGCCTCAGGAGTCCCTGATATATTTCCGTGTCCCCCCAGTTCTCTTATTCCGTGAAATGTTGGGTAGAATCGTCTTCTGCAGGGCCTCGGGAGGAAGGTGAGCTCTTACGGTGGTGAGGGGCTGCTGCCAGACTCAGGTGCTGGGCTGCTGCCTCTCCTTCCCGCAGCCTTGGAGCACCTGGCAGAGGCAGCCCTGTAGGGACTGGCATGTCAGCTTGCCCTGTTGTCTGAGCAAGGTCTAAAATAGCTTGTTACTCGCTTTAGAGAGTGCTTACAGGGAGCTTGAAAGCTGAAGAGGGAGGCACATAGCAAGTTTTAGAGATCCAGAGAATTAAGCAAGGGTAGGGCAGGTAGTTTTTTCAAGTCAGGGTTCTGCAACTAATGGCCCAACTTGTCAAATAAAATTGTTTGTGCCTCCTGACTGTTGGTGGTGTGTTCTAGGAAAGGTCATCCCTAAAGCTGCAAATATCCTTTAAGACAAATCAAAGGGATCACAGTGATGTGGACCTAAAGTGGTGCTGGACCAGATGGACAGCAGACAGATAACACCTGTACAGAGTATGTCCCTGAATAGCTGCTTATGTGGCCGGTGCCTGTCGCTAGGATTACACTTAGCTCATAGCAGCTTATCAGGCTGTAGAGACAATAATAAGCAGGAAGGGGTTCCCTTAATTTCAAGGCATTGAAACACTCTAATAAGGGATGCAGCATAAAAAGATTATAGCAGTAGTCTAGATAAGGTTCAGTGCAGTGCCTAAAATGTGTCTTCTCTTGCTTGTAAACGCTGTAGCAATAATGCAATTTGATCCATTATAGAGGTTGGACTCTTTGGGTGGATGTGCTAGCTGACTTTGTGAACATTGGCCATTAGTCATACAGAGTGATAAACCTTGATCTGACTGCTCCTTTGCCACCCAAAAACCTTCTGACAATAGCAACAAGATGGCATCAGATGCCAAACAAGAACAGACATCACTCTAATAAGCTGAGGGAAGGATCCACAATTCACATCCAAGGTCTTGTAGTTTGCCGCTTTTTCTAACAAAGTGCAGGAGTCTGGCTACCGCTCCTGAATGTCAACTACAGCAAGACAGGGAAAAACTTCTCAAGCGCTTGTGTTGGGCTAAAGACTCTTTCTCCTCTCCCAAATAAATTAGCATGCAGTTCATTAAGGGCATCTGGAGACAAGTGTATATACCTATTGTCAGGAAAGAAACATCACCGTAACACAAATTACTGTACTTGAAATGTAGTACCAACTGAAATTTTGTTATTGGGTTGGGTATCATCAGGCTCATGAAGAAATCATCTTTGATGTTTTGATGTACCCACACACATGCACTTCAACCCCCACCAAACAACAACAAAAGCTACAGAGTCCGTAGAAGCAAATGGGCAGAGACTCCCATACTGTCATCTCTAGAGACTGATGTAAAAAAATAAAATAAAATCTGCAAAAGCTAGGGTGTCTTCTGTAGTGCTGGTCAGCGGTCTTCCATGAGGAAGTAGTTACTAGGATACTGCTCAGGTTTACAGCATAGAAGGTCTAACGTGATCCTAATGGAAGAATCCCTGCTTGCTACTCTGCAATAATAAACCTCTGTTTAATGTGGATGTTTTGAAGAGAGTAACGTATTGTCTTTAGATGAAAAAGGAATGGTTAGCATTTATATTTAAGGAAGATGAATCACCTTAACTACAGCTCTTCAGGTGAACTGAATTTGGGAGCATGTGCCCTAATATAGAAGACAGCATGGTAGAGCAGCCAGTAGGTTAATAGCCATATTAATAAAAGTAATATAAATGTAGAAAAAGAAATAAATGGAAGTATCTGAAATACTTTATCTTCAAGGTTTTTGTATTTCTGGAGTGCTTTTTCTGTCTTGGTTTAGATACATCTTCTTGAATCTGGAATTATTTTTTATACTTATGTGTAGTAACTGTTATTGTGTAGTAACTGGCATTTTAAATGAGCGTGCAGATTTTGTCTTGCTCCACTGGAATATCTAAACAAACATGGAGCTATAATTACCACATGCATATCCATTTATTATATTGTCAGCCCATTTGGAGTGGAAGCTACCTTGAGATTTTTTGTTATGTATTTATTCTATGATACATTTGTTTAAGAACTTTGCCTATTTCAAAAACTAAATTTTCTGTTCCACCCGTGCATTCAGAACGGAAGCTATAACAGTTTATCATCGAAGGATATGATGTGAAATTGTACTGGTATACTAACCTAGCTTGTGGGACTCTGACAGCTCAAGGCAACTAGTGTTATTCTTAAACTGTTTTTTATTTACATTAAAGCAAATCTATTTCTGGTATGCTGACACTTTCCACAGCAGCTCTTGGAATGCAAGTGCCAGGATGACCCGCTTGCTACTTTGTGTTCCGGGCTGCAGCGTGCCTCCTGCCTATACTTCTACTTGTGGTATTGCATTCTGCTTTCCAGTGATATTTTGCTCCATTTTTCTTTTCATCCTCTTTCATCACTTTTTTTCCAAGGACATCTGACCTTTTGCTTGGCATGGCCACTCCAGTTTTACATATTGTTAATTGCCCCATCTGGACGTATCAAGGTGAATCTAGCTCATTGTCTGCCTTTAAAGAGGAAGGTGTGATATTTCTATAAGTTTCCTCTGCATTTATTTTTTCTCTTCTGTGTCAAGTGTGATTTATTGATTGGTCAAGAGGCTATTTTAAGCACACAGAATACACATAATAGACGTTTGTACCAGAGGTTATTCTCACCGCTGTTGAGGTCACGGCCACAACAAGAAGAAAAAGCAGAGTGTGGCTATGACTCTAGGGCTTTTGTGCATTTGATTCAGTGTATGGGTTATAATGACCCAAAGGAGATGAACAAAGGGCTAGAAGCTAAACCAAGGTCTCCCAGCCAGCAGAACACTGATGCGCAATTAGGCTGTGCACCAACCAAACTGTCTCCCATACCTTGCAAAATGTCACAGTCATTAGAACAAATACACAGGATTAAGAGCAATAATAATGAGGCCTGTGCTCTGAACAGCTCAGTGTGCTGCCTTCCCATCTGTAGTGCTCAAGTTCTCTGCACAGAAAATATGCTGTGATCTGAAGAAAAACATGGAGAATTGACTGGTATAGACTGCCTGTATACGAATTTAATTGAAGTGAAAAAGCCACAACATTATTTGTGTACTCAAAAGCAAAGCAGTTTGCCTGGAGCAGGTGCTCTGAAATGGAATTCAACCCTGTAAAAAGTACCGTGAGCTGGAAAGTTTTCAACATGACCTAATCGGAACAGGAGGGTCTTGCCAGGCTTCTACAGGGTGTATACATGCATGTGTGAGACGGGCTACGCGTGCTTTCCCTTACTCAGGAAGGCGCTGAAGGGGAAGGCTGCTATGAAGCTTGTCTTTGGTGACCATTCTTTCAGTCAATTAGTTTCAAAGACATGATGTGATGAGAAAGCAGGACAGAGACTATATTTGTTATTCAGGAACAGGCTTGTCTAAATCAGATTGTCTTGAATTGATAATAATTAGACATTTTGGTATAACCTTATTTTTTTAATCAAAGAAATGTTTGAATCTTTCCTCCGTTCCAGGTGACTGAGAGAGAAGACAAGCTTTGAGTTTTGTGGTCAGGGAAAGAGTAATTGAATAACCATTCTCATTTTTCCTTTCAACTAGCTGGTGAGAAATAACCTAACTGGCATTTAGATTTTTCAATAAACAGTTTTTAAATCAGTGCATCACATTTTTGATATTCATTTAAAAGTTGACATAATTTTGTCATGTAGTTTTAGAAATTTCTGACATTTCTCTTTATTGGAGAAGGTTTGCTTCATATTAGATTTCTTTTGAAACAGTGGGTAAAATGGAGTATAGACTTGGCAAGCGTTTCTTTAAGCTGGCATATGTTAAGCAGTGGATGCCAAGGTACAACTACCCAGATTTATTAATGCTGCTCCCCACACTATTGGGAATATTTTGCAACCATCCTTTCTCTCTGCCTCTCATACAACCATCCACTGGTTCCAATCACCAGAAGACACTCGAACCTTTTCTTACAAAGCAAAGAAGAATGCGTAAGCAGAAAAATAAGGCAAGTTTGTCCCTGGAATTTTGCTTTCAGCATCAGCTTTTGAGGTGTATGAAACCAGTGAATGACAGTGCGAGTAGTCAGGTAGTCAAATCAATGCTTTGAAACTTTCCTGAGATGATACATGTCCGTGGCAAAAGTTCATTTTTAAGGTGTTGGAGAAACTGATTTCACTAGCAACTTTTTTTGGCCTCCTGAAACTTAGTGATGAGTTAATAACGAAATTATTGTTGGAATTTAATTTTATGTAAGATTCTTACGTAATAGGCAACTATGAATTCATCATCATTTATGCTTTTATTTACTTGAATGACATAGTCCAGGATGAAATTAGTGATGATGAGACAATTGGTAATGTAAGCTCTGCAGTGAGTTTTCTCTGCTGTAAAGCTTCAAAAGCGGCCCAATGTCACAACCCCAAGTTTTTGGTCTACAGTGTAGTTTTTCGCAGCAGCTACAAACAAATTACCCATTATGAGACCTTGTATTTGAAAGGAAGCAACTACTTTGGATTATGATAGTCTAATTTGTATTTTTTTTTTTAATTAGGGATAATCAGATGGGGGGGGAACTGACTTATTTGAAAACAAGTAATTAAAAACCTAGATTTTCAGGTGAAACTGAAGGCCAGATTTCCAGTTCTCTTCTCTGACTTTGTTTTTACCAATAGCAGCAGATTTTAGCAGTTTATTTTCCTGCAGATGCCTCAGTACTTCAACAAACCAAGTTCAAATGCTTTAATGTGCTATTAATTTTGCTTTTAATTATATTAAAGAAAAAGCTCAGATTCAATGTTTTTGCTATTAAATTTAAAAACTAGTTCTTCTGTTAGCTGAAATACTTTGCTAATTTATTTCAGCTCAAACTTTGCAAGTGAACTGCTTAACATGCTGATTTGATGCTCTCTGATCTGGTGCTTTCACTAGTAAGATCAAGATTAAGATTTTTCCATTCCTTTACTAAGGACTGTCATCAGATAATGAGTTTTAGTCATAGCTACTTAGAGATTAAAGACTTGCCATCCCATTTCTCAGCACTGAATGAATCAGTTTGCTGCTAGGTTTCTTTTCCCTTTCCTTTCTAGGCTTTAATTGTCACTATATCTAAAGGTATGCCGTGCCTGCTCTGCCTATGGAGCGAGTTCCTTTCACCCGAAGTTTACATGTAGCTATGCTTTGGATAGATGTGATGTTTCTGTAAGTTTATGCTGCTTTTGTTTGTGTCAGCGTACTCTTCTGTATGCCACAATGAAGATTAGGTTCCTTTGTTCGAGACAAAATGAAAAGTTAATATATTCCTCTAGACATTTTTCAAATTTGAGTTGACAAAACCTCCTCTCACTGACTCTCAATTAACCTCTACTCAGCCTTTTATTAGATTTGTCTTTGTGCTTTCAAGAGAGCTGTTAAATTTGGAGTTAAATGGGTTCACTTACGTGATGTGCTCTGTCAAATGTTGTGTCTTAATGTCACTGCTGTTCTTCTGCAGAGCAGAAGCTTTCTTGTGTGGCAGGTTCGTGAAGAAAGACACAGTAGAGGAAAGCACTTGTTGGTAGTGAGAGCTGTGAAACGCTTCTGTCTCAGAGCACATTGCAATCCTACAGCTTCTGTGCCTTAATGGCCAAGTTGTAACTCTTCCTACAAAGTCCAGCGAGAAATTGATACTGGATTCGGATGTGGATTATTATACAGATTTCTGGTGTTTGTACATGTTTGAGGTACCCTATATGAGTAGAACGAAGCAATTTGAGTTTTTGTTTTGTTATTTGGGCTTTGGGTTGTATGGTTGTGGTGTATTTTAAGTGGATGGATTGTTGCTGCTGGCTTTTCTTTTTTTTTTTTTTTGAGATCTGAAGCTCACTCAGCCCAGTATGCTACCACTAACTCCAGAGCAGATTATCACAGAATCATTAAGGTTGGAAAAAACCTTCAAGATCATCTAGTCCAGCCTTCCCCCTACCACCAATATTACCCACTAAGCCAAGGACCACATCCAGTACCTGAAGGCATTCTGCCTTCCTGACTGCTTCTTCCCTTTTTTGTTGTCTGGGTTAACAGTTTTCATCTTGACACATTATCACACTGAGCAAACGTGCAGATTTAACATGCAAAGCCTGAGCTTCCAGCTGATAATCTTCCTCTGCTTTCAGAGCAAGTAGTAATAGGAAGAAAAACTACATCAATAGCTTCTGTTTTCCAACTTCCCCTTCAGCTCTAATATCTTTTAGACTGAGTCTTCTAGGCTGTGGTAAGTGAATACTGATCTCATAATAAATTTAGGAAGCTGTGAATCTTCGGAATTAGGTTTATATGACTAATTCAGGATTTAGTTCTCTCACACTGATTCTGGTCAGGCATAATCTCGTATCTCCCTAGGTTTTTTCCCAACTGATTCTGTGATTCAAAATAATAATCTTGTGGTAAGAGGCCCACGAGTGCCTAATTAGACTGTATGCCAAAAGCGTGTTCTGTGGATAATTAAATATGCCAGCTTAATGCTGTAGGAGTGACTTAAACATGTTAAGCCACTGGGAAGTCATTTATGAACCGCCTGCTGCACAGGAAAGACGCAGACAAATCTTTCTTATGGACCATTAAAATCCTTTCTGGCTGTTATTTGTGATTTGCAGTAAAATCTTTAAATTTGAAAATCCTTGATCTTCCATCAAACATATATTCCTGTCGCTACATCAGCAGTACTTGAGATCAACAGCCAAGTGCTGTTCTTTTGTGCTAGCTGCAGGTTTAAGGTTTGATCTGTTTCTGTAAATTCATTCTTATGCAACAGAGGACGCAAATATCTGAACTTGATGAATTTCCCAGAAACATGGGATCACTCTAGAGATGTGATCACATGCGGCTTTGATTCCAGTGATGCTTCCTGACCTTCTTTCTAGAAAATGAGTGAAGCGAATATCTAGTGCACAGTAAAGTGGCCGTGGTCCAATACAGACCCAGAGGAAATAATGTATAATTTCCCTAAGGGAAATATCAGGATAAATCACATACCAAAAAAGTAGAGTGAATAAAAAGATGCCTGTTCTGTATCAAGTTTTGAGTATCTCCAAGGATTCTGCATAGGTCAGTCTGTTTCCTTCAGCATTGCTGGTTTTTAGGGGCAGATTTTCTCTGTACAATTAAACCTGCAGAGGGAAGAGAGCTCCAGCCATGCTCAGTGCCCTGTGCCAAGTCCATCCAAGTGTAACCCATTAGGAAAATAGTTTCTCTTTAGAAATGAGGCTGCTGTTGCAGTGTGTTTTACTTCTGGGCATCCAGGGTTTGGCAACTGAAAAGTTACTCCTGGAGGCTTTTTTGGTGGCTAAGGAAAAAGGCTTTAGTCACATAGACATGTGCTAATGTCCCACGAGGAGCACCATCAGCACCTTGTTTCGCCGGCTCAGCAG
The DNA here is from genome assembly GCF_964034855.1 of Anser brachyrhynchus. Classification (NCBI taxonomy): domain Eukaryota; kingdom Metazoa; phylum Chordata; class Aves; order Anseriformes; family Anatidae; genus Anser; species Anser brachyrhynchus. Next base: position 13,599,421 of record NC_137700.1, read on the forward strand.
CAGGCAGTGGGCGCTGCTGGGCCACATCCACTTCTGAATCCTGGCAGGAAGGCTGGCTTCTTTCATAACCTCCTTGTATCCAGTCTTTCACATTTGGACATTACCAAGTTTACACCTCATGTTGCAGTCACACTACCTATAGTGCAATTTAGATGACAAAAAGCTATCCCATACTATGGCAAATTTAATTGATGATATAACAAGTACTTGATTTAAACAGACAAAATCGGTTGCTTTTTTCCTGTTTTTCTGGCGCATGGATACATGATTTTAGCTGCCTCCAGGTTTGTCTCAGTGTGGCTCATTTTCACCTCCTGAACCTGCATTGCTTTCTATTTGTGACATCAAAATTAGTTGCCATGGAAATGATTGCAGCATTAGGAAAGGAGAGGGCTAGGCGGCAGCAGCAGGAGCAGAACACTTCTTAAATGGGAGAAAAAAAGGATTGTGTATGTATGTGGATGGGCTCAGTGATAAACAGGGAAGAAAGATTACCTGAAATCCGAGGTGTGAGGAGCATGGTTGTTGACAAAGGTCTGTATTTTCATTTGGATACCAGCATCTTAAACTCTTGACAGTTGCCCGGAGCACTGCATGCGTGTAGCTGCTTACCTGACACCCTGATTTATATGGGAGTGTGCCCTCAGCATCCATGGGGGCTGAGCTCTAGTGAGACATGGTAGAATGAGCTGCAGCAGGTGAGGAAAGGCTCCTCTGTGAAACAGATGCAAGAAGGAGGGTTCAGAGGGTTCCTTTGCTGGGCCAAAAAATGGCGTGGCCCGTATTTCCCAAATGCTGTGCAACAACATCTATCTGACAAGTGCAGTGACAATAGCCTGGAGGGCTGGTTCTGCTTAGCTGTACGTGCAATTTTTTTTTTCTTGGTCCGAGAAGGATCTGACCTGGGATATGTTAAGGCTTGTTCTTCTGATTAGGATAAGAACAGAATAAAATCTGTGGTGGGATTGGCAGGCTTAGGCAGGGCAGGCTTTCAGTCACAACATTGATTTTTTTTTTCTCGAAAGGATCTAGGAGTATCTTTGTGTCAAATGCAGTTTTTATGTATGATTACAGTCTTTCTAGCTGCATGTCTGTATCCATACTGATGGGAAGCTGACAGTCTCTTTGCACGTGGTGTTAGGGAGAATGCGTTGATTCAGCTATGTGGCTGGTGATGAGGAAATTTCCAGGACAAAGTAAACTACACATAATGTAGGGGAAACAATTTAGCTTAGTAATTGCTTTTTCTCAAACATAACACAAATCTGGAAGTTAACTGTGTGTTCATATATGCCTATTTTCTCACTGTATACATTAAAAAAAAAAAAAAGGAATTAGAATGCTATTAAACCGTAGAAATACTGAAAAAGGATAAAGGAAGAAATAGGTCCAATCTGATTTCCTCTTATTTCTCTTTTGAAAGTAAATGGTTCTAATAGTTGCAGTAAAATTAGACTATACTGTACAGGAAAGGGAATAATTTAATGTCTTTTATCTCTTTGCAAATGGTCTGGTGCACGCTATCTTTTGGCACAAGCTTTAAGGTTGTTGATACAGGGGCAATACTTGAAAAATTTGGGTTGAACAGGATTCATATTAGGAAAATCTCAGGATGTCTGTCAAAGTTTTAACTTTAAAGAGCATGTGCTGGTTCATATAACCTTTGCTACATGTTGGTTATTGCAAGAACTTAAGATTTTTATCTATCATGATGTGTATAAGACTGATGATGCTTCATGTTTCTTTAAAAAAAATACAAAAAAAGTCAAGGATGACTGAAGGGCTAGAACTTGCTGTCCTCTGTGCCTAAACAGTTGTGATAACTGTGATTATATTTGCATGTGCACTTTTACTGATTGAGATTTGAAAGACTATTGCATTGTGCTTGTTTCTCTCCCATCAGAGTCAATTTTCAAACAGAAGTAGTTCCTTTAAGTAGCAGCCTTAGAAAAAAGGATAAGCAGCAAGAAAAAGCAGAGGATTTTCCTTACAGGCAATTTGTTTATAGAATATTCCTGTAGTGTTTATAATGGTGTTTGAATAGGCTTTGGATCTTAAAACACTAAATGAAAGCTATCCTGGGCATGATTCTTAAAACATGCAGATTCCTTTAAAAATCATAAAACTTTTGCTTATGTGTAAGAAGCATGGAAACATTTTCTGTGGTTTTCTAGAAGCCCAAGCAAACAAGATGCAATAGTATTCACCTATTCAACATATTCATGCCTCTTGCTGTGAGACAATTCCTACCTTTTTACCGAAGGTCTTCACTTGGTTTGCACAGCACTGGTTCTTCAGCATTGCCAGCTGTATTTTGGAAAGTGATGATAAAAGGAATTGCCGTCTCACACCATTTGCATGGCAGGGTTTTGCCCAGCCTGACTGAAGTGAAACTAGAAAGAAGCTTACAAGTTGCACTAGAGAAAAACATATAGCCAGATGGAGAACACAGGCTACTATCAAAATGACTTGTGTGATATACTGCCAAGCACTTGCTGAAGTAGCCAGACACTTCCCATCAGCAAAGAGCCACTGTGTACCTAGCTGTGTACCTAGTTTAGCCACCTATATTCAGTAAGGTTTAGTCTTTTCTATCTCACAGTTAAATTTTCAAGGTGTCCAGCATCCTTCATGCAAACTTTCCTAATGGTCACCTGTTGGTTTGCCTGTTCTTATTTGCCTTTGCCACGGAGAGATGAGAAGCACTTGCTCAGAGTGGCTGAAAGGCATTTTAAGTTGTTCCCTGCTGTTTTCTGCTGAGAGTTACTGTTTCTGAGCTGAACACGTGCCTGATTGTACATTGGCTTGAACCCGCTCTGACAGTAATGATGTCGCTAGGCTGAAGAACTGGACTTGGGGATTAAACATGTATTAGGATCACTGCTTGAATGAGAAGCAATAATGTTACCAAACTAAGCAAACCTAAGTCTGTTGCAAGCATAATGTAAATCTGGCAGACATGAAAATCTACACACAATATTTTTTTTTTTGAAGGGACACAGTGTGGAGTGAGTTTACATGGAGTGAATGTATGTAAAACTTCTGCCTTTTTCTCAAAATAAGGCAGGAAATGGCTTTGTATTTATGTTCTCTGTGTGATTACATTCAGTAGTATTGAGCAAGCATTTTATGGCATACTTTCATGCACAAGGTTTGGAATTTTAATGAGGAGAAAAGCAAAGCTGAAGAGCTCACCAGAAAGCAGTAAGTTCCTGTACTGAAGTATAGTATTCTCAAGCATTAAGCATGAAAGACTCAATGTACCAGTGAAGCCCATCTCTGTTATCACATAGCAGATAGATAAAGCAGAGCTGCGCTTAAAGGTGTTCTACAGCCAGCAAATAAGCAATGTAACTCTGATACTGTGCATTGCAAAACAGAATTAAAATTTAGACTAAAAGCCCAGTAGTGTGTTGATTTTAAATGATTTTGACAACAAAAATATAGTTGCTGACTATAGGTAGTTGGTGTTCATAACACCTAGTGTTTTCATTTGGTTTATATTTTGTTTATATTTCACAAGCCTGCATGCATTTGTGAGATTTAGGAATCAGGCTGCTAAATCACAAAAGCGAGGGAACGTATTATTTTAAGTAATAATAATAAAAAAAAAGCCTAAACAGAACTGTGCTTTGACGTGTTAAAACCTTGTGTCTTGATGTTTCAGTCCTGCAAACCGAGGTAGGAGTGTGGTCTCCCTGCTCTGTGAAATGGAGGGGCATCCGTCCTGCTTCAAAACCTAGTGGGATCAAAACGTGACTCAGCGAGGTTCGTGAGGCTGGGCCTGTGCTTGCTGCCTGTCCAGAACAAAACCGCCATTTAAATAATGAATAACAAGTGTTATGGCTGACAGGATATTTCACCTCTAGGACTTCACAGTGTATGAAAAGAGGACTGGAAGTTAAACTGTGAAATTGGCACTGGCTAATCCAACTGGAGGGGAGGGTACGGGGAAGGGAGCACAGGCAGCTCAGCAGCCAGCAGGAGCCAGGGGCAAGCACAGGTGCAGGGGGCTGGGCTTTGTGCGTTGTTCTTCGCATGATGCAGGTGGTGTTGCCACAGTTGTGTGAGATGATGGCTTCTCTAAATTCCTGCAGAAAACCCTCCTACAAACACAGCTGCTTATGTGAAAAGTGGTGTATGCCTCTGCCACGCTGCTCCCTGTACCTCACCCAGCAGAACACCTTGGGTTTTGTGTAACAAGTTGTAAGGAAGTCAACAGGCTGGCGTTTTTGTGAGGAAAGGAAAAGCATTCTGATTGTTTTCCTGTTTGGTGTGTGTAGCCCTGCCACTTCAGCTGTGATAGCGACCCTGACCCGCCATCCATGTGCAGAAGAAACGCCTCCGTAGGGCTGTCTGTCCCTCACCCTGGGACAGCCGATCCGCAGGGTGAGAAAGCGATTCATTCTCTGTTCCTATTCTGACTGGCCAAAGCTCTTGAAAAGATGTTAGTGCCTACTGCAATAGCAGGTCTTCGCCTTTCTGTGATTTGAATACCTTACTTGGAACAGGGCCCTGGGCTTCTTGAAATAACTTCACATGGGAAGTTATTTTTACTGAGGTTTTGAGACCAATCAGTAAACTACATTGGCTTTGAAATACAGCCTTTTATTCTGTTACCTCTCGTCAATGCGAGCTGTGGTGTCCTTGTATCTCTGCTACTGTTCAGCTTTATTGTAGGTTTGCTTCAGTGCTTTCACAGGGCAGATAAAGCCTTAGCTCTGCCTGTGACAGTGAACACTAAATTTCGTGTTTACCCAGTCCAGCTTGCTCCCATGAACACTTTCATTCCTTTGAGGCTCATAAGCTATATTCTGTCTGCTTTTTAATATCATCCTTAACAGTAAAGATGTTGCAGGCTGAAGTCTTAAAAATAATTTGAATCAGAATCCAGCTTGATATCCAAAGCTTGAAAAAAATCCTCATTTATAGACAGTAATAAAAAACTTGAGTCCATGAAGTTCTATAGCATGACATAAAAGGCATGGTGTATCTACTACTACCTACAAATTTTTATGGAAAGTCAGAAAATTAGTATGCTCTAGGACAAGCTCTTTGAGCAAGCAGCTGAAGAGCTGGAGAGGACACTAATACCTCCTGTGCTTTCAGATGAGGATACCAGTAGTCTGTACAGTATGCTGATTTAAAACAACTTTTGTTCTTCTTCTTTACTCCTACAGGCTGCTATGGTGAAACCTAACATTTTGAACTTTTACCAGATTTCAGTGGTTCTAGTGGGGGTTTCTTCCTTTCTGCAGCCATGGATCACGAGGGAATAAGAAATCCAAGTACCTGCTCTGCTCTTCTTGGATGGCAGCTGTGCAAGAGTTGTCATCATCAGGCTTTTTCTCATTAGGTATTTCCTTGCTCAACTCTATGAGCAGAGAAGCTACAAGGCTTCAAATTTAATAATGTCAAATTTAATAATATTATTAATTTGTACTTTCAGCTTTAAAACCATTCCAGAAAAGTCTAAGGGAGTACAGCTGGGGAAAAATTGCTGCAAACATATCAGTGTTTAAAAAGATGATGGTGATTTCATGGACCACTTACTGTATTCGAAGTCTTCACACATAACATGAGGAAGTTCTCAAAGTATCTGAAGTTGCAGTATGATCTATAGCCTCTAATGCATTATGCTACACTAACATAATGTGTGCTTGGGGATATGACTGTAAATAACATATTTCCTGTGTTCTTAAAATGAACAGGGTAGGCCTTACTGAGGATACTACCTGCAACAGCCTGGGTCCTTGCCATTGCTCAGCTGGGTTTCCCCAGCACTGCTTGGCTGGACTGCACTGTGAGTAGATGAATTAAGGAGATTAAAAAGAAAATGAGGTGATTCACTTTAAGCTCTCAATCATTTAGGAAAGCATGGGAAGGAAGGCCTGTTGGTTGTGTCTCTTAACTGCAGCAGAAACACATTCTTTTCCTTAGACACTCCAGTGACTTCACGTCTGCAGGCAGAAATGTCTTCTACTCTAAATATTTTTTTGTTTCCATTCTAAACGTATTATGCAAATAAATCACCTCATAAAAACATAGCAAACGTTTGTGTAGATTTTTTTAAACAGCCACAGACATGATAGTTCAGGAAGCCAGTGTAATTTTAAGAGCATAAGAAGCAGCAGCTACAGTATAATGGGATCTGGGTTTTATGCAAATAAAACCGTTATGCCCATTACTGGAGCATAACAAAGCAGGAAGACCTCTGCACTTATGGGTACTATGACAAGTGCTTTATTTATTATAACTCTTAGAATTTTCTCCTACATTTTCTTACAGTATCATGTGATCTCCAAAGGGCAGGTTTTTATATTGCCGAGAAGAGCCCTCAATGTATTAGTAAGATGCTGAACAAATTACTCGTGCAAAACAGATGTTCTTCCGAGACTGTTTTTTTTTTGCCTTGTAGCTCTCCAGCAGTTCAATATAGTCTTGACATTATAAAGGATTGCACTACAATATATACAGTTAATATAATATCAACATGGAAGATGGGAAAGTTCTTTTTATGATTAAACTGATCTTAAACTTGACAAGTAGAATGTGTCTATAGTCAAATAAAAATACCTTGCCCTGGGTCAAATTGTGGGGGCCACCAGTCATTCTCCTACTGCAATGGGCAAGGGAGTATCTGAATTTTCTAAAGGCCCCACACCGTATACTTCTAACCTATCAAAAGCAGTTGTGTTCTTAATGTTTTTACTAAGATGACCTGAACACCTTGTTCTTCAAGTGTATTTCTCATCATAGCAGACAGGTGTTTGCATTCTACAGCCAGGGGTCTATGGCATAGGAAACCAATAGTGTTTCTTTTGAAAATCTGCAAAAGAGCAGGTATGATCCTTGGCCCTGTAAAGCAAAGGGAATATCTTGGCTTTTATCCTTTTTTTTCCAAGGAAGTCTGGGTTATAAGCTTGTGTGTTCAGTGTTACCATGCTTTTGATGATTCAGTTCCTTCTGAGTACGCTAAAGAAAATACAAAATACAATCTGTGCCTGAAGTTTAACCACAAAAGGCTGCATAATACTGAGTCAGAAGACCAAAATATGCAACCAGATTTGTAGAGAACTTACCTAAAATTCATTCCTAGGTCTACTCACTCAGCAGTCAATCCAAATGACCAAACTAAGTTGGAGTGCCACCCAGCATTCACATGGGCAGAATTTTTGTATTCACATTTCTCTGCCATGGTTTTGGTTTATGTTCTGATTTTAAACAATTATTTTTGTTAATTTCATAACTTGTAACTTAGCAAAGCACTAAGAAACAGATGAAATATCTTTGATTTGAATAAATACTGGAAATTTCAGATTAAAACCAGTGATCAAATGTTTCTTACTATCACACTAATTTTCCTATACGTATGTACACCCATATACAAAGTTCAGTTAAGCGCTCATTAAAAGCATCCCATAAGAATTAAACATCTAAGCAGTATTTTTTACATTTTCTGAAAAAAAAAAAAAAAAAGTAGATTGGCTCATTACCATGACCAAATTCAATCGACACAATTAGCGGAGTAAAAATCTATACTATTGCTCTGTGAACTTGGATATATATAATTTGCTCTGTCCTATACCATTGCCACGCTATTTTGTCTCAATAGGCATGAGTTTCAATGTATTTGCATTGCAGTGACCAATACAGGGACTGCTTTGTGTCACTGCAGCTTTTAAAGCTTTTGTCATAAAGATGATTATTAATCTGTTTTGTGGAAAGTAACACATCAATCCACCCAAATTGTTGGAAGCTTTTGGCACATGATGAGAAATCCAGTAGCTAAAGATGGCTTATTTTTATGGTGATGTTGGTGTGTCAAAGCACACACCAAAACTTCATGGCTTTTGTTATCATATTTGCTCTATTAGAAATTCTAGGCAAATGTATTTTCTCATGCTTCCCACTCTTACCAGTTAAGTCCCACTCACTACAACCAAGAGCAGAAGGAGAAAATTGTGAAATGTTCTATCAGAACAAGAATAAATAATGTGTTCCTACACTTTTCTAGGATATTTTGTACCAAAATATTATATAAAAAAAGTCCAACTGTGCTTCTGTCAACACAGAAGAAATAACAGTTTTCATATTTGAACACATTATGATCATTTCTATTATGAATCTAATTGTTCTTGGCTTTCTTCAATCTGTTCAAGTTAAAGCTTATTCTCCTCCCCACTCAGAGGTTAGTGCCAGGGTTGCTATGAGAGCTGTTCTTAAATGGGGCTGTCTAGAAGGGTAGGTAAACATGCTTTTTAAAAATGTAGTGACCATTCGGACAGTGATTTTATAGCACTAAACACCTGTTGGGTGAAACTTTCCTACCTGAAATAAATCCTCATTAAACTTAGCCAGCTGTTAAGACTACAGTGTGGTTTACTTTAGGGTGCAATAAATATAATATATATATATATATATATATTTAATTTTATAATATATAAGATATAATTATATTATATTATTTATTATATATAATGTATACTTATAATATATAATATATATATAATATCTATATATGATGCCAGCTCCTTGACTAGTAGCTGACCTTTATTCTACCTCTTTGTCCTTATTTGCCAGTGGGAGGAACTTGTTAGCAGAGCCCTCATAAATAGCTTGGAAAATCCAAATCCATCTGATATTACTTGTGCTGACCTAAGTAAGGTCAGCTGTAGAAATTTATGGACAAAGGGGATGTGGTCAGCAAACCACCATCCTTTATGTGTATGGTTTGATATCCCATACCCAGTGGGTCACATCAGGTGGTCTTCATGCAAATATGTGAATGCCACTAAACGGCCCTTGTGAGCTCAAAGTTTTCCTCAGTGAAAAATGCTCTAAAGAAAAGTGCTTAGATTCACCTTTATGACTGCAGTAAGTAGAAAACCGGATATTGTGTGCAATTAAATAGAGAGAGCTAGGTTAATGAAAAGCACAGCTTCTACTAGCAAGTGTTCAGGATATGTAAGGTGGGGTTTTGTGGTATTCTGTGTGACATGATAGGGCATGGCAAACAAGCCTGGCTTCATAGCGCAGGTTATGAAAAAAGGGAGGGGGAAAAAAACTATTTGTAATCAAGTTTATTTGAACTTATTTCTGGAACTACTGGCTTTTGAGAGAAACTCCATTTCTCCACACAGGTCAAGGCACTTGTATTGAGAAGAACTAAATCCAGAATGTCTAAAGTCTGTTAAATACTTGTGCAAGGTTTTGTTTTGGTTGGTTGGTTAGTTTTTTTGTTTGTTTGTTTTGTTTTGTTTTTTACAGGTTTCAGTAATTCAGTTTAACACTTGCACAAACAATGAATTGTGGCAGAGGAAATTTGCCTTTTAAGTCACACATTCATTTATAAGGTTGCATGTGATTGCCACCCAGAGGCTCTTTGACTTTTGTGGGTTAAATTGTGTCTCTCCAGATGAGAAAACTCTCACAAGTAGTCATGTCCTGTGGGGAGGGTAAGTCCTGCTGATGGCCAGCCTGAACCTGTGCTGTGTCTAGAAGGTCTTTCCTTATATCCATATTTCTAGTCTCAACACCAGACTTCAAAGTGGTGATCTTGGCACTTTTGTAGGGGCAAACCCAGGGAATAGTGAAAATAGCAGTAAGAGTGAGTCTTTAATAATGATCCGATGAAGTACTTTAGCATCTGGTCCATTTAGATGGCATAAACTTATTTTTACAGACCCACGAGTACTACTTGTTCTGTAAATTAAGAACATTAGGACCAGTTTGTTGGAAATTATGTTGCTTTACATTACTTTCTTCAAAACATCGTCTGACTGGTATAATGAACATGCATTGTGGGAAAAGATATTGCAAAATTGCCTTGGCATAATCAGTATGAGTTATTTCCTTAAAACCATTTTCTAACCAAGAGCTCCACATGTATTTGGGAAATGTTTTCCACTACTAAGAGATGAACTAAAATGGGGTGACAGATTGATGCCTGACAGTAAGTGGAGTATTACAAGGGTGATGGAACTACTCACAGAATTGTTTGAATCATTTAAGTGATAAAGGGTTATAGGATTGAGACTGTAGATTTAGTTATTCAACATATGCATATTTTAGCATATGCAGAACCAGAATAGTCTTATTAGCTCAAGTGAGTGTCCTATCAAATCATAAATCCTGTCACTTACAGTAACTTGGAACTATGCTGGATTCAGGTGCGTGTGGTACTGTGATGGGACTGGGATAACCTGCCAGTAGAAATGCCTGCTGGAGATGGGAGGGCCTGACTCCTTGCAGAACTGTCATGTAATTCTTATTAATACGGCTGTGAAAATATACACCGGGGATTAATCATTCAGAAGTTTAAAACTTGGGAGAGGAAAGCAAATACTGTAAAACAGATATAACACAGACAGGACTCTGAGAATGAAAAGTCAAAGAAGGGTTCATTTCTGTTTACTTATATATCTCTTATCTAGCAACAGGTAGGTGTAAATATACGAAGATAACCCTTTGTTCCTAGTTAGTATGAAAATAGTGTCTAAGCTTACGTTATTGAACCATCATTTTTTCTAGAAAAGATCTCATGTAAGCCGGAATATTCTACTTCTTCACAATGAAAAATACTGTTGTTTTTGATAGAAAAGGGCATCATTAGTATAGATTGTTAATATAGATCTAGTTTTGTGTTGAATTTTCTCAAAACTACAAGAAAAACAAAATACATTTAAAGCAGCCTCTTCACATTTTCTGTTGCTGAGAGATTATATGCTTAACTAGTCTGGCCTGGGTTACCGTGTCTTGGTGCCGTAGTTCCTGTCTTTGCTAATGGTGTTACCTAAAACCGAAGGATCTGCTTGAACAAAATATGATTTTTTTATAAATACTATAAAGATATATATTATTCTACAATATAAATGGCTGGTTGTGATTAACATTCTTACTATGCTTCTTAACACAACATATGTATAGGCAAATCTGGTAAAATTCCCTCGTACATGCAGCTCTCAAGTATTTCCCTGTATGAGATATGATGGGTTTAGTTGTGTTTAGACCTTCAGCATACAGTTTGGCAACAACTGTATTAGGGATAATCCGCAGCCTAAATTTCTGGGCTAATTTAAATAAAAATTATTCAGCTGTACTGCTTAAATAAGATAGGATGAAATACATTCTTGTGCTATATTATTTCTTACAACTGATTAATTGATAATCCGTAGTGTTTTGGAACAGAATGATAATTTGGCAGAAGGCTTGCCTACTATCAGGGCTATGCCTGCCTTTGGCCTGATGACAAGAGCTAAAACCAACATCTTACATACACTCAGCCGAGCCCATTGGAGTTTGATGGCCAAGTTCTCCGAGGAAGTTCCCTTTCCTGTGGGCTGCTGGGGCTTTTCCAAGCGCCCCTGTAAGTGCTGCTCCTTCCAGCCGGGCTGCTGTGGGCCAGGCACTGGGATGGAGAGGCAATCGAGGGGCAGTGATGGCAATTCAGCCTGGAGTGGCCGGAGGGCAGGCAGCGCGTGTTGGGTGAGAGCTCATCTGGGTACTGGCCAAGCAGAAACTGGTGCACTGAGGTTGGGAAGGGAGCAACAGCAGAGGAGCTGGGAGGAGAGCTACAGGAAACAAAACTTTTCTGTCTTCCTCTTTAATTTCTATCCACATGAAGGGTACACATCTCTCACTGCTATAAATTGCCCCATTACCTAAAGACATGCTTTTGATTTAAAAATATCATCTCAGAGTGACTAATGTGTACTTGAACATAGTTTCCCCTGATGACATCGGTCTTTTTCCACTTGGGGGAACAAACTAGGGAAATTAACCTCTTTTGGGTTTATGCATTTGAGGCCATCTTTACTATTATTATGCTTGTCTACTGGTCTTATGATGGCAGCCTGATTCATTGCAGCTGCATCCTTTTGCTCTGAAGTGGTGTTACAGTGACAGCGGTACTACTGTGGACCAACAGTGGAAGCAGATTTTTATTTTTGTTGTTGTTTTTGCAGCATATAGCAAAGGGAAGATGAAAAAGTTTTGATAAAATAGCCGGTTTTGTGGGTTTTGACTAAGGTAGTACAACAACAATGCAAGACTGATGACAAGTAAATAACAGTTGTCTTAAATAAGAGCAATTACAACGTACTCTCCCTCCTTTGAGCAGACCTAGTGTTGTGTCTGTAATTAGCAGTTTCTGGAAATGGCAGTTCATGTTTGCAGTAAACATGCATTAATCAACCCAGCTGAATGATTTTTGGGTGCTCATTATTATAACTATTTCTGGGATAGATTGTCAGACTAGCTGGCTTTTTGTAGCCATAATTTTGAGGACGTCCAGATTCTCCAGCAGTTGGAAATCCTGTATTATAATGTTTCTGTATCTGTAGGGAGAACCCTTTAGCACTTTTATATCCAGTTCCTCAAGGTGTACAGCTAACATTTCAGGTGGATGCCCACATGTTTAGTGCTACTCAGAGCTAGAATGTTTCTATTTCCCTAAAGAGCTTGCTTATTTTAGTCATTAAGATACAGCCCCATGAAAGCACTGGGTCTGAAAGGAAAAGGTGAATTATTTCAGAGGTCAGGTCATTTAAAGCTGTTTTTGTTTTGTTTTGTTTTGGGCTTTTTGTTGGTGTTTTTTTGTTTTGTTTTGTTTTTGTTTGGTCTTACTGTGAGGGAGGGGGAAAAAAGATCCTAGAGTTGCAAATGATGCATGAACTGACAGATCCTTGCATTCTGCTGTGCTTGCATTTGTAATACAATATTCAGTCCATAAGCAGCCATCAAAACACTAGAAAGTCAGTCAAAAGCTCTGTAAAGCATTGTGGTTTTTTTTCCATTTGTCTGTTAGTTTGTCCTTATCTACACAAAGCTTAAGAACTAATTACATAATTTGAGAAGAAACAAATAATCACATATAATTCCTGCTACCAAATATATTATTTATTATTTTTAATAACACCTTAGCAGAACCATTTTATTAAAATACGGGTTTCACTGATCTTACCTCTTACAGCCTTAAAGCTGGGGGGGGGTTGTGTCTGAAAATGTCTGCAGATGAATGGAAAGCTTCTGGGCAAAGAAACATCTTTGATCAACACTAAGGAGCGCAACAGTGGTGCTGCCTAGGTGTAGACGTTTACTGTCTATTCATCACCTGTGACTGTAGATGTGCATTCTGCAAGGTTTCTGAGCCTAACCTGAGATATTTTAAAGTGGGTTTTCATAGTGTGATGCTCTGTCCCAGTTTAAAATAAATAAATAGAATAATGTGTCTTTTTAAATGTATTCAGGAGACCCCTGAAAATCGCATGAACTTTTAAAATTGCTTGTGTCCATGACCATAATAACTGAAGTAATGTTAAGGTAGTTCCCTATTAGAGCTGTGCGCTAGCATTGATCTAGAAGTACGCAGCAGGCAGAGCTGTATACCCTCCTCTGACAAAACTATCTTCTAAGAGCAGATTCTGGTAACCCTACTCACGTCAGGGATATCCGTTGTCTTTAAAAAAAAAAAAAACTGTAGAGATCATATGCTATGAATTCATTTCTAGTTCAAATTTGTCCCAGATCTCAGTTGTTTTGTTTTCTGAAGTTCTGAGGTTTCTATGTAAAAAATATTAATGTTCATGTTATGGTGCATCAAGGCTGGATTGCGCCTATGATTTGACATGCAGCTACTCTATTGTAGCAACATTTCCAGTGAAAAAACCTGTGGGAGAAGTAATGCTGATCCCAGGTATAAAATTCTGATCCTTTGTAAGCCTCCATATGTGAGTTTTCTATAATCTTTGCATTCCTCTAAACCAGTTTTAATTATAATACTGCTTTTCTCAACACAGTGTGAAATTTGTGTTGCTGAAATCAAATGACTTGGCTCCTGATAAATAAATTGAATAGCTTAGGAGATGGTATGCACCGCTGATGCCACCTATGTTTCCAGACGGGCTTTTCAAGCTCTTAGTGCAACCTCTTTTAATAGACTGATTTCAATTAAAAAGGAGTACGCTATATTCCTAGTTTTGGTATGACTGGAACATCTGCGAGACTTCAGAGTGACTGCGAAGGTTTGATAAGCAAAACATTCACAATTTAGCAAGTCCTGTGGATTGTTTAGATGTATTTGTGGTGAGTTTTGCTTTAGCCTGTGGAGAAAAATAGCCTGCAAAAGCAGTGGAGTAGAGAGTTAACTTGGGATTCATGGAAAATGAGGTAGATAGCTGGGATTAGCTTGCTGGTATGTACACGTGAAGCTTGAAAATTAGGGTTCCAGCTGACTAGTCAGGTTACTATACATGTAAATAGTGTTCAACCACTGTGCTGAAAACTTTACGTATTGAAACTTTCTTTACTGCCACCAAAGCTGTAGAGAAATTGCAATTGTAAGGTAGTGAAGTTGTAATTAATTTGTAATTTAATAGTCTGAGATTCAAGAATTTCTAATTACCTCTTTGACAAGATTTTCTTTGGTGAATGGATAAGAGGTTTCCATCCTTTACTGATGAGGATTTCCCCACAGAGCTCTCAAAAGCATAGTACTGGGGGACTACTTTGGGAAGGCAAGTGTTTGTTGCAAAAGAGATGTCTAATGAGGTCCTCAGTGGCTCAGAGTCAAGTTACAGAATTTTCAGATCAAAGAGAAATCTTGGCAATGAGGAGGACTGCTCTTATATTTGAATTCTATTTAGAGGGCAACCTTCAAGGGCACGTATCACCAGGAAAACTCCTGTGCATGTTGATGGCATTATTCTAGGAGGAGATACTAGCACTATCGTGGAATTTAGGATTTACTGTAAAGCACAGACAAGCGTGGCTGGGGGAATACCGCGCCTGGCATCGGTTAATACCAAAGAGCTTTGATTTGCAGTACAGCCTTCTCTTACTTCCCTGTATATCACAATTGCATAGTAAGATTGTATGAACAAAGTGATTGGGAAGCACTATTTTCGTACAATCTTTTGATGGCAGAGGTTCTGCATTTTGGGGTGTGGGGGATGGTGGGGAGTTGAGGAAGGGACAGTATTCTCAAAATTCACAGCAAATGGGCAGCATTACAGAAAGCAGGGCGTTGGCAAGTTCTAATGTGAGGGGTCTGTCCTTTTGTGGATCTTGAAATGTAGCTGAAAAGTATAAACAGTACTTTGCTCCTGAAAAGTAATACTTCTGAGCTTTTAGTCTTTGGCAAATAAGTAGTTTTATGAGAAATTGTTACAGCCTGTTTTAGATAATATCAACGTTTCATACGAATGTACGCTGGTAATTGTTTAAAGCCCTTTCACTTGAGCTGCCAGTACAAGCGTGTATTATGCTGACTACCATTGTAACTGAGTTCCCCCTACCAAACTAATCAGAATTTTTTTATGATTTACTGGACATGAATTTTATTGGTTTAGTTCTTCCTTCCCCAGAATCCTAAATGTTAATTTGAAATGAACGCCATTCAAAGCGTACATTTAAGAAGGGAGGTAATCAATAGCAGAATTCCACTGCAGGAGAGGCTCTGACTACGTCCAGGAGTTTCTCATTTTTATGTCAATAGAAACCCTGTGAAGTAACCTTTTTTCCCCCTCTAGGAACATACATTAGTTTAACTGAGATCTATAAAATCTCAGTTACTGCTGACCCAGCAAATTTACCCTATACATCACTACCTGTGGCATTTATATTTCCATAATGTTGTTCCTGCAGTTTTGCAGAACACTGTGTTAACTGAGAATTCAGCAATGGCCTCTCTATACAGTTGTACAAACGTTGTTCTAGAAATCTGTACTTGCTGTACTTCATCATCTACTCATTGTAGTAGGTAGTCTTATTAAGCTTAAGCAAAGATGAGTCAGTTCGCTGAGAGAGTGGATTAAAGTTAGCTTGGATGATTTTCCAGTTGTCCATAGCGTTTGGCACTCTGTCTGTCTCGGATGCTCAGTGATTTGCGGAGGGAAAAATGCTGTTAGCTGACAATAAACTGGATCTTTTGCATACAGAGTTGTCAAGATGTCTTGAATCTGTTCGGGAATAACACTTTCTGGAGGAATGTTTCATTTGCAGTTTTAGTGATCTGCATTTGATATAGTCCTGATTCTCCATCCTCATTTGCTGTACTTGCACACCAGCACTTCATTCTCTCCCTTTCTCAAATTCAGTTTTCCCCACACTTTTCAGCTTAAATACAAATCTGTTCTTCCTCTCCTCCCCTTGTCATTGATATTTCTCACAGCCATTTCTTTATTATTTTTGTCTATATTTTCTGCTTGCATTTATGTGACTCTATGCTTCATATATGAAATAACCTTCTAGGTGATGCATACTGCAGTGTTATTTAAACAGCATATAAAGCCTTTCTTATTCTATTAAACTTTCAGGCTATAATGGTCATACCCCACACTGCTTTTTTGGTCTTACATGCTTTTATTTAAGATGTGCAATGAGACAGTGGTGCTGTAGTTTCAGTACTCTATTGCTTATGGGGCAAACATTGTGAATACTTACAACACTATAACAAAGAATTTGGGTTTGTTTGCTGAAAGTCAAAGACATGGATCTTGTATCAATTATAACGTGGGTATTTTTCCAATGGGATTTGGATTTAGGTATATATGGCTTTTTTCACTCTAAGTTATATGTGGACAGAAAGACTTAGTCTTTGATAGGTATTTTAGTGCCATAAAATTCTTTAGCTAAGGCGAGCTCTTGGGAGGAAAGCAACAGGCAATTAATTCGTAACCCTAAGTGGTAGTGTCTGGGAAAACTAAAGACTAATTGAGGTAAGCTATCACTTGACTGTTTATTTTCATAACCTAATTGTTCATTTCTCAACGGCTGTAGGCAATGTGATTAATATAAGCTGTAAGAGCAATCAAGCTGAAAGAAGATGGTAATGGACTACATGAGGGTATTCTTGTTCTCCATCCACTTATTTTGCTGTAGTTTGAAAAGCTCTTCAACCGAGCTGTGGAATGAACTGAAATTACTTTGGTAGCCAACAGGTATATCAAGGTCAATCTATCAACAGGCATATTGCCATTGCTGGTATTGTTTAAAGCAATAAAACACCTAAACAGATTTTGCTTTTTTGTTTGTTCTTTGCTTCTTTCCCCTGTATCATCCTGTCTCATCTTCAGACCTAGCCAATATATAAATGCTTCTTTTGCCATTTGCAGGTCAGGTCGCATTCTTCAGACAGAGAGACTCCTTCCCAGAAGACTCTCTCTTGCTTATTATTTCAGCTTTGTGATATATCAACCAAGCCATTCACAATCCATTACTGCTCCATTTTCCCCTTTTCAAAAGGCATAAAAGCCCTTTGTTGTTAGCTTTCTTTCCTGTGTGTCTTTAAAGCAATGTGATGCTTTCCTGTATATGAACAAGGTGAGGCTGATTGAATGAGAAATTCTTTCATGTACTTGCCTGCATTAGACTTTCAAATTGCAGGGCAGAATTAAACCAGATATGCAGTGATGCTCTTATAAGATATTTAAAGTCCAGTTCTGCTGGCAGCTGACCTAGATAGTCACAGTATTAGATTGCTTCAGCAAACTGAAAAAGCATGACCTTGACATCTTTGCTTCTGTTAGTTCAAAATAAAGGTGGTACCAGTCACTTGCAAGTGGAAAAAATACATTACAATGCTACATGGGATTAACACAGAATGACTTTTGGAGCCTAGATCAGCTTTTATTGGAAAAGCTGGACCTACAAAATCTCCAGAGGAAAAGGCATTTTCTCTTGTTTCGTTTCCTATTTGTGAGCATTGTATGCTGAGCAATTCTGCTTATAATCAGCTTCACACATTTGATTTATTTTTTAATTATTTTCTACCTAAAAATAAGCCAAAGGCTGCATAAGTATATTTAGTATGTGCCACTCAAAATACAAAACAAGTGCATAGCAATAAAGCTTGGTTCACTCGCATGAAGATAAATAGTCCACGTGCAGCAGCAGAAGAAAGCTGTATCACCATTAACTGGTATTTCACTTACACACGTACAGGGGCTGTGGGGTTTCACTCTGTTATATCAGGATAAGCCAATATATGGATGTGCCTTGGCCACAGTGAGTAAATCCATGCCTCTGAAACCCTTCCTTTGAAAGCATTTTTACATGTAGCTCAAATAATAAGCTCCTCATGGTGTGATGGATAAATGTAACCCCACACTTGGTCTTCACATTCTAATAATAGTCTGAAGTGGATTCCTAAATGACGTGTGTGGTGTTTGTACTGCATCGTGGTTGTTTTTCCTGATTTGCGGTTTCTGTGATGCATTGATGCAAACACTCAAAAACACTGACTGAAGGTAAGGTTTCAAAATCTTGTGTTCTAGGTGATAAATTTGTCTTGATGGGGTCTGCAATGTTTATTAATTGCACCATCAGGAAAGGAATGTCAAAGATGACACTATGAATTTTAGAGTGGCTAATGAATTAATTTCTACTCTTCTTCTCACAAAACAGTTTATACGAGAGATCCAAATCCTCTACCCTTTACTCATGAAAATGTAGCAAAGTTCAACGTTGCAAAATATCTGTTCACGAATCACTAGCAGAGGTTGTTGATACAGATTACTCTAATTAAAAGGTGTCGGTATTGATACTTCCGGTGAATCTAGTGCAATTTCTTCAAGTGTAATCAGTAACAGAGAGCCCTTGTCTAAGTAAGGTCCTACTGATAAATATCATATCAGCGATCTGAACGCCATCTCTCCAAGGTCTGGAGAGGAAAAGCAAGCCATCCTATTCAGGAATAGGAAAGCTTCTTCCTGAGAGCTTTTCCTGACTTTTTTGACGATGTCAAATAAAAAAATGTATTTCATTTGTATGGTGCCATTTATCCCAAGAATGCTCTGAACAGACTATCAAAAACCCTTGGCTAGAACAGCCTACCTGAACAGATGGACCAGACTGTTGAAGCTGATCCTACATTCCCCATCCTGACTTCTTACAACCTTGCCTAACAGCGAAGCAGTACCAGAATGCTCAGACTTTGCTACCGTCCAGGCAGTAACACCAGTAGTTGGGGCTGAAGATGTGGTCTAGAGCCTTCCTGAGGTTGTTCTACTTTGCTACACCTTACCCTACTTCTTTCTTTCATTCATTTCCACCGAAGATGAGTTAAGGCTGAATGTTTTCTTTTCACTGGAGTTGACGCAGACATGTCGCAGCCAGCAAAAATTGTGAATGTGAGAAGAAAGAATTGTTTCAATTCCCCCCAAATTAATAAATTTACAATCTACAGCAATGGAAATACTGACCTTCTCATCAACATCAGAAATGTGATTTGATTTCAAATGTAAAGCAGCATTTTTCCTGCCCAAGGATTTTTTTTCTAGTTTTCTACTTTCCTTGATTATTTTTTATCTTAAAAAATAATAATAATATAAAAAATAATATGCTTACTCATAGGCAGCCAGTGTTAAAACCAAGACCTGTTGATAAGAACTTAGAACGTAATGGGAAAGAGGAAACCAAACAGATTTGTCTGTCTTATATTGCTTTAGGGTTGTCTTGTATGGGATATCCATCTTAGCTTAAAATGCAGTCTAGTTCATTCCCTACATCTGCAGTTGGATAGTGGATTAAATATTTCACAGCTGAATGGAAGAAGTCATTAGGTCCACACTGTATTTCTGTGACTCTTTCGTGCCACCAAGTTCTCTGTAATTAGTGGCCCTTGTACTCCAATTATCAGTAAGGAACTACATGCAGACGTGCTCACCTCTGCTATTAACTCGACAGGTCTATGCATGCATTATGTCAGAAAAGCAGGGTGAAAAACACTCTTAAGGCAACATTCATGCCTCCTTGTTATTAACTCTGACTTCTCTATAAAATTGTGGCTTTAGTTCTGGATATAATGCAGATGGGCAGAAATGACATTCTATTTGATATCCAGTGTTAACTCTGTAGGAACTTCATGTCTTCCGAGCTGCGCAAAGGTTGAAAGAGCTGCATAGAGACCACAGGCTAATCACGAAAGCCCTAAGGCACATCTTTCATCTTTACTCCTACTGCCTCCTCCTCTTTGCCTTCCTTGGGTCACTCTCATCTGTAAGCGTGGGTTGGTGTTTTGTTTTGTTGCTTTTGTTTGTTTTTCTCTTTTTTGGGGGGAGCACTTAAGCATTTATCTTTGCTGCTTTATCACTTTTTAAGAGATGATTTGTGTGACTCTCCTGATTTTTTGTTCTGCTAGGAAGTCTTCCCTTCGAAGTCAGTAACTGAGTACTCCACTGGCACTGGGCTGTCCACATGCCCTGTCCTCATCTGTCCTCCGTGTTTGCAAAACGGTCCCTGTACTCATCCTGTCTTTTTGTAGAACAGCATGTGAAAACTGCATTTTACTGTGCAGCATACTCTCTGGCCAGTAGTAATAACATGTAGTAAGATGCTCTAAAAGTGTTTTGAATTCTTGTGCAGACAATTTAATCACTACTGTTGATGGGGGCAGTGGGAAAGATAGACTTACACTTATCTCACTTTTTTTTTTTTAGGCTTTTGGTTTTGGAGTTTCCTTGACATTTCTTTTGGTACCCAGCAGTGGTTCCTTTATCTTTCTTGTTCTGTTTGTCTCCAGTTTTACCACAAAATAATGACATATGAATTATTTTTTGAAATATAAAAACTATAGACAAGACTGTATACAGGAGAGAATAAATGATTTGGATTAACTATCCTTAAACAGAGCTGAAATCTGTGTCATCTGTGTATGACTGGGGCTAAATGTCTTTTGTTATGCCCTGGGTGTTTTCACCAAGGACTTGCTTTGGAGTGCAGGAGCTGACTAACATGCATGCTGTGGTGTAATCAGGGAAGTAGGACTGGCATGAAAATGGAGAGTAAACCTACTTTTTTATAACAATGTGTTAAGTCTCGGCCATCTGTTTAGCATAGTCACAGTTCTGGGGATTCTGAACAACTTTCAGGCAGAAGGAAGGGGGAGACTAAGGAGAAGAAAAGGTGAACAGGTATCCTCAGCCTTTCACTCTTATGAGAAACAAAACAAAAGATGAGGAGATGATGAGATACCATGGTTTAACAGAAATGATTAAAAATGGAAATAGGTCCACTCTGAGCAGTACAAATTAGAAATGGGCTAGGAGTTTTCTTTGAGATTATTCTGAATAGCTCTGAAAGCAGTCAATAACAACAACAACAATTTCCTGTTCTACTTATTTATGAGATTAAATGGTGCACTTATCACTTTTTAATCCAATCTGTTTATGGACTATACATACATACATATTCTTTCCAATGAGGACTTCTGTTTGGGAAGCACCTTTAAGGGAATCATTTGTCTGTGGGGGAAGGTTTAACAAAAATGATAATTACAGGCTGCTAGATCACAGTCCAAAGTCTGTTAGCAACAGTTCTTTTTGTGCAGGTTGTTTCCATAAATAACTGGGTTGGAAATTCTGAACTGATAAATGTTTAGACATTTTGTGAAAGAAACTGCCTGACATTTGCAGAAAGAAACACTATGTTGTTCTGGAGAAAAAAATGAACAACTGGAGGTTGTCCTTAGTTGCCTTGCAGTTTCTCTACTGGTTAATGGTGAGAGAATTCTTTGTCGAATCCAGGAACGCAGGTAATGCCACACATCCAGAAAGAGGGCATCTTGTTTCAGTAGTTGGTGCCTTGCCTTTTCAAAACTCTCCTAAGAAGGTCTTGAAATTGATACGGGGACAGTACTAGCCTTTGTTGTTACTCTTGTTTTTTATGTTTATAGAAAACAGTTCTGATACCATTGTGCAAAGTAATTAAGACAAATTCCAAGGTATTTACTTCCTCTGATATTTCTGCTGCTGTTTAAAGATATAAGTCTCTTTTGTGTTTGCATCTGACAACATGTGATACTGCTTTTATCAGATTCCTCTATCAAAAAAATGTGCTTTCAGCTCTTCCCTCCCCTTTTACACTGCCACTGGCTAGCAGCTTGTAGAGGCAACAGAAATCTCACCTTTGTTGAAAATGTCTTACTGTCCACACGTTATTTCTGTATGAAGTGATCTCAGACAAGATTGAGAAATGTATGTTGCATGAATTCGTCCCTGACCTGGAACTCCCTGGAGATAGTGCCAATGTTGTTTTAGTAAGTTTAAACTCGGTCACTGAAAGCCCTTCGGTGTCACTGGAAAGATCCCCGGTCGAGATGACAGACTTTGGAACAAGCTGTTCATTATTTCCCAACAAAATTAGGCTGTTGAGTGCAGGATAAAATGAATTGCATTGAAACCAAAGACTTTGTCTAAGAAGGCTTATGGGTTACGGTATAACAGATGACTGGGTTATTGGTGTCTGAAGGAATGGTTTGATGTTTTCTCCTACTCATTCCAGCTGTGTGCAATGCCCACAGCCACCCTGAAAGCTGTTTTGCAAAGTCCCAAAGCACAGATAAAAATTGGCCTTTCCAGAGATAACTAAGGGAGTCTATTCATAAATTAAGGTACCTGTTTTCTGTTCACTGCTACTATGTAAAACTAGATGAGACAATTTGGTCAAAAGGCATGCATCTCTGCATGGATTTGTTTTTCCTCTTCTGCTTGCTTAGGCTGGTCTGTAGATGTGTGGATGCCTTATGTAGCCTCGCAGTCTTCCTACTTTCACTGTCAGTTAAACCTTAACATGTTTTAGCGTGGAACGCTTGACCAAATGCTTGTGAATAGAAAGCAGATGCTGAAACAGTGGATGCAGACCCTTGGGCTGTCAGGCCAACGCCTTCAGGATGAATGGTGGATGTGTGTATGTATGGCTTTCTTGCTGAGCCCTATGTATATTACAGCTGCGTATCTCTGAGAACTGTAGCTTTCTGAAAGTGGTAGCAAGCTTTTGTCCATCACTTTGGGCTTGTTGGCTTTAAAGGCAAGAAATCATCAGGCCTTAACACAGACCTTTTCCTCCCTGCTCAGGCAATGAGGCCAGCCAGCTGTGCATCTTCCAGCACCTGTCATTACAGCAAGTGCTTGCTTTCCTGCAGAATGTCATTAAACGTCCCAAAAGGAAACCTCAGAATTGTGGCTGAGAGAGTTATTGCTGCAAGTTGGTGATTTCCAAGGCTCTCTGTAGTTTTCAGCTGAGGAAATGAAATGGTGAAAAACAACCACAAAAAATAGCTGTCAGAACACCACACATCTACTGTGATATTTTGTTACACTTTATTGAAATGAACTGGTTAGAGAAGAATTTTTTTACCTCAATATTTATTTCTTCAACTGCCATAAAATGAGACTGTATGTGCTTTGATAAATGATTAGGAAAGGTGTCTGGTTTGATTTCTCTGATGATTGTTAAATAATCTGTGCTTTGTTGAACTCCTGCATTGTAACGTACACTGGTATCCTCCAGAGAATCAAAATGTTCTGTCATCTGGAGGAGCAGCAGTTTTTGCAGGACTAATTGTCCTTGTTCCTCAGAAATGGAACAATGCCCAGCAACACAAAATTATAGTTAAGTTCTGGTCCTTTGTCACACTGAGAAATGCTGTGGTTAAGAAAATATCTCTGCAAGTGATCTGTTTAAACATAGAGAATTGTGCAGAGAAGAGAGTTTCTCTTATCTTAGCTTAAAAACAGAGGCAGGCTCCAGGGCCACAGACAGATATTAGTGCAATGTATTGCAAATACAGCAATCAAAGTTGCAGTTCTTAGTCATAGCCCATGAAATGCAATAACTAGAGGCCATGTTGAACAAATTCCGAAGAGAGTCTCTTCTGCCTTGTGTGACATTATTGATCAACCTGTCACTCCTCCACACTGGACAAGAGCTGCAGTTCTGCAGCAAGTGTATCTTTCATACTTGGGAATGAGTTGAGGCAATAGTTTTGCTCTTCAAAATCACTCGATATTAGCTTGAAACTTTCTGTTAGTACTGGAAGCCTTTGTATCAGAATGAGCCAGACTATACTTCGGTGAAATTCCTACTTTGCTCTGTTGTTTGAGATAGTTGGAACATGTAACTCTAGCTTTTCAGGGAAAAAAAAAAAAAAAAGTCTTATCCAGGCAACATGAAGAGTTGGCTACTTTTCATAATAATTATTCAGATGTCAAGTGATTTGAATTAGAGATGTTAGGAAATTAATTTAGACTGTGTGTAGCTCTTTTCAGTTAAGAAATCACAGAATCTCAGAATGGTTTTGAGGTTGGGAGAAACCTCTAGAGGTCATCTAGTCCAACCCCCCTGTTCAAGCAGGGTCACGTAGAGCATGTTACACAGGATCGCATCCAGGTGGGTTTTAATATCTCTAAATAAGGAGACTTCACAACCTCTCTGAGCAGCCTGTTTCAGTGCTCTGTCACCCAAACTGTAAAGAAGTTCTTTCTCAAATGGCAATGAAACCACCTGTGATTCAATTTATACCCATTATCCCTTGTCCTATCACTGGCCACCGCTGAGAAGAGTTTGGCCCCATCCACTTTACATTGTCCCCTCAGGTATTTATAGAGGTTGATAAGATCCCCTCTCAATCTCCTCTTCTTTAGGCTAAACAGACCCGTCCCTCTTAGTGTTTCCTCATAGGACAGATGTCCCAATACCTTAATCATCTTCGTGGCAATGCGCTGGACCCTCTCTAGAAGTTCTACGTCCGTTTTGTACTGGGGAGCCCAGAACTGCACACAGTACTCCAGGTGTGGCCTCACCAGTGCTGAGAAGAGGATCACTTCTCTCAACCTACTGCCCACACTCCTCTTGATGCAGGCTAGGAATGTATGGTCACTTGTGTGGAAACTATTTCCCCACTACCTTGTGCTGAACTTACTTATGACACTGCAACCCTTAGGACAGAAAGGAACCCAAAATATCAGTTGTGGCTTCTGCAGTGATGCTGAATACAGAGCTCATAGCACCTGACACTAGAAAGGTCGTATAAGAAGACTGGAAATGAAAGAGACTGACAGGTAATGATAACAAAAATAATAGGAAGAAAGGTCACTGATGTCTCATTCTTATTCTGGTGTGCTTTTGTGGAAACATCTGTAGAAAAGCAAGTGAACGGAGAAGCCGCAGATGTGGGGCTGCCATTAGTTCTGAGAGCTGATCACGCTGAAGTGCTGCGTCCTCTGCCAGGCCGGTTCCCAACACTTAGTCAGAATCACATTAGCTGACTTTGGTGCTTTCAAGATTCACACACACAGACAGACACACACACACACACACACACACACAGAGTTTGTGTGCTTTAAGGAGGGTTTGCCAAGGCTTGAGGAGGCCCTAGGCCTTTCTGCTCTGTTGTTAGGGGCCAAGGAGCTCCACACAGCTCAGGGCGTTGGGCCCTGTAGGGCCTTGGGGCCTGTGGAGCCGTGGGGCCGAGGCGTCTTCGTGCTGCTGAGCTGGGACCTGAAGGGGAGCAAATCGCTGCTGTGGGGAGCTTTATTTCACACATGGAGGTTCTGGTGTGCTCTAAACAGCCTGCTGCTGTCCCTCAGCAGTGCCATAAGCCAAGGAGGTAAATGCTGGTTGTTCTGGCTCTGCCTGTGTCCTGGTATCTTACACAGCTGCATTTTTTGTTCAGGCTTGTGTTGCCTTAGGCAATGCATACCCAAGAGGAGTGGGATTACATAGATGTCTGTAGGATGTAAAACTTCTTCAAAATTCGGAAATCATTTTAAAAATGCATTTGTCAGGAGTAGCAACGAGCAGTGGGGAAAAACAATACATGAAAGATTTAGGAAAGAAGCTGAAAGTGAGATCTTCAGTCAGTGCAAAATGTGTTGCTGCACAGAAGTCTGATTGACCCCAGCTGTAAGAGAAGCCTACAAAGAAGACCTGAGGAAATGAGAAGATGTCTGATGCGCGCTATGCTTTATGTGCGCTGTATGACATGTAATTCTTAGAGGAATGGAAGGAATGGTGTAAAATCAAACTGCAGTCTACCTTCTTTTCTCTCTTGTCTTTTGAAAATTTGCTTTGGAAAATGGTAGCCAATTTTTACATATTTCAATTAGCAATCCTAGCAGTAAAAGAAAGGTGTAGTGGATAAAGCATATGTATGTGTATATATTCAGTATTAGAGTCCCAACCCATCAAAGTAGAGGCTTTGAAAAATGTTTGTTGTACATGGATATACATAATGAGCAACTTCTTCCAGAAGGCTTAAATGGCATGTAGCAGCAACTTCCTTTAAGGCTACTGGCGCTGGTGGTACTAAGACTTGCTTGTATGAACTCGTTAGACTCCTACTGTACAGTAGGAGTCTACAGTGCTGTACTAAAATACTTTATTTTTAAAATGATCATATGTAGACAACTTTTAGCATACTGCCCTGCTTGAACATTTGAAAGTTATCATTTATATTTTAAAATTGGAAGAGAGAGGCCCTTAACTAAATTCATTATCCAGGTCTAGAGATGCTTGGCATAAGGTTTGAATTTGACAATTTTGTTCCAACCTTTGGTGTTGAGTATTTTTAATGCTGTGACCTATCCTTAAATGTTTTCCCTTACTGAAGACTATGTAGCAAAAGTTTAGGAAAGCTATAAAGAAAGGCATTATAATTCTTTGAAACCAAAGTAGTATCCCGGTCCACTTAATCCTGTGACATTTTCCAGTAGCTGAATGTAGAGGAAGGTACATTTTACTTTTTAATTAGAATCTGACATCTTAAAATGCTTCTCTTGCTCAGGGAAGACTGAAATTCAGGTTGCATACACAAACCATATGTCAAAGATCCTGTTTACTATCTGGAATATTCTAAAATGTGTGAAGGTGATGTTCATAACCGTGTGTCTCTAAAGCTATGGATTGTTGCATACATCTTCAAACTGCAGCAGCTGTTTAAACATTTATGTAACAGTATTGCAAAATGTATGTCTACACAGGCAGTCTTTTTAGCTTGGAGATATAATTAAACAGGCAGATGAGTACATGAATTCTTCAAGTGCTCATTTATAAGTTCTTAAAAGACTTTTTCTAAAAGTGATAAAGCAGTACTAGTACTGGATACTCTGAGTATGGAAGAAAGGGCAGTGACCTTTTGTATGGTGGGAAGACTTTTTTATTGTATATTTGGGAACGCACCGAAGTACATAGAAACTTTATTTCTGAAAGTACTGTGAAATTGGGAACTTCTGTATGCTGAAACTCATCAAGCAGCAGAGTCATTTGAGTTGTGGCTGTATACAAGATAGCCCCTGCCCCAGTCATTCAGGTATAAGTTGGTAGTAGGCTGACTTCTGCATTCATGCAGTATTATAATATTAAAAGCTAGTGAGAGGTTGCAACTGTAATGGAAGTTTTTATTTTCTTGGTCTGAATTATTTAACACAATGACATCTATTTAATACTACCTAGGAGCTTAGCTATGTGACACTGCTAGTGTCAGAAAGGTAGGAATCGTAACAGCAGCACTGGAATTTCTACATCATCAGTATCCTTGTAGCTATTTCAGTCATCTCTATTCCTAGTCCTACAATAATGCATCAAAAATAGAATTCCCAGCTGACATTCAGTTCTGAATCTCACTAAAGATTAAGACAACTGTTGAATCAAGAGTGAATTCACAGGGTATCATATTTTATAGCTTTATTCCTCCGAGGATCAAGCTAAGGGATGTTGGGGCCAGTGTATACAGTGGTAGGCACCTTTCAATTTTCCTTAGATTAGCTGTTTACTTGAAGAGCTCCCCCTCCCCGCCCCCCCAAAGTACAAGTACAGAGATGAAAACAAAAAGCCAGTGATGATCTGGAGTGTGATGGTATATGGGCTCTTCTGCAGAGCTCATTTCATGCGCCAAAAAGGGGACATTTCAGACTGCTTGATTTTGAGGCTAGATTGTGTTTAACAATCTCAGCAATCTTGACATCACAAAGTGTGCTGGGCAAGACTGACCGGATGTGCACAAGCTTCTATCCGTTAGAGTGTCTGAAAATGAAACTCTGTGTAAAGGCATTAAGGTCATGCAGTATTTGCTTGCTCACTGCAATGAGGATTGGTGTTGAGATGTATGCTGCGGACATTTTACATAACGATGACTTTGGGTTCTAGGTCTGTTAACGTATCAGCTTTAATATGTGCTGAACTGATGAAAAATTAAAATTGAGCAATGTAAATATTCATTACCTGTGATGAAGGTAAAGCTCTATTTTAAAAACATTGTTTATTTGTTCCTGAATAAACCAATGGGCTGCAGTGCTGCTGCTAGCAGCTCTTCGTGTCATTTGTTACATCTCCTAAATCTGACAGAAGGATAAAATGATGCCTATCAGCCTTCATTTCAGATGACAGTCTAAGTATGCTTTGGGCAGATCACCTTAACAATTTATTAATTTCCGTTCATAATCGCATAACCACAGAACGCTCTTTGCAGATAACATAAAAGTATGTTTCTGCTGAACTGTGTAGAGCAGCAAGCCCTGTGATTAACAGTTTTTCTTTTTCTTTTTTTTTCTACCCATTCCCACATGGAGCCCAATGGGCAAATCAAAAAGGGTTTTAGGTAGATGTTCTCAGTTTAAGGCCTTCAATTCACAGGGAATCCTCTACACTCTTTGGTGAATAATTCCAATAGTTAATTCATTTGCCACCTGGGCAAATTAAAAAAAGAAAAAAGTCCTCAAAGTGTAGTTGTCTTCCTGTAGCAGCATTCTCCAGTCCATTGAATTTGGTTATCCTTTCTGTCTGCCAACTCCTAGAGTCAGAGACTTTCTCCATATACAAGTAACTAGAAAACTTGAAAAGTCATTATCCTATAACTTTTGATAAGACGAGAAGACAAAACTCATGTAAAATGTTTTGTAGCTACGGAGTATTTTGTAAGGTGGCTTCATGAGCCCTCTTCAGTTTTTTAATTACTTTGCAGAAGTATAAACACAGAAAACATGATGTGGTCGTTCACTACCGAGAATAAGGGCAAAAAGTATATAGTCTGTATTCTTGGAAATAGTACTGGTGAAACTCAGAAAGGACTAAGTAGGTTTTGCTGCAGTCCTGGCAGTTTAGTGAATCCTCTGCCCTGGAAGTTGCTGACTGCAAAGCAGGATGCAACAAGCAAGAGAGGTTTTTTGCAAACCTTTGTCTCATCTGTCTCAGTCGGTAGATCCATGTTTTCTCTACTTAGCATTTATTTTGTTCTCATCAAATATTTCTGTGTTCAAGTATGACAGTTTTGTGTCATGAGGCAATAGCTGTCTGTTTGGGGTTCCAGGCAGGAGCCCCTTCCTGTTTAGGACCACCTTTCGTTTATTAAATTGACCGAAAGGTTTGTAATGGCCTTGAAGGAAAATACAATATTCTGTGGATAGAATTGGTCTTCTATTGGACTTTTCTATGTAGATGAGGATAACAGCAACTTTGTTTCCTACCCATACTGGACAGCATCTATTTTTCATATTTGTTTTACTGTTTTGCACATCTGCTTTAAAGTTTCATGATAAGGATGGGGAGGGGGGCAGGGGGGAGGAGAATCAGGAAACAGTGCAGGCTTTTAGCTACCCATCCAGATAGTCTAGGGAAAAGAAAAATCCTGCCTTGTAAGGACACAGTGGTTGAACAGAAGATGATCTCCTTATTAACCTTTTTTTTTTTTTCCTTTCTGTCTCGCTGACTGACTTTTGAGGGTTTGTTTTTGCTTTAAACGTCACCTCTTCTTTCCTGCTGAAATAAAACTGCCTTCTAGTTTAAAATCCCTTTGGTCTTTTGGGAGATACCGCTACAAATGCAGTCGCGGTCTCAGGCTAAGTGGAGCTTCCTGTCATATACCACCTTTGGCCGATAGTAGGTAAAATAAGTTGGGCTGCTGTTCCTGTCTCTTTCCCTGCACATCTGGACACTCTTTTAGTCTGAGTTACAAGTAACATGGTAGAGCTCTTTCTGCAAAAGAGAGACTTCCAGCCTCTCTGAATGTCTTGCCCAAATGGCTGCAGCTCTCTTCCAAGAACAAAACAAAGCGTATTTGAGTATCCCTGAGCAATGCAGGTTTAGATGCCATTCTTTCAGAAGTATGTGTACAAAATCCTGCGCTTCCTGAAGCTCAAATCATGAGATAAGTGACTGTCAGGTGAATCCTTGAAATCATAGCAGATGGCTGTATCTAGCTTGATATAATTTCATCTTATCAGTGATTTTTGAATTATCTCAAATGTCATAATCTATGGTAAATTATATATTACATCTGTTCTGCAGGAACAAGTGAGATCAGGACTGAAATGGTATTAAGTACTCTCCCATCTGCCTAAACCAAGGGGTGCATTTAATGAGGTTTCTTTTCTTCTGTGCTTCCATTGTGCCAAATGGAATTGAGGATGGCACAGAGAATTTAGATTTTTTTTCAGGAGGTGATGTAAATTTGGAACAGTTGGGCAATAATGATGGTTTTTGCTGCATGTCTTTAAAAAAAAAAAAAAAAAAAGACCCCAAAAGATGAATCTTCTTTTCACTGCAGTTTTTGGAGTTCCTTTTGTTTCATTTTTACATTAATCTACAATGTAGAATATTGCATAGGAATTCTCTTATTGTCAAATAGACAATATGCTTATCTATCTATAGATAGATACTTCTGTAGATATTTAATTTTAAATTGCTTAATTAATGTATAAGCAAACAGAAAATTCAGTGGTTCAAAACAGAAAACTTGAAATGCATAATGTTTTTTATGACTTAATAATACTGTATAAGATATTGTACATGGATTCATGAAACAACAAGGGTTGTTAGGCATTGGAATGGGCTGCACAGGGAAGTGGTTGAATCACCATCCCTGGAGGTCTTTAAAAGACATTTAGCTGTAGAGCTTAGTGATATGGTTTAGTGGAGGACTTGTTAGTGTTAGGTCAGAGGTTGGACTGGGTGATCTTGGAGGTCTCTTCCAACCTAGACGATTCTGTGATTCTGTGAAATAACACACATCCCCACAGTACGTTAGGCTCTGTCAACATAAAATGTGGTATTGGAGTGCTAAGAAGGCTAAACTAAATATGAAATGGTATTTATTTGGAGGATATTTTTCATTTTATTATTACAAATGGAAGGTAGACTAAACTGGAAGTTTCATTGTTGTATGTAACAACTTATTCTCTAAAGCTTTCCTAAAAAGCGTAAATAATTCAAGCCTACCCTTATACCTTTTCCTGCCGTAGATGTATTTATTGTATGTGGGCTTCAGAAATAAGAGAGTACGCATTTTCTCATATTCTTTAGACAGACATTTTTTTCCCAGTGCTGTCAGATATTGTTGGTAGAGCTCCCCTATTCAATTAAGTGGTCATTTAATCAGTCCTCAGGCAGTAGTTTTGCATTTTGGAGGACCTTGTCAGGAAAAGGCTAAGCGCTCCTTTCAGGCTGTGAGGTAGCTTTCCTTACCACTGTTCAGTCTTGTTACAGCAAACTGTTGCAACCAGTTCCTAAACCTCCTGATAAAAGTCAAGCACTTCACAGACTGCGTTAAATATTCTCCTTTGTGAAGAATTGTAGTCTGGAAGAGAAAGAGTTGCTCTTAGCTTGGTGTGGCTTTGGACCAAGGAGTTAAATAGACAAGAACAGTTCAGTGGGAAGGGACCTTCAGAGGTCACCGAGCCCAACTGCCTCACCACTTTGGGGCTCACCAATGGTACTGAGGGCAGTGTCCTAATGCCCCTTGAACACGGGGGCACCAACCACCTCGCTGGGCAGCCTGCTCTAGCCTTTGGCCGTCCTCATGGGAAAGCAATGCTCCTGGTGCCGCTGGTGCCCAGGGAGCAGAGCCCGGCACCTGCCTCTGCGTGAAGTCGCCTCTTGGCCTCCTCTCCTCTAGGCTGGGCAGCCCAAGCCTCCTCAGCTTCTTCTCACAGCACATGCTCTCCTGCCCTAGGCCAGTTTGTTGACCTCCTCTGGGTGCTTTCAAGGACCTTAACATCCTTTTTGTTCTGTGAAGCCCAGAGCTGCACGCAGTATTCGAGGTGATGACTGATTCTTTCTGCTCAGAACTGAATTACTTGAGATTTTGCTTTGAACTAGAGCTTGGGGATTTTGTAAAGGAACTTGTATAGTTGATTGCTCTGGTAACATGAGGAAGCTTTTCAATTTTTCCACTGAATACCGAAATTGAGTTGCTGGTATTGCTCTGTACTCAGGATATTGTTCCATAAATAGGATAACCTATTATCTGATGATAACTAAGTAATAATTGCACAATTTCATTGATGAACTCTTACAAATAACAAAGTAAGAGGTTTTTAACTAAATCTGGAGTGGAGCAGCATTAAAAGGGTATTCCTGTCACATCAAAATATAGCTGTCGTACATCCCGGTTCACGTTGCAGACGTGGTGCTTCTATGCAAGAAGGAGCAGAATGAGAAGCGACTGTTAATTTCTCAGAGATGGTGGTGGCACCAGGCACCAAGAGACAGTTGTTCTGCACGCTGAAAAATGCTGGGATGGCAGTGTAACCCCTCTGTGTTTCTGGCACGAGTAACGGGTAGGTCACCTGCAAATGTGTGGCTTGGGCCTAGACAGACAGTTGACAGATGTATTTAGTTGGCACATAGGTCTCCAAGCCCCCAGAATGAACCAGTTTTTTTAAGTGGTGGTCCCATTACAACACAATTTTTATGAAGGCAATAATATGCTTCTGGAATATGAAATGCTCTTGGGATTTAGGGATGTTTTCCCAGTTTAATGGTACTCGAGCTGTTTCCAGGCTCCGGTGGAGCATGGTAAAAATGCATAATGGGTACAAGGAGACCTGAGAAGGATGGATCCATCTCTAGTTCAGATGCTGGTACTGGTTATGCAGGCTTCCCTCCCTCCGTCCCGCAGTCAGGAGAGATACCTGTGGTAGCTATTTGAAATTTCCAGGTATCTGCCTTACCTTTAGCGCTGTGCTAGACTCACAGTCTGAGAGTCATGGCTAATGCATTGACACTTGATAGGTGGAACTTCCTAATAAAATAAGAATTGCATCTACAAAATAATTGCCTCTTGGTAAGCAGTTTGCAGTCATCTTCATATTTCTTCACAGAGGAAAAACAGAGGCAGAGTCTGTTATGTAGCATTAACCTTGTACCTCACATAAACAATGTAATGCATTTCTTAATGCCGTCAGAAAATGAATGATAGCAATAGTGTTTATCATACCATTCCATATGAATAATAAATTTTGCAATGTGACAGTAATAATGGATTTCATAAGTGTCAGACCTCCAGGAGGGACGTTACTCCCTGTTTTGTTTGAGTCTCTCCCTAATAGTCTAACGCTCTTCAATGTACCGGTAGACGGAGAGTGGCTCAGTTAAGCCGTGTATATTGAACTGTCATATATACATAATATACACAAAGCAGGATTATGGTAGGGAGAAAGGAGAACTTTGTCCTCAATTGTCTAGAAAATCTGAAGAATTTTGAGACTTCTTTTTTTTCTTTCTTGATTTTTTTCTCTTGAAATGAGTGGTATAGTTGGTTCTTCGTGTTCTCCATTTCCCCAAAATACCCATATTTAATGATAGACATATTCTGTTCTCCAACCCCCTTATCATTCAGCTTTTTTGAGAGAGCACAGATGTATTCTGGATGATTTTGTTGGCAACATCAGCCTCTCATATTTGTCAGTCAGAAGAAAGATGTCAGATATTTTTGATTAGTGGTCAGGGAGAACTTTTCAATGCTCATGAGGGAAAGCTCCAGCACCATCACTCCGATATTTTTATGTATGAAAGGCTCTTCCCTATGGCGTTAATAGCACTGCAGAGGTTGAATCACTTGCTGTATAATTGAGGCAAGATTTATAATTATTTAAAAGCAATAGTTTTGTACCTGGAAGACTGACTCATTTGTGCTTTAGAGATGCTGTTGTGGGTTTTCGCTTTTTGAAAGATTAAATTGGCTTTACATTATCCTGTGTTTCCAGTATGTTTTCTAACTCTGTGACAGATGTTAGCTTACAGCATCAACTAATACAGGTAGGAAGAGGAATGCTTTGTATTTCCTTCTGCATCCTTAATCTGGTACTATTTTGTGTTTTCATTAATAACTCGGATAATGAAATAAAGAGTGCACTTAATACATCTGCAAATGGTAATAAGCTTCAGGGAAAGGCCTTGAGCACTCTGAAAGTGCACAAGATAATCTTGAGCAATTGGTGGAATCACCTGAAATAAACAGGATTGCAAAGGGCTGAATGCGAAATTCAGTACTTCAGTACAAGGAACCAACCACACAAACAGGGAACAGACCAGGCAAAAGCTCTGCAGACAGGATCTGAACACAAGACAGTGGGCTGATATTGTTACCAAAACCCACTGACCCCAAATATTGTGGGATATAACACCTTGTGCCCTATTAAAATCAAGTGTGAGATATTAAAAAAATAATAATAATCAAATCCTGGGTATATTACTCAGCTGTGAGAATATTTCAGCTCAAGTACTATGCCTAGTTTTGAGTACTACATTGTTTTGTTTTGAGGTTCTTAGCTCATATTTTTATCAGTTTATTATTTAGTACTTGCAAACTTCACATCTTCCCAGTGCAGTGTAAACATAAAGGGGAAGTTATTACCTGGTTCCTTTCATGTGGGAATTTGTAATGATTGTTGTTCAATATCTGGTATACACAGAAGGAATGGATATGTATATTACTTTAAAGCATGAGAGGTATCTTCAGATAAATGTTAATTACATTATTGTTCAGCCACTTTGCATAGTAAAACTCCATTACAAAGTGAGTTCCTGTTCACTGTAAGAGAAGCAGCTAGTAACTGTGATTTACAAAGCTATCAGAACTCTGGAAATGTTCACTTTAATCAGAACTGTAATTATGAGGAAATTTGCTGCAGGAAAATTTACTCACAGAATAAAGATTAAAAAGATCTGAATGTTGTCTATCAAAGTGCAACAATTAAATTTTCTTTCCAAGCCTGAGAGATCTTTGTGGAAGGGGGAAGAAAAAAAAGGGGAAAAAAAAAAAGCAAA
This sequence comes from Anser brachyrhynchus, assembly GCF_964034855.1. Lineage (NCBI taxonomy): Eukaryota > Metazoa > Chordata > Aves > Anseriformes > Anatidae > Anser > Anser brachyrhynchus. The sequence continues at coordinate 13,634,242 of NC_137700.1, forward strand.
ATCCTGTCTTTTCATTCTAGTGGAGAAAATAAACTGCAACTGTTACTGTAATTTCCTCAGATAACGGTAAGCAAGTGTCTATGAACGTACACACACATGCAATGACTGGATTTATTCTGCTCTCTGAGGCTGGAATTTCCTATCAATACTGATACCTGTGATTAACTCTCTCATATTAAATAATTCTTTTGGCTTGAACATAACAAAATCACTGATCTGAAAAGGTGTTTTTCTCGTTCCCGGGGCTTCTGTATCCCCCGCAGCTGCCATGTGGATGCTTGTAATATTTCATGTACTCATCGTTCTGACAATTGCTATGCAGCCTTCTCCTCCTCTCGTCTCAGGAGATAAAGCTGAGATGTTGTCATCCCATTGTGAGCAACCTGGCAGAGCTGGCTGTTCAATGAAAAAGCATAGCATGTATAAAGTGAACTATGGGACCTGAAATCCATTGAGGAAAAACAAAATAATAATAAAAAAAAAAAATCTCAAATGGAAAGACTGACTTTTCAAATAGCAATTTCCTGCCAATATTTTCCTCACTGCCTTATATGAGTCTATGGTAAATATGCATATCAAAGTCCAAGGGGAACAATGGGAACACAAATGTACCTTGTATAAACCAATTACTGCAGTGTAGTCAATAGTACTTTGACAGTTTAAACTTGCTTAATTGTTTTAATACTGGAGGGTCATAAGAGTTCCACTAAACCAGGAACTGAATGTTGTTGTTCTTGACTCTGGACCAGAATAATATGACATGTTTGTAATTTTTTTACAAGCTTGGAAAATAATAGTGACCTTGGAGAAGATGAGAGTATTAATTCAATTATTAAGATGTGGTTATAACGCAATTTTCCAGAACTGCAATTTATTGATACTTGATATCTGATGAATATGTGTATGTATTGCTCCGAGGCGTCTGCACAAATCTGATGTCCTGGAAGTAACTGGAGATGAGCTAGGGAAGTCTGTGCATTCCTCTGTGTTGCAATGCAGTGCTATGTTAGAGAGAGATCAGAAATCAGGTTGCTTGCATCTTATTTATAAGGCAGAGTATCAGACATACGACCAGTTCAGATTTGCAAGAACACTTGCATCAGCCACATGATATGCCTGAGAGAGCTGATCCAGTCGTTTCCAGTTCATGAATAGGACTGCACTAAAAGCTACCTTACAGATCTGATTTGCACTGTACTGAACAGTATGGAAACCTTTATAACCATATTGCTTCCTCACCAGTGCTCTCATGGGAGTTAGCACTGAGCATGACCATTGTCCTTCTGGCCTGACTCGGCACAATGGAGAGTTCTGCAAATACATACGTGTGTTGTGGTAATTTTTCCTCCTTTATGTACAGTGAGAATAGAGAAAGAGGAATCTAACATAAGCAAGCCCGAAGTCAGACACAGGATCAGAATACTAGACCCAGAAATATTGTATAGTTACCCTGTCAGTAGGAAGAAGGAATGATCCTATGAGGCAAAATTAATCACTTTTGGAACCTTAAGAAATTGCATTCGCACACTTGCTGATGCAGCTGAATCACAAGGGCACGTGTGAATGGCACAATGCAGAATAGTCACTGTGTTAGCTGGAGGCTTAGTCTGATCTAATTAACCCTGCTCAGAGGCAAGGTTAATGAGTCTGGGTACGGTCCGGCACAAGAGGTTTTTTTCAGCTTGCTTGGAGCTACCCTAAGGCTCTGCCGTAGGAGTGCGGTATAGACACGCAAGTCATTAAAATGCAAACATGTGACGTCAGGATTCTTGCATGGTTTCATGCAGCACCTCACAATAATGCATATCATAATGAAAGGGCACTTGTGCTCTTCCTGGCTGAGTGACTATCTTAGAGCTACAGCTGTGAGCAGCGCTTCACTAGCGGATGGGAGCAAGGAACACCTGCCCATAGGGGAAGTGACCCATAAATACCAAAGAAAAGGTATAGCGATGAACTGGTGGTATGTGGAGGTTAGAGAAAGATCAGCTTTCTTGCTGTTTTACCAAAGGCTATGCTGGATGCTGATTTCACTACAAAACTTCTGTACAAGTTGCTAAGGTATCCTTTCCTATCCAGAAACCAAGCTTCTGATAGGAAACCAAGTCAGCCTATAACAGTTTTATGACTCGAGACAAGAGCATGAGCTCCACGATCCAAGAGGTTTCTTTTGGCATTTTCTGTGCAATCACAGACACTTCCGTAGCACCTGTGTTCCAGAAACATCCACACATCACACATTTCTGGTCATAATACACAAATTATTTTCCAAAAATCAGGCAACCTACTATAGAGACCCAAAGTATAAATCATATTAATGATAAAGTGTAACGTTCAACAGGTTGTCTACTCCCAGTGAAAGCTTTCTTCTTTCCCGCTTTCCCCACTGCCCAGCATTCCAACAAATTGGGGTTATTAATGAACTATCTAACTATTTTTATTTCTAATTCCAAATAGTTAAAGGAGAAAAACTTTTTTCTTTTTTTCTCATATAGGTGCATTTAATGAAAATCATAATAATTACGCAGACAACATAGGTGCAAATATTTATAATGAAATAATACTACTTCTGCTATAAGTAGGATAAATTAGATCTTCCTTCTCAAGTGATTGTGACTGTTATCTTGAGAGTGGTTTATTCAAAAGGAATGTAGTCTATTTCACGTTAATTGGGACATGCAACTAATTAACACAGGTCTGGGAAATTAACTGTTTCTTCTTAGGTTGCTGTCTTTCACACCAGTGAAAAATGTCATATAACAGTTTAGCCATGAAGTTTGAGTGAATAATTTAAATGATTAATTTCTGTCTTTTTGTTCGTGTTGGGGGGATTTTCCATGCTTGCTTTACTGAAATTACACAGGAATGGTAAATAATTTATGGACTTCCTCCTTTCCCATTCCCATGCCCGAACACTGACCATTCTTTCTTATCAAATTACTTACACACATCTCATGATCCCAAGTTTCTCACCTCTGGTTGATTGTCTTACATCAATTTGCTGTAATGGGATGTTTTTCACTTCACTTTACAATTTGATACTCAGAGTTGTTGAACATATAAACTTAAAATTCATGTGTTATACATGTTTGATCTAATAAAATAGTTATTGAAATGCTTGCTGAAAGTAAATATAAAAATTGATGCTGATTTGTCCAAATATAATTTCCAGTCTGTATATTTGATATCAATTTGTTCCACCACATGCTTTCATCTATGTCATGTACTTCTCAGATTAAATGTTTTAGTAAAAATTTGTTATAAAATTAGTTTGCTGCTGAAATGTCATCTCAACCTCATTTTTGGCTTTAGCTATATTGGAAACTGAGAGTAGTGGTAATAATACTTAATGAAATGTCATCTGAAAAGCTAAGTGATCTGGAGGAGCTTGGCAAAGAGAATAGATACCATTAATTTCATTTGCAGATTGGAGGAAACTGAGGCCTAAGAAGATGGAAAAAACTTGCCCAAAGTCATTCAGGACTCCAGAAGTAAAGTCAGACTTAGAATAAATGTCCTTCCAGTTCCATTTTTCAGCTTACTATGCTAGGATCCAATATTCAGTAATCAAGTTTAGTAAGCCAAAATGCTGTAGTTCCAAGTAACTCTTTAATAAAGAGAAAGGAATTATCATTGTAATAATGTTTCCAACAGTGAAAACATTCCTGTAGATATACCAATTTTAGTGCTACTGAAATCTTTCCTACTTTCAATAAATTTGTCAACATTTAAATGTATCCACTAAGTATGATTTTAATGTCTAAGTGGAAAAAAAAAGAAATAAACATTCAAGGCTTCTTAATCACAAGAAAATTAAAAAATATTAATTTCAGGTGTCTGATAGATATATAGTATCTGTACTCCTACGTGTTTTTCTTGTGATGCTTAAGGTACTCCAGAGGGACAGCACTTTGGTTCCCTCTGACATTAGTCTGTATTTGTTACTGAAAGAAGTGAAGGTTTATTTTTGAACCTGCATGGTAACCTGTGTAAGCTGCAGTTATCAGATTAACTTGTTTGAGTTCTGTTGTCTTTCTGAGGCTGCCTTCTCATCAGTGCTGCGCTTGTATAGCTCTGGAGTAACATCAGTATGGCCTGCATATTTAGAGGGACAGGAAAATATCCTCCTCCATGTACAAGTTTTTGTATGGAAGAGCCCACTTCTAATTCCCTGGATACAAGTACTACAAGTACTAACAACTTTGGTGTTCTGGGTATAACCTGCCACGCAGAGCAGTCTCATTGCCATTTGCACAAGAGCCTGCGCAGCACGCAGATGTTGAGTGCAGCCCTCTAAGCTTAGTTAGTGGTTCCCCCCATTTATCACATGAGATGACTCCTTTGATTTTATCTTGCATGTTTTTTCTTTCTCAAATCAGTAGTACTCTCTGTAGGAAGTCTTATTGCTTCTGTTTCTGATTTCTTCACATTTTGATGCTCCTTGTATTTTCTCAGATCAGTTTAAATTCTTTCTTCTCGAGAGTCAGTGAAAAGATGTTTCAGGTACAGATTTTTATTTTTTTTTTAAACTTAAGTGGAGAAAGAATTGTGTTTCTACTTCCACTGGGGGGTAAAAGAAAAGTAGAGTTGTTGCAAAAGCCTTTTGTTTTGTTCGATATTATGTGTGTTTTGTATTCTTTAAAACTACAGTGGAAGCTTTAGATGAAAGAGGTACATGCATAAGTTCAAAGCCTCTCCTGCTTGATCAGTATTCCCACAAGAAACATGGATGAGAAAAGGTGGATGGGGAAAGCCTGACTGGACTCATCTCGTCAGCTTGGCTAGAGGGAACTAATGAAAAAAAATCTTTTAATTTTTGTTTGTTTACTTGCTTTCATTTTTATTCCCCTCTAGGCACAAAACAAGCAAACTGAGCTCTATTTAAAAACAGTGTGCTTTCGCTCCCACACACCATCTTTTCATAATCAGAATCTTGGTAATTTTGTGTTAGAAGTTTTCTATGAGCTTTTTCAAGGAGAAGAAAAAATGCTGAAAGAGCACCCGGGGGAAAACTCTACAGTCTCACAAAAGATAATTTTCTACCTGATTGCATAAATAAGAGCAAAAATTGGTGTGTTGAACTTTGTGTTTGTTAGTATTTAGGCCATGATTCAGATAATTGTTTTTCCTTGGGGTCAGGCTTGTGTCTGAGCTCTTCAAAGTACTTCATCCCTGTGTGTGCATTTGTTATAGTCTTACAAAATGACATCTAAAAGGAATTGGAATAAATGGCAGTCAGGTTCTCCAAAGACTTCAGGATCTAACAATATCATCTAGGTTGTATCCTTTGCAGCTCTCTTCAGACAGTGCGGTTGTTTAATGAAGCTGTTGAAATTTGAAAGGCAGGTACGTTTTTCTTGTGTCTTATCAGACAGAACAATCTCTGGCAAAGACATGGGGAAGAAACTTACCACTACTTAATCTGAAATTGCCTACCTCAGGTTTTCTAGAGGCAGTTCTGATGCCAGCCTGGTGGAGATACAGTAGCAGACTAAACAGGTCAATTGCTGTCTTTTAAGTGGCTCTGGGTGTTTTGTTTTTATTTTTTTAACTTTGTTTGTTTCAGTAAATTTTCATAAATAAATGTAATTAGCATTTGTTTCAACTCTGGGTGATTCAGTATACCTACCACAGGAGCACACCACACAGTCTTAACAATAGAAGGATAGAAAAGGAACCCTATCAGAAAATGGTTCAATGCTTGTAACAACAACTGTATGATGAGCCTTTCATTGTTTATGGAGCTATAATCTAATTCCCTCTAATATAATTTCTATTCCCTTTCAGTACAACAAAGAACATGGTATCATACCGGTTCTATCATTTGTCACTATTAAATCTTTTAGAGGTATGCTAGCAGCTGTGAGTGAGAATTGATAATTGAGATTGATGAAGTGATTCAAATAAATCAGCAGTTCATAACTGAGAAACTCTCTGATGTACAGACAGGTTTTTAACTATATTTGGTCTTAATATTTTTTGAGTTTCAAAGGAAGAAGATGAGAGCTAAGATCTTTTTCCTCTAGCAGCATGGTAGATTACATAAACAACTTTGTGAAATTTGCCAATTGCTAGCTCAAAATATCTGCATCTCTCATACTTTGTGAGAATCACCACATCTTTTTTGCCACCTCTTTTTGGAAAGATAAGGAATTACTAGTTGACTTTACCAAAGCTTAGAGCATAAGTGGAGTTGGCATGATGGCTAATGCATCTTGCACTTGTGTGTCTATGAAAAGCAGTAGCATACGACTGCTCAGATTATTTAGTGTCCCAATGACCAGCTATTGGCCGTTTAAACAGAAAAGGTTTTCAGGCCAGCCCTTTGGGAAAAGTCTATCCTATTCTGGCGTTTCCAGTTGGGAATCAAACTTCTATAACCAATGTTAAGAGTCCCTACCAACAGCACATGCTTATTGGCTCAAAACTTCAGTACAGAGGAATTTTGATTTGGAAATACGCAGCCAATAGTTAAATAGTTCTTGTTCTCTGAGACACCTCCTCAGGAGGCTTGGGGGGTTTCTCTCTGATGCTGTCTTCATTATGGAAACTCAGACCAGATGGATAAAATTGAGATAACTGATACATTTTGAATGACATCTCATATTATTAAAAGCATATTATTATTATTATCATCATATTACTATTAAATGTTTAGTGAATACGGAAGGGATGCTTTCAGTGGTGAAAGAGGGTGAGAGGCTTATGGTTATGCAGAAATTTCATGTTCAGCCCTGCCAATCAGGAAGAGTTTCCTGGAATCTGCCCTATTGCAGATCAGTGTGAGGCAGTGTGATCCACACACAAGCACTTCTTTTCTGAATCATTAACTCAGATTTCAGACCAGATATGGATGTTATGACACAATTTACATTTCATGAAAAATGTTTGTAAAATTTTGTACAGTGGATTTGTCCTGTGAGATGGTGCTTCCAACGCCATTCTGGAAGCTGTTCTCCAGACAGATCTTGTGCCTGATGCAAATTCATGCATCTTCTTTGTGTTCATGGACGCATAAGGCTGAAACAGTCTTTGTCTCTGCCAGAATAAAACTGTGTATAGCTGTATGGCGGAGTTGTTAAACCAATGATTGTCTGAATCTTAGTGCTTGGATGAAGATCTGAAAGTAGTGCTGCTGCTTGTGGGCAAACATCTATATCATAGAAGATAAAGCCAAACACAAGATAGCTTTCTACTCTGCATGCTCTCCACATCAATGTGATTATGTACACCTAATGCAAAGTCTGGTGTAAAGTTCTGAGTAGTCTTACTAGAGAAGGTAATTGGAAGTTTGTAAGACTGACAATTTAAAGTGTTGTTTGTTTTTACTGTGGAAAGTTTCTTAAGCCAGAAATGTTGTGAATAAGCCTAATTGAAAAGCTAAGGCTTGCGTGGTAGTTTCAGTTTCAAATGACCTATTTTAAGGGAGGAGAGAGGGTTGTGACACAGTTATTAAAAACTTGGGTCCATGTTGTGTCTTCAGTTTTTAAGTAGAATTTTCTTTTGAAATCAATGGCACTAGGTGACACTTGGGTTTTGATCAGTGCATAACAAGTTACTGAAGTTAGAGGAAAATTCACTTTGGTAGATGTCCTGGCATCCTATGCAGAAGGAGAAATTTGTTTATAATTTTCCCCCCCCTGTATATAAATTAGGATGTCCATCTTTGTCAGGCTGGTCTGGTATGGCTGTGAAATACAGTATACTGAGATACTAGGGAGGGAGCACTAATTCAGGCACTGACAAAAGGCAAGAAGATGCTGATGAAATGTTGTGTATGAGATGCAGATCTGAGTACTACATTGTTCTGACCTGCACAGATTTACAGTCATTATTGTCAAAAACATCAGCATCTCACAGAAAAACAAGAATGAAGGACAGCTTCCATAAACAGAAAAGTAAACATGAAAGCCAAATATTTTGCCTCATTAGTCCTCATTAGGATTAGGGAGACAGGTAATATGTCAATGGGACTGAATAATTAGGACATAATGAATCTTCTTAATTCATGCTTCTCAATCAGGCAAGGACCACTGAGAAGAGTCTGGCTCAGTCTGTAACTCCAGTCTCCTGTTTCTTTATTTCTATGGAAGTATTTTCTAACATTGAATGTGGACCAAAAATTTCAGAAAATGTGCACAAGTTGGTGGACTAAAGTGACTGAAGTCTTTAGGAGGGAATAGTTTACCCAATACTGTATGTAAACAAAACAAATGGTTTTTCAGTGGCTGCATCTTTCTTTTCACTGCTTGGTCTGCATCTGTTGATCAACATATTTATTGATCTCTTTCAATGCAGAAATGGCCACGGCTGTGAAAAACAGGTCCCAGCTAGTAACACGGTGGTATTGAATTTAGTCCACAGCATTTGCATGCACCTCTGTCCAGGTCTGTAGCATCCTTGCATTTCCTAAACTAAGCTTATAACAGTTCATTGGGCCAGTCTGGGTAGGGATCTGGCAAATGCTGATGAGAACTCAAGTTTTGTTGAAATTAGGATTTGAACTAACGTTTCCAGAGTTTAACGTGGTGTGCAGCTGAGCTCTCTCGAGATATGTGTGGCTTACAAATGCTATCATGTACATGACCGCAGTAGGATATGTCATGAATTAGATTAATGCTTGTTCTTGTGGAGCTGCACAGAAAACAGTGTCATTTTGCTCATTTTAGCAGTCTGGATTATAGTCTCTCTCCAGTGGGGGAGAGATTTATGAAAGGAGACCATACATAGCATCTATGACTGTCTTCTGCTTTTTAGTAGTTGTTTTCATTAATAAAATATTATGCTTATCTAATTATCCTCTTAATTTTATTGACAAATAAGCTTAATTTGGAAACTGTACTTTCTAATGTCCTTGCCTTGTTTGGGGGTTAGGGGAAGAAGAACATCTTAGTGTTCTGTAGGACTTGTGTGATGTTAATACACCTAAGGCATCTGAATTCTGTAATTGGTTTGGTAGGAATATGGGCCTTGGGAGCCCTACAGAACAGCGCAGTGAGATTTCCATTTGCATATTCCTCGAGAAACAGATGCCTAATGTATTGACCATTTTGTGATGAAAATCTTGCTTAGCGATGCCTTTTTCCAATCTGTCAAGACCTTTGGGGCAATAGACCCTCTTTTGTACACTGTGGCTGTAACACAGTGTTCTCCTGAAACAAAGGAGCATGTATTTGGTATGTACTCAGATTTTTTTTCATGAGTTTGATTTCCTAATCTATCAGAAAGGACTTTGTACAAAGTTCTCCTTTTTGGAGTACTTAAAGCCTGGCACAATTAGGTGTGATCCAATCCAAGGTCTTTTGTGTAGGTTCCAAGTTAGCGGTGCTTAGCAGTGCTTTGTGAAAGGTTGCAATTCCTCATTATGAATAAGTTGCTTTTGTTGTGTAAAGCTATTCTATCTGTCTGGGCACGATTCACTGTACCTGAAGCTCCACCAGTTTGTAAGTAGTAGCTGCACAATTTGTATAGATGGCTTCAGAGTACAATCGGTCATGAAACTTTAGTTCAGCTTTGGCTGTTTGTTATCTTTGGATATGCTGAAGTCAAACAGCATGATTCTTCTCTGTTGTATATAACAAATAGCTGGTAGTTTGCATTCAGCTTCTATTTGTTGCATAAAATTCTGGTTTTATGCTGTAGTAAGAGCAGCGTCGCTGCAAAAGAGACTAGTTTATGGGGAGGAAAGAGAATAAGAGGTGAAAGGATAGTTCAAGTCAGTATTCATGAATGGTGGCCCTTGTCCCAAATACAAAGGTATTTTCTTCAGATGAAAAATAGATCTGCTTTTAATACTGTGTCAGTTCTGCACAGCTAGCAGTTCCAGTTCCAAATCTAAATCACTGGGTCACTTTGGGCTCACAGTTATCAGGGCCTCCTTTTCAGCTTTGACGTGTTTTCTCTAGGATAAAAACAGCCATACTTTATTTGTTATACTGACCTGTGAAACATCAGTGGGACAATATATGGACCAAGTTCAAACACTGGATTTATTGCCAAAGTATGCGTCTTCCATGTAGAGAAATAAAAGTTGTGTGTATATCCCTCACAGGGGAAAATTCCTCTCTTGAGGCAAGCAACAGAGGAGGTCTTATTTCACCAGTGTATTGTGTTGGATTTTTTACGCCCCCCCCAAGAAATTGCTTGATTACATTTTGTATGAAAATTGTGTTGAATTTTGAGGCAGCAACATCACAGATCATGAACTGCTCAGAGGCAGCTGCATAGGGCATGGGGAATTTTTTGCTGCCAGCAACTCTAAAGGAATGAAGTCGTATTTGAGAGGCTTTGTGTGACAATGTGTTCAGCTGTAGAAAAGGCACTTCTTGTAGAGACTAGTGCTAGTTTTCACAGAGGGAAATCAGGAATTTGTGTGAGCAGCCAATCTCACCATAAACACTAGTAGGTTTCACAGTGCTAATTAGAGTATTAAGCTTGTTTTGTTGAACCATATGCAACAGATTAAATTTACCTCAGGTTTTCCACGTGTGACAGACAGACCACGTGTGACAGACAGACAGCAAAGTACGTGCAAGCATAGTCTGGTGTTTAACTTGATTGAAGTCGATGATAAACTCTACAATGCCGTGCAGCGATGACAGAGTGTCTCTATTTGGAGACCACGACAAATAATTAGTTACAGAAATAACTACAACTTGGGCAAGCTCATCTTTTGTATTCAGGGGTTACAAAATGCATTTGCTGGTGTGGTCTGTGAGTGAGCAAGCTTGGGGCATAGACATTGCCTTGAAGGACTTGTAGACACATGTGGACATCTGTTCCTAGCCACTGGTTACTTATGTCATCCAAAATTTTTGGTCAACTTGACATACTGGGCTTCTAAGTCAGAGTAAGGGTGTCTTCTATTTCTTTGCTTAAGCTGTACTTTACTATTGTAAAGTGATACAATTTACTGCTCAAGTTTCATCACCAAGAAAACTACTTGCACATGGATGTAAAGGCTCCCCTGAAGGCTGGGGAGTGAAAAAGAAACAGAAAAATGCTGACATGCTGATTCTTGACTGCATGCTATTAATAAAGCAAGCTGCATTGCTCCAGCAGCCATGTGGCTAACACAAAGTTTGCCTGGAATCACATGCTAAAAAGTGCTTTTGATGATAAATTTGCTCTGCTGCCCTCAGCACTTTTTGGTCTCTCAGGTACACTTCCCATCTCTGCTGAAATTGAAATTCAGTGCCATTGGGGTTGTTCTATGCCCGGAGAAGGCTGGCTGAAAGGAATGGATGTTGTGGTTTCCTAACAGTATGTTAAGAAAGGAAATCACCAGGCTCTGAAACAGCAGTGGTACCCTTCCAGGGTTCCTAAAATATTTATTAAATGGATATCTAACACCTTCAACCAGAAATATGCCAGTGTAGCATGAAATTCTTTGAGATAAAACATGTTGGCCTAATGCAGTCCCCTGTGAAATACCAGACGATAGAGTCAAGTGATGTTTAAATTGTAAAGAAAACAAATAAGCTGCTAGTGCAAAGGGCAAAGTTTCTGTTAGGAAGTGTAGTGTAGCAAGTGCGCGTTGCAGATGCTAAGCTTTGCCCTGGAAGTGAAGGTAAAAAAATCTGCTCAAATAGCAGGTACTTTCCTGATGTTTCCAAAATGTGAAAAGTATTGGAGCACACGCAATATCTGGTGGGTGGCCAAAGTTATTTCAGATTAATCTGTTTTGAATAATGGCATATATCTATTTACTTCCTAATGATCATGTTTTCTTACTTAGTTTTTCAGGTAACCATCTTTAAATGTTTTTTTTTGGAAATAATTATGGATGCGTATTCAGGTTTCGTTACTTTACATATTGTTCTCCGCTCTTGACTGGTTATTTAATTTACCACGTGCATTTATGAGCCTGTGGTTCTTTATGTTTTGGTAGATAGCGGATGATCTGAACAAGCTACAACACAACCATGAGCAAAAATAATGGCTGTATTTATTCAGTGAAGGGGCATAAAGGCTAAGGACCCAGCCGGCTCTGTGTTCAAATGCTGCCTCTGTATTTACTGACTGGCCTTCTATTATGGGGAGATTATTACAGGGAGAGCTCTGCTGCTGCCCCAGCCTGGCATGCCTCTTGCACAAACACCATCCCATGCTGACGCAAGAGAACTGCAGAGATAAGGGCCTAGCTCCAGAGAGAAGTACTCACAGAGGGCATTTCCTGGGTTAAGGAAAATATATGCTGAGCAAATGGAGGCAATTTATGCCCCCTTCATCCCACATAGTTTCTAAGTACTGCTGAGCAATCTTATCTGAAACAGAGCAATAGCAGATTATTAAAGCCAGAAGCTAATGAGTGCGCCCAAATGTTTAGCTTTGCACATTTTAGTCTGCATATGAAATAATGAGTTACCTTTGCAATAGGAATAAATGTAGAGCATATCACTGATATTCAAGTCTAATTAATTATATTCAACCAGATCACAAGACAAAGCATGAGATTGTATTATATCCACCCCAAATTCATGTTTCTCAAAATCTCAAACAAATAAATGCTATCTGACATCATGTCAGCAAACCCAAGGTGTCCCAGACTAAAGCATTTACAGGGATAACAAATAACCCTTAATCTCCTGCAGCTTTATTTTGTAGTGTAAATAAACAACCTTCTACCATTATATGATTTTTTCCTAATACACAGCTGAACATCATGGCTTCAGTGTCTAAGGGCATTAAATTATCTCCATCCTCCTCCCCCTTGGAGGACAAACCACTGGCTTCTGTCAACTGTTGTACTCCGATAGCTCCTCATACTGGAAGACTTCCTTTTCCTTAAAAGTGCTTTCTAAAAACAGTGCTTAGAAAATAGATATTTTGAAACGTATATGCGCTATCTGCAGCTATGCAGTTGCTGGGAATTAGCTCTTTGAGGAGGGAGAAAAAAAGTAATGCAGTGAGCCAGCTGAAAGCTGAGATATGGGTTGTACGTAGCTCTCTTCTTTCTCCGATGTAGAAAGCTCTTTTAACTATGGTTTCTCTATCTTTTAATTATCTGTACAGCTAAGTGTCAGTTTTGGTGTGAAGGAGATACTCAGGACTCAAATGGCAGTGTGTGGTTGTCCATTCCATGCTTTAATTGCACTCGATATATAAAAATGTCTTGCACGTTCTCTTAACATGCAGTTATTAGTTTGGAGAACACTTCTTGTAGCTTCTTAAACAGTCTTATGGGATCCACCTATTATTTAATCCACATGAATTTAATATGTGGTATTCCTCAGTTATGCGGTTGTGCTGTGTTTTGTGCAACCGACAACAAAGCCAGCACATTCAGTAGGGAGTGTGAGGGGGAGAGAAGACAAATGGTTCTTGACCAGCAGAGCGGTGATGTCTGGGAGCTGCTCCACAGCTCAGAGGATTTGTGCCAACATTTAATGATTCCTGCAGCAGGGTCTGGAAGCTACAGAGGAGATTAGGTTGCTGCTGTGCTTGCACTCTGCTGGTCCATCACTAGTGACTCTTTCTGGCCCAAAGACTTTACTCACACAGTACAGGAGAAGGCTAGGAGGAGGGCACGCTGGTTACCTCAGTTAAATAGACAAAGAAAAGTAGACACTGCAGGGTGACAGGATTTGTTCAGGCTCTAAAGAAGCCAAAGGTAACATTGGGCAGCTGTTTGAGCTAGATTTACATCCCCCTTTCCCTGAAATGTGACCTGCGTTACAGGTTTAAAAAAAAAAAAAGTCACTTGATGTTGCTACAAATCTGAGGTCCTGCTAATGCTTTGCAGTGTTTTCTGTAGCAGTGTTTTGGCCATGTTATTGAGAGCATGTGGAGGGAAGAAATGGAAGGAATATATGCCTATGTCTCATCTCTGGTTCTAGCCTGTATCAATCCAGTTTAAAGGAAAAAAAAAAAGGAAACAAAAAACAGTTGCAGCAAATGTGTACACAGATAAATAGTATGGGACCAAGATGTTAAGGCAGTCTTGGCTTTGCCCTTGAGCATGATTTGGTTTGGGCATGGATTTTTGTGCAATCCAATTATTAAGCCTGGCCTAATTATTAAGCCTGTGTTTTACAAGGAGACTTCAGGGAGTTAATCACAAAGAAAGCCTAACCCTCTCTTTTCCAGGGACTTTTTACCTTTTCTATTAGAAAATCCAGCCTTTTTGTTTCACTTCTCATTTGTAATTGTACCTGCAGTCTCATTCTTTGTCTCCCCTACCTAACTAAGTAGAAAGCCCTTCAGAAGAGGGAGAGTCTGGCATTAGAAGTGTGGAGGACTGTAAAGAGTAGAAAGCTAACTTTAGCTTGGATGTCTAAGGACTGCTCAGCTTCATATAACCATGCTAGAAATAAACAAGAATGCAAGACCTCCTGGGTTTTGTAATAAAACACAACCATTTAACATTTAATCCTTAAAAAAAAAAAAAGTACAAGTTTCCGCAGATTTTGAGAGGCATCAGCAGCTTCCTTTCTTTTGGCATCCTAAATAAGACGAATGCTCACTGATAGCAGTGGGAGGTTAACAATCACCCGCTTCAATCAAAAAACTTTACATTTCAAATGCAATCTAAGCTGGGGACAGCTTTCATAAAGCTGTGATGTTGAACAAAATGGCTGTAGCTTAGATGGCATAATTGGGTATTTTGAGTTTTATTATAACTGCTCTTTTATAACATTTTGGTTTTTATATCATAACTGGATCATCTATAGATACTTTTGATAAAATGGGGGGAGAATGTATTTAAAACTTCTGCTTTAATTGCTTTAACTCATTAAGATTGCGCATCCTTCTTTTAGCTACTTTACCTTATAGTAAGCTGTTACATGTCAGAGTCACCTTCTGTCTGTCTATAGTACCTCCATTCTTGACCACGTGTATTCAGAAAATCTTCTCGTAGTACTTTTTAGAATAGAACCCTTTTATTTCATCTGTTGATTCAAAATTTGCCAAATGTTGTTATTTTTATAGCGTCTTGAACATCTTGGTTTACAATGGTTCCCTGAGTTTTAAATGAAGGCAAATGGAGCATCAGTGGAATAATTTGCTAAAGAGCTCCTGAGTTTACATTTCTCTATTTTTTGTGGCTTGTGGACTTACACCTCTTGCCTCTGAAGTTGGCATGAATTTTGCTACTGACTTTGGAAGTCCTCATAGCTTTGCTCTGAGCTTGGTGTTTCCAAATTGCATTACTCAGTTTCTCACAAGAGGTCCTTGGTTTCTTCCAGAATTTGGCTCTCTGGTAGGTTATTTGGTCCCTGCCTATAAAAAATGCACTTGTCTTTGAAAATCAATACTCTTCATCAGGTGGTTAGTCCTGGCTTCATGCCACTAAAAAAGGCCAAGGATTTAGAAAATCCATCTATACCACTGCATTATAATTGTTCCTGCATTACTGTGAATAATCTTCTATTGACAAACATCAAAGATCTGTAACATCATCCTTATGATTTATTTTCCTAGAATGAATCTGCCTGCAAATTGCATACTCTGCTTGACAAAGTAAAGATCATTTTGTAACTTTCCCTCGTCCTTCCCTTCTTACAACCTTTCTAGAACACCATCACCACAGTGCGATGTGTAATGGGAGCAAGTTCCCACGTTACACTCATTTCTGTTAATACTTGTTCAGAGTAAGGCTGGCTGTTAAGGATAACCACATTCCTTGAGATAAAGGGCAGAGTAGCAGAACAGGCTGTTGCTTTGAGGAGTCTGCTCCATTTGTGCTGTTGACAAACAAATACCAAAGGAATTTATCTCCCATCATATTGTCACACTGGGATATTTTCATTAGTATCATGATCGCTGGTGGTTTAATGTCATAACCATCAGTGATTGTCTCTGGGTGAAAAAGATCATTTAAAACAAAAATGAATTAGAATTAGGTTAATTTCATTTTGGGTTGCGTGCTTGCAGCCAAAGGGCTCCTCTCTGGATTTTTTTTGCCATTGCTATACTGTCTTTGTGATTACTCTGAAGACACCTACACTTAGTTGTGTGGTTTAATTATATTTTCCTGTAGATCTGGCTGTTGAACTATAACCAATGCTCAATCTTCCCTTGTTGATTTAACATAGATTATTTCCTTTTTTATCCTTTTATGTCTACAACGTCCTGAAAGATACAGGATGCCTTTTCTGTTGTTGTTGTTAATCTAACAGTTCAGGTGTGGATACAGCTATTTGTCTGATTTCTCCTATTGAAGTTTTATATGTTGGCTGTCTTTGGGGAAGACTTACACCTTCCGTGTAAAGCAAGTGAGCAAAAAAATCTGAGAGTTTGTCAGCAAATGTTCATCATCTGTTGCTTTCATTCTAAAGACTACTGGAGTGAGAGAGACAGATTGTTAGCGTCTAAACATCATTGCCCAACAGTTAACATCAGAGATCAAATTCAGCTCCATGATTTGCAACATACTGTCTTTTGGGGATAGTGTGTTTGGCAAAGTGAATTTGCTGAACAGCACCAGTGTCACTTAAAAAAAAAAAAAAAAGGCAGCTGAACACACTCTGCTTTTAAGTACTTTCTGCTGGTAGTGACTTTACAAAGCTTAAGGATGCTTGAGTATAATTCTTGAAACAATAAAGCCACTCTCACTTGTTGTGAGCAGCACCACTGATTTCAAGTATCCTCATTGATTACAGTGGAATTATTCACAGAGAGAGGGTCACAGAGTCTGTCCTGTATCATTGTATTTTTATCTTTCATCAGTCTCCCACTGTCTGATAAATACATAATCATAGGATAGCTGAGGTTGGAAGGCACATCTGGAGCTTGCCTAGTCCAAGCCCACAGCTCAAAGCAGGGTCAGCTGCAGCAGGTTACTCAGGATTGTGTCCGTCAGGTTCTGAATATCTCCAAGGATGCAGACTCCTCAACCTCTCTGGGCAACCTGTTAGAGTTTTTGTTTTTCTTTGCTTTGTTTACCAGGTCTGGCTTTGTCTTTACACATTCTCATCATATATTTATAGGCCCATTTCCCCCAGCCTCTTTTCATACGACTGGTATTTCAAGCCCTTGTCACCTTATAGCCACTTGCTGGACTCGCTCCTTTAAGTCAGTGTCCTTGTAGTGGGGAGCCCAGAGCTGCATGCAGCACTACAGATGTGGCTGCACCAGTGCTGAGCACAGGGTAAGGTGACTTGATGGCAGCACTCCATCTACCTAATGCAGCCCAGGATGCCACTGGCTGCTTTTGTCACAGGGACACGTTGCTGGTTCATGTTCAGCTTGGTGTCCACCAGGACTCGCAGTCTGCAAATCTGCTTTACAGCTTGTCTGCCCCAGCCGGTGCTGGTGAAAGGGGTTTTTCCTCCACTGGCACAGGACTTTGCATTTCCTTTTGTTTTGTCATGACATCCCCTCAGCCACTGAGCCAATCATCTCATAGAAAGCTTTCTTATAGAAAGCTATCATGTCAACCAAGCATTACATTTTCTTCTTTATAAATCCATGGTAACTACTGCAAATCACCTTCTTGTTCTTAACATATTTGCAGATAGTTTGCAGCATTATCTGCTCCATCTCCTTTCCAGCGATTGGGGATGACCAGTCTGTAGTTCCCCAGGTCCTCCTCCTTGCCCTTCTTGAAGATTGGAAGAAATCAAATGTCACTCCTATCCTCAGGAGCCTCCCTTGACCATGACCTTTCAAAGCTACGTGAAAGTGCCCTTGCAATGACACGTTCCACCACCTTCAGCACTTGGGGATGCATCTCATCAGATCCCAAATATCTCCTACCATTTTCACGTTCTTATCCACAAGCTGCGAGTATCAACAATTATTTAAACGTTGATTTGTATAAAAATGGCAACAACCATTTCACAACTATCGTTTTCTGATTAAAGACTTTCTGATTAAAGTTACTTGATCTGCTTGTCCCCTGAGTTCTTGCCAAGTGGTATACTATCAGATGTATGGTTTAAAGTCTTTGATAAATGTAACAGGAAGTCAACCATTTCTCTCACAGTGAGGAGGGAGGGAAGGTTGAGTTTCTAATGTTACAGTGATAATTATCCTACTGTCATTATTCTGTCTCATGCTTCGGCACAGATTTATAAAGCTGATATGATATGCCTCCTAGGCTGGCTCTCTGAGAAGCAGATAAAATTCTGTCTTTTTACAAGCCTGCAGGGAAGAGCTAATTCAACCAGGTTACTCGTGATTTATGGGTCTTTATCCTAATCAGCTTTTCTGACATGCCTCTCATTAGGATACCACTAGATTTGGAAGCAGACACAAAAAAAAAAAATCTAGTTTTGCTTCTCACTGTGAGATGTGCAGAACTTTTCAATGCAGAGACTGCTGTCTGAGTACCTAGGCAAAGCTCACTCAAACCGTACCTGCTTTGGAAAGGTAGATATCTTTTTCTAACAGCCACCAGGACCGCCAAGTGTAGTGTACAGCTCAACTCTGACTAATACTAGGGATGCTATTGAGCATTCAGAAGATCCTTCACATTTTTTAGTGAATATTGATCACTCTAATCTTTATTCTAATTCTGAATACAATCTGCTGTGGTAATTACTTCTTTGTAAGAAAATGGAGACAAAAAGGAGTAGTCTGATAACACACTAAAATCAAAGATAAATTAGCAGAATTTGGTGCTGCTTGACCTTTTTTTTTCCCTGTTTCCTTTCAAGCAAACAAAAAAAAATCCATCATTGCACACTGAAAGGTTGCTGATTTTGGGGATTCTTGGGAACTGTTTCACAGTAGAAGTATATGAAGTGCTTCCACAGTGATCTGAATGGTGATTTGCCACTGCACCTAATGATGGTTTTTAATGCTTGATGTCAATGAGGCATATTATCTACTGTGATATTTTTTCTGGTTACTCCAAGAGTGACATTTAGAAGGATGTAAACATTTGTTAAAAGGAAGATGTAGGTCTGATGTGCCTACATATTTTTAGAGTGCACTGGACTTCCCTTGTCTGGGAGGTTCATGAGGTACAGAGCAAATTTCAGTCACACCCCCGCCTCTTCTAATATGCTAATATACAGTACATCCTATTTACTATCTTTTTTTTAGGATTCAGCTTTTAATATCTACTTTAAAAAAAAGAGATAGAAGAAGGTTAATTACAAACTTCAAATGTAAATCAGGAGGACACAAGCATGCATCTGATATTTTGAACTAAGGGATCTAGCGAGCTTAAGGAATTTGGCAGTATGTTTTATACTATCTGACAAACTACACTTCTCCTCAGATGTATTTGGAATCTAAACTGGAGAAGATGAGTTCAGTCTGAAGGGTAATTCATTCATAATTTTCCTTTAGTTCTGAGTATTTCATGTGGAAACCATGACATTTATGTGAACACGAAGCAATAGTTCATCTCAGGAACGAAGGACATCATTCATATTCTGAAGAATGGTAGAGATTCTTTTGTGTCAGAGTTCTGCAAGCCTTTGGAAATGAAGCACAGTCCCAGCAAGTTTTTCTCTTCAACTTGTGCTTCATAGAGAAAAGACTGGAATCTTCACTGTCCGAGAAAGCACGATTTTTTATTACTTTTAATCACACCTTCATATTGATGTTGTCTAAAGCTTGAATACCAAGCAGAGTATCTGGAATTTAGGTATTTGGAAAGAGGCCAACCAAACCCATATTTCTAGAGCAGCAGAAATATCATCCCTTCAAACTTCTCTAGTTGATGCTTGTAGCTTCACTTATTTCAAAATTAGCTATACCTTTTCCTTTCATCTGCATCTGAGAGCTTAGTTACTTAATAAAGATCTTGATTAATAAAAGAAAAGCTTTTACTAGATGCAACAACTTTCAAAACAACGAAAAATATCCTCTTACCTGTCAAGAAAGCTGGTAAGCTCCTACTGTCAAATGAATTAAAAAAAGCAAAAAGAATAATGCAGTATGCATGGCCACATTTGCAGAAAGCGTATACAGCGTAGTTTCCCTTGAAGCGATGTCCCTAATATTATTTGAATTGCCAGAGGATTTGTTAATTGAGACCCCCCCTTTTTCACCCCTTCATTTTCCATTCTTATCCTGCGATGGTATTTCATTTGTTTTCTGAAGAGCATAATTGCTTTTTGGTGTTTGAGTAAAACTCTAAAAACACTCTAAAAATGTTTTGCAGAAACTGATGACTCCCACTCACAGCTCAGGCAAGAGTGAAATATTTGGATTGATATCTTCTTGCTTAGTACAACATGCACTTCTTTGGCTTCTTGGGTACAGCAATAAAAGCGTTCCAAGTTTTACTAGCTTATGCAGGTGGATAGGTCTTACATCTCAAAAGTGCAATTAACAGAAAACAGAAGAGAATTAGTCTTGGGCAGCTATGTCCAAGCTAATTCCAATTTCAGAATGTGGACTTATTTCAGTAATACCTTTTGTATATGAAATTTTCATTTACATTCAGAACTAGCTCCCACTCACCCCTGCCCACTGTCCTACAAATAATTGGTGCCTTATGGAAAATTGATTTTTTTCTACCTTGTAAGCCATATAAGCAAACATTTGTTACTGGCAAAAGCTCATATTTGCCCAGATGGGAAACCTTTTTCTCCACTGTTCTCCACAGATAGGAGCTTTCTTTTAGAAACAGATAACAAAGCAGCACACTACAGTCCAAGGGCTGCCTCAGGGCAATTTAAATATTCATTCACAAGAAGAAAGAAAAGAAATTAGAGACTGGCAGGTATTCAGAATATAGCTAATTTCCCAAACATAAATTTGCAGCTCAAGAAAAATTAGTGTCTTGTATTATAAAAATATTGATGTGAATTTTTAATATCCCAAAGGTCAGGGCTGTTCAATGCCAGAATTGTGGTTCAGCCTATCATAAATAGAAGAATCATTTGGAAATTGTGGTGACAGATTCATGCTCAGAATATTTATACCATGATCATGAGTGATGCTTGAATTTAGACAGATCAGTTTGTAGACTTGCCAATGCCGTTTCTCCATGATCAGCTTTGGGTTCACGTTCATTATCACAGAGCTCGAGGTGTCGTGAGGTGCGTCTCCAAGACGTTCTGTTAGCAGGTGTATTTGAGAAATTGGCTACAAATTATTAGCGATCTTATCAACACCTTTTATTCTCACTTGAAGTACTTTTAAGAAAAGTTACGGAGGAAGCCTGCCTCCAGGTAGGAATAAATGAACTAGGTGTAGGGCCTGCAGCCGAGCAGTTCTGAATGAGCTCAGTGAGCAGCCAGCGAGCGACACCGCAGGCACCAAGCACGAAGGCAGCGGAGCGATGCCGCCTGGCGCGCTGCTGACGCTCTGTCTCACGCAGTCATGGGGTTGCACGCTGATTAATTATGTGCTTTGAATGAAATCCTGCCTCTGCTGAAGTCAGTGGCAAAATTCCCATTGATTTATGTGGAAAGAAGTAGCCTTGTTTCCTACACGCAGCCTAGCCGTTCCCTCTGTGAATCTACTGTTGGATTACTCAGGTTATCCTAATGTTTCAGCTGTGCGTGCACACATAATGAATGTAAGTGGCTGTTTTTGAGATTGCTGAGACAGCATGGAAGCCTTAAAGAATGGTACTTTTGAATTTTGCTATGGCACTCTGAGTAAATCTGATCATGGTCACAAAATGTTCTAGCTTGCAGGTGAGGAAAAAGCTCTTGTGGTTGCTTGACCTAAAGATCACCAAAGGCTTTTGAACTTCACATTATCTCTTAATAACCCACTGATCTGATATTTTGTGCTTCCATGATCTTTACAAATCTTCTCCAGAATGCAAATTAAATTCTCTGTAAAACACTTGAGAAATGTCATGTTAAATCACATGCAGTGGTCCTATAATTATGAAACCACACACTGAAAGAAAAATAAATGAAGAGAGCTTTCTCTGCCATACATGGCAGAGAAACTGTTTATCACTTGTGGCTGTAAATGCCTTGATCAAGGAATGCCTTACATTTAAAACAGTCCTACAATCAGAGTTCTTCTGAAGAATTTATATGTTGAGGTGAAGATGTATTTTTTCTGGTATGAGACAGAAACTGTGCCTAAGTTAACTCTTGCCTGCAGAATGTCTCTGATCTAATGGTACAAAGAAAATAGAATGTTTATATATATATATATATTTATACATATATATATATATATATATATTCCTATGGTGTCAGTTTCCTATGGCACCTTATCACTGTTTGCCCCAGACCAGTCAGGGAAGGTGCCTTTGGTGAGACTTCAAGTGTA
Organism: Anser brachyrhynchus; assembly: GCF_964034855.1. Lineage (NCBI taxonomy): Eukaryota > Metazoa > Chordata > Aves > Anseriformes > Anatidae > Anser > Anser brachyrhynchus. The sequence continues at coordinate 13,656,385 of NC_137700.1, forward strand.
GTGCCACTAAGCTGTGTTCAGGCTGGTGTAACTGTGAATTGAATGAAGCTTTTGTTGTGTGTTCATGTAATGCTGGCGTAGCTGGAGCATGGCTGAAGTGTTGTGGTGGGACAGAGGAGGCATTTGTCAAAACCCGATACAGTGCTTCAGTGGGATTTTTTTTCTCCACATTTTCTATCATTGCTTAGATGGTGAAGTTACTCTGAAAAGTGACTACAAAAAAACATCAGCGGGACACCCTGCAATCAGGCGAGCTCTGCTTTTACAGTACAGGCCCTGCAAATTCAACCTGGCACCTGCATGGCCAAGGGACTCTTACTTGGCTCAGGCATTTACATCATTAACATCTGTAAAGATTTTGGGGTCTGTCTGTGATACTGTTATATTTTCATTGTTTTTCAGACTAGAATAGGCTCAAGGTTTGTTTCTGCCCCCCCCCCATTAGAGAGGCATACACTTCACTTGACCCACTTCTTAAAAAATAGATTAGAAGCTTGTCTAAGTTGAAAGGGAACTGAATTTTAGCTGCATGGTTCCATGCTGATATTCAAGGGTATCTGAACAAAGGATTGGAAGTCTGTGAGTTTACCAACTTTTTAGCTTTACAGGGGTCATCATTATCCCTGTTTATTTATATCACTCAAACCCTGAGCTGAATTGCTCTGTTCTTCAGAAAATGGCTCCTGTCCTGGAAGCAGACCTGCCTGTACAGACAATAGCCCCAAATGTAATTTTGTGGTCCTCTCTGGATGTATAACCTGCAGTGAGCCCCCAGGAACGAGTTCCTTAGTGTGATAGGTACAATAGGCAATAAAAGGCAAACACACAAAAAAGCTTACAGCTTTATGAGACAGCTTCAAGTGCAATATTTATGTAACCCAGAGAAACGAGTCGAAGGCTATCAGGAGCACAGAAGGGCATTTGCAATGGCAGCCAAACTGGAAAAGACAAACAACCCAAGTAAGGCTTTTGGTCTATTAAAGGAAAGTCTCATGAAGAACAGGTTAACAAAACATATTTTGTCTCCTTTCCTTTTAGCATTGAAAAAGACAAAAAAATGTATAGATGTCTCACAAGTATTTCTTTCTTCATAGGAACATACTCCATTAAATACTTCTAAAGCTGGTTTAGTTAAAGCACTGCTATTGTGTTTTTTTGTTTTGTTTAGTTTGTTTTTTTGGGGGGATTGTTTTGGTTTAAACTGCCTGTTCCTTGACTTTCTGGGACACTTTTTTTTTCTTTAACAGAAGGTAAACCTACATGAATTTAGCTTTACATTAATAATTGTGACAATCAAAAGTTAACAGTTAAACCAAAACAAAATACAAATGTGCAATGGTATTTATTAAATGCACATAGCAGGACAGCTGTCCCCTTTCTAGGGAGACAGCTTCTGGAAGACAACTCTGTCTGGTAGCTATTAATAAGTATTCCCTACAAAACACCAAGGACTGGGAGAGTTAGGGATGAGGTAAAAAAGCAGTGACTGAGCTCTAAGTGTGGGAGGAAAATATGCGCTGTATTATTTATAAATGAAATATTTTTTAGAAATAGTGCTTATTTCATCCTTCCCATCCTTTTTTAATTTTTACTTTTGTTTTATAATGTATATAACATTAGTCAGTAGCGCCTGTATATTATTTATATATAAATATTTCCTTAGGGATCGCATGCTCAAATTTTTTAAGGAAAAAATGATGGGGGTGTACAATCAATCAAAGAAGCTTGGAGACCACTTAGCTAGAGAACAGTTACCGACGTGACAGTTCCACGCTAGATATTATTAGTGATCATGCTATCAACTGGTGCTGCTGGTCATGCAAGGTTGCATGAGAGAAGGGTACAAATGGAATTGAACCAGACCCAAAGCCTGTAGAGTTTACAGAAAGACTCCTGTTGACTTTTAGAAGATACGATTACAGGTATTAGAGATGGTGATAGAAAGGTTAGGATGCCAGAAAGTGGTAATCAACTCAGAAAAATGAAGCAAGACCATTTTAGAAAAAAATAATCCAAATAATCAACAATCACATTGGAGAGGCCTGTAAGCTAGCTGTGCAGATGGGGAGTTATTACACAAGGGAGGGTGGATTGAAAGTTGAAACAAATCTGTGTGATGAAGCAGCACAAATGGCCAGAGAGATTTTGAGTAGTACTATTGATGCATGTATTTTGGAGTAGGAATTAATCTTTCATGTTGACTTGGCTCCAGTATGGCAGTGTCTGGAAAATTGCACTAAGTTCAGGATATTGCTTTATCAGAAAGATATGAACACCAAAATGGAAGAGTTTAGGGTAAGTAAACTACTATGAGAAACACCAAACGTACGAGATTCCTTTATAAAAAGGCATATAAAAGGAATGAGAGTTATTAAAATGCAACATATTTGGTTGCATATACAGAGAAAGGGGGGCTGCGACATGGGAGAGTGGGTGACATGGCTTTAAAAATTCTGAGTGTCTCAGTGAAGGGAAGGAGAAATGGGAGAACATTAAGCAAATAAAAATATTGCTTCTGTGTAAAATTCTTGATGATGACATAGTAATGATAAATTACTTAGATTTTGGTAAAGTTCATGGTGCTATGTGTTTTCTAAGCACATAAAAAAAAGATCTTTCAGAGTTTGATATCATAAAGACAAACAATAGCTGAAAATGTGCAGGTGTCCAAGATAATAAAGCAGTCAGAATAGGTCACAGAGGTATAAATGGTTACACAGTATCTGGCCTCCTCCCAAGGCATTTCGGTCTGATTAAGTTCTTCGGGTTTTATTGCTTGTTTGTTTGTTTGTTTTTCCTTTGTATTTTTTTTCTTTTTCTTTTTAAATACCTAGTTGCATCTCTTATTTTATGGGAAAGTTAAGGATTTTTGAAGGCAGACTTGTGCTGACACTGGATCATTTTACAATCTTGTTTATGGTGTTCTAGGAAAAAAAAAATATGAAAAATAAACAGTCAAGTTAGTTAAATTATGATTTTGTGACATGCAAAGGTGACACAAAGCCACCAGCTCTTTCTTATAAGCATGCAGATGTATTGTTGTGTTGGGTTGTGACAGTCTGTAGGTACTGAGACAGCCTGTAAACACTTCTTCATAGTGAGGCCAAGAGGTGGTCATCCGAAGACTCATTACCAAAAAAAAAAAAAAAAAAGTGAAAACACTTGCGTAACTGTTTGGCAGAACTGACACTTATTTTTTTTTTTCTAGGACATTGCATTCCTACTATCTTGACATTCAGATCAAAGGTCTTTTATAAAATGTCAATGTCCGCCTTTCCTTACTTACCCTTGAGAAATTCATTGTTGTTTTTGAAGAAAAGTTGATTCCTGATTTTTTTTTCAGAATGGAGTATAATTATCGTATAAAATGAAGAACCCTAAGTCAAACATCTTTATAAAATGATTGTTTTTCTAGTGCATTTAAGTCATACAATTTCTGACTGTCATGTTAGTTTTTACAGAGCTTTGCGAGAACAGTCATATATGGGTTGAAGGCCTTCTGGCTTTTCTCATGTACTAGACAAATTCAGATAATAGTCAAATCTAATTTGTTTCTGTCAGCAGTTGCTTTTCATCCCTCAAAATGCTGCCTACACTAAGGACTGCTATATACCACAAACCAAATAAGTTTATCTTCTGTGGTTCCTGGGCCAACCCACTAAAGACATGTAGCAAAGTATGTCTCAAAAAAATGGTACCGTAATTCTAGTGGTCCCAAGATGTCAGTCATGTGTCGTTATATTGCAAGTGTTACCTGTGACTTTTCAGGCTATACAGTGACAAGAATCAGAGTAACATGATTCGGATCTTAGTATACAGATAATTGAATACAAGAAACGGTGTTTAAGCATAAGATTTTTTTTTTCCTGTAAGGTTGATCAAATACTGGAACACCTTGCTCAGATATGTTGCGGGGTCTCCATCATTGGAGATGCTCAAAGCCTGACTGGACACAGTCCTGAGCTACCTGCTGTAGGAGACCATGCTTTGGGAGGAGACGGTTGGCCTCGATGATCTCCAGAGGTCCCTGCCAACCTCATCTGGTCTGTGATTCTGTGAAAAAGCCAAGCATTTCTAGCAACTAGACATTCTGCTATACCAGTCACAGTACTTGTAGTTTCTGTACACACTCTGGTATAGGTTCCTATATCCATTTAACTTAAATCTGTTTGCTCACTGTACTATCTGAAGACCTGACTTGGTGTTGAAAGTGGTGAATTCCTGTACTTACCGTAGATGACTGCTCTTAGGCTTCTATCTTTGGCAGTGACTTCACAGAAGGGAAGAGTCACAATTATTAATGCTACAGGTCAGATGATAAGCAACAGCATTTAGAAGATAACGTAAGAAATTGTTTTGGTAGTTGAAGGCACATAATGAATGGAACCACAGATATTTTAGATGTTTTAACCTTCATTGAGATGATGACAGCTATGTCTGATTGTTAGAGTTAGTTCAAATAAGGGAAGAAGTAGATGAAAAAATAAGTCTCCATTAGGGTTTCCACTCAACCCTTTTTCAGGTTCTGAACGTTGTCTTTGAATAAAATGGTGGTCTTAAGAAATTTTTCAAAAAAAAAATCCAGCTAAGAAAAGGAAGGGAAGCCAAAGCACACTAAGACTTGTCAAGTGGTCAGAGAATGGGAACACCTAATTCTAACCAATTCTCCCCTCCTTTTTCTTTTCCTTATATTGTTGGATCTCACCTGCACTTGGTTTCCGTTGCATTTATTTCAGTGAATATAGAGGGTTTCAGCTGGTTGAGAGAATCAATGCAGGCCAGCCTTATTCCTGTCATTTCTAATGTCTCAAGGAATAATAGATTTCTCTCTGGCTCATTAATGATTTCATTCAGTGAAATCCATTTTAATGCGTGTCTCAGCACCACCTTACGAGAACTGTTCCAGAGAGAAGCAGCTTGTGATGAAAGAGCCCCTCGTAAACTGTGCAGACTTCTTTCATGCTTTTTTTAACCCTGTTTTCTTAGCTGTCACTAACTTGCCCACCCTGTAGACTCAGTGAATATCAGATTAATTTGTCTTCTGTCAGTTTAAGTGGTGATACTTTGAGGTAACACTAACGTTGATCTTCTGCTTACATTACCTTCAAAAGATAACGACATCAGTGTGGGAATCTTGTACTTTAACTAACTGAATTCTTAAAGAAAACATCGACTGCTAGTTGAATACACATCTTGGACCCCGATATTTCAAACTTCCAATTTTTAAAAATATGGGACCTAGCATATCACTTTTGCAAGAATACGTTAGACCATAGGTGTAACCTATTGCAAGAATAGGTTAGTCCATAAGGGAGGGGCTGTTCTAATTTGTTACTGCATTGCAAATTACTAAATCAGAAGAAATGTTAATCTGTGGGCTGGCTCCACTGAAGTAATGTTTGCACTGCAAAGGGCCCAAAATGAGCAAGGCTGATCTCTGCTGACAGAAGTCCGTGCATCTGGCCTGTACATGCTCGCCTCACAGGAACTTCTCAAGCATGAGGCAGTTGCAGCTAAACTTGAAAGAGAGCAGAAGTTGTAGATACACGTGTTCCTACAGCTTTTGTTAAAAATGGAAGCAGGGTAGAGCAGAAAAGTATACATGACTGTTTACTAAGGGGCAAGTTGGCAGAACTGATCTGTTGTACATGGGAGCAGCTGGTGTGCCAGTCAGGAGGGAGGCACTGGCTGGCCAACTGGTACTTGAGCTAGACATTGAACATGCTGGGTTTTGACTGGCACAGATGTCATGGAGATGCAGGAAGAAGCTGGATTGCCTGTAGCAGGTTATGGAAAGGAAGAAAAAAATACAGGCTTTATTAGTCCTGCTGTGGATGGAATAGCTTGCCTAATGCATTTATCTTGATTTCATCCTGAGAAATAAGGAATGATACTCCCATTTCACAGGTTGGAAATGCAGGCACAGTTGGATAAAGTCACCTCATCAGACTTCACTGGTTGTGTTACAAAACAGGAGACTTAACCCCAGTCTCTGCAGTCCCAGATTACTGTCAGAACCGCTTAACAGAGCTCTAAATATTTCTTATGGAAACAAACTCTCAGCTACAGGCTAGAGTCTCAGCTGCATAATTTCCTCTAATTCTACTCAAGCCCTATGTTTTTTTAATTCCACATAAGTATAATGTTTTTGCAGCAGTATCATTCAGATCTGGGCTGATCAAAAACATTGCTCAAAATTATTTTTCTGGAAGCCGGTTGCATTTTTAACTGGGATCTGTTAATTCCTTCTAAAGGATGAGTTTGTCCACTTAACCTATTGCTCGTACACTATGGGTACTCCATTGTCTGCTGGAGACATACGAGTAAGGTAATGGAAAAGGTCAGTCAGCACTTATTAACATTCAAATCTCATTTAGATCTGCTGGTCCCCTGGAGGGTGCTTTGGTGCTCACAGTGCACTGGGTTTTATACAGCTTTTCATTGCTTGGAACCAGGGGTGTTTCATTGCTCCTTTTGAAAGCTGGCAGCAGCACTAAAGGAATGAGTTAGGTGTCATGGTGCATGTAGATCATTGCTGCTACATCTGAACTGCTGCTGAACCTCACACCATACTCTTCTCATGCTCTTTTAACTCGTAGCAAGTCTCTAAAATGTAGAAGAGCTAGGAAATATAAAGGCTTTTGGTGTGGCTGCAGCACAATTTTGCTTCTTGCCCACCTTCCAAACAGACAGAGCTCCATCAGGAACAGCCTTCAGATACCCTACATGACAGTCCTGGCAGTCAACCGTCAAGCTAGCCAACAAAGGGTCAGATATGGAAATCTGGTCTGGATTGTGCTATCAGCAGACAGTAGGGACATAGCCTTTAGAAGATGTAATTATAGTATTGCTTGTTTGCTTGCTTGTTTTTTAGTTTGTTTTAAGACGATTACAAAGATCTAGAGAAATAATGGTGGGACTTAGTTGTGAACTCTTGGGTTAATTAAGTGTGCAAGTTAGACTGAAGGCAATACTGGCTCTGTTCCCATTTCATACATATTTAGGTGGTCTGTATAGCTGAAGAAATGCTTGAAGAGGAGTTTTTAATCATGCAAGCATGTTATCTTACTGGTCCTGTTCATTCATAATTTCTGTGTACCTAAAAGATTATACTTCCTCTCTGTAACCAGAGATTCTTTGTGTATTCCTAACAGATAGGTATATAACATAAACTATCTGCTTGCTACTTAGCTGACCTTACTTGCCATTACAGATCACTGAATCCCAGGCAGAGATTTCTGTGTCACCTTTCTCAGGTTATGAATGAGCAATTCTATTTTAGCCTGGTGTAACCTACTTAGGCATGTAAATATTGCACTCAACACTGTAAAATATCTTCTCAAAGAACACAGTACAGCCACTAAGTGTAGTGACCATGCTATATCTCTATCTGCTAATTGTTTTTTGTCCACTCATCATTTCTTCACACATGTAGACGAGGTCAACATTGTTGTAGTAGATTCCAGAATTTCTTCTTTGCTTAAATATATTCTATTACAAAAGTGAGGTTAAAATTCCCTTCTTCTGAGCATTAAAGGTCATGAAGTTTGTAATGTTAGTCCCCTCTCTTGAAATGTCCCCAGGAAAGCCCTGACTCCTATGCTGATGAGTCAGTCTCTGGTGAAGAAGCGTGTTGCCAGTAATACCTGTGCCCAGCACGCTCAGTCGGATGCTGCATCCTCTACCTGAAAGCTGCAGAAGCATTTTAGATTGCTGAGCCTAGGCCATCAAATGAGCTGAAGCTACGGACCCCAGCGGGTGTTGAGGTGATGGCGTTTCCAATGCGAAGTCAGGCTCACAGCAACCTGTTTCCAGAGAGATGTGGCACACTGGTCTGTAACAGCTGGTGTTTTATAAGGGATCACCCCCACAGGCTGCACTGCATTGTGGACATTGCATTGGCAGCGTATTTTCACTTCTGCTCCTGAATGAGTTTCTCATATTAATGGTCTCTTGAAGGTTCGGTGTGGAAGACTTAAGCTTGTCTGACACTGTGGATTAATAATAGCATAGTGATATAGTTAACTAGGCAACTTCTTGGAATGAAGGGCTTTGTTACTTGACCAGAATATCACAGACCAGAATGATTAAAAAATAATGTAAGCCTCCATTACATTTCCAGTAGAGGAGAAACTTTTGGTTTTAGCTTTTTTCTTCTGCCACAGGGAAGAAAAATAAAGAGGATCTAGAGTTTTAAATCTCTAATAAACCATTAGAGAGAGCATGACTATCTTGTCTGATAAGCATGTTCACTTTTGATATTTTCCTCTCTTTTTCTTTGCATTTCTCTGAATGGCTAAATCAGTGTTGTTTTCTCAGCAATCCTGATACTGTCTTCTTTGAGTCCAGTAACCTCTCAAACTGCATGCCATAATACTGCCCACTCAAGAATTTATGCATAATACCCAAGCTTAATAATGCAGAATTGTAGTTCCATGTTTCTCGTTCTTACTGATTTGTTATAATATTCTGTTGCATACAGAGAAACAGACTAGAAACTGATAGACCTTGTCTGTGCACCTCTACAAAGTGTTGCACTGTTTTTAAAAAAATAAAATAAAATCTTGTGTGCCATAAATATACATATATTGAAAATAATCCAAAAGAAGGATAAAAGATGCATCCTATTTTCCTATTTTAGGCCAATAAAACAAAATAAAGCCTTTAACCTGATATATGTATCAGGCCATGTCTCATTTCCTTTCAAGCATGTTCCACAAACCACTTCTAATCATACAGAATCTAAAAGCAAAGTGATGAAAGGTAAATCTTTGATTTTTTTTCCATACTTTGTTTTTTATGAGTACTTTGATTTATTTCCACGGGAGAAATTAGGGTCTTAATCACAATTAGCATACTTGAGAATGTTGTGTTAAATGTGAATTTGAGGGTTGTCTTTTTGTATATTTTAAGAAATAAAACCCAGAGAGCTGTGTGATAAGACTAGGTACAATTTCTGGAGTTTGCTTTGCTAAAATTATAGGTTAACGTTATCTGAATTTGCAATTTGATTTGAATTTGAGCTGTGTGAAATGTTTGCAATGGAACTTGAAGCTGAAAATATATCTGGTTTGAGTATTCGAAAGAAATGCTTAGTCTGTGTGCACACATTTCAAATGAACCTGAGCTGAATTATGCATTTGCATTGAAATTACTTGAAGAGTTTACCTGCAGCTTAAAATGAAAGCAAGTTCAGCCACATTTAATAAATTTCACTTTCGCGCTTCAAGACAGTTTTGAAACTAATCCAGGAAAAAAATCTCAGCTGGTTTAAACTGGTTGTGTTCCACCGAAGTACCCCCATATAGATACTGTTTGCACTGAAAGACTGGGACTCTACTGAGCTGTACCAGCTGAGAAACCTGCCCAGCATATTGAAAACTGCAGTCATGAAAATACATGTGAACACGTGTTTGCATGTAAATGTTTGAACAGATTCCCTCCATGTTTATTCTGAAATTTGAACCATTGAAAAATTTTTCATTTTCTTCACTGCAAAAGTTTAAACAGCTTTAAGGAATTATGTATTTATTTTCCATTTGAGGCTTGTGGTCATTAGAAGAAATATTCTTCCAAAGATACCGTAGTACAAATTGAACTTTACAGCCTAAAGAAACATCTTCAGTTGGGCCAGGGGGAATAATCAGCAGCTAAAGGAGAGAGGAAGTCAGATCAGTTTTCATTGAAAGGTTGTCATGACACACGACAGGTAATGCGGCACCGTGCTGCTGCACTATTAGCAATAGGAGGTGGGACACAGCTTCTGTTCCTTCAGCAGATGTAGGCAATATATTTCACTCCATTTATTTCGAGAAACACAACACTTAATAAGTTGTTTCTTTACGGAGTCATTCAAATAATTCACAAAAGGCAAGAAATAAAATCCTTAATTAAGATTAAATAACAATTTGTATTAAGGGACCATTTGCATATGGTAATTTAGGAGTTAATAAATGGTAAATAGATGTTACAAACTTATTATAGATGGTTACAAGGAACATGAGTAAACCCATTTTGTGGATTGTTATAAATACTGCTAACCAAGCTTGGGAGGTTTTGTGATTGAGCTTGTGGAGATTTTTTGCTTGAGTTTTGTCAGTGTGCTTGAACATTACTTTTGAACATTACATTCAGTTAGTTCCAAAATGAAGCAAATGGTCTAAGCTAATAGCTAATAAAAGCTATTCCGAAAAGAGAAAAGAGTCACTCAGAGGGCTCTAACATGAGTTTAACACACAAAAAGCTGGAGCATCTAAAAGCTTTTGGCCAAGCAGCTGCGTGCAGCTCTGTCATGGGGCCTGCTGACTTGCAAAATGTTGAGTCCTTGGCAAGTACCAACACTCCCAGTGTTGCTATTCTTTCTAGGTCCTCTTTGCAGTGTGGTAACAGCACCCCCCCAGCAGCGGAGGTCAGAGCTCTGGCAAAGGACAGCCTGGCGTGCCCTGTACCTCCCAGGCTTGGCCACTCATGGCACTGGTCACCTCCTCCCTGGAGACTCGCTTACACTGCCCATGACATGGAGTGGGTAAGCAGAGGTGCTGCTAAGTGCCACTGCTAACATAGCAAACTCTCGAAAGGGAAAAGCAGGTGGAGACAATAGCCAACAGGCCAGCTATGCTAACAGCTGAACCACCTGAAGATCATCCTTCCTTTATGTACAACATGAATTACACCCTGCTGCACCTTCTCAGCATCTACTTGTACTGACACTTTCCAGAATAGCAGGAGCAGAATAAAAGGCCTCGTTTCTGCGCTGCACCATACATTCCCTTCATTCTTTTTCTTTCTTCTGTGGGTGTGTGTGGCATTTCTGGGGTTCTGAATGAATCTGCCTGATCTGCTAGTGTATGGAAATAGCTATCTGGACAGCTATAAATGACCATATGATTGGATTGGATTGCAGATTTGAAAAGATCTTTTGTTGTTTTGTTTGCTTGCTTATTATGATGCCGCAGATCAATTTCATTATCATATTAAGACACTCCAGGCTGTACTTTGTTGCCTCATAACCAAATCTTTGTGCAGCTGACGACTCTTATGTATCTGCATTGTGTCTCTCACTCCAGCCCAGACATGCGATTGTGACCAAACAGCAAGCCCCTTAGTGTCCAAATTATCCATGCCTTATTATACTTGTCCTCAAACTTCTTTGGGAGCACCTACAAACTTTGTTAATGTACGAAACAAAAAACAAATTGTAGTGGTCATATCATTCTCATTAGTCTGTGTCCCAAAATAATTCAGGGTACTAACAGAAATGTAGACAGCTCAAATTGATAAGGTTTAATGTGGGTAATCTTTGAATTTCTTTCCTAGCAAACAGGACTGAAATAAGCTGGGACTGGTTCCTTCCATCTGAATGACTATGATATTCTTTGTAGGATGGTTTTGACTTTTGAGCAGTTCTGTCCCTAATTTATACATCAGTCTCCAACAACGAGCATTGGGCCAAAATTGACAATTGCATTTGTTTTCAACTGTCACTTTTCTATCAAGCAGCCAAATTGGCTTGGTTGACTTCATTTGCAATCCTGACAGGATCTCAGGCCTTAAGTTTCAGAGGAGTCGCTGAAGATTCCTGCCAGTATTGTAAAGTAACATTTGTTGAATGCTGCCTGAATCTGTACCTCCATCTGCTAAGGTTTGCTTTTATTTTTAATTCATGTGAAGTGAATTCACATTTCTCTGCAGAAGTGTCTGACCTTAAACTAGGCTGAAGTGGGACTGTGAAGCACTGATGGATATCTGCTGTTGAGTTACAGTTTTCAAGTGCAAGGACAATATCTGCTTTCAGAATCACTTGATCGCTGAGGTTTCTACTCAGCTGTGTATTCTCTGGAAAGGTGTATCGCTACCACCAAAATACAGAATACCTTTGTTGCAAATGACACCTGACTCAGGACTGCTAAAATATATGGGCTGAAACTGCCACTGCGTATTGTAAACGGCGTTCTTCCTTTCAGTGAATTAGAAGAATGGCTACTTTGAGTAGATTCCTTAAAAAGTAATAATAATAATCCTTGCAATATTTGTTGTATCCTAAAAGGCATTTGTGCTGACTTTGAACTTCTTGTAACTCATATAAATCCAACCTGCCCTTGATGCTGGCAAGGGGATTCAGTTTAAAAATCTCTCTTTTTATCATTCCAACCGTAGAAGATTGAATTAACATCACAAGTCTGGCAAAGCTTCTTAGGCTGAAATAACTAAGGTAAATATTTTTATCAATTTGTTTTGGAAAATGGAAACGCTAATTATTTATGGGGTTGTGCACTATTTCATGACATGCAATTTCATTTCCAACAGGTCACATAACTATACTACAGGGGATGGGATACACAAATCCAGGGTACAAACCCAAGCCCGTTCATACCAGAAAGCTTGGATGGTTCTTAAGGATAAACTTCGCTTTTTCAGATTCTGAGCCCTTCTCTCGCCAGTTTTGATGAATTGTAGATGTGTTCATGCATGTGTGCAAGTGTAGGAGAGTGTATGTTTTCTTCAGCCATTTTCATCATGACTTTCATTTAAATGACCTCTACGATAGAGATTTTCAAAGGGAGTAAAACAGAGCCAACTTTCTGTGGGTCTGTTAGAAAGGTGTGGTCTTTCTAGCTTAAGCTGCTTCTCTTTTCTCCAGGCAAAATACTTTGAACAACATTGAAGAAAAAAAAGGGGGGGGGGGGGGGGGAAGAAATTAAAAACAACCCTGCCCTGAAAAGTCGTTATTGTTTTTATTTTTACACAATCTTTTTTTCCATTTCAAGTATTCTGACTTCAGCTGGAGTTTCTACCTTCCTTCTAATATCAAATTATTCTTTTTTGGAAAGATACTATTGGTTAGATGTAAAATCAGCGTGTGAAAATGATATTTAGTAATTAAAACAGAAGATTACAGAACACTACACTGCTGAACATTGAAGAAACAATTTCATATAACTGTATTTTTTCTTACATGAAATTATAGCTGATATGATTTAAATGAATCTATCTTTTCTTCTACTTGTATTGTGACCTGACTTAACTTATGCAGTATCTTGTCCCAAGGTAAAAACAAAAAAAAACATAGAGTGAGAATGTTATCTTTCTAAAGGTCATGTCTCTCATGATTAATGTGTTGTTTTGAACACAAATATCACTTAGCAATTATAATGTGAACACAACTACCAAAGTTTTAAGAGAGAAAGCGCTTGCTTATGTATTTATTTAGAGATATGCTACCCAAAGCCATTTGGAAAATGAATGTCTCCCATAGGTATCCACACTTCATTCACAAATCAGACCAAAAAATTGTAAAGGCCAGGAGTTCTTTTATATTTCCATGCTGCAACCTGTGATTTCAACCTGACATTTCCAGTCTGCCTTAGATGAGTGGCTTCAGCGTTAGTTTTTATTCCATTCTTAAATACATCGTTAATAATGTGGAAGGTGAAGGGTGCAGGGGGAATGCTCATAGAATATGGATGAAGGCAGAAGGAACTTTGTGTCTTTGGTGATCATAATTACTTTCTTTTTTTTCCTCTTTTCTTCCCCATGTACAACCAGGAAGTGCCGCACAGACTGTTCTGAAATGCCAACTGTCTGTCAATGTCATCCATCAAGGGCAGATCAAGGATTCACTCTGACAGACATATATGGCTTCAAAGTAACGTGTCTTACATTTCATAAACAGAATTAAACACTTGTTATAAAGTGAGACACTTAAGACCAATGTGGAATGTAAGGTAACCACTGTTTTGCTTCCTACTTATTTTATGGTTACTTTATTTACTCTATCTATTGTATATACTGATGAAATGAATGAATCTGCTTGCCCTTTGCAGACCATGTAAATTGCCTGTGCTGGTATTAGAGTGGGCGTCACCAGGCATGATAGCAGACTGCAATGATGTAAATGTTACTGATATTACTAGTCAAAGGAGCACAAGCTTTAAACTCGGGCATCATGGCTGTCTCTGCCTCTGGGTGACCTTAAATAAATTGTTTGTTTGCTCTCTTCCTCAGTGTCCCCTAACTGGAGCAGAGATGCAGTGTGCACCCAGTTAGCTGGAGCAGAGATTCTGTATGTCATTTGGAGACCTGTGGTTTAGAAGCTGGGTTTTGTTAATCTTTTCTAGTTTCACTATTATAAAACAGTGGTTTTTTTCAGTCATACATTTAAAAATTATAGTAACCAAAATTGAGATGGAAGGATAAAGGATAAATATGTTTTCTGTAATACTATCATTGTAGTACTTAGAATTATGCACTGGATTTTTCCATAAAGGCTAGATATGAAATGAAATTCTCTGTTTTCTTATCTATATGATTAAAGGAAGCCCATTTATCAGGAAGGTTCTCATGAGGTTTAGCAGCTTTCCTACATGTTTACTGTTCTATGTCCATTAGAGTGATTTTTTTAAAAAATCTATATAAACTATCTCATTACTAACCTATGGAGGGGAAAATAGTGTGCGTTTGATGTTTTTTTTTTTTTTTTTAACTTCCATACCCATGGAGTTTCTAATACCTATTAAAACACCAAAATACCTATGGAGTTTCTAGCTTGTATTATCTGCAGATACAGCCAAGCATTTTTAGTCTCTGTGAGAAGTTGTGAAGCTGTGCCTTTTCCTCTAGATGATTTTGAACATGTGATAATAGTCTCCTTCCTCAGGATGCTTAGCATAGAAACCTACAGGGCCTGTCTGTGTATATCCAACTGCAGACTTCATTTTGAGATTGCTTTCTTAACTTATTGAACTATCTCAATAATTATGAGATTCTCTATTTGTAGTGGGCCTTGCATATTATACAGCTCTCTGTGAGCAAGAATGCAGTCCAAATTCATGCTGACGGACCATACTGCTAAACAAACCGCCTCTGCTTAACTTCAGTGTCAGAGGTGTGGCTCAGCTTCCATTTGTGCTTTCCTTTCTGAGAGATGGGTACTATACAAAGTACTGAGTTTGTCAGTAAAAATCCTAATAAGTAGAAAGTAAATGAACACAAATCTAACAAAGCAATCTAGCAAGCTAACTTTCACATTGCAATGGTTGATAAAGCTGCTGTTCTTAAAAACTGAAGTTCCATATTCATGCGTTTGTTTGTAAATACTCAATATTGTTATGCTTGATTTCTCAATCGGGAACACCCAGGATGATTTTTAAAGCACTCAGAAATACCAAGGATGACTTCATAATCACCAGGTGGGCTGGTGCAAGGTACCTGGAGCATCTACTTAACAACTGGCTGAGAAAGTGTTAACACTCTCCTATGCACTGAGACCTCAGCTGCACTCACTGATTGCTGAGGTTGTCAGCCCAGCAGCCCTGGTAACTTGGGAAATGTCTTCTATGTTGTAAGGAGAAACTCTTCAGCTAGAAAGGTTTGCTACTATGTAAATGTGAATCTTTAGAGCTGATCAGGAAAAGAATGAAAATAGCTTTTTCTGCTACTCTTTCAGAGTTTATTTCAGATGTAGCCTTAGCTGTCTGTAGCTTTTCTGAACTCTGTTGCTTTGCTGAAGGTAGCTGCTTTGTTAGTTTGGTAAGACTCCTAAAACTGCTGAAGGAGAGGAAACTTTCAGCTGTGAGTATAATTCAAATTCTGTTAGTGTCTTGACTCTCCTTTAACTCTGCTTTAACTTCCTCAGAATGAAATTTGAGGCAGTGGTAGAGAATGTGACCTCATATTCTCTGCCTTGTTCTCTTATCCACTTTGAAACTCTACTGGCCTGTGAGGAAAAACGGAAGGAGATGGATTTTAGCCCAAAGAAAAGACAGTTGATTCTTTAAATATTTTAAAAGTTTCTGCAAAGAGGAAGGGGAACAAACTGTTCTCCTGTCCAAGTTGTGATACAAAAAGTAACATGCTTAAATTGGAACAAAACCAGATTTAAGAGGAACTTCGCAGAAAGAATGCTCTAATGACAAAGATAGTTAAGGACTAGACTAGATCACATATAGAGGCAGGGGAAGTTTACTCACTGGAGGTTTTTAAAGAGTGGTTAAAGAGCCTTCTGCCAGAAATGCTGTAGTTGAAAAAGTGTAGCACTGAGTGGTCCATTCAAGTCTTCCTTTGCCCTTTTGAGGATTTAGCAGTAATAACCAAATGAAGGGGAATGCTTACGCCAAGTATCTGCAGCAGGGTGACCCTAGTTTCAGATTGGGTGATTCATTTATCCAAGTATAGTTCCCGTGTCATGGCAGTAATGGAGGGCTCCAAGAGTACTTAGCATAAATAATGTGTGTGCGTTCTCTCAGCCATGGGCAGTCGTGTGTTCCAGCTAAAGAAAACTTGCACAATATTAGCCCAGGACTGGACTCCAGAGAAACAGAACATAAGGTATCAAAATGTACCCACCAGCACTTTTCACACAACATACCTTGGGAAAGTAGTTGGTGCAAGATATTAAGGAAAAGTGGCTTATGAATGATCAGGCTCTGTGTTTCATCAGGGCTAGCTTATCCAAAAGGGCAAGATGGAATAGCTATGTTTGGAAGCAGTGAGTTGTATTCCCCAAGGAATATGTGAAGGGGATGGTCAGGTGTTGAATGTACAGTTTTAATTAAAAGCTTTCTCACATGCCACACAGCTCTAGCCAAGCAGGCCGAGTATTCTCTGCCACCTTCCCATCAGACACTTGCAGTGGATATTAGCTGATTGCTCGATCATTGGCTTAAAAATAACAAGGATTTTTTTAGAGTGTTTGTTGGAGAGATGTGTATGTTTTTGACTTATAATAAAGTATTACCACTTTGAAAAGGATTGGAATGATGCACATCTGTATTCAGCTGTGGACTGGGATGAAAACTCAGATCACGTGGCTTTTTTTTTAGTATTTGATTAACAAAATTATCTGACAGGGTAGAGGGTTAATCTAGTTTGTTCTTCCTATGAGTAGCAAACAGATTGTAACTGGAGGTGAAGGGGTTAGTCTGTAGAATCTGCATAAGTCACACAATGTTAATTTAATAAGTTAATTTAGTTCATTTCAGTAGCAAATATTCTGCCTCCAGGAATTATCCTTTCTGTGAAAACAGTTCTGTTTTCTATTGTCTATTAACATGACGCTTTGAGGATATTTTTTGTGGGAATGTTCAGACTTAGAGCTGTGCCCACCTGCAACGATATAACTAGCAAAGCAAATTGCATTATCCTCTCAGTAAGCATTTTAGTTCTTTATTGTTTTAACCTGAGTTCCTGTAAATCAGCCAGAGCAATCAGTTTTAATGACTCCTCTAAGAGAAAAACAAACAGCAATGGAAAAGCTCTGGGGTTTTTTCAGCTTAATCCAGAGAAAAAGAGAAGAGAGACTGCGTTTTCCCTCATCAAAACTCCTGGTGCATAACAAATTCTCATTGCTTGCCCTACGCTGGAGGTTATGAACTTCCTGAGTGTATACCAAAGTGGAGAGGTTTTTTCAATGTTTGATGTGAATGACAGTCATGCAACAATCTGCTCAAAGAACTGCACCGTCAGTAGGGAACAAGATGCCCGTGGTCATCAGTATTCTGATTCTGGTCATCGCATAGTTAGTGATCCCCAAATAAGTTTGTATTAATAAAGTGCTGAGCTTGTGTGTAGTGAAATCCAGTACATGATTTCTCAGCTTATCTCAATTGAGCCATCCTTTCTGCCAACCACCCCTACAAAAACAAATTTCTGTGAGATGCTTTGGTTTCAAAAAGAGAGACAAATTGGAAAACCCCAAGGACTGGATGTAAAAGCAAGATGAGTAACTGACTTCTTTCTTACTGCCAGGCTTCTGTTTCTTCCAGTGCTGGGGAAATCCCTCAATAGTAGTGTTCATGGTCCTAAACAGAAACGGCAAAACCAATGATTTGTTTAGGTCTGCCAGCATTCATTCTTTTCTCAGCAGACAGAATGTCTCAGTTCTTGGATTATAAAGATTATATGTTACAACCATAGAATCGTAAAACAGTTGAAGCTGGAAGGGACCACAGAAGTCCCTATATATGTATTGTAGATCTTCTAAAAGTAATGGGTAAAAGTAATTGGATTCTAAATCTGGTCATTTATTTAGCTGTTAGATGACTAGAAGACATTTTTGGAGGCTCCAGGCCAGAAGCCCTGTTTCTAGGAATGGGAGAAAAAGTAAATTGACAGCTTAAAAATCGAAAACAATGTTAAGAAAGGAAGAAAACGGTAAGAAAGGGGAAAAGGCTTTAAAGACCTTCTTCCACCTGAGAAGTAATAAGGTCTGAGGAAAATGGACTATTCTTTTTTCCAATTCTTTCCAGTTTCTCTATTAACACAGAACATCCTTCCATGAACTGTACCTTCCCTCCATCCTGAGGCGGTTGTGTTATAATTACTGCCTCAAAGACAGGGTTCTTAATGAACCAAATTTCTCAAATGAAAAACACATTAACACTTAGATATAGCATAAGGTTAGCAGCCTTATTCAGTAACAGCAGTTGGTGTATGCTGTTGTTACTCAGAAGAAACAATCTTGCAGCCTGTTTAATTTCAGATTTTTCCATCTCTACCTCTTAATCCTTCTCCCCAACCACAATACTCCAAACACCACCAGAGAGACAGCAGTTCTGCAGCTGGTCCTAATGGATGTGTGTGTTAATTGGCTAGCTGATGTCTGCCAAGTAAACTCTGAGGACCAAAGCAAGCCTGCCTCGCCCTCATCTGGGGCACTGCTTTGAATCTCTTAGCTGTTCATTTATGGGTCTTCAGAAAATCCGTAAGAACAGCAATAGCAAGGCAGAGATGATAGACAAGTGACTGAATAAGCTTTGTTTCCAAAGGACATCTGAGTAAAACGTTTTTAAGAACAGCATTTCCTCCTAAAACTTCAGTGTCAGCGGTGGATCACGGCTGCTGTGCAAAATCCATGTTCCCTACCAATATGGTGTTTGGGATTCTGAAACAATTCTACTGGTGGTGGACATTTCAGTGCTCAGACAGACTAGTTTTGAATAATAATGTATATATATGTCACATCTATATCTTTGCTTAATTAAGATGTAAAGAAGCTAAATCAAGTTCTGAGGGACCAGCAGTGGTCTGAGGAAGAAGAAAAGTAACTGCCGTGACACACTGTTGTCTTATATGCACTGTTCATCTGTGCAGTTTAATCTCTCCAGGAATACACAGGAGCACAACACTTTACACTGAGAACAGTGGCAAATACAGTAGAAGAATTTGAGGTCCGATAATTAGCTAATTGATTAAGTTTCTTTCCTGTCACACCTCTCTATGTGAGTTGGCTATTAGCAAGGAATAAAGTACCAGTCCACAAAGAACTGTAGTATCTTCAGTTTCTGTACTTTCTGACTGACTGATGTATCTTAATGAGCTTTAGTGATTTAAAGAATTAAAATTGTTTCAAACTAATTAAATTATATAGAAATTTAA
This sequence comes from Anser brachyrhynchus, assembly GCF_964034855.1. Taxonomy (NCBI): domain Eukaryota; kingdom Metazoa; phylum Chordata; class Aves; order Anseriformes; family Anatidae; genus Anser; species Anser brachyrhynchus. The sequence goes on from NC_137700.1 coordinate 13,675,759, forward strand.
AAGAACTTCTGAGTTGAGGAGAAATGTGGAAAAAGATAAGGAAAAATGTATTCAACAAACGTTTCTTCCGTATCATGATGCTTGATATGTATTTTATTTATTTTGATGTTCTTCAGAAAAGAAATAACTGTGTGAAGAGGGATTCCGTGGAGAGGAAGGGAGACACTTCTGCTCTTGGAGCTATTGTACGTGCCACTGGGAGAGAAGTTTCCAGAGCACAAGGGCAGACACGAAGGGGAGCCAAGCGACAGGAGAGTTTGCAGCACAGTGGAGATCACTGAGAATGGGGGACAGACAACCTGCCAAAAGTGCAAGCTGACAAAGAGGCTTTTCCTGGTGCTTGGAAGACCATGCAGTCTGCCAAAACCCAGAAAGTGACTGAGTTGGATTTAAGCCAAGCCCTCCAAAAAAGATTTATCCACCAAGAACACGGTAAGATCTTCATTTACAAGTTCTCTTATTTTTATTGTTTGCTCTTCATTTTAGAAGTTAGCCTTTCTGTTTGTATTTTGAAAAGTAGCTTTTGCTTTTGAAAGCCTTTTGAGCATTTTTGGGCTGTTCAGAATGATGTAGTGATGATACTTTATAAGTTTGACTTTGATATGTTGACATTGTGCGTCTTCTCAAATTGGTCTGTGCAAATAATTGGTAAGTTCTTCAAAAATTTTTTTTTTTTATTATCGTCCCTGAAAGGATGGTCTTCTGACAAGTAGGCTTGGCATCTACTGTCTGCAAATGCTAAAGCAGTACATACACTTATACTGAGGTCGCACAAGACATGCTGTTGAATTAAGGTATTAATTTTGTTTTCTCCGTTGGATGGGAGTCATTTTGCTCTCCTTATGCAGTGCTTGGAATTATCACCTTTTATTAATAATACTGTCATGTTTTTGTGACACGGTGACAGATTTGGGTCCTTTTCTTCTTTAAGCTATTTGCTGCTTTTTTCTTTTTTTTTTTTTTAAGTCACTTTAATGATGTAATTGCAGACAAACTTCAAGACCATCCAAGGTAGATTAAGACTAAAAACAGTTTCATGAATTGTCCAGTTTTCACTATTGTTATACTTTTAAATGGACACCTGGGAAACCTTAATGTTCTGTATATGGATGTATTAATTTGTTAATGCCTTTGGAACAGCCAAAGCTGCCAAAAAGCCTCAAAAAGTTTACATGAAAATGTAGTAGTTATCTCAGATGAGCAATACATTCTAGCCTACCCCAATAAAAGCTACTGGCAAAATACCATAATTATAGCAAAGACAATTGCTGACAGGTAACTGATGCTTAGTAATTTGCAACTTATATTGTTTCATCTTTAGAGGATAGGAACCTGCTCTATTCAACTGGCTTTTTTTAAGAATGCTTGATCAGCAAAGTGATATAGTAAAATGCAAGTAAAAACTATTGGAAGGGACTGAAAAGACAGCTTGCTTTTTGAGAAAAGCTTTTGTTTTTACTGTGCTGGGGCCCATTTAGATTCAATTTGCACTGTTTCCTTCAGATTTTATGGAGCTTTTGCTTTCATGACTCTGAACAGCATCTCTGTCAAAATCCACATCATAGAATTAGGCCTGTGGAGGCATTTTATGGCACCTTCCCCTGGATAGCTGTAAAAAGAGGAGTGTGTCCACAGTATAACTTCAGATCAGCTAGACAGCTTTCCGTTATTAAAGTAGTCATGCCACTATACATAAAGGGATCCAGCGTTTTCCTCAAAGCTCTCTGTCGAAAGTGAAGACTTCCCTGATTGTTCTATTGGATGTTCTCTATTTTAAAGGGCCTCAGGATAAAAGAAGATATACTTCCATATGTCTCTGTGAACTCTTATTCTATTATTTGACTTGTAAAGACATGAAAAATTTCCTAGCTCTAACCTGTTCAATTTATAATGTATTTTTATAGGCAAAATAATAATAATTGAGAAGACAGTAAAAGATCCTGCTCTTCTGCAGTGAGATAAATGTTAAGCAATTCTACTAGGTTCTGTAATGTAACCTGGCCTTTAAAATATATATATCATGTAAAATAAAACATGGGATAGATCATAATATAAGAAAATAATTTAGTGGAGGCACAAAGTTTGCCAGCATCAGAATGGCACAAGGAATTAATTATTCAGTCTGCTATGTCTTACTTGGACTGAATGTTGTTCTTAAACATACAATTGGAGTGATAATTTAGGCTTTGTTGTTACGCAGTTGCACAGCTTCAAACCAACAGGCAAGCAAACACCAAGCGCCTCCAAGCGGCGTGAGTACATCCACTGAACTTGCTTACTGTGTTCTCTTATATAGTACCTGCTACTTCAAAGTGGAAGGGTTGATGCGTTTAAATGGAAAACCTTTCTAGTGAGAACTGTCTAACCGAGTCCTCAGGAGAACTAGGCAAGGCAAGAAGGCTACTCAGCAAGAGCTTGAAGTTGATTATGACAGATATTGGCATCCTGTCTGAAAACATGTTTGCAGTGAAACGTTTTAACCACAGTAGACTGAAATCTGTCACTGTTACCTGAGCTTGTGTAATAGTCTCTAGATACCCTTTAGAGTAAAATGGTTTAGTTGCAGAAGGCACAGTTTCCTGAAAGCCAAATGTTTTACTGTAAAAGATTGGTCAAGCTCAGCAGAAGTGGAAAATGCAATCCAACCTCTCTCAGATTGCTAGGTAGCAGATTACAATTAAGCCACAGTTCCACATGGGAAACTAATTTGATTGCCTTACATGATCTACAGCTCTTGGTTCTCTTGCCTTTCATTTAATCTACCTTGAATTGGATATTCAGTAGTCATGGATCTAAAGCAGGGATTGGTGGTGGTCACAAATAGGAGGCCCTGGAAGAAAAGAACTTTTCTCCTATAAATTAGTCTAGCTGTAAGGAAGGTGTTTACAGATTCATAATAGGAATTTGAGAACTTGGATGTGGGGGTTATTGAGAACTATCAGACACAGGGAATGCTTATAGCATCTGCAATGTGAACACCAGTAAGAAGCATATACATGTGTGTAAAGCTCTTTGAGAAAGGTGTGACTGAATTTATCACGGTGGTGGCAGCTAGACCATACAATGAATAATGCATCTAAATGTCACAATACCAGGAAGTCATCATCTCAAAAAGCATACAAGTTTGACTGCTTGCTGCCCAAGCAGGTGGGAATTTTGCTTGCATATAATTTTTGCTAAAGCTTGCCTGGGTTAATACATCATCAGTAGTATTTCAAGCAAGATCACCTGTTTAATAGACCGTATCTCTTCTCTAGACTGGAACTGGAGAAGAACAATGGTTTCCTATTAGCAAACTACTTATAGGGAGACATGTAAATATTTCACGTATCTGTGATTAAAAAAATCTGTGGGATTTTTTTAAGAAAAAATAATCAGAAAACCTCAAGACATGATTTTTTTTTTTCACTTTCTGTAAATATGACAAAACATTATCTACTGCCATTTCTATTTTATTTTGCTATTTATAAAGTTAATATTTTTTCACATTTTTTCATGTCCCCATAAATCACATGCAGTAGCTGTTAATTGTGAAGTAACTCAGAATATTAATGAGCACTGCAGAAAGAGAGTGGTAAATTCAGGAGTCCTATTGCTGGTTCAAAACACCGGATGCTTAAATACATGTGGGGCTTACATTTGCTCATGAATTGACAGCTTGTGAGGAAAATATGAGAACAAAGAGGACGGTCCTTAAGAATTTGCTGTGCTATGGAGGACATAAGCATACATTATGTGTACCAGACCACTCGACAGTCTCAGGTGATTATTGTTTGCATTGATGTTCTTTAATATTTTTATTGAACATTGTGAACATGCAGCTTACCAAAGAAGTTCAAAGGCCTATTTTACCTCAGCAAAGAATAAGTTTCTTATCCTGTGCCCTACATAAAAACCTGTCTTTTGTTCTGTGGCTTTCTTTGGTGGAAGAAGCCCTGTGCTTACTACAACGGGCAGTCCTTTTAGTCAGTGGTTCAATTTACCATGATGGTCAGGGCCTAATGACTGAGGAGCAAGCCAGCATAGCAGAGTGAGATGTTTCTTTCAAGCATGAAGGAATGTAAATGAGTGGAAACTTCCTTACTGTGAAGATGGGTGTATTCTGTAGTTTCAGAGAAAGGCATGGCTCTAAACTGCAAAATAATTCATTGTTATGATCCTATTTTCCTTCAGTAAGAGGTAAAACTCCCTTTAATTCTTATAGCAAATAGAGAGATGACTCTGTAGAGCCCAGTGCTTGTTCCAGTTATGTGATTCATTCTGTCCTTCATTGCGTAAAATAAAAACAGTTGCATATTATACTGCAGTGTTAGTTCTGGGGATCCAACCAGTTTCTGGCGTCAGGGAAGCTGTGGTGATCTGCTGAAATTGAAAGGTGGTTTCTGTGTGCGTCTACCTAGCACGTCATGATTTAACCATAGATCCTAGAGAGCTCAGCATTGGTATTGGTCAAAGTTATTTCTTCATATGGTTTATGGTTTGTGTTGTAGTTCCAGAAGCATTGCCCATTGGCACCATTTGTCCTGTTAACCTGATTATCATGAGTATCATGGGGGGATTATGGTTTACTGAAACAAAATAGAATCACATTGTTATGGAAGCTTTGGGAGCAACGTTCCCTGGGAAGGTTTGGTTGAAATTTATATATGTAGTAGAAATAATATCTCTTGGTTGTGACTGCACTTCAGTTAACTCGCTTAATTTTGCTTGAATGTCTATAGCATACTGACATATTTTTCTCCGTGAATTATATTTACTCTAGTGAGTGGTTTCAATAGAAAGGTGCACAGCATGATATGTTATCCACCCAATAAGTATTTTTAAGTAGACCTTTATTTGTCATTTAAAGAAGTAAAAAAATGCCTATTAGTTAGATAAGGTCTGGAACATTTTCATGTCGTCAGGATTGTTACATCAAGACTGTTACGGATCAGTCTGTATGTCAACCAAGCTGATTTGTCTTCCTTCAAATCCTTCCATCCTTTATCCTTATAAAGATAAAAGGGCTGTGTTTTGAAGGGAGAGCATGCTTAATTAGAATGCTCTTTGACAAAAAAAAAATAACTAAAGTATTAGTTCAGAGAGGATTTTCTTAAATGTTGTTTGGAGAAATTTGTTTGGTCTGTAGTACAGAAAAGGTACAGTGACTTCTGGAGATTTTCAGTGAAGTTTTTGACTATTAGCATTCTACACATTTACTTGTTTTTCTGTCCACTAATTGCTCAACTGAACCTCCAGATTTACAGTGGAGAAATACTTGTTGCTTTGATTGACCTTTATAGAAATGTCCAAGATACATGCAAAATAAGTTTTGGGGTGTGGACAAAAATTAGTTCATTAGCTGCTGGTCACTCTTGTCCTTTACTGTTCATTATGTTATTGTTTTCAAAATCAGTGTCATGCAAAGTTAGAAATGTTAAGTATTTTAAATGAATTCTTCACAATCTGACACCTTAAAGGATTGGATGTTGTCACAGGCAAATACTTAATCAGAGCTTAATCAACAAACTGGAAGAATCAAAATTAGCTGATGATCAAAACAAAATATAAACGTATTCTCTAATTGATTAGAGTAGCTTGGGAGGTTCTGCAAGTCAAAAGATTTTGCCCAGCTGGAATGAAAATCAACCTTTCTTCCTATTTTCTAGACAGAAATATTTAATAGCAGTTCAACAGTCTCTGCACCTGAAGAAAAGTAGGAAGATGATGATAGGAAGAATATGGCTTGTAAAAATGCCTGATAATATGATGAGTGCTACTGTAAATGTGCCAGTTTAATCAGGACTGTGGGTGGGGGCCGTGGGGGAAGTCTTCCAATGAAACATAGGTTTTTTCCAGTGTAGTTTTTTGTCTTGCACAGAAAAAAAATCACAGTTAATATGTGTGTGTGTGTGTGTGTATATATATATACATATATGTGGCATATATATATATATAAAGGAGAAACAATAGCAGGAGAAAAGGAAGAAAAAAAAAAAAACAACTTTGCATGAAGAAGCATATTTCTCCAACCTAAATCTAGCTTTTGTGATGTCCCAGGGATGGGAGTTGTCATAGTAATATCACTTAATCTCATGAAGAAGAATGGCCCCTGTGTATCACAAGTGTGTGACACAAGGAGGGAGGCCAGCCATCCTGCTGGGCAGAGCGTCTCTGCCACATGCGCAGTTCTCAGATGCAACTTTTCCAAACCATTGTATTTTGAATCTGGGCCAAAATATTTCAGCTTGCTGGACAGACAGAGATAGCACAAAAAAATTAGACTGAAAAAAAGTGTTTTGTCAGAAGATTTATTTTAGGAGTAGCAGGACTACAAATAATGTACAAAACAGATATAAAACAGATCAGAGTTGCAGGATATCAGCCTGGTGAGGCAGAAGGAAGCTAGCATGTTGGATCAACATGCCTGAATTCTGTTTCCATATTTCTATTCCAATAATGTTGATCCACATAGTAGGTGAAGTGTTGACACATTAAGTTTGCAGTGAGTGAGTTGGGGTCAGCCTTAATATATACATGAACCAATCCTTGAATTATTTTTATAATACTTTAGGCAATTTTTATTTCCCACTTACCACTGCCACCATAGAGAGCGTGAGAAGTCCTCCCAAATGTTGGAGCCACAAAAGCATTACAGCTCAGGGAGCTGAGACTGTTTCTAAGCATAAGAATCAAGTAACGCTGGCCTGTGCTATTTGCAAAGACCTATGTGTACCCTCACTGAAGCACAGAAAAGATCTAGCAAAGACTTCGTAGATAAAACTCACAGGGCAAGGACTCATGGAATGCTTTGTCATCAGTCAATGGAGAATTAAAGAAAAATATTTTTTTTCTGGGAAAAGTAAATAAAGACATATTTATAAATAACTTATTTCTATACTTCAGGGGATGGAGGGTATTATTGCAGGCCATCCCTCATCTAATTATATTTGACATAAAATAATTATTTTTCTTTTAAGAACACATCCAGTAAAATGAAATGAAAATGAAAAAGCTGTCAAGCGTGCAATTGTAATGGTGCAGTCTGAAAAGCTGGAAAGTGAAAAAGATGGCATATTGAGAAAGACATCTAATTTCTGAGTCCTGAAGTTTAATTTTGGTTGCACATGACACTCTTAACAATAATAGAAGAAGGGAGGAAGAAAAATAAAAATGACAATTTGTCGAACAAAAGTTTGTGCATCTCAGAAATAAGAGGAAGCAAAGGCTTAAAAACATACAACTAGGGAAACTGGCCTTTCTCCTCCAGAAGTAGGGCAGCTTCTTGCTCAAATTCTCAGTCTAATTCTCTGTTATATTATTCCTAAATATATCATCCATATCGTGATGGTGTATGATGAGCAATGCACCTGTAATCCGGCAGTCTAGTAAAAGGAGGCTACGATTTTTCAGAACTGTTCTGTCATTTTTCCAGATGTAGGCAGTTGAATGCTGTACAGCATCAGCCGCTGGGCATACTGCACAACATGGCATATTGCAAAATAAATTGGCCAGCCTGCTCCTTAAAAAAATGCCAGGACCATTGCTAGACAAAAAAAAAAAAAATGTGGAATAACGTGGAGGTACAGGTATGAGATGGAAAGAAACAATAACTATTAAATGAAAGAAAAAAAAGTCATCTGCTGTGCAACCTATATCTTTCCCATCAGAATGCTCAGCAGCTTTGGGATATTGTTCTTCTCGTTGGTTCCAGCTGTCTCCAATTAATTATGTTAGTTTATTATTGTAAAGATCCATAACTATTCACTGGGGGCATAATTATTTTGGGCAGAAAGATACGCTATTAAGTACATTTTATATTTTTTCTTTTCTCTTTGCATCTTGCCCTCTTTGATCTAAACATTTTTTTGTTTTGTTTTCAAATGCCTAAATCTAGATATTCTGGCAACATGGACATTTTATAAATTATCTGCCTCCGCCTAGCAACTGTATCAACGTTTCAGGGGCAGTAAATGATTTACAACAACTCAAAATGTAACATAGAGAAACCTCACAAGCCATGCTGGCTCTTATGCTATCCTTGAGAGAACTCATTTGCAGTGAAAGCCGTGCCACTAAGGATCTTTCTAAAACTCAGATCACCCTTGCTGTTGACAGCTTAATGTCCTAGCTTGGAAGAAATGCAACACTTGACACCCTGTCAGCCCTTTACTGAAGTTTCAGCTTTGAGGTCTACAGCTAAAACACTTGCAGATCAGTCATGAAGGCAGGTTTTTTTAAGAAAATAAATCGGTGTACAGAGTTACATAGCAGCCTTAACTCAGCCAATTATATTCAGTTTTATTAATTTTGCAGTGCCATAGCAACCATCATGGGATTATGGCTTTCCTAGAATATGGAGGGGGAATAGACCTATTCTAACAGTTTTCCTGTATCTTCCTAATTTGCAGAAGAGCAATGCATGAGAAGGTAGAAAGGTATAATCAGAAAGGTTCAGGCAATGATAGGAGTGTAAGCTGTAATACGTTTCGAGGTTGACTGGTGGGTATTTCTCTTCCTTTTTCATTTTGCCACTGCTAGTTGCATCCTTTCTGTCATATGCTGATCTTTTTCTAAGGCTGTCTGTATTCTCATCCCAGCCACCAGAAGGAATCTAAATAAAGCATCTAAGCAGGGTGAGAGTGCAGTTGAATGAAGATTATTTGAAATTAAGAAGATCTTGCACAAATAGTTCTAATCAACATGTCTTGCTTGAGCAGAGGTTTGAATACCGAACTACAGGAGTAGGAGACATTTATATTTTAATGACATGAAGCAGGGCATGGGACAGGACCCCTGACTTTCTCTGGTACAGTCTTTGTCTTCAGGATAGGAGTGGCTTACGGATGCCATATCTGAAGTTGTTCATGTCTAGTGGTTACAGTGCTTGTACCTTAGAGAACAAGGCAGGGACTGGAATACACTTGTGATGAAAGCTGGACAAATGCAGAAATAAACAACAAAAAAAACTAAAGCCCCAAATAAATACCCCTAGTCTGACTTCAAACTGGAAATTCTTAAGGCAGAGCTGTTGGATGCCAGCAGCCAAAGGATAATCGACAGTAAGGCAATATTCTTCAGTATGATGCTCTCGAGAGCTTTGGAAAGGCAAGCCATTGAATTCTGATTAGGCAGCAGAACCCAGGAATTGTGATGAGTAAATTGGATAAGGCAGAGTACGACAGAATCTTACACTGATATATCCCATACACTTTTGGCTATGGCTGTTTTCATCACCATTGTTTTTTTAGTTACACTAAACTTAAGCACAGATATTTAAAAAATGTGATTAAAAATTCTATGTTAGGCAGAAAAAGGGAAAAAAAAAAAACTTAAAATGGAGCTGTATCAGCCCTATCATTGTCGTTTAGGTTTCATGCAGCATTCAAAGGGAGTCTCTTGAAAAAGAATCAGAGTTCAGTGAAAATGCATTCTAAAAAAGCCTGTGACAAATCCTGATGGTACCCTGTGGCTTTATACCAGCTAAAAATACACATTATTATAAGGAAAGTAATCATGGTTGTATTCTTAAGGCATCTTCCCAAAAGGTGCCATATGTCTATGTCCTCGCTAAGAAGACAGCTGCCGTCCCTAGCCTGCCAATAGTTAAACAGTTTGCCTAGTTTTCTTGTAGCTCTGTGCTTCAGAAATGCTCTGAGAGTGAAAGGCAAAGGTGTCAAGAGATTCCAGTTGGTGGTGCTTGAAAAAAAGTCCCTGTGCTTATGTGTTTCTAAGTCTTCTGATTGAAGTCCGTTGCAGGCTTACAGAGGGCAAAGGCTGGTATCTCTGTGACAGCTCTTCTCATGGTGTGAGTTAAAGGAGACCCAGTGGTGTTACCAGAGCTAGAACTGCCAAACTGGAAGCTGACACATGAAGCCGCAGAAAGGTTTAGAGAGTAAACTGTCCAGTTGTTTAAACCTGCAAACAACATATAATTTTAAGTTTATGGTTACAATTCAATATGGTCCAAGCACTACATCTTTTGCAGTAGAAATCTTGAGCAGTGATTTCCCCTGTCACAGAGCCCATGTCCTAGCAAATTCCCCATCTTGGAACTCTTCAAGTGAGAAGGAATAAGCTAAAACATAGCAGAGTGCAGAAGAGGTCTCCCTCTCTGTGAGCAGTAATCTCTTAATGCTCTGAAATGCTTGTCTCAAATCCTCTAACCTGCAAAAATGAGGTTGCTGTTGCTGTATTTCTTAGCTTGTTGTCCTGGATGTCACTGTTAGCTGCTATTAAGTCTTTCAAGGGAAAGAAAAAAAAATATCAGATTTTGAAACCATTCCATCTGTATTTGGCCGTAGCCAAATCTACTTCTTTACAGCTATCCTGGAGCTTGACAATAGGGTAAAATAAAAAAAAAAAAGTCTGTTTCCAAAAGGCTTTAGAGTGTGAGCAAGCTCAAGGTTCCTGGTGCCTCTTCTGATCTCTCAAAGCTTCTGAAAGTACTAATCCTAGTAGTTACCGCATACAAATTCTCCTTAGCTTTGGTGAAACTCATCCCTGTGCAAGAGGCATTTGCATCACTTCTGGATGCCAGATTTCCAGTCCCACAGGGAACAATGGCACCAGGAGGAATAGTCTGGAGAGAGGGGGCAGAATATTCTGCCTGAGACACGATGGGTTTTGTGTAGTGGCAAATATCTGTTATGTGCTCTGTAAAGGGATGAATTTTGTGCAAAGGAGCAGTTCTTGCACGCTAGCAAACTGGGTCTGCGACTGGTGAAGGTATCAAAGGAGGGGAGGCTGACAAGTAGAGGGGAGAGACATACTGATGTTAACCATCACAGTTTCCTTCAGAGCACTTAAGGTTGGCAGTAGAGCCCAGAATGGAATTCCCAGTTTGGAATTTCAGCATTTTAATCTGATGTTTTTTCAAGGTTTTAGTGATATGATGGCAATGGAAATGTTAAAATTTTATAAAGACTCAAAGTAGAATAAAATAGGAGAAAAAGCATAAAACACGGATCGTGAGCTTCTTGTGAGAATGGCAAAACTCATTGTGCTTTAAACAAAAATAATCATAAAACATGTATGAAAAGTGTAAGCGAATGCTATTATTTTTCTCCCTTCCTACAGCATGTCTTTAAGACCAGCTGGACATCTTCAATGCAGTGAAAGCTTACAGTTGCGTAAGAATGGCATGGTGTGCTGTGAGGCACTAGAAGAAGCACTAGAGAGCAATGTGTTTGACCGCTACCCTTTAAGCATTTGAAACTTTGATTCAAACCTTGACACTAACTTCAGATGAAAATAAGTAAATACTGCATCTTTCATCCTAAAGTTTTCACTGATGCTCATCATGGAGGCGTCCATTGTAACAGCTAATGTAATTGTGTATTTCCTCCTCTGATAAGGACCACAGAAACAAAATAGGGGGGGGTTGATGGTTAAGAAAGAAATGTACTTCTCAAAGTCAGTGCACAAAAAGGCTCACAAAAGCAGAGATTTGTTCAGGTTGGGAATGGTGCATTTTCAGATCAGTGAGTAAAAGCTTGGGCAGAAGCTGATCGGAAAAAACGAGCCCATAGATTCCATGAAATGAGCTGCTGGAGTCGTTGTCACAGTTCCAGGTCCAGTTTGGCACCCACCGTGGCTGCACCTGCTGGTGCCATTTTGTTGACAGGTACAAATCACCAGCCATCAAGGAGAAAACCATGAAACAGACAACAACTGGCTCTGATGGTATGAAGTAATTAGCTAGCCCAGAGCTCTAGGCAGCAGTATCTAAAAGGAAGCAGGTGGACCACCAGGGAGGCCTCTACGTTTGCTGTTTTGTTTGTTTTTCTCTCTGAGTACAGCAGTAGCCAAACAACGCAAAGACATTTTGCAAAGTGCTTGCAAGAGAGAGCCTCCCAAGGGTCTGACAAACCCATTGCGCTCTCTTCTTATTTAACACACATCTGTCAAAGATCTACTCTCCTTCACGGAGTTTTTCCACTTGTATTCTGAAATCTAATATAGTTTTTCATATTACATGAATATACTGATTGTAAACTGAGAAAGATGGAGTTCATGTGTGATGCTGAGCAATGTGAGCGTTAGTTTGGTGATTTGTTTGTAGTTAGGTGGCTTTTTTAGTGGGTGCTTGTATAGGCTAATTAGAAGAGTCTGGCTCACGGCCAGGCTATTTCTTCCTTAAAGATGTGGTAGCTCCACAGCATGTTTGGAGCAGATTTGGCTTTCAGGTTCAGCCTGGGAATGAATAAATACCACAGGTGGCAGAATATGAGCACAGAAAGTTACCTGCCTTGTTGATAAAGACAGACTATAAATCCTAAATGAATGATATTGGCACTTCTGAAAAGTCAGTTCTGTTCCTCGCTGATTATCAGAGACATTTCACCAAAACGTCCAGCAAAGCTGCAATCAGAGTAATTGCATAACAATTGCAATCACAGGCTTGTTTGGCCTTTCTGGAAGCAGAACAGCTATTTGTTATACAGCTGTGGAGAGGTTTGCAAATGCTCTGGCAGTATCAAGTTTGTTAGCGAACCATGTGGTTTGCTGAAAAACTGTCTGGGGGTCAGGAGTTAACATATGGACAGAAATGCGCAAGCTCTACTTTAGCGGAGCCTGGTGAGACACAGAGCAATATCCAAACAAATCCCAGCGTCTTGGAGGCGGAGAGGGAGCCAGAAAGCTTTCTAAACTGAAGTCTCTGGAACGGTTTTCCCTCCCACTGCTTTCACTCCCCATAGGTACATCATGTTTATTGCCTCCCTTCCATGCACTTCACTACAACTACTTGATAGCAAAGTTTAGTTTTTATTGCCATAGGTGTTTCCACCATCTCATGCATGCTTAGAGAACGGTGTACAATAATGGCCAGACTTGAGAATACTCAGGTAAAAGTGATTGTTCCTCAAAGGCAAGACTTTCACCAACTGCACATGAAGTAAAATGTCCAGAGCAGAAGCCTAACGTCTTCTGTAGCTATTCCTCTATTACCAGTCATTTATAGCAGACATACTCTGCCTTTTTTCAGACCCTTGACTGTGGTTTAGCACTTTTCCTCACTATTTCTTGGACTTGGTGATGGTTTTCCTTCTGTTCCACGTAGTCCCAGACGCTGACCACATGAACTCTAATCTTGAGACTAGAGCAGGGGATTGGTGTGCTGGGACATGTACACGTATCAGGCCCAGCCCTTAGGTCAGTTTGTGCAGCTGGATGGGGCTCATCAGTTGCAGGGAGCGCTATGAGCTATCAGGCTGGCGGTGTGGCTAAGCAGACAGTTGGCGAGGAAGGACATGCGGTTGTGTCGGCGTGCAGGTAAGGAAGATCCCCCCGTTCACCTTGTCCTGGGACAGGGGAAGAGCAGAACTCCTGCAGGTGAGCTCCAGGCTGGCAGCGCCCCACCCCAGGCAGTGCCGCCCCTTCTGTGCCTTCAATGCGCTCTGTGCGGGCACGGTGGCTGTGAGCCCCATCTACCCACTTCCCTCCATCCTGTTGTACCTCTGCTTCTTGTGCTTGTTCTCATTTGCATTCTCTGTTGTTTTGTGGCCATGTTATTTTTTCCCCACTGGCCTTGCTCCTCTTTGGAGATGTTCAGTGTAAATCTACAGAACTGAATCAAACATGGGTTTGGCACTTAACTGAGGCTTGGACAACGCAGGTGCCTGGGTTGCAAGGCCCACTCTGAGTCTGCAGGGCTGTGCGTGGTTTCGGTGAGAGATGCTGCTAGCAGATGGACAGAAGGAGCCACCTGCTGCTTCTAACTACAGCCCCAGGTGCACAGCGTGGAGGTCCAGCTGTGAAAAGGTTGGGGTCAGTGCTCTCTTCCCTCTCCTCGGTGACTCAAGGAGGTGCATACGTGGCTATGACCATGGGGAATGGCTGCGTGGTTCAGTGGGCTTCCAGCCCTCCCCTCTGCACCTCTTGCTGGCTTCAGAGGGGCAGAGCTGCAGAGTATCCACTTCTCTTTGTACACCGAGGCAGCAGGGGGACATGGCTGTGTAAAGGAGCCACGGTGACCAAAGTCAGCATCTCTGTCACTGGTTAAGAGGAGGGACAGGACAGCTGACCCATGGATACCTTTGAATTAGAGGGAGTCTCAGGATATTGCAAAATGTGGGGACAGTGAAGGACTGAGAAAATCTGTGCTTCCCGAAAAGTGCATCATTCAGCTGCATTAGCTTTTCTGTGAGACTCCTAGTGTCCTCAGCCTTGCCCAGAATGCTACATGATTGCCTACAGGTGGAAGTGAAAATGTTTTCCAGGTTTCCCCCACAGAACATAGTGGGGGCAGGAGAGATGCAGAGGATTCTGAGGGAAAGCTGATGTGGGAGTCAGGCGAACAGCCTCAAAGAGTCAAAGGCTTGTCAGCTGCTGAAGATGGGTAGCTCTTGCTTCAGAGCCAACAGGCAGCAGGGTTAAACATCACCCTCCTGGTTCCTACAAAAGGGATGGGTGAAAATACAGTGGCAGGTGAGAAAGCTGAGCCTGTGGTGTCTGAGAGCGAGAGGCTCAGAGCTGGAGTCAGAGAGGAGGCAGGAACCGAGCCAGCAGGAACAAGAACGAATTGTCGAGGCAATCGGAGCTGAAAGCTAATCTTTAGCGAGTCTGCAATGTGGACGAACGTCAGTGACTTTGGCAGGGGCTGGGGCCCTACTCTCTGAAGGAAAAATAAATCAAATGTGTGTAGGCTGGCCTTGTGTTATCGTCAGGGAAGATATCACAGGGGTGTCTTCTTCATGTTATTTGTTGCTCCAGGTCGAGGGTCTGACACTTTTCAGGGATAACTGTTAATTGACATGGGGTTCTCAGGTCCCTTCCTGCTCCAAAAGGACTAGGAAGGTAATCTGTTGTACAGGGGAAAAAATACATGGTTCCCCAGCCTGCTCTGGGTAGACATCAACATTTTGGGAGGGACAAAATGTCCTCTCTTCCAGTTGCCAGGGAACTTCAAGACACAACTTCTACAGCTCACTATATTTTTCAAATTATCACAAATTAAGGTATTTTTCAATGACTGATGCTTGGCCCTTTGATCAACTAATCTTATGACGGAAGCAGAATGAAATTAAGTCTTCGAATAGACAAAATTAGCTATATTTCATCTTTTGCTGCTCTATGGCAGCAATGATTGCAATGAGTTTGGGAGTCCAAACCTTCATTTTTAACCCTAAAGAACAAAAAGCCTTTATACCACATAGAGGAAGTCAGAAGCAGAGATGTGTGGAATTAAAAGGAAAAAAAAAAAGCCTCAGGGGATAAATGGCACGGTGAATTATGATTCATGCAGCAACACAGGTTGGAACTCGTCTTATGCGAGAAGTGATCAGGAAGTAACAAGCAATTACGGATGAACCCAGAGCATGCCTGCAATTTTGATGGCAAGAGCCAATCCTCAATAGGCATGTTTATTTGTTATAGTGAGCACGCCGAGTTCATTTTGGATGCTGCCGCCTGAAAAGCATCGTTTTCTTCTTCTCTGGCTCTAGCATAAGCACATAAGAAAATGGTCTTGAATGAGGCTTAATATTTCAGGCAGTGTTTATCCAGTTTGGAGTGATGTTATCAGAGCATTTTGGCACGCGCTGGCGCCCTAACAGATTGTACAGCCCCACAGAACTCCAAGGAAAAGGAGCTGTTCCTTCAGATTTCTCTCCATTAGTTGACGTGAGCCAGCCAGCTCTTCCCCTTGCATCTCATCCCAAGATCTGGCTGCTTTTTGTCTGCCTCCTGCGTACAGGGAAGGTGATGGTGTGCTGCTGGGTGCGAGGGTTGGATTCAGACCCAGCTGCTCTTTCATTTTGGGGAATTCATTATCAGTTCATGGCTGTGTGGTGGAAATGTAGAAGAGAAGGCAGGTCTAACTTCTGTTCCCTTACAAGCTTTGCCTAGTCACCTCCCTTCACATGACTTCTGTAAGATACTTGCTGAGACCAAGGGGAAGTAGTGGTCCATAATATGAAAACTTTAAAGTTCCTGTGATCAGTCCTGTACAGCCCTGCTGCCCTTACCTACACTGGTCACGCAGTGTGAAGTTCCCACAGTGCACCAGCTGGTTTGCTGCAGGAGGCACAAGTGTCCCAAAACCACATTCTTGCTCTAATCAGGCTTTCCTGAGGTCATGTCTTGGCTCGTTGTCTCTGATGTTGTCCTTTGGCAGGTTGACTGGCGTTAATGATCTAGGAGAGAAGGTTTTCCACATCCCTTTTCATTAACACAAGTTCCTGCTCTTTGTAAAATAGCATTTCATTGTTTTTAGAAATTCTGCAGTTTAATGAGGCAAAAATTCTTCTTCAGAGTGACAGTTTTGCTAGTGGTGCTGGTTTTTTTTATAATGCTTTATATCCTTGGGGTTTCTTAGGTTGGGATAGATTAGAAGTAAAAAAGCAAAAAGCAGATAAAGTTTAACAACTGCCGGGCATTCGGCTGACAGAGTAGAAGGCAGTGTGGAGCTATTGTTACTTGTTTTAAATATTGGACACTTACATATTGAAACAGCCAAAGTCAGAACTTCAACACAAAAACTGGCTTTGGGTTTTTGTTGGTTGTGTTGGGTTGTTTGTTTTTTTGTTTGTTTGTTTGTTTTGTGATTCATTCCTCCCCAAACACTCTGGACACTTAGGCTATTTAATGCTGACAGGGAGCTGAAAACTGAAAATTAAGAAAGGACGTACCTTTCTTGGGCTTGTGCAAAGCCCAGGAACAGTTAAAGAGCTGCTAATGGCATCCAAAAAAATCATCCATTTGAGCAACTCTGCAGGGAGAGGTCACTAAGAGAGGAATGTCCTCAGCACCAGGCCCCTCCCTGGAGGTGCCTGTTTAAGGTCTTCCTTCCTTCTGCTTGTTTCTTCCTCCAAGCAGGTGGGATGAGCAGGGACCGCAGCAGAGGTGAGCACGGCTCCGCTGCCGCCCTGCCGGGGAGCCCCCGGCCAGTCCCAGACTGGGGAGGTGTCTGCATCTCCCACCGCCCTCTTTGCTACGTCATTTGCACAGGATAACCAAATGAGGATTTCAGTAATGAGTAGGAATCTGTTTCCTGTCGTTTTGTTTTGTTGTTTTGCCTGTGAGCGGGGTGAGCACTCACTGTGCACTCTGAGTAGCGAAGGGCAGGCACGTACCTTGCTGCGGCGCTGCGCCCGGCTCTGCCAGGATGCGGGGCACCGCGGGGCTGTTCTGCACTTCACAGGCTTACGTCTTCGCTGGCCATGAGAGGCCTCGTGCACTGTAGGTATACTTTGGGACCCGCTCCATATGCTTTGTTGACCAAGGCTGTTAGCTATTACTGTGACAGATATGGTACCCAAAAAGAATATGAATGAACAGCAGTGGAGAAGTGCCACTACTTCAGAAAAACATTCATACTGAGAAATTTGACGACAGGGAGTGCTTTCTCCAGGCAGAAAATTCCAGTAACAGGGAGAGCTTGGTTTTACTGGGTGTTTTTCTTTCTCTCCATTTCTGCTTCAGAGCTCATTTGTCTCATACTGATTAAAAGCACAAGCTTTGAAACCAGCAGAAATGATTTACAGTTTGATTCTTTAGAATAGTAAAATCAATCAAAATATTTTAAAAATAGAGGATAATAACTGGAGCTGCTCATCAAGATTTAGGACTAACTGCAGGCTTGATTGAGGACTCTAAAATTAGCTTTTATTTTATTTTTCATGTAGGCATGTGCAAAACACAAGACAATAATTATCAGGCTGAATTGTTGCTGAAAAATGACTTAACTGGATCTTTGTAGTAGATTAAAACAGAATGTCTTCTGCTGTAAATCTCTTCAGCAAATGTTCACTTTATCTCAGGTCTGGTAACTTGTTGTGTGAGGCTGTTTCCACAAGATATCTTGCAAGGTGGAGGCCATGCACGTACTTCTGTGTCAGTAGAAATACTCTGATTTACAGCAGATGATGAATTGGCCCTACACTTATTCTTCATTAATCCATTTCCATTTCTCCATGGATCTAAAAGCTCTTGAAAACTGGCATCAGCAAGCAGTAGTCTTACTGCTGTCCTGAGCAACTTGAGAGACAGAATGGGAATGTAAAAATGTATTTGCCTTCCCTAGTTTTTTTCCCACTTCTTTCTGTGGGAAAGCTCCCCAATATTTCATGGCTAGAAAACCCCTGGAAAGTCTCCATATGGGCAGTTTGGTTTGCACTCTGTCTTTACCTCAACAAATTGCACCCAATTTAAGTGATAAAATGTGTTTTAAAAAGTGGTCATGACAAAAAGGACAAAGAAGCTCTGATTATAAGAAGTTAGATCCAGTCATCTCTTTTACTTTTGAATCTAAAGCATCCAACATTGTTCCCCAATTGCAATCAAAACCAGAAGTCTTTCTGCACCACCATGTTTAAAAAAAAAAAAAAAAAAAAAAAAAAAGCACGTGACTTCTAAGGTGAATTTTGTCCAGAAAACCTCATAGGCACCAGAAAGGGTAGTCAAGGCACTGGGTCCCTCTTCCAATTATTTGTAACACTGGGCTGAAGCGAAGTCACTTTGCTGTCAGCAGCTCAACTGCAAATACATAAATGGGTCATCTGCATGCGGCATCTGTGCATCGGTTCCAAATGTAGTTGCTCCCCTCCCGCAAAATGTCAGTACTTTATTCAGATTGCCTCATATTGTATAGGAGAAAGGTGGGGTTATGAGAAGAAAGAAAAAGTCAGTTGCTTAAAAGAAAAGTAGAAGGGTGTTTTACAACATGGTGAATTGTTAGGAATTTGTCCAAGACCCAAATTGGCTCTCTTATTTTGCTGACTTTAAATGAATATTAAATAATATATATATATATAAACATTTAAAAATAAGCATATGAAAATATTGCCAAACTTGAACTAAAATTTCTGTTACCTCCTAAGCAAGAAGTACTTTTAAATGGAAAAAGAATTAAACCTCTCATTTTGGAGGCATCAAAATAAATGTCTTCATTTGGAAGTATTTATGTCCAGTCCAGGAGTTTCTTCTGGAAACAATCTGATCAATTCGTAACATTAGCAAAACTGTTCAAACTATCCAAATACCTGGTCATGTATTTTTCTTCATAGGAAAATTCTGAAAATGTTTTCCCAGCTGAAGCAGTCAGAACTTTCTTATCCTCCGATGACCTCGAAGTACTGGGTGGCTCAGTCTTCTCTTTCATTTAAGTCTGAGCTTCTTCTAAATAGAAACTGCCAAACCTAGGGCTGTTTCCTGAACCATAAAGTACATTAGCCATCAAAGGGAGAGGAAACTTTCCCCCATTTGCTGTAGAATTAATAAGCAAAGTGCAATGAAGGTTACAATTTAAGGGGCAGGAGCAGAGCCCTGGTTGCCTGGGAACAGGAGGATGCCTTTGGAAAGCCGCGCCAGGCTCTCCCGGAGAGCGGCCTCACACACAGCCCAACACCCAGCTTGTCCCTTTCAGAAACACGACTTTCCTTGTTGCTCTTTATCAAGACTCTAATGAGTTCTGAGATTCATTTAGCCTTTACCGCATAGATCAGCAGGAGGACATATCATGTGGTATTCCCTAATTAGAGATGGACCTGAATCGAGGTCCCACATGCAAATGTCAAAGAAATGAGCCAGCATTCAGATTCATAACTGCTCCTGTACTTGTACTGCTGACCAAACTGCTTAGGAGTACTCAGACCCGGGTCAACCGATGTAACTAGAGCAAGCAGATTTCACCAGAAGCCATATGTAAGGTAGGGCTCAGTTTAAAACCTGCCTTTCATCTTAACCAGTCGGATTTAAAGCAGTTTGCATAAAATAAGGTCTATTTCATGTCTGCAGCAAAACTAATCAAATTCTGTCCCGTTGCAGAAAAACTGAAATTAATCACTTTATTAACATTGCCAATGCATTTAATTTTCATGTGTGTTTTCCATGCAACTTCAGCAGCAAAGCCATGTAAATAATATCCTCTGCATTAAAAGGACCTTTGGAATTCATATATATACAAAACCTCAAATTGGTATGACATTATAATTGATCAGAAGCTGTAAGGGGCCTGGTTAGTAGAGCACTCATAAGGTCTTACAAACATTCCAGCTATCCTGAGGCTGTGATCCTGGGTGGGTCCAGCCCCAGCTCCATCCAGGCCGATTGCCAGCTCCAGAGGGGCCAAGTTGTTCAGCCAAGTTTCACGGCTGGCCTTTTGTAGGCGTGCTGAACTCTGGGGACACAAACCTTCACCTCAGAGTCAAAGGAGAAATTATGCAATTACCTCGAGGTGACGCCCTGGGGCAGGAACCACGCGTGCACTGAGACACTGGAGTCAGCGCTGCAAGATGGAGCCCACCTGTGGGCTGCAAGGACCAGGTGAAAAGGAGATGTGGATCCCCCAGGTTTCAGAATCACGGGCCTCTGAATGTGGTGACTTATCTGAAGAAAGAATCCAGAATTTGATCCAATGCTTGGGTAAGAAACCCCAAACCCAACAGCTTCTCTGAAACGTGTCTGTCTTCTACTAATATTTCTGCATCCTGCAAATAAGAGCGGAAAGTGCTTTGTTTTTGCCAAATGCTCAATTTCCTAGCTTCTGAATAGCAAAAGTAAGTAGACACAGAGCAGCATTTGTCAGTGCCCAGGCCTGGAAGGAGTTAGGGTGTTGAAAAATGAGTAAAAAATAAAAAATAGAAAAACATACTACTTCAGAGTGCAAAAGCGGATAGATTCAAGATACCAGCCTTATGCATTCACTGTTTGTTTGAACCTTTCATTACCACAGGTCCCCCCTGTGTCAGGTGGAGATAATGCATTTTTCCTAGGACTATTGTGACAGCTAGTGCTTTACCAATTGCTTTGATGTCTTTGAAGGAAAAAATACTCTGTCTGCCTAAATTTAGACTGACAGAGCATTGTGAATCAGGTGCAGGTGGCTTTGACCAGATTCCTGTAGAGCCCTTTATTGTGTGAGGCATGGCTGTTTTATCAAATATACCTTTTCTTTTCTCACAGCCTCCCAAAACACGACAAAGTTCCCCCAAGATGTGACACTTCTGCTGAGAATTGTTTGTCCTTGCATAACTCCTGTGTGTGCTGAGAAATAGGAATATTTCATGAGAGTCTTTGTGCCTGGTAATTTTATCAGTTCTTATCAGGTTGCAGGGAAAGAAATGGCAGTAAATTGGATGTCTTACCTTGAAAAGCTTTCAAAAGGAAAACGTGACATGGTGAATAGATGCCTGGAGGGCAGGGTTTTTTTCTTCTCAGGTTATGGGAACACAGACAGGTCAATATGACAGAGTCATGTTGGTATTCATGAGCCAACATTCCCTTTGCCTTGAGAGCTTGCTGTAATGGCTTGAGAAACATGCTCCACTGTGGTGGCTAAATGGCAGATTGTATCCACCATTGGGGGCCAGGGGAATGGGGACAAGTGCTGAATACCAATCCAACAGGAGCCGGTGATTGCTGCAATTTGCCAGTGGCTGTGAAGAGCTAAAGATAGGTGGCAAAATCTTCCCGTTTACTTCTTTTGTTTGTGCCTAGCACGGTGCACGGAGATCACTGTCTGACAGCTCTGACGAGTAAATAATTTCCTCATGGCATCAGGTCACGTGGCACCAGGCCTTGTGGCAAAGGTAGGAAACCCTCTAACTGCAGCAAAAATATCCTGGAACCTTAAAATGGTCCTTCCCGAATAAATAAATGAAGCTTTGTGTTATCAACCTACAGAAGTAAGCAGGGGGGAATCCCATGAGGATAGCCACTTCTCCTAGATGGTCTACTCGTGTAAAATCTGCATGTTAAAATTGTGCAAACATTCAGCAGTGATTAGACTAAATGCTTTTCCTCATTTGGAAAAATAAATATATATATACACTAAGTTAAACACTTCCATTTCATTATTTTTTTCTTAGCTCTTTTCAGTACTGTGGGACCAATTCTCCAGCTGGCATAAATCAACATCGTTAGGCCCAGGAGTAAAACAGCAGCTGAGGCCCAAGAGCTTGGTAGGGATGGCTCCTTTTAGCCTTGCATTTAGCCTTGTGCTTGTGGTTGCTTTTTCCTGTACTGTTTTTACTGTGCCGATAAGTGAGATTTGTTCCTGAGCACCAAAGAAATAAGCATGTCACATTTAATATGAACAGACTGCTTACCGTTTCTGTAGTTCCTCATATCTGAGGCTCTCACAGCAAATTTCATGCTGCCACAACTTGGCATGTTGTGGCTCACGTGCCGTTGCTTGTGCTTGCTGAGGCAGCATCCCCAGTCAGCGCTGGCAGCAAGCAGCTAGGAAGGCAGCATTGATCTCAGCCTGTTTTATGCACTGCCTGTGCCCAGATCAAACCTTCCAGCCCTGCAGTACGGCAGGTCTTGCTGTTCTTAATTGGCATATCAGAAAACAGAGCCCAAGAAGAGCCACCTAGCCTGCCTGATCCTGTTTGTAGCCTAACTACGTTTATCTACCTGACTTCATGAGCTGCATTCTCTGCTGCTTTGCTGATGAAATAACCTAGTGAGTAGCAGAACCAAAAAGAAGTCACCTGCTTCAAACTAGAAATAGGTACGTGCACAGTAGTGTACATGTACAAACTATGGACTGAGTGGCTCCAGTTTTGCCTTATTTAGATGGAACCCTACTGGGGATCTTGGGTGAATTCAATGGATTCAGGATCTTGTAATGCCTCTGCCTTTGAGTGAGGTGCAGAGGGACTGCGCAGAGCAGCCCAGTCCTTCCCATGAAGCTCTCTTTGCCAGACAGGGGATGGGGATCGTGTCCCAGCTGACGTGTGGGGTGCTCTACTGGCCATAAGCATCCCACAGGTAATGTCTTTCCAGTTAAATGTGTTATCATGGCACGTAATTTGCAGACAGATGATTAATTTTTTTTTAATTATTATTCTTAGGCTGCACATAGAGAGCAGTGTGAAGAGCTCTTGTTGCTCCAAGCCTGGATGTAGTTGATGAAAGTAGCCTTTATAAGGGAAAACTGCCTGCTGACACTGAGGGAAATGCCATGTAATGCCCAGGGAGCCGTCCGTCTCTCTGAGAAAGCAGGTGATGGGTCCTTTGTGGGGGTACCCTGTATCGCAGGGACACCTGCTGGATCGAAACCTAAGTAACATCTGGAGGAAGTCAGCCAAGTGCTCTGGACCATTATTATGTTTTGAAATACAACTAAGATCTCATTATTTTCTTTCCTCAGTTAATTGTACTGCTCTACATCTTTGTTAAATTTCCTAGGCAGCAACACATATGAGCAGATGATTAAAAATTCACTTTGATTTACATGGTAACACAGATGACTGACCTTGTGCCGTAACATGGCACTAGTGGAAATGCTGCTTCTACAAGATAGCCTGTTGTTCCTGCTGTCCCTGTGAAGAGCCTTGCCTCATTCATTAGGGTGGTTCGGGGCTCCCTGGCCTCCTCTGACCAGAATGTCATCTGGAGCTGACACTATAGCAAAGCCCTAAGAAAGGCCATGTATTTTGCTCTGTCCTACGAGCTGAGCAGCATAATACTCCTTGCATACTGTTACGTCTGGGGACAGTCAGATAAAACTGAGAGGCAACATCCTATCTCCCTCTGTGTTTCCAAGGGGCAAGGAGCACCCCTAGGAGCAAATGGCAGGAACAAACCTTATTCCTCTGGATCAATGCAGACAGTAAGCCCGGTGTCTATCATGCAGAGCCGGCGACACTACTTTGTGTGATGGCATTTCTGTCCTGGTACCATGGAGCTACAGAGGAAGTAGTTGTTAGTACTGGCTTTAAGAGATTTACTCCTTAAGCATTTAGGAATGATAAGTCCACCACTATGTATTGTCCATCTTATAAGGCAATTTCATTCTGAACTCTCAAGTATGGCAGTAGTGCACTCAGGAGGAGTAGCATTTGGGACTGCTAAGGACAAAAAGTGTTTTGTCGTTTTTCTTATCTTGACCACTAACTAGGCACCTTTAACTCACTCCTGTAGCTGTGGTAGTGTATTGGTAACTGTGCAACTGGTGATACCAAGTTATCACCTCTCTGGGCCTCTAGGGCAGTTGAGGTAAGCTTTCATGTTTTCACTTCTTTCTGTACTGGTCATTTTGCTGATCGTCAGACAGTTCAAGTTCCCACCTACCTGGACCATTTCTGATTGATCAAAGAGCAGTGATCTGTAAAGTATTTAAATTTATGGCCCCAAACATTACCTCTGCGTTTTCCTGTACTACATGTATTCTGTAACATTATGTAAATATTTAAATACACAAATTATATAAATATGCAAAAACAGTGGTGTTTATCTTTGAGACAGGGCAAATAATATCTCAGTTATATAATCCTGCAGGATCTGTAGCCATAACTATAGGCAATGCAAGAGTTTTCACTACTGTTTCAAAACTGGCTTCCAAGTGTTTCAGAACTACCAATGCAGTGTTTTAGAAAACAAGCATGAGATTCTGTAAGGTAATGCTCTTAATGCCTCTGTCAAGAAAACAGTCAAGATATGATGTCCCGTACTGTGGTGCAAGAGTTAGAAATGTGGGGCTTGGGGTGATGGGACTTTCTTAAGGAGAATGGCATTGTCTAGGTTGGATTTCAGTCTTACTGGAGAAATTTGATGTGCCAAGGAGAAGACGAAGTCATTTTGCTGTCTTCCCAAAGGGAATTTGGTAAAATTACAGTATAACTGTAAGGCTGGTAGCTGAGAATCATGGACATCATTCTGTGACAGCAAGTGGATGTAGATACATATCTATTAATGCACATGTATGAAATGGAGGTAAAATCCATTGTGTATTATTTCTCTATTCCCCTCCTGTGTTATTCTTCATCCATACTGTAGATCAAGGGTAGAGAAACCCTTTATACCATTGAGTTCTGCAAACACAGCTTCTGTGTTCAGGTGTTGACTATCAATCATTATAACTTAGATTAGCTCTCAAGTCCATGCAAAGACAAATCTCTCCAATCTTCTTCCTTGTCACCACTATTGATGAGCACCAGTCAGAAGATTCACTTTCTTTGATAATGTCATTCTGGACGTTTGTTTCAAGCTTTCATGATGCAGCACCTCTCATGGAAAATGACAGGTGATAGAGGTTGATGGTGCAGATACTGTTTTATGCTGAACGGGAATTCTGGAATCAAACTTCTGGCACAGTCCTTTCTCGGTAGTCTCTCCTGTAATAAGAATAGCTAAACGTGGAGCCTGTGATTTACTAATATTTGCTGATGTAATACACTTATTTATTATTTACATCTTCAGTTCAGGAAAGCGCCTGCCTTTAGCATTGCTGCTAAATACAGCAGTGTGTTCAGCAGCTGCACAATCCGAAGTGGTATTTACAAGCAGGTAACCAAGCAGAAGAACTCAGTGCCTTAGCTAGCTCACTAAGCATAACCGCAGATCTGTAGGCAGCAAAATTCCAATGCTTTTGCCAATAAGCAGATTTGGGTAGTATAGAGACTGCGGAGCTCATGACTGACATCAGTTCAATGGCTTGTGACTCTCCCAGTACAGCAGAAACATTAACAGTATATGTAGTTATCTGCTCACTGAATCTAGAGCTATTTCTATCAACACTTGTAACCAGAACCTCTGGTATAAGTAATTTCTTATACCTATCGCTCATTTGGAGCACTAGGACATACGGTCCTAGTGCCATTTCATGCAGTGCTTGCAATGAATTTCTCTTGCAGGACATCCAGCACAATTTCCGATATACTGTATGGGCACACAGTGGTAGCAAAGTTTTCCCTGTCTATTTGGAGTCTGCTGAGCACGTGTCTGCAGTATTGTAATTTTCCATAGGCTACACTTTAAATCCCCATCTGGAACAGCCACATAGCTGGAGCACTGCTTGCTGTACCCCTGCTTGCTGTACCACTTCTGCCGTTTCACTTCTGACATTGCTGACTCTGATTAGTGATGGCCATAGCCTCTGTAGAGTTGAGTCTGATTCAAGCAGTAAATCCTCTCTGATGTGAGGTTTTCCTCTGTAAGTGATCTTGACTAACTTTGTCTGCCACATTTCCAAACTGACATGACAATCGGTTCTCCTGAAACTACAGTATAATCTTCTGCTCATTTCCCATAGTCTCTTTTTAAGCTGACAAAATTTCTGGTGTTTGTCTACAGCAGTTGCTTTAAGTACAAACCAACATCATTATTCCAAGAGTACAATGTCATATTCATTGTTAGCTCGGGAAAGTGTGTAAAGTACACACTTGCCTTTGGCCCCACTTGTCTGCACTTTCTTCAGAAATGTCCCTGGCATTAATTGCGAATGTACGGTATCCAGACATCCTTGTTCAAGCAACAGAAATGTTAATAGTCTCATCCAAATTTTGAAGGATGGCACGGTAGGTTTGCTGGGGACTGTTGCAAAGTGCAGACAGGAAGAGGAGACTGAAAAGTTTACTCAGGTACAAAACAGCAGCAGCAGCAGTAGTGTCTGGGCATGCCTGCAGTCAGGAGAAACATACAGCAGATGTGCGTGGAGAGACTTGTCCATAATGAAGACTGGGTCTCTGGTATGTTTTTTTATCTCTCAAAAGCTGAGCAGAGAAAATGCCCCACTTTACCAAACTGTTGTAAATTATGGGAAATGTTCATTTAAGCACAGGAAAGATGAAAGCCCACCAAAGCGCCCCAGAGCTGTTAGAAAGAGGAGGGACAATGGCAGTCGATTCCTTTGAAATTTGTACAGGCTGGTTCGGGGTGGCTTTGGGCAGAAAAAGAGCTTGGCTGGGAGGAGGAGGAACTCATAGAGCCACCTTTCCCCTGACTATAGGAAGTAAAATCTATTTCTGTGGGATGAGCTAGCTTGCAGTGGCTGAGTGAGGTCAGCCCTGCTGAGATGGAGCCCCTGAGCCCTCCATCTGCAGAGAAGTGCTTTTAGCGGTGATACTAAAAAGATGTCCAGATGCTCTTCTTGTTTTGTATTTTCAGGCTGCTGCCAAACCAACTGGGAAGCCATATTGTATAGATGAGGCAATTCATCTCGTGTATAAATTTGTGTGTAATTCATAGCCCATGCCTTTATTTCCCAGCAAATTCTCTTCTAAAGGTCAGACCAGAAATTTGGGAAGGCATTCTGCCTCTCTGAGGGACAAAATGCAGTCTCATCTCGGTTATGGCACCCAGTTGCTTACCCAGACTGTTAAGCTGGATCCTGTTGGAGAAGCAATGTTCAGCAGGAGAGAGTTTAAAAGTAATTAGTAACAGGGGAGGTAAAGAAGATAGCTTTAGTAAAAGTAAAAAGTAGTGCATGCTAATGATTAGCTGTAGAGATGGCATGTAAGTGGAAAAAAAGAACAATTTATCAAGATAAACAATAAGATAGTTAAAATAAAGGAGAATAGAGAAAGAGATAATTAAAATCCAGTATTGTTAAATATAAAACCAAATTTTGCAGTAGCTAGATGTTTGTTTTTTAATAGAGCCCTACTGAGCAATTGACGGTATGCAAGGTATTGGTAAAGAGCTCCTGGAAGAACAGGGGACCATTAGTGTAAAGGTATCCTTTAGGACATATTTGCTCCACATATAAACAAAATTGTTTTGCTTTTATTTTGCCATCAGCATAGAAAATTGCAGTATGTCTGTATTTGTCTGCAGGTGAAGGTTAAAGGATAAAGGTTATCTTTGTAACCTTTAACAGGACACAAGCTGAGGGTAAGGATGTGATGCTGGTGTAAATCAGGAGTAAATAAACTTTTGTGCACTACATCTCACTTATGTGAAACTTGTACCAGTGTACAGTGTGAGTGATACATAAAAAGTATGTAAAATGAGGTATATAAAGCAATGAATGTTACTGTGCTACAATAATAAGCAGAGGAGCTGGGAAGTGGAGAAGACATGAAAAATGGAACCAGGTCATCTCTCCAAGATTGCGCCCAACCAACCCCCCCCCCTCCTTTTTTTTTCCTTCTGCAATTAAATAGAAGCACTCAAGCACTTTGTGTGAGGTCCCAGCTAGAAGGAAAGCTCCAGCAGCAAAAATATCTTGGTGTTCCCAGGCACATCTACCTCCGGGACACTTGGGATTTTGGCATTTTTTTGTTAGAGCCAGAAACACTTTCTTTCAACCTGTTTATTTCCTGTATTCCAACACGCTTTTTCTACCATGGATATTTTCAGGTTTATGTTTGACTTAAGGTTTTCAGTTGATATAGGAACTGTTTTGTTTGTACGCTGAAAGTCTCTTTTATCTTATACTCTCAAAATTGCCTGAAAAACATGGAAAATATCACCCGTATTTTGTGGACTAAAAAAAAAGATGACCTGAATGCGATTAGATGGGTTATCCATGACTATTTTACCAGCCTCTTGCACAATTGAGGGTGGTGGTTATATTTTCTGTGCTACCTTCAATGTTGCACTGTGATGACAGACAACAGGATTTCAAATATTCCTTTTAGACTGAGAGATTCCTTCCTATCTAATATTGAGAACATGTGGTTAGATTTCATATTAGCCAAAAAAAAAAAAAAAAGTGAAAAATGGATATTGTCAATTGCAAGAGAGTAAGCTGGGTAAGGAAAATGGGTGAAGAGGACCCAGGAGCATCACAGGGAACTTGCCATAAAGCAAAAAGCATCTGCGGAGATACCTGAATTATCTACAGGGTGTTCTTCTGTAGGGTATTTCTGAAATTAATAAATTTAAAAGGGGGAAAATTCATCCACAGATGAAGCCAAAGTTCAGGGGTGTGTTAGAGGTGTATCTGCCATGACAACCTTCATGGCTAACTGGAGAATGCAAAATGGTTTAGAAGAAAAAAGCAAACTCCTCAGTGTTGTCTGTTTCATTGTTTGTTTGTGTGCCAGCAGCCACTACTGCAACCACTTTATAAACAGAAAAAGCATAAAAGATTGTGTCCTTCCTAACAGGGTGTCTACTCTCTTTGTATCTGGCAGCTTGCCCTAGTAATGCTTCCATGGCAGAACTCTAATGGGAAGCTGAAAACTATCCAGAATTTGGTTTATGTTCATTTCTAGCATTTAGCATTCAATAAAATATATTGGAGGACATATGCTACTCTAATTTTTTTAATGCTGTGGAGCCCACTGAAAAGAAAATAATTTTTCCCAGGGTGACAGATTCTGTCCAAACCTTGTTTCACTGCAGCAGGCATTGCCATAGTGGGACTGAAAGTGATTAAGATCTATTGCAGGCTACAGGTTTGAGGAGGAATAGTGTTTTCATTGTTTGAAAATTAACAATGGAAGGGTTTTCTGCTTTAGATGCTAATATGTGTCAGCAGCAAAGTAAAAGATGTCTTGGAAAGTGCTTTTTCTGTAGATGAAATGTATTGTAAGAAAACATGTTTTCCCATGTTGCAAGAGTAAGTGAAAGAAAGACACTGTAGTGTCATTTACATTTATATATCACTTTTCATTCTGAAAGAGGAACGGCTGATTACAGTTTACCCTGGGCGGGGGAATCGCTTCACCCAGCACAGAAATGCACTCACCCCAAGAGAGGGCTGTAGCAGGTGTTTAACAGCAGACAGCAGAACAGTGTGAATACAAACCTTGCTGCCAGGTGAAATTCTGTGCAGGCAAGGATGTCGGGTGAAGGCTAAAACCAAGCCTAAATTCTTTGAATTAAAGAAAAATTGGATCCAGATTCTGCTCACCTTCTTCAGCCTACAGCTGAACCATGGTCATGGTTAAATGCAAACCTCGGATCACTGATTTTTTTTATTTTTTTTTTTTACTCACATAGGTTCATTTCACCACTTCTTTCTGAGCACTACACGGGGTTTTCCCTCACAAAGGAGAAGCAGCAGGCACTAAAGATGAGAGCAAAACTGAACCAAGTCCTAAAAGTGGAGCAGTGTGGGTCAAAAGCAAATCAAAGACCGTGCCACTGGAAAGGTGATACAGCTGCTTCTCTAATGTGTATTTACTTTTGCTTCCTTTCCTGCTTTGTTTGCCTCCTATTGTATCTCCTCCTTAAGTACCTTCTTACCCCATTTCATGCAGAGGCTGCACAGATTCTTTTTCTAGCATTAAATCACGTAACTGGGATGTCTGGGTATCCTCTTCAGGTAAGATACTCAAAGCCAGGCCAGCCAGCACAAAAGAGATCTGCTCCCCAGTCAACAGAAGCATCAAAACAAATGTCTTAAGCATACATTGTTCGGTTGCTTAGGTCAAAATTGTGCAAGCCGTGTTTTGTTGCTTCTTCAGTAGGTATAAAGTACAAGATATTTGGAGCAGGAGGTCAATTTCAGCTGGGATTGACAGATGTTTCTAATAATAAAAGGCATCTTTGAGGTTTTAGAATTATTTATGTAGATAGTACTGCTTGGTGTATTCTAAGCAATCACATAAAAAATCTGCAGATCTGAAATGTCTGGCTAATTGCAAAGACAATTTTATGCTCGCGCGGCCTCTGAGTGCCTGGGGCCAGTGAGGGTTGGTTTGCCAGGTCAGAGCTGCAGGTGGGCAGTGAGCTTTGGCCGTACCCTTCTTTGTTCCCAGCGCTGAAGCTGACATGGTAGCATGCTGCTCCTGCTTTTTACCCACAGAAAGATTGCTCTTCTTCCACACATCGGAACAGTAAAAAACAGGTGAATGAGCCACATCCATGAAAAGGACTGCACTCTAATGGCAATGATGTGCTGAATTTGACATCTTTTTCTTTTCCTATGATCAGTGTCCACATCGCCTAAGTTAGTTGCCTTTTCCAGTAACAAAAAACTAATTTGCATTGATGTCCAAAGTTTGAAGATCTTCAACTGTGCACACGCCAAAATTCTTAGTAAAAACCTATGTTGTAAATGACTTTTAAAAAGTCCCATAGGGAATCAATGACATAATCAGGAAGAGACAGAAACCCTGACTCATTTGTTACTTTCCTGGTGTGCTGTTAGCTGATGGATACTTGCAGCCACAATAACCTGCTCCCTATCCTAACTGCCATGTGCTTCCTTCAGGGAGCTGCATATTTAGTCTCTTTCAACTCCACTTTAGTACACACAAAACATAATCAAATTCAACCTAATATCTGTCAGGAAGGAATAAAATGAAAATTACAGCTAGGTACTCAATTTACAATAATTTATGGCATTACTGCTGTGCTTACTATCTTCCAATGTGCGGTTCTAACTCTATGAAATTGAAAGCTTTGTTTGTTATTTTCCCCATTTTAGCTCCAGTAGGAATTAATGCATTGCCTGGAGGTAATGAGTTTTCAAATAGTTCAAGAATATTTATTTTTGTTAAATCCCACTCTGAAAAGGTAAAATGCATGCAGCAAACAGGTAGAAGTTTTAAAACTTCTTCCCAAAGTTCTTACCTTTCTTTAACCATAATTGAATGTTTCCTTGCTTTGGCATAACTGTGAGAAACGATCCATAAAATGTCTGTGTGTTCACCTTATTCACATCACTACCTGCACTGAAAATTACCTCTGGGGAGGAAGAGAGAAGGAGGGAAAGGAGTCGTAGCTCTCTTCAGCAGTAGGCACAGCATTGGTCTTGGTGTGGCTGTCACCATTGCAAGAAACTCATGCAGAGCTAATAAAAGGGAAAAACTCCTTTCCTCTTCTTTCCCAGGAAATCAGGGTCAAATCATGATAAAATATCCACTCTACAAAGTAAAGCTTTTATTTTATTTTTATTTTTATTTCATTTTATTTTATTTTTATTTCATTTTTTATTTAGTTTTTTTAATGTCAAATTGTGCCAAGATATGGTTGGCAGCTTAGCGTCTTCCCCAGTACTCACTTCTGGGAGATACTTCTGTGCTTTCAGTGATGAACCGATGTGATGCAGCTCATGCTGTGCAGTATTGGGGGTGGTAGGTAAACTGCTGTCACTTTGGGAAGGTTACCTGGTATTTTCAGTTCAGCGTACAGCCAGGAGTTTCCATGGCTGTTATAGAACTGTCCTTACTTTTAATTCCTCCCTTTACAACTACAGAAGTTCTCTCCTGCTGCTTTTCTCATCTGTTCATATAGGTGGGGTTTGGTTTGGTTTATTTTGTTTTCTCAACAGCAGTGCTGCTGCACCTCACATACTAAAGTGAATTTATACTCCACCACCGAACAGGCAATTCTGGATGTAGTTCAAATTCTGAAATCTGAGTGTGTGGGAACAAAGAACTGAAGGTAGTAGTCTGAGTGCTTGCTTGAGTCTCTTCAAGTGAACCAAACAACAAAGAGGTAAATTACTGAATCTATGTTAGCATGAAACCAACACTTATCATTACAGTTCATTACTGCCATAATTTTAATTCGTTCAAAGGACACACTGATTTATTTTGCTCTTCCTTATAAATCCAATGATGAATCCCTTTCCATTTTTGCCAAATTGAAATTCTATTTGGTCATAATTCCTACTGATGAATTGGAGGACTAATTTCAGTAAAAAATGAAGATTGGGAAAGTGATGATGTAAAGCCCAGTATACATCTTAATATTGATGGCAATTGTTTTGTTATCAGTTATCATTATTCCCATGACATTAGGTCATTATAAACTTTCATGTGTCACTGTATTGAGAGAGAATCATGATTTATATGTGGGGTATTTGATAACTATAACAGCAGATGAATCCAATTTTAGTTACTTGTTTTATTAAATGAAATGCTCGAACTTAACGTAAGGAAAGGTTATTTTTTACTGAGAAGAAGCATCAAGCACTAACGGTTTGTTTATCACTCCTGTTAATGACATGATGTGTTCTGACAGGTCCTTTACAACTACTGTTTCACTCTAACTGGTATACCATTTTTTCTATGCTGTACTTTTAAAGGTGTAGGGAAGTGATAGCTAGGGTTATTCAAATGGACCATTTGATAGAAACTTTTTGTTGCCGTTTTTAAAGCTGTTTGGTCAAAATGGCCAGAAGATTCATAAAACAGCCTCCTTAAAGATCAGACAGACCCATTTAGCATATGAGAGTCCTCATCTAGTGATGACTGGTGCCACTGGTAGTAGATTTTGTTGTAGGTCTGTTGTAGCACTAGGAGTCCTAAACACAGGCTATTGACAACCCTTCGCTTTGTAAGAAAAAGCCATGAGCTCTTATTAGTAGTTTTTAATTAAGGAAGATCTATTTGTTTTCAAAAGTTCTCTGCTGGTAAGATGGAAGTTCTTCATTCCCAAACCTTTAAGAAAATGCTGATGGTTTTCTAGAAGTCTCTGCTACTTAATATTTAACACATTTCAGTCGTTGCCTTAGTGCCTGTGCACAGGAGAAGCTGATGTGGTCTGAAAGCCCAGGATTATTGCCAGCTGGGAATTATCAGCAGAGCAGTGCCCATGCTGCAGAGGAAGAAAATAAATGCAGAGGTTATTAATAGGTGAGAAGTTCTTTCCCTCTTCCCAGATTAGCAGTCAGTCAGCCTTAAAACATTTGCATAAGACATAGTGGTGAGGCCAAGGGTCCGGTGTGTCACCATGGAATATTGCTGTGCTTTGTAGCAGCTCGTGAGGAGGGACAGGCAATGGAGCATGAAGCCGCAGGAAAATCCTCTGCAAGCTCTCTAAGCAACTGGAGCTCTGAAGCAACAACATATTAGATCATATTAACAGTTGTAATTGCTTAGTAAATACTATAGGTACACTGAAGGGCATGCAAATAGTCTAGTTCTCCACAAAAAGCAAAGAGTGCTTGAGGTATACCTGAAAACCTGGTAATTCTCTGATGATAACTTCCAGAACACAGACAATGCTAGTGCCTAGGGTCTTTCTTTAATTGAGTTGAATTTCACTGCTATGTGAAAGATTTGACTTCTCCCACTGGGCCAGTAGTGATGGAGAGACCTCCTTATTTTTTCTCTCTGACAAAATCTTTTTTATTACTTCTGCTGTCATGAGATGTGATTCCAATCGTGCTGCTCTGATGAATATAGAGCCTCTGAAGATACAAAGCAAACCTTTTTCACATGAAGTGCCTTCTCTCTCCTTTTCTTACTCGTCGGTCCTGTTTGTGCCTTGTCCCTCTCGATTCTGGGCAGAGCAGGAGAGGTCTACGGGCTGCTGTAAGCATTCAGCCACAGCTCAGGACACGCCTGCTTTGGGATCTGCCAGGATGTAAATGTGCTGTACGTTGGCATTGCTGGTGGGCACAGCAGCAGTGATGCTCAGGGATATACATCTTCCTGATCTTGGCAGTGCCTCCCTTCAGAAAGCCTGGATCTCAAACCATCCAGCTTTGTGCGGGTCTGACAGGCAGGAAGGTGGGGGAGAAGGACTGCAATCCCAAGCCCACCAGCGAGCAATTATTGTCCAGAGAGAGGAGCTTAAAACCCAAGGTGAAAAAACATTGCAGTGCTGTAGTACGTGACTAATAAAGGAGACAAACATTGTCAAACACCCACAGTACATTTATAGGCTTTAAGTTTTGTAAAGTGGATTAGAGACATTTGTATTCATTAAGGAGATGAAAACCTTTTCTCTGCAGCTCAAGTATTTTATTTAAAAAGTTTGAATTTTATGGGTGGTAAAAGAACCATAAACAGAGCAATGAAATGGTCGGAGAAAAAATGGCAATTGTGTAAACTGCTTTTAAAAGAGCCAGAGCATTTCTTCTTCTTAAATCCCCATTTAATGGATTAATGTATTATTTAAAAAGATAGATGATATACATGATAGGAAAAAGCCCTGGGACCGGGATCTCTTTCTTGTCTTTCTCTCCTACTTATTATAATTTGTTTCTCAGTAGCAGTTAGAGGCACTAACTGAAACTGAGGCTTCTGTGAGCACTGCAGAGATGCAGCCCCAGCCTGCAGCAGGGCCACGCTGAGTGAAGTTTGAGTGAGGGTGGGAGAAAGGGAAATAGGGCCTCCGGTTTAAAAACAGCCATGACAGTCACAGGCACTACTGATGGGAGGTTGCAGAGCTTGAAGCAACCCCTTTGTCTGCATGGCCTGGTATGGGTGGTGCTACCAGAACACCCTCCTTGTCATCTTATTTACTTCCTCTCCAGGTCATGCCTTCTCTCTCCTCTCCACTTTCCCCTCCCAGTATCCCTCTCCTGCTCTGTGATTTCTCTATCCTTGGCTCTCCTTCCCTCCTCTCCCAACAGCTCCCTGCCTGTAGCACTCGACTTCCTTCCTTTCCCCTTCGGAAGCTGTCAGGCTTTTTCCATTCCACTGTCTTCTCACCATCCACCCACTCCTGTGGCATCACTTTCGTATTATTTGGCAGGTTTGAAAAAGGGTGTATAAAATAAATGACATTTATAACCTGAACATATGAGTAGTTTGCTAAAGATCTTAATTACTTGACAGAAATAAGCTAATCAAGAAGGTTCAGTAAGAATTAATTGTGTTGGGGAAGCCTGGGATATTTTTTCATTTTTTTCTGCACCTGATTGGGCCTTCCAAATGAGCTGGCAGGTGTCTTTTTAGCAGGCACAGGAAATTGAAGTTTAAAATAGATTGGCTGTAGAAACAGGGTACTTTTTTTTTTTCTTTTTGTGAGAGCAAAAGAGGAATTTAAGTATAGTCAAGTTACCTTTCTGAGAAGCATTTATTGGAAAAGTTGTAGAAATTCCTCTTAATGCTTGCAGGAGCAGAGTTAGGACTTGCACTACTTTTTTAAGGGTGCACCGATGGCTTATGGCATACCAAGATATCTTTCACTGTGAATCAAGTCTCCAAGCAACTGCCCTGCTTGAAACTACCTTGGGGGAGCACAGTTCAGGTAAGGTGCAGATCTGAAATGACATTTTGGGCCTTCACTTGACCCACGATCTCTGAAGGTGCAGATCTGACAACCCCAACAAAGGTAGTTCTGTCTGTCCCCGCCAGCCCTTCTCTGTACAGGATTTCATCCTCATTTCAGTGGTAAGCTGTTTCCTCTCACATGTGTTTAAACAAAGAGATAGAAGGCAGGATATTTTGTTAAAAAGTAGATGAAAGCGAGGATATTTTGTGGCTGTCCATGAAAAGCAATTTTAAATGTATAACAGAAAAGTACTGATCACATAGAAAGAGAAGATGTCCAAGAGGTTTCTGGTGTGTGTTCCAGCTCCACAGCACAGGCTCCCTCTGAACACATCACAGAATCTTTTAATCCCTGGGTTAACCGTCCTTAAACCTGGGACTGAAACATTTTCTTTTCTGTTGTGTGCCTTGTGTACTTAAGATGTAAACTTGCTGGTAAACAGTCTGGCTCCTGTCAGTCCCTCATCTTCTACCTTACTTCTGTAATGAAATGGGGAAATTTATGAGAATAAGGAAAGTCATACCCTCTCAGTGCTGTTCTTTCTTTCCTCTACCTGTAATTTCCAGGATAAAATGCTCTCCAGACTTCCTTCTGACTGCTGTGCATTTGAAGTAAAAGCACAGATTCTGACAGCTCTCTCCAGCAAGGAGGGAAGACTCAGGGCCAAATCCACCCTGAAGCTAAAACAGGGATATGCCCGTTGTTCATCCTGCTGCTTTTGCAAAGTAGGTTTCTTTTTGCAGTTCTCTGTGATTATTCCCAGGGATCTTCTATTGCAGGTCACAAACATATGCCAGCTCAATGGTCCTTCAGTTTATTTTTCTCTTCCTGCAAGGTAACCATTCATCCATGGAGTAATTTCTTTAAATGAGGCATTTTAATCCAAATTGCCAGTTAATACCTGCAGGGCCAGCTTCCCTCCTGATCAGCTCTGGAAATTAAGGGAAGCTTTGAATGGTGTCATAAAGTTTTGCTTGCAGAAATTCTGAAGGACTTCTGAAACAGAAAAAAATTGGAAGGGCAAGTTCTGAAGCTTCAGACAAAATGCAAAACTGGGGGGGAGAGGGAGGGGCAGGCGTAAAGCAAAAGATTTTTAGAATCAAAATACCAGATTCGCTTTGTGTTCAAGCCTCTTGGTTTGGTTTCTGAAAGATACTGTGAGTAAAAACTTGTTCATTAACTTAGAATCAGCATCCTGCTTTCTTGTGCCTTTTTCTCTAAAACTATCTGGGTTTTTTTTCTGATTGTTGTCCATGTTACAGCAAAGCCAAATGATCATCCCAGTTCTTCTAATTTATGTGTTTATGTAAAAGTAGCTACTGTAGTTTCTAGTCAAACTTGAAAGGATCTGTAAAATTTTGTCTGGGTAAGGTCCACTCAAGTGTCTTTGTTCTGAAAACCTAAGCCAGAGGTTCAAGCACCACCTGCACAGTCTCTCTTATCAGACCAGACGTGGAATTTGATAGAGAGCTTCCCTCTGTGTAATTAAGTTCTTTTGACTTGTTTGAAAATAGTAACGGATCCCAAGAGCACAAAAAAAAAAATCTTATAAGTCTTTTATGATATCTGTCGGAGCTGAATCAATAGGATGACTGTTGCATCCTCTTCGAAAATTAGGGGGGAAAAAAAGGCATCCAGTAGAACACAGTGTAATGACTCTTCTAAATGGTGGTGGTTGTCCCAGTACAGTGTTGAACTAGAAGGAAAACACGAGCCAAGATCAAACAAACAAACTAGCTCACTCCATGTCCTGGTGCTCTGTTGGGTCTCATGGCTTCTGTAACCTGTGAGGAGAAAAGAGAGCTCCTGAGCTTTACTGGAATTGGGCAGCAGATGTGCTTTAGCGGTCAGCTAGATCAAGGAATTAGTTCTGAGTAGACATAAACAAGAAAAACACGGCATGTAAGTAAAAAGGCTGTAAGTTACCAGCTAGCGTTGTGCAGTTAAAAATGTCAGTAATTGTCCTTGTTCTCTAGCCAGTCATTCGTGGCTCATTCCTTTTAGCGTTGTTACGAAAGGAAAATTGTGACTACCTGTTGATAACCTCTGCACAGTCTAAGGACTTTGCACACTGTTACGTATGGGGTGGGGAGTTAAGCCTGTTTACGTTTTCTTATGTATAAGCACAAACCATGCCAAAATGCCATTGCATTTATTGGGTTCCACCTTTAAGCAATCTGTCCATAATTGCAATGGAAAATGTTCAGAGCAATTTGCCAGGCATCTATCTGGAACAGTAAGTATGTTGAATAAAATATGATCGTTGTGCTCTGAGCACCGGTAATAATAATAAGAGAGCTGAGCATTCTTGCTTTTCAAGTAAAATATAATTGTTTCTGGAATACGTGTGTTTGAAAGAAACCTCTGAGTGCTTTAACTGATTATAATTTATTATTATATTTTGACCTTGGAATAATGCAATTACATAAATAATGCAACTACGGAGAAGGGATGGGTTAAAGGGAGATTATAATTACATTCAAAATTGAAAAATCTTATCATATGCTTTCTGTCATCCCAATTAATTTAGCTATGGTTGTATAAATACAGCCTTCTAAAAGGCCATTTAGCTCAGGATGGATAATAGGTTATTGCAGTTTTGCTTAGAGTTTTGCACAATATGTAAGTGCTGCTCCCCCCCCCCCCCCCCAAAAAAAAAAAGTAAAAATCACAGAAATTTAAGCAGGTTCTGGTTTTGATTCACTCTTTTACCCCTTTACAAACATAAATTCGGTCACAGTATCTGTTCAGATGTCTGAGACTGACCACTGTGATACATACGATTCATTTAGTCCAAACTAAAATTTACCATCCCCCTTGTGGGTATCTTATCCTTCAGCTCTCTTAATCTTCCCCTTTTAAGCCTTCCTTACTACCTTATTTTACTGTGAAAAATACTAGTGCCCTGCCTCCCATTTAAACCATAATTAGACATTATTTTGTATTGGACATTTCTAAGAACTGCAGGTATTTCTTCTTTAAGATATGGCCTACTGAGTGCATCCTAACAAATAAAATGCTTCTTTTCTGGGCTCTTGCTCACTCTCTTTATGTCTTTGATTGCTACAACACTGTTTTCTTTGTTCTCAACAAGTATAATCATTCCCCAAACTGCTGCTGAAAAGGTTTTTTGTCTAATCCATTACTTTTCTGGGTCAGATTCCTCTCTGCATCCTGGCTGCATCTTCCCTATCCCATTATTTGTATGTGGCTTTTAGAGACTCTCTGCACCCATCTGGTGCTTAGGGTCCAGTTCCTGTTTCAGAGTAATCTAAAGTAGCCCAGTCCGCACGTTAGATGTGCGAACACGTATATTCATTGCCTCCTGCCCTCAGCAGGCCTTGGGAGGAAGACCTCATAAGCTTCCACGGATTTACCTCACTATTTGCCTTCATGTGCCCCTTCCAGTGTGGTGACCCTCTGTATACTGGAAGTGGGAAGATAGAGTTTCGCCTGGGAGCGAGCTGCACACTTAGCTCAGGAGGAGGCATGTGCACAGGCAGCTCCCATGGTGCAGTTAATGTGCTGTGACTCTCCCCGCCAGCTTTCCTCACGGTAACTTGTTCCTGTAGCTACACCATCAAACCTCACCTGTCAGCCCCACGTTTGCTCTGAGCTGGGCTCATTTCTCTGGTTTGCCCTCAGTTCACGCACTGCAGTGGAATATTTAAACTGAAAGGAGCTTTCTGTGTAGTTAATTATTTCACCATAATGTTTCTATTCATTTTTTATCATAAAACTTTTTCCTTCAAATAAAGCCTTAAAGGAAAAGGGGACGAAGTAAAATCAAATGTTTTCAATTGCTGAAGCAAGAAATCTGCAGTGAAGCTTCTGCTTAACAAAATGGAGAATTAGAAAGCATGTTTTATTCTATCATAAATTAAAATTAAGGGAATGAGGGCCTCATTTGCTTAAAGATTGTCTATTAGTATTCACCTGGTGGCAAGCAGCCTTAATCTCACACCATTAATGAAAATAGAAGCTCATTAAATAGTAATTCTTTTTAATAGCGACAGAAGCCTGGGTCTGAGCAGCACTGCTTTAAGTTCTCGTGTAAATTGTGCATGATGATCACCAATAACAGAATTTCTTGTACCTCTCCCCACTCCAAATAGCTTTCATTCCTTGTGTAATCACTCACGAATGCCAGACAGGGAAAGAGCCTTGCAGATGGAGGAAAGAGGTTTTACCACAAGAGTTCTGATGTTAGAAAATAGCAAAGAAGCTGTTGAATTCAAAGCAGGTGAAATAAGCAACAGCACCTACTGCTTTCCCTTTTTGAATCAGATCCCCACCACCTTTGTGAACAGGTTGTTCAGGGTGTTCAGAGACCCCCAGGAGCCTTGGTGCTAGACAGTGTTCCTTGCTTCTGGATGGGATTGCAAGGGGCTTCTTGAATTTCTCTGCTTGGCAGCCGCTGCTACACCTCTCGTCATCAGACAAAGCAAGTCCCATCCTAATGATTCTCCCCCTCTAGCCATTGCTGTGCCCTCTCTTCCTCCAGATGACTAAGTCATTAACTCTGCCTTAGAAACAAGCATAAGCTAGTTATCAGCACTACATGACTATTCTTATGTTAAAGACCTAACGTGATGGATAGCACGCTCTTATGCTCATTTCAAATCCACAGCTGAAATTTCCATTTAATTTGAAATGCTAAAAAACGTTCTTTGCTCTCTCATTACAGTTCTCATCTGTTCCACTGCTTTGCATGGTACCAAGCACTGTCTTCATTTCATGCCTGCCCTCGGCTGAGCTGCTCATGTCTCTTCTGATGAGCAACTTCAGGCCATGTGGCCTTATTCCTCGCTTAACACAATTCTATTCTCCCTCCTGCACTATTTCTTCTGTTGGGCCAGGTATTGTTTCAGATGTGCATGTGGGATGGTTGCTTACTGCTACACCCTAGCCACAGTTAATTCAATTACTGCCAGATTTTCTGGGCCTCTTGACATAGCTATATATAGTTCCTTAGTAATAATATTATCAATTATTTAAATTTTAATTAGTGCTTGAATTAATTACATGATCCTTTACTTCAGGGGGAAAGAGATCTCAGCTTCTGCAATTACATGACCATGGTTTGCCCTCAGAGGCCTATGTTGTATTCTAGCATCATCGCTAATACTCATACAACTGCCGTCACCCTACGGGTGTGTATCAGTGGGTGCTCGCTGTCTGAGGACATGCCTTCTCTAAGACATGAGTAGAGGTTTACATCAGTCCTACAGTGTGTGGGAGCAGACAGACTGCTAAGCTCTGTTAAGATGCTTTTGTCTTCCCTGCTGCCAGTCCCTAACACACATGGTGCTGGGATCCCTGCAGCAGGTCCGGTGGATGTTTCTGCTACAATAAGCATTGCTGCCCTCCAATTCCTTCCACACGCCCACCTGCTCAAGGCACAGGGCAGCAGGACTGCGGGAAGGTCCTGGGGGTTATGTGCTACTCACTTAGGTAGGATCCTTAGAAAGATCTTTTCATGGCAAAAAACTGGGATCAGAGCTCACCAGACTGAGCAGGAGCTGAGCTCTGGGCTGCAGTGCCTGAAGAGGCAACTGTCTAATAGAAAACCTGGCTGGGTAAGGTTTGTGAGCAGATGAGAGGAAGGCTAGCATGACAGACCAGTAATGACCCTAGTTAGCTCTTCTGTGCTTCACTCCCTGTTGCAGATTGCAAATAGCTTTTTACAGTTAAGATCTGCATCAGTATTCGTACTTCTGCTGTGTTATTAGCTATTGCAGTTGCTTTGGGTGACAAAATCCTCTTCTGTGTTTAGCACTCAGTGTTACAAGAGGTAGATTAGTACCCTGTCATGTACAGCAGAAAATGCTGTGGTCAAATACAGTGTATACATTCTCACCAAGTGCGCTATTAATGTTCCTGCACTGTATAAAAACTGAGTTTGTTACAGCATCTGTGCTGTGGGCAGTTCTTTCTGGGACTGTATCAAGCCCATTTTTTTTCTTCGGTGGAGGGTATTCCAGTAATCAGGGGATTTGGGGTCAAAATGGGGTATAAGGAAAATTTTTTATTTCTTCCTTTCTCTCTGCCACCATGTTCTTTAGTAACTCCAAGGGTTTTGATGATCACTTTTTTCTTCTGTGTGCTGCTTTGCAATTTGAAAATGGAGTCTGCCTGTAGATAAAGCAGCAGGGAGAATTAATGTTGCTTCATATTTTCTCTGCATGGAGCATGGAGAGTAAAATGTTAGTTACAGAGGGCTAAACCCTGCTGGAAGAAAGGATTTCATCCCTTCAGTCCCAAGCAGCAGAGCAATTCATTCTGCCCTGGTTGTCCCCCCG
Organism: Anser brachyrhynchus; assembly: GCF_964034855.1. Lineage (NCBI taxonomy): Eukaryota > Metazoa > Chordata > Aves > Anseriformes > Anatidae > Anser > Anser brachyrhynchus. The sequence continues at coordinate 13,717,617 of NC_137700.1, forward strand.
CCAACAATGTAGTATTTCACTGCAGAAAGCACCTGTAAGTACTTAAGACTGAGAGCACCATTTCAGTGTAACTGAATTAAGGTTACAAATTAAAAATCATTTAAATCAAGGCTACTCTGTTGTTTTGGGGAATGATATGAAGGGTGTATTTAAAGGAACAATGGTAAAGGAGCTGTAGCTCTTCCTTCCTGTTCTGTTATTGCCATTTCTTTCACACACACACCCACACTTCATCTCTGCCCAGCCACATGGTACAGTAGCAGCTTTCATGGGCAGCCTCTTGTCCACGTGGCCAATGTGTCCACTGCAGGCCACTGATCAAGGTGATTCTCACAACCTCTCTGTATCCAGTCTCTGAGATGCAATGTAAGGGCACATCTCACCCATGGAGCTGTACGGTTCCATTACCCAGCTACTAAGACTATTCATAAAAGAGTAAAAGCTAATTCTCTAATTGTGGTGATAGTCAGGAGGTGTTTTTCCTTGAAGCCACAACCAAATTCTTCTCACTTCAAAAAGACATGTAATTTTTATAGCTAACTAAAAATAGTGAAACACAAAAGCAAGCACAGACAAATGCAGGGAACGATGTCATCAGTTGGACTATTTTCTGACACAGTACTACATTGAAAGGAATGAAATGCATCTAGGATGTAGATGATTTTTTTTTTTTTTGTCTATACAGTAACTAAAACCAAGCAAAAATTGTGATTTGGGCCAAAGGGTTTTAAGGGGAAATGGAAACATTCCATGGAAGGACATGCTTTTCAGTACAATAAAATAAATAATATAACTAAAATCCCATCTTTCTACTGAGAGTGGTTCCCGTAAAAGATAGTGGACAAATCCTGTTTCAGCTGTCCAAAGCCAGTGACGGTCATAATCATAAAAGGAATGAGAACATGAGGGAATAATGACAGCATCATAAAACTCTTTTTGGAGAGATTTTCTTGTCTGCTAAAAACCTACATCTCCTGATTCTGCTTTGACTTGAGGTCAATGGCTGAATTCCTACTAATTTGGATGGGAACCACAGTCTACCTGGTTTGTGTTAAAAATATAACCTTAATACAATTGTAGTTGTTACTCCCTTTCTTGTGTGGATGTTGTTGTAACCAATAAAAGTCCTTTCTTTGTGAGATTCAAACAAAATATCAAGCAGTGTCCTACCAGTTTGGGTGTCACTCCTTAGCACTTGCATAGATTTGACTGCACTGAGTGCCTTAGAGGAGCTGCAGCACTCTCTATCTTAGCCTGCCTGCAGTAAGGCATGTTGTTTCATAACTGATTTTGTAGGCTTGTATTTTGCAGGCATGTCGTGAGATCTTTCATGTGGTCATGGTTTACATTATTTCCGCAGAAATATGTGATACGCTGTGATCCACAATGCAGTGTGCTCATCTATTAAATATTGCATGAACACCAAAGCCATAGGGAACATAAAATATTGAATCTGAACAAACGGAAAGCTCAAAATAGGGAAATGCAGGGCTTTTTACCTGTAGCTTGCCAGTTCAAAAACCAGCTCATATGAGCGCCAGCACGACAGTGGATGGATGTAACTTTGTAGGAGTCCATTGGCTGAAATGAATTGCATCACCCAACTAGTTGTATCATACAAGCCACGGTTCTTTGTGGCACTGTTAAGATGGATCATTGTTTCTGTAGAACAGACAGGGTTTAAAAAGACTCAGAGACCATGGGTTTTCCAGACATGTCTAGGACTGGGGTAGAGTTTGAAGACTTGAGTATCGCACAGAAGTTTTCATTCTCCCTGCAGAATGAAGCAGCTTTCCTCCTTCAGGAAGACTGTGCTGGCACATCTTACAAGGGGTGTGAGACAGTGGCGTGGCTGTGCTGCCCACCCTGAACACCTTTCTTTATGGCTGCCTGATCTTCTCTCAGCACAGTGCACGCCACCTTGGGCTCTCTACTCACTGCCTCCTGCTGTGGAAGCCTCTTCCTGACTCGTTCTCACTCCTGGCTCCTCTTTACTGTTCTCCCACCATTTTCCTTTAGTTTTGGGGGCTGTTCCTGCCTGCAAAGGAGCTGTCTGTTTAGCTCAGGAGATGTAAAGCTGACATTCATATGACCTTGACTTGAGAGGCCCATACTGAGAACTTATCCATAATGACTGCCCTTTGCATCTCTTGCCTGGGCTTGTTGTTCTTCGTTCATTGCTTTCTTCGCCTGTGAATTCCTTACTCATATCTGCTGCACAAAAGCACAGGTTCTTCTCTCACTGTTGTCGTCTTTACTGACTTTATCAGAGGGCCTCTTGGATGGTTTGATATGAACATACCCTTACCTATATGTGTATCTGCTTTCAAGAACACATCTGTTTTATTACAGTTCTTCTGTAGATGCCATTTTGTAACAAACAATGCTTTCATTCCTCCAAATCTCAACTACAGTAACAAATATAGCTGTCATATTTTTATTATGGCTTCATAAAGCCTGTCCTTTAGGCTGTAATGGAGAGGTTAGAGTACTGATATCTAATACAATAAACTGCTGTGATGAAAAATCTTGAATGTATGAGTTTTGGAAAGTGACAAAATCTGTGTTAATTTATCTCCTACTTGATAATGAGGAAGCTGAAGACACAGCCAACACTACAGTTGCTGCTTTTAAGGTTGTAGTGTGGCAGAAATACATAGGATTTAATGCTCCTAAGACAAATTCTAAAAAAAAAAAAAAAAAAATGTAAAATTGTTCCTCCTTGTGTATAATCGAGCGGGAGAGCTGTTGATCCATGGGCAAGAGAGCGAGATCGGAACAAAAATGGTATCCAGTGGGGGTCAGAGGATACTTTGTGGCTCCTGGACTGCAGTCGTCACAGGTGTTGTGTATATATACAGATACGAGGGTGAGGGAGATCTGAGTGTCCATACACAGCTGATGAAGGGCACCACACTAATCTCTCCCCCTTTTTTGTGTGACTCCACATCTTGCAAACCTAGGGGAAGTAATTGCACATCAAAAAGCCAGGAAGGAAAAGAAAAACACCTTAGAGATAGGTCACACACGGATTTTGCCAGCCCAGCAAAATGCATTTTGTAAGGATCTAAAAATCATCATCAAAACAGCTGGCTTATTTACTCTGCCAGGTTCACGAGCAAGAGAGGCTATTCCAAGGGATGGCTGTAAAACTGTTTTTTTAGAAACCACAAAACTGCTACACCTGTGGTTTGCGTCTATTTTGTGGCTAAAAGTCACATTTGTTTAATGACTGGGGGGAGAGCCGGGGGACATAATGGCAAAAACAGATTTGATTTCTCTCTTTTTAGCTGAGCCTGGACAGGCAGAAATGGGCACCTCTGCTGTTCATCGTAGAGCAGATAGGCAGAGGCACAGAGCACTTTGGCATCTAGTACATCCGCTGCTTGCCTAAATTTACAAGCAAATGAAATTTGTAAGAGCACTACAAGGAATTCTGAGTGGATCCCATTCCTCTGCTGTAAGGTTGTTATGCGGCACAAAATCAGGCAGCCTCAGCTAGCAGCTGATGTCGCCAGCACACATGAGCCCTAAATACTGCACAGGCTGGAGGAAATTCCCCCATTATTCTCCAGCTTGTCTGCAGGGGCAAAACAGCAGCAGCGAAAAGGTAATAAAACTTGGAGACCAGAATGCAGCTTGTGGCTGCAGCCTGTAAGCCCCCACAGTGTGGGAGGCCGCGTCCCGTACGCATGCTGGGCCGCTGGGCCCACCTCAGCGCTCCCCAGGAGAGCAGGGCTTTTTGGTGGTGCCTGGCTTTAGGCAGGGTGAGGAGGAGACTGCACACGCCGTGTGGATGGTGAACAGTATGGTGTTGAAGAGAGCTGGCAAAAAGGAGAGTCTCTAGAGAGATGAACAAAGGGAAGGGCGTTCCTCACTGAATGGGTGCCCCCTTTGGCCGTGAACTCTCTGTGAGGTGTAGTCTGACCGCGTGGAGGTCAGTGCAGCACCAGCCGTAGAAATGACTAATTTTGGCCAGTAATTTACGCCTATTGTCACACCACTGCTTCCTTCAAAACTAGCGGCCTTGTGTTTGTGACATTGGTGCTGCAGTGCTGTGGAGAGGCAGCAGGTGCCTAGGCCCTCACATCGGTGCTGGGTGGAGGAGGAATTAGGCTGTGTCCTAACGTGGGCCTTGTTTTAATTATAGATGCCCATCTGCCCTGAACCAAGAAGGTCAGAGGCACTCTGGGAAGGCTGGCGTTCCTTCAGGGCCTCACCTGGCAGAACATGGTGTATGTGTGAAGGACTGAAGCTGTTGCAAGCAGCCGGGCTGATATCAGCCTCTCCCCTGCCTTGGGGAGTGCCTTCATCCTGAGCTACCCCTCTGGAAGAGCCCAGCACAGAGCAAACGTCCTCACTGCATGTCTGCTGGAAGATCCAGGGTTGTTTTGGTGCTACGGAAGGCATGAAAGCAGGTATGTGGTTGCATGACTGCGTGATGTTGCCACCAGCTCTTCAGCGACACTGGGTAAGTAGCGGTCTTTCTGTCACAGTGGCCGTGTAGCCTAGCAGCTCCCTGCACATGTGGGCTGGGTTGAAGTGAGATAGAAATTTCAGGGTTTCAACAAAAAGAAATACTTTGTTTTGTGTCAGGTTGAAGTGATTTTTTTTTGTTGTTTTGATTTTAATTTTGCATTCTATTCAGATTGTTTAACCAGTTGGGGGATTGTCTGGTGGTTTTTTTTTCATCTTTTTGAAATAGATCAACTTTAAAATGGAAAATAACACGCAAAATCTTTTTTTTTCCAAGAAAAATGATTTTTATATGTATTAAGATTGTATTAAGAGAAACTCTTTTTTTCCCTGCCTTCAGTCATGTAGATAATTCACTTAACTACATATGAACATAAAGGTAGTCTATGTTTGTCTCCTATGTCCTAAAAACTTCTTAGAGTAAATCTTGCTGTTTGTTTTGGTGGCAAAAATTGTCTAGCTCTTCCCTTCAGTCATGTTTTCTTTATTTACTGACTTGTGCTCTGGGAGTGTTCAAGTTCACTTGAGGCTACCTATACCTGTGAAATTCTGTGTGTGTCTGTCTGAATAATAGATGTTCTTTCAAAAAAACATCAAGAAAGGTTTTCAAACCTTTTCCACAAAAAAAAAAATAGTTTCAGTATTTTTTTCATTGAAACAAAAATCCAAACTTCATTCAGAATGAAACATAGTATTTCTTTATATGGCGTGCTTTTAATGTTCTTTTGTTTTATTTTAAATAAGGTTAACGCAATTTTGAAAAAGTTAAAATCACAAAACAACTGGTTTTCGTTTTGCAAACACACTTGAGTGCATTCGCCACATTTGCTGATGGTGTTGAAAGCATTTCTTTCACCAATGACACATTCAGAGGAACTATTTTATTAAGCCTTGCATCTTAAAACCTTTTATACTTTGTATGTGATATTTCCTAGCATATTGAGCCACAGATCATGAACTCCTTTGGGCAGCAATTAATTTCATCTTGTGCCTGGTACAAGTTGGTCATTCATGTTAAATGGGAAGCAAACCAATAAATGCTTTGATCAGTTTTTCCGGAACATGCTTACAGCCACCTGAAAGCGGTTCATCAAAATTATTTCTCTGACAATATCTTAATCTCTCCTTCCAAATTTCCTTAGCAATATTACAGTCAATAATTCCATCTATGCACCCAAGCAAGGCTTTTAAAATTTTTTTTTGGATCTTATATTTTCATGACTGAACATTCTCCTGACAAAATTTAAGAACAGAAAATGGTAGGATTTCTAAGGTATTTAGGTTTGATTTCTCCTCTTGCTTACGGAGAGGAGTCTTTGTCAGGGGATGTAGTGGTAGGACAAGGGCTAATGGCTTAAAACTAAAAGAGAGTAGGAAGAAATTCTTTACTCAGAGGGTGGTGAGGCACTGGCTGCCGAGAGCAGCTGTGGATGCCTCATCCCTGGAAGCGTTCAAGGCCAGGCTGGATGGGGCTTTGGGCAACCTGGTCTGGCAGGAGGTGTCCCTGCCCATGGGAAGGGGTTGGAATTAGATGATCCTTTATGGTCCCTTCCATCTCAAACTGTTCTATGATTATTTATGGAGATGCTTATGAATGTTTCTCACAAAACCACTAACAAAATTATACTGTTTTGACTACCAGAAGATGTTGAGGTGAAAATTCTGTTCTCATCCAAAATTTTCAGCTTTATGTTAGGAAAAAAAAAAAAAAATTGAAGGGAATAGCTGCTCTAATGCTTTCATTTCAGAAGTACTACTTCTCTACTGTGTTGGTCTGTAATAGGGTGCCTGCACACTGAAGGTGCAGAAGATTTAATGATACATAGAAGCTGAGGTGGGATGATAAGGACAGAAAGATTGATAACAATTGTTGCTACTCTGAATTGTTGTACTTAACAGACTTTATTTTTTGAACAATGGATGTCAGGCAAATAATAAGAGTGACATGATATCCAAACAATTTCCCTGTACTGGCCAGATAAGCTAGAAATTCTGGTAATTCAAGCTATGGGTTTTTTTTAATTGACTTTTCATGAATAAAAAAGCAATTAGAAAAGGGAGAAGAGAACTTGGTAACAATAATGGCTGTTAGGACTTCAAAGAACTGCCACACTTTTCAACTTTAAAGGAAGTAATGTCTTGCAACAAAAAGAAGAAAATGAGGGAATGTAATGCTTGTTCTGCTTTAATGATGTGTTGTAGTTCCTGAGCTGTTTTAATAATCATATCATGCTTACCATTTAGCGTTAGGCTGAGCTGTGAATGTTAACAGTGGTTCGGCTCTCCTGGAATGTCAGTCACTGTGGTGTATTTCATGCAGTCTGGGGACTTGCACTCCATTTGTGTAAATGGGAAAATATCCCTTTCTCGGAAGCAAGAGATGAAGGAATGGGTGGTGAGGCCTGCTCAGCTCTGATTAGATAAGGCTTTCAGAGCACCTGTGAAAATCCAGCATAGTTTTAGTGTCAAGTATGTTCTGCAATGGTCTGAGAGCAGAGCACTGGACAAAGCTGCTATAGACTGTCAGTTTCCAGTATATCCCTACATAAACATCCTCAGATACTAGAGTAAGTTTTGTTCCTGTTGTTTGTCTACCGCTTACATGAAGACTGAACTACAGCAAAGTAGTGAGAGAACCACCAGCCAGGAAAAAACACTCCTCTAACAGCTGACTGCTGGGGAGGAGGAGCAGCAGCAGTGGCTGTAAGGAAAAAAATAAAAAGATGCCTGGAGAAGGAGAAAGTGAATGTAGGGTGTTCTGGGGGGTGGGGGGAGAAGAGGGTCTCACTGTACCTTCCACCTCACGTGACTGACGTGCTGAAAGGGTGACTTCTTTTAGATGTGTATGTGCCTACAACAGCAGCCAGTTCATGGCATGCTTTGCTTAACTGCAGCTGACTTCAGCGACCAAAGGGCTCTTAAAGTTGTGGTTTTGTGTGCAGCTGGAAAGGTTTGTCTTGACAGGGGACAGCAGGTTGACACCTACCTGAAAATGTCCAAGCTGGTGATTCCTGTTACAGAAACACCAAGCAAGGGTAGCATGTGTGGTCTTGCTCACTGACAGGCTCCTTTTGTGCACTCTCATCGGCTCACATCCACAGCCTGCCTGACGCTGGCAATAAATAATACCAGCTTAGCCTGGGATATTTTCAGCTATGTACATTTAGGTACATCACTTCTTTTCTGACTATAATTGTGGGGGTAAATGGGTTACAGTGTGAATCAGACATATTGTGGATTGTTCCTCCTTATATTTAAAATACAACAGGAAGGCTTTTTTTATTTCTTTTGGTGTTGCTAATATTGAAGTAACGTAGATATTTTTACACATGCACTGGAGAGCTATTTTTTTTTTTTTTTACTTCCAAAAACTTGTCAAAAGTTGCTTGCTGTGACTCTCTTTTCTTTTCCATTTCTAAATTTATTTGGCGCTCATGAAAGCTGTCGGATGAATAGTGTTGCATATCAGATCACAACCCAAGCAGCACGTAGGCTTTCTGCATCTTGCGTGTGTTTTTTGCACTGTATTTCTGAGAGAAGGGGAATTATTCACAATGAATCATTTATCTGACAAATTTTGCCTTTTCTGTTGGTCCGGAAATTGCCCAAGCAATTTTGAAGCTCTTGTAAGCTAAAGCAAGTTATTTTTTTAAGCTATCCACTGAATGAGATCTGTGAATAGCACTTTGTCTGAAGATTGTACTTGATAGTCAAGACCTGAGATTACAGTTTAAATAGTTGAACTCTAATAGGTTAGACTTAAAATGATCTAAAAAAATGGCACACTTATTTGGACTTTTAAAAATTCATGCTTATAGTACTAAAAATGCATAAATGTGTCTGAAGCAGAACCTGAGAAACTAAGACAATGCTGCTGCTTTAGCATTTCACTCTGAATAATGCAAAACCAATCTGACCGTTTTGTTCTTAAAGGTGAACTGCAGTGTTTTAGGGGGCTGGGTTTTTGCTGGGGTATCTGCCCCTTTTGGTCTGTTCAGGTACTGCTGCTCAGAAAAGGACCACTCCACCCATTTGCCATGAGAGCCATTGGCGACCTCACCAGTGAGGCAATGGAGGTAGTGCCAGGCTTCTGCACAGCCGAGGAAGGTTCGGGGAGACATTCCTCAGGCCTTCCCTGCACAGCGTGGTTTATGGCCTTGGACACAACCAAGCAGGACCACGGTTCCTTTTGGACCGATCATCTGATGGCAGTGACTCAGAGAAAGCTGTGCTGTGGTGTGCCTGTAAGTCACCCCTCCTGCCTGGCCGGGCAGACAGGAGACGGCACCTAGGGGAGGCACAAGTATTTGGCAAGTGCTAAACAGTGCAACTGGTGTCACCTCTATATTACACTTTCTAATTACAAATCTCCTTAAGCCCTTATAGCTTTATGTCTTCAAAGTGCTGTGTGAATAACTAATTAAATGAATTAATCATTAATCCACCTGGCATAAAGAACAAATGTTCCTTTGAAGTGATAGGGCATTTCCCAGCTCCTCTTTTATTACAGAGGAGGAGAAGGCGACTAAATGGAGAGGCGCATAATTGGAAGGACCTTCGCCGACTTGGCTGAAGGCAAGTCCTAGTGCTTAAGATGCTTCAGGACCTATAAAGATGTTTCCTTGGCATTCCCTGGCAAAATAGAGTCATCTGTCATGTTCCTGCAAGGCAGCCAAGTCCTGCAAGGCAGCCAGGTGGGGGGCACGACTGCTGGAGCCCTTCCAGCCGGCAGAGCTGGGACCTGGTAACCACACATTAAACAGCTTCTTTAGCCTTGCCTTGTTTTTTTAGCCTCTTTTGAAAGCACAAATCAAGCTGGAGCATGGTTCCAGGTTTCCACAGAAGCCTGGGAAAATCTGTAGACAAGCTTGTTGCAGTCCGGACATCTCGTATGCTGTTTGTATCCTCAGTAAACGCGTGTGAAAGTGAGGATATCTGTGAATGTGAAAATGCAGATTTACAGTTCCATGCTGCACTCGGCAGAGTGGCACGTAACTTCATATATCTTATAAAAGTTTTGCTTTCAAATATATTACGTTTGTCAGCTGGGGCCTGACATGTTTTACCTGTCTTTCATATCCCCTGTAGAGTCAGCTGCTGGGCTCTGAATCTGCAGCCCCGCAGAGCACTGTGTGTGGGAAGCTGGGTGGCAGCTTGCTCTTATTTTGGTATTTGTTACCTACAAGTCCTGACTAAAGCAGGATAGCTGGGGTTAGTTGGTCCAATGTAACTTTTTCCTCTCTTTGTCTCTGACTCTAAATTCTATGCCTATCCTTGATAGTGTTTCTTTTGGCTTCTATTTGTGTGTTATGTACACTTGCAAGTGCACATTCTATTTTTCTCTTTCTGTGGTGTCATTACACCAGCGGGAGTGATCCTGGACTAACAAAGGTGTGCAAGTAATTCAGAGGGGGGAGGAAAAGAAAACAGCATAGCCTTGTTGAAGAGATGTGTACCCCACCAGTTACCCCACTGATGCCCACAATGTCATTTGTGTAGTGAAAGAATCCAGTTTGAAATGGGAAAGCAAACTTCAGTTGCGTGCCTGCTAGGAGTTGTTATGAACAATGATGCAAAGGAAGAAGGATTTCAGGTACCTTGATCATGTCTAGCTAAATCCTTAAGCTCTCCAAAGATACAACTACTATAACACTGAGAGGTTTAATCATAAAAATGGCTTTTAAAACACAATCTCCATGTTTAACTGGAAAAGAAAGCTGTCAAACTCATGTTGACTGATGCTGAGGCAGGGCAAGGAGCTTGGTGGCAGTTATAGGGGGACCGAGACGGGCAGGGATCAGTTCTGCTTCTCCTTCCCTTGTGTGGCTCCTGTTGCAGGGCCCAATGCAGGAGGGCTGCATGGACTGAGGGAGCCGCGGTCCGGCCATGTGCAGCCACTAGGGAGGTGTGGTGTCAGTGGGGCTCCCGAATCACTGAAGTCTCTGACATCCAGCCTAGGAGCCGCCTGTGGTTCTGGAAACCGCTTCTCCTGAACCAAACAAGCTGCCACTAGTAGGGACCTGAATTATTTATAATTTATTTCTTAAATTGATAAACATAAATGCAACCGTGTCTGGGACGAGGCAGGGAAGTCACCATACGATAAGACCAGTACCACACAATAGCCTCTGACAAAGAAAAATGCTGTCATTTGAGATAACAAAACACAGACCCTTTAAGGAAGACAAAGGACAGTCAACTGAACATATTTAAATTTTGCTTGATGCGTTATAGAAGTGACTCCTGAAGATCTCTGGGCTGTCAGGATTGATGCTAGGTTTTCTAGAGGGCTCCCCTTAGAGGATGGCTCGGTTAGATGACTAACGTTGCGGGATATCAGTCTCCCCTATCTGCATACAGACACAAATTACTGCAAGATGCAGAGAACTCCCTGATCAAGCTAAGCAGTAAAGCATGGGGATAGATGACCCATCTGAAGTGAAGCGCTGGTCCAGAGAAGCGACTGAGTCAGCTTGCTTGAGGTGTCTGCAGAGATGCACTCCTATGGACTCCTTTGAATGCAAAACCCCTGGAAGTTATACTTCACTTGTTCTGATTTCCTTTTCCCTGGCATTTCACTGTTATTTCTTTTTACTCGTAGTATTATTCTGACCTGCCACCTGCGGATTTTCTGAATCTTGAACAGTAGCTGTGACTTTGCTGTGGGAACTCTGAAACTCATTAACAGAAGGCTTTAAGCAAATGTCACATCGCATTAATGTAACTCTCGGACACTAGCTCACTCTTAGCTTGGTCCATTCATCTGAGCAGAGCTTGAAATACCTCCTTGCTGCATCATAGAGATGTTCTGATGAAGCTGATTACTTTTGTCTGCATTTGTTTTGATTGATAACTCAGGCAATTATTAGCATTCTGCACACAGCAGGAGCTTTTCTCAGCTCTTGTCAGCAACAGAGGACAGTGGTGAAGGGGAAGGGAATTTGTAAGCAGCATACTCGGGAAAATAACCTACAGGGTCTGAAAGTATTAATGAGAAGAAATGCTACTATAATTAGATGCTGTGCATGTGTATGGTACATACATATTACATTATGCTCGGCTTGAGGTGCAGCATTGGAATCTTGCAGTAATCGGGATGAAGATATCTAAGGTGTGCTAGCAGCCTGCCACAGCATGACTTGTATCTGCCTTTACAGGTGGAAGGAAACAGAGAACAGAGCTTTGGCATTTTCACAGATAGCCCTTGAATCCTGCGTAATGGCTCTTCCTGGACCACCTGTTAATCCTTCATTTATTATAATGACTGCAGAAACAGCCAGGAACACTAGTGTTCTGCAAAGGTTGCTAACATTACCCTCAGAGCTCATCAGAAGGGTATATCTTAAAACACCAGGCTGATTGGTAGAGGAGCAGGAGGGTGGGAAGGAGGCTTCAGACCTCCCCAGTGTACCAGGGGGTACCCTGCTCTAGCATTGTTTGGCATGCTTTGTGCCCTGAGTGTCTGCACAGCCTCTTCCTCCTCCTCCTCCCCCCTGTTTACACTGGAGGCTATATCCATCCCCGATGCCAACACTCTGGCAAATATCTATTCAATCATAGTATCAAAGGAATATTAAAGTCATCGTGGCAGAAAACTGAAAAGCAAATAAACCCTTACTATGCTTGATGTACGGCTCTAATAGTTTGAATTTCAAAGCAAGCTAATATCTCTTGACAATCTGGATGCCTGATTTGGGCCAGGAGTCCCATTGAAAATATCCCGAAGTTCCTAGACCACAGGAACAGCAGAGAAAAATTAAAAAGCTATGAATACATAAATAGGTAGATGGAAAGCATAGCTCTTGATTCCAACCTCCAAGCAGTAGACTAAGCAGGGATTGTGTTTTCTTGGCTATGGCAGGCATGCACAGTAAGCAGGCAGGAAATGAAAGAAGCACGATGAGTTCTTCAGGGGTTTTGAGCAACTGCACAATACTGAGGTTAATCCCGAAAGAAAGTTTAGCTTTATGTTACGACTGGACTGACGTTTGCTGCTTTTTGTTTAAATTATGGTCCTGCTTGTGTTATTGAAGGCACAAGGTCAGCTGAGAGGTGGCTGTAGCCAATGTCTACCTCAGCTTATTGACTGCCCAGCAGCTCCAGAGCATGTCCCAGCTAACCATGTGTAATGCACAGAGCTCCTGGGCCTCACATTCAGTTTCTGCCTGCTTATGGACTTCATAGTTTCCTTCTCAAGGCAGATCGGGGCTTGAGGGTCTTCCAGGACTCAGCCTGGAGCATGGGCTCTGCCTCCTGTAAGCACAGCCCTGCCACTGGTTTGCCATGAGATCTAAATCACCAAGACTTAGTTTGTTCTTCACAATCTCTAACCCCTGTGGCTGTGGGAAACAGCTGTTCTCACTTGAACCTGTGAAGTTCACTGCCATAGATACTGCTAAAATCAGTCTCCAGTTTCATGGAGTACAGTAGGATTTAAACCTGCAGTTTGGTCCACGCTGGGGCTGACTTGCTCAGTTATGTCTGGAAAGCTCTTGGCCAAATGCACTGGATATGTGTGTGTGTGTGTGTGTGTGTATCCTCTCATTTTCACTTGTATAGCAAACGGGTGGTAGAAATTTTTTTTCTTACTGTTTACTATTTTTTCACATGACATGGCACAAATCCTGCCAGCATTTGTGACAGTTATGGAAAGACATAATGATACCATTTTCGTCGTGTAAAATCCGGGATTTGTATTTAGGGACATGAGAGGTGGTGAAAGGCACGTCCAAATGAGGAAGATGTCTGAGGTCTTGATGTTCCTCCATGGTTACTAACAGGATTACACCTGGTGGGCTGTCAGCCCAAAGCTAATGAAAGGGCAATGAGGATCTTATCACAAACAAGCTTGTTTGGGGACAGGGAGCGAATGTTTGTCACTGGCCTGAATTTTAGGGGACTCAGGTGACAGTTTGAATGAGTCATTGATGTGCCGTTCCACTAGGGAAATTCATACAGTCCACCATCAATTTCCCTTGACGTTTACAACCCTCATAGGGTTTCTGGTGTTGGTTATTCATTACCAGGCAAAAAGAATTTGATTTTCATACTCCTTAAGTGAGACAAAGTTGGAGAAATGAATAAGACAAACAAGGTCACCTCTTGTGGATGGTTTTGTTAGTTACTTTCTGTGCAAGTGAAATGGAATCTAGTAGCTGGTTTTCTTATTTCATTGCATCTTTACTTTGCCTCAAATTAATGTGTTTTTTGAAATCAATATAAAAGAAAATAGGGAAGAAGCTAGAAAAAGGCACAGTTCCCTTCAGAGGGAGCATTAATCTAGTGATGCACAATTGCTGACTTCTGCTGGGCTTCCAGCTCCACAGTTCGGTATTGATATGTACTCTTTTGGCATTAATACTATTGTTAAACAGCTGTTACTGGGGCTTTTCCAAAGTGGGGTCCTATGTGTGCCAGAGTAGGTTTCTTTACGCTTTTACTGTGCTATGGTTAATGATACTGCGTGAAAAATAGTCTTTGGGATGACTGCCCAGCTCTGCTTAAATGTGACCATCTCAAGGGGAAATCATCATGTGGCAGCTCTCTGGATGAATTTTGTACCTTCTAGTGAAGTATGAAGCATCTTGGTATTAATTTAAAGTAAAACTGAGTTGTATTCTCCTGAAATGAGAACTTAGAAGAAAGTTCTTAGGGACTTTTTTTTTTTAAATCTTTCCAATTTTTTGAGAAGTTCCTAATAAGTCACATAAGCCAGAAGATTCTACTCTCACAGAGATGTGCTGGGCAGTTACCTAAAGAGAGAATTCCTGCTAGGATGCACTGGCTAACTAGAGATTAATGGTGTCAGTAGGCACCTGATAAGCATAAGTAGCAAGCAGGTGGAGGATTTTTATTTTTATCTGAACTCTACTGAGAAAAGTCACAGGAAAGAATTCCTGTTATCCACTCCACAGTTGTCCTGTAAAACCCACCTTTAAACTGACCTTTTCAAGTCCGTTGTCAGTTTGCATAGGTCCACTGCGAGCTATTCTTCCTGGCCTGAGTTGTATGGAGTGATGTCTACAGATTGGTGTTTGCCGTCAGTGATCACCATGTGGTAGTTTGTGAGAGGACCGTGACTGGAAAAAACACGTTCTAATCCTAGTCCAGGGGACATCTTGTTCGGGCAAGACATCTTGTTCGGGCAATCTGGCTCCAAACCTGGTGCGAGGGCTTCTTAAAGAGATCAAAGAGAAAGAAGGAAATACGCTTCTTCAAATCATAGCCAATGCATAATCTGTTCGTGCCATTAGATTTCTCTTAAAGCTAATCCTCTTTCTTCCTGGTGGCCTGAGAAAGTACTGGGAGAGAGGTAAGGAGAAGGAAACAAGAACAGGAGGTGGCGTGGGGAAAGAGAGGAGGCAGCTGATGATAGTGTTCCTCTACTGCTATAGATAGGTTGGGATCTCCCATTAAATCCACTGTTTCGAAAGCAAGAATGGAGAGTGTTGTTCTCTTGCAGATGGTCAAGATTGCAAGTCCCATTTAGACAAGGAAGATAGGCTCTGCTTTAAGACACAATAATCCTTTATGGTAACCTAAGGGGACTTGATGACGAGAATAAAATGTTCTTAAACACCAGCCTCTCTAGCTTTGTGTGGAAAGTCACAATGGAAATTTCTGGTGTTTTATGTGTGCAGGCTAATACTTTCTAACGTGTCCTATCAGCAGAGTTTAGACAGTGCTTATGCAGAAACCAGAATTTATTGGAAGGTATTAAATTTGCCTACTTTATTGAAAAAGAAAGCCAGGATTTGGGTTTATTCTCTTGATGTACATTAGGGGCGAATAATTAAGAGGAGGAAAGTATGTGCTTCAGTAGATACTCTGTAATCAAAAGGGAAACACTGAATGGTAATAAACCTTTATTGATTTGGTATAACTTAAAAGTGGATGTCTTTTAGGAACAGAGAAGAACTAATCAGATCTACAAGGAACAAACACATGGAGACTTGATGATTAGGGTTAGTGGAAATAAATTTGCATGCAGATCTGTTACAAAGCTATGAACAAGACTGAGATCAATAACTTGATTAATTTTATTTTTATCAATGATAAACTACTTTCCTTTTTTTCCCCGCTACTGCTCCCTTCCCCTCCCTCCCCAACTTCCCCCCACATGCACACACGCACTCCAGACTACTTACTCTAAACTCTGGCTGTGCATTGGTATCATACTTATCATGCTTTTGAATCTGCTTGAAGCACTTTTGAAATATCTTTGAAGTGCAATATGGTGAACGTTTAGAGGGAAGCAGCTGTCCTCTGCAATATTTTTTGGATTAAAGTAAAATGGGGTAATGATTTCTCCTGATATGTCAGGAAAATACTAGGAAGTAAAAGCCTTCCTTCAGCTGGAATACCATGCTTCATGAGGTGGCTCTTTTTGACAATGTCGGGCTTGTGCTCTGCTGGGTAGGATCAGCGTAGATGAAGATGTGCAGATGAAACTTCCACGGGAGCTTGTGTGTTCATTTTGAACTTCTAATTTTTCTTCTATCAAGCTCTGTTTGTTAAACAGAGTTTAAATAAGAGACAGAACATCAAATAACTGATCGCAAACACTAGGAAATTAAAAGCAAAAAGCGCAATCACATTTCAGTTCATATTTCCTTGGAGAGCCTTTAATTTTCCCATTCAATAAGACATTGCCTGACCCATCCCTTGTGCAGATTCATAGAAAGCAAGGCTTGTCTTGGCATCTCTAGTTGTTCCCTGACTGTGCTGGGATGCTAATTCATATTGGATCAATATCAGCCCAAAAATCATCTTTGCTACCCCCACCCTGGAAAAAGACCGATAGTTTTCAGGGAAAATGGCCCACAAAGAAAGAAGAGGAATGATTTCTGTGTATTCAGTTATGTCTCTTTCGTACCTTGCAAAAACAGGAATGGTATCTAAGATAGTGAACAGCGGGATTTAAGTGACAGTGCTCTCCAGAGAAATGCAAAGCGACATGAGGAGCAGTTGGATTTGGTACCTCAGTTCCTCGGGCTGTCTTTTCACTTACTGCTATTACGAAACTGTCTTCTATCTTCCAAATAAGCAAATTGCTTTGATCTGAAAAGTGCCAGATAGTATTAGGCTTTTCTTAGGAATTAATCTAGATAAAAGAAAGGCTGCCTCTTTAGGCAAGGAAGTCTTGCATCTATAAACTACCACTCCTCGTTCCATGTGGAGCGCTATAAAATGAATATATTGCTGATAGCTTTATATTTTCATTTGCTTACACAGCAGTTACATCCCAGTGACTTCCCCAAATTGGGTATTAATGATTTACACTCTGCAATTTGTATATCCATTTCGTTCAGCTGGACAATCTGAAAAATCAAAGACTACGCCTTGGCACTCCTAGGATTTTCCTCTTGATTTACTGGCGGGTGCTCAGCGCAGCCTGGTTTAATGGCAGTCAGTACAGAAGGCAAGGCCCGCTGCAATTATCAACCTAAGGCAGTGTTCACGGACAGCCCTGCAAGTAGCAATGGAGAGGAGCAAGCTGAGCTTGGTCTTGAGACTACAGAAGGCATCAAGCCTTTCTGGAGCATCCTGTGGAGCCTCAACAGGAGCTGTGGGGTGCTGGGGAAAGATCTGGAAGGACAAGGGGATGTCTCATGCTGGCAAACCCAAAGTGGTTACTTGTGCACTGTGGTGCTGGGGAAGCAGCACCATCCATGTCCACTCAGCTCTTACTGGTTCATTCTCCTAGTTTTCTTGAAAAACATTGCCCTTACTGCACTTCTGGTGATGTGGCCTGTGGTCTTCTCATTATTTCCTGGTGTTATTTGGTAGGGAGACTTGGCGTGGCCTCTGGAGGTTTGGAACATGCAGCTGTTGTGATGGAGCCCTTGTCTCGGTGCTAATGAGAATTCCCGAGTCTGAGGTTACTGCTTGGAGAAATGGACTGGTGTTCTCTTTTTCTTTTTTCCCTCCTCTCTTGTAAAAACTGCCATCAGTGCCTGGAAACACAGAGAAATGCTGCTCAGGTTGATCCCTGAAGGACAGCAGAGTTACCCGTTGGTCTCTTCCGGTTAGGCAACCAGGACTAAACAGGTCTCCTGGAGGGCTTCTGCTCATTGTAATGAGCTGGGGGAATTCGCAACAGGGGCTTCACTAGGCCAAGCTTTGCTGCTCTCCTACATGCCTCCATCTATATTCCCATGTAATCAGTCCAGCAGTCCATCCGAGGTTTTGGGGGGTGTTTCTCCACTGCTCTCCCTGGCATTGTTTTCTGCCGAGAGCTCTCAGGGGTGCCGCAGGCTGCAGCTGGCCACGGGCACAGGCCTGTGGGAGGTGGGCAGAGTGTAGAGCGAGGCCTCCCTTGGCCTCCTGCCTCCCAGGAGTGTATCCCCCATCCACCAGGCCACTGGCTGTCATCGGGGGGGGGAAGAGACTTTGTGTCCTGTACAACTGGCCAGTGAGACCTTGCATCTCAATGGCTGACTGCTTAGCCTCTGTTACAGTGGGTATAACCTGATTCTTCTGCTTAGGAGCAAAGAAAGGTCTTTTAGCTGGAGCTAAGAAGCAAAAGACCTTCACAAAAATACATATATATATAGAAGAAAAGCTTCTTGAAATGCCATGTGTCCCTCTTAGTTAGATTGTTTGTACTTTCATTCACTGTGTCCTGGAAAGCCAAGTAACGGAGCTGCTGAGAATGAACAGAACAAATATCAAAAAAAACCTCTGCATTTGACTTTTTTCCCAGTGTGATTAACAAACAGCTTTGGTGCTGAAAGTTACAAGAGGTTTCTGGCAGGCGTGAGCCTCCTGGGCTCACTTCAGCACTGTGGTTGATCAGAGAGGAGCCTCCTCCCTGCTGGAGAGTTGCTTTCCTCCTGCAGTCTTCCTGTGAACCCTCTAGACTTGTTTTCCCTGCAGTCAACACTAAGCTCTGTTTTCTTGTGCCATTCTCCAAGTAGAGATCTTGCTTCCTCTTGGCTTTAAATTAAGCACCAAGTGCTGCTTTCAGTCCTTTGGACAGGTTCTGACTTCAGCGGCTTGTTCCCCTATTGGTTCAGATACGTGCTGTTCTCTGCTTCTGGGCATCTGTGCTCTCAGGGAATCCACCACTAAAAAGGAAGGCGGCTACGTCCCAGCACTAAGGCTCAGCTCTTGCCTGGCTGGGCAGTGTTGGAATGGGAAAGGATAATTACATTATGGGCTCCTCTGCAGTCCCTTGCCTTACTCCACATGCTACAAGAAGTGAGGCAAGGAGATGACGCAGAAACCACAACCTACAGATATTAGCATTATTTGTATGATGATAGAAAACAAGCAGTCCTTGCAGGTAGCTGTGCCACCACTTTGTGAGCATCAGATACAGTGGGCATGGGATTGTCCCTTCGCTTTCCAGCAGCCCTGCTGTCCCCAGTCCCTCTCCCGTGGCTCAGCCCAGTGCCAAACTAGACAGAGATGATTTCTGCGCTTGCACAGCTTGTGCTGAATCCTCAGTGCAGAGTGATCCAGATATCACTGGAACAGAATACAAACTGATAATGATCCCCTCTATTAGTCCATTTAAAGCAGGTCAAAAAGACCACCTAATTGCCATAATTGCCTTCTGGCACTGCCTATGCGACAAACCTTTTGGCTGCACGTATGGACATGTGCTCAACAGTAGGCATTCCTGTCTCTTTTAACTGAGTTCAAGGATCAATACCTCCGTTTCATATAGCTGCCACCTGCTGCAGCTGTGTCTGGTCACCGAAGGATCTTGATCACTGATCTTACAGCGCCAGTGTGGTCACTCTGCCTTTTCACACTGCCTTGCCAGTGACTTGCTGTGACTGGAGTGGCCTACAGAAACCACGCTGCTCGCAGAACAGTCCAGCAGGCAAGCTAAGAGACCAACCGCCTCATTTAGCCCCTGCCTTGAGGCAGGATGAACTGAAAAGAAATAAAAATGTGTATGATATGTTGATTCACGGGAAGGCTAAATGTAATGTCTGAATAATCGCACTAATCCAAGTGTTTCAGGGCCTGATGCTGTCACGCCCCATCATGGCACGTCTGATGTTATTTGCTGGTGGTGCCACTGAGATGAGCGAGGCTGTCGCTTCCCCACGTTCCTCCCCGTCCTGATGTTCGTGATGAGAGGACAGGACAGGGTGACTCGAGCTGGGCGCTCAAGTGCTCAGGTCATGTTTAGCACTTCAATGCGTGTTCTTGCTTGCACCTCTTCTTGAGGACAGGGAGGGACGTGCAGGTTTGCATCCTGCTGTGGAAATTCCTTGCTGCTCCAGTGTCCGACGGAGCTGCAATGCAGCCCGTAGCACACTGCCATAAATTACACGTCATCGTTTTAATTAGTGCTTAGGGACCTTTAAGCTCAGAGTCCTTGTGGGCACCAAGGCAGCCTCCTGTCGGTCCCACCCCGCTGCGCTGAGGCAGGAGGGAGCTCTCTGCCCTCTGGGGCTGGTGTGGGACCCGCGGCCTTGCAGTGGCGTGCGGTGCCCTCACGGCGTGGTGGCTGGGAGCCGGTGGTGGGGCGAGAGGCGGTCAGGTGTGCGCCGTGCTAATCTCTGAGAGCCAGATGGAGGGGATTTCGTGTCACAAGGCATTTTCTGGGGATCAAAGCGGTTTATCGAAATAACTTATTTTTACCTTTAAATGAGAAGAAATGCGATAAATGTTAAAATGGCCCTTAATTCATGAGTCTCATCTCCCTGGGGTGTGATTAGCACAGATAGCCGGCTCTCCCCGTTGCTTGGTTACGCCGCACGGAGCGGGCTGGGCCCTCATCTTCTTTCTGCCTTTCCCGAGCAGAAGCTGCGCGCTGTGCAAGTTCAAAAAGAGCGTGGCAGAGCGAGTACCTCCAGCTGCGCTCCCGGCCACTCGGGCGCCAGCAGTGCCATGCGCACCGTGCTCGCTGTGAGAGGAGAGGGGCTGGTTCTGCTCGCAGGTGTGAGCCAGCAGGTGCTCTGCTGGGGGTAATGGCATGAAGCGGCGTGGGTGAGATCGGAATTGCGCCCGAAAGATTGATCCTTCAAGGGAAGTAATTTATTTTCATTAGGAGAGTAAGAGAGATTAGTGTCACAGTGGTGTGATAAACTTAAAAGGCCCTGGAAGAGCTATCTTTGCTCCTTAAATAAACGTTGATTGTTTTGGTTTTTTTTTTTATTAAAAAAAAATATACATCTTTATGCTGTAAAACAGAACTGATGCAAGGAGCTGTGTACTCGGGGAGCGTGCTGGGTGTCTTCTTCCCCTGCCCTGCACTGAGGGCATGGTTACGTGACGTGAGGGCAGAGCTGCCCCGTGCCAGCTGGTGAGAGTTGCTGCGTGCGGTGCCGCTCGGGCACCGGGGGGAGGAAGAGGAGGAGAGGAGATGGTGGCGGTGTGAGTGGGCACATCTCCTACCCTGCATCCTGTGTGAGCTCAGGGCTTTGTTCACTCTGGAGATCTCCTGCTGACTGTGTGAATTTGCACGCATCTGTCACAGCTTGGTCTTACTGTCCAAATGCTTACTGAGATTTGTCCTGAGAACACGTTCTTCATTTGTCCTGAGAATGCTTTCTTCAGTACATAAAGGTCTCATAGGAATGAAGGGAGGGGGGGGAAAAAAAGTTTTGCCCCAAAAAAGTACCTGAATTCAAATGGTTTTGTAAAAATTCTGTAATGCTTGACTCTAAGTATGTGTCTGGGTAGTGAGAACACTTTCCTTAGGAGACCTCCAATACTTATTGCCCACACCAGCTATGAAGCCTGTAACAGCAGCTTTTTAGTCCTTCTATTTCATGGCTGGATCTTCAATTAAACCAAAATTAAAGGAATATAGGAAGGGTAATAAGCATGTTAGTTAATTCCCTCAGAGTAAGATGGGTTAAAGATCTTTTTTTTTTTCCTTGTATTATTTTGGTTAGTTGTTGATACCGTTTTTTAAATTATGGTTGGTTGATTTTTGTTTTTTTTTCTTTTTTTTTTGGGAAGAGGGCACAGAGGAAAGGCCTGCAAATAATATTTACAGCAGTATTTGTTCACAGTAATTTAGCAACGTGTATGAGAACTTCAGCTCCCCATGTTAAGTGGGGAAGGTGAGGGAATTGCTGGCAGAAGAGGGGATGCTCGAGAAGTGGTAGCATCATTGGTAGTAGGATTGGTGCTAGGTTTTGGATGGCAAACAAAAGGTGCAGTTGTCTGGCAAAGGGGAGCTCTAAGTACTCTCATTCTTCATTAGCTCTGAAGGGCTGTGAGAATTAGCAACTGTTCTCTTCAGCTGTGAGAGTGTCCCTGACACCACAACTGTCACATGAACTGGGAATCTCTTCTGCAAAGTCCAGAGCGAGTTACTTCAGGGAATCTCGAGATGGACAGTTATCTTTTTCCTTCATCTGACCTTTGACAGATGGTAATTACCAAAGCAGTAATTCCAAAGCAGCAGACTTACAAGCTTCATCACTCGTTTTCTGGTATTTACAAGTATAGATATGCTCCCACCTCAGAATACATTCTACTTATTCTCACAAACATTTAATGTTGTGATTCCTGCTTTTACCATCCTTGTATTTAGATAAGCAGCCAGTCTTCCTGTGTCAATATATAACTATATAATTTTCTGAGAAAACAGTTCCTTTCCTGACTGCTTATTAATACGGAAAAAGATTCACTTTTATCCTAGGGAACTAGACGTTCTTCTGTGGTTACCTATAATAGTTAAGCTATTGCATATTTAGCTAGAAATGCATAAGGACAGCAGGTCTCATTTTCACTTAAAATATCTCCAAGGCACTCATCAGCAGGCTCCTTGGTTGAGAGCTTGTGCCTGGTTTTCAGCTGACGAGCTAATAAACATCCAGCTATGTGGGAATTAAGTGGGAATGAAATGGGCTGACTTGGTCCAAGTGGATTTTAAATATTCATCGCATTAAGTAGGGACAAAGTCTTCCTTTTCAGAGATTTTTTTTTTTTCCATTTGATGTCAATGCATCCAGTCAGGAAGGTAAAGACTAGCTGTATAGGATCATCAAATGAAGGGAGAGAAGGAAAATGTATGCCAGTACATATTTTTTTCATATATGGAAATCTATATATTTTTGTCTTTATTATGGCTTAACACAGCGACTTCCTGCTTAATGTGGCAGAAAGTATGGGTCCTGGAACGTTCAGCGTAGTGTTAAAAAGCACAATAAATAGTTCATAATAAACAACTTACCTGGGGTTAAAGACCACTCTTCTCTGACTAGGAGCACCTGGATGAGGCCAGGGTGCCTTGCTGCCTGGCCGCAGAGCCAGGGGCCATGCCCAGAGCACTTCTCCCACCTGTGCCCAGAGGCCCTGGAGCAGTGGCCTCCCCACAGGCACCTGTGCGGCTCCTCTGGGATGGGGGTACACAGAGGGCACTGGGCTGGGTCAAAGCTGCTCTTAGAGGAGCAGCAGAGCCCGAGGAAGCGAGTGCCTCCAGCTCTGTGCTCCATCCCTGGAGGCATGCACAGCCCAGAGCTTGTCATCCACGCTCATCTCCAAGTCCCCGAAGGTAATGTGTCTGGGGGAGAGGGGAGGATTAACATCTTACCACCACTGTAATTACAGCCCAAGAGGCATCATTTTGAAGCTAAGTGTCCCCAGGGATAATATGCATGCTATCCAGCAAGCATTTGGCTTGCCTTCATGAGGAAAAGTCCTTCAGGATAACCTGTTTGGTCAGAAATGGATCCACAGTGTGAGTACATCCTGCAGGTGGGATCATGCCTGTCTTGTATCTTTTCTGAGTAACATCAATACAATTTGAGATGCTTTTAAATCAATATGGATGATAATTAAATATTCTATTAAAAAAAAAAAAAAAGGAAAAATTGATTTTCACCTGGAGGAAATTTCAGTAAGGTCAGCAGGGGGACGGTGATTAGTAAATCAGCTTTTGTTCACAGTTTACAAAATCTCTATCACAATAACTTGGATTTACAAATCCAGTTTTCCTCTAGGGAGAAGTGGCAGTCAGGATCTTCTGGGAGAGGCAGTTGGCTCTGCAGCTTATGTCAATGAGCATTGATTGACTACAAAGACCTCTGCTGATTTACACCTGCCAGCAGTCTGGCTTGGGAAATTGCTTTGAGACACCTCTGTCTGTAACCTTATCTGCTTGTTGCCTTTGAGACCACTTGGTTCAGGCTGTACAAATTGGTGTCCTTCCTGCCCCGCACAGCTAGTGAAGACCCTGTGGCGCCTTTTCTAAATAAGAAGCTGTTCCTGATGGCCCTTGGTAAAAACATACCCTCTGCTCCATTGGTCTTTGGCTAATGTACAGCACCCACACCGGTTTTGCTGCCTGTTTGCTACTTCCCCTTTTGGCAGTGATGAGCAGGAATAGGCTGCCCAGCCCTGAAGCCCTGACACGAATAATGGCTTGCTACCTGTAAGACTGGGCTTATAGTTTCTCCGCTTTCTGACCCCCATGAAGATGAGAAGTGCCACCAGCCACAGAAGTGGTTTGATGAGGAGGGGAGGTATGATGAGCTGTGAGGGTCTCCCAGGCTCCTACATCATTTTAAGAGTTACAGTAAAGAGTAATTTCCTGCTGGGTCTGGACATTAAGGCCATGTGCCTGGAGGAGGAAGATCTGGTCAGACTGGCAGCTGCCTTCTTGGGATGGTTCCTAAGCCCTGATTTCTTCCAAGGGGATGGGGTCTGTTGGGTTGTGTTCAGTCCCCGTGAGCCACACTCAGCACAGCCCAGGGCTTGCAGCTAGTGACTCTGCAAGCTTGTGCAGCTGCTGGTAACAGGATGCTGAGAGCTGTTTCTGACCCCTTCTGCTGTCCGAGGAGATTAGCAGAGCAAATGGTGATGATTGCACGTGCCAGTCTGGCCGTAAGATCTGGTAACTCATGCAGCAATGAAGTTAGTTCTCAGTTTCCCTTAGATAGTCGCATAGGCAGGACAGCCACAGGATAAGCAAGGCATGCATTCATCAAACAGAATTTACAGATCTGTGAGAATCAGGTGAAATGACCCAAGTCCAGATTTTTATGAGTGAGCCTAAATATGTCCTGTTCTGACTCACCTTTTCCTAATGGTTCCACAAAACTCATCATACTGCTGTTTTTTCCTAAAACAAAACAACAACAAAAGTCATTCTCCCATCAGTTTCAGTGCGTTTTAGATCTCGTGCACTCCCTCACCTAATTAGACAGAAGTGGTTCTGGAGAGAAAGATTTCTTTTTATCCAGGAAGGCTTATAAAACTGAGAATCAGTAATAAGAAAGTAATAGGTATCAGCTGCAGAGAGTTCTGTGATTTATGGAGAAATCTGAATGAAGCCCCTCCCTGGATTTGTTCAAGGCCAGGCTGGATGGGGCCTTGAGCAACGTGGTCTGGTGGGAGGTGTCCCTGCCCATGGCAGGGGGTTGGAACTGGATGGGCTTTAAGGTCCCTTCCAAACTAAACCATTCTGTGATCCTATGATTTAGAAGTTTAGAGGTGTCATGTCTCCACCGTTGCATCTTCACAACATGGTATGAATGTCAGAATACTGCATACAAGTTTTTCTCTAGAAAGTTTGACAGGTGAAAACTCTAAATGAAATGCTTTTAAAACAGTACTGATGGTAGCATGGAAAATAGAGATTAAAGAGGAAAGGTGGTGCACTCCTTGGTTTTTGTTTTTGTGTTTTATTAACTGGCTTGGATCTGCTGACAGTAGGAGATGTGTATAAACAAGCTTGGTGTAAACAGGGAAGCAGAGTAGGAATTGCCTCTGAAGGAGGAGCTTGGCAGAAATCCCAGCCACAGACTATTTGAACCAACTGCCTGTGCAGCTGAGACTTGAATTAACACTAATAATGAATACTAGATGGGAAAGCTGTGCTCCAGTACAGTGCTGACAAACCTGCATTTAAACCCACAGTGCGCTTCTCTTGCATAGCTCTGTTGGTCTCTTGACGACTTCTTCCCTGCGTAACACACCCTGAAAAACGTCTAACCTTCCATCCCCCAGCATATGTGTGCTCACCACTCAACAATTGAAAAGGGGCCTCTTGAAGTTCTTTCAGCCGAGCTAGACGCGTTGTTCAGCTTTCTGAAGCACTTGGTGGCCACTTGAGAACCGCAGCTCCTGCATGCAGAGGTGGGCTCCGTGTGGGGCGAGCAGGCTGGGGTAGAGGGGCTGTGCCCACCCCGGGCTGGGGCATTCTGCACCCTCTTTGTGGCACAGGGGCTCATTGAATTTCAGCGGCTGCTCGCGTGCAGCAAAACCCCATGCAGCTCCTGGGGAGTTGTGTTGACTCCAGTAGATTTACGCTGGTGTAAATCAGGAGCCAAGTGACAGAAGAAGGCCATATGTTCTCCTGGAGTGCTGATTACAGGGGAAAGGAGCTGGATCAGAAGAAAATGATTGCACCCAGATTGTTTTCAATGTGTTAATGACTAGCTTAAGGCAGCAAATAAAAACAGAATCAGAGGTGATTTATATTTATGTTGAAATCCAAGCGGGTCTGGCCCTAGGCATTTGCATTTGTCCCTGTCTGGCACTGTGGCTGACTCCAGACCTCTTGAACTGCAGGAAACTGCTGAAAGAGTGAAATGAAAGCTGACTTGTATCTAAGAGCCTTGACGCTATCACACACAACATAAAGGTGTGCGTATGGGAAGAACTGGGGGGCAGAGGAGGAATGGTTTATTTCCCATGCACAGCAGTGCTTTCCATGAAAATGCTGCTCTCAGCTCCAGAGCATGAGCAGTGTCAGGGTAATTGGCCATATGCACAGCCAAAACCAACCGCCAGCTTGGGCAGTGTGTTGCTAGAAGGAAAAAGCCCACAGCACAGAGCCCCTTACAGGAAGGCTGGTCACAGCTACTAGAGCAGGAGATGGAGTGTTTGAGACTGCATGAACTGGTATATGTTAGTAGGAGAGAAGTATTTCCTTTCTGTAAGCAGGCCTCACCATTGCACATCTCCTTTCTTCAGTGGCAGGAGCAGCTCTACCTGACTCTGTGGCTGTCTCTGACTGTCACAGCTTTGCCATCCAAAAGTTTAGTTCCACTTATGTGACCGGAAAGCCTTGGCCTGGTTCTTTCTCTGGAGATGAGCCAGAGCACCGTGGTCATTGCATCAGCACGTGGGTCTCAGTTCGCCCTGCATGGGTATGTCAGTGTCCTTCAGGACCTTGAGGCGTAGAAATGCTTTCCCCCAGGGTGGGGAAAGATGGCTGAAACCCTTTCTATACAAGCAGCAATGCTGTAGCAAAATCATCATATTAGAGGAATGTATGCTTTACCCAAAGGATATTTCCTCTTGTATTCAAGGTCACACGGAAGAAATACTGAAGCCTATTCCATTCTTCCTCGCCCACTCAGCAATGTGCTGTAGGTGTTCGGTGACACGCTGAGTTCATAGTGCCATTTTACAGCTTCTTGTTGGTGCATGCAACAGCAGAAATCTCATTCATGGATGACGCTGATTGTATCGTAGATATTGATTCATCAGTCTAAGCCACGAGCATTAGTAATGAGTCTTTCCTACACGGTTCTTTTGATGGCTCTGATGTCTGATACCAGTGCAGTAGGCTGGCCTTGTCTGATGTAGGGTGGGTGGTCTCGATGGAGTGTTGTTCAGCTGAGGCCCCTCTGTGGGGCTCTGAAGGATAGATGTGTGGGTTTAGAGTAGGTGTTCTACTTCGAGGGGTTTCTTAATTTCTTTTTCCAACAGTTCCCATTGAAATGCAACTGTCTATTATGAAAGGGCAAATAATTTCAGGGGGAGAGAGTGGTAGTTGGGATACATGGTTGATGTTTGTTGTTTTCAACTTGAGTGATTCTTCTCAATGTATGTGTCAATAACTTACTCCAATTTCAAAGGTAAACCCCTGGAAACCAGAGTTCAGGGTGCAGTAGAACGAGCAGTACTTTGGGGAAGGGAAAGTTAGCTGGTGGGAGGTTTGGGGCTCGCTAGTCCATTCTCATTTTGTTTGGGAATGCAGCGGGCAGTGAGGTCTGGGCTTCCTGGTGAGCTGGTAGTAGCTTAGTTTTTCTAGTTTTCCTAGTAGCCGTGAGGCACTTTGGGTGGTTAAGCTTTATGACCTCCAGGTTTCAGAGGCTTAGTTAGAAAACTGAAGGCCATTTCAGGGAAGGGTGGCAGTTTCCTCATGGTACAACTCACACCTGCCTGAGTGGGGGAGGGTCATAGGCATATGCTAGTTTCTGTGAATCCTGTTTCCCAGAGTTGTTTATAATCTGACAATTTCCCTGTGCCAAGAGACTGTTAGTTGTCCTTGGGCTTTTGCAGGAGGACTGAGTTCTTGATGCATTTCTCTTCATTCACATGCTTCTTTCAACTGGTGTACAGTTGTCTTTGTGACCAGGTGAGGAATGTCCTGTGGCAACTGTCTGTTATCTTGAGTATTTAAAAAGAAAAGGAAAAAAAAAATAAATTAGCCATGCAGCAGCCCCTGTCAGGAAACTGGAGGACACGGACTCCAAGAGAGATGTAAGACACAAAACATTGTAAGGGACAGCACCATCTGCTTTGTTGACAGTCACTTGTGCAGAAAGGACAAGGCACTGATTAATTTGTCAAGGACTTGTCTTAAGAGCTGTGAAAAGAAGGCAGATAGGTGTATTCACAATGCGCGGGGTGGGGGGACAACGAGATGGTTGTCAAGACAAGGGAGAAGGGTGATCCGAGCTTTTAAAATGGGGATTTGGATGTCTCATTTGGAGAATGGGACGGAGGCACTAAGTGACACTTAGCAGTGCTGCAAGACAGATGAAAGCTGTAAGTTGTTGCTGAGCAGCAGAACATAAGTACAGATAGCTATTTATGGTGCACAGTAGATATGAAAAAGAAAGTGCAGGCTGGCTGCTAACCCTTGGCTGATATGTTTTCTTCCCTTTTTTTTTTTCTCCTTCCTTCCCTGAATCCTATGAGGAAAAAGTGCTGTGGTAATCTCCACTAATTGGCGGTGTTGCTGCCAGGTTCACCATACAGAGGACTAAAGGAGCAGGAGGGATAAGTGACTGCCAGGGAGATGCGATGGAGGGATAAGACTTACTGGTAGTCAATGGGAGAGCTTTCACAGCTGCAGTCCACTTCCTTTTTTTTTCCTCTGGCTCTGTGTTCTCCTAAAGCCATGCTATAAATGGAGGCAAGTCTTGTAATTAAGCAAATGAAAACAAGTCTAAAGGCAGTTTGGGAATGTCAGCCTGGCTAAAAGGCACAGACAGAATGAGCGTCCCTCAAAGGAAAGCTGCTGAAGTAGCCAGCATCTGTGTTTGTAGAGAAGAATTATCTTCCGACAGTTGGTGCCAGTGCTTCAGATCAAAAGAGAAGTGTGGCCAGAAAGGGATGGGAAAGATCCCAAAATGTAGGGAAGCTTTTTGGAGGGATGACTTTCAAGCAGAGTCCTAACGATTGTATCGCTTCTACTGGTGGTCTAGAAATCATGTCTAAAAGAGGCCTGAGAGATAATAACTGGTGTTACCTGTTAGTCAATTGTAAGTTGCACATTTATAGCATTAATTAGCTGTGTATCAGTGAAAAGTGGCAAGTGAGGAACGCTGACTCACAACAGCTCAGTTCTGTGCAGCTCAGGTCTTAATACCAGTGGAAAGCTTATGGCAAGGGCCTGGTGCAGAACTGAGTCTCATCTGGAGTGGCACATCTGAGGTCTCAAAAGAAGCTCTGTATGGGGGGAGCAAAGAAGGATGGAGGAAATGCTCTCCTATCCTCAGCGTTGCAGATTTGGCAATTAGGAGTAATGCCACAAGCATTATTCCATGCATCTACAGAGATGTACATATGCAAAAAAAAAAGTATAAAAACTCAGTTTTCAAGAACTCTAGGACTAAGGCTTTGTCTCCACAGAGCTTTCTTTAGGACACGTTACTTTCTCTCTGGATGATCTTTGAGTGTTTCTTGACTCAAGGCTTCTTTCCAAAGCATAAGTCGCTCTCAAGACAAGATGCTTTGAAATGGATGTGCGCCTTTCTCAGCTCTAATTCAGTTCAATAGTAGTGACCGTGACGAAGATGAGGAAGGGGAAAAGTACTTGAGAATCTCCTGCTCTGGAATGCTGCTGTGTGCACTGCCAATTGAAGTCAGCATCACGGGTAGCGAGTGGGGGCATTAATCACAGAACAGGCTTAAATTAAAGGAAACTTCCAATTTTGTTGCCAGTTGTAAGGGTACTGGATGCTTAATGAAATGGAGAATTCCATTCTGAACTTGTTGCCAGCACCCTGATGGAGCAACACAGCGTCCTGTCGATGGACAGGCAAGGGGGCCTGAGACATGGATCCCTTTTGCTTCCTCACAAAATCTTTACTGATCTGCTGGTCACGATAAAGGTCTGTCTCAGTCATAAACTCCCACTCAGAATTGTCCTGAAATACTACCCGGGAGCACTGCAGCAGGATTGGCATTGGCTCTGTAGAGACAGACCTCTGCCAACGTATAATTGCAGGATTGGGAGCTTATGTTAATCAGAAGTCTGTTCCCAAATCAGTAGAAACCATGGAAAGACTCCCAGCAATATCTGTGCCTTTGGATTAGGCCTGCATTTGTGCTATTCAGCTACTGTGTGTCAGAGACACTAGCTGCCCAGCTTCGTAGGTTGTGAGATGTTAGTGTCCACCTCCTTCAAGGCTATAGCTGGATGACTTATCGCTTGGGAAAATGTAATTCCATAATTGCTGTGAGTCCTGGTTATTTAAAAAAAGAAATCATTTTACAATTAACTTGTGGTTTTCTTCTGTGTTTTTTTTCCCCAGTCATTTATAGCTCTGCAAAGTCACTGTGAATACCTACCCTTCTAGTATCAGGCACGTTCACTCCTTGCTTACTCTGAACCCCTGGGTGAGTGTGCAAGGCAAGGCATCTGGAAGAATCAGAGCTGCTGTGAATCTGAAAAATCCAGCAGTTTTCTCCCTTCAAACCTTACCCTGCCCCAGGTGGGCTGTGGACAGACCATTTGCCTTGGGATCGGCTTCTGCCTGGTTAATCAGTGCTGAACGTCCTGCTCTATGACAGAGCACTTTAATTCTGAGTTACAGTTCCTGGTTTGTATGCGCGTTCTCTCTGTTCTTAAGCATCACCAAATAGCCTGAAGGGAACGAATTTCAAGAGCATTACTTCTGAACATATTTTCTCTCGTCTACTTTACCATTCTCACCTTCCCCCTCCCCTTCATTGCAGACTCAGGAGTGTGTGTAAGCGCAAGCGAGATTAGTTTCTTCAACCCCCCTTCTCCTTTCTCTCTTTTTATTCCCCATGCTTTTCCTATCACTGTTCATTTTATCTTTGCAAAAAATAATAAATATATAAAGCTGAGCTGAGACAGAGATACGCCCTGCCAGGGTTCTGGTGGGCGCCAGCAGTCCCCCAGGCTCCCCCTGACTCTCAGACAGTGCTGTGCAATTCCTGCTCCTGCAAAGAAGTAGGTTAGAAAACTCCGAGTGTCTTCCTAGACCCCACCGAGTCACAGCAGAAGCGTTCCCATCCTTCATGAAGCACTCTGAGCATGCTCACAGCTGCTGCAGGTGAAGAATGTTGTTAAGCTACCCAGCAGGAGGAAAAGTGACAATGCTGGGCAATATTTTAGAGGCATTTTAAAGTCTGTGCAGTGGATTTCATTCTAGGCTCATATCTTTCTAGACTTCTTCTGGCTGTTGTTTTTCTTAAATTGTTATTATTTTTGCCCCTTTCTCTTGCTCAATGAAATGCTGGCTGGTAAAGTGCCTCATGAGGAATCCCAGATGATAAGCCAATGTTTTACGTGGTACTAAAATATATGGCTCCAGCCTGTGCAGCTGCTTGCTGTCAGGTCCATTACATCCTGAGCATCCATGCCCCCAAGTGATTTTTCTTGAGGCTTCTTCTCATTCATTGCTGGGGATGACAGATACCGCAGAGAGCGGCCGATCCTGGCGGAGGTGGGAGTGGAGCTGCTGATTGATAGTCTGCAGAGGATGCGTCGGCACCGAGCTGGTCTACGGCAAAGTCGTGCCTAGGAGGATACAACAGGCAGCTGGGTTTTGTCCCTCTCTGGGGCATTTTGTTCACGTTCCTGGATAATCTGTGCTTTGTTTTGCCTTCGTACCGGATAATACACTGATGATGGCTAGGGATTTTCTCTTTTCTTTCTTTGCTTTGTTTCTCTTATGTTCCTAGAAATTAGAAAGGAAAACAGCACATTGGGTCACGTGCTCAGTATTCTTCAGACAAATCCAGTTTCCCCTCTGCTGCAGGAGCTATATCCAATTTTAAATCTTCTAGAAAAGTGCCATCGCAAGCAATGACACCTTGGTGCTTTCTGTCAGCTCTTGCAGGGAAGCAAGAGGGGAGATTTTTGGAGCAGAGTTCTCCTCTTAAATATCTTGGTATAACTCAGGGAATTATTGCTGCGTTGCAAACCATCAGTTGATGCAAGATTACAACCAGGGAGTTGCTGTGCAAATGGCACACGTGCATTGTGTACAATTTATTGCTCAGCCTCCTATCTCGGAGCACGCTGTCACCCCTGCAGTCCCAGGGAGGGGACACTCACCAGGCAGCGAGGCGCTTCTTGCCTGGAAAGGTTGAGGGGGTTCCACAAACTTCTGCAGTTGTGCCTGGACCTTGGCTAGTGCAGCAGGGGCTTTGTCTTTCCCATCCTCTCTAAGCAAGGCTGACTATTCAAGCTTGCCTGGAGCTGCACGAGGTGTAATTCAACTTTAGTGCTGGTGCTAAACTACAAGTCTGTTCACGTGGCAGGACTTTTAAATGACAGATGAATGTACTTGTATGAAAACGTTGCCTTATTTCCCTATCCCTTAGCTAAGTGGAGCTTGTCAGGTGAGCAGTCAAAAAGGAAGTTGAGAGAGGAACTGCTATCACAAAACTACCAGTTACAAACCATGTCTGAATTTGCGCACAGTTCATCAGGGGCAGCTGATGACTGAAGATCGTTGTTCAGTTTAAAATGACATAGAATTTGGGCTAAGTTTAATAAGTACCTGGCACCTACAGGTAGGGATGGACAAATGTTGAATGCGGGTCCAGACACTGAACTAAAAACTGTTTTTTTCCCTAACTGAGCAGTAGGACCAAGTATTTTCCTGTCTCCTGCTTCATTACGGCATTAAGGTTTTTAGGCGCAGCACAAACTGCCCTGTCACAGCAGGGTGCTCTGAATGCTGTCGGGCTGCTGGCAGATGCTGGAGTGACACGGTACTGCATCCTCAGCCAGGAGAGTAGAGTCAACAACAGTTGTGTTGGTAAGCCTGGAAGTGCCCTTCCTATAGAAAAACAGCACAGGAGAAAGAAGAAAAAAAAAAAAAAAAAAAAAAAAGCAAATAACACCCCAGAGTGATCATTCCTTCCTTCCAGGTGGGAAGAGGCCAGTGAGCTACCAGGAACACTGATCCTCACACTGACAATGGCAGAGCGCGGGGCTGCCCAAATTAAATCTTCTCAGATGTGGTGTGGATTTTTTTTTACCTGGGCTGGAATGGCTATTTAGGAGAACAGGGGGGCTATTTCCCTGCTCAGGCCATCCTGAGTGCTGCTTTCTTTTTTCCCTTCCTCCTGTCTGAATGTGTTTCAGTAAATCTGTTAGCGTTTCTTCTGTTTGGCAGCTTCAAGTGGCCTGATGCCTGAAGGCCTCCTGCCTCCCTCGCTCCTCGAAATAATAATAATTGAATTTGAAAAGAAAGTTGAGATTGTTTCCTTTCTGTTACAGCTATCCATTGCATCTACTTTGTAATCCAACAATACACCTTCTGCTTTAACTCTAGGTTAGTGGCAGCTCTTAGCATGAATTTTTAGGCCACCCATAATGCAGTAATAAATTGCTGATTATTAAAGAAGTAGTAACACTTATCCAAACTCCAAACACGCTGAATCTAGATTAAGGTATGTGGGGAAAAAAGTAAAGGCTAGAGACTCCTTAACTGGTATGCTTTTAGAAAACAGAATAAAAGTCAACCAGCACCCAATTACTGAAAAAAAATAAATAAGAGGGGCATAAGTGAATATTCAATGTTAAATGATGAAATATGGATCTGGAAAAAAAGTTATAGCCCGTCACCTAAAATAACCAAGGGAGAGGAAGAGTGTGATTGCTTTAATGGTTATAGAAAGAGATGAAAAGTTGCCTTTTGTTTCTGCCACTTTTTCTTTATGGAAGCTTCTGTCCACCCACTTACTGTTACGCTGTGCATCTGTAAAATGACCCTGGTGACCCTTAGCTCCTCTGCCACGCCAGCTAGAATGAGCTGGTCTGTAGAGTACTTCGGGATCTTTCTCAGTTCTTCCTTCCAAATGAAGAGTAGTGTTGGCTTGTTAGTTCTGTATCTTAGGGTGTTTTTTTTCTTCACAAGTACTTCTGAAGAGGAATACAGTGACCTGAGGACTTCCCTCGTTTGCCGGATTCTCCAGTAATCACCTTAAAATGAACGTGATGTTTGTGTAGCCTCAGTGAAGCTTTCGATTGTAGTTAGGAATCCAACTGGAAATCAATTTACCCTTCAAACAGGTGACAGGAGGAGGGACATTTAATTCCTCTCTTAGAAAACGCACCGGTTCCCAAACGCTAGGTGGCTGTAAATGTACAGACGCCCTCAGTACTGCACCACAAGAAACAATTCACATCTCTCCTGAGAGTTCAGCAACACTTGTGGAGCCAGGTGGTCCTTTTGCAGCTGAGATGCACGCCACAGATAATCCCCTTTTCCCTGATTGCAGAATTCACAGAAACTGAATGATATTACAAATCAGAAGCCTCTCTTGTTCTTAAATGACCTATGGTCTTCTCTGCTGTTTAATTGTGCCTAGAAAATGGTGACATCAGTGTCTGGCTGCATGTTTCTGATGCTGCTAACTCCACCACACGTTACAAGGCTTGTTGTTTGTTGGCATGAAAATGTATTTCTGCCTTAGCAGAAGTCCTTGATAACGTTTTTATATTAAAAAGAGGTGTCTACGTGAACAGTGAAGCAAAATCAGGGAGTCTTTTACTGCCGTCAAGGACTAACATTTAGGATATTTCCAAGATGTTCTTTGCTGTGTCACCTAAGACCTACTCTTCATTCTGGGAGAAAGTAGTGAATCAATATACAAAAATCATGACAGGCTTATATTGTTTTTGTTAATTGCACAGATGCTTTTAAATGCAGCCTTGTTAGGAAACAGTGGCATTGCTTTTTTTGTGTGTATGAAGTGAGCATGGTTTCAGACAAGGGATTTAGGGATGTAGGAGTGTGGAATGAGGATATTTTAAACTGAAGTTTGTATTTAAGAAGTCATTCTGCCTTTGGATCTCTGCGTTCCTCTCTTACAATGAATACCCCAAAGCAGTGATTCTGTTCCTTTGATTCTATTTTATGTCTTAGAATTTTTCTTAAATTTCATGCTTATCTAAAGAAATCATAAAAGTGGATTTTCTTAGAAAGGCTCCAGTTTCAATTTCATAGATACACCGAATATTTGGAGACCGTAACTGCAGTCTATGGTAGGGAAACAAAAAGAAACATCCAAAACCAGCCTTGTGGCCTGAGGTTTGATGTGGGGATAAGGAAAAAGGGTGATTTATGTTCTTTGAGTAATTAAGTTAAGAGTGAGTTTTAGGGTTTCGTTTGGAATTAGTTTCGGAGGTTCACAGAATTGTAGGGGTTGGAAGGGACCTCAAGAGGTCATCGTGTCCAACCCCCCTGCCAAAGCAGGTTCCTTAGAGTTCTCCCTTTTGCCTCTGACTTGCCACAGAGAAGTACCAACTTTTCTTCTTTTTCTTTTTTTTTTTTTTTTTTTTGTCTGAAAGAGCAGAACGAGGCACTTGTATTTATTGATAATCTCCTTAACTGAGACACACAGCCTGGTGTTCTTGGCAGCTTGCATGAAAGCCCGCTATAAGACCCAATAAAGAAATGCTCCCGGACTGATTAGGCACTGGATAAGGATTTAGGCCAAGGAGAGATGACCCAAATTAATGTCAGGTACAGGTCTGAGTTATTCTTCCTCTCCCCTTGCCTTTTCCTGCCTGCAGCCTTAGTCCACTGAAGCTGTTGTCTAGGATACAGCCAGACTTACTCCTATTCAGCTCATGTTTTAAATGCAGAAAGGAAGGATGGGCTTGTGGCTAAAGCCTCTCTGTAATGCATGTGCCTGTGTTGCATTTGACAAGTCAGTTGTTGTTTTCAGAGCTGGCCTTCCCTTGCAGGGTGCTGGGGAGGTGCACGGAGTTAGGAGGCACGTGGAAAACACAGCGACAGAGATCGCAGTAGGTGGGGGGCAGAGACAGGCGTCTTAACAGGGTCTGCGTCCTGCAAATGCACCCTTCTTTGTGCTGAGTCTCAGTGTCATGGGACTGGGAGTGGGGATAAAATCTTCCAGTGAGGTTGCTTGCTTCACTTGCATTTAAAGCTGGCTCTTCAAGCGTCCCTTCCTGCCCTCCTGCCTGCTCCTGGGGACACAGAAGCTGCGGGCAGCCTCCATGTGCAGTCCTGGGCCAAAGGGTGCGAGGAGCTGGGGCTGAGGCCATCCGTCTTCAGTGGGTGAGGGTTAGCAAAGGCCTGTGCTCCTACGTGCTGTGTCATCATGGAGCAGCTTTCCCTGGCAGTAATCCTGCAGCTAGCATGCTGGGAACAGGAAGAGCTGCGTTTTTCTGCTTACGGGCCTCTCGAGTGTCCCAGCTGGGTGATTTCAGTGAGGAGCCAAGAGCCCCCTGTTCCCTGCTTGCTTCCATCAAGGAGCATCCTGGAGGTTCTGCTAAGGCAGCTTCTAGTGGGAGACCCTTCACCTAAGGAAATGAAATCTCCTATATTACAGAACCTTATAAAGCTGCCTAAAAGGTGCAGCGATAGGTGATTGATTTGCTGTGATAGCAGAGATGGAGGTATGAGAGATTTCCCCAAAGTTTGTGCATTCTGGCTGGATACCTAGGTGCTTGTGCCAGCCAGCCTTTCCTTCCCTTTGATGCAGTCGTTTTCCATGGCATGCAAAATAACTTCAGAGCAAAGCAATTACCCGCTGTCTCTGGAAAGCAATGCTCTGCCTGTCAAGAGCGGGCGTACAGGAAGGATCCGGCACAACTTTCTCCCTGTGAGCTGCAGGGTTTTAATCAGCATTCTGCACAGGGGAAACTGCAGGAAAACTTCATGTCTCTGTTATTTTGCTGTATCACTCTAAATAGGAGCAGGAAATAAGAACAAACAATAAATCCCTAATAATCACAGCTCATAAATTCTTCATCGTGTGCATGGTCCTTAGGTAGATTCTGGCTTCAGTCCACCAGAGGAGGGATGTGACAGCTTCTAGGCACAAAGTGCTGCCCTCTGTGCGGCCCACAAATTGCTGTACACTATCTAATACCATGCTGATGGGCTGGGCTGGTTAACAGGAAAGAGCTCTTGACTGAAACCAGGCCATTTTTCCCCTTCAAAGCAGATCTATTTTCTCATCAACGTGTTTCGTAGTAATTCAGCGATACACAGTTTGCCACGCCAGCATCATTTTCCCTTGCTGTTTAATAACCATGCTCTGAACAGGAGCTGCGGCGTATCTCATTATTCTGCTCCAAAGGCAGGTAGGAGAGGAGGGGTAGATGCAAAGGAAAACATCTGTTCCCAAGCACATCATAAGTAAGGTTATACTGCCAACTGCAGTCGGTATCCCTGCAGCAGCTGTACAAGAGGAATGAAATGAGAGGAGGGAGAAATCAAGATGGGAAGGTATTACTGGCTTTATCTGCAGCAGTGCGTTTAACCTGAGCTTAGTATCTTTTTGAGTTAAAATATTAAAGGAGCTGCTTCATGCTGGTCCACTTGCAAAACCAGATGAAAGCTCTGACTTGTAATAGTCAGTGTGTGTGCAAAACCAGAAAGAGTTAATGCTGGAGAGGTCTCCAAGAATTACACCATGGAGCTGTACAGGGCCCAGACCCACTGGCTGTTGGGTCTGGGAGGAGGTCAGGCCACTCTGCAGTGCAACGAAAGTAGGAACTGAGGCAAGCCTTGCTGCCGTGCTAAAACACAGGTACCTAAAGCTGAGGGAAGAAAGCTGAGGAGAAAAACATCTTGCAAAGAAACACAAGCTGTGCTTCACCTTTCTTAGTTACTGGAAAAGACAGAGTTTGGGTTTTGTTGGGTGTGTGCCGTTGGCTCTGTCTGTCCTGATCAGGTCACCCAGGTCCAGGCATGCAGCAGTACAGGTCAGAGGGGCCTGTGGGAGGCTGCCGGGATAGCAGCACCATCGGCTTGTACCACTGGCATCCTTCTGGCACCAATCAGCAGGTCCTGAGGCAGAGAAAATCGATAGATACTGCTGAAATGTTCAGCTTAGCTTTTTTTTTTGTCTCAATTCTCACAGTTGTCTCGGAGGTATGGGTCTGGCCTCAGCCTGCTTGTTACGAAAATCCAGGGAAGTGCTTGGCTATGACACCAACTCTTTCCAGCCCCTCGACGTACATCATGTTTACTTTAATTTAAAATAAAATTCTAATGGGGATATTTGACAGAACATTTTTCAGTTGGCAGGGCATTACCCACCACACGCTGCCTCTTGCTTTCTGGAAGCTAGTGCCACAGGAGAGTTTGAAAATGTCTTTCTTGTACTGGGCCTCTCTCCTTTTTTTTTTTTTAACATTGATTTTTTTCTATCATTTTCAGTGTGAGTTAGAGGACGTTTTACTCCTGCCACTCCAGCATCTGAAAAGATAAAGCAGTCTGCTCGTGGTATTGCTGTGGCTATTTCAGCCTGGCTAGAGTCAGTAGAAAATAGTATTTCAAAGGTGCTCTAAGGTTGACTTTGTCTTTCAGCTGCCTCTTAAAAAGCACAAACGCGCCAGTGCCCTGTAGCTGCGGAGCTGAGCAGCACACAAGCAGCGCGGGCCTGGGGATGGTGTCAGGCTGCCGGTACATTCAGGCACCGGGTGAGGACAGAACAAATCCACCCAAAAACCAGAAGGTTGGGGAAAACCTGATGCTCTTTTGACTGTATGTAACTTGGGCAAACCTTGTGTCATCAGGTGTGTTATGTTTCAGCTGGTATTTAAAAAAAAAAAAAAAAAAGAAAAAAAGAAAAATACGGTCAGGGTGAGGTCAAGCAGAAGAGTTTACTCTGATTTTAGCCAGTAAACCAAAGTAAGTAACCCATGGGATAGCTCATGAGAGAAAGAAATGGTGCATTTGGGGCACTGGTTCAGCCCCTGCCAAGAGTAGCTTTGTGTTAGCTACTTGCTCTTGGCTGAATTCTGTGCCTCATCCAGAAAGGGAGAATTTCTAGGTGCTTTTCTAGGTGCCTTTTTTTTATTATTTTTACTTTTCCCTTTCTTGGAGGCAGATTCCATCAACAGCCCGTGGGTCTGGCAGGGACAGGTTGTTACTCTGTTAAGCAATGATGGAGATGGGCTGTGTTGCTCCTACCCTTGACTGACTCTGCCACCAAAGCCTGCGTGGCTGTGTCCCTTCACAGCTGGTTTTTCTCCATTCACTTACTGCCTTTAACAGCAATAAATATGGTTTTTCTCCATTCACTTACTGCCTTTAACAGCAATAAATAGAGTTGTTTTCTGGTGCTAAGACAGGAAGGTAGCTGTGGGGCTGGTTGGTGCAGTGGAAGCATTCAGGAATAAATAAAGGTGCTTGATTTTTTTGCCGTGGTATTCAGCAGGCCCAGAATGTTAGTGCTCTCAGGACAGAACACCTGTGGAATATTTAAGATGGAAAGCCAAATGAGCTGGGCCTCTTTGTATTTTTTAAAGGTTTCAGGAAAACTCCTGAGACAGTAGCCCAGAAATCTGCCCCTTTAATAAATGGGAAAGCAAACTTTGTTTAATACTGTCTAGTTCAGAGAAGATGCTCATGGCAGATGCTGTTTATTGAAACAAAAGCTTGATGGGTTTTGCTAATGATGGTGTATCCTAGGAAATATTTATGTTCTGGGAATAATCTGAGCTGTGATCTTTAGTATGAGGTTTTATTGATGGAGTCTAGTACACAGTTATGGCAAATCTATTCCTTCTTTTGAGTTATATATATTAAACCTTTTCTCTGTCATTAGTTTTCCTGTCTTCAAAATGAGAATTAGCATTGCAGGATATTATGATACGGGGGAAAAGATGAATCGTTACTCTTTAGAAAGGTAATTAACCTCCAAAGGCAGCTGCTAGAGAGCCATTATAACATCAACTGTACTCCGCTTCAGCTTCAGTCTTCCTCTGTCCTCCTCCAGCTCTCTCCGAGGTGTGCTGTTTATCAGAGCAGCTCAGTGAAGGCAGGAAGATGGATACCTTCAGCACGACACCTGCAGGATCTCAGACTGCTGCCTCTCCCCGGCACAGCACCCCGTGCCTTTCCATCTCCCCGTCAGGATGTGCGGCAGGGCTGTGACCTTGGCAGTGCCCCGAGCGGGTGCCGGCAACCTCTGGTGATGCTGATTAATTGTGCTCACTCAGTGCAGGGGGAGCTGCTCGTTAATTCAAGCCTGAATAAAGGAAAGGGGAGAAGACCCCTTTGGCGAGGGTCCTTAGATCAGGTCTGCTGATTTATGTCAGGGAAAGAGGGCTTTACAGAAAGCATATCAAGCTTGTGGGAGAGAGAGAAGGGGAAAAGAGCATCCCTCTCGCTGGCAGCCCAGGTTTGAATCCTGGTCTGAGCGTACTGTAGTGTTGATAGAGAAATATTTAGCCTGTCTACAGGCAGTTGTTTGCTAGTAAACAAGAAACATTGTTCCAAACAGAGATGATTAACAGTGACAGAAAAATTTAGGAACTGGGTAGAAAGCTTTATTCTGCCTTGATTACAACTACCCATTATGTCAGTAGGTTCCGATTTTTCAGACTAATGGTAGGTGTACACTCGTACAAGCATGCAACTGTGCGCTGATCTCGCCCTCAAGGGACTGTGGATTTATCTCTAATGCTGTCAGATTTATTTACAAAAGATAGAGTGCATTTACAAATGCTCCATTGTGCTCTGCTGTTTGGAACAGAGGGAGACCTGGTCCCAGTGGATAAGGCAAAACGAGGAGGAGGTTTTTAAGGCTTTGCCCTCCCAAATCAAGTGGCTGTTGACTGCTAATTGAAACCATGGAGTTGCTATCAGAATACATAGGAAAAGGAAAACACAGTGAGGGTTTAATATTGAATGCCCTGCGAAGAACATATGTTTTGATGCAGTGTTGACAGAGTGCTCAACTTGCTATGCCAATAATAGCAGTATCAATTATTGTGACCTTTTGCTGCTGCTGTTGTTGTTGTTCCAATGCATGTTTGCCTGCCCTGACAGTTTGGGTCTCTGTCATCCTTCAGTGACCAAACTGTGGTTGAGCTAATTTAGGTGGAGATGATCAAGAGAGATCTCAGATAGGAACTTGCCTGCTGGATGTGAAATTGGTAATGAGTAAATGTTTCTGATTATTTGCTAGATACTTCATGTCATTACCCAGGTAGGTTTGCACATGCAATCTCTAATCCTGGAGAGAATACACTAGTTAGTTCAGGCCATGTTTCTAGGCAGTTTGAGTGTTTTCCTCCCTCCTGCTACATGTTGATATACATCTGGATACATGTTGAGGTGCATGTATCCAGATGTGGTCCCACAGCTGTACATTTATCTTCCCCATTCATAATGTGGTTGAGCCTTTCTGCATGTGAGTCTCCACAGAAAAAGCAACGCTGTTCTTTTACAAAAATAAATGTGCTTATGCTAGAGGCACATTGATTTCAGCACGTAGTGAGCTCTCTCTTTAAAACTGGGCACTTTAGTAAGGTATCCAAATGCTGTGCTGAGAGATGTAAATTCACATCAGTATGCAGAGACTAGGAGTGCACCTGAGCAGCAGCTGAATCTTTCAGGTATGGGAAACTGCAGGTGCATGAACACAACTCTTTCAAAAAGGAGATTTAACCTACTCCTAGTGCTTCTAATTTTACTGTTTATATTGCATTAAAACACTACGTGACACATCTCTTGAAGTGCAATGCTCATTTGGATCCATGGGTTACAGCCTCCCACAGTCAATGGGAGTCTTTGCACTGATCTTGGCAGGCTCTGGACAGCCGTAGGCAGAGAAGTTGGCTTTGTCTCCAGAATGCTGCACAAACTGCACCCCTCTCCTGTGCCACCAGAGCTAACTTCATGGAGTCATTCTCCTCAGGTTCTTGTTCCCCTCCAGGTAGGAGGCAGATTTCCTATGTACATCCTTCCATCCCTATGCGATCCTTGCCTGGTAGTCATGCTTTATGAACAATCCTCCTCCACCAGAGAGGTGACTTCTTAGAGCTTTGACTCTGAGAGGCTTTGCAGGGGAAGTGTTTCCTCCCAGCAAATAGTATTGTATCTCCTGACAAATGACTCTGGTAACGGAATTGTGTATTTGTGTGGGTTTGTTTCTCTTTGCTACCTCTGCTGCTTGAAGTATTCTCAGGAAGGTCAACTGACCTTTATTGAGCATGAGCCATTGGCAAGATGGTATCCATAATGAATGTACTTCAAGCAGCCAGTGCTCCAGCACGAGTGTTTTAACATCTGACCCCGTCAGAACAAATAGTGGTAGGCACAGAAGATACTTGACTCCTTTTCCTAAAGGAGAACAACTTCCAACTGGTGCACCAGATAGTGTGTAAAATAGTACACTTGCGGTTTAGCTAGGTAAATACCAGAAAAATAATCTTTCTAGTCTTTTGTTTACTTAACTTGAGAGAACTTTCTGGTTGGGTTTTTTTGCTTGTTTTGTTTTTCACAGTACCTATGAGCTGGGTTGCTGCCTGGGCAGATGTAATGGTTACTAATCTCCTGGTATTGCCTAGGCTCGTTATGATCCTGCCTGCCCTAAAGGAGAGCTGCCTCCATTAAATCATAAATGTACACACCGGTGCAGTCAATATCAGGCTTCAGGCATGTATCACCTACTTCTCATTTCCTACAATACGGGACACAGCATCATGTGCTTCATGTTAACCAGCGTTTTTAGTAGCATTCACCTTGCAATTCTTGCATATCGTGATGGAAGTAATTTCCCTGTTAGCTACCAATGAAACATCTAAGGCAGCGTGTGCTGTATATGCAGTGCACCCTGCGCTGAGAAGTGGCCAAGTGTGGCAGCGTGCTAGCCCGGGCCTTGAGTGAATACAGCGAGGCCGAGGGGAAATGAAGTTCTTCATCACTATGCTTTTGTGGCTTTTAATCCCTTCTTTCTTCGTTTTCCGAAGCCAAACAAAATGGTCTACGCTAAGCTACATACACAAGTATGCATGTTACTGAAGTAGCCCTCTGTCCACAGTAGGGTTTTTGCCCCATGACCGTCAGGCCAGCCAAGCATGGGGTCAGCCACAGGCAAACAGCGATGGGAAACCCCAGTTCTCCATTTTTGTTCTCTCTGACAGTGGGGATCTCCTCTTCTGGGGGGAAAAGGTGCTCACACCAGCCAGTGCTTCAGCAGCCACAACATAACTGCTTTGTAACTTTGCACAATAAGAAATATGGCATTTCACTCAGTGATAGCATGGCTTTCTGCTCTTATGAGCATTATGCTTGTTATACTCTTCTTGATGTTTTGTTTGGTCTCCTTGGGAGAACCACTTGCAATTTTGAGATGGACTAGGTTTCTGGTTTACTGTCTTCCAACATCTTTTATAAGAATTGCCTCTTTTTCTTTGGAACTTGGATCTTACAATGTATCATTTATGTAGAGAGAGACCAGCCATACCCACTTGAGCATCTCTACTTTCCCATTTGTACAGTGCTTACAAATGTACTTCTGTTTCATGCTATGCTCATAACTGAACTAAAATGAACTTTGCTTTTGCTGTTGTACATTGGTACTAAGTTTAATAGTCAAAAATAATCTGCTTCAGTTGTTTGGGACCAAAGCTCTCCGACTCCCCATCCACACTCCCTGGCTCAGCCAGTGCTCTGCAGCTCTCCTGTGACACTGGGACCACATGAGGGGACAGCTCTCAGAGATCTTGAGGAGCAAATTAAAATTGCTTTGTGGGATTTTCACTTTCTTTGAAAACTAAAAGAGTACTGCTTCCTCTGTGCAGACGTGTTGTTAAGTGATATATATATTTTTATACATCTATATGAAGATCAGGTCTATAACTACAATCTTAGGTTTTCCCATACCCTGTTAGGCAGGTGTAAGGCTGCTAAGTGCCCTGCCCAGCAGGTAGGGACCATCTCAGCCCATCAGCAGATGTGGTCTCTGGGAAAAGGAAGGAAAGAAACAGCAGTGCTCTTGAACTGGAGACTGAAGAAACAAGTTATTTCTGACTTCCTCACCCAGAGTACTCCACAGAGGTTACCGAAGCCTTTGCCCTGCAGGCAAACCAAGGCTACGTGCTTAAGGCAAGAGATGGAAATAAGTAGCTGAGGCTAAAACTTACTAGGAGACCAGCACTTCTTTGGCTAGGGGCTTATTTTCAAATAAAGATGGAATCAGCATCACAAATACATGACTTCTTGTATGCTTTCAGCAGGGCAACCATTTTGCCAAACACACAATAGGAGGA
Organism: Anser brachyrhynchus; assembly: GCF_964034855.1. Classification (NCBI taxonomy): domain Eukaryota; kingdom Metazoa; phylum Chordata; class Aves; order Anseriformes; family Anatidae; genus Anser; species Anser brachyrhynchus. The sequence continues at coordinate 13,761,505 of NC_137700.1, forward strand.
TAAAAGCAGACAAATTGTGCAGAAACAGCAGTGACTAGTCAAAGAAATGGAATACGTATAATTCAACAAAAGGAAATGTTACAATAAAAGTCTGGAAAGGACCCACGGTAGTCACCTGGCCAAGTCCCTGCCTTGATGATTACCTGTGTATGTTATCTAGGTCATCGGTTGTTAAAGGAGATTTCAGTTTCAAAATCCTGCTCAAAAACTGTGTATTCTGGGATGGTTTGGATCCAAACCAAATGTGCCAAACTTTATTTACATGTTGTTAGACCAAGTTAAGCTCTAAAACTCAGACACTGCAGATTTCAAAGGCATGTTCATATCTGGACTATTTGTTTCTTTTCTGCTTTAAGAGATTTGATTTTTATTTGATGTGAGCAAGCTTGACCCATGCTCTGAGCCAATTGGCAGCCATGCTGTTGTAGTAGCAGATCACCAAATTTCAAGTGATATATCCAGCTGAGCCTCCACGTAGCTTCTGCTGAGTTGGAGGAATTTGCATGCATTCACCCAAAAGAGACTAGCTGGACAACCTCTGATCTCCTTTTGAAGGACAGTTGTCTTTGCAGAATCAGAGATCCATCTGCCTCTACTAAAACACAAGCAACCACCTCTCTGGCTGTGTTGCATCCTGTGGGCAGAGTTTTCAGGTCTTTAACCTTTTAACCTAACTTAACCTTCTATTATGGGGTCTCATCCATCAGCATTGCTGGGATTTTGCTGTGTTAGGGCACCGTGGGGGTGAATTTGTTCCAGGAGGCCTGTTAATTTGTTCCTTTTTTGGAGGAGGTAGATGGCTCCTCATGTGAGTGTGCAGTAACCTTTCTGGTAGTGATCTTGCACTCACGTTTGATCCTTGTGTGCAGGTGGGTTTATCCTTCCTTATAAGGACTTCTAAATGCTCCCTTTGATTAATAGAAGATACACAAAAGAAGTAACAGTGAAATAATCATTTGAAATACTTATACCCCCAAAATGGTGAGCTTTTATTCCTTTGTTCCTAATTCAGTGCTCATCCTGACTTCAAGGTTTGAACTATACTTGTAACATTCTTATCAATTGCTAAATTAAAGGAGCCTACTTCTTTCCTGTACCTCAGATTTAGATAAATGCAAAATCAGGAGTTGCTTGAACTCATTTGAGATGAAATAAAAGAAAGATGAGAGAGAGAGCTTGGCGACGGAAGTATTTCAGGGTGTTATCACATATCGCCTGAACACTTAGATTCCAAGGTGATACATACCTGAAAATGCCAAAGACTGATGTATCTGACATTATCTCACCCTCTAAATGCTTGGTAAAATTACAAGAAAACTGAAACAATAAAGAAGAGGTTTTTTCCTCTTTTTATAGCTATACCTGTGACAGTTACCCTTAAGATAGCCTGTCACATTTTTTGATAAAAGGTCCATCTTCGGTTTTAAATGGGAGGTATCTATGCTGAGGCATACATTCAAAAGCACTTTCTATAAACAGTCTCTCAGGAGCCTTTAGCTCCCAGCTAAAAAAAAAAAAAAACTGCTCCTGAGTCGAGCTGTCCTTGCTGCAGGAGGCAGGTAGGCAGCCTCGCAGAGGCTGCGTTTCAGCTTGTGTGGCGCTAAGCCCAGCTCCGTGCTGCTTTGGCCCTTGGCACGTCACTTCCACTTATCCCGTGTGGGTGCGAAGGCAGGTTGGTTCATTTGCGCATGTGGGGGAGTTCAAAGCCAAAATGGTAAAAATGGCTCAGGTCAGTGAGGAGCTGGGCTCTGATTCCTCTCCTCTCCTGGAAAATCCGGGGCAGCTCTCTGGAAGTAAATGAAGCTGCACTCTGCTCTTGCAAGCAGTTCTCTTTTAGACATATGTCAAATTTATGTGGCTTAGAAGAAAAAGTAGCAAGGATTTAGGCCAACTCCTCGCCAGGTGTAGCGTGATGTGATGTCTTTCACTCCCAGGGAACCATGTCTGTTACTCCACGTAAGGATCTGTCTCCAAGTCTGCTGGGAGCAGACAGGCATCTGTTCCCCGACCTGCAGCAGCAGCTACAGGATTTTGGATGAGGGAGAAGCCTGTAATGAGCCCGAGACTCTCCTCCCCCTCTCTGCAGCCCCTCCTTTTAGCGCATAGAGTGTTTTCAAGAATACTTGCTTGCAGAAAATGCATTTTGTTCATGGTGAAAAGACCCTGAATTATGCTGGAGGGAGGACCCTGTTTTCCCCTTCTGTACACGCTCTGTGTCCAGTAGAGATTCATTTAAAATAAAATAAAAAAAAATCAAGCACCCTCCAGGGTGAATTTATTAAACCATTCTTCCAGGAGGGAAGGAAAAAGTCTGCATCACTCTGGTTGCTTTCCTGCACTGAAGGATCTCGGTGGCTCTGCAGCACGGCAGAAAGGCAGTGATGGACAGAGGTGTTACGTGAGCGTGGGGGTGCGAGGAGCTCTGTGTGGGCACAGGCTGTGCGATACGAGGAGAAACAATGACTAGCAAGAACCTCTTCTTTGAGGCAGAGACTTCTAAAGCCTTTTTCTGAAAGGAGATACCTAGTATAGACTTGGAAGGAAAAAAAAATCAGAACCATAATGGAGCCTGCTGCAATGGTGAACTCAGTGCTGCCACCCAGAGTAGCTTTTTGCATAATATATGATGCTCTGTGTGGATCTGGAGACTCAGAAGATTAAAGCAGATGATCTTTCTGCATGTAAAGCAGCCAGAGACAGCATGATGGATCATTACTGAATACGTTTCTGGCAATGCATAATTGTGTTCTGATCTTCCTTGTTGAAGTACTATCACCGTCTCTCTGCCTGACTACATTACTTGACTTGTAAAAGCCCAAAATATTCTTTACTACTTGGTGTTTTGTCCATAGCCAGCTCTGGGGTCACTTGCTTTAGAAGCATGTACTGCCAGCTATAGTAAAATGTTAAAAGGGCATTAAAGCATGCTACAGTGGGCTAGCAAGTTGAATTGGGTAATTGGCTGTGTGTAGGCTCTGGGAAATACGTGTGTGTTAAGACGTTTGAGAGGCATGTGGCTTATTGGTGGGTTTTGGTTTTTTAACCCTCGGTGGACAATTCAGCATTGACTGATTTGCAATGGCAAATACTAGTGCAAAACAACAGAGGGGATGGATTCTTGTCATGTAGTTTCCCAGTCGTTTCCATTTGACATCTTATCAGACAAATATTGATAGTATATTGTGCAGCGTGTTTACTGAGCAAGGGGTAAATAATCCTTAACATGTAGTGTGTTGCTATATATAGTACAGAGACTTTGTGAACGATACAGAAGGGAAAAAAATGCCTACAGAAAAATCTGCAATGCCACAACCAGGCTGTGTGATTGGGTGTAATGATGAGTGCTGTGAGCTTGCCCTGATTTCAGCAGCCCTAGGTTATGAGCACCGAGACGCAGGCAGGTACTTTGGTCTGCACAGCCAAGCTGCAGCTCTCCTGGGGACGGGCTTTCTGGTAACACGGTTTGTGCTGCTGGCCCCTGCACTGGCTAGAAGACACTTGTCAGTGTGGATCACTGCGTGTCTTTATGCCTGGGGAGTGTCAGCTAGTTAGTGTAGCTCATAATTTACCACTTGCATTAAACAAGCCCTTATTGCATGTGGTATTTAAGAACACGCAGGTGCCTTTCACTCCTTAATAATTGCATGTGAGATATGCAGAAGCTTCCAGAAAATGTCCCTTCCTCCTTCTCCTCCCTCCTCCAGTTCAATAAAGCAAAGCTGGAAATTTGAGGAAAGATTTATATCGAACTTATGTTCAGGTATTTTTTCCTCAGGAATAGATGGTGAAAGTTTTTGAAGTAAGGTTTAAAATGGTGGTGTTACTGCTTCACTTAAATCCCAGAAGCATTTCAACAGCGTCTTTATTTCAGCACTTATCATATTGGCAATTACCCTTGATATATGGAAGTACAGATATAACCTACCAACAGTCATCAATTTATATCCAGCATTGCTGTTGATCCTTAATACTGTGCTGTGTTAAGTTGTAATGAAAAAACACACCCATCATATCTGCTTTCTAAGCTTTTTTTTTTCCTCTAGAAATGTGAGGGTTTTTAATCTACATTATGGTATTAATTCTCTATTTGCATGCTGCTACTGAGCCCATTGGATATAACCTTCAAGGGTATTGATGCTTTCTATTTTCAACATTTTAATTTCTGCCCCTAAAAAGAGATGTCAATAGGCAAAAAGTGCACTTTAACGCCTTATTATGCAGCTCAGCTCCGTCTCTAATACTATTTGTCACTTATTCAAAACTAAAGAATTCATGCTATAAATATACTTTGTGGTATTTTCTATGTGATAAATAAATGATACAAATAACATTTTTCATTCTTAAAGATGTAAATAGTTCAGCATATAGCTAGTGGAGGTATATTTTTTTCAGTGCTTCCATTTTTTCTTCAGGATGCCTGAAATTTTCTCCTGACTGATTCCTGTTTGCATAGGAAATACAAAAATACAAAATGACACGTTAATAGAAAGTAACCGGTTGCCTCTAGGCAGCAAAAGATTGTCTTTTCCTGACCTTAAAATATTTGGTTGTCGTGAGTCACAGAGAAGGGAATCGCTTGGCTTGGCTCTTGCTTCAGCTCCGTTTTCTGTGAGCTAACAAGGTGCAGAGAATCCCTGTCTGTCCCCCAGTTTCACTGCAATATGTTGACAAAATCACTACAAACTTGATGGCAGGAATCACTGCCATGCTGAGCAGTGGCCTGCCTGTGTGGCTTCGGCTCTGCTCATCTGGAAGGTGGGGCCCTGAAGAACAGTCTATAGGCATTCCTTTCATATTTTCTATGGTTGCTCTTGAGGTTTTACCTGCATCAATTCCAGCCCTTGCCTGTGAGGAGAGGCCAGCCCAGGTCTCACACCACAGCTCCATGTTTCTGCTGAACAGTAAGTTGGTGCAAACTACCTACCTGCTGAGGGGAGTGCGCCAGGTAAGCCCAAATGGAAAAGAAAATCTGGCAGCACAACAGGCTTGGCTACATCTGTGAAATCAAGCACTTGTGATAGTTGTTGCTTTTGACCCCACATCTCACCGTTAAAAGCATTCTGTGCTGCAGCTGCTCAGGCTGTGCAGGCATCCCCTGTGAACAGTCACGAGTGGTTGCAAGCCACAGGGGCTAGCCCAGAAGTGGTTCCACGGCCCAAAGCCCACCTATACCGGCGTCCTACTTACAATACGTAAATCTGCACAACGTCCTTGCTGTTGCAGTTGCTTTCCTACCTCCGGATGACCATTAGTGCATAGCAGCTTCTTGTTCGGGAGCTGGGGAGGGGTGGGAGCAAGAAGCACCAGATTTCATATTGGGCTTCAAAGAAACGGGGAGGTCTGGAAGTACACCAGGAGATTGGGAAGCCTGGAGAGGGATTTAAAACCACAGCAGCAATGTCTGCGTGGAGAGGGCAGGAGAGGCCCTGAGAGGAGTGTGCATGCAGGAGCGATGGGTGACTGTGGTTCTCTCTCCATGTCTCTCTTTTTCACCTGCAGGGTGCATGTTCCCCTTGCATTGCACTAGAACAACCTGAAAGCTACTTGAACCTCAGGACCTTCAGACATGGGGAAAAAATTGAGGTAGAAATTTGTACCATTTGGAGATCTCTGCATTTCCTCCAACCACGTAGTCTTTTTCTGGAGGCAGCATCCCACTGGCACCTCCCTGGGTTGGTTACCCTTCAAAAAGCAGTCCTGGCTGTGTGTTCTGCTGGGCTGCATACAGAGGCCGTGCTAAAAAGCAGCAGTGTAACGGGCTGTTAATTGTGCCTCAGGCAGGTTGTTGTTGCTTTTCATAGACATGTAGGAGGTATCTAGTGCTAGCAGCTGAAAGCTGCTCTTTGATGCCCTCAAATTTCAAAGGTTAGCACAATAGCTAAGAGTTGCACAGCACATCTGTGGGATCCTGCAGAGTACTGGCCAGAGCTCTTCACACAGAAACACAGAAAGAAACGTGTGAAACTCTCAGCCAAGCTCAAAGCAGTGATGAGACCCTCTGCGTCCCTCGGTTTGAATTCAGAGGCTTGATCTCAGAGCATTGTCTGTGCTAACATGGGCTCTCTGAAGTTTTCCATTAGCAGCATCTATAGCTAAATTGAGATTTGTCTTTTTTTTTTTCTTTTACACAGGAGGGACTTCTGGGAAAATTACTGGTTTAATACAGCAGGAGGATGACAATAGAGGGGCATTAGAATTTTTAACTAAGGACTATGGATTGCCCAAATTGCTATGTCCTTCAGAAATGATGGTGTCTACAAGAGGCAGCAGTCTGTCACAGCTCTTAGATGACTGACTTCTGTGTTTAATGGAAGCTGACAATAGGACTCCTCTTGTTGCAGATCTGTTCACCTATAATTATTATAGAAAAGTCATAAGAAAGTATTTCCAGCAGCACGTCTTAGTCAGATGGGAATAAATTGTAGTTATCTGAAAGCCAGACCCAATTTGCAGTGAAACTGGAAAATTTCCAACTTAAGTTTCTCAGCTACAAGATTTTTGTGCCCCTAAAATGTGTCCCTTTGGAGTTTGGAAGTTTTTGTTGCTTTTTTTTTTTTTTTTGTCAGCCACCTCTTAGGCATAGTATGTGTGTTTTTTTTCCTCTCTAGAGATGTTTTAAGACAGTGCACTGAGGAACTAGCTCATGCCAGTCATTCCTGAGCACAACCAAAAAGCCTTGAAAGTGATGAAATGGGTTTGTGTCATCTGTGAACGCATTGATATTCATCCCTATTATCTTTCACATTTTCACTTGAAGCAGCACATAATTTATCAACTCTGTTGTCAAATGCTGCATGTAATTGTGTTTAGCAGAAGGCTTGGTGGGAAGGAAGGGAAGAGAACGGAAGGGGGGAAAACCATTCCCTTCTTCCCAGGAGAAGGGTGAAGCAGCACTTGTTTTGAAGTTGGTGGCCGTCTCCTCTTTTCAAGTAGTCCCACGGCACCGTGTTGCTAAAGTGGAGCAGCTCCTGAAATGTACAAATGTACAAAATGGAGCAGCAGGGGCAACCCAGGTAAATGGAACAACGCAGAGCACACAACTGGAAACGTTGTGAGGGTTTGCCAAGCTAAGCAGTTGTGCAGCAACCCCACTGCTCGCTGCCTTCACTGAGAACACGAAGTCACTTGGGTAGGGGATGCACACTGCAGCGGTCTCCCAGAATCTGTCTTATGTTAACTGAGATGTTTTAGCCCTTTCAGCCTCCTTCAGGTTTATGGATATGATATGCTTAACAAATGGCACCACCTCCACGTGGCATGTCAATTGCAAACGATGCTGGGAAAAACCTACTGATGTGCTCAAGCTTTTGTAGGAGAACATGGATTTCTCTCTGTTCCCAGGCTGTTGTGCATTCAACAGCCACAGAGTCGCAGCAGAAGACCTGACAATCACTTCCCTTAGTGTGCTTCACACAGCTGCTAATTAAGCAGCTAATTAAATCACATTGTTACTACACATGTAGGGAACATGCCTATAAAGCGTGGCTTTGAAGGCAGAAAAATGCAGAGGGCAACCTGTGTCTGGACAAGGGGCTCCATTTCATTCCTTGAGATAAGGCTGATGATGTCTGGGATAGCTAATGGTCCCATGGCTTCTCCTTTTCTCGTCATGGCCTGTTTGGCTTCTGACAGAGCAGGGCAGTACTTCTGAAGACTTTCTCACCTATGGCTCTGTCAAAGAAGCCCAGGTGGATTCTCACCCAGCTCCTTTGCATCTCTAAGATGTGACTAGGTGATGTTGGAAGCATCTAAATCTTTCTGCTAGCTGTTATCTCTCGCTCTGGAGGAGGTGCAATGCAGGGAGCATGTTGTGATGTGACAGACATTGAGGTGGATTTCACCGTGTCTGGTAAACTAGATTAGGAGCCTAAGTAATAGGCTCAGTGTCCCCAATGTGGGGCAGCCTAAGTGTAATAGGGGAGGGAATAATTCCTCTTTCCTGGCCAGTTGTTGTGATCCAGACTGGAGATTTGTGAATCACAGTAAAACTCTGCGTTCTCTAAAGGTGCTTAGCTTGCAGTGAAAATGTTGTGACCCAGAACGTCAGCACCATATGAACTTATGTTAAGGATAGTCTTTTAACGTGATGTTTTCAAAGGGAGGATCTGTTCTTTAGTTTGATTTGGTTTCCCTGATGAAAGAACACTGGTGCTTCTGTACAGAGGGGCATGCTGTGGTATTAATACATGGGCAAAAAATTGCTGGGCATTGCCTTTTTCCCTGTTGAGTGTTGAGTCTGGGCTGTGAACCTTAGTTGGTGTTGCCTGCTTGAACAGGACAAAACAAGGTAGGCAGTGGAATGGTCACAGGCATAGTGAGACCGGACCCGGGAAGTTGAAAATCTCTGTCAAGGTAAATCCAGCAGTAAGCACCGGCTCCTGCCAAGTGGATATAGCTCTGCCGTGCCGCCTCTCCTCCAGCAGGCAGGGAGCAGCTCCTCCCTGCCTCCATCTCCCACCATGATAAAACCATGCCCCATGCACTGACTGTGAAGGAAACATCTTGTGCTGCAGCTCCGCACTTCAGAAGGAAAAAATGGAAATAGGACATGTGGCTTCTCTGGTGTGTCAAATGTTTGGGAGTGCTAACGGTGACGAGTGCCTGTCTTAGGAAGAGAAGAACGGGGGATGTGAGGGATTTGAGCAAAAAGGGTTGCCAGACTGGTAGTTTGATGTGAGCCCTCACTGTGCCAGAATAGCAGCTTGTCCCCTGATAATAGATTAGCAGAAATTTCTATGTCTCTGCAGCATATTAACAGCAGTTTGCCTCTCTGTTTTGTTACATAAATAGGAACACAGCTAAAGCTTAATCTATCAGACAGATTTTCTTTGCTTTTTTAAAATAATCATCAGACATTCTCATCAGTTTCATCCTACAAGCAAGGCTTTAAAGCAAAAAAACCCACCACCTGAAAAGCTGGCTGAACATTTGCTTTTCTTATGGAACCTGTAGCTGTTTAATATTTTGCATGCTTGTCTTTTCAGGAGCACAGGGGAGAAAGAGCCGCTCTCTCCAGTCTGTATGAAGACAAGCAGAACTTGAGAAACTGGGGAGAGAGGACAAACTGCCACAGCAATGCCAAAATTTCTGGCTCATATCTTGAGCTCTGCTGCTCGTGTGTCAAAACTTGAAAGCGTAACTGGGTGAATAAACCTCAGGCCGTAAAATTCATAACTGTTTGGGTTTCAGCCAGCTCTTCACTGGGGACTTTGTGGGTCCAGTTTTAATTCTTCTTTCCATTTGGCGTTTGGGAATCACGCAGTTCATGCAGTCCTGGAAATATGAAACTAGGTAGGTTTTTTTATTATTGCTATTTTACTTATTAATTTGAGTGCTGTACTTGTTACCCTTACTGGTCAGAGTTTTACAAATATTTAAAGCAAGCTGACTGGCTAAGGAGCTTGCTATGTATTTCTGGAGGGTTTGTACTTAGTACTTAGAAGCTAAATGGACTTAATGTTGTTAAAACAACAAATTCTGATACCGTTGATAGTTAACTTCAATCAGTATGAATGCCCACTATGGTGAGGGCGAACACCATCTGTGACAGCTTTCTTTAAGCAATTTTGCAAATAGTGACTGTTTCTTTCATGGAAAAATTGCTCTTCATGTTAAAATTCTGCTTAAGATCCTCGCCTAAAGTCACGTTACTATAGTGCCATTACAATACTTGCCTAGTAAGCTGAATCCTATGTTGGATTCAGTATCTGCTTTTGCTTTAGCCTGATATTTACCTCTTGGTGATCACTTCAGGCTTAGCCAATAATAGATCCAAGATCTTTCATGCCTGAGCCAGGAATGTAATTGTCATACTTCCATGGATCCACAGAGTGCAGAAACAGAGAAGGGAGCTGTAGTACGTGGGACTGACAGCGTGTCCTGCTGGTATGCACTGAAACGCGTCTTGAAACTGTGCGTCTAACTACATACACATTTGAATTCTGTGCAAGAAATTACCTTGTAATTTGCTCGAAATATGGCATTGTGAAACTTTGTATCAGGATAAAAATTAATCTCATTTAGGAAGTGGTGAAAGATTTCTGAGCTTGCATATGTGTTTTGGCACAAGACTTGCACAGCTGACTTGAGGCCATGGTGTCACCATAGGCTATTTTTGTCGTGTTGCAGAAATCTCTTAATATTCACGGCCTACCAGTAGCATGTCATTATCGTATGCTTTGCTCTCCCACATTCTGCTTATGGTGTGAGCACATAGGAAACTGTTCTTAATCCTTCAAGGCCATCATCCTGGGTATAAACCCATAGAAGTTGCTGTGATACAAGGTGGTAAAGCATGTCTGACCAAAATAAGGCACATGTATGAGAATATCTGGCTGAGATCATCTTATGTTCAAAAGCAGCATCAGCTCTCAAAGTCTGACCTACAAGCTATCTCAAAGAGGTGGAAAATACTGCCTGCTTTTACTTCTCTTTGTACAGGTAGGAGGAATAAACAGAAAAAGGGATGAGGGTAGTAGGTGAAGTTTCTTTTGGATATTTTTCATGTCAGATGACTTCTTAATAGTAATCTGAGATGTTTCTTAATTGCATTTTTTTAATATAAAATAGTTGTGTTTGTGGTTTTTTTTAATAGCATCTGTCACCCCTGCTTTTTTTTTCCTCATAGTAGTGGGTCAGAATTTTCTGTAGTGCATCCTGACAGCCTTAGTGCCTTGTCCTTTAAGCAAGTTCTGTGGATAAACAGAGACTTTGAAAAGGATGACAGACTCCAAACAGGATGAAAAATCAGCCCAGCGTTCCCTAGGGAAGTGTCTGTAATATCCCAGATATAGAGGCTGTGTTACTTAGTTTCACTCCTGCATCATTTTTGTGCACTGTTATTTTCCCTTTCTCAAAAGACAGGAACATCTCACCAGGCACAATATCAGCACCTGAACCTCAAAGGACCCCCAAATGCATCCTCCTGTGCGACAGGCCAGCACAGTAAAATACTGCAGTGAGGGTCCATTTTCTACTGCTAGATAACAAGAAAGCGTCACATCTAAAATTTACTCCCATTTCCTGACCTAGAAAGACAGCTAAATAATTTGATTGCCATAAGAAGAGAAAACTAGTTCAAGATTTATTTTTAAAAGAAACAAATGCTATTACTTCCTTCCTCTCTGAGTTTTCTTCTTCTTGCCCAGCTCCCTAGCAATCGCTTCTAAATTTTAAATTTGCATTTCTGCCAACTTGGCACACCATATAAAAACAAAGCTTTTCAATAATATATGTGCAGTGCCTACTCTGAAAGCACATTCTGGCAAGGGCTTCTCCAACTCAGACTGGTACCTGCTCTTGGAGTTGAATCTTTTATCACAGTTTTATTTCTACACTGCCTGCAAGAGGCCACTGTCCACAGTGCTGGAGAGCAGCCTTATAGAGGCAGCTGTTTCATGCGAGAATTTAGAGCCCATCAAGGAGGCAAAAAAACAGCCCTGGGAGCTCGGATCCTGCATGCAAAGAGCAAGGCTTCTCTCGTTACTGCACTGCCACGGAGGTTCAGCATTGCTGCTCCTCATACAGTTTCTCCTGGGGATTCATGAACTTGTTACATCCCAGTTTTCTTGTGCCTAAGTAATCTGAAATTATTATGCACTGACTAGTTCTAGCTAGAATGAATATAAAATGTCCCTGGATTTAATCCACCCTTAAAAGCTTACCATACACAACATGCTTTAGGATATTCAATTACTGGATCCCATATGCTAGCCACAGTGCACTGCAACCATGTCAGTCATGCCAAAGCAGCACTTTCGGTACTGGTCACGGATATAAAGCTTTAAGAACATCCTTTAGAAAGTTGTTTTAGAAAATGTTTGTGTCACAAACATAAAATTAAGCTCCTCTGTGTACTGATATTTGTACTCATGTAATTCTGTGAATAATTTTATAAAAAGCCCCATGACAGGGTGGTTGCTTTCTAGGAATTTAATATTAAAACACACCATAGACTACATTTTAAACAGCAAAATAAAAATGAAAGTTTCTGCTGCTTTCTTAACTTCTTAACGCTTTGCATAAGAGAGTAAGACAACCGAAGTCAAGAATCTCTGGTGCATGAAATGCTGGCAGCTTAAATTCTATTTTGGAGACAGACAAGTGGAAGAGAAGTTTTCTAAAAAACTCTGCAGTTTGGTTTAGAATGTGTGTTCTTAATTTGAGGTGTGTAGTTTTTTTTTCAATTTTTTGGATTCCTTCTTCTAGTTCATGACATTGTGTGCTAACGCAAACTGATGATATGCCAAATTATACATTTTGATTCAGGAAATGTTATGGAAAACACTGTAAAAAAAAAACTTCCTATTTTATAAACTTTTTTCTTTTTACACTGGCAAGTCTGGTTGGTATTTTATAAGATAGATTTGTAGCATTTTCAGTATCTTTACAGAAAATGACATAAGTTGCATTGCAAAACAAATTTTCATAGAAAATATAGAAAAAGTGAAGGCAGTGAAATGTTTCAATCTCCAATTAAAACCCAGCATTTTTATCATTAGGAAAATAACAGTAGAAATGTATGATCTCTGTCAGCTCTCAGTATTAGCAATGACCGTGGCTCAGTCTTAGATCCTGTACCCTCTAGACTGACTGCCATTATACTGCAGAATGGTTTTGGATACAAAATCACAAAGGATGCTGATGGGTAATTTTAAGAAGTGTTGCACTGTTTCATTTTAAAAAAGATATTCAGGATGAAATACAGAGTATTGCAACTGTCCCTCCACATATGATTGTATCCTTGGAAAATATCAGTACTTCATTTTGTCCCAAATGTGTTTTAGGTCTTCCACAGATGTTCTCTCTTGTTCCACACTTGCCTCAAAACCCTTGTTTCTCCATTTCCTCACTAAATTTTTGATGATATTCACAACATGCTTACTGCACTTTAAGCTGCAAGTGAGCATACCTAGTCATAAGTTGTCACTGAGCCTAAGCACAGGACAATTTTATAAAGAGTCAGGAATCACCCACTGTGGGCAATAAAATGGGTGAAGCTCGTTGCACGTTTCAAAGCTGCCTTGTGGAGCAATTCCGTAGGGCTAGGCCACGTGCAAAGGGCATGGGGAAGAATGTGAGTAGATGAGTATAGGAGAAACCAAAGGCAGCAAAGGTTAGTTTTGATCTCTTGCTTATTTTTCATAAGTATGTTAACATCTACCTTTACAATAATGTTGGTCCCACTCACAATGGGTTCTGTGCTAACTACCCTGTCACATACCGAGTCCCCTGCTTGTCGCATCCGTCTCATTACTGAAGTGCCTTGGCATATTGAAGCTGTCAGCGTACTGTGTGGAGCCAGTTACATGTCAAGCAGCTGCCACCTCATATTCGTAATCATCCTTAAATCAGTCTAAAGGCCACTTGCCTAAAGGGACACTTAAAAAGCCCTTAAGTACCCAGCCCTTCTTATCTAGCAAGAACTTTTTGTTGCATATAGGTAGCACCTTGGTAAGTGCTGGGTGTTTTTTGAGGCAAAGGTCTTCCCTTCTATCTCATCTCAAATCTGCTGCACAAACTTTATTTCAGCAGGCGTGCGTATGCAGAGTACTTCCCATCCTCCCATCCTTGTCCATCTGTGTGGATGCTGTTAACATTACTTATACATTACCAGACATGGGCTGGAAGCGACAAGATAAAAGCTGTATTTTGAGTGCCCCAGAAGCACCACCTTCAGTTGTGTAATTGCCTGTGGGATCTCTGGCAGTTGTTATGCAATGGCATGAGCTCTGAATTTGTACACACCTATCACTCTGTTTTACCCTATTTGTCAACTGGCTGTGGTGTGCTAGACAGCTTCTTATTCATCTAAAAGAGGATGTGTTAACCCTGCTTTCTTCTGAATGGGGGCGCCAGATAAGCAGTATCTGTTGCAAGAGGACAGGAGGCAGATGGAGGGGTCACGGGTTATAACTATGTGCCCATGAGGATGCGTATGCGTAATGGAGAACCTTACAGCAATACTTGGTATGTGTCTGCATGTGAGAAAGAGAGGGAGAAGATGGTTGGTAGTATGCTGCAGGTATCTTATAGGCCTCCTGCAGTACTAGAAAGAGTTGTACCTGTTCAATCAAGAGTATAATGCATATTAATAATGATGAGGGCATCCTGCCTAATTAGGATTTCCCTGCTGACCCTGCAAGATGTTACTACTTCTCCTCTTCAAATCTACATTCATTAAACCCTAAAAAAAAATCACTGTAATTACTCTCTTCTTTGCCTGATGCTTTAGCTGCCTTCACTTCTTTTCCCATTTTTTCTTGCTTCTCTCCATAAACACAGTGCCAAATAACACCTATTCCTTCCAGGCTCCCACAGAAAGCATTAGTCCAAACCAGATAAGCTTACGTAAGTAGGTCCTCATTTTTGCAGCAGACAGGAGAACAGGATTCAGATTAGAGAGGAGGAATGCTTTCCATCAGTAAGCTTGTGGAGCACTGGATAGATTTCTGTGGTAAGAGGCCTCAACAGAACTGGAGGGCTTTAAAAACATTTTAGATCAGTTTTCACCAAGAATGCTGTAGGTGTAGTTAAGCCTATTTGGGGACAGGAACTTAAAGCAGGTGATCTTTCAAAATCCTTTGCACCATTATTTTTCAATTTTAGGACTGTAAGTACTACAGGTTCAGATTACTGCCTGCTACAGCCTCCAGTTATGACTTTTTGGGGGTAAAAGGGGAGAAAAAAATGTAAAAGGAACTAACCTGTTGGTACATCCAGGTGGCAGATAAGGAGCAGCTCCACGTTAGCTGGAGAAACTACCTCTGCTTTCCTGGGAGCCTTTCAGTGATCAGGGTTCTGTGTCTGGGCTCTTTCGTGACTCCTGTTAAGGAGCTGTTTTGCTATTGGCTTGGCAGTGTGAGTGCTAGAAAGTAGACCAAGGACACAGCTCCCTTAGAGTTGCACCATCTTATCTGCCCATCAGGTAAAAAGGATTGAGGCCCCCATTGTTTCTCCCGTGCCCCTTTAAATACTTAAGGACTTCCCATGTGTTCAGTTGCATTAATTACAAACCAACCTTTCTGCAGGAATCTCTTCAGGACAGGTAGTAGGTAGTAATTTCAGGCTCTAGCAATCTAGACTAGTTTCTGTGTAAGCTGTATGCACAGTGTCACTCACAGTGGATGGATGTTATCATACAATAAGAAAGAGTGATACACTCCCCATGTCAAATTGCAGCTTGGATAGTTAAATTCTTTCCACGTACATTCGCCTTCCCATTTCAGCTGAGAGGTATCTTTCAATCACTTTTCTAAAGATTTATGTAGGGATAGAGGGAACTATTAAATGTTTCTTGCAGTCCACTCCTCAGCTGGCTACAGCTGAGCAGCGAGTGTGTGAGCTATCGGTTTCACTTCATCTGAATGGTAAAGTGCTTTCAGGTCTTTGGCAGATTAAAAGCATTTCATACCAAATCACACCCTCCACATGTTTCATTAACATCTCCTGAAATAATATCCGCTCTTACTCTTAGTGAAAGAACTTGGAGATCTCTATTATATATATATATACATATACGTTATGTGCTATAGGTCTTAAGTAAGACAAGATGCAGTTAATAAAATGTGAGCTGGGGCCATCAAACCCAACACCTGATCAAAGCTAGCACAACACCATTTCACATTTTTGCTTTTGTTTCTGAACCCTTTTGAATTGAACTGAGGTTTTTTTGTTTGTTTTGTTTTGTTTTGTGTTTATAAAGTCACTGCTGTTAAGAATGACCAGAAAACACTTTTTGGCATTTATTTTTGTCTCTGTTACACCAACAACCCCAACACTTTTTTTTTAATGGCCTCAAGTACCTACAAAGGGAGTAGCAATCAAGACTAAACCTCATACCCAAAGGAATTACAAAAGAGAATTAATAGTATGTGTTCTAGTATAAAACAAGGACTTTGAAGTGGTGGTGTCCTGTTTTTAATACCCTGCTTTATAAATCATAAAGCGTGTAGTTAAGGGAAGTATATAAGCAGATTGTATTTAGGGGAGAGCAGTTAGCTGGGAGCCCAGCAGCCCCCCAGAGCACATCCCATCTGTTGGCAGCACAAGGGTTGTGGGGACAGGCTGCTGACCTGCTTGTGCCTGCAGCCCCCCCTGTGCCGGGGGCCGCTCTGAGCTTTGGTGTCTGCTTAAAGCTCAGCTCAGTGCTGCAGTGTTTCCCCATCTGGAGAGTCTCAAGTGCTGGAGAGTTTCTAGAGTTCAGTCGACAGTTGCTATCGCTGCTTTCTGCCAAGACTTTAACCTTTTTAAAGCAGTTGTGCACAATGTTAATGAGTCTCCACAAATAGAAATCTGTATTAAATTGGCACTGGAGTTTGTGCCCTGGAGTTTGTTCAGACAGTAAATGCAGCTGAAGGAAAACTCTGAGTTTTATTCTAAAATGTTAAGTACCCAGAGTTTCCTCTCTTCTTCAGCAGGTGTCACAGCAAGTCATACCTGCTAAATGACCCTGCTAGTTTGAGTTAAAGAAGTTTAGTGTTGTGATTCAGTCCTTACAAGCTGTATCTTGATACCTCATATCTCATCCTCCCCTCTATTCTGAGGCCAGCGGACAGATGTAGTGATGGGGCTGAGTGAAAAGCTGAAAGGAGCTCTCAGCATGCCACGAGCTCTGCAGGAGGCAGGTTTTTATTTACAAGGAGTGCAACCAAACTAATAGGTCCTATATGTGTTCACTATAATGTACACATACTTGTCAATATGTAAACTTGCTCTGTTCAGTATCCTGGCCTTGTGAGAAGAGGCTCAACTCACTGAGCAAGGTGTCTAACGTGATGTTTTCTTTTGAGCATTCTTCATAGGAAAGATTTCATGTTTAATAAGCACTTACATTTCAAGTCTTGACTAGCATTTCAAGCCTTTCTTGCCATGTCTTGCCATGTCATCTGATTATAGTTCTGTTTACTTCACACCCGGAATATGCAAATACCCAGGACATGTCTTCACAATGAAATGAAAAATTACCATAATTTTCTTTCTGATTTTTCTCCTCTGCTCCCTCCTAGACAAAATCCACCCTCAAATCATTTCTGTCATCTGGTTGGTATCAGCTGGGCTGACAAACTGAAACCATCAAGATCAGAAATAATTACGAAAGCTTAAGGGAAATCTGAAATGTGCATGTTCTCTGGAAGAAAGACAAAGCACATTTTCCAGATCACTGACACAAGTGAGCATATTCCATACAGGTTTTGTTAAAAGATATATTTAAGAAAAAGAACCCTTCATCTTGTCAGCTTGATGGAAGGAATCAGAAGGATTCAAGTCTGAAAGCGGGGCAAAGGCACGGGTATGGATTGTTAAATACAGAACAATGTAAAAGACTTTGTGGGAGGGGGAAATAACGCGTGACAGGGCTGATCCCCTGTTCTCCTCAGTTCTGAAGGTGCTTGTGGCTGCGTGCAAAGTGCCACCGCAGTGCAGTCGAGAGGATAGTTTCTGCTGGAAAAAGTGGACGAGGGTAAATGTCTCCAAGAGTAGAATAGGGGGAGGCAAGGGTCTTACAGCACCGGGACGGAGGTGGAAAGATCTCTCTCTGTTTCTGTGGACCTGTGAGAGTTGTTTGGAGCATTGGATTCTCCCACGTTCCCTAGTCAGGCAAGGGGAAGGGGCACGATAATCCCGAAAGCAGAAGTGCTGGCGGAGTAGGGGCTCCATGGCTGTGCGTTGCACTAGCAGGGGCTGGAGCTGCTCAAGAAGGAGCAGCATGGAGGCTGTCAACCTTGGGATGTTCTAGGCTACGTGTTTGGGACCTCTGTTGCAGATGGCTTTCCTCAGCAATCGGCATGTGCAGCATGCCTTGCAGAGTTGTCAGGCTGGGAGAGGGGACTGGAGAGGCAGGGTGGGAGATGGTGACCTTTGGGTGGCTGATTTCCAACTGCTGAGGGGACTCCCTGAATGACCCAGAGCATGGGGTCAGCCCTGGCTTCTCCTGTTTGCCAGGCTGGGCCTGAGCAGCATAGCAGCTCTGTCCTGTGTCTTTTGTGAACGTCTCTGCGTGTACGGACACAGAGAAGGCAGCAGTCCTGCTGTGGCACGGTAACAGTTTTGAGCGTTTGCTGAGTGTGTTCACTTCACCAGCTGGGTGAAGAGAAAGTGTGGCCTTCATCTCTTCCAGGGACACAGGAGATTCAGTCTGGGGAAACAGAGGGTCATAAAACCATCTGTGTAAACAGGACCACTTCATTTTCTGAAGCACAACTAGATAGGTGAAGAAAAGATTAAATTATGGCCAATTTATTCTCTCCACCTCAGTCCAGGTATTTTAAAGTATTTTTAGGCAACATAGAAGTGGGTCTAGCCTTTCAGCAACATATTGATACAATTTTTTTATTTCATGCTGTTTCAAAATTTCCATTATCAACAGGTTTGGGGATTGGTTTGAGTGTATGGAGACTGCAGTAGAGGTTGGATTTGTTACATAAGACTTACTCTAGGTGAAGAGGATGCGGCAGTTGTATTTGCTTGAACTTAATTGTTTTTCAAATTTTTTACTTTTCACTTTCTCTGAGGTTAAATGGCCAGGCAGCGGAGTCCAGGCTCTTTCACTGGTTCTAGAAAAACAGTAAAAAGTTTCCTCTGAAGACTGCTGGGGTTAGACCTCTTCCCCCAGACTGTGATCCACTCAATTCCACTTGTACAGAAGTCAGGAGCTTTGCCATGCTCAGCAGACAACCGCATTTCCTTTAACAGCTAAAAATAAGCAGTTTTCTGATCACACTGATAAATGACTGCCTTCTGGGAAGGAAGCGTGTATTATTTAAGAGGTATTACCTGAAGTGAATTATGAGGTGGATGAGAACACTCCTCCTTTTGTGTGAGTGGAACAAAAGGGCACACGGCATCTCTGAGGGTTGCCTTTTGGGATTTATGCTGCAAAGGACTTGCCTTCACCTCAGTGTGTTACAATAAGTGCAAGAGTTGTTCCATGCAAACTGTTGTAAGGGGCAGGTATGGGAAGGGGGAAAGGATGCACAAGTAACACTTTTTTATCAGGCGTTTATTGTATGTTTAGAAGTAAGATTTTGTAGAAGCTCAATTGAAAAGGATGTTGCAAGAGAAGTTGCAAACAGAACTGCATTTTGGTTATAATTTCCTAAAGCTGCAAGAATGTGAGTCCCGGGTTAAATTTTGCTTTGGTGTGATGTTGGCATAGGGTCACATGAGTATAAAAACAGGTTATGAGTATAAAAACAGGTCTGAAATTTCCCCAAATTTCAGAGACAGATCTGAAATTTGATTTTCACTGCTCCTCACTATTTCCATTGGAGCTATGCTGCTAAGTGCCTATGGCTAGTACAGAGGCAGGGCAGACCACTGGTCTGACTTCACGTGACAGTTGTTAGATCTGTTCCTAAAGAACTCTTAAGATTTGAAACGATCTCTTCAAAATTTGTCTTCTCCTACTGAGAGTAGACATTGACCAAAACCAAATTCTAGACTCTGGTGAAATTTGAATCAACAGTACAAGGAGACAGACTATGCAATTAGATTTAGATCACTCTTATGTTTGCGGTACATTTCAGATAAATATTTCTGATGGGATCACGACTTGGCAACCAGTGCTGTCTGGCAGTCCATGTGAGAATGTGAGTCCAAGCTTTTTCATTATTTATATGTTTACAAGAGCAGTTATTGTTCTTTAACAAAATAAGAGGTTTTATATTGCTCATGACTTCACCTGTATTAGTACAGACACTGAGACGCAGCAGGTTAGGAAAATAGTCTGGGGGAGGGTGTGGTAATATAATTTCATGTTAGCACATCATTAGTTTTCTGTCTGCAAGATTGCTGGAGATGATGTTTAAAAATGGGTCTCTCCAAGCATCAGGCACTGTTTCTCCCACTCCAATGCCTCATTTGTATTTCTTGTTGTTTTTTTTTTCTTTTGCTAGGGAGTTAGTCATCTAGTTGAAGAAGTTCATTTAAAAGCTCAGACCTTCCCAGCAGAACACGCAGCTTCTGAGATGCACAAAGTCCTGCCCACCTTCCGTCATTAAGTATCTTGTAGTATCATCAGCCAGAGTAGGATGGTGGTTCTTGAGTTCTGGACAAAATCCACATCTGACATCTTAAATTCCTTAAGGAATTCAAACAGTTAACAAAGATTCTTCTTGTACTTTGTTCTACAGAGAGCTTTGTTATCAGTAGAAACAAACATAATTCTTGTGCAGCACTTGTCCCTGACTCTGAAAGGACTCACGCATGTGATTAGATTTCAGTGGAGCAGCTTATGTATAAATTTAAGCAAGAATTTGTTACAGAACTCGAACGATTGTGAATAAGATGCATAGTACCCCTGGGATCTTGTGATGAAAGGTGGTGTTATCTGTTTTAGTCATATCAGATGTGTTGGTTTTACATGAATGCTATGGTTGTAGTCAATTCATTTTCTAATGTTTGGAAAAAAAGATACAAACCCTGGCTGGCCTAAAAGAGGATCAGCACATTACAGGCACTGTGCGTAGATTCTTCTGTAGCACAGCTGGCTGGCAGGTATTTCACAGAGTTAAAGGTCATAAGTTCTTTTGTGTGTCAAGCTACAATTTCCACATAGATCAGATATCTTTGACGTCTGTATTCGCACACACCACTTGTAAGTCCTTGCCGATGACAGCTGCAGAGCTCAGAATTAGCTGGCTAGCTAAAAGCACATGACCTGATTTTTTCTTTTGTGCTGTCCACCACCACTAGCTATTATTTGATTCAGGCACAATTGTCCAAATGTTGATAAGCAGTGACAGATTTATGGCCAGAGGAGGAAAAACGTGAAGTGCTGAGGCTTGGCAAGATAGTCTAGATAAAAAAGCATCTGCTCCTTTCTTGGGAGGTAGGAAATAAAGGTTTGATTTCTCTCTGTGCATTACAGAGATGCAAGCAGCTCTCTCTTCTAGCTCTTTTCTCACTGGAACAATCAAACTCATCCAGTCCTGGGAAAATTCAGTCTCATTTGCCTCAATCCGCAATCCCATTTAGACTGTGGGGTGAACATCACATTTCATCAAGATGACCTTAGGCCTCTCTTGACATGCCTTGAAAAGTATCCCACAGTCCAAATGGAGTCAAGTTGGTCCTTTCCTTTATGGTAGTTTCTTCAGACAAAGGCTGAAGTTCTGAGCTCGCTTGATTTCAGCTCATTTCGCTCATTTGATTTCAGCTTAATTGGAATTTCACTCCTGTCAGTCTACAGGTATGGTCTCCTTGTACATCATTGTCCCTGCAAGCTAACCGAAGTATGTCTTCCTTCTGGAGCAGTACTGGGCTTTTCTGTGTGGGACCTCACACAGATTTGTCTGGTTTCTTCCTCATTCATACTCAGACACTATTTGCCTTCATCCTCAGCAGTTTTTTATAGGGCAAGAGAGCACCTGTATTTAGCAAGACCATCAGTTTCTACAAACTGAAGAACTCAGACTGAGTGTTAGATGCATCCCACTGAACTTTCAGCATCTATATCAGAGCTCGTGGTTTGTGCTCTCACATAGCCAAAACAGGACATGGACAAAAGCAGTAATTTCTACACCATAACACATTTATGCTTGTTCAATTTCTACCTTAGGAGGAGGTAAATCTAGCAATGCTTACTTCCCTCCTTGAATGAAAAGGAAGCCTAGCCAAGCAGTTCAGATACAGGTACTTGTGCTGTTGACCTGCAATTTTGTTACGCAAACCTCAACTCATATTTGCAGAGCAGGAATAAAGCCCCTTCTATCAATCAATATCAGCTTTGAAAATGCTCTTGATTTTTTTTCCCCGTTTGCATTCATGCTTTAGGTTTCACAGTGTCTTAACATTGGGTCATAGCGCCAAGCAGGATAAGCAGTGTGAAGTCTCATAACCCTACAAACTCAAACAATTTTGTGGTCCAAGCATTTATGTAATTGTATTAAAAGTAGTTGTTCATTTTCAAGATCCAGTTTTGCTTCCTTTACCCCCTAGTGTAAGTGTGTATGTATAACCGAAACAGTAATTGCCAGGACCTTTATCCACGGTCCTAGTATGGGATGTGTCAGAGTTCGGTGCTGTGGACTTGTACATCTCAGTGAAAGGCAAGAAAATATCTTTTGGATCCAAGTTAGAAAAATAAAATATCTTTGTAGTGCAAAAAGCTCTGTCTGTAAAAGTGCACTGGGATAGTTTTGACTGTAACAATGAGATTTTAAAAACCATTCTGAAGTAAAAACCAACTTCCTACTCCCATGCGTTGTTTTTTTTAAAGGTCCAAGGTGAACTCAGAGCGGCAGAAGTTTGCCGTTGCACTGCACTGCGCTTGGTACGAGTCCTCATTAGAAGGAAAAGTATCCATCCAACATGGGCTGTCAGCTTAACAACTTTCCTCTTTCCCACATACTCTTCTTTGAACAGAGAAGGGTTTTTTATTATTATTATCAAAGTCCCTCAGGATCATAGTTTATGAGAGACTTCATGCAAGTTTAAAACCTATTTGAGTCTTTTCTTGCTGCTCATACTTACACGCTTACTTATACAAGGCAGGTTCCTTCAATTATTTAATCTCTGCTTTCTGACGGCAACAACTGACTTCGTTTTTTCTTTAGCTGTTTGATTTTGTTTCCCCACTAAAGCCCTGCTATTGCAGTTTGTTTTTTTTGTTTTGTGGTGGGTGTTTGTTTGCTTGTTTGTTTGTTTTTCTGAGGGTCACACTAGAGATAGCTCAGCAATTTCAAAAAGCAACATAATTAGCTGCTCGCCTTCCCTCAGACACTGCATGAAGAAAAGCAAGTCTATTAAGGCATTTAAGTCTGGCTTATAATGGCATGCCAGGACCAGGCACACACTCAGTATCTGGTAAAACAACGGCCACGATAGCATAAAGAGGATGGGTCTCAGGAAGCAAAGGTTCTTCTTGTGGAACATTGTAGAACAGTAATAATGGCTGATAAAGAAACACCCATTTTTGTCAGAAAAATGAAAAGTTCATAGCACAGTCACATGCCTAATGATGTTATCCATTGAGGGCTTAGTAAAGACTCCCTTTACTGTAGGATCTTGCTATAAATAAGCAGATAGTGGTGATTTGGGGCCTAAATTGTTATTGTTGCATGCAGAATGCCTTTGGGTAGCAGGATGAAAGAATGGATTTAAATTAAACATGAAAAGTATGCTGTATTAAAAAAAAATGTAATCAAGAGCAACAACACTATCAGTATTGAAAGCCTCAAAGTCTGAAGTTCTGGCAGTGTTTTAAAGCAAAGTGAGACTATACGTGGTTAAGATTACTCAAATACAGTAAATTGGAAAATCAGTGGAGTTGTGCTGGTTTACAGCAATAGTTTTCTTCCTATGATTTTATTGTCAAGTTAAGACTCCAAATACAGTCATTTTGGGAGGGTGGGGGGGGGAAGTATAAGAAGATGTAGCTATAAGCCTATTTTGGATGGCTCTTGTTATATACAGTTCGTACCTGAGGTGCCTCTCAGTATTAGAATTTTTTAATATTTACTTTTTGCATACCTTTTCAGCTAAGGTGATGAAAAGTTGACCACCTTGATTTACACCTTCAGAAGGATATGTGCAATATGATCTTTAGCGCTCTGTGTTGCATCACAGTCCCCCACCCCAGCACCTACAAGCATGTACGTGTAGAAAAACACAGGGCAGCGATGCTCAGCTGATCGACTTCAATCCTGTGCAGCACTGTCTACGCAAGGACTTCATGCCCATGAAAAAAAAAATCATGTTAGACTGAAGCCTTTAGATACTCTGGATTAATAGGGTCTAAATGTCTCTTAAATGCTTTTACTTCCAGAAGGTAAGGGATTTTCTAGAAGGTAAGGAGTGTTTGAGAGAAACGTGGTCAATAGTACATGCAGCATTTGCCCTGGAGCTCTACCTAGTCTCCTTGCCACGAGCGTAAACCCAACAGCGACACCACAGCCAATGTCAGTGCCTCTCAAAATATTTCAGGAAGGACTTGGGCTTTCTATAAAACACCAAAAGGAGACAGGTTCTCATCCTTCCAGGAGGCTCTGATTCAGAGCCTTTCCTGGGCAACTGCCAGGCTTTCCTGCAGACTCTTCAGCCAGCTAAGCTGTTATAAATAAATACTCCTGGAAGAAGCCGCCCTCAGCAACCCGCAGCACTGTCTGGCTCCTGCTGCTCTGGGTCACATCAGCAGTGGGCTGCAGCTCCGGGTCCAAAGGCAAGGTCTCCTGTCCAGCGTTGGGGAGCTGCAGGCGCAGCTCTCGGTGCCGGTGGCAGAGGCTGCGTTGTGCTCCCCCTTCTGAGGAGCTCCTTCAGCGCCTTCCTCTCCCAGGGCTCCCGCCACACCAGCCCCATCCACCTGCTTGACCCTAGCAGTTATTCCTCTCAGCACTGCTCCTGGATCTTCTGTGTCATAATACTACACTTCAAGGTGTTGAGTTTAGGTACAACAAAGACCATCAGGAAGGTCACTTTGTAGACTAAAGCCAGAAATTCTCTGGCATTGGCTTCATTTCCAGCCTCCCACAGAGCCCATCCAAATGTGCCTGGTGAAGGGGTAGTCTGGCGTGTATAAGGGGAACTCTGCTGAGGCCCACACGGTTGCCCTGGTAGGACAAATTGGCCATGAAAGAGGGACGAGAGAGGGAAGGCAGCCAAGGACAGATTCACAGGCAGGCACCCCCCTGCCTGGGATGCGGAGACATTGCACCATTCCTCCCCATGAAGGGCTGGCATGTTGTCGCAGAGGAAAGCTGCTTCTCAGACAGGGTAAAACCCACTAGCCCGCCGAAAACGGCCTCCCAGGCACGAGCCTTGTGTCCTCTTGAGGAGGGATGGTGCTCCCTACAGCTGCCTGTCTTCACCTGGGTAATTAAATTCCAAATGAAAGCAAACTACTGGAGGGGAGCAGAAAAGCTGGAGTTTGTCCAGGTATATATCGGCATGTAATAATTGCAAGTGATCTTGCGTTTCCTTCTCTGGGAATGGTTCACAAATTTCATGTGCAGGCTTTGCCTTACCCACAGCTTAAATGCAGCTGTCTCAGGGGAAATATGGAGGTTATTTAATAGTGCCTAGCAATGACACAAAACAACTTAGGGCAGGAAGGAAGAGAAGAACACCATATTAAATTAAAACTGCACAAAGCAAAATTTAGGGAGACAGAATGTAATTACCCAACTTGGACTGTGGCCAAGACACTGGTGCTAACACCTCTATTATTAAAAAAAAGGGGGGAAAAAGATGCGACAAGAACCATCAAAATCACAAAGAAGAGACCTTGCTTTCAGCCTCCCTTCTGAAGGATGGTACCTCAAGCAGCACGGCGCCCATTAGCACTATGCCAGGGTATTGATTCAGTACCTGCTAAGAAGGAAGAAGGCCACCTACTGAAGAATATGCATAATTAAAGCTTAAAAAATGAGCTACTTTCATTGTGAAATATAGAGTTCTTATAGCAGTGTTTCCCCAGGAATGCACCACAGCCAAAATAATAGTTTGCACTCTACCTCCAAGGAATTTCGCAAAGGTCAACCGCTAGAGCCACCTGAATGCGTTATTTAGTGACTTCACCATTTTATCACTGAATATTTCATTGGGTTTGTTTTTACAATCAACTATTTCTGTTCATGCTAAAAGGATTGATTTTTAACAATTTATAATAGCTTTGTGTCATAAATCTCACCCTAAAGTGAGTTCCACGGTATTATTCTGGAAAACTGTAATAACAATTGTTGCTGCTGCCCCAACTAAAATTCAGTAGTTTCCTGTAGAATTAGAGCATATTACGTGATGAGATTTTGAAGATACAGCATCAAGTACTTTTGAGGCTCCTTGGGCATAGGGAGAAAGAAAAAGGGAGTGAGTTTAAGGCAGAGATGCTTTGGTAGGAGTGTGGTTTCTCTGAAAACTGGAGGGAGGCAGATGGAAACTAACCCATACATTTTTCATAGTTACCACGTTATCCATACAACCAATTCAACCTGGTGTGTTCCCCTGTGCTTTACAGACTGATACATGTCTTCCTAAAGAAAAACTGCAGTTTCACCGTGGTCAGAAGTTCCATATTTGATGCAGAAATCCCATTTGAGACCTTAGGACCTATGTCGTGCACTTTCTGGCCTAAAATCCCACAAATCCGTGTAAGGTAGTTACCCAAATATGCTTTTGACTCGTTTCCAGTTTAAAAACTTGCTACCATTTGCCAGTCTGTTGTGGTGGCTTGCTGAAAGGGTAAATCAAGAATTTTAGGAAAATACCTGTTTTATAGAACAGATGCAGAAATTTTATTAGTTGCACGTTGCCATTTAGTTCACATTCAAAAATTTGAGCATTGTGTATTTGATTTTTTTTGTGTTTATTTTTTATTAGGGTATCTCAGCTTTCCCAAGTACGTGCTAAATGATTCGTAGTATCCAAATTGCAGAGTAGAGCTTTAATGATGTGCCTTTGGTGAATAAATACTATTAAGCACTTGCAAAATGATCTAATTCTGTTAAGTTTTCATGGGCAGCAGCGTCTGCTGCTCTTCTATATAATATACCCTTCAGAGTCAATGCAGTCACCAATATGATTTCACAAGTGTAGTAAGAACATTTCAGATGAATAAATTACATAGCAGCATTATTATGCAGAGCCTGTTTTGCTGCACAGTTAAGGCTGAGGCTGACTTTCCATCATAAGCCCAACAAACACAGCCGCCTTCCAGAGACATGGCTCAACACCCAGAACCATTTCAGTGCTAAATGCTCTTCCAGTGTTTTCTCCTCGTGACTCAATCTAAAACAGAGTTTTAAGAACTTTTGTGGAGCTGACTTGAAGGGGTTTGTTTTAGGGCAGCTCTGAAAGATGAGGCCACCAAATGACCGAGTTCTGCATTGTTCTTAGCGAAGGAAGGCTGGCGTGCTCGCCGTTCCTTTGAGGAATGCTAAGAAAGACTTAATGATTACAGCTGACAGTAAATAGACTTACGTTTCTAAGGGTGCAGGCAGCATCTGACAAGGTGTGCTGTTAAGCGTTGTCTGTTCTTCCTCACTAAACAAGGCAAAACTTTTACCCTCAGTGAGCTTGGAAAAGGATAAAAATGTTGTAGGACTCGGGACAGCAGAATATGGGTTTCTGACTTCCTTGGACCTCAGCTTATATGCAGAAGTCTACAGTGTCGAAACAACTGCAGAATATAACAAGCACAGCCAGCACATACTGCAATGTCTGAGGAAAAAAATCTGCAATTAAAAGCTTTTTTTTTTTTTTTGGATATGTAGATTTGTGTGGGTCCTGAATAAGCAGACACCATTAAGAACTCTTCTTTGTAAAGCCAGTGTAATATTTATAATTTATCATGGATGAAGGGGCTTTCTCGCTGCGAGACAATGATTTCTGAACTTTTAGTAGCTCTCATTTTGATCAGCGGTGAGCAGTGTTCAGAGTCCTTACCTGTGGTGTCTCCATGAAAAGAAACATAAGCTTTAAATCAATCTTGCTGTGCACACAGACAGGTTTCCTTTATTAATGAGTATAAAATGATAGAAAGCCTTTCTCTTAATCATATAGTAATTTCACTAATTCCAGCCTTCTTAGTGATCATACTACAAACCACAAAAGGATGTACTTTAAATTTCTTATTAGACAAACAGCATACTGCATGTAGTCCTCATTAAGATCCCATATGCCACCAATTATGCAAGCATCATTAAACAATGAGTGAATACATCTACATTTGCAACTCTCCTTGGCCAGTATCTTGTGATTACAACGCGTGTACAAAAGAAAAATAATGATCTGATGCTGTAATACAGCATGTAGGTGGAGATGTGCACATGCAAGGTGAGTCCAGCTCCATTTTACGTGTTGTCATTTCTCCGTTTGGACTATGGGTCTGGACGTGCAGGGACAGGGGTAAGGGCTGCCAAAGCCAAGAAGGAGGCATTGGTTTGTAGCTCTGGTTCAGGATAACTTAGCTGGCTTGTCAGGCATGGTGGGGGCCTGTCCCAGTGCTCCATGGTGCCTTTAGTACAGGGCCATGTGGGCAAGCTTAAAGAGGCTGCAGTAAGCTTCGCAGCCATTGGCCTTTTTCATCCTGCATTAGCACGTGAAGGGATGCAAGTTTCAAATGATCCTTGCCCTCGATTTTGTGCAAAGCTGTTGTACAGCAGGTTCTATCAAAGACATCCAGAGGGAGACCAAGCTTTGAACCATGGCTGTTCACACGCACTGGCAGGCGGGGTGGCCACAACATGGCCCCTGAACTACTGAAACAATGCTTTATAAAGCTCCTACACGAAAAAAATAATCCAAAATTGGTGTATTGGGATTGCTGTAGAGGACTTTTCACACTTCAGTTTTTTTAAAAAAAATAAAATTATTTCACAAAAGTACTGTATGCAAAAAATATATATATTTTATTGAATATGAGCATCATGGAATGGAAGAAAAATGAAGGTACAGCCATTTTCGTACTTAGAAATAATTGGGTTGCTTTTGAACGCAACTTTAGCTCAAAATTAAAATAATCTTCCAATGTATACAGCTATGCCACAAATATTGTGAAATTTTTAACTTTTAAATTACAGATTATCTAGTGTTAGTGTCCCTTTTGCTTTATTATGTTTGGGTCTGAGATAGCTTTAGACAAAAGTGAAAAGCCCAGGACAAGGCACAAGAGCGATGGCAAGAAGTGTTTTCTGTTGCCGGTGTTTAGAAGAGATCAAACAGATTATCTCCCAGCTTCCTGATGAAACATGCCAAAGCCTAACCCATGGAGAAAACCTTTCCATCAGAAAGGGTGTTGCAGTTTCACCACCTATTTCCATATCCTTACCATTCTCAGCACCACCCCAGGATCATGAAGGTTACTCCCTACCCAAAAAAAATAACCTTAGTTCAGCTAAAATCTTCACTGCCATAATGAGGAAATCACTAGCCTTTATCTGAGGCTTGGGATTTTGCTATTATTATTGATTTAATGCATCACAGTTTAGTGACAAGAACAAAACAAGAAAGAGGCTAAGACAGTCAGCATCCAGACCAGTATTTGATCTGATTTGTTTCAGTCTGCTCAGTCTGAATGGTAACACTACTGACTTCAGCTCAAACTGCTGTGATGGGGTGGGGAGTTAGAGCCAGGAGCCTTCTCATGGAAGTTGTATCATCAGCAATGAGTACTCCAATATCCACCACAAATTAACATTTAAAAGAAATCCCTTCTAGTCTATTTTCTGATATTTTGTTTCTTTTTATAACCAGCAAAAATGTGAAGGGCTTCTGTCATTTTAGTTTCACAAAATGAATGATTTTAAAGAAAACATCCGTTTACAGCTTATTCTTTAACTGAACGTTATTCCCAACTGCTGTGTAATCATTAAGTGAGCTTTAATTTAACAAGTGTGCTGCTCTTTGCACATTTTTAGTCATGTAGTAGTAAATTAACTATAACAGATTATAACTGTTCTCCGTCATTTAGCAATAAGTGAGACTTCCCATAAATATCTTTAAAACTAAACCTATGTGTTTTCATGGCACTTGCTCACCACCCATTCTCGTTTGTGATCACACGTGAAACAATATCCATTTTAAAGGAAAGATTATTTTTCATGGTGAGATTCACAATTGCAGTTCATTTGCTTTCTGGTTACTGGGTTACCTGGCCACCTCTGTTAGATGAGCAATGCTTTCGTAATGGGGCTGGGAACACCAGCAGCCTAAGTGAATTTGCTGGGTCAATGAGGCATCGCTGCATTTTCAAAGCGATTTGCTTCAGTGTCTCAGTTTCACGCGTCTATACCACAATTTTTGCTTTGGTAGTAATCAGAAGCTGGTTTCTGCAGGACTACAGTGCTAAGGGCTAAGTCCCAGAAATACAATAGCCAAACCCAGAGCGAGCCTGATTTCCAGAAGAGCTCTCACCATTTTTATCTGCAACCTTCCAAGTCCTTATGTTAAACCAGGCATCTGTACTTTTCTATATGGGGGGAAACTCCTGACAAGACTGTCCTTACGTGTCCTTCTTTTCTTTTTCTGCTGTCTATACAGCTAGGAATGACCGTGGCTAATTAGAATAGCTACTAAAGTCATTTCTCCAGAACAGCAATAATTTTTAACTTGAATATTGTTTTCTCCAGGGCTTTGCACCGATCCTTTAAGATAGTGCACTTCAAAGGAAAAAATGGAGCTAGCACTTACCTTTATGCTAGGCTGACATTGTTGGTCTGCTGCCAAAGAGGCGTATCACAGGAGCAATAGCTGAGAAATCTCAGACATTAAACTTTGGTGCTAGCCTTATTAGAAATCACTTCAGTGGTGATAGGGACTATCTCTGTCCATTTTGTACCTCAAGTTAGTGAAATGCCATATAAAGTTAAATCAGAATTTTCTCGTATAAGCACGTGACCCTTCAGAATCAAATTGATGCCATCAGCTTGTTTCATGTCTAACAGCCTGAAGCAAAGTCTTGGGGAATGAAAATTTTGGTTACAGAAAGCCTGGTCTGGCCTCACCCTTTTGATGTCCACAGCATATCACAGATCTTCTCATATAGCCTTATCCTTTCTCTGAAGTTTTCCACTTTTTTTTACTTCTTGTTTTTTTGTTGTTGTTGTTAGTTTGTTTGTTTTTTTTTAGGGGGGAACTAAGCATTACATGAAAAATAACTCTTATTCTCCTGCCCTTAGTGGGGGGAAAACAAAACAAAAACCAAAAACCTTGTGCTTGTATTTTCATATAGTTAAAACTGCACCTGAAGACAGTTTACCTGTAATGTAAGTATTCTCTTTCTGAGATGGTCTTCTGATTCCTTGGCACCTACTTCTCTGCCAGTTCGCAGGGCTTTTGGTCTCTAGCAGAAATCAGCAGAGAACAAACTAGCTAAAAGAGCCTGGTGGAATTTGACATAGGAACATTAATTATGCTTGAAGGGTGCCCTCCTTTTTTTTCCAGTAAGTCCATATGCTCTTTTAAATATATAGAGTGATGGCATTCGATAGGGAATCATCCTCAGTTTCTCTCAGTAACCTTGACTGAAGCGTGAGTCAGACGTGGTCCCCTGGAAGCCACCCGCCTGCGTTAGCTTGGCAAAAGGAAACGCGTTGAGCCAACTCGGCAGGAGCAGGACAGAACGGGAACTTGGCCAATGCTTTCAGTGGGAGCTTTTTCACACGAAGAAACTTCACTTTTCCTTTATATACATTATCAAAGCAACAGCTCAGATTTGGGAATATTTGGGTGCAAGGGAGTTTTGGAAGGGGCACACTGTCACTAGAAAATAAAACAAGAAATATTGCTGTATTTAGAAACCTGATTTCTGTCTGGATGAGCTATGTGTATAGCAGCCCCACCATGTCCCCTGTTTTTTATTTTTATCAATCTGTATCATTTAACGTAGATAATTATTTCCATTTTTATGCTATTCTGAAAACTGAGAGAAATATTTGTAGTACATCTTATTTTTTCAAATGTAAACATTTTTCATTTGTGAACGGTACTTGTTAGAGTCTGTAGAGAAAGGCATATAAGTCTTTCTTGTCTAATACAAGTAATTTTATAGCTGGATATCTGTAAGTTAATCTTGCTCTCAGTTCAAATGACTTCCCTGCTTATTGTCTTGCCCCTGTGTTTTAAGCTATGCCCAGACTTTCATTGTGGAGACCTCAAGGAAATTGATATTGGTCAACAACGGAGGCTTGATCTTTGTATATCACGTTCATATGGCTGTGGTTACAGTTAAAAAAGTCAAGTCTTTAAGACGGGATAACGCCCATGCTATGGACAAACTTCCCTGAGTAGCGATGGTTGTTTTATGGTATTGGGAGAACATGCATTTCCCTCAATCTTTATCACTGAGAGCCAGATGTCAGGGAGTGCTGGAAGCAGATATCCAAGTAATTACAGGTTCCCTGGTGATATCCTGTGCTATGACTCTGTTTGTAAAAAATATTTGAAATTTTCACCAGATATGTAACATTAAAAGCATGCAGGATAAATTATGAAAAGAAAACTGGAAAGGGAAGTGGCTGAGTTGTTTAACACCTTAACTAAAAGGAGAAAAAATAAGTCCATCAAAGAGCCCTAAAAAGCAAATCTATGTGCTGTTTTTTCATCAAATATTAACTGGATCCTGAGGGGCTTTCATTATCCAGATGAAAATATTTGGCTTATTTATCAGAGTGCAGAGGCTTACATTGACATGATAGTCTTGAATGCAATCATCGTGGAACGGTATACATCAGAGACCTTGAAACTGGTGGACTGATTGAAGCCTTACATTTGGCTGTGATCCTAGAAACCTGGAAGCACGTGTTCAGCTCCTCACACTGCGTTTCTGTAGCACTTCATTGAGATCAGGGCCTTTGCCTGTAAACTCGTTTCACCAGGGTCTTTGATTCCTTGCGTGCACTGTGTGGTTGCTATCAGGTTACAAATAAAAATTAAAATTGCTTTATCAACTGTTATCATTATAACTAAGTTCTGCTATTAGCTAGGTCTAAATGTTTTAATATATTCTGCACCCCTGTTGCCCCTTGAGATTTTTAACTCTTGTTTTCTTGTACATTAATAATTTCCTTGTATAATTGTTCCCAAGAGAATGAGCTGAAAGAATTATGAATTAATTTGCATCTTTTAATGTACTAATAAACTTCCCAAGAAAGAAATTTCAGTCCATCCAGGTGGAAACCAATCATTTTAAATTGGAGCTTACTGAATTTCAAAGAGGGTTTTTTTTCAAGAAGTTGCAAAAGAACAGTGCCCTGCATGTTAAAAGTAATTAGAAAGCACAAACATCAATTTTAGAAAAAGCCCTGGGTCATTTTTTGCTGCAGTATAGAGTCCAGAGGCGTTTAGGAAAATGGCTATTTGTTCTATTTAAACAAAATAAATAGCAATTTCTTGGAGGTTGAGAGGTTTCATTTTTTCATTGAAAAATATTTTAAAACTGTTTTAGCTTTTCTTATCATTTGGTGTAAATAAATAATTCATGCTATAGGCTCCAAAACACAGATCAAGAAAAAGAAACATCCTTTTATGTACAATTTATTCAAATAGAATCTTCAGTGAACCAAATGTTCTGTCTTCTGTATTCATTTATAACTATACAGTGTCAGGTCCTTGTTCGCCAAAGCACTCATCTTCATTTATCTTTGAGCACTTGAGTAACCAAAGCACTGCTCCTGAGTAACTAAAGCAACTGCTCTGAGCGTGTGCTTTAAATTAAATACATTACAGCTGCTGCTCCAGCTAGAATCGTAGCTTCTAGTTACCCACGAGCTTAAGCAATGTATTGAACTGGGAATTCGATGTTCAGGCTTATATACCTTCATGTATTTTAACTGCGGTTAAATTCATAAATAGAAATGAATGCTATAACCCGCATTTTCCATATCATAGGGAAAATATTTAATGGCAAACACGTGATTTCTTATCAATCTGTCTCTCCAAATTCCCTCTGTATAGCACTATTTAATGGTATCTAATGTAAAATAAGAACACGATACTTAACGAATGTGAGTTTGTAACATAAATAGTAGGAACGGATCAAGTCCAAAAGTCCCCTGTAATCTGCTGGGAGAGAGATCTGGAATGCTAGAGTCAGCACTACCAGAAAGTCAAAATATATTTCTTCAGCTCTAATTTGAAAAACTTCACCAGCAATGTTTGCCCTAAGGAGAAATTCTGCTAACCACAGATTTATTTATTTTCTGCCGATGAACACAGCCATGTGAACAATTGACAGAGATGTCTTTTTTCTGCAGGAGGATGCCAGAGCTGCAGAGTTAAAAGCTTAAGTTTCAAAATTCAGAGTGACCCTATTTATCAACACAAGAATGGGCTTGTTGTGGCTCATGCGGCTTTTCAGGATTGCCCTGAGCTATATGTAAGTGTTTTACTGTCTTGTTTAAGGTGACTGGCAAGGCACAGCGTGCGGCTGAAAATATCTCACGTGGTATTTCCTGAAAGATGATTCCATTAGTGGCGATCCTCGCTTCTATGGCAAGATGAAAAAAAATCCCTTAAGAAACTACTCATCCCTAAGAACAGCTGACTTTATTGTTTGGAAATATGTGATGTTTCTCACGCAAGACTTGAGGAGAGGAGCATTAGTCTCTTTGGGAATGCAAGCAGCAGGCCAGCTTTTCCCTTTGGGCACTGCAGCTGGTCACTGCCACCCTTTATGCCCTGGCAACAGCCGTTTATGGGAAATGTCAGACCTGGGAGCTGGCAAGGCAGGGGAAGCAGGGAAAGGGCTGTTCCTACACCCAGCTCCTGCCCGGCTGGGGGCAGCACCTGGAGCCTGCCCTGCCAACCTCGCTCACATCCCTTCGGATCCTCAGGTCCCTTCTGAAGGGAGTTTCCTACTCTTGAACAATTTCTTATTATACATTAATTCTTTAATGCCAAACTGTACTTGATCAACTGTACTTGATCCTGCCTAGATAATTATAGGATATCCAGCAAATGCAAAACTGGCTGTAGGTAAGAACATGAACTACTGAAATTAAAATTATAGGATTTTTTTTTTTTATGTCAGTACAAGTTTTCCTGTTTATCTTTTTGATTTCTGAGGAGTTGTTCACCTGGTTTCAAAGTTGTTCACCTGTTACCTTTAAGGGTTTTTTGTTTGTTTGTTTAGGTGGGTTTAGTTTTTTTGTGTTTTTTTTTTGTTTGTTTGACTAATTGTTTGTTTGTTGGGGGGGTATTTTTGTTTCTTTGGAAGTGACACCTTTTTTATATACTGCCTGGAGAAAATGAAAACGTTTACTATTTTCCAGACCTCTCTTGTTGGTGCATTATCAATCCTGAAAAAAACCAAAAGTGGTTCCTTCAGGAATCATTGTTGTGTTGATGTTACATAGACTCAGAATAGATTGGCAGTGAGCTCTGGCGATTCTTTAGGCCAACACCCCTGCACAACAGGGTCACCTACAGCAGGTTGCTCAGCACTGTGTCCAGTCATGTTTTGAAAATCTCCACAGACGGAGACTCCAAAATGCTCTGAGCAACCTGTTCCACTGCAACTACCACTACATATGTATGTATATATAACATTTCAGTGAAATGTCTTGTATTTCAGGTTGTGCCCATCCTGCCACTGGATAAGACTGAGTCTGGCTCCAGACTCAGTGGCTTTACTCTCTCAAGTCCATCAGGTAAGGTTCCTCTGAATGGCAGCACAACCAATGGTTTTGTATCATCTGCAAACCTTCTGAGAATGTACTCTGTCCTGCCATCCGGGTTATTAGTAAAGATGCTAAACAGCACTGGACCCAATTCCAGGTGCTGGGGACACATCACATTTGAACACAATGCCATGAAAAAAAAGTGTATCAGAGTTTAAAAACAATTTTTTCTGTGTGCATTTGGCTGCCATCTCACCAATAAGACTCGCTGTCATGCTGTTACCCATGCTTTTATCAGCATGAGCTTGAACTACTGCAAAAGCTCAGCCAGCTGCTTTGAAGCTCTGCAGTAATATGAGGCTGCACAGCGATTGAAGTTATTGCCTTCCTGTCTGAGAGAAACAAGTCATGTTACAGCGGTGCCAACAGAGAGGATGCAACCTGCTGGTTTAGACTAAAAACCTCCTAGATGGTTTGGGACTTGCTTACATAAGAGGCCACTATTTTCCCACTCGTGCACAATCAACGATTTTGTTAGTTAGAGCACTTAAATCCATTGACCACCTCGTAGAAAATGATTATCTGCTAGCGGTCAGTTTCTGTGAAAAAGCCTCAACAGGTGAATTGCTGCGGTGTGGGTCCTTTGTGGATTTGGGTTGCTTCTGGCAAAACTATCTATTAAAGAAACAATTTGGGACAGAGCTGGATTGAGGATCTTACTTGAAAGTCCCAGGAGACTTTTTTACATGATTACATGCTGTAGCGAGAGATAAGTTTGATTCTTTGCATAAATTATTACTATTAATAACTGAATTACAAATTTAAATATTAATTATTATAATGAATCCTTTAGTACCTAACAATTATTGAGTGTTACAAACTCTGAAATAAACACTAGAAATTGCTAAATAAACATTATTTGTGGCCTGAAATTGGCTTTTTTTATTCCATTGTAGGAGACCTTGGGGCTACAGACTTAAAAGCTCTGGATTTTTATGTACTCCAAAGGAAAGTAAACAAGCTTCAGAATAAGTAAGAATCAGACCTTGAATCCCACTAGGTTTGGCCCTCTCACATGGAATTTCCATGCTTACATAGCATGTTCTTCTGCTTCGTTCTTCTCATTTAAAGTCTATTTCACAATCTTAAGTGCCAGTGCATTTTTAGACCTCTCTCGCATCTGATCTCTCTTATCTTACGTTCATTTTGCAAAGTAGTAGTTCACTATGTTCACTTTCTTATGGTTTAAACAAGGAAGCTCTAAGGTGTAGAAAGGCTAATCTCACAATCCTCAAAAGTTTATTTGTAACTCTCATTCTATTTCTTTACTTCATTCCGTATTCAACACCTTTTCTTTCTTGTTATATTTGTCTTTGATCCTGGCTCAAGTCTCTCACAGTCTGTTTTACTTGGCTGTGAAGAGCCATGCCCATATGTAGCATTGAGGCTGAAAGAAACTACAGAGCTGTAGCTGGAGTGGGGCTGGAGAGGGGCTGCCAAAGCAAACTTAGGGCTGCCAAAAGAATTCTCTTCTGAAGAATACCGCGTTTCTCGATAGTGCCTGGTTTATAGCTCAAACTAGGGTTAGGAATAGCATTGAAAGTCTGAAATGCAGCTGGAATGGGGCTAAAAAAGGGTTGGCAAAGGTGAAATAAGTCTGACCAAGTAATTTTTCTCTTAGTAATATTAAGGGTCTGGACTGAACAGTGCCACTGACCTTTAGCTCAGCCTACGGTTTAGGGTTAGGGCTGGTGGAAAGACCAGTCAAGAGCTCCAGCTGGAGCAGAGCTGCCAAAGAAAAACAGTGGCTGCAAAGAGATTATCCCCCAGGGAAATTCAGAGTCCAGGCAAGTGCTGCAGTGGCTTTTTATGGCTCAATTTAGGTTTAGGGTTAAGCTTGGAAAAAAAGCTCAGAGCTCCAGCTGGGCTGAGGCTGGAAAGAAGCTGCCAATGGAGAATTAGTTCATCCAAAAGGCTTCTCCCCAGGCAATGTTTAATGCCTAGAAGGGGTGGAGTGCCCTTGCAAGGCCCTGCATTGAGCAGAACTAGGATTAGGGCTGGAAACATGCATTCCTCGAGGCCCTGGAGCGTGTCCAGAGAAGGGCTATGAAGCTGGTGAAGGGCCTGGAACACAAGTCCTGTGAGGAGCGGCTGAGGGAACTGGGGTTGTTTAGTATGGGGAAGAGGAGGCTCAGGGGAGACCTTATTGCTCTCTGCAACTACCTGAAAGGAAGGTGTGGGGAGCTGGGGGTCGGTCTCTATTCACAGATTATTAGTGACAGGACTAGAGGGAATGGCCTCAAATTGCAGCACGGGAGGTTCAGGTTGGAAATAAGGAGACATTTCTTCTCAGAAAGAGCGGTCAGGCAGTGGAACGGGTTGCCCAGGGAGGTGGTGGTGTCACCGTCCCTGGCGAGCTGGTGTTCAAAGTTGGATGTGGTGCTTAGGGACATGGTTAGTGGGTGACATTGGTGGTAGGGTGATAGTTGGACCAGGTGATCTTGAAGGTCTTTCCCAACCTTTACAATTCTATGATTTCTCTAATTTATGTACATAATGCCCTATTTTGTGCTTATCTGGCGTGTTTATCTGCACCTGACGCACATAATATATTGACATGGGAGAGAGGCACCACTCCAAGGCGTTACCAAAGGGGCAGATTTAGCACCCCATTTGGACTCGACTGCTCAGCTGCAAAGGGAAGCAAAGGGAAAGGTGTCGAGGTTATGGACGCCACAAGAAGGGCAAGCCTGAGCCTCCCAGGCGGCACTGGCAGGAGTGCGGCCAGCAGCAGCAGGGCCGGAGCTGCGCCCCCGTCGCCGGGACCTCGCTCCCTGCTCTGTCAGGCTCGGTGGCTGACAAAATGGAGGAGTACGGCCGAGCTCCAGTGTTCGAGCCTCGCTCGTTTATTTTCACAGAGCTGACGCCCTCTGCCGGCACAGCGGCACCTGCCGGGGCCAGCGGGGCCGGCAGCGCTGCCCGCGGGGAGCAGCCGGGCTGAGGCGGCTGTCGGCCGCCCGGGCTCCGTGAGGCACGGATCGGCGGGCGGCGGGCGCCGGGCACCGCAGGGCGGGGCCCGCCCTCAAAATGGCGCCGCCCTCAAAATGGCGCCGCCCTCAAAATGGCGCCGCCCTCAAAATGGCGCCGCCCTCAAAATGGCGCCGCCCTCAAAATGGCGCCGCCCTCAAAATGGCGCCGCCCTCAAAATGGCGCCGCCCTCAAAATGGCACCGCCCTCAAAATGGCGCCGCCCTCAGCAGGGTCCCTGCTGGAGGCAGCTACCAGAAGTTTCTCTGCCCGCGTTAAAGATGGCTTCCCGGCGTCCTGGGGACTGCGTGACGTCATATCTCCCTCGCCTCCCGGAGCCAATGGTGCTTGCGTGCTCTGGAGTCACGTGGGCTGAGCCAGCCAGTCGGCGTGGGCGCGCGGGTCGGCGTTGCGTCACTTCTGCTGGCGGAGCGGCGCGGAGCGGGGCGGTTACGCAGGTGCGGGACGGGGGTGGGCGGCCTCGGGGGCACCGCGGCGGGATCGGCCCCGGGGTGGGCGCTGCGCGGCGCCTCGGGCGGCCCTCACCCGGCCCTCCTCGAGCCGGCTGCCCCGCGGGGCGAGGGCCTGGGGGCCGCGGGGCCGGGTTGGTGCCGGGCCGACTGCCGAGCTCTGTGCTGCCGCGTTCCTGTCCTTAACGCTTAAGGCGGCTTGTCTCAAACGCTAGTTTAAAAAAACAGCGAAGTCAGTGCAAGTTCTGGAAAATGCGTTATTCGGTGGGAAGAGTGGGATGTGGGGGAGGAAGCGGGATGAGGCGCTCAGCGCATTTCCGGTCACACAAGTAGGCTCTCGTAGCTGGGCTGTCGTAACCGACATTTTCTAGAACCAAGATTATTTTCTGCTTTCGTTTCTCCGTTCTGAATTTTAAATTCTAGCAGTGTGGGTACTCGTTTCTTCTGCGTGATTGACGTTTTTGTTATTTAGAGCATGCAAGTTACATTTGAGAACGTATGCCTAAGTTATGAAGGGTTGCTTGAAAAAAGTGCTTGTAATTGGCGTGTCTTCTGACATCAGGAACTGTGTGAAGCCACAGGGTGGGTGGAACGACAAGGACTTCGATTTCCTTGTGCGTGACGCATGCAGCGCTGTGGAAGTAGGATAAAGTTCCAGTGTTACACTGCCTGTCGAGCCTGGAGGCTGCTGTGCCCTTGCGCTGGTGATAGGTCCATAAGTTACGTCAGGGTCTTCTGGTCAAAGCTGCTACGGGGTAACCTGAGCTCCTGCTCTGGGTGTGACCTTGACTGGAATCTGAGTCTATAAAGCTTATTAATTCATCAAAAGAGTAACTTAAAAGGAAACAACCTTTCCTAAAACTCTTTCCATCACATGTGTTACACGGTTTAATCATTTGGTGTTACACCTGACTGAAGTTTATGTAGAGTTGGAAGATGTTACACTCTTTAAAGGAAGAATGCTCACGCAGTGTTTTTCAAAATAAAAATTAGTTGACGAAGTAATTCGAACATAAATACATAAAGGCTCTTGATGTAACTTGCGTGTAAGAAAAGTGATGTGTTTTTCTGTTTTTTGGTAAGCGCCTTGTTGCAGGAGATAACCAACAAATGGAAAACAGATATGGATGGAATAACAGAGTTAAATTATGTTTAAGAATGTTGTAGTTCTTATTACAGTACTCAAGAATCAGTATTTCTAATTATTATGTTTTACTATTATATGGCATGGAGTAGTTGAGAATAAGTACTAAATGTATGGGTTTTGTGTGAAAGCCTTGTAACAAAACAGTAAAACAAATTTTCTCATGTACTTGTAGGAACACTGTTAAACTATCTAAGCAACCATGTTGGCTGCAAGGCTAGTGTGCCTGAGGACGTTACCATGCCAGGCGTTCCGCCCCACCATTACTCAAGCTTCCCCGGCGTTGAGGAATTCCGGTATAAAAGCATACAAGCTGTGGCAGCCTAACCAGGTAAGGTAAATGTCAAAGGGCTGAGTATTTTGCCAAGAGAATTGCTTGGCATGGAAAACCTGTTTTGAATGTTCCTAAGCCTTTAGCTTGTTTGAGATACCTACTCTTACTTATTGAAGGAATAACGTAAATCAAAAACAGAATGCTTAGAAGTAATTGAAGTAGTATTTTCCATTTAAATTCTTAGAAGAAGAAACTGAAGCAGGTGATTAGCATTGGGCAAGCCTTACTGTGCAAGGTAGGCAGAGCAGAAGTTTCTACCTCTTCCTAAGTCCTTGTTTCCTACTACAAGTCTTAAATGTTAAATTAAATACAAAATTTAATTTTAAAGACAGTAGTCCCAGTATGTCTTTAGAGCTGTTGCCCAGCCCAGAGTAATTTTCAAAATCTGGCAGGACTATCGAGAGTCTTACTGGCAGTTTCAAAACTGAACTGTCGTTATCCGAAGACTTCATGGAGAGAAGATAGTTGTTTCCCCTTTCTGTTTTCATCTTAAGCATAGAAAACTGTTTTAAACACCCTAAATTGCAGGCTGAGATTTTTTTGCTTGTTTGTTTTGGTGGGGTTCTGATTTTTTGGTGGTCTTGTTTGCGTTTTGTTTTTTTGCTTTGTGAGGAATGCTAGATAATTATAATGGGGGAGTTAGATGTTGTTAGGTGGGGAAAAAAAAAACTGCCTGAAATGCTTTGGTAGACTTCCTGGATTTTATTGCTAGATCAGCTGATGCTTGTAGTAATGCTTGTAGATCTCATTTTTTAGTATTAAAACAAACTAGCTACTTTGAGCAATCCCTTGGTCAAGTGCCCATATAATAATTCAGAAATTTCTGAGAAAATGGTAAAGACTTCAAAAGCAGTTTCTGAACTTAAAATAGGAGATTTTACACCTCTTGCAGATTGCGAAGAGTTCAGTAGAGCAACACACTGTATTTATTTGGAGCTTCTTAGCCATAAATCTTTAGTTTATAGGCCTTCATTCAAGGTTTGTTCTTAAAATCAAGATTAGGTACAAAAGTGAATTGACGCTGCTCTCCCAAATTCAGTGGGCAGGAATGTTGTGGGTTTTCTTAACGTAAAGTTAAGTAAATAAAGAGTATGTTTTTACATGAAAAGTAAAATAAAGTCTTATGGCCTTGCTTAATACGGTGGGAGTAGAATAGAAATGCAAACATTAAATGTTTTTTTTAGCAGAACTGTTAACTTCAACTTCTGCATTGGTTCTGTACTACTTCTGTGTGTAAATGTTTCCTATAGAGTTTCCTAAACTTTAATATTCAGTTGTTTTCTCTGAGCGTTGTTGTTTCACGTATTTGGGAGGGAAGCACAAATAAATTGACTAGCAATAGCAGGTGTAGCAAGTAAATGGCAGTGCTTTGGTGTGTTAAAAGCAAATTGCTTTCTCTCAGAAATGGATTGTTATTAATCTGTCAATACAGTTCACCATAAGGAATGTCTCCTGTTTTATTTAATTGAATCTGTTTTATTTTACCTTTAAATATAACAGTGTTATGCTACTAGAGTAAGAACCGGCGTAAGGCGTGGGAAGATTGGCCAGGAAATTAAAGAAGCAGCATTTGAGCCATCTGTAGAAACTGCGCTTAAAGGTAGGGTAGCTCTGCTTTATATACTCCTAATCTTTTGAAGCTTATCTTAAGACTTCCTTGAAGAAAATGGTTTCCTTCAAACCACTAAGGAGACTGAAAACGTTGCTTATTATTTTAAATTTACCAGCAATCTGGAGACAGTTTCTCTGCTTGTCTTTCTGTGTAATGTTCAAAGCTGGAAATATCTCACAGTTTCTCACAAGACATTTGTTGTTATCTCTGCTTAGTGGTGCTGGTGGGAACTATAAAATCAAACTTGGCTGCTTCTTAATGGAGACTAGTACTTGATTACAGGTGTCTTAAAAATAATGCTAATACTTTGCTCCAGCTACTTTGTATACTGTTTCAAGGAAATATTCTGCACTGTGTAGAGTTTGCCAAATAAGGGGGAAAAAAAGAAAGGAA
This sequence comes from Anser brachyrhynchus, assembly GCF_964034855.1. Classification (NCBI taxonomy): domain Eukaryota; kingdom Metazoa; phylum Chordata; class Aves; order Anseriformes; family Anatidae; genus Anser; species Anser brachyrhynchus. The sequence continues at coordinate 13,803,535 of NC_137700.1, forward strand.
AAGGTCTAGGATGCTGTGGGTATGTAAGGTATTGATGTACTATGCTTGCTGGTACACTTAGCGTGAATCAGAACTTTTTCTCAGTGGGTCACAAGGGGATTGTTAAGATAGATATCAGTAGTTCAGCAAGACTTGTAAACGAATGTTAACAGGACTGAATTGTTAAGTAGAATTGAGTAAATTGAGAGGAGAACACCATGGCTATAGCGCACTAAGGAAGAATGTACTCTTAAAAGAATCATATCAGCTGAGACCAAATGCTGTCACTTATAAATACTTTTACTTGTATTGTGACACTTTAGTATGTCTAAAAATCAGACAGTAGCTGATGGTAAATCATGGCTTGTTGCCTGTGAGCTTTGTAAATCGCATCTGAAACTGATATGGATCTAACCTAATATCAAAGACTCTTGACTGAGCAAATGTTAAAGGCAGATGAATGACAGGAAGGGACACAATATCAGCAACTCTTATGTTGGAGGACTTGTTAACTGGCCTTTGTGTTAGAATTCCCAGCTGTTAGTGTAATAAAGGCTAATAAATTTGCCATGATACTAGCTGGTCTCAATTCTTACTCTGTTTTATGAAACTGCATGGTGTTGGTAGGCTTAATCTAGAATGTTTCATGTGTAGTTATCTCAGAAGTGGTTACACATTGACTTTCAAAGTTAAGTGAAGCTGTAACAAGCCTAACATGGATCAGGTATTACAGATAAAACAAAGCCGTGTGAGAATGCTGTTAACTGTCCAAGAAAAGCAGTCATGAGAGCATGATTTTTCTTCCTACAGTTGATCGTCTGGGAAAATTCGTTGTTGCTGGAGGGGCTGCTGTTGGCCTGGGGGCCCTCTGTTACTATGGAATGGGCATGTCCAGTGAGATTGGAGCTATTGAAAAAGCTGTGTAAGTAAGATAGCTTATTTAAGTAAAGAGCACTTGGAAGTGAATCTCCCTTCTCCTTTTTTCTGTCCCTTCTCTAGCTAGTATCTCCTAATATGCATGTAGCTTACTTTTCTTAATCTCTGGACAGAGAGCCTTTGCTTCTGGCCATGCAGGATTTTAAAGTATATAACCGAAAGCAGAATTTAAATAACTCAGACTTAAATAGATACTGATTTATGTGAATTCCTTTGTATTGCTAAATTTGAAACTCTAGGTGTGCCACATGCAAATAATTCATAAATTATGAAGAGTAAAACAATTAAGACCACTTTGCCTTGTGTTCCTCTGAGATTATTCATTAAAATTTAATACAGTGTTCTGTAAGGAATGTGTAAAGGAGTTCCCTTTAAATACACTACTTATGTTGGTTTAAACTCTTTAAACTTAGATGTATTGCACAACAAAAACCTCACTGATGACAGCATCTAATTACTTAGACTTAAGTCAGTTACTGGTAAGCATAGGCGTGGGAGAAAGTGATGCTGGCGATGTCTTGATTTGCTTACTCTACTATTAGTCACTTCCAAATACAAATGTATTCATTGTATTGAGGAGCTCTCATTCCTGTCTAGTTCTGTTGATATTGTTAGAGCTTTCCAAATGACATGCCTGTCTTGTGATACCAGATAAACGTGTGCATGGTGACTCAGCATTTTGTGAGCTGCTCTGCAGGCTGCTTACTGCCCAGTACACAATCTATAGACATTTTTCCTTAAACTCATTTTTTATATGCGCACACCACTCTCTACTTTTCCATATTTAGAAAAAAAATCTATTCTTTTGCATGTAAACTTTCTCCTGTGTATACTTTCTCCTTAGAATTGAACTGTCATTAGCATTCTTTGTAAATCACAGTGTTGCTAGAGTTGTTACGTAATACCTGCATGTAGTGGGGAAGATCTAAAAGTTCAGACCCCTGTTGTAAGGTGAACTCATGATACAAGTTGCTAAACCACACAATTTTATGATACTTCACTTCTATCCATAACTATGAGTATATTTAACAGCTTGGATGTGCTTTTTTTTTCAGTTGGTCTTCATTCTGGTGTTGATAACTGCATAGATATGTACAACTACTCTTTTTTTTCAGTATTTGGCCACAGTATGTGAAAGACAGAATTCACTCTACTTACATGTACTTTGCGGGAAGTATTGGCTTGACAGCACTGTCAGCTGTTGCAGTAAGCAGATCTCCGGCACTCATGAGCCTTATGACAAAAGGCTCCTGGCTGGTAAGCTCACGTTATATAAAAAATTCACTGAGAAATGACCCTAAATGTTGTGGCTGATACCAAAAATGCAAAATGTAAACTGTTTTCTGAAAAGGAAGGTGAAACTTTGCTTATGCTATTGTCATTATCTTTAAAGACCACAGAAGTTCCCTAATGATACTTTGTGTTTTATAATTTGATACATCTAATTGCATGCTGATGTGCACCTTCTGTACCTCATTGATAGTTTTTGACACACTGTGTACACAACATAAAATGCTGTGCTCTGCTAACCAGCTATATGTAAATATGAACCTGTTGCAAGTGGCCATTTGAGGTTAGCAATACTATTTCTGTAGCTTTCTAAAAATGGAATTAGAGATCCTTATGTGTTTGTACTCCTCCCTGTGCTATTTTGTGTAACTCTTCCAAAGCTCTTGATTGCCAAGGCCAAAGTGATACTGGTAAGCAAATCATCCAGGCGAGCTGCTAACAAAATGTCTGCTTCCTACATATTAGGTGTGCTAAGTGTAGCAGAATAGTAATCGTTAAATGCTAGCATCTACACAGCTTTACAGAGATCAAATTAATAATGCTTCTTTAGTGGTAAACCAAAGTTATGTGTGTCTCTGATCAGTTGACTAGCTGCTGGGTTCAGAATGAAAAGTAAGAGGAGGCAGTGAGGTTTTAAAAGGCAATAGTAAAAGCGTGTGAACTGAATACTGGCTTTGGGTGGAGAAATGTACAAGAAAAAAAATAAAGCTAGTATTGCAGGTACCTTAAAGAAAATGGGATTAAGTGGAGGAACTGTATGCTTTCCTTACACGAATAAGAGATTCTTGCCATCTCTCACTAAACTTGGATTTCTAGCAGACTTGGTATAAGTAAAATGGGAATTACTGCAAATTAGGATCTGCAAAGATTTTACCGGAATAGTACAGAAATTGGCAAATATTCAAATTATGACTTAGCGTAATTCCAAAAAGAGCAGTTTATTGACTTTGAGACCAGGAGGTTCAACAAATCATGTGGTAGAATGGAAATCGTGTGTTCTTATGCCAACTTGAGCTCTCTACTGCTCTTCTTACAGGCAATAGGTGCAACTTTCGCTGCTATGATTGGTGCTGGAATGTTGGTCAGGTCCATATCCTACGAAAATAGTCCAGCAGCTAAACATCTTGCTTGGATGATGCATTCAGGTATGTGGCTATAGTTTTCATTATAAAATTGTATGTTCCTGTGTGACCACATTCTTACTTGAACAAAACTTTGATATTATAATAAATTATTATGTACAGCTACTGGAGACTTAAGATTTTTCAGAGCCCACTGGGATTTCTTAAGTGTCCTTAATGTACCTCTAATTTCTCGTAATCTTGTAAAAGTCATGCTGAAGTTGAACCTGAGGTACATGTTGGATAGAACGGATTTATTAATACCTGCTTTGTTTCTGTGACTGCTTTCTGGCACTATAGCTTCTGCAAGCACTGTTGCCTACACTTACTAAAATTCATCTGTACAGGATAGGAAGATATTTGGAAATTGATCAGAAAAATACAGTTTTATTATTAAATAACAGCTTCTTAAATACACATTCCAGTCAGGTTGCAAACCAAAGATGGGTTTGCAAGAAACAGATCAGTGTCTTACTGATGTTGCATACTTCAAATAACAATTAGACAGACATTTTAGGCACTGGAATTGTACTAGTCTCTCTAGAGCTAAAGTTTCTGTTAAGAAGTTGAATTTATTTCAGTGATATGTTATTGATCTAGTATGACGTTAACGGAATAGGTATAGGTTTCATGCAAGACTCTAGCAAAAAGTCTGACTTAATTGCCGGACTAATTCCTACTGCAAAAATCTGTCCTGCCTCTCAGTTTTGAGCGTTCCTATGGCTATTTTGTACTTGATTAATCCATTCAAAGTATCTCTTAACAGCTGTTCTTGAAGAGATCAGTATGTTGTCTGGTATTAAGCTTTCTTCCAAAGACGAGCTCACTAAAGTACTCTCCAAAAATAGAGGAAAGTAGGTCACTGAATTCAAGATTGTGCACTTATCTAGAAGGTAGTGCGATAAATTGGCAAGTGTGTGCACTGGTGTCGTTATGTTAAGTGGATTAGTTTGAGTCATGTTATCTGACTTGAAACGTTGTTTTGGCAGGTGGTGTCTTTACCAGAGCTGTTACAAACCTTACTGGTTTTGTGTTCCTTTGGCTAGGTGTCATGGGTGCAGTGGTGGCTCCACTGGCCTTCTTGGGTGGTCCTCTGCTGATCAGAGCCGCCTGGTACACGGCTGGAATCGTCGGAGGGCTCTCAACTGTGGCCATATGTGCTCCAAGTGAAAAATTTCTGAACATGGGAGGACCACTTGGAATAGGCTTAGGCTTTGTTCTGGCCTCTTCAATCGGTAAAGTATTATTTTAACTGTCAAATAGAGTAGCTTATAAACTTATACTGCTAGCAGCTCGCTTTTAGTTACAGGCTAGTCTGTCAGTTTGCTAGAGACAATAACTCCGTTACTCTTCTTGAAGACAGAAAATGAAGTTATGCTTCTGGCAAGTGTTAATTTGATGAATGGCTGACAGTAATGGTTTGTATTGTTTAACTACTGCCAGTGAATCGGGAGAACAGTAAATGTTACCCTAGCTTCTGATTCACTTGTTTTTTTCCCTTGCATGTTTCTGGGCATTGTTGTATGAAAGTCCCAGGAACACAAGTACTTTCACGTGAAGAAAAGTATGCATGATTCCCTACGGAGTTCAAAATTACTGTGTTGGGTTGTATGAGACATCCTCTGTTGGTGTATTAAAGTTCCTTGAATCAAAAATGCACTGCAAATTGAGAATTGAGTAGTCACTGAAAAAGACATGCTACAGGAATTGAAGTTTTTTAACGTTACTCAGAGTAGCAAATACAGTAGCTTTCTTCAAGGCTATTTTATGTTCTTCTCCAGGGTCCATGTTCTTGCCTCCTACTTCTGCTTTTGGGGCTGGCTTGTATTCAGTAGCTGTTTATGGTGGATTGGTACTCTTTGGCATGTTCCTGCTGTACGATACACAGCATGTCATCAAGCGTGCAGAGACTCTTCCCTATTATGGAGTGACAAAGTATGACCCAATCAATGCGTAAGTATTCTGATCTCACTGTAAGTGTAAGAATTAGCTTTGAGCTGTATGGCAGTATGTCTTACAAAGAGCCAGACCTTTGTTTACTATTCAAAAGTGTGTTGCTATCAAATGGAAAGAATCATAAGGTTTAGGAACATCATGTGAAAAAAACTAGTGGAGTTAAAACTGAAAGCATCTGCTTGAAATGAGAGAAACAGGATTGAAAATGTGGTGTCATGTCCAGTAATACTAGCTTCCCAAAAAGCACTTGTTTTCCGAAGCATTGTTGAGAGGATTTATAGTTGTTCTCTGAAAATACCTCTCAGTATCAACTGAGATGAAGTATGTTAACTCTTCTGATGTTTCTTAATATTCACTGGTCTCTATCACTCTAAATGAAGAAAATGTGATAGGGAAAGAAGGATTAATTGACCCTCAGTAAAGAGCAAGTCTGACTAACAAGTAACTGCCTTACTGTACATGTTGTCTATCTGATCTTAGGTGAATTGTTTATCTCCTTGCATCTGGCCTTCTGTCAATAAAATAGAACACTAGTTGTCTTCTAAATTCATGGAGACAAATAGTTGATGATAAAGCATAGAAATAGAGGTCTCCTATAAGAAGAGCACAGCCTCCGTTAAGATTTTTGCAAATAGATGCTGCTGGCAGAGGTGGTGTAAGAAAATAAAGGGGTGTTTCTACTCAACGAGGGTAGAGGACATGGTATAGTTGAGTTTTCTTAGAGACCCTTGATGGATGCTTTTTTAAAACTAAATGGTATGAAATGCAAAATAATACTGTTTATGTTCAACAAGATTAACTTTCATTTCTTCTTTCCTAGGTGCATGGGTATCTACACAGATACACTGAACATCTTCATTCGGGTGGCTACCATGCTCGCTGGTGGTGGAGGTGGCCGTAGGAAGTAAAGCAAGACTCTTTGCAGCTGACAGCCCAGAGTTCTAGGTTGTCTACCTAGTGCATATACTAAATAAAAACTTATGGTTACAAGCACTTTTGCTGCAGGTCAGAAGTTTAAAGCATTTCAGCGTATTAAGTGCAATGTGATTCAAACTTAATAGTGTTTCATCAAACACCTTCCAAGAATGTGGACTGCTTGAAATTGTACATTATTTTGGGAGAGTAAATTATTTTAAATATATATGAGTAAAATAGTTGATCTTCTTTTTAATGGGTTTGACAGCAGTTTGACTCTTGCTTTCTTTTTCTACCCGTAACTGCATAGTAAAGTAAGTAATTTCTGTAAACGGGTATCCTATGTGCAGATAAGGACGCAAGCTACTTCAAGAAATGCTGTTCAGATGCAAGTTTTCAGTTAAGTTGTAGAAATCATATTTTTTTTCTACTTGGGCAGAAATTTCAGAAAGGTTTAAGTAATTTTCAGAAAGACATTGGTCACCTCACCCACCCAGTCCAACAACATACAGAAGACAGTATGAGGAACCTATGTGACACCCGTCCCACATGAAAACTGCAGTCTTCTTCTGGGGCACATGAAAACTCCATGTCTGCTTTCCAGTGTTTTAATGTTAAATGGATATAATAGCAGCTAGGCTTTTTTGATACTAGATTTGTCAAATTGTTGAATAATGATAGAGGTATGTCTTTCTTCCAGTGACTAAATTTCAGTATTGCAGATGAAGCACCGTTCTTCAGAACAACTTCCACTGTTCATCTCCTCTTACAAGCTTGTACAGTTGACACTGAAAGAAAAGGAATTGAGGACTGCCTCCTGTAAAGCCAAGTATCACTAATTTACAATTCTGATATATGCTGTAGTCTGTCTCTAACTTTTCCAAATTGGTGTGTTTAGTACAGTTGAAAGAAGTGTTCCAATAGGTGGAATTGATTTAATGTTAAGAAATGTATACTTGCTAAAGTACATCACATTCCGTTGGAATACGGGGCAAGTTCTTGGGCACAAGCAAGTTTGAGCTCATACCAACAACTTGGACTTCCATTTTTCTGATGAATATGCTATGTTTATGTATTATGGGAAAAATAAAATTCTAGCCTCACAAGTTGATTGCTCTTACTTTTCATGTGTTAATATAGTTTTTTTCTAACTTCACAGTAACTCAGTTAAGAGTACTGTATTGTTTTTGGCTGCAAATTCCTTTGTAAGAGAATGCATACTTCTCTGTTTTAAAAAAATAAAAAAAAATCCCCAAAGATGTTTTCCAGTTTCACTGGTTGCCATCTTTTGGGGGATGTCTTCCAGATGGAAGATGCTGATCTACACTTGCTTCAAGTGATCCTTCTGGTGTGTCCTGTTGGCTATGGAATACAGCCAGTACTGCTTTTTTCTGTTGTTTACTGCAGTATTTTTAGTCTCTTCAGTCACAGGGAAAAACAGTGGACTATGAAGAGCCTTGTTGCACAAAATCCTTTGTGACCAAAGGTCATACAGCACAAACTAGCTCATGGCATTATTTTAAATGAAGGAAAGCTTTTAGTACGTAGAAGGTAGAAATCTCTGGATCACGTCAAGTGTAGGTAAGTTTATAGGATCTTGGTCTTTTCAAGTAATTTCATACACAATGGTATATGTAAACTGATTAAGTATAACTATACATAGTAGTATACTTGTCATCAAATTCTGTAATCAACAGGAGGAGAGTCTAGGGAATCTGCCTTATAACAAAACTCTAAAAAACTCTAATATTTGTGCCTGTAACTGAAGAAAACTCAAGCCAAGCTGCTTTGGGTTTTTGGTGTTTTTTTTTTTTTTAGATTCAGGGGACAAAGCTTTAGTGGTTGATTATGAACCACGAGGGGGATCCTGGATGGTTTGAAACAGTAAGATGTAGAACACAACACTGCAACAGGAAAGTCTAAAACCTTTAAACAACAACAAAAAAATGACCAAATAGTGTCTGCTGAAGCATGAACACGCTCATTTGCGTTGAGTCTTGTGGGAAGATGCAATCTGACATTTGACTCCAGCAGGAAAATACTCTGGTGCTATCCAGTGTGGGTCTCCAAAAAAACGGGGGAAAATAAGTTCTCTTATATGTGAAGTCCTAAGGAAAGAATCAAGGTTTACCTTACTTAAGACAGCCCTGATTTGAGGAAAGATAAAAATCTTGAATATGGTGGTTTGATAAGCACGAGAACCTGGTGCTCATTTGCAGTTACAGCATCCGTTAGTTTCTTGTGTTGGTTTACTGTCATGCTGTTCTTAAAATACTAACTGAAAACTTGAAAACTTCTTGGAACTAAAAAGAATAGTTTAGTTTTATAAATAAAACTTATTAGGATGCTGTTGTTAAGTAGTTTGGTTTGTTTCTGTAAATTGAGAAGTACAATTTTAAATCAGAAGTTTCTCATGAGTATTAAGATCCATTAAGTATATCTTACTCCACAGCTTTGAGAACAAATACGGCTGAGGAAAGGCTAAGTACTTCTTTTTTTGAGGTCTACTCCTAAACACTGAGTATTTTCAAATGGAAATTAGATGTTTTACAGCCTGAAATTCATACCTGTAAAAGCTGGTCAGTACCTGGATAGACTAATTTTTAAAGTCTGGTTTCATTCTATTCCCAGAAAACTGGGAAGCAAAAATGATTATTAGTAGTAAGCCATAAACTCATAGAAATAAAAAACTGACTTAGTAGTAAAGTGTTTTTGTTGTTGTTAAATAAGGAATGTTATTTAACGTTCTACTAACTATTTTGCCTTCTCCTTTGGGTGCTTTTGTTTACCATGGTTTTGATAGTTATGAAGTCATAAGTTTTTTCATCTTTTGATGCATTTTGATGTGTCAGATTGAAGATGGTTATATGTAATTTTATTTCCTTATGACTTTTAATAAGAGTATTTTAAAAAATGTAGAGAATTTTTAAATAATTAGTTTTAAGTTTATGGGGAATGAAAAAAATCAGAAAAGCAAGCATTATAGAATCATAGAATGGCCTGGGTTGAAAAAGACCTTAAAGATCATCTACTTTCAACCCCCCTGCTCTGGGCAGGGTTGCCAACCACTAGAGCAGGCTGCCCAGAGCCACATCCAGCCTGGCCTTGCATGCCTCCAGGGATGGGGCATCCACAACCCCTCTGGGCAACCTGTTCCAGTGCCTCACCACCCTCTGAGTGAAAAATTTTCTCCTAATTTCCAACCTAAATCTCTCCTGTCTTAGTTTAAAACCCTTCCCCCTTGTCCTATCACTACCAACACATGTAAACAGGTGTTCACCTGTTTATTATCAGAAGCTTTCATAGTTTCCTCTGTTTTGAGTAAATAAACTTGTATTTAAGGAAAAAGAAATTCTCATGCCTTTGAGATTTAAGAAGATTCATGTAGTTTAGTGGGAAGTTTAAACAGCAGCTTGACTGCCAGTAAATATAGGAGGAATAGGTGTTTGTGTGTGAGCATAGCAGAAAGAAAGGAATTTTAAGTTTTATTAGCCAGAAATAGGGTCTTATTAAAATCATGATTAAAAATAGCATTGAACCAAGAAACAGTTCAAGGGGAGAGATTTCAAAACTCACCTCCCAGGTTAATGGGGATTGCAGTCAGTTCTTTTTCTTGAAACATTTAGTATAAGTTCCAAAACTGACTTAAGTGCAGTCAGCACCGGGAACATTTGGATTGCTTCAGGATGATTTATGAGGGAGGTTGGTCTGGATGGTCAAGTTACAGCCTTTCTCAGGCTTGAAATGTAAAAGCCTGTTTAGTCTCTGCACAGTAGTGACAAGTCTACTGAAAACATTTTATTCTTTTGGACTGTAGTTGTCCATTAATTACAAAGGGGGAAATGGGATAGAGCAGGGAGAAGGAGACTTGTTTGTTTGTTTGTTTGTTTTACAGGCAGTAAAATTGAATCCACTGCAGCCACCAAATCATGGATTCTCAGTTGCATTAGTAACTCCAACTGGCAAAGGTGGATAGAGATGCATGCCATGTTTCCCGACTGGTTGGTCAGGTAGTCCAGGGCTGTAAGAATTCCTTCAAGAGCATCATGGTTTGTCGTTTTGCATGTTATCTTACTCTTAGTGTACTCTGATGTGGGGTTTATGGTTAGATTGGCTGTAGTTTCTCATCCTTAGTTCCACTATCGATGGTGGCACCTGAGCAGTGCATTGCTACATTGAAATGAGGATGACAACCTGTCCTTCATTTGGAGACATCGGTTGAAAAAGATGTCTGGACAATCCATCTTCACATTTCAAAGGCAGGTGGACGCTTGTGTGCAGACTGCTTTCAGAACATCAGTTTGAGTGAATTCTGTCTACGAGGTATTTAAGTGTTACATTCCAATCCTGCAAAAATTTCGTCAATAGCTACCTGCTGTTGTGCTGTGCGCTTAATGGAGGACTTGTCCATATGCATGGCGTGTGTCTGCCTTTTGGCGTTGGAGTGTGCGTGTTTGTGATGCTTAACTGGGTCAGTGGAACAGAGGTGGGTGTTGGAGGGCTGAAGTTCATTGTAAATGACACCTAAGAGTGGGCGAAGTGGGAAGGCAAGGATCTTCTTAAGGAAACTGGAAATGGAAGACTAGAAGCTAGGGTCATCTCCAGATTTGCCCAGAAGAAAGAAAAGTAACAGGTAAGATCCAAGAATATAAAAATCTGTATGACAAAAAGGTTAGGGAAGCAGTTGGAGAAGGGAGGCAGAGAGAATATACAAATTACTGTACAGCTTGCAGACCTGTGACTTTAGAGTCTGTCAGCTAGATGTTTGAGGCATTTATAAAAAAGTCATCTTTAAAGCATTAACTTTACAAAAGAATCAGAAAATGTATTAAGTCTCTGCAATGGGAAAGAGATTGTTGCTTTTTGCCAAGGTGGGTTGGACTGGGAAAGAACCTGAGTGCAGAGGTTGGACTGGGAAAGAACCTGAGTGCAGAGGTAACTGTTTCTGAATTATCCAGGGAAATAAGGGATGCTTCCTTAAATTCACATTACTAATACCTTACGTTCAATAGTCATAAAAGATGTCCCTCAAAATGGTGAAAAAAGAGTGTAACTTCTTATGGTTAAATTAAGGCACCCTCCAGAGTGTTTTTGATGCTTTTCAAGAAGAAACTGGGTAAACTCTTGAAATTGCAGTCTTCATATAGTCGGTATTCTGGAGGTGGTATGCTAAAATATTGTAAGGTTTATGAATGTTTTATTAAATGCTCATGCCATTCTAAGAATCCGCATTTTGTATGCAAGATTTCTTCTATCCAGGTTGAAACAGCTGCTTGTGGCATAAGGAGAATAAAACAGTTGGAGCAAATGGCCTTGTTTAAACTTCAGCATAAGTTAAACTAACATTTGAGCTGGGAGAAAACAGGGAGAATTAAGAACTTTCAGGGAGCAAAATTAATTTAATTCAACCTGGCCAGTTATTGTGAGCCAGTGTAGTTCTCAGGGAACATACGCTGACCTCCATTTCCCAGGGAGAAGGTACGTATTGTAGAAACCATAGCCTGTAGTTTTATTCATTGTATTAAAAAGAGCTATGATGGTGTCTGGGATACAGAAACCAGCTAGGACTAGAATAAAGAGCAAGACAGCAGTTATTTCTCCCAGCAGTTTATGGTAAGTTGAGAATCACTTGGGAGATTGTCCTGGAGCAGGGTTTAAAACATCTTTGTCTCATTCACAGAGCTTTTTCAGCAAGTCTCCTGTGACTCCTCAGTTTGTATCCTGCATATAATGCCTCTGCAGTGCTAGCAGCTGACATGCCCGTGAGTCCTGTGTGTGTCATTCGTGGTCTCTAAGCTCTGTGCTTTCACTTTTCTGTCTCTTCATGTGTCACTCTTTTGGATAGTTTTGTTCTATTAGTTGAGGCTTATACCTCTATTTATTTTGCTTGTTTTTTTAACTTTACTCCTGCAGGCAACATAAGGAAGATGAAATAACAGATGTCCACTTTCCTTCTGATTTCTTACATGATTTCAGCTCTTTTTGTAGTCTTTTGAGGTCTCAGACATGATGAGGCCCAGCTTATTATGGTAGCTGTAGGCTTCTAAACAAAGTGCGTAGCACAATGAAGCAAGGCTTCAGTCCTAAAAGGCTTATACTGGGTGCAGTGCTAAGCGTTCTGCGCGCAAGAGAAATGTTTTCCTGTGGTCCTCTGGTTTAAGCAAGATGTAATTTAGGAAGCTGGGTTTTGATAGCTAACCTGCCAGAGCTTGTACCTCTTACAGGGTGGTGAGAGGAGCTGTGTTACCTTCTGGTTACTGTACTGAAGCAGCTCAATTCCCACAGTGCCTCACTCCTTTCTCCCAGAGTGAGGAAAAACATGAGTGCCTACATGGAATTGATGGGGGGGGGGGGGGGGGGGATTATCCATCTTTCCAGTTACCTCATCTGTAAGAAATTACACCTTGTTTCACTTACAGCTGCTGTTGCGTGAGAAAAAAAAAAACCTTTTTCTCTGCTTCTTCCTTCTTTCAGAAAGATGGTAGAAGAACGCAGGACACTTTACTGGGTCTTTGTGTGTGAAGTACCTAGTCTGGTTGCCCAGTGCTTAGTTCCAGAGGACTTAGTATGAGGAAATGAAGTGGTACAATGACAAATGCCTGGGCAGTCGTCTTGTTCTTTTTCCTGAATAGATAAGGCATTTAATTAGCTGGCAAGCCTCCAAAGCAGAAAATACTGTGCAGCTGTCAGCCTCTAGGGCTTCCGGAAAGATTTTGTGATTAATCTGCATATTGATCTCTTTCTTTAAAGCATAGATAAACCCTATCTCACTGATCTGACAGAAGCTGGTTGCAGGGATGGCAGAGGGAGTTTCCCCTTCTGAATGGGTATAAATGATGTTGCTCAACCACTGTGGCATCTTCCTGGTGGTTCTGCACATTGTAGGTATGGTGATCATTAAACACAACCAAAACAAGTAAACACTTTTTCTTTTCTTGTTTTGATGATATCAAATCCAGAATTTGAATGAAGGCACTCAGAGGCACAGGCTAAGGCTGCCTATATTTCTGTAACAATGTGAATTTCAACTTGTTCCTGCCAGCTCCTACGCAGACAGTTGCCTGAGAATAATGTTCAGTCATTTGATTTAGTTTCGATTACTTGCGTCAGCTTGCACAAACTAAAACCCCGTGATCCTGTTCACTGGGCACCATTTCAATGTAATGAGCACAATTTGTTCCTCAAAGCATTTTTGGTCACCTCAGTTGTATTTATGTGACTGGGAAGGAAGAAAAAAAACATGCTTCATGAACAATGGTTTTAGTTTTACCCAGAAATTTGATGGGATAGGAGAATGCTGCTGAAACTTCTACTGTGAGCCCAAGTTTTGTCTGAATCCATCTATGTAAGCAACATCAATGATTAGAAAGTGAACTTTCTGTATTTCAGTTGAGCTTGTATTTCTCTCGTTCTCTTGGGGCTCAAATAAATAATTTGCCAATGTCTCTGGAATTTTGTTTTCTTAAATTGTATTGGAAGAAGAAGAATCTGCTAAATTACTTGCTGTTGTAAATTGTTCAAAAATCCTGAATGAAAATATTGCTTAAAGAAATGCAGTAGTTGTTGCTTGGCTTTGCAGTTGTGTGTGTGTTGGGTGGTGGCTTTTTGTTGTGTGTGGGTTTTGTTTTTTGTTTGTTTTGTACATTTTTGTGATGTATTTTTTCTTTCTTAGATTGTGATGGATGAGGATGTGTTGTACTGCTTAGGAGGAAAAAATGAACATCATCTCTGGACCGATCATCACTGCAAAAAGGAACGAGGTGAGTTTGTAGTAACGGTAGATTTATGCTATCCTGTGTTTGCTCTAGCTGAGATGGTACGGTGACATTAGGCTTGTACTCAATAAATTAGGACCCACAACTTGAAAGCAGTTACCTTGATACAAATAAATTATCGTGCTTTTACTACCCCACCAGCGTAGAGTTTGTGAGTTTAGTGCATAGGAAGAAATATGGTGCTTCTGTAGATACCTAGAGCACCATACAACTTATAAATGTAATTTCCATGAAACATACTAGGTACACATTTTAATCTTTAAGGTTTTTCCAGATAAATATTTAATGCATTTCTTTTTCTGATAATGTTTTTTTTTTCTGGTAGTGTTTATTTCTGATAGTGTTCAAAAGCTCTATTTTTCTTCTGTGCTTGGCAAATTCTTTGTTGGCCAACTCCAGGAAGACCATGTTGTCATGCTATTTCTCTAAATGAAAGTGTAGTAATTAAAAATGATTTGCAATAATTCTTTTTGGTGTTAAAGCTACTAACAAGAAATGGAAACACAATATATTACAAGATTGCTCATTCATTAAAAAAAAAAAAAAAAAACTATCTTTCAGTTAAAGCTTAGCCTCCTGTGTGCAAGTTACTGAAAATAAATGCTTTACAGTAGGGGTAAATAATTGTTCAGAAGCTTAATACAGATGGCTGCAACAGCAAAAGAAATGGTATCAAAATTGAGGAATGAAGAAATTAAAAATAGCATGTCTTTCTGCAACTCTTCCCATTTGTCTTTGGCTATGAAAGTAGTGTTGCAAAGGAGAGATTCTTAGGTCTTAGTCAGCCCTGTGAGACACAGAGGGTGAATGTGTGAACGAGACATGCATTTCTAGAGTATGTCAGCTCTGTGTTTTACTTGTGTTCGTAGGCTGTTCTTGCTTGGTAAAGCAAGGGTGGGCAAATGGTGGGTTAGTGACTGATCTCAGGGTCTTGTGCTGGCAGGTTACTTGCCTTCATAGCCCCTGGAATTCCAGTGCAGGATTACAGGTCTGAGCAGCCATCCTCACTGAGGATTGCCACAGACTGATGTACTCAGTTTCCTGTGTTTTAAGAGCTCATCTCTGCTTCATTTTTATGACTGAAAGTCACTGAGATCGTTGAGTGTTGAAATCAAAATCCAATTCTTTCTTAAATACTACATGGAGGGATTACTTAAAATGCATTTTTCTTTTTTCAAACTGCGTCCATTTCAAAATTTGAAGTTACAGCAACCATTTTTTAATTGTTTGCTATAAACTGAAGATTCGTTAAAAAGTAAGCTGTTTTAACAAATTTATTTAAAACATTAAATCAAAATAAGGCAGCACACATACTAAGTGTTACTTATATAGGTTTCATAAAGTTCAAAGCATGTTTACCTTCTAGTGGTGTTGGAGCTGGGGCAATTCGGATGAAAATTACAAAACTAATTACATTTGATCTTACTTTATGAAAATACTTAAATTTCATCTTGTATTCTGCTTTGTAGACTGAAAATATGTGCATGAGTCAGTTCTGACCTTATTGCTTATACCAGCTAACATTGAAGAACATTTTCTTCACAAAATAACCGATGTATATGCTTGCAAAAAAAGGTTGAAATATTAAAAATAGTGCAAGTTCTTATTTAGATCATGGTTTAAAGTAGAATTACTTGAAGCGTCGTGGGAATCCTCAGAAACATTACTTAGTCAATATTGAGGATGAGATTTTAATTTCAGGATAAACATATGCCTCATCGGTAATGTTCTTTGGCACACGTAACAAAATAAGGAATTCATATAAAAGGGGGAATTTTTAGCAAAATTCTGTTTACATGTCATTGAGTTATGCCTGGACCTGCAAATAATCCCATGGAGCTTTATGGTCATAATGAGGTGTGCTAGTTGTTCTACTTATGTATGTGTAAGTAGCAACACACAAGCACTGACTGTAGTGCTCAAAAGAAAGGAAATGTAACATTTGCAGACATGAGAAATGAGCTGGGTGTTTCCAAGAACAGAGTTACAGGACTAGTCAGTGTTTGATTAACCACCTGCATGTGTGTCCTTTGGGAAAGAGGGCAGCATACTCAAAGGCATAAGGCAATGAAAAAAAGCTCTGACAGAGTAAAGAATGCTTCTGCTACCACTATTCCATAACTTGAGAAGGAGCAGCAAGGATAAACAAACACTGGAAGAAATTAAAATAAGCCCTTGTGATAAAGGCAGTCATTTATCCTAGTGAAGTAATGGGTAACCAAGACCTGCATAAGATATTAGCAATGGAGAGGGGAGGGAAGGGTAGAGCTAGTGACAGCAAAAAGAACTCATCCTGCTGCACCAGCAAGGAATTTGTGAATGCCAGGGGAATGCGGGAGACTGTTGGCTGTATATGAAGGAGTTAACTGAGCAGGAAAGTCTTGCAAAAATCACAGATGAAAAACTATCTCCTAATTTTCTAATAGGTAAATCTGGTATACTAAAATTATGAACATTGAAAACTGAATAAGCAAATGCTGAGCTCTGTAAATTCTTGAAGTGTTTGTAGCACTGGATATGCAAATAGTAATAGTGGATTATAGGTAAAGGCCATCTTTTGTGAAAACTGACATGACAGTTATGGTTGTATCAGCCAATTGTGATGAACCTCTCCTTATGAAATTAGTGAATGTATGCAAATAAGAAACAAGATCAACAGTGGATATTAAAATCTGCTGCTTTAAATTATGATCTAAAATTATGTGAAGCACTTTAAATGGATGTCTTCCATAATGCATGGGGACATAGTGCAGTCCATTGTGGTCCGAGTCTACAACGAGATGCTAATTTAATTACAGGCTCAACTTTTGCTGTAGTGGTAGCGTTTATTAGTTTGTGTCATCGTAGAAGTTTCTTTGAAAAGCAGAGGATTTTAACAAACACTTAATTAGATATGAAGTTTTTAAAAACAAAAACAAAACCTTTCTTGAACCATTTTTAGCCTTCCAGCCATAATTAGTCATGTCATTCTGAAGTATGTGGATGTATTTGTTGGTATATGCAGAACAAACGCAAGGCTTGTTAATACCAAAAAAGGAAGGGATAGGAAAAACCGCACTGCAGCCTGCAGATGCTGTGAACATTGGAGAAGAGAAACACAGAAATCAACTCTTCTGCCATGCTCCAGAGCAGAGGTCGCTGATCCTCCCTGGTTTGAGGGCCAAAAACACCCTGCAGGTAACACTTCCCTATTTGCTTTTGTGTTAACCAAAGTTGCAGAGGTAGTGAGCAGCCTCTGAGGTTTGTGGGCAGTGCTTCAGACTCATCTGCCAGAGTCATTTGTGGTCTTTTATTTTAATAGCTTTTAAGCAAATGGTTTGGCTTCTTCCCACTCAGAATGAGAAATACAAGAGTAGTCTGAAAGAAGACACCACAGCTCTCTCCCACCTGCACCATTTCCCCACGGTGAGGTGATGCAGTGATAAGGAAAGTATGCAGGTTTGCCTCATTTCCCATCCCAGTAGCCGGCAGGCTTGGATTGCTGTAACTGAGGAGGCCTAGTAGCAGCCTGCCTCTTCCAAGCAGAGAATGAGTAAGGCATCCAGGTAGTACACACACACTTCTTTCTTGCTCAGGGTGGATGCTAAAGTCAGTCTTGTCATCGTGTTCTGGAAAACAAGTCATTGTAAACACTCCCGCTGCCAATATTCTGTTGTAAATATTTCATAAGAAAAATGTTTGGGTTTTTTGAGGTAGGTGTTGGCAGCAGCTGTAACTGCGTTTAACATTCCAGTGCTCTTCCAATTCTCTTCCAGATTAATTACATGAACGTAGCTGGAAATGTTAGTATACATTCTGTGATGAGGTTCTAGTGTGCAACTTGGTCCCTTCTTACCTAGTTACTTACCCGTCTGTATTCAGTTTTTTATTTCTTACTGTGCACACAGAAAGAGATGGGAAAGGCATTCAGTGCTATAAAGACATGAAAGATTCTTGGGTTATAAAGTCTCGGTAGGCTTAAGTTAATGTGTGTCTTTTATGAGGTGGTTTTTTTGTTTATACTTTACCTTTATATTTAAGGAAGAAGGACAGTTGGGTGAGTCAGTCACTGTTTTAAGAGGCAGAACTGAAATGTGATTTTTTTCCTTTTTTATTTTTCTGTTTTCTTCCTGATATAAATGAAGTCATCCTTACTGGGGAATGTGGGGGGGATGATGATGGTTCCTTTTTAAGAGAAGCATGAGAAGATTGAGTGTGAGGTTTTAGAAATAACCATATTCTCAGTGAAATTAAAATAGTTTTAATAAGTAAAAAGTTTTAATGTTCAAAGTAGGTACAAGAATTTTGACTTAAGGATTGCAACTATTTGATGTTAGAGACACTACAGGTTTTGATTACAAACTAGTTATTTTCTGGGTTACCATTGAAACATTCTGTTCACACAGTTATTACATATAAGTGGTTATGTGAAGTCACAAAACTGACTCTTTGCCAGTAAACCAAATCCTGTCTTTTTCTTCCAAGAAAACCAAAGTAATGCAGCTTTTGGAAAAATCTTTCAATCGTGTTCCATGTACAATTTTTGTCTCTTTGTCTGACTTCAGCTAGAAGCATGTATAGTGATGTATGTTAAAACGTGTTACAGAGGAAATAAGCTGTTATTTTATTTCTTACTTCCAGACATCACAGATGCACCCCCCACTGCCCCATTTTTCCCAGGCATTTCAGTAGGGTCTGAGATTCTAAAAAATATAACAAAACAGAAGACTTGTATTGGAGTCATCTTGGTAGAAAAATCCTCACTGACATTAACAAGGAGAAAATTTAGGGTAATGTTAATTAAGTTTCTCACAGGCTTAAAAACCTAGAACAATTAACATCTTGAAGACTTCTTTCCCACTTCCCTCTCATTCTCAGCTTTGCTGTGAGGTGGTACAGGAGTTCAGGGTCAGCTACCAGTACCTTTGAGAGTATTGCTTTAGCCTAGAAAACTAAGAATTTCAGTCTTGATGTTGGTGTAGGAAGCTTGTTGTATTGTTAAGATCAAGTATTTTCCTGAGCAGAAAAATGCATTCAAGGGTTTTCCTGAATTGGGGTAGGATGGACTGTGCCACTTAACTTGCATAAATTCAAATTTGAAATTATTTGGTAACAAATAGACCTCAGTCTGCTAAAATGGAAGGCTGCTGATGGAATGGAAAAGATTGTTCAAGGAAAACTGGTCTGAAGAGATTGTGCTGTTACCAGCTTAGATTTCATTCTGTGCTCTAACCTATATAGGCCAGGCTTTCTTCTCGGTTTACAGTTCCTTCAGAGCAATGTAATGCAGGGCTTCAGTGTACCAGTCGAAACATTTGATTGTTAAGAAAGTGGACTGCAGAGATGTTTCCAAGTCAAAAGTGTTTCCTGTCATGTTTCTGGTTTATATAACAAGTTTGTTTGTTTGTTTTTTTGTTTTGTTTTTTAATAAAACACTTAGCTGACAAAATGTACTTTGGTAATTCTAATAACTGTTTTTAGAGAGGAATATAGAGCTTCTCTACAAATTAAAAGATCGATTCTATACTAACAGGCAAAAATGCTGTTGATTTTTAAAGTGCAAGATCAAGGTTTACATGCATATGTTTAAACAATGCATAAGCCCAGGATCATAAAAACAACATCAAAGTTCTATTGTCCCGTGCATATTTATGTGTCATTGGCTGAACTGTAAAAGTACTTTCTGAGAAGCTTAGCAGTGATGTGAATGATTGAGGTGTGCCAATGGTAAGAAAGGGTTGTTTGTAAAGCACTTGGAAGAGAGAGAATGCTGTCTGTAACAAGTGTTGTTAGTGGTTTTGATCTTAGAGCCTTGGTAACTTGGTAACAAAAAAGACTGAGGCATTAGCAGTTCTCACAACATTTGGATATTACAAGGTAGGAGGGAAAAAATAAGTTTTGGGGGCTAAAGTTGCTAGACAAAGGGGTGACCCAGATTTGGAAGGCCATTGATCCAGCACAAGAAACAAGCCACATCCAATACCTGGAATATGAAACCTTTGAAATTCAAGGTTGGGGGAATAGGGATGCGTATGCACGTTGCATATGCACCAGCATGCGTGTGCCTTCTGTCCTGCTGCATTTCCAAGTCCAGCCAGATTGTAGGTACGTTCCCAGCTCAGAAGGCTACATGGCTCACAGCATGTTCTGGTGTTTCAGACAAATCTTTTCGGATCAAGCTGTGAGAAGTAGGTGCTGCCAAACCTAAACTTCTGCTTTATATAAGAGAATCAACTCTGCAGTTGATCCCTGCTTTTTTTTTTTTTTTTAAATGCATGCTCTGTGAACCTTGATACTGTGTTGAATTTGATGGACTTCTTAATCTTGATTGTTAACTGGAATCTCTGTAAGGGACTTAATTATCCAGTTATAGTAGATACTGAGAAGTTAATAATAAACTCAGAAATATGCTGTTTAACCAGATGTCTTGTTAATTATGCTAAC
Source organism: Anser brachyrhynchus (assembly GCF_964034855.1). Lineage (NCBI taxonomy): Eukaryota > Metazoa > Chordata > Aves > Anseriformes > Anatidae > Anser > Anser brachyrhynchus. The sequence continues at coordinate 13,823,930 of NC_137700.1, forward strand.
GCCACATTGGCATTTGCTTTGATTTAAACACTCTAGATTTGGTTTGCCTTTTCAGTTCCCAGTCCACACAGCTTTATTTCAGCTGGGCCCTCTGCCTTTCCAAGCATCCAAAGGAACACACAAGGTCACCTTTGGGAGGCTGCTGTGAACCACAGGACGAATTCTGCCTCAGAGCATCCCTGTATACCCTGGTACTCAAAGCCAGGTGCTCCCTTCTAACTGTTAGGACATTCTCTAATGCAGCTAATTGCTGCGTGATTTATGAGTAACTATTCCTCCTAGTAGGAAGGGCTGTTTCTTTTCATACCCTTAAGTGCAATACAAAGGCCAAATCTCCACCCATTCTGAACATAACATTCCTTCCAATCTACCTTATAAAAATGTGAGGTTACGCTGGAGGCAGACCAGAACACTGCTTCAGCCTACTTGAAGACACCTCCTAACTTGCTGTAAGGATGAAGCTCCTGGCACTCTATGGCTTTTTGTTTGTCTTACTTTTGTGCCTCAATGCCTTTACTGCAGAAGGTACCGTATATTCTTCTAATACAACCCTCTCCTTTCTTTTCCTGTGCTTCCCTCTTGTGATTTTAAAAAAAGACAGCTTATTCTCTAACTGTATTTTGATCTTAATTAAAGAAAATAAACAGAGCTTGACAACTGGAAAGGACGGAATAAATTTAGGAAAGAACTCAGAGCTGCAGAATGTGTATCAATGCTTTTTTAGGTTTGTAGTGTTTCCTTTGTTACTGCCTGTGGCATATCATACAGCATGATTACCTTTTACCTTCATCTGTGTTCTGAAACCTGCTCCCCATCTCCAGTCTTGAAAAAAAAAATCCTTGTTATATTTTCCAGTAGATAACTATTAGGCACTGTAAGATTTATAAATTTTCTGCATGGTGAGAAAAACATTAATGGAAAAAGTTTCTGCCTTTATGGAACAAGGGAGTATGAAACAGTTCCCCAGAATTGGAGTAAATAAGTTCTGTACAGAACAGTGAAACAGATGACTAGCTCTTCTGTCCTTCAGTCAGTCTTGATTTTTTTTAATTTTGTTTTTTACTACTGATATTACATACTGTATTACCCTGTGGCACCCATTTACCATTTTGCAGTATTCCAAAGCGCACAAACTCAGAGCAGTTTAAGCTTTAAAAGTGTGTTTCTTTGTCCACACCCACGTATCTGTAGATGTCATTCTGGGTTTGCAAGAGAAACAGTATAGTCAGATTTTTAAACTTAAAAGGTGTAGCTCTTAGTTATCTGTTCAGATTTGGTGTTTGATATTGGAAAACTCAGAGACCTACCATGATTGTTCCGTGGTGTTTATTTTTTCAATGCGAGATGTAGTGAATGAATATGAGATAAGGAAAAACAAATAAGCTAAGTTTCCAAAGGTTAGAAGCAGCAGATTTGGCATGTTTCATATTTTCTAGAAACCTCATAAAAAATCATCTTGTGTGCATATGGGTGTGGAGAAACACTGGAAGCTCTTTAAAACTGAGTAGCCCGGTTTTCTCACTTACCGAAGCCTGTTCTGAGCTGTAGATCTGTTTGCCAGAGCTGAGGAGAGGGTGAGTGAATGATAGAGCAATATCATTGTATGTGTACCTGAAGTCAAAGGGAGTTGGAGAATATCGAGATGAGTCTTCAAGAACATGGCAGAAATATGTCCAGGGAAACAACACCACCCAATAAAAATAACTGAAGACTTGCCCTGTAATAATGTTCCTTTCCCTTAGCGTGTGTCCTAGGGGGTTGAACTTTTGCTGAGTCAAAAAGGGCAGAGAAGGTGTTATAGGACACTGTTCCTTATCCATAAACACATGGATTGGAAAGACTGTCAGTAATGTGCGTGAGGATGTCAAGGCATGTATACATGTGAACATGTTTGAGTGTAGCTGGTACAGAAGTGTGAGGAGCAGTCTGGAATGAACTGTATCTGTTTTTCTTCTGCTCGGTTCCTGACTGTAGTTTGTTCTTGCCCAGAGCAGCTTTACTCATTCTAGCTGTGGTAGAATTACCTGGATGTACAAACTGAAGGCATGTTTTCTGTTAGATCAGAATGAAATGATGCTGTGACATCTCAAACCTCTTGGATGCTAGAACAGCAACCATCACTTGTCTTGGCTGTAGAACCATGCCGCAGGGATTTCTGGAAACACTGAGCATACGTGAGATTTTGTTGAGAATTCCACCACCTCTGTTCTTCCTGCTCTACCTCTGCTCCAAGCTCACTGCAGTGTCATCTTTCTTCTCCGTATAACGTATCCAGCACTCTGTACCAAGCATTCAAATGGAATCAGCAGCTCACTTATTTAGGTCTAGTAGGCAGGGAGTGACTAAATGGCTTTGCCTGTCCAAAGCAATTTGTTCCACACCTCTGTGTACCCATATGGATACAGAGATGCTCTTTTTGTTCTCTTGGTAATCTTTTATACTTTCATTAAGCAACATAACCGTAAAAAGTGCAAAGTCTGTTTGTTATGTTAAGACAGCTGGAATTTGCTGGTTGTATTGCCTGCTAACATATAACATTTCAAAGGGTAAGAGTCTTCACAATGCATCTGGCATATTGTGTCTACTAGTAATGATAGAAGAGAACAAATTAATTCCTGTTCTATGCTAGGAACAAGGCTACGTGTGAGTGTAAAAATCAGTCATTATGATGTTTTCTTTCACAGATCTCTCTGTTCAAGGATTTCAATGGTAAATACAGTAATCAAAATGTCTGGACTCTAAGCCATTTGGTGTGCATGTATGTTGCATCCTCTGTCTCCATTGGTAATGTATAATTTTTTCACCCTTAGGTCGGAAGGTTAAAAAAGTCTGCTGTTCAAAACTAGCCAAAGTCAACAAAAAGGCAAATAAAGGTAACAATATACTACATTTTAATTGTAGTAATTAAACAATCATTATAGATAAAAATTCATATGATGTAACAGATTTTTCCGTACACGTGAGTATGGAAATCTGAAATGCTGCCTTCTGCTGCAAACCCAGTAATACCTGACTTTACTTGTCCCCTGTTAGACTGTCCTTGGTTCGCTGAGTACTCGAGCCTGCTTACTGTAACTGCCTCCTGTCCCAAGCTGCAGCCAAACCTTTTTTAGGTCAAGGAATGATGTTTGTTTCCATACAGTGTCCACCTGTCTGCTGCATGCAACTGCTTGTCTGTTACAGATCAGCTTATATGATAATGCTTGATCTGAGTGTGTTTTGATTCTTACTGAGACACAAACATAAAAGCTTAGGCCTAACACAGCAACTGCCCAAAGCTAAAGATAGCAGAGTTTTCTTTCATATTCAGTTCTGGACTGGCAATGCACAATGTTCACTCGGTTTGGTATTATTATAGTTATTACTTCCTCGTTGCGGTCTACAGCTTCCTCACGAGGGGCAGTGGAGGGGCAGGTGCTGATCTGTTCTCTTTAGTGACCAGCAATAGGGCCCACGGGAATGGTGTCAAGCTGCAGCAGGGGAGGTTCAGGCCGGACGTCAGGAAGAGGTTCTGCACTGAGAGGGTGGTCGCACGCTGGAACAGGCTCCCCAGGGAAGTAGTCACGGCACCAAGCCTGTCGGAGTTTAAGAAGCATTTGGACTGTGCACTTAGTAACATGGTCTGAATTTTTGGGTAGACCTGTGTGGTGCCAGGAGTTGGACTCAATGATCCTTGTGGGTCCCTTCCAACTCGGGATATTCTATGATTCTATGATTATTATTATTAATTATCAGGAGATTTCCGGGTCACTTGTGCTTTCACATTGCTTTCTTTTCTAGGGGAACATGACTTGCTTTACACAGTCTGCAGGCAAGCATACTAACTGCTTCTCAGTGTTACTCCACTCTGCTCTCTGTGCTAGGCATATGCCTAGGGGAAGTTGCAAAGCCGCTCAGAGGTGTGGCCGAAGGAAGGGGGATAGTTTAACCCTACTGGCTACTTATCTTTGAGGCAACCTCCCTGCTTTCCTAGATCTTTGGCCTTCTACCATAAAGAATTACTGTCGCAGAAAGCAAATGTTTCAAACTAGTGTCAGCTTGGGGCTTCTCAGGAAAGCTGGTGAGTGTGATGATAGTAAGGGGACAACACTGTGTAATACAACTAGGTGTGCAATGTGTTGGCTGTGGGACTTGAGCTCTGGAGTAGTACTGTCTGAAGACATCTGCTTTGTGGAAGCTTCCTGCAAAAGCAGCAGGATTCGTACTTCCAGTGACTGAGCTCCCCGTACAGGAAAAAAAGGTTGTAAGTAATGTGTGGTCTCCAGCAATGTAATGAAGAAAAAACATTGCTGTTACATCCCCCCCCCCCCCTTTTTTCTGCCCCCTCCAGATCACTGATAATCTAAGCCTGTCCATATAAATGGTTCAGCTTCTGGTATTAATGTTTTGTCCCATTCTACATACTTCCAATTAAGCATCCCTTTCAATTTTCTTTTTCCATCTTTGTTTTACAGGTATGCCTTCCAAGACGGCTCCAATGCAAATAAAAAAATACTGCAAGCCTTGTGCTCAGCCAGACCGTCTGCGGATTCCTGGACCCCTTCCGCAGTTAAAATAAGACTGAGCAGGGTGAAGAAGAGCATCTGCCTGCCAGCACATCTCACAGTGCTTCACTTGGTTGAGGGTCTTCCTTTCACAGATAGGGCCTGAATGTATGCTACTCTTATTTTAGTCGGGAAGGGCTTCAGTCAGTAATGCTTACTCAGTCCCCCAGGCTCCTTCATCTTGTTAACATTAACCTGGCATCTAAAGAGCCAGGTAAAGCTGTCTGGCTGCTACTGGATTTTTTCAGTTGCATGTTCCTCTGTACCAAACAGGGATTTAGCTCCTCAAACAAGACAGAGGAGAGCTGGCTGTATCACTTTGGATTGCATTTTTAGATGGGGAAGGGTTGAAGTTACTGTTTCTAGTTATCAGTATATATATATTTAACCTTTTATATGAATAACTTTTATATAGACAAATGGATTTTCTTTGTAGCTAGGCACATGATGAATTTGTTCCTTGCTCTCAGTGCTTAAAATCCACTTGGAAGTGGATTTCTATCAAGTGAGAATGAACTTATGATTTAGAAAGGGCTGAGAAACTAGATTCAAATAGTTGGGAAGGACCAGAGGACCAGATTCAAGTACAGTGGCAAGCTTTTTAATGTCTGGGGTGGGGGACAAACGACACCTATTCTTTAACTTCCCAGAAGAATGTCATCAGGTGGTTATTAAAAGGCATACTGGAAAGGTGTAAGGCTAGTCAGATTATTTTTTTTCCTCCTGAATCCAGAAGGCAATTGTTCTTTCAAGGCACTTGAGTTGTGTGATCACCTCAATAAACAAAACTCACTGGAGTATGAAATTAAACAAATGTTAAGAATAATATCAAAGGGCTGAATAAAAGAGAAACAGAAATGCTCCCTGCTAATATCATTAGCAGTTACTGGGGTCTTTTCTCCGGTATTTCCTGTCCTTTTTCTAGCTGTCTCCTGCATATGCTGCTATTTCTATGCCCGGGGTGAGTCCTTAACCCAGAATTAATTGGAGGTTTATGAATTTGGCTTTCCTTCTAATGAATGTGACAAGGTGTGGAAAGCTTTTTCTGCTCTTGGGCAAATATCACTTTGAAAATAGTAATTTTACCCTCAATACTCAGAGTAATGCTATTTCCCTAAGGTAATTTCCTGTATGATAAAGATGGTCTCAGTGCCCTTTAGTAATCTGGGGGAGTTGAATGGGGATGGTCGTATGCCTGGTGTAACCACCTTCAGGCAAATCTGTTTCCCATGAGTCAAATTAATGGGCACTTATATATGGCTGTGCTTTCTCATTGTTAGTGTTTCTGTTGTACTGAACAATTGAAGCAATTTCTGGGTCTCCTATGTGCTTGTTATTACTTTATTTTCTTACTGCTCATGTGATTAGATCTGACCCTCAACTTCCTAGTTTTGAGCTGACCATGCATAGCATTTTCATACCAAGGATAAAAAGGATCCTCCAATCCTCACAAGATCTGAGCCAAGAGGTTGGTGAATGAGCTGTTTGATAATTCTGCTGCTGATCGCTGGGCAAACATATATTTTTGTCTTTTGTAGCTCACAGAAAGTATCTCAGGAATATGAACGATGAGTAGATGTGAAAAGTATTTTGGATATTAAATGTTTGCAGCAGGAGTTTATACAGAGTTGTAAACACATGGCCATGTCTTACGAAGCATTACTAAGAGGTATGAGGATTCTGTTCTTTAACATGAGCTTAAGCCCATCTGTTTTAAATTTAAAAAATGCTATAAGATTATCTTGGCCCCGCACCCTCCAAACAGTGTGCTCCACACTCTGATCTTCCTTCAGGCAAAATGTTCTCTGACAGCAAAATCATAAAGTCCCAAAGACCATCAACACTATTATAGAAATACTTTGTCTTTGGAGGGATATAGGGACATCATCCTATGTACTTGAATATTTTTGTTCACCTAGTTTCCCAAACTATCCTCAAGGTAAGGTTGAGGGCTATTCAAATTTAAAAAGTAAGGTACTTCTGTGAGGTCCTAGTCCTGACTGAACAAACTAAAGCAGGATTCCTCAAGCTATTTCACCACTCATTGTGACTGTTGCCCAAACAGGCTCTTTGCCTGGCCTACAAATATCAGGAGGTCATGCATCAGCCTCCTGCAGGTGCTTCCTCACCAAACTTGGACTTTTATTTCCTGAACTATTTTCCCTGTGTGGTAGAACAGAGCTACCATCTGATCATGGCTTTGTTTACAGGCACCTGTTCTTCATTTTGCTTTTCTTTCACTACTATGTATATTTGTTTGGCATTACCAGAGAAGAAACATATTACTCAGTGGCTTTTCAAAGTACACAAGCTGTATGCTTACATCAAGTAGTAAATTCAGCTTGTCCAAGCTGACAAATGCATTTGTCTGTATCTTGTGGTTTTCTGTGTTTGTTTGGCTGTCAAGCATGAAAATTGCACAGCCTTCAAGTTCCAATAAAGATATTTTGACGTATCTCTGTGTCTGCCAGAATAGATGTTGGATCCTGGTCTGACCTTGTCAACTAAGTGAGCCAGGTGGCCCCTCACTTTATTTTGAGATTAATACCCTCAGCTGATACCAAATCAGTCTGTCTTGTATAGTACTGTGACTCTGAATTGTCAGGGCACAGGAGAAATGATCACCCCTGGCAGGGAGAATGTGGAGGTGCAGGCAGTTTGTGGGTTTTTCCTTCAAAGTGCATATTAGAAGGCATAATTTGTATAAATAACATATAATTTTATGGCCCCTGAAAGTGTAATGGGGCTCTTGCTGTTGGCTCTTCAGCCTTCTAGACTGTCTGGCCCACAACTGATGCAAGGGTCTGGGTGTAGCTGAATTCAGGATTTTAGCTCTGGAGAATTTCTGTTAATCTGAAGAATGGGCCACTCACAACTTTTTGTGATTGCATCTACTAAGGAAAACCAAAATCCTGTATGGACAATGTCACTGCAGATAATAAAGTCATCTGACACATGAAAACAGAGGGACAAACTTTTGCCCTTGCAGATTTGCATACTCTTATGAAGAAACGCTTGCTGGAGCTGAGTGGAAGACTCCTGGTGATTTAAGTGTTTGTTGAATCAAGTCTGAAAATCTGTTGCTTGATTCAGTTTTGTCCAGCAACTGCAACCTCCTAGGCAGATTTAGCAGTGTTGCCAGATGGTGAATGCAGATTGGATTCTACCTACTTTTGACTCAAGTATGCTTAAAGAAGAGTTGGGCTTAAGTTTATCCACGACTTTCTTCTTCTCAGTTAAGGTGAGAGGAAGACGTTCTTACACATCAGTCTTTTTTTTTTGCATCAAATGAGCTTTTCCTCATTAGATCTGAGCAGTTGTCTCTGTCACTGCTAACTTCTCTGTAGGATTCATCAAGCATTTATTTGTTTAAATGCTGGTGGGGAACAAGGAGCTCTACATTAAGTAACATTCACGAGAGTGTTGATTCCAATCCATGTGTGCCTTTGGTTCCCAGTAGCCATTTAGCATGATAAGACTTATGGCAGGCATTGGATGGTTGTCAAAGTTGCTTTCTAGCCCATAACAGTCATCATACTTTCCTTTAATCTTTGAGCAGGCCGTGGAGAAATTCACCAAAATTGTTTCTGTTCTGAGTCTCTGCTAGAAAGAGTGTCTGGGTGTGGATTTGTCCAAGCCATCCTTCAGCCCTTCAGTTACTCCTTGTTTATCTGTTTCAGAGACATGGCTATGAATATTTTCAGGTGTTGGGGATTTAATTCCATATTTTCAGGTTGATGGTCCACAAGGGAATGACTAAGGCCAGAGATTTGCTATAGGATAAGCACCTTACTGTCTCAGTGCCATCTGGTCAGTCTCTGAAAGCATGATCAGAGAAATCAGGTCACTTCGTGCCTGTTGAGAGATCCTGAACTGAACATGACTTGTCTGTCTTGTGCAGCCTGGCACACTCACAAAAATCCCTGTAATTGCAAGACACTGTCAAACCAACAGTTCAGTTTGACGACAGTCAGACTCAAACTGCATCTGGCATGTTAAGTTTGAGAGCTGTTTAGTTGCAGCTGGCAGTACAGCACAGATGCTCACAGGAGAGAATTTAGACCTTACATAGGAGGCATTCAATACCATACATGTGGAAGTCCGTGTGCACAAAAATGCGTGCTCAACAGATGATTGTGATCAACTGTCTGCAACAAGGCACATGTACAACCTTCTAGCTATGTTATCACATTTGTGATAAATGTAGCACACTCAAAGCAACTAATAGATCTTGGTTAATAAGATCAAACAATAATCCAAATGCTAAACAGCAGTAGGGTTTCCCTCAGCTGACGGGCAAGATGACATTTAAGATCTGTCAGTGGCAGAAGAGTGCTTTTCTGATGGATTCTATGATGTTTGGTCATCAGCACTGATCCCAATCTTACAATCAAATCCTAGATGCTCTTAGAATCAGATCCTTGGCATTCTAAACTGGAGTGCACTGGAAAATACTGTCTTTGCTAGGCAGGTTCTCAAGACAAAGCTTCCCATTTGTCTTGTTGCAGCACCCCATGTCATATGGCTGGCTGTGTGGTGTGTTCGCTGAGTAATGCTAAAACCCATTTGTATCCCAGAATTTTGCCTAAGACATAGCTACGCCTGAGAAGAAAGATGTTTTCATGAAAAAAAAATAAAAAAAAATGTGGAGAAGTCCATCTGTTTACAGATGCTATCAGAGAAACACAGCAGTGTGCAGCAGTATCTGCAAGTCCCTCATTAAAGCATTCCCTTTGCTTTACTAACTTCTCAGTTATCAACTTTTCATTACTTGGGAAAAAAATTATGACAGTTGTCACTGGCCTCTTGTCTTGAAGTTGTTTGAATATACCAAGGTTAAACACTTAAGCATCTTCCTTTGTCTTAGTAAGCAGTACTAGTGTATATTTAACTTCAGTAAAAATCTTCAGATGAGCGGATGACGAAAGAAAAAATATTTGAGTTGAAGTTACATCTAGAAAAGGACTATATGCGGTTGATATTAGCCTTTTTTCTGTTTCCAGACATAATTTTACAGTTTCCGAGGACTTCCTCACTGACTGGCCTCACCAACTGGAAAAGTCATCTTTTATCTCTTTGGGCTCAATAGTCACCCACCCGTTCTTTATTTGTGTGGGATCTTACCTCAGAATGGTTTTGCTGTCTGAATTTCCTCAAGTTTTTTTCCTCGTGCTGAGCTATTATAATTTGACACCATTAATTTCTGTCCATGAGACCAAAAGAACTGCACGTTGTCAATAAGATGACGTAAAATGGTGCATTTACTATTTCCAGGCATCATTTTTTGTACCAAGAACAGTTTCTGTTACAGGACTTGAGCATCTCTGTTTCAAGGCACCATATAATCGTCTCAAAGTCATGGGATGAGTAGGGATTTTTCTGCTATTTAATTTGTATTTCAGCCTTCACTGCAATAACTTGGGATCAACGTAATCTCAGTTATCAGATGTGGAAATCTGTTCCTAGATATTTTATTTATTCCTCAAATTAACATCTGTTGTTGAGATTGTTGCTATATAGTTCTATTGATTTTACTAATAGGTTGTAAAAAAAAAAAAAAGTGATAACCACAGTACTTTGAGATAAAGTACTTGAAGGTGTGGGAGGAAAAGGTAAGAGCACAGGGCTTTTAGGTAGAGCTAGTAAGTATGAAGAGCCAACCTCTGGCCTCTAGCCAGGGTTAACTACTTGCTTTGAAAACTCTGAGAACCAATATACTTAGAGGACTACTTACTGTCTGAAATCTCTCCAGCCAAAGGCTAGATAATTACCAGAAAGTATACGTGGGAATGGAGTGATAGTTACGTGTGTTTTTGAGGTAAGGTGTATTGCTTCAAAGTTGAGTATTTAGGCCTCTTCTAATAGATGTAAAAATTGTTGAAGTATACCTTGTTTTCTCATCTTTCAGGTTAAGAACAAGCACTGCTTTGATGTAAGACTCTGGTTGCTCAGATTACTTCTTGTTAGCAATGGAAGGTGAAGGCTGAGGTGACCCCTGGCCAGCTGGATCTCCCAGACCCTAACAAGGTAGGTACTTCAGCACATGGTCTGTTTCAAGGGTTGCTGAGCTGTGGGATTCCGCACTGAGCACAGTGAAGGCACATACCGGCGTTCCCACCAGCAGGTCACAGGCAGACCTATCTACAACCGTGGTGCTACACATTTACCTGAGTAAAATCCAGCCACTGTCCCAGCTGCTGTGGCTGAGTTGTTCTTGCAGTCTAGAAATGTTTTCTAGCCAGGGCTGTAGTTCAGCTGTGGTCTTTGTGTTTGTGCATTTCCTATAGTAAGCAGCAGACTTTGGTTATGTGTGGCAGTGAAAGAAATATATTTAACTTTCATAAATCCTCTGATTCAGCTAGTCATAGCACTGCCTTGTAAGCAGGGCATCTATACAGTGATGTCCTTGGTGTGCACACCAGCCAGAAGATTTATGGAGCAAACATAAGCATTTCCTTGTTCTGCCTTGACAAGTTTTGTTATTTTTCTCAGCCACACTGAGTAAACTATAAAATTTTGATTCATTCATTATTCACACCCTAACTGCACAAACTCAGATGTATCTACATTTTTTACAGGCAAAACAATGAAGAATTGTAGTTCTTCCACAAATAACTTGGACTGTCTGTCTGCTGCTAAATGGCATCCTTCACACAGATCTGTCATGCTCCATGGCACCACATCTATCAGTGATCATGCTGCTGAAGTGAATATAGGCTATCTAAATATACCTGGATATTCTAGGGACTAATTGTTCTTTTTTTATCCCTGTCAAAACAAAATGAGGAGAGCGATATGTAGCTTGGAAAAGATCATGGTTACTGAATTGTAAATGGATTTTTCAGTGGTCTTCAAGAGCCTCTAAGCTACTAAAATGGCCTAGCAGGAACTTTAGACATGACAATTGTTCTCCTTTCCCCAGTTATCTACAGTGCCATTTTTGCAAACACAAACACCCTTCGGCAGACTGCAGCCAGGAGGAGCTGTATCTGAGATGAAGCACTGGGAGTGTTGCTTCCTCTTCCCAGGAATTCACACACAGTGAATGACTATAATTCGTGACAAATTATGCAGGCAAGTGTCTGTGAGTTTTTTTCCTAGGGGATGAAAGTACAGTCTCATTATGCCTGCGTTTATGTATCCGGGGAAAAAAAAAATATTGGGAAGCATTTTGATTTCTGTTTGAAGTCACTGTGGAAATGCTAACACTGCTGGATGTTTGGTGCCTTTTCTCCCTCTGTTTTCCTTCCATTGTCATTTCTTGGTTCCTTTGGAGATGCAGACCTCCCAGCTGTGGTTCCCTCATAGCAGCATCGTATAGAACTGTAGCATGGAATTAACTGTTTTGTGGTATGCAAAACAGAAGGACTGTCTGATCGCACAGAATAGCATTGATCTGTTTTTAAGACTACTTTGTTTGTCCTACGGAGCCCTGGGTACTGCCTGTCCCTAAACCAGTACCTCCTACCTTGGTGTGTTTTCCCTGCTACCTGGCTAGCTTTTGTTGGTTCCTGATGCAGTACAGTGAGTTCTCAAACTTTCTAAAGTTTGTGCCAAGCAGAAATGCTATCAGATGTCCAGTAAGTAGGGGCCTGCAGAGAATGAAAACTGGTTCTATTTAGATGTATGTATAGAGTTTGGCATTTAAAACAGCCCCCCAGAAAGAGAAGATTCTGTTCTGACTCAACCATATCGGTCAGTTTGTGGAGACAGGCAAATCTGTCATTATTTGTACCTTCTGAAATACTGACCATACATAACCTCCATAACCTGATCTTGGTCTGTGCATGCTTGGACAACACAAGTATTTCCTCCTCCAAGTTCTGGCTTGTAACCTCAGTAAGAACACATTGCTGTCAGTTACTGGAACAAGACTTCGAGCTTCCTTCCTTTACCTTTTCAGTAGCAGTGAACACACGTAAATGGTTTTACTGCAGGCAGACTTCCAGCTTTGGTTCCTTATAAATACGTTTATAGAAAAAAGGTCTCGCCCTCAGATTAGGTCAGGATTATAAAGACATTATCACAGGTGTGAGGTTGTGTACCTGCTCTCTTAGACTTGCTATCCATTTGGAAAATATGGGAAGTTTCTTGCTATATTTATTACTTTATATGTCAAATGTATATGGGATACATCAAAATAACCTGAACTTCTTACAGGAAGGGGCTAATTTGTCCTGGCACCGGGGAGGATTGGAGTTTGGTGATCACAGCCAAGGTCTCAAATTACCATGGTCTAAAGCATGTATCTGATTAGATTTAACTACCATAAAGGCAGGACTGTTTGTCTTTTGTTATTCATACTATGAAACGCTAGTGTGAGTGGCTCAGGTTCCTTTGCTGCAAGGTCCCTGTGCACTTCCCATGGTTTCTTTCAGCAGCCAGACAGAAAATTTGGTGCTGTGCCAGGAGAATGCAAAGCTGGTTAATGTAGACTTCTTTGCTGCTGAAAACAGTCATCAGAAATAGTTATCAACACTTGTTCCTGGATTTCCAGCACCATCACTTGTACTCTGTAGTAATGGATGTTGGTGGAGAGTGGTGATGCCCCGATCTAAATTATCTCTGTCCTTTGGGGGTGGATTTTGAGGGGGAGAAATGATGTGGTTTGAATATGCAAGACTTTTTAGTGTTGCTTTGTGTGTGGTGGGAGCTGCACGTTTAACTTTCTCAACTATCTGCTTACCATCTCTGCTGAGACAAAGAGCCCTCATACCACCTGCTCGGGTCCCAGCCAGAGAGCAAAACATCCAAGCAGCAAAGGGCATCTGTTACACTTGCTTTTCCTTAGCACGTTCTGCTGCTGTTAATACCTTTGGAGAACAGCTTGAAGAACTCTCACTTGTGCTGTGCTGTGGGACTTGCTAGTGAACTGACCCTTCAGTGTGCAAGAAATGGCCCAGCTGTGGTCACAGCTGTGTGAAACTCAGGGCTGTCAGGGTGTCGGCCTCACCTGCTGTACGTGTCACTGGCCCACCCTTCTCCACTTCCTCTGCTTTCAAAGCCAAGAACTCTCCTATCACATCTGAAGATGTGAAAATAGGGAGGATTTTAAAAAAGGTCTTGAAAATGACTTAGGCTCCATTTGTCTTCTTCTCAGCTATTTCATCGAGCAATTCTAAGTGAATCACTCTCTGTAAAATGCCTCCAGAAATCACTGGTAACTCCCACAGCTCCTCATCGCATCTGATTCAGGGACTGGAAGCCAGTGTAACTTGGACTCTTTCTGCACATGCTAATGTTTGCGTGAAGTGCGCAGTGCTTTTATGTTGAATTTATTTACACACACGCACAAAATGCAAAATATTCCTTTCCAGGATAACCCTTAATGTTGTATGCAGCCAGCATAGGAGGACAAGCATAGGAAAAAGAGTAGCTGGAGCATTTCTTACATGAATGTGGACTTCATTACTTAGCAAAACTGTCCAGAGTTTATAACGGGGGTTAACTCAAATGGAGGTAGGCATAAAATCTGAAGACTGTCCATAGTTAATATAAAGCAAAGTGAGGCAGCAGATTATAATTTAATCTTTTATTCTTTAATTTTATTTTTCTCTCATTCTTAAATTCTGTACGTATGTAAGCACCCAAAGACTGATTGAAAGGCAACTCAGTGAAAACCTCACATTGATATGCCAAGCAGGCACGCCCCAGGTCGGCGGCAGTGAGATGATTGCTCTGAGGTGGAAGGGCCACCCACGACACAGAAAGCATAATTTATCTCTGTGCCTGCTCGGTCTTTGCCCTCCGCTCAGGCTGCCAGCACAGGTGGCAGTGAGTGCCAGCTGGGTGCTTCTGACCGAGAGATGCACTTGCTTTTTGCCAGCTGTAAACTGGCCACCTCCTGCTCCCACGGGTACCACTGAGCTCAGCATTGGTATTGCCGCATAGTGTGAGGGGTTGTGGGCCTGTGCTATATTTCTTTCCAAGTTACGGCCATTGGAAGCAGCTGTCCCCAGTGTCCTCTGCTAATCTGTCTCTTACCCTGGTCTTGCACACCAGCACCCATGGAGAGCACAACTGTACCCTCCTCTTGTACCCTAGGTTCTTGAAAGCTCAAAAAGATAAGAGGGCAGGAGCTGGCAGGGGCTTGTATGTGGTTAGTTTTTTTTCTGGATGATTTTAATAAAAGTTCAGGTTGTCCAACGAACGCTTGTAGATACTGCTGATCAGTGACCCAAACCCAGAACTTGTGTTCTGAAAATTTTGAACCTTTCTAGATTTGTTTTCCTACTGAGAAGTAAACAAACAAAACAGCTTGGGAAACAGACTGGTTCGGATCAGACGGGTACATTTCATTCTCCTATTTTGATTTTCGCTACTCAGTACTCTAAAAATATATGAAATGGAAGGTTTGTTCAACATAGAGTGGGATCCTGCCATTCCTGCAAACATTACTCTCCTGAAACTCCCTCCTGCTCCCTTTCTTCCCAAAGCATAGATTGATCGATATCAGCCTGGTTCCTTGTACTAGCTTAAAGCAAGAATATTTTCTGACAGGAAAAAATATTATCTGATTGTTGCTACCCAGCTGTATTATCTTTATGTGTATAAAAACGTATTAGCTGTGTTTTCAAATTCTTCAGGATTTAAGAGCTCAAACTCATTGCAATTCAGGACAAACAAGACATTTTGCTTCCTTGGAGATACAGGCCCTACAGATTTAGATCCCATGGGGATGCATGCAGGGGAACAGACAGCTACTAACTTTGGCAAGGGTTCACCATCACTTTTCCTATGAAAACATTGCAGTAAAAGGTGTGTTATCAATTCCAGATTGAGGTGGCAGGTGAGAGGAAATTTAAGTGCTATTTATGTTGCTTTTGGGGCACCATACAAAGGTGTTTTTTTTAATTTTTATCAGTGCTTCAGTATTACTGTTGACAGTGGTGTGGCTTAGTTAAATCTGTAACAGGCTTAGATTTGTGTCTTCGTTTATGTGTATCCCTTCCCACACAGTTTTCAGCTTTGGGTCACCATATCGTGAATTTAAATACACTGATAATACACATTTGTATTTCTTAGCTGCCTGCTGCAGGTTGCACTGAGCTTTACAAAACCACTGTTGAAGTCACACATTGGTTTGATGTGGAGATCTTGCTGCTGTGTAAGAGTAGCCATATGGAGTCACACAACAGGTCTGATCTTGTAAGAGGGAGTTAGGAAAGGAGTAAGATGACAAAGGCAGAGCAATTGTGTTTTTTTCCCACTGGTTTAACTTTCAAGCTTCTGGCAGGCAGTAATTTAGTGCTGTACTGAGCCAGGATTTGTATCTGTATTGTTGTGGTTGCTGCTCACCGATGTACCTAGTCTTCATGAATATGTCTAAAATATTCTGGATCTTTTCTAGGCTTTTGCTCTTTGTGCCATTCTCTGTCAAGTTCAACCGTGGATGGTGAGTTCTGTTAATATTTTTCATGAAATTTTAAATTCTGCCTTTCTGGGAGCCTTACAGTTGACGTGTTTGGCCAGCAGAAATGTCCCAGGAGCACCATAGGCGCACAGAGTTTCATGGAGCACACATACTCGGCGTGGCCAAGGGGCACTGCGGGCATAGGGTTGGCCTCTGGTCATCAGAAGGCCCTGGGGGTTCAGCAGCACCATCAGGTCCTCCTGCAGTGCTCTGCAACAGCAGCAGCTCTGCTGCAGCCCTCCCTGCAGGGACAGGGCAGCCCAGCCACTGGAGCCGGCACCAGTCCTGGCTGCAGCCAGCACCGGTGTAAATCCTTCCTATGTGCCAGGAAGAAAGGGTAACTCCTGTTACATTGAACAGTACTGCAATGGGGAACTCTGGTTCATTTCTTAAGTGTTTCTTTCAGGAACACTGACAATTAAAAAGAAAACAGAACCAAGCACTCCGATAACACAGCATTAAAGGGCAAGTGCTTTTCCTCAGGTCAACAGCTAAACCGCTGTGTAAAGATGCTCCTGACTGGAGGTATTACCACTGATCAAGTTCCTTGTAAGCATCCCAAAGCTTTTGCTGTGAACAACTTCCTAGGCTGGCTGTTTCTTTAGCTCTCTAATTTATTGGATGATAAAGTTTTGAATTAGTGGAGACACCTTTTATGTGCAGAAAACCAGAACAAGGTGGTGCAGAAAAGCTACTGTATGAAGTTTTTTCCATGAGATGTTTTTCGTGTGTTGGTTAAAAAATGCTTGCTGAATGTAGAAGATATTATCAGAAACGCATGCATTTTGATGAGGCCAGCTTGCAAAAAGAACATTTGACTTCTGCATTTTTAGTATGTAATTTTGTCTGTTTTCGGCTATCATAAATGTAATTGTTTCCTTTAAAACGGCAACAAAGATATTTACTCTTTGCTGCTAGTGTTATATTTTCTTTTTCTGTAGTTTCTCACAATTACCAAATCTAAAGTAAAGAGAAACCTCTTCTAGCTCTCAAAAATAGAAGACTGGCTTAGAGCATTAAAGATAGAGTTCAGAAAGAAAACACCTTTCAGATTTACCTTCTCTCTGACTTTTGCATTTGGACAGCATAAATACGGAGCTAACAGCTGAACCTGTGAGAGTTGCACTGATTCCTCCAAATCTTGTCTTAGAAATGAGTCCCACAGCTCCCTGCAAAGTAATTGGTCTAATTAGGTGGTAGGAAGGAGCTTCTTTAAATTCCTCAGAAATTAAGACGTGTCATCCGCTTAACATCTTAGCATCTGTTACTGCCTCTTGCACATTTCTCCATTACAGCAGTCTGAAGGACACTTTCCTGGACCTTTGAGAAAAATAAATAAATAAATAAATAAACCCCTTGAAACAGAGAAGAAATTAGCCCTTTCTTCGGTGGGATGAAGCATGTAAGGCATTTCACCCCCTCCTTATTCCTCAGTTTGGCGCACGTGTGCCTGGGTGAGTACAATAATCACTTTAAATAAAAATATAGGAGGATACGGGCATAACCTTAAATCCTGTAGTAATCCTTACTGATGTGGTCATGTTGTCCTGAAATATTTTCCGTGGTAGCTGCTGACCCCTGTGAATTGATACCCTCTGTGCTTATATATTTGTACTTTTATTTCAAACGGGCTATTTTGAATCTCTTACAGTCAGTCAGTAGACAGACAACTAACATGCTTTTTGTTTTGTTTTGTTTTTTAAACTTTGCTGTTGTCTGGCAGCAAGTAAGTAACAATTTAATTATGGCTAATTGCTCCTGCAGTAGGCATAATATTAAGGCAGAATGTGTTTAGAATACTGTGTGAAGTACCAAGGCACTGGGAAAGTTTCAGATTCGTGTGTGTAGCATAGGGGAGAGGCATACAGTCATTGCAAGCTGAAAAGGTTAATTTTGCAATGAAAATGTCTGGATCTGGTTGAGATTTCTTAGAGATCCTGCTACTTGATTTGTTTCTGGTAGTGGTTTTTTATATGCTCTCTTTCTCTTTTTGCTGCTGTGTGAATTTTGGCACAGTAGCATGCAGAAGTAACTTTATTTAAAATATCTGTACAGATACAATTCAGAAAGTCCACTGCAGCAACTGGATATCTTATGTGCTCGTAGTATTCCCCAAACAGTTCTTGTTTACTGAGAGTCAGTTAACAAAGCTAGATAACTGCCACCAGTGAAATGCTTTTCTTTGGCTTCTGTTTTGTTTTGATTGCAGTTCAGGCAAATTATGCCCCCTATTTCTTTGATAATGGAGCTGGAAGCACAAACGGGAACATGGCACTTCTGAGCCTTTCGGAGGACACACCTGTTGGTCAGTATTAACATGGATATGTTTAAATTGTGAAACTGGAGCTGTTTGCTCTTTTGATTAGCAACATACATTTTGTCACAGGCATTGTTATATACTGTGGATTTACATGTTTTTTTCTCAAGCGTTTAATTGGTCTCAATTTAAAATGACATGTTTGAATTTAAAGCATGAAATTTAGCTCCCCTTTTCTTGGTCCATGAATCTATTAACAGCATCAGAGCACAGACCTTTGGGGTC
Organism: Anser brachyrhynchus; assembly: GCF_964034855.1. Classification (NCBI taxonomy): domain Eukaryota; kingdom Metazoa; phylum Chordata; class Aves; order Anseriformes; family Anatidae; genus Anser; species Anser brachyrhynchus. The sequence continues at coordinate 13,842,429 of NC_137700.1, forward strand.
TTCTCATCAATTCTGTAAATGTTTATAAGAAAGTATAGTTGCTAATAATTTTATCAGCCTTGATAAAAGCAAGCTATACGTTGAAAAGTAACAGAAGCATGATTTTCTTTAAAGTTATCGCATTTTTCATGTTTACAGTACAAATGGTAGAAAATGTTTCTACTCGGAGTGAAAATTGCTTTGCCTAAATAAGTGATTTAAAAAAAAAACAGATACAGTTTTGTTTTACTGAAAATAAGAAAACTGGTACATTTTTCAACTTTGAATATTTTGTGGCAGGTGTATTTATGCTTTTTTGACGACAACAACAACAAAAAAGATGATTTATAATCAACATTTTCCTTGGGGAAAGAATAATTTCCTAACATCTAAAAAATTTAATGTAAAATATATCACAGTGATGAAGACTACCTTTTTTCCAAGTGTAATGCTGAGGTTTTGTTTAGTATTTGCCACGGGTTGTCTGTAACTGTTGCAGGTAAAGAAAAGTATTTAGCCATTGCAAACTGAGCACCAAAGCACCCATTTATTATCAGCCTTGTGTGAAGAAGAGAGAGATGCATGGAAGGGTGTACCCCAAAACCTCCCCTCCCAGGTCTTAGGCAGTGTGCTGGGGGTGAGGGCAGGATCCAGAGGGCACAGTCTCCTCTGGAAGTCCAACGCTGCTGCCTTCGTCATCCTAAACATGACCATGGCACTCATTGCTTGGAGAAGTGGCTGCTTGGGGTTTGCTCCAAACCTTTATTTCTGGCCCAGTGGTGTAAATGCCAGCCACGATCCATGCTGGGCATGTTGGGGGGTGAGGAGGGGAGTGGTTGGGAAGCAGTGACTTCTTTTGCTGTTCAACCAGAAAGGAGGAGGGGGAGAAAGCAGCACATAGCGTAGAAATGACGCATCTAGCGGATTAACTTGAGGCAAGCTTGCTTATGATGCAGCAGGGCTTCACTATAAGCTCAGTCAAGCTCAAGTGGAAACCTCAGCTGAAGGCCGACAGTGTTGTAATGGCACATGCAAAAGCCAGAGGCAGACCAAGAGGCTGTGATTAGCGCCGTACCTTTGCCCGGCTTCATCTGCAAGCCACGCTTGCTCTACCTTAGCAATGAGGACAGCTCTGCTTGGTGCCGGAGCAAGGATGGCCCATGGAACTGCTTGTCTGTTAGTGTAGATAAGGCTTGTAATGCTGGATACTTGCTGAAACAAAATGGGACCCCTGATCCAGTTTGTTTGGGGTGACGTTTGCCATTGCCACCCCTCAAACCACAGGCAGTACAACTCACTTGCCTCCTGACTGCCATCCCCTGGTGTGGTGCCAGCTCGCAGGCATTTACAGAGCATCCGCCTCTCCCTGCCGCTGCTGGGGGCCGCCAGCCACCTGCATGGAGATGGGGAGCTGAAGACGGCACTAAGCTGCAGCACAGTCAGAAATGTCCCTCCTAGCAGGACTGTAGTGCCACAGTTCCACTCAGGTGACAGCACTCCCTGCAGCAGTGGATTGTATCAGTGATTTTCTAGTGCTGGGACACCGTGCAGCTGGTCTGGGGCTGCAGGTGGGCAGAAAAGGAGCATGTGTGTGCCTAGATGGCAGAGCGGCAGTGCGAGGGCTCGGAGGCTGTGTTAGTATACGTGCAGCTACCCTGAGGAAGGATAGGCACATACACACTGGGCTTTTACGTGTGCTTTGGTAACACAGCAACCAGGCTTGGTGCACAGAGCTCCCCGGGGTGTTTATGCTTTGGTTGCAGCTGTGGTAAAGCTCAAGCTGCTCCATCTGTCGGGCCGCTGTTTCTCATGCTTGCTGGCTTTGGCCAGAGTGTGTTTACATTGGCTAGCCTCTACTTCTAGTCTGCTTTATAAATGTACTTTAAAAGACAAGAGAGAAGCAACCTGTGGTTTAAATCTCGAAAGGTGCTACCAAAAGTGTTTTGCTGAGGTGAAGGATCTGGAGTTGCTGAGTTCAGACTTTTGCAAAGGACCTAGAGAAGCCTTTGCCAAAGCAAAATAAGAGCTTGCTTTTGAGGAGTCCCTGTGTGCTGGCTTTGCCATGCAGCTGCAAGTATTTTTTTTGGCCTGTAGTTCTCAGGGCACCTTGCCTAGAAGCTCTGAGTACTGCAGGATCCTCTCTGCTGAAAGCACTTGAGGAAATGCCCTTGGGACACAGCTACTTGGGGCTTGCTCAACGCAAACAGCTGCTGCTGCTACCCACAGCCCACGTCAGCACAGGCACTCCTCAGGGATGGTTTGGCAGTGGGCTCAAAGAGCAGAGCATGAACAGCACTGGTACTTTGGTGCTGTGGTGCCCGCTGGGCTTTTGGCTTTGCTCTTTGTGAGGGGTCTCATGCTGTTGCTGTTGCTCTTCGTCCCTCTGCCTTGTTCTTTCTCTGGAAGGAGGGGAAGGATTCTGGTCTCCCATGTCCATGTACAGTCCCAAGCATCCACGCTCCAGCAGGCATCTTTCAGTCCTGAGCAGGATGATCAGTGACAGCAGGGGCATTAAAACCTTTGTAGGTTTGCTTCTGAATGGCTTCATTCAGCATTGGTTTAGGTGCTGCAGAACAGGGTGGGTTGGCGTTTGGTCTTCTCTGTGCTTACTCAGAAGCTGGAGCATAGGCAGGAAACGCTTTCTTGGCTGTGCCTCAGCAGCAGCCAGTGTCTGATGTGAGCAATGCCATCAACAGCAGCTTTAATAAGCCTCCAGGAATTTTATAGTCTTTGGCACTGCTAAGATGACAAGCAGTTGGCAGTGTTGTGTATTAGTTAAGATCCCCAGCATCTGTAGGCAGGGGGCATGCGGTATTCCAGAGCACCAAAAGGAGATGATGGTTTCTCTGTGTGACTGTAGAAAGTGAAATTGAAGTGATACAGCTGCAAGAAGGCATCAAATTCAAGAAAAACACATTTTCATGCTCAAACCGTCTTTTACTTGACCTTCGTTTGCCCTCTGGTATTTTGCCTACTTGCAGGTAGTTGTGGTCTATCAAGTTATATACATTGTGACATAAGTTATCATAAAGAAAGCAATTGCTATTACTGTGTGAAAGCCTGAAATTGCCTGTGCATTTCCAGATCTCATTTAAAGCTGCAGAGCATGAGACAATGTAAGAAGGGCCAGAACAGCAGCCCCTTCCAGCAGCAGATATAAAAATGGGAAAAGTTAGGAACTGAGATAGCAGTTGTGGTTTGTGGGACTGTCCCACAGGGCAGGTGGGGTTGTTCAGGGATGAGCTCTTTGCAAAGAGCTCTCTTTGTACATATAAAATGTACCTGTGCCACTAATCAAGGTTTTATGGCATGTGTGAGATGTTATTTCAGGTTGTTTTCCTCATCTTACCTCATTAATCCTGTAAGCCCTCACAGTTGGACATTGACAAGACTTGCAAAGCAAGGGATTGATGCATACTCGTAAGGCCTAAGTTCATTACTTTCTCAAAGCCCAAGCATCATGTCTGGAGATTTTTGCATGCCTTTCATGCTTGCATTTATTTCTGTTTTCCCCCATGCCCCACGTATACACTGCCTCCCCATTAAAAGCCGATTTGTGGTGGCACTTTGTGATCAAAGCCCCCAGCTGCCTGCCACCTGACTGACCACCTCAGATCCCTCTGTCCTTGAAGCCTCCCAGGTTGTTCCTGCAGGCTCCTGATCTGGTTTCTTCCATCACTCATGGCTGGCTGTGGAGGCCTGTCTTGTCCTCTCTGGTATCCATCATTCCTCCTGTTTCTATTACCCTGATCCAACTGATGGTCCCCTAGCAGGCAAGAGTTCCTGCTGTTGTTCCTGGGCCTTCTTTCAGTGCTCAGAAATCGCCCCCTGGCACTGTGCTGTCTGTGTTTTTGTATTTGTATCACAAATATAGTAGCTGAACCCTGCCCACAATTCATTTCCTGCCCCCGTCACAAAAAATATCCGAGTGAAAGAATTAGCATGCTTCTCTTTTAGATAACAATTGTTTGCTGACTACGCAAACAGACGTGGACCAATTAGCCCAAGTTTTGTCTTGACATCTAGAGACCCACCATGGCCTCACATTCAGATTACTCCAAAAAGGGTAAATTTTCTGAAGGTGCAAAAATATTCAGCTTTTTGCAAAAACTAAAAGCCACAAATTTTCCCTAAGAAAATAAGGAGCTCCCAGAACAAATTTGTTAAATGCAGCCAGCCTTCTACGTCACTGTAGCAGAGGTAACACTACACAAAATGGCGTGCTTGCTGCTGTACCCCAGTCTCCCCACCACAGGGTCTCAGCTGTGGGGCTTCGGGCTGCTCCTCCGTGGTCTTGTCTCTGCTTTGCCAGCCACCACAGTGTGCTGGGGGCAGGAGGGAGGCAGCAGGAGCTGGTAGCAAGTGGGTATGGAGCAGATTTTTGGGTAGTCTTGGTGTCAGTCCATGTCATCCAGGAGCTCTGATTTCCTTGGGGTGACCTCACAGTCTAAAACTGGCATCTGTGGGCTTTGTGTTAGTTGTTCATTGCCTCTTCTAGTGGGGAGATAGATGGGCATTTGGCTGAGACGGGTGGAGAACAGGCGAATAACCCCAGGCGAGATGGTATTCGCTGTGACACTGGGAGCACAAGTGTCCTGTCCTGGGAGCATGGCCATGTACATCCCTCTCAGCACCTTGTTAACAGATGTCAGCTGTGGTGGCAAAGGAAGACGGGGAGCGAACATGAGTCCAGAATGTGCCTGGCCTGTTCAACTTGGCAGGGAGGGGATTTGTTTGCAGAGCATTACATAGCAGAGAGGGAGTGCGTGTCTTCAGCGAGAGGGCAGAAACAGCCTCAGAGCACGCAGACAGAGGCTGGCTGCGAATAAATTTGCTAGAAATGAAGTAAAGTGGAGAAATAATGTCAGGGGACAGCCATTCAGCCTGAGTAGCAGGAGCAAAGAGCAAATCGCTTTTAAGATGGACTAGAAAAATAGGGTGAAAGTCTGGCATGGTGCCTGGCAAGCAGCTGTAGCAGGGAGCAGCGTGCAGCTCCCCGGGACATCCCTGACCCAGCCTGCTGTGCCATTCCCAGGTGCTCGGGGCATGCAGCTCATCCATCAGGGCCCTTACACCGCGCTCACCATGTCCCTGGCTAAAGATTCTTCCATTCCCTTATCTTTCTGACAGGGAACGGCTGTTTACTTGGTGCTCCCTGATAAGATTTTGGCTCGGTGTTTCATTTATTTTCTTTTCAGCAAGTGGAGGCAGCACGCTGAGAGGAGATTTTTAATTGGCTTTAACACTGTGCTGAGAAGCATTCCCGGGGTGTTAATGATATAGAGAGCATTGTGCAGTGAAACTGCAGTTCAGACAAAATTAGGAACTGTAATGAGGTAGAAGAGAAATTTTGATCCACAATCCAATTTGAAAGGCACACAAGTGCCTTGTGTTATGAAAAATGAAGTATCAGTTTTAGCTAGGAAGCAAACTTGCTCAGAAACCTCAGTAGTCTCAGCCTGGATCAATATCAATGTTTCTCCTCACTTCTAGCAACAAGAAAATTCCTGTTTTTCTCAAAAGAAAATTCCTAGAAGATGCTGGAGAGAAAATTATCAGATTAGAAGAACGAGTCTAGCAGGTTCAGGTGTGTTCACCTGAACTTTCACAGTCCTGTTCTTCTCTAACAGATGCCTGGCCATCCCTGAGGAGCACTTGGCAGCGGTGGTGGCGCGGGGCAACCCCAGTCACTGGGCCGCGTGCCCGGTTGTCACCCACAGGCTGTGAAAGACCCCAGACATGGGTCGTGGTGTCCATCCTGCTTCTCCGCTGGACAGGCAGTGCTGCTCAGCAGCTGCAGACACCTCCATGTGCTGGAAACAGGCAGGACAGGCAGCAGTGTATGAAGTGGAAGGGACAGGACAAGTGAAAAGGGCACAGAAGCAATTAAGAAGTAAAAACTTCTAGTGACAGAAAAAGGACGAAAAAGAGTTGGTCCGAAAACAGTTGATGCCTGAATTCTTCATTTGGATCTAGCTGTGATACTGAGAGAGCTTTTGAAAAACAAGAACAAATGCAGTCAGTGCTGGGGCTGTACCTATAACAGTCTTGAAACTTCTATCTCCTCTGTAGACAGCTATATCGAGAGGTGGGTGTCCTCTTAGGACACTGTTTTAAAACAATCCCAGTTTATTCCTCTCCTTACCTTTCTTTTTATGTATACAGTTCAGGTGTTATGGTAAGAGAAGTCTCATTATACTGCTCATTGTCTTTCCCTAAAAACAACACAGATGTCCTGTCATTTCCTTCCCTGTTTTGTGGGATATGTCTACCAAAATTGTGGAAAGCATTTTTTCAGTTTTGTAAACCTGTTTTGCAAACCCTGAATATTTGTTGGCTGGCTGAGCTAGCTCATAATAGAGTCTGTTGTGTGTGTTCTACATGCTCATTGTTTTTTGAACTTTTTTTCTGTACAAAGTTGCCCAGATAATTGCCCTGATGATCACCATAAGAGAGGTCACTTGCAAGTGAGCACAGATCCAGCATGGCTTGGCATAATCTCTTGCTGTGCAGACAGCAACAGCTATATTTTCTAAGTATCAGTGCTGATGTCTGGATGTTGTGTGTCCATTAAGCTTGCCAGTTTTCTGCTTCATGTTTTTCATGTCAAGAAATAAGCAAATGAGGTTGCATTACAAAACTAAAGAAAGCTTCAAGAAGCTTACCTGTCTGTGCATTGGCAGGACCTCAGCCAAAGCTCTGGAGTTAAACATATATGGGGCTGGTCAGTGAAAAACTCCACTGCCACTGCAGTGAGGATATGTGAAAAAGGTTATGACTTCTGCTCATAGAATTAAAAATCCATCAGACTGAGAGTCAGAGTAGTTAAAACTGGAATCTTCTGGGCTCTCTTTGACAGTGTTCTGCCCTAACTTTGTTAACTTACTTAGCAGTGGTCATTCCATCCTATCTCTGTGTCCTCTGCAAAAGCAAAACACAGCACCAACCAGTCAGTCATTCGCAGCATTTCCAATTTAAAGAACTTTGTTAGAAGCTTGTTAGAACTTTGTTAGTTTGTGTTCTGAACCTCTACAACTTGGATATCTCAGATAAGTTATCCACATTGCATCAGACTGCTAGGAGGTAAAAGAAAAAGAGCGTTTTATATATCAGGCTCAGTTAACTGATAATTGTAAAGTGCTTGAAGTTACTTGGGTGAGGATACTAATGCACATTAGAATGCAAACATCTGAGTTTAAAAAAAGTAATGCTAATAAACCCACAGCATGTTTTGAAAATGTGGGTGTTATAACTCCCCCAGAAAATATCACTTCTGATAAACAAAGTCGCTTTACTGCAAAAACTGGCACCAGCTTCTCAAATGTTTAAAAATAGAAATAACATTCTCTCTTCCCCCAGCTTGTGAAGGAAATACATTGATGAATTTAGAGAATTTATTCATTGTTATGTGCATGAGTGGGTGTGTTAAGTAGAGAATCTAATGAGAGGGAGCTAATGAGGGGGAGCTAAGCAGGAAGGAAGACTTTTGCATCTAGTTCTGAAAGTGGAAAAGTCAGCAAATGTCCTTGCATCTCCAGAGCCTGGGCCCTGTTCTGTGTGAGTGCTGCCTTCAGCTCCTGGGCTCCTCTACCTGCTAGTTTGCAACTTCATTGTTCCCATAGAAAAAGATGTGTGAGGGCCCTACAACAGCATCACTTCAGGCTCACCTGTGTTGATAGTTAGTCAAGAACTTATCTGTGTCATCACTATGATGCCGACAGTATTGATCTATGTGCAATTGCGCGGGAAAGGGCCCTAACTGAGAGAAACCAGCACTGATGAATTCAGTTTAATCATGAGGCTAAAAAGTGACGGTCAGGACTATTGAACAGTCTGTGTACTTGTATTTCCCAGTAAGTGGGTTTGATGCACAGAAGCTTTGCTTGCTGCAGGAGGGCTGAGTTCTTAGGGAGCAATCAACAAAGTGTTCACTGACTGAACATTTCCCTGTGGTTACGTCACTGGTCAATTTTTCAGGTACCTATGTGTACACCCTGAATGGAACTGATCCTGAAGGAGATCTCGTGACGTATGGCCTGACCTATGAAGCTGGATCAAGACGCTACTTTTCTGTTGACAGAAACCTTGGAAATGTTACGCTGATTGAAGAACTTGACAGAGAGGTAGAGTACAGCAAAATGTCACCACTTTGGGTATTTGTGGGATTTCCTTATGTTTCCATTGATCAATGGTTGTGAGGGGCAACATCAATTTGTGTCACCTGAAACATGTAATTTACTTCATAATTCTGAGACATGATAATTCATCCATCAGGTTGTTTTCCAGTTGACTTGCACCACTAACACTACTATCTAACTTGTTGGAAGCTCTGGGATTTTTTCATCTTTTGCCAAAAGAGAAGTTTATATTTTATTCCTATCTTCCCCAACCCGCACCCCATCAAGAACAGTCCTATAATCCTCAGGCAGAATCTGTATTTCTTTAGGACTCTCCTGTCATTAGGAGAAAGTAGAGATTTATGAAAGCAGTGTTCCGGGACACTTTTCTAGTTACATATAGCCCTTTGACCCATAACCATGTGGGTTAAAGGTGTTCCCAGCAGCAGTGGCCTAAAGGCAACCTTATTCCAGGAACACAGGCATAATCATCATGTATGCTTTGCAGTGAAGAGTACGCAATACTTAGTAAACCCTTCAAAATACTGCATACTAATAAGAATTTTGAACACACAATGTTGTTTTAGGAAGCGTTTCTTCAAAAAGATGACTGATTTTTCACAAGCACTTTATAGGACAATATGAATTCCCAGAGCACCCATCTCTTGACAGTAGCTCTAGAAAGTCCAAGGAGCCCTTTAGCTGAAGCCCCTGAGGGGTCTCTTTAGTCTCTCCTGTGACGGTTTTCTGGTATCAGTTGTTATTTTCATGTACCTGCTGAAATATGTTTAAATCTGCAGTTCATTTTCCAATAAGGGCAGAACCTTCTCTCTAACAAATGAATTTTATTGGTTTACAGAAAGAAGATGAGATTGAAGTTATTGTCAGTATTTCAGATGGCCTGAGTACAGTAAGCGTTTAATTATACTCTAACTTGTCAAACAGTCCACCCTGCAGTTGTACCTCCTCCCATTAAATTACCTTACAGGGACTATCTCATTTTATCAGAAAACATAATCTCATTAGAGTTTTACCTCCTGTTTCAGGAGCCACTGAACTGCCAGTAACTCAGGTCTCACTCCAGCTCCTTACTCAGCTGTTTGAGGATAATTACAGTGTAGTGTGGGCTGAAAGCTTGACTTAGTGGCCTACAGAATAAAAGCAGCTTCCTACAAAGTTTCACTGTCAGCTCAGTGGGATTCATAACTAAGAAGGAGCTGAAGGCTTTTTGGAGAAATATGTGACATTACAGGAACCTAGTGTTAGACACATGAGAGCTGACTGTCCCTCCACCCCCGCAATGTTTCTCTAGTGTGGCATTAAGAAGATTTGCCTGGGCTAGCTAAGGTGGTGAGGGTTTTCATCTGCTGCTGAATAAAGCTTTGATCATGTCTAATCATTGAGGGCTTAACTGAGGCATTGCACAAGCATCCAGTCCTAGTTCTACAAATTTCCTTGGTGTTTTCAGTTTACAGACACGCTCTCACAGTCAGGATGCTAGTCTGCCGGTAAGAGGACCTGGGCTTCATCACTAGAGGAGCAACAAAAGTGGGACCCTCTTACTGTCCACAGAACTGAATAACTCTAGAGCTTTTTCTCATCCCAAACAAATGAAGTGAGATTACCGCATGCTTGGGAGACACCCAAGTCCTACAGGCACAACTACCCCCACAATCTCCGTAAATAGCTACTAAAGGGATCACATCCACCTGCCCACTTTGTAGACTACTGGAAAGTTTATCAAATATACTTGCATCCATATTTTTAGAAAAATAACATGCATTTTCTTCAAGGTAGATTCTTAAATATTAAAAACATGCATTTGTTACATCCAAATTATGCATGCTATTAACCTAATATGATACAAACAAGGCATTAATGAATGCTGTGGGCTGTCAGTACCAACTTGTACACTGTCTTTTATGTATTCCCATAAAATATATCATGGTATCTTGAATGCCGTAAAGAAGATGACTTACGAAAATCAGCCCTGATCTATAACTTTATAAAGTACTCTAAGACTCCTTATTTAGTTTAGAGATATCTGCATGCTCTCCACACAGCTAATTCTTCTGGATTTTGTGGTTTTCTGTTTTCTCTTTTGTATACTCAGTTTTGGTAGTGCAAAGGCATCCTATTACAAAATTTTTCATTGCCTGTGGCTACACCTTAGTAGGCAAATGAACAGATTTTGTTGTAAATCAGCTTGACATATAACATGTTCTTCATATTCTACTCCAGGTTTCGGAAAAAGTTAGGATCCTTGTAACAGATGCTAATGATGAGAGCCCAGAGTTCATGAATACACCTTACATAGTCCAAGTCCCAGAGGTTTGTGAAGTTTCTTTGCATACTATATTTCAATAGAATGTAAAGAGGAGCTAGTTTGTTTTCAGTCAAGTAACAAAATCAGCAGGACTAATTGGCATTGTTTTGTTTTGGGATTTGGGCAGGAATTTAATATTTACTGCAAATTTAGGGAACAAGTTAGCAGATTTCCTGACGTGTTTATTCCAGAAAGTTTTACTTGTTTTTTGGTCTTCTCCAGTTTCTTCCATTCTTAATCTCTCCCCTCTTTTCCTTCTGCTCTTTGGTCCCCTCATTCATTTATATTCTTTCTACTAGCTCTCTTTTTCTGCCTCTTTGCGTGCTCACTTTTCATTTTTTCCAACTCCCCTAATTTGCCACTTCTGTCTGACTCTGGTACCTCTTTCTGGTCACAGAACACTCCCTCTGGCAGCAGTATCTTTAAGATCGAGGCAGTGGACAGAGACACTGGTTCTGGGGGAAGTATCACATACTTCTTGCAGGTAAGGTATTGCCTGTACCTTCAAAAAACATCTCTCTCCTAAGATATATAGGATTGAACTGCTAGTAGTGTCTATAGGACCAATTTTGTACTGTGCACCAGAAAACAAGCTTTGACAAATTGGATATTGTCTGGTGAGCAGCCAAGTGCAGTCCAACAGGCAGGGGTTGGAGCTGGGGTTGCCACTGTCACTCCTGTGTCTGACAGCGGGAATCCTTGCAGCACAGCTCCTGTTGGCCCCTTTGGAGTGACAGAGAGAGCAAGTCTAATTTGTAGTCCTGTGTGCACATGGGACTTCAAAAGCATGAAATAGCTTTCTTTAGAAAGGAAAATGCATTGGAAACCCAAATCTGCACTTGGATGTAGCAGACTAGTGTATCACTGTAAAATATTGGGTACTAAGTCTCCTCACTGACAAAGCCCAATGCCCGCTTGAAACCAGCCTTTCAGGTATCGCCCACTGGTGAAGAACAGAAAGGGCTCTGTATGTAAAGCTGAACTTCTGTATTACAGACCCCTTGCATGCCAAAAGTGCAACTTCTTGCATGATGTCCTTCAAATTCCTTCTTCCTATGAGCAGCTTCTTCCAGATGAGCTGCAGTTCCCCTTAGTCAAGAGACAATAAAATAAAAACCAAAACAAAAACCGATTAGTTGCAATGTTTACCTTGGATACAATACAGAAACAAGTTGGAATATATTTGCATAGCGCTAAAGCTAATGTTGTTAAGACCTTGGACCTGCTGTGAAAGAACACCTTGTTGAAATTTAGTTTTGATTTCACCGATTATGATCCAATTAAAATGCAGTATGTGCAGGATTCAGTTTTACACAGGGCTTTTTCCAGAAAGCTGATAGACTCTGAAGCCAAGTAACAGCTATTTCAAACTTCTGTGTCTACCTAATATATTTGTATACCAAAAAGCTTACTAAATATGTGTATTTATTGAAAAAATGCTGCTATATTTTTTGGCACAATTTATGGGAATTCTCAAGCTGTGCAGAAAAAAATTTCTTTGAAAGTCTGGTGTGGGCAGGCGGTGACGTCCATCAAAAAGATAAAGATTATCCAACAGTAGCAATTGTGTATGGAAACCCAAACAGAGCTGTGTTCTTGGATAGCTCCAGTCAGGCAGAAGGGAGGGTGACGTTTTTAGGCTCTTTTGAAAAACGGATGTCTTTTAGGTGTTTCTTTTGGAAAATCACTTAAACATTTAAGTCCTTGACAATAATCTATGCATGCAACTTGCCTGTTTCTTTGAAGCCAGTAGAACTTTGAAATGCTAAGGTATAACACCATTTTTCTTCTCCCTTTTTTCTCCCACATCTTCTCCCCCACCCCACCCTGGTTAGGCCTCTCTACCTCATTGTGTGCAATGAACTGTTGGCCAATTTAAGATTTCACAATGAAATACTAAAAGATCTTTTAAATCTACATTGAAGCTAACTGATTTATTCTGAATAATGAGAGACTCGTGGTTGGTTCATGAATTGTTCATAAACACACAGAGGTGAAATTCATCAAATACATTATTCACCCAAACCATATCATTATTCTGGTCTTTTCCCTTAGAAGATGAAATAGAAGATTAATCCCTACGGCAATCTTATTTCCATACCTGTAATCTCTCGCTGTTTCTCCTTTTCTTCTAGAACATCCATGCTAATAAGTTTACAATAGACCGTCACAGTGGTGTCCTGCGCATCAAAACAGGGGTCACCCTGGACTATGAGAAATCAAGAACACATTATGTCGTCGTCGTAGCCAAGGTATAAAGCTTTTTTCAAAAGTAGAGGAGATGAAGGGTTGCATTTGAGAAGGGCGGCTTAGGTCAAATAGAGATATGGCTTAAACAGTCTCTGAAATAAGCGTAACACTGAGGCAGCAGAGTCACTCCGTCTGCCACATCTGGTGGTATGATGGGTAACGTGGAGAAGTGAGGGAGGAAAGGTGACCAGCTGAATAACATCCAGAGGCATTTGGTGGTGGGTTTCCCACATTTAGATCAGGCTTCAGTGCCAGGGCAGTAAGTCCAGCTGCAGAAAGTCACCTGTGCACTTTAAGAGTCACCTAGAAGCAAAAGAGTTGGTGTATCAGCCCCAGCTTTGAGAAGTGTCAGGCTCTTTGGGCAAGTGCAGGAGCCTAGGGCTCCCTGCTATTGTCCAGCACACAGCCCTGCCACAACAAAGGGGCAAACCCCTGGCAGGCAGGCAGTGCGGATCACTGTCGTTAGCCAGAGGAAGACAGAGGAGACAGCTGGACCCAGGGCAGCACACAAGTGACTTTTATGGAAATGGCTGTGGTTGCTTTTCTTTTACCTCTCTGCTGCCTTGTGGCAGGATCTTACTCGAATCCTGCAAATATTGCTGCACGTCCCTTCTTTCCTCTATCATTCTCAGCAGTGCTGTGCCTGTGGCACAGCTGAGGATTCATAACAGGCATTGAAAGTTTATGGGATTCTGAAGTAAAGTCTCTCAGGATCCGGTGCAGAGCTGTCACACAGGCAGAGTCACACTGGTGGAAAGAAAATGATTTTGCTGCTACTTACGGTGACTTCAAGTTTCTCATGTTTTATGAAAAGTGTATGGATCATGTTATTTATTTAGCCAGGATTCATCTGAAGAGAAATAACAAAAATTTGGTCTAAATGCTGCCTTTGGGGCAGCAAGGAGGATAAAAACCTGTCTCTCCCCCAAAAAATGGAAGTTGCAGAACAGACACAGCAGACATGCTGAACAATTCATACGAGCATGACTACTGACATCCAGCCAATGCTCTGAGACTGAGACTGTTAAAAGCTTCTGAAATTGTGAGGCATTTTTCTAATTGGCTCTGCTGTATCGATAGCACAGAGTTGATTGCAGTAAAGTCCCCAGACACTGTTTATACATGGTGGCTCTCTAACAGTTTCTGACTTTGTGCTCCTCCATCCTTTCACTTATGTCACATAAGAGTCCCTAGGAGACTTTGATCACCTGCACTGTTTAATTTTTCCCTGGAAATGCACTACTTTGCTACCTCACATTGCCTTGAATTTATGGCAAGACTATATGTAGGATGAAAAGCTGTAGATCTTGGTTGCTATTTTTTTGCATCTGTTTCTAGCTTTCCCCTTTCTCTCTCTCAAAAAAAAAAAGCTGAATTCCTTATCCCATCTGTTCTTGACAACAGATCGTATATAACTGCATATATTGTCACAACCTCCTTAATAAAAGAAATTACTTCTGAGACATTGCAAGATGTCTGCCTAATCAGAGAGGAAGCAGGACAAATGGAAAAGAGAAGGGAGTAAGAAAGTAGAGATGAGTCTGTGTGTTAAGAGAGACAAGGGATTCCTGGGACTGTGCTTGTGAAGACTCATGAGGTGTGTACAGTGCCATAAACTGATTTGCAGACATATTCCAGCAGATTTTTGATGATCACTTCTCTTCTAGGACGGTGGTGGGAAGCTCAGGGGAGACAACAAAGTGTTTTCAGCCACAACAACGGTTACTGTCAATGTGGAGGATGTTCAGGACACACCTCCCATGTTCATCGGGACTCCCTACTATGGATATGTCTATGAGGATACACTCGCAGTAAGTGCTGGTTTTCACCTGTAGGAGAAGTGCAGTCTTTCACATCTCAGTCAAGGTGGACCCATGCTCTAGGCCGTTTGTCCTGTCCCCTTGATGACAGGCAATCCTGACATCCCCATAATGCAGAATACTTTCTGCTTAGTGGTGGCAAGATAGGCAGAAGGGGCCAGGAAGTCCATCCAGGCCTAAAATCCACCAGATTATGAAGTAAGCAGGGACATACTTAGCAGAACCACTTATGAGATCTCCTAAGACTGCATTTGTTGGCATGTGTCTGCTGCTGAAGTTACTACTTCATATATACCACAGACAAACCAAGGAGTACAGTGAGCTCCTGCCTGTGCCATCACCTCTGGAACTCCTAATGGCAGGCTTGCTTAAAAGAGAGTGTAGAGCTTAGAGTTAATTCATTGTATCCACCATGGTGCCTTCAGCTGTATATTATTCTTGATGTTGATGATGCTTCCAGCTATATATTATTCCAGAAGCTGCAAACTAATGAGTTGTCCCCATATCTAAGCAATGGCATGATACTGTATATGGATCAGTTTTTACCCTGATACATAAGTTTTGATTAAAATTTTCTTTGTACGTAGGATGAGAAGTGGTATCTGCTTATGAAAATACCCAACCTTAGACTATTGTCGGTGTCTTGGCACCCTGTTCACCTGATCTTCCCTTGAGTTTCAGGAGAGATTGTGTCTTTACTTTCTGTCCAGAACTCTGATGTACACTTCAGCCCTTGCATGACTATATATTGCAGTTCAGTTCATAGGCTGTTACATTTCAGCAGCGTAGAGGAGTATTGCTTGTGTATTTTGAAGAAGTTCGGAATGAATGATATTATGTATATTGATTTATTCTGCATAGTTGCATATAGATCTTGAAATAACTGTCAGGTACACATGGGAGTTAGTGTTTACCATGGAAACAGGAGTCAATAAATGTTAATTACATTCAACCTGAGCTCATAATTTACACCATTATGATATTATAATGATGGAAGCACAAACAGGTCCTTCCCAGTGTGAGTTTTGCTATTAGAATGAAATCCACAGAGAGATAAGCTAGCAGATTCCAGTGTTGTTTACACATTTGATGTTAATTTTGTAAACTTGCTTCTTTTCTCCTTGGTGGAGTTGTCAGGATTTACAAGTACTGTGTCACTTTCAAAGGGACTGCACTGCATTTTGCCCTATAGGCAGATCTTATTGCAGCTTCCAGCATGAATGATAATAAGTACAGTTTTGTATTTCCAATTGCTCTAACAGAACCTTGCTCTCATCTGAAAAATTCACTCAAGGGTTGTCATCAAAATGTTCCCTGTTGCCATTTGTGATTAACTGTTTCTTCAGTGTTCCTGTTTTTGCAGTCCAAAACAGTAGCACTTGAATTTAGAGGCCTAAATTGTACAATTCATTGTCAGTTGGGTGAGCACTGCAATGCTGACAGTCATCATCCTTTGCAGTTGATAGGAATAGTCACATGAGCAAATGGTCTCCAGCGTACAAGCTCTGTACGCATGGCCCACGGCCATGTTACTCGCGCAGACAGACAGCGAGGCTTTTAAGGACAGTTAAATCATCATAATTTTCGTCACAATTTTATGCCCTAAATGTTCAATGAGGCAAGTTGCTTTGTGATCCTTGGTTTGCTTTTGCTGCCTGTCTGAACTTGTATCGGGTAGTACAAAAATGATCTGAAGACCCCTCAGTGGCTGCCTGGGTCTCAGCATGCCATGGGGCACACAGTAACACCAGGAGCCTGTCCAGCAGCTACCGGAGGGCATCTTGGTAGTGAACCAAAATAAATCTCAGGGCTCAGATGGGTTACTCCAAATCCTTTGCCCAAGCCTGTGGCTGTGCAGGGTGTGCAGCTGTTGCACACCCATGGCACCAGCACTGCCACAGCAGTGGGCAGGGGCACCTCGTGGGGAGTGGCTCAGTGTGCCTGCCAGTCCTCTGGTGCTCACCTAAAGGTGAACTGGAAAAAAGGACAAGAGGCTGGATGCAGGGAAACAGGCACAGAATCTTGGCAAGCACATGGCATGCCCTGAGACTGCAGCAAGCCCTGGCCTGCCTGGGGCAGCTGGGGCCCGTGTGCTGAAGCAGGATACTCTGCTGTTGGTGCAGGTAGTGGCATGGTGCTGGAGAGGGCAGGTCACACAGGGACTCCACAGGGAACAAGTGGTGGCAGGGTCATCCCTACCTTGTGTGGAGGTACCATGTATGGGCTGTAACATCACTGGGAACAAATAAAATCATCAGTGTAGGAATGACACAGAGTTGGTCCAAGGAGTAGCATCCTTCCTGCTTGGCAAAGCTAAGCACTGATTTTTTCTAGTTGGGAGTCAGTGGTCCTCAGTGTGTTCCCCATGCAGCATGAGCAAAAGTACCCACTCTTCCTTCCACACCTCACTACAGAAAAACTTGCTGAAGTTCAGTTTATTAATACACAGTTGCAATATCATTGCTTTTTGATCTCAGCACACAAAGTAATTTCCCATTTCTCCTCAGGGCTCTGAGGTCCTCACTGTTGTTGCTCTTGATGGAGATAGAGGAAAGCCTAACAGTATTCATTACAGCCTCGTGAATGGTGAGTAGACTTGGCTTGTAAGAAATCTGAAGAGGAGTCAAAACTAGATGTGACGTTAAATTAGAGAGGGATTGCTAGAGCTTAATAAAGCTGAGACAGACTCGTGAAATAGTGTCAGGTATCTCAAACAACTCCAGGGCCCTGTCTACCAGAAAACAAGATACGATTCACTGAGTTTTAGTATCGGCTTCGCAGAACTACGCATGGAGTTGTTAGCATGGCTGATTTGTTAGGCATCAGTAGCCTCCTCGCTGCTTCAAAAAATGTAAAGGGAGATGCATTCACTGCCACTGAGCATCTCCATCATTTAATCTGGGAGACAAGAAAATGCATTGGGAGACCCAGACATGGTATTTAGAGGTATATTTTTATTAATATTGTCATTGAAGTGGCTAAACATTCAAATGTCTGGTTTCTTGGAAGAAATTGTGTTTACTAGTGAAGAGAGACTGGCTGTCCAGGGCACTGGAAGTAGGTGTTATCAAAAGATTAATGCTTTTCATCAGCAATTCTGAGAGTGTCTGTAGCATGTCTTTTAATAGCATAAAAACAAGACTTAGCTGAATTGATGACTCAGTAGCTGGTGAAATCAACAACTTAGATCAACTAAACTGCAAGCTACAATTTTAGTTTTGTTTGATTCTCTCTTCCTCCAAAGCAGGACTTCCATGACAACTGGGCACCCTGACTCACAGATGTGAGAAACCCCAAAATTCCATAAAAGAAATACGAGGTTTAGTTGAGAGCTGTGCAGAAAGTTCTTCATTGTGTTATGTGATCTAAAAAGCAAGGTCTAGAGCGGACGGAGAGGGGTGCAATTCAGGTTTTGTCTTAATGTGGGATGGGACCCATACTATGGTTCCTTCTCCCCTGATGCAACAAGAAAAGGAAGGCAGAAACATTGAGACAAAAGGTAGCAGAAGAGAAAAACAGATGGAAAATGAGAAAGTAAAAAAGGTGGAGAATGAGGAGTAAAAACAAAGAAATGGAACAAAAAGAAGCTAGACAAGGGAGGAAACTGAGGAAGAGAGAGTAAGTGGAGGCAGGTGAACCAGGCAGTGTGAGAAAGGGAAATAGGATTAATGAGAAGAAATACTGTATTTCCAAAGAAAGTAGAGGACCACCTGCTATGGGAGAAAATGGAATAAAAAGGGTAAGCGATTAGGCAAGAGTGGCAAATGAAGATGGAAGGGGATGACAGACTAGTAGCATGAAATGGAAAAGAGGAAGGGAATATGCTTTTAGTGCATAGAAAGTTGATGAAATAGAAAAGAAGAGATTACAGCAGGTGCCTGCCCTTGCACCTCAGACCCTGACCTGAGTCATGACAAGCCATTATTACAATAACTGCAGGCTGACTAACAGCAAATGGGAAATTATTTATTCTTTACAAGTGTTTTTTTTTTTTATCTGAGGAGGGTGAAACCACTTTAGAAAGCACTCTAATCCTCTGAATGTGCTATATGGAGGAACACATAGTGCTACGTACTCTTGAGTTACCAATTTCCCTGTGGTACCTAGACAATAACGCAAGGTATTGTGGCTTGAAACCACTATTGACTTCAGCTTCTTCTCAGTCAGAATGTTCTTTCCAGGCCAATGTATCTTAATAATTGACCAGAGCATGATTCAATATCTGTTCATTGTTTTGCCTAGTATACTGTAATGAAGTTGCAGTTATTGCAGGTATTAGCAAAATGGGACACTGTCAGATGGTTTAAAAATTATCACTGGAATTGAGTTAAAGAAAAAGAAAAATGGCTTGGCTGTCAGATCATTACCCTTTATTTCTGAGCCTCAGTCTCCTTTATTTTAAAGGTTTTTCTCTTTTCTCCTTTCAATGGTAGGCTCTGCCACAAAGCATAGACCATGGCCAATACCATGAGTGAGGTAGCATGCAAGGGTGCCTGTAGCCCTGTGGCAGAGCAGGGCAGGGCCCCTTGAGCTGTTGGCTGGTCCCCTTCCTGGGCACCTGCCTGTTTTCGGCTGTGACAGTGAGGTGGGTGCAGACATTGTGATGAGTTGCTGCTGCCTCTTTGCAAGCTGGCATTTGCTTCAGTACATATTCACCAGGTCTACAGGGATCACAGCCCGTTCACATTGTGTTCAGAAAGATGAAAATTAGGTTGCAGGGGCCAAAGTCAGCCCACAGCCCTGTTCTGCCTGTGGATCAGACTCAGCCTCAATAAAAAAAGCCTGAGCTTTACCTGAGGTTCTCCAAAATCCCTTTTAGTTCAGGCCAGCCTTGCAGAAGGCTGAGAGGTGTTTTTTATTATTATCAGCTGAGCATCTAAGGGCAGATGTTTCTCAAGAGACACTGTTTGCAGAAACAGAAACTGTTTCTTTCAGATGGTCAAACTTCTCACCTTAGCTGATATTACTGAGAGAAATATTCTTGTTTCTCAGACTTAACTATGTATGAATTTGCTAATTAAAATGAGGACTGTCTATTTTTGTCTAAACCAGCATATGAAGAAGACAGCATAACAGAAATGAATACTGAATTTGCATGCCGGGTTGCTGAGTCTAGAAGGGAAACTGACCAAGGTGGGGGAAAGGAGAATGAGGGCAGCTGTCCATATGAGTAGGGCTCTGCCAAGCCATTCCTAGGGGAGGAATCCCTCGTTGGCCCCCATCTGTGTTTTCACCACACCGTGACCAGGCATCAAAATACTTCATTTTTGAAAGGCAGATGCAGATCTACTGATAGGGATGGATACACATGCAAACAAAGATATGCTTAATGAAGTATATGGCTGATTGATTGTGCTTGTTCAGAAAACAGGAAGAATGGCCTGTAACTAGAGTATCTTGGTTTATTGCAGGAAGTGAAGGTTCCTTTGAGATCAGCAACACGACTGGAGCCATTTCTGTTATAAAAAGCCCAAATCAGCTCAAGAAAGAAGTGTATGAACTAAAAGTTCAGGTATGCTCTGTGGTCACTTGAAGACTGTTGGTCTTAAATGCCCTGAGTAGTCATGATTGTCTAAAATAGCTCAATTTATAGCCCACTTTACCTGTTTTAAGAGCTATATTTGAGCAGACTGCCAGATAGTGTAAAACAGAACAAACTGCTTTTGTTCCGTGAGATATTTAGTGTCTCAAATATCTTCTTTCAAGTGAAGTCATCTTGCCCTAGTTTCATGTCTGAGTCTAGAGAATCAAAATCCTTTGCGATATGCAAATAACTGTTCTCTGTATTTTCAAATGTTATTGCTGGACTGGGAATTGACGTCTTGTAACTGCTATGTGATGAGATGGGTAACTGCGAAGTCTGCGATTAGTAATAGGATTGGGGTAGATCACACTGTGTTGTGTCAATAACCACTCCTGAAGCACTGATCAACCACATACTAATAAATAAGTGCTAACACCCTGATGAGCTGGTATCAGTGTGACAGTCTACATTATTTAAGCAGTTTCTAAAGAGCAAGGATTTAAAAATGTAGAGTTAAATTGTGAAGACTCTATCAGTTTTCCTCAAGCAAATGTGTATTAAAACCATGAGAGTTCGCCAAGGTAAGGACAATATTGTCTGAAGACAGTTTTAAATATAGCATCCCCAAGGGCACTTTGTCTGCTGGTGGGCTTGAGCAGCTGGCTAACCCTGAGAGATTGTGGGGTTCCTGTCATTCAAGTTACACTCATCCACCACTCCTTCCCCTAAGCCCTCTGTTTTATGAAAGTCTGTTGGCACTTCTCAGATTCAGGATTAGTCAGGCCCTTTCAAGTTCTTCCAACCTCCTAATTGTAGCTGTGGCAACCTGGAGCTTGGTGCAGGCTATAAAACCTGCCTGTGGGACTGAAAGGATGTTGTATAACCCCGTGTAGGTAGTGACGTGTGCTTCTATTACAAGACTAGCACCCTTGGGTTGCCTATGAAATCACTGAGAAGGGTCAGCTTCTTTAGAGTCAAGACACATCAAACCTTGGCTCAGACTTCAAAATGCCCCTGGAGAAGCCTTCAATAACCTTGGGAAAATGTGTCTCCTAAGCAAAGTGCCAAATGTTAAAGCAGAGATAAAAATACCTGGCTGGGTAGCAAGCACGAGCCTCTATTTTGGCTGCATTCAGCAAAATTGCTTGTTTCTCAGCAGTACCTCCAGATTGGTTTGCACACCAGAGAGGATGAGTGGGAGCAGCTGTTATGGAAGGAGAGCAATGGCTGTGTGCCAGGAGGGCAAGTTTTGTGGTCACTGGATGAAGCCTGCTGGATCTGACTGGGCCTGGCTCACCGTGCTACCACCCCTTCCTGGCAGACCTATTTACAGGGATGTTCTCCACTTGCTGTTGGTGCAGTTTCATGTTCTGACCAGATGCGTAGCAATACATTCAGTGATACATATGGAAATTTAGGCATAATTTACAAATAAATTTCCCCTAACATCTAGTCAAAGTAGTGTTGCACCTTGGCTGTTGCTGTCAGTTCTAACTGTGTCTATTTCAAGTTGAGGATCTTCTTCCCCAGCCTCAGAAAGAGGTACAACAATCTTTCAGGTAAATTCAATCTTAGTTGCATGTTGCAGAACTGTAATATCAAATCAGTGAGGATACTATTTGTTCATAAATGGGACAACAAATTATGTGATGGAATTTAGCACTACTCTACATCTGACATGCTTTAAACAATTGAATTTTACTTCTTCAGAGCAGTTTAGCTGTTTAGTGCCTTTGTTTTTGAGCCTGTTGAATGCAAAAATGTCTTTTAGAGATACCTGCTTTGTTACAAAAACAGCCAGAGTTTCTGTGCTGACAGAAGAAATGTCTTAGATTCAATCCAGTGAATTAGACTGTGTGTTGGAGTTGTTTAACTTAGATTTCATCTTTCAGTTCAGAAAAATGCCAGTTATACTTGCTCATCTGTACAAGCTCTATCCAATTTAAATTAAGCTTGTCTAGGCAGGAAAGCAGAATTGTAAATCAGAGAATAAATCTCAAAAAGGAAAAAAAAAAAAGTCTCATTCTGCTTTTTCAAATTTCCAGCTGCCTAAATACAGCAAGTACGGTTTTTCCTGTAGTGTTTCAAAGCTGCTGTCCTTCCAGCAATGCAACAATCAAATACCTGTAGTACCCCAGCAAATTTAAAGTTCACCTTCCCTTTCTATTCTGTCAGCACTTCAGGCAAGTAATTATCTTGTCTTTATTAGATTATCTGTCTTTAGAGAACTGTTTTCATCTAGGGTGATGTACTAAGCTCACAAAATGAGGAGAATTTTTTCATCAGGATTTTGTTGAGACTGGTATATTACCATAACCTTCTAATCATCATAAACTTCAGTGTGAAATGGACTGAGATTTCTAGAGAAATTTAAGCCTGTGAATCTGTGCACAAAATCACTGTGTGTCGGGGTGATTTCTGTATGCAGAACAATATCTGAACATGGAGCTGAGGAAAGAACCAGCTGCAGCTAAGAAGGGAATATTCCCTCATCGTTTTTCTCTTCTACCTTCTGTAGGCATCAGAAGTCAGTCCAGAAGGTGATGTCTCTGCATATGCTTTTGCCATGGTGACTATAAGGGTGGTCGACCTCAACAATCATCCACCAACGTTTTATGGAGAAAACGGTCCCCAGAACAGATTTGAACTGACCATGTACGAGCATCCCCCAGAGGGTGAAATCTTGAGGGGACTGAAGATTACAGTCAACGATTCAGATCAGGTAAGTGGAATCTACCTGGACTTTGAGTTTTCCTGCCCTGTTTCCCAAAGATGAGTAAGGGCTGTCAGAATTGGCAAATGTCTGGCCCCTTTTTTTTTTCTTTTTAGGACCTCAACTGTTTCACCTGCATTCCCAGAAAGTTCAGGGTAGACAAAGTATCTTTGGGGTCCATTACCACAGAGAGTTTGGAGCCAGAAGCGTATTTAGTCTTTCATATACCATTATGTCAATGAGCAGGGTGGTCCTAAAGCTGCAGTCCAGCTCTTGGGGCCGCTGAAGTCAAGCAGTCCTTATTTCCTCTATCTATTGGTTCTATTCAGTTGTTGTCAGTGTAATGTCCAAGAACATATTCCCTGTAGAGATTTACTTAGGGTTCCCAATCACTTTAGTAACTTTAAGTGCAGTTGCTGTTTGTATCTTCTCTAGCCCCTCTGGAAACAACACGGTTTGTACCCTTACATTGTTTTTATTACGGCATATCATCCTTCTGGCCCTTATGTTACAACCAGAGTCTGCAGTGCATACTTTGATAAATCATTCCCACTGGAGTGATATTTTTAGGTAATCTGAAAAATTATGCCAGAGCCAAACTAACTAACCAGATCAAAGGAAAGAAAAGAAGGCTGCATTCATCTCAGCCTGGTATCTAGCTGACCTCTGGTACCCATAGGTACTATGGTGATGGTTGCTATAGGGATCCCTAAGCTAAATACTGTATGAATGGCATCCATCTGAGTTAGCCTCAGGTTAGGTAGTGACAAGAGAAAGCTTAATGCATCTGAGAACTGTATTGCTATTGGAAAGAGCGCTCTTATATAACTGTGCTCAGTATTGTGCTGTTTTGACTGTATTGTACTCTATCAAACCCACTAGTTTCTTCCCCCTCCCTCCTGCTGCTCTGCAGCAAGCAGATAAATGACTGCTTTCAAAGCAGTGCTACGTCTATCCTGCTATTGTCACGGAGGATGTTGCTGCAGAAGAAAAGAAACAAAATCCATCTCTTCTATTTAGAGACAAAACATATATTTATCATATGTAGGCTGACAGAATATTCAGGGCTGCAAGTTAGGCTATAAAATAAGCAGAAAACATTGCTAAATATACTGTATAGATTTCTCAAGAAGCTTCCTAGTACTGTGTAAGACATCACTCTAGGGGGATTGGTTTGCTTTTGTTTTAAGGCATAGAAAGCAGTGTTTTCTTTTCTGCACAAGAGTTCTATATAGGGAAGAAAATTCAAATCATACATCAGTTTGTCACAGCCACCGTTGCCCCTTTAGGAGAATGGGTTGCGTAGGTGAGAAGGAAGTTATGAGCATAGCCTGTTTCAGGCCAAAAGTTCAATGGAAATGCCATCTTGCAAGAACATCATACAGAAATTTCTCCCTCTACTCTCTTCCTCTGACAGACACAGCTAAGGGCTCGATGTGTTGTCCCTTCAGTCATTCCCATGTCCCACGGCTGTCTGCTTTGAGACATGCAGAGAGGCTTGCTCTGAGCTGATCTGGGTTCAGTGCACATCACTGTCAGAAATCACACAGGCGTTGGAGGGAGGCAGTTCTCTCCCCACCAGTGCCACCGTCCTAAGTACAGAGGACTTCTTGTGGTCAGATATTCAACTTTCCCCATAGTCCAGCAGTTCTGGCTTTTTTTGCATGCTTGGCTTTACTGCCCAGAAGAAGAGAGCCTGTTGTCCCCTGTGTAGCTGTGGAGGTTTGTATAACCAAAAAATGCAAACTGCTGTGCTACACCACACTGCTGAGCTTAGACCCAGTATCACTCTGGTTTCCTTGCGGGTCCACCACTGAATACTTTTCCTCTTGACGTGGTTGCAGCAAGAACTGCTCATAACAAGCCCCCTGAGAATACAGCTGAAAGCAAAGTTTTCCTGTTTGAAAGTTACTGTTAGAAATTCTTCATCTCAAGATTCATGCTAGGAGCAAAACATGGCACCAGCCAGGCACCGAATGTGGCTGGTTGTCACAATGTAATCATGACATTGTTGGAGAAATTGGTGAAGTCAGAGAGCTGGTTAGGTGGGCTCAGCTCATTTTCCTTCTTCCCCTGTAAGACAGAGATGTGAAAATCCCCACTTCATCTTTTTTCTTCTGTGCTCCAGTTAATTTTAAAGAGTTGGTCTGGCACTAGGGCTCCCTGGTCCCAGCTCACACACCAGTGGTGGTAACCTTCTAGATTTTGCTGCTTCCCATTTCCTCTCTGGCTAGGTTTATCTATGTGATGGGATTTGTCTTCTCACTTCACCTGGAGCTATCAGATGTTTGCCACATTTTATTCTGCACAAGCGGAGCTCATTTCTGCTCCCAAGTGCACCAACTTCCAGTAGGTTTGGTGGCTGTAACTCTGGGCTAGCTTTATCCAGTCAGTGCAAACTGTCAGGTACCACCTCTGTTTGGAAATTGCACATCTTCATGGCTCAGCATCATCCCAAGAATGAGTTCTTAAAGGTAACAGGTTGGGTTTTTGAGAGGTCCGTTGTCCTGACTCAAGCAGCACAGTTGTCTTTCCTTGGCAGGAACCAGGAGAAGGCAGGACTTCCTTGCACGTGGTGGTGTCCTTCTCACCTGCACTAGCTGGCAGCATGCAGTACAAAGCCCAAGACTCCTTGCCAAAAAAGTGCCTCTCGTAGCCAGTTCTACTGGAGGGTTTTTCCATTAAGACTGGAAGAATAACCAAGCTTGTCAATCTACTTACAGAAAAGCTATGTCTGTTTTGTGACCAGGGCTGGAGGGATTATGTAACTAAGCTTCTTAGTGGTCTCTTTCTCAGGGGATGGAGAACAGAGGTCTCTAAGCAGTAAGACTGATGCTAATTTTATACAGCCTGAAGAAACAGAGCCAATGTAAGCTGTAAGAAATGAATTGTTCACCAAAAACAATGCAGTATCCGCTTTTATTCACAGGGAGCCAATGCTAAATTCAACCTCCGTCTTGTTGGACCTGGTGGCATCTTCCGAGTCGTTCCCCAAACTGTCCTGAATGAGGCTCAGGTTACGATAATAGTGGAAAATTCTGCTGCTATCGACTATGAAAAATTCAAGGTGTTAACCTTCAAGGTACTTCTGCTTTCTGTGTCTTCTCTGCCTGTGTATCTGATATGTGTATGATGGCTTACATATCTGATGGGATCTATCTTCTCAGTCCACCTGGAGTTGTCTGATGCTTTGTCAATGACATTATATTCCATGTAAAGGACACTCATTTCCACCCTTGGTTCATCAACTTCCGAAAGGTTTAATGGATGCATCTGGATGCAATTTAGTCCAGTCAGTGCAAACTGTTGACTATTATCTCTGTGAAAATTGTACATGCTGTTGGCGCTGAGTCATTCTAGACTGAACCCTAAGGGTGTTATTTCTTCTCTTACAATGATAAATTCACAGGGTGAAATCCTAATTTCTCTGGAGC
The DNA here is from genome assembly GCF_964034855.1 of Anser brachyrhynchus. Lineage (NCBI taxonomy): Eukaryota > Metazoa > Chordata > Aves > Anseriformes > Anatidae > Anser > Anser brachyrhynchus. The sequence goes on from NC_137700.1 coordinate 13,868,592, forward strand.
CAGAAATTCACCTGCTTAGTTCTAAGTAATTTTGTTCATGATCATGCTTTTCAATATTGGCTGGCTGAAGATCCCAGCTGACTGGAAAATTATTTCCCAGAATTGCTCACTGCCTTTGTCAGAGCGTATCTGTATATATGGCCTTTTACAGACTGATCTGGGGCTATCGCACCCATGCTGCAAGCCAGCCATACAAGAACCAGCATACATCTAAAAGCTGGAAACTTGTATTATCACCTTCCCTAATGGATTCATCAATTTATAAATGAGATAATTAAGTAGTATGGTTTGTGTCAGCTGCCTCTGAACATGAGTATAGATGTTTGGTTCTGTCTGCATCAAACAGTGTAGACAATCTCTGTAGTCATAACAAAAAAATGTCAAAACTATATAGCTGAGTACAAACATGCCGATTTTCATTTTCTACACAAAAAGGTGTTTTTAGCACAGTTCAGAAGTCAGACTTCCTGGATTTTGTTCTCACCCTTACCACATAGTTTGTTTTGTGTCCTTAGCAAGTCACAGAATTAAAGAATATCCTGAGTTGGAAGGGACCCATAAGGATCACTGAGTCCAACTCCTGGCTCTGCACAGAACTACCCAAAAGTCCTTTCACTGCAGTATGCTTCATGTCTCTTCTTGTAATGTTGGTTACTCAGTTTGAGCTTCATGGGTTATAGATGCTACAAAAATATGATGCATCATTATTGTATCAAAATGAAAGATTCAGAACAGGTTATAAAATGCTACTGAAACTAATTATAATAAGCACACATTTATTCAGGTTAAACTGCCAAAAGACCAGTAAAGAAGCTACACATGGCCTCCTCATGAATGCTAATAGAAATGGAAGCAGTTGATGTGATTAGCCTGAACACTGAAAGAATTAATTACTAGGAAAAAGAATATACATCTTTTTAACTTGAGTAGTTATTCTTTTTTGGGGGGTGGGAAGGGAGGGTGAAATTATTTCTACAGAAGAAGGACTGTACAGCTTTGCTAAAAATGCAGAGCCTTTGTCTAGATTCCAAATGAAGAAGGTGCAGCTGAATGATACGGTAATAATGTATGGCAGCAAATACTTTATAGAGACTTCATTGCCTTCTCCATTTCCCTGAAAAGTTCAAATCGCTTCCTACCCAGCTTTAGTTGCTAAAATAGTCATTCTAGTTAAACTTTGCGGTGAAATAGGTTCTTATTTCTATTTAACACATATCCTACAGCAGCTTTGAGAAGCTATTGTCATTTTTTTTCCCTGTAAACAATGGTCCTGCTCCTCTGGTTTGTTATTTAACAGCAAAATGCCAGAGAGGGATTAAAGTTGATTGGACTGGGAGGTGCACGAAAGAACTACCTGAGGCAAAGGATACTCGAGAAAATCTGTCGTCCGTTTAGGGCTGGCTTTTAAATACAGTTGGTCGGCATTACCTTCTTCATTTTCAGCTGTCCAAGAGCCAGAGTGTGTTTCCCAAGTTTTCGCAGCTGTGATAATTTGTACCTCTGTGCCCTCCAACCTGGCCTTTTAGAGCTCGAGTCGAGCCCCTCTGCCAGAGAGGCCAAGTGTCACTGTCCCACTATGATGGGACTTGTTGCCACAGGCTGACCTGCTCTGGGGGCCAAATCACGTCCCTCCCTCCTCCATCAGCTCACAGTACATCCCTCCTTGACAAGAGCCTGGACCTGCTCCTCGCCTTCTACAGACGCTCACATCTCCCGCAGACTGGGACCAGATGAGGCTGCAATTATCTTCAGTTGCCAAAATCAAATCTATTTTAACGAATCACCTGCCACTTTTAAGACTATATCTGTCTACTTTTCTGGCAGTTGTATTAATTGTTGCTGTGTAGTCCTCTGAAGAAACAGTTTTACACTATTTTTTTTCTTCTCTCTGCTTATAATGAACTATATACGACTGCATAATACATTGCAGAGAAGTAATCTGACAAAAATCCCCCCCCTGAGGGAAGGAAGATGTTGTCAGTATGTTGACATAGCTGGACTATGACTGCTGAAAGGAGAGGGAATAAAAATGAATGTAAAAAACAAATGAAAAGACTAAGCTCTTATAAGATACTTTAGCAGGGGCTGATATCAGCAGCAAAGATTTCGCTGTGGATGCTATAATTTAGTTATAGGTCCACGTGTATGATAAGCAGTAGGACTTTATCTGTGTGCTGGTTTAGAGCTGAGATTGCTCACAAGCAGATTTGGTGACGTCTGTATGACTACCTTCAAAAATGTAGTTTGGTGAAACACCATCCGAGACTCCCAAGCACACAAGTTAGCACAGAGATGCAGTAACAAACTCCTCTTCTAGAACAGATGTGATCTGTAGTGATTCCAAGCAATCCTTTGGGGCTGAATTCTTCAAGAATCCTGTCACTGTATGTTTTCAACTGTTATAACTGTTTGTAAGGTAGGAAGAGCTCCAGAAGATGGTACTGAAATAGCCTTTTCCCTGCCTACTTAAACTGCTCCCCTCCAAACCCTGTCACCTGTAGGTGACACGAACTTCTCCCAATCTAGCAGGGCAAGGACTTGAACACAGCATGTGCCTCTCAGCCAGTCAGTGGTGCCGCCGCTGGTGGACCTCACACACCACCTGCCTCAGTGGGGAACTGTAACACGGCAGGAGGAAGGCTGAGCGCCCTGCGAGCGGCACGGGGAGGATGAGCTCCAACAGCCTTTGTCTCAGGTGCTGCATGAAGCGAGCAGGAGACACCATGGCAGCCATTCTCTACCATCTGAAGCTCAAAGCTTCCACTATGAAGCTCCTTTAAGAAGTAGTAATATCAGCTTTGCAATAATTTTCTGTGGTTTTTTTTCTTCTTAGCTTCTTGCAATAGAGGTGAACACACCAGAGAGATTCAGCTCAACAGCTGATGTGGTGATACGTTTACTGGATACCAATGACAATGTCCCGAAATTCTCGTCTGACTACTACATTGCCAGGATCCCTGAGAACTCCCCAGGGGGCTCAAACGTAGTTGCTGTAACTGTAAGTTTATTTATCTGTTAAGAAAATACTCTCTTTTCTAACTATTTATGGAGACAGTTCCAATACCTTACAAATAGTAGACAATGGCACCTCGCAAATATTACCATTCATCTCCAGTTCCTTTCCAGAATCAACAACAAAACATGTTCCAATAAAATAAAATTTTAGGCAAGCGTTCTTCAGAACAACTAATTTACTTTTTTTTTTTTTTTTAATTAAAGGCCATCTGCTTTTAAGACAGATCACATGGTCTGTGAGTACTAAGAAAGCCCCAGTCAAATCAATGTCCAGCGGAAAGATTTGGTTCTGACTAAGTGGAATTGGATTTACTGGATTTGCTTGCTTAAGTATGAGTAAAAAGAAAACAAGATGCCTGCTTAGTTAGGTATAAGTCTCCTCCTCCTGGGAGGAATCTGGCTGCTAAATGCATAATTAGACAGTTAATGAAGGCAAAAATATAACACTAAAATGCTTAGAACTGGGAAAGAAAGATCCCTGTTGAAGTATCGTCTCACTGTGGGAAGAATATGCTTATAGATTTTCCTGTACTCACATTTCCGTAGAAAGAAAATCAGGGAAAATCAGGGCATTACATGGGTCCTGTACTGGAGAAGCATTCCCAGCCATTAGATGCAAGCTGTACCCCTTTAATGCAGCTGCTGGGACTGGAAACATGTCTCATGTCACAAAGCTCCTGGCCACATGGGGATCGGTGGGTGATGCAAGTCACCTTGCAGAGGCCTCGGAGGTAAGGGTGATGGAGGCAGGTTGCCAGAGATCTCCAGCACAGGCTGCAAGTCACAAAGGAAAAGAAATCATCATAGTAAAGTGCTAAAGGCAAATGTGAGAACTGGAAGAATGAAAGAGGAAAAGGAACATAAACACTACAAAAATGGTTGTTAGAGGAAACTAATAGGAATGCTGTAGAGAACACAGACTCCAAACATCACTGTCTTTGCAACAAGGCAAAATAAAAAATTTCTATGAGGTGGGCAGAAAAAAAAAATACAAAAAGTTTGTAAAACGCAGTGAAACTAACCATTCTAAGCCAAGGTATATATAGCATAGCTGAAGTTTCCATGTAAAATTTATTTTCATGTGATAACAACTCAGTGTTTGACCCAGATTCACAAATATACTCCACAAACTAAGATTCTCTGAGTACCCAGAATTACTATTCTGGCAGAAATTCCAGGTGTACAAAATGTTTCAGGAAAAGTTAGGCAGTCCCAGTGTAGACTGTGGTCAAAATTATGGGGTGAGAGAAACTTAAAACATCAGCAAAGCTGATAGCCATGCAGGAATCAAAGACATTGTCCTAGTTTTCAGAAGAAGTAACAAATGTTTAATCAGGAAGATGAGTGAACTAACCACCACCACCAGGAATTTAGATGGCCAGATACAATGGTACAATATAGCATCTCAGAGCTACCAAAGAAACGGGCTTATGGAAATTACTGTCATCCAATCAGTAGCTTTCCAAATCCTGAGCTAAGACTGGAAGCCAACAAGAATCCTGAACAAAGATATCAACTGTTGTAGCATCTGCATTACTAAAAGTCACACAGACACAAGAGTGATTATCTTCTAAGCAAAGCTAAAATATTATGTATAGTTTTCAACATTTGTTACGTGTTACTTTAAACGGAATTGATTAAAAGAGCGGAACATTAAAAAAATCCTCTATATACAGTAAGTAATTTTGGCCAGGGAATACACATTAATACTAAATTGATAATTAGGAAGGCTTGAGAGTGGGCAGCTTGTGTCATTGGGATTGGCTTCATTTCTTTTAAAGGAAAGATGTGTTAAATGTCAATGAATAGAGCCATCTAGTGGCTTTCTCCCTGCTAGAGCCTCTGGGCACCAGCCTGGCCAGGAGACAGGCAACGTCTTAGCAGCTTAATTGGGACACCCAGTGACATTTCTGTGTGTTAGATTTTGCTGTTTTCTAGGTGCACAATTGTTTGTGTGATTTCCCCCTAAAAATATTCTGACAAAAGGAGGGAGTTTGGGTTTTTAAGTGATCTGTTTTTCAAAGAAAAATGACCACACATCTTTTTGCAATTTAGTAAAGGACGACTCTCTTATTTTCTTTTCTTAAGGCTACAGATCCAGATTCAGGGCTTTGGGGAGAAGTCAAGTACTCTATCTATGGAACAGGAGCAGATCTGTAAGTAAAAAATAAAATTAAATAACCTTTAAGGAGAGTATTAAAAAGAATTTAAAAGAGCGGGCTCATTCTTGATCTGCTCATTTCCAAGGCCGTTTATGCCATGTTCTTTGAGCTTTGTGGGGAAAAAAAAACAAACAAACAAAAAAAAAAAAAAACAGAAAAAATGGTGTGATCATTAAACATCTGCTTCATCAACCTATGGAATTTTACCCACAAGCACCCAAAGAGATATAAGGCAGCTGAAGTACCAGTACACAGGATCTGTTCAATCACCATCTGAAAAATGCTTCTAAGGGAAATGGGAGATTTTGGTCTAGTTGTCAAAAGTCAGTCCTGGGGGAAAAAAATTTCCTTGCTCTTTCACCTACCATTCTATACAGCTGTACAAATAGTTCGGTTTGAACTCTTACCAAAATAAATCAAAGAAGTCAAGACTTCCAAAGATATAAACTTTAGTTTTCAAGGCCAGTTGCACTGGATGTTCGAAGCATCATATATATTTAAAACTTGTAGCCCTACATCAGGGAAGAAGGGAATCTATTGCTTATTTGATTTTGTAATGATGCCTGGTTTCTCCTTGCCTTGGGAACAGTGTGGGGGTAAGAATGTCCTGATATGTTGTTTTTGCCTACACTGCTTCCATCCCAGCAGTTGCCGTGGTCCATCGGTTGGGGCTCCCAGACATGCCTAGCATCATCAGCCATCACAGACATTGCTGCTGGAAGCTGCATCTCCTGGACGTGATGGGGCTGCAGGGCAGAACTTGGAAATGAATAAGCTGTTCAGGCACTCAGCTCCAGAATCTGTTTTTCTCTGTACATTATCCCCTGGAGTTAAAGCTGAACTCCTCTTGTTAGGGTGAAAGCCATTTAGGAGGCACAATCAAAGTCCAAAATCCAAGATGTTAAGGGTGAACCTCTTCTGTAGCCAGAAGGGTACACATATGGGAGCATTTCCAGGATGGATTATTCTGAGCTGCTCAGTAAGTCTTTAAGCTATCTGCAGGCTGCATAGAGGCAAGCAGGCAAAGGTCATGTCGTAGAGGCAGACCTCTCTGATTTAAAGTGTAACTGCTGGTGCAAAGAAGCTTGTGAAGGTTGTTGACAAAGGATTAAAAAAAAAAAAGGCAGGTGCAAAAAAAAAAAAAGCAGGTGCAACTTTCTTCTGATTGGAGTTGTGGGGATGTTCAGGCTCACCATTCTTATGCTATTGAATGAGGAAATAAGGATGTAAAGGCACTTTTCCCCTTCTTAAATATGATTTTTTTTCTTTTGCTTGTGCCAGATTGGCATGGCTCTCCAAGGCTGGATTGATTTCCTAAACATTGAACCTCCAGATATGCTGAACACATAGATTTGAGATTTTCAATTAGGAGCATGTTTTTTCATCACAGGGTTGCATCAGTGGAAATGCAGTTGCATTGGCAGAAAGATGAGTTTTACCTGAGTAAGAGGAATAGTGTTAGTTGTTGAAAACATAACCATTACGTCAGTAATTCTCCATCCAAAGTGACACTGGGAGTGGGGTACACTGCTGCAATCTCTTCACATCTCACTGCTTCTGTTCTTCCACTAAAATGGCAATGATGAGAGTTCTGTCTGTGTGCTGAGGCTGGGTTGGGCACTAAAGAGGCACTCAGCACAGGCACTGTCTCCTACCAAGAGTTTGCACAGCTCTTTCCACCTCCAGGTCCTAGCTTTCATCAAGACTTGTATTTGTATTTAACAGAGTAATGCTAACAATTGATGATTCTGGATTACTAAGTGCATGTTTTATAATCACTCTCAATTACGCTCACAGTTGAGATACAGAAAATATTTTGTCACCCTTTAAATTAATTAAAGGAGATATACAAAACCTTTTGTATTTGTTAAAATATGTATTTGTATTTTGTATTTGTTAAAAACCCTGTTTGGAGCCTATGTTGGTAGTCCATTTACAAAAGACACTGCGTTGGTATCTTCTCTGTAAATCTCAGCTTTCGCATGTCACTTTTGATAGTGTCTCAATTACAAATGTGTAGAAGTGAACTTGCTACAGATAAATCTGAACACCCTCTCCATCCCAGTGCCAGTCTGTGGAAAAGTGATGATTTTTGGAGGACATAATGTGCCCCGCACTTCTGGGGATTTGAAAGCAGCCATTTTTCTTACCCATTCTGAGAAGCAAAGAGTTTAAACATGATATGCAGCAAACTTCCCTTAGCTGTTGAGGAGATATCAATCAATTTTAATTTATTCAGGACATTATCAAATACATTGTACTTATAAACTGAACAAATAGGCAGTTCCTTAATGTTTTAACATGAAGAAATTATTCTGGAGGAAGGCCATCGAGCTGAGCATTTATTTAGGACAAAGCCTTTAACAGAAAATGCAACTAAAATGGCTAGCGCACAATTAATAGAAAAACACCAGACACTGTGGTGTTCACATCACACTCTGTGGTTTTCAAGCCTAAAGGAACAAGCCAAAGATAGGTAGAGTGAATGATTCAGAAACATCAGCCTGACAGGAGGAAGGTGAAGAATACCAGTCTTTGATCTTTGGGCACAGTATTTCAGTGTTTAGAACCCACCTTTGCCCCAGGCTATAAATATATGTTAGGTTTCCAAAAAAAAAAAACACTCAAAATCTCTCCGTACTTCTTTTTTCAGGTTCCTAATCCACCCATCAACAGGTATAATTTACACCCAGCCCTGGGCTGTATTAGATGCTGAAGTGAACTCTAAGTATAATTTCTATGTGAAAGCAGAGGACACAGATGGGAAGTACAGCCTGGCTGAAGTGTTCATCACTGTGCTAGATGTCAATGACCACTCTCCAGAGTTCAATGAAAACATCCAGGAAAAGACGATGATCATCGGGTCACCAGTGAAGATAGAGGTGAGAAACAACACAGTGTGTCACAAAGCAGAGTGCCTTGGAAAAGCCCCAGCTATGCAGTTTATTGCTCAGGGATCATGATGAATGCCTGAAAGTTGGCTTTTCCTGAGGCTTTATTCTGCACATCCGTTTGTACGTAACAAATGGATTAAAGCATGGAATAATAGTATTTACAGACTGCTGAGAAAGAGAAATAAATTCTGTAGGCAAAAGATAAAGTTCTGTTACAGTATTTGAACCATTAGCTGGTGGAGGATTCTAGATTGTACAGTGATCATAAGAAGCCCAAGTAAGATGAATGGATGAAAGTACAGGGTTTTGAATACTTAACCTCCCTGCCATGCCATTGTGCTCAACCACACAACTTCATCCCCTTCACTTTGCAGAACTATGTATAGTGATCCAGTGCAGAACAGGAGGTTAAAAAACATTGCAATAGCAATTCACAGGCAAAGGAGCAGAACATCCGATGTTACACATATTTGAATGCATATAGTCAAGCCTGATTATGCAACACCTAACACTAGCAGAATAAATACCACAGCAAAAAACTTAAGGCAGCTATAGCTTAGTGTGTGTGGAGCTAATTCCATTGTTCTCTATTAATTTCAACATTTGTCCATGATGCTGTGTGAGAAAGTCCCTAGCAATAGACCGTTTACAGTCTACAGATAGGTTATGCTTCTGCTTTTCATCTTCTTCCCTTTAATCTTGAATAGAAATCATTTATACAAAAAGAACTCTAGCCCTGCTATTTTTCATTAGAAAATGTAGCATAGCTGATACCAGTTTGTTTCCAAGACTAAACAAAAACAGTCAGTAATTTTACCACATGGATATTATCAGAAGTGAATGCCCAGAAACTTTAGAGTTTTGTCTTCAGGCAAAACAATAACATCTTTGTTCTTTACGTTTCCTCAACCAGGCTATAGATCAAGATGCAGAAGAACCCAACAACATTGTGGATTATTCCATCATGCAGGCAGACCCAGCCAATGTGTTTGATATAGACCAAAGCACTGGGGAAATCAAGCTGAAATCTTATATCCGTTCCCTGGACATCATCCACAACATTACAAAAAACAAAGACTGTATATGGTCAGTGGTGGTGCAGGCCAAAGACCGAGGCTCCCCTTCCTTCAGCACCACAGCAGTTCTGAAGATCGATATCACAGAGGAGGTAAGCAAATATTTTAGAAAAATCCTAAACGGTGCTGGGGCGATTCTTGATCAAGAACAACTATCAGAGTACTTTGGGGCTGACCCAATGTTAAAGTCTATCATTAAGAGTATTACCAAAATGCATCTTAAACACACACAGGCACAGGGCATCAACCACCTCTCTAGGAAAACTGTTCCCATGTCTAACTGCCCTCTTGGTAAACAAGTTTTTCTAAATGTCTAGTCTGAACCTCTGCTGACACAGCTTTGAGCCATTCATGTTCATCCTCTCACTAGATACCAGGGAGAAAAGATGAGCACCTCCCTCTCTCTACTTCCCCTCCTCAGGAAGTTGTAGAGAGCAATGAGGTCGCCCCTCAACCTCCTCTTCTCCAAGTTTAACAAACCCAGTGTCCTCAGCTGCTCCTCATAGGACATGCCTTGCAGACCTTTAATGATGAGTTTCTTGCATTTGATTGTTGGAGATAGATACGAATTAAGGACTATAGACTCCTGAGTGTAAAGGTAAATCCTAACTGCTAAATCTCTGATCTTTTGTTTACATTCAGGAGAAGAAAACAATCCTCCCCCCCGCCCCAAAAAAGTTTAATAGAAAGTAACTGGGGCCAGAGTGAAATATATTAGACCTTTTTTGCAAGTCAAAATTAGTGACATAGGAAAAGTGAGCAAACTTTATCGAAGTGCTTTAAGTAAATAGAAATTTGGATGTGAGTTTAATAATTGCAGTATTATTAGCAGACAAAAGACCACTGTAAAAGATAGCAAACATATGTTGAGAGTGTCCTGTTAGTCCAACTTCTTCATCCACCAAAGGACAGGCAGCAATTTATGCTGAGCAGTGCATGCTTGTGTGATTTTTATTTATCGTAACTGCCTTGCTATGCCTTTAAGTAAGTACCAGCAGGAAGGAAATGGGCTTTAATGTAAATGAGAAACACGTCATTAGCATGACAGTCTCTGGACCAGATGCATACTGGGCAAAGATGCAAATCTCTTCCTACAGACAGCAGCTGGCCTTCTCTCTTTTTTTTATCTTTCTCTTTTTTTTTTTCCTCTTTCTCCAATGGAAACCATAAGTTTTGGTGGGTCTTATGCAACAAATAAGAATTTCTACCCACAGCCAACAGCAGAAAAGCCCACCCTCACTGTCTGCCTTCCAGGCTCACCCTGCACCTTCTTACAAGGGGCATTTTGTCGGAGTGTGTGGCACCAGCTGGCCTCAGGCACTGTCCCCAGCTGTTGGCCCCAGAGTACAGGTGAGGTGGAAATGGAGGTTCCCCATATCCTCCAGCTCTCCCTCCCCTCTCCAGGGTGCAGAGATGAGCTGTTTACCAGTCTGTTAGTGTGTGGGGCTAGGGCTGAGGGATATCAAGGAGAGTGCGAGTACCCACACTTCCTCTGCTGGGGGAGTTATGTCCCTGAACCGGGCCTTCCTCCTTCTATACGGGCCGATGAAGGATATCTAGAAGGAAAAAAAGAGCACCTGGTGCATTGGGATGGAGAGTTTCTTGGATTTCCTTCTAGTGTGTGAAGTAACATAAGCAAGTGATGAAAAGAAGTTGTCCCCTCCAACATCTCCTCTCTGCTCCTTTTTGTCCCGGGTGTGCACAAAGTGAGGGAGCTCCCCCTTAATAAAGTGTAAAAGGGAAGCGGAGAGGGCTCTGAAGACCTGGATTCTTCTCAGACATAGCTATTCCTTCCTCCCATGCTCTTCTCCCTGGCAAGGCCTAGCACGTACGCTGAAATAGCAACAACATCCTCTCTCTGCACTTGAGTATGTCTCTTCAGCAGGACCTGCAGCACTAATCTTATGTCATGTCGTCTGTAAGCTTCTGTGCAATTCTCCACTACTTCTTTCATTGCTTGTAATGATTTGAGTTGTGGTTTTTTTTTGTTCGTTTGTTTTTTTATCCAAGAGCATCACATCTCCTTGAAAAAGCACTCAAGTTCCAGCTTCCATGTGGATGAGGTACCGTGGTGGTGCAGGAAGCTCTTGCTCATTCCCAGTGTCCCAAACAAAACAGTCACTGCTAGTGCTTGGTGCAGGAGGCAGTCTCTTGGTAGAGGGACATTGTGTGCGCTCTCTTTCTCTCTCTCTATTTGACTGTTACGAATCTACGTGTCGTCCTTCCGTGCTCCAGCTGCACAAAGTCTCTCTTAGTTAGCTGTTTGGTGGGTATTTACGTATTACTGATTTTGGATAAGGAAGATATTTTTGAATGCATCCTCCAGAGGTTTCCTGCAGTGTTAATCACACCAAGTAATTAAACAGGCATATTTTCTGATTAACATTTACCATTGCAATTAGCGCAAGGCTGTGCCCTTCGAGATAGATGCCTTGTGGCTAAGTTCAGCAGTATTGCACATCAAAAGGACCTTTTGCTGTTGGAACAATACAGCAATAAAAAATTCCAGAGGCCTTTTAATTTAACTGAGTCTGTTTTTATGGAAATTGCTATTGAATGGCATCTGTTAATCTCCTATCCTTTCTCAACAGAATAAGAAGCATATGCTGAAAAAGCGATGTTTTTTGCACCCTAATGTCACCAAAAAAATCTATTCCTGCTGCCCATGATTTTCACTGGTAGCTGATCCCCTAATCCTGATCCTGAAGGTTGGCCTGATGGGGGATCCCCCTGCCTCCTCGTGACTCCGCTGAGGTTCTGCAAGGATACGGGGGCGTTTATTTACAGCTCTTCACGGCCTGGAGCTTTAGTCCACATTTAGAGAGCATAATCTGTGACACCTTTGGTTCTTAATAGCTTTGGTCACTGATTTAGACTTCTAAATATACGTGATGAGTACATTCCACTGATTTAAAGGTTCAACAAACTCACAGAAGGTGTATTTCCTCCTCTCTTACACACTCCACAACCATCCCTGTAACGAGACTAGGTCTAATCTGAGGCAAAACCCAAGAAATGCTAAAAATGTGGAAATGGACGGACTCCTCAGAACTGGCTGGTTCGTTTTACAGATGCACTTGCTCAAGTCAACACAACCTGATTTGTCTATAATCTGTGATAGCTTGGGCTCTTAATAGCTTCACCCGCTTACTAAGACTTCTAAATATAGCTGACGAGCCTTAGCTGCTCTCATGGTTAAACAGCTCAACCACACGCTCCTGTTGGGTCCAACTTCAAGATAATGCACTGCCCACTCGTTCTGCGTGCTGCAACCCACGCACTACAAAAGGCTCTTGAGAAGCTGCCAGGAGGTGTGGATGTCTGCATGCTGTGGACTGTTGTGGCAGGAGAGTGAAAAGTGAAGGAAGTAAGTCACCCTTTCAGTAGCAAAAGGAGACATGAGCATCTTCTTTGGTAAACTTGGGGTTTTGAGGAGGAAGCCACTGTGGAGGAAGGATGGTGAGAATAAGGCCCGTGTCCTGCAGAGAGATGTTTTCCCTTTCAGGTTCACAGCCTGAAGCATTTACTTGTCCTTAACCTGCACAGTGCTGAGTTCATGAAACCAGCTTCAAAGGCACATGTCAGTGTTGGAAACCAGCCCCTCAAAAGCTGGCAAGTCCCAGGGGTGCTGAGCTGGGCACCTCAGCACACTGAGGGACGCTGTCTGAGGAGCTTCCCTGCAGGAGACAGATGGCTGCAAGATTTCTGCATGAGAAGCCCAGGACCACCCGTGCGTGTTAAATGAGGAATAGCTCATGGCGTGTTTTATTCCAAACAGTTGCTTTAATCTCTTTAATTGCATTCTTGTCCCAGGATTGGACATCCCTTTTCTCAAAGCTGATACACAGCCTAGCTACTTCCAAACTTCTGCCACAGTTCTGAACTGTCTGCCAACCCTTCTCTGGGCTGGTTCTCATTATAGCTGTGAAATCACAGCAGAAGAACCATCAGAACATTATCTTTTGTGAGCAGTGGTATTTTTAACTCCTGTAATGGCTATTGTGAAAGAGAGCATTTCTTACGTGTTTAGGCCCAGAAATATGACAGTGTTTCCCATTACAGCTTTCATTTCATTGTGCATCTGCCATTGTTTAATCTGTTCAAGAAAAAATCAGCGCTTTCCAAAATGCAACATGCCTCCTAGGGAAAAAATACCAGCTAAATAAATTACAAAGTGGCGCTATTTGATGACCCAGTTCTGACGCACCACTGGTAATGGTGCAGTGCCTTGAAGGTGCTTCGGTTGTGCAGGGAAGTGCTCAGAGACGAGGTGCTTAAACTTAGGTGTCCAAATGCTCCCACACTTTCACTGTAAGAGGGTGCTCAAACCTCTCTCGGACCTGGACTCTGCATTACCTGACTGGGTCACGGTGATGACACAGACAGGATGTCAAAGCTTTTTGGTGACAAATGCACTTACCATAAGCCTGTCTGCAGGACAGCTAAGATGATGACGTTCCAGGCTTGTTTTGCAAATCACTCTTCCCATTTATCCTGTGAATGTCATGCCTACAACAAACAGCAATTTTACCACTGTATGCTTACAAAATGCCTCATGTTTTTATGCAAACATCACCGAACAGTTGTCATCCAAGGCTTATTCTAGGCAAAGCTTTGTATAGTAGCAGCCCAGTAATTAAAACATAGGCTGAACCAGCTAACTATTAATGGGTTTAGCTTCGGTATTAATCATGTCTTCATACCTGGAAGCTCTGAACAAGTATCAAACTTAGCGAGATGAGGGGAAGTTGAATGAAACTGTGTTCTGAAACGCACATCAGTTCTCATCCTGGAATCATTGTACACTGACAACATGGGACACATACTTCTGTCTAATCCCATTTATTCAAGATTTGCAAATAGCTAGTCAAATAATTATTACTGATCTATAGCATCTTCTTAAGTATATGTCATCTTTCTCGTGTTGGTTCTATATTATGTAGCCGTCCGTACCACACTACAGAATAGATCTTGACAACACTCATAAGTGGACTCATTTCAGGTCATGTACTACCTAGCAGGGTTTGTCTGACACTTAATTCATCAGATTTTCACATGAAGGTAAGCTAGGGTAGAATTTCTGCCATCTGGTGGAATTTAAGTACACAAAATCTATATAATGCACAACAGCAAGCTGATGTTGAATCCAAGGTCTGACAGTCATGGGCTGCTTTGCTTTTTCTAGCTCAGGTCTGTTGCTCATTGAATAATGGAAAAACTTTGCACAACAACAACAAAAAAAAAAAGAAAATTGGTCCCTACTTTTAAGGTAAGGTGGTCCATGACTTTCAATAGCACGTATTTGCCCATTTCTCTTTGCCAATAGGAAACATTCAGGTTATGGGAACAATGGTCTTGGATAATATGCTTGAGGTAGGTTGTGAAAATACAGAAGTGAAGTGAAGACACTCAGCTCCCTTTATTTTCCATGCTATCTGTTCCATAAACATCTCACCCTAGCTCCCTAGTTGTATTTATAACAGATACCCACCTCTTTCAAATACAACCATGCATGGGTTGACCGTTTCTCTTATTTTTGACATTTCCAGATCAAGTCCAGGGTAAAATCCTATATTTTAGGCCTCAAGAAGCGTCCATGGACGATATTTGGAATTTGCATGAGTGGCGTCCTTTCCACCATTTCTGTAACAATGGTGATCTCCACCATCATGTACTGGAAAAGTGTGAAAAGATCCAAGCTCCACCCACAGGGCAAAATCCGCAAAATTATACGGGGACCTCCGAGACGCACAGTGTGCTAAGCTGCAAAATGAACTGGTCATTCATTTGTCCTTAATATGCCATATGTAGCTTACGTCACTGCTTATTTCTCTTATTTCTGAAAACAAAGCTCTTTAGCTCTAATCATGTCCCTTATCTCAAAGAGTTTTGTTATGTCTGTAAAAGAGTACTTGAAAACAGAATGCAGCACATACCTGCTAACTACTCATTTGTACGCTGTAATTTTATAAAGTGCAGTTTTCTCATAATCTTTTAAATGCCATTTTCAGTAATAGTCCTATAAACTGCATCACCGTATCACCTGCGGCTGTTTTTGAAAGATCATTTTCTACTCATAAACTTCTGTTTGGGTTCAACGCTATTATTCCTAGGAAATTATTTCTGAAATATAGTACAACAATACAGCTGCAGATCCCAGAGCCAATTATTTTCTTGCTCAGTTCTTGCAAGTTAAACAAACACTATGGTGATACGCAGGAATCTACCCTAATATGGCAGGAATACTCCTGTAAGCTTTCGTGTTTGACGGCCATCCTTCTCACAACACTGCAGCGCTTGCCCAGTCTACTGCTCTAAATTGTGCAAAGCTGGACCGGCTCTTTGACTCTCACTTTTCTTTAGAGACAACTTCCAGTAGTGGTCCCTGCTTGTTACATATTTTGGACAAATGAAATTTCTAGGTCGCTGTCTGTCCCACAGAGTAAGTCATGTGTTTTCTTTGTACTCTTTTACAGACTCTTCACAAAGGGCCTATGGCCGCCTTTTTGATGCAAACTAAAGATAACCCCATGAAAGCCTTAGGAGTGCTAGCTGGTGTCATGGGCATAATGGTGCTGATAACTATCATGATCTCTACTGCCATGTTCTGGCGCAATAAGCGCTCCAACAAAATCATGCCGGTAAGAAGGATCATAAAAAAGAGGCAGACCCAGCCATCCCGCACAGTGAGGATGGAGTGGCTGAAGTTCAAGAGGCCCAGCAATGCCGCGGAGAAGTTTGTCGTTGAGGATGATGCCCAGAGCCTGCAGAACGAGAACAGCAACAACAATGTCCAGGTTGCCCCCGTGCCACCGGCCGCCCCCGTGCCCCCGCCGCCCCCTGCCCTGGCTCCCAGCGGGGACGCCTCAGGGTGGCGGGTGCCGACCGTGTCCGGCTCCCTCACCCCCAAGTTCATAAACAAACAGTTGAAGAAGCGAGGTCACAGCAGCGCCCACAACGCCCTGGTCTCAGAGCTCAAAATGAGGTTTGAGAAGAGGAACGCGGCTATCGGCGAGCCCCACATCTAGGTGCTCTCAGCAGCTCCAGAGACTGCGCCTTGTGGCTGTGCGTGGATATATTACGTGCCGTGGTCCTCCCTGTGTCTGTCAGCACCCTGTGAACTGAGAGCAGCTTCTTGCTCTGATAGCCCCCCTCACCTTCTGAAAGTATTACATGCTACGAAGTCGCCCCACCTGTACCAAACGCTGCGGTCCATGCCCACTTAGGACTGCAGTTCCTTTGTGTCGTGTCCCAGTGCTGGTTCCACCCTGCAGCTGTCTGAGGGTGCTCAGTACGCCCTCATGCCAGGCAGAGTCTCCCCAAGCGACCAGCAGCTCAGGTTGCCCCTGTTCGGGAAGCTCTCAGCCAGAGTCCTGCTCTTCAACAAGGTGCTCTGCAGCCGAGGCGCTGGCAGATGCCACTTCTCATCTGGTCCGGCAGGGGGGTCTGAGGTGTCCGAAAACCCACCTCAACTCCCAGGCCCAGCTTTGAAGATGCTGGTCTGGCTGTGGCACCAGGGTCCGTGTGCAGGTCTCCTGGAGCAGCGGCACAGCACGCCGAGAGTGGGCTGCAGGTAGGTGGTGCCTGCTGCCCTTGGGGCGCGACGTGCAAGGCAGCAGCTGGTGGAACGATGTGCTGACGGCCTCGGTACCCCTCATCCTGCAGGTAAGCGGGCAGGCTTGGAGAAGTTCTTCATTTTCCTGCAGCTTATGCTGGATTCTGCCAAAGCACATTGGCATGATGCTGCGCTTCACCTCCACCCTGGACTTGCCTGCTAATCAGGGGATGGGCGGACCATCCAGGGCAGGATGCAAGCACAGAAATTCAGTAGCAGCACTCGCTCGATACTGCCTCCTTCCGACACCGCATCCCCTAATGAGAGGCAGGCCAGCAGGAGGACTTGATTAAAGCAGCGGGGAGGATAAGGTAAAGGCGAGAGAAAAAGGATAAGTGAAAAATAGAGACAAGTGCTGGAAAGTCACATATGTCGGTCAGGGATGTGTCTGGAAAGATTTTTTTTTTTAATGCTGCTAGCTGGAGGTGTCGAATGTATTTCATCACCTCTCCTGGCTTGCTCCAGGGACTGGTGAGTGCAAAAGGAAGTTTCCATAAAATATTCTAGCTTGTCCTAGCAGCATTTTTGACTGAATTATGCAACAGCTAACTGGAAAGGCGATGGGGAGGATGACAAGTTTTTCCTGTTAGGTGACAGTAAAAAGGCACTGAAGGCAGAGCAGATTTTTTTACTGGCCCTCCCCACAGTTTCTCTCTCATGTTCGTTTCTGAGGAGGTGTTTTTCAGCTGGGCCTGGCTGTTTCCTGTCACCTGGGGAGAAGGCAGTGTGCACCAGTCTGGCTGGGGGGCAGCGCCCTGTGCCCAAGCCCTGGCCCTGTAAGGCAGCTGCGCTGGCTGCCGTGGGTTTGCTGTCGTGGATGGACACCATGAGCATCAAGACAGGGAGCAAACCCTAAGTGACAGGATGCGGTGTTCATTCGAGGGCTGCTTTTTGTCCTTTCAGCTGGACCAGCGGACCTGCTCCTCTGGGGCTCCTCTTCCTTCGCCCCATTAGCTGGTCTTATTCCCTTCAGCTGCACCAGGGTTTCATCACCTTAGGAGATAGCCAGTTCAATGAGAAATCACCCGCTTACAGAGAAAAGAATCCTCTATTTTTTAACTTCCATTTACTCCACCCTGCAGCCAGAGGGTGACCATGGTTCCTGTCGCCCACGGGCTGAGCCAGGAGCTACAGCTGAGAGGGGCCGCAGGGCCCGGTGCTGCCCTGAGTTTGCTGCATAAGCAGGCACCAGCCCTGGTGGTGCAGGGCTTCGGGCCGTGCCTCTGCGCTGGGTCTCCTCGCAGCACGAGCCATCGGGCCCAGCTCCCCAGGCACGCAGTGCGTCAGGGCTCAGCTCCGGCTCCTCGCAGGTCAGGGACTGAGGGCTGCAGGGCAGCAAGGAGCAGCAGTCTGCCTGGTTTGGGGAGGAACACAAAATGCACACTTGAATGTTTCTCTGAGGTGGCCCCTTGGTATGGGACCACACAAGGAGCTGCGTGGGGAGCCATGCAGCTGTAAAACTTGTCTGTAAGGACAGCTTAGTCTGAGTGCCCTGAACCAGGCAGAGGCTTTGTTGGGAGCAGAGGCAGTGGCAGGGGAGTGGTGGAGGCCTGGCAGGGAGCAGCGTGGCAGCACAGCAACCCTTGCCGGTGCTGATGGCTCCTTTCCCAACGTGTCTTTCATTTCCTCCACCCTTTTCCTGCCTTCCCTCAGGGCCCGTTGCTTACCCCTGCTGCTGGCTCCCAGGCCCTTGCGTTGTGCACTGCGTCCACCTCATCCTCCGGCCCTGAGCCAGTTGGAGGGAGGGGACACGCAGCCCCCGTCACCGCTGCTCAGCCCTGGTCCCACTCCTGTGGCCCCCACAGGCTCCTTTCGCTGGCTGTGTCTCCTGCAGGTTCTGCAATGTTTCATGGGGCACCAAAGGCTTGTGATCTATTCCCCGTACTACTGTTTTCCTGATGTCGTGTTGAAGCCAGTATTCAGTGGTCATTCTCAGATGAGGAAAGCCTGTAAAGACCATTCGAATAAGTGAGATTTAGCAGGAATTACAGGCTTAGTGTTAGAGACTATATTTAAGAGGGAATAAAGTTGTTTTATTACTATGTTGTGAGACTTTTCCAGTTGCTTTGTACTTCAACTTCAGAGTTGTTTTTTTTTATAAATTAAAAAAAAATTACAAATGGTTCTTCTCATGGTGTATTTCTGCTGGCAGAGATGCCTTTTCGGTTGCTTGCTGTGTGACCACTGCCAGGACGGCAGAAATGCTCAGCACCCGGCTGTGGCACAGCCCCAGGGGCAGGCATGCTACTCGCCCGGCAGCAGGTTTCAGTTTTGATGCCAGCACCCACCAGGCATGCAATAAAGTACTCGCATCCTGCGCGTGATCATCAGAGGTTTTGTCTTTCCCTGGCCTTGTCCTTGCTGTGATTCAGCCTCCTTGCTCCTCCCTCCCCATCGTGTGCAGACCCAGTCTGCCCCCCCAGATCATCCCCACAGCAGGCGCAGTTCCTTGCCACCTCCAACCGCCTCAGGAAGCCGGAGTGCCCTCCTTCCTGCAGGGCAGTGTGAAAGGGTTCCTCTTCTAAACCAGGGGCTGAGAAATCAGGCTGCAGTGGTGGGAAATAATCAGCCTGCCTCATTTTTGACATTCCATCTCTCACCTTTGTGTAGATAGGGAGCTCCACTCATTTACAGTGAGCTTGTGTTAGGAAGGTTGTTAGGAAGGTTTTATTTGACTTCTTGTCTTCGTTTGCATAGCAAATGCAAGGTCATGAAGTCAGGTTTTATTTTAAAGTTCTATATTTGTGCATGAAGAGGAAAGGAAGTCTCACCTTACAGGGGGGTTTTGACTGCATCAAGCAGAAGTCCCCTCAGCAGCGTCGCCAACACTGGAGTGGCACTTTCGGTGCCTCAGAGCCTCGGCTTTAATCACCAGAGTGAGCTCGGCCCCCCGAGCTGAAGGCTCCCAGCACGGCAAAGCCCAGCAGGGCCATCTGCCACTGCGCCGAGCGCTGGATGAGACGCGGAGGCACCAGCTCATCCTGCTGTGTGCTCTCCATCCCTGCAGGGGTTTCTCCAGGCTGTGGCTGTCACCCCACTGGGCTGGCTGCTTCTGAAGGGCTGCGGGGGCCCTCACTTGGGGAGTACAGGTAAGGAGGGCCTGGAGCCACCCTTCCCTGCAGTGGTGCCCATTGCTCCTCAGCACTCAGGTTTTTTGCAAATTGTAACGGTAAAAGAACAAAAATGCAGCAGAGGACATTGCACATTGTGAAAATCAGTCGTGTTTATTACATTTAGACTAACACACTAACAAGCCTCTTTAAGTATAACATCAAAAGTCAGCATCAACAAAACATGTTTTTTAAAAGCCATGCAGTAAGTTGCAGCAGATGGTGGAGGTGCTGGGGAAGGAAACGTGGGGACCTGAGGCTGTGCAGCATGGAACACACACAACCAAGTGTAGCTTTTGTCGCCAAAACACAACTAGAAAGGCAAACTGCCACACAGTAAAGGTCACAGTAGTCTTTATCTCTGGCTATAGCCAAGGTTTCTCCTCTGGTTTGGTATTTTTGACAAGGTCTCTAACACATATGACAAGGGCTGTGGGTCTGTCAGCCACGTGCTTTGTTTGTGCTGAAAAGAACAAGGCCAAAAAGAAAGGAAAAAAAAAAGTATGCTGATCCCCCCAAAAGGTAGCTGCTCTACAAGCCTGGGCCAGTTGCTCTCCGATGTATGTTGGTTTGTTGTTTTTTTCTGCCTCTGGCAAGGTGGCGAGCCTTGATGTTGAAGCAGCAGGCTGTGCAGGCAGCGCGTCTGTGTCTGGGGTTAGCGTCTGGCTGGCTGCCCGGCCTGGCAGGAAGCACAGCGGTGGCTCATCAGCTCCCAAACCCTGGCCCCTGCCCCCAGGGATGTGCCCACTCAGTGCAGCAGCCGCTTGTCCCAATGGCGGGGGTCAGGCCCAGTGTCATGGAAGCATAGAATCACTGAGGTTGGGAAAAACCTCCAAGATCATCTGGTCCAACCACCCCCCTACCACCAGTATCACCCACCAACCATGTCCTTAAGCACCACGTCCAACCTTTCCTTGAACATCCCCCAGGGACGGTGATGCCACCACCTCCCTGGGCAACCTGTCCCAATGCCTGACTGCTCTTTCTGAGAAGAAATGTCTCCTAATTTCCAACCTGAATCTCCCCTGGTGCAACTTGAGGCCATTCCCTCTAGTCCTGTCACTAGTTATCTGTAAGAAGAGGCCGACCCCCAGCTCCCCACACCTTTCAGGCAGTTACAGAGAGCAATAAGGTCTCCCCTGGGCCTCCTCTTCTCCAGACCAAACAACCCCAGTTTCCTCAGCCGCTCCTCACAGGACTTGTGTTCCAGGCCCGTCACCAGCTTCATAGCCCTTCTCTGGACATGCTCCAGACCCTTGATGTCTTCTTGTAGTGAGGGGCCCAAAACTGAATGCAGTACTCGAGGTGCGGCCTCACCAGAGCAGAGTATAGGGGAATTATCACCTCCCTGCTCCTGCTGGCTACACTATTCCTGATACAAGCCACGATGATGTCCCCAACACCTCCACATTGCCCCCACGGCCACAGCACCACATTGGCTTTCCTGGGAAAAATGAGAGACATAGTGGGGAGGGTGGAGATGGGAAACATCAATTCCTCAGTAGCTCTTGTTCTTAACACTAAAGAGAAATACATTAACACAGCACATGCATAACAAAAGGCAGTAGATGTGTTCGTTGTGTTACACAGAAGTATGGTGTGGAATAATTGCCTGAGGTAACTCAGAAATTAAACTAGTCACATTTTAAAGAACAGGTACAGCATAGAAGAAGCTTCCAGGGTTTACATGGCAAGGTTTTGGTAGCAGGGGGCTGCAGGTGCGGCTTCTGTGAGAAGACTCCAGAAGCTGCCCCGTGTTAGATAAGGGACAGTTTCAGCTAGCTCCAGAGGGACTTGCTGCTGCTCAGAGCAGAGCCAGCAAGTGATGTCGTTTGTGCCTCAGTGAGAGCAGATTTAAGAAAGGAGAGGGGGGAAAGGAAAAAAAAAAAAAAAAAAAGAAAGGCCTGCTGTGCAACAGCAGCTGGGAGAGTGAGGAGTGAGAAGGAGCCCTGCAGACCCCAAGGTAAGTGCCGCAGGAGGTGATCCAGGCATGCAGCAGCAGTTCCCCTGCGGCCTGTGGAGAGGCCCCTGGTGGAGCAGGCTGTCCCCCTGCAGCCCGTGGGTCCCACACGGAGCAGATCTCCACGCTGCAGCCCGTGGAGGAGCCCCCGGTGGAGCAGGTGGATGTGGCCTGGAGGAGGCTGCGGCCCATGGAGAGCCCCCGCAGGAGCAGGCCCCGGGCCGGAGCTGCAGCCCGTGGAGAGGAGCCCCCGCAGGAGCAGGGGGTCTGGGGGGAGCTGCCGCCCGTGGGGGACCCGTGCTGGAGCAGTTTGCTCCTGGGGGATGGATGGACCCCGTGGTACGGAGCCGTGTGGGAGCAGTTGCTGAAGAGCTGCTGCCTGTGGGCAGCCCCCGCAGGCTTAGTTCGGGAAGGACGGCATCCCGTGGGAGGGACCCCACGTGGAGCAGGGGCAAAGAGGAACCGTGAAAGGGTGGCGGAGACAAAGCATCAGGGACTGACCGCAGCCCCATTCCCCCATTCCCCTGTGCCACCTGGGGGGAGGTGGAAGAGGGTGGATGGGGAGAAGGTGTTTTTGGTTTCTTTCCTTTGTTTCTCACTTCTCTAGCTTGCCAGTAATAGGCAATAAATCTTACTGTCTCCCTACTCTGAGTCTGTTTTGCCCATTACAATAATCGTTGAGTGATTCCCTGACCTTATCCCCTTGAGCCCTCTTCATTGCATTTTTCTCCCCCTTTCCCTTTGGGGGGGTGGGGGTGGGGGTGGGGGTGGGGGGGGGGGTGGCTGTCGTGGAGCTCATCTGCCCACCCGAGTAAAACCAGCACACCAGGTGGAGTGTATCACAGAATCACCTAGGTTGGAAGAGACCTCCAAGATCACCCAGTCCAACCTCTGACCTAACACTAACAAGTCCTCCACTAAACCCTATCACTAAGCGCTACACAGAGGTTCCCTAGGCCTCCAGCCTTAGATGTTGATCATGCTGGGTGTACCTGGTGTGCTGACTCTGAGAGGAACAGTACAGAGCGTGGAGTGGAGACACCATGACCAGGCTCTGTGACAGGATGGGAACTTGATTGTTCTTGTGCACACTGGAACCGATAAGCTACACATTTGCTACCCTGGGCCAACGGCCTGTCATATTTTTGACAAAATGCTGTCCTTTTAGTGAATATTGCCCATTATAATACCAAAACACACCTCCATCCCAAAAGCTACCTGCCTCCAAGGTGTAACCATGCCTCACATTTGCACTTTAAAATTTTTATAGTCTATAATTTTAAAGCAAAGAGAGAACATTTTGCACCAATTGTAACCAAGATATGCATGACTAGAGTCACTCAAGCGCCACCTAAAAGATAGAAAATGATATAAATTAGCTTAAGGGAGAGAGGATGTTATGAAAAAAACACCATCACGAAGGATACTTTCTGACTTCTGGGATCAGTTGACAGGCTGAGCCGCTCTTCCCCTCCTACCACTGGGATGCCTTTGGGTAAGAGGTGACTTGGTTACACCAGGTGCCTCCCTGGGAAACTCAGACATCTCTATAGAGTTGCTTTATACCTTTTAACACATTCATGGCCAGGCTGAGCTACTTGTACTTTTGGTATTTGTATGTGCTTTGCAGACACTGAATTTATCACTGGCAATCCAAAGAACCTGTGTACCTGTTGCTTAATAAATTGCACTACTCATTAAATCTAGCTGTGGTAGTTCTCACTGAGCACGACCAAACTCTTTAAGTGTGGCCGTGGTAGTGCATGGAACACAACTAGACTGAGGGTGTATCCGTAATAGTGATATTCCAGTACCCTGAACGCGACCAGACTTATAATGACTAATTGGGCATCACTCCCAATTACTTTAACCTTTAACACAAAATGTGGCTATGTGGTAAACTAAACTGGTCATCTAAGCTACATATTTTGGACACAGGTAAAAGTCCCCTCCCTATTACAAAAAAACATTCCTATCAAAAAACAAATCCACAAAAAAAAAAAAAAAACAGGAACCCTCCACTGCTGTGCCATTACATATCCACATGGCAGCCAACAGAAGTCCAGCACTGCAAACACACCTCCCCATCAACTGCGTTCCTGGCTGGGAAAGCTAAAGAAATATTTTTTTTAAAATAAGACGCACATGTGCAGGCAGCTGCAGCTCTGACCTTTTGATGCATATTTCTATTTGGTTGTTGGGTTTGTTACTTTTCTTAATGCTTCTTTCCTTTCATCTCAGATTGAAGCCATCAAGTAGTGGCTCTAAAACATTTCTTAAGCAACTACTACAAAGTATTTTGGTCATGTTGTTCTTCAGGTAGATCAAGGGCACCTCAACTTGTGTGTGCTGCTCCATGGCAGTGCTGGGGATGCTGGGGTGCAGCCACACACCCCAAGGCCCCCAGGCCTGGGGCTCTGGGAGCCCACTGGGAATGCTGGCCATGCACCCCACCATGCCCCAGGTCTATGACACACGGGGAATTTCACTGCTCCGTCTCAAAAAAGCCAGCAGGATGGAGACTGTGGATGAAGGCCATGTGCCCGCAGTCGCAGGCAGGCGGAGGCCGAACTAGTAGAGGTCAGCGCTGTTCCTGTGGGGCGGCCGGGCCTTGCCAGGCCGCTCGGGCTCCTCACGGGCCGGGGGCCGCTGGGCACTGCGGCCACCCTCAGGGTGGCAGAGCCCGTCCTGACTGCCGGCGGGCAGGCTGTCCAGCGTGCTCTCCTTGCTGCCGGCAGCCGACGGCTGGCCCCCGCGGCGGCGGCGGGGCCAGGCAGCGGGGCAGCGGGTCAGGCAGCCAGGACGGGCCTCGGCGGTGCAGGCGTACATGCCAGCGGGCACGGCCAGCACCATGGCGCAGACGATGACAACAATGTGGATGAGCTTCTCGCGCTGCTCCAGCTGGCTGACATCGCTGCCCGTGACAAAGACAACGCACTGGCCCTTGCGAGGTGCCTGGTTGCGGACAGCCACGCAGACCTCGTACTTGGTGGCGGGCAGCAGGTCGGTCACCGAGTAGGTGTTGACACCGGGGCCGATGTAGATGGCGTCCTTCTGGGCGGTGTCGTAGCGGCCCACCAGCAGCGTGTACCAGGTCTCCCCTGGCTCTGCCACCGCCGCCGCCGCAAACCACTCCAGGGTGATGCCGTAGACCGTCTGCTTGGCGATGCGCACCTCCACGTGGGCGCCTGGCTCTGCGGGGGCAGCAGGGGCCCAGCCCGGGACAGGGGCGGAGGCTGGCGGGGTGCCTACATGGAGGGCGATGGCCACCGAGGCGTTGCCCAAGAAGTTGGCAGCAGTGCAGGTGTAGTTGCCGGCGTCTGCTGGCCGTGCCGCTGGGATCAGCAGCTCGGAGCGAACGGTCTCCTCGCTGATGGGCTGGGTGGACACTGAGGGGCAGAGGGGAGCCGAATCAGTGGGCAGGGTGGTCGCATTGCAGCCCCAAGACTGTCCCAGAGGGGGTGAAGTTGAGGGGGCCAAGCAGCACCTGCCCATCCTGGGAAAAAGGGAGTTGGGGTGTGGGCATGCACCAAACCCCACAGAGCTTATGGGTGAAGTGTTACCCAGGCCAAGAAGCAATAAAGTAAGTAGATTTGTGGACTATACTAAACTAGGAGAAGCCATCAGTTCCCTTGAGAAGAGAGGCCTTACAGAGGGCTTGATAGCTTGGAGTGCTGGGCAATGACCAACTGTATGAAATTTAACAAAAGCAATTGCCAGATTCTGCACCTGGATCGGTGTCAGCCTGGATGTACATATGGGCCGGGGGGACAAGGGACTGGCTCAAGGCTGCATCTGGGGAAGGTCAGATGTTAGGGAAAAGTTCTCCACTGAGGGAATGGTAAGCCCCAAGTGGTCAAGCCCAGGGAAGTGGTCATGACCCCAAGCCTGCCAGCATTCAAGAAGCATTTGGACAATGCCCTTAGATATGTGGTTCAACTCTTAGGTTGCCCTGTGTGGAGTCAGGCGGTAGACTCGATGATCTTCATGGATCCCTTCCAACTCACGACATTCTATGACTCTAACCTGGAGTGACATTCTCTTTACCACATAGCCCCTAAATGCCTGGGGACACCTGAATACCTTCATGGAGGCAGGGCAGGGAGAAAGCCACCTATGTACCATCTGCTGTTGGCATGTTCAGGCTGTAATAAAACAGGGAGAGCCCCTGAGGTGCCCCAGAGGTACCTCTATATTTTGGACACATGCTCCCGCATCTATTAGGCTGGATACTGAAATTTTTCATTCTCGAGAAGCTCTGGCAAATAAAATTAAAATAAAATAATAAAATAAAATAAAATAAAATAAATAAAATAAAATAAAATAAAATAAAATAAAATAAAATAAAATAAAATAATAAAATAAAATAAAATAAAATAAAATAAAATAAAATAAAATAAATAAAATAAATTAAAAAATATATATAAAAAAGGCACATGGGTGTCAGAAAGGGTTGGGCTGGAAGCAAAATGTAATTTTAATAACCTTATGAATAAGCAAATAACCTTATGAATCTGCCCAAGCAGGGCCACAGGAAGGAAAGAAAACCTGGGCATACCATGGTCACAGAAAGACGCACAAGTGCTGCTAAAATGCTGAAATGCAGTCCAAGATTAAGGGGTAATGCTATCTTATTTAGATAGCAGGCTTATTAGGAACACACATAATCTGTGTGGTGTCTGTATGTCTTCTTAGCTTTGAATTTACGAAAATAGCAACTTGCCCTGTTTACTGTTCATAGCAAAAATAACTGTGAGGGAGGGCCTCCAGCTGAATGAGAAGGAAGGGAAAAGTCCTCCTATTATGAGGTCCTCAGTAATGCAGACAAATTAATGTGTTTTATGGAGAAAAATGTCATCTATTTTGCTAATAGAATGTGAGTGGGCATGGACAGGCAACGTGGCTTCAGGGTTTTGTGGTTTGCATGGATATTTCTTGAGAAAACATATGGAATAGTCTAGAAGTGCATGTGCGCGTGCGCATGTTGTGTGTGTCTGTGTGTCAGTGCGTGTGTGTCGCTCATGTGTGTGTGTGTCGTTCGTGTGTGTGTCTGTCTGTCTGTCTGTGCTCCTACACACATGCCTGTAAAAATATATAGTATATATATTTAGCATATATATATATATATATATATGTGCGCTTGTCTACAGCACACACACTTATAAGCAGTGTGCATATATACGTAGTATATACTATATATTCTCTATATATGCATGTCTAGATAACTACATATCTAATATATGTGTATGGCTGTGTCACTACTGATAGTTCTTACATCACGTATCACGATGAAAGAGCTACTAATAAAAATCCACATATCACAAAATAATTGCATGAAAATGAGGACTTGCTCCCTTCATCTTTGACAGATTTCCTGCATGAAGCAGCTCTTCTCGTGCTGGTCAGACATGCTTAGACACAGTAGGATGATTAAGATTATTTGGATTATTGCAACCACATTGACTGTGATACTCCAAAGGGGCTGAGAACTGATGTGGTGACTAGATGGCCTGAAGACCTATGTAAGTAGAACAGCAAAATGCAAATTAAGGAAAAAAAAAAAGCATTGCTTACCATTAAATGCTCTTAACAGTTTGAGTGCATAGGTCCACCAGACGGCTGGGGAAGGGCTGGCTTGCACAAAGCAGGTCAGGGTGACGTTCAGCCCCACAGGGACTGTCAGGTTGGTGTCAAGGGCTGAGGTTAGTGGCTTCATGCAGCTGTTGAGCTCCACTTCGTGGAAAAATTTCCCTGCCCTGAATTTCGGGCTTGAGCAAGTTAAGTAGGAATTCATCAGAATAATAGGTGGGCCAACTGACTTGATAAACTGGACAAATCCCTGCAGGCGACAGTCACAAATCCATGGGTTGTCATGAAGGGCCAGGACAGCATTGGAAATAGCTTCTATCTGCCCCTCCGCCCTCTGGCTTCTCTGGTAGATAGGCCAGCTATAGAAGACATCCCTGGATATGACAGTAAGCTGATTTGAGGATAGATCTAAATAGGTCAGGTTGGGCAGATAGCGGAGTGCATGTTCTGGAAGGACGTCCAGCCGGTTGTGCTTCAGATCCAGGATTTTCAAAGCTGGGGTGTCTTGAAATGCTGTCCATGGCACTGAACTTAATTTGTTCCCTTGCAAGCGCAGCTCCTTCAGAGCCGGCAGGTATTCCAGGCTCTTGATGTGCATCACTGTGATGTTGTTAAAATTGAGCCAGAGATACTCCAAGGCACTAACGTTCGCAAATGACCTGCGAGGCAATTCTGTTAGGTGAGAATTTTCTATTCTAATTTTTCGTATGTCTTGAGGGATGTTTTCAGGGATCTTCCTCAGCAGTGCAGACATGCAGAGTAAACTCCTAAGGAGGAAAACAAAATTCTCCAGGTCACATACCATGTGTATGGCTAACAAACCCGGTTTCTGTACAGGTCTACAAGAACCCAAAGAATTATAAGGTATTGTCTACATGGCATATGTAAGCAATACATCCATCCTTCAGTTTGGTTTTACACCCATTTTTCCCACAAAGAATATAATTAAAAGTGTTAAAAATTGCTACATATGCAACTACATATCTCAGGATAATAAAAGAGATCTCA
Organism: Anser brachyrhynchus; assembly: GCF_964034855.1. Lineage (NCBI taxonomy): Eukaryota > Metazoa > Chordata > Aves > Anseriformes > Anatidae > Anser > Anser brachyrhynchus. The sequence goes on from NC_137700.1 coordinate 13,897,021, forward strand.
TTATATGTTCAAGCTAGTAATATGCAAGTATTAGCAGAGGAATATCATGCAGCCATCTGTTTGGTTTTGGTCCTCACCACAGCAGCAAATATATATTGAGAATCTCCAAGCTGCTTTATTGATGCTACAGCTAGGGTAACTAGCTTTCTTACCTTCCGAAACTGTCTTGAGAACAAGAGCATCCTGTGACACAAGATGAAAAAGAAGTGTTTATCTTGTGGAAGGCAAGAAGAAGAAGAAAAATGTGGTGAATAATAGGGTCCATATTCTCCTTTAAGAAAGCACTGTGCAGGGTTTGCACCAAACATGCCAACAGCCTCCAAGAAGCAAATCCTATTAGCTGTAATCTTCCTTGACGCAGAAATAAATCCTGCTGGGGACCTGACCCTAAAGAAGACATGTAGTATGGTTCATAGTCTATGTCGAAGTGCTAAAAATCACCTGTGGGACCACTCCTGGCATTTACTGTTCAGCACTGGGGGTTCTGACAGATGCATTTAGTTGGATGTTAATATGAATCAATCTCAACAGGTTCCTGAAGCCAAAACCACTTCTGATCCCAAGTCCACACAAGCGGACTCCTTTTTTTTACGAAGTCTAACTCAATCTCCTATATTTTAATGGCATTCATCAAGACAGAAAACCACATTAAAGGCCAGACTTCACGGTTGTAATTTGGCAGTGCTTAGTGCTTTATTGTACAATCTGTCAGGCCCCAAAACCTGCCCACAGTTCTTTGCAGGGTTTACTATTAGACATGGTGGATAAGAAACCTACACAAAATTAGTCATTCTGTCATGTAAACATTGCACTAGTTTTCCATTGAAACAAATTTTATTTTCTCCCTCTCTCTCTTCTTTTTTTTCTTCTTTTTTTCCATGGTACCTCCATTCTTACATGTTAGTAATGAAAACAGCAACCTAGCTATAGCCAGTCCGTGGGCTTCTCTTAGGAATGACTATTTATGACATTCTTCTTCATTGTATAAGTATAAAAACAGTGCTATTTCAATATTCTTAGTTCTCAGGGTTCCCTTATAAGATGTATGCCAATTGCCCTTCAGTAGCCTTGAAACACTCAGTCTAAATAATTTCTTGAGAAGGAATTTAGCGTAACCAGCTAGATATTATTTTTTTTTAATCCGAAAAGAGCAGTTTTCTGGTAGAATTTCCAAGCATCACTGTGTTCTCCTGGGGCCATCTAGTGTGCATGGGCTGCATCACAATCTACAAAAGGCAGAGGCCAGTTACGGTAAAGGGCTTAACCTCAGTGCCAATACCTGTGAAGCTGGGTCACAAGTCAAGATTAGGCTGAACCTACTTAACCTCTAACCTATGGGACCAGGATAGAAAAATATTTATAGCACAACAGCTTAGATCCATACATGGCTTTCAGGGAACATGTACTAGTGTAGCTGCTGTAAGCCTAAGGAAGATATAGGATTGATTCTGCAGCTTTCAAATGAACAGGCTCTTTGAATTCAAGGCTAATCAACAAAATGAACCAGTGGAGAAACCGCTGAGGACTGTTGCAGCACTTTGTGATGGCTTCCAGTTTACAAGTGGTGGGCCATGATTAGTGGGCCTGCTGGGCTGCCATTGCTACCTATGCCTAGCATCTAACCACAAGAGTTTGGGCTTATTATTTTTAGTGTGGTGGCTTCTGGGGACATCCCTGAGAGCCTTGGTGAAGCAGCGGCTCTTGCAGTTTGGCACCGGCACAGCTCCCATGTGCATGCCGAGGCAGCCACTACTCACCCCCTTTCAGTGTAGCTTAAGCAGCAAAGGGGGGTGGGGCTGGCTGGCTAAACTGGGAGTGCTCCAGGAGTGACACCAGCAGCAGCGATGAGAGGATCCTATGATTCTATGGCTCTGTGATCTGTCGTTCCCAGTCAGCCCTCAGCCATGGCAGCAGAAGGCCTCAAGGATCCCTGTGTGGGCATGGGCCTCTGGGTAGGCAAACACCACCCACACCTGTGATTTCAGGCCTCTTCTGTAGTCTGCCATGGAAATATTCCCTAACAGAACAGTATTATTATTTTATAATAACTATTTTGTAATTTTACACGTTATTATAACTGCTGATAATATTTTAGTAATGACAGCAGTAAACAAAATACATAGAAAAGAGTTGGGTGTCAGGAGCAAACCTGGGGTTTGCCTTTGCATGTGCTGCAGGAGCCATGAGAGAAAAACTTTCAGATGAAGTGCAAGAAAACCAATGTCTTGATGGCATTCAGCACTAGAGGTGATGGGACACCTTCCCATGATGGGAGAAATGGATGAAGTCTACCCAGGTCGTTGGGTCGTCCAGTCACATTGTCTGGGTGTTCATGAGGCAATGGAGATGCTCATCAGTGGAGCTTGTGAGGAAAATGTTCTAGAAAATGCCCATTTCATAAGCTACACAAATGCCACCTCTAAGGCAGCTGGGCTGGGGATGGTTTGGTTGTCCTTGATGAGCCATCACCATGTGGTTCAGCTGGAGGGAATCACCACTTGTAAGGCCCAACCTTGCAAAAGCCCTCACTCACAGGGAAGGCCCCTGCTTTACCACCGTCACACTCCTCTGCAGCCTGCAGGGAGGGGCCTGAAGTACATGACAGCTAAGCCATGTCTTCAAAAAAAATATTTTATGAAAGAGCAGAGTATTAGTATTTATATACAGAGTAAAAACTATTAAAGGTTTTTTTCCCTGTGTACATCTTTGGCCATAGCACAGGTGCATCGTACTGCCCGATGTCCTGGAATGCAGCAAGTAAAATTTAATCCAGGCTTCTCTGTTAGCAAGAAACACATTAATTTAAATGAGTTTATTAACAGTAATTAGCAGGTAACAATTGCAGTTGTTTTCTTGGCCCCATTTTTCCCACAAGAGCTCTATTCCCAGTCCCATCTATCTTCTACAGTGCTGAAAAATGGCCTTTCAAAGAGCGGTGTCTGTCAGTGCCATGGGCCAATGCTCCGGCTGTTTTCAAGCTGATATTTATTTGCTACTTGAGAGGCTATTTCTCTAAATATTCCCAAACTCCAAGTGTACTTAGAAGATTCCGCATTAAACTGAGAAACTAGTGGTGAATTATATATCGAAATGAGATGTATTGGTGGGTAGAGTACATACTTTCTAGGGTAGAGGGGGGAAGGAAGGGAATATATATATACATAGGGATATATATGTATATATACACACTCCAAACTATGTTAGCCGCAGCCTTTATGTTTTATGTTCCCTACTGGAATGGGATTATGTTGCCTCTTCAATTCAGCCGAGTTTATGTCTGCCTGTAAATTTAACGGTCACTTTTGTGACAGCAGATGTCCACTCAGTTCAGCTGCTTTTTAATATCATGCGCCATCATGATCGAAGCCAAAATGCAGAACAAGCTGTCTAAAACCCAAGCTGTCAAAATAAATTTCCATAGAGAGATTGTCTGCTAATCTATGGGAAGTGGAGTTTAAGAGACCACACTTACTGCCAAAGTAAATGCTGAAGGGAAGCCCTTTGCACGCTCCCAGCAATGGCAAGGGATTCAAACGCTGTCTTGAAATGGTGGGCACACAGGTCTGTTAGGAATCTAGTCCAGGCTGATGCTTTAGAATGACAGACCCTCTGCCAGGGTTATCACAGCTAGAAATCCCTGCTAGGGAGGACATATGAGGTAAGGCTGCAGTTGGGTATTTCAGATATGGTGCATGTAACACCAAATGGTACAGGACTGAAAAAGCAGCTTTCAAAAAGAGGTGAGTGATGTGAAAAGGAAGAGGTAGATAAGACTTTTCCTCCATGATCCTTCAACAGCAACAGCAGCTGTACAAACCTGCAGCTCTTTCCCCAATCTTTTCAGTAACCCAACGCCCCCAGCAGGGTCCCTCTAGAGGCCCCAGCACATCCCTGACCCTCTCAGATCCTGAAGACAGCTGGCAATGCAGGCCACCCACCCCGTCACCCTCGGGGGGGAAGGCAGGGCTCGAGCTCTGTCTCAGGGCAGGATCCGAACCAGGGAGCCGAGGGCCAACGCTGTCCCGCAGGGTGCGACCACAGCATGCACCCACCCCTTACTGCTGCCAGCCCCGGCCCCTGGGGATACATGGGCACTGCTCCATGCTCACCACCGCCTGGTCCCTCTCTCTAGGGTGTACACAGTAATTTCTCAGTTCGAACCTTTGTTGGCAGTTTCTAAATTCCTTATTTTTTAATTTAGACTAATAGGAAAGTAAATTGGGAGAAATTGTTTTGCTCTTTTTTGGGTAACAGTTTGCATCTTCTACTCAGAGACTTAAAAACTGGTGAAGCTCCTGCTAAGCCACATTAGTGTAGCCCTGAATAAAGATTGACATCCTGAAACTATTCGCAGAATACTTCTGACATAGAGGGACTTTGATGTCACGCTCGTCAGGACCTTTTTAACCTTTAGATTTTGTTTTATCAATGGAATACTTTCAAAGTCATTTTTCAATGTCAATTCTTTTTTGAAAATATCTTTTAAAATGTTTTTCTGTCCTTCTTGACATTTTGGGGTTATTCATTATTTTCCACAAGTTTGTAAGTAAGCACATGCATGCTTCTATGCAAGTATGTCCTATATTTTTTAATCATTTAAAGACCTTTTAGTCTATTTTTTCTGGGCACACAAAACTAAACATGCAAGTGACCACATTTAACACAGTTATAGGCCTTCCAACATGCTTAAATCATGTTATGGAAATAAGGTATTTGTCAGCCTGGACATTATTCTGCATTTGTGGAATTTTTACACGTTCCATTCAAAATATTTGCAGAGACATTACAATTCAGAGCATACCTTATCCTTTTGTCTGGACCTACTCGCCAGATAACCTGGACATTTCTGAAGATGTTTTGGAAACTATTTTTAAAAGCCATAAAATAGTTTTTTTACACTTCTTCATGCACTTCAACTACTTGCTGTACTCCTTTAAAATCGCTTTTGGCACATCATTTTATTTATATTCTGATCACTTCTTTCATTTTGATGGTTGCTTTTCTCAAGATCCTTTTAATAAAAAGAAATAACAATTATTTTTCCAGAACAGTTCAGAGCTATTTGGATCCATTCTTAAAACACTATTACCTTCTTTTTGACACCTTTTTTTTTTTTTGTTTTAATTTTACACCAGTCTGATTTACAAATTAAGTATCAAAAGAGAGAGAGGAGCTTGTGTCACACAAAGTGTCCACTGAGTAGTGTCTTGTACTGCTCTCTAAAGTGCTCATCCCAGGCCCGGGTAGTGGCAGCAGACAGCCAGCACAACCTCCTGTTTAGTGCAGGTGGACAGCAACTTTATTCCTAAGTGTTAATGAAGTGGTCCAAAACTAACCCGAGAAGATATTTTAAAATGGTTTAATAGTAAAAGTAGTGAATATTGAACTCCAAGACATTCCTGAATACATTGTTTGTCTTAGTGCCAAAACATTTGAAAAATACCCCAAAAGGCAACAAACAGTTCAAAAGCTGACACAAAGAGATTATTAACAGAGGAAACATTTTCCAAGGAGAAAGAAAACATATTGAAGTGTCAAAAAAAATATATTTATATATATACATATATCAGTTCTTACAGCACTTCTGTCCAAGGACTGACTTTAACCAAGTAAGAAACTGTTCCCAGGGATGAATGTTCTCCTTACTTGAATTCTGAGCCAGCTCCATGCACGTCATGATCAGAGCGTGAAGCTTGCCTGCACTAACCCTGCTGACAGGAGGTGCCTAACACCCTGTAGGTTAAAACAACAACAAAATGCAGCGAGGTTTTTATCTGCAATGTTACATGCCTCATACCACTGCAAATCTGACCCAAAGCTTCAAAATTTGCATTCCACTCATTCAGAAAATCAATTTACCTTTAATGGTTTGAAATTTCACATGCAGTTTAGCAAGTAGAGGGTTTCTCTTCTGACTGACACCACGGAACACAGGTTTTATACAAACCTATTTCGACCTATTGCCTATCCTGTGTGACTCACCAGTTTGGTACAGAAGGCTTGTTTTGGAGCAGCAGCAGCAGCAGTTGAGCTGCTAAAATATTTTGCCTCACCTTTGAGACAGTGAGAATCACCATATGAAATAGAAAAGGAAAATCACATTTATTCTACTTGGGATTGCTATTTTTTCAAAGTGCAAAAAATATCCAGTAGAGTCTAAAACTTAACCCATCCACGGTGAATGTCACAGGAAGACCTAGCCTTCCTGCCCTCCCCACAAGCAAAGAGTGGCAGCGCTGACCCAGCCAGTGCCCTTCCCATCGCTGACTTTCAGACCATGTTCTGGAGCAGGCGGGTACTGCTCCTCACCAGGACTGGATGTGTCAAATTGCCCAGCTTATGCCTCCAGGCAGCTGAAAGCATCTCACTCCCAGTGGGCTCCTGCAAACTTCACTTATGTGAAAGTCCTTGGGCAGCAGCTCCACTCCATTCACTGCATGAGAGCTTTAGGACAGCCTTGATTCTTCATTGCTAAATTATCCATCCAGGCCCACGTCAGGCTGGGTACCTTTTGCTGATTTCTGCACAGCCCAGAGTACTACTGCTGCAGATGAGGGCAGGAATCAGGTTCAGTAAAACAACAGTCCTTTCAACCCATCCCAAAAACTCCTACTGGAAGAAAATTTTTGTTCCACCTTGAGGAGAGAGACTAAAAGCAATCCTAGGAAACACAAATGTATAAATAAATAATAGATCTATTACAGACTACCTATTTCATCAATTAATCTGTTGTGTTAAAATACATCATTTTGCAAAACACTATTTGTAATCCTAACAATTTATGCAGTCCAATGAGAGGAGTAGCATGAATTATTATATACAGGGATTGAAAAATTCTCCCAAAACAAGAGAAGTTCCTTATCATGAATGTAAGGAGGACAGAGAGTCCTACCAGAAACTATTGTAATGTACTCCCTGTTGCTAGTAGTTATGTTGAGATCAAACGACTTGTTTTTTCCTTCAGACCAAGTAATCTGACATAACAGAAATCATTCAGGAAAAGAAGGACTTGCAAAATCCATACAGAGTGCCATTCCAAGTAGTGGATTTTGTTAGTCCACACTGTATGTACACATGAATGTGAGTGGAGAACCTTCCAACGCATTTACAGACATTTCAAAGCAATTCAGAAAGACTGAGGCTTTATCAGTTATCATTTCAACTTGGCTGGATCCCTCTTGTTCAACATTTGGCAGAACATCCATCATTTCTTTCATGAAGAATATTTATTACATATAGAAAACCACTATATACGGTATTAAAACCTAAGGGACTAGAGTGGAAAATTATACAGCTGGGAAGTGCTTTGTGATAAGTACACAGATCCAAATTCCTCCATAATTGCAGAACCTAAAGAACTGATTAGTTCACCCTGGTTAGAAAAGTACATTTAGATAAATATTAGTTTGTGGTTTTTTTTTGTTTCTCTGTTTGTTTCCCAAGGTTCTCAAACATGCAAAATGTTTGAAACCCAAACATTAGCAGTGAGGCTTTGCCACTGCTGGAAGTACTGACAAAGTGCGCCCAGCCAGCAGTGCTACCACCCCATCCCGCACCCCAGCCCGGCACAGAGCAAGGTATTTTCATGACCAAACCACAAGTGCCCAGCCGAGCCCTTTGGTCTTCACTACCAGTTTTGTCAGCACAGCCAGCAGTAATGACAGGGCTGCTCTGGGAGCTTTCTGCAGAACCGTCTGAAGCAGGCTTTTCAATGTGGTTACAGAGAACACATTTTTCAGGGTAGGCTATTGTACGATTTTTAAGAACTTGGTTTAGTGGGGGATATTGGTGGTAGGGGGGATGGATGGGCCAGATGACCTTGGAGATCTTTTCCAGCCTTCACGGTTCTATGATTCTATGATACAAAGCATGCTCTACTAATTGCAACACTGCTAGAAAATGACAGCTAGGCCTGATACTGAAAAACCTGGGTGGTCCTGTTCAAGTACATGATAAGAATAATTAGGGCCAAAATGCCATCCTCAAACTTATTCTATTATGTGTTCTTAGGAGTGAATTGCTTTTTGTTTCTTCAGTCATATCTCTTTGCACATTTCTCTGAACTGAGAGCATAAAGCTGTTGTTATGGACATACTATAAACGGTTGCTGTACATCCACATTTAGCTATCTAATAAGCATCAGACTGCAAAAGGTAAGACTCTCAATCTTAACATTCCTAGATATTTATATTAAAATTATTAAATGCTCTCCTGTTTGTAAACCAAAAGAACCTCAAAAGAGATGAGATGAAAATACTTAACAAATTGCAGAGCAGGTACTATACAAAACCAAGCAGAGTGTGCTCAGAATTGTTGCTTAATGTCCTCACACTCAGTGTGCATGTGTAATTTTATGAAAATAAGAGTGGTCCAGGAGAATGAGTCCATTAGCGCAGAAGCTTTTCATTGAGTACAAAACAGCAAACCCCAAGTGGGGCAAACGACACATTCCTGTAAAGCTTGGGCACCATCTACATTCTCGCATCCTCCTGCAGAGCATGTCAGAGACACACATGTTGACAAAACAGCTTGCAGTGTTGGAGCAAAGAGTCATATATAGAGCCACGTACTTTCCATCTATCAAGACAATGACCAGCCTAGTTACTGTCAACAAAAGTATTCGTTAGGTTGCCCCTCTATCTTTGGTATTGCTTCAGAGTCCACACTGGATCGGGCAGACAGCAGCCTGTTAGATTCATCAGGGGTATGTCTAGTCAAGTATTCTCCTTCCACTCCTTTTGCCTTGGCCCCAGGAGAAAGACTTTCAAAGGTGACGTAGGACTCTTGAATTTCCTTGGGTTTCCTCACAAGGCATTTTTTGCAGCGTCTTTTCAGTGCTCCACAGCAGACCACTAGTGTCAGGGGAACGGCAATGACACAGGCCACACTGATGACGACCACATTGATGAGCTTCTGGGTCCCTCCTGCACTAGCAACTTCATCTGTGGAAAATATGATGCATTGCTCCTTCCTGGGGATCAGCCCTTTCACGCAGACGCACACAATGTATTTGGTCTTTGGCAGCAGCCCATAAATGGTGACCTTGGTCTTCCCTGGTTCCACATTGATCCGCCGCATGTCTCTCTCTCCAAAGACTGCATAGAGGACACTGAACACTGTCGTGTTCCTTGCCAGAGGCGCCTTCCAGGCCAGGGTGACACTCTGGTCAGTGTCTCCTATCACTCTGACGGACCTCACAATTCGCTCCGGCTCCTGCTGACCAGTAGGTGGGCTCACCAGCAGGTTTTGGGGGTTGCTATCTTGTGCCCCATCTGGGATGAGGAGGCCCTCTCCAGTGCCTGCTCCATCTCCCAGAGTAGGCATGGTGGAGGTGGTGATAACGTACCTTGCTACGAGCTTGTCGTTGTAGGCAGCTGCCTCCATCCCGCTCACCTTCCCGCTCCATGAGCCTTTGGCACCAGAGTTGGGGTCATCCGTGCTTTCTGAGTCTGTGATGATGAGGGATATGAACGCCTCTGTTGCCCCCAGGAAGTTCTTTGCTTTACAGATGTACTCTCCAGAGTCAAGGTAAGAGACTACAGGTAGGCCCAGGATAGACCAGCTCATCCCATCGCTAGAGATCTCTTGGTGCACTGCAAGGAAGGAAAAATGTAAAATAAATAGATGATCGTTAATAGAACTACTAACATGTTTTGTGAAATATTAAGATTCAATTAGCTGAATGTCTGCTTGATACAGTAGAATCATCATTTATTTTGGCCACCAAGTACATTACAAAATCAAGTAATTCCAAGAAAATTACATTAACACTAAAATTAGTTTGTTAGGATCTACACTGCTTCAGAGCAAATAGATGCGAAGCATTTCATGCTATTTCCTTCCAACTGATGTGTAACTTGAAAACTAAACTGTGAAGTTTCTTATATTAAAAAAAAAAAAGGTGTTTAAAAGCTCTTATGCAGATACAATATTTAAAAGAGTGGAGGGAGTGGGCTGTAACATGACCTAAATGCACTCTGAGTCACAGGAAGTAAAAGTGTAGATTTTCTTCTAAAACCATATATGGACTAGCCTAGAATATATGAAGAAAAGTAGCTGAAAAATAATATCCCTTTTACAGTAAAATTTGGACAGGTTTTTATATCAAGGCAAACACAGGGAAGTCTCATCGCTTACCAAAGTAGACAGTTCCAGTGAGCAATATGTACACAGATGAGTGTTGATTTTCTCATCTGGTTTACCAGGAGGCTAAAACTAAGCATTTTTTTGCCTTTTTCTACTTATGCAGAAAGAAAGAGCTAGGATCATGCAGAAGGGTAAAGCACATTCTCCATTATTTAACCAGCCTCCTTAGGATGAGCATGTACTACCTGTCATTTCCCACTGAAAGGTAAACAAGGGAGACGTCTGAAAGGGAAAGGTAAGACAGGACAAAAACCTCTCCCAAGCCCATGTGGGTCAGGACCCAGCCTTGGCAACCGGGGCACGTTCCAACGGCAATGAAATACAATACAATAGCAGCAAAAAGTTACCTTTTCCATTTAATTATTCAGTGTTTGGGAATACTAAAAACCATAAAGCTACTGGTCTTCCTGTGGCACTTCCTCACACATGTAGGCTGTGGGCTGTTTCTCACTCCCCTCTATTCAGACCACCACCATTTCAGTGGTACTCTAACACTGGCACAGAAGCTGCCATTGCTGAGAAATAATGCATATTTTCAGCCAGCTTTTTACCAAAAGGTCCTACAGTCTGGCTTAATGGGGCACAAAGTACATCATTCTCAGTTGTACCTCAAAGTAAACTCAACATACGCCTTCAGAAAAGCATTTTCTGTTTTGTTTTTTTGCTGTGGCTGTCTTTCAAGTGTAGGAGGGATGTTTGCAGCATGATGGGTAGACATTGTCGTTATGAGGAGAGGCTCTGATACATCCTGCACATCATGCACAAGAGCAATGACTTGTGAAGATCCCCCCGAAAAAGAATATTTATTACAGGTGGTTCCACTGCTGTGAAATAAAAATGCTCTCTTCCCTGTTTCTGCTGCAATGAGGAGTCCAGTAACCTTTTGACATTGAGACCCCACAGTTCCCAATCAGGCCCAGGTGACAGTAGCATTTAGGGGGGATTAGAAGAATAAGGGTTCAGGACTTGAGCTAAAACCACAAAAAGCTAAGGACAACTGCCTTGAATGTAGCAAAAATTTCTTCCCTAAATTCCCCATACTCTAATGGACCAACTCACTTTGCAATTTTGGGTCCAACCATTCCTGTGAATGAAAATCACAGAATCACAGAATTGTAGGGGTGGGAACGGACCTCAAGGGATCATCGGTCCAACCCCCAGATCATCGGGTCCAACCCCCAAAATGAAAAAATGAAAATATTGCTCACAAAGGCAGCAGTTATCCAAAAACTCCCCCCACAAGCAGGGTAAGCACAGAAGAGGAAGCTGGTCAGTATTTCTCTTACAGAGCATTTTCCCAAGAGACCTTGTCAATCCATCAGGAATTAATCACTTCTTAGAAGCATGGCATTTTTACTGGTGTTGTGTCCTTCAGCAGTTCAGTGGTGTTTTTATTTTTAATATATCAGTGCCTTAATGTTGCTTGTTTGCTACCTTCTTTCTTTGCCACAGAACATTTGAATCCCAGCTGAATTCATGTCAAATATCCCTCCTCCAGAGGTGTTTGCCAACTGATTAATAGTAGCTCATCATTACTCTCAAAGACCCATGAAAGAAGTCAGTGAGAATTCTTTTCAGTGACTGAATAACTAACTAACTTAAGACAGCTTCTTATTACAGCTGGACATATTTCATTTCTTCAGGTCTGACAGATTTGCAGAAAAGCCTCTGAGTAATCTCATCACCACCACAATTGTGAAGAAAAACAAACAACAACAACAAAAACTGACATCTAATGCAATAGCATATATTTATCTGATGAGATTTACATCAACGTGAAAAATTTTATAGTCTACAGAAAATCACAATGCTATAGTGAATTACACATGTTACTATAGTGAATTATAGTGAATCTTAATGTTGAAATAATTTATTTTTTCAGGTCTTTTATCAGCAGGAAGAAACTACTGTCACAGAAGCTTCCATTTGCTGTGCAGACCATAGATAAGAAAGGTGCAGGCCTAAGTCACTCAATCCACGTGTGGGAGAAAAGCTTAAGCCAAACATACCTGTGCCATTTAGTTGTGCCCCATCAGCCCGTCTCCAGCTGAGCTCAGGAATGGGCACTCCTGTTGTCCCACATCGCAGCAGCACGGTGCTGCCCAGAATGGTCTTCACTTTGGCTACAGATGTATGTACAACAGGGCTTTGACACTTCCTTAGCTCGACTTGGCTGAAGAAGACTCCTGCAAGGCTGCGGGGGGTGAAGCATTTCAGCCTGGGCTCAATGAATGCTATGTTAGGAGACTGGAAATTTAGGAAATGGACCATTTCATACAGACTGCAGTCACACACCCAAGGATTGTCTTGCAAACCTGTCAAAAGAAACCAGAGCACTAAGTCACTCCAATAGCACTTTTTGTTTCTGTTTTTCAGCAGGGCAAACTGCGATAGGCTCCTAGTGTGTCGCTTGCAGACTGCTTGTGGGAATGCAGGGAGGGTCGTATGATAGCGCCCCGTTGCTGTTGGCCAAGGTTGATGCACCCCCGTAGCTGGTCAGTACAAGGTAGAAAATATGGCTTGTTAAGGTATCTCAAAAGCTGGAGTCATGGGGGTGGGTTCATTTGGTTTGGTTGCCTATGAAGATACTATGCAATCTCTTCCTTATACAGTTTAGAAAATCTCTCTCACCAGGTATATTTAAAGTATTAGCCAAATATAGTCAGGCCAATTGTCAGGCCTACAATAGGTGTATAGACACTTATTAGACAATACCTATATTAAGAATATACACATAGGAAGGGATGGGTGTATTAAAGAACATACTCTCGTTTCAGAGTCTCACACTGTTTCTCTTTTTCTTTTTTCTGCTCTCTCAGTGTGCCTATTGAACTCAAATTCTAAAATAAAAATAAACCTGTGAAGATGGTACTGAAAAAGCAAAATCTGAGCTCGGAGCAATGCATATCCACAAAGAGAAACTGCTGCATTCTGATTAAATCTGTATGTCAACCTACTTACAAATATTCGCATTTGCCAGTCTCATGGACAGTTTCTGGCCTCTAATGACTTTAGCTAGCAGCACTGGCACTAGGGATTTTAGATTCCCTGACTCCAGGTATGTGCTTGAAGCCTAAGACAGGAGCACAGTGTCCAGGCCTCCCTCCAAGGGGGCTTCACTCCCTCTTTTCTGCAGGCAGCCCAAGGACAGGGCTGGCAACTGCCTGAAAATAAGGAGCACTGCTATCTATGTATCCCCTCAATTCCCAGCAAGCAGAAACGTCTGCCCACACTACAATGCCCACTACTGCTGGCCCCTGGAGCACAGCAGCAGTAGCCACGCAAGCTCTGGCTTTTCAGAAAGAAACAAGTTTTGACAAAAACACATTGGATGCAGCACAAGGCTCCAAGAGCATCAAGGGGCTGCTTGACTTTGCCAAAGTCAACAGAAACACAGGGTAGATCAAAAGCCCCTGATGCCTCAAATAGTTTTAAAGATTCTGCTGACAAAAATCTCTTGCTGAGACCATTGCACACCATCCTCCCCAGGCTTAGAAGGCAGTCTGAAAGTGGTGGGCCTTAGCAGGAGCACGCTACTTATAAATGAATATATTTACATATTAAGGGGATTAAATAAAGAATTAAGAGTTTGGCTTTGTTATTTTATGGCATTTTTGCTAGCTGTTTACTTCTGACTTTGTGCACTAGATAAAAATTTACTCCAGATATTCTGGTGAAATAATTGTTTTAACTTTCTTTGCTGCCACTTTAGTTACTGTGCAGAACTCATCATGGATTAAATAATCAGGAGAGCCATCCATCATGACACTTTACATTATTAACTCTGAGATCTGCTTTTCCTCTTTCACAGGCGTCTCACACGGGCAATTCTCACACACAAAACCTTGCAGTCTTGGCACAGACTATCAGCCAGCAAGCTACTGCTCAAACTACTTTCTCTTGAAGCAGTCTACAAGCAGTCCCTGAAGAGGATTCACAATGATGCAATTTAGATGAAGGAAGGGACTGAGCTGACTCTTTATTATTCATAGATTTTTTTATGCCTCCATGAGAAACAGTCATAAGCAGATCAAAATGGAAACAGGCAGCTGTGGCCTCCCAGTCTGATCCTGCAAGGGACATGTGTTTCATATGGTCCCTGTGGGTGTCAGCTGGATGGGACCTGGGAGGTGCCATGTCTATACGTTACCGTACAAAGCTTAGCATTAAACTCATTTGCCCACATGAAATTTTTAGGATTCTGGCACAGGCAACCTGTATGCAGCTGGCTGTGCAAACACTCAGGTTGGCCATTAACGTCAAATCATGATCTGTGCTTCCTAACAAAATACTGTTGTCATCCATATTGAATGGAATAACACTTTTACATGTAACTTGACTCTGAAAAATAAACAAAAAAAAGACCATGATCTAGGCGGTGTCTTGTCATGCCACAGATGAAAATGGGCAATCTCAAACAGCCAGCTTTGGCTTAAAGATCTCGATACCACACCTGGCAAAACAAAATGGGGAAACACCTGCTTCTTTCCTGACACTAGTCAAATCTTAAACAACATCTGCTCAGGACACTAAAAGATATATATTTTTTTTTAAGTCCTGTATCTCTTTCTACTGCAGTCTAGTTTTAAAAAATGCACCTCCCCGAAATCTATCCAGAGAACAAGAACAGTGGGTACTTTTGGAATGAGAGAAAATGTTTCTGATGAGCTTATCAGCAAGTGCCTGAACTCAGATCCATAGTTGTAGAGGCAGTTCCTGCAGCTGCACACACCCTATGGATCAAATGCAGTCAGTGGAACTGGGTCAGCTCATGGCAAATGAAGACAGCAGATGGCAACAACTCTGAACCATCATCATCAACCCGACATGGATTTGAAACAGCATACTATGGCTAAAAGGCTGAGCAGTAATCCCCTGAACTAGTAAATGTACTAAAAACCTCATCTGGGGATACTGCAACTCAGAGGATTCAAGACAGTCAACTGTATTACCCTCTGACACAAAAATGCACTATTGCCCTGGAGCCATACTTCTGAGGAGCCCAGAATTGCCACCAAAGAGTGGATTCTTGTAACTTTATATCTGTATTTGGAGGCAGCACTACATTAGTGGCTTTGGGGAGACTTGGGTTTAATTCTGTGTGAAGAGAAAAAAGACTCTGGAAGGAGGCACACGCTAGGGCAAACTGGCAGTCCTGACCCAGATTTTATGCTCAGCAGTATTCCTTTTTAATTTGGACTTAATAAGTATCCATCTTTTCGTTTAATGCTGCATAAAACTGATCAACTCCGTACTAGCTGTTACTAGAAAACAGCACATGAATGATGTGGAGCTCTAATCACATTTGTATGCCTGCCAAAAAAGGCAGTGTTGATAAATAAAAAGTCTTGATGAAGGGTCACTAGTTTTGTGTTAGAAAGACTCAAGCCGGTGATAAAGTTTAGGGTGTAATAAAGTGACTTTGTTAATGTGTAAATGCATTTGCACACTTTATATAGGGCATTAAATTAGCAGTGTATATGCTGCAGTAACCACAGTGGGTGAAAAAATGCAACGGTAAGATGTGGAGCTCTTATCATTTTGCTTCCTGCAAAATCAGTCACTCTTACCTAAGATGATCTTGGAGTTATCGTTGGGGAAGTAAGGAACAGCCTGCAGGTTGGCCCAGGTAGAAATGAGAGCCTGAGGAAGAGTCATCAGTTTATTGCTAGACAGGTCCAGGTATGTAATATTCTTCACATAACGAGCAGCATCCGGGGGTATTGAGGTAAGTTCATTGTTGTGTAAATCCAGAAGCCTTAGCTGTGGCATGTCAGCCAGGGTTTCCCAGGGGAATGATATTAAGTCATTCCCATCTAGCCTCAGCTCCTGCAAGCGACGGAGACCCTTAAAGGTGATCCTGCTGAGACTGGCCAGGGAGTTATAGGGCATCCAGAGGTACTCTAGGTTGTGAAGCCCATGGAAAGCCTCCCCCGGCACCCTGCGGATGGCTGTCTTTTCTATTCGAAGCTTGGACGTATCTACAGGGATGTTCACGGGGGTGAGGGTCATCTCTGGGTCATTACACAGCACTGTCCTGGGGGGGAAAGAAACACAGATGCAACTTTCTTGTATTTTGAGACATTTGTGAAAGTTTATTATAATACAAGATTTTATCTGCCTTTCTTTTTTTCACAAGCTTTATTCTTGTAATTTCTTGCTTGCTGATCTCTAAACCATCACCATAAGTACATCAGCTTGCAGTAATTCATATGTACACACAGCTTTTGACTGCAGAGATTGCAGCACTCTCCTGGAGTGCTGCGAATCTGATTCTGGCCCATATAGTGTTCCTGCTTTTTTCTCTTTCCGTTTTTTCAAGGGTCCTTACGATAGACAGCAGTGTCAACAGTCATGCACAACAGAGGATGCTAATGTATCTTAAAATACAAGAATCCATAAATTGAACATTAAAAGACATATGAAAAGAAGCCTTCACTGGTGCATGAAGTATGGGATGGGAGGAAGTAACATAGTCTAAATACAGCATAGGATCTCTGCTCACAAAGCGAGGATAAGAAAGTCAACTCACTGGTAATATACTACAGCAAGTTCTGCTTTACTGTGAAACTTGGAGATTTGTAGGGATGGCAAGAGCCACTTCACTGCAAGCATGTACAGTTTATGAGAGCAAAAGCGCAGAAAATTAACTCTTTGGAAAATACTATACTAAAAGCAAGACAGCTTCACGGGTCTTAATCGTTCCTTCCCATTTCACATCTCTAGAATCTCCCTGAAAACCCCATGCTACCATTTTGCAGTCTTCGTATAAAAAATTGTGACTTTGCCAAGATATGGGATTGTGAATAACCATGAGAAATGAAAGGAGATGAAATAGGTATCTCAGCCTGCACTTTAATTTGCCTACCAGCAAAAAGAGAAAGGCAAGTTCTTAACAAAACATAAAACCACCTCACAAAAGTTAATAGGTTAGACAGGCATGTCTCACTCCACATGCTAAACAAAATACTTCAAGAAATGTAATATGATCAGTCAAGTACCATTTTCTTATCACACTGCCTGGCTGATAAATAGAATTTTACAAAGCTGCCAAAACCTGATTGGTTTTGGCTGAAAGTAATTATTCTTCTACTATCGGCAAAAATGAATAACATCCCAGAGTTAAATGGTATTTGAGCCGCCAGTTAGAATTATTAATTTATAATCAAAATATCATTGTCATCCAGCACTTTTATTGTGGCATTAAATCCTGCCCACCCTCAGCTGAAAGCTGAGATTTTGAGGAAGAAAAAAAGATATCCAATAAGAAAAAGCCAGAAATCTTCTTTCAATAAAACATTGTGTAGACATGACACAAAATGTTCGATAACAGAGACACTATCACAGTAAAACAGTGTGCTCTGATGCTTCTCACAGTGTCCCTAAACTATGTCAGTGAGCACTAAACAATTAATCTATAGGATAATCTCCTTCTACCAGTGAGAAATAGAAATCTTAATAATAAAAAAAAAAAAGTGACATTATGCTCCTTAAGAGACTAATGAGCATTTGCGTTGTTATGTATCTTACCAAAACATACTGTAGGTTTTTCCAGTCACTGAAAGGAAATTCCATAGGGAACTGTGACATTTATGGAGCAATAATAGGCTCTCCTGCTATCATACTCCCTTTTAACAATCGTAAGACTATTTGCGTTTCTACCACGCTTCTTACTGGGAAAGTTTCTGGTATTAAATCTATAACACCATTAAAGAGATAAAAAAGCAGATCCATTTCATGGGGATCCAAAATAAAGGGGACAGCCTTTCATTTCTGTACTGTCATCTTGTCTAGAAAAAATATTTCTTCCAAAGGAATTATCAAATACTCTGCCACAAAACCTCCTCTACTGTGAACCACACCTTATAAAAATGTAGCCTGTATCTCATTAAGTCAGATCATTACTTCATGATTACACTTCAGAAAGATTTTTTGATTACACTCCTCCAGGAAATCTCTGTGTAATGGTGCTGCATTCCAAAGCAGATGCCCTTCTGGTCTTATCTTCCTTTTTAACTGAAAGTTTCTCAGATTGGAACAGTCTTATTTTATTTTTATTACTATTATCTACCTTTTGTGTTCATTGTCATCTAGACTTGATCACTTTGCCTAAAATCTTCAACCAAAGGATTTTTAAGTAAATGGAAAGGACTGCAGTTGTTGGTACCCGATATAAACCAAATCTGGTTATACTTTAGAAACAGACCAGCAGAGCAGAATAAAGCCTTACCCAGCATATTCAACATACAGGCAAAAGAAATAAAACATTGCTTAAATTTTATTTCTTTTTGCTGTTGCACCAGCAGTAATTATGTCACTTCTGTTCTCACAGAGGAGATGCCCAAACGCTTTCTCTGAAATCAGCTTACTGTGTTTTCAGAAGCTAATCCTCTGCAAATAAAGCTAGAGTGCAAAGCAACTGGAAAAATAATGGACACAAAGTCTGGACACAATATTTTCTTCTCTAAGCATCCTTGCAGAGAAGAAATAAAACCCCCAACAGCCAGAGAAACAACGGCAACCCCCTGGGGAGAGTATTGGCATACCTGGCTTTCGTCCCCTCGCTGAGGCTGTGAAAGGCGCAGCTGCACTGCGATGGGCATGAGCCGCCCACCCGCAGCAGCCCTCCAAGCATTAAGCAGCAGAGCAAACTCACCGCGATCCACATGGCTACCTGCGCATGGGAAGGACACCAGGGCCCTAGGCAATGTGCAGGGTTTCGCCTATGGTATCCATTGACTGCTCACATCTTGTTAACTCCCTTTCGTTTTCAGCCGCGCTGTGATCTTCCAGCCCTCGCTGAGTCCATCAGATAAAAAAGGATAGGCAGGGATTAAGGATGGGGACTTGAGTTATTTCCATGAAGGTGCTTATTGCTTCCTGGAACTGTACTGACAGCATTGCTTCCCTCAGGAAGCCCCATCAAACCACACTCCTCAGGAAATTTGTGGCTCTTGCGTGAGAAAAAAGCAAACATAGGTTTTGGGATGGACCTGCATAAGTGGCAAGATAACTGTTATCTGACCAGGAATTAGGAATAATGTACTTCCTCACAGTGACTTTGGGAATATTTAAGAACAGTTTTTTGTGCTTATGGAATGTAAGCCTCACGTAGAAGAATATTGAAAATATTCTGCAGTGATACTATTAAAAGCTTTTATTTTCTTTAAAAAAAATCTGAGTTTGACCAAACAATTATTGAACTGTTGCCAACATGCCTGATGCTAATAAACAATGAATAACCCACATAATTCAGTTCCTATCAGGCCTGCAGGGCTGAGCACTGTGCTCTGACATGCTGACACAGCAATGCCTGGATAAGGGACCATTTTGGGGAATGCCACCCAATGTAGAGCCACAGCAGAGCTTCTGGAATACTAAGAAAAACTCAGCACTATCTTAATGACAGCCCAGGTCTGGATGTCAAACTACTTTGTCCTGTTGGAGACGACTCATGTTTTCAGCAGTCTTCATCTGACTACAAAGAACCCACTATGTGTGAGAAAAATGGAGCCTAAATATGCAAAAATGTAAAGCTTAAGAGGCTGCTATTTGAGATGGGAACAGAATTCATCCTAGCAAGGACATCACATGCTTACAAGGGCTATTATTTTCTGATGAGTGTGAAAGTATGTAAATTACTCGCACCACAAATGTGTGACGCTCCCTTAAAAGTAAAAACCTCTGGAGAAACTAAGAGCTGATTACTTTCAACTGGATCAGATTGCTACTCCCCCTCTTCCCAGTCAGACTGCAAAACAGCTTTGGCAGAAAAACTGACCCCTGTGTCAGACAAAAAACAGAAAGCACAGGTTAAAAACATAACAGAAGCGAAGAGTGATTAAATGGAGCTGAACAGCTAGCAATAAAGCACTAACCAGACACAACTCTTCAGAGATGCTTTAGGAAAATGTTTCACTTATAGTTCTGGAGTGCAGGAAAGCCACAGTGCCCAGCGCCGTTACAGGGGAGAGTCCCAGATGCCTCATTCCAGCACAGAACAAGAGCAATTCGACCAAAATCCTGGACTCCATTAAATCAATAGGAGCTCTGCTATCAGATTCTCCCAAAGAAATGGGGCGGTGGGATCAAACATAGCTGGCTGAGGCAGAAACCACCTGGCAACTCATTGGCCTTTCAGCACCAGCCACTTCCTGGCTTCCCTCTTCTTTGCCTAAGGTCAGAGGAGAAGGGGAAAGAAATTACAGCCACAAAGATTTTCCCTAAAGATTAGGCTTTCTTGGATCTTATAGTCAAATTGATCAGAAAAAGTGCCCATCACAGATTCTTCTGCCCTCCTAATATAGGTGACTATCGAAATTCAGATTTCCCAGGGCGAGAACTACAGCTCTGCACCTTTTTAAAAGTCTGGTTGTACATACAGCTGCCCTTCTCCAGAGATACATGGGAGAATCAAATCATATGAACTGCCAAAAAGCCAAGGAGGAAATAGGAACAATCTAGCTCAAAATACATTTTATAGTTTAGAAGAAAAAAAAAAAAAAAGACATTTCAACATGTAAAGCTTCCACCTGAGAGTGCTATGAGAGACAGATGTGTTTTGAAGAGCTGCTGTGGATGTTACTCCTCAAAACTCAAATCCCTTCGCCAGCCATGCAGATCTTTGTGTAGATTTTTTCTCGTCTTCCTAACTTGTAGTCCCATGGAGGAAAAGTAAGGCATTCATGCAACCCAAACTTGTGCAGCCATCTTAGATCCCTAACTAGACTAACTGGTCCTAGGTAGCTGTAAAGATGGTCAGGGTCTTTCAGAGCAAGTGCAACACGGACAACCTGAGCTGCCTGTTACTGAAGTTGGTCTCTGTTCCCACTGGAAACAGGAAATTGAAAGAGCCCAGTTCTTTGGCTTAGCCGGCTGCAGAAGGCTACATGGTGTAACTACCCTCAAGTCTCCCCTGCTTCCCCACCGCCACCTGCTCTCCTGCCTGGGCTGAGGATCCGCCTGTGCAAGGAGGATAAACCGACTGAGGTAGCTCCAGCTCGAGAGTTCACCTCCCACCTCTCCTTTCCAACACTGCTCCTGTTGCAGACCTCTTGCTTTTGGTTTTCCTTTCAAATATAGAAACAGAAGTTACTAGTCAGAAGTGTAGCAACCTGCACATATCTGTTCCAACGTACAAACTGCCTGAAAGTTAACGAGTACGTGAGTATGTTACAGCAGCAGAATAAGGCATTGGGCCTAACAAAGGTTGCTTCCCATGATTTTTGTCATATTGTTGTTATCATGCAGAATTCATCCTGTGTTTTTCATTAGAATGAAATTACACTGGCAATTTTTCAATAATTCTGGGTAATGAACTCTCAGAGTTTCAAGGTAATCTAGATGTGGTTTGGGGCTAAATATTAAACAGACATTTTATGGTGCCATAGTTTCACATAAGCTTGTTTCACAAGTAACTCCAATAATTAATTAAGGCTTGTAGAAATCATTTACTAAGAGGATGGCCCGAAGGATTATTTGTCTCCATACTATTTTCACATTCTACATTTATTGTTCTTCAAAGAGAAATTCAAGTATCCTATTATTTATTTCTGAAGAGATAGGAACGTGATGCAGTGCTGCTCTTTAAATATCCAGAGTTGTTTTCTCATCAACTTCCATTAGGTCCCATTTCTAGATTTAATGATTTCTCAGTTCCCTTAATGTTCTCCAAGCTCAGACCAAGCTCATTGCTTTTTTTAGTGCAGTCATTGGTCAACGTGCCTTGCTGCCCAGGACTCTGCCTCAGCGCAATATTTGCAGCATTGACTGAAACATCTCTCTCCCCACTGAAGTTAAATTCTACTCGAAAAAGCAATACCACGTAATTAACCTCCTGTCTCTAGTGTCTTCGGTGCATCTGACAAAGTGGCTTCCCTCCACTGTAGCTCTGGAATAATAACCCTGTAGATAGTAACCAGTGACTGTATGGTAAGATTTGCTTTCATTAGCCTCAATTTTGCCTCACAAATGAAACACCTTAAATTACAATGAGATACTGGGAGCAGTAGAAGTAAACTTAATTTATAATAAACAAGAGCAAGCAAAAAAGCATGCATTAGCAACTGCTAATGCCACGTACTTTGTCAAGAAAGCTGCTATTCAGTTAACACAACCAACTTGCCTCTGAACAAGAAAGAGAAAGACCTGGTGGTAGGCTGAAAGATTAATAAAACAAAATAAATAAAAGTGCTAATATTAGCATGTTTCTCACCTTGGAGTATATGTGCAGGTATGTCATAGGCATGTGGAAAAGGGAGAGAAGAGGACCAGTCAACTAACAACACAGCTCTGTTTTTATCAGCACCTACATACTTAAGGTCTTCCTCTCCATTTGCTACATTCCCCTATATTCCTTCATCGGCACATGACCACTAGTGCAAATGATGGGTTACACATCAAGTCATGGATACAACCCCGTTAGGCTTGATCTGAGTGGTCAAGAGAGTAGGATGGGCCTCACCACGAGGAAACTACAGAAATTCATCTGGTGAGGCGATGGCTGTTCACTTCCGTGGACACAGTTATGCTCTCCAATTGACAGAAATAGTTGTCCTTGCTGCTACTTAGGAAGTAAAGAGTTTCCTCTCTGCTTCAAGCTAAAAATATGATCTGGAAAAAAAAAAATCGTTCTAAGAAGCAGGTGGTGTCATTCAGCACAGGTTTAAGAATTTGTTTTGCATTTACCGGAGAATAGCCAGATCCCCTGCTTAAATTTGTGGTGTTAGTAAGTGCAGAGCAAGTGGGGTTAAAACCTACTGACAGTAACAGTCCATGAAGTTCAGCACATGGCAATCCTTCCTGTCTTTCAAAACTGTATGGGGTATAATTTAGAGAATAATTTTGGTTTTGTTCTTAGTAAAATTAATTACTTGATATTACAGTTTCCACTTTTTTCCCATGTAGATTTTCTGAAACCACTGATGTTTTACCAGTTGATTTTACTCAGGAGCTCAAGAGCAACACTCAAGTTGCATGCTCTACTGAGTCATTCTTTTTTAATATGGCCACTGGACAGAATTTATTTCTTTTCTCCAAATATTCAGAGAAAGATGGCATAAAGCAAATAAAGCAGCATATTTTATCATAAATGAAAGCCATAAAATACTGTATTATCATGATTTTGTCTGAAAGGTTTTATTAGCAGGCAACACAGGCCAGATGCTAAATCAATTTCATTAGGTAAATGCATCTCCAAGAAGCTTCTGGCAGGGCATATCTTGTAAAGAGGAAAATCCTTCCCACTGATGCAAGTCGAGAGCACGTTAATGCATTACGTCATTCTAAATTGGATCTTGCACTTAATGCCAGTGAAGGCAGCTTCTCCAGACCTATAGGACTGAAGTCATTAACAGATCCCTAGGCTTGCTGAAGAAATAAAAGAAACCTTAACGGTTTCCAGCATTGGGCTATAAAAGTCTTCCAGGCGTGTTTCTTTTGTGCATGTTTAACTTGGTTGTTATGGCCAGTACAGAACAGCAGAAGTGAGCACAGACCTCTAACCCAAGGGGGACATGAACGCAGTGGAGGACCTCCCTCGTGAAGGCAGCATTTGACCCATTTCTGTCTGTGCAGAAGCCGCTTCACAAGGCCACATCGCAACCAGCGATGCTCAGTGAAGTGAATTCCAGCAGAAGATGGAGGGGCTCACCAAGAAACCTTGCATCTCCCTCCCCCTTCACTTTGGGCTCGCACACGTTGGTAGGTCTTGTCATGACATAGACTTAATGTGGTGGGTGTCCCTGTCACTGTCACACACATTACCTCTGGGAACAGGAAAATGATTTCTTCAAGCCCTCAGTCGCTCGCAAGGCAAGCTTGGCCCTGGTGTGGAGGAAGTGACACCAACTCCTGTCCCACCACCTTAAAGGAGGAGAGGCCACCACAGCCACAGCTCTTCTACTCCTCGTCTCCAAAGGCCCCACAGGAACAGGCAAATGCTTCTTGCATCAGGCATACAGGACCCCAGAGCAAAATTCTCAGGGACAAACTCTCTGTGAACTCATTCACCAAGGGAAAACTCCAGATTAACTAAGTATTTCTTTCTTAAAAGCCCTCTGCAAGGCTGTCTTCAAAGCTACTAGTCTGAGAGCTGATGAGAAAGTGAATGTGTTGTGTTGTCCACTAGATGGAAGCTGGAAGATGTTTCCACCCACAAACAAACACCCACAAAGTATGTATAATTCTGTATCAGTAAAAGCTTTAACTACCATAAAACCTCCCACCCACCTACTGTCAAAAACAACGAACAGAAAAACACCAAATGTGACAACACAACTGAGTTGCACAGTGTGAATCTTTCTGGGGATATCAGTGTTTCTGATTAGTTTGTTAAACTCACTGGAAGACCTACACAGCACAAAATGAGCATACGTGCTATAGTCATCTATCGGCTTTCTGCTATGCCAGCCTTCTTGACTTTGCACCTAGCAGCAGGAGAGAGAGAAAAACAGGAAAAGAGAAGCATTGCAGCAAATTCTCCCTGCTGGAATTTATGGTTTACAAAGTGCTGACTATTTCACATTTATACTGAAACAATGCCCGGGAGCTCCAGTAAGGTGTAGGCACTCTAAGACCAGTATCTGTACCTCTGGTGAAGCACATGAAACCAAAATTAAGGAAAGAAAGATACAAACAAATCAAGTATATCATTGTCTGATTGCATGTATATATATATTTGTATGTATATATGTACACACACACGAGTATAAACATCTAGACTTAAATCTTCTTTCCAGTTATTATGAACAGAAGAATAGAAATGCTCTATATAGAATAACCAAAACATACACCTAGAATGGCACGAGTGTGACGTCTCGCAGCATTATTCTCCCTCACAGAAAACAAAAACAAAACAAAACAAAAAACTACTATTCCTCTTTGGGCTGCAGCAGCCACATATAATTCCACGTTAGTCCGTTTTGATGACTGGACATACCATAATCGTATTTGACATATGTATCTAAAATAAGTAAATTTTTTTAGATTTATGTTCCTGGTCCCTCTTCTTTAGCTTGCACATTCATTCCCTAAAATCCAGTAAGGTTACTGAAGTTTAACAAAATCATCTAACTTTGGGCTTAGTATCCTTAGCTGCATGACAGAGGGGGTCACGCAGTAATGTTGCTGACTGCAACAACCTTTTCTGATTTGGATCTTAATAGCATTAGTCTAAGCCCTGCAGAGTCACCTCTGCTTAGAAAACAGTGCCTGTTTTATTTTGCTTCCTCAGGCATGCAAAAAGAATTAAACTTCCTGCACTTTTTATCTGGCTCCTGAATGCAGATGGAGCATAATATGTTTTACACAGCAACCTTCTGCCCTCTTTCCAGTCTGATAAACACCAGCTTTCCTACTCTGATTTACCTGCCTACAGTCTCAAGATTTCACAGGCCAAGTACATGCCCTTGTGGCAGTTCTAGTAAACTTCTTGGAAACTGTAAGTTGAGTCTTACACACAAGGACCAAGAAAAATAGAAGAGAAAACAAAAAAAAAAAAAAAGAAAGAAGAAAACAGAAGAAGGGAAAAAAGGTAGGAGGAAAGGGAAAATAAAAGCTTCTGCCCTGGGGTATTTTATTTTCTTAACATTATTCTTCTCAGAGCAATAAGCTCCATTCAATCTACTCAGTGATGCAAGGTATTTATATATACACATTTGGTGGGGTCATAACAGGAGAATTTCTCATGTAATTACAGTACTATGATCATTCTTGGACTAAATACTTCATTATATACATTTTTTTTCAAATACAATCATTTAACTGCTTACTACAGCTGTATGAAATAAGAGTGGGAGTCTTTGGATGATAACAGCAGAAAATGAGAGCATGCCCCAGGTAGTTCCTCACCCCCACAACTGTCTTACTGACCCACAGAGGGAGGTACCAGCTCAGAAGGAAAAGTACTGCGCTTTGGTCTTTCTGATTTCTGTTACGAACCATCCTTCATTCATTCAACCCTTGAAGATACATAACTGGCCTAATTGTGCTGACCTATCCTTACCAAAACAAGAGTGAGAAAGAAAGCTCAGAAGATGAGGGAAGCCTACAATGATCAGGAGCTTCCTCTAAGCATTGACTTTCCCAGCCTGACACCGATCACAGATGCAGTAATATTAAATCTGTGCAGATCTGTCTTCAGAAAAAAACTCATTTTACTCTCAAGGATCTTTGCTTGGGCAAAAGTGGCCCTACAGTCCCGCTCAGACCAGAAGAAACATGGGGAAGGCTGATGCTTCAAGGACAACAGCAGAAGGTAGTAGTAGTGTGTCAGACTGCAGAAAATACATGATGAGATGAAGTTTTAGTTAGGGCTTTCCCTAAGAAATTCACACAAGAGTGAAGGTATGTGCAAGGTCTTTGGAAAGACCCTGTCCGCTGGGGGGAGTTTAATCATCTGTAATAATGGACATTAAGCTTTTTTACCAATATATAGGGAAAAAGATACAAAGTGCCTCTTCCTGTCTTCTTGGTGGTTTACTCCTCAGTGCCTGTATTTTAATATCAACAATTCTAGGCAATTCTACACTATTAAGTAAACACATCCATTAAAGTATTAAAATCAACATTTATGTTTGCTTTAATGCCTTATGTAAAGTGTTTGGCAGGTTATTTCATTCTGCTGGAGGCATATAAGCAAAACAATTTGTTCCCATTCTCTCTTGCTCCAACTTCATAGATTACCTGTAAGATACCTATGTAATATATGGTTCCTTTTCTTTTTTTTCTCCTGTCTGAAAAGTAATTTCCCAATCAAGGTTTCCTCCTCATGGAGAGATTCTGCCTACTAAAGATTCAGTTCAGGAATTGATTGCCTTTTTCCATAAAAAGATGGAGTAAAAAATCAGGAGTAAAGCAACCGAAAGCTGAATACGAGGGCCTGGAACTATCATTCGGAAATGGCACATTTTGAAATCTCCTCTCGTCTTTCACGAGTTTTCACAAAGCAAAAAACAATTCAGCAATATGCTCACATTAGAGATGACAACAAGAGCACAAATGATCCTGTAAAGACTTTGCCCTCATCATGATTAATGCAGTTTTGTGAGATAACATAATGTAGTTTTCACAAGTCTAGTTCCACTCTATTATAAAAGAGAACTCAGCTTGAAGAAATTGCTTATTAGACTGAGCTCAAAGGATTGGATAACAGAAACTAAAACAATTAGGCAATCTTTTTTTTTTTTTTTAATAACATTTATTTTAGGGAAATGTAGTAGAAAACAAGCATGGTTTACAAATAATTCTATTGATCATCCCTAATGTGCACTAAAATGTGCACTTAGATAACACAAAAGGCCTTGATACATCCATTGTAAACAATGTGTATTTGGTCAGGTTTCTGTAGAAGCCTCCAGGAGAAGAAAGAAGGCTAAAGAAGACAGGAGCTGGCAATGACTGAAGTTAACCTCAGGCTTCAAAAGAAGTGGAAAGCCCCAAATCTCTTATGGTTTGGTACAAATGATTGGACTGCTCCTTAAAATAGCCTCCTGAAAGGTAGGCACCAATCTGAACCAGCCCTTGGGCTCTCTCAACAGTCAGTGAAGAGGAAGATGTGTCTCCAGAGCACATCTTGTCCTGCCCTGAGACTGGTGATGCTGGGAGCTGCCCATTGCCTTTGGTAACAGTAGAGGAAGCCTAGTTTAGACTAGATAATATGCACATTCCTTCTTTTTTTTTTTTAATGTGGAATAATTTAAACATGATGAATCCCTCTCATTGTAAAAAGGTCTTATAGAGAAGTCAAGGAAAGCTATGCAGAATTCAGGCTTAATTTGGGAGAGAATCACAGAATCGTAGAGGTTGGAAGGGACCTCAAAAGATCATCAGGTCCAACTCCCCCCTGCCAAAGCAGGTTCCCTAGAAGAATTTAGAAGAATTAGCAGAAATTCTTAGGACGTCCCTACAGAGGCATGCTGGTAGAAGACTGCTAAGACAGGCAAGATATACAAGACCACAGTGACAGGAAAAATGAGGTGGTTTTGCCATATATGGCCTAGAAGTCTACTTACATACCCGGTCAGTAGCATAAACTCATTGAGGAATGATCCAGACAGATCCCCGTTTTTCCTTTACAAGAGCAACAGTATGCAGAAGGAGAGCTGGTGTGCAAATCCTCTCAATACAACTAAAGCCCCTCTTGAAAGCTGAATTTCTTCTGAAAACTGGGCAGTGGTCTTTGAGCTATAATTCCTGAAAGAGTTATTATTCTGCATGCTGCAGGAAGGCCTGAGATCTGCAGGGCAAGCTTAACAAACAGTGTTAGGTATATCCTATACTGTGTAGGACTGCTTCCTCCTTCAAAGTCCTGAAGTTTGCCTCTATTCGGCATGCAGTGATAGCGTATTTCATTATATTGTGAATATGCATATGACCCTAAAATTAATGCACTAACCGAAAACAAAATATATTATTTCTTGGTGCCTAAAATGCATTTTGAAAGATGGGCAACAGATCAAGGCAACAATTACATATATTTGATAAGGATCATGACTGTTGTATCCAGCACAGATTCATAAAGGTAGGATGTGATTAATGTTTTAGTAACATTATTAATTTTCTAGCCTAAGTGAATACATGTGTTTATCAAATATGTATTCAATTTACTATGAATTAAGCTACCCATCTCTAGAGAGACAACACAAACTGTAGGAAAGAAATGTGATGCTTTGCAACTCTTCACCGACTTTCATCCTTCCAATGCCTGAAGCACAGCAGCGTGCAGACTCCGGCTGCAGCCTGGTCCCGAGCAGCTGCATGGTGCAGAGACCAGGCCATGGCATGGTGCGAAAGACCCAGGGAGCATCGCACCCTTGCCATGAGGGAGCTGTATGTTTTTGAGGGGATTTTATCCCAGCACCACACTGGCTTTCCCCACCAGCCCTGGGGCTGCCACAAGCATGGCCACTTTCTCCTGCCTCCACCCCAAGCCTCCTTGGCCATCCCCAGGCTTTCACCACCGCTTCTTTCTCCAAACAGTGCTGCCAAGAAAATTAGATTCTGGGGCATGTTAAACGGCTGGACTGTGTTGAGGAAAAAGGTTGGTATGTTGCTGCCGGCAAAGGGCTAACACCTGTAAGCAAACTGCTCCGTGGACTCATCCCCTGCATCATCCCTCCTGTGGCCAGCACCAAGTGCCTATTTACAGTCTGGGACATATTCCCAGTCACTGCTTCCAGATCAAAACAAATGTGCAGAAGTTCAGCTAGAAGGTCTCCAGACAACATGCTTTCTGGTTTCCTTCACTTGCTGAGGAGTATTTCCAGTGAGAACCGAGGTTACCACACGTCTCTGTGATGCTGAACTGGAGCCCCATGTGGTGATACTCCCAGCCTGCTTCTGCTGAAATGGTATATTTATTTAGAAGGAGTTTTTCAATATAAGAAGTCAAAGATGATTTGGGTAAACCTGAATCAAAAGAAAGGATTAGGAAGGCAAAGGAATAATAATACGTCAATTTAGTGAAGTTCTTGCTGTGAATATAAAAAAGTATGTCAGTAATCTGCATTGATTGCTTGGAGAAAATTCAGAGTGCATGAGTGCTGTGTTATCGTTGCACTGCACCTTTTTTGTTGTGCTTGTACCAATGCATATTTTACAAAGATTAATATGCTCCTACCAAATCC
The DNA here is from genome assembly GCF_964034855.1 of Anser brachyrhynchus. Classification (NCBI taxonomy): domain Eukaryota; kingdom Metazoa; phylum Chordata; class Aves; order Anseriformes; family Anatidae; genus Anser; species Anser brachyrhynchus. The sequence goes on from NC_137700.1 coordinate 13,926,792, forward strand.
ATAGAGTCTTATGAAATCCATAGGGACATCTGGCAAGAATATATCAGATCTTTTTCTGTGTGTTCCTTGCAAAGAGATTAGTAACTAGTGAATTATTCTTAAATGAGAAGGTGTAATGAAATGGATGTTTTATTGATGGAGAGAGGAGATTGCTGGGAATTCAAAATGTGAGGCTGTAAGATAACATCAGATTGAATGAATGACCTTTTCCCTGGATTTTGAAACAGCAAGTAACTATTGAAACAGTGCATAAAGTAGAAAGGGATCGTTAAACAACTTCATAATTTAAGGAGCTAATAAATGCCTTTGATAAACCTCGTATCTTTTGCATGTTTTCACTAACTTCACAGGAATACATGATGTGAGGTCGCGTCTTACATAAGAAAGAGGGAAAGGAAGTGAATACAGCTTTGTTTGATTCTATTAAATGTATTAAATTATTCCTCATTTTCACCTCCTCTTTGCTTAAAGAAAACTGTTTATCACTAACTGAACTTAGCAGCCGTATTGGACCATACATCACCCCATACTATCCCAGTGAACTACTATTACTATTATTAGAAAGTCAGCTTAACTCAGAATCAAAAGGGCTATTGAGGGTCTGATGCATAAGATTTCTATTTATGCCAATTGCACCTGAGCCAGATGCTGAACCACCGCTGGAAAGCTTGCCTGTGACTGACTTGCATTATCTGATTCATCACTGATGAAGTGAACAAGGTTAGTTGTGGAAAATATTTAAGACACTTAAAGAAAAGCAGCCAACGTGTTCACAATACTCACTCTAATAAAGGCCTGCTAAATGCAAAGGTGTTCAGGTAGGAACCTACTTTACTGGAAAAAATAATTTTGGAATGAGCAACATCTATACCACAGACTTGAATACACAGCACACAAAATACCAGCAGCGTATCACATTTGCTTGGCAGTGAGGGTGAGGTACAGTGGCAAGCAACCGAAAGCACCTGACAGCCCTCATGAAGGCAGTTCAAACAATATCCGTGTCCTTTATCCCTAGTCTGGAAGAGCTGTGCAGCTTTATGTTGACAACCATTATAATGAGCCATCTATTTTCAAAACCATCACACTAAAAAGATTTACAGCACATCCACAAGATCTAGCACTAATTTTTTGCAAGAATGCACAATGGATCACTATTAAAAACACAGGCTTAAATCAGTCATTTGCCACGCTAGAAAGCAGGGCTGTCACCTTCTTTTTCATCAAGACGTGTAGGTGAGTGAAAGACAAACATAACGATGGATTTATGTGGTGCATTGCAATTTTACTCTATTTAAGCCAAACATCTGAATAGCCTAACAAATATCTTGCCCTCCTGAATGCTACTTCAAAATCCAAGAGCATATCCATCAAGGCAATTACGTACACCAAAAATAGCTGTACGTTGAATAACAGAGATCACAAAACACAGCAACATGGTTTCGTAACCGTCTTGAAGCTCTGATCAGTGTGTCTGGGCATCAGAGCCTGTAAGCATGGATTCCAGGAAAACTGCAAAAAATCACTGTACCACTGGCTTCAACCCAGACCCCTGACTGTAAACGCACCTCCACTGTGTAGTCAGGAGATCCGTAAAAAAGCCCTGGCCACATCTGGACCAAATTCTCTCTGCCTGATGTCTCAACCATCCACAAGCCAGGTCAGCACAGTGCAGAACCTGAGCTGGGGAAAGCCAACATCCCTTGTGCCTCAGCTCCCTTTTTGTTCCCATTTGGCAGAAGGATTATGATGATGAAGAAAGTTATGCATCAAAATAGAAACAATTGTACTTGATAGTCGGGGAGATGGGTAGGTCTGTGGAAAATCAGTAGTTATTCTGCAGTGAAGAATGGGTGAAGAAAAAAGAAACAAATGCACTAAAAAGGATGGAGTAAAGTATCTTTAAAAAAAAAAACCACATTCAACAGCTATCATAGTTATTGCTACTCTAAATGTAGGTTAAAAATTGAGAAGTATGGACAAGTTGCTCACTTTTAATGGACAGGCACTGAAAATTACACAAATAGTTGTGTCATTTGTTGTGTCATGGTAAAGAAAAAATCCATCTGTTTCACTTAGACTCTGAAAGCAGCTGACTTCCACTCTGCAGTATACAAGCATGCAAATTCCCCAAGAGCTAATCGATCAGTAGTACAAGAAACAAAAGGAAAACCGTTGACTCTGCTGCGATATGGTAAAGGCCTGTGCTCACCTCAGATCAATTGTGTGGGTTTCTTGGGGCAGGGGGACAAGTGTGCTGGCAGGTAAGGACCTGGAGTCTGGACAAGCTGCATGCTGCACACACTGCAGAGCATGCCTACAGCAGGACCCCAATCCTTAAACATCTCCAAAAGGCCAGTAAGGTAATTTCTTTGAGCACTCACCACTGGGCAACTCACACATGTCCTTGTATGTCTGGAACCCAAAAGCACTAAGTGTTTGCCTTTAGTCAGGCTGTGCCAGTGTGCACCTTAATTTAAGCCTCAGTAACTAAGAGAAGAGATGTTAACGTACAGAATAGTCATTGCCAGAAAAATACACTGCCCATTTTCTAAAAAAAGGGGTGAGAGGTAGACCAATATGCCTCAGAATTTCCCAGTTCATACTTTTCCCCTAATTACCAACTCAATGAGTGCCCCTTTGTTTTTCAGGTCACTCCCCAGTTATATATTACATGTTTCTTTCGTTCCGCAACCTTTAATTCTTTTTCAGTGTTGCAGAATTAACTGGGCAGGGTTCTTAATCTTGTCTCTACAAAGAGCTTGTTGTAATTGCAATGAATGCTTTCATTTTGCTGGTGTCTGAAATACGATTTGCAGGGGAAGGAGGGGTATGAGTTGATGCTAGTCCCATCATTAATGACATTCTTGCAGGGATTGTACTGGTGGGAGTAAAAACCCCAAAGCTTTTATATAATAATGAGCATGTGTCTGCACGTGAGCTACTCCTTTAAGAAGCCTTGGGCTAGTGGAAGAAGAGGGATCCAGGGAAAAAGCAGCCCCACAGCTATAACAGAGGGCAGAGGTTAAATCTATTGGCATTTTTATCTCAAGTATGGTCACTGCATACCCTCTCCCTGAAGGCTTCACTGAACTAGAAGTGTTTGCCATCGGCACTGCCCTACTGGTAGAAGGTAAGCTTGGTTTAGGACCTCAGCTAAAAAAAAAGATTTTTGCCTCTGTTATTCCTGTTGTGGCGGCAGTGGGGGGGAATTGAAGTAAGCAGCAGCGTTTGTGGTATGCTGACCCAGACCTTTGGTGGTTACTGTGGCTACAGCACCAGTTCCTCTGGTAGGCTGCAAGCTGTTGGCAATGAAGATCTGCTCTGCATACAGAGCTGCCCTGTGGCAGGGAAGAACTTGCTACTTAGCTTTCTTATCAAGAATTTGGATGTGAGAATTTGCTGACAACTTTTAAAGGCAATTTCAGCTTCCTCAGGGAAGGATGTTGAAATGACTGATGATCCTTCAATAAAACCAGGCTGCTTGTTTTGTTGGTTGTGATGGCCATTTTATAATCAAAGATGATAGATCCAAAATAGCTTGTTAACAGTTAGCATACATCCAAATTGCATTGCTAGCACTGAAATTAATGGCTGCTGGGTAAAAGTAACAAACAGAAGTACAGGCGCATGAGGTTCAAAAGCTTTCACAGCATTAAGAAATAAAATTTGAGGTAAGAGACAGTATTCATTTAATTTAGCCAGCACAGGCTTTTTTTTAATAAGTGCCACTTCGTTGTGAGACAAACAAAATTGGGAATTTGTATGTACTGCAGCTAGGGAAGGACACGCTTGTAGCTGGGAATACATTGGTGTCAGTCACTGACCTCCGTTCTGAGCTGCATCCCAGTTGGGGCCTGGGCCCCATCCCTGTATCCCTGCGCTGCCCAGGTGGGGTGCAGGGATCGTGGGGCTGAACAGCAGAGGAGGGGGAGCAAGAAGCACTAGCAGAATGGGATAAACGCTCACCAGCTCACCCCGTGGATGTGGAGCATGGGAGAAGGAAGGATGCTCGCCCTCTCCTTGCAGGCGAGCTCAGCTGGGACACAGCATCACATCTGCCTGCAAAGGAAACCTGGAAAAGCTGTGCCAGAAACTCTTCCTTAGAAGAGGGAGAGAGAAGAAAAAGCTTCTACTCCTGGCCCAGGGGCCAGCTGCTGCCTAAACAGAGAGCTCAGGGCTAAACCTGGCCAACAGCCATCAAGCCATCTGCAGGGCCTGGCGGTTCCCAGTGTGAACTTGCCCTTCATTACTGAGGACTGGGAAGCAGCAGGGCAAGCACTCTGGCATGTGCTGGTGGAGGCTTACAGCTGGGCTCCTGCTGGGGAACAGCTGGTGCTGGTCCCACAGCCCTGCCGGCCCTCACCTGCCCACCCGCAGGCTGGAGACCCACACTCGTTGAAGCCCAAGCACAGTTACCTGCTGGCAACCTTCACTTACAGCTAGGAATGGCCTAGCACATTTACATTTTACTAAGCACAAGGGGCAATCTGACTGCTCAATATTTTCTGTAGGGTTTTAGGCTGAACATGCCCAGTGGATTGCCAGTAATACTTTATCTTTGCCATCTGACTTACAAGATCAAACCAGATAATTAAAGATTAATTCACCTTCTCAGAGACTCTGAGAGAAAAGCAATGAAGATTTTTTATTTTTTTCCTGCAGCTTGTAAGTGCAGTTTGCAAAAAAGTGCTGGGGAAGAGGAAAACTTTGCATTCACTTCTACTAACTGTAAAAGTGTCAAACTTTGGCTGTTTTAAAATTAAAACTCAAAGCTATAAGTTAGTAAGTTCTCTATTTGTACACTCCTGCTAGCCTTTAAGACAGCAGAGTGGGCTGAGGCCTGGAACTTCCAAAAGAGGGGAAAAGAGAGAAAAAATGAACATAGTAATAACTCTTCAGTTTTATTCTAAATATGGCCACAACATACCTCTCCTAAAGGCTTGACAGCACTGGGGAGAGTTGGCAGCAGTTTTACCCCGCAGGTGGGAGGTAAGCTGGCAGGGAAGGGATGAGAACAGCTGACCTCAAATGGCTCCAAATATTTCTCCTGGAAATATTTTGTTATCTGTTGTGTAATGAAAGACACACATCAGCTGTTACTATGGTTATGCCATCAGCCATTAACGTAATTAAAGTAGGAGCAGAATTTCTGACTATACAAAATTATCCATCTTATGTAACTACAGAATTAAGACAATGAGCGCAAGTAACAACAGTGCTTTACAGAATTAGGGGATATGGATTTTTTCTGCTCTACATCATTTCTCCTTCCAAGAAGATCACAAAGAAAAAGACATACTGCCTGTCATCTAACTGAGACTTAGAGATGGGCTGTTGAGTCAGAGCCTCATCAGAGCCATAATAATTCAGGTCATCTTGAAAAGGACATCAAAGGACAAAGCTTGAGTTTAAAGCAGTGAAGGATGGGGTACAGGGTGGCACAGCTCTGAGTGAATAGCTGGGGTTGCTTGAATGCTCCTCTCTGACAACTAACATTAACTTAGCTTTTTAAAATCTATCAGGGACTGCTTTCATAATTAGATTATTCCTTTCCTTTCCATGTATAGTCTATTGACGAAGGGCAGTAATAAGATTGAGCTGGTGTGATTCAAGCTCTGTCTAGGTTAACCTTAGGCAGAAGCCCAAAGGGAGGCAGGCTGACTGTAAGATGGCTGAGGGGTTTCTATGCTTAAACACAAAAGCGTGTTACAACCGATATTAAACACGACCCATTTCTCTCCCATAAACAGGCCCGCAGACATGTACGCCGGCAGCGTGTGCTGGCTGTGGGCCCCCCTGAAGCTGCCTCTGCAGCTCCCTCACTCTGACCCACAGGCCCCTGAATGGAGCCTGGCAATCAGGTTTCTCCATTAAAACAAAATGCAGAATTACAAATAAAATTAAACCATTTCTGCTCTGCATGAGTGGACACATCCCCAATGCAGTTTGAAGCATTGGTTTCAGCTGGCACCTATGACTGCTCTCCTGAAAGTCTTCGTAACTTGTGTGCAGACTGTGAGCACTACAGCTATATTTCCTGTGCATGTGTTCACAGTAATTATTGTTCTCATTAAAGAAAACAGCAGCAGCATTGTAGTTATTTTCCATTTCCAGTTGAATCACACCAAACACTTCTGTTTTTCAGCCCTGCTTGGTTTCTGTCTGAATGGGTTGACAATTATTTCATTCCGAAAAATCAAAGAGCTCCGAACACCCAGCAATCTGCTGGTTCTCAGCATTGCACTGGCTGACTGCGGGATCTGCATCAATGCATTCATCGCTGCCTTTTCCAGCTTCCTAAGGTATGTATTTATTTATTTATTTTCCTAAAGGATGCTCAGAAGAACCACATAAAAGTTTGCAGCTCAAGTTCTGGATGGTCAAATCAATCAAATGAGTCTCTAGCATAGCACATAACCAGCCTTCTCATTACCTCAATCCTAAACAGCAAAATGAAACTCCATTTGCTGCTAGGCAAGTCAAAAAGCAGACTTTACCACTGACTGATTATAGAAACCATTTAACCAGAGAGCTTTACCAGTAGTTACAATAGAAAGTAGTTGACTAATGCAATAGTTGTACATTTACATGACTAAACCTCCAGACTGACCCCAAATTTATCTGCAAGCCTTTCAGGTTTTTTTAATGAACTTTCCCATTAAGGCTCTTATTTTAGAAGTTTGTGGAAAACGAAAAGGCAGATCTGTGTGCAGGGAGTTCAATTCAGTTATGACACATTCTATTTTCCACATTTTCTCACGTCAGTCATTTAATTAGAGGGCAGAACCAATATCAAGCATTTCAGTGTGTAATTACAACAAACAAATCATAAGCAAACCGTATTAGAAACATACACCCTATAAACCAGCTGATGAATAATTCCACTTAACTAGCATGTTTTTAAACTCTGGAAATATCTTTAATAGAGAACACAAAAACATTTCAAGAATTGTGACAATTTACTTGTCTTTTAATGGATATAAAAACATTTTTGCAAATTAACATGTCAACAATAGGCTTCAGTGAGGCCTTATTCAAAGCTGGTTTACCTTGGGTATAGCTCGTTCTCCTTTCAGGCACTTAAGTCACATTGAAGTCAGTGAAGATGCCTTTCCTGAACTGAAGCTGAAAAGCTGAGGTCAATACATCAAAACGAGCTTGGTTTTAACCCTTGCAGGCCCTTTTTCAAAAAAAGTGGGAGCAGAAGTTTCCCAGTCTCCAAAGAAGTCAGCTATCTCCTTTTCAAAGAGACTTGCAGAGGTAATCTCCAAATGAATTATGCTGGTGTTGTATAAATACATGAGAACGGAGATTGCTGAAGATTTCCAACTCACAGACAGCTTTATAAGCATAAGAGTCAGGTTAGATGAAGACAGAGAAAAAAAAGCCATGAGTGACCAGGATATTGAAAGTATACGTCAGCAGATGCCTGCTATGTGAGACCACCTCGTGTTTCTTCTCATTCTATGTCTGCAAAAATATTTGGAGGCCTCAGACTTGGTATCTGGAGTGGTTTTAATTGTTGTGAGCTTTTGTTCTGTGTCGAGCGGTGAGCACTTACCTTCACATGTTGACCAATTTGCTGCTCCCACTGGGGACAAATTTTGCAGATATGGATAACTGGATAAAATGTAGCTTTCAAATTTAAAACAAATAGCTTTCCAACACATAAATGCAGGGTTATAGTTTCTTCTCCACGTTCAGAGTAAAAATAGCTGTGGTAGTATATCAGGCACTGCAGAAAGATAAATACTGGCAGACACCTAAAACTGACTTCAGTAACGTCCTTCACAAAGTTTCTCAGACTTGGAAAGCATGTGTGGAAAGCATGCTCTCCATTAACACAATTTCCAAACATGCTTTTGTTCATTTCTGTAATTTTCTTAACAGGCTGCTTGTTTGTTGACAGGTACTGGCCCTACGGCTCTGACGGCTGTCAAATTCATGGATTCCAGGGCTTCTTGACAGCACTAGCCAGTATTAGCTCCAGTGCTGCAGTCGCCTGGGACCGGTATCATCATTACTGTACAAGTAAGGGTTATCATTTACCTAGCATCTTTACCCACATCATGTTAGACAGCAGCTTGTTTCGATTTTAGAGAATCCGATCAAGCACATATTTATTTTCTGTGTATTTTATATGTTTAAATTTGCTCTCTCTAGCATCTAAGATAAATAAACCCTCTCTCCAAGGGATCCATTCCCATACACGGGGCACTAACCAACCACCTTCAGGAGATACTTGCTCTTCTAGATCACATCCAAGTCCTGCCCCTCTTGCCATGCTTTCGCCTTCTCCATAAGAAATCATTAGGGTATCCTAAACAAAATCCAACACCTCACATTGAAGAAAAATCTATGCACCTTGGGCTTCCATCCAACATCCTGCTGCATACCAGCCAGAGCTTCATGCCCACACAGAGGTTACTAATCACAGATAAATTCGGTGTAACCACAGAGCTGCCCCTGCAGATTCAGCAGCTGGAACAGAGCCCACAGCGAAGCACTTCTGCAGAGGAACGAAGGGGCACACAGAGCACAGTAGCCCCACTGAGCAACACACAGGCACTTTGGGACACAAGCTTCTTTTTGGGGCTTTGCTACATTCCAGGCCCCCTTGCAGACGCTGAAACTCAGTACATCCGATCGTAAGCAAAGAATAAATTATCTGCAAATTTCAATAAAAGTGGCAGAGATATTTTTAAGTACTGGTAACAGGAGGAAGATGTTATTTTTCTTCTCTTAGTGAAGGATGTTTTTTGTTTTCCTTAATTCAGTTGCTAACTAGCTCTGACACCCTAGCTGGAGCTAATGGAAATCTAATATTACACAGCGAGACTGACACAGGAAAATAAATTTGCCTTTTTTTGTGGACTTATGAAAACATCATTTTGAGTTAGGTGAGAGATAGGGATTTACAGGAATGTCAAATATATGGATTTATGGAGATAGATAGGCACTGTCTTGTGTTACAGAACTATCTCCCAACTGTGGCAGTATTGGATTTGTGCTTTTATGTAACATGAGTGGAAATTTCTGCTGAATTAGGGTGCTGAGCTGCAATTGGCAGCTTTCACATTTTCTGCTACTTCTTGACCCTTTCCAGAGGAGTGAGAAGCCTGGAGCACCCCACCTGATCACACCATTCCCAAAACCATTGTGTTCCTTTGGCAGTGCTGAAACACAAATGCAGTTCTCCTTTTCTTGTGATAATGCACAAGATGCTTAGACTACTTCATAGAATATTTCCTAAATAAAAGTGTAAAAGTTGGCCTGGAAATAAGCTGCTGAGCTGCAGTACTTCAATACCATCCACCTTTAGTATTCATGCAGCCTTTAAAGCATGGTCTCCATACCTGATTAAAGCAGTGAGTGGTAAAACACACCCAGAACTCACAGCAAACGTGTTTTATCTGATAATCGCAGAGAGCAGAGAAGTTGCCAACTTCTTGTTCTGCAATTTTTGTCAAGAATTCAGCTCAGGCAAGAAAATGGCTTTTTTTCATGTCCAGACAAAGGCCCCAAATAATGCAGCCTGTAAGCTACATCCATACCGACACTCTTTGGACACTGAAATATGTTTGGAGCTAGAAGAGTAGCATCTGTATTGTATAAGAGAGCGAGCCTGAAAAATAAGCATGTCTTTGGAAAGACATTTTACTCTCTGCAACACTGACTTTAATGTTTTTGTGTCACGCGCTCCTCCAGCCAAAAGCATAGTACATTAAGAGCACAGGCAGACACATCCTGAGGGCACAAACTTCTTCACTTTGCTCAAATTGTTATTTACTGCAGACCAAACATAGCTGCTATTACTGAACGATTTGAACAAAAAAGGCAAAACAAGAACAGGTGGTTTCAAATCTCATGCTCTGTGGCTATTCCAGTAAATCCATCCAGTTCCCAGTTTCAACCGGCACATGCTGATTGTGAGAAAGATAAAATCACATTGCATAGATCTGATATACCAAGCCTGCAGGCTATACCATGTTCTCGATCCATACATGAAACTCTTGTTGACACTGGTGTGAGCAGCGTGCCTGTACAGAAGACACAAAACCTCTTTTCCAGAAAAAACAAAGCTATCAACCTTTTATCTTCATTCTGGGAACTGTTTCTCTTCTCACACTCACTTACATCATCCCTAATGTTTTTATTATGTCCTAAGAGTTTCCAATAAAACCTCTGTTGTGGCATTCCTCAGCCTGACACTCAATTATCAAAAATCCATATTTCTGAGGAAGAATGAGCTGGTGAGAATGTGAGAGATTACTATGATGATGAGAAAAAATAATTGGACTTTTCAGCCATTCTGTATTCTAATAACATAAATCTGCTCACCAATGTCCAGAAATTTAACCAAGTTTTTTAATTTGGAAGTTGGTACAATTTGGTACATTAATTTGGAAGTCAGTGACAGACTATGGGGTCTATTGATAACCACACACTCATTCATCAGAAACCAGGTTGGTATTGATTGCAACATGGAAGAAAACAGCATGACCATCAGATACGACAGAGAAGTTAGAGTTTCAAGGTATTTGGAAATGTCCTCCCTCCTCCTAGGCAACAATGCTGGGGAACTCTCTTTTCATCCCCTAAATGTGGCTTTGGTTTAAAATGGCTATTTATTAAGTTGAAATATGAGATACATATAACATATTAAGAAATCTTATTTGAATATCCAACCAGTAAAGAGAAAACAGCTAAAAATCGGATGTAATCCCATTTTGGTTCTCTCACGTCAAAGTATGTTCAGAACCAGAACAGCAGCATCTGCATTTTATAAGACAGGTAGCCTGAAAGCAGGCCCCTTCTTTTTCCAAGTTACTGGTCAAACAAGTAATTTTCTTCTAAAGGACTATGAGATACTACTTTCACAGCAAAGAGTAGAGGACTACAAAAATCTCTGAAGATTTAATTAATGTAGGCAATTAAAGGGGAAACATCAGGGCAGTCTGAAGAGTTTGAACTTCAGTCATGTCTCTGGTGAAGCCATTTCAGTCCGGCACAGAGTTTGGTGAGAGGGCAGCAGCCGAGTCAGCAGGTTGGAGGGGGTGGGAAGGATCCCAGGCAATTTCTTCCTTTCATTACCACTGCAAATGGTTGCAGTTTTAAAAGGAAATTTAAAAAAAAAAAAAAATCTTGACAACTTTACATTTGCAATTTAGAATTAGGGGGAAATTGAAAAATTGAAGTGATTTAAGTCAGTACTTTTTTCACTATTACAAAAGAAAAGACAAACAAGAGGGATTTTGCAGCAGCATGCAATTACAAGAAGTAGGATTGCAGCAGGCTTTTATCTAATTCTTAACATCCAGAGAAATCTAGGTTGTGATATCAAGTATTCAAAGATTAGCAAACCGCCATTGGCTTCAATTGCAGCTGTCAGCTATGTTGGATTAGGAGCAAGCCCTTCCCTCCTGTCACACTTGCTGCAGCCACCCTGTCACACTTTCTTCGTCTAGACTTGCACCTGCATCAGTTTTGCCAGACAAAATGCCAGTGTTTATACAGGTCTTGCATTTTCACTGAAGCAGGAGATAACTGCCAAGATAGCTTTATAGTCAGGGAGAATCACAGTCAAAAAAAAAAAAAAAGTAAAAAAAATCCCTTTACTGGGTTATTTTAAAGAGCTTTTTCTAATAATATGCACAAAAGAAGCCATTATGCAGTGCTGCTTTCTTATTCCTACAAAAACTGAATACTTGTGAGCAACAGTCCCTGGCGCTTTTTGCAGTGTAGACGAAGCAGGTACCAACATCTCTCATTTATGACTGATAAATCTTTTCCTTCTAAGACTGTTTCAGATATTTTTGTCTTTGAGAAATTTCCCTGATTTTAAGTGATACATGCCATGTTTGAAGTCTGGCACAAGCTGGATTGTTCTGGAATATTTCAGCTATTATAATGGAATCATTTGCAAGAACAAAGAAAAGGTTTTTCCCCTCCATCTTAGAAAATCCTGTTGACCTTTTGTTTGAGAAATTCCTTTTGAACATCAGTCTGAAATCTAGTTGAAAGGTAGCCCCTGTGTCAGAGATGTATTTTTTGCTCTTTCTGTGAAAATCAGCTTAATGTTTGGCCAATTTATAAATCTTCCAAAAATCTAAATTCATAAATGTCCCCACAGACTACAGATGGAGAAATAGTTCATGATTACATCACTAAAGACTGGGCAGAATACTCAAAAGTATTAAGGTCCGACGCTCAATCTAGCACTTTCTAAAATTTAAGCTTTTACCATTACAATTTTAGTAATCCTTTAACAATTTAGTTTTGTTTATAAGAGCACTTTCTGTTCCAAAGCAATCTTACAGAAGACATTTTAAACCCCCTGTTAATATTTCTCTGCATGGAAAAGAGAAACTTCCCTCTTGCTTTTCAAGGAGAGAAAGCCAAAGCACAAGAGCGATTAGACATAATGGGACCAGACTGCTAGCACTGAGCCCTAATTAAGAATTATATCTTTAAGCATATGCTGAACTCCATATATACACATTTAACTGAATTAGGACCTACATGCCTATTATGCTAAATTTTATCAGGCCACAAAAGGCATTTAAGGTAAAGCAATGGCCTGCACTGTACAAGAGCAACCAGACTGCTCTCGACGTGCTCTCTTGCTGCCGGCCCTCTCAGAGGAGATTTTTGCCATGTTAAATGAGTGCAGTAATTTCACCGTTCTTGCTCTGAAAGTATTTTTCATGAGCTCCCAAGCAAAGCAGACTCCAAAAAACTAAAACAATATTGAGGTTGTTTAATTGTATGTCCACACAGTTTTAGCTATCAAGACTGGGCACAGCCAGCCAGAGTATGGGTATTTTAAAACATAGAAAAAAAATAAAGACAGAAATCTTCTTTAAAGCCCCTCTTGATATAAAATGTTTAAAAGACATTTCAGAAAGAGAAGTCACAACTTTCTTGTTGCCAACATGCATCCTGGCTGGGGGCACTTGGGGCCAGAGGAAAGACGTGGCACCCAGAGACTGGGCACCATAACCAAGGCCAGAGGTGGCAGGAGCCAGTGGAGCAAGAGCTTCCCCTGCGTTTCTGTGCAAGGTGGCAGCAGGGAAGGTGAAATTTCTACCAGGTACCCAGCACATGCATGCATGCAGCAGGATCATTCGCCCTCCAGAGGTATAAACACCCCCAACCTGCCTCGAGTGCACCACCACCACTGGCCAAGCAGCTGAGGGCAAATTTTGTAAGTGCAAAGATCTTTTCCTTAAAACCAGAGATCCTCAAGGTCCTGGCATGTGGTTAGAGCCCAGAGACACTACAATGCCTCAGTCAGGGCCCATCATATTTTGAGACCTTTGTGATAGTCCATGAAATGAAAGGATGGGATGCAGAGAGAGCAAAGTTTCTGCTGCAAGATACAATGAAAAATAATTGCTATTAACTATTTTATAGGACTTCTTGAGGAAAAAAAAATAATAATGTTGTGTAGTTGGTTTTTAAAGACCACCAAGAAGGCTTACCATTTACAAAATTGTATTCCAAAACAATAAAGCTACATTTGCAATGAGCTTGGTTTAAAAGAAACATGTTTTAGACCCAGGTTTCACTTTAGCTGCTCTTGATAATACCTTTAAGAAAGTTGCTAGAATGCGTAAAGCACAAAACAAACCTGACGGCTTATGTAATAAGCTGCATCCTGATTGAATTTCTAGTTACAACTGCGTAAAGCCAAGCTACAAGAACGATTATGTAGAACACAAATGGAAATGGAACTTTAGATCAGTTACAACACTAACATGTTTGTTTAAATATACACCTAAGAAGGATGCAGTTCTGAATGAATGCCACATAATGCTACATTGCTTCTTTGGACTGGGAGGTTAAGAATAATTACAAGTTTTTCAAAAGTTTGACTCAAATTTCTAGCCCCCTAAATCAGAAGCTGTTCCTTTTTTAAATGGATGTGATCTGTAATCACATTATGTCAATATTACAAACCATGATCTGAGCCTTTACAGCCAAAGCATATCTTCTATGTAGGAATCAAAAGACAGGTATTAATTGTTATTAATCATCAAAATTAATTTTAAAAAATGCTTAAATGACTAAAAACATCAATAGATTTTTACTAACTACCGTATCAAAACAAAGTATTTAATAAAAAGGATTTTATTTTTTTCCTTCATATTTAAACTGCAACATGTACACCTTTCTTTCCCAGAACTAATTTTGGAACACTTGCACCAATTTTTCCAAGCTGATCTTTAATGCCATTCAAACCCCCCTGTTTTCCCTCAAGAACCTCTGGAGTTTATAAGCAGGTTATAAGACCCACTTATACGAGTAAGGACATAGGTAGAATCGCCATTCCTATAAAGGGGCATTTTCACTAAGACACCTACTTTATTTTCCTTCCTTAAAATAAGCAAGGAGGGTACAACCCAAAATAGCTGCTGTAGGGTTTGCAGTCCTTCCTGGGGCTGCTGCCTTATGGGGATCACCAGCCTTAAGCACATGCAGCCCGCTCATGCCCCTCACCCACGTCAGCCACGTCCGATCAGGTGGCAGGGTTGATCCCCTGCTTCCGCCTCACCTCCAGGCCCTCACCTTCCCAAGAAAGGTCAGAACTGGTCTGAATCTTCCTGGCCTGCTGGCGTGATGCTGCTGTCAAGGACAGAGGAGAAGATTGCTCCCCAGCCTCAGTGAAAATTGCATCATTACTTCTCTCTAATGGGAAACTTGATTAGAAAGGAGTAGCGGGCAAAGTCACTGTGCTCCTTGCTGGTACAGCTGGCGTCACGGGCAATTCAGCCCAGGCACGATGATGGACATCAGCCTCGATAACAAAATTATCCGGGCCTTTCTGCATGCAGGCAGCGTGGCTAACAAAATGTCCTGCAGCAGCAGGGAAGCCTGCCTGCCTCCTCCATGAAGAAATACTTCCTGTGTCCAAAGCTTCCAATCTTTCATTTCATTCATTGACCTATTCCAGTGGTATTTTATAGAACTAGACAAGATGGGCACAACTGTTCATTTTTATTATAAAATTAGAAAAAAAAATACTGATGCTGAGCTTCTCATTTCCTGTTCCAGGCTAAGCAATGATCTTAAGGGCAAAGTAATTTCACCAGCAGTATTTTTAGAACAGGATCTCTTGTCAGGTTGAGCATGTACATTCACATATAGATCGACAAGCAGTGTTTTTAGAACAGAGTACATTTAATATCCCAGAGGCTGGGACTCTGCCCTGGCCGCACAGAGCCGGACAGCTTCACCTGGTGCCTTTGTGCCAGGCATGCAGAGCCCTTTTCAGAGCCCTTTTCTCTCCCACAGGAAGCAAGCTGCAGTGGAGCACAGCCATTTCCATGATGGTGTTCGCCTGGCTCTTTGCTGCCTTCTGGTCCATCATGCCCTTGCTGGGGTGGGGGGAGTATGACTACGAGCCCCTCCGGACCTGCTGCACGCTGGACTACAGCAAAGGGGACAGGTGAGGGCTGGGGCCGGGCCCCCAGGGGGTAGTCTCAGCAGCACAGCAGAGCCCAGCTGCCACCCAGTGCCGTGCCGGGACAAGGTGGGCACAACCTGAAGCTGCCTCCTCTCACATGGCATCACACAGGGATGGCCAAAGGCAGCTTCTTCCGTGGGAGAAGCCGGCACTCAGTTTGTTGCTACTCCCTTGCTCCTCAGTCATCTATAACCTGCACCTTTGGGGGTTTAGGACTTGCAGCTCTTCGTGGCTGTTTTTATGAAGTCCAGCCCTGATGTCTGAGGAGGGATTCTTGGGTTTGGAAATCAAGCACCTGTTGTGACTTTCTGCAATGCTGTCCATCCCACGCACAACAGCATGGCACACCTTCAGCAAATGCTGAATCTAAAGTGTGTTTACAGAACTGGTTTTGGCAATTTTAAAAATAAGTAAATGAATAAGTAAACAAAGTTTATGGAGATGCATTAGGGAGGAATTAACAAACTTTTTCTCTTCCCTTCTAACCCTCTCCAGAAACTATATCACATTCCTTTGTGCTCTGTCCATTTTCAATTTCATAATCCCGGGTTTCATCATGCTGACAGCCTATCAGTCGATTCACCAGAAGTTCAAGAAAACTGGTCATCATAAGGTAAGAAAGCTTCCTCAGCCTGCCTTGCTAAAATAGAACTGCACCCACAGAATCACAGAATCGTCTAGGTTGGAAGAGACCTCCAAGATCATCTAGTCCAACCTCTGACCTAACACTAACAAGTCCTCCACTAAACCATATCACTAAGCTCTACATCTAAACGTCTCTTAAAGACCTCCAGGGATGGTGACTCAACCACTTCCCTGGGCAGCCCATTCCAACGCCTAACAACCCTTTCAGTAAAGAAGTTCTTCCTAACATCCAACCTAAACCTCCCCTGGCACAACTTTAGCCCATTCCCCCTTGTCCTGTCACCAGGCACGTGGGAGAATAGATCAACCCCTACCTCGCTACAGCCTCCTTTAAGGTACCTGTGGAGTGCGATAAGGTCACCCCTGAGCCTCCTCTTCTCCAGGCTGAACAATCCCAGCTCCCTCAGCTGCTCCTCGTAAGACTTGTTCTCCAGACCCCTCACCAGCTTCGTCGCCCTTCTCTGGACTCTCTCGAGCACGTCCATGTCCTTCCTGTAGCGAGGGCCCCAAAACTGAACACAGGACTCGAGGTGCGGCCTCACCAGAGCCGAGTACAGGGGCACAATCACTTCCCTAGACCTGCTAGCCACGCTGATTCTTATACAAGCCAGGATGCTGTTGGCCTTCTTGGCCACCTGAGCACACTGCTGGCTCATATTCAGCCGGCTATCAACCAATACTCCCAGGTCCTTCTCTGCCAGGCAGCTTTCCAACCACTCATCTCCCAGCCTGTAGCGCTGCTTGGGGTTGTTACGCCCCAGGTGCAGGACCCGGCACTTGGCCTTGTTGAACTTCATGCCGTTGACCTCAGCCCATAGGTCCAGCCTATCCAGATCCTCCTGCAGAGCCTTCCTTCCCTTGAGCAGATCGACACATGCACCTAACTTGGTGTCATCTGCAAACTTACTGAGGGTGCACTCGATCCCCTCATCCAGGTCATCGATAAAGATATTAAAGAGGACTGGCCCCAGCACTGAGCCCTCGGGGACTCCACTAGTGACCGGCCTCCAACTGGATTTGGCTCCATTCACCACAACTCTTTGGGCCCGGCCATCCAGCCAGTTTTTAATCCAACAAAGCGTACACCAATCCAAGCCAAGAACAGCCAGTTTCTCGAGGAGAATGTTGTGGGAAACGGTGTCAAAAGCCTTACTGAAGTCAAGGTAGACCACATCCACAGCCTTCCCCTCATCCACCAAGCACGTCACTTGGTCATAGAAGGAGATCAGGTTCGTCAAGCAGGACCTGCCTTTCATAAACCCATGCTGACTGGGCCTGATCGCCTGCTTGCCCTGCAAGTACCGCGTGATGACACTCAAGATAATCTGCTCCATGAGCTTCCCTGGCACTGAGGTCAAACTAACAGGCCTATAGTTCCCCGGGTCTACCCTCCAGCCCTTCTTGTAGATGGACGTCACATTTGCTAGCTGCCAGTCGACTGGGACCTCTCCTGATAGCCAGGACTGCCAATAAATGATGGAAAGTGGCTTGGCCAGCTCCTCCGCCAGTTCGCTCAGTACCCTCGGGTGGATCCCATCCGGCCCCATCGACTTGCGTACATCCAAGTGCTGTAGCAGGTCGCCAACCATTTCCTCGTGGATAGAGAGGGCCACATCCTGTTCCCCATCCCCTTCCACCAGCTCAGGGTACCAGGTATCCAGAGAACAACTGGTCTTGCCGCTAAAGAGTGAGGCAAAGAAGGCATTAAGCACCTCAGCCTTCTCCTCATCTTTTGTAACTAGGTTTCCCCCCGCATCCAGTAAAGGATGGTGATTCTCCTTAGTCCTCCTTTTTGCGCTGATGTATTTGTAAAAATGTTTTTTGTTATCTTTAACGGCAGTAGTCAGATTGAGCTCCAGATGAGCTTTGGCCTTTCTAATTTTGTCCCTGCACAGCCTCGCAACATCCTTATAGTCCTCTTGAGTAGCCCGCCCTCTTTTCCAAAGATTATAAACCCTCCTTTTTCTCCTAAGCTCGACCCACAACTCTCTGCTCAGCCAGGCCGGTCTAGTTCCGCGCCGGCTCGTCTTTGGGCACGTGGGGACAGACCGCTCCTGAGCCATTAAGATTTCCTTCTTGAAGAGTGCCCAGCCTTCCTGGACTCCTTTGCCCTTCAGAACCTCCTTCCAAGGGACTCTGCCAACCAGTGTCCTGAACAGCTCAAAGTCAGCCCTCCAGAAGTCCAAGACAGCGGTTTTACTGGTCCCCTTCCTGACTTCGCCAAGAATAGAGAACTGAACCATTTCGTGGTCACTCTGCCCAAGACAGCTCCCGACCACCACATCTCCCACCAGTCCGTCACTGTTTGTGAACAGAAGGTCTAGCGGGGCACCTCCCCTGGTAGGCTCTCTAACCAGCTGTGTCAGGAAGCTATCTTCCACGCTCTCCAGAAACCTCCTAGACTGCTTTCTCTGGGCTGTGTTGTGCTTCCAGGATATGTCTGGGAAGTTGAAGTCCCCCACGAGAACAAGCGCTGACGATTTCGCAGCTTCTGCCAGCTGCCTGTAGAACTCCTCACCAGTCTCCTCATCCTGGTTTGGCGGTCTATAACAGACCCCCACCAGGATGCTTGCCTTGTTGGCCTTCCCTCTGATCCTAACCCATAGAGACTCAACCTTATCATTCCCAGCCTCAAGTTCCTCAACATCTAAACACTCTCTAATATAGAGAGCCACACCACCACCCCTTCTGTGCTGCCTGTCCCTTCTGAAGAGCCTATAGCCAGACATTGCAGCACTCCAGTCATGAGAGTGGTCCCACCACGTTTCCGTGATGGCAACTAAGTCATAGCCTTCCTGCTGCACAATGGCTTCCAGCTCCTCTTGTTTGTTACCCATGCTGCTTGCATTAGTGTAGATGCACTTCAGTTGGGCCATTGCCTTCTTCCCCGGCTTTGCCATTGTTCCCCCTGGTACAGCTCCAACAA
This sequence comes from Anser brachyrhynchus, assembly GCF_964034855.1. NCBI lineage: Eukaryota > Metazoa > Chordata > Aves > Anseriformes > Anatidae > Anser > Anser brachyrhynchus. The sequence goes on from NC_137700.1 coordinate 13,945,835, forward strand.
GCCTAATTTCAACCCCATCCCCCTTCTTTCCTAGTTTAAAGCCCTCTCAACGAGCCCTGCCAGCTCCTGGGCTAGGATCCGTTTTCCCCTTAGAGATAGGGACCCGTCTGCAGTCACCAGGCCGGGTGCCGAGTAAAGCGCCCCATGGTCAAAAAAAAACAAAATTTGTGTTGGCACCAGCCTCTGAGCCACGTGTTAATCAGGTGGGCTTTCCGTGTCCTCCCGGTACCCCTCCCTGCCACTGCAGGGATAGATGAAAACACCACCTGTACTCCCGCTCCATCCACTAACCGTCCCAGTCCCCTAAAGTCCCGTTTGATAGCCTTCAGGCTTCTCTCTTCAGTATCATCACTGCCAGCCTGGACTATCAAAAGACTGGTTCTCACCCAGTGGGGAGAAGGTCCTCAAAAACACAGCTTAGTTCCCAGAGGCTTTGGCTCAGCTCCTTCTGGGCTATCTAACTCCTTAGTAGTACTTTGAGGGGGGGGGGGGGGGGGTAGCACAGTAGGGCATGAGGCCTCCCAGAAAGTTCAAGGAAACCCCATCCTTAGAGATTTCAATATTTGGCTGGACACAACCACATCTCTCCTACCCCAGTGCTGAGAAGAGCCCCCCCTTTGAGGAGGCAGTCGGAGTAGTGACCGCAAGGGTTCCCCTCCATCAACAACAGCCCGGTTCTGTTCACAAAATTAACATACGGCATACAGAGTACGTGCTAATACCACATCAATATCTATCTAGAGAAACTCTGCTCAGAAAGGATCATTATTTCCACCTTTGCTACAGGCTCTTAGCTTATGGCTGAGGAAGCCATGCAGAAGGAAACACAGATATGCTTTGGGGGGAGAAGGGCCTTCCTAACCGTGCCACGTTTACACTTGGCTGAGGAAATTCATAAATCTTTATGAGCTGGAAACAAAGGAACTGCTCTGGCGTGGCAGGTTTATGGGAATGTAATGTGGTGATTATATGAGTTGTTTCTTTAGGTGCAGTCTGGGGTGCTACGCGTGGCTGATGGGCACAGCCCAACCCCTGCACTTAGTAAGGACTGTCAGTTCTCCATGGGGATGTTATAACAGCAAAGAGACAGGCAGGCAGACTGGTTTGAAGCTGTCTGGGATATACACATGCCCTCTACATATTTCTCCAACAAATGACAGTTTTCATTATTATAAGTTTATTACCTTTTTATGGGTAAGTTTTTGCAATGGTGTGATTTTTCTTATAATAATGCTGCAGTTGTGCAGACTAGTTATGAGGCAGAATAGTTATGATGCAGAAAGTGTAAGGCTGAAAATATCACCTCCCTATTCATCAATATTTGTATGATGCTTAGGAACAGCTGGCCAATAACAGCATGGGTAAGGCCCTAGCATGAAGGGCACAGGAATCCTAATATGACACAGACTCCCTGGCATCCATCTGGTGCACTGTGGCAGTGGCTTCATGTTTATGTGCCTGCAAGACCCTCTAAAAAGTCAACAAAACATCACTCCTTTTTATCTGTTTATCTGTAAATTTACACACTGCCCTCCCCCCCAGCAGCAATAACTGCTTAGCACTACTCTGATTTAACTGACCAACAGTAAGGTGCTTTGTCACCTCGGCCCAGGAATGACTGGCCTCCCCCAGTCCCCACCAGGGGCAGGGTTTTGGGGCTGGCTGCACAGACAGCCCTTGACGCCAGGGGACCTGTACTCACACACCTCCAACGCTGACAGCAAAGCAGCCACAATACCACGTGTCCTGCTGGTGATGCTCTCCTGCTGCTGGACACAAGCCACAGTCTCACAGGGTCTGTCCCATCCACTTGTTGCAGTGTATGGTTGTGAAACAAAAGAATGTGTTGCTCTTGTTTTTCAGTTTAACACCGGTTTACCATTGAAGACGCTGGTCATTTGCTGGGGTCCCTATTGCCTTTTATGCTTCTATGCAGCAGTTGAAAATGTGATGTTCATTTCACCAAAATACCGAATGGTATGTCTCTGCCACCCGAGGGAATTCAAATGGCATTCCTTTCACTTTCTTCTCTCCATTCTCAGGAAGCAATACTAACTTGAGCACTAATAGTTTCACTTGTTAAAACATGTTACAAGTAGATTGTTTGCACAAAGCCTTCTATTAGTCTACCATTTCAAGGCAAAACAACTAAGCACAATGATATAATTGGCATTATAATTAGTGTTTTGATCAAGCTACATTTTAGGAAGTTTTTTTTTTTCCTTCAGCAGTCAGAGGACTGTTGCCTATGCTTCTTCATGGTTTGTAGAAACTTTTCATGTTCTTCCCACAGTCAAGTACCAGCTTAAAATTTTTAGTTTTGGAGAGACCCTTTTTTTTATATAATCCTTCTTTCTCCTAAGGGAAGCTGCAACTGATCATTCTTATGATTATGGCGCTTCTTCCCCCCCGCCCCCAAGTATTGACTCTGAGGCTGCCTCTGGGACTCACTAATATCACAATGGACCTTTCAGCTTCCATTCATCAGCCCAGTTTCAGATCACTAAACACATTGCTCTACTTAGGTATTTGGAATCCCACATAAAACATGTTAGCAATACTGGCCCACTTATCCTTCAGAAGGTGTCCATGGCATACGTCTCACTCCTCCTAAGCACACATTGATGTTCACTCTTGGCTGAAACATCCTGGTTTCAGGTGATGCTGGCCTAACTTCTCTCTCCCGGAGACTGTCCTTTCCTGGGGCAACATCCTTCCATTCAGGTTAAGGGGCCCCAAATGACCAAAATTGCTTTTACCTCTCATTCCTCCAGGGGCAGCAAGGTACTGCCATCAGAGAGAGGTATTTGTCTGACAGATGGAAACAGAGCCTGACATGAAATCATCCCATCGGCTCCCCAGTACATTTCCCTGTTAATAAATATCATGTCTCCCAACAGATTCCTGCCGTTATTGCCAAGACGGTGCCAATGGTGGACGCCTTTGTATATGCCCTGGGCAATGAGAACTACAGAGGAGGAATATGGCAGTTCCTCACAGGACAGAAGATTGAGAAAGCAGAGGTTGATAACAAAGCTAAATAACCTGTTACGGCATTAAGCCAAATTAACGCAGGTACATCGGCTGAAAGCAAAATGGTAGAGGAAACTGTGTGCATTCTGATATGTACATGCCAAGGTGGTTCCACATTGGAAATGCCGTGCATTGGCTACAGCAATGGAAGAAAGCCCCATGGATAACTGCCGAAACCATCACGAGCTGCTTGTCAAACAAGCTGCCTTAAGCCTGTGTTGGTTGTCATCGGTCTCATTTTGTATGTCACTGCAAATAAACTGTATGCTGGAAAGCACTTTTTTTTTTCCCTGATAGAACAGCATAAGAGCTCAGCAAATTAACTGAAGTAGGGTATTCATTTATCCAGTGAGGCCTCCCCAAATCAGTCTGTGTAGTTTGTCCATATGGTAATGTCTGGATTACTAAGAGATTAAAGGAGTATCCAGAATTACACCACATCTGTTTAAATAGCTCATCCATGTGAACAGTGCATTTTCAATGTACCCAGAACAGGAGTTCCCAAATTTCCACAATGAATCTGCCATCCTAATTCCATCAAAACACTTCAGTGGATATTTTGCCCCAATAAGGAATATTAGCTTGGCTCCCATTCAGGTGAATTAGTGTGTGACATTCAGCTTAGTCACACACTAAACTCCATCATATTTTGCAGCTGCTGCTTACCAGGACAATCAACAAGCTCACAGTCCATCATTGAAGCATTCATATTTTATCAGACACTGAACAAAAACTAAAGGGAGGTCTGGTCTTAGATTCTGTTCTAAAAATGTCCTAGGAATAAAAATTAACTTCACATCTGCTATTAAATTCCCCTGGGCTCTATATGAGAGCAATCATTGAGTCAGTTGTGACTAAAGAGTCTGAACAATTAAAAAGCCATTTATTTTACAATGATTGGAATTAATATATATTTAAACTATCAAAAATGTGCATCTTAAATGTTTGTATTTGCTCATGTTGCTCACATTGCATACAGGAAGGAAAGCTGTCAGCTGTCATTGCCTGTTACTGCAAGATTTGTCTTAGAACAACCCATTTGCAAAAAATATGTGCATGACAGAATGAGATTGTGTATAAAAAAGCCACACCTAATCAATTCTTACATGGTTCATTTCTGAATACCAACAGTGTAAGAGCTTTTGAAGCTAGCCAAAGAAAAAGCTGATCTGTCCCTGTCATGCTTTCCAACATATTAGATGGAAAAGCAGTTGTGTATGGGTTACAAAAGAGGAGGTGGTGCAATACTGGAAGTTAAAAATAGAAGGGATGTTCCCCTCTTAGCTAAAGATAGGAAATAAATGTCATTTTGTTGCAAGTTACTAGCAGGATCCCCTTCAGAGGTGCATTTTGGTACTTCTGAGGTTCAGTCTTGTCACAAATTACCTGACAGAGCAGAGAATAGTGTTGTGAAAAAAATTATTCGGAATAGTCACATCTTAAGATGCAAGTCTTAGCTGACAGTTTAAGCACACATAATATTAAGCAGATGACAATATTTGCACTGATAAGTGCAAAATAATGCGTACAGGCACAGAAGTTATTTTTAAGCATGTATCTATAGCATCTATAGACAGACTCTGAATCTGTGATTCAGAAAGAAACCATGGGGATGGTTTGGAAAGAGATCTGTGCAGGCCTTGAAATCATCAGTTCACTTGTCACTATGACCCTACTGACAAATCCCAGCAGAACGCTAAGAACTGCCAAAAAGAAATAGGAAACAAAAGAGGATACATCCCCACACCACAGGAAAGCCACTATGCTCAGACTTATTGAATAGGATGCACGGTTTGGGGCATTTTGATTCACAGAGGGTATAGAAAAGCTAGAAAAGTGCCATGGGGATGATCAAACATGAGGAGGAGCTTCTACGCAATGGATGAGATGGAGGAGAGGGCTGGCTTAGGAGATGTAGTTGGTGAGGAGCTGACTTCTACCAAAGAATAGAAGAAATGAGATTGTTCACAGATCAGTTATCATATAGATAATCTGACCCTCTCTCACAAAAAAAAATAAAATAAAAAAAGTTTCCGGGAACTGGACACCAAGGCAAAAATCTTCTTCTAGCTCATTCTCAACATTAAAATACCAGCATTAAGGAGAACTGGCTGGCAACCACTAACAAGTGCACCAACAAGTGTGGTATGTTTCTTTCAGGAAAGTATCTGAAAGCAAGCATTGAGAAGCCCAACTCATTTCCAGTTAATAACGCAGTTATCCATATCACAGCCAGCCTTCACCACAACAGCACTGGCCAGGTGCCCTCTGGCCCTGTGGTCACCCAGATCCTGCCAATAAACAACTGCTGCCATCCCGAGAAAACCTGTCACAACAAGGTCCCATAGCTCAAGTATAGTGTGCTGAAGCATACAAAAATCCCATCATGTTTTCACAAACTGGAGAGCCCCAGATGGCTAGAAACAGGATTTATATTATCCTAACCAAAGTACAGCCCAGGGGTCATACAAACCATTCCCATATAAGTATCTGTTGTGGTTTAACCCGGCTGGCAGCTAAACACCACACAGCCGTTCGCTCACCCTCCCCCCTCCCTCTCTGGGATGGGGGGAGAGAAACGGGAAAGTGAAGCCTGTGAGTTGAGATAAAGACAGTTTATTAAGACAGGAAAATAATAATAACAATAATAATAATAATAGTGATAATGGTAATAGTATTAACAATAATAATGTGTAAGAAAACAAGTGATGCACAATGCAATTGCTCACCACCCGCTGACCGATGCCCAGCCTATTCCCGAGCAGCCGGCCCCCCCACCCCGGCCAGCCACCCCTATATATTGTTTAGCATGACGTCAGATGGTATGGAATACCCCTTTGGCCAGTTTGGGTCAGCTGTCCTGGGTCTGTCCCCTCCCAGCTCCTGCTGCACCCCCAGCCTGCTCGCTGGCAGGACAGAGCAAGAAGCCGAAAAGTCCTTGGCCTGGTGTAAACACTGCTCTGCAACAATTAAAACATCAGCATGTTATCAGCGCTCTTCTCATCCTAATCCAAAACATAGCACCCTACCAGCTACTATGAGCTACTTAACTCTGTCCTAACTGGAACCAGGACAGATATCCACCCCTTATTCCATACCATTTATGTCATGCTCAGGTTACACTCTGTCCAATACATTCTAATTAATCACCATTTTCATCTATGATATATAGCAATCATGGTAGTGATGACATACATTATTATATAATAATTAACATACTACAATTCAACTCATGGGCTATTCTCACCCAGTATCAAATCCCCTTGAGGTACACACCGGACCTCCCCATTCTTTTGCATTACCCACCAAGTGCATCCAGGTCCCTGAGCAAAAGCAATTCCACGAATGGGTTTGCCTTTTCCTGAGGCAGGAGTAGCCCAGACTGTTTTACCCAGCATGTTTCTTACGTGCACTACAGGAACTTTATCCCCTTCTACAGTGCGTAACAGGTTTGATTGGGCAGGTCCAGCTCGGTTGGCAGATCCCCTGGTATTGACTAACCAGGTGGCCTTTGCCAAATGTGTATCCCAATTTTTGAATGTCCCAGCACCCATTGCTTTCAGTGTAGTCTTCAACAGTCCATTGTATCGTTCAACTTTTCCAGAGGCTGGTGCATGATAGGGGATGTGATACACCCACTCAATACCATGTTCTTTGGCCCAAGTGTCTATAAGGTTGTTTCGGAAATGAGTCCCGTTGTCTGACTCAATTCTCTCTGGGGTGCCATGTCGCCATAAGACTTGCTTTTCAAGGCCCAGGATAGTGTTCCGGGCGGTGGCATGGGGCACAGGATATGTTTCCAGCCATCCGGTGGTTGCTTCCACCATTGTAAGTACGTGGCGCTTGCCGTTGCGGGTTTGAGGGAGTGTGATGTAATCAATCTGCCAGGCCTCTCCATATTTATATTTCAGCCATCGTCCTCCATACCAAAGAGGTTTTGACCGTTTGGCTTGCTTGATTGCAGCACATGTTTCACAGTCATGAATAACCTGTGCTATAGTGTCCATGGTCAGGTCCACCCCTCGATCACGAGCCCATCTGTAGGTTGCATCTCTACCTTGATGGCCTGAGGTGTCATGGGCCCATCGGGCTATAAATAATTCACCTTTATGTTGCCAGTCCAGGTCCACCTGAGCCACTTCAATCTTAGCAGCCTGATCCACCTGCTGGTTGTTTTGGTGTTCTTCAGTAGCCCGATTCTTGGGCACATGAGCATCTACATGGCGTACCTTTACAACCAGGTTCTCTACCCGGGCAGCAATATCTTGCCACAATGCCGCAGCCCAGATGGGCTTGCCCCTGCGCTGCCAGTTGTTCTGCTTCCATTGCTGTAACCACCCCCACAGGGCATTTGCTACCATCCATGAATCAGTATAGAGATAGAGAACTGGCCACTTTTCTCGTTCAGCAATATCTAAAGCCAGCTGAATGGCTTTTACTTCTGCAAACTGACTCGATTCACCTTCTCCCTCAGCAGCTTCTGCAACTCGTCGTGTAGGACTCCATACAGCAGCTTTCCATCTCCGATGCTTTCCCACAATACGACAGGACCCGTCAGTGAACAAGGCATATTTCTTCTCATTTTCCGGTAGCTTGTTGTACAGGGGGGCTTCTTCAGCACGAACCACCTCCTCCTCTGGTGATATCCCAAAGTATTTGCCTTCTGGCCAGTCCATAATCACCTCCAAGATTCCTGGGCGACTGGGGTTTCCTATTCGAGCCCGCTGAGTAATCAGTGCAACCCACTTGCTCCATGTAGCATCAGTTGCATGATGCGTAGAGGGGACCCTTCCTTTGAACATCCAGCCTAGTACCGGCAGTCGGGGTGCCAGGAGGAGCTGCGCTTCAGTACCGACCACTTCCGAAGCAGATCGAACTCCTTCATATGCTGCCAATATCTCCTTTTCAGTTGGAGTATAGCGGGCTTCAGATCCTCTGTATCCCCGACTCCAAAACCCCAGGGGTCGACCTCGAGTTTCCCCAGGTTCTTTCTGCCAGAGGCTCCAGGTGGGACCATTCTCTCCGGCTGCGGTGTAGAGCACATTCTTTACATCTGGTCCTGTTCGGACTGGCCCGAGGGCTACTGCATGAACTATTTCCTGCTTAATTTGTTCAAAGGCTTGTCGTTGCTCAGGGCCCCATTCAAAAGCATTCTTCTTACGGGTTACTTGGTAGAGCGGGTTTACAATCAGACTGTAATTTGGAATATGCATTCTCCAAAACCCCACGACACCTAGGAAAGTTTGTGTTTCTTTTTTGCTAGTTGGTGGAGACATAGCTGTTATTTTGTTGATCACATCCATTGGGATTTGACGGCGTCCATCTTGCCATTTTATTCCTAAAAACTGGATCTCTCGTGCAGGTCCTTTAACTTTATTCTGTTTTATGGCAAAACCGGCCTTCAGAAGGATTTGGACTATTTTCTTCCCTTTCTCGAAAACTTCTTCTGCAGTGTCACCCCACACAATGATGTCATCGATGTACTGCAGGTGTTCAGGAGCTTCCCCCTGCTCCAGCGCAGACTGGATCAGTCCATGGCAAATGGTAGGGCTGTGTTTCCACCCCTGGGGCAGCCGATTCCAAGTATATTGGACTCCCCTCCAAGTGAAAGCAAACTGTGGCCTGCACTGTGCTGCTAGAGGGATGGAGAAAAATGCATTAGCGATATCAATTGTGGCATACCACTTGGCTGCCTTTGATTCCAGTTCATACTGGAGTTCTAGCATGTCCGGCACTGCAGCACTCAGTGGTGGCGTGACTTCGTTCAGGCCACGATAGTCCACTGTTAGTCTCCACTCACCATTAGACTTTCGCACTGGCCATATGGGACTATTAAAAGGTGAATGAGTCTTGCTGATCACTCCTTGGCTCTCCAGTTGACGAATTAGCTTATGGATGGGACTCAGGGAGTCTCGGTTGGTGCGATATTGCCGCCGGTGCACAGTTGTGGTAGCGATCGGCACTTGCTGTTCTTCAACCCTCAGCAACCCCACAACAGAAGGGTCCTCTGAGAGACCAGGCAAGGTAGACAACTGTTTAATGTCCTCTGTCTCCAAAGCAGCTATGCCAAAAGCCCAGCGGAACCCTTTTGGGTCCTTGAAATATCCTCTTCTAAGATAGTCTATGCCAAGGATGCACGGAGCATCTGGGCCAGTCACAATACGGTGCTTTTGCCACTCATTACCGGTTAGACTCACTTCAGCCTCCAATACAGTTAACTGCTGGGATCCCCCCGTCACACCATAAATACAGATGGGCTCTGGCCCTTTATAGCTTGATGGCATTAGAGTACATTGTGCACCGGTGTCTACCAAAGCCTTATACTTCTGTGCGTCTGACGTGCCAGGCCATCGAATCCACACAGTCCAATAAACTCGATTGTCCCTTTCCTCCCCCTGGCTGGAGGCAGGGCCCCTCTAGTCCTGGTCAGAATCTTCATTTCTGTGTTTAAAGGACTGCCTGCTGGAAGTTGGAGCAGCAAACCTTTCAGAGAACTCCTTTTTCCCAATTGTTTTCCTTTGCAATTCACGTACCCGTGCCTCTAGGGTCGCAGTAGATTTTCCATCCCATTTTCTCATGTCCTCTCCATGGTCACGTAGGTAAAACCACAGGGTGGCGCGGTGTGTGTGCCCACCATATTGTCTTCCTTGCATAGATGAACGTTTACCCCTAATAGCTGAGACACTGGTTTGTACAGGTGGGGAGGAAAATAAACTCTCTTTAAGTTGGTGGATCTCTTCAGAAAGTTTCTCCAAGGTATTCTCTTTTAGCTGGTGGACACTAGTTCGTTCAGGTGAAGGGGAAGATAATCTTTCTTCAAGTTGGTGGATCTTTTCAGAAAGTTTCTCCAAAGCATTCTCTTTTAGCTGGTGGACACTGGTTCGTTCAGGTGAAGGGGAAGATAATCTTTCTTCAAGTTGGTGGATCTTTTCAGAAAGTTTCTCCAAAGCATTCTCTTTTAGCTGGTGGACACTGGTTCGTTCAGGTGAAGGGGAAGATAATCTTTCTTCAAGTTGGTGGATCTTTTCAGAAAGTTTCTCTAAAGCATTCTCTTTTAGCTGGTGGACACTGGTTCGTTCAGGTGGAGGGGAAGATAAATTCTCTTTAAGTTGGTGGACCTCTTCAGAGAGTTTCTCCACAGCTGAGACACAGGCCTTTAGGGAAGAGGAGAGATTTCCTTCGTACTGCCGGAGTATTTTAGTCACTTCATTCACTGTGGGATTCTCCTCCGTTTTCCAGGCTAGTATTGCCAATGAGTTGGCATATGATGATGGGGCACTCCGTACAAACTTCCGCCACATGGGTGGTGTACACTGGACTGCATCTGGATCTGCGGATGTTTGTGCGTCATCTAGGTCCTTATAAATTACTTCCCGTACGGCCAATTCCCTCAGGTACTGAATTCCCTTCTCCATGGTGGTCCATTTGCTTGGTAAACATACAAGTTCTTCCTTGAAGAGATACCTTTCCTTCACAGCTGACAGGAGACGCCTCCAGAGGCTGCGAGATTGTGCTCCATCTCCAATTGCTTTGTCAATGCATGCGTCCCTAGCAAGGGATCCCAGCCGCCTGGCTTCCTTGCCCTCCAATTCCACATAATTGGCTCCCGTGTCCCAGCACCGGAGCAGCCAGGTGACAAGCTGCTCGCCTATACAGCGACCAAAATCTTTTCGCACATCTCGTAGCTCACGCTGGTATAGAGTCCGGGTAATTACTGTTGATTTTTCGACATCCTCATCCTCATCTTCAGTCTTCTGCACCTTTGATGGCCGGTGTAGAGTCCGGGTAGTTACTGTTGATTTTCCGACATCCTCATCCTCATCTTCAGTCTCCTGCACCTTTGATGGCTGGTATGGAGTCCGGGTAGTTACTGTTGATTTTTCGCCATCCTCATCCTCATCTTCAGTCTCCTGCACCTTTGATGGCCCAGCCTCGTCTTCACTTCGCCCAGACTTAGCAGAAGACTGTCTGCGTTTTAAACGACCTGAGCCTCTATACCATTTTTTCACCTTGTCTACAGGGGCAACTTGCACTGCTACAGCTCGTTTCTCTGACCCAGCCACAGGGTCTGCCACAGGGGTTGGAATACCCTCTGCGGGGTCAACTTGCACTGCTACAGCTCGTTTCTCTGACCCAGACACAGGGTCTGCCACAGGGCTTGGAATACACTCTGCGGGGTCAACTTGCACTGCTACAGCTCGTTTCTCTGACCCAGCCACAGGAGTGGGAGCAGCTGCACGAGCTGGGGCAGCTGCAGGAGCTGGAGCGGCTGCAGGGGCTGGAGCTGGAGCGGCTGCAGGAGCTGGAACTGGAACGGCTGCAGGAGCTGGAGCGGCTGCAGGAGCTGGAGCGGCTGCAGGGGCTGGAGCTGGAGCGGCTGCAGGAGCTGGAACTGGAACGGCTGCAGGAGCTGGAGCTGGAGTAGCTGCAGGAGCTGGAACTGGAGCGGCTGCAGGAGCTGGAGCGGCTGCAGGAGCTGGAGCTGGAGTAGCTGCAGGAGCTGGAACTGGAGCGGCTGCAGGAGCTGGAGCTGGAGCTGGAGCGGCTGCAGGAGCTGGAGCTGGAGTAGCTGCAGGAGCTGGAACTGGAGCGGCTGCAGGAGCTGCAGCTGGAGTAGCTGCAGGAGCTGGAACTGGAGCGGCTGCAGGAGCTGGAGCTGGAGTAGCTGCAGGAGCTGGAACTGGAGCGGCTGCAGGAGCTGGAGCTGGAGTAGCTGCAGGAGCTGGAGCGGCTGCAGGAGCTGGAGCTGGAGCGGCTGCAGGAGCTGGAGCTGGAGTAGCTGCAGGAGCTGGAACTGGAGCGGCTGCAGGAGCTGCAGCTGGAGCGGCTGCAGGAGCTGGAGCTAGGTTGCTAATAACATCAATTGCAGCTCGATAGGCACAAGCCAGACCCCAGCACGCTACAGTGATTTGTGTCACTTTGGAACTGCCAGAGTCATGACACCTTTTTTTCAAGCATTCTGCCAGCTTTTTAGGATTTTGCAGTTGTTCAGGGGTGAATGTCCAAAACACTGGAGGTGACCACTGCTCTAGAAACCTGCCCATATCCTCCCACACTCCCTGCCACTCGCAACTATCCCGCCTCAAGACAGATCTCCGGATGAGATTCCTAAGTAGTTGTTTAACCCTCCACAAAATCTGAAGCGCATTCAGGAGACATAACAACAAGAGCAGGCTGGTCTGAGTATCCCAAGGATATTCAACATCTCGGAGAACCACCGTAACTAACTCGGGGGATAAGAGAGTGGTGGTGAAGGAGAAAGGGAGAGTGAACAGGTAGGGAAACATGTCTTCCCCTGTCCCCTTCACAGATTGGCTCCCTAACGAAAACAGGCAATAGGTGTAATTGCTAATAGTTTCCGAGATATGGGTTCCAAAGTATAGAGTCGATGTCAGTGCTGAGTACAAATACCAGGTTAAAGTCATGACCAGATATCTCATCATTTCATAAGCCATTGCTACACCGCACAGTACCATAACAATCTTAAACCAGGGCCCGGAAAGGATAAACAGTGCAACAGGGAGCACATACAGAAAGTAACGCACCATAAAACTCAATTTGGAATACAGGTACAGCAGACTGGAGATTAAGGCAATCAACATCGTGACTAGCAACTATTAAGCAGGTCCAATACTTATACCAATTTTAGTTTAACACACTCTGGTCAGATTTGTCGATATCTCAACCCTTCGGGCCCCACGTTGGGCGCCAAAAAGACTGTTGTGGTTTAACCCGGCTGGCAGCTAAACACCACACAGCCGTTCGCTCACCCCCCCCCCTCCCTCTCTGGGATGGGGGGAGAGAAACGGGAAAGTGAAGCCTGTGAGTTGAGATAAAGACAGTTTATTAAGACAGGAAAATAATAATAACAATAATAATAATAATAGTGATAATGGTAATAGTATTAACAATAATAATGTGTAAGAAAACAAGTGATGCACAATGCAATTGCTCACCACCCGCTGACCTATGCCCAGCCTATCCCCGAGCAGCCGGCCCCCCACCCCGGCCAGCCACCCCTATATATTGTTTAGCATGACGTCAGATGGTATGGAATACCCCTTTGGCCAGTTTGGGTCAGCTGTCCTGGGTCTGTCCCCTCCCAGCTCCTGCTGCACCCCCAGCCTGCTCGCTGGCAGGACAGAGCAAGAAGCCGAAAAGTCCTTGGCCTGGTGTAAACACTGCTCTGCAACAATTAAAACATCAGCATGTTATCAGCGCTCTTCTCATCCTAATCCAAAACATAGCACCCTACCAGCTACTATGAGCTACTTAACTCTGTCCTAACTGGAACCAGGACAGTATCCAACCCAACCTATCAACCAAAATAAAAACAGAAGAACAAAAAATAAAAGCATAACCCTTGGATGCATTCAGCAACTCAGTTTAAGCTAGAACAAGTAACTTGAATATTATTAATACCAGACCTGTCACTAAGAGATGACAGCAGCCACAACCCACCCATTTTTAAAAAGAATTAGGTAGCACTTTAGCTACCGCAGTCCTTTGTTGGGGATGGTTTGGAAAATTTTCCATAATTGCAACAAAAGAAGAAAACATGCCTCTTCTTAGCATTCAATTATTTGGTTCAGTGTCCAATCACTCTTAACACAGTGGCCTGCAGTGTTATATCCAATATTACCAAACCACCCTCCTATCCCTATTACTAACAGTCTAATTCTGCTAATTTTGTTCATTTGTGTCAGGGAAGTGAATGTTTTGATACTCTGATTAAAAACAGACTTCTAAAGAAGAAGTAGAAGGTATTTTTTCCTTCTTACTGCTAGACACAAAAACAGCATAAATTCTTCGGGTTTTCTTTCAGCACAGAAATGTCTCACACTTTAAACAGCATCTCTTGCAGTCCTGTTTTCAAGGCTATTAAACGCCCACAACTCCAAATGAAGTAACTGTGTCCTCAACAACACTGCAAATCAAGGTCTTGCTGACCCTGCTTTCCTGCACTGCCCACACCTACAAACACCCTACAGGTCAGTAAAAGGGAGTTGAGGTTTTTGCAGTGCACGTTCTTCACATGCTCTACATAGGTTCTTGATATGTATTTCCTAGCACCTCTCATACATCTGATTGGGGCATTACAAACTGGTTTAGGAATTGGGTCAGGTGAAGAATTTCCACCGTTCCTAGTCTATCATCATACTACTTTGAATTGCTTTAGCATGAAACAGCGATGTGAGCTGGTTTTGTCATGTAGAAGAAAAAGCATTGCCAAATCCCTAAATAGGGATTGAAAGCAGTAACGATTGGTTTGGCTAAATCAGTTGAGATATGGACACAAAACATGCAGTGTAAGATTCTTAGGATAAGGTGATGCCAAGTGTTAGTCACAAGTATTTACCCTGTCACGTCTCACAAGTTTCTGCTTGTGTTTCACCTGTAGGGATGGATGAGTGGAGGCTCACACCCCTGCATATGATGCTGAGTCTGCAGTTTGGAGTTAAAATCCAAAAAATAATTGGTACCATCAGCACTGTATACATACTCACAGCTCAAGATGATTCATCAGGTTATAATCAAGGTTCTGTATGAGCTACCATAGACAGGATAACCGTAAGTAATCATAAGGTGCTTTGTTATGGAAACAGGCATTCAATTTTTTGTAGTGAAAAAGGGGTATGCAAGCTCCTGTTCCATCAAGATTAAGCAAAACAACAACTTCGTAAATGGTGAACAAATCCATATATCTACCTTATACTAGTAAATTGCTAAACAACAACAAAAATAATCACCTGTGTATCGTTAGAAGACAAAAGGATTCCATGATAAAGTTAAAAAAGCACATTTTTATTGAACTCAGTAAGATACAAGTTTGAATGATTATGAATACAATTAAAATTGTACATGCAAGACAAGTTTATTTTTTGTTGTTGTGTTTGTTTTCAACACTTTAACAGCATGGAATTTCCAAGGCAGGATTTTTTTTTTTCCTGTGCGAGCCATGTATGGAGTTTCTCAAAGCAGGTTTGGTTCAGAATGTGACATCAGATTGTAGATCTGTCAGCAGAGGACAGCTGGGGCTGACTGAAAGCACTTTGCTTGGCTACAAAATTTCTTTATTTCAGAAGACGCAGGAGAGTTTTGGTTGTTTTTTTGTGTTTTTTTTTTTAATAAAAAAGGATTGAGGTAGTGAAAGCAATAGTTCACTTATATTTGAAAGCCAGCAGAGAAAGTCATATATTTGGAAGCATTTGGAAGCAGAGGACAAAGCTTCGAGTCCTAACAGCAAGAGTGCTGTATTTTCAATGTGCTTTAGATCTTAATAGTGAAAACAAACCGTATTTTGGCAGATAACGGTTGGAGGCTCTAACTGCTGCAAAAGTCTGAATTTTCTTGGTGAACAGAGAGATAACTTTTTTCCTTCATGGTGTTCAGTGATTTGTGCCCACTGCCCCAAGATTTGTTTCACTGAACTACACAAGGAGGTGCTACAGCAGCATTCTTGATTTCTCTCCCTAAAAGAGAGAATGAGCCATCATTCAAACACAAGCAGCTTCACAAGTAGATGACAGGCTGTTGTGCTGAAGCATCTGTAAAAGCATAAGTTTAAGGTTGCTATTAATTACAGACGGGAAAGGAAGTGTTGCTAAAAAAAAAAGAGGGGGAGATAAAAATCAATGCTTTGATGACAGTATTTGTCAACTCTCTCGCTATTCACAGTCAGTTCGAACCGCAAAGCTAATTGGCACACAGTAGTCAAGCTTCTGACCCAGCAACACGTCCTAGATACCTCATTGTATGGTGCATACCAAGCATGGATCAAATGTTGTATTCCCTAGAGAGCCCAGCAGTTTTCTTTTTACTGGGAAGGTCTCATGTCTCTTGAAATGGCTAACAAAAAATCTTAGAGACAAGACAGTGAACCAATTAACTGATTTATTTACAAAGAGACTACATATTGATACACTTGGCACAGATGTACAATGCTCCTGGCAGATAGTCCACAGGACTACACATAAGCTTACCCCCAAAAGTGGGATCCACATATGAAGGAAAAACATCTTAGACTATAAGACTGAAAAGAGTATTTTTGCCTCATATCCTGCCTGCTTGTTCTCTCATATTGAGCCGCTTCTCTGCGACTTGTTTTCAGTAAGGATTCAAAACCTGAAGTCTGTCTTCTCAGATAAGAAAGAAACCACTGTGGTGACCAGAAGAGATGTTTTCATATAGTAACTCACCTGAGAGTGGAGGAATTCAAAACTGTTTGTCCTTAGTCTGATGACAGTGAAACATATCTCTTCCAGGAGAGACATCAGGCTGTTGTGAACCTCTTCCATTTGCCTACTGACACCATCCATACACTTTGCAGAAAATAATACAAGGCTTTGCCAACTAGAGAGGTAGAAAAAAAAAAGCATGAGCAGTCTGGGATCACCAGGGTTTGCCTAGAAGGGAAGACATCTGGATCGCGATCTTTGCTTCCAGGATGAAAATGCAAAGGCTCCCGTGTGCTAACTGAACATGGATTTCTCCAAGATACTTGGGAGGATTAGTAAAAGATGAAACTTCTACCTCCTATGGAATCAGCACAGAACATTCTATGGACTAAAAAGTAAGCCACAGACAGATCTTAAAATACAGTTGGTGGGAAGATGCCACTGAATGGGCACTTTTTTTTTTTTTAAGCCAGAGAGACTTTCTTGATCTTGCTTCTCTATGCTACATGTCACAAGTGTCTGTGATATAGTAAACTAAGAAATAAGCAGGTTATCATCGCAGGATGATCTGAGCCACCATGATAAATGGTTGTAACCTGACGTTGCATTTTCATAAGACCAAGTGTTTGAGATGCAAGAATGGCAGTCAGTTATATTTACACAATGGAAGTCTTTGCTTTGAAAAACAGAGCTCAGAAACGGATTTAGGTGTCATTATAGATAATCGTCTCAATGTAAGCTGTCTGTGCAATGTAACAAAAAGGACTAATGAGATTCTTGAGTGTGGGGGTGGGGTAGTATGAAGCAGAAATAATGAAGGATTCCACCATGTTTGAGTAGCACTGCCAACCCCCCGGCTAGGTTACTGAATCCTATCCCGGTGTCTGCATTTTAAAGAGGATTTGAAGACACTGGACAGAGCTCAAGTGAGTGTCACAAGTGAATTCTCTGGCTTTAACAGAAAAACCCAAGAATTCTGACATGAGGGGTGAGGAGCTCCGCATATGCGGCTCATTGAGGCAAAAGTATAGGTATACCTTCATCATACTGTGTATGTAATTGCACTCTGGGAAAATGCACAAGGAACTTTCCAATCCTGCTGACAAAGATTCAATAAGTAAAAGTTGAAGCTAGACCAAGAAAAATTTTCTTTATACCTTCTGTGTTCTAACAGATGCCTTTGTGTTGCCATATTGCAGTCCCAGAAGCAACAGGCATCCCATGACAATTTAAAACAAATTAACCTGCTAGACACAGGAGGTCAGACAATGATCTTTCAGCTCCTGGAGTTGTTTCTCTTTCCTGTGTTATTCCAAGCATGTTTTCTCTTCCTCTCACAGGTCACTGCAGCAGAAGTAAGAGATGGAAGAAAAAGTTGCTCATTTGGAATGAGGTTTTAATCTGGTGTCCCCTTGGAGTAGCTGAGTGAATGCAGCGACATCCAGGCTACATGACAGTAAGCAAGACAAGATGAAACCCTGTTAATTAAGTAAAATTGCTTGTTTGAGAATTCCAGCTTTTTTCCACTTATGCCCTGGCCTGATACAGGCAGTCAGCTCTGACAGTCAGCTAGGATTTTGATGGCAGGTGTTTGAGAGAGCATGATGCACTCCTAAGGTAGGGATAAGCAGTTGCCACAGCAGCAGGGTGGTCATTAGCAACTCTTTTCATTTTTTATGTCCATCTGCCAAAATAAGTTCTAATATGGTACCTGGGACAGGATTTAAAAGCAAAAACAAAACACATCAAGTGTAACGTTTTGTTCTGGCATAGCAGCAGAGAGTGTTCAGCCCCTGGGAAGTCAAGAACTCTCTCTATAACATGCAACCCCAAACTACCTTGAAATGTTCCAGTACTACCTTCAAGCTCACCCACAGAGCAGTTAGAAAGCGGAGCACAGCATGGACGTGGTTCAGTTCCGAACTCTACGTAACCGCCATTCTACTTGTTCAGGGGCAGGTCCCTCCAGAGCACCGCTCAGCCCAACCCGTGGGGCAGTGCCACCACGCACGCTCTGCGAGCTGTGCTGCCACAGCCCTGGCTTCCACCTGCTCACAGCAGCCAACGCTTGGCACCACACAGCTGCCCTGTGGGCTGCAGCAAGTTTGCAAGTGAGCTGCACACTGGAGGACATTGCAGAGACACACTCTGCCCCAAATCTGTCAACCACACAGCAAGCACCAGCACCTCCACTTCTATCACCTAAATATGGCATTTGAAATTCAAGTACATAGCAGCCACTCTTACAAGTGCAACACATAAAGCAGCAGGGAGTTTAGACCAGAAGCACCAGTGGGGAAAAAAAAAGCATTCCTAACTCCATTGAAAAGCCAGTCAGCAGCTGAAATTAGAAACATTAATCCCATAGCATTGCCCATAAGTAAAGGGCCCATCTATAAGCAAACAGCTGTGTAACTACCGCTTTGTGAACCTCAGTGCTTTGGAAATGGGATTAAGAAGAAGCCAAAGAGAAGCAAGCGCTGCAGGTATCACTGGGACAAGTAGTCCATCAGCATTCCTTGCATCATATCAACTAAACTATAAAACTGGTCTATTAGTGTCCTTTTGTTCTTTGAGAATTCATTGACAAAAGAAACAAGAGTATCGCAAACAATATGAAGGAATTCGGGACTAAAAGCATGTCAGCATCATACAACCAAGTGCTCTATGTTTAGCTCCTACACTGAGCATTTATTAACTTATTTTTGCTAACACATTTCAGAAGCCCTGCGCTTGCCACTGAAGTCCATTGACCTACTACCGTGAGAGAATACTCTGCCCCAGACAGCATATATAAATAATCATCCAAAGAGATGGTGATCTCTCCTTGGGTGACTTGAAATGATGCGTATCATTTTTCTGGCTGAAAGCTATTTGTAGATATGGACAAATGACAAGATAGCAACAAGAAAGAATCATCCTGTGGGGAAGGTGCCATATGGTACGCAAATCCCATTAAGAGGGTTTAATTGTTATTTAAAAGCCTACAGACAAGCAGGAATAAAAGGGAGCCCGGTTCAGATATTCTCCAGATGCCCATTTTCCTCATATTTTGGTCACACTGAATGCAAGATCCATCCCTCCTCCTGCTGGCAGCCATTAGATATGACTGAAAGAAGGTGGAGTAATTCCCAGTTACTGTAAGCAAACACCAGCAAGCCAGCACTGTGCATTGCCCCCCCACCAATGCTCCAGGCTCCTGCAGTGTTTGCACTGCCCTGTCAGTAGCACTGACAGCTTCACTCAGAGAGAAAGCAGGCTCATCTACACTGCAGTGATGGGATTTTGCCACTTCAAAATTTGTGTCTCTTTCTGGAAGTAACCCACTCCCCTAACAGGGCTCTAAAGCCAGGGCTGCCAATAGCATTGCTATTCACACCTTTTTTCCCCTCTTCCCCTCTTTCCAGGTGATGGAAGAGAAGCGAACTGGGAGGTCCATTCAGGTGAGCTGACCATACTGTACGCAGAGGCAGCACTGAAGCTGCAGAGGTGCAGTCTGCATTTGCTTCACACATCCTGGGCTCTCTCGGCACTGTCCTGGTGGAAGGAACGCGGTGGAGGAGCTGGTTAAGTACTGCCTCCAGCAAACACAGAGTAATGGCACAGAGCGGGCTTGTCAAGCTTCAAGCAGTGGAAAAAATTAACCTCTGAAAATGCATCCTGGTTGTTTCATTAAGGGTATGACTGAAGTGTCTGGTCTGATTTTATTAAATTGATGTATGGAAATGGGCATCATTTAGAATCACAAGCTTTGTTAAAGCTTTGATTGCAAGGTTTTAAGCAGGTCTGAGGCCCGATTAAAAAAATTAAGTACTCAAAAATGTAAGCCATCTTTACCTTTCTGCTTCAATGTGACTCATTAGCTCCCTAAAATTAGATTTTTAATCTCACATTGGCACCCCATTCTCTGTCACTCAAGTATCACAAACAGTGAGAAGATTATGGCCACTTATGTAGTATCTATTTTCTTACAATCTTTTTAGTGCCATAAATGCTAAATATAGCATCCAGTTTAAAATTAGCGTTCATCTGAAGTTGATTCCAGTTAACTACACAGGAAGTGTCATTTTAAGCAAGTTAGAAATATTCTCACACTTCAGAGGGTATTAAGCTGCTCGGTTCGTGTAAACAGATCACCTCGGCAGTAGCAAATTCTCTAGCAGCTTTTTAAAAACGTGGGACATGTGAACTGTTAGACTCATGCACGGGTAGATTGGTTACAGTACTCACCCCACAAACAGCCATCCCAAACAGCACAACAGGAAACTGGGACTGCTCATGCAGCTCCTTAATCCTGGCCACATTTGCAAGTGGCTTAAACTGAACAAAGCCTTTCTGTGAATCAAATTCCCCACTATTTTTTTTTCCAGGACAGCCCTTGAGACCCTCACAATGAGCTGACACATCCCTTTGCAAGGGGAGGACCATTGTTAGATCACCTTAACCCAATTAAACAACTGTCAGGTGCAACACCCTTAAAGTTACAGGCTCATGTCAAAAGCTGGATTTAACAAGGCTGCAAGCTTCTCCACATCTTACTCTGCTTTTTTCAGGCAC
Source organism: Anser brachyrhynchus (assembly GCF_964034855.1). Taxonomy (NCBI): domain Eukaryota; kingdom Metazoa; phylum Chordata; class Aves; order Anseriformes; family Anatidae; genus Anser; species Anser brachyrhynchus. Next base: position 13,966,603 of record NC_137700.1, read on the forward strand.
TACATGGAGAGAAGAGAAGTCTGCCCTCAGCAAGTCTGGCATTTTCTCATACTTAGGAAGAAATGATCACCAGACCCTACCCTGGCCTGGGAAATGTCATAGAAATGCAAATTAAAATACATCTGATTGTGTCTGCCTGTCCATTTTGCTTCAGCTTGTGGTGAACAATTAAACAGATGCCTAAAGCTGAGCAGCAAAATGAGAACCCAGGAGCTCTTCCCACAGAGTTTTTCCTCTTTCACTTGGAGAACTGCCACACACACAGATTGTGATATTCTCAAATGTTCATTACTGAGATACACTCATCTGTTAAACACAGATTGGAAGGGGAGTAGAGATAAGGCTGGTCAAAGGAGAAATAATGAATCCGAAAATGTTCTTGTGAACTGCCATGACCATTACTGTGAGACTTCACGAGCTTCTGTTCAAAGAGCAATGAAACCCCTGCAAAATAAGCACACTGAAATAAGTGGTCTTAGGGTTCTGCATCAAAAGCAGAACCAAACTGGTTGTAAGCATGAAACCAAGAGCCCATAGTAATGAACACAACCCTCATGCTGCTTCCAGAATGTTTTTCCTTAAAGAAGCATCAGATTTCTTTTGCCTTCTGGACAAGTTGCATAGTAGGAGAAAAGCATTTTCAGCTTCTCTTGGATATAAAAGCAAGGAGGTAATAATCAAGACGGTTAATACTAGAGGAAATGTAAGCTTCAAGTATTTGAGCCTCCTGAAGCTAGAGTGCGTGAGCAGCTCATGGACCCCAGCAAGAATACTGCTGCCTGAGGGGCACTCCGTTTTGCTGGGACACAAGGAAAGAAGCAAACACCATAGGAAGGAATTTGATGGAAAGGTGAAGGACAAGGGCACAGTGGTAAGATCAGATTTAGAAACTCCTTCAGCTTCCCTGTATTTGCATTTGGAAGCATATTCAATTCTCAACTCCAGCAACCTCTTTGACTCAGATCAAGTCTCCTACAGCAGGTGACATACAAGCATCCCAGGTAGGTTACATGCTTCAGAAGAAGTCATCTGGGTTTCATAAACTAGGTCCTTTCAAATAAAAGGCTTGTTTACTCTCATTCCACAGGATTTTTAAAACTTGCACGCTGATACTGTTAAAGAGATTAGCAAGTTAAGCAATTATGTATCATTTCCTCATGAAATACAGGTTAGTTTAAGCTTCTTAGGCTCTATTATGGTACTATAGGGCATAGCTATAACATGAAATATTACATCACATTAAACAAAAGCTCCAAATGTTTTGCTCTCCCTCTTTATTTATTTTAGAAAAACAGACTTTGTCATACCTACAGGTTCTGTAATTTGCTTCAGGGACATCCAGAGGCAAATCCAATCACAAAAAAAAACCACAACCTTTAGAAATTGGCGTAAAGAGATTAATGTTATCATGCAAGTGGGGATACTCCCTGTAATCCTGAAGAAGTTGGCATGTAGTTTTCTAGGATATAAAATGTCACTATTTGTAACATGAACAGGAATTGCTGTAGTAGCTCTGCAAGAGATTGAATTCAGAGGGTTAATGAGTTGCAAAGGGCAGTTGTGATAACAGATTGAAGTAGTGCCATCCCATAAGTGACACCCATGTCTACCCAGGGGAATACCCCCAGCCATGCAAGTAACAAAAGCAGCAATATTGTCTCTACAGTGAAAGTTTGCCATTTCTGTATTCTTTGGTAAAGGTAACAGAGGATTGAATAAAGAGAATTTGATTTGAGGTGGAAAATAGTTTTCATCTGTACGCCCATTCTGGTTTGTATTGATTGTTTCTATGTTCCCTACAACTGTTTGTGCAGGTAGTGAATTGTGATAAACTACTAACGAGTCCACTTCTACATAATGATAAAATCATTACCCCACCAGGCCATTTCTAGTAAGAGCAAAATGCTAGAGGGAGGATGGTCCCCACAGGGAAGGATCTGGTGTCCTGAGCACCCGTACATCCATTTAATACTGTGACCTGCCTCCATTTACTGAACCAGTTTGGCAGATGAAAGTTTACTGAGTATATTTAAACTAATGGCTGCTAAAGCAGCTTATGTGACATTTTAATTTAGCTTTTCCATAGTCATTTGTAGAATGACTATTGGAAAGGGAAACAGAGAAGAAATTAGGGCAAAACATCCACTGACAGACTCTGAAAATGTGACCATAGCAGATGAAATTACCTGCAGTTACATATACAGATCTGTGGCTCGTTCCTTATCATTAAACTACTTTCCTGACAACTGAGCATTTCTACAGGCCCCTGACTAGAGGCACATTCCCTGTCAGCACACTGCAGACAAGCCCTGGACAGGCTGCACTTCACAAAATTAATTTCATCCTCTGAATAAGAAAATACAAATCACCTGCATGAATTCCCCTGCCAGCCCCTTCCTCAAGGAAGAGGATGCATCCAGCAATGGCCTGCTACAATGTGCGGACTGGCTCTGACCACAGACTGCCTGACTTATTTTTACAGACATTACATTCTCTTTCACTGTATGGAGGAGGTCTCTTCATGCCTTTTTCCCCTTATATAGACACTAAGGGAAATAATGCTGATCTCTTACAGAACACTAAGATCTGTTATTAAATGTACATATATTGTTTTCCTTTACAAGGTCTTCCATATTTTTCTATAATAGTAAGGCATACCAGACCGAAAGCCAAATCAGTGCAAAATCATTTACCCCCAACACGTCCAACAACCCACCTTGATTCAGCATGTGACAGAAAAGGCTAATCAAAGGACAGCAAGCAGTCACTGCAACAGTGACCGTTAAGTTTACTGCTCCTAATGCCTCGGGTGTGACCTTCTGGTGATTTCCCCAGCTCGTGCACTTCAGGCTCACTTACCTACCATGCTGCAAAACTGTAGACAATGGGACCACATCCAGGTACCGTATGTACCCCCCAGCTCCTTCACAGGTCCTCTTCCTGGCATTGCCACTGCTCTTGTAATTATACAATAAACTGACATTATTTTAAGAGTAAGCATTGCCTAAGTCTGCTGTTCAGATACTGAAATATCCTTACCAACAGCAGTACAGACACTGCTTCATAATCAGACACAAAGACCTAGCCCAAGCTGTTCTCTGAGGGGACAGGAGCTCAACCCATCAAACACCTGCACCTACACACAGCCCCACAGGGCCAGGAGCCAGGGCTGCTGGCACAGCCCCCTGTGACTGTCCCACAGCCAGACAGCAGATTAAGAGCCCCTGCTCAGTGCAGGGAGTCTGTGACTCAAGACAAAAATACTGGAAGGGATACATAATACAAACACAGTTACAATTCCTGGGTAACAAGCACTGTCTTTAGTTTCCGGAAGAAAACCCTATTCTGTCAGTATGGCTCCAAAGGTGAAGAGTCAGTTCTCATCACCTGTCACAGCAGAAGAAAAAAAATCACCTTTGGGTAATCTCATCCTGGGGATAATCAAGTTAGCTCAGCCTGGCAGACGCTGTGGAACTGAGAAGCAGGAGGAGCAGATGCAGCCAGCCTTTGCTCCTGGGTGGCAGGAGCCATGCCCAGGCTGGAGGTCTCTGCTTGTCTGGGCATCCTGCCTTCCCTCAGCAGTGGCAGCATCTGACTGCTGCAGTAGCTCCCTAAATTACAGAAGAAAACGGTATGATCTGCTTAAACCACAAGACCCACTAGGCAGTGGATTTCTGGGTGATTATCACATACCTTAGGTTGCCTCTAGACTTTAATCACCCAAGAAGTGCGATAATCTGCAAGATTCATGCCCTATGGTGGCTTATCACAGGAAGAAAATGACAGTAATACACAGAGTTGTGTCATCCACACACTTGGACGCGTTTCTGGCATGGATCCCAGGACCCACTACATGCCCTCAGTTGGTCACACGCAGAAAACTGCTCTCCTCCTTTGCCACTGCTAAAGGTACACCCCAGACATCTCCCAACGCCACATCAGAGATGTGCTGACTAGGTACTTTCATGCACAGCTGGGAGATGGAATGGTCATTCAGTGCTGTGCCACCACTCAAAATAATACCACATTGGAAAGAGCTGCTGAATATAGATCATCAGTCTAATATTGATGGCACACAGCAGCAGAAAGCCAAGCAGTGGGAAGGGAAAGCCATTGGTCTCTGTAATAATTACTTCCTCACTTTTAGAAGTTTCTTTGATGAGCTCGCAGTTGTGGGTAGCTACCATCTCCTTCAGTCTGTGCTGACGCTATAGTACAGGCATGGGCTGTTTCTGCTGGATTTTGAATCAGAGAAGTGGACTAGACAATTTCCTGCAGAAATCAGGGAGTCATCTCCCAGCACCTATCGAGGCTTTATAAAAAGTGTGGGTGGGTAAGTAAGAACAGAACCAAAGCAATGTTTAAGTCCAAAGACGCCAGCACAAGGATTCTGAAAACACAGAAAACATTCTTTGCAAGAAGGCCAGGACACAGAGGTGTGTTTCAGACTGCTGCTCTGCAAGAGTTGCAGGGTCTAAGCCTGGCTGCCCCCTCCATCCAGCTATTTGTCAAAGGAGCCCAGCCATGTCTCAGCTTATTAATTTCTGACTTAAGGTCAGAGCCGTCTATGACACGTTGGAGGGAGGTTCGTCGTCGGTCTCTTCAGTCCAATGGCAGCACACCTCATTGCAGCTTAACCTGGTCTAAGCAGCCCAGACAGAGCAGCTGCTGTTTGCTTTGTGCTCTTGCACGAATGCTGAGGATTTCCCTGTGAAATCTGGATTTGACAAACTGGGAGCAAATAGAGACAGTTGATGACACCCGAGCATCTGAGCAGATTGCCCTTCAATGAAAACAAATGCTACCAGACAGAAATTTGCTTTTATAGATAACCTAAAAATTTAAGATGTTTGCCAGTTACTAAAGCCATTGTATGAACATTTGTCTCCTGTATCGTGACACATCCCAGACACCTTAACAAATTCTCATGTGACAATAGGAAAATAAAAATGACAGCGTCACAACCAAACCAGCATGTCTCCATCGATCATACAAGTGTCCCATCCTCAGAAACGAAACCTTTACAAAGATCCTTAACAATGCTTAGAAGACACAAAACTAAGACTTTCCCTTACAAAACTCCTGTTGAAGCAAGTAATTAAGGGAATTACCATGTGAGGAAGAAATTGATAGATGTTCTATCAAGTACAAAGATACCAATACTGTCAAGAAAAGGAGTCACTTTTTATGAAAACAATATTGTCTTTTAATACTTAACTCCTCAAATAATTCTACCACTAAATACTTACTATCACCCTACACAGGATCTAGTAAAAAAATTTAACTTTAGCTATTATTTAAAATATAAAACTGTCATCAGTCTTAGAGACATGAAAACAGAGCTGCAGAATTCAGTGTCACCATACACAAGCCAAGAAAATATTTGTTAAAGTAGCAAATCAGTGCTTATACTGGTAAGCAACGGAGAATGAACTTTCTATATCAAACACCCAAGATGCAATAGGAAATATTAAATAAGGGAGTTCTGTCACCCTGTAGGTTGAATTAATTTCTTGATATGCCCCAATAACTGCCTTCTCATTTCAGAGAAGCAAATATTTTTTTCTATGCAAAAGGTGGCAACAGATCTTTGTGCTAAGGAATGAAAAAGCAGCAGCTGCTCCACAGCCCAAACACGAAAATAAAATATGTTTTCACACCAAAGACATGCAGAAACGCTGTGCTGTCAGCAACAATAAAATACTAACTAGTAAATAGAAGTGAGTTACAGTAAATAGAAGGAACCCCACTCCCTGCCAGGCTGCTTCTCCTATAGCAACTGGCATATGTGCAAAGGGAAATGAAATTCTATCAAATAATGCTCCTCCATCTGCTTACACTCCGCATCTTCCACGCTCTCGTTTTCCTTTGCTGTCAAAGACTTCCATAAATGCAAGGCAGCGGATAACGAGCTCTAGGGCTGAAATGACAAGGGCTTTCCCCCCCAATACACGATACCTTTGCACCCCCTACTGGGGAAAGGCTCATGAGCAAACAGCTGTAAGAGGCCCGCCACAGGGCCCTTCTTCCCCCCACGTCGCACCCATTTACCTGCTCCTGACTGGTTTCTGTCTTCTGCATTTTATTTCTTTTAGCCTCGTGCCATCATTTCATTTCTGTTCATGATCTCTATTGACTTTAATCGCAGCCAGTGAAGTTTATAACTGGGATTGATTAATACTAAGGGAAACTCATCTCAGTTCCTTATTTTATGATCACATTCTTCTACAGTCACTCAATTCTCTGCTTCTCTTAACGAAGGAAGCCTTGTGCTGGATACAAAGGCTATTTAAAAAAAATACTAGCAATGAATCATCATATAACATGCTGGGAGGGCAAGCATTTGCTAGCTACTGGAAAATGGGCCTTTTCTGTGGACACACGGAGAGCACTGGGGCAGACTCTGCAGCAAGGACAGGGAGCTCTCGTCTCTAACCTTGACTCTTTCCCGTTAAGTTTTTCAGCAGCATATCACAGTATGATGGTTTTATTCTTATCAGTATAACTTTTCACATAAATAGTAATCCAAGGGAAAGTGTTCCTGCTACTCAGTAGAAGATACATTAAAATAAAAGCATTCAGGAAAGTTCCTAAAGAAGTTGGATATTTGGTTATTGCAGCTTAGCAAGTAAAGATGGCAATAAACTCATTTTTAAAGAGCATCTCTTCTATTGCATTTATAACCAGAAGGTGGCATTACATTGCCACAAATCTGCTCCAAGTGCCCTTAACTGTGCTGCTCACCAGAGCCTAGCAAGTCCTGGGCTCTTCACACACCCACAAATCTGCCATTGAAGCTACCACTGCTGCAGACTCCCGAGAATTAGAGGAATAAAACCAATTACCAACTCATGCTACACTGATAACAAAAATGCTTCATTTCTTCCCTCCTGTCTGTTCCTCCTGTACATCTGCCCTGGCTTTTCTGGAAGACCACTGAAACCACAGACCCCATGTCCAGTCCCAGTGGTCTATTTTCCCTGCTGCAACATAAGATCCCTTTGCATCCACACATAAATTGAGGCTCAGTGAGGAGAAGGGAGGCAGGGTCTGGAAGTTTATGATCAGGAGACTGACAGCCCATTTGCCAGACTCTGCAACTTCTCTGGAAACAGTTACTGAGTCAACAAATCGAGTCAAAGTGCAGTACCAGCACCGTGAAGCTCCACTAGGGGCTGAGGCAGGGCTGCACCATTTCCTGCACGCTCCAAGGGCACCCAGCTTGCTGTGCCCATTACAGGCACACCAGCCTCTTTGCCTGTAACCACAAAAACTGCAGCAAAACTCAGTGAGTGTTGCTCTACAGGACTGCACCTCCAAAACAGACTGCTGACCCCAAGCAGGTGCAGCAACTAGCAGTGTTAAATAATAAGTACACTACTTAACATACATTCAAGACACTGTAGACTATACCCAAGGACTGGCATCTATATTTAAAGGGTCATTGCAGATTCTGATCCCTCGTTTTCTTAAGGATAGTATGAAATTCAGATGATACTGCAGTGGCAGAATTCCCACCAACCTCCACCAGACAGGTTTTATCTTTTTTTCGCATTGATAACATGCAATCCTGCCTTATATCAGCAGTGGAGCAGCACCTCAGAAACTCAGAGCAGTTTCAGAGGAATAGGCTCCTGTGATCTTCACCACTTAAACCACCTCCAAAGAAAAGGCCAAACTACAGGAATCTGGGGGGTGGCGGGATCCCCTGCAGGTGTCCACTAAGTCCAAGAGCCAGACTTCCACCTTGCCTCTCCTACAGTGTTTCCATATAAATTTAGGGATGTGTTCTTACTGACTACCCTGACAGAGAGTTCCCAGGTTTTACTGAGAGAGCTTATCTCCTCCACAGCCTGCAGCCCTGAGTACCATGGAAGGCATCCCAGGTGCACAAGCTTATATTGAAAGCATCTCCCAGATGGCTGAGGTTTCAGAAGAAAAAAAAATAAACATACACACACATCTGCCCACTTACATAAAAAATGACCTCGGAGCCTTGAAAGTTTCCTCCACGTGGAGGAGTTGAGCAGGAGGCTCGATTCCCTCCTGCACTGCTCCAGATCTGCCCTGCTCCCCTCGGTCCCAAGGATGCCACGCACCCCTGAGCAGCGGGACACCACGGGGCAGGCACAGCTCCAGCTGCACCTCCAGCTGCCTGTCATGGAGGCAGAAGAGCTGTCCTGTGACATGAAAAGAAGAGGTCAAAGGGAAGCTGGGAATACCCCAGCAACACTTACCCCCGCACTGTGTGTGAAGCGAACAGCAGGGAGTGGAGCAGCACTAGAGGGACCCGCAGGCACCGCTTGCCAGGCCCCTAGCCATCCGAGCTCAGCGCAGTGGCAGGATTTCTGAGCAGGCTGCAGCAGACAGTGGTCCTGCTCCCCTCAGCCATGTCCCTGCCCAAGTCACAGCCACGCCACGCTCTGAAGGAGCCGGCTTTGCTGCCCCAGGACTAGCTGCCTCTCAGCTCACAGCATACCTACAGTGCGCTGGCCATGAGCAGTTGCCATCTCAACAGACTCTTGTGTTCTCCAAGAGGAACTTTAAAACTATACATGTTTTGTTTTTATTTAAACTATGAGAGCACAACATGCTTATTTCATTTTCCATTTTTAATGAGTTTGGTCGTATTCTTTTTTAATGAATTCTTATTTTATTTTCTTACCCCACCCCATGCAAAAAGATCATGGCTAGGAGAAGAAACTGATGTTTACTAAAATGTACAGAAAACAGTAAATAGACAGTAAGTTGCAAAATGGAAGTATTGGCATGCATGGTATTTCACCTCTGACACAAGGTAAGACTTGACAAGGTGAACACTGATGTTTCTTTCTGTGGCCATTTCCATGCAAACTGAGAGACACTCCCACAAGTAAGAACCTAGGCACTGAAATTACTCTGTATTTACACAAAGTATAAATTCTGTAAATAACTCATGTCATAAGGACAAAGCTCAATTTTTCTTTCTTTCCCAAGCAAAATCACAATATATTTTTCCCGTCTTTCAGATAATTCAGAGAGATCTGAGCGTTTAGAGCATGTTGTTGTTGGAGAAGGGGATCCCATGACGGACACTTAAGGAAAAGCTAAGCTTTGCCAACACCCATGTGGAAGCCAAGACAAGCTGAGTATGTGCATGCGAAGGGAAGGAAACTTGAGAAATGAAACTGAGGTTTGGAAGAAGCCGTTCGGGCTGCCAGTCACCTGTATCTGTGCAGCCTCCTGACAGTCCACAAGTCCATGCATCCTTTGCCTGGGACCTGGTGGTGGAGGCACAAACAGAAGACAGACCAAGTCCAGCTCTCAGCATGGCACAAGCTGGATGTCAAAAGCCTTATCTGGACTCATGACGTAAACACAGGGTGGAAGGGTAATGTATGAATGCTACTACTGCTGCCTGAGAAGATTTAAGGAAGGAAGAGGTCTGGAGTAGACAGCCAAAAGCAGGTAGCTCTGATCAAAAGCACAGTGATGCTCAATTTGTAGCACATGAAACTACTGAAAGATTGAGTACTTGGAGACTGAGGGAAACGCAGAGGGAGCCCCTGAAGGGGAACCATATTTCAGCAGGTCATGAGCAAGCCAATAATGATTTCCACTTCATTTGTGTGCACACTAAACATACTTGGCATTACTTCAGAGGCTGGGGTCAAAAGTTCGATGAATATAGATCTTTGCTGAAGGCATTGTGCTCACAGAGGCACCTGGATCCCTGCTACAGGGGGGTCAGAGCCAGGTTTGCACTACCCCTTACCCCTGCCCTGGGATGCTTTCCCAGCTGAGATCCATTACACAACAGCATACAATACTTAAGCACCTCTCTCCTTCCAGCAGAAGACACCCACACCTCACTCCTTGTTAGCAGGAAAAATTGTTTCCATACATGTAACTGGCACTCTGAGAATCAGCCACAAAGCTTATCTTGCTTATTGCCTCACTGCCAGGATGCTTCAAAACAGCAGATGGGAAGCATAAAAGCAGGGCTAACATTTATTTTGGGATCTTGCAATAGCCTTTCCATGGTACCAGTACCCTGGGCCAGCAAGAACCTTCCTTTGCTACAGATCCCCTTCAGAGCATCTTCCAAAAACATATCTGAGTACGGCACACATGCACACACACACACACTCACTCATACATATGAGGGAGGGGGGAAGGATAGCCAACTCTATCACCCGTCAGGTAAAGGTAGATAATTACAGAAGGGCAAATTAGAGCACTAACGCTGGTCAGTGCCTGAAGCAGAGAGCACGAATAAGAGTGTTACAATAAACCAGCATACACATGTGCTCTCTGTGGTGATGCCTGCACTGCAGTCGATGCCCTCACACAGCTTTCAACATCCACCATTTCATGCCATGCAGTAGGACACCCATTTTCCAGGTAGGAACACCTGGTCTTGGGGATATCCGCATGGGGCTTAACATGCGATCTCACCTTTTGCTCTTAAAAAGGCAACCAGAGCGAGAGCAGAAGTGCTTCCGTGCTTGGTTTCTGTGAGCCAGCCTCCTGCCTAGCAGCTCCAGCAAGCCTTGGAGTTCAATTGACTCTTAGCAGGCTATGAGAACTCACAAGTGTTTCAGACTATTTGCAAGACAAGAAAGATACAGCACATCCATGAGGAAAAGGAATCAGGCTGTCTCCCATATGCTTTCCCTTCTGCTTTGTCCCTCTCTTGGTCTACCCCCATAATTTGGGGAGTGCAGCGTTTTGGTCCCCAAGACGCTACATTTGCAAGTGCATCAACAAGAAGAGCACTTAGAAGCCACAGGAGTCGGGCACCAAACGGGTTCCATTTCACGTCACATTTTATAGGAAGCTTTGGACCAGCCTCATTACCCTGGTGAGGCAGCAGCAGATGTCTGCTTACAGACATCCATCACCTTTGTCCCTAACCCTGGGGCAGCCCCACAAGAAGCCAGCCTGCCAGCCCCAGGAGCAGTGCAGGCAAGCAGTGCCACGGCCTCTCTGGAAAAGGGGGCTGCTGCACCCTTGGCTGCTTCCCTGCTTGCCTCCCAGTTCTGCCTCAGCAGCGAAGCAAGTGCCAGCACTGAGCCGGTTTGCCAGGCCCCCAGAAAAGCACTTAGCAAAGAAAGGTCTGCCAGCTGATCACTTAGCTCCTTGGCAACACTGATAGCATTTTAACCTCACCCTTTAGGCTTTGGTGGCCTCAGTAATATCAATCCCATGTGCTCTGAGATGCACGGTGGAGTTCCCCTGTACCTTCACAGGGATGGCCCTTCAGTCATCCCTTTCTGCTCTGGTAGCATTTGGCTGTTCCTGCTTCTGGGTAGGCTGGCACAAAGGTGACCTGCAAGCACCAGTTCCTGTCTGAGGAAGGTAACATAGCTGCACCAAAAAAGAGAGCCAAGAGCACAGCCACAGTGTTGTGAGAGTCTCTTTGATCCCTTGGCTTTCTTGTCTTTCTGCAAAGCACACCCAGGTGACAGAGACTCTGATGACTCACTGAGGTTCAGCACATAGTTCAAGTCTTCACACAGAAATAGTAGGACAGGGGAAGATCTGTCACCCTGAGGTTCACTACACCAGCTGTGTTTTCCAGCTACAAGTAGCCTCATAGAAAAGTCTTCCAGAGAAGCAGAGGCTCTCAACATCCAGAGAAACCTCATGCAGACTCAAGGGAAATGGAGGACCAGAACCTTTCATTAACTTGCACAGGGCTTGGCTGAACAGGATTCAGGTACTGAATATCAAAAAATGAATCCGCCTTCCCTAGCCAAGGATCCTCTTGAACTTCAGTAGGAGCTTGCAATGCATGCTCTAAGGATATAAGCCTAATAGACTCACATTATCAGTTTGATTTTCTGCATGTAAGGAGGGAAAACTAAAAGAAAACAAACTTACTCCTTCTCTTTTCTTGAAGAAACTTTTCCTTTTTTTTTTTTTATATATTACATAATTAAATCCCCCATAATGACCACTGCAATCTAAATCTAATAAGCGCGAGTTTCTGTTTTCCACTGGTAGCCATTTGTACTGCTTGATTTAGGCAACTCACTAAAGCATAAGAGGAACATTGCAAGACAACCTTCTTGAGGCAGTGGATAAGAAAAAAGCTTACCTAAACAGTATTAAATCACTACAATCAATTGCATCCTATCGCTTATGCTCCACTGCCATTGGCAGGAAAGGCACAAGCTGGGTTATTTACACACGCATGTACACCAGTGAGCTCATTCACACACAGCTGCTTTCCACCTCAGAGCAATGAAAATTAATAATAAAAATAATTAAACCTCATCAGCCTTCAAGCATATGGCAGCCTAAGAGCCCCAGAGCCAGATCCTCAGAAAATGCATCAGGCTCCTCATGAGAGAGATTGGGGCCCGGCTCCTGCAGGGCTTGGCTGCCAGAACTGCCACGGCGCCTGGTCGTCACACTCCAGCAATAGATTACCCCATGGTATCGACCCCCCTGCTCTGGGTTAATTCTTTTAATTGTCTCAGCACATCTTTTCCCATTAGGCTGATGTAACTTGTTTAAGCATACACAGATTGATTTATGACAGCACTAGGGACATTAATCAGATGCCTGCTCTCCAGTTAATGCGCGCTCTGTAAGAGAGGCAGGACAATAGTCTCCTGTACGGGAGCTCTAGCCTTTTGCCTTGAAATCAAGCAAAGCCTCACAGCGAGAGCAGAATTACACCACACTAAGAGGAGATGGCTCCCACCAGTGCAGCGGGTAAGGCAAGGTCATTGCCTCCTGCTCTTGATTCTCAAGTGCCATCTTCTTTAAATATAGCTGCAATCAAGGAAGTGGAAGATATCTTTGAGTTCACTGTTAGGAACTTATTGGAGCCCATTGAAATCCTAAAACCTCATCAGGAGGCAAAGGGTTCCCTTCAGACATAATCCCATTTGTCTCCATTTAAAGAGGCACCTTCCCTCCCAGCACATGTTCGACATCTTTTAGCTCACCGCTGTGTGCTCCCTGCATTCCCCTCTCACTGCAGTAATGTGCATGGCACAGAAGGCTGCACAAAACAGCTTTCTTTTCCACACATACAGTTTAGGTCATGCAATGTGCAGGGCAGAACATTCAGACAGCAGAGAGATAAGTAAAAGATGGGTGTTATATCAGGGTTCTCAATAGTACCAATAAAGATTGGAAAACTCTTAGGAAAAAACAGGAGATCCTGCAAACCCACAGTACTTCTCATTTTATCACTGTGCTCAAAATTAAATCAATTGGATGCATTCAGTAGGAAAGAATTTCATGCAGGTGTCACCATCTCACTGAACAAGAAAGAACATTTGTCCCCCTACACTCATGCTTCTACAAAAAAAGGAAAGGGAAATGGAAGAAACACACACTTTGCCAAAGTGCCGAAGAAAACAAGTTCTGATTCTGACTCTAACCTACATAACCAGACTCTGTTTGGGATCACAGCCAGGACACACCAGGCTCATCACTTTTTGACAGCAAATCCCATGCATTTTCCCCACCAGCAACAGGGCTCAGATCAGGGACTCTCTCATCTCATCCTCCCGGGTGCTCCCCCCATCACCCAGCCTGTCCTGCCTCAGTTAGCAGTCAGACTTCACTCCCCTCACACCTGCAAATCCTTCAGACAGCCTTTGGTACCATTCCTAAACACAAAGTTCCTGGATGTGCTGACAAGCCTCAGCACTTCTTAAGAAATTTATTCCACCTATGACCTAGCCTTCTCCAATCCATGGGGAGAGGGGGAGGAACTTAACTAGTAATTTTTTTTAAATGCAGATATGTTCTCTTGAACCAAGTTCCAGCCCCAGCTCAGCCCCTTTAAACACAGGGGAAGGAGAGCCAACTTGGACAACACCGAGCAAACTGCCTGGAGCCTGCTAGCAGCAGCCTCACAGCCCCAGGCTAGGGCCAGAGCTGCCCTGGGCAGGGGGTAGGACACACCCCTAGACCAGCACCGCCTGCCGCTCTGCTCCAAGCCCAGCTCTCACCCAGCAAGGGTCTGCAGCAGATGAGCCCCACAAGAGCTTTCCCAAAGCTCTGTATCAGCATAGGCACTCCAGGGAAGAGACAGGAGGTGGAACTGACACTAGCTGTCCATGCTTTTGGCCCAGGCAGGGAGGCAACAGGAGGTGCCTGGCCCCTGAGAGCCAGCTGTGGCAGCCCAGGTTTTTAGAGCCAGGTGGCAGGGAGCATTTGCAGTGAGTTCTTGGAGAACAACCCTCGTGCTGAGAGCAACTCACATTTTAAGACAAAATAAGTGAGACAATTGTAAGAATATCTTTAGAAGATTCCTGAGCAAAGACCAAAAAAAAAAAATGTTATTTAATGTATTATTAATTATGGATTATTCATTCAGTTCTACTCAAAAATATCAAAGGCTGCTTTGATAGATCTAAAAGCACAAAAGGAGCCACTGCCCTTTGTGCCTTGCTAAGAGGCCTCACTAAAATCCCCCAGCTGACAAGGGCCACGTGGACCATATGCTGCTCTGAAACAACACTGACACAGAGCTCCACAGATACTGCAGGTGACAAAAAGCACAGTGAAATCACTACCTTCACTTTTCTGCCTCCACCCACAGTTTGTCCCAGGTCCCCACTCCAACAACAGCTTCAAGCCAGCACACTCTTGTCCTATCCTCCTTAATGGGATCAGACACAGCTTTATGCCTTCCTGAGGAACCAGCCCTGATGCACACCTGCTCTGTCTTCCTAAATTTGTGTAAATTTTCCTAATCCTACACATCTGCAAGTACCTATAAGGTGGCTTCAACCTCCACTAATTTTATCTATGCTGTGAAAAGGAGTATTTTCTCCCCTCGTACTCAAGTGTTTTTCTGTAGTTCACAATTCAAAATGTTTTTCAAACTGTTCAAAATGTTAACTCAAAGGATGAAAGCTTTCTATGAATGTAACTTCTGTGAATAAAAGAATGCATGAGAATAGATGGGCAAGACCAGTGACAAATTCTGCCTCACAGCCTCACCTAACACACCTATAATATATGCACATGAGTAAATATCTAAGGCACAATAATTATTCTAGGTTTATCTTCTCTGAATTTTGTAAGTCACATGGAAAAGTGGGAGCCGTGACAATGTTACGTTGTTTGTCCCCAGAGACCAGTACCTATTTCATACTTTACTCAGAATTGTCTCCTTCGTGATAATTTTGTAGAAAGGCATTATGAAAATTGCCAGATGCCAGAGCTTTTCTTAAGAGACAGTGAAATTTCACTCAGATAGTATGAAGATATAAGCTGACTTGTATCCTGTCACTGGGATATGTCACAAAATAATATATTGTGCAAACATGCTTCTATTTCTTTGCCAAGAGATTTGCCTCCCTGTTTAAGTAAAACATTCATATGCAATTCATTCTACTTGGGACAATGTTGATCCCTTTACAGATTACCAAACTAAAACATTTGACAGGTTATTCGAAATATCCTTCTGTAGCCAGCAGAACAAAAATGCCCAGCATGATGGAAAAGTACATTTAAACTGTCAGCAAATCAGATTGCCAATCTGACACTGCTTTTAAAGCAACAGAAATGATCTGTGAGTGTGCGGAAGATGTGTCTCCTGCTGTCTCAGTTCTGAGAGGCTGTTAAGCAACAGGAAGCTAATGAGGAATTTGATTTGGACTACAGTAAAGCCCCAAAAGGTGAACAGACATGAGTAGCTACCAGAGAAACATGCTAAGAATCAGTAGCGTCAAAACATACCTCAAGTTCCTGCTCACTGAAAAATTAGATGAGAAATGAATGCAGGCATGAACTTGAAGGTGTTTGGAACAAGAATAGATTTTGTATTCTTACAATTGAAAAGCCGAAAATGGTGTCTTTGAAGAAAAAACAATACTTCTCCAGTTGGTTGTGGAACATTTTGACAGGCTTCCTCAAAGGAGCAAAGACAAGATAGGACAAAAATGATGCCAAAGAGCTGGGAAGAGAAGCGGTCATTGGGAGGGGAAGAATCTTCCCAGGTCTTGTAGCTGCTTCTTGCATCTCAGAGATGGATACCAGTGCAGCATTTGTAGTCCTCGCCTAGCCTGTGACTGGCAGAGCAAATGTCTGAAGGATACAAAGAAGAGACAAGGACAGATTAAGGTGACACACAGAGCAGACGCAGGCATAGCATGAACAAAACAGGAAAAGAAATTTCAGCCTGAACATTAAGAGACTACTCAAGCCATGAATTTTATTGGACAGCAAAGTATTCTCCAAGGGGGGAAGTGGAATTTCCATTGGCTCAGCCATTTAGAAGTAGAGGTATGTCCTGCAATTTCAGGGTTGGAAGCCACGCTATAATTCAATAGCTCTCTTTTAAGTCTAACTGCATAACTGTCTATTACAACTAACAAGAACATCAAGTATTGCTGGAGCTACCATAAGCCTAGGCATAAACCCTTGAATTACTTTCTATCTTCTCCTTCTCATCTATTTTTCTGCCTCTCTCTAAGCATTACTGCCAAAGAGTGAAGCAGCATGAAGTATGGGTGCAGTGTAAAAACAAAACAGATCGTTCACCATTCCTTGAAAAAAGCGTTAGGACAACCATTTTTAAAAAGAGGTTTTGCTTTATTAAACACAGCTTTCACAGAAATGGATGGGCACACTTTCACATACAGCCCCCATCCCTCATCACATCTGTCCCACGCATGAAGTTTTGACTTCAGGAATGCATTACCATGGACAGGTTGTCCCTGGGGGCTTACACCAAAAGCCCATCAGCTGATGGGGCTGAGGCTCGTGCCCCCCGCACTGCTGACCAGAGCTGCCCAGCGGGCACCAAGCCCTGCCTGCCCCCTCAGTGCCACCCCACGGGCACCACCAGCCATGGGATTTGCCAGCCCCTGCCAGGACCCCCTCTCTCCTCTGCTCTCCAAAGCTCCTGTGTGTGTTTTTCTGTGCCTTTAGCCTCACCCATGTGCCTGTCTGCCTATGGAAAGCAGACTGCGGTGCCTAGCAGGAAGGGCAGGAAGCTCAGCTACCACTGGCACACAGCAATACAGGGCTTTTGCCTAGTGGCCAAGGCAAAATGACTGATGTTTTCTCAATAATTCCACTCATGCGATAATTTATTGGTTTCTGTTGGACAGCCCCACTATTTCATGCACAGAAATACATCTGAAACGAAGCTCCTGTAAATGGACTTTACCTTCTATCTTCTTCCTTTTCCCTTATCACACTTCTAAAGATTTTAACATACTTGTCAAAGTAGGTGAGCTTCTACTCTGAACAAGATCAGATAAGCAGGTCTTTTAATCGGAAATGATGTAGGAGAGAGACACATAATTAGTTTAGCACTAAGTGCTAAAAACTATCACCATACCCTTAAGAGGACAAGCTCTCTGTTGCAAACATTAAGTACTTGGGCTATTAAGAAAATTAATATTTTGCAGATATGAGGAACTCTAACTCTCTGAGTCATTGTGTTTGGACTCCTCCTATCAGAAAGTTGTTCTCCTGTGGAAGGAAGACTTTTAAGGACACCCAATTAACTTAAGCCCATTGCTGACAGCAGGCTGCATCATAGCAGTTGTTGCTTCTCTCTCTCTGTAAAATCATCCTGTTACTGCATCAAAAACAACTGTCATTCCAAAGTGCAAGGACTATCAATTCCATAGGTAGCAGGACAAGCAGGCACAGACTGTATATAGCCATTTTTTCTCTTTCGGTACTCATTTATTTTGATTTTTGGAGAAAAAACTTTCTCATTTTCCGAAGTTCCCAACATAGGTAGATCTGTCTTCTAAAGCTAAACTGAGTGTTAGAAGTGGGACCAGTTGGTCGTTCTAAATCCCCCTCTCCCTGCATGTTCAACTCTGATATCATCATCAGACTTGTAGGTTTATATGCTTATACATGTGGTATATATTTTCTGTTGTTTCTGAAACCATGAAGATCCTAAACATAATTTCCCTTCCTGGGTTCTGGGCCTTTTGGGACTCAAGAATAAATTCCTGTACATGGCAAAGCAGTTATCGTGACCTGCATATTCCTTCATCTACAGTGTCTAGAACAAAGTAAGAAGTCCTGGTGCAGTCAGCTCTGGTCTTTCTACAAACCTAAAACCTTCTCCTTCTCCTTGACATTAAAAGTGGCTTTCCAAAACTGCTTGTTATGCACCAGAGGACGAATGAATTACATCACCTCCTTCACGTTCCTCCACTCAAATCAAATAAGCATTACATCTTCTATGCTTTGGGATAAAAGAACAAAATTTTTAAAGTCATCTCATTTCACCCTGCAGTCCCATCCCAAATATAATTATAAGTTTTTAAGCCAAACACCAGGGTGAAGTTTTTTTTGTTGTTGCTTTTTTTTAATCTACTGTGAGTCCATCAACTCTGACCACCTTTGAAGGTACATTTCCTCCCCATTAGTTCCATCTAGTCAAAGAACCTCACGTAGTGATGACGCATCTCTTGTAGATAAGGGTATCCACTGATTTGATTTACTAAGAAGGCTAAATTTATTATGCAACATTTTACAAGTATAATTCTGCTTTCCCTTGATGGTAATAAATTCGATATCAGTTCCCCTGAGACAAGAGAAACAGTCCCTTTATTATCCAGACATGACCCCCAGAGCCAGATTCCATTTTAGAGACGGGAAATAGCCATATCTCTGATTAAAAGGGAAACTTTAATCAAATAAAGTGCCTCATCAAGCAAAAGCCAAGATTCCAATACTCCTGACTGCAGCACAGCAACGATCCAAAGTCAGATCTGCCCCCAGCCCATTACCACTTACTGCAAACGTGACATCCATCCCAAACAGGAGGTACAACCGTCAGGAGTTTCCATGTCATCCCAGGAGCTGCTCTGCCAGTGCCCTGCAGAAACATGTTCTCGGGCTGCTCCCCAGGCTCTGTTCAAAGACCCGAGGAAGATGGGCTTTGGGGCATTTGGGTACGTTTTTGCGCATCTAGATCAATTTCAAGGGTGACAAGTAGCCTAAACCATGCAGCCAAGCGCAGCAGCCCTGGCCTTCAGCTCAGCACCCTTCCAGTCAGACTCTTCTGTTCTCTCTGCTCCTACACTCTGAAGCAGACTTTTGGAGCGTTAGGATACTGGCTCCTTCAGAGTCCCAGCTCAAGAGCTCTGTCCCTATTGTCAGTGGTGTATTTCTGTAGTTTTACATCGGGCAATAAACAAATACGAAATAACAATAGCAACGACAATGTGGATGTCCTGGGGTACTATGAAGTGTACTTTAAGCCTCCACTCATATGTAAGCACAATTCTGTATGCCGCTCCATGCAGAGATCTGTCTTAAAGTCTTGCTGGTCATCTAGACAGTTCTCTTGCAACAGAGCAAGACTCTGCAACTGACAGATAAATCACCTCCCTTTCAGCTGCGGAAGCCCAGCTACGCAAGCAAATGAAGGCGCCCGAACTCCACATCCACCCAGGAACCGCTGGGCTGGGAGATCCAGTTATTTCACAGAGTCTTCGGCAGATAGCCCCCTTGGATCAGCCCACGTGTAACGTTTCGGTTACGGGAGTAACGAAATTTCCCCTCTGCTTCGTGGAGAAGCCACGAAGCAACACCGAAGCCGCTGCGCTGAGCGATGCCGCCCGCCCCGCGGGGCTTCCAGCCGCGGCCCCGGCCGGGCACAGCTCGGGGAGCCGGTAACGGCCCGGCGGCCGGCGGCTCGTCTCGGCTGTCTGTCCGCCCGCCTGCCTGCCTGGGCGCTACGCGGGACGGGCACGGCCTCGGTCTCTGCCCCCTGCCGCGCCGCGGGGACCCGGGACGGTGTCGGAGGGGCCGAGCCGTCGACGGGCGGCCGCCGACCCGCGGAGGCTCCGTGCTGCCGCGCCGTCGGGGCGGCGAGAGCACCCCTGGGGGCGGGCGGGCAGGCCCCCCCCGTGCCGGCCGGCCCCGCAGCCCCCTTCCCGCGGCCGCTGGGCGCCGCACGGCGGGGCGGGGCGCGGCGGGCGGGCGGGGGGGCGCGGGTGGGGTTTCGGTGCGCGGCGCTTATTAGTGTGGTGATGGAGGGACGGCCCCGCCGAGCCGCCTCGCAGCGGCGGCGGCGGCGGCGCGGGCTAGCGGCGGCCGCGGGGAGGTGAGCGGCGGCGGCGGCGGCGGCGGGCGGCGGCGGAGGAAGAAGAAGAGGAGGAGGAGGAGGAAGAAGAAGAGGAGGAGGAGGAGGCGGCAGGGCCCCCCCCGCCGTGCCCCCTGCGGGCGGCGGCGGCGGGGCGGCGCTGCCGGCGATGGCGGAGGCAGAGGCGGGGGCGGCGGGGCGGGCGCGGGCCGCCGTGGCGCGGCTCTCGGAGGCGGTGGGCGAGCGGCGGCGGCGGCTGGGCACGGCCATGGGGGAGGCGCGGCGGCAGCGGCGGCTGCTGCTGCTGGTGGTGTGCGTGGCGCTGCTGTTGGACAACATGCTCTACATGGTCATCGTGCCCATCGTCCCCGACTACATCGCGGCCATGCGCGGCGGAGGGGGCGCCGCCGGCCCGGCCGCGCCCGCGGGGGCCAACGAGAGCGGCGGCGGCGGCGGCAACCGGAGCCTGCTGCCCGCCCGGTACCCGCCGGCCACGGGGGGCAACGAGGACGTGCAGATCGGCGTGCTGTTCGCCTCCAAGGCCATGCTGCAGCTGCTGGTGAACCCGCTGAGCGGCACCCTCATCGACCGCGTGGGCTACGAGTTGCCGCTGCTGGCCGGGCTGGCCGTCATGTTCCTCTCCACGCTCACCTTCGCCTTCGCGGCCAACTACGCGACGCTGTTCGCGGCGCGCAGCCTGCAGGGGCTGGGCTCGGCCTTCGCCGACACGGCCGGCATCGCGCTCATCGCCGACCGCTACTCGGAGGAGCCGGCGCGGAGCCGCGCCCTGGGCACGGCGCTGGCCTGCATCTCCTTCGGCAGCCTGGCCGCGCCCCCCTTCGGCGGCGTCCTCTACCAGTTCGCCGGCAAGCGGGTGCCCTTCCTGGTGCTGGCCGCCGTCTGCCTGCTCGACGGGCTGCTGCTGCTCGCCGTCGAGCCGCCCTGCGGCGCCGGGGCGCGGGCCAACATGCCCGTGGGCACCCCGATCCACCGCCTCATGGTCGACCCCTACATCGCCGTGGTGGCGGGCGCGCTGACCACCTGCAACATCCCCCTGGCCTTCCTGGAGCCCACCATCGCCAACTGGATGAAGGAGTCGATGGGGGCCAGCGAGTGGGAGGTGGGCCTCACCTGGCTGCCCGCCTTCTTCCCCCACGTGCTGGGCGTCTACGTCACCGTCCGGCTGGCCGCCGCGTACCCGCACCTCCAGTGGTTTTACGGGGCCCTGGGCATGGCCATCATCGGCGCCAGCTCTTGCCTGGTGCCCGCCTGCAGGAATTTCGGGCAGGTCATCGTTCCCCTCTGCGGCATCTGCTTCGGCATCGCACTGGTGGACACGGCCCTGCTGCCCACCTTGGCCTTCCTGGTGGACGTGCGCCACGTCTCTGTCTACGGCAGCGTCTACGCCATTGCGGACATCTCCTACTCCGTGGCGTACGCCCTGGGGCCCATCGTGGCCGGCCAGATCGTGCACACCATGGGCTTCGCGCAGCTCAACCTGGGAATGGGGCTTGCCAACGTGCTCTACGCCCCTGTCCTCCTCTTCCTCAAAAACGTCTGCCAAATGAAACCCTCTCACTCGGAGAGGAACATCCTCCTTGAAGAAGGACCTAAGGGACTCTACGACACCATCAAAATGGAGGAGCGCAAAGGCGTGGGCAAAAGCCTTCGGCCAGTGGGTGAGACAGAGGAGAATGGCACGGACTCTTACCACAGAGACCTGGCAGGGGTGTCTGAGGAGGACTCGTCAGATTACGAGTACAGTTAGGTTCTCCCACGCAACCTGGGAACAAGGAGGGACGCGTGGGAGAGGGGAAAGGAGGGGGATGAGAGTATTACTGCATTCTGTTTCTGTACCGATGTGCAATATATACAGTTTAACCTTTGTCATGATGTAATGGCTTTCTTCTTCTAGACTTATTTTAATCGGTATTTCCTTCAGCATTCTGGCAAGGTGTGTCTGGGGGGGCAATCCTGAAGAAAATTATCAGGGTGATCATTGGCCTAAATCTAGGGGGGGTCCTTCCAAAACAAACAAACAAAATAACAACAACAACAACAAACAAAAACCAGCCTCGTAGCTGGGATATAATTGTGCAAAGTTTTCTCGAGCTGAAACTGTGTGACATAATGTATATCTGTAAAAAAAAAAAATAGAAAAGCAAAAAAGTCTGTGTAAAATTTCAAATGGTGTATTCAGGGACTTAATAAATCTGGTGTACATATACTTAGATTTTCAGTTGGTTTCATATATTTAAGAAGAGCAACAACTATCACAATGTCTTGTTCTTCCTTGGGAATAAACTGAAGTATTGTACTTTTTTTTTTCTCTCTTGTGCTGCTCTCCGGTAAGTGCAATATGCTGTATTATGTTGAAGTCCGAACTACAAGAATAATAGAACCTGAATAAATGGAACTGAAGGGGATCGATTGTCTTTGTTTCGTTGTTGTGGGCTGCTCGAGGGAGGGAGCTTGGTTTTACTCAGTGTAACCCCTACGGTAACAATTCCTCCTAACACCGATCGCATCGGGTACCAAACTGCCCAGCAGGAAAGCCCCGTAGGAAATGCTCTCGTTCATTCTTTAAAACATACGTTAACGGGGCCGAGCAAACAACATTGCACTGCCAACACGCTGGCCGTCGCCTAAAAACGGCCCCGTGGTCCCAACTCGTACTCTCACACGAATTTAATTTTAGTTTTCCCGATCATGAATTGCAAACGTTCCGCAGGTCACACTGCCAGCAGCTAGCAATGCAGAACCGCAAAACGCTTTTCGTGGTGCTGAACGCTGCCGCGATCGCACTGAACGCGCCCAGCGCAGCCGGTGGAGGTTAAAGAAAACAAAGAAAAGCGGGGAGAAGGGCTTGGGCAAACGGTCGCCAAAAGTGGAAGCCTTCGATCCATCCGCAACGGAACCTGGGCGCGTGTTTTGCTCTGCAAATTTCTCTCGAAATAAACCAAAATCGTTTATTTTAATTCCTACCTCGTTAGGAAACGAAATAAAAGACTTAATTGTCGAGAGAAGCAAAGCACGGACACGAACAGCCGCGGCAACTACTGAAGGGCTTTCAGCCGTCCCCGGGGAGCCGGGCGCGGCGGAGGAGCTGCCGCAGAGCCGCCCGGGACGCGCAGCCCCGCAGCTCCCGTCGGGGCGGCCGCGCCGCCGCTCCCGGGGCGCAGAGCTCCCGAGAACAGCGCGGCGGCGCCTTGACACGGCGGGGCTGGCCGAGAGCAACGGAGCCGAGCCCCGTTCCCCTAATCCGCAGCCTCCCGCTTCGCGGTGCGCTGCAAGCCGGGCGGTGCCGCACGGCCCTGGGCCGGGCCCGACGCTGGCGATGCCCCCCGTGGGCAGCCCGTGCCGCGGGGAGCTGCGGGCCCCCGGAGCTCCCCCTGCCGCCTGCGGGGAGCTTCTCGGCTGCCCCCGGCGGTGCTTGGGGCGGGCGGCGAGCCTGTTGCGCGCAGCGGGAGGGGTGGGCAGGGCAGGGCCGGGCCGGGCCGGGCCGGGCGGTGCCGGGGGCGGGGAGGAGCCAGGCGGCGGCGGGGACGCGCCGCGCTCCGCTCGCCCTCGCCCAGAGGGGACCCGGCCGCCGAGGAGGTGGCGGTACCCCGGCCGGAGCCGCCGCGGAGCGCCCCGAGCAGCAGCAGCAGGTAGGGGCGGGCGGCGCGGCCCCGACGGCCAGAGCCGGGCGGGGGGACGGGGGGACCGCGGGGGCTCGGTGCCCTCCCCGGGGGCACCGCGAGGGAAGGGCCGGCGGTGCCCGGGGCTGCCGTGCCGGGAGCGCTCCCCGTGCTCCCGTGGCGGCTGCGAGCCGCGGGGGTTCCTGGCGGCAGCAGCGGGCTGCGCGGGGCCCGACCCCGCCTGTGCGCCCCTGAACTTTGAGCGTTGGTCCCCGGAACTTTGAGCGGGGCTCCCTGACACCGCCGGGGCAAGCACCGGCACAGGGGGGAGCGTAACGCCCCGGTGCGAGGTACGGCAGGCTGCCTCCGGGTCCGACCGCACGGAGAACTCCGTGTATATAAGCACAGTGCTTACAGCACTGCCTGTCTGCTGTCAGCTACCCGGGGGATCAGTGCCTTTTGTTGCGGATTTGAGCTGCTGCTGGGAGCTGCGGGGAAAGCCACCGGCTCCCCAGCCTGCCGTGACTCGCAGCCGTCCCGCTAAGCCGCTCACCCTGGCCTGCCAGCTAAGCTAGCTGTAAATAAAAACAGCTAGGATTATTTTTTTCTTTTGCTTAATAACTTTGACACTGCACCTCACAACTATCTGAGTGAGCAACTTTGAAGTTATCGTGCATTTCTGCAGGATTTTCTCTCGTGTCAGTTTTCCTTGTTCAATATTAAGCAAATATCGGATTGGGTGTGATGCTAAGCCGGCAGCTGCCAAACCAGAGACAAAGCCTCAGTTCATCCACACGACAGAGGAAAGTACAGTTTGCTCTATCACCACCAAACTCTTTATCATACTCATTTTACAAATATGTCAGTCTGTTATAGCAATACTTCCCATGGACTCCAGTATGGACCTGGAGTTTGTGTGGTATTTACTGCAGTTTGACAAACAACATCAGCAAAGAAAGAACAGAAGTCCCAGTGAGGAGAACAGCAAAGCAAGGTTTTCCTCTAGGGGAAAATAGGGTCTCTGAAGACAAAATGGCTGCTTGGTATTTGAACGCTGGGGGGGAGCTGAAGCCAGCACAGCTACAAGTGAGCAAGCCACCGTCTTCCAAGAGCTGCAGGACGTGTCCATTATTTGCAGAGCTTTGAACCTGTGTTGCTAGGAGTAGAGTGCCCTGCTATGTGATGAGACTCATGTAGCACACGAGAGGGAGTGGAGCAGTGCAGCGGGTTAATGTGGCCTTTCAGCAAGGGAAATCGTCTCTCACCTGGGTTGAAATCCTGAGCAGATGACAGATCAACATGAGTTTGCCGTGTGGCTCATTGCAGTGCCCCAGGGACATCTCTCAACCTTACACAACCTACTTCACGGCACATGGCCCCACTGGCAGTGCAGGACAGGATCAACACAGGGTGTCAGTGACAGTGTACAAGTTGTACAAGACTGCAATCACCAAGCCAGTTCCTCAGGAGAGGAATAACACGAAGCCCTCCCTGCCCATCTCTAACCAAACCTCTTCATTTCACTTCACACTGAACATTTTATCCAAAATGTTTTTAAAAGCTGCTGTAGAAGTAATTCAGGTGCCCTTAATTTGTAGTCCCAAGGGTTTCAGAAAGAAAATGACTTTTTCTATTTAGTCAACAGATGCTTTCTTTTATATTTTGCTTACCCACAGTACGAAGTAATTAAAAGGAAACTCCTGTGATCTGTCAAGACCTGTCTGCACACACAGAACTACTGCTGCTTTAACCGTACCACTGTAACTGAAGGACAATGGCTTGGTGTGGGCACTATTATGTGAAAAGAAATATGTCTTGGTATAGCTTATTCTTGTACAGAAAATGAGTAAGAGGCATCTTTAGAGCTGAAAACTGAGATAAGCACAATACCAGAGAGACACGCGCAGAAGTATTTGCTCTGTCACAGATGACTTCTGCGACTTGTGTCAGGATAAGCCATCTCCCTGGATAAGTAGATGCTATTTGGAAAGGCTGCTGGTCGGAGCGTCTCAAACACAGCGTATGCCACTTTTCCCAGCCCTCCTGCAGCCCAGGAGCTATGCCCCGAAGCACCCACACCCTGTGAGCTTCCAGCCTGCAGAGGGAAAGGCACATCTCCATCGAGCCCCTTTCTACTGCTTCCACGTCCCTAACACGAAGGTGACAGCACCTCACTGTGTCAGTGGATCAATACATTTAAAGACTGCAGTGCTTTCAGATAAAATGGTAAAGGGAGGACATATAAGATCTGTAGATAGTTAACTGCAACCTCATGGCTACTTGTGCTGACACAAGTATATTCACAGAACAGCCACCTCTCTCCTCCAGCTAATGTCTAACAGTAATACAAAGTGTGCAGACCATGACACAATGCATTGCAAAGTAGATAAGAGTGAGAAAATAATGCTCGCTGAGAAGGGACTGTTTATGCGCATCAGATAGTTTTGGAGAAATAAATTTATAGCAAAATGGGACAAACAGACTGTCAGAGCAATCTCCACAGGGCTCAGATCAGCTAGCTTTGAATCTTGTACTTCTATTTCTCTTCAGTTTTGCATTCTGAAGCTTCTGTGTATGCTTGCGCAGGGAATACTTCCCATGAACGTTTTGATTATAAATAATGGGTACTGACTGGACTTTAAATCTTTTCTATTTCCAGAACTGAGGCGTGAGGCTCTGTAAGTGCCCCCAAGTGACTTCAATTTTTGTCCTCTACAAAAAATATCAAAAGAAATGCAGGAATGCCTGTCCTAGAAAAAAACATGCAGAAGAAGGAGAAAGATTCGTCCAGTAAAGATGAGACAGTAAGTGACTGTTTTCAGGAAAAGAAAAAGAAAAAAAAAAGAAAAAGTAGGTTCAAGATGGATTACTTTTAACAGCTGTCAGTAAGACTAATGCTGTAAATTAATGTAAATTAATTAATGTAAATTAATAATTAATAATGTATAAAATAATATAATAAATATATAATATATAATAAAAATATAAATATATAATATATAAATATTATAAATATAAATATATAAATATATAATATATAATAAAAATAATAATTAATAATTAATAATGTAAATTAATTTAATAATTGTAAACCAAGCTCTGTTCTAGAGCTGTTTTCTTTATTTCAGGGAACACTACTTAACCTGCAGCAGTTTATACTCAGGAACTAATATTAGTGCTTCCCATATCCACATGCAGTCCTCCTCCCAGCATCCCAAGTGAAATATTGCAATATAACAAACATATGCATTACTACATGGGCAGAGATGGCATATAGTTATTTCTTAACAGTACAAAACTATGAAACTATCACATATGATTCATTTGCAAGTGGGTTTAAAAGATGCCGGATGTTTATGCCTATCATTAGTCATTTAAATCCCTTTGTGTTTAAAGCTTTTTTCCTTAAGCAGACTCATGAAAATGTACAATAACCTTATCCAGAAAGGACAGGGCAAACTCGAGTATCAAAAAGAAATTTGGCACATTTATTTTTTCTAGCCACAAAATCAGTGACAGAACAGAGTCCTGACTAAATACAGCTTGAAACTGAAGAATTACCATTCTTTTATTTCTGAGATCCAGGGAGTATTAAAGGCTGAACTGGATTTGCATCTCCGTTAGTAATGGGTAATCCAATGACACTGTTTATGAGTATCTGTCATCCTCAGTTTCTAGATAGGGAAATGCAGCACAGCACTGACTTTCCTGTGTCTGTCACAAGGCAGTGTGGGGATTTCAGCTCAGAGGACACCCACTCCCTGCTGTCTGTTCGGAGCCCTTCCTCCATCCTGCTCCCTCCCTGCATGGACTGGCAAAGGAGTCTGCAGCTAGCCTTGCTCTGAGCAGCAGGTGGGACTAGGTGACTGCCAGGCATCTCTTCTGAACGAAATCATGCTGTGGTCATACAACCTTCTGAAAATGAATGTCTGTTACATCAAGTGCAAGTGAAAAAAGCTGAACTTCACCTGTTTAAGGAGACAGGCAAAAATCTAATAAAAGGAACAGACTCTCCAAAAGTTTATGGTCCACACTCACTATTCTTTCTCAACTGGGAGACACGTCCACCTCCATGAGGATCCGTGCTTAGAGCATCAGACCCTCTTGCAATTTCCCAGTCCTTCATGGATTACTTCATTGCCTGATTTTCCCAGTGCCTCCATAATTCCTCTGGCTTTTAAATGACTAATTACACTTCACTTGCTTAATTTTACATTAAAAAAAAAAAAAAAAAGAAAGGAAGGTCAATTGTCTGGACAGCATGAACATGTTTTCTTCCCATATCCTATTGGTTTCCTTTAGCAAACAGGATAAGGATAAAGCAAGTATTAACAGACATGTTTTTTATCACATTTTCCGGGAGTGTTTCAGGCTGACCGACAACAGAGTTTTGGCAGGGTGACACTCAGATTTATTGAGGTTTCTCATTACGGTCTTCTTGTATGTAGTCAGTGCTAACAAACAGGCAGACCAGCACATTTTCTATTTCTGCAATTTTATAACCAATCATGTTATCAAATATTAACCCAGGGTTTTACTGATCACAAGCTAAGTACATTCTTTACTAATGAAGTACCTTCTCATAATGAATTATTTTATTATGTTTGAATGTATTTGAAGATTTTCCCAAGTCTAGTTCAGAATATATGCTTGTGTCATGCCAATTTGTTTGTTTGTCCTAGGATTTCTAGAATTTTTACTATGGAATATTCTCTTTTTTTGGGGGGAATATTCTTTTTTTTCTTTCCCACCTGTTTCTTGTCATATCCATTTGAAAATTTCATTGGCCAAAGGCCTATAAATAGAGCTACTGGAGAGGCAGCACCACTTCAGGATTTCGTACAGCTGCATACTATGGCCTAAAATCCAGGCACTTTATGACCTAACGAAACTCCACTGAAGTCACACAATTACATTTGCAGCGATCAGTCATCTCAACTGCTAAAACAGAATAAGTGGATTCAAAAAGGGATGCAATATATTCGTCAGCAACAGGACTATCACAGCTATTAAATGCAACAGTCCTAACAAAGCCTCCAGTTTGTTCTAACCCACTGCTTGTGGGGTAGTGCAAGAGCCTATATAAGTAGGCTGGGCCTCCCCTGATTCCTCTCCATTTCCCAAAGCGTCTGTTACTGACTGCTAGCAGAAACTGCTGGGCTAGGCAGGCACTGGTTTCAGCCCACAGAGCCATTTTGATATACATTGGCCTGCACTTGCAGATCTCAAAATCAGTGTCCAGTCCATATACTACTACTACAAACCAAATACTACTACTGCTACAAAATGCTGCTGTACCAGGTCTACCTGGGATGGAGTTACTTTTTTCCACAGCAGCCCATAGGGCACTGTGCTTTGGATTTCTGACTGATAAACTGCTGATAACGCACCACTGTTTTGGCTGTTGCTGAGCAGTACTTGCACAGCATCAAGGTGCACAAGGAGCTGGGAGGGACACTGCCAGGACAGCTGACCAAAGGGATATCCCATACCTTATAATGTCATGCTCAGCAGTTTTGGGCTGGGTAGCTATTGCTTGGAGACTGGCTGGGCATGTCTGTTTGTGGAAGGTAGTGAGTGATTGCCTTCGCATCACTTTTTTTTTTTCCCTCTTTCTCCTCACTTTTTTTTTTCCCCTTTTCTTCTCACTTCTCCTGTTGGGGGAAGTGAGCAAGCAACTGTGTGGTGGTTTTGTGCCAGCTGGGGCCAACCCAACTGCGTATCAACATCCACCCTGCCTATCTAACAACAACAAAACAGGACATTTTGGGAACAAGCAGAGTTGCTTACTAATCTTTTTTTATGATTAGGTTGTGCCAAAACTTCCGGTTCCACCACTGCAACAGACCTTACGCATGTACCTACAGTGCATGAAACACTTGGTGCCAGAAGAGCAATTTAGAAAGACCAAGGGCATTGTGGAACAGTTTGGGATTGCAGGAGGCCTGGGGGAATCGTTACAGCAAATCCTCGAGGAAAGAAGGGAAAAGACAACAAACTGGGTAAGAAAATACAGATTAGAAAAATAATTGCTGTATTGGAAGATGCTCTTTTACAAACTATCTGCAATGTTCTATATATGATCACTGCTTTCTTTCAACAGGTCTCTGCAAAACAGGAATCACGTCAGGTTCTACCAAAGGGAACGAATATTTCAGACATATTAGGCTAGAATTTGCAAACAGTGTCAAAATCCACGTCATTATTACATTTTCAGGTCAACGGTTTGTTGAGATACATGAGGGAATTCATGCATTTCAGGACCCAGATGTAAGTGCTACCTGTAGGACTGTAGGACATCCTTTTGGGATGTAATTTCAGCTTTTCTCTTCAATGACAGTTAGACTCAATAAGATTTTTTATTCAAATTAAAAATGAAATCTGATAGGGCTATAAGAAGTATACTGTACACCCATCTAGCCAAAGCTCTGTTCTTGTCAAATCATTCTGGAATGGAATACTTTGAGATAGGAATTCCTGTTTAAAATAAGACTGCTCTTTGACATTCATTGTCATGGTGTACTAATGTAGTTACTCCAAAGTACCTTCTTGGTAGAATATACACACACATACATATATATAGCACACAGGCAATGCTGAGACCTCAGCCTTTAAAAAAGTCTAGGTTTCTCCTTTCCAAGACAGGAAAATTAAATAAGCTATAGATAAAATAGATTTCAAACTTCCACAAAGTCACAGCTCATCCTGCCTGCATTCACCATGTAAGAATATGGCAACTGGAAACTAGAAACACTGATTTTATTGAAGTCCTTCCACCCCAGCAAGGGAAAGAGCCACTCAATGGTTTCATAGACTCAGTGACATCCTGTAGGCTTGCTACTGATGTCAGTGAAGTGTTATTTTTCCTTAACTTGTCAGTTGTGTGATCCACTAGAATACTCTATCAAATTGTTTCCATAGTCAGAAAAAAAGGCTACAGTGCTGGCATTGCTTAGTTTCTCTTCTACTTGTTGCCTGAGGGCTCCACTAAATAATGCCCAATCTGCTTTTGTTATTCAGATCATAGAACTTCATGGTTTTGGTGGCTAACTTAACCATTTCTTAAATGGCATTCCTGTTAATGCCAAGAGAAAACTCTTCATTTAACCACTTAGAGCATGAAACCTTCAGAGGAAGGACATACAAGCATTTTCTGAAACATCTCAGCTTTAAATACTGGTTATTAAAAACAAAAACCTGATTCTTAAAATAAATTTAATTTTTTTTTTTTTTACCGGGAATTTTACTTGACGGGGTACAGCTCTGGTCTGTTCTCCTGAAGACTCCTGAGACTGTGGGGGAAGCATCTGTTCTAACAGCAATGAAGTATCTCAGAGGAAAGCTTTTTCTACTGATGCATGCATTCATAATTATTTTTGCATAATTTCATTGTTGTGTATAGTTACTATATGCAAAACATGCCCACTAAACTCAGACAGATCATTTCATCGTTTAAGGAAGTCCTCCATTTTCCAAACAACAATTCTTTAAGCCCTGCTCAGACATAAAGAATACCACTACCATACCTCTGTGTTTTTGATAAAAATGATTAGAAATATAGTCTGTCTGTCTGGGTCAAGCACTGGTAATTTGCATTTGTGTCAGTGGACACAGAGGAAATTCTCCAGGGGCCCTATTCACGTGCCAGTATCTCCAGGACCAAGCCATTAGGCTCAGAAAATTCTTTTCTCACTCTGCCTTTTTCAGGATGGTATCTGACGGCTAACAACAGAGCATCTTGGCATTGTTGACAAATATTTGTAGCCCCTTGAGGAAAGCCACTGCTAAGCAAAATTCTGTCTGCCTCTTCAATATGTCCCAGTCACTATGCAGGAGTCAGCAGCTAGAATGTTGTACTCCAAGATCTTTTTCTCGTAGAGGGAAGCAAACAACAAAATACCAAAACCACCACAATACAGGGCCTGTTTGGTTTTTAATGGAACATGCTGTAAATTGCCATTGATTGAAAATGGGATTATGGAATTGCGGCTGATTTCAGCTGAGCTGAGGTCACAGAGCCCAGACTGAAAATGCTCAGCGGCTCCATTAATCAGAGCCCATGCCTGACACCGGGGGCACCGAGCACCCACCACCCTGACTGCTGTTCTGCGTGTCGCTCCTAGCTCTAAGACCGTGTTTTGTCCCCTTCCCTCCCTCAGGTGTTTAACTACTGGCTGGATGACATGTACCTCAACAACCGGCTGCCTCTCCCAGTCAATTCCAGCCCAGCAATTATTTTTGCTCGTCAGTATTTCAAGGATGTAAATGACCAGCTAAGGTAACGTACTAAAAGTTTGCATCTTTCACTGAATGAAAGGATATTTTAAATACACTGCTTTTGCAAAGAGACAATCAACTTTCACTGAAAAATAAGGGCTGTAACTATTAAATGATTTCCCAGAAGAACTGGAGTTACTCATACAGTGATTCAGAAATAAGTGTCATTACTGTTGCATTTATTGCATGAAAAAAAATGTCATGGCATTTATCTTTTTTTTTTTTTAAAAAAAAAGGAATATATGCAAAGTGTTACACTGTATAATTCAAATAAACCTTTTTTTGATGGGAAAAAGAAACACTAATTTCTGACATGTTCTTTAAAGGAAAATAATCTGTAACATGCCATCATTATGACACTTACCCTGCAAACTGGAAAGGCCGTATTGGTATTAAATTGTCCTTTCCAAGTGCTCAAAAGGAAACACAGAAACACAGGGGATCTAAGAACAAGAATTCAGAAATCATTCCTCCTCAGGAACACGGCTTCCTTCAGGCCCGTCTTTCCCAGCTCCTGAACTGACCTTTCTCCTTTGAACTGTTACGGGCAATTACAGTCATTTCAAAAGTGGAAAGATAGAGGAGTCGCCAGGCACAGAATATACCTCTCCAGAAACCCCTAAAACAGGATTCCATTTTTCAGCCTTTGCCAAAACATTTTATCCTTTTAAACAGTAAACCAGATCAAATCTACTTTCATATAATGCAATTTTCCTCTTTGCTTTTAGCACTCTCTAGCTGCTCATTACTGGAAGAATTAACTGCATATGAATTTATGCTATTATAAACCAGCCAGAACCTCAAAGCCGATATGTTATTTTAACATTTTGCATAGACAGCCAATGTATCTCTTTACTTTACTTTAAACATAACTATAAATGCTTCCATTCATTACTGCCTGAATTTATTGTGCACACAGCTTTCTAAAAACCTCAGCTTTGCATTTGCTAATGCACATGCTTTAACATGGAAATATTTCTCTCAGAGCCTCCCATTCAGACACAATGTGAATGGGCAGTGTCAGGAAATAGTACACCTGTCTGCAGCCCTGCAGAAAGAATATCTGCTTAGGACAGGAAGCACTCTAATAAATTGGACAGCTTATGAGTATTGATATTGAAACCCATGGTAAGGATTCTATTAAATATTCAGCCTCTGCTCCCATTCTCTGAATAAATGCTTTCAGGCTTCCTACTCTAGCAGTTTAACCATTTGAAGGGCCCATCTCTAGGATTTCATATTTCTCTTGACGTGAATTAATTTAGGATTTGGGTGTAGGCAGGGGACTCTTCTTGCCAAGCCAGACGACTTTCTCTCCGTTTGCTGTGTTATCAATCATTCGGGCTCTCCTCTCTCTCGAAAACAGTCCAGCATTGCTGAATGACAAAAGACTGATGTCACTTCTGTCTGTTACTTGCAGGTTTGCTGCCAATCTTATTTCGGGCGTGCAAGACTATAAAACTTTACTAGACACGTAAGTAACTT
Organism: Anser brachyrhynchus; assembly: GCF_964034855.1. Classification (NCBI taxonomy): domain Eukaryota; kingdom Metazoa; phylum Chordata; class Aves; order Anseriformes; family Anatidae; genus Anser; species Anser brachyrhynchus. Next base: position 14,000,008 of record NC_137700.1, read on the forward strand.
GGAAGGAGAGTTGCTGTGGAGCCCTGCTCTATAGGGCTTCTGATTCAAGGGTGCTTTAACATGCCCAAAGTCAGGCTGTGTCCCACCTCTCCAACATTTGGAAGGGCTGGGGCTCCAGCACGGCTGCTTCAGCAATTTTTTATGTGCTTTCCGCTTTATTACTGCAGTCTAATGGCTTGGGGAAGGATGCTTTTTGATGCCTGGCAGTCATCACTTACACTTGTGCAGTGCAGCCCAAAGGACACACACAATCTTCCTAACAGAGCTACTGAGAGCACGCCAGGAGGGCCATGCTCCCCAGACCGAAAGAGCAGCAGTGCAGGAATGCAGCCCGCACCCCTACCTGGGTACCAGCCACCTGCTGGAGTGCCGTACCCACCAGGTACGGCACCCTCCATGTAGAACATCAGCCCCCTGCACCCTCACCAAAAGAAAAATAACGCATCCCACCAGAAGAAGGAAGCCTTGCCACGAACAGTCTGATTCAGTGGGTAATAAAAACAAACAGGTTGCATATTCCATTGTTACTTTCTGTATATAAACTCAGGACGGGAATCCATTCTTTTTTAAGTCATGAGGTAGCCCATAACAGCATTTTACAAAGCATCACCTAGCCTCACCCAGTGTGTTCCAACTTAACTGCTGAAGTCACTGCTCCCTGAAGAACAGAAATAGTGGCAAGCCAAGCACAGCAGACACCGCACCACAGTGGAGAAGGGATCATTTTCCTGGCTGGAAGTACAACAGGCCTATGTGATATGCTGTAACCAATGCTTATTTGGATGCAGAAAGCAAAATCCATGTTTAAACAACATAGTCCCTATCTTTTATGAATCAGATTAAAAAAATAAAAATTAAAAAAAAAAAAAACAGGAAAAAAGGGAAAGATATGTTTGATTTTTCACTTCCAAAATCTGACAGCTACTCAGAAAGTATAGAAGTAGTACTTTTTTAAGAAGTGCCTTTGTACAAGATACGCCATAGGCCAGCACTGATGTGCTATGAAGTACTGTTGCATACTAATGTAGTTCATTGCATCTTTATATAACAGCATCTGAGATGAGATAAGAAACCACATTACTCAACCAAAGGATAATTTAAATTATTATTTTGGCCTTACTACTCTAGAGCCAAAGACTCCTGTGATCAGATTTGCTTGCCTTAGATCAATAATCATTTAAGTCCTCAGTAGAGCGCTGTCGTATTATGATTACTGTTTGCTTATCAGCCCTCCTTTATAATTATGAGGACACTCTAATTGTACCATCTTTGGTTCCTTGTTGCTGCTAAGGACTTTCACCAGCGAGTGTGCTGCTAGCTTCTCCTGGGCCATCCCACATGCAGATGCGCACATCCCAGCCCAAATCCAAGTGTTTAGTTTTAACTGTGCAGTTATTCCATACAATTGCCAGGAATAAATATTTCAAAGCATGCCAAACTTGCTAATGTAAGACAGTCATAAGATCTTAGACATCTCCTAAATTGGTATAAAATTTTTGGTCCCATCAGTCAGAGTTAATAATTCCTTTCCTAACTGCTGCAATTACAGATTGTTTTATCTAAATCTACCATGCTAATCCACTATTTTTGATTATCATAGATGCTCTCTAAGACTTTTTAACACTCGTGTGCTAAATAACATGTTAAATACAAGAGAATTTCTGCATTATACAAAAGGAGAGAAGGGGAACACTAATAATCCTATTTTCTGATGAGGAACAAAAAAAAGGTTAAGCAACTCTACAAGGAAATAAGCGCTACAGAGACTTCAACAGCCAGGAACTGAAGCGCATATCCCTGGTTTAGAATTGCTGCAGTCCTAAAGAGACAGTTAAACAAGCTAAACTAGCATAAAATGCTACCCTGTACCAGCTGCTTGACGGTAACCGTCCTTGTGTGCTGCTTTGCCCTGGTCCCTTTCTGGCAGGCTTGAAGCTTTGTCCTTTTTTGCTGAGGGAAATCCTCTTCAGCACAAGATCTCCCTCCTCTTGTGGTCTCTGTAGCCTCTCCTGAGTGACAATACCATTATTTCCTGCTGCAGTGTCAGTGGGATATTTTACAATCCATAATCATAATTGCGATAACTTTTTTTTCTTGCCACTAAAGAAGCCTTTTAGGAAGCATTGTTTCCATATGCCTTCCAATTAAAAGGGAATGGGTTTTCGGTACTTACTTACCCATAGATCTAAGTAAGGATTTGCACATAAGCAAGGCCCTCTGAAAAACAGAAATGACCTCTGCGTTGCCCCAGCCATTCCTGTTCATCAGGCACGGCCCTTGGGTCCAGAGAGGATGCCTTCTCACACGCCACTCTAACCACTCGGCACAGAACAGGGCTGCTGTCATTTGCACTGAATTCCATTGCTATTTTTTTTCAAGGTGCTACATCTTTTCCAGCCCTCCTGCTGCTGCTGGCTTCCGTCCGGGCAAGTTTCCGGGGTCCCTTCTAGGCAGGCTTCCCAAGCACATCGCAAAGCTGCTCGTGACCTGCTATTTTTTCCTTTCCCACTAGATGATAATGCAATTGCTTAATGAATATGCATGAGGCTGCCAGGAATGATGTATTTAACTTTGGTATGGGAATTCATCTATTTCCCTTATACCGTAATCTCGTTTTATTATTCAATTTGTGTTGTACCTGATCTAATTGTAACAGAACAAAGGACAGATTAGATTTCTTTTCCTTTCTCTCTCTCTCTCTCTCCCCCCTCTCTCCCCTCTTTTTCTCTGGCTTTGTTTTTCTTCTTCTCTCTCTCCAGCCATGCTTTACCTGTTGATTTTGCTCGTGGACAGCTGTCTGGTCATCCTCTCTGTATGAAGCAATACTATGGACTCTTTTCTTCCTATCGTCTTCCAGGACATACCAAAGATACCCTTGTGGCCCAGAAAAGCAGTGTAATGCCAGAACCAGAGCACATCATTGTTGCTTGTAACAATCAGGTAAATGGGTGTTCTTTTTTTATACCTTTCTATATTTCTTAGTTTGTTTAAATTTACTCAAGAAGAGCCTAATCAAATCACTGTTCAGAAACACAATTAGCGTGCTATGTATGAGCTTGCTGCTTACCAAGGATTTGCTGTCAATATTTCCAAAAGATGCTTCTGCAGCATTTTTGTCCTTAGCCCACATTGTGTTCTAAGTACAGTGATGCAGAAAAGAGGAATGTGGCAGAATTCATTTGACTTCTTATTCAAACAAAAATGTTTATTAAGCAGAGGAGAAACCACAGCGGAAAAAAATCTTATTAGAGTGCATTTGCTGGAAATGCTCTTCTCTTGACAGTCAAGTATTGGCACACAATGCATGACATATAAACCACCTTCCCACGTAAGGGGGACTAAGTTATACCTGCAGAAGTTAGCACAGGTGCAAGCAGAAATACTGAAGCATTAGAGCAAGCTTGGCTCAACCAGCAAGTGCCCTCAAGCAGCAGAGTACATTGGCTGGGCAGAAGACCTTATCACCCAGCTTGACGTTGTTTAGCACTGCAGCTGTAGTGTACCCACAGGCCCTCTTTGAATGAAGGGGTAGATCCCAGCAAGTCCCTTTTCCAGGAAGTCCTGTTCTTCACCTCAATAGGAAGTTCTCTAGGTTCTGTAGGCCATTTTTAAACAAATAATACCATGGAAAGTATTTACATACTTTGTGGTTTTATCTCCTCATGTGCTTTTAGGCTTATTCAAATAACATATGTTTTATTTGAGTCCAATGTACCATGCAAGTCCTCTATAGCCACTGCTGTAAAAACCCAGCAGAGGTGAGCCCTGGGCCAGTCCCCGGTGGTTTTGCTCTCCGTGGTCCACAGGCCTGGCTCTCCAGGCAGGACTTCAGCACCTTGAAAACATCTACCCAGGTGAAGGCAAAGTGTTATACCAGTAATGGTCCAACACATCTGTGACTGTTCTTCTGAATTGTCTTTTTTTTTTTTTTTTTGCAGTTTTTTGTTTTGGATGTTGTCATTAATTTTCGTCGTCTCAGTGAGGGAGATCTTTTCACTCAGTTACGAAAGATAGCCAAAATGGCAGAGAATGAAGAGGAAATGCTGCCTCCAATTGGCCTGCTGACAACAGATGGAAGAACAGAGTGGGCAGAGGCCAGGACGATCCTTATGAAAGGTTAGCAGCAGCAATCCCAGCTTTCTCTTCTTCATCTTCTTGCTCCTCTTCCTCCTCACCATCATTGCCTTTCTTTGCTGGGAGTGAACCTTACAGCAAATATAGGACTGAATGTGCAACCTCACTGCTGAATTTTTCTGGCAGGAGGAAAGTCAATACCTGTAATCATTCAGATGTACGTTACAAAGGAAGCAGCAGATATGGTTTGACCTTGTGGTTGTGTATGTTTAAGTGTTACGCCATGTAAATAGCTCTCGTTCCATTTTCTGATTTTCATCACATAAATTGCATTACATCAGATTTTGTGATTTGTCTCTTTCTTCATATCCATTATGTACCAATAGGAATGATGTACCCTCTTAGCTTTTGGCAACTATTAGATATTTTTTGTCTCATCTAACAAAGGCACGTAACAGTTAAGTACCTATTGAATCTAGCTGTGTACTCTCTCTAGTCAATGGAGAAAGAGAGAAACTACCAAGACTGGTTCACCCAAATCTTAAGTAAGTATCTAAGAAAGGTGACACCAATCATAATCTGGGGATAGTTACCTCTCTCTTCCAACAACAGACAGCATTTAGCTGTCTTGGATGCTGGACTTTGAAGGCCTGACTTTGAAACAGATGAAAATAAAGGGTGGAATCAGTCCCCCCTATTGCTTCACACCTTAGATATTTCACCTTGAAGCTAAATGATATAAATGCCCTATTTTTACCCTTTTAGATGACTTAGGTATTCATTTTTCCCCTGTGAAAAATGTTAACTCAACTCTTTATTTCCAACTCAGCAATGCTATAGAAAAGTTTGCCGTTTTACCAATGCCATGGAATATACGAGAGCTGCCAATAGTCTCAAAACATTTTTAGCATCCCAGGGAAGATACTCCCTTTTCCTATTCAAAGTTCTCTGTGCTTATAAAGGCATTATATATATTGCTATATACACCCACTCCTGACTGATATTACAGGTTAACAACAGATTAACAGAGGCTTTAGGAAAGTTTTGCTTGTGCTTCTCGAATAATCAGCAGAATTAGAAGGTCTAACAAACCTGAAAGAAATTTCTCTGGATGGCAAACATGGGGAGGTTACTTCAGCATCAAAGAGGAGCCGAGCAACAAGTAACAGGATGTTAGGCAAGGCTAGAAGGGAAACCTTCAAAACTGCCGGCCCCAGTGGGGGCTGGCACACCTTACTCCTTGAAGAGCTGGAACATGTGCAGACATCATTCTGCCCCTGCCACTCTACATGCAACTTCAGATTTGCTAGTGTTTTCCTGTTCTTAGCTCCATACTAGCAGAGTCCAGCCCCTGATGACACATGAAGGTGTTAACCAAGTAAAAGCCATCCTCTCTATCTGCAGGTGTTAAGTGCATCTTCTGCCCTCAGAGATGACACTCATAATTTTGAAGAGCTGGCATCAAAACTCAAAATTACCTCCTTTATTTTCTTCTCCCTTTTGGATCAATATTTCACTCTTTTGATGTAAGGCTATTGTTAATTATATGAAGGAAAAAAAAGCAGAAGTATCATTCAGAATTTTCTTCTAAATGTCCTTTCTACCCACATAAAATTTCGTCAGGGTCATAGCTTCTCTGAGATCATGAGTGCCTACACATCATCAGTAGGGTAAATTAATTTGGAACTGAAGTCAGTGTTCAATTTCTTCATAATCCATTACACAGCCTAAAATAAATCATAGGTTCACAGGAGAAATTCATTTCATGCATTTTTAAAGGAGAACAGACTGTTTTCAGTCAGTTATGGTCATTTAAAGCAAAAAATGTTGGGGATTGTCTCACTGGAAATGGGTTCACATTCTATTCAATAGATCCATAATACTGAATAACTGAGTACTATTTGGGTTGATTAAAAAGTAATCATCATTAAAGAATGAATTCCATCGAAGTATTCCATTAAAGCATCACCAGCTTCAACAAACCTATAGTCAGGACATTAGAAACTAGCATTAAAAAAATATTTGCTTTCTTTAGATCATAAACCCTTTTCCTTCATTTTCTGTCTGCTCTTTTTTGTTCTCGTGTCCATGTCTCATTTGACTTCTAATTTCCACTCACTGCACGTGTTAAGCCTGGGTTAACAGACAATAAGCACTTTCCTATTGCATATATGCCAAGCACACTGTTTCCATTTCACACCTATCATTTCATCTGTTCTTATTGCTTTCTACTCACATCAAATAACTCATTCTTTGATTACAGTGTACTTCTAACAAGACAATAAAATTACTAGTGGTTATAAACAATACCAGATTTACAGTCACCGAACTCAATTTTGTAATTCAGTGAACTCAACAGAGTAGATCCAATGCCAAAAAGAGTAGTGATTTGTCACCATCGTGTTAATCCATGTTACTTCCTTAGCTCTTACTTGAAGCTGGAAAGTTGTCTATGTAGATAGTAATTCTCTGAGGCAATCTCAATGTGCAGAAAGCAAAACAAAATGAGATTTCAAAAAATATTGTTATTTGCTTTTCACTGTCTAAGCCTATAATGCGGTACCAGTTTCATCTTCAGGCTTTTTTCTCTCCTTCTTTTCTTTTTCAAAGCAGGGAAGAGAAAGATTCCTGTATTTTAATGAAAACCAAGATAAACACCTAATCATTTATTTTCAGGCTGCACCTTTTGGTGAAACAGTGAGTACACCTTGACACTTGCAGCTAAATAATGTTTGCAATCCCATGTCATAAAGAAGAAAAAAAAAGAAAAAAATCAACAAAAACTAGTAGAACCATCTCAGTGGTGTTTCTGGATTACTTGGCATTTGCCAAAATATTCACTTTAATGATGAAGCAAATCAATTTAGTTTGGAGCTGAAAAAAAACAGACTCTGCACTAGCAAAGGGATCTAAGCAGGGATCCCATCCTAGACCACTTGCATTAGCGCAGCTCCTCTAAATAGTACAACGCTTTGCTGTTACATACGGAGGATACAAGACTCAACAGACCATTTTTCTTCCTTATCAGTGGTAAAATGTTAGAATCATAGAACATTCCGAGTTGGAAGGGTCCCTCAAGGATCACCAAATCCAACTCCTATTGTTCTTACAACAGTAACTAACAGAGGGATAGAAAAGCCGCTGGTGAAGCAGTGTGAGGTGGATGGAGTCACTCCACAACTGCTCTGTACTGGGCCAGAAAAGAGGATGGTTCAGGAAGGAAAAGACAAACAGCAGCCTGCAGAGCTTACAAAGGAGACATATGCCTGCATAGTCACCAAGTAGAGGGAAGGTCTTCTAAGTGAGAAAATTTTAAAGGAATTGTAATAAACACAGACGTCATTGATTTATAAATACAGCCAGTATTTTAACTGCATTCAGGCTGTATAACTAACCCACTCTCCTGAGTAGAGAAAGTGCATTCTTACTACTATAGGGGCTGCTGCTGTCTCATGCCTACCGTATCTGAATTCAATTACAGGACTTTCTTTGCATTTTTTCCTTTTTAAAACAAAATCCCAAAACCTCAACAAAGCCAAAGCTGACTGGCCAAGTCAATGTATTCATGTGCATTAGAAAAAAAAAAAAATGTCTTGCAGGGGTTTAGGTTTTTCTAGTGCTTCTCTGTTTTAGCTCTTTCTGAAAGATTTATTTCCCATCCCAAGTCATGGTTCTTGAGTTCTTGTGCAGTCCATTGTTTGCTGTATATGATAATTTTGTCAGTGTTTGATCAGCTCTCTGAACATGCCTGGTTTGTCTGTAAGGACATCTTTCAACTGCTTTCCCGTTTCTAGCAGATCTTAATTTTATTCACTGTAATACTTGGAATGATGCTACCCCGAAGCCATATGTCAGCAAAAGGGCTTTATATCTGTCAGTGATGTGAGGGCAGCAGCCACAATACAATATCTATAAAGCCATCAGATAACATAAAGCAGAGCGCTGTGCAAACTGTGAGCACTTTGTAAATCACTATCCAGTTTTTCCTTGAAGATGCCTGTCCACAAATACCAGCAGCTTGTGTATACAACTTTCTTGTCTTACAACTTTCTTTTTTTACTTTTTTGTCTTACAACTTTCATTCACACAGCCCTTTTCAGCCTTTGTGTTTGTGTGCCCAGAGCATCAATGGAATAAATACCACCATTACTCTCAGGCCAACAAGTGTCACATACTAAGAGAACTTTACAGCCAAGAGGACAGGGACACTACTTATCCTTTATAAAGCTTCTGAGTGCCTTAGAAGACAACTCACAGGGCCACCAGTGTTTCACATGTTGTAGGGAAGCACAGGTCACTGGCATCTGGTGCAGTTCAGCCTATGTGCCCATAGGAACCAGGAAATCAATTACAAGCTCATGTCATTCTAGGAGCTGGCAGGAACACCAGGTGTCTTCCCTAGGACTCTGTTTCTGTGGGCAAGAGAAGACTAGGCACCGTGTGCTCCACCATGTCCCCATGCAGCCTGCAGGAAGCCAGGCTGGCCACCTCTGTCCCTCAGGGTCCCTGGCTGCCAGTGCTCCCTTGCAGGAGCCAACAAACAGCAAGAGACATCACCTTTCCACAACCTGCAAGAGGCCACAGCTCCCTGCTTCCTTCCCAGCCTGCCCTTCCTTCCCTATCACCTGCCTTTCCTTCTCTTGTCGCCTTTAACCATTATTGCGTATTTGCGCTTTTTCTGCACTGAGCCTGGAGAATGACCGTGGATATCAAGCATGTGTTGTTTTCTAGCTCCTTACTAACTTGTGTTACTCACTTCTAAAAGGATTTTTTTTTTTAAACTTTGAAAAACGCTTTTCTTTTAGAGGATCAAACTACTTTTCATATTTGCAAAACCTAGAAATATGCACGTTTTGAAATTGCTCCATATTTCAAATGCATCTCCTGAATTGGGCACAGATTTGCTGAACTTAGCACAAACTTGCAAGAAATTTTGATCTGAATTCACATCTTTAGTTAAAAACATTTTCAATCAAACATTTTCATGAAATCTGGCAAAAACAACAGATGAAAGCTGATCTGTAAAGAGTGGAAGGAACTTTAACTCAATGTTTAAAAGTCCTTTATCCTTTGATCTCGTTAACAACCATTTAACAGCAATTAATGATGTTATATGCTTTTGAATAAAACAAGTCTTTGTTATAGGTTCCACACTTCTATCCTTTCAATTAAGAGCTGTATTAAGTCCTCAAAATTAAATAATTCCTGTGCCTCAAGCTGGCCCTCAGAAGCACAGCAAACCCTTACCTTTACTTTTTACTCAGAAGCAGCCAGAAAAAGCACATTATATTCAGAAACACACAAGTGATAGAGGGGAAGTGGAAGGTGGCAACTAATGGTTTGGGCAACACTGTGTCACAACCTTATCCATGTGATACAGGCAGTATACCCTGTCCAGGGGTTATTTGCATTGCAACAATAAATGATCAGTGATAAAAGAGAGAAAAGGGTTTTGATGCAAGAACAACGCAAAACCACCATGGGCCCTGCCGTTTCTTGTCCAGAAAAGGGTTTTAATGTGAGAACAGCAAAAAGCAGCATAGGTCCTACTGCTCCACAGCAGAATACCACAGCATTGCAGCAATAGCATGAGCTCTGAAATTCTCCATTTTCCACCTGTCCTCTCTGTAACTGTTACATATAAAATAAGTAACCAGCGCTTGCTGTAAGAACAAAATAGATCTATTTGGTAGTATAAGTACTTCAGAAAATTAATGTCAGAAAGTGGATATTATGGGATCATATTGAATCACACAGAAGTTAACACATGAATGAATGCCTTGGTGTAATGTCTCCTTGCACCAAGGATGTTCTGTTCTCTCTGTTGAGAGCTCTGCAGACAGCAGCTCATGGCAGAGTGACAGTCAGATCTTTAATGCTGTCCAAGGCAGCAGGTTCCCCAGCCAGTCTTGCACTACAGGTAAGAAGATGTGAACGTTTTACTCTTTTATCTCCAGACTCCACTAACCGTGACTCTCTTGATATGATTGAACGATGCATATGCCTGGTGTGCCTGGACAGCCCGAGTGGGGTGGAACTCAATGATACAAACATGGCATTGCAACTGCTACATGGGGGAGGCTACCATAAAAACGGGGCCAATCGCTGGTATGACAAACCTATGCAGGTAAAAACCTTACAGTACTATGATATTACTTGCACGTGGCAAAGAACTTCAGTTGTGCTTGTGGTAGGGACCACTTAGAAGCAGGTGGGAGAGAGAGGGAGGTGGTGTCCACATCCACCGGGCAGGGCTGGTGCTCCCTGTGGGGCAGGGAAAGCAGACCTACTGCCTCGCTGGCCAGGGGTCTTCTCCAGCACAGGGACACTTCCACCTCCCATGAAGTTGCCATTTACACATGAGGAGAGAGGGAGATAGACAGGCATACAGATAGGCAGACTTCTAATAAAAAGCAGTACACGTTTATTATACTCAATCAAGTGGAAAAAAAATGCTGGACAAACAGTCCAAAACAAAACAGAGAAGCACAACAGCTTTCCCTGTTTTCTCTTCTTACACATTTTCCTTACATCCTAGAAATGCTACTGTTTGTAATTTAGTCTGTATTTAAGTTAGTATTAAGTTCCACTTAACAGACTACGTGTTCATTTAATAACATTCTTGTCAAGACTTTCCTGGAAGTGTTGATTTCTCAAGCCTCTTTCCCAATCAGGCTTTGATTGTCATATTTGAAAGTGTCACACTGTTATTTTCACAGTTTGCAATAGACTCAGGGTGAAGCAATGTATTAATCTCCAACTGTCAACACTGTTGACACCTCATGAAAAATTGAAAAAACCTTGACTGATCCACTGGTTGCGCAACGCTTGTTGCTTTTGCCATATCTAAGAACGGCAACATGAAAAGAGAGACCACTAAACAAATTTCATTTGCACTGATTTATCCTAGCGCAAATCTATTTCAGTAGTCATTCCTGATTTATGCCACTGCAAATGACATCGTTAGCAGACTCCAGTGCTGTGTTTTTAAAGAATGAAACATTTGTCTTTAAGAACCATTTGTCTGTGGTTAGACTCCTCTGTTATTTGCAGGGCCACTAGTTAAGACGTTTCAAGACAAGAATAAACAAGATCTTATTTTCATTTACTGTCAGAACATAGTGGGAAACAAATACATTTGCATAGTGTACAGGAGCGCTGCACCTGGTGTGATGTATGCAGGCCAGAAGTAGTTCAAAGGTGAAGAGAAATTGTTCGGGGGAAAAAGATCCCATTTTCTTTCATGCAAATAGGGATTTCACAGATAGCCGTTCCCACAGTAAGACTTGCTCTTTCCCTCCATAACCATCTTCAGCTTTGCAGTAAGACATCAGAAAACATCCAGGTAAACTTTCTGCATCACACACACACACTGTGAAAGCCTCATGGAAACTACTGGAGACCAAGGAGGAAGGACGTGTACATGAGAACAAATGCGCAGTAAGCTGAGTGGGAAAAGTCCAGCCAGAGATGCTTCAGAGGAAGGGGGCTGGAGGATCAAGAAAAAGGTCGGGAAACATGAGACAGGTTGCAGTTTGCTCTGAGACTTCGGCTGTTGTTTGAGGTGCAGAAATAACTGACTGCAAGAGGGTATCACTAAATTGCAGTGCAGCAGTTATACCAGTATGCAATGAAATCAAGGAGGATGAGGGGAATGAATAAAATCACCAGAAACACAATGAGGAAGCAGAACAGTAAAACAAGCCATGAGAAAGCTATCAAATAAGGATGAGCTTGCTCACTTGATATGAAACTTGTAATAAAATGTGATACTAAGGGACTTCCCAGGTAAAGTAGTTGCATTACTCCCAGCTGGGGAAGAACCTCAGCCTGTTTTTTGTGGAGTTTTTCATTTGTTTTTTAGTGACTGGGGTTTTCTGTACCATAAAGCAGATGCTAAATCCAATTTCCAGATTACAATGGGAATTTATTAAAGTTTACATTCTCATTGGCCTCAGTCCAAAACAGCAGCATGAAAGGCTTCAAACGTAAAGACTTTCACAGGACAAGAAAGTCTCCCATGATAATTCTATAAGTCTCCACTGATCTTTAAGTCAAGGAAGTCCTCGAAGCGAGCAATGACATCATCACTTTTTAGACTGCCATTGTGAGTAACCTACAATTTATTCACTACATATCTTGCACTTGTTCTCTCCTTTACTTAGTTTGTGGTAGGAAGAGACGGAGTCTGCGGTACCGTGTGTGAACATTCCCCTTTCGATGGCATCGTACTGGTGCAGTGCACTGAACACCTGCTCAAGCACATGTGAGTCCCTTTTCAGTGCAGCTACTGTACCCACTCCGGCCCCGGGAAGTTTCTGCCAGCAACAAATTTCCCCTGGTGCACAGGGCCACTAAGCCCTGTTCAGCTGCTGGGAACTAGTCACTCACCTGCTAAAAAAGCCGTGTTTGACAAATAGACTCTCACCGTGAGCTTAATGACTTTTCTCTCACATACTAACAGGAAAGAAAGCTCCAAGAAATTAGTCCGAGCTGATTCAGTAAGTGAGCTTCCTGCTCCACGGAGACTAAGATGGAAATGTTCCCCTGAAATTCAGGCACACGTGGCATCATCAGCAGAAAAACTCCAAAGGTAGCACATAGTCCTCACTTTTTTCAACAACGACTGCAAGCTGGGAGCTACCCAGCACATTGTGAGCAGGGATGGATTTTCTCCTAGAGGGCTCCCCCTGCCCTGCTGCTCCTCCTCTTCCCAAACACAGCTAAGCATGGGCATACCTAGCATTTCTTAGCAGGATGGTACCCTATTGGGCTGGGCCTACTTCATGGTATTCAGGAATTGCACTACCATTGTAGTCCTCTCACTTAAATACTAGAAAAAGTAACCACCACAGGTATATAAAAAAAAAAAAAAGTATTGTCTGCACAGGATGCAAATGGTGCAGGTCCTCTATTTTTATGGGTACATTTTATAGGTTTGACCTTACTAAAGCAGAGGACAGGGCAATGGGGATAAGTATACGGGACAGTAGACTACAACTGGTTTGAATAAACAATTTGAATTCAGGAATTTTATTTGTTTACATCCATGTTGCTCCTACAAAGGTTAATTCTTCTGATTGTGTTTCCAGACTGTAAAAGATTTGCATGATCTGAGGGGGTGGGGGGACAATGAGAGATTTTCTTCAAATTATTCAGGTCACAGGCCTGAGTGCTGACATGAACTCGCTGTAGAGAATTAACACAATTATATGATCAGCTGTATGTCTAGTGTCCAGTGCATTGGACAAGCCTCAAAGTGGCTAGAAGCATGCAGGAAAGTATGCAAACATTCAGGATGCAGAGTAATTCCTTTTTGTTTTTAAATAAAGGTAGTAGTCCTCTAAATTGAAACTTGTGAGGAGCTTATGGCCTCCAACAGGTTTTTAACTGACCCCTTTCTCACATTCGTAAATCTTACAGAAATTTGTCCTGAACAAAGGAGGCTCTGACTTAGGCTTCAGGAGTGAAAACACTAGGTTTAAAAAAAAAAAAGGGGGGGGGGGGGGATGTTATGCAGATGGACCTGAGTACCACAGCTCATGTTAAGGCCGCAGACTACAAGCCGAGCCTAGAACCAGTATGAATAGAAGTCACTGACTAGGAAGAAGTTACCCAAGGCCAGGACTGTCCGCACAGCAGAAGCCCCCTAACCTCTGTGGGTACAGGCAGGAACATTTCTCTGGGTTTTATCTACAGTCTGAAATGGAACGTGAGATTCTGGCATCCCCCCCGTGGTAACTGTCTTTGCTTGTTTTCCAGGATGGTGAAAAATCTGGACTTCATCGCCTACAAGTTTGAAAACTATGGAAAGGAGTTTATTAAGAAACAGAAGATTAGCCCGGATGCCTACATTCAAGTAGCACTTCAGCTGGCATTTTACAGGTAAGGTTAACTCAAACCATAGGAACAAGGTAGCAGGAGAGGAGAATTCACAATTAGTTGTTTATAGAGAGGGTCCAGTTTTTCCCTAACACCCAAAAAAATGCCCCCTGCATGGAAACAAACGATTTACCCTAACAACGGTAAGTCAGGCAGAAAAGAAGTTGCCGCCCAGCTCTGAGACAGAGTATTCCTTTTCCTCACTGCCTTTCCCACTCCTTGCTCTGCCTTCCCATCCCTGTCTCCCCCAGATGCCATTCCCAGCCACTGCCCTCCCCACAGCTGTCCTGAGCTTGGTGCAGAGAAGAGGGTGAGAGATGTGGCAGGGAGAGGCAGAAAGTCCTACCACCTGTGGCAGCAGGAGCTGCTATGGAGTCCCAGAAACACTTCCTTGCCACTGAGGACAGCTTGGGAGGAACTGTGACAATAACCCATAGCTCTCTGCATATATGTCCCCCTAACATATGGGGGGTAAAATGCCCACAGGGAAAAACACTACAGCAGGATTTCAGATCAGAGTTCCTATACAGGACAGTAACTTCTGCTACTGCCTTCACGAGCATCCCAAGATTTAATAATATCCTCTAATTTCCATGGTATTATCAGAGTTAAAAGCTGCTTTATACGTTGTCAGAACAGCTAATGCTCCAGGCTAGAGATCGGTTGCATGGTTTCCTGCAGAACAGCCTATTACACGAATAATTCTTTATCATGTCAAATTAAATCCTGAAGTGGTCTTTACCTAGCCAAAATGAACAGATGCCTAACACGTTTTGTGTACTCCATAAACATCTGTTGAACATCCATTTTGCATATTCCATTGACCAAACTCCAACAATGACCTGGTCCAAGACTTTCATCTGAATCTGAGCAATAATTTAAATCCCACATATGCAAAAAAACCCACAGCCTCAGGGACAGCTACATCATAACTGAGACCCCTGATTCAACTGAAAGTAGATAAGGCACAGTCAGTCTCCTGAAGCAAGGAAAGGTAGCTATAGTCCTGGGTCCAAATTAAACAACAATCTGTGCTCTATTTGCAATGTGGGTTTTCATTCCAGCTCAGTCTCAAAAAGCATGCTTTTCTCTTATTAATTTCCTGTTTTTCATTGACACTCAGAGTTCATTTTTTCCTTGTTTTAAATAAAACATATTTCAGTCCTATAAGTAGATGATTAATTACACAATTATTTTATGATGCAGTACAAATAAAACATTCCTTGAGATCTTTCAGTAGATTTTAGTTTTACTAGCCTTGTTTTTACACAGCAAGTCATTTTTTACTGGCAATACATAAATAAAATGTAAACTGCTGTATGCAGCTCCTCATATTAGAGTTGAGTGAGCATTCATCTTTTTTAAGTTTCTTATTGAATTCTATCAGCATTAGGATGAATACTATGCAAAAAATAATATCATGGCTGTAACAGTAAAGTGTACCAAGCCTATATTTCTTTTAGTCCTTATGATGCCTTGGAAATAACTAGTCTTTGTTTTTCTTACTTCATTCTCTCAGATGCCACAGGAGACTTGTCCCTACCTATGAAAGTGCTTCCATACGCCGATTTGATGAGGGCAGAGTCGACAATATTAGGTCTGCTACCTTGGAAGCATTTACTTTTGTAAAAGCAATGATTGATGGCAAGCCAGCTCTATCGGTATGTTGGTCTGTCTCCTTCTGCCTTCTCTGGCAAAACCCTATGCAAATATACATTCATGATCCCCAGTATCTCACTTTGTTAACTGAGAACATCAAGGCATAGCACTGAATAACTGGCCTCGCAGATTTTGCTCTTGGTGCAAACCAACTGTTAAGCTAAATTTTAATTTTCTTATTTTTAACTTAAGCATATAAAGGATTCAATAGATAAGACATTGAAAGAAACAAAACATCTGATATTAGACTTAATATTGCTTTCTGAATGTGCTATCATCAGATCCAATTCTAGAGAGATCTAGGCTGAACATGGTAAGTTCTGGGATTGTTATACTGCCGCACCAGGGAGAACGCCTGGCTGGGCCCCTGCAGTAGATAGCTCTGCAGCAGATCGCAGTGCGTGAAGTGACATAATTCATATGCTTGGATTTCAGTGGATATGTTTTGGCTGATCTTTTGGGATCTAAAGCTATATTTCTGCCACATAGTGTCCCTGTCTCCAAGGGGACTGAACTTTCATGATGAAAAAGCTTCATCGGGCTAATAAAAAAATGCTCCAAACTGTCCTGACATCATTCTGCAAAACGAACAATTGTTACCTTTCTTTGAGCCACCACCATCTGTTTGCCAGAAGCATGAGTACTCTGTATATTAGCTGGGCATGCAAAGAGGTACAGCTGACAGAGCTGAAGCTGTAGCTGCATGAACAGCTCTGTGCCCCTGTCCCTCCTGTCGTCCCTGCAGAGCCTCCCTCAGCATCTCGCTGTGTGCCACTTCCACCCACTGCACTTTGACGCTGTACAGGGAATTTCCAGGCGGCTGTTTAGATGCAACACGCTGCCACAGTATGAATTACTTTGCAGAGCAAGCCCAGTCTAGTAACATCAACTCACATTGCTGTTCAGTAGCATCTAACACAGCATCGCTAAAAGTAATGCCAGGCTGTAGACTAAGTGTAAATTAATGAACCTTTGTAAACCAAGCCCTAATACCCCAGAGGGTGAGGAAAAAGTTATCCAGAGAAATAGTTATTGTTCCTCCACGGCTTTTTCAATCTCTTTATGGTTACCATGTCCAGGATTTAGCTCATGATGAACAACACTTGAATAAGTTCCATGTTAAAGCAATAACTCAAAGGAAAGCAGAGGTAATTTCCTATGCTGAGTGGGTAATTCAGGACAGATCATGACTATGCCATCATACATTACAGTGACTACCATGCAGAAGACAAGGCTTGTGTTATTTGCTACTCGTGTCCCATCTGACTGCCCACAATGCAGCTTGTAATGATATTTCATTAGAAGCTGCTGTCATCTTTGCACACTTTGAACCCCCACAGTCAGGTGCTCAGCATAGGCTCAGCCCCAACACAGGTACCTGCAGGCCAGCAGCACTCCGAGGAGGAGCCAGCCTGCTCCTGGTACATTGTTCTGCCAGATCCTTCTTGTTCCCTCTAATAATCTCTTTCCAACTTCCTTGGCCCAAGACTTACTGAGTTCTGCAGTTCTCTCAAAGCTTTGGCATTTCTCACTGTTTTACTACCCAAATCTAAGATTGTGCCCACATTTAACAGTGTCCTAAATTGTATTGCTTCACACAAACAAGCAGAAGAATGCCATGCAAGTCCAGAGTGAGCTCAGTCTCACCCCCTGAATTTTCATGTTGCATGCCTTGGCAGTACCAAATGGGGAGAATAATGGTTTAATTCTCCCTGAGAAATGTGCAAGCATAATGCAAACCAATCCAGCGATCATTCTTCTGGCTTCTTCTCCACTGAGAGATTCAAAGGACATTGAAACTGATTTGTAATTGTTCTTTCCCAGTAACTTACATAATACAGAAATCTTTGTTGCGATTTGAGCATCTCTCTATCCAAAACTACATATATGTACAGTAATATAATAATATACATAACTATATACATAACAATAATATATATATATATTGCAATCACAGATTCATTAGAAACAGAATTCACTTAACTCTATTCCAAGGTGATTTCTTTAGACCTGCAAATTGCCTCTAGATTTGAAGGGATTAATTCTTTTTTTTTTTGGACAAAGAGATGCATCATTTGGTTCAAGTAGCCTTGGACTCCCCCAGATATTGTTTGTTAATAGCCATTAATCCAAATCAAGTTAAAAACAATTTCCTATCTGATGCTAATAAAAATGATTGTCAAATGATAGCTTGAACAGTCACCAAAGATTGATTGAGTCAGATTGATTCTCTAGAAGGAGAAATATCTCATGCATTTGACACTTGCTGTAAAAAAATAGCATCTGACTCTGCAGAGATTGCTTGAATAGCTGTAAATTAATCAGATTTAAAGACTGCATGTGGTAATTTAATCTCTATAAGGGAACTAAGGCCTGGGTCTAGCCCTATGAAAAAAAATAGACTCTAACTTTGAAGGTCCCTGATGGTGGCCTTGAATTGTTTCTAAAATGATTTCTTTGTTCAAAAGATCATTCATCGTCCATAGGAGCTGAAGGCTCCCTGTTCATCTGGAGGCCCAGTTATTTCTGCCTGTTTCAGGGTCTCCCAAAGTTGCAGCGTCTGACTTGATGTACATTTGACAGGATCCAAAATTTACTAGGTTGTTATTTGAAATCCAAGGCATCTGTGCATGGTAGAACAGCCTTGAAAAATTTTAGATGCGCTTTCACACAGGGGAGTAATTTTTTTTGGACTAGCTAGTAAAATATCAGTAATAGTTTTCATTAATATCAATGTCATTGGCCAGATGAACCATGCTGGAGAAGATGCCTGACTGTTTTGAAAACACTGAATTACACTCGGCGATTATTTTACTACTTCAGATGGAGTGATTCAATTAGTAATAATCTACACACCCAAAATCCATGGAAAGGAGCTGCAGATCTTTCCTTGACCTCAAACTGCCACCAATGAGCCTGTTCAACCCTTGCACAGCCAGGCATGGTTACTGAGCAGGACATTGAATCCCCATGACTTTTCAGTTATAAGGAGTACTTACACCTGAGCAAGGAACAAAAGACATTTTGAGAGTGCGTGTTGTTTGGTTGCCAGTTAACTGGTGGACAATGTGATTTCTTTAAGAGTTTATGCAATAAGAGAGATATTTCAATTCCCCCAACAGGATTCCGAGAAGATGCAGAGATTTAAGGATGCAATTGCAGCTCAGACTAATTACACTATTTTGGTAAGTAAAATACTGTTTTGTCTGAATAAGAACTAGTTGTTTTTTCAACAAAAGTATGAAGATACAATCATTAACTAAGCATCACAAAATGTACATATCTCTAAATATGAAAGTAACCACTGTGTCACATGAAAGTTTCTGATGACCCAAACACCCTCCAAATAGCCATATTCGCCTAAACTCACTTCCTGGAAAGCAAAATAGCAGAATTCTGCAAAAAACATCAATGGCAAGACCACTACTCTTGACCACCTCACTCATCTTGAACTGTCATGGAGCATGACCCTCTGTATTCATTGTATGCATGAGGAATGTGCCTCTTTTAAACATTTATGATTTGTATCAATGTCATGATTAGGAGTCCCAGACATGAATTAGGATTAGCACGAAGCTTTGTGCTGTACATGTTAACAATTCAAAAATGGCCTTCACTTTAAAGAGTTTGCAATCAAAATATAACAAAGGTTTTTTGTTGTGGTATTGTTTTTTGTTTTCCTTTTTGTTTTGTTTGTTGAAAAAAGTATTGAAACATTTGCAAAGCAGAACACTAACCAGATGAAATAAGCCTTTATTCTGTGCTTCTTGTGACCATCATGAAACAGCCATGCAGAAAGCCAAGAAAAGTGGAAATGAGGTATTCTAAGATGAAGTAGCAACTGAACAACTGAGCACCTTATCATGAAAAAGTAAGCAAGGCTTAAAAGCAATTGATTTTGCTGCAGTGTAACACACAGGAGAAATAGAACTCCAATTGCAAAATCCAGATCCCCCAAATTTACAGGTATTCGTATCCATAAGCTATAACATTACATACAAGCTCTTGAAAACTGTAACATATGCAGAGGTGTTTGTGTGTGTTTTTTTTTTCTCCTCAGAACGCACCATTTGTGCATTTTCTTATGTTCCTCCCTCCTAGAGGTGAGAGGTCCTTATCTGGGACCTGGTCCTCAGCTGACAAAAGCAGTAATTTTGATTGAGTCAGTGGTCAGCAGCTGAGAATGCAGCTTCTCAGGCAGACCAGTATACTGGAAAGCAGATCCAAAGTGTAATTTATAATAAGTGTCATTAACAATGAGGAAACAATTATAGTAAGCTCTCTTTTAAAGACCTGAATGCAGTGTCTAACAAAAGGAAGAGACACCATTTAGCAAAGAAATCAGTTTAGTATCAAATACAACTCATTTTCTGCTGATTACAAATGAGCCTGGGTAATGCTCCACATCCCACTGTGCCAGGACAAAGCACAGACTTCCTCTACAAACAACTTCGTCAAACCACTCATGAAATTAATACATGTTAATAACCAGCTATGTTAAGTGAATTTGCTACCCATGGTTTTGCCACAGACCATTGCCTAACAAACCCACGGTGTTGATTGCTGTTTAACTACTCGTAACATTCAAGAAATCATTCATGTCCAGAGGTGGTTTCAGAGGTATACCAGAGCACGGGAGAGGTGAAGTGTTGCTTTGAGGCGAGATTTGTTCCTAGGACTGTGAAACAAAAGAACCAGGGAAGAAAAGCAGTTTTGTGTTTCAAGTATAATGCCAAGACCCACCATTTTTGAAGCTAAGACACAACAACATCTCTAAAGCAGAGGCAAGTAGGTATCTCACCTGAACCATCTCAGAGAAATCGCACAATGAACACAACATGCTGCAGATTTACTAGGTCACAACCAATGGAGTTTCTGTACGACATCTCTTTAAATATATATATATATATATATGTATTCTATAAAACCCTCCCTCCAAGTAATTTCAGTTCAAGAAAATGTTATAAAATTCACCCTCAAGTATAGCTCATGGGAAAATACTAAAATCACCATAGGAAAATTAACTTATCTTTAAATTTAAAAAGGCCTTTAGGTATTTCTTCTCACCAAGCCCCCCTTTCTTTGTCAGAATAGCAGATTTAATTGATGTGCCTTTAAACTAGGGGCAGGACTTCCATGGTCTGAGTAAATTGGGTGTAACAGACTGAAATGTAATAGCTCCTAAGAAAAACAAAAAAGTCTACTTCATAAAACAAAAAGCAATCTAATGATTTTATTTCCCCTTGTTAAGGCTTACTAGTAGCATTGCTATCTTAAATGTGGAGCTCTAAAATTCAATTTAGCACAGTTTTTTCCTATGCGTTGACTCACAGTTTATTTCGTTAGCCTGTCTCGGCCTCTCTTCAGACATGACATTGATCTATGTTGCAAAAATGTCATTGCTAACAGCCTTATAAATCTTGTGCGATAGCAAAATATTTCCTTTGATTATCAAGTCAGTTTCCCTCCATGGGAAAAAACAACATAAACACTACCCTGATGCATGCTACGTTTTGCAGCATCCTTGCTCCATCTGGGCTGATGAACAAATGGCCCCCTTCCCAATGGGTGCCTACTCCTTAATAAGCCAAACAAGATTATGCACTCCCGGCCCCTTGCTTCAGGCACGCATTAGTGGTTAAAATGATTCTCCTCTCCAGAGGAAAACCAAGCTTGTGCCTTTTATTTATTTATTTATTTTTAATTCTCCCCTTAAGAGGAAAACTAGCTTGTATTCTTTTAAAAAAAAAAATAAATCCTACCTTCTCTCTCTGGCTGCTTGTTTCCCTTGTTCTACATTTCCTTCCTATATGACTTCAGCCTGCTACCAAGGAATGAGCCACAGCTCAGTCCATACAATCAGTGCCCTCTCCAGCAAGGGTCAGCCCAGACTGAAGGATCATCTGAGGCAATGCCTTCATTCTTCTTCAGATGCCAACTTTTTGACTTGGTTTCCTAAAGAAACAAAACTCCTGTAACTGTACTGTCTGCCCATTCTTTCTACTGACTTTTGATCCCATTAGCCATCTTCAATCACATTTGCTAGCAGGCAAAGATCTTACAGCTAATTAAATTCCTGAAGTCTACAGTGGGAGGTAGCTGGATCGAGCAGACCCAAGCGCAGTAAGCCCACAGGGGACAGGCTTACTGCAGGCTTGGCAGTGGTTAGTTCCCGAGAGCTGGACACCAGCATGCCCCTATGCTTCCTACGCTTGCTGTTTTCAATTGCCTCATTAGAGGGAGGGCTAAAGTAAGGGCTGCCCCTGAGATAATCCAGCTCTGGAATGAGAAGGGGAATTGGGTTATTTGGGCAGTGAATTAAATAAAGAAGACATCTGCATCCTAATCCCTAATCCACCTGAGAAGTCGGTGGGGAACACTAGCAGATCTGTGATCTACCCAATCTACACTTGAAACTGGAACTAACTTTTATATTGGCTCTGCACTCAGATGTAGTGTAATCAGAAAGACTTTCAGAGGTCTCTTCCAAATTAAGTTGTTCTGTGGTCCCTAGTAAATCTGGTAGTAGACATCTACTAGATCTTTGGATCTAGCTTTTATGCAATGACAGACCTGCCAGAGTGAGACCCAGGTAGTAAGGCAACAAAAGATTAATTTGTTCTTATTTGGAAGTGTTTTGGAGCTTCCTTCCTTTTCTGCTCCCTTCAGCAGCTCTGAAAGCCCACTCCATGATATTCATGGAGAATATTTATTTGAGAAATTGTGTGCACCCAGAACTCCAGATAACATCAGCACAAAACACATCTCCAGACCATCTCCTTCCTAATTTTTACATTTTCAAAGCACCATATGGACATCTAGTTACTGACCATCAGCAAAGCACACACTCCAAGCAATATCTGAACGTTACAGGCATTATATCACCCTAGGCAAGTTCATCAGCTCTGAGCAGAAAGCAAGGCAACAGCAGCCAGCAAAGCGCCTCCATACTCAGTTAACTGCTGGTGTCTGTCATGTTGTACACAGGCTATTACTGGGATGGCAATAGACAATCATCTACTAGGGCTGAGAGAGGCGGCACGAGAACACTTCAAGGAACTGCCAGAGATATTTACAGACGAGACGTATTTGACAAGCAATCGATTCATCCTCTCGACCAGCCAGGTGAGTTTTTCCTATCCATTGGTCTTGCTAACCAAAGGCTAATTAATCTGTGTTCTGCCAGACCCTGTATCTCACAGTGAGAATGATAGATTTAAAAAAATAAAAAAATGCTAGTACCATCAAGAAGTCTGCAAAATTTTTAATCCAGTTTTGTCTTGCTCTTCAAAATCAGCATAGTAACTACTGGCTGAAGTTATCAGTTCCCTAACAACATCACAAAGCCCTTCCCAGAAATTCTAGAAACACACACATACAAATTCAGTAAAATTTGTACAAGGGCTTGGTGTTTCCTCACACCCCATACTATGTATCTTCCTGTTTCCTTTCTTTTCCTTTCTCCCCTGAGGTGCTGGCTGTAGCAGGAATTCTGTTCCAGTGAATTGTACAGCCACAAGCCAGACAGGCTGCCACTCTGAGAAAGAAAAGCTAAGAGGCATCAGGAAATTTTACTCTTAAAAGCAGCAGTGTTAGAAATCTTCAAGAGCCTTCAGTTATTCAGTGTAAGACTGCAATCCATGCAGACATGCTTCTTAGATTGAGAGACATTTTAGACAGTTATGAATTTACAGTTACGTGCAACTGTACTAAGATACTCTAAGAGTGAACATTTCCTACATTTAATATTCTGAATAAGGAAACATCCTTTGTTTCATACAAGCTAAAAATTAAATGTTTCATTGCATATAGTAGCAGTCCTAATGAAAGAAGAAATTTCTGCAGGAATTCATTTTCTGAAACACTAACCCAGCAGCATGGATTGGAACTACGCAACAAAAAAAAAGACTTATAATATCATGCTACAGCATAAAGCCTTAATAAGTAATTTGATCTTGTCATAATGTTTGTAGGCTTGAGACATGAGTGAATGTAACCAACATCCTACTACATAAATTCTCCAAGAAACTATCCGTGAGCAAAGAGTGTTTCTGAATAGCTTTATGGCCTTCGGCTGTTGCGCAGCAAATTTATCTGACAATTCTATGGCTCTATTAGCAGGACTAATGGCTTGTTCTACACCATTAAAAAGCCAAATGTCATTTGTGAAGGCCCATGTACACAAAGTCTGAGGCACAGATTTCTAACACATCTTTTATTTTCTCCAGGAGAAAGTGTTTCACTCCTGTATTATGCCAGGATTAAATTGAGGTGTAATAGAAATATAGCACCTAGGTGCATTAAAATATGCTTTTACACAGCATCACAATTAATGAATACTAGGATTAGAATGTAAATTATTATTAGAATATAAGCTAATATAGAAATGGATGATACTACCTTCTATGATTGATTACACTTTTCACACTAGAAGGTTAACATAACCTTAAGATAACCTTAAGAAATTACAAACCTTAGAGAAGTCTTATGCATCATGAGAGCGTATCAAAATTACATACAGCATAAAAAATTGCATATCTGTCAGGAACAAAGCTTATATATGCTAAATACCTGTATCAAGTGAGAAGAGAAGTGCATTATATCCCCTTCAAATGACACCAATTCTCAGACCTTGGAAAACAAACAGAGCAGCCACATTCTATACCAAGATCAGCTTTTACTTTCCACATATCAGCTGCAGGTCTAGACTTCTGAAGGAACTCATACTCTACAAAGGGGATTCTCCACATTTTGAGCATTAGTAGCATTTGTTTATCTGTTTCCTCATTCTTAACCAGCTGATTTCAGGTGTCTTGGTTAATCAGAAATCACTCCTTACCTTCTCCCTGCACCCAGGTTCCAACTACTATGGAAATGTTCTGCTGCTATGGGCCTGTGGTGCCCAACGGCTACGGGGCATGTTATAACCCTCAGCCAGAGCATATATTATTCTGCATTTCAAGCTTTAAAGACTGCAAAGAAACCTCCTCAAACATGCTGGCAAAAGCTGTGGAAGAAAGTCTCCTAGAAATCAGAGATCTGTGCAACAAATGCAACTCTACTTCGGCAAAGCCACTTGCTAAACAAGAAGAAGCTACACGATTGCAGTGACCGCAAACTCTAAGACGCTGTGGGAATTATTTTGCTGAATCCACCCTATGAAGAAACAATGACATAGTTGTTCAAAGGCAAGATAGTACTAGTAATATTCCAGTGTAGAACAGAAATGCCATGTGTTTTATGTTGTTGCCAACATTTAAAGCCCTATAAATATGAAATCTTCCATTGCATGCCTGAGAGTCAGCAAAAAGGTTTGGTCTCACTGGCTGAAATGAAGGAGGCAGTAATATGTGCCTGTATTGTACTACTATTTCTAACCATAATTGATTTATGCCACTTTATCATCTAAAAAAAATTAAGTTTGTCTATGACATGAATAAAATACTGCAGCACACCAATTAATTAATATCCCCTGCAAGTAGTTCTAAATCATTTTCATCTCTTCCTGTAAGGTTTGCATGCAAAGAAAAAAGAAAAAAAAATAGTAGTTTCCCCTACTAGGTATATTGAGCATAACATTGTAAATAATAAGCTGTTATCATCAAGTCATGAAATTTGCATGAAGAGTATTTAATACCACCATCCTATTTCCAACATTACAAAAGCAGATAATTTTTAATAGGGGTCACCATGTATTTCTACAAACAACAACAGATTATAGGAAAATTAGAATAGTATCTGTATGTTCCCCCAATCCAAAAATGCTGCAGAAGTAGTTTTGCCTTTATTCTGGTTTGCAATGGCCTCAAGCACATGCCCATCCTGAAAGCAGCATATTTGAGATAAGGTCCATCAAAGAGAACTGGAAGAATTTTGTCCATAATGAATTAATTATTTCTTTCTGCCAGTGAGCAAAATCCAATCTAACAAAGAGGCAAAGCACAAAGCATAAGTGCAATTCAATTCTGCTTAAAACCTGTTTTGTTTGCACAGGAATGAATTCTGTCCCTGTGACTAGCAGGACAGCTGTATGCAACCACAGAAAATCAAAGAGCAATAAATAACTAGAATGAAGAGGCAAACTTGCAAGATGAGGAAGTCCCCAAGATAGAACAATAAATACCAGTTTTAGAGCAGCGGTACTCATATCAGCTTTGCATTATCCCACTTGGGAGGGATATATATTTTATGTTTTTTTAATATCAGATACATGGTATCATATTCTGCAACATACAGTAAATTCAATTGCAAAAATAATGTAGTACTTGGTAATTCCCACCTTTTCTATGTGTAATCCTGAATTTTGTCTTATTATCTCCTGAACTCTCTACAAATCCTTCCAAGGACTGGTATTTTCGGATACCTTCTCTCAAGCTGAAATATGTCGCCTTGCTTAGCACTGTTCAGTCATAATTGTTAGAATATAACTTGGTGACAGACTAAAGACACTTACTAACTGAATCCAGCGCTGATCTTTTCTTAGGCACACTGGAACACACTTGGAAGTCTGCACAGGGACTTGCATGTGGAGAAGCAGAGACCTTTTTTCTTCCTTTGTAGACTGAACAATCATGTGCTTAAGCACTCACAGGCCTAAAAGCAAGGGAATGGATTTATTACAATAAACCAGAAGCACAGATATGTTTCTGTCTAAGAATTCTAGATACTGACTCAGTAGATTACTTATGCCCATACTTATTTTACTGCCTCTTTCAAGTTGCATACGTCCAATTAAATAGTCTGCTGAATAAAAGCAATCCACAACCCCTCATAGGAAAGCACAGCAAGCCTAATAATCAATCAGAGCAAGTCAGCTATGTTGGAGCAAATCAACTATGTTGATTTACAGTGATTGAGGGCTGGGCTCTTTTTTTTTTTTTAAAGTTAATGTGTTGTTTTAAAAATATGTATGTCTTATTACTCCATGAGTGTGGTTCAAACCAAAGATAGAATTTATTTTTAAATTATGTAAATAGTACTATGTCGTAAAAGCTGCCCCAAAGTTAAAATGTCCCCCTAAAATGTCCCTCTAAAAAATAATAATAATAATTTTTAAAAAGTGTTAGTCAAACAGTTAGTCAAACTGAATGTTCACTTAATGGATATACTGTTCAAGTTATGACTTTAAATTGTTCCCGTGCTATAATTACAAAAATTACTTTGAAACATTCCCAGTAATTTTGCTGTCTTATGTCACTGCAAAGGCATTCTGCTCTTTTAACGTAAATGTAGCACTACAATCTCAAGATTTTTTTCATATAACTGTTTGAAATTATGACCATACTTTAAGTGTATAAAATTCTGAAATTTGATAGTTGATTATTTATTAATTTAATTCTAATGAAATATATCATTTCATTTTGTATTCATAGTTTGATAGGTGTAAATATTTATTTGCAAACATTACTTGTGTTTGCATTTTACTTTTTTTTTTCTTTTGTCTGGGATTTTAACAGTAGCTCAGACACTGTACTCAACACACAATTACTGATAATTCAGGCACAAACTCCAACTGCTGAAATTTTATACCTATGTATTGTTAAGAGCACCTTGTCTGTAGCTGCTATAACAAGTGTTTTGGATTTTTTGACGTCAGAAAATACTGGTGGTGGAAAATGCTTACATCTTATTCTTACTTGAGAAAGAAACCAGTGACCACCCACGCTTCCTATTAATTTAGCTAAGCATTCTATCCTTGTACCTCAGATACTTAGTGATCTGCCTGAATACCTGAAAAGCTTCAACAAACTCAGTCCCTCCATTTATGTATGTGTTTAACCTCAGTCATTACTCGTGCTAACTGTAGCATCTGCAAAGTACCTTACTCCGTTTAAGAAATTTCAGACTTGGTTCCTGGTTTGTTTAAACTGGAGAGTCTTGAATAACTTAAAGATGGATAAAATTCACAGCACAGGGCATTACAAACTTATCTTCAGTTTGCCACCAGGAACTTCATAAGGGACCATGCTGCTTCGCAGTTACCAGAATCCCCTACACCTCTATGGTATCATCACATGCTGCAGATCCATCTACTAAGGATTTCAGGAAATAGGAGTTTTCTTAGGTGCTTATTTAGCATTATTTGTGTTATACAAATTAAGTTTTCTTCTTAAGTTTTAAAATACAGTCTGTGCACATGTATTTGTGGAAATCAAATGAGACACTTTTAAAATGTTTCCAACCAGAAAACAATGGAATAGATTGTTCTTATTAAAGAGGTCAAAAATCTTGATTGACAGCCTAAGCCATTAATATAACAAGTGGCAATGATTTAATGAGGCCTCTTAGTGGGACCTGAGAAATACAAACTCTCTGCAAGATAATTTTAAGATGGTAACTGTTTCATTCTCTTCATAGGTCTGCTCCCACATACAGCACTGGGATGTAGCAATTAAAAAGCAGATTTTTGTGAACCTCTATATTCATGGTGAACAAAACCAAAAGAAACTTGACTTCAAAACTGGTGTTTTAAGGGTGCAAGAACCCAACCTCACTCGTGTGAGTGCTGTCAAAGACCCTCTGCTGTCTGTGATTAGAGTGGGGCATGGTTGTGGCAACACACCTGAACTGCTGCTGCTGTACGCGTTACGAGATAGAGAACTATTTTAGTGATAACTTTTATTTTTATAAGATAGTATAGATTTATGACAAATGTAAATGCTTATTTATAGCACATCATGCTTCGGTTATGTTTCTCGCTCTATTGGAACGTGTTTATCTGTACCTGTATTAATGTATATGTATATATGTGACCTGAAGCAGATGCTGGACACCCTCCCCCAGCTCACGCCGCCAATAAAAGCCCCCAGAAGACAGCTTGTCGCCTCTTGGTGCCACACACCGCCACCCAACCCCTCACGGGGGAAGGAGCGGCGGGGACGGCGCCGCGGCCAACGGTCCCCAACGGTCACCCAACGGCCGCCAACGGTCGCGGCGCGCGCCCCGTCAGGCGCGCCTCCCGCCTGCAGGGCCTGCGAGGTGCGGGACGGGAGAGCCGGGCCGGGAGGGGTGGGCAGCGCCGGGCCGCCCCTCACGCCTCAGCCGCGCTCGGACAAGGCTGAGGCCGCTTAAGGGGGAATTTAGCCGGGAAGCAAGGCGGGAGAGGGCCGAGGGAACGCCGCAGGCAGGGCTCGGGTGCACGGCCTGAGCCAGCGCCGCTGGGGGCTCCTGCCCCGCTTCAGCTGCGGCGGCACATCGCTCACCCCGCGTCAGGAGAGAGAAATTAGGTGTAGCTAGTCTTTATGGAAAATGATTCGTCGAGAAATCAAGGATGGCTGCAGCCCATATGCTGTTCATTAGGGAATGAGGAACACTTCCTCCATTTTAACGTTTTCTACCTATAACAGGACACGTAATAAAGATTTCTGCCTAGCAAAATTCATCTGAAGTTGCCAGATAAATCAAGTTGTATGTGTGAGATCTGAAGTATTAAAACAAGTCACATTTTGTGATTATAAAGGCTTTAGATCATAGATACAACAACAAAAATAAATAAACTCAAGTCTCGGACTTGGTTGACACTGGAAGCATACGAAGAGCCCGGGTTAACACACAAGATATGCTGCTGGCACTTCACCCGGGTTACCCAGCTGGGGCTGCCAGATCACCGCAGCGTACCTCAGGTACGGACTGGGAAAGACCAGGCCTTGCCTCGTGAGACTAACAAGTGCTGTGGTGAGCCGTCCCCCCTGGGGACGGATCTCCAGCTAACAGCACAGAGACACCAGCTCTCATCCATTTTATGAGTGTGAATTAATTGCCAGAGATTGCCATTGCAATTTCCTAGAAAGCAGTGAAAATCATCTGATGGGGATTCTGCTCAGCTGACAAAAAAAAAAAAAACACACAGCAGGAACTCATCATGCTGCTTCATGAACTGTACTCCTCACTCAGCCATTTTCTCTGTTGTTTTTTCAGTAAATTGAAATGCTAGAAGGAGTTGGCACAGGTGGATACAGTTAGGTTAAATGCTTGAGCCATGCCACTTTCAGCAAGGAAACACCAACCCTGACAAGTCACACAACTACCATGGAACTGGGACAGAGAAAGTGATATTTCTATCTGCTTTTATCAATTAAACATGGACAAAAATAACTCGTGCAGTGGTCAGTACATGGTCTCAGCGTTAGAACATTGCCAATAAAAACTGAAAAGACAAGAGCATGAATATTAAGTATCCAAGAGCCTGCTTCTGCCTAGTAAAACAAACAGACCAAAAAAAATGGAATGAGATGAATAAAAAAAAAAAAATCTTTAAATCCATGGGTGCCCAGGCAGAAGCATGAGGCATTTATGTGCTGCTGGAATTGCATTGAGTTCCCACTTCCCCTGTTCTGATTAATTTACAACACTATACAATGTACTGTAATAAACCCAAAACACACCTAATTCAGCTAAACAAATACGTAGGTTGAGAGAAGGTTTTGTCCCTTCTGGCTTGATTCTCAGCTTCACAAAATCTCAAGGCTTTAAATGTACTGAGGAATTACTCTTTACTGAAGAATTACTCTTTAAGCAGAAGTGAAATGAATTATGCGTCGGTGAACAATTGGGTTATCAAGGTTGTTCACTTAATGTTCCAGCTGTTCTATAGCACCATCCTAACGTTTACTGGAGATTTCTTTTGAATTTAATCTTATTCCATGGTACTTGCAAATAAATACATTGTGTTTCTTACAGCTGCTGTGCCAGCTAATAGCAAATACAAGTACATAATGAATTTCTTGCCTTTTACTGCTAGAACTAGAAATGACAGAGGGTGGAGGCTTCATTCAAAGGAGATCCATTAATGTAATAATAGAGAAGCTAGATATCAAAGCAGACAGGAGTTGTGGGGAGTTTTGTACAGCACTTAGCTACATTAACACTGTTATTTGCTTCTTGCTCTCATAAGCAGTAGAACTTCGATATACCAGGAGTTCACAGCAAAGCAAGCAAATGCAGTACCACTCACTGCTTCTTTGCCCTTTTCCAGCTGTCCTGCAGGCAGATGGGCACCAGCTGATTCTAGAGGAGATACCAGACTGGAATACTGTAGAACTCATAGTAAATGGGGAGACTATTTCACTGCAACATCAATGACCTGGATTTTGGTAAGCACAAAGTTTTATTCATTCCAGTCTCTCACTGAAAGCACTTACATTTTGAAGTGAGCACTTCCTAAGGCATAAACAGTCCAACTTCTGCCAACATTAACTCTTCTAAGCTTGCATTACTTTATATTTGAGGCATTATAAAAGGCACAATCAGGAAGACAGAATGGTTCAGCAGTTAAGGCAATGCCTAGGAGAGCACTCTCTCAAGGCCTTCCTGCATGCACCACTACACAATCACAAGAAAACCAGTTAGATTTCAGTCCACAGTTATTAAAACTTATATGTTTGGGTCTTAGTTTATTTACTTATTCAGCTCCCCTTCCTTCTCCCCTGGCAAAACAAAAATAATACCATTGCAGTGCCCCACATAGAGGCATATATATATATATATATATTGATTCAGGAGAGTCAAGGAGCTTCAGGGCTCAAGTTCTCATTTCCTGTGCAACTACCTTCCAGAGAAAGGCTGAAAGCCACCGCTCCTCCCCTCCCCACTATTTAACAGCTTCTCTAGGGCTGGGGAAGGTGGAGTTAATGAAGGGAAAGCAGAAAGCTGACCAAGTACAAAGGTATTTTGAGCACCACATCCGGGTTGGTTTCACCTTCCTGAAAGGAAAGAAACAGACCAGTAACTGGTAGGTTCCAATACTGCTCCTTTTGGAAATTTATTCCAAGAAAATACATCTTTTTTTTTGTTCCAGTATTAGACCTATGCTATTCTACTGTCTGCTGAATCACCTGCATTGCTGCACTCACTTTTTGCCTTGTTTCAAATCCAGACCAAAGCTGAACCAACCTCAGATTATGCAGTTAAACAGGGTAGAGCCAAACTGAGTCCAAGTACTGTGAGGGAGAATGCAAAGGAACGCAGATGCTACAACAAGGAGCACAGATGTAAATATGAATAAGCTTATTTGGATATACTTTGTAAGCTGTGTTTTTCTCCATTAGGAGGTGATGGCAAGTTGGATCCACTCTGTGAAGAAGCCAGAAAAGCAGTGTTAAATGCTTACTAATTTGTAGGTTCACATTCTCTTTTACCTTGTTTTTCTGTCAGGCAATCTACTTGCATTACAAAAGTATTAGAAATTTTACGATACAGTTGGCTCTTCATGCTTCTGTCTCTCTTTATGTGCCATCCAGACAGGAATATACATCCTTTTCCAGAAGCTGCCATGTGTTACCACCCTGAAAGTCACAAATTCATATAGAACTGTGACTAACAAGTAGTTCTAATAATTTTATTTTAATTAAAGGAAGAATGAAATTCCTGGACATCTTGCATTATTTCAACTTTCAGGGAGTTTCCTATGTTAAAGATAATCATTTCAAAGTTATTAATAGCTGCTGATCAATCCATACACACTCACACAGATGTGCCAGTTTCACTTTTCTCTTGGCCGCAAGTATTCCAGGGAATGTGGTTGTTGTCTTTAGATGCAGCCCGAGGGTTCAGAGAGAAGCAAGCTGGCATAATTATAAGGACAGGGTTAAACCTGTCTGCAGTTACCATTACCAATATTCCAGGTATTAGAAAAGTAACACTGCTTTTTCCTCCCTTTTTTCCGCTTGATAACTAGATTATGAGGCTACTATTTTGTTCCTGATTTATCAACATACACTCTTGGCCTCAGCTAAAACCTACTTCTGGTCAAGGTGAATCCAACAGTTTGCAAGCAGCCATATGTTCAGGACACCAGTGTTCTGACAATTTTCAACTTGACCCATATTTAGTTTATGAAAGAAAGTGGTTAGTTTTTGCATTCTAACGTAGTTGTATGAACAGAGAAACACAGCATACACTGAGGCTAAGGAGTGCTAGGCAGCTGCAGTTTCTAACAGGGCTTCAGGCGAGACCATCTGACTGATTATAGAGCTAAAGACG
This sequence comes from Anser brachyrhynchus, assembly GCF_964034855.1. NCBI lineage: Eukaryota > Metazoa > Chordata > Aves > Anseriformes > Anatidae > Anser > Anser brachyrhynchus. Next base: position 14,032,603 of record NC_137700.1, read on the forward strand.
AATAAATCCTACCACTCACAGTAACTCCTATAAGCTGCAAGGAGGTAGCTAGTTACAAATAACTGAAGTACCTCTACTGCAGTACTGATCCAAAACAGAATTGTTGTCAAAATAAACACTTTGCTATACCCAAATACAGTCTCTTACTTATATCCTAAAGATGCCAGAGGTATTAAAAATATTCTTTAGCAAGTGAGAAAAAAGTATTAATAGTTAAAATCAAGTGAAGCAGAAACCACATTGTTCTAGAAGACAAACATTTTTGCTTTCTATAACTAATATAACAAGATTAGAAAGCGAAAACATTCATTCGACTATATTGAGAAGATCAATAAAATTAACACTTTCACAGATGAGAAAGGCACATTCTGGAGCAGACATTCACAAAGAGGAGATCGGGTTTTCATCATTTGCCCCACTCTAGCTCTGTCCTGGACAATACTGAGTTAGTTCACCATTCACTGGGGTTCTGACCCCGTAACTACGGAGACAGACAGAAGACTAAGCTCCCCAGATCTCCTGAGCATGAAATGCTGTAAACATCAAAAACACTCCAAAAAGAAGACCTAACCAGTTGTTTTAAAATTAAATATATATATATATAATTAAAAAAAAAGTTTTCAGGTCTTACTGTGTTCAGTGACCTCTGTAACATCACCCTGAGAACATTTCTGACATACCCCCAAGTTGGAATGGCGGCAGTTTTGTAGGGAGATATTAAGACATAATAGATTAGCTGGTTTAAATTGAATTTTAAACAATGAACAAGCTTTGAGGAACAGAAGGCTTCAGGTCTCAGAGAGAAGTAGCAAACTTAAAAAAAAAAAAGTATGGGTTGAGAGCAACTGCTCTGACTCTGCATTAGAGTACCATTATGACCAAATTGTGAAAGACTGGAGATAGACAAGATTTTTAATACAACAATGAAGTTTAAAACAAAAACAAAAAATACAAAACTCCATCAGACATCTTGAACACTACCAATTAGAATGTATAAAGAGATCTCAGACTCTGTTATTGGTCTTTTGTAATAGAAGGGAAAAATATATACAAATTCGAAGTAGCCCTTTTGGTTTGGTACCCGCTCCCCAAACACTACCTGTGATTAGTTGCCATGGCACTAGCAGGCAGGTGGATGTTTGAAGGCACAGGAGTAGCCACTTGGACAAAGGGATTCTTTTTTTTTTTTCATATATACGTGAAATAACCACTTTTTCCTCAAAATCTCCCTCATTTTTAAGGGGGTTATCAGCCCCACAGATAATCATGGCCGTTTGAGAACAACCGAACAAGTAGAACTAGCCTGCAAATCCTCTCTACAGTGACTTTCATCCAGACTATTGTGAAGTTAAATCAGGAGAAAGAAAGCAGCAGCAGCAGCAAATTATTCCAGTAGTAACTCCAACTAAATTGCTGTGCAGCTTTTAGGGTTTGACTAATTGTCTCATTAAGACACATTTCTGAATTTCTGATCACTGAAATGGATCTCAAGTATTTTTAATCACTGAAAAAATTGTACCACTAAGAGCCTCTCGCCCTCCTCTCCTCAGCGCTATTTGCAATGGCAAACACACAAAGGCTCCTGTTGATTGGAGCCCCACTGTTACACAGTTGGCAGTCAAATGGTACTAATGGCACAATAACACAATATAACTAAAATAGTTTGCCTTTTAGAGTAACAATCTCTTATAACATGATTAAGCTTATCATGTGCATTTCCTTATGTTTTGCACAACGCTCACAAAATTTGACAGCTTTTCCAGTAATTTCTTCAAAAAAGGAGGGAAAATAAAAAAATTAACAATACTTGATAGATTAAAAAAAAAAAAACAAACAACTGCATCAAGTGTGGGCTGCCCAGCAGAGCAGTTGTGCAGCACCCAGGCCACTCCTGTTGCAGAATGCAACTCCAAAGCCTGAGTTCATCACATTTAATTGCAGACACTTTATTGAAACACTCAGTTTAGGAGCTGGCTTGCCCTCGGCAACTTCTGTAACTGATGGAAAGAGGCATCTCCACAGTGCAATTCGGATCTCTGCTGAGTACTAGGTTCCAATTTAGGCACTTTAACATTGTTTGAAACTAAACACCAAAAAGAGAGATGAAGCTTCTTCCTCACATGAGGAGCATGTTTCAAAAGGAACATGCTGGCATTATTCAACACACTACTGACGTGCTCTTTGCACTGTCAGCAAATAGGAAGATTTTACTCTTTGCCATTGCTCCCAGTGGGAAGGAAATCACTCTTTACAAGTAGTCAGGAAGGGTTTAAAGAGTCCTATTTATTCTCAAATATATTTTGCTTGCTTTAAATTTACTGTATGATGGTAATCGACTTTCCACAGCTGATGTCAGCACAGTTCTCAAAAAAAAAAGTTTAAAGTTGACTAGAGAAACAAAGTTAAATCATTTTAATAGTTGTTTTAAAAAAAAAATCAATACTGTACATAGTTAAATCTCCTTCCTCTTCATTTTGAATATTGGCCATCCAGCACTGTTATATTAAAGATGGCAGCACTAACAATTTCAATGCACCATTTTTACATACTAAGAGTCTGTGAGTAATTTAGTTTGCAGTCAGGAGGAAGTGACTTCTCCATCTCCTTTGTCTGAAATGGAGATGACAGCTTTGAGTCACAGAGATCTTCCCTGTTTTCCAATTCTCCAATAAAAAGTGCTGTAAAACTTTCCTGTGCTATACTTCACAATTAGAGCAAGGAAATGCTTTATTCCAATAAATTCTTTAAATTAATATATATTTGTATGTATTTCTGCTTAAAATATTAGAAAGGAACAAATATATTTTTGCTTTTAACAGTCCCTTTAAACCACCCAGATTTCTTTTGGTAGTTTTAAGATATTTTTGTTTAACATGCTGAGAACGTTCCCTAGCAATGCCCACGTGTTATAAGTGGAAAACAGCCCAGAAGAATACAAGCAGGATTCTTCTGCTCTGTTGAGGCACATATTTATAAAACTCATTACCCAGTATAGGCTCATTCAAGTTAGAGACAAGATCCATTACTAATTTAAGATGCATTTGAAATGTGGCCCTTTAAATTTCAGTTTTTGTCAATTTTGTAAGGCAATTTTAAGAAAAGACAGGGTTGTTCTGCACCCACGCATAGGCACTATTCAGATACATAAACATTTACTCCCATATGCACACCTATGTAAATCTGCACATCTGTGAATGTACCTAGGAAAGTGTCTACCAAGGTCTTACCAATTCGTGTTTTTTATCATGGGCTTAACTTAATTCCCAGGAGCAGAGTATGCTACAGAGTTCTCCATTTACTTGCCTTTGGTGTTTGTTACAGATACAAGTACCACAAAGGTACATCCTGCATAAATCTATTGAGCTCACAAGCTGCACAGTGTTGCGCTCCCTATGAAAAATACAGTTTTCCTGATAAGTCTATTGCAGTTCTGAAGCCCCCCAACTAAAGACCTAAGAGGTTAAAAAAATAAAAATAAAAGTCACACTTCAAGTAGCACGTCCCTAAATTTTTATGCATGTGAATTCAGAACAGTGATGCTGAAGAGAAGGAAAAATATTAGATTTTTTTTTTGCTGACAGCCCCTGCAGAAGCTATTTATGTACAGTCATATACTGATGTGCATGCTCAGATAAATTTTCCTGAAGCTGGTAGAGTTTTGTCAAAGCAAGAGCTTCTGGATGTGCGTAAATAAATTAAAGAAATTTCTATTTTATAATGAGCAGGGCGTATTGTGGTATAAATAGTGCAGAATGCATTAAATAAACATTGCCACATATGACCAGATATCTATTAAATGAGCATATCAGAGGAGAAGTTAATTATCTAAGAGTGTAACTAGGAACCGTTTAGAATTGCTGGAGATTAAGTTGCTTTATTTCTGTTTATCCTTTTTTCTGAATAGGCAGTAGGCTGTTGCAAAGAAGAGAGTCCCAAAGCAATACAAAGCTTCAGCTCTTAATCAACTCCAGGATGACAGGGTTTTGTCAACAATAGTTTGAAATTCTGATAAAACAATAATTTTCCTCAAAGTAATTTTGTACGAAATATGCTGGCATGAAATAGCATTTAGGACATAAAGTTGCAAGATATTTCTGGTTCTTTTGATATCTTATGCTGCTCAGGGGAACAAAGACAACTTATGCAGTGTATTTTACGTATATGTATTTGTCAGATATATTACACCAAAAAAGAAAGTACGTGCAAACTTCTTTAAAACTGATTTTTAGTGTCAGACACTAATATTCCTGGAGTAAAATATAACTTTACTATATTAGTAAGATTTCTAGACTTGAAAAGCTATGGTGTTTCAGTCCAGATGCAAAAATGTTAAGACTGATGGAATTTGATTTTGCTTGGGCCATGACATTGATGGAAAAGAAACATCCACTATTCATCCTATACTACATAATCAACATTGCAAAAATTGTTTAGTTAAGAATGATTGCGCAAACCGCTTTAGCACAAAGAACAATTGGTGAAGAAAGATTTAATCATATAAAATGATATCAAATATCAATATCAATATGATATCAAAATTTAATCATATAAAATGGCAAGACCAAGCCAATCACTTTAAATTATTTAAGTATTGCTTAAAATCTATAATTAACATATAGTAATAAATATGTCATCTTTTATAAGCCTGTTGGGAGCAGTTTGCTAAACATTTATTTTTAGTCAAGGGGAATTACATAAAATTGTTTTTAACATGTTCTGAAAAAGACAATTTTATTTTATCCCTTTGATATCCACAGTAGTAGAGACACTCAGTTGGGGAAATATACCGTTTCCTCAAATGTGTTTTGCTTTTTAATAATTAAGCTTACTTAAGGAGAGGGAGCGCAGCAACCTCACACTAAGAGTTCTTGGTCCATTGATGTCCAGTAAGAGGTACTTATAAACAAATGGATTTTGTGGAAATTTAAAGTCTTCTGTCACAGGCCAAGGAGCAGAGACACAAGCCAACACCCACCCAAACAGAGGATACCAGAGGTACCTATCCAGGCACCTTCCTAACATTCCCCTGCACTTCCTCCTCTACACGGGGCTGCATTGGAGGTACAGGGAGCAATCTGAGGGCACTAAACATCACTGCCCTCCAAAGTCCCTGCACAGACACCTTTTATTTCACTGCAAGACCAACTCAAATGCGGTTGCTTAAACCGCTACTAAAACGGAACCATTATACCGACAATGTCTAATGGCCACCCCAGGACAATACTCAAGAGCTGAGCTGAGCTCTGACCCAGACCTGCTTTGCTTGCGATAGCCTGAGCACTCCCTCCATCCTCCAAGGCAGGAGGACACAAGGCTGGCTATGACATGGGCAGAAAGTTTCTCAGTGTCCCTTGGTAAAAATATCAGTGATTTTATGGGGAATTGCATAGGAAGTAAAGATTTCTGCAACAGAAATTATGTTTCAGTGTTTCACACAGCATCTTTAACGATGATGACAATTGTTTTCCCCTCTAAATAAATTAGATCTCCATTTGCCATTAATGACTGCATCACTTAAATATCACAAAGAAACCGCCTGGTGCACTTATTAATAATTGAAAACTTTGGAGAAATCTCAGAAATATTTTCAATCAAAGCTAATAAATCTCTAACATATTATCCTTCCTGAATATTTTTCCTTTTGTTCATTTATTCCTTTTGGATAATAAAACACATTTTAAATAACAGCATTAAGAAAAACACAATCTGAACTGAGAAGTATCTATAATCAGAAGTGACTTAACAGTAAAAAAAAAAAAAAAAAACAAACATTCAAGATGTAGAAGAGAGGCAACATTCATCCGTTTCCCTCTTTCAAATATGTTTAATTTTATTTCAGTCCACATGCTGTTTCCTAATACCTTACACTGATGATTAAGAAAACATAGCCACTTAATCTCTGTCCTTGGCCTGCATAAATATTAAGAAAAACTTTAAATAATTATTTTTTAATTCAGTAAATTCCATCAAGTCAAGACACCTATTGCTACACAACTGGAGTTTGCAGAACTACTAAATGACCAAAAGGAACAAAAAAAAACCACCCAAAACATCTTAGACAGAACTAATAGAAATCTTGAATGCCTTCTGTCATTTGAAGTTTCTTTAAAGTTTCCTGTTCCACTTACTCTGCTCAGTAACTTTATATACCCAGGAAGGGCAGAAAGATGCATGCAAAATTACCCTCATCTACAGAGATTATTTGGTGCATATTTCCACCAGCTGATCAAAGCCCCAGGACCCACAATCTTGTCCCCAGGACACAGACAGTGGAAAAGGGAAGCAGTCCAGCACCCGTCCCTCCCAGCAGACCTTGCTGATGGGGATCACAGCTGCAGCCTAGCAAAGGCATGGAAGGGGAAGGGATTTTTAAAGCTTTTTTTTTTTTAACAAAACAAAATATACATTTCAATATACATTTCTCTACTATCTTTCATTCAAAGATTTCCTCACCTGTTCCAAACAAGCTTCACTGTGCTCACGCTACAAGTAGCAGTATTTTACATCCTGAGAAGCCTTTGCTTGTGGCTCGCAGCAGAAAGCCAGCATACTGTCGTGTGTTTTTCTCCAGGCCTTAAAGACCCCAGAAGCCCCGACAATAGTGCGAAGGATGTGTCCCCTCCACCCCAAGGGCAGGACAAGGCACCCTGCCCAGTTCCCCTCAGCCACATCTGTCTCTTACCTGCCTGTAGAAAGTGCCAGCAGCTGGGATCCCGCAGCCTCCTGCTCCCAGAGCCTTTCCCAGCAGCCATCCTCAGCCTCCTTTGCTGTAGTTAAACTCCACAGCTCTTGTCCTTTCTGGAGTAGAAATGGGGGGCAGTGTCCCACAGGGGCCTGGGCAGGGACCTCTGTACCCCCATGGGCCCAGCTGCAGCCCTCCACTCTGGGATAAACAGGGGTGCATTTAAGTGTGTCAAAGGTAAAGATAAGAGTTTGGGACCAAGTCTTAGGCTTTAACCAGCTAACAACAGGCAGCCTGTGCTTTGCCACCCCACACAGGCCAGTCCCATCAGACATAATTAAGTAGCTACCTGTGCTGAGTGACTCCTTCCCCCAGGTGTGGAGGGGGCTCCCCATGTTGCTGCTCTGTCCAGCGCCAACCCACTGAGTAGCCTGTAAACGTAAATCCTGCTGAATCACTGAACCAATGCACAGCACGACAGCAGATTTATTTTTCTCCATCTTTGATCAGACCTGTTAAATTTACAACAACTTCGCATCTGCTTTTAGGGTTTTTCTGGCTTTACATGATTGAGTGTGCCTGTATTTCATGTTTGGTGCTACGTTTGAGGTCACATTATGCCACTGGAAAAAGCTAGATCGAGCAACAAGAGTCTGTGACACTTGTGTAAAGTTAACAGTCAAAATATCAATGTGAGGAAAGGGATTTTTGTGCGTGTGTATGTGCATTTAGAGCAAAGGCTCCCAAGCTTTTATTTTGTTATTATTAACAACAGTGGCTATTCCTAGCTCTGGGAAAAAAGATCTCCCTCCCTAGCACACACACTTTTATCTACACAGTTCAAATAATGAGCATACATTCCTGTTTCTCGTCTAGTCTCAGATATTAATTTTTTACCTCCTCGAACAAGCAGAATGGTTCCCTTTCTGGAGAACAGGTCTAGCAGACTCTCCTCTCTGCTCTAGCAGACTGACTCCAACTGCACCATGCGCAGAGGAAAAGTTCCCATCAAACGCACCCCTGCTGCTAGTGCATCTCATCAGGTAGCTAATAGGAAACAAAAATAATTCTGTGACGGAGGCTGTTTGTCCTAGTAAATCATTTGCTATGGTAGACATGCATGATGTGATATCTCACCCACAAATACAATGAAGTCAATTAATTCTCATATTTGCTTTATTCTTCCTTCTGAGTTATAAAGCTGTGATTTGAATTTCAGTGCAGGTGAGCTGCAGAAGCCTGTATCAATACTTCTGTATTTTTCTAACACTCCACACAGATTAACTGATCACTATTGAGTATGTAAAAAGCATTTAACTTGTCAGCTAGTTCTAATGGTATTTTTCTGTGAGATCAGAGAGAGATTTTGAACCCGGTTTAAAGGTGCCATTAGAGAAACTTGGATTCGTTGTTGATAATGCACCTATTGAATGTGCATCTAGTTCAGAACTGTGTTTTTTATTCAAGGGACTTCGTTGTAGAAAAGCAGCAAAATTCTGCAAATAAGTGTAATCTATGCATTTAGCAATTTATAATGCTTTAACATGTTTTGAACATTTCCTATTGGAAACTACAGGCAACACTAAACAATTTAAAAGAAAAATATGTTGAGCCAACATATTTAGAGAAATTGATTCCAGTGTTTTCAAATTAGAGAAATTAAACCCAGTCCAATTCCAGTATTTTGAAAATTCTGCTTTAAACATAAATGTGTTCACTTGATTTATTCCTGAATTTAGAATAAAACAAAAATATTCTAATATAACCTTAATTACTACTTTTAACCCAACGGTTCTGAGTAACTATCTTTTTTTTCCAGTTCACATGCTGTCTCCCTCTTTACTACTAAATTTAAATAAGCTACTACCAGGCAAACAAACAAAAACAGAAGAATGAGCTGCCCTAGCACTTTTACAAATGGGATACTAATGCCAACATTCAGGGGAAAAACTGTCAAAAAGAACAGGCATAACAGAGAATTTCTTACATATTTTTATTTATTTTTACATTCTTTGATGGAATTTTTATGCAACTATTATGCCACGATCTATGATACACAATGAAAATGGAAACCTGCCATTTACCACTTAAATTTCTATGTTTATTTTGTTTCCTACCTCTGCATATACTGTGGCATAAGTGCATTTATCAGTTTTCATGCAGCACTGGCCTGCCTTATGCAGACTGAGAATACAATAAACGGTGCCAGCAGTATTTAGATGCATTCAATTCTTGCCACAAAAACACGGACTCATAAAAGCATTAAAATATTTTGGGTGATGGTTACTGCCTATCAGCTTAATGCTTTCAGCTGTAGAAATGGACAGGAGGCAACCTTTGCTGGTGTCAACTGCAGTGTCTTCCAAGTTCATTAGGTTTCAAAAGACTGAACTAACTTCAGTGTTTCAGTGACAGAAAAGCCCAATGCAACTAGTCTAAATTAAAAAGATGCTACTGCTTTTCATAAATATTAGACCAAGTTTGGTTCTGGAACCCGTGGTAAGTAACTTACCACACCACTTTATGCTCTGGCAGAAGAATTTGTTTTATTTTATTTTCTTTTTACCATCTTGCTGTCTCCAGGCCAAGTGAAGGAACAGCATGAGGTACACATCCCTTTTTGGTAACCTACTTGTACTAGTACTAGATGATCATAACTCAAAGTTTTTAATAAAGCTTTTTATTTTGACAAGATAAGAAGCTTTTCAGCATCACTTGACTCATTGCATCAGGCATAAACTGTCAAGCCTTATTATATCACAACCAATATAGCAACAGCAGGGTAAAACTTACTGCCGGGAACACAAGCATGTCCCAAGAGCATGCTCAGGACAGGGAATTGGAGATGGGGGTGAAGTTTCATCCATGTGTTTTCCAGTCACTTGTGCACAACCCTCAGGCACTGCAGGGGCACAGGGTCTTCCTGCAGACAGTTACTTTTTCCTACTTCAACACAGGCACGGCCATTCCTCTGCTTCCTGTTACGCCACTTCTTTCCTTAACTGTGCAGTTCCCTTTGCCATCCAGCAGAAAGAAGAGAGGAAGTCTCCTGCCACTACATAGCCTAGAGTGTTGCAGAAACCTGCAGTCACGAGGCTCACCCAGCCCCAAGCTCTCCTGGGGCAGATGGAACAGGACTTCTGACATTAGATCTTATATTAACAGAGGAGAAGTAAGCTGTATCCCTCCTCCTTCTGGCACTGCAGAGGAAGCATAAGCAGCAGCAGTATGAGACCACCCTGCTACACACTGCCGCCAATGAAGCCAAGCACTCTCTCCCCAGAAGAAAAACAACCCCTGCTGTTCCCTGCCACAGAACCTCTGCTCATGGACCCACTGTACCTCGGATGCCTGGCACAGGGCCAGCTCTTAGAGGCAGTTACTTTTTATGTCCATACTGAAAGCATGTGGCAATTGATTGACAGGTAAACACAAAGGACAAAAAAAGTCAATTACTTCTTGTACAAAAACACGGCATGTGCTTTTGGTGAATCAGTAACTGTTGCTTGCCCACCTTCCTCACCATAAAAACGGATGATTAAATCAGGAGCAGGTACTTCAGTTTAATTAATATCAGCAAGGAAATTTGAGGCAGGGATAAGCACTGGACAAAGCAGAGAACCCAAGACTTGCTGACAAACACAGATTTCTCATCCAAATACAGCCTTTTTACAGGCGCTACCATGTCAAATCAGGTAGCCCAGGGAGTGGGAGCAATTGGTGCTATCACCTCTTACTTCGAAGGCATTTATCCAGCAGTTGGCTTCTGCGAACTTCAGCTGATAACTAATTGCTGTCAGCTGTGGTCAGTGCCATTGTGTTCAGTGCCACTGTGGTGCCTCCATCTTACACCTAAATAATCTACACCACTTTTTTTAATTACCCACAGTTTACTAACTTTGTAATCTTCACTCCCTATTTCTAGCCTCCTCCTCACGTCACCAGGCTACCTTACCATGTCTTCCCAATACCCACACCCTGTGCATTTCCCTACCAAAATCACCTATAGGTGTGATGGTAGCACCCTTTGCTTTTTGGTTTCATTACTCCTCTCCAATATATCTAGAATTAACTGTCAATCATTGTTCTGGAACAATGCATCTTATTTCCTTAGTGGCTTCCTCTCTTCTTTTTCAGGGATATGCACAGTTGCATCATGTTTTCCATGCCTGTTCTACTTACTTAGAGCAATTAGACACTGTCCACAGTCTGAGATCAGAGCCTCACTGAGCTGGACCTCACTGAGCTATCCATCCTTGGATAGGAGACTCCTTGTCCCAAAGAGTTCCCAATCTAAATAGACAAATGACAAAAAATGGTGGAAGTTGGATTTTTTTTTTTCTTACAAACTGGGGAGCAAGGTGCAGTGTAATGAAGTCAGCTGCTGAATCCTTATGTAATTTCCAGTATTTTTGCCATTCACTTTTAATTCCTTTTTGGATGCCATGGTTTGAGACAGTACTGGAATGGAGATGAGTTGGTGCCCTGCAGTTAGAATGTCTTTCCCTCAAAGGCCTCCAGGTTGAAAGCTGTATCCAAAAACCTTCTGAGCGACACCAGATGCGTGTTCTTGTTGCCTGTGGCAGCTGCAGCAGCAGGCTCTCGGCCAACATACCTTTGTGACAAAAATAATTGGGCAGAGAAATGATGTAAGAAGAGAAATTATTTTGACACTAACAAGCACATGAACATGCTGCTAAATGCATTTAAGTTAACTTGGCAGATTTGAACATTTTATCATCAATCTTTCTTAAATAAAAATATAATCAAATCTAATTTGTACCATCAGTTATACCTTCCAGTCAGCTTCCACCTCTTTCCCCCTCACTGCATCTTCTCCCCCATCCCTCCCACAGCAGACAGCTACACTGTCTCATAATTAGATAACTTGCTTTTGGCAATAAAGACTCTCATTCCTTCAACAGCTGTATGTGCAGATTTGAGAGTCAATCATCTAAAATAAATGCAAAGGTATCTGACTAGACTGAGCTCTTGCAACCACTATTTTCTCCAAAAATGTGAAATGTGGAGTGAAATTCTCAGAAAAGACAGATTCTTAGACAAGAATAAAGAAAAAGCCAGGAGAGCTAAGCACTGTGCTAAGTGGCAATAAATACAGAGCTAGTTGCTGCTGATTTCTTTTAGATCTACAAGGAGGAACAAGATACACGTTATGTATTTGAGAAACAGTTGCCTAGACTTTTCCCTCCTTCACCCGAGAACCCCAACTCAGAGAGTTTTTTGATTTGTGGGGAACCTGCCTTCCCCATAAATAAAATCCTCAAGTCAAAAACCTGACAAACAAATCAGGCCAGGAGAAAGAGCAACCGTTTAAAGTCTCATACCATATGGGTCGTGTGTGGTTCACAATAGTGCGGAAACGAGGTTTGACATAATCATAATATCCACTGTTTTTGTGTTCCTCCTGACACCAAACTAGGTCAGCACCTGGATACTTTTCAAGCTCTTCTTTGAGCAAGTCAAATGGGAATGGTGAGATCTGGAAAGAGACGTTAATAACTCACAAAGCTTTCTCTTACATGGTTTTAGCACATGGTAGTATAACTATTGCATATTGCAACCAACGATTAGTACTAATTAGTACCACACTAATTTAATAGCCATATGTTTGTTAAGGTGATTCATATTTTTTCAATTGTTTTCATGCTGTCAGAAGTGAATACACACATATTTTATTGTTTCACAGATATGAACAGAAGTAACTTATAGCCCGTATCTCCTGCATTCCTACAAGTTTTTCTAGTAAAGTAGCTGCCACAATACAAGGCCATAATTAGGGTATGACAATATAGCTGCCAAGTGTTATTTACAACACCTAAACCCAACAGATTGGGTATGTAAATTTAAGGTGTCATCATGCTGTAACATTTTTTTGTTATCTTGTTCTGAAAAACTCACCAAGCATTCTTTATCTCATTGTCCACTACTTCTCCACAAAGCCACAAGGATTAAATGATGTCTTGTCAGTTCTTTAAGAATGCCAGCTATCACCATCATTTCTGGCAAGTGCCATCTTTAAAAGCATAGCAACCCCTTGCTGAAAGTCTCCCCAAAGATCCTGTCTTCTGAGGGTCAGAGAGCTCACCTGCTCAAGTCTGGTTATAGCTACTTGTTTCTCCAAGTCTTGATTCTTTCTCTCTTTCACAAGATCATAGTACACTTTTCCTGTGCAGAAAATCACTCGCTTGACCTCATGTGGTGCATGAGCTGCCAGTCCATTCTCAGGAATCACACGTTGAAAAGTGGTACCTAATTAGAGCAAAAATTAGAAAAGTGCTCTCAGTGGAACAAAGCAGCACAAGAAACTGTCCTTTACTGAGCAATCAGCAGGCTGCAATGGTCATGGTGTTCTGTTACCTCCCTGTTGTCACAACTTTTCAGATCAGCAGTTCTTCTCAGACAGTTCACAAGAATTTAAAAGACTGACAATAATCCATTCTTCACACTTAAAAGGAAGAAATATATTAACAGTGAATTCCTTTTTAGCTTTGTGTTGTGCATTACACCTTCAATTTTAAGTTATAGAATCATGGAATCACAGAATATACTGAGTTGGAAGGGATCCACAAGGATCACCAAGTTAACTCCTGGCTCTGCACAGGACCCCCAAAAATCAAATCATTTGTCTGAGAGTGTTGTCCAAATGCTTCTTGAACTCCAGCGGGCTTGCTGCCATGACCACTTCCCTAGGAAGCCTGTTCCGGTGTCCAACCAACTGCTCAGTGAAGAACTTTTTCCTAATATCCAGCCTGAACCTCCCCTGTCACAGCTTCATGCCATTAAAGCTGATGGGATAGCTCACCTTTGCTTACAGTTTTATTCAGAGATCTACCTGAAATATTTTTTCTTCTTTCCAAGATGATATCAACCATGTATCAACCATGTAACAGCAACACGATTACAAAATTTTAGAAGTTTATACATAAAAGCAGAGCACATATTCATAATGAAACTAAATATGGTAACTGTAGGAATACTTACAAAAGCACACACGCAACTGATGTATATTTATGTGATTTAAACCTCTGTTTGAGAGCTAAAACAGCATTAACCAAAGAAAGAATTAGTATAGTACTGAGCCATACGTATAAGTGCTAAGATATAATTTCAGATGCATGTCTTGACTGCTAGTTATCTTTTCCCTGTGATATCATCTCCCATGAGAACAATTTGCTTGGGATATATGAAACTGGAAAGAATGAAAGCCAGTAGTCTTGCACTGGCAGGAAGAGGGACTCGATGGTCTAAAAGATCCTTTTCTTTGCTCCTTTCTGTGATTGATTAGACATATTCCCACATTAACCAGCTGGAAGGCAGCAGACAGTGGCATGACCTCCCAGTCTGAATCAGCACACCCACTTACCAGAAGAATAAGCTACTGCTTGAAGAACAATTTATCTTGGGGGTAGAAAAGCAGCAACACAAACATATGAAAGAGGAACTGATTTATGTCAGAATTACCCTGTCTCAGTGAACAGCAGAATTCATCATTAAAAAAAAACTGAATCTGTGCTTCATTGGGTCAGCTGGCTCAGCTTTTAGTTAAAAACAAAGCAAAAAGAGTCAGCTCAGAGTCAGCAGTACTTTACTTCTCGCTGTCATCTTCAGCAGGAACATGAAGGTACGTCAGAATTGGATGTTAACTGGGAATTTTGGCTGCTATTGAGGATTAGCCTGAAGTAAATGGGGCTCCCAAGACTTAAAGAGACAAATCACAATCCCTATAAAATTTCTAATCTGACTCATTCTAAAAAGCTTTTAAGCAGTAATCAAAACCCACAAATTTCTTTGCTTGAGAAGCAAACTTTACTCACTTACAATAAGGAAACATTGCAACGTTTATGCATGTTTATATACTGTAACACACTTTTAAAAACCTGAGCCATCATTCTCTGCTGACAGCAATCAAGACCCTAGCTAGAACTTGAAACAGACCACCACACCCATGCACATTTGCTCACTCTGAACAACCACTTTAATCATTTACTACGTTTCACTGCATTTCCTTATGCCACTCTAATACATTCTAGCCAGTGCATGGCGAGACCAATTCCTCCCTTTTTGCAGTTACATCTGCAGCTGCTATGTGATCTGGTGGTGCTGATGGCACACCAACAGCAGCTATGGGCAGTAGGGTACAGATCGGAACTCACTGTTTCACTCGTCTTACTTTAGATCACTGGTGTGACATGGCAGTCCCAGAACTGAGTACTGTAATAAGGAAATGAGATCTTTGTTCTTCCAAACGGGCACAGTGTGATTACAACCCATCCTTCACATTTATGGATACAGTACAAAAAGCAATTCAAGTTTTTAAATGAAGGGAAAAAGAGCACGGGGACCTAATGCTAAGGAGAACATCCCTATAGAGAAGGGAATGCACTTTCCACAGCCTTTGAGATTAATGTCCGGTTACAAGACAACCTGTTAAAATCAAGAATCTGTATTTGAATGCAGACTTCAGCCAAATTCCAAGCTAGATCTTGTTACAACAGTTCTGCACAAATTGAGCCAAAGGACAAGGCAAACTCCCTAGAACAGTTTCTTTTCTTCGCACTTCCAATTTGATGTGTGACTTGGTATAGCTCATTATTTGTTCGTAGTATTTTAAGATGACCTACCAGACACCATTTCATCAAAACTGGATTTAGCTTCTGGATGCCTCAGCAGTGACTTGGGTGTCAAAACGATGAGCTGTAAAACAGAAGTTTTTCCAGCACTCAGGAGCAGCTTTATCTACATTATTATATGCAATATTTTTTAACAGTCTTCATACAAAACCCACAAACTAAAAATGCTATAGATCTAATTAAAGTGAATAACAAACACAGTAAATTGGAATTTTTTTTCTGTTTTGAAAGCCTATGAAGTTTCATAATTGTTCGAAAGATTTGGTTAATTCATTCCCTATAAAGGTTCTCAAAAAGCATTACTTTATGCTCCCCTTTAAGAACAAAATCAAAGCACTACGAACCACTAAAATATCCAATAGTTTTATCTTAGTATTCAAGTTATAGAGGAGCCAAATGGCTTCAAAGGTTAACATAGAGCTTTCTCCAAAAATCCACGCGTTTCAGCACCTACGTCTGAAATCAGCTAGCATCTGAAAGAATTCACAGCAATTGCTTTCAAAAGGAAGAAACAACAGCAACACTACACAATTTTAGCATTAAATAAGGTCTAAAAAAGGATAAACATCTCAGAGTGATGGAGCACTTTGGTCAACTCTGCCAACAGAAACCAGCTGGGAAGGTGTATTCTAGGGAAACCCAGCTTGATCTCCCAAGTTTTCTCTTGCCGTACCAGCAGTCACTATTGTAGTTACAGCAAACACCTTAATGCAGTGATGCAAATCACAGTGCCTTACACCATGTAGTTTATCCCAGTTACAACATGAAGAAATTTGCAGTTGTGAATTCTTCTTAATGTTGTAGAAGAATATCTCTAAAAGAGGAGAGGGAAAGTGTCTGGCACTGGAGTAGAACCAACATAAGACTCCAGACACAAAGAGCTGGTTTTAAAGATGGCAGTCACTGCCTGTACAAGTACACACGTTTTTGAAGTACCAGCACTTAGACATGCAGATTATAGTTATGTAACCTGTTAGTTGCACAGTGTCTTGTCAAAATCATCTAAAGGTCTCCACAACCAGAAAGAAGTAAAGCTGAAAAACAAGTTTTAGAATTTTAGAGAGAGATGAGTTTTATTCCACCAAATTAGCCACCTTCAAACTCCATTCAATTAAGACTTCACCAGGGATTAACCTTCCTTTCAGCAGTATGACAGATACAAACAAAGATCCCCTCTTCACGTGAGGGTTAATACACCTAGAATAATAGTAACTTTACCGGTTTTCTGAAAGGCAGCAAGATCTGTCTTCTGAGGACATGAAAGTAATTGGCTGGAGTTGAACAATTCACCACAATCCAGTTGCATTCATACAGCTGGGAAACTTCAAACTGCTCACTGAACTCCTGAGAGAGATATTAAAGCCATCAGAAAAATATCTAAAAGACCAGGAAAAAAAGGCTTAAAAGACATCTTTCTATTTCTGACTCTCACCAACTCCCTTTCTCAGAAAACTTAATTAGCAGAGCTCTGTTGAGATTATATTATTAGCTAGGGAAGCGTCTCTACAAAGCATTCTTCTGTTTCTACTTTTTCCTAAAAGCATAAGCAAATAAAGGCAAAAAGCTTCCTTTAATTTCAGCAAGCTTGGAAGTCCAGGAAGGAAGGGTGAGGAGGACTAGCACTTCAGGAGGTATAAGGCACAAAGTAGATCCCCTTTGAAAGTTTCTTAAAACAATTACTCTTTTTTTTTTTTTTTTTTTGAGTATATCGTTAACTTCCCCCCCTTTTTATATAGGTGTCCTGCCCTCTTATATTATCTTAATACATAATTTTCATGTTCTACATTTATGTATTTTATAACTACTGTTTTGTTACAAACATATGAATGCACATAGGGATATAAGTAAGCTTATATGCAGGTATAATCTCAGTACAGACTGGTGCAGCATCTAACACAATGACATCCGGGTTCATGTCTTGAACTCTTACTTAGCTTGTACGATAGAATTTATAACTTGCTTATTATGTGCAAATAACAGTCCTTAAAAGTAGTCAGTGGAACAGGTCTTTATTCTGCCAGTACGCTGACAAAAAACACTTTTAGATGAGGAAGAACATTGATCTGTAACTATCACTACCCCCAAGTTAACAGAATCAGGGCCAAAACTGAAATGCATCCATTTTCTATTTATTTATATATATAAATGGATGGCATTTTCAATTGATGTATAACAGTGCTTCTTAGGAATCTGCAGTGGGGAAGAGGATGCCCCAAATCCTGTAGAGATAAGTACCTTATCTGTAGAAATGAATGATCAAACTCTAAAGGTCTTAACTGAATCAAATTTAGAAATTGCCTTTACTTTCATGCTCCCAGCAGTATAATTTGGGACTACTGCAAAAAGCCAGGAGTAGTTTCACATGGCCTCCTCTAGAAATTTGCTAGAGAAACATATTTGCAGTATGCACAGCAATATATACAGGCAGAATCACTGGCCCTGAGGAACAGCCATAAAGAGATCATGCAGCCAGAGATTAATTGTATATGATCTCAGCTTTGAAATGAAACAGCCTAGACTGCACAGTTCCATTATTTTTACTGGGATCAACTTAATGTTACACCAACTCTTGAAGCTGAATTTTATCCCACTACACCTAGCCAAAAAAAGTGATTCTGACAAAAAACAAGTAACTTAAGTTTTTTTCTTCTGTGGCAAATAACTGAGTGTTACTCATGGCAATAAAATGATTTCTCAGATGATGAAGCCAACACAACCCAGGTCAAAATAAATCTCCGAGAAGCAAAGAGCAGAAAAAAGGATAGGGCCTTTGACAAATCTACTTACCGGATAAGCATCAGAATCGTCATTGCTCATCTGCAGAAACCTCTCAGGCCTGGCTGATGAATGCTCTGGACCCTGGTAATCATATAATTTAAAACAACATTAAAAAGCCAAATCAGCACTTAGATATCAGCCTAGGCCACTCACTGCATAAGTGCTTCCTTTCACCCTCACAGCTCTGCACCAGACTGCACACCTGCTCCCCAGACAAAGACATCAGAGCTTGCAGCAGTGAGAAGAGATGAGAGGACATACCACACCACTGGAATTGTCTTCCATAAACTGTTTTCGTAGGAGAAGGTTAGGTTTCACATGAATTTCCAACACTTTTACCTGCAAAAGGGTAGTAGGTCCATCTGGACACAACAACGACCTTGCTAATGCAGGGCAAAAAGGTTCAGGAGGAACGTCAGGAGGAGAAACACTGTGTGTCTTAGCATACTGCAGTGTCTCTTACTTTGGGGGAAAACCACACTTGTATGCTAAAAAGAAGCCAATGCAATGTTAACTGCTGACTATTTTTGTAATATTAGCAAAAAATGCAGGCTCAGGACCACTCTCTTACCATCACTCATTGACCAGTATGGGACAAAATAGCCTAAATGAATGCTTCAGCTAAAATGGATCAAAATGCATGTAAACATTACCTGCCAAATCAGCCTACGATTATTGCCTCAAGAGGCGTTTTACACTGTCAAAGTACCGAACACTTACATCTGCTTTCTCACTAGTAGTACCCAAGGTGATTTCTTTTAATGCACAAATATTGTTAGATCCCTTTTATACTAACAAAACGTGCCTGGTGGTCACAGTGAATATCAGGAATAAGAAGTGTAACAGAATGTTGTCTTCCCTCTCACATCCTCATTTGTAATGGATGAGGGAAAGCTGTGAGGAGTCAGAGAACACAGTGTGCTTTTTTTATTTATCGCTAATGCTGGCAGCCTTTGCTTGTTCAAGTGACAGTTACTGTTAGGAAGGACTTTCATTTTGGAGACAGGCTCAAGGTATTTTAACCTTAAGACATGAACTATTACACCTCTCAAATCTCTCCATGGCTCCTAAGCTAATGATGTTTACAAAGAGCTTTTCTCTTTATATGTCTTTGTCTGTCATCATAACTTCCTGTGTTGAAACCTTAATGTACAGTCTCCAAAATCACTCTTTATTTTGACAGCTAGTAGTTTACTTTGATTCAACACATGATTGTCTCTGCTTTCAAGTGCAGGATTCACCGTACGCCATGCACTAAGGGAACCCAAAGGAAAAAACAGTTTCTTCACTGGCAACAAATGAGAAACAGAAACAGCCACAAACTGTGCCTTGCACAAGTATTCTCCTGAAGTCTGTCTCCACTTCTGAGATGCAAAATAATCTGGTTAGAAAAGTCTAAGCGCTTGAGAAGAAGCAGCAGCAAAGCCACGCAAAGCTATGGTGCACAGAAACAGCCCAATATTGCAGTACCACTGCTGTACACATCTATTCGCAGTAAATCAAACACTACACTGAGTACAAACTACAAGTGTACAAACACGTTGCTCCACGAGCACACTGAATTGACTAGGCTGGAAGCAGAGATGTCACTAAAAAACAATTACAGGAGAGACACGTGAGGCTTCCCTAACATGCACACACACACGTTGCCCCAGCAACAACCTCGACACAGAGCCTCAATGTTCCCATCCATCTTGGGTTTCTCTGCTGACAATGCCAGTCAGACTGCCAGGGGCTGCTGCGTGGGATGGGGTAGGGTTTATTTCTATTGCGACCACTTCTCCAGTGAGACCTATACTGAATCCATTAGCTACTTGCAGATGAGTCCCCACGGAGCCATTCAGCAGCAGAGTCTTTCAATCACAGCCAACTTGCCTGTGAATGCATGACCTAGAGGTGAAGGGATCCATATCCCATTACGAACCCTTCCCCAAATCATTCTGTCCCCACCACTGTAGTTAGAGAGAACAGCACTCCTATAATGGAAAACTCCTCCAGGAAGATAACGGATTTCAGCAGCCTGGTGGGATTCTTAAATACTCCCCAAACACCTGACACTAGCAGCAAAACAAGCGTGTTTCAGAAGAGCTGGGCAAATCTTAGCTGCCAAGTGGCTATGGGAAAAGAAAGATTACTGTATTGTACGTAGCAGAGAAGCAACTCCCCTCAGCTGAGTGCTTCCCTGCAGAGGACCACACTTCCTGCTGAGGGCACATTCAGGCTGTCCCTCCTGATTCATCTGAAAAAAATATATTAATTTATCAAAACTCTTGTGAACTGCATCAGACCTTTCATTCTATACACACAAATGGGAATGGAAAGCCATTCATAAGATATGAATGCACCCCAGCATATCAGGACAGGATTGTAATTGAATGGAAATAAACTGAATTGTTTGTGAGAATGGAAATGATGCAGTTAGTAGCGAAAGGATCGGAGCATTTTTACTGATAGAGATTGCTGCTGTGGCTCACACCATGCTTTTCTTAATAGAAAATTAGAAACATGCATGCATCAATTCATGAATGTCAATGCATTTGAAAAGCAGAAAATTAACCTAGCCTGACACGATGCAAATATAACCTTTAAAAATAATTTAAAATATTTGAAGAACAATTCTACTGCTGGTAAGAACTTCATGAACATTACATGGAAATGGGGAATTTCTTATTATATCACAGTCACCTAATGCCAATGATTTTTGAAGTTTTAAAGTTTTGTATCATTTCATTACAAGTGAATTTAGTGCTGTTTACACAGACATGCTTCATTTAAAATAAAACTGAGCACTGCATGTTTTCTTTTTTATTGTACACTAATAATCTAGCTTTTTAGGGAAAGAAGGCAGTGTCTTATGTGGCTTTGTTTGTTGTTGTGATTTTTTTTCTTGCGTTCACATGCTGCTAGCCAGTAACACATTAAGTTTGTCACATAGCAAGGAAAAAGAGGTGCATACCACTAAGTATAACACAAAGCTAAGCACTCAAAAATATTTTTCTTGTTCTCACTGATCAATCTGTTCACATTAATTTTTGTAGCACTGAAACAGTCCAACACATAAACAGCATCCTCCCCCCCGGCCTTGATATATCACCATGGGATTCCCACAACACCTGTGGATTTCACAGACAGAGCGAGGCACAGTCGTCTGTGTTTCACTCCCACACACCATTCAGTGTACTGGGTCTGGCTGGGGTGGAGTTCACTTTCCCTCAAGTGGCCCACGGAGTGCTGTGCTCAGCACTTGTAGCCAGAACTGTCCTGCTATCACAGCAGTGTTTTGGCTACTGCTGAGCTGTGCTGGCACAGCACCAGGGCTCCCTCTGGCCTCCCTAGAGCCAGTAGGCTGTGGGTGGGCAAGAGGTGGGGAGGGGACATGACCAGGGCAGCTGACCTAAACCATCCAAAGGGATATCCCACCCCACATGGTGTCACACTCAGAAATAAAAGCTGGGAAAGGGGAAGAAGGGAGGGCTCTCGTTATGAAGACGTCTGTCCTCCCAAACAACCACTAAGTGCATTGAAGCCCGGCTTTCCAAGACATGGCCAAGCATCACTTGCTGTTGAGAAGCAGAGAATAATTCTTTTCTCCCTTTTTACTTCCATGTGGCCTTTACTTGTTTATTCTCTTTTTCCTTTAATTAAATTATCCTTATCTCAACCTATGAGCTTTTTTTTTTCCCCCACCATATTCCTCTCCCCTCCCCTTCGAGGAGAGGGAGTGAGAGTGCAGTGTGGTGGACTTTAGATGGCCCTCGGTGTGGAACCACCGCAGTCAGCAGCCCTTACCATTCCTTCCATGCCATGTGGCAAGAGCAGAACAATCCCATTGTGACGAACCCACTTAGCCTGGCCCGAGCTGATGAACTGGTCTATGATACACTGCGCCGTGTTGTGGAAGTCACCGAACTGCGCCTCCCAGCACACCAGGGCATTCGGACTTGCCATAGCAAAGCCAAGTTCAAAACCTAAGAAGCAGAGAAGTAGGAGAATTAGAAAAGAAACAGACTTGCTGAGAATTCTGTTCATTTCTCATACAAAATTAAATTAAAAGAAAACCAAAACGAGAGCATGAGCTGGATTTTTTTAGCCCTGTTATAAATCAAGCAGTTTTCCGTACTAACATTTTCAACAGAAAGATTAGCAAATAACCTTTTTGCAATATTGACTCCGATCCTTCAGAACTTTCCTCAAACACGTAAATATCATAGGATTATTAAATGAACAATTAAAACACCTCCTCCAGCTCAGAATTCTGTGTGAAGTTTTCCCAAGAGGTCTTTGAGGTAGATACCATCTTCTCCTGTAGAAATCCACTTATGGTCTAGGACTAGCTCAACAACCTAATTGTTAATTTTCTGACTTGCACGGTCCAGCCCAACACCATCAAATTTACCCCCCCACTCACGCAGCAACAAAATTTTTGGTGACATCAATATTGAGTCCTTAGGCAGGATTACAGCCTTCAGATCTTTAAAAAAGCTGGAATGTAAGAGCTGCGTGGAGACACACCGCATGGTAAGCCTTCGGCAGGGTTATGGATCCTTTAGGTCTCTGCCTCTGTGGCAGAGATGAGACCTGAAGTGCTCTTTGTGGAGAGGACATCATGCTTCAGCTAATGAAAACAAAGGCATGCTCCTGTCTCTCCGTTCCTTATCACACATCTCAGCCCCTTTCCAGGTGGTTTACAGTGACAGGCAAGCGCAGAAATTTCCCTAACCTTGTGCTGTTTGAACTATGAATTCAAACAACTCCACACAGAACAGAAAATCCCTGCATTCCTCCTTACTCAGCTACGCCAAGTTATCACAGCAGGACAACCATACAACAGCAGCCCTGTTGACAACAGCACAGGTGTTCTGCACAGAGCAAGCCAGGCAGTTTGTTGTCTGCTCTTAAATCTTGTCAAGTCTCAAACGTAACTAAAGGCTCTCAACAGGCTCCATGGATCTCTCTCAAAGTCAGATATGAATTGCTGCTCTCATTGAAAGCCCTGCAACAGCACGATAAAGCCCCAGCTCTATGACAGCGACGGGGGAGATGATTGGAAAAGAAAGGGAAGAAAACCAAACTGCTACTGCAGTATAAGCTAGGTCATCGATTCCTAGTGGCTCTGCTAAGGCAAAAGACAGAAAACTACACGGGTATTTCCACATGCTATATTGCATGCTGTGAGGCTTTAACATGCAGAATCTCATGTCAAGTCAGAATAAGGAAACCTAGCTATGTGCAATGTACCTGTCTCACTTTAATGACCACACTTAAATTTAGGTTATTTTTCTACACCGTGTGTCACAGTGAACACCTAAATCTGTATTTGAAAAACTCAAACCACTTGGAAGAGATGAGTTTAGTATCTCGATATTCTCCACACACAGAAAACTACTTCAGAGTCACCAGCAACTGAGAGCTGGCCTGCCTCATATAATTTGTGATTTATACCCAGGCCTATCTTCAGTGAATACAGGAATTACTTTAAACAAAACTATAAAACCAGAACAACAATAAGCAGTAACAGAAAGCAATACACAATAATAAAAATAATAATAATTAAAAAAAAAAAACTTGTATGACGGCCCAGCATACCAGGAATAGGGAAAAAAAGAAAACCTGTGGCACATGCAGTACGTGGGTTATTTTAAGGTTATCAGTGCAAACTAATTGATTTAGTTGTGAAGAATATTTCAGGGTCAAGTCAAGCCTATTCAAACCTTCTTTGCCCTTTTTAGTTTTGTTCAACTTTTACTTTATGCTATCATAGAGATACTCAGAGCTCTAAATTAAGATCGAGGTCTTCACATGCTGGATGCCACAAATACATACAAGTAGTTAAATACATACATGTAGTTTCTTCCCTGAAAGATTTACTGACAAGCTGGAAAAAAAAGGTGAAGGACTAACATTTCCACCCTGTAAAATTGAGAACCAATGAACGTATCATTACAGAAAGTTTAAACTAACTTGTCCAGTTCCACAGGGAAAACCCACAGCAAAACTATTATGAGCCAGGCATATATAAAGCAAGTCCCTCTCTTAACAAGAACTACAAGAACATCCTTCCAACACTTTACATGGACACAGGTCAACTATGCATAAGACTGAAATCGCTCTAGCTTAACTCTAACCTTTCCTGGAAGGTTAGTAGATGGACAACTACAGAACAAATTAACTGCATGAGACAAACAGCAAGACGAGCTCTAAGTGAAATTGTTTATTTGTGGAGATAACAGCTTTAGCATACTACTTTTATAGTGTCTTCATAGCACGCTCCTCAGTGATTCCAACCCAGCTTTTTGTTCACCATCTCCATGGCAAGAAATCTTTGAGTCACTTGGCTTCTGGAGTGCTGAACTCTAAACAATCCATCCATGACTCCAGCAGATGCTCATGTTCTCACCACAAGGAAACAGGCAGGTTGGGAAGGCAAAAGGAGACCACTAAGTTAGCAACTTAAAGACAGTCTGGCTATGACAGTGCATTACCAAAGAGGATGGTTTTTGCTGACCATTCCTCTGGCCTGACTGCTTGGATGGCCTTTCTTTCACAACATATTTTAAATCTCTGTCCTCCTTATTTCTGTGACTATTGTTTTTAGCATAATACAAACAGGGGGAAAACCTACACAACTCCTTCAATGCATGCTCCCAAAGGTATCTGAGAAACAGATTTCCCTAGGTAGGCTTGAATCCCATTCTAATTTTACACAAGCATTAAGAGACCATTTCATCTGATTGGGTGACATGGTTGAGAAAATATGCAATATGTTCAAGGCTTATTTGCGCATATGCTGCTCTCTGTAAGGATGGGGTAATCTAGCTTTTAAAAAAGAAAAACCTGAGGTCTTGACCACTTCAAGTTTTCAGTAATCACACACTGCTTTCTGAAGAGTATGGAGCTAAATGCAGATTTAAAACTTGGTCAGAGCACACACATGATTTTGTTTCATATATTGAAATCATCCATAAATTTCACATGGAAAAAAAAGCACCATTTCTCACTATCTATCTTGTTGCTCACTTTGTGCTAGTAACCTCCACAAGGTGATGCTGTCACAGGTGAAGTTGTATTAAAAGATGTGATCCCAACACAAATACCTTTTGCAAGCTTTCTGACAGCCATAAACATTTGAGAAAGTATATTCAAATGTTATCTACACATTCTGATTAATATTTTGAAATTACTACTACAAGGACTACTGTTTCATGGAATGTGTGTCTGTGGTATATCTATCTCTGGTATATCAGAACTCATTTTCCACCATGCAAACGACAATAAGAGTCTTAAAGATGTTAAAGACATTAAAGATGTTCTACCAGAAATTATAGCACTTGCTAAGAAGTCTGCTGAGAATTACTGCTTCTACATGCATGTGGAGAAAACTAAAGAGCTAAACAGTGCTAAATATATTTTTATATAATATATATTTACATAGGTAGAAAGCTGTCTAGACATATGCAAGGTGGACAGGTTGAGGTGCTTTTCCTGAAAGGGATTTGTTGGGGCAGCAGGTGCATCCGGGTCAGGGAAGGTGGCCTGTGCTACAAAGATTCCACAGTTCTAGAGGTGAGATGTGACTACAGGGCAGCAGCTTGCTATCCAGGACCCCTGAGAGGGCTTAACTTCAGACAAGAGTAAAGGGTTAAAAAACTGCAGCAGACATTACAAACTTGTATTGCTTGTGTCTGCAGAGACCAGAACTGAACATTTCTTCATAATCCCATGCAAACTTTGTCATTTTAAAAGGATTAATTCTTATACAGCTAGACACTGAGAGAACAGGTTTAAGCTGTGAGGAAAACTAGTGCCAAGTCAACCAGGCTGCCGGGTGTAGCTTTCAAAGAAGGAAAGGTGAAGCATCTGTACCACCCAGAAAGTGCTCGAGAGTCCCCAGGCAGTTCCTGAACTCCCAGCTGCCTCTCAGGGCTCAGAGCACACCATGGCACAGGGAACCAGGATCCACACAGCAGTTTTGTGCCTCTCCCTCTGTTTGGAAGCCTACCAAACAAAAATACACAGCACTTGACTAAGGTTGCAAAACTAATGTTTTAATTGCTGAAGTTCATTAAGGTCCCTAGATGGCAGCCATAGCAGAAAGGCGTGTTTCTGTTAGTCCAGTTCCTGCTGTGCTCCCTTACTGTTTTTCCATCACTCTGGCAGAGGAAGAGGTGCTTTCAAGCAAAGTGGCAGCTTACACAGCACATTATGCTGTGTTTTTCCCCCACAGCATTTTGCATCGTTGTCATAAGAACTGTAGTTCTTCCAATTGACATAAGTGAGGCTACAGCTTAATTCAGTACGATTTCAAAGGGATTCAAGGCATGAATGTTAACTAATAGCCATAGATGGCTTGTCAGTGCAGGGATTTAACAGCAGAATGAGGAAAGTTACAAAGACAAATATGTGCTATGTTTAATGTAAAATCTAGGCTCAAGGCCTAACAGGGGGATGCATATCTTTTCAAAAACCCAAACATAGTCCAGGATGGGTGGCTGACCCTGTAGAACAGAAACACTCATGCCTTAGAGCTCCATGTAGGTGCCACTGAGAAACTGGTCCTTGCTTTCTACGGTCTGTCCTATTTCCCAACACCATTTCTGACAGATAAGAATATTTTGTACTCCTAACCTTAAAAACATGTTGTTCTGAATGAGCAGTAACACTACATATTTCATCCTAGGAGTGCATTGCAAAAAAAAAAATTTAAATGAACACCTGTCCTTTTCCCTTTGTCTTCTGTTTTAACCACGACCTTCCCACTTGAAAAAACTGAAGTCCAGGTCTCTTAAATTGAAGACTTTGCTGAGCTTTACACTAGTTCCAAGTCTATCATGCTTGAACATTCCCTGGAAGTTCCCAATAGGGGATGCTACAGCCCAAGACCTCTTAAAGCCAGCTTTGAACCTGAGAGAATTTCTTCTCCTGGTTGGAGGATCAGCACTACACAAGTCATTCTGAGGGTAGTAAAGGAAGACAGGAGATCCTTTCAAGTATTTAAAAAACACTGTGGTGTGGAGAACCTGTAAGTTAGTTCTGCTTTTCTCTTCTATCTTGATCAGCAAATAAATGCAGACAGACTTCTTCATGACTTCATACTTCCAGACATTCAGTTTCAATGAAAAGTAAAAATTTATAGCTAGATGAGTAGACACAGAACTAAACTGTAATAATCTCAAGATAGCTAAAAATAGGAGACGTATGAAGTCTAATAAGATTATTAGAGGCTGTTAAATACCCTGACTTAATGTCCCATTGCAAACACTTTATTGCTTCTGGTATACAAAACATAAGCAATTGTTTGAGCTATAACAAGACTGACTGCCTTTGTTTTCTAAGAGAAATCAATCACATCAGAGAATCATTTTCAATGGAGTGGTTACATCCCAGGAGTTCCTAACCAGCTCAACAACAACTTCGTGCAAAGCTAACAGCTTTGAACAGGTGCCAACTCTTGGCTTACTCACCTGCTAAGGAAATAATCTGTAGTTTTATCATGCTGGGCTGCTCAATCCATTTTTACTTAGCTGTAATTCACAGAAAGTAAAGGAATTCCCATAATAATTCTGAGGTGCTGCATGTTTACACAGTCATAAATCAAATTCTTAATAGCTTTTTTTTTTTTTAACCTTCCCCCAAATACTTTAGGACACTGATTGCACTCATTCTGTGTAACAGGCTTATGCAGCAGAAGTAACAGGTAACTAAAATCAAATTTTCGTTTTTTTTCTCCCCATTTTACAAACTCCTGAAGAATCGACTCCTTGAACTGCAAACATTCAGTCCTTCTTCCAGATACTAAAATGATGATGTTACCAGCCAAACAGGTAACAATTTCAATTGCTTCTCTACGATGCTTAACTAGATACAATACAGAAGTAAACATACCTAAGAAGGCTGATATGCAGAAGTTAACAAGGGAGCAGAAGCTTAACTATAAATTCATTTCAGCATAGAAATATGGCATTTTTAGTAAAATAATCATCCACCATCAACTATTTATATTAATATAATGTCCTTTATTGCCAGAAAATGTCTCAGACAAGAAGGATTTAAAGTTTGTAACACCTAAAAATCAGTATTGTTAACTTTTAAGAATCCTTCATCACATCTGCTGAAGCAGAATTGTGCAGAAATGGTACTCTTGTTTTCAGTGTACAAACAAACCTATATTTTGCCCCATTGCTTGCATTCGGTGAAAGGTATTACATCAACTTTCTCATTTCTGCTGCTGAAGGAGGTGGAAGAACAACAGTGAGCAGAATGAGATGACATTTAAAAAAAAAAAAAAAGGAAAAGAGAAAAGGAGCTCAGTTGGTTAATTTTTAAAAAACAGAATTGTTGCAATAAGAATAACCCTTCATACCATATCAACACCAGGCTTCCTGGACTGATCAACTGAGATGTAATTTCTGGAATTGTATCAGATTTCAACGATATTCAGACACCTGTCACTTCGTCACTTTCACATGTGGATACATTATTTGAATGTAAGAAAACAAAACCAGAAACCTACAACCCACTTGCCCATAAAATTTGTAGCAACACTATAAATACACTCAAATTAAGAAATCTCTGACCAAAACTGTGAGAAACAGTAGGAAACTGGAACAGTGTTTATAGGAACAGCAACAAATTATTTCTATGAAATTAAATTCTTGCTTTCTACCTATGCCAAATATTTTTTCTTATGTTTATACACATTCACTCTTGCACTCTCCTATTTAGAGTTTACATGTAAATGTTATATATTAGCTTACAAAGTTCTGCTCACACCAATTCTGCCAAAGAGCTAAGAAAAATACCTAAAAATCTCAATTCGTCAGCCCATGCTCCAACTATGCTGTTTTATACCATTTTAATTTTAATATTATTAGGTAAAAATGACTGTGATCAAATATTTCTGGAACCTTGAGGCAAACAGTTATAAATTACCATTTTTATCTATTACAATGTTTCATCTTTTGCTTTTTTATAAGTTATTAATTGGATATGAAATAGTATTTCATTATTTACCCTTAGAATCAATAATACTTTTGATAAATTATTAGATGCCTTTGTTCTGTGCTCAACATTCCTCTTGCCACCCTCATCATGTCAGAGTGAAGTTATCCATTCACTGTGAAGTTAAAAATGTCTTCCAGTACCAAAAATGTAATCCACTATGATCAATGCTACATGTAACAAGGATTTGTTTTCTCAATACAGCGCATTCAGAGTAGTAGTTCAGATAACACTAGGATAGATTTTTATATCTGTTATGAAGTGACCCGTTGACAGTTCCTCCCCTTTTGTTAAAGCATTAAGTGTATGTTCCAGCATTGCCAAAATCAACCACAACAGATGGTTACTTTGAACTTAATCTAACAACTGTAGCCTGTGAAAATACTTGTTTAAGAGATGCCGGGACTTGAGAGGGAGAGCTTCGATACTAGTCTCATATATAACTCTTTCAAAGCTTTTTCCCCACATGCTCTTCCTCACTGAGCTGTGCTTCTCTTATACCTAACTTATCTTCTGTCGTTAGTATGTAATTCCTTCTTGAATACTAATGAGACCAATGCTAGCATATTCTGTACCTTTTCTAACAGAAGCTACTCAAGTCTCGCAGTTTGTATGTTTTGAAGTGCAGGCAGGTTCTAAGCAGCCTAAGTAAATAGGTGTATGTACCATTAGGAAAGTGTAGAAAGTTTTGCACTAAAAGCACATTGAAAACTGCAAATTCATATTACTCATACCAGAGGAAACACGTTCAAAACTTTAGAAAAAAAGAATTCAATTTTTTTCCCCATCTCATTTTAAATTTATGCTAAAATATTAAAATCAAGAGATTAATCACAGCACACTGTAGGAAAACAAATAAGTTTGGCTTAAAGTTTATACTACAATTGTTAAAAGCCCTTCAAAATAAGACAACAGTGGGCAAAATTTATAATGAACAGGGCAAATTCCTTTCATCTTTTGGCAGAATTACTGTTTTCAGGTGGCAGAGCAGGAGAGGAAATTAATGTCGGCATTTTGGCTGGATTTTAGGCCCCTGTTCCATAGATCCTGGCTCATGATACAGGACAGATATTCTGTACATCCTGGCTCTTCGTGAACTGTTACAAATGCAGTAATATTGAAATATAACAAACGCAGAGTTTGTTCATTTTTAAATGCCACTAGCAGAAGGAGCCATTTGTTTGTTTTAAAGTTTGGCAAACTCAAGTAACAAAGCAAAACTTTGTAGGCCAGGAGGCTTAACCTCATTAAAGCAAAATCTGAAACAGATCCTCTTAATTAGCCGTCATCAATTCCAATGTTTTGTTTGAGATCCATTAAAACTTCAGCAAATCTCAAATAATTACCCCAAGACATACCTAAGACACCGTATTCAGAAAGGGAGCTGTTGCACACGGTATAGGGGGCCTGTTGCTCCCAGAGGTGGTTCATGGGAACACACGTTCTCTTGTCAACTTCTTGATCATGAAGCACATGATGGCGATGGCTGCAAAGAGTTGTTGAAACAAATCTGTTAGCTATGAAACCTTTGGGCTTTAACATTGCTACTTTCAAAGATAAACCTTCAAAAATGAATTCTAGAAAGTACACAAGCAACAGAATTATCTCTGGTTTACACAACGCTCTAGTTTGATTGAAACTTAGCAAATTTATTGTCTAAATAGAATTGCTGCACCATTAAGGACTTTCACTGACTATCCAGGCTGGTTCTCAAGCACTCAAGGAAACTGAAAATTCATCATTACTGGAAGAACAGGGTGGGCGGCTAGGTGGGTCAGGTGGGTGTTATAAAACATATTAGACTGATAAAAGCCAAAAAACAGAAGGAAAAATTGTTATCAAAATGTTCCACTCTGCCTTCCAGGCAAATTCTATTATTTTTTTCCTTAAGACAACTGTTTGCTTTTTATGCCAAAAATATAATCTAATCTAATCTGAGCGCTAAGACGTGATGCAGTTGCATCCTCTTTCCTACTATTTCCATTCACACCATTTACAGTTCTCTGGAACAGCATTAATCAGCATTAGAATGGGGCACCAAGGAGCACTATGAAAACAAAGATGACTGAAGTAATTACTGTAATCCATTAACTCTCTGAGCAGACTAACTGAGTGAATCACACCAATATGTACAGCTTTACGACCGCTAACAGAAGGACAGTTATTATACTAGTAACAACTACTGTGTGTTGTATAGCTGCCAACACTGAAGACTGAATCCTTTTGTATTTCCCTTTGCTATAATGAATACTAGCAGAAGAGCTCTGAAATCTATTTAGAAGTCAACAAAATAAGACCAGGAAAAGAAAGAATCTTTGAAGACCAACACAAGGAGAGAGGCAGAAAGAGGAAAACACACACACACACACACAAACAGCTGTTAAAGCAGAAATAATTTTCGACACTACCATTTTGGTTTCGTCATTCAGACAAAGATGAAAGGCCTAGACAGGCAATACACTTCTTGAACATTCAGTTTTGTGTTTCCTCAGCAAAAGGTGATTATGATGAGCATAGATGGACAGCCAGAAATATACAGATATGAAAGTCATATTTTGCTGTTACAAAATTGTCAGTTTTACTGACATTATGCATGTATATACATATATATATAAATCAAGCTTTTCTTGTTATGTGAGCTTTTTACTCCTTTTTTAAAGACTGAATAATAAAATCCAGATGGCACAGTAATCCTCAGATAGCTTTTGCCACTCTGAATAGCTTTTTATTTGTTTTATTTATTTGTTTTATTTGGTTTTTGTTTTCCCTATATTGTTGTGAGCACAACAATTTTCATCTTAAAACATTGAGAAAGTCTGGACAGTAGCTCAGGAAAATCCTCTTGCACCAGTTAGAGAATTGAGAATAGAAAGGATCGGTATTCCTAAAACAAGTCTATAGTGTGTGTTAGAGTTGACTAAGCACTCACCTGACTCAGGTAGTTAGCTTGCTGAACAATGAACATGTGTTCCTCTCCCAGGAGGTGCTCACAACTTTACAAGACCCTGGTACTGAAATCAAGGAGGATAAGGAATCGGAGGTTGGGAGGGGAGAATCTCCTGATTTTCAGTTTTGTTTTGAGGTCTTGTCTGAAGGATTTTGTTAAATTACCATTAGAATGGGAGAAAAAAAGAAGAAAGCCCAAAGGATTTGATACCAAATGAAGCTCAGCACAGAAAAGCCGCACCACAGAGCACTGCACCACAAAAGACAGGCACCAAGATTTATCTCTTTTTTCTGCACGCATTCACAATGAAGCATAGTGCAGCTGCTCGTTCATTCACCCCCAGCAATGGGCTTCGCATCAAAGGGTTCAATTAAATACATCATTAAGATTTTACTCCATGGAGAGTCAGGTAAGGCAGCAGAACTGTATATATTTTATCAAGTGATCAGATTCAGCATTCATTCATGCTCCACAGTCTTTAAGAGTTTCAGTACAAAGGATCTTGTTTCATTTAGAAGAGCTTTGCCAACTGGCAAGATATTTGCTCAGAGGATACCAGAGCTCCAAGCAGCCACCATTGCACTGGTATTCAAACACTTCAGAATCTACAGCAGCAAATACCCTCTGCTCATACTTCTCAGCAATTAGGTCGAATGTGGCTGAATTTTTACTTGAAAAGCAGAAAAAAAATAATTTCCATAATTTCCACTTTTCAGCCATGTAAGGAAGAAAATATCTAAGAACTTCTGTTCTACCTTAACTACTATTCTTTAAAATATTCTGTTTACAGACACAAGAGATCGACTGTCAGAAACAATGACATTAAGATTGATGCTGAATAGTATCAGCTTTCCCCTTCCCTCAAAAGAACATATTCCTTAAAAATTGCAAATGTGTTTCTTTAAGTATGGGACAGCTTTTAAGAGTTATCTCAGTACTCACCTAAAAGTACCCCTCTCCACATCCTGTCCACTTAGTCGGACATGAATCCCTTCTTTCAGAAAAGAGCCAAAAGCCATGTATTCTGCTAAGGCCCA
Source organism: Anser brachyrhynchus (assembly GCF_964034855.1). Taxonomy (NCBI): domain Eukaryota; kingdom Metazoa; phylum Chordata; class Aves; order Anseriformes; family Anatidae; genus Anser; species Anser brachyrhynchus. Next base: position 14,065,696 of record NC_137700.1, read on the forward strand.
GTCAACAACCCTGTTCTTGGTCATTTCCAAGCGAGCTCTCAAAATCCGAGAAAGTCCTACATTAGGATAAAGATAAGAAATCAATGGACCTACTTTAGAGATATTTGGCATTCATATTACATTCACCATTCTTCCCACTGGCTACAATAAGCTAGAACAGGAAAACCCATCAAGCTTAGATTGATGCTTCAAATCTTAGTTGCTGATCTACTGTCTTCATCAAATGCAGAATAACTGCAGCCAAGTTAAACACAGATTCAATTTGTTGATCATATTAGTTCTTCCAGGCCTGAACTGCTAGCAAAGTAAAATAACTTGCTTCCTAGGCAAAGGGTTGTATATTGTTCATACCTTGTTTTAGCAGAAGAAAATAAGATATGGCTGTCAGAAACTACTGAGGACAATTAAAATGACTCATGGTCAAATACTTCTTCCTAAATATTTATTTTCACATTTCTAGCACCAAATACTGTTTTGTAAAAGACTGAAAATGTCATCTATTGAGTTCTTCTCTCTTTCTCACTCTCATTTTCTCTTGGCATTTGACTTATTGGATTCTGGAGATACTACAAAGAGAGAAACAAGCAGTATTAATCAATATGATGAATATCAGGCAAATAGGAAATTGTAGCAGCTGCCAATGGATTTTCAGTTGGTAAGCAATGGTTGTTTTGTTTGTTTTTTTTTACAGTGTACATATACTTTGGTGAGCCAAAACACAAGTTGCAACACTGTGACTTTAAAAGGGTACGAAAAAAACTCTGAAGTTGCATCCAGGTGCTTCCAGCTCTGAAGTTATATAAGCTTACTGAATTCAGTGTCACTTGACACCACCTTATTTTCACATCTGCATTGATGCTTCTGGCAAGCTGTTCTATTTGTTATTTTCCCATTCTTCCCTTTGTTAACTTTCCCCATCTTTACAAAAATCACCCTGCTTCCTCTCCATGTAAAACTATTCTCTTAGAAATTGTGTCACTTTAAACAAGAATATCTTGAAAACCGTCTCTTCTTTAGAACATACTAAGCAGTTGATAAAACAAAATAGTCTTCCAATTTTTTTTTTTGAAAGACAAGGAGATACTAAACCGTTTTGTTCTTAGTAGAAGGCCAAAGTACTTCAAAGGTACTTCATCCTCTTCCAATTCTAATTATCCCCAAATTTTCTCTCTCATGGCCTTTTAAACTGCATAAAAGAATCTAGAAGACCAAAGTTTGAGAACTATTTACCCAGGAAGAATGCTTTACGCTAAGAAGCATGAACCTATCTTATGTACTGGCAAATATTACTTAGAGTCAAGGATTTAATCAAGTTAATAGAGGCTGACTTACCTTTTTAATTAGAATGCCTAATAATAAATTTTATTGGCTAACTATAATTTCAAATTTATCAGTATCACCAAAGTGCACAAACATGTAAAAGAGTTTTAAAGTACACCTGTTAGTTGTATGCGCTCAATGCACTTGCAATTGATAACTAGGAATGCCTTACTCTCACTGCTTGTAGCAATGCTTAGTTGTGCCAAAGGAACACAAACTCATGGAACATCTACAGCAGACACACTTTATTCCTCAATGGATGATTCTGGAGATGAAAGATTATCTAGAAATTTTACCCAGAAAAAAAAGTTCTCTCTCTTGATTCTACATACATTCCCTATAAGACAATAATAGAAAAAAAGATCCCCAAAGTGGCTCCATGCTTCCCCATGAAATGAACACGTCATTGTTCCCTGTAGAGCTGCTAGACTTCAACCTGACCAGGGATTAAAAGAATTAACTCAGAAGTCTGACATAATGCCAAGCAATCCCCAGTGAGACACGTACATTTATCTTTTTACTACAATTAGATGCTAAATTCAGAATTAGATTTCTTCACACCGAAAGTTAAGACTTTCTGAGAAAAAGCTGGATTTGCGCTATCATCAACATTAACTGCTAAGTTGAAAGGAAAACTCTGGCTGAATTTGGCCACACGAAGTTCATTCAGCTGTACCAAAATTAGGCTCATAGCATACTAGCAGTGTTGCCAGGTCTGAAAAGACCAAGCTCTATTCCTGAGCAGAAACTTGCCTAACTACAAGAAAAGCATCCTGACTGAATCCCAAACTAGCACTGGTTTTAGCATTTGTAAAAACCTTAATAGTGCTTTCTGAGATGGATACCTCACTTCCCAGTTAGTCCCAAAACGTGCTCTTTATGAGCATTTGATGAATTAAAGGATTATTAACTTAGCATTACAATGGGTTTTACCTCCCTCAGAGGAAAATCTGTTCTAATATGGTAAGGAACAGAAATGGTGTGACATTGAAAGGATATTATATTGATAACACAGAGTAAAACTTTAACTGTCACATTCTCTTTGCCCCTAGGGTAGAAGAAGTAAAATAAAAGACAAGTCACGGGCATTTTCCTCTTTGGTAAAAGGCCCAACAGCAACTCATTTGCAGAAATACAAAACCTGAGCGAGAAACGTAGCCACTAGGAGAAACAAAGACTCCAGCTGACCTGAATGTATTTTGAAGTCTTTGACTGGCACTGAGCTAGCTACATTGCCAATGTGAGTCAGCAGGTCTTCTGAAATGCCAGTTGGAGGACAAGACATGCTCTTGGGTTCTCCATCCACATTAAAGAATCCTGGAAGTAAAAAACTAGTGAGTTCACGGAATGATTAAGAGATTTCTATGCTATATACAATTTATTTAAAAACATACAACTCTTAACAGACATTCTAAGCAGCAGCCTAAATCTGTTCTTCACCTTTCAAAAGGAGACAATCATTTCAATTTTCTGCATGACAAGAGTACTTGATCTTACAGGCACACCATGATCTGTGTTGTTTCTACTTTCACTCCCTGCAAATCAAGTCCAACTGTGTGGGCAGAGACAGGCAGTAAAAGGCATCTGACACTTCAATCCCTCCAAGAAGGGAGCATGAGACATACTCCTCCCTCTTCCCAAAGGAACAAAGATAATATTATAGGAAAAACACCTCTCTAGTAAACTGAAGAGAGTGCTTTCTCATATAATCATAGAACAGAATGATAGAATGGTTGGTGTTGGAAAGGACATTAAAGATTATCTGGTTCCAACCCCCATCCCCCCCCCCCCCCATGAGCGGGGACACCTTCCACTAGACCAGGTTGCTCAGAGTCACACCTTATCTTCCACTTTTTTTTTTTTTTTTAGAAAGGCTCCTCTTGCAAATTGATCTGGCAGAATGTTTTATTTTCTGTTAACACAGGCAAACCAAAAGTCACACACTTCATTTGAAAGAAACATTCACTGACGTACATTTAAGAGTACTAGACTTAAGACTCAAAATAAATGCACAATAATATTAACACTAGGATATATGAAAGCACAGTTCTTACCAGGCCAAGGTGAATCAAGCCAGTGCTTAATGTGTAGAATCTTATTATCCTTAGATCTAGTATATGCTTCTTCACATATTCTATCGTACTTTGCAATTTCTTCCTGTAGAACAAGAACTTTTTTTTTTAAACACCCTTTTATCTTACAGATGATACCTACCATTCAGTTATCTCTGAAGCAAAGCAGATGAATTTTTGCAACAAAATAAAAAGCTTAAACTGCTTTTATTTCTTTATTGCTGGATACAATTGCCATTTCTACAAGGTGATCAACATGAAGCTACAGTTGTACCTGTGAGCATTCAAATATCATCTCACTGCTGAAACAGGATTCATTCACACATAATCACCTTCTACAAATGTCAGAATCTGGTCAAATTTTTTCTACTCTATGTATTTCATAGCACTTTCAGTCCCTTTGTTATAGGGACACTTACGTACATTTATGTGGGATTTGTTCCTAATTACATCATACAGCAAGAATTAAGTTAAGAAAATTACTAAATACCTCCATGGCAATAAGCTTTAAAACTTTGTATTTTACATGAAAACCAAATTGAAACAAAGTGTCAAAGGGTGAAGACTCAATCACAGTAAGGGGAGGAAGGTTTTTAAGCAATGACAGTTGTGTCTTCCTACTAACAGCTTTGTAAGTTCCCTTCAACTCTGTTGACATACTGTACCTCAAACTCTTGCAGTGTTACAGTCCCATCTGCAATCAGTTTGTCAGCATACTTCTTCAGCACTGGCACTTGTTTATGAATCTGCTTGTACATCAGAGGCTGGGTGAACATTGGTTCATCCATTTCATTGTGCCCTCTCCTACGGTAACAAACCTACAAATGGAAAGATCTTTTCTGTTGGTAAAGAAAGATGTAAAATGAACTTTTTAAATTTCACAGTTCTACAGAGATTTAGGCTTATGGTATAAAAACATTTATGGATTCTCGTGGGGTTGTGTGTTTTTTTTTAATTAAGAAACTAAACGTCATTGAAATCAAACTATGTTTCTTGATTGGATCTTCTAAGACACAGAAAACTAAGAGAATGGTACATAAATGCACAGAATGAAAAGTTAAGAAACCCAAGACTTACTAAGTCAACAACCACATCTTTATTGAATGTGTTTCGCCACTCTGCAGCTACACTGCACACGTACATCACTGCTTCAGGGTCATCAGCATTCACATGAAAAATGGGAGCATTGACTACACGAGCAACATCAGTAGGATATGGAGAGGAACGTGCCATACGAGGGTCTGTAGTGAAGCCAATCTAAAAAATTCCAGAAAATTCCATTAAAATGATGATGTGGGCATCTCCCTCTACTTTGCTTTGAATGCTTGGTGTTTTCACTTGACAGTCATTTTACACAGCAGTAGTCTTAGGCTTTTCATTTTGGCTACTTATAGTTTTTTTTTTCTTTGCTCCCTCAAAAACTAAACAAAGCAAACTTAATTCAGTTAATTGTTAAAAACTGAATGAAATAAATGTAGCTGGTAAAATATTATCCAGTCAGAGTTACTACATACTACAGTCATTTCAGGAACATCCTAGCCATTGTAATGAACAGAGGGGACAGTGCATCAAGCTAATAAACAAGAATAAAAAAAATACACTAGTGACTACTTGGCACCCAAATTGATTGGAAAATGCTCTATTCATTACCTGGTTGTTGACGACAACATGAATAGTACCATTTGTGGTATAGGATGGAAGGTCACTAAGATGAAATGTCTCATACACCACACCTTGTCCTGCAAAGGCAGCATCCCCATGTAACAAAATGGACATAACCTAAGAGGGAAGATAATACACACAAACATACACATATTTAAAAGCAAAACTGCAATTTAAGCTTCTCAGCAGGATTTCTCTACTCCATGTTTCTGTAGTGCTTATAAAATAGAATTGTATTTTTATAATAAACCATAGACTTATAAGCATTCTGCATTGCACTTTTTATAATAAACCATAGGCTTGTCAGCATTCTGCTGCCTTTGTTGAGTTCCCAAATGAGATAAGTTTTAAGCCTGCTTCCTGAAGTTACCCTTGAGGTAACATGTTAAAAGCTTAAACTAGTTCAATGGGTGCTATATCCCTCCTGTGAAGCAGAAATGGAAGAAGACCGCAATACAAAATTATCAGTAAATTATCTTCATTAAAAATACTTTAAAATGTACCAGTAAGACTTACTGCAACATTAAACAACCCTTACCTTTTTCCCTGCTGTATCCCCTCGATAAAACTGTTCAGCTTTTGTCTTCCCCTGCACAACAGGATCAACTGCTTCCAAGTGCGAAGGGTTAGCCATCAGGGACAGAGTGATTTTCTTGTTTGTTGCTCTGTTGATCCTCTCATGGTACATTCCCAGATGATATTTTACATCCCCAGATCCCTAACACGCAAGATGTAGTCACAACTCAGGAATGTTATTCATACAAACTGTACCTAACCATGCCTAAAAATTCTGCTTAATTCTGTTAAATGGATTTCACAAACAGACTGCATCCCATGGTATGGACCCATATTGGAGCAGTTCTTATGGCAGTCTGGAGTTCCTCAAGCCCAAGTAGAATCAGTTTGGGGAGGAGCAGAAGAGAGTGACCAGGACAGAGCAGCAGAGATGAAGTGTTATGGTCTAACCAGCACCCCCTTTCCATGTTCCCCTGAGCCACCTGGGAGGAGGGAGTGAATGAGGGAGTAAAGGGGGAAATGTGTTTTTATTTCGCTTTTAGTTCTCACTGCTCTAGGCTGTTAGCTGGCAATAAATCACATTGATCTCCCTGTGCTGAGTCTGCTTTGCCCGTGACGGTAATTGGTGAGTGTCCTTATCTCAACCCACGAGCTTTTGTTTCATCATATTTTCTCCCCCTGTTCTGTTAAGGAGGTGGCATGAGAGTGTGGTGTGGTGGAGCTTAGCTAGTTAGCAGTGTGAAGCCACAAATACTTACAGAACTGATACTCATTTCCCATACATAAAACAAAGGAAGATGCATAAAGATTACAAACTCTGTTATATGATGTGGAACTGACTTATCTACAATCATCCTTTAGGCTTTATAACTAAGACACCTTCTGCATGTTACAGCTACAGTATAGTCTTTAAATTTGTTAATTTCAAATCATATTTCTCAAACTAGAGAAAAAGACAATGCATTTCAGCAGCTGATAATGCTATTATGATAATAACTATGAACTAAAATGACTAAAAATTACCTTTAATATTGATCACTTTATGTAGATGTATTGAAGAAACATCTTACCTCATCAGCTGCTTCAAGTTTGGGATCAAACTGACAGAAGATCTGCTCCAGCTCTTTTCGGATGACATTAGCCAATACATTCAGCCTACCTCTAAAAAAATCCAAACACATGTATGCCTCAAAAATTGTAATAACAGAATTAACAGTATAATTTTTTTAAAAAACAGACACCACCTCCAACAGAAATTTGCAATTCAGAAGTTCACTTTAAACTCCTGAACTTCAAATCCTTCATTCTACCCTTCTCCATCCCATTGCAAAGTTCCTCCAATGCATTCCCACTGACAGCCCATAACACCCACTTATCCAAGTATAAAAAAATAATTTTGTAGCTATCTAGCAATTTTAACATGATAACATTAATAATTAAGACAGACTGCAAAAGTAAGAGAGACTATCTCGCCCAGCTTTCTCTGTTCTAGACTCAATGGGGTAAATATCATGGCTACTGCTACACTTGTTTTCAGCTTGAAAGTACACTGCAGTCAGTTTCATTTAGCATTCACCTGTGAAGCCTGTAGCTTCTCACTGATATACTGTTACAGTTCTGTGTTCCCATTAATCAGTATAACTATCTCTTGCTTCCCCAGCTTCTCTAGTATCAACTTTGTTAATAAAATTCTACTACTTAAAGCCTGCCTTAAAACGCAAGTCCATTCACTGCGGGGCTTCCATTGACATTACCTATGAGGCATCCCCATTATAACATATTCAATTCCCATTTCACTGGATTTATCAATGATGGTCTTAAGTGCAGGAATCATTACTTCACATCCTTCCAAACCAAATCTCTTCTCGGAAGACCACTTGCGAGCAAGGAAATCTTCAAATCTTCATAAAAAACAAACAAAAAAAAAAAACACAAAAAAACAGTGTTTGCATTAAGAAAATGTAACAAGTATTGTCAAAATCTTTTATCAAGTAAAATTACATTACCCTGTTTTAAAACATCTGTGAATACACATTTATAGCCCTCTGGTGGAAAGTCACATGCTGGGGATGGAGAAGACCTCGGACAGAATTAAGTCTTCCTCCTTCATCTGAGAAATATTCACCACAACTTTAAAACAATTCAGATGGGAAGGAGAGTCTCCACCTCAGACAAAATCCACTTCCCAGGTTAAACTCTGCTCGTTCCAACGTATAACTCTCCCCAGCAAAGAAGTCTCCTCTATGAATTGAAAAAGGCACAAGGGAATCTGTATTTGCTGGAAGTAACAAATACTTGAAGAAAACAGGAGCAGAAAGCATGCCGATTTCAATGACAGAGCTCCACAGACTATGTGAGGCACCAGCTGGTAACATGCCAAGAACAAAGACACTGGAATGTCTGCCTCAGCTGCAGCTGGGGATAGATGTCCATCTTTGACAATTCTCTGCTTTTTCATTCTTTAATGCATTTGGGCCAGAGGCAATACAAGTGGTTAAAAAGTACCTTTTAACAAATGCTGAAAGGGTCATATGTTGGAAAGCCTGGAGATACAAAATGCAAACAGAATACATCTTCATGAAAATAACTGTATTAGTTACATCATCTATGCAATGTTGGGCTTATAATACTGCCATAATCCATTAGTATTTGGCTTACTCCTCACTTAGAATGATGACATTTACCTCTTTAGGATGAAATTGTAAAAGAAATGAAATGAAAAGACTCTCCTTAGCTAACCCATGAATACTTTTACAATTCAGGCATCTAAGCAACAAGCCAGATCCTCAGCTAAAATATGCTGCCATAATTCCTCAGAAGTCAGTGAGGTTATGCCAGTTCATATAAACTGAAAGCGGGGTCCTATGTGAACAGCAGGCCCTACAGGGCAAACCAAAGTGGTGGTCGGACACACCATTTTCCTTCTCCTTGTAGCTGCCAGTTAGGCCAGTACTGCACAAGTAGAAAGTTCATCATTTGAGGCAGGCTGTCACTAAGTGTGTAGAATTACAATATTTCCTAAGTCCCCCATATGCCAGTGTGAGTTCAGAAGGGCAGTCAGCTCTGCTGCCGCTGCATGTATTCGGTACCCAGCAAGGAGCAAGTCTGATGAAAGGCAGCTGCTGACAGAAGGGGGAATCTGGAAAGACTTGACCCTGCACAGGTGTAAGAAGATGCTCAGACCAGACTACACGATCATCATCTCTCTTTGACATGTTGATTGATGCACACACATAGAAGCTCAAAATATTCAGTAAGTGTTTTATGTGAGGAAGACCCTTTGTTCAATAAGCTATACGTAAACACCACAAAGGATGAGAAACCTTACTGTAAAACGCAGTTTCAAGTACCTAAGTATGTAGTACTTGGAAGTAACATTTTTAAGAACAGATTCTTGAGCAAAATGATTGGGCTTTACAAAGCCACTATTCTCAGGAGCACAACCAGTTGTTCACAAAACCAGTTTTCTTGATCACTTTCAGACAAAAAAAGCATGCTATAGATAGGTGGATAGAAACTTGTTTAAACTTTTTTCTTCCATTTTCAGCAGACAATTAATTTATCAGGAGAATAACATTTGGCTCCTTCATGGTACTAGAAACTGAAGCTTGGACACAGGAATAGCTTGTCCACAGCTTGGACAGGCAGGAATAGCAGCAAAAATGCCTGTCTCAAGATAAATGGAGATGGTTCATACTGAGGGCTTGTTAAACAAACTTACTCAAGTGCAATATTCACTTGGCTGTTAAGTGACTTTTTTTTTTTATTACACTTCTGTTTAAATTTAACTTTTAGCCTGACAAACAATCTTGTTATAATACTGGCAAACAAAATGCCTGGCAAGATATCTTCCAAGACCTCCAATGGATACTTCATTTTGAAGTATTTGAACAGAGAAGCTTAATCAAAAAACCTGCCTTCTAATATTGTTAACTCTTGTGTTTATCATATATGCAAACTGTTTCAAAATGTAAGAACTGGAATAAATCTCATGCCTGAGAAGAGAACCTTTTTCTAGGGAAGAAAGGGTAATTCAGTCTCTGGTGATACAGTATTTCTATACAGATAGCCACAACGGGAGCAATCAATGAGCTATTTCCAGACATGCTTTCAGATATTGCAGAGAACAAAATTCTTGCTGCCAGGTCATGCAACAGTACAGCACATTTTGGTGTACCTCAGAAGGCAAAGGGCAAAAACACGACTTGAAATAACATTATGTCTCTCAAATCCAGTCCCAACTTGGCACAGTTTTCCAAAGAGACCGTTAGCATCCCAGTGAGTCAAACAAAGCTCATATCAACATTTCACCCATCTACAAATCCTTGAGCTGACAGTTAGGACAACTTCTTTTGATGACATGCTACCAGAAAGATATACAGTACATACCAAATGTCAGAAGATCAGTATCCAAAGTTGTTCCATTTTCTGAAACAGGTTATGAATCTTTAACACTTAGCAGTAAGATGTTTCAACTAGTCTGCTGAAACACTTTTTTCACAGTTTTTCTCCAAAAGCTAATGAAAACATTGCCAGATTCACCACTAAAGCCTGTGCAAGTGTTAAAGTACACAGCCTTCCTTTTAAGAAAATAGAACGTGAAAAGTCATTACATAGACCTTGACATACCTCACAGTACACACTTTGCCTTGACATCGTGGCCAGGTTAACTACACTCACCTGTACTCCAGATTTCATTTAGACTCTTCATGTCCACATCAGCAGGTTATTGAGCCCACCAGCTTCCCACACCAGATTACACCCAGCAATCACAGCGCGGTTTCCCAGCACCACTCCAGCATACCTCATTGAGCGCACCAGCCTTGCCAACAAAGTCCTTTTTTCCTCATTAGTAAACTTCATAACACCTGGTGTCTCAAACTTCTGCCGGATCCACTGGCACTGCTCCACATCATTGATGAACATAAACTCCAAGCCTATGTGTTGGCAGTAGGTATTCTAGGATGCCAAAGCACCAATACAGAAGCTTTAGGAATTAACTGGCCATGAGGAAGCAAGTATATTTTTAAAATTATACTTTTTGTTACTCTTCTGAAAGCTATCTTTCCCACACTAGTCCTATAAGCAAACAAATATTTTAATGAATTCAGTTTGCATGCCAGTAAATTAAAGTTTTCTCTACAAAGCAACATTTCAAAAGTTGTGATGATCCAGCATTGTGCAATACTTTCAAAATAGGCCAATGTATCTGCCTTAAACTTACTGACATGTTTCACCTAATTTGAAACTTTTCTTACAGGCATAGCACAGTCTTTTCTTATACGCAACAGCAAAGATTGAGTGATTTATCAAAATTTATCCTGTCTTTTTAAACTGCCACCTAAAGTCAAGTAATAAAGACAATAAGAAGACAGCTATAAAGCCTCATGCAAATTACCTGATAGCTGTCAATTCTCAGAAGGCTGAAAATCCAAAAAATAAACCAAGCTGCTCAGACCAGAGAAACAAAAGAAAAAAATAGCAAAGACACTTCAAAACTTTTATCTCCTATTTTTTTTCTTACTTTAACCAGAACGATTCACCCAAAAAATGTGTTCAAAATACAGTCAATAGAAAAAACACATTGTGAGTTTGAGTAAAAACCATTCTGAACACACAGTATATGCTCTCTACTACCTCTGAAAAGGAATTTAATGTTAACTTCAGTGGAAAAAAAAAATCTAAAGCTCTGGCAAGAGGAGGGAAAACTGGAAGGTTACTTCCTCTTTAATACAAATCAGTTTCTTGAGGCTTTTAGATTTTGCTATTGATTTTCTCCATTTATTTGTACATTATGATTTTAAGGATTTTCTTGAGAACTGCTGCACAGACATGCTGGAAGTACAAAAACCAAAAAGCAAATACAGAGCTCTAAAGCACAACAGAAATGTGCCTGTGCATCAGATAAGCAGCTATAACTGTGGGTCAGATGTGCAAGTCAACACATTCCCTTAGTAACTGTATGCAAGTGTTTTATCTGTGATAGGAAACACAATTACTAAAGGTTCTACTCCTTTCAAGCAACATAAGCTCTTTATGCAAAACTAGGGCCTAAATTCTACCATATTCACATTTTTATACTCATCTTTAATCTATGCAGTTCAGACATCCAGTCAATGAAACTAGTAACTTAGTAACTTAGTAACTGTATGTACACCTCCAACAGAAATTTGCAATTCAGAAGTTCACTTTAAACTCCTGAACTTCAAATCCTTCATTCTACCCTTCTCCATCCCATTGCAAAGTTCCTCCAATGCATTCCCACTGACAGCCCATAACACCCACTTATCCAAGTATAAAAAAATAATTTTGTAGCTATCTAGCAATTTTAACATGATAACATTAATAATTAAGACAGACTGCAAAAGTAAGAGAGACTATCTCGCCCAGCTTTCTCTGTTCTAGACTCAATGGGGTAAATATCATGGCTACTGCTACACTTGTTTTCAGCTTGAAAGTACACTGCAGTCAGTTTCATTTAGCATTCACCTGTGAAGCCTGTAGCTTCTCACTGATATACTGTTACAGTTCTGTGTTCCCATTAATCAGTATAACTATCTCTTGCTTCCCCAGCTTCTCTAGTATCAACTTTGTTAATAAAATTCTACTACTTAAAGCCTGCCTTAAAACGCAAGTCCATTCACTGCGGGGCTTCCATTGACATTACCTATGAGGCATCCCCATTATAACATATTCAATTCCCATTTCACTGGATTTATCAATGATGGTCTTAAGTGCAGGAATCATTACTTCACATCCTTCCAAACCAAATCTCTTCTCGGAAGACCACTTGCGAGCAAGGAAATCTTCAAATCTTCATAAAAAACAAACAAAAAAAAAAAACACAAAAAAACAGTGTTTGCATTAAGAAAATGTAACAAGTATTGTCAAAATCTTTTATCAAGTAAAATTACATTACCCTGTTTTAAAACATCTGTGAATACACATTTATAGCCCTCTGGTGGAAAGTCACATGCTGGGGATGGAGAAGACCTCGGACAGAATTAAGTCTTCCTCCTTCATCTGAGAAATATTCACCACAACTTTAAAACAATTCAGATGGGAAGGAGAGTCTCCACCTCAGACAAAATCCACTTCCCAGGTTAAACTCTGCTCGTTCCAACGTATAACTCTCCCCAGCAAAGAAGTCTCCTCTATGAATTGAAAAAGGCACAAGGGAATCTGTATTTGCTGGAAGTAACAAATACTTGAAGAAAACAGGAGCAGAAAGCATGCCGATTTCAATGACAGAGCTCCACAGACTATGTGAGGCACCAGCTGGTAACATGCCAAGAACAAAGACACTGGAATGTCTGCCTCAGCTGCAGCTGGGGATAGATGTCCATCTTTGACAATTCTCTGCTTTTTCATTCTTTAATGCATTTGGGCCAGAGGCAATACAAGTGGTTAAAAAGTACCTTTTAACAAATGCTGAAAGGGTCATATGTTGGAAAGCCTGGAGATACAAAATGCAAACAGAATACATCTTCATGAAAATAACTGTATTAGTTACATCATCTATGCAATGTTGGGCTTATAATACTGCCATAATCCATTAGTATTTGGCTTACTCCTCACTTAGAATGATGACATTTACCTCTTTAGGATGAAATTGTAAAAGAAATGAAATGAAAAGACTCTCCTTAGCTAACCCATGAATACTTTTACAATTCAGGCATCTAAGCAACAAGCCAGATCCTCAGCTAAAATATGCTGCCATAATTCCTCAGAAGTCAGTGAGGTTATGCCAGTTCATATAAACTGAAAGCGGGGTCCTATGTGAACAGCAGGCCCTACAGGGCAAACCAAAGTGGTGGTCGGACACACCATTTTCCTTCTCCTTGTAGCTGCCAGTTAGGCCAGTACTGCACAAGTAGAAAGTTCATCATTTGAGGCAGGCTGTCACTAAGTGTGTAGAATTACAATATTTCCTAAGTCCCCCATATGCCAGTGTGAGTTCAGAAGGGCAGTCAGCTCTGCTGCCGCTGCATGTATTCGGTACCCAGCAAGGAGCAAGTCTGATGAAAGGCAGCTGCTGACAGAAGGGGGAATCTGGAAAGACTTGACCCTGCACAGGTGTAAGAAGATGCTCAGACCAGACTACACGATCATCATCTCTCTTTGACATGTTGATTGATGCACACACATAGAAGCTCAAAATATTCAGTAAGTGTTTTATGTGAGGAAGACCCTTTGTTCAATAAGCTATACGTAAACACCACAAAGGATGAGAAACCTTACTGTAAAACGCAGTTTCAAGTACCTAAGTATGTAGTACTTGGAAGTAACATTTTTAAGAACAGATTCTTGAGCAAAATGATTGGGCTTTACAAAGCCACTATTCTCAGGAGCACAACCAGTTGTTCACAAAACCAGTTTTCTTGATCACTTTCAGACAAAAAAAGCATGCTATAGATAGGTGGATAGAAACTTGTTTAAACTTTTTTCTTCCATTTTCAGCAGACAATTAATTTATCAGGAGAATAACATTTGGCTCCTTCATGGTACTAGAAACTGAAGCTTGGACACAGGAATAGCTTGTCCACAGCTTGGACAGGCAGGAATAGCAGCAAAAATGCCTGTCTCAAGATAAATGGAGATGGTTCATACTGAGGGCTTGTTAAACAAACTTACTCAAGTGCAATATTCACTTGGCTGTTAAGTGACTTTTTTTTTTTATTACACTTCTGTTTAAATTTAACTTTTAGCCTGACAAACAATCTTGTTATAATACTGGCAAACAAAATGCCTGGCAAGATATCTTCCAAGACCTCCAATGGATACTTCATTTTGAAGTATTTGAACAGAGAAGCTTAATCAAAAAACCTGCCTTCTAATATTGTTAACTCTTGTGTTTATCATATATGCAAACTGTTTCAAAATGTAAGAACTGGAATAAATCTCATGCCTGAGAAGAGAACCTTTTTCTAGGGAAGAAAGGGTAATTCAGTCTCTGGTGATACAGTATTTCTATACAGATAGCCACAACGGGAGCAATCAATGAGCTATTTCCAGACATGCTTTCAGATATTGCAGAGAACAAAATTCTTGCTGCCAGGTCATGCAACAGTACAGCACATTTTGGTGTACCTCAGAAGGCAAAGGGCAAAAACACGACTTGAAATAACATTATGTCTCTCAAATCCAGTCCCAACTTGGCACAGTTTTCCAAAGAGACCGTTAGCATCCCAGTGAGTCAAACAAAGCTCATATCAACATTTCACCCATCTACAAATCCTTGAGCTGACAGTTAGGACAACTTCTTTTGATGACATGCTACCAGAAAGATATACAGTACATACCAAATGTCAGAAGATCAGTATCCAAAGTTGTTCCATTTTCTGAAACAGGTTATGAATCTTTAACACTTAGCAGTAAGATGTTTCAACTAGTCTGCTGAAACACTTTTTTCACAGTTTTTCTCCAAAAGCTAATGAAAACATTGCCAGATTCACCACTAAAGCCTGTGCAAGTGTTAAAGTACACAGCCTTCCTTTTAAGAAAATAGAACGTGAAAAGTCATTACATAGACCTTGACATACCTCACAGTACACACTTTGCCTTGACATCGTGGCCAGGTTAACTACACTCACCTGTACTCCAGATTTCATTTAGACTCTTCATGTCCACATCAGCAGGTTATTGAGCCCACCAGCTTCCCACACCAGATTACACCCAGCAATCACAGCGCGGTTTCCCAGCACCACTCCAGCATACCTCATTGAGCGCACCAGCCTTGCCAACAAAGTCCTTTTTTCCTCATTAGTAAACTTCATAACACCTGGTGTCTCAAACTTCTGCCGGATCCACTGGCACTGCTCCACATCATTGATGAACATAAACTCCAAGCCTATGTGTTGGCAGTAGGTATTCTAGGATGCCAAAGCACCAATACAGAAGCTTTAGGAATTAACTGGCCATGAGGAAGCAAGTATATTTTTAAAATTATACTTTTTGTTACTCTTCTGAAAGCTATCTTTCCCACACTAGTCCTATAAGCAAACAAATATTTTAATGAATTCAGTTTGCATGCCAGTAAATTAAAGTTTTCTCTACAAAGCAACATTTCAAAAGTTGTGATGATCCAGCATTGTGCAATACTTTCAAAATAGGCCAATGTATCTGCCTTAAACTTACTGACATGTTTCACCTAATTTGAAACTTTTCTTACAGGCATAGCACAGTCTTTTCTTATACGCAACAGCAAAGATTGAGTGATTTATCAAAATTTATCCTGTCTTTTTAAACTGCCACCTAAAGTCAAGTAATAAAGACAATAAGAAGACAGCTATAAAGCCTCATGCAAATTACCTGATAGCTGTCAATTCTCAGAAGGCTGAAAATCCAAAAAATAAACCAAGCTGCTCAGACCAGAGAAACAAAAGAAAAAAATAGCAAAGACACTTCAAAACTTTTATCTCCTATTTTTTTTCTTACTTTAACCAGAACGATTCACCCAAAAAATGTGTTCAAAATACAGTCAATAGAAAAAACACATTGTGAGTTTGAGTAAAAACCATTCTGAACACACAGTATATGCTCTCTACTACCTCTGAAAAGGAATTTAATGTTAACTTCAGTGGAAAAAAAAAATCTAAAGCTCTGGCAAGAGGAGGGAAAACTGGAAGGTTACTTCCTCTTTAATACAAATCAGTTTCTTGAGGCTTTTAGATTTTGCTATTGATTTTCTCCATTTATTTGTACATTATGATTTTAAGGATTTTCTTGAGAACTGCTGCACAGACATGCTGGAAGTACAAAAACCAAAAAGCAAATACAGAGCTCTAAAGCACAACAGAAATGTGCCTGTGCATCAGATAAGCAGCTATAACTGTGGGTCAGATGTGCAAGTCAACACATTCCCTTAGTAACTGTATGCAAGTGTTTTATCTGTGATAGGAAACACAATTACTAAAGGTTCTACTCCTTTCAAGCAACATAAGCTCTTTATGCAAAACTAGGGCCTAAATTCTACCATATTCACATTTTTATACTCATCTTTAATCTATGCAGTTCAGACATCCAGTCAATGAAACTAATGGAGCTACCATCTCTAAAAAACTGTTCAAGGGTTATTTTGCTGTTATTTGCTGTATTAATAATCGTCAGTTCTTTGTGACTTACAACTAGAAAAATGTTCACTTGTCTTGGGATCTCAAATCACAAATCAAAGATGTCACACTGACCTCCAGCCGTTTGATGATCTCTCGTAAAGAAAGACTGTTCTCATTTCCTCCTATGAAAGTGGTTGTAGGCAGCTGAAAGACTTTGTCCAAATCCGATTCATGTAAGCCATAAAACCCTACAACACGTGCATTATCAATTAGCAAAGCAAGGTATGAAACAAAAATGAAATTAGAATTGTTTTTCAAGCCACCACAAATTGAAGTTTAATAAAGAAATATTAAAAAAGAAGGATACAGATCAAGAACTGAAAATGTCAATATTTTGGATGAATCCATTAGTACAATGAGCTAGATTCAATTCTGGAATTTAAAGAAATGCATTCATTAAATAGTTATTGTTACGTAAGGAGTACAAGACTGATATCAATGCAAGTTAAAGAGACTGCATGACAATGTTAAACTTGAATGGAAAAAGGAAAAATAGCTTCTTAAAATTGTGTGTGTATATATGTATCAAAGTTAAAATACATTTTACAAATAAATATTTACATAGAGAGAAATTATATGTGTGCACATGTAAAAATATTTAAAAGTATTTAAATATTAAAAAATAAAGTTTCTCTATTTTTATTTTTGAATGCTTTATCTTGATTCAAGATATGTTGCAGGCATCCACTGATCTGAAAACCAGCACATAACTCTTAAATCAATGTATAATAG
The DNA here is from genome assembly GCF_964034855.1 of Anser brachyrhynchus. Lineage (NCBI taxonomy): Eukaryota > Metazoa > Chordata > Aves > Anseriformes > Anatidae > Anser > Anser brachyrhynchus. The sequence continues at coordinate 14,083,112 of NC_137700.1, forward strand.
TGCTCTGCATTCCCTTTTAAACTTATTTCTTGAAGATAAAAGACAAAAAAGCAATTTAAAGATTAAATAAGTATGGAACTTAGCATTTAGAGTTGGAGTCAGGCCAAAGAACCGTGTTGCCATCACTTTTACTATACAGCATTTTCAGTAATAACACATTCTGTTTTAAAGTTAATATATTTTAAAATAATATATAGTAAAACAATACATTTTAAAGCATTGAATCTGAAGTGACTAAAACGGGTGTCTGTGTACCACCTTGTCTTCTTTCTGGCACTATATTTGTTTTTTTCAGGACCAAATTAATTCTATAACACACACATACACAAAAATGGGGAGCATAGTTTTATTTGAAACAAAGTAGTGCTACCATCCTGTATTCTTCTTCTTTGCTGTCTTTCTGTCAGGCTTCACAGGCTCCTCATGCTGTGTCATGCAAAAAGGCATATACAGGCACACACAGAACATCTGTGCTTCATACCATAGCAGTGCATATTTATGGAAGCATCACTTCATGTTTAAAGAGACACAATCTTACTGAAATCCAAGAGCTACTAAAAGCAATTCTAGAAACTGAACCACTTATTTGGCAGGTACACCTGTAACTAGCTGCATTTTAAAAGAAACTCCCAGAAGAAACTTCCTACCATGATGTTTCTAGAAGAAGAAACCAGAAGATGAGACAAAGAAAATCAAACACAAAACCAAACACTAAAATACTTTCTGGACTATCAGGGGCCTTTCGCAAGTTTTCTGCCTGGAACATTCAAGGATTTTTGTGTCAGACAGCATTTGAAATACTTCTTTATTTTTCTTTTTTTTTTCCTGTTCCAAGACTAGGTTAGAAATTGTTTCCCCTCACAAAATGAAATGTCACCTCAGTTACCACACTCTGAGGCACATCCCCCTCGAATCATTCACAGTTCTAGCACATTTTTCTGGTGCTCACGCCTTCAGTATGATCCCTTTTGGCCAGTCACAACACTGCACTAGGCTATCTGCAAAATTTTAAAAAATTTGTACTGACTTTCCAATAATTACCCATGATCTGAACAAATTATCTTCAGTTAGTAAACGTCCGTTGTGTTTTCTAGTAGGTACTTCCCTTTAATTCAAGTCGACAAACTTCAAAGTGAACCTTGATTTGTGTAAGCACCTCTGCCCTTAAAGACTTAAGCACTCTACTACTGCCTTTGAACAATCAAGGGTCAGAACTGCTTCTTTCCTACCACCAGAAATAGAAACCACAGAAGCAAAGAGGCAGTAGATGTACTTACAGCAAAACTAAACAGAACTTGTTTTATCTACTGCTTGCACTATGTTTTATGTAAGGTCCAAAGAGCTTGCCTACATATCAAAGAAAAATTGATTCACTGTCCTTAGCAAGTAGAATACCCCCTTTTAAGCAAACCAGGTGGTTTAAAAAGCAGAGGGAAATCAATCAGATGTTTCTTTATTCAAACAGAGCTGGAACAAAGAAACTGATCGGAACAATTCCTCAAAGAAATGCCCTCTTCCCAACCAGAAAACCCCTTGCAAAAGCAGATCCCAGTGTAGTATACTCTTCCAGCAGCAAACTAAAATGCTCATTGTTGGATTACATACAACTCAAAAATTCTACGGTTTTCATGTTTTCTTCTGAAAACTTCAAACAGACTTCTTGAAGTCTAACAGAAGGGCTAAGTAGCAGAGGCTAGAATCCAATTTTGGCATGAAACATGCCAAGTTCCCTCACTCACAATTTTGCTTATTGTTTTCCATATTGATAAGCCTTCATATGTCCCAGGTCATAACAAATATCAAGCATAAAGGATACAAAAGCAACTTAGGACACCAGAATCTTGGCCTGCTGTACTGATTAGTAATAATGTCTGGTGTGGTAAAAAAAAAATGGAGGACTTCCTTTTTTTTTTTTTGTGTGTTGTGCTTACAATCATTATTCATGAGAAGGAGAATTCACAGGAACCTTACCTGTGATTCTGGAGCTGAAATTCCATCATCCTGAAGTCTGAGCCTCCTTACAGAGACACAAAGAACTACTTTGTGATATCATCAAGCAGAAAAAGTAGAAGCCTCCCTGAAATGTCTTATTCAATCACTTCAACCCAGGAGACAAAAAAGACAAGTGACTATTGCAAATAATAAGGCATACGGTACACTCACCAAGTTTATCGATCGTAGTGATTAAGTCAGATGGAACAAATGAATCCAAGTCTGCATCCAGAATCCCAAGAGGATCTAGCTGAGCAACATGATGGCCACGGATCTGACAAAAGGAAGAAAGCAAGAGAAAAAAAATCATGCTAATAAAAGTCAGACAAAGGAAAAAAGTCACCAATATCTCTCCAAAGCATGTAGATAGGCCATGAAGTCAAAATAAGCAAGCACTACTAAGGTCAAGAGAGAGTCAGATTTGAAACTTTTTCCACCAAGAACACAAAATAAGCATTATATCTCAGGATATGTACACTATTTCTATTAATAGCTGTTGACTATACATTAGGATGCAAGTTTTAGTTTGTCTGGCACACAATTTAAAGTAGAATTACACTGAAATCTAAGTAAAGAAACTGCTAAAGATGGTAAAATCTAAATCTCTGGGCAAAAATTAAGAAAAGATGACTAGTCTATAAATCACTTGCTATTTCTGCCATTTTGTATTTTTGTCTGAATCCTTCTTTCAGCAGCTGCAGAATAGCAAAATATGGCATTGCTGACTTAAAACATGGATTGATGAAAAAGAAATTTCTATTGGAATCGAACGGATCAGTCTTCACGAGCCTGGCTCCACATCACATAGCAACATCCATTTTCATTCAAGGAATTTTGGAAATTTCATCTGTGATATGAATGATATTCAAGACATCAGGGAACATGCTCTGGGGAGTTTAGTCACCTTTCTGTTAGCAGAATTACTGGTGTCAATGTATGCCACAAGCTGCTATAGATTAGTGCCTTATATTAACGTGTGACATTACTGCTGAAGAAACAATGAATTGATTCAATAGAGCCACACAGGTTTTTTGTTTTATACAATCTCTCTTACGCATGAATCAAATATACCAAAGTAGCTCATTAGAAGTTTTTTTTTTTTCAATGAATACATTACTGTTTTCTCCTTATTACTTTTCTTTTTAAGGACAAAGTTCACATCACCTGGATAGATTTTCATTCACACTGTTAATATCCTAATTGTCTCTGGGAAAAAAATATTAATAATAAATTACATCACACAGTAATAGGGAGTGATGAAAGTGTAGCTTGTTTACAAGAAGTGACTTACAAAAACACTGTTCAGATGTTCTACATTTGCAGGAGAGTTTACAACAAAATCCACTCCACTCGTAAGCAAACAAACCTAACTAAGGCATCTTTTTTAAAACCACCAGACCTGTAAATTCAGTCTGGCCTCTGAGATTGTTTGCATCTCATGAATCACCAGCAATAAAGCTCTGACAGGCCAAATGATGCCCACGGCAACATCTGTGCCACCTCATTGTTTACAGCAGCACAAAGTCTATCTGACTGGAACTAAGCAAACAATTCTGTCTCAAGCATCATCAACAGGAAAGAATTCACCTCCCTAAGCTACATCTGCTGCACAGTATTAGGAGGAAGACGAGTATTAGCAAGAATGCCAAAACCCAAAAGAGCAAATCAGTAAAGCGCTGTGCCAAATTACATGCCAGGAGCAGTCAGGTCTTTTACTAAAGCACAGTATTTTCCACAATATCAAGTTACTTTTTAATAACAGCACTCCAAAAGGGGAAACTTAACAATTTGGCAACAGATAACTGGTAAGATAACACTAGACACTCTATTATAATGAAAATGTATACAACTATCTAGTTTTCTAGTGTGTACCTGATTCATCTGTCTACACAATACAAAGAGAGCTATAAGATTCAGCAGTACAGGTTCCGGAAAATCAAAGCTGTCTTCTTTTCTACCCATCTACAAACAAGCTACACAACAGAGCTCATATTCTGATTGCAGAACAGTCATTATTACCCACAATAAATGGGACCTAAAGGAAACCAAAAGGATGAAAAATTCATCATTACAAGATGAGTTAAATTCATCAACCCCTGAGAGAGAAGGGGTATTTTTAAAAATTAACAAAACAAGAAAAGGCCTGAAGTAAGAGTGTCAAAACTGCCACATGTGAGATTCATAATCTACAAGAGACTTCTGATCACTAGTCCTGGAGAGATTACAAATATTTTGGAGACAACAAAGTGATGCAAAGGTAAAAATATTTAGAGACTGTTACTACAAGATATTGTTCTGGAAATGTTCCCCGTACCCTGCCAGGATTTGTCCATAGAAAAGAAAAAATAACTACATATACCACAGATTTTATACATGTCTATACTTCCAAGCAAAAAGGTTTGTATTTTTCCAGTGCATAAGTACTGTATGAAAATTACACACAATATACTTCCATAGACAGCTGCATCCTCATCCTTTGGTTCGTAAGAATAATGTGCTATCACAACTGACAGTATTTAAAACTGGCTGTCCTGGTTTTGGCTGGGATAGAGTTAATTTTCTTTCCAGTAGATGGCACAGTGCTGTGTTTTGGATTCAGGACGAGAACAATGCTGATAACACACAGATGTTTTAGTTGGTGCAGAGAAGCGCTTGCACAGAGCCAAGGGTCACTTTTCAGCTCCTCATGCTGCCCTGCCAGCGAGGAGGCTGGGGGTGCAGCAGAGCTGGGAGGGGACACAGCCAGGACAGCTGGCCCAAACTGGCCGGAGGGATGTCCCACACCACCCCGTACCCTGTGGCATCATGCAGAACAATAAACCAGGGCGGTTGGCTGGGGTAGGGCTGCTGCTTGGGGACCAGCTGGGCATCGGCAGTGCACTGTATGTCACTTGTTTTGTATATTCTTTTATCATTATTATTAACACTTATTTTTTTTTCCTTCCTTTTCTGTCCTATTAAACAGCCTTTATCTCACCCCATGAGTTTCACCTTTTTTTCCAATTCTCTCCGCCATTCCACTGCAGGGGGTGTGAGTGAATGACTGCTCAGCTGCTTGCTGGGTTAAACCACAACGCTGGCTCAACTTGCTCTTGACTTGATTTAGGAGACAGCAACAAAACCAAAACCTTGACCCCAGTGCTGCAAGCGTCACTGAACAGAGGAAAAGCTACCACCACCTATGCTTATGAGTAGCTGGAGGAGATGGGGGCTTTCAAACTTCAGTCGTATTGAAGAAAGTAAATGTCAGTATCATAGTTCAGACAGTGACGACTTTGATTTTATCTGGGAGCTCAACACAGGCTCTTTTGTATCAAAGAGGAACAAGGTTGTATTGCTAAAGTATCCATTAACCTGGAAGCATTTGAGAGTGACTTAGAAGTGAGCTTTTAAAGCAGGAAATGCAAAGAACAAACACGTAACTTAGCAGGGCTGCCATCCCTAAAGGCTTTCAAGACCACTAAAAGCTGAAAGCCCCCCCCTCCCTTTAATATCTTTGATACACCACATGGGAAAGAGTTGTAATTCAGTTACTGGAAATGCTGTGTGAACACAAAAAAGGATAATCTAGGAGAAACAAGAATCCGGGGTGGGAGGGGCTGTGTTTTCATCCTTATCAGAACAGCTGAGAAATAGACAAGTTGTTGTGAAAAACAGAAGCTCATGAAGTACACCATATCCACTATGCCCAGTTTTCACAAGAGGTAGGGTGAGAGTGAAAAAGAGGATGAGAATGAGCAAGCATAAAATCGCAAGTGAACATGCAAAGAGATAGCATATGAGCAAGCAAGAAAGCAAGCAAGCAAGATCTTTCAGTTTAATCAGATGAGATAAAACCTCTATATGCTCCATTTAGAAGCTTCGCAAATCTTTCTCCTGCTGAATCATACAATCTTCAATCTGGAAAACGTACATCACCATGCCGGACTCTCATGCCAAAAGGATGCATGCAAGTGACTTGTGGTCATTAAAGGGTAACATTAAGGGCTAAATGGTGATCCTGTCTAGACCATGAAATCTAGCAGGAGTTAGTCTAAAGAACCCATTTTTACTCACCTTCTGAATAACCGGGTGGTTACTGCTAAGGACAGCATACCCTCAAAGCACGGCTTGTAGATTGTGCCCTGATACACATATCCCTTAGCACAACCAATTTTTTGCAGTTTGCACATTTCATCTTTTGGGACTGAACAAAACCAGGTGAAACAGGCAAATAGAAATGACTGTTCACGGTCAATGTTTCTAACAGATAATTAATTAAATCCTGTATTCGTACTACACCTCATAGGCAATTTGCAAAGCATGATAAAGCCATCCAGCCAAAAAAAAAAAAAACACAAGTGATTGCTACATGCAGTAACTGTGGCCATCAAATGAAATTTACAGTACTATCCCACGCTGCGCTTCGACTCATCATTTGTAAAGCAATCTGCAGATCTTGGCAAAAAAAAAGTTTCATTATTTTTCTTGTTTCAGAGCAAGATACTTTAGAGTTTTTGGTTTGTTTTTTGTTTTTTTAACTCTCCTCCTGGGTTGACAGATCTTTTAACATGAAGAGAAATACATTACTGATCTGAAAACAAATCAGTTACTAGAGATTAATGTGCAACAAGAACAGAAATTAGTAATGTCTTGCAAATGAAGTTAACATTTTGAAGGCCATTGCAACGGTTAGTGCATCGAGGACAATTTTCCTGAAGCATTTTAATGTTTTTAAATTGAATGTGATTTTATTTTTTTCCAACTAACAAAAGTCATAAAGACTTTTTTTTTTTGTTTAACACTTTTAGTTAGAGTTGAAGTGTTTGCCTCCTATTATCCTAATGTACACATCACTTCAGAAGACACTATACTATCCTTCACACCTCCAGAAGGCTTTCTGTACTATTTCATCAACCACAGTGCTAAGAAGTGCTGTTTACAAACATAAACAAAAGGAAAAAGAAAGTCAAATGGATATGGCTATTCCTGCAATTTTTGTTGTAACTTAAAAGAAACGAAAAATTTTAAGGAAAATTATCCCTGATCTACAAGTGCTACAAGACTAATTAGTCTTATTCTATATTATTTTATGAAAACACAGTTTAAGAAGATAGTCAATTTGAACATGAGATCCTTTGCTCTAGATAAGAAAAGAGAAAGATAAACCCTTTCTAATATAACGTGAAGGATAAATGTAATATCTTAATCAGTTAATATTTAGCAGAGGTGTTGAAAGTATTTGTGTTTTAATTGAATTGGTTTTACTTTTTAAGAGTTAAATCAGTAACAACAAATACAAATGTGCCATATGCAGGGTCAAAGGATTCACAAACTCTGAAGGACCAAGCCAAAAAACCCTTGAGCCAGTACTGATAATGATGCTCTCTCAAAACCACAAAAAGAACTCCCCACATTACTTAAACAGAAACAGGACACAAACAGGTACACTTTTGAGCTAGTGCCAAGTTTAATTTTTTCAAAGAATTTCAGCCAAAATGGAAAAAAAAAGTCCCAAGAATTGCTGTGCCAGAGACTTCCAATATTTGCTCCAAATATCAAACAAAATCCATGAGTGTTTTGCATCGATACAGAACTTAAAGCCCTAAATCTGATTCAGCTTCAAATTAAAATGTCATTATTGTTAAATGTATCAAAACAGCCACTCATTTAATAAATACCTCAGAAAATCACAACGCATCAAAGCAGAGTCAGTAGTCAGAGACACCATTCTAGTACACTGTTCATGCTTTCTAGACATAGATTCCAAAAAAAAATCTACTTTAGAAAAGAAGAAGTAAGGCATTTAATTTAGAATCATTCTAGTGTCTAAGCTTATTTTTGTCAAGCACACACATTTCACTGGAAATCCCTCTTTCATTGCATCCCGTGCTCTGCTTTAGAAAAAGCAATAGATTAACTGCCTTTCCAGGAGACCTGCTCAACAGACCACAAAGCAGTTTACCACAAAAACCATAAAACACTGACAGGTTTGAGAAATGAAAATTCTGTATCTTTCTCAATTTCATTTCATTATCAGGCAAAGGAAGGTCACAAATTGATCTAATCCCTTCAACGCTGAATTTAGAGGGTATTAAATACCTTTTAAAAACAGACAGTTGCCTTAGGTAATCCTCTTTCATTGTTTGTCACAGACACATAGGTGCCTGCCATTTATAGGGACATTTCTATTCCATCATTTGAGTCAGATAACACACACTTTCAAACACAGGAAACAAAACAGCACAATTCCAAGTAAATGCTGTCAAAGCAGGTCAATGTTCTCTAATTTTCTCTAATTCTTCAATAAAATTTTACTCCAAGCAAGAGTGAATGGGCTGTAGTAGTAGTTTACTGCATAGATATTTCAAACTGAATTTCCTATTTTGTCTATATTCACAAATCTTTCTCCAACAACATACCTCTCCAACAGCTGCATTAGCAGAGTTCATATTTGAATCAACAATGATAATGTATGCAGAAAGGCAAGTTTAAAAAAAAATAGCGTTCCTTTTCCATTCCTCCATCATAGCAAGCAGGAGATGAAATTCTTAGTGTTGAGAAGAACAGATCTGTTCAAGTCAAACTGTAGCTAACTTCTCAAGAAGTTACAAATTTATTAAAAAAAGGCAACAAAAATCCATTTTAAAAATCTAACTGGAATGTGCTGCTCAACACACATCTATAGGTTTGGGGTTTGCTTATTTGTTCGTTTCACACTGTTTTCAAGCCCTTATTGAATTTAAGTTATTAAACACAAGTCCAAATAAATACACTTAATCTTGTTTTACATTTAGAAAATATCTAGCCAAAACCATTGTAGCACTTCCAAAATCCTTTTCCTTTTAGAGGAAAAAAGGAAATTACACTTAATTTCTTAATTCAAGAGTTAAAAAAAATGTGTGAAACAAAGTCAATTTTGATGAATAGCTTCTCTAAGAGAAATTCATCAAAGCTGACCCAAACTCAGTACTTTCAGCCTCCCAAAATTCAATCTCTGTTTAATTCATTACTACTCTCTCTTTTTACTTATTATCCTGCTGAAGTCAAAAACCTCAACATTCACACTAGATGCATGAGAAGGAAAGCACATTTCCTCCTGTCATACAGAAAGACTGAAGCATTTAGACCTGTAACAGCTCCCCCAGAGGTGAGGACAAACTTAGATCATGAAAAGGTTTGCAGCTGAAGAGTGGGAAAAGTACTTATTTCATTGCACACATCAGGACATCCATTAGTACCTCCACATCCAGGACAATTCTGTTCATATGAAGCAAAATTACTTTAGGTAATTATTACTTAGCATTCCAACTTAGTCAAGCATCTTACTGAGTCAGAGAAAAAAAATAATCTTAACAGACAGAAATTAAGATCAGAGGACAAACAAGAACATTAAAAGGAAGAAAAAGGTTGTTTGCGAAGGAGAGAACCTCCCACCTTCAGCCCAGCGTACACTTACTTGGTATGCTCTTATCAAAGACTGCACAGCAAGATGATCTTCAACAAGTTTTTCAGCTTTACTTGGTGTCTGGGCCAGGCCATGGCTCTGAAGAAATGACGCCTTTCTTTCCAACTGATCTGGTAGATGGGGATCATATGCTTGGCCAGCATTAGTATTGCGGAAAAACAAATCCCAGGACTGGACATGTGTACAGAGGAGGAAGGAAGGAAGAAAACTTATTACTTCAAACAAAAGTTTCCACCAAATGCATCAGCTACAAGCTGGAAATCATACCTCACTGCGTTACAGTATTAAGTACAACTAATAGCCAGCAACAGGAGAGAATAAATACAACGCAAGATGAAAGGTCTGTCTTGTCCTGACTGTCTCTATAACATCGTAAGCAATGACATAGAACAGAAGAGAATATCCCGAGTTGGAAGGGACCCACAAGGATCATGGAGTCCAGCTCCTACATATGATATGCTCCACACCTCTGTAGCAACTCCATATTTTCATTTACACAGAAACGTTTTTGTCTGATCTCTTACACTGAGCTTGTTCAGTGAAAAACTCTCCAGCACATTTTACTCTCCAGCAAAGCATCTTGGTACATTATTCATTCACACAGCTCTTTTTAACAGATATGTTTATTCAAGCAACCAGTAATGGCTATAATAAGTATGCTGGCTGGTAAAGAGCTATCAAGCCTGTAAAACTGAAAACCCTAATAAATGAAGTTAATCCATTCCTGTAATGACACTTAAAAGAATTCATGATACTTCAAGATACTCAATGAATATGCTAACTCCGAATCTGTCCGTAAGGGCCTTTCTTGAAAAAAATGTTGAAAAGCAATTACAGCTGTGCTGAGGGAGGCTTGTGGTCTACAATCCTCTCCTGACTAGCTCAGGATACCTTACAAAAGAAATTATGGCCCTGGTTTCAGTCACAGGTCCTAACTTTAGGAGAATACACATTACAGAAACTGAATTACAATGAACGGAAAATCCTTGAATTTCCCTTCTATACTTTTACACAAGCCACTTAAAGTATTCATTGTTTTGATTCCTTTGTGTATTCTGTAATGTAATACTAATTACACAATAAAAAAATATTTATAAAATTGTATTTTCATTAATGAAGTCTTCATACAGAAATTTCTACAAGCTTCAAGGCATTCGGGAACACTACGAGGGGGCCAGCCTACAAGGGCAAAGCCTCACCCATCTTCCAAGCTTAAGTTGTAGAAGCTGGGGGAACATTGAACCTGTGTGCAAGAATTTCATCATGAACATGAGTCCAATGCCAGAGAAAAACTCTTTAAAGACACCTCTTTTGGTTTGTCATTAATATTAAGCTGCACTGCTACAAATACGCTAAACATACTTAATTAATCACACTCCCCTTATTCAGACCCGATCTAAACACAGCCTAATTTTATATGCCTTGGCAAATCAAGGCAGACAGATCATGCTTGGTGGTCAGTTTGAGACATACGGATGAAGAGTTCATTCTTCCTCCCTTATCACTTATGCTTATTTCATATTTTCTTCTTCACTTGACACATCACCAGCCACAGTTAGATTAGAAGTCTGAATTTACAGAACATCCCATAAATGGTCTACAAGACCGTTAGTGTAAATGTATCGCCCCTGGTATTCCCTCTTACTCTCTGTTAAGACCGTTTTTTCACTCTATGCTTACACGGCACCTCATCTGGGAGTTTGCAGCCCGCAGACTGTGGTAAGCAGACGCAATACCTTTGCGTTACAAATAAGGCTACTTAGACTGCAGGAATTACTTTGGCAATACAAAGTTATTAACTTTCATTAAATTAATAGCTTCCAAACACGCATTTGGAACTGTGACAAATCTAACATTTGGTATTCATGGAAAGTTTTAATAAGGAATACATTTTGGTTATCTTAAGGTTCCTTCCTCAACTTTTCGAACCATCGTATACACACGTGCAAGGATGATCATAATATTTTTTTGCTGCGTCAAAATTTTTTCATTTAAAAAACATTTTCATGTAAAAGTTATCACAACACAGTCCCATAAAAAAAAAAAAAGAATATTAAACAAGTGGTCTACTGAGACAGTTGCTAACTAAACCCAGGGAGACTTGCCCAACAGGCTACCTGTTCAAGAACAAGCACAGGACCCTTTCTGCATGCAAACTCACAAATACAAAGAAATACCTTCAAAATGTTTACACCTGAAGATGCAGCCAGCCGGGACAGAAGGAACCCATGCTATTTCTTCTTATTGCATTTTTGAACTTATTGATTTGTTGAGCCAGCTTGACATTTAATCAGAGGGGAGGGAAAATACATCATTTGGCTACAGAAAATTAGTTTTTTCTAGACACACATCCATCAAAGCCTTTAAAAATTTCTGTAGTGTCTTTCAAGATTGATACCAGATTATAGTCTTCAAGTCTTGTGTATCAATGTCAGTCTTTGGCAACAGCATTTACCAAGTGACTGAACAGCCAGAAGACAAACTTGGTCTCACAGCAAACCTAGAGCTTCTCGACTAGTCAAGTTCTTTAAAAAATGGTAGAGGGGACTTATAATAGAAAAACACATCTGTGGAAAAAAAAAAAGTAGTGGTACATGATATATTGCCCGTTTGTGGTTTGTTTTTTTTTTTTTTTTTCCTGGCAGCAAATCTCTGTTGTAGTTAGCTATGATTTTAATTTCCCAATTAATATAATATAATTCAAGTGATTAAGTGGCAATATTCTACTCCTATAATAAAAAGTGTTACATTTAGAATAACAAGCAACATATTAGTTATCTTGATGATTTTTTTCTAGTGATATTGTAATACTTATCAACTGCACTGAAGACAGCAAAGCCTTAGAAGACACACAGTGAGCATCACTGCATCATGTAAAAAAAAAAAAAAAGTCAAACCAAAAAAGGCCACCTTTTTTCCAGGTACATACAACAAGGAAGTGATTACACACTCACGGTAGAGTGGCTGCGTATGGGATAATATGGTAGCCATTATGTACTCAATATCCAACCATGCAGTTTTGTAATTAATCTTGTGATAGTAATAACTGAGCCTTGTCAAGCTTCTCCCTTATGATCTATGGCCCTGACACCACAATTCAAGCAGAAATAATGATGCCTTTCTCAAAGCCCACATCATTTTATTCTGATTGTTGTTTTGGCTGCTTTAAGAATAGGAAAATTCAAAAGACAAGGAAGAGCAGGAAATCATCAGGAACTGATTTACACAAGGAATAAAAGCTCCTATGGAAATAAATGTATGTCCTAGACATATAACCACAGTATATAAAGAAAGGAGACATTCTCAGGAAAAGCACCAATAGTAGCACTGAATGTGGATATTTCCATGTGATAGTCATATTTCAAACAGTAGTTTTAAGTAAGCATACATGGGAAGACATGCCTAATCAATTCTTCTGAGGGGGAAATAATTTGAGTAGCCTTGATTAATTGCAGTTTCTAAGTAAAAATGAATAGAGTGTCATTTTAAAAGACCAGAAAAAAATAAAGATTTTTCATCTCATTAACAACAAGGAGGTACATCCCCACTGATAAGGAGATATCCACGAGGAAGAAACACGAGGAAAAAGAGGAAAGAGAAAGTAAGGTCTAAAAGCCCAGAACAAACTGGGTCTCTACGCAACGCAGGACAATGAAATATGAGTGGTCTGCAGAGAGATCCAAATTATTAATGATAACAATAACCAACACCACACAAGGTGCTGGTGTCTCTGACATTGTTTTCTAACACCTCCAACACTTTCTGTAGCAGAATGACAGAACGACAACCTCACCTAGCATCATACAACTATGGCACACATTTTCCTTATTTTTAAGGAAAGAGAGTGACTGCAGCTCTCAATATTTTAGCTTTTTTTCTTTTTTCTTTTTAAAGGCCAAATTAAACAATTTCTGTCAACAAAAATTCAGGGGATGGAGAGCTTAGTTTTTAGCTGATGAAATACAGTGGTCTTGAAGAAATTGAAAATGAACTTTACTGATGAAACAAAGTAAGAAAAAAAAAGATGATCACAACACTGTTCTCCTCCCCCACCTAACTGAAAAAAAAAAAATATTTAAGGAAGAATAGCTGTAAAGGCATTGATGGTATCCATCAATCATATCTTTTTAAGCCTCAAAAATCTGTCAAACAGTGAGTTTACTTCAATTCATTACTGCTGTAATTATATTACATACACTAAACCTGGAAAAGAATTCACACATACTTAAAATGCATCTTGAATCAGTGGGGATCCACTCCCTAGGCCACAACCTATTCCACCAGCATGTTTACATTCCTCTGTCCATTCATTTCCAACAATTTATCAGTTGCTGTTCAACCTACAAACTGCATTACCTCATCCCGAAGGTGGCAAGACCACCAGACAAGCCGGAGAGCCTTTTGGTGGGATTTTAGCGCTTCCACCCATCCCTGAGCATGAGAAAAGTAAGGAGCAGGTCCCGGGAGCCCAGCAGCTCAACACGGGGTGCCTGGGGAGGGCTGGGCCCTTCAGCACCCTGGGCAGCTCCGGCAGGGCTCGGCTCAGCCTCACAATGCCAGGGGACCTGGCCGCTGCAGAAGGTGCTCCACTGCAAGGGGTCTGAACAAGCATGGTCCTTCCTCCTAAGGGAAAGGGAGCTGACATACACTGCTGCAACCTAAAATGGAGATGTCACCCTGCACAGACCTCGTGCGTGAGTTTATCCAGTGCACTCACAAGTCAAGGGCTAAGATCAATCTGGAGCACCAAGAACTGGTGAGGATGTCTCATAAATTAAATCTATGCATTCATACAACGTACTACCTTACTCTGCACTGGCTGGGAATTTCACTGGCAGCTACATGAAGAAGAACCAAAGATGGGATGAGAGAAGGAGCCACCCCTGGAAAAGGTCTCTAAGTTCCAAGTTAAGGAACAACGCAAAAAAACTGGTATGTGAACAACCACATTCAGTCTTCAGAGTCGCTGCTGGGTTTGTCACCTCCCAACAGAGCTAAGATCATACACAGCATCCAGAAAAAAGTTCCAAAACTGCTACTTTTGGTCCCCTTTTTTCTCCTGAACATGAGTCACTTCCTCACTCTCTAGACAGATTATCAGACTTAGAGCAACAAATTCTAAGTGACATTTTGATATATGTGCCTCAAGAATAAGGCAACACACAACCAATTTGGCAAAATGTTTTGGGCACAATTCACAATGCTTCTGTAGAAAATGGCTCATCTGTTTCAGAATTTATCAGACTGCTCGTCAACCACTTAAGTTAATATACATGTATCACCATAAGAGAGCCTTGCTTGTCAGCAGAAAGCTTGTTAAAAAATAAAAAACAAGTCCATATATTTTGCCCTTAAGATAGGAATTTAGCAATAACACTGTCAAAAAAAAATGCAAACCACTGAAGTAGCCTGGAGAGAGAGAAGAATTCCCTTCTCAAGATACATAAGAAGGTTTTTCTGACAATTTCAGATTCAGTTTTAAGGTTACAACTTGCACAGTTACCTAAGAAGATGATTGTACAGTTCACTTAAGACAGTTTAATAGTACCAACACCAACACGCCATTTTTTGTTTACAACATACTCACTGATATAACCCCATTATGAAAACCAAAAAAATTAAAAGTCTTATTTCTTGGATCTTCTTCAAGATGTCATTAATTACTTATCTGTCTGCTTTAACAGCCTTTCCATGGAAGAGTGCTGAAAGTTTCTGAGTCTAGTGCGGACTTCTCATTCTTTCAGCTGAGGTCACCATACCCGTGCCTCCTCTGTACTTTTTTTTTTGCTGTAATATCACATCTTAGAACAATCAATATGTAGGAAATTAGTTTCACAGTTTTCATTTTGCACAAGACTTTTTTCTGGACTTTTTATAACACAAGTTAAAAACAGAAAAATCAATTCCACTCTTAACCTAATAGTATCATTTACAGTTAAGTTTTAGACTTACCTTATGTACACTTTTTGGGTTTTCCAGCCACGCATAATACATTTCCTCCACATAATTCGAATTACTCCCACTCAGGAATGGTTCTGAGGTTCCTGATGAAACATACCGTCGGTCATGTAAAAACACCCTTCTGGCTATATCTTGCTTTTGCAGAAGTTTAATGCCATGCCACTTCACCGTAGCCGCAAACAACTTCAGATGACTCATGTTTGTTTATTTGACAGAAGATCCAAGCCTATTAATAAGACCAAAAAAAAAATTTAATCAGAAAAACAGCAAATGAATTTCAGACGCATTCAGTCTCAAAGAGAAAGCTGAAGTTTATGGCTAGAGAGCTCTTCAGCGAAGCTCCGGCCTAGGCAGGAAGTTATTTATCTTCAGGAGAGAGGCCATTCATTCCATGGCTGATTGCTGAGCTACACGAAAAGCAGTGGACCTGCTGCTGCTGGCCATCCCCACGTCAAGCAGTTCACCTCACAGGTTCTGTAAGCGATCACATCAGCCTGGTTTCTAAGGCAATCACGACACCGCTTGTACCACATGCCCCCTGAGCCCAGGTTCCCTGTGAACGAATGGCCCTGCTAATCACTGAATTCTCCGGAGCTCCTGGCAACTGCAGCTTCTGTTGCTCAGCTGAAGAAAGATGTGACCTTTTAGGAAGCCAAACTGGGGTAGCTTCAACAAACAGTTCCAATCACAAATACAGTGGCTGAAAAAAGCCTGCTGCCTTAAAGTTACGCAGCATGCAATGATGCTGACAAAATAATTAAATACTACCAATAATGAGCGTTAGTTAAGTCTTCATATCGACATGAATTGGTGTTATCTTAAGAAAAGGCTCAGTTTCATTTTCTCTCCTAACTTGCAACATTTACCTCATCCTTTTAATGACCTCTTATTAGCTTTTTAACAAAAAAGCAGATTCCTTATAACTTTGAACACAATGAAAAGAAAAAAAGGATGTGAATCTTGGAAATGCTGAATACCATCAGCTTCAGCACTAGCAAAGGGAATCAAAGCTCCCCTTGAGAATAAAAAGAACATACGTAGCTTACTGACAGACCAAAAATAGTCCAATCCTAATGCCGAAGATGCTAAAATTGCAAAAGAATAACAGTAACGTGAAAAGAAATTATTCATTTCACATTCTCCATGGTGCCCAGATACATGGAAATTATTCTCCCAAGGAAGTATCACCAAAATCATATAAAGGAGTATGCAACCCTCCTTTAAACAAACAAACCAACAAAAACCACCTCAAAACCACGTGCTCTTCTCTCTCCGCTTGGTGTTTTCAGCCAACTGGCAAGGGTTAGGCTACTAATATGCTGGATCCTCTACACATCAACATTATTTCCTGTCTGCCTGTATTCACTTGTCATTTCCCATTTTACAGATTTAAAGATTATTACAACATTGACTTCCTCCTGTCCCAACACGTTGCCTATGATTAGGGCTCCTAGTCAACCACGGGGAGATAAATATCAGCACTGGTTTGAAATCAGATTAAGTCCTGCAACAGCTCAGAGCAACTGGGACAACAGATTTAAAAATGTGTTGTCTACAAACATAATTCTCTCTAAGACATAATCGCACTAAAACCACTATAGACACATCACATGATTTCACACAACTTAGTAACATTTCAACGTGCTGTAACAGGAACAAGTGAGATGTGACACGGCCTTTGTATCTGTGCCCATTCTGCTAGAAATTCTTACTGCACAGATGTAATCCCATGTGAATCCCACCCTCTGCCACCAAACATCTGCACACATACCTCAGGGGGTGCAGATTTGTTCCTTATCATACTACAGTGACAAACTTCTTAAGTACATGTCATTTCACTTTCCTTTGTGCTAAAATGCTTGTCTGGTGGATGTGTAGATCTTTCTAGCACTCAGCGAAAAATGTATAGGAAAACAAGAATTTAGGAGATTTGAAAACAGATGCAAATTATGCATATGACATAATATATACTAGAAACAGAGTTTGTAAGCGGTACCAGTCGTGTCCTCCAACTTCCATCCGAATTCCAAAACGGGGTCAGAACCCCACTTTGAGGTATAACTGCCACTGGTATAAAGCTGCCAATCATGTAATTCCAGTCAGATTTCAACTACAGATTCATTTCACTGAACAAAACTGACTTTTTCCTACTTCCTCCTCTTGCACACGCCGCTGTTTAGCACAGCTGTCAGCTGCTAATTGAACTGGAGACCACCAACATGACCACAGACCATTCCAGCCCACTCAGCCTTCAGACTGTCGGTCAAAAATCAGCACACAGGACAGCAGGCAGAAGGCAGAAATAGGTAGGATTGTTCACTCTTCTATGCTTCCTAAATCAAACCCTGAAACAAAAACAGTGATTGGCAAGGCATCAAGCTGAGGGAGAAACAACCTAAAGGAAGATATTAATTAAACCTCTACGAGAGATCTAATAAATAAGAAAGAAGCAATGAGCCAGAACAAATACCTGATATTTAACGCACCAAAGCACCTTTACCATGTTGGAAGTAAATGAAAGCCCTAAGCAAGTGAAAATCTCCACGGCTGTTCTGCAGCACTGGATGTGTGTCTCACGTTATGAGCTAGCTTTCACCCCGGCACCCTCAAGTCTAGATGTGACCCAATGTCATGGATAGTCGTGGGAATTGTTCTAGCTAGGTTTCTGAAGGGTATAGAAGCACATGAAAAAGAAAACAGTGAGACAAACCTGATAACAAAGTGTTTGTCCAGCTTTTTTCAAGATCACATTAAATATAAACATGTTGCAAAGGCTAGTATCTTTTGGAAGCATCTGCAAAAGCTGCAACGGATCACTGAAACTAGAGGCACATGGAATAGTTTCATCAAATAAGGCTGCTTCAGGAATATATACCTCCACATGCTAAATGCTTTTCATTTCAGCCATGGCACCACACTGTATAAAGATGCACAGTTCTCCATCCAAAAAGTTGAACTGGAAGAAGTTTACAGGCCATGCACTCATAGAACCATGGAATCATTTAGGTTGGAAAAAACCTCCACAATCATCAAGTGCAACTGTTAACTTTGCGCTGCCAAGTCTACCACTAAACCACATCTGTACTGGGTCTGGCAGCATCCCTAAGTACCACACCCACATGTCTTTTGAATACCTCCAAGGATGGTGACTCAACCACCTGGGCAGCCTTTCCCAGTGTTGCACGGACCTTTCTGTGAAGAAATTTTTTCTGTTACCCAACCTAAACCTCCCCTGGTGCAACTTGAGGCCATTGCCTCTTGTCCTATCACACATTGCTTGGGAAAAGAGACCGACCCCCACCCTGCGACAGCCTCATTTAAGGTAGTCGTAGAAAGCAATAAGGTCTCCCCTGAGCCTCCTCTTCTCCAGACTAAACAGCCCCAGTTCCTTCGGCTGCTCCTCAAAAGACTTGTGCTCTGGACCCTCCACCAGCTTCGCTGCCCTTCTCTGGGCATGCTCCAGCACCTCCATGTCCTTCCTGTAGCGAGGGGCCCAAAACTGAACACAGCTCGAGGTGCAACTCACCAGAGCCGAGTACAGGGGGACAATCACTTCCCCAGTCCTGCTGGCCACACCATTTCTAACACAAGCCAGGATGCTGTTGGCCTTCTTGGCCACCCGAGCACACTGCTGGCTCATATTCAGCCAGCAGTTAACCAGTACCCTCAGGTCCTTCTCTGCCAGGCAGCTTCCAGCCACTCATCTCCCAGCCTGTAGCGCTGCAGGGGGTTGTTGTGCCCCAGGTGCAGGACCCGGCACTTGGCCTCGTTGAACCTCACACCGCTGGCCTTGGCCCATCGGTCCAGCCTATCCAGGCCCCTCTATGGAGCTCTCCTACCCTTGAGCACACCACCGTTCCCGCCCAGCTTGGTGTCATCGGCGTACATCCTGAGGGTGCACCCGATGCCCTCGCCCAGATCGCTGACAAAGACACAAAGAGAACAGCCCTGACACCGCCAGTGACAGCTGCCGAGTGGATTTACCTCCGTCCACCACAGCCCTTTGGGCCCGACCCCGCAGCCAGTTTTTCACCAGCGACGCGGGCGCCCGCCCAAGCCGCGAGCAGCCGGCTTCTCCAGGAGATCGCTGTGGGAAACGGGGCCAAAAGCCTCACCGAGGTCTGCGCAGCCCGCACCCACGGCCCGTCCCTCACGCGCGGAGCGTGCCCCAGCACGGCGGGCTGGCCAGGCGGACCCGCCCGGGGGAAGCCGCGCCGAGCGGGCCTGACCGCCCGCTGCCGTGTCGGCTCCTGCCCCCGGCACCCACCGCAGCGGGGGCAGCTCCACGCCGCGACCCGCCCCGACACAGCTCCCGGCCCTGGAGCCCGCAGAGGCCCCCCGGCGCTGCCCTCCCCCCCCCCGCCCCGTCCCGCCGCTGACCGACCTGGCCGGGCCGGGCCCGGGCCGCGCTGAGGGGAGGGGAGGGGCGGGGCGGGGCGGGGCCGGGCGGGGACCGTTACCTGCGTCACGTGAGCCGCGCGCCGCAACGGCCCGTGCGCGCGCGGAGGTCGCGGCGGGGCGGGGCCGCCGCGCGCAGGCCACGCCCCCGCCTCCACGTAGGCCCCGCCCCCCGCGCCGAGACCCCGCAGCCCCTCAGCGGGGCGCGCCCGCCGCCATTTTGGGGCCAGGCAGCGCGGGTGTGCCCCTGGCGCCCTGGTTGTGCTCGTTTCTTCCACGTTGTCCTCTCTCCCGGGCATCTCCGAACCACGAACACCTGTGTTCTGTGATAGTTCGGCACGTGGCGCTTTTCTTACTTACCTGCTCTTGGTCAAGTTAGCGCCTGCAGCCAAGGTCAGCTGGCCATGCAGCCCCTGACATTGATGCTCCAGGTAAATGCCGACGCCATCACGTAAACATCCATGTTTGGTAGCTTTCTGCATCAATAATAAGATACAAATAGTGAGAAAACCAGGCTTGTCTTAAAAGGAAGGCAACCAGCGAGCTGCAGTTTGTGTTGTGCAAAAGCGTACTCCAAAAGTGGGCTTGTCGGGGTCAGGTAGGCAGAAATTAAAAGTACAAACCTCAGGAAGAAACCCACCAGGCCTTATCTGGGGCTTTGTCCTGTGATCGTCACACAGATTTCCATGGGGCTTACTCATGACTACAATTCTTGATCGCAATCTTGATCCTCACGTAAATCAAAAATTTTTACTACCATTTTTTCCCAGCAGCTGTGTGTCTCCCAGAAATTGCTGAACGATTACCCCTCAGGGTTAAGGTGTTTTGTGACACGACGTTAGTGCTGGAATAGCCCAGGGAAGCAGTGCCGGCAGCACCAGGGAGGGCGGCTGCCGTGCTGGCCGGGGAGCTCAGCACCACCCCTGCCAAGGGAAACGTGCTGGCCCAGCTGCTTGCAGCTAGCCAGGTGCTGGCTGAGCCTTCTGGCAAGTAGTGAAATATCATTGGATGCTACAGCTGCTAATTGAGTTTTAACCTCATTATGAGCAGACAGAAGCCATCTTTAGAGCAATCATGTTATGCTGACTGAACATAAATTCAATTAAAAATTATGGTGAGGACAAGCAGACCTTCCCTCTACTTCAGAGGGAAATCCATGTGTCAAATCTGACTTTGAATACCATCGCAGTGAACAGGGTAAGTATGGTTGGATAGACACTAAGATTTTACTGTAGGGTTTAGGTGTTTATTTTGTTCCCTGTAGCCTTTTGCCTTTTCCACAACTTTTTTTTTAAATGCTTCACACACCAGGAATATGCATGCTTGAAACAGCAAAATTCTAATTGTGTTATTGTGCTTTGGAGCAAATCCCAAGTTTCCCACTGTTTGTCAGAACTATTTATTTCCCTCCTGTCACTCCCACTCAACTGCCAATGCCTATCCCATGAGCTCTTGCTGCGCTAAGGATCTGATGCCAGCTCTGTACTGAACTGATGTTTATATGTCAGAGAAGTTTTGCACTGTATTAAATATGTAACACAGGATAGTTGCAATAGTACCTCTGAAATGGAAGTTGGATGTAAAAACTGTTTATTGAGTTGAAAAACACACTGTAAAACCATGATTTGGTTTTACATTTAATTCTCTCTTAACTCAGGCATGAGTTAACAAAACTAGAACCAACCGACTTTAACAAACCAAAAAAAAAACAAAGCACACTTTAACAAATCTAGAACCAAACTGGTTTTGGAAATACACTGTGTTGCCCTTTGGTTCTCTTGAACAGCAAGGGGCTTGATGTGACCTATCATTTTTTCTACTGTATAGCATTGCATGACTCTAATGCCATCCTCTGTCCTTGCTTGGTTTTGGTACATCGGTATCCTTGCCGGATCAGCAGATACTTGCAATCAGTGTTGCGGTTCCTGTGGTTAATTGCTTCACACAACTCTCTCAATAACACAGCAAGACTTCTCAGTAGGCTTGTTTCTTCAAAGGGTAATCTCATAGGAGGTGGTCTGGATACAGGATTACTCATAGAAGGACAATCTCATTAATAGCTTCCCCTCCTGAGATAGATGTATTTATATATTTTTGGCAACTTTTCATTGTTATTAGTAATGTAATTTCACTAGAGATGATGCTTACCAGAAGTTCTCATAAGCCAAGTCTAGAAACTCCATTTTACTTTATTTCCCAGTGTGTTTATTACACATTATTACACACAATTAAAAAGCACAAATATTACACATTAAATTAAAAACATATTCATAGGTTTGCATCTAGAGTACCATCTCTTAAAGCAAGGCAAATGGGAAATGCTAAGGCATGTGCTCACTTCAAGCCTAATGATACAAGCAGTGCATACCCTATGATGCTTGCTGTAGTTGGCTCAAAGGAGTTCCGGTGTCTGGGAATACCCTTCCCTGCTTCTTACCTGCAGTAGGTGCACAGCCAGGTTCAGTACCTTACGCTTGCTACTGCAAAGTCAACAAGTGAATCCATGTCCATAATGCACCAATGCTTTCTCCCAGTCTATTTTATCTTCCTATTTTGTCAACGGAACAGGGACCGGGGGGCATGGTAGATGCTCCATTGTTGGAGGTTTCGAGACAAGACTGGACGAAGCCCTGGTCTGACTCCAGTGTTGACCCTGCTTTGAGCAGGAGGTTGCCCAGTATGGCCTCCAAAGTTCCTGGAGGCATGACAGAAGCATCTATGTTTCATACCAATTTCACAGCAGAAGTCACGTCAAATCTAAGGTTAAGCATACAGTTATGATTTGGGCGACAGTTGAACTCATACCTGTAATTTTATATGGATAGCACCTGTTCCATTTTCAATTTTTCTTCATTCTAAATTTTCAGGCTATATTGCCCTGGAAGAAACAGTGCCTTAGAAGTACAGAATGTTTTACTGAAGATGAAGGTAACTGGAAGAAGCTTCTCAACCGATTCTGGCCAACAGGTTATATAAGTTTGTTCTTGTTCTCCAAACATATTCGTAGGTAGAATCACACTGTAGGAACCCGTATGTCTGGCTTATGGATCCGTGGATCCATTTGAGAGAGACAAGCTAGGCAATAGAGCCAAATGAAAATCATTAAAACATAACTTCTGTCTGGCTTTCACAAGTGTTTGCTAATAAATTAGCCCACTACAAATACAATAACAGAAGCAACCCTTTGCTGTAATTATTTCTCTGATACCTGACTGTATTATATCCAGGAAGCACATACAAGGCAGCAAGAGGGGTAGGCTAGGGAAGAACACTGGCATACAATGTTTAGCTGCCAGATAATGAATTCTTGTTGAAGTTACATAGAGCACTAAACTTAACTTATCCTATATTTTGTTGGGAAGTTAGCAAGTTAGCAGGGGAAGCAGCAAGGAGTCTTCCCACTAACTGTGGAAGTGAATCAACGCTGGCACTGCAAAAAAGCCTACCAGCATTTGGTATGTTGATGACGAGCGAAGCAGTGCTAACTGCCTTTTCCTTAACTCAGAAAGAATTAGAAATGCTAGTTTTTCTATTTTAACAATGGGTTAGGAGAAAATTGCTAGAAAATTGTTTTCGATATTTGCAGGTGTTTCATAAGAAACTCCTCACAAAAAAAAAAAAAGAAATATTTATTCTTGATAGCTTTCTTTTAGCTACATCTAAAACACACCACATTTTTTCAGATTGTCCTTTTAGGTGAAAATAAAACTCTAAGGTACCCTGACATCAGCAATGGAAAAATTATCCTCATCTTTCACTCCATACCACTGGCTGTGTTTTCTTCAGGAGGATCTATTTTGATTTTTAATGCTATTTAACCTGATGAGGGAACGTGTAATTATCTTACCTCTTCTTTAATTTGGAAGAAAATAAATAAGGCAAGACACTTCACCATCAGTTAAAACTTCTAGGGTATCTGAGGCTTGCAGCTCTCCCTGGGAGTAGGGTTTGCTAATGAAGCTTTTGAAGCCACAGTGGTAGTGTCTGATTGTAATTGCTGAAAGGTGATTCTTGAAGAGGTTTATTTGCACTAATCAACACCATGTTGTGCCTCAAAGCTAGAGTTCTCTTAGATGCACTGTTCCTACCGAGTTATTCTGCAGTAACTATACAGCCTTTTCTGTTTACTTCTGTTCTGGCACTGTTTCTGTTTTCTTTTTTTTTCTTTTCTTTTTTTTTTTTTTTTAAATGGAATCCTTTGAAGCTGCTCTTCAAACCTGTTGTACAGTTAAAACTTCATAATTTCTTTCCAACACTTTCCTCTTGCAGCCCCCAACCCCTTCTCCCCTGTTGCCTGACCCAAAGGGACCTTTATCAAAAGTGTTAATGTAAAATATCCAAGGGCTCAAGGGTGGGCTGTAAACATCAAATCTATCACATTCAGAGTAACAATAATTTCTTTGTTTCTAAATGGCCACCATTATGAAAATTTCACAATGCTGGAAGCAGCTAGGCAATATTAGAATTTCTTATTCATAACTGAAGCAGCTTTGCGCTTCCTTTAATCTTTGTTGCCTGTATTTTACTGTAAAGTTGTTCTCCAGTAGAGTAGGAAATAGTCTGAGAATCTCAGCCATCAAGGTGAGCTCACAGTTCGTGTTTCCCCTGGCCTGCAAATCCATTAGCAGCCACCATATCACTGGATAGATTTTCAGAAAAATAATGTTGGTGTTACTGGAAAAATGCAACGGCTCAGCCAAAGCTTGCCCCCAACACGTTGTTTTGTGCTTGTTTTATTAGCTCAGCATAAGTTGTTCTCAATTTGCTCTAAGTTCCTTGCAGACTAAATTGCCATACAGCTCAGGCTTTCACACTACACATCCTCCTATTTTACACATCTTCATCCATGGATGGCTCATTGAATCATATTAACACTTCTTAACACGAGGCAGTTGTGGTGCCCTGGATCCAACACCGTAAGTTTTTGTTCCTCTAGCTTTCTTGCCAGGCCAGTGAACAAAGGGTGCCTTTAGGGCGTTTGTTTCACTGACGTGAGAACAGTACTGCTACAGCTCTATTTTAAAGCATTTTGAGTGCGTGTGTGAAATCCTGGGCTGATTAATCATAATATCACCTTGAACGCACGGTACACTACATGAAGAAGAAAACCATTAAGTGAAAGGCAGAAGCCACAGCTAGATGAGATTTAGATCATAATGATGTTAGGTTTGGATTTTTATCCCTATTTTTATCCCCATTGCATGTCAGTCAAAGGCAATTACAGACAGTGCCTTAAAGAGCAGAGGACCTTTCTGGTGTAACACCCGCTCCCATGGACTTGCACACTGTTTGTGGAAGGCTGTCACTGAAGCCAATTAAAGAAAAAAATTGAAAACTCTGTAAAAATGTTTGGAAAGTGAGAGATAAATCATCACTGTCATTTCGTACTCAATCCAGCCAGCAAATCATGATCCTCACTCATTACCACTGCTGCACGTTGTAGCAAGAGAAGGATCTAGCTCTGAAGAGCAAGGATTGCGTGTCACTTTGGGGACCGTGATTAGCCCAAGTCTTACGTAAATGAGTCTGAAGCTGACAGTTCACTCAATACTCTAAAACCGCTAAGAATAGGTGGCACACACTGTCACCACGGGCGCTCCGCATGCGATAGAGGCTTAGACGGAGCGAGGTGGAGACTGAATTACGATCCCTCGTGCAGACAGGGTGAGCCTTGCAGGCCAAGGCTGAGATCATCGGCGAGACACCACTGAGGAGCCGAGTGGCAGTGTGGCCAGCAGACCAGAGCACAAAGAGGAAGCAAGCACTTTGTGTAAACAAAGCCTTTCAGACGGAGTTAGCACCTTCTCAAACATGGGCCAAAACACACATGGGTCTCATCTGTGAGGTCCAATTTTGTGGCACTTGTCCGTTTTACCTTTGTAACAAAAAGGTACAGCCTGTATCACCTGAACCCTAACAGAGCAGCTCAGGTCCCCTAACCTTCTGTCTCATTCTCTCACCCGGATGACTTTAGATAATCTCCCCCACCTGGGCATACTCATTTTTTGGAAATGCGTTAAGATACAAGATATGACAGTATGGTACTTTGGCTACCAGTTACTTGTATTTTGTCTCAACCCTGAAGAAATACTAAGGCAGCAGTGAATACCTGGCATTATCTTTTATTTTGAAACAACAAACATGGTCATTGTGATCTAAACATTTATATGCACACCATTCAATAAAGCACTGGCCAGGTATTACTAGGGATCAGGATTTGAAGCTGGATTTAACTTCCGAAGTCATAGTTCTATCAGGTTATTGCCACAAGTTTTCAGAACAGCAAAGCCTTACTTACCCTGTTCATTTAAGTATATAAATGCATTTTTTGACCGTAGAGCAAACATTTTTCATGGGTACAGTTTTACACAAATCTGTCAGGAGCTTTTACTGGACTGTAACAGAAACCAATCTAAAAGTAATTTATTGACGTTTTGGGGGCTATCTGAAGGTTGCATGTAATCAAGATTTAAGGCAAAAAGAGGGGGATGTTTGTTTAAAGCAAACAGGAATTCAATTAGCCTTGAAACCCTTGAATCTGCTGGGACCAAAACTTTCCTAATAGGCAAAGGAAACAATGCCCAAAACTGACATGCAGAAGGTGCAAGTTCATGTGATTGTTTCTGGATGTCACGTGCCAATGACTGACAAACAATTTTAAGTAGTCAAAAACTCAAAAAATCACGAAGTCATCTGTCTTCCAACTGACTAGGTACTTAATTTTCACTAAAAAAAAAAAATCTAGTCCTCATGATTGCCCATAATCAAGTGGTCAAATTTCAGATAGCAAAAAAAAAAGCTTAAGTTTTGTTGCATTATTAGTCTCCTGTATTTGGCTGTTATTTTTTGTGTGTGGAGATGGCAGAATGAAGGACTGGCAGACCCAATCAATCAGTAGGTGTTTTTTTATCATGTATGCTCAGGGAATTGTCATCACCAACAATAAAGTCTAAATGGCGCTTGGCTGAGATTTACAGCATGAAAGAATTAGAAGCCTCCTTTTCTCAAGTTATGGTATGTCCAGTCCTTCCTCAGCACACACTGATCTTTTTGTCTTTCTCCTCAAAATGCAAAAGGTTTGATTTTCCACAGCACGTAGCAATCAGGCATCCCTTAATTCCTGACCCATATTTGCAGTAGGTCAAGTAATTATGAATGAAAATGCCACTTTGTTTATATGAATTTTGTTTATCACAGAGATTAAGTTATTAAATTTGTACTCCTGGCATCTTATTAATACTGTTCTGCTGTAAAATTCCTCAGGCAACAGGCAAAATAATGACTTAAAACTCCAGCAGAATAATTACCTTACAATGCAGGCATTTTGAAGACAGAGTTAGCTCTGGATTTGAAAATACAATTTTTTAGGACCTTATCCATTATATAAAAGGGTGCCAAACACAATTACCTTAATTTATTTTCATGACATTTTGGTTCGGATCCAATCAATTCTTAGTACATTAAAGAAAATCTTGTCGTTATTCAATGATGAAATTTAGCTATTCAAAGCAGTTTTCTTAACCTTTAATTTTGAAAATGTAAATCTTCAGATCTTAGCAAAATGAACTTCTTGCCATGGTCAAACACTTTGATTTATACAATATCTTTTTTGTAACTGGTGTGCCAAGGCATCCTGAAGAATGAAATAAATTCACAAATTCAGCGCTTTCCATCAAATTCCAGCTGAAGGCAGTATACATCTGAACAGGAGTGATGTCCGTACTAACAAAGACATACAGGAGGGTTCTTCCGATGCATCTCTAAAGCAGATTTAGTAATCTACGTCTAAATCTTAAGTGGATACTCCTCAAAATTAATTGGCTTGATTTAGCTTCCTTCGCTTCCAACTGGAAGTAAACAGTTTTATACACACATTAAGGTCATAGTTTGAGATAATTAACTTGCCTGAGTGTTCGTTCCTTTGTAGGTACACCTGATGTGAAAACAGTGTAACAGATTAATTCAACAAATGGATTTCCTTTCTAAGTGAAACAGTCCAAATTCCTGCAATGGGAAAAAAATATTTTGCAAAAGCTCTGCTGTGTACAGGTTCCACTGCTCTCTGCTTGGGAGGTTTACAGCTGAGTAACTATGCATCAACAACCTGCACTCCCAATGGTTTGTGACAGCTTCTTGGAGCTGCTGCAAAAATATGCATCAACCAGCATGCACAGCATGGTGTGTGCGCATCTCCACGCATCCATAAACCTCCCGGCCCTGTGCCACAGTACTACTGAGAGGACTTGGAACATACCAGGGCTTCCTTTAACTGCGCACCAAGCGCCACCTGCCAGAACCACGTAATTAACCCTAGCTGACAGCTCCGTTAAACGAAAATTGATGGCATTGCTGTAATGGAGTTATCAGTGACAGATACCTCCTGTACAGCTTCCAGGTCACACTCACTTAAGCAATGATAAACGAGCATAAAACGCTGTTAGCACAAACCAAGATCATTAATACTCAAGTTTTAGTTAAAAAAAAAAAAACTTCAGACAGCTGCAGCATCTTGCAATTTCCATGGCTTTATGGCTGTGTTCACTCTTGTCAAAAATGTACCACAAAATACTAAAAGGAGACTTTTGGTAGATATATGGATGTTTATATATATAAATGTGTGTACATATATATACACACACACACAAGTTATCCGTCTAGATTTCACTAATATTGGCTCACCCTACTCTGGCTGATCCACAAATACATTGGTGAACCTGAAGGAATTTGTAGCAGCTTTTGGTAACCCAGCATTCTACATCCCTCCATCCATCCTAGGAAGTTGCTTAGGCTGAGAGAACGTCTGAAGAGCTTGGAATGTAAATGTTGGATGTTGAGAAATTTGGTTGTCTGGGACGCCGGTATCCAAGTACTGACATAGCTGGGAAGCCAATGGTTTGCAACTGAGAAAAAAAAAAGACGACTGCGATTGCAATTGTGATTTATCCCTAAGGAGTTTCCTTGTCAGGGCTGTACTTGCCATTAACAAAGTTTATTCCTGAGCGATGTTGCCAGCCGCAGTTAGATTGGTGACAGGTTGGGACAGGAGAGACTGGCAGCCACTTTCCCACAGCAGCAGCAGTGTCTTTGAGCTACTTCTCATGTTTCCTCATCACCTGGGATTTATTTACAGGTTATAACATGAACAGCACTGACCCTGTTCTACCCAGTCCTCCAGCTACCTGAAGCCTACTGTCCCCAGGCTGTACAATGCTTAGCCAGACACCTCTTAGGTAGTGATAATATTTCAGCCATTTGTGCGAGAAAGATTAAAACCAGGAACAACAAACAGCGCTTGAGGATAGAGGGAGAGCTACTGCATGGTAGCAAGCGTGTGGGCAGCCGGAGAGAGCGTTGTACAGGACATCCCTAGTCAGTGCTGCTTGCTCACGTGGTTCTGGTGAACTTCACCATCAGGCCCTCCCTGTTTCGTTTGCCAAAGACTGCATTTTTGTGAACATCACAAGGACAGTTCTGCCTGCCTCAGACCAGACCTTCCTTTAACAAATACACTAGATGAATTTGCATATTTGTTAACTTACCTAACACACACCTCAGATTTGGGTATGGCTTACACATAGAAGAAAAAAGGGTCATAAATAAGCCAGGAAATGGGAGCAACTGCAGGAAGGAACAGCTATACGAAGGAGCCATCACCAAGAGCATCTCTGTAATTTAGGAGCTGCTCTGAGGGATTGCCCTTTGAACTGCCCTGAGGTTGACTTACGACTGATTTGCATGGTATTTAAATACAGAAACATCCTCAGTGCATGTCCAAAATGAGGAAGCAAATTAAGAAAAATATTTTAGCATTCAATTGCTCAAGGTAATTGAGAACTTGGGTTCTCAGCAGTGTCTGGTTCATCTGCCCCCACATAAACACCACCCTTCATTGCTAGAGCTAGTTGAAATGCTCTGGGGTAGCACATAACCAGCTCAGATCCCTGATCCACTGTGAGAGTAAATGTGGTGGCTGCTTACACACTGCAAGTGCAGGTTTTTACTAATTCTACAACTGCACCTTTTAAAAACAAGCCTTTATCCTGCTTCCTCTTCTTTCAAAATAGAGATGAAAACCCCACAAGGCCACTGACGTTATAAACAGCAACTTCTTTAGATGCACCAAAAGTCATTTTTTACTTCTTACTTGAGAAATCCAAAGATCCAACGTATTTGGCTGGAATGATGCAAATTTTAAAAATATCTCTAAGGAAATCTAAGTTACGTTGCAATTGCTGTTGGACTATAGACTTTAGTGGATTCAATCACACAGCAAACTTCCATAAACTCAGATACATTTAAAACCTTAGGAGCAATCAGATGTTATTTTATCCTAATTTTCTGTAATGTTAAAAATATAGTTCCTTACTGATTTTTGAAAAACAATTCTTAACATCCTCCCATTTAGGAGGAGCCAGTCCCACTTTTACAAACCATGAAAAACATTTATGCAACACATTCATTGTTTGTATTTCCTTAGGCTTTTAGGTGCATTTCCTTCATGAAGTTCAAAGACCAACTGAACAGTTACTTGCTTCTCAAGCACAAATTAGGAATTAATATCAAAATGTCTGCATATGGCCACATGTGTATGAAATCTCACACTAATGCTCATGCTCTCCAAATTCACAGTAGTTACTTCCTTTTTAAATTGCTGTGCAGACAATCATCTGCTACACTGTCATACAGCGTAAACATTATTTTGAGACAAAATAATTATTAGATAATCCTACAACAGTAGTTAAACAGACACGAGGTACTATTACTGTAGTCACTAGCATTGTGTCATCTATATTCAAATGTGCTGGAATTTCTCTGTCCTCAGAAGTATATTAAGAGACAAAGCAGACCACATTGCTTCAATCATTTTTTTTAATTATATTCCTACAAAAATCATGTAAACATTAGCATACAGATCCAGAAAAAAAATCAATATAATGATGCATAAACTGTAAATTTTGAAGAACGTCAGGAACAGTTCACCAGTCTATAAATTAATATATACAGTAATGGGTACTCATCCTTAGATAAGAACACCTCATAACTGAGGAATTTAGGTGCAAGAGCTGTAAAACAAACTGAAGTGCTCTGTCACCAACTTTACTACGAGGCAACATTGCAATCTAAATGACTGCCTGTTGTTGTTTCATATTAAGGATTCAATTTAGCTGCT
This sequence comes from Anser brachyrhynchus, assembly GCF_964034855.1. Taxonomy (NCBI): domain Eukaryota; kingdom Metazoa; phylum Chordata; class Aves; order Anseriformes; family Anatidae; genus Anser; species Anser brachyrhynchus. Next base: position 14,114,080 of record NC_137700.1, read on the forward strand.
AAAACAAGTATAAAACAATTGTTTTGGTAAGAAGTTTATTTGAAAACATATAGCAAACATTCTTAAAGTAATAAAAAACAAAAAACAATACTCCATAAACAGGTTTCTGGAAGAGTGAAACTGAATCTTACTAGGCTGCACAAAGATGCTCAGCCTCTCCACTCCACACTGCTCCAAGCAGAGCACCAAAATGCATCTCTAGCTGAAGGAAACATCTCAGGTAGTTTATAAATGGAGAACAGTGGCTGGATGGAAGAAGTGAGATGCAGAACACATATTGGGCTGATTCAAAATTCCTGCTTCTACATGCAGCATTCTGGGCAGTGTAGCTCTTTATTGAATTAGAAAGTCATGGCAATCTAACACCATTGTTACCTTGTTAACTCTCAGCTCTTTTGCTTCCAGAAAAACAAAACAAAAAAATGAAAAAACACGAGAAAAATATAATCATCTTCCTGCCTCCATTCAAAGTCATATTCCAAGTATTCTTAAACATTGCCCTTTACGAGATCAGGGACACAAGGTAGAACACAGGATGTATCATTCTTACTCAGATGACACAAGCAGAAAAATTAATTTTCTTTTTCTCCTGTTCATATAACCGTATTTTGTAGGAAAAAGCATTTGGGAAACATCATAAAGAGCAATTTCAAATAAAAGGTATTCTTCCCCATATTAGAAAAGCCTCTGGTATCAGTGAAAATACAGTCTACAGAAGATGACTAGGAATTTCCTGGAAATACTTGACACTGCAAAAACTCTCAACTGAATACACTACTGTATGATCCTCAGACAATCTTTCCAGAGTTAAATATACTTTTCTGTTTCCAGAGTTGAAGTAGAATTTTTTGCCATCTTATTTGGTACATTTTTCATACACAAAAACATCACTTCCCCTCACAATGAATATTGCACTAATAAAGATGTATTTATTTACAATAAAGGGGAGGTCACCTCTAGCCACCTAAAGCTTTTTGCTATATTTTCTTCCAGTTGGTTAGGAACAAATTCTGTTCACCTTTTCTATAGGAAATCCTGAGTAGTTAAGTGAAGAAAACTTGGCAGGTAGCACCAATTTTCTATCTTTCTTCTTAATTAACCAGGGGCATTTGTCATCAGCAGTGCATCTGGAAATGCTGTCATAGTTGAACCTAAATGCCAAAATAAGAGCTTATGATAAAACACTTAGTCCTATTGCCAGAATCTTAGCCAACACTGAAGCACTAGGAGCAGGAGAAAAGATTTCCACTAACCTAGAGGATGCAAATTGCAAACAGCCTGAAATTCTATCCCTTTTTTTTTCTTAAAAGGGATGTGGGTGGAGAAAACCACAGCTGGTAAGAATAATAGGAAGAAATCACTTAAGCTGCTGTGTCCATCACCTTTTGAGCAACACACTTCCAACCGGCCCACTGCAGTGTCAACACCCTGGTGGAGCATTCTCTGCAGGTATTTGCAAATGACCAAAACACTTTGCTGCTGCTCTCCCACCTGAGCAGCTCAAGCAGTGAGTGCTTTATTGCAAGCCAGACTACCGACAGCTTCCAGCATTTAATTATTAAGTTATGCTTCAGAATTAGAGAGGTTTTATCAGACATTAGCCAAAAGGATGTGTTGGTACTACAGCCTTAGCTCCCTACGTTTCCTGCTGCTGTTTTACTTGTATTGCTAAGCTGGTAATAGCTATGGCAGACCAGACAAATCTAATACAGAAGAGGTTAAACTAAGCAATTTGGGCTTAAACTTAAATTCAGTTTAGATTTCTAATAAACTAACATTTCATTGAATTGGCCCTGTACACAGACCTGGAAAAGTTTTTTCACAGATTTATCTGCAGTTTTGTGTAAAATATTAATGTACTACAGAAACATTAATTTGGTATTCACAGAGACAATAATAGCATAGCTTTTACACGCCTTTTGACCCTCCTTCAACATAATCATTCCCATGCCTCAAAAGACAAGGGCACAAACTCGTAACAAGACCTTACACGTTCTCATCTGTAGCTTGAAGACGTTCCTCCCACTGATAAGTAAATGATTTCCATTACCTTACGTTATCCCACGGGGATCTTATGCTCACATATATGCACATTGCAATAAAGGAGAACTGATATGAGAATATAAACACAATTAATTCAGATGAAGTTGCCAACAACAGTGAACTTTGAGAAACTTCAGATATATTATGTTTAAGACCTTGTTCAGTTCAGTTGTAACAGCACCAACAAAACAGCTTTTAGAAGTCTCACATGAAAAATGTTTCTGTTTATAACTTCAATCACATTTCTCATTTTCCCAACCTTCTATACTTCAGACTTTCTCTACTTCTTCATAACAACTTTTTCTGTCTGATTTGGTAAAGATAAAGCAGTTGTGAAATACGTTACAGCTCCCTCCACAATCTTTTCATCTTTAGCCATTTATTAAAAAGTATATTAAGAACAGGACATTAAGTTAAATCAATGAAAAAGTTGATAAGAACAATGAAAGTACCGTGGCAGTCTTAACGAGGTAATCAAATTATTACAACTTTCAGTACGAATGACCCTTACAGTGCTTCTCTCTAAAATCACCCCAGGAGCGATACAGCTCCACATACTCCAGCACTAAGTTCAGTAAGAAATCTAGATAAGATCTCTCAAAAATAAAGGCAGAAGAGTACAGAGAAATCTTCTGAAGTCTTTCAGCAATCTCTTGACTGAAATACAAGTGTGTCCAAAATCTCCTGCTTAACAAGGTATAATGCAAACTAGATTTACCAAGGAAATCCTTTCTGTACACACATGAACAAGGTTTTCATGTATGAAACTATCAAACAAAAAAAAAAACTTCTCTCATAGTTCAATTTTTGTTTGGATGTTTGATAACTACCAATGCAATCAATGTATATTAAGTTATCCAATTCATACATTACACTCAGCAATTCAAACAATATACCAGTGGGAGGAGGAGTTGAACAGTATTCTGATCAAGCACATTTATTTTAGTCCTCAAAGCACAACCCTTTTTCTTCATCATCATCATCAGTAGAATCTGCATAGGACTCAACGGTGTTATATATGAAAGAGTACAGCTTGACATCTGGTCCTGAAGTAGAACAGCATCTGCATTCTTCGTTGTAGTATCTGAGTAACAGCCTATAAATATCCCCTTAAAAATAAAAAGAAATAATATGTTTTAAAAAAAAATAAAGATCATGCTACGCAAAGAATGTAAGGCTGCAGCTGAAGACTAGAATCACGCACACGCTGAAACACTCTCCAGGAACATTCTTTACATGAGAAGTGAATGAGGAGGTAGACAACTGCGTAAGGGGAGCCCTGCTGTTTCCAAGTTTGTTTAGAACATAGTGTGGACTCCCTCTACTTTGTGTTCAGCTTTCTGCAGAAGCTATCTGAACTTTACTTTGCACACATACCACTTACAAAAGTATTGCCAATTACCTAGCTTTGTGCTTCTATCCCAGACACTTCACAGTTACAGTGGGGCAAGGGATGTACTACTTTTCTTGTATTGCTGCTGTATAACAGATCTGACTACTAATTCTTCTTACAGCATTACAGGATTAAGCCAGAACCACGATAAGACATCTCTATCAACAATGTGAAGAAGGTGTATATAGATTTTCCTTTTTTTTTTTGGAATTATTTTTGTTATATTAAAAAAAAATTTTACAAATCTTTGGTCTACCATGTGTATTTTTATTTTCCAAATTCTGGAGCATAACTCCTAAGTGTGCTATTCAAGGATTCTATAAGTCCAACAGATTAACATTGTTCAGCTGACCCTGAATCAAGAGCTCCCCACTCTGAAAACAGGTGAAAATAAACCGAGATCCACTTGCTTGGGTACAGAACTCGATTACAGTAATTCTTACTGGACAGTTTCTACTTATAGAGAAGTCCCTGCTGTATGAAAAGATTTCTGTATGCTCACCAACAGTTTGGCCCTTCTCACAGAGAAAAGTGTGCATGCTGTAAATATCTCGCATCAGCTCCACATCTCCAAAGGTAAAATAAACAACATCACGTCCAGACTCAGCAGCTGCCAATATCTGTATTAAGGCTGAAATAACAGAAAACCAGATTACACTCATGAATGCAGGATAAAACAATTTGTTGAAGGGAAAAAACACAGCTTAAGGTTTACAGCAAATCATCATACCACCCATCTCCAGGTGAACACTGCAAAGCAATTTGAACAATAGGCAGGTAAGTTACTTCCACTTTTAAAACAAAGTACAGAATATTGGGCACAGCAGCTCAAAACGTTGAAGTATTCTGGTGCAGCCACTAGCGATAACTGCCTTTACTTCCTGGATAAACTCTTTAAAAAGTAAGAATAAAAAAGTGAAGTCCATCCCCCCGGTCCCAAGCTGCACACGGCCGTTACTTACCCACTAAACCTGTGCATCAGCCTAAGAAAACAGGCCACCACCTTATATCCTGGTTTAAGCTATTTATAATTGAGTCAAAATAGTTGGGTAAAAAGTGACCGCAGCAAGTCACAATTTCCATTCTCCGCCTTCCTTCTGAAGGAATGGAGCTTACTCTTTTACTGGCTTAGCCACACACAGCAGGAGCTGATCTTACTTTCATCTCCCAAGAGATCTGTGATTCTGCAGCCTCTTACTGTGCAATTTAAGGTTTGCATTTTACTTGTAATAGAATTATGCAGCATGAAATACGATGGCTTGTTCTGACCTCTAAAAAGGGGGGGGGGTCTTATGGGTACTGCTTTGATAATCATCTTTACAATAACAATATTTATCACATTTTAATTAATTACTGGGTAGAAAACATTTTATTCTAAATAAAACAGCATACGTTCTGAATTACTACCTGCTAGTGGAAACTAAGTAGAAAGCTCTTCATAGCTGAGCTATGAACAGAGACTTAATAAAATATTGCATTCTCTAATCAGAAAACTCTGGTAAATCCATAGGTAAAGTTATAAATTACATGATTCACATGGAAAATTAATCTCAATCTGGGAATGATATTTTAATTAAAATACTGAACCAGCTGTGGATTTGGTAAAGCTTCAGTAGTTCAGCTTTTAAAGGGCCTAATTAACTAGCTTGCATAGGGGAACAGAATCTAATGAATCTTCATATTCATTCCAAACAAACAATGCAGTTTCACTTTACACAAGACATATTAAAAGTATGCTACTGTTTATTTTGACTTGCTATAAATCTCATCAAACAGGGGTCGAAATTTCTGTCAAGAGTCAGGCTTCACAGTCTTCCAGGCATTAATGATACACGAGACCATTTGAAACCTCCATCGTACTGACACAAGAGACCACCAGTAACAGAGCCTGGGGCACAGGGGACTGCAGCACTCACATCCCTTGTGCCCCAGCTGATGTGACCCCATTTGGCTCTGCAGGACCCGCACCCGAAGGAGTGGCTGCATTGACGTACTTTCTTCTACCACCCAGTGAGCCCAGGACTGCAGCGTAACACAAATCCGGTTGGGGACCCACTCAGCCTCACAGACCTGGCACATGGAACAACTTCATTCTGCTCCAGTCCCATTTCCCAGAGGAAAGGAGGTTATCAGCAGGGCCTGCCTGCGCCTATAAATGGTTAAATCATCCTCTGGTTTCAAAACCAAGACAAGATCTTCCAACTTTCCCAACCATATAATCATACATTTTCAGTATTTAAAGGCTTATGTTCACACTAATATTTTGTGGAAATATCCCTAACTTAGATAAATGAGAAAAATTCCAGCTATCAGGTCTTTCATTTATAAAGCCAGATTCAGTTCAAACACTTCAGTTTTCACATCATCTATGACCTTGATTGTAACCATGTTTTTAATACACAGTCACGTCCTTTAATTCATGACTTAAAAAATCATGATAAAATATGATACTGCATTATGGAACTTATCCAATTATATCCATTTATATCAAATCACTTGGTTGTTCTGAAGTCCCTGTTACAGATACAGATACTACATTTGAAAGGATCATGGTGTATATATTCAAGAATGTCACATGAAAAATATTTTCATCTTTAATTTAATAATTATGAAAATTGACATTACAATGCGCTGCCAATCGAGTGTAATCAAAAAAGATTTTGGGGAGTTGAATAACGTTGTATTGATAATCTTAGAGTTTGAAAACATTCTGAAACAAGGAATTTATGAATCCCTGTGAACCATAAAAGGTTGTTCTGCAGTATAATTTGGTTAAAGAGAAGTGGAAAACATTGAGAGAATTTGCAGTTTAAAACAACCTTATACAGCATTCTAGAACAAAAGGTGGAAACGCCTTTAGTACTTAAGACCGTGTAAAAGTATCTGAGCTAGAAACATTGGTTTCACTTGGTTATCACAAATCAAGTGCAACTCTAAGTCTCATGAAAAACACACAAGACAAATTATTGTACCATTTTCCTAGCTCATAGTCAACCAAAAAATTGAATCATCTTATTTCCAGTCAGCATTGGCTCAGAGAAAGATGTCACACGCTAAAGACTATGTCCATATCCGATAGCACATCCCTGTCATTTAATTTTCTTTATTAAGTATTGATTTTGCAGAGTCAACTAAGAAATTAAGCTCAGTTTCCAAGAGAGCAACATTAGACTGAGGAGTTACTGATCTCTTTCTTTGTAACGCCTGCCAAAAAAACAGGAGGTGACTTAAGAGCACACACACAAACACATTTGAATGAGCACTTCCATAACAGCAGCAATGCTGTAATTGGCTGTTAAACATTAATTTGGCAAACTGGGGGGGGGGGAAACAAGGTTGATCTGAAACCAGAGGAAAAGTTATTAATATTTTATTTTGAGCTTTCATTTAAGTTAAAATTAAACAGGGTTCACAGCAGATTTATTGACTCTCATGAGCTCATGGCTCATTTCTTTGTCTACAAAGACATCTTTTCTTATGGGCTACCTCACCAAATGGACTCAACTCTGGCAGTCTTTGTCAGTATACCTTGCTTCTGAGCTCTGACTGATGGAGGAGAAATAAAGCAATCCAGGGAACACTCCTTAAGCTAGAAGTTACATCCAGTGCTGAACAAGTTACAGCCTAGATCAGATAAGCAGTATTTTTTTTAAATCAGAAACCAACACATCAGAAAAAGAGGGATATTATAATTCAGATCCAAGAGGGGTCCTTAGGAGTCCTTATGTAAATCAAAACATTGATTATGATTCATGCTAGGAAGGTTTAATAAAACATGATCAGATCTTACTTTTGGTATTGACAATCTGCACTTTGCAACCAGTTTTGTCTAATGGAAATCAAAAAATAACTGTTATGCAACCAATGAGAATTGAGAGAAAAATAGATTCTCAATGAGTAAGAGACGATTAGATAGAAGACTAATGAAACTGATAGCCTGATGATTATTTGATAATGTAATGCCCTAAAGCTGTTCAGAAAAAAAAAGTACTCTCCAAATGTTTGAAAATAATAAAAATGCAGATTTCTTTGCAAGAGTATGAATTTTTAGGCATAGGCTAGAAAGACTGGTCCAGAAATATCAACTGATTTACATGACTGAGAGCTAAAATGCGTAGGTTCTTTTGCAAAGTAATATTGAATATCCATGGTTCTGAAATTTTCGGTGCTACAAATCCTTACAAACCTGACATTTCAGAAACCACCACATACTTATTTCAAACCTTAAACTGAAAACAGCATAGAAAAGCAGCATGCATTTTTATTGTTTAAGATCATATCGCTCATATCCTAAAGATCTAAGTTAATAAACTAGTTCTATTGACAGTTCAATCAACTTTAGCCAAGAATCAGAATAACAGTTAATACTATTAAAAAAATTTAAAAAAATGTACTTTCCTGGAAAAAAAAAGAGTAAGGTCAAAAATAAAAATCTAAGTTATTTGATTCATTTGGACATTAATGTATTACTACAATTTACCTTTTAATCTGGAGTCCCCTCCAAAGGCACCACATCCCCAGTTTCCTGTGGCTATTGCAGAGAGATGTTGAGGCGGAACATTGGGTCGAGAGAAGCCACAGTAGGCCTGCAGGCAGACAAGAGTCAGAAGATGAAGTTGACACGCAATCTGGTACGCTATTTTCAAACAACTAGATGATAACAATAATCAGTGCTGTCTTGTAGCAATAAAAAAAAATGAAATAAACGCAATATATCATTAGTCTTTCTTTAAACTGAAAGTCAATCATGGTATCAGTAAAGAATTTAAGGCAAGAATTTTGCCTTACTTGGCTCCAAGATAACAATTAGATGCAGGTGCAGATTCTTAAGGATTTCAAAGCTACAGGAAAGTTTTCAGGATAGCTGGAGCAGAGAATGTAAAAGTAGATTATATTACATCTGTTTCTTGTTGGCACACTTGAACATGACAGCTAAACTGCTGCAGCCAGTATTCCTAAAATTCCTTAACATAAAGTAAGATACAAAATGGCATCTTAGAATACAGGTCTAAAACAATAAACAAGGACAGGAGAAAAAAGTCAAATAATCACTAAAATCTTGAGTAAAGGCAGGTGCTTCCATATGCAGAAAAAAAGTGTCTAAATCTCTCTAGGAAGTTTTTCAATGGTACAAAAAATGGTTGAACACTGCTACAGATTGTAGTACCCATGTTTGCACCGTTACCTGATCTAAGCTGTAAATTCACACTTCTGCTACTTACACTTTAGCAGTGTGCCATGACTCAGAGTTTGCATAACAACACTTTAATACCATCAGGTGCGTGCAGCTTCTTAAACTCTCGAGTCAGAACTGTCCACACCCTCAGTGTCCCAAGCATGCTTATAATAAGTAAACAAATAAATAAATGCATAGATAAAGTGGGCCAAGCAAGACCGTACTCTGGCTGCCTGGAAAACAATCCATCTCCATCCTCCCAGTGAGGGAAATGGAGCGGTGTTACAAGAGGATGACATTTTCTTCTCACCTTTTACTTAATGGGCATGTATTCCTCAGCTAGCCATGAAAGAAAACAGAATAAAAACAGTCTTGTCAGACACAGTAAGTCAGCAAGTGCTTGGAAAGACACCAGCAGCAAAAAAGAGTATCTAAGTGAGTGCTCCTCTATGATTTTTTATAGCAAATAAAGGATAAAGCTAGAACTAATCACTTTCCAGGAAAGAAACAATGCACTGATATTTTAAATAGCTTTCACACCTATGAACACAAAAACATGAAAGCCTTCTGTGTACTTTTAAAGCAACTGCTTCTGTATGGGAAACAGAAGAGCTGTTCGTTTTGAACTACATGAATGAATCTGCTTCAAGTTATAAGCAACCCTCTATAAATTGCATCTCACCTTATTTAGAAGTTGTGTGATGTTTGTAATTGGTTTGTTTTCATTTAAAAATGGTTCAATATAGTTCTCACAGCTAAGCCTGTTTGAAACATAACTGTTCTGTGTACCATAATTTTTAGGGAAGCATTTCTTGCCAAGTATGAAGCTGTAGCTATTGTATTCATTTTAAATCAGTGGTCATCAAAATAAGCTTCATGACATTTATGACCAGGATTGCAAGCACAACTGTAAGTCAGTTGTTCCTTAGTATTTGGGAAGTGGAACTTCCAGCTGATAGAGTTATTGATAGGGACAGACTTCATGAGGCAATAATCTCAAGGGGCTAGCAAAGCTAACAAAGATCACATCTCTTACAAAAATATCTGCAAATCTTAATGCTGAAATCAGATGCCATTTTTTTCTCCTCATTCTGAAAAGCTGACTTCAGACACTATTAATCTTTTTTCAGTTAAACTAGAAACAAGGGTCAGCCTCAGACAGGCAGCTTTCAAGAAAACTAATTGTGAACATCTGGTGCCATAAAGCAAATAGATCTTATAAAGGAAAAATCATATGGGCTTATAAGAAAATATGAACTGTAAGAAGAACCACTCCATTCGAGTTGTTTCAACCATTTCCTATTGTTCCAAAATTATAGTTGGACAAAAAAGCCTCTGGAAACAAATGGAGGATGAGTTACATCTACTAATACACTGATATTTTACAGCCTCTGTGCATATACTGTCCTTAACTAGTCATAATTTTTTGAAAAACAGTAGAAATAGAGATGCAGCTTATTCTGTCAACTTGCTTTCACCCATGAAAAAAAATCTTAAAGTTAGTGTAAGTTTTAAAACAAACTTAAAAGCCATGATAGTACATTTGAACGTTTGATTTGTTAGAATATTAGTCTCCAATAAACTTAATTCTGTTTACTATTATAAAATTTCATTTACTCACATCAAGATTTTCTTTAAATACCAACCAGTCCTTGTCAAACACCACCATCCAAACTGACACACTGTATAGAAGTTCCATGGACCTACCATGATTTATTTTAAAACAATCCAAATCCAATTAATAATACTGAAAATTTTAGGCAGATCATAAATTCACTATCGTAGGCAATCTGAATTTTGTACCAAGATATCACTGAAGTTTACAAGATTTACTGTCTTTTTCAGGGCTAATTTAACTGCCAACCACAAAGAAACGAGCTGATGAATGTTACTTTAGTCACAGGGCTAAGGTTTGAAGACTACACCTTAGATTAGTCCTTCAGTCCTGTACATCATTTCTGGGAGGAAAAAAATTGATTAGCATTCCTCTTCTCTTTTTAGCTGAAAATAAGGAATCTAATCTATGTCTAAATTTCAGATGCATCCTAGAATATCTTATACCCTCCTACACCACAGAAAGTAGGAGACCTTCTAACAGCTGTAGGATCATGCCCTTATATTTAACCCCCTAGGTAAAGCATAGGCCTGCTGCGTCTATTAACATATAAGCATGCTACACAGACTGTTGGCCTGTTTTCAACCCAAACATAAGCATACTAATCTAGTGTAACTGTACAAGCATTCTTGTACTCAACTGCCCATAAAAATCACATTGCCATTGCTACAACAGGCCACAGACATTGCACTATCTATGCCTTATGCTAACCATGCAAGGCCCTCCATCTGGCCCTGTTATCAACTTATTATGACAATTTGCTGTGTGGAGATTGATGATAGGTATCTCTTGTTATGATAAAATTTAAGAATGAGATAACAGCAAAGGCCTTGAAAACATCAATATGGGCTGAAAGCTAGTGCCCCAGGTTTAAAAACAGCTCACTGATGGCAATTACCCATAGTCATTGCAAAAGCACAACCTCAAGAGCTGGGAATTAGCTTCAAAAATTTGAAGAATTTCTGCCTCAAGAAAAGCAGCAGCAGCTAAGCAAGAAGGGGAAAAAACAGAACAAAACCAACCCCCAAACAACTCGCATAATATGTAAATACTCCAAGAGTTTACATGAAAGGTAGAAGAGAAGGAAGTGGCACCATATTTATGAACTGTCACCATGTTAACACACAAGGTGCCCCCTTCTCCACCTTGACTGAAAGACTGATTGGGATTCAGCAGAGCCAATCATGGAGAGAACTTAACAGGTTAGAAGCAGGACAGGTAAGAGTTTGCAAAACATATAACTTTTCTTTATAGTTTTGAAAATGAAGTAAAATACCCCTTTGAACAACGCATCAAGGAATAAATCATTCTATTTGACAAGCTTCTACTTTAACAACATATGGCAAAACCCTGAAATACAGCTATTGTAAAAGACAACTGAGCAAAAACTTTCTTATTTGAAGATGATAATACAAAAATATTTGAAAAGTTACAGCAAACAATGAAAAAGCCTTAGACAGCAGGCTGTTGTAAAAAGTTCCTTGCCTTGTTGAGCTCTCTTCTGATTTTCTCTGGACCAAACTGATCAAGGAAACGTCTGAAGTGGAATGCATCTATAGCGACAATTTCAGTGTAGCGTCGCTGCCATTCATCCCTAAATTTGGAGGAAGAAAAGATGACAGTAAAATTAGTGTGTTATTATTATTATTATTGGCTACATAATCGCGATCTAAAATGAGCAATTCCCTGCAGAGCTGCTCCATTCGAAGAAGCTAGAAAGGTACTCTTGGAACAATGGAGCACTGAATATGGCATCAGAAGAGACAGGTTTCTATATAAATTTACAAATACTCTGTCCTAGACTCTGAATGTAAAAGTAGAAACGTGAAACAAATCTAAACAATACTGTTTATTAAGTACAGAGGAACACAACATGGTCAAAAAAGAAGTACTTTGGCTCTTTACCTACCTCCAAAATTTATAGAATCACAGAATAGTTTGGGTTGGAAGAGACCCTTAAAGATCATCCAGTTCCAACTCCCTGCCACCGCTACGGGTCTACTAGACAAGGTTGCTTAAAAGTCCCATCCAACCTGACCTTGAACACTTGATATAGGAGAGTACATTTTTTACATTTCCATACAAAATTGATAATCTTGTGTATTCACTATGAATTTATTTCCCCGACAATGCTGTCAAGAGCTCAGAGCTTTCTACTTAGACTCACAATATTAAATCTTATTTTGCCATACTAATAGTAATATGATGTATACAATGATACCCTGACACTCATGGTATCATTGTCAAACTTCTTGTGACAAATTACAATCCACAGTTCAGTCAGTATCTTCAGAAAACTTTGGATTCAGTACATAAAATGTAAAAGCTGTTGATTTAAGAACTGACAAGTTAGCAGGTACCATCATTAGTATCAGTAAAGCAAGGAAGACAATAGATTAGGAGGTAACTTTCTTAGCTGGTTGGCTCTACTGAAGAGAGCAGGATCAAGCAATAAAATTCTCTGTTAAGACAAATACTCGAGGCACCAAGTTTCAAGTTTAAGTTCTACGTTTATTCCTTCACTTGAAATATGCATGTGGAACTTTACCTTGGGGTCTTATCTTCATGGCTTCTTGCCCACCGGTAAGTTTCTGCATAGCCCGTATATTCACTGTACTGCTCAGTACCTGAAACAAGTGATTTACCATATTACATACAAAATATCTAAATATTTTTTTCTCTTGGAAAATCTTTCATTGGAATCACTGCCTCTCTGAATGAACATGCACCTCTCAGAAACATCAACAGAAGCTAGAGATTCATCACTGTATACAATTCTTGAAACCAGTACAGGCTTCTTTGTCACACTATGTAATGTTTATTCTGTGGCAGACATTGCAAATATAGATCTTGTATGTGTGCTGTCCAGTATATAACTAGAAGATAGTTTTTGATTTTTCCACTCCCAAATCAAATAGGCTCTCAATATATTGCTTGTCTTCTTTCAAGTTCTCCCGGTTAACATGTGGTTAACAAAGACTGCCAGTCTCCCCTCCAGCATGGGGACCAAAATGGAAGCAAGGTTTCTTTTAAGATGTACTGAGGAGCAAAACTTGAGAGAAGTGTCTGGTCAGCATTACTGGAATACACTGTCAGGCTAACAAAGGAAGGCTACCATTTTTTGAAGAATACAGAAAACCAGAAGTTGGTAGGTGTGGCTTTCTGTCTTTTTGGTTTGTTTTGTTTAAAACATAGAGCAGCAAGCATATTCCTCAGTTTTGATGACCAGGTAACCTCTAAGAACTAGATAATTTCATAGTTTTTGATGGACTGGTATATGTTATTAACCATCATAACTCCCTTCAAGATGGCAGCTCAGTTCCAGTGCTTTGAAATTGGAATAGGAACCAAACAGGGAAGAAAAAAGAAATTCTAAATGAATCAAAGGAAATCAAGCCATTTACATGCAGCCTATACTCACTACATGATACAAGTTATTAATTAGTATAACTCATATCTAAGGGCATTTTTGAGGTAAACACAATGAGTCACCCCTCCACTTAAAACATGGCAATACTACTTCATCACAATTTAGCCAAAAGCTGGGCTGACAGTTTAAGATACATGAGATGAAAGATATAAAGAAGATTTAAAAGCGTATGTGGCAGGCTGCATGTTTCCACTGAACGATTTTATTTCTCTAACACAAAATTAGTGTCTACAAATCCACAGAAAAGCCCGATGGTAGGAACAAAGATTTCCAACACACTAGTGTTACTCCAGTTGCAGCCCTACAACCTCGAGGGCAACCCTACGTAAGGCTAGGTAGGACTGTTAAGCTTCCAAGTCTCACTGCCCAGTAACACCTCCTTTCCTCTTGTTATTTTGTTTTGCATTTGCTCTGTATGATTCTGGCACTATGGTTGCTGACATGAATTCTTAGATATTACTGCAATTAATGGCACTGAATGTACTGAAAGGCTGCTGCTCCCAGCCGTGGTGGTCAGTACCAAGAGGCTACTTCTGTAGAAGCCTGAGGACCCAGAAAATCATGTCTTGCACATACTTGGCTGCCCTGTGAAAAAGCCTGTGAAAAAGGTCTCTTGCAAGCATTAAGGGCTGTAAGAAAGTAGCACATGAAGTAGCTCTAGTGATTTTAGCTCTTTTGCTCTACTACCCAAACTACCTTTCAAAGGTTTACCCTGAGAACAAGGACAGCATTTTAACAGAGGGTAGGGATCATAACCCTTCTAAAAGGTCAGCTTTCACTCCATCTTACTGATTTTCAGGTTCCTGCTTCGAAACTCGACGATGCAAAAACGCAAAGAAATACTCCTGAAGTTTTTTGCCACAACAAAATCACTCTTCCCCCGTTTTAGGCTTGTAACAGCTGAACTATTTTCAGTTGAATTCCAAAGGTAGGTGATTGAAGAGAATACCTTGTTTGGGAAATTTCTGCTCATACCGGTATAGTTTGGCACAAGTTATAAACAGTGCAAGAAAAAGATGACAACTGCTAAGCAACCCCTTAAACATAAACAGCAACACCAGTTATGCCAGTAAACATAACAGAAACATAGAGTTTAGAAAGACCTGTGAGCATTCAAAATAACTGACAGCACAAAATGTATGATTACTAAGAAGAGAGTGATGCCTATCGCACAGATTGAAAAACTTGTCATCTCAGAGTATCACCAATCTCTAAATAGGAAATTAAAAACGTTGAAAATCAGAAAAATAAAACTGTTCACTTTTAATCTCATCTGATAAGGAAATTTGGATGCTTGTTTTCAGTAGCCTTAACTATATGAAACACAAGCTGTTAAAAATGTTTAAGTTGATGCTTATACTTCAAGACATTTTCCCCATTTACACAAATCCATTTTTACTAAGACTTACCAGTGCTAAAGACTTAAGGCTTATCAGTGCTTCTTTAACTCATCTGCCTTATTATCCACTCGTTATTTATTTAGATATGTCTAGATGATTAGCCACACTGAGGACACAAACTCCACTCAAGGCTATTTTTGAAAAGTTGCTAATCAAAGCAATTGTGATGGTAAGAGACTGCTCACCAAGAACCCACTTTCTGTTGCAAAATCAAAGTTTAAAAAAAAATCACTATGGCAGAACATTCCTATAAAGTCATATTCATCCACGTCCTTACACACAAGACAACTGTGATCAGCTTAGATATTCAGAAGTCAGCCTTCAAATTGAATTGTAGGCTATCAGTTGTCAGTTAAGACTTTTCCTGAACAAGCTAAAACTCAGATTTACGGATAAACTTGGGAAAAGTGTCTGAGCAAAGAGTAAGAAAAGGCAAACAAGGGAAGTGTTTAACTTTCCTGACAGCTCTTATTAGGGGACAACCAACAAAACTTCAGCTTTGTAAAGAACGCATTTCCTTTTTGGAAATGGAAAGCACATGGAAAGCATATGAAGAAGAAAGACTGGATTAGCAAGATATTGTAACAAGATAGATAAATAACAAAGTATTATTTTTTCAAAAGCTGTTTTCGTTAATTTTTATGAAAGCGCAGTGTATAATGACAGAAGCACCAAGAAACAAACAAGCAAGTGCATACATAAAAAAAAAGAAAAACTTAAACACACAAACACTAAACTCATGTCCCAGCAACCCAAGGCTAATGAAAATCAATGGGTTTTCATGAGCAAAGCTCTGGAAATATGTCAGACAAAAACAGTTATTCAACTGGCAACCCTTTTGCCTGTGAACCACTGGGATATAAACTGCTATTGCTGGGAGATTGGAAGCAATACAGGATAAATTGGATATGTTTGTTTCCGGTGAATTTCCTTCCTCATCCCATAAAAAAAAAAGAGCCAAACAAGGCGCTGTAACACGGCTTTATCTTTAAAAACAAACTACAAAATACACAAAAGAATTCTGACTTACCCAAAGTTAAAACAAAGTATATACAAGTATGATTGAAAAACACATTCATAGTGAAACTTCCTTCATCAGAAGAATAACGACATTTCCAAGTACTAGCAGGTATGGGACCTTGTCCATGAAACGGACAATGTCCCTCCCTTCTCAGATTCCACAGTCTCGCTTTTCATTTGCATACAATTCATGTGGCATTATCAAATTCCCAGGAACAGGGATGAAAGAAGTACCACACTGTCCCCCTCTAGTTTTTCTTATGAGCTAGAAACAATCTCTCTGAAGAAACAGCACCACTAGCACTCCATAAAAATTAGTACATGGAAAAAGCCAGGATGTAGTTTTGTAGTTACTGACATAAACACACATTTACTGCCAAAGATGAGGGAAGGTCCTGCTCTGTCTTTCAATCAGTTCTGACTTAATAGGTATGCATCAGCATCAGTCTTCTTGCTCTCCTGGCCCCCCAGACAATGGCATGATCAGCCAATCCAGCTGAAAAACCACGTTATCATGAGTAAATTCTCAGCCGAACCAATTACCTGATCGAGTTTATTGCATGGGCAATGTGCTTAGAAGTCTCTGAAAATGCACCAATGAGACGCAGATAGGACTGGCCATCGTTCAATCCGCAGTTTTAAAGCAAACATGGAACACAGCTTCAGTGGCTCTTAACAGTGTCTGAATATACACGAACTCAAAGGAAAAACAAAAGCAAAAAATATACCCCCCCCAAAAAATACCAAAACAAAGAAAAAATCCTGAATGAAAACCCATGACTCGCTGTCACAGCTCTACCAGAAATGCAATTGTAGGAATCTCTGGCATTGCTGCTGACATTTCAGTAGGCAGATGTCTGTGTTGAAGAACTTGACTGTGCACGACCACTTCCATATTCAGTACAGCAGTGATCTTAACCAGATACCATGCAATCACAATGAATTTAATTTCTCTCCCATTTCTCAGACTCTTCTGCAAATTTAAGCTACACAGTTATACCCATTAGGCCACTGAGTCAAGATGCATCACAAAATGCAATTCATCAGGAGGATTGTGACATGCACTGGAGACTTGGCTATTAACCGAGATGGAAGAAGTCCAGGGATGAAATGAAAATGATGGAATGGCCATTTCCATTAGAGAAGAACACCCTATCATAAATACTAATTGCAAAACATTATGAAGTACAATGGCTCAAAAACCAGAAAAGAATATTGTCGCAGTGAAAAAACACCCTCACTGTTATTTGCTCATACCAAATCACCTTTTTTTTTTTTTTTTTTTTTTTACAATGGAATGGAAGCAGCTCTTTCAAAACATAAAATTTTTTCAATCTATTAGTACACAGACAGATAGCTGCACTGTTTTTACGCTCCTCAGAAAAGGCTCACTCAGAGGACAGTACTTGAATAAATTACTTCTGTTACAGTATCATATCCAAAACACACGACAGCAATCAGAATTGGCCAAGAATTTTAGCATTTATTTTTAAAAATAATCACAAAAGCAAGTTTACCCGGAAGTTTTCACAGAAAAGGCACTGGTTTTGGTAGGGTGGAAAAACAAACCAAAACACTCAGTGAAAAATTACCAAGGTTAAGACTGAAAACAAAAGAGGCTCTGGCCAATACAACCAGTAGCTTCAGGGCAGCGCAAGATTCAGAAGATCTAAGCTCAAATTTCTACCGTGCATGCATTTGAGAAAGAATGAGTGCTTTGGAAGGACTTTTTCCCAGAAATCTGTTCCAATACCTCCACAAATTCCAGTCTGTTGAGTCAATTCAGGTAATGAAAAATACCATTTATCTTTTTTTTTTTCTTACACTGTAGTAAGCTGAAAAATAACAAACAATCTATTACACTATTTGCTTGGAGGATCTCTTAATAAAATATTTTTATTTACTCCAAAGAATGGCTATAAAGAAAAAAAATATATCAACATTTTATTATTTTGCCAGTCACAAAGTGTCTAGCTGCTATGTTACCATGTATACAACCAGGACACAGCATTACCTGAGACTCACCAGTTCTTCCCAGTAACATTATCTGTTTTGTCACCTAGTTATTTTGATGCAATGCATAATAAAACATCCCAAATTTTAAAAGAGATGTGGAACAAAAGGAACAGTATTTTCAGTGAAGCACTGAACAGACAGTGCATACAGACTCACAACAATATACTGGAGAAGCACTTAGCTTTTGATGTTACAAGTTATGAACACAACTTATAACAAGTAACATGAACACTGTGTTTGTAACTTAAAAAATCAACGTACTCAAGAAACATTTCCTGACTTATTATCCTTTTTAACAGATGCTAATTTTTTCTTCTACTGCTTCCTTCCGTGTTTGGTAACCAGAAGCCAGTTCCTCCTCTCAGATTGTGCTTTCAGTCCCATGGATTACATTAATGTTACAAATTCCAGACAGGAACAAAAACCACCCTGCTTTGGCACAACAGAAACATTACCTGCTAATAGCTGGTAATTGTGGCTTTTACCTATGTTGCCCAACAGTATTCCTTATCTAGGTCTAAAGATGCTAAGTCCTTAAACAAGTTTATATAAGGTTAAAAAAAGTTCTGTGACACCTTGTCTGCTCTATTTGTTTCCTTCCTTCAAAAAAAGATGTACTGGAACAGTGGCCCTACAGTCTTAAGAAGTGGGGTGAACAAGGAAGCTTATTGTTAAATGAGTACAATCTTTTTCTTTTCCTACAATATTTAAGCATACTAAACAAGTTTAAATATATTTTCTACATAGAAAACCAGAACAAGATGTGAAACATTTACTGCAAAGACTAACCTGTGATGATAAGACATTCATTGTGATCCAAGACTTCAGTGATGAGCCTCGATACAATCAATTCTGGGTTGATTAAAAAACGAATTTCTTCTTGTACTAGTCCTGCCCCAGTGACACCACCTCCAACAAAACGGTTTGCAAAATCAACCTAACAAAAATATATTCAGGAGGATTAAGAGATAAGCAAATACCATAAAATCCTTTCATTTACTGAGGTAAATAAAGTCCTGTACAAATGTCAACTCTGTTGAGATCCACTGCTATCACTTAAAAATACAAGCAGCAGGAAATGCATGCTGCTAATCAGGTTCTCTCTCATTCTTCCCTTTCCTAGTTCTGAGAAAATTCAAAATGAGACAAGTGAGATATTATACAGCAAAATAAAGTTCTGCATATCAAAGGCTCTGAATCCAATTTTTAGTTTTGAAAGGGCATGCATTAATAATAAAAAGTTTCAGTAAATGTGAAAAATGGAAACAGCAGATTACAGTATCCTTTCTGCATTTTACAGACATAGAAAAATTATTAAGTTGTCCTTTCATAAGCTTTCTGCCTTGGCTGTCCACACGGAAGCATTTTTAGCTCAGCACTGCCCTGTACCAGTTGTTCTGTACTTAGAGGAATCTCTTACGGATTGTCCTTGAAACGCACTTGGAACAAGTCACGCCATTTTGATCATCACGGTTTCTGCCTGATATAGGGAAGCTATGGACTCTAATTTTTGCTGCAATGACATGTATTTTATAAATTACATCTTTTATATAGACAACAGTTTTAAAAGCAATTGCTTTTTTCAACAAATTACTATTTATGTAAATTACCAGCCCATGTAAATTTATAATTAAGAAGCTTGCACCACTTTTTCCTGTCTCAAGAAGAACTTTTTTTTTTTAATTAATTAATTTATGGTAACAGAACTCTAGAAGACAGATTTCTTTCCTTCTGTCTTTAAGGTTATTTGAAAACTCAAGTGTGTTCCTTGCTATAGATATGGACAGGACATCTTCCTTTATCAATTTATTTCAGCTGACTGGGTCTCAGACCAAAACAGTGGTGCTGTAGCAGCAAGAAGTCTCCTGAACTCCTGACCTGGTCACTGTCTGGGGCACAACTATCATAAGAAAAAAGAAAAAAAAGGGCACAAAACCACCAAAACCCTCGGCAGCTCATCAAAATTCCAGCCTGAAACTTTTATCTTGTCAATCTTTGATCTCAGTTTGAACCAAAGGACCTGAAGCTGTCCAGGGCTTGTGATTTTCTGTCAGCTAGTTCTGTAACAGGTACATCTACCAAACTCAGTGAGCTAGGGAATACTGATAGCACTAAGTCTGCTGGAATGGAATTCATCTTGATGTTTCATTTATATGCATAACACTTTGTCACTTAAGTCAATTGAGGATAAACAAATACTTTTAAACTGACAGACTGTAAAAATATCACAAAAACATGAGATAAAGCCACATTTACTGGTATATGCACTTACCTGTAGCATACCTTGTCCATTGCCTTCAATAGTGCCCTCATAGGTGACATGCAATCTAGACAGCTTTTTCTGAGATCTATCATTGAGGCAAAAAACATTGCACAGAAAAGATGATTACAGAATCCCCAGACAGACATCCATTTAAGAGAAAACCCATCCAAAACCTAGCTTTTTACGCACCTATGCGTAAGGTGGTTAAAAAATCCGAAGGATTTAGGAAAATGCATTTGCCTTTCTGAAACAATTTATTAAGGCTTAATAACGCAGTCAACAGTTCAGTTTCTCCACCATTTCCTTACAAAGCCCTAAATGTGAAATTTCATTTCCACATTTTTCACACAAGTCTGTACCACGTTAACTTGCTAACCAGGAAGAAAGCTGCAAGCATAGCTTTTTAATTCATTATATTTCCTGTCATTTCTGGCATCAAGTCAGCTCTCATTTTTTCTCCTCTCAAGCAACAAACAAAAGATATTACTGTTTTAAAAAAAATCTCTTAAGACTCGTTTGCTCCACAGGCAAACAGATATACTCAGGAACTCCAGGCACACAAACTGTTTGTGTCCATTCACCCACTTCTTTCTGTACTTCTCTCCATAGCAAGCCAAACCGAACATTTTCCGGATCACTTGCAGGTCTGAATCAATTCAACATTAATGGGATTCAGGTTAATCACTAAGCAAATTCTTATATTTAACAAGACGTTTGACTTACCTTTCCCAGTCTGGAAACTCTTGGAGACTTTGCCTTGTAAACGTCACCAATCCAGTAGGTTCTACAGGCAAACAAACCCCAGGGGAAAAAAAGTATTAACTGCTAGGCCTTTTAGATTATTTTAATTACAACAAACATAATTCCTGACAGGAACAGAAGAACTTAACTTTCCTCAAAAGCATGTATGGGTTTGAGAAGAACAAAAAAAAAAAAAAAAAAGAGTTGCTTGCTCTAAAAACAAACAGCTTCCAATAAATGAATGCTTCTCTACAAGGGAATACTGTTATCAGTGGCAATATACATATATTTTTTTCCAAATTAAGCATTCACCTGTTGACAAAATCTTCAGTTTACATAGTCTCTACTGTATTCCTTTACAAGGAATTCAATTACCATTTGCAATAAAAAAAGTTGTAAAATTATTACAGTCATTTATAGAGCTAAGTTACTTTTGTCTTACTAATTCCTTGCAAAACAAACAAACAAACCAAGAAATTGGGTCTTTTAAAAGTGTAATACAAACTTTTAATTCAAGAAAACAACATGCGAGAATGTCATTAAGTAGTTTGAAGTTATAACATTAAGAAATGCAATACAGTAGTTTTCATAAAGCATGCTCCCAACAGATTTCTGATGCACAGAGGGCCAGGGACAGCTGCAAAAAAATTTAAAACACTACTACTCAACTACTAAGAAAAAGCCAGTACACTACAGCCCTTCTCACTTACACACATAGATCACAACTTACATTTTACCCCAGAGATTTATTTCTATTGACACTGCTGAAAGTTTGTTAGCTGAAACAGGAGGTAGCATTTAATTAGTTGTGAATGAAAACGAACTGAAGATGGACTGAACCAAGTAAAGGGATTTTTAAAAGAGCTTGCAGCTGTTTTCCTATTTAGAACAAACCCTTCTGAGAGAATATGAAGCTAATAGTGAAACACTGACACAAAAAGAGAAAGTTCTATAAAAAATACTATAAGATATTGCTGCAGATGCAATATATGCAACTGCAGTAAAACCCCTTTCTCCTAAAAATGTAATATATAAGATCTGATACAGTTCATACTCTGATAAATATATTTTTGAGAGTTTACGCAGGCATTCAAATTAATGGCAACAAAAGAATATCTGACCATGCACACTAAGGAAAGTACCATGCTAATTTCTAGAAGAGTTGAAGACATCTCACTTCTTGATACCATTTGCTTTATTTTAAGCTGGGAAAAGTTCACAGCAGCTTTGTTTTGGAAGAAGAGAAGGGAAAAACCTGAAGTATCAATGCCAGCAAGGAAAAATCACTTAGAATTACAAATGTCATAGTCAGAGGACTAAATGGGCATACTGCAGAAAATCTGGAAACTGATCCAGAATCTTTAAGCAAGAGATAGTACCTGTAATTTTAATGATCATATATGTTAAGTTCCTTCTGCTTTCTCACTCTGGTATGGTGCACCAAGTATTTGCATATATTATACACACACACAAAATATATGTGTTTATGGATACAGAACTACACATTTGATATATAGCTTATATATAAATGTGTGTGAAAATATCTGTATTTGTATACAGATATTTTAGACATACATAAACACACTCCTCAGAAAAAAAGGAACACAGAATAAGCTCCACGCAAAAAATGAAATTGCATGTCTCATCTATATGGGATAAATTGACACTAAGAAGAATATCAGTGCACTCGGTGTTCTGGCTTTTGTTAGACATTTCCATCATAATGCCACATAGCCATTTCTAAATTGAATGGGATTAAATTCTTCATGTATCTGCTTCATAGCTCAAAAAAAAAAATACAACAAGAATTACTTTTTTCTGTGACTCTTCTAAAATAGCAGAAAAGCGTCTTAAGTTTCTCAGGCTTCCTTGGTGACCGTCCTTCAAACAACCTGGAAAACAGACATAAAAGCAATTTGATTAGATTTCAGGGAAACACACGTAGCCTAATTACTATGCAGTATGTAAAAACGGAAAAGCAGTTTGCCCTCCTTAAAGTCAACCACTTCAGTGTTATATGACCAAGCCACAGAGGGGCTGTCCAGGCAGTTCTTTCCACAAAGTATTTACTCACAAGGCTGCTACACTGTGCCTCCATTGCCATGATCCTGAACAGAAACCATGCCCTTCATACCACTCGTTATTCAGATAACAGGCTTGAAATCTACACAAATACTGAGATGATGCATTTCCCACAGCTACTTGGAAAGTACATTTATGCGCTTACATATGTAGTACACTTTAAAGGCAGACAGTCAAAAATATACACCTTCACAAAAGCACATTCTTCAAAGTAGAGCCGTTTCGTAGGTTCATTCACTAGATAAGTTTCTGATGAAGATGATAATGAAATATCTATCTTATATTGATTTTGTAGTATCAAAAAATATAATTTCAATATTAATGTCCAAGAAAGCTACTAGTTTTATTTGCAGCAGACTGTCTTGAATTGAAATCAGTGACCCGGAGTGAAAACAAGCACATTGAGTATTCCTGGATCCAAATGCCTTACCCTACTTACAGCTCAGTGAGTTGCAGAGGAGAATATAATGCAACTATATTGCTTTAAAGAGCTGCATCATACCAGCAGCATTTCTAAAGAAATGAATCCTCCCCCTGCAGAAACAGCTTTATCCACTGAGCTACTACTGGCATTCTCAAACTCATCTGTAAAAAACGAAGCATTAAAAAGAAGCATCCAGTTTTTAGCCATTAAGTGAATGTATGCTTTTAAGGTAAAATGAAATATTTTTACAGCATCATCCATCTTCCAGCAACTTGAACAGGCATTACTTAATTTCACTTCCAATAAAGTGACAAGGCATTGTTATTGGCAAAACATAATGGAATTTATCTGGAAGGAAGAATAGTGGGGACTTCAGAAATAATATCCTTTGAACAGGAAGGTCACTAAAAGATGTCTGATACAGTGAAAGCCCTGAGGATGTAAGATGCAACAACCCCCATCCCCTCCAAACAAACAAAACAACACAAAAACCACAGCAGTGAGGAAAGCAATGACACAACATTACTCATTTCTTTCCATGCATTGGAATGATAATCTGCCAGGTAAATTTAGCTTTTAGTGATAAAGCGAAATAGATTTTTTTTTTTTCAGTATTTAAAAACTCTTATGGGATATGCATGCTGAAGACACAAATTTTATCCAAAATCTATTTTAAGTTACAGAAGCTAATTTTAGGTTGCCACAGTCAAAGGACTAAATAGGCATACTACAGGAAATCTGAAAACTGACCCAGAATCTGTAAGCAAGACGTAGTACCTGTAATTTTAATAAATTTAATAAAGGTTGAAAAGGTCTTATAAAAACCTCAGTCTTGGAACAACCGATTAGGACTTTAAGAAGGCAAACTTCATATGTGTATGTCCTACTTTAAAATGGGCCCATCTGTAAGTTCTAGCATGGCGTTGTGCTTGCTCAACTAATAAGGGGCTCCATAAAAGAGAGTTAAGTCTTTGCACACTTAAGTCTTGCCTAAATGCCTAAGTTATCTCTGACTTTTTATCTGGAAGTCTTACTTGGTATGAATCCTTTAAACTGGTTAGTTTATATATTAGCCTAATCATGCCTTCACTTTTTTTTTTTGCCTCAACTTCAACTTGAAATCTTGCTTATGTTGCACATTCTCAGTAGCGAGTTCTTCATGTCACAAAGGCAATACATGATTCAGCATAACTAGCACACTATGCTAAAAGTCCAGAGCTGAAAAAACTATGCTTGGAATAAGGCAGATCAAGCTAAAAGGGAACAACAAAAAGGCAGATGAACTTGGTTTCATCCATTACAATTACTCACCAAAATGTAGTCACCGTGTCAGTAGGGAATTTCGACCAAATAGACATTTTTTAAATCTGAAGTGGTCAGCAATGGCCTGTCTTTTCTCTTGTTAAATGTTGTGATAAATACTTTTTCCTTTCTCTCCTGGGATTAAAGCTAGAGTAATGCTGATTTCTTCTGAAATCTCATTTACAGCAGATAAATTCCCAAAACACATTCTATAATTACAACAATAAGAGAGATCTGTATTTCTGTCCTGCCCTGTAACACTGGGTAAAATTGTTAAAGATTGTTAAAGTCACTGTGGCAACACGTAGACTATTTCCCAGCTAACAGTCAGACACCTACTTCAATTTTTTGAAGAGAAATCTTCTACACGAGAAAGAAAACACCAAAACCAGTAAGACCAGCTACTGGGAATATGCAAAAAAAGTGCTCAAAAAAAAAAATTTGCAACAACCATCAATAAACATGCAGTAAAGTTTTAAAGGCAATAGTTTGCACTGTTCCAATATTTATTATTGCAAAAACAGGTGCTTTTGTTTTATAATAATGTTTTCCTAAAATCTTACGGTGGAAGAAGTATTTTAGAAGTATAATCAATGTTCTGCTTTCTGAAGCCTCACTGATGGCAAATTCAGAATTGTCTTATTTTCAACCAACATTTCCACCTTAGAAAGGCAGAAGCAAAAAAAAAAAAAAAAAAAAGGCAGAGCTCTGAAGAACCTGCTTGTAAGTGCCTTGAAGAGCACCTCACATGGGGCTGGTGCATTGGAAACTGTTTGCAAACAGTTCTCTAACCAAAACCTAACTTGTTCTGTAATGCTGAGAACACCATGTTGTCTTTCAAGAAACACAGATGCAAAAGTGTCAAATACGCAAATGGAAGAAATGCATTCTCTCATGGCGTTTTATACATCTAAAGGATCTTGGCAAGTGGTCAATCTGAAAGGTACTTCTAAGGGTACATTTCCAATGATGCAATATCAACATGATTTAATAACATGAAGAGCTACTCAAAAGCGTCCTTGACATGCAAATAGTTTACTGGGGAAAAGCTGAAACTGTTTACATAAATGGTTTCATAATGCATTGCTTCTGATTAAGGTGTAATTAAAAATATAGCAGCATACTCGTAAATTTTAATTTCCAAGGAGCTAAACTGATCCCTTGATGTTACACCAAGAACTGCTCCGTAATTTCCCAAGTAGAAAGAACCATTACAATCTTGTGATTTAGGCTGCTAGTTAACATTAATTTCCTATCAGTATTTCCATTTCCAGCCTGTATCTTCCCACCCCCAGGCTGCATTTTTTTTTTGAACACTCCTTGTCAAAGAGTACACAGGTGTTTCTAACACTGAAATTGGAACCAATCCTAAGACTCAGAAAACTGTCCACACAGTAACAACGTGCAAAAATTTGCAGTATGGATTATACTTCAAAGCACTGTGTAAACTTCCCATTCATAACTCCATGACATTTCATATGTGCTGCTTGCAAAAAGTATGGATGCACAAATTTATAGTTATGGTCCCCACAATTAACCACCTGAGCTTTTTCGTCAACTACCACAGGCACTAAAAAGTACCTTCTTACAGGAAGAAAAAAATTTTGTACCATTCATAAAAAACATTTTTAAAACAACAGTTATTTCAACTTGATCTCATCTTTTTTAATTTCTATTTTTGTATATGTTTCATAAAATACAGACAATGCTACTACAGTAGTATATGTATAGAAAAAAATAAGCATATATTAGAGGTATGTGCTCAAAAACTTTTTTTCTCTTGAGGTGCATGATCAAAAAAGTTTGGAGACCACTGCACTAGACAGTTTTAAAAACTTAAATGGCAGTTGCACAATTTAAGATAAGGAAATCTGAACAAATTAAGAATTGGAATTCTTACATACAACGTAAAATATAAACCCTTACTAGAAAGTCCTGCTGCTATTGAAAATAGCTTAAGAACTAAAAATAAAGCTTTTCGGAGTAGCAAAATTTCAATTCATGTATTTTGGACTTCATAGTAATCAAAAGCAGGATAATCCAGATAAGAAACCTGCCCAGAGACAAAAGGCAGACAAAATAACTCGCTCTGTGAGAGCACAAAAGGAGAAGTCACTATTTAGACCTCACACCTCCTGACAGGAAAATACAGCACAACCTTAAGTGAGTCAAGTACAGCAACATCAGTTCTATTTTTCTGGTGGCTAGTGGACGTCTTCCCCATTTAATAACCCAAACCCCAGCTTTCTGAATTAAAACAGCCTTCTATTTCTGTCTATACAGAAAGCAATTTAGAGGTTTTGAATTCCCTTGGCATCAAGAAAGAGAAAAACAATATATTCAATGATTCAACCTCACAGGCAATTTCTTATTTACTGTTGTGTCATAGGTATAAACTGTCATCATCTCAAAGTTATCTAAGAGCATCATACCATTCAACACCATTTTGTTTAATTAGAACTCCATCTTTAGATTAAATATCATTTTTTAAGATTTGTATAAGCATACAGAAATTAAGCAATGTGACTTTGTTAGTCATCTAGAGGCTAAAACCATCTTTCCTTCTCACATACAACCAGACTCCTGCTCTGTACTTTTCATTTTGTGCTTTCATTTATTTTGGAAAGCAACTTGGAGCATTTTAAGTTGCTCCTAAGAAAAAGCTTTGGTGACTTAGCAGTCTAAGAAACAGCACGCTGATATATGACTGATGGAATGATAAAAACGCTAACCCCAAGTACTCAACACCAAGAAACAGCAGGGTAAAATGTTTTACAGTGAACATCTAAACCAAAAAGCTTTACCACAGCATGGTAAAACTAAGTTCTGAAGTAAATGACTCTATTTACTAAGGTATCAAAGTAGTACTCAGAGTACTGTTGCAGTCACCAGAGCAAAGTAATTACTAGACTTGTTAGGAACGGTGTTCTTCTAAGCCATCTATTTAAAGATCATTTCATCATCCACCACACACAAGTTGACTTTAACTTTTCCCAGGAAATGATGCTCCACTGAAATCTACGCTAATTAGTACATAGACCTAAGGCAGGTGTAACAGGACCAGTGCCTATAGACAAAGAAAACCTAGAATCACTTTTCCGAGGAGCAATGCATCTCTCAGTCCAAACCAAGTTCTCTCAAAGTCGCTAGATAATTTATTCCCCAGAGAACCCTCATTAGTGTTACAAAATTGATGTTGTTTATGAAGAGACAATTGCATTACTGGTAAACTAGATTTCAATTCTCCTGTATAAACGTACTATACAGTTTGCCCATTTCCTTTCATATATTATACATTCCATAAAAGACATATATCTTAACTACTGTTGTTAGTTTTTTTCCTCCTCTCATTTCCAATCACTTGAAATTACTTTAAAAGCTTGTTTGATAAAGATGAAGAAATTCAGTCCTAGTAGAATGCTGGTTGTTTCAGACCAGAGCATCTCACTAAGGTATGTGCTAAAAGATCCACCAGGTTTCTGTTACTAGACACACTATTTTTAATTGTACTACAGCCTCACTTGCTTTGACAGAAACTATTACAGATGCCTCATATCTCCAGTTTAATTACAGTAATTTTTTGAAAAAAGAAAATAGACAAGTTATTGCAACTTGACACTACAGCTAAGAATGGTTCTTCAACAAACCAGTTTCCATTTCAGTCATCTAGAAAACTGATTCGAGATTGCAGGTTTTTTTTTTCTTCATACTTTTCTTTTACACATAATCAGACTTAATAGTTTTCCAAAATTACCAAATACTATAGCGTTAAGATACAGGGGGAAGAAAAAACTCCCCAGAGCAAAGTCTTATATGACACTGGACTGTATCAGGTTTCAGTTATCTTTTCAAAAATAAATGCAAGAAAGCATTGTTCTTTCTTAACTTTGATGTATTTCAAGAAGGAAAATGCTTTATGAAAATTCTACATTAAAACACGAACTATCCACAAGGAAGATTCATTATGAGTATTACCAGAAGAAACTGCTTTAAAATGTGAGCATCATCATAATCTGAGATATGATCTCAGAAGAGTCAATACAACTCATCCTTTACATTCAAACAGCACGCAGCTTCTATGGGAAATTTATCAGTATGAGGGATAAAACGAAAAATATAATTATTCTTTTTGTGATGGAGTATTTTTGCATAAAACTGGCCAATCCATTTCCATTTTATATATTATAAAAGCATTTTTTTTAAATTGAACTTTTAAATTTTAGTTTGATGTTTGAACGTTTGAATGGAAGCAATGCTTTCTGCTATTTTGTATGATCTAATTATTTGGCCACTGAACAGATGTCATTCCATCTACTAAAATTCATAACCATTCAAGCTCTCAAAGTTAAACTGCGAATGCCATTTTATTAACTACAATTTTAATGAATTATGTCATTAATGACTTAAGAACTGTAAGAGGCTGATCCTTGCCAAGTCCTAAAGGGAATAATTTAATTAAATTACAGAGTATTTCATTATACGAGTGACTTTGACTCTGTAGCATGATGAACAATCAAACTAGACACTCAGTGTCACAACATACCATTAAGCCAAGTGCTTCAGTATCAAATGAGGAACGCTCACTCTCTCCTCCCTTCATCCAGCAACACAGACAGGAGAGGAGAGGAGAAGCACAGATGATTTCTGTTAATACTAACGCACAAAATGGCCTTCCTTCCAATCACTTGCCGCTATTAGCGCATGCACCAGCATTCAAGCCACATGCCATCATCCCTGCAGTAACAGTGCCAAGCACCAGCACACCAGAAAGCACTAAACAAAGGAGGAAAAAATGTATTCTTAATATCTTATATGCACTGAGCATCCGTCGTTTTGTCAGATTCACGTCTTGATTGGGGGTGGAGAGTGGATATCACAGTATCCTACTTAACACCACACAGAAACCTACAGCAGGGCAAAGACTGCAAGGGAGGAGGGAACGTGACAGCACTTAAAACACAGAAAACATAACTACGTTATAGTGGATAAACAGGTACTGATGTTTAAGTCTGCATAAAGTGAATCGATATATGATTGCTGTTTAAAACTGTAAACATAAGAAACACCTTACACACTTCCGTTTCTAACTTAAGGCACAAGTTTTATTTTTTCAGTCTCAGAGTTGAAGGAAAGAGTGGAAGGAAACCTTTTGTATCAACACAAAGTAAATGCGTAGTGGAATTAAGGAACACAACGTTCGCTAAAGGAAATTCTCAAATGCTAGCATGCACTTAGTAATTTTGCTTCATTAGGGAATCATGGCAGATTTTTTTTTTCCACACCCAAGAATGCAATAATTCATTCATAGTCATGCAGCAGAGATTATGCCGAGGAAAGAACTAAGTCTGGAAAAAACTGCAGGTTCACAATACTGTGGGGAGAAAGGGCTGCTGTAGAACAATTTGCTATGCCCATCCCTAAACAGAGCAGAGCAATAGCCTACAAAGCCTTTAAATAAAAACACCAGAAAAAAAGTCACAAAAATCTTAATTTCAGCCATTACTTGCTGCCTTTTGAACACACCCAGCTTCTCACGAAAGGCTTTCCTGTAAAACCTGAGGATACAGACTGCAGCAGAACAAACCTTGTCATCCTGTAAGCCTGAAAAAATAGCTGAAAACATGACATTTTGTCTTTTCCTGCTCCTAAAGAACTAACTTTTCAGGGTGAGAAAATACAGGATTGGCAGGAGGAAAAGAAGAAATGGGATACTGCCCATCCTCCTCCCCTTCATTTTAGATTTCAACGAAGTCCAGTTACATACAGTAGCATGATAGAAAACAGTGCAATTTCTTGTAGTATTCTCTACATCACTCACTTCAATCTCCTGCTTTAATCCCGTCAGTCCCCCTCTCACTGACACATTTGCTCTTATTTTATCTACCGCTAGTCACACCTCCTTCCTACTTCACTAATCTGCTCGTTATCAAATGCAAAATAACGAGGGAAAAAATAACCTTAGGCCAACAAATGATTAAATAAAAAGGATCACAAAGATAAGCGTTCTTACATAAGAACACAAAAAAGCGTACATTGGCAAACGCTGAGGAACATACGCTTTTAAACTTCAGGAAAAAGAGGACATCAGCGTTCCTTCTTTTCTCCAGTTTCGTTACAACATTCTTGCACTTACGCAAGTAAAACTGCCTTTCTACCTTATGTGACCAAAAGCAGAGCATTACTTCACACACAATTCAAGAGGGAGGCCTGAAGAATGCCTGTTGTATTATCCCTTTTAAATAATATTATAGGAATTTACTACGAGTAATAGCACTAAGAAGCCAAGTAAGAGAGAGCAAAGGACTGACCAGAATAAGGCAAAAATCCTGAACAGTTAGAGCTTTTTACTGACTATTCTTTTAAGTCTATGGCAGTAATTTATTTACCTAGTAGTTTTCCAAGGCTTTTTTTGTATTAAAAGTAGTTCAAAATATTATGTCCTGAGTTAACCACTAGTATTACACTGTAATACTGTGACTTTACGTACCTGTGCGATGTTCTGTGTGAATTTATTTCAAAGACTTTGCAGCATTTTATTCTACAGTTGATAATTCAACTGCTTGGTTTAGACTATGTTTAAGGTACAATAAAAACCTGATACAAGTACTTTAAAAAAAAGAAAAGGAAAAAAATCATCTATAAGCCTGCAGTTGGGACAGTCAAACAGGCCCCTGTCCAGAACCTTGCTGTCCTCTCCCACTACCCTGAACATAAGCTGCTTTAACAAATGGATGGTTACTTCTCACTTATTTGTACTTATGAACTGATGGTGGAAAATATGCTGAACCCCTACGGGGCACAAATGACCACTCACACTTCTCTTCTGTACCCCGCTGCACTGTTGGATTAAACACCAAGTCAGGAAACATTTACCAAGTATAGCTTTCTGGTCTCTCTTCTGAAATACTCAGTGTAGAGAAACTTCAGCTAACTCTTAGCGACAACAAGCACCAAAACCTTTATGAGTGTTCCAGCACATTTGACATGATTTATTTCGGCCAGTTAGAGCCTAGCGTGGCTCTTATGACACAAATGCTCAAGTGCTGGATTACAGGTAACACTGCATCTTTATATCTTGTCTCAACGTTCAGAGCATATATGCTATGTGTATTAACTGTGAGGGAATGAGGAAAACCTCCAGATGATGATCTGTCCGAGACAAATAAACCTAAGGTTAATCCACACAGAATTGTACAGAAGCGACCAGAGAAAAGAAACTCATTTCTAATCTACAAGTCTGTGTGAACTATACTATTCTGCAGCAGAAAATTATCTCATCCTTTTCCCCATTTATAACTGAAATAAGGACATTTATGCAATAACAGATACAAAGAAAATATTTCAAATCTGTATGCATGGTAGTATTGAGGAACGGAAAGAATAAGGGCTTGTTTAGAAATCAAAGTCTTTTCAGTTAAATTCATGTTGTGGTCTTACAACCTTCCTAGACTAATTTGCAGGGCAGATTTATTTTAATGTGAAGCTCTACAACTGCCTTAAAGTGATAGGCAGATGTATGGTTACTGAAGAATCAAGTCCTAGTCCTGACTCAACGTGCAGATCGCTACTGCTAACACAAAGGAGACAACAGGAACATGTCTGGGGAAGCACTGACCTTTAAATTAAATACATATAAAATATCTGAAGCAAAACCAAAATAGGCCATTCATAGACAAATGGCTATATAGAAGTAGGAAATTGCATCAGTTTAATTGTGCCAGTGTAAGACTGTGCCTTGTGCACGTGCACACAGGGAAACAGAAAAGGAAATATTAAACAATCTTCCTGCATGCAAGTTTTTTGTTGCCTTTTTTTTTTTTTTTTTAAGTAGTTGCATTTCTTTCTTGTCCCTTAGATGTAAGAAGAAAATAAGAACGCAAACTACTGAAACCAGTGAGCACAGTCTTCTAAAAACATGGAAGAAGAAACAGGTTTCTCCCCGTAAATGACAAGTACAATATTTTCATTGAAGGGTTATCAGTTCCATTTACTCCAGAGTGCCATACCTGTTGAAGTTAATGTCGGGATAACTAGAATACTCGGACTTCATCTTTGCATTGCGACGTGGAAAAGTACAGAAGAAAGCATTGGCCAGAAAGCTAGCAATCTGTTCTTGTGACATTGTGATGGAGTGATTCATCTTTTGTTTCAGCAGAGGTACTGGCTACCAAGTGGGAACAAAACAAGTGAGGGGGAGGGAGAGCCAGGAGAGAAGGGAGGGAAGGAGAGAAAAATAATTAGCTTACCCATTTTAAAAGAAAAAACAGCAGCACAAAATTACATTTGTTAAATTAGAGCAAGAGTAATTTAGGCCATTGGTGAACCCTTTAATCAGCAGCACCATTAAAGTCAAGAACAGTTTATTCAAGACAATTGGGAAAAAGCTTGCTTGACAAACTGCAGATTTCTAATCAATAATAAAAAAGAGACCAGGAACACACAACTTATCAAACAAAACCAGGGGAAAGAGAGGACAAAGAATAGACAGGATTTGCAATTCCTGGGCAATCTTAAAAACTGAAGTAAAAAAAAAAAAAATGCAACTTTGACAGTTGTACAGTTAAAAACCCCTAATGAATGTTTTCAGTTACAATAATCAAGCATTGTACTTTACAAAGAAAGGTGGAGGTCACTCCACAGATCATCCTATGACTTCAATTTTTTTCTGTCCTCCCTGAACTAAAAAACAGACTGATAATCTTTGCAGGAAGTATAGGATCATTGATTCTTTTATAATCTGAATGAATAAAAAAAGCACAGCTTCATTTTGGTCTTCACTTTGGGGTTTGACTCTAGTTTGGATTTTTTTTTTCCAGTTTAAAGAGAAACAAAATGGGAGGTGGGGAACAAACCTGAAGTGTTACACATCTTCCGTTTTATCAGGCTTTAGCGTCCTGATATGGAATATTCCCTCACCACATTCAAGGTAGTTTATTTAAAAACAAAACAAAAAACAAACAAACAAAAAAGCAATTAAAAAAATGCATCTCTATTTACCAAGGAATCAGTAACAATTATGATAAATCCACTTGACAGAAGGGAGAGAAGAGTTCTCACCTCTTCTTCCAACACTCCTAGCCATCGCCACTAGCCTAGCTCCAGCAGAGCTGAGCAGCTACCTTTTAATCCTTGCAGTTATGAATACAGAAGCTGTTGCTAATTTAGACTGTTGAATACACAGCCCTGTTTACTCCAGAACACAAGTTTTCCTTCATTCTTATAATTACTACATTCACTGCATCTCATTCTGTTTTCTGCCTATTTAAGTAACAATCTACATTATGATGTCTGAAATCACACAGGTGGGGGGGGGGGAGAAGCCTGAGACGCTCTCAGTCCTATAAGCCTATAAAAATAGGTTATGCTGGACAGTATATTCTACTGGAACAAGTTTAGCTTCATATAACCCAAAAATGAAGTCTGACAAAGTCCTTAACCATTTATTAATGGTTAAGAACTGGCTGTACTGGCTAACAGTACAACATCTTTATAATAGGCATTACTACATGAACTTCTGAATCCTGTGTGTTACTCTGTGTTCAGAAACTTCTTGGCAGTCTCAAAAAATTCTCCTACCAGTGACCAGTCAAAAAAACAAAGCTTCAATATTCATATTGTTTGAAATTATCTACCTATTGTAGAACACCTTCTGCATGAAGTAAGAAAAGATTTACTGTTCCAGTTCAACAAAAATCAATGTAGAAAATTGTGACAAAGGAGCTTACA
Organism: Anser brachyrhynchus; assembly: GCF_964034855.1. Classification (NCBI taxonomy): domain Eukaryota; kingdom Metazoa; phylum Chordata; class Aves; order Anseriformes; family Anatidae; genus Anser; species Anser brachyrhynchus. The sequence goes on from NC_137700.1 coordinate 14,148,711, forward strand.
AATTAGTCCTAACCCTGCCAGCGTGTTGTCATGCAACCTCACTTATTTGATTAGTCCTATTCACTTCAACGAAATTATTCACAGTAAGGCTTTTATTAGCTTTACAACCCACAGAACTGATTCCAGTAACAGTAACAAAGATTTAGTTAGGTTTGTATGTGCACAAGTTTTGCAATGCTCTATGCAGAATAAAGTATGCTCCCACAAAATGCTTTATGAAAACACTACTTCTATGTTTCAAAAAGTGAAAATCAGGTGTTTCAAGTTTATTCAAGTATTTCAGTTGATAAGTGTGATTCTATTATATTGTTACAGACGTGTGTCGTCCATTCTGTTCCCTCAGCTTCATCTACATTCAATACAAAAGCTATATTTTTATTAAGAATATAATGTAAGCTTGATCTTTTGACCCTAGCCATTAGCTTCAGTTTGCAGAAAACCGGTCTGCCAGAGAACATTTAGCTAGCTATGTTTACTTACCTGTGTGCAGATACTAGGGAGACAAAGCGCAAGCTTGACCATATCAGGAAGAATGGACTGGAACAAATGCTGGGCCTCTGCATCTTCAAGAACCTGTTAAAAAGGGAAAAAATAGATATATTTTTTAAAAGGATAATTAAAAAAAATCTCAGAAATAACTGTACAAAACAAGTTTGTGAAGACAGGATCCGTTCAAAAGAAATGGAAGGAAAAAACAGGTCCTATTAGCTTAATTCAAATCCGTAGCATTATCATAGTACTTCACTGCATTTTACTTTGCAATAATCCACTAAACTGAAATATACAAACTATTCTCTCTCTCTGAAAAGCTGCATGTCATGAAATGCACGATGAAAGAATCTTGAATAGTTAAGTTTGACTCTTTTCAAAGCAAAGAGCCAAATTCTCCGCTAATACGAATCACTACATAACCACTAAAGTACTGGCACGGTTTGATTTACTTTCATATTCAGGCCATACACTGAGGCAAGCACCTGTGACATTCTCCTGTTAAGGACACACAAAACACACTGGGGCAGACCAATGGTCCTCAGCAGCAGCAACAGAAAATGCTCTAAGGGCATGCGAGCCTGGCCACTCTGCTCTTCCCCCCCATCCCATCACGTTCCCCCAACATCCACAGCCACCGGACTACCTTCATTAAAGGGTGCGACCCACCTGGTCCCCCAAGTTCTCCCACGCCACCTTGCCAGCCTCTTCCTGTAATCGGCTTCCCAAGATGGAGAGACTGCAACTAATGATGCTCAAACAGGTACGCCCAGGTTCCACGAGGTTTTTCAAAGCTTTTACACTCAAGACCTGGTCACACCAAGCCCCTCTGCCCCATTATCAACTGCTTTCCTGACACTGCCTGGCCCGCAGCCTGTATGTTCGGCAGCTTTGGCAAATCCCATCTGGTTATCAAGCCAATGCAGCCAGAGAGCTGCCAGCAATGAGTCCAGCTCCCTCTTCTAAGTTGCAAATGACAGTTCCAAGCTCAACCAAAGGAAATTAAGATGCCTACTTTCCAACACATACTGTTCCCCATAAAATACAAGCTGAAAATATTGTTTGGAGGCTATCAGTTTCAGGTCTTCCAAAATCATTAAAATAACAGAAGTATCTCTCCTCTAGTCCATCCCATTTCAAGTGATATAAAATGCTGAGTGCTCAGGAAGTTAAAAAAAACAACCAACAAAACAAATACTCAAAGAACAAACAGCACATGGTGTGGGTGTGTGTCTGTATGGAAGAATAAAAGGATATTTCCAATACCTACATAGTTACTTCCCATACATTACGTATGCTGCTCAGGGATACATACAAACAACGTTTTAATTATAAATTGAAACAAGAACTTACAAAGAACAGCGAACCTAAGAAATCTGAAAATCATTCAATAGAGCAGGAATGCAAGTAACTTTTTTTTTTAAAAGACTAATAAATATTAATCTCACTTCTACTGCTGTTGGCTACATATACACTTAGTTTTACACAGAATAGGTCAGATATTGAAAATTATCACCTAACCGTTATCATCATCTGCTCTAGCAGGAAACTTTTCCCTGTTCTTAGGTGCGATGTTTTTAAGTGCCAGAAACAAACCAAATACGCATTTAAGGACTGAATTTCAGATCTCAATAAATAAAATGAATATGTAAGTTAAATCTATTCAAAAGATGACATTTAACCTCAGATGTCTACCAGGCTGTCAAACTCTGATATTCTCTCCCCTTCGGGTAACACTTCCTCTCTTTCAGAATTGACATATAAAGAGTGGCTGCTGTGCTTTGCTGACTGCCACAGACTATACAGTATCACTTATCTGGTGACACATTATGGCACTGGGCTTTTCATAGCTGTCAAGGCTTCAACCTTCTCTTTATGCTTCTTTTAAAACAATATAACAATGGTAAGAGACGATTTCTTCCCAAAGCAGAAGCAGGGCCAGCAACTGTTCAGCTCAGCTCTGATGCAGAATATATAACTAGAAAGTTTACTTTTTAAACTCTGAAATGCTACTTTTCATTCTCCTTATCTTCCTAATGTTGTATCGGAACAGTCTCCTTTCTAAATTATTCCCATACACAATTTTTACTAGACCTCCACTAACAAAACCATCAAAATCACAAGCTGTTAATACTCAGAAGCATTTTCATTGGACTTCAGACAGATGATTCCTACATTGAAATGACAAATCACTTTTTGTTGCTATTCCTGCATCTAAATGACAAATGACTTTTTATTGCTGCTGCTGTTGTATTTTTTTGAAAGGACTGTCACCAGATAAGTCACTTAAAGGACCCCACAACTTACATACGACCACTACGAGGGCTAAGCTCACAAACCTCGCCAAGCAACTGCCAACTCTACCCTTCTCTAATTGAACCAAGCAGCCCAAGTGTCCCTGTTTTAAATGCTCCCCTATTTAGGCACAGCTCTTCTAACTTCTCCCAAAAACTTTCTCCCTAAAAACAACTCCTTGGGTGCAATATTCAGTCCTGTGCTTCTCTTGAGGAGATAGGCCATTACTGAACAGTGGCATTAAGTCAGAAACACATAGCCTTTCTCACCTCTAAGTTCCTAGAGAACCAAGTAACTTGAGTCACGGTCACAGCGTAATCATAACTTTACCTTTTCTGCCCACAGATTCTTCCTTTGAGGTTTCATAGACAGAGAACACCTGAAAAACCCTGTCTGCTTCACCCTCATCCTCTTGACCACCAAAGCAGCATACCAGCAGCTTTGTAGGCCACCCACTATAAGTGCATGTTCTCAGCTATGCTCAGTGCTGTGTGGAGCCTGGTTTTCATCTGTAACATGCTTCTCAGACATAGAAAACAGGAAAAGAAAAAAAAAAGGACAGTCAGCCATGGAAAGTAAATGGACTCCAGGATGTGGAGTGCTGACACCACAGCTACATCTGACAGACATCCCAGGATGCAAACACCAGCATGGGAGAACCCTGCAGCAGCACAGAGAACACCTGGTCACAAAACTGAATACAGATTTATTTAGAAGGAAACCCTCTTCAGGAAGCAATGACTTGTACTGATATAAAAAGCAGCATATTTTAGAGTTGTATTGCATATTCTACTTATTTATTGTCACTGAAAGAGGGATGTGTCATTCTTCATCCTCAAATACACACACCCACCCCATGTTCTTGAGATCCTTCAGCTTGCTGACCCAACAGGAAAATAACCTGGGGGACCTGTCTTCCACTGCACTAGTAAGTCAGAGCAGGCTACCAAACAGTCATGCATTACCAACGTGGTGCAGGGTGGGTAAAACAGAACCAGGCAGTCCACTCGCCAATGGGCTACAAAGCAACTCTTCACTGAAGAAGCAACGTTCCAGTTAGTGCAAAGCTGTTACAAGAAGAATCTCACTGAACAAGATCTCCTAGTACAGGGACACCTGTATTTATTCCGTAATGTGCTTTTAACCATATACAGTCTTTTTCGAGGCTGCAACTATGCAAACATTAAGAGAAAGGACTGAATTTTGTTTTTGAATGCTTAGTATTTGTTTTATAACTTAAGGAATTCTAAAATACAAAATGGTTTTCAAGAGTTTTTGATGAAAAAAATACATTAGCTACCATAGCAATTTTGTTTTTTTACACAACTGATCGTTTTCTGCTTTCCTTATTATACATACATACCCTCTGCAGCTTCTTTCAGGGTTTGAAGCAAAACAAAAATATATTGTTGACTTTATTCATAGTCCTCCAATCAAGCAAAAATTATTTAGGAATGGAATAAGAGCAGGGGTTACCTCCAACGGAAAAGTACATGTAATCAGAGTTACAAAACATGAATTGCCTTTTTCCAAAGAAATCACTCTGCGATTTCATCAGTATTTGCAGTGGAGTGATTGACTAAACAGAAGTGACTTAGAGCTCCAATTCCTAAGATGCAAATGGTTCAGCGAGCTGTAACAGAGCTAAGAGCTCTTGGCCAAACTTGCATTGCAATTTTACAAAATGAACATTTATAGAGCAGCAAAGAGGTCTAACTACTGCTGTAAGTAATGGCCTCTTGTCACTATAAACTAGTCCTCCAAAATGTAACGAATGAGCATGCCTGACAGTCCCAGCAAGAAGGATCTGAGGTAGCATGGGTTGATAGTGATGGTAGAGTTTAAATCTAAATCTGACAGCTCATTAAACCAAACCAGCTACACATACAGAACACAAACTCGGACACCTCTATCTATCACATGGGAAGGTTGAATAATCAAGTCAGCAGGCAAAACAACATGCTAAGACAGCAATGGCTTAATGTTTTCAATTTGTTTTTACTTCCCCATATTAACTTCAGCAGCAGGACAATGACCACCTGAACCACATTCTTAAGGACGAAGGGGAAAAACAGAGGTCAGACTTCAGACTTGATGTCTTATTCCCTAATTCTAATGGATTTCAGCCTTCTTTTTCCCTCCCAGCTGTCATAGTGCTGCTTGTACTTTCTTAGAACTAATTTCAGTTCCTGCTTGTAAATGCGCTGTATAATCAGCTACCGCACTGAACTGCCTTTCCAGTGAGAGTTTTCCTAATTGCTCTCATGTAAGATCTCATAGGGTTACAAGTGGTAATGGCCTCCTAACTGATACATTAGACAAACTGGGTAACTTCTACCTACCATATTCACAGTAATCTTACTCTCCTGGTCTCAGAATTTTTTTCTTCACTACCTTCAATTTGTCTCAAATAAAACAAACTCTGTATATATTTACAAGACATTAAGATCTACACAAACACTTCCAAACTGAGAAACCTGACTGCAAATAGAAGTGTAGCATATAATGTATATAGTTTACCCAGACATAACTTTAATATATCTCCTTGTCTTTGAATTGCAGACCTGGAGAGGAGGTAAGTGAACAAAGGAGTACTAGTCACATTTTTACAAAGAGAAAGACTAGCTCAGTGCCACATGCAAGAAATCTGGTATCAGTCTGAACCATGAAGCCTAACACAACTCACAATGGTCTTCTGAATAAAAGTTTGATCAACCTCTGTAATTTTGCAACTTTGGTGAGGATTACAGAATAAACAGAAAACTGAAAAAAGTGAAAACTAATTTGGGAAAAAAAGGAGAATAGGAACTTGTGTTTGAAGGCTTAATTTCTTAAGAAATTACAAGGAGTATTACAACCTTTTTTTTCTGTTTGTGAGCATTTAAAATTATTTTTTCCCCCATTCAGCGCATAGACTGTATCTCCCTTCCAAAAGGTCCTCTATTGCTGACTTGAGAGAAAAGCTCTGTTGTACACTCACTCTTCTACAAAATATCCACGTTTTGATAGCGTTCGCAATTTCCATTTCCCGCTTGTTTTTTAAAAGTGTATTCCACAAAATACCCTCTGAGTCATCCTGAGGTGTCTCCCCTTAAGCTCTTTCCTTTCAGATGATGCTTATACAAAAACTTGTGTATTTAAGCAATCATGTAACAGATCCTTAGTGTACTATGTACTGTCTTCCTTTCCTCTTAGTTCCTGAGCACTCTGCACTTACCTACTTGTTCTCCTCTGTCCCAAATAGAAGTCAAATGCTTTTTGTTCACTGTTTGTGCAACACTTAAGCCTGGCTGAGTCTAGATCCACGACTAAAACTCTTCAGTGCCAATAAAACAACCAAGCCATTGTCTATTATATTCAAGCCTATTACCAGAATTATAATACCAGAATTATACTATTCAGGTCTTTTACCAGAACGTAAAACAGCCTCAGATTGCCAACCTGCACTGCCTTTCTTACTCTCATTCTTGTCATAAGTACTTTTAAAAATCAGAGAATCCTCAAAGCAGACTTTCTCAATAGGTTATTTGGAAAAGCTGGGAAACAAAACAAAAAAGCCCAAACAAGTTCTTATTAAGTGACTTTGAAAACTAGTATATTAACTTAATATACATGAAATAAAAAGCTTCACTAAGTCATACTCTCTGGAAAGTCTTTTCTTCTGGACGCAGAGCAGATGAATTCTATCTAAACTTGTCACGCCTCCACTACTGGCATACCCTAGACACCTAGATACCTAGACAGAGACATTAGGCTGCAGCCCACTGACTTGTATGCATATGTACAGACTGTTGGCCATAATGCAAAATATTATACATATAAACAAGGTTGAAACCTTGAAGCAAAGCACGGGGGAGGAATAGATGAGGGAGGGGGCAGGGAAACCCTAACGTTTTACTTTAGTTCCTATTTGATTAAGTTAATGAACTTCTACAACTCCAGGAAATAATAAACTCTCACCCGCCTCCTTCAGCTCCCTTACAAAACTAATTCAGTAGGAAACACACTTAGCTGTCAAATCCATCTCATTTCTTGAGCCCTTGTCTGATTAGAAACCAGAGCAAGGACAAAGTAATCTTTGGAGAGAGGAGGGAAAAAAAAAATAAACACAGCATTATGCAGAAAAGAATCTTACTTGAGAAGAAGAATGCTTCTGACATTTATCAAAACCACAAACTGACACTTCAAAAGGAAAAAGAAAGACAGCTTACAAGGCAGAGGTTAATTCATTTTTGTTTATTTTTTTTCCCCTGAAGGCTCATTCACGTCTTCTGCCAATCCAGCCCTGAAATGCTCTCTCAGGTGTATCATACCTAACAACTGCAGCTTTGCTCTTAAAGCTTTCCAACATTCTAGATAAAGTCCAGTCATTTATGAGAGGGGAAAAAAAAAAACACAAGTATATTTATTTTTGTATCTCCTTTTAATGGTTTTAAAAACCCCGTTTATACTTCCACCATACTGGAAATCTAACCTCAACCACGCTCATTGGCAACGAGTGAAACCTCCGTCCCAGCTCTCCCCAGGCCACAAGCAGGCTCCACCTGCACATTCTTGAAAAGCAATTCTATCGTGAACAGAAGCGCCACAACCACGTCCAAAGCAATGGCAGACTCCTGGGAGGAAGAGTCAAATACTGCTTTTTAAATGCTCCTGAGGTGGGAAGTACGAAGTACCGAAAAAGGGCTATGGCCTTGTTTCTACAGCAGGGCTATAACATGAGGGAAAAACCTCCATCTTTCATCTGACTGAAAAGATAAGGATAAAATAGATAAGTTTCCACATTCATTCAAAACTTTTACCTCCCTAAAAAAATACTTGGGCGGGGGGGAAAGTTTACTACTGCTATGATTTTGAAAACATCAGCTAAGAACTATACTGGGGGAGCATCTAAAAGTCATCGGCTATTTAACTACAACTATTTCAGAGAGTATCTCAAGAGTTTTGTTTTTTTTAACCACCACCATTTTTTTATTTTAACTGCTCCAGACATTAAAAATCTAAAGGCATACAGCATCTAAGGAAAACCACAGCAACCAAAAGAAGTTTCTTTCATTCATTTGGGATAGCAGGGTAAAGTATGGATAAATAATAAATGTAATCTAATGGAAGCAAAGAATTTCTTTCATCAGCATTCTGCCCTCAAACTGAAAGAAAACAACTAACAGAAGATAGACTTTAAACCCCAGATATTTGTATTTATTTTTATTATTTTAAACAGGAATGTTCCCAATAAAAGGGAAAAACTATTGAAGAGATCTTAAGGAGTATCTTTCCATTGTCTCAAAGCATTACGTATCCACAAACACTTTAGACTTTATAATTAGAACTACACCTGGTATATGTAGGAATCCCTTCCCTGCTAATTCTGAGTCTATGCAATAGTTATTGTGATGGTGCTTATAAAGCACCACTTCAAAAGACAACTCAGCTGTTTTACTGGGAAGTACAGAAAACTAACAATAAGCCTGTAATTCAGTACACGTTGCCATTTCACCTCTACAATGCTTAGCTACTAACATTTTGAATGGGTACAAAATGCATATTTCCCGCTCACCCCAGAGAAGCTTACATTTTCTACAACATGGGGAGAAATTCCTTTCTGGTGCTGTGAAAAAGCAACCCTTCTCAGCACATTCAAAAAGACATTTTCAGTTTAGATTTGAAAAAGGTAGGCTGATGTAATGAAAATTGTTTGAAAACATCTGGACTAAAATGAAATCCAGTGAAGAGCAATGGATAGGCTATTTTCAGCCTTGGGACATTTTGTTTCTTGCTTAAAAGCCTACCTTTGTAATGCTGACATCTCTGTACAATGCTCACTTCTGTTAGTACTGTCCAAACAATTATAAAAATGATTAATCAAAAAACCAGTCACCAGAACAATTTGGTCCTTTAAAATTCTTTCTGTTCCAATACCTCTGATTACAGCAATCATTTTCTTCCAGCAGGTCATTCAAACAACAAAACATACAGGAAAGACTGACATAGTTCTTAAGACCTGCTAGGAGTCAAGAATAGTGTAAAGCCTTATTAGAACCAAAAATCTCTTAGGATACACACATACTAAGCAGTAGTAGTTTTCTTAACAGTGTAATCCTTTTCAAAAAATGAAGGAAAATCCAGAGCTCAGTCATAATCCAACTACAGTCAAATCATCTTCAGATATCTTGAATTTATATATTCCTTCTTAGAAGAAAAGATGGAAATAATGTTTAAAAAAAGGAAGTATACTTTCCAAAAATTGTCCAGGTATTTTCTAAATTTTCTTAATCTTAAATTTAAGGTTATTTAATAAAGCTTAAGACCACAGGCTGAGGTTCTGTGGTTGTGAAATTTTGCAATTTCAATTTTTCAATAGAAATATTTACTTAAGAGCACATTTCTTAATTTCATTCTTAGCAGCTTAGTGATCTCAAAACACAAAGTAGAGAAGCAGCAGACAAACTGTCAGTAGAAAAATCAGAGGCGCAAATACTAAGTTCTCAAGCTTTTAATATGCTCCCTTTTACCTCAATTACTTATATCTGACATTTTCTAAAAGTAATGAGTTCATGCCAGATGCACTAGTATACTATGTGGCAACACACATTCAAATGGGAAACCGTACTTCCATCAAGACATACAGTAAACATCTTGTAGATTTTATCCCAGGTTGTACTAGTTGTATGCCACAATTCAGCATAACACACTTGCTACATTGTTGAGAGTAACATACCATGTTTCTCTTCCATTTCTTTGAATCATTCCCAAATACAAAGCATCAACTAATAGAAATAAGGCTCCTTGTAGAGGAGACTCCTGCACCACTCATTAAGAACATCCTCCTATATTCTAGAAACTGCACAGAACATCTACAGTAGAAAAAAGTGGTAGCTTACAAAGTATGGGCACATTTCCATATGAATATTGCTAAGCCAAAATTTAGACAGTAAGGATTTGTGCAAATGTAAGATAATTTGTAGTACAATGAAGATCTTCAATTTTTTCAAGAAAAGGAAATGAGCCTTTTGGAAGAACAAAACATCTGTAATATGGATGCATGACATTTGTAGAAAATATAAAAGACTATATCTATACATTTATATTTATAAATTTGCCTACTTGTTACACGTTTATCTTTAATGAATATATCAACTTGATAAAGTTCATAAAATATTTATAGAAAATTTTAAAGAGTTATTGATCTTCTAGAAATCTACAGACTCTTGTGCATAAAAATAGATGACAATGAAGCCTTACGCCCTGACTGTTCCAGCCTTCCAAAAGGATCTAACATCCAGAAGAATGATTGTCATGTGAGTTTTAATGGAAAAAAGCAGGGAGAAGTAGGACTCCTTTTCTAATCCTGGTTCAAAATTAATTACAGTTGTAGTTTTAAGACAATGTTTTTTAATAGCCCATATCCTATAATCACGTAAAAGCACCAAGGGTGAAGAAAAATTACAATGCATTGCTTCAATGTGACAACTGACCTTGTTTTCCTCCTACATCGCTTTGCACCACATTTTAGGATTAGCTGAAACTGTGCCATAAGGGAAAAACAAAACAAAACCCACATACCCACAACTTCTAATAGCCAGTTTTAAGGTTTAAACCAGCAACTCGTTGCTTATGTGGGAATCAAATATGTAGATCCTTGTCATTACACAGATTGATTGGCTTCAAACAGCTTTCCCAGAAGACAAAAAGACCACAAAATGTCCATAAATTTTCACTGCAAACATACACATGCTTTTTTGTACATCAAAACCCAAACCCAGCCACTGAAAACTGAGTATTATGTAGTGGAGAAAGAGAGCTTCTTTGTAGAGATAATGATAGTGTATTCCATTCAAGTCTTCCTACTTGCATCAAGTAGGCACAAGGGGTTTAAAGTTCTGCAGCACACCTAAAAAAACTATTTTTAAAAGGCACGAGCACCTTCAAGTGATGCTCACTTGAAGCGTCAACTAACATAACTATTTTGTCCTTTTAAAAGCAAGTAGCATATAGATTCCCATGTCTTTCTGTCAGCAGCATCTCATATTGGTGTTACACCACAATGCAGGCTGAATGCCAAGGCCATTTCTGCCTCTCATCCTCAACCCAAAGCGAGAAGAATGTAAAAATGGACAAACGTCCATCATATCCCCAAACCTGTCTGACAGAGACGAAGAAAAGATGCCTAGCAAAGTCTAACAGCAAGCAATCAGCAGCACTCCCTCAACACACCACCATTACTTGTAGTAATCAAGTGTTTAAAAAATGCCCAGAGACCACCACAGTATCTGTGTATATGCTAACAGGACCTCTGTACCAGGGATCTGTGCAAATCCTTTCAAAACCTGATGCAAACCCTTCGCATCTTCAACTTCCCCTGAGACAAGGAGTTCCACAGCTTTTTATGCAGTATCTAAGCAGATAATTCCTTTTGTCCATTTTTGAAATCCACACCTGCTAGGAATATTCGCGCAGTGTCCCTTAACTGTTGTACTAGAGGAATAAATGGTCCTTTCTTCTCAACTGTGTTATATTCCTTTAGGACACCACTGTCGTATCCATTCCTCACCTCTCTCTCACCTAAGATGAAAAATAAGAGTCCTAGACTATTTCAATGTTCCTCATATGGAAGCTATTGCGTATCTTTAATCCATTCCTGACTCCTCTCATTATATCTTCTCCGTTTCCCAGACACAAGCTTTCCACTAATAGGATCAAGCTCAAGGAGTCCAGACAAACAAAAATACAGATACAAGGTGAACATCTGTAAGAGACAGTATGACACATTTTTTCACATAACTCACAGAACTGAAATGAGAAGAGCCTATAACTTAGATAACACGCACGGTAAAATTATAAAGCATATTCCTTTGTTTTCTGACACTACAAATAAGATGCAAGTGCCATAGTTATCCTCCAGGTTTCAAAGCACTTTAGAAGTCTGAAATTAAACAACGTGGACAATCAAAGCTCCCATTGTTGCTTCGTTGCCTGAAGAATTCCTTTTCGAAACTTTAAGTACCTTTCCTGCATATTCTTCCAGTAGATTTGTTATTAAGTATTGCTGCTAAATCTCCCAAGTTTCAGATGGGACCCAATAATTCAATTTCATGCAGTTCTAGTGCAAAGGACAAAAACAAAACACGAGGCTGTTCACAGACGGGTTCATCTAAGAACAGTTCAGATTTTAATGATGACAGTGGTTCTATGTCATTAAGTTCCTGAAGCTTCACAACATAAGTGCTGTGGACTTAAGTTCTTGTACACTACACAACTAAAATGGATTTTTTTTTTTAAAAAAATAGATCACCTACTAAGGAATTTAGGCACTATGTATACAAAGTCATGTAACTTTCAGGTTTAAAAACACTCCCCTGTCCCTGAAAGAACAGAACAAACGTAAGCCATAAGAGGAAGAACTCGTGAAGCAGCCTTAGTAAGAATTATGCTTTTGCACTAAGAGACTTTAGAACAATGCAATAATAACAAAGAATGTCCAGAACAAGCAAGCCCTAACTAAAGCAGCAGGCCACATGATCATCTTAAATGATAGATTCTCTTTTTCCCTTTAAATAAAGTTGCTACTGCTAGTATAAGGCTTAAGTCCTGAACGATGACTTTTTATTTCCTGCACTCTGGAAAGAACAAAAGAGTTTGGACTTGCCTACAAGCGGAAGGGCCGACCTACAAGGGAAAACAACAACAAAAACAAACAAACAAAAAATAACCTACTATAGTACATAGCAGTGTAGATTACAAGATTGTCAATTTATTACGTGCTATCACCATTCATGGAAACAAAGCTCATCCACACACACATTGGTGTGGGTCTCAAGACAGCTGCATCCACAGCAGCTTCCTCACGTTCCCTTTTCTGCTTGTTGTTCATACTTTCTTCTCTGGTTTCTAGTTAATTTCTGGGAAAATAATGCACTTTCAAATGACAAGAATTTTGCAAGTAAGATGAAAAATGTTAGCACTAATAATTCTCACCCAGTAAGTAATAACTTGAATAAATCCTAAGCCTGTTTGCCAATATTAACAAACAGATGGAAGAACAAATCAATATGACTGTGCGGAAACTCCATAGAGGACAACAAAACTGTCAGATGTCTGAAGCAAATAAGCCACCGAGAGCTTGATGCACATTACTGATGGGTACTATGAACTTTTTGAAAGAAACAACAACAACAAAAAAATACCACCAAGCCCCCAAATTTACTTCACTGTACAAACATGAATTCTACATTCAAACATTAACTAGCACAGAAGTTTTTTGAAAATAGCATGAGGGCTCCCTCTTCTGACAAATCTTTGTAGGACTGGTCCACCTCTATTTGTCAGGGTATGTATGCGTGTTTCGTTATTTTGTCTGTTTGTTTTTTGTGCTGAGAAGAATTCAGAAAGACTTCTGTTACATTTTAAACCCAAAATTTGAAGCACAAAGAAGCAAAAGATGTCACAAAATCCAGTCTCACTGTTGTAGATAAGTGTATGCCTACAAGGTCAAAATGCCTAGTTTTCCATTTATGCCCCAAGACTGTAAATATACACAAACCTTTGGGATAAAGCTTGGCGAGAAAGGACAATGAACTTCATAAACATATCCAGCCAGAAACACATCAAAAGAAAAATAACCACTACTGTGCTGATACCTGACTTTTTTTTTCTCCCAAATAACAGTTCTTTCTGTAAAACAGAAAGAATTTTATTATTAAATAAAAGATAAATAAAAGAAAGCTTTAGCCGGGTGCTGCTTGGGTATTTCAAAGCAATTAACTTATTGGCTTTATGTGACAAAGTTGAATTGGCTTGTGAAACTTGTCTCCACTGAATGAATTCATTATACTACATTTTGTTCTACAGACTCCTGATCCTACCAGCTACACAGAAGACCAAGTATGGTAGAGAATCATAAGAGGAGGAAAATACCCTTCCTCTTGTGTTTGAGTTCCAGGTCTAAAAAATGAGCTACCTTTGGAAGACTTCCATTAGCATACTGTCCAGAGCCATAAGAGGCCCACCTTGCAAAGTAAGTGTTAGGAAAAGACAAAGATGCTCAGCTCTACACCACATGCTGGGGTTACCTCTGGATGCCAGGAACTGCACTGCAAGTATAGAGGATGGTGAGGGAGAGGGGCACTTGTTTTATTGCATATACATTTCTCCATCAGCTTCAATGCACTACTGAACTCTTGTTGCCATCCAAGAACCATAGGTGTTGTGGTCAGCCCTACAGAGCAAGCGATGGCACAGGAACCAATTAAAGCAATACAGTCTGCATGAAACCACCAGGCTTTCCTGGATGCTTCCACCAAGCCACCCAACAAGTCTGACCATTCAAAAAAACTTCAGCAAGACAGAAAAGTCCACTTCAGGAGATTAAATCACTCTTTTACTAATTCAATATGACAGATTCAAAATTAAGTGCCTCTATATAGCACAGGACGACAAAAATTGTGAGCTGACCGCTCAAACACCATCAGTCTTACAGGGAAGAGCCCTTCTTTCTAGACCTTGCTCTACTCATGTCAATTTGTTTTTTGGTACTGAACATGCATTTTAGTACCAGACAGTGGAAAAAAACGTGACCCACACCTACACAGCAGAAAACCTGGGTCACACACACAGTATTTATTTCCCTTTAGTTGAGAAAGTTGAAAGTATTTCATCTTATAGAAAAACAAGTCCAAGAAACTGGTAATTACTATTATTAGACCAAAATTGATTTGAATCTCACAGGTAGGTTTTTAGAAGATTGCCTATTTTGTCTGTGTAACTTGGAAGGAAACTACTTAAAATATGAAACACAAAGTAAGAGAAAGCCACTGATATGAAAACTTTAACGGATTAATAGATGACGTGAGCTGTGCCCAGAACTGGAATAAATAGCATCAAATGTGGCTTTATAATTCCCCAAACACAGTCCCATTAAAGTACTATCTCAACATAATGGCCCAAATGAGCCACCGAAATACACACCAATGGATTTGTGGACCCAGTTCCCTTCTAAATCAGGCGACAGAATTCTTGGCTAAGAATGTATTAGGAGTTGACAGTGCCCAGGAATACAGATGTTTGAGGCTCATAGACCGTCTTATCTCTTTCCTTTAATACATATTTGCAACTATTTCCCACAACTCTCTATTGGGCTGTTCCACCCTTTGCCTGATTACTTGAGCCAGCTTTCTTTTCAAGCAAACCATTCAACTTCTGGTGAGCAAATATCGCCTGAAATGCTTTCCCTCTTCCCTCAAAACCAAGGGATAAAAAGGGATAAAAAAAAAGAAAACACACGAGCCAATGGTAAGCCCTTAATCATTAGCTCCCAAATACAAGAAGTCCAAAAGGCACACTCCACTACAGCTAGTGTATTCAGGGCATTTCCAGAGAGGATCTCACCTTCTCACTGAAAAGCTGCTCAGATAAGCAGACTGTAAATGCTTTGAAAGCAGATGCCTTATTGATTTACAAAGCTTGAAGAGTTCACACATCTCTTAATAATAGAGATTTTAAGCATCTTTCTGCATGTTTCCCCTCCACACATCCCCTTCACTAAACTCAATATATTCAACAAACAAAGCCAGGCTATGATTTTGCTCCTATAGATAAGGGACCACTATTCTATAGTGCTTCACTGTTACTCATTTAATGTAGTGCTGCATGCTCTTCAAGTTAGTCTAAAATTCATGTTTTTAAACCGTTTTCCTCCTTTCATCGGGGAGCCTCAGAAGTAAATCACCATTCCCAGGTGACAGAAATTGCCTTTTCACTCTTGGTGAAAGATTTGATGCCCAACAGATAGTTTATTTCCCTATTGCTCCTCTCTTCTCTGGAGACAGCTGATTTAACTTGCTCTCCCTGCCTGATGACCTCTGAATCTAATCACCTCTGTTTCTGAACTCCCAGATACATGACACAAAACCATCAAGACAAGCTCAGATGCATTCGTAGCAATATGGTGCAAATCTGACCATTCCTGAGAATATTTTTAAATATATCATTTTAAACAAAATGACATGCTTTAAAAACATTTTGTAGTAATTTAAATATGTATCCTTTGATAACACAAACACGAATAGTTAAAGGCCAACTGAACAAGCCAAGTTAACTTGGAGTAGTACAAGAGGCAACAGGAGCAAGAGAGGCCAAATGTCTACAATCTCTATCACTACAGTCTGTAAAACACGGAGGGAGCACTAAACTGGCAAGATGGAAATAGCCAGCAAACATGAGAGATACCACCAGCATTTCTGTAGCTACCTTCTGTCAGCAATAACACTGCATTGCATGCAAAACAAAACTCCTGTAAAATAGCAGTCTCTATCAGCAACAGAAAGAACAGTCCTCTAATCACATGAATAGAGCAGACATCTGTAATTAACAAATTCAATTCAAATCAAATTTAGTTTCCACTGAACCTAAATGCTACTTAGCAACCCCTTACCCAAAAAACAAGCACAGGTACACGTAACTCCTGAGCTGGAAAAAAATAATATGTTTTCTATTACATCTCATTTCATCTCCCGTACTGTATTAACTAGCCTAGTTTCTGATCATCAGTCAGGACATATATTAAAAGTAGCCCAACGTGCATTTGCCACCTACTACTCATTTTTCTATTCCATTCTTTTCTGAGAAGCTAATACAAAATCATACAAACCACTGCAATCTTTCAAGAGTCTTCACAGTTTAAATTAATCATCCCAGCGTACAGCCAAATTTTAGTGCTAGACCACCAAAGCACAGTCTATACAAACATCACTGTAATGCAGCATTAAAGTTGTTTAAGAAAGTACAAAGCAACATTTTTTAAAACAAGAAACCATTACACTGGAAAAGTCAATACAACTGATTAATAAATACGGTTTCCATAAACAAAAAAGGCACTGCTCACCTTACCTTCAGTAACCTTAGTTGTTACCAACGCACCCAAATCAGCTGCTTATGATTTAAAATGAATCTAGTTCATAAAGTCTAATTATAATTTTAACTGAAGTTATCAGGCAAGTAACTATCCACTTAAATGACTGCAATACCTTTACTCTTGAAAAGGGAAAGGAAGCCAAAAGTATTATGACATGAAGACAAGTCATTTACATTTTGCCTTTCTTCCTATTTTCAATCAACATGGTTTACCTTGTCACAGAAGTCAGTAAGAGCTGTGAAGTCCCATTTCTTGGCATAAGCAACATTGTATCTCAGTATAGCCTCCTATGGAAAGAGCACAACAAAATAAAGCAGAGAGACATTCAGTTAACAAAAGAAAAATAATTTTATTAATTTCCTTTTTGAAGAAATAGTACCATCTAGTGGATACAACCTGTCACAGAGCCTACCTAAATCCATGCAACTGTATTAATATGGTGCAGCTCTGAATGATACCGAACTCTGTATTTTAGGTCCAGCATTGAGCAAGCTACAGTCAGTAGTGCTCTGTGGTACATTTGCATATGCCTACAACACACAATATAAATACTCCACCCTCCCCAGAACTTGCTTTCTTTATAGAGGTAGAAAAAGCATCCCTCAGCAGTCTAGCAGAATTTTTACCAGTTTAGCAGACTAAAGAATCAGAACCACAACAAAATCAACTAGACCCTTCACAAGAACCAGCTTTAAAAAGCTCTCAGGAAAAAAACATCAAATAAAAACAAAACTAACAAAAGTAAATTTCACAAGTTGCTGGGGGACAGTAGTTATTCATTCAAAGTGTATCTGCAGCTTTTCTATAGTCTTCTTTGCCTTTCAGGTATAATCTGAATTACGTTATTTTTAGAAACAAAAACAAAGAAACACTAATAGCAATTCTAAGCTGCTACAAATTAAAATTCATTAATTCCTGATGGAAGAGCCAACAAGAACAATAAGATTTATCAACAGAACATTAGTCTCCAAAACTTGAAGATTTTTTCAGCAACTTGAATCGAGTATGCTGTTGTGAACAGTTATTTTTCAAACTCACTTTTCTGTGCATCACCCTACCTTCCTGGCTACAGAACAAGCCTGCATGCTATATTTATCAACAAAGTAGTAGTTACCACTGGACAGCTTTGTACAGATTTATGGAGTAGAATTTGTTTTAACAAGAGCTAAGAAATTCAGTGGGAACACTTGAGAATCTGAACTTTTTTCCTAGACATTGTGTGCAAGCATATTGCATATACAGTACTTTGTTCTAAGCAGCATGGTAACAAGAAAACACATCAAGCAAGCCATAGAAACTCTCAGACAGAATTGCCTCTTTAACAGAGTAATAAAAGTCTTTTTTCCCTGATTAAATGCGATACAACAAAATGCCAAGATTTAAGAGTCAAGTATGAGCATCTAATATTGACAGCAGATGTCAGTATAAAGATTTCAGCAAGGGGCATTTTAACAATTCATTAGACAGATGAAAATTCAGAATTCTTTCTGCATCTGCATAGGGAACTGCAGAGCTAACAGGGATATTTAAATGCTCCATCTCATGATCTAAGAAATGACAAGCCAACAGAGAATCTAACAGGAACTGAGAGCAGCTTCATCACAACCCAGTTTTCATGACGTCCTTGCCATTTACAAAAGATGTTTTTTCCATGAAGGGCTTTGTAGCTTCCACAATAAAGTAATTTCTCTGTAACTGACTGCTGAATAATTTCTAAATAAAATTACTGGTGGCAATTATTTACTCAATGTGTGTACTGCCTAGCACTCTGAGCAGTTGTTTTTCAAGCATCAAATAACCTGCAGAGCTCTTCAAAATAGAACTATATCAGAAGATGTGAGAACAGGTAGAGGAAGACAATAGATTCTAAACAACTAAGAGTACTATTTTTAAACCTTCAGTTTAATTCTTTTAATTAACCAGAGTCTCCTAACCGGGAAGGAAACAGATTACACACTGAAGTTCCAAAAACAGTGTGATAATCTTTTTATAATTAGTTGAGTTTAAAAAAGAAGCAAACAAAAAGCTAACACCACACACCTTAAGAGAATTAAACACGACCTCGATAATGCTGTTCAGCAGCTATTATATTTAGAGCAGCAGTACAGCAAAGCTGTTATTTAAGATATCTAAGATACCAGAGGTGATCACAGGGAGAGAATCAAAATGTTTCCCAGCTTCCACCTTTGAGTTTGTAGAATTTATTAGGAAATCCCTTGAACAGCAGAGATTGTTTATTTATTTATTTTTAATAACAAATATATAGGACTGAGCCAGACTTACTGACAACAGTACATAGAAAGACTTAAAGTACTTCTATAAGTTTATGCATATAGACCTGATTTCAAACTGACAAACTTACCTTCAAATCGTGGGAGCATGTAAATTTGTTAAGTAAGGCAGTTTGGATTAGTTCCCATCGACTTCCAGCAGTTCTATCTCCATTCTTTAAAACAAAAGCCCAAAATAAAGTCAGATGAAGTTATTCAAAACAGAATGATATATTTAGTAATAATTAACTTCCTCGCCACAAAATTTTAAGGGTTACTTCGTGAATTTCTTTAAAAATAAACAAAATATTTTGAGCATCTGTAAAGTACTTTTGCATCACTTTCATTCGTATTTGTTGGCATCCCAAAAAAAGCAAACATATATGCCATCACATAAAAGGGTTAAGTAAAACAAAAAAAAAAAGGCTTCCCCTTTGTTTGAAACATCACAACCCAGAATTCAGCTTTTTCAGACCAGATGTTCATCTACTAGATCTTCCAGTTTCCATACACAGCTTGACAACCAAGCATGTGTGAAAATACAGTACACTGAAAACTTATCTATATGTAAGTCAGTTTTATTTTATTGCACTCCTGTAAGTGTTTTGACTTACCTCATCCTCTACAGGGTATAAATTTTGTTCTGAGCACGGCATTTTAACATGTTTGTTGTCCCACAAATCTTTGTAGTGAGTTGGGAAAGGTTTAGGCACCTCTCCTTCCCTCAGAAGATCTACCTAAAACACAGGAGGAGGAAGAAAAAAAAAAAAAAAACAACTCAGGCTCTACTTTCAATTTTTTTTTTTAAATGGAAAAAATAAAGATCAGATATTTAGTTAAGAAAAAGCTCATCTACAACTGCCTCTTTTGGAATAGGGAAAGTTACAACAAGCTATTTGGTTAGAAAAATCCATCTTTCGCTCTGTTAAATCCACAGTAACATCAGACACAGCTCAAAGCCAAAGATGAACACGCAGTGAGAAATGAGTGGGAAAAATTCAGTATCTCCTTTCAGACTAGAGGTAAAAACTACAGAATCTTCAAGTTCCCCTCAAGTCTTACACTTGGTGAAAAGAATATCATTTGACCTCTTGATGCATAGTGAAATAAAGGTTATAAACGAAATTATTTTTATGCCCTAATTATCAGCTGAAGACTTCCTCATTTATAAAGAAGCACCTATATAGTTTCATGCAAATATTTCCCAAATACTTAAAATAGAGTTCCAAATGTAACCATTGCCATATATAGAAATCACATTCTTTAATCTGACATTGAAAAGAACGATAAATCATTACAGATGTAGTAATATTTCAAGTTTATTCCACATAGCATCAGAAATGTAAAAAATAAGTGATGGGATGTTAAAGATCTAACCTGCTGTACAGCTTTCTGGCAGCACTGATTTTCCCGTTACTTGCATTTAAACCTAATGTGCTTTTCTTTTGTTTAGGATTCACCCATAACCTTACAGGTTACTGGTCACATTTTATTAAAAAAATAATTTGCATATTACTCCAAAGGAGTAAGACATATATGTCAGATCTGGCCTAAAATACAGTGATAAAATTGCTAGTAATTTGTCTTTTCTTCCTCTCTCTCCATATCTTGAACACTTCGAACCTTTTACATATCCTGAACCAAAACCAGAATTGCATTAAAATTAAAATATAACATAAAAGCGTTGAAGTATAAATTTTACTTGCAGACATATTTAAACTCCCACAGTTCTCAAATCGGACAAGGAAGTACACATGCACCTATGCAAAAGACAAATATTTGTCCCTAATAGTCTAGAGGCAGTAAAGCCCAAATTACACTTCTTTAGAGTCCCAATACCCTAAATTTATGCATCAAAAAGTCAATTTTCAGGAAAGTCAGTTGTCCCAGTATGCCCACAAGGAATGGCAAAGAAAGATTCCCACAACCTGCCAATACTGTGAGACTAACGTATGGCATTTCACGTTATTGAACAATTCTTTATGAAATTTGATTTCAGCACAGAAGTATCTTACTCTGATGGTTACTGTATGATTGGCTGAGGGTCTCAGGTGAGGAAGACGGGCCCCGCACATGGGCATTCTTCTCATCTCTTCAATTGGTGTCCCAAACCACTTCTTATTAGTTGGAAGAGGAGGTGGCACATATTTAGGAATCTTCCTTCCTGGCCTCTGGGGTTTGAATTCACACTTTTCTTTCCTGCTGTTAAAATAGAAATACATTGAAACATTTTATTTCCACTTCAGCCTTACATTTATAAACAAGTCAGTTTATTTGCTAGCCTTTGCTGTGACCCCAGGACAAACATTAGTCTTGGGAAAACTCCTACTGCTAACAGCCTCCTCCCTGACACATCCATGTACACGCTGCCCACCAAAACACTTTTCTCTACACACACCTTCCCTGAACTGCAGTAGGTTAGCAAGGCAGGTTTTTCCTCTAAAGAGCCATGCTCTTTCCCAGCAGGCTCTGTTTATCCACGTGCTCAATCATTATCTTATTCCTTAGCAGAGATCTCACCGGGCACAGATGACAGATCAGCATTTGCCAGGATCTCTTCTACACACTCTTCTCTAGAATACAGATGCACATACTCCCTCTTTAAACTAGTACCTACTCAATCACATTTTCTCACCAGGGTTGTGTTTTTCATGCCAACTATACTTGCAGTAAGTGTTTAAATTTAAAAGTAACCTAACACAGGTGAACAAAATACCTTCAACAATCATAGATATTTCCACGGATCCAAGATATTTTGCTGAAGAAAATCTGAACCTGCTGAAAACCCATACAAAACATGCAAATGCCCAACAAGCCACCTCTGTACCAACAAAAAAGAGACTCGTGTTACACACAGGCACAGAAAAAGAAGCAGACATTTTTCCCCCAATAACAGAACTAAAAGGAGGTCTATGATAGAAATAAAACTTGGATACAAGTAAGTTTATCAATATAATCATATTGATTGAGCATTTGATGCAGTAATGCTCTTGAAAAGCTGTGAAATGCATCAAAAATCTTATACCGTAAGAGAGAATATGCCAGTTTCTTCTGTTGGTGTTTCTTTTTTGGTTTGTTGTTCTTTTTAGTTTAGTTTTTTTTTTTTTTTAAGACAAAAATGAAACCTCTACCAATTCTGCTCGAATAGCATGGAACACATGCAATGGGTGCACTCATTTTCCTTTAAAGAAGATTCAAACACGAAAAAAAGTTTGTGGAGCTAAGCATATAATCCACACAGTTTTGCTTAAAAAAAAAATCCTCTCTTTCTTCCTCATGTTTTGCTGTGATATCAGAAAATATAACTACAGGGAAACCCTCTTAACTTACACCTTATTTCTGGAGAAGGCTGCTTTTAGATTACTGTTGTGTTTGAACGTACCTTTCTCAAATGCATGCCAAGTTTAGCAGCCTTGTAAACTGACACAGGAGACAAATATTACTTGGAAATTAACAAGAAGAGAAATGACAATCCATTACAAACTTGGTTCCCTTCCCCCAGCACAAACACCACCATCGCACAACATACAGCGGCACTCAGCATGTCGCACTGACCGTGCTAACTGCACGTCTGCCCAGCTTGCATTTCTCTCAACACTGCCCCTACGCTGTTCTCAGTGGACCTTCCTACTCTTCTCCCTCCTGGACAGCAACCACACAGTTTGGCTGGACCAGCTAAGAGCCTCTTCACTGCAGCTATGACCATTCCTAGAGATCTGACTTTGCCTTAGCTGTATATCTGATGTGAAACCACGTTTCTCATGCAAAAGATAAAGTTCTCAGAGCAAAATGCAAAACAAGATAAAAGCCTATACTTTGAGGTCCTGTTTACACCCCCTAAATTCCCCTTAGCAAACTTGCTCCACCCTTGGATAAAGATGTTGTCCAACCTGTTCGCTGTGTCTCTGCATATGCCAGCACCTTCAGGCACAGACAATGCCCCGACCCAGCCGATCACTCGCAAACGGCGCAGCCACATCGGTGTGATGCTTGGTACGGGCCTGCTGTGCGTATCTGACAGCCAAACAGCGACTCTGGCAGAGCGTTACCCACTACTGATATCTGTCCCATACACTTCTGCTTCTTCCTCCCCAAGTTAAGATCTCAGCTGTAGACCTTGTCTAACGAGGACTCATCTTTGGAGGAAAGCTTTAGTATTTTCTAATTGCCCTCTAAGCACTACAGACCATACCACTACTTTGCAAGGTTCTGCAAGGCACTGGGGTTTATAACCTTCGTATCTTGATTAGACCCAGAACATCTCCACAGCCTCATCCTCTACCCAGTAATTATTCTGTAAAGCACTGTTAGGATTTCCATCTACCCACACAGCAAAAACTCCGTCAGTTTCCCTTCTCAAACGTGCAATTATGGCAACACACTACGTGCCTGCAAAGACAACTGCAGGCCTGCCTCTTTCAACCTCTGCTGCTTTGTTACAACAGCCACTACTTAATTGAGTGAAAATAATATTCACTAATCCCCCCCCCTTTAAACTTTATGACCACCTTTTCCATACTTTTCCAAAGTTTTCCATCCAACTTTCTACTTTTTATTTTCCAAGTCCACCCCCAGCCTATTCATCTCTCAAGATTTACCAAACGCAAGCTCCTCCCAAGAGGTAGCTACCCTCCAGCACCCTCCGGCTCAACTCCTTGAAAAGAATGGGCTCTGCTGCTACTCGCATCTGGAAGGAGCTCCCAACAAAGAGGTGCAAAGCTACCTTCTTGCCCTACCTTGGGACTTCAGAGACAGTTTACTGAGATAATTGTTTTTGGCACCAACGCACACTGTCCTTGTTTCCACTTTCTCTTTTGCTGTTTATTCACTTTCTCAGCTCCCTCTTGAACCTAAGCTCTTCAGGGCAGAGATTATCCTTTAGTCCTTATGGAACATCCAACATACAGAGTCCTGGGTCATGCTCAGGCTTCTATTGATGTAGTATCTAGTCACTAATCCTCCTCTCCACCAGATTATAAAGACCAAAAAACAACCACATCATTACAACTTCTTTCAAAAATGAAATTTTTCATGTTCATCTCAATCAGAACATTAGTAGCACTGCTGCTTCAACAAAATTGATTCAGTAGTTTGACAGCAGAGATAAAAACTAAAGTAAAACTATAAAACATCAGTTTCCCTTAATGTTCTGAATGAAATAACGAATGCTAGAACTATGCTTTGTAAAGCAACCCTGTACCACCAGCTGTTTTCAAGCATCAAATCTCATGATCTTAAATCACTTCTTCGATAAAGAAAATCGCCTTCCTACAGTATCTTTAATTCCCAGTTTTAACAAATCTCTAATGATTTTAAAGCAAATTGCACTGGGCAAACATATCCTTTAAAAAAAATTAGTCCCATTAAAAATAAATCACTTCAAGCTGGCAGCAGAGCTGTCTTTATGTCTTAACATACATTTTGCAATACTCTTTACACAAGCCTCTGAAGTTTATCAAGAGAAAAGAAATTTTCAAGTGTGAATCAAACAGATGAAGAGGCAGACAGAATGCTACCTTTTTTCCTCAATTTTAGGTATCCTCATGAAGTGAGACGTGATTTTGGAGTCTTTCTTCGCACTCGGTTTTGCACCTTTGCATTCTGATGATGTAGCAGGAGAGATCCCAGGTGATTTTGTATGCAGATCGTCCTCTTTGAGGGAGTTATCTATTCCCTCAAAGCCTTCACAACCCTTGGCAGAAAATCGTGACTTCCTTGACTCCAGTTCAGCATCCCCATACTGAATTCTAAAAGACTTGTTTATGGATTTGGACATACTATTCTCCTCTCGCTCATCAAGAAATGGGCTTGTTTCTTCATCAGCCTCTGAGCCATGACAGCTATTTTTAGAATTGTCTACATCCATTGGTGACTCTGGCTCACTTTCTTTCTCAAAAGCAGGTGAATCCCCTGAACTACTTTGGCATTTGCTCAGTTTCCCAGGACCCCCCAGATCAGGTACGCAAGCATCACAACCAGCGTCTGAAAGTGGGCTTTCTGGAACTACATCCCCTTCTTCCTGCTCACCCGTTAAACAGACCACATCGACAGAATTGCAACTCTTCGGCTTCTGCGAATTGCACGAAGCCACTTGTCCATCTATCTCAGTGTCTTTTGAAGAAAGTTTTGTATTTCCCATTTTCGAAGACCGGCCCGATGATAGCTTCCTCTGAGTCCAAGTATCACCGCTTTCTTCACAGCCTCTTTGAACCTGCTTGCCAGTTTTGTGTATCTGATCGATGTTGGCGTTTTTAAAGAGGTCTCCAGACTGCCCGACCTTCACAGTCTCTCTGTCCAAGATTGGATCTTTGTCCTCAGCCTCCCAGTTATACACGCTGCCTGTCTGAGGCAAGTTTACGTGCTTTGCACCAACTTCCACAGGTATTTTTTGATAATTTTGCTGACAAACATTCTCTAGCTTTTTCACATCGTGCTCACAGAAGTTTTCTTTTTTAATGGAAGTCATCTTGGTATTTGCTTCAGTATTGTTACTGATTTTGCTTTGTAAGCTGTGGAAGACAAGTAAAGGAATTTAATGTCTTATCTCCAAACGAAATTTTTTGGTTTTTGTTTTTTTTTAAAGGGAGTCGTTATAAGCATACAATAGGAAGTACAGAATTTCACCTATTACACCCTAAGTGAGCACTATCAGGACCCAACAAGTTTTACTGAAACGAAGAATGCCTATTTCCATTTAAAGGATCTAAAGGATGATAAATCAGTTGCTCACCCTAGTAATCTATTCCAGTCATTCAACATACTTGTTTTCAAATCAAATCAGTATTAAGTCTTTTTTGTTTGGTTGGTGGTTTTTTTTTTTTTTTTTTTTTTTAAGTATTTTCTCCAAATAAAAAGTTCAAAGTCATGATCCTCAACTTTATTTTTAATCAGCTAAATAGAGCAAGGGTAAGAACTGAATTTTGTAGCTATTCCCTCAGCACTACAAATTCATCTGCTAGAAAAGCAGGACACAGTAACCCACAGTCTCAACAATGTCATATTCCTTTCTTATTCTTATAAGCAACCTCTGCTTTTTATTCTGATTTTTGAAGATCTGTAATAGTATGGTATATTTAGATCTGAAAAGAAAACAATAAAAGACACATTAAATCAACTATTATTTTTAAAGAGAAAAATAACTTAATTTGTCCTGCACCAAGTCTTACACAAAGAATGGAAACAAATATGTCCTAACAATTTCAAGGGAAAATGCACTGAACTTCACATGATCCACTGAAACTTCTCGGGAAGGCACTGGCAAGTCATTTCACCTCTACATGCTAATCTTTGTGCCTGCTGACTGACGAGGAGAAATATTAAGATGACATAGGAATATTAAAAAAAAAATTGGCTAGTCTTGGTCAACATACCATTCCGAACAACACCTTCTCCTGAACATATTGTTACAGCATTTCATATGCAAACTAAGCATGTTAAACTTTGGTTATTGCCCTGTTTCCCCATCTACAATTAACAGGAAAATACACGATTATCACACAATCCTAAACTCAGCAACTGAAGAACTTAATAGATTCCCAAAGGCATTCATTTGCTTCAGGAATGAACAGAACCTCTTCTAAAAGAACACTGGACAAAAAGAAAGCATTCACACCTTTATCTCTGCAGAAGAGGAGTAAAAACAAACAAAAAAACATACAGCACCAGAAATACAGTGGGCTTGGAATAACAGATGATAACATGGAACTTATCCTATAGAAAAATTAGTTGGATTTTAGAGGCTTTCGTATTACAATTTACATTATCCCCACCTATACATTTGTTCCTGCACCAAAATTCTGATGAAGAAAAATGAATGTTATGTTACTGCAACCACCTCAATAAACGACTGCTTAAAGATATTGACAAAAGATGTTGGCAACTTAAGATGAGGTAAAAATCTGAAAAAATAGTGTGTTCTAATTCAAATAGAATAAATTACAATCATGCCAATAATAGCCATAGAGAAGAATGCTAAGTGTTTACATGGCTGCTTAACTGGTTAAAACTGACTAGGCTTTAGTCTGTCAGTGAGACTGAGGAAGGGCATTTAAAAGCAACACTCTAAAAGGAACCTGAAAGAAGAAAGATTCACTTCCTCCTTAAGCATCCTTTTAACATCTTTGCAACTGTGAGCCTGTAACCAAGCCCTCCATACTTCTGTATTAACCATATTCAGAAGTTTTCCTGGGTTTTCTTGATCATTTTAGCACTGCTAATAGACTTTGATCTCTAATGATTATCAAACACCAACAGAAAATAAACTTGCATATTTATAATTTTAATGATGGAAAAGTGATATCTGATATTTGTCTGGATTAGATAGTTACATTCTTAGGTATCTCATTCTAATGTTATATTGCAAACATTGCTCCATTAATGGGAAAAATATCCTCATTAAATGGGAAAATATCCTCAAAACTTTAGCTGGTACCATTCAACAGTATCACTTATATAGTATCTTTCAGTTGAATGCACATCTGAACACCCTGTAATTTCTGGTAAAAAAAATATATTAAGTTACATGGTGTTACACAGTCTAACCAGATGAACCAAAACTGACTTTTGTCTGTAAATTAACAACAGAACCGAGAGATGAATACAGCCCAAATCCCCAACTATTACTAAGTTATGTTAAAGCAGAGCTGTTGCCTAAGGACGTAGCCTGGTAACTCGAGCTAACTTGATCTAATGGCAGCTGCCACTGAAAGCAGCAGTCCCGCTCTGCCTTCCCCTGCTGCACATTCTCACCTATTCCTTTGTGAGAGCAACCAAAACAGTGAGGTGGTTCAGAAAGCTAAGTCAGCAAAACAGTTTGTTTCGGTAGAGTCTAATTAGCTTTTTGTAGTGAAACTGTTGGGCAGTTATAATTAGGACAGGAGGCATGGCACGGAACACAGCAGAAATGGGATTGCTTTTTTCAGTAGTCAGCTGTACTGGCAACCTGCACTCAGCTCTCCACAGACCCACTCAAAGAACACCGCTCTTGAACAAGTATGTTGTGCATTTTACCTTTTAGACTCAGTCGTCTTGGGTCCTTTATTCTCCAGCCAAGTGGTAATTGTCCGTTGTTTACAAGCTGAAAAACCACAATCCACTACATTATTACATGAAAAATGATAAAATTGCAACACAATTACATATGAATAAGATAACTCGTATTGGATGAAGATAAAAACATCTCCATTAGGTCTATTATTGCTAGCATAGGGAGTATTCAGACACCAATACTACTAAAACTACATGCGATGCAGTATTTCATCTGTAACATCGTGAGCAGGTACAGCTTTAAAAACTCCAGGCTTGTTCTTTTTATTCCCCTTCAACACACTTTTTAAATAAGGTTAAAACTGCACCGTGAATCTCTAGATTTAAAGAAATGGCAACCTGAATTTTACAGCTGTTATTATCACCATTAATTATTGCCACCAATACAATAAGCCCTGAAAGACTTATGTGGGATTTCAGAATGAAGAAGTGACAGTACAAAACTTCAACAACAGCAAAATCTATTGAGTACACATCC
This sequence comes from Anser brachyrhynchus, assembly GCF_964034855.1. Lineage (NCBI taxonomy): Eukaryota > Metazoa > Chordata > Aves > Anseriformes > Anatidae > Anser > Anser brachyrhynchus. The sequence goes on from NC_137700.1 coordinate 14,177,197, forward strand.
TAAAAGATCCAGCTGAGAACTTTATTTATATGCAGCATCCTGAGAGAGACTTAATATAAAGACTGTGCATATTACAAATGACCACTGCTGAAAAAAGGACTTATTTTTCCCCTCCAACCATAAACCGTTGGTAAAGCCTATTGATGTTTACTCCCCTAAACAGCAACAACACATGAGGGATGTTTCTGTCACGTTCACTACCAACCACATCGATCACGTTCACTTTGACCTGTCTCACCTCCATGAGGCTACAGTTCAGACAAGCTTTCAATAGAACATCCCATAAAATAATTATGCAGAGACTCTGGAGGGTTGGGTGGAAGAAAAAAACTCAAAGCAGTTATTTCACAACTGGAAAGTAATTTTCATTAGTATAAGCAGGGTTTCTTTTTGTTTTGTTGTTGTTGTTCAAACCCAGTTCTGAACATTTGGCAACTGGCTTCAGTTCCCTTTCTTTCCATTTGCCAGGTGAAGTTATCTACCTGCAATTTCTGACTTACAAGGTGTTTCCTCACTGCCGTCAAGCAGGCAAGTAAAACTAGTTCCCCTGTTGCAACAGTAGATTTGCAGAACCTAAAAACCAGTACAACAGATTTAGCTATACTGATTAATGGTCCCTAAGGAAAGGCACCCTTTTACTGCTAGAAGTTGTGTAACATAGGTAACTTAGGCCATAGGCAACTTCAGGACCTCGCTTTACAGACACTTTCCCTAACAGTCAAGACCTTGAAAGCTTTTCCACAGCTGGTTATCAAATATTTTTATCAAAAGTATAGAACTTCTAGCACAAAGACAAAATCTCCAAAAATTATCTAAGTAATTTTAAGCTGTTCCGAAACAAACAATGGTGCAAAAACTGTCACCATGTGAGACAAGGTCACTGGTCAAATTCAGATCAAAGGCACAAGCATACCTGTGCCACAGAGAGGAAAGAAGGAAGCCAGATAAAACAGAAGAGCCATGTTGAAACAGGGTATGAATAAAAACTCTCCAAAGGCAGCTGACTAACTTTTGAGGTACAAACTTGTGTGGAGAAAGGCAAGCTTATTACTTAGCGCAGTAGACAGAAATGATAGCAGCAGCAGAACAGAACAAAATGGCTTTGGCTTGTTGGGTGTAAAAGTTCAGAGCATTTAAGCCCTGCAGAGAGCAAAAATGTAGGAGGCAATGAAAAGACAACAAATGCTTACCCCCAGTGCAAACAATCAAGACTTAATCTTTCATTTTTTTAAAGCAATATCTGAATTTCTATCTGAGGTTCCCCAGTTGATTCCCACAAGACTAACAAAGCATTCCTCAGAAACCACCAGAGGAAAACAACTGGATTTTTGAAAGACGATTCTCATTTACCGCTCCGTAAGAGTGCACGAGTATAGCCTCAACCTCCCATGCGCTCAGAGCAGCCTCCCAGGTACTTGCTACCGGGCTTTAACCCAACTCAGGTACGCTGCAAGCTTAATTTCTTTTCCTTGCCTGCGTTCCTTCCCGCTCCTGACAGGAGTCCTTCCCTCCGAGCCACGCTCCGGCAGCGCGGCGTGCAGCTGAGGAAGGCAGCCGGAGCCCAGCAGCCCCCCCAGGCGGGTCCGTCCCGTCAGGACCCCCAGCGCCCCGCCGGGAGGCACCGCAGCCCGCCGCTCCCCCGGCACCCCCAAGCCGCAGCCCCCCGCTCCCAGGCGCCCCCAGAGCTCGCTGCCGGGCAGGCCGGGCCCCCCGGGGCACACACCTCTGTTCCCCACGGCGGTGGCGGGGCTGCCGCCGGCGGAGCTGCTGCCCCCGGGCCCCTCCTGGCGGGGGCCGGGGCCGGGGCCGAGCCGCGCTCTCTTCCCGGGGGGGTCCCGCTCGCAGCCCGCGCTCATCCTCGGCGGGGCCGCCTCCGGCCCGCCAGCGGCCGCCGGGGCCAGGCGGCTGCCGCCCCCCGGGGAGGGCGAGACGACGGGGCGGCCGCTCTGCCCCTCCGCATCCTCCGGGCTCGCCCCGCCGCCGCCCGGCCGCTGGCCTCAAGGAGCAGGGGGCGCCGCCGCGGCCCGCAGCAAAATGGCGCCGTCACCATGGCGACCGCGCTCCTCCCCGCCGGCGGCGGCCGCAAAGCGGGGCGGCTTTACGGCAGCGGCAGCCGCGGGCCCGGCGGCGCCATGGAGGGCGGCAGCGGCGGCAACTCCAAGGGCAGCGGCCTCGGCGGCCTCTTCGGCGCCGGCGGGGCCGGGTACTCGCACGCCGACCTGGCCGGGGTGCCCCGTGAGTAGCCGGGCGGCCGCCTGCCCCCCTGAGGCACGGCCGGGTGGGGGGCGAGGGGGTGCCGGGCTCAAGATGGCGCCGCCCGCTCCCTCAGGCAGAGCCCGCGCGGCGCGTGCGGGGCTCCCGGCCCCGCTCGGCGCTCGGTGCCCGGCCTCAGGCAGCCCGCACCCGCCGCCCCCCGCCGGCAGGGCAGCCCTTGTCGGCTAACGGGGCGGGTGGGAAGTGATGGCAGGCCGCGGTGACCAAGTATTTCTTTTTTTTTTTTTTTTTTTTCCAGTGACGGGAATGAGCCCCCTGTCCCCGTACTTAAACTTGGACCCCAGGTATCTCGTGCAGGTGAGCACAGCGCGTGGTTGTGGCGAGGCGAGGCGGTCGCGTGCGAAGACCTCAAAATGCCCGCAGTGCTCTGTGATGCATGCCCATCTTCAGCCTTTGAAAGAATGATTTTTTTTCATTGTTCCTACTAAAAGCTTACAGTGCCGTAGCATCTAGAAGAAAACCAAATTTAATATAGGTAAGACAGCTGTGTCAGCGTGCTGCTATTGAACAGAAGAGGCCTTGCTTCCCCTTCTCTGCCCCTCCAGGCATACAGGCCCAGCACTCCTTGCACAAGTCAAGGCGTTTGCGCACCCTCCCCTGAGCCCATCCAACCCGCAACAGCAGCCAGGAGCTCTCCAGTGCACATGGGTTGGCATCCTGTACTGTGGCGAGCTGAATCAGTTTACAGAGATGTTCAGCCAAAACCTGATACAGGCTCTGTAAAGATAATGTGCTGTCATCACAGCAGCCGTAAATCTTACACTGCTTTTCCTATGTCACTTCTCAGCTGGAATGAAGCCATTACGAAGTAAAACTTTGGGTTTTATTCTACAGAATAACATGGCTATTGCACTAACAGCTTCATATTAATTAACATGATGGCGTACAATCTACTATAAGAAAAAAAGTATTTAAAAATTGTTTTCCTTTTTCAACAATATTTACCAAAGGCTGAAAATGTTCAAGTTAATCCAATAAGGATGCATGTCAATGACTTTATTTATATATGGCTTATATTCTCTGTGAACATGAAATTTTGCAGAAGTAGCACTGAAGGTCAACAGTTGCATAGTATCTGCTAATCCGTGCCTTTTGTTTCATGGTACACTGGGTTACCGCATCTTTTGTAAGTGGAAAGCTCTGAATGGGGCAGTGGGGGCTGTTTTTCTATTTCTTTCACTAAAAGCTGTTCTAGTCAAAATTACAACATAACATTCCTATAATGGTAGGCAACAAGGGAAATGCTTCTGCTTGAAAAGGATTCACTGGCACAATTATCTTGCTTGCTGTTGTTGAGTAGTCAAGAAAAAAATACCAAGAGATTTAGACTTCTTCCCAAAATACCCTCCAAAGTCATCTTATTTAGCTCTTGTATTTAAAGAGCATCACTATACTTTCAAAACACTGAGTGAACAGTTCTCCCAGGGAAAGCCAATGTTTTTGTTGACAATTTTAAATTTTGATCCTGCCCTTAAAGGCCAGGAATGCTGGCCATAATGAATGCTACAGTGGTGGTACTCATGACCTTAAAACCCACTTTCTTTGTTAATTCATTAATGCAGGTGCAAACCAATGTATTTTCTGCAGTGCTTTTGTTTACTTCATCAGGCATCCACTGTAAATGGGCACAACAGTCTGCCACAGAACTAGAGGATGGGTTTCCTAGGTTGTAATCTCTGCAGAAACAAACATTACATACAGTGATCGCTCAGTCTCCACTTTCCGGAGAATAGTAAAAACTGTAGACAAATTGCTAACTAGTGTATACACTGCATTTCTCCAAATATATAGCTAAATATATTACAGGTTCAGTTTATTAATACTATATTCACAATTTTAGAAGCTGCATGTTCATCTGTATTACAATCCACCCTTAGTGCCAAGTACGGACTAAGAAAACTAGTTAGAATGAAATTACTTGAGCCTGCAGTTGTTGTGGTGATGCACCAATTAAGAAGGGGATGAATAATACCATGACTAGAAAGCACAGAAGCATAAAAAAAGATTTTAATGCTTAAACACCTTATCAACACATGCGCATCTTGTTAGTGTCTCATAATGAAAGAAGTGCTTTGGCTGACCATACCTCTACCACATGCTAATTAGCAGCAAGTTTCTTTATCAGTTCATCTCTTTAGACTAATTAGTTTTATAAGAACACAATCTTGTCCCTATGGAAGAAAGACAACAAGTGAAAAACTACCAACCTCACATTTTTCATGCCTGATCATCACTAGTTTTGAATGCATTCTTTGCTTTTTCTTTTCCATTTCTTCACAATAGGTCACATATCTGAGTGCAGGCAAATACTTTCTACAGTACAAAGGCAGTTTTCCCTTTAATGTCAAAGCAGTGGGAAATCTTAAAGCATTACTGCATCAGTATAGGCTGCTCAGTGAGGAACAGCACTACACAGAGAAGAGGAGGGCCTTTAAAGTACAGTGGGTCTTGTATTGCCTGCTTAAAGCTAATAATAAATAAACAAATAGTTGTAAAAAAAACACAGAATATGAATTTCTTGGCTGCCTGATGCCATCTATAAAGTTATGATATCTGGAAAAGAAAGAGCACTCAAATCAGTTTATAGTTTTGAAGTATTTCTGTTCTTGCTAAAATAAATAAGTTGCATATTCCATTTGAATGCTACCGTAGACAACAGGTTTCCAGAAATACTTGTTGTATCTGCTTTTCTTTTAGTGCATTGCATGCATTTAAAAAAAAATAGTGGGCTACATTTTAAAGCAGGTACACTTCAAAAATACAAAGTTGTTTGTTTTCCCCCACCAGGATACAGATGAATTTATCTTGCCTACAGGAGCCAACAAAACTCGGGGTAGATTTGAGCTAGCCTTTTTTACCATTGGAGGATGTTGCATGACAGGTAAGTGGTCATGTTTTTACTTTTCCCAGCCGTCCAGATGACACTGATTACAGCAGTAACTAGAGATCTTAAGTGTCTCTTTCTGCAATCTTTATGCATAGTCTTATATAAACAATTATTTAACTTTACACTTTGAATATTCTCTGCCTGCTTCTAATGCTGTTCTTTTTGTTTCTTCTGGCAACTAGGGGCAGCGTTTGGTGCACTGAACGGTTTGCGACTTGGCTTGAAGGAGACTCAGAATATGGCATGGTCAAAACCTAGAAATGTACAGTAAGTGCCTTACTGCAAAATACAAAGTTCAGCTTAGTACAAAGTTTTTTCTTCTAGCTTGCACAAAGTTAGATCTGAATAGGTTGCAAAAATAAATGTATTTTTTGTGTCTTTAGTCAGGGCAAATGAAAGTCAGTATTTGTCTACATTAAGTTATGAAACATTTTTAGTTATAAAGTTGTTCAAGGTTTTTGTTCTCATTTAGTGACAATTGGTATGTTCTCTGACTTACCTTTAGTATTTGAGACTAGGTTACTACTTCAATATTTACTGGAAATCTACTTCAACATATAAAAACACTTATGACTTGGAAATACTTCCAGAAGAAATACAATTTGGTTTGAGCTACTTCCCCCTCCCCACTTATTTAAGAGCAAGTTCTCTGCATTCCTGAACTTTTCAAAACCAGAAAGAGTTAAAGAAAAAAAAAAGGGGGGGGGGGGGGGCTGCCTGGATTTGCATTAGAGATGGCATAACTGTGTGTTACTGAGCAAGTGTTGCATGGTACAGGTTTTTCTGGATCACAGCCTCCATGAACACTCACGGCATTCCCATGTTGTCACTTTCTCTGATACTTTGAAATATTGCAATAAAACTGGGAACACGTTTTTCATGCAGTATGCTACTCCTAGAATTATTGGCAGTTTAGACACAACTAAGGTAACAAGTGGCTGTGAGGAAGCCACAGGAAACTAGAGAAGTGAAATAACTGGGGGAAACCGTTTCCATTCTTCCGAAATACTTTGGAAAAGGGAATTTTAGAGGAGGAATTCAGTATTTCACAGTACGGTTTGTACTAGCTGTGCTCTTTTTAAAGTATTGAACCAAAGTATTTCCACTAGAATTATATCTCTTTTGTAATGTTCTAGATAAACAGAATTGTATCTTATGCATTCATAATGAGCTGAGTCAGACAAATACCTGTTGTCGAGTGTGACTTTGGTGGCTCCAGCCCAGCAGGTGGCAGTCAGTGCCCAAGCTGCTGTTCAGTAGTCCTTGCCCTTTAAGGGAAAAGGCACCTTGAAGGTCATCATCGTCTTGAAACGGTGCATTAAGTTCCATGTTTTCCTAATCAGAGGCAGGGAGGTGACATGCATATCTAGATTTCCTTTAAGTTTTATCCTTAATGTATGCTTTTTTTGAAATTTGAGTTTTGCTACTAATCCCCCATCATCGGATACCTCATGGTATGTCATGGATGTTAAAGTTAGAATTTTCTCATCAATTCTAAACTTAAGGAATATTGACAAAAAAGGACTGGGGATTATAATTAGAATGAAATTATCAATACCCCAGTCTCTTCGGTATTCTTGTTTCAAAGTGAAGTTTTCGATAATCATTTAGTTCATTATCTAACCACATTCAGAAATGGCCTGTGTCTGCTAATGAAAGTTATAAAAGAGGAAAAGTAGCAAGAAAAGCTACTTCAGAATACTTCTGATGCTAAATCAGAAGGAACACAGTGCATGATACTTTCACTGCATTAAATGATGCACTAAGCTCCAGTGGTAGTCAGCTGTCCAGGGCAGCGCAGTGCCTGTGATGGTGTTACACTGCTGGGAGATAAACGTCAGTCACTTCTTCTGGCTGTTGTCACCGTTCTGGAGACAGCTGAAACCAAGGAGAAGTGGCCTTGTGCTTCCATGAGAGTGTGCTAAGGGCTTGCTATCCCTCTAGTGCTAGTCCGGAAGCATACATGCAGAAATTTTCAGGGTACCTTGCTTTTGCTGGGTGCTGCCTTTGACAAGTGGAAGCACAGAAGGACTGCCTCTTTTCCTCCTGATGTGCTTTTTTTTTCAAACTTGCTTTTGATATCTACTCCATTTTTTCCCTGACACACGATGCCAGTTTTGCTTGCACCTTCTGGAAGAGCACTCTAGCTTTCTTGGAGCTCTTCTACCCAGTTAAATCAGCATAAGCATATCAGTCATTCCCAATAGCTACATAAAGTCACTGCGTAACAAACAAGGTACTAAGGTTAGAAAGTCATTTGTAGGGAAGGGATGGGACTCTTGGTATGGTGCAAGTCTGACTTGAAAGAAAGATTTTCTTCTTAAGACTTGACAGGAATAAATATTTGCCTCGAGTATTGCATCCACTGTCATTTGTAGTATGCGTGATAGAGATTGTACTACCAAGTTGTGTGCTTCTCAGCGCTGCTTTGTTTTGGAGGACTTTTTAGTTCATTTTTCCAGTTTTATTAATAAATGTGTAAACACTTTACACCTGCCGTTCTAAACCTTATAGCATTAATTCAATGGCTTTGGAGACTCCTTCAATGTAAACACAGAGTATTAAAGCTTTTAATACCTTTTAAACTCCCTTACAGAATTCTAAATATGGTGACAAGGCAAGGAGCATTATGGGCCAACACTTTGGGATCTCTGGGTAAGTGAACTTGTTATTTTATGGGAAAATAATTTATAAAGATGTAACTATTTGAAGGCAAAGTGTATCCTTCTAAATGTTCCTTATGACTTCCCCCAGGAAAAAAAAAAAGGCAACTTTTTCTTTAGGACATGAGGGTGTTTCAGCAGACATTGGAAAGGAAATTAAAGGCCAAAATTGAGTTTTAAGCACAAGTAGCCAGAAGCCTATAATTAGAAAACAATAGTTTTAGCATATTAGAAACAAGAACTCTTGCTATGGAATAACAGGAATAACAGGAATAACTGAAAACTGTAGGCAATGCTTATTTGTTATTAAGTTTTAGTTAATTTTACAACTTAAGGCAAAAAACATGATTTGAATCCTTTTGAAGTAACCTTAACAACCTAAAAAGATTTTGGTCATATGAGCAATTGCCTAATGTGTGTCTCCAGTTAAAAAGTCAAAATGTTCTGTGAAAATAACGTGATAGCAACTACAAAGATCTATCCTTTTTATGGTGGGAGCTTAGGCAGTAAAATCGCTTATGATTCAACCCCACTTCAGATCTAAACGTTGCTTATAACTAAGATTAAATTAATACTGGTTAAAAAGGGGCAAAGAACGATCAAAAGCCTGATGTGAGAAAGAAACTTCTCTGTAGACTGAGGTTGGGGAGTGGGAGAGGGGGGAATTATGTAACTTGCCTCAGAAAAACAACTTAAGAGAACTTCATAAAAGTCAATGGAATAACTAATGCCCTAGAGAACATGAGCTCTTTGGTTTATATTCCCCTCCTGCTCCCCAATCTTAAAAGAACAAATGAGGCTCAGCTACTTTGAAAGGAGAAAGAACTGATGAAAAGAAGTTACTTTGAAGTAGACTAATGATGGGACTCATTACACCATAAAGTGGTAATGGAAGAAAAATCATTGATATTTTAAAACAAGTTAAATCATATCATAATCCATTCTAGAAATATTTTAATTTTGAAAAAATACAAAGCACAGGCTAAGTTGCATTTATTACATTTTTTTCAGTCTTATTTGTAAAGAGTAGATTAGCTTGATGCTTAATTCAGACATCAACTTTTGAGGCATAATGTAGAGGCCACGGTTAGAGGTGGGATTCTGGACTACAGCGAGCATGACAATTTCCACAGGAGATGTGTATTGTCTAGTAGTTTTTTCTCTTTTTTTGGGGGGGAGCCTGGGGTGAGGATTTTCTATTTCAACTCTAATAAAAACATGTCTGAAAAATGAGATGCAGGGACACTGCAGTTCAAGGTTCATGGGTAAGTGACACATTAACTGTTTTTTTCAGCTGTGTTTGAAGAAAGATTACTCAAGAAGATATTTGTGCATTCCAGTAACAAATTGTTATTTTCCTTGTAAAGCATGAGCTCCCAAGTCACAGGGTTAAGTAAAACTGATATGTTGTGAGTTGGTTTGAGCTCTTCCTTGTCCTGGTTACAAGATATCTTTGAAAAAAGCTGAATTATTTTTGCATATGATTTTAATTCTGCAGCATTTCTGTGTCTCAAATTCCTTTTGTCCCTACTGACAATTTTTGTCATTCTGTTCCTAAGCAGAGGTAGCAACACCTGTATTAATGTGGCTCCTCCTTTCCCTCATTGTTTATACAACACGCTACTAAGACAAGGAAAATATCATGGCCTATGCTGCATGAAAAAGATGCTATTGTCTCATTAACTTTAGTATAGTTGCTTATGAAGAATTCATAGCAGAAGTAAGGATTTGAATTCTTGGAGGACGAGGGCTGAAAGTAGCACAGTGTCTTTTTCACTTTAAGACACTGACCTACTCTCCTGTTCTTTGTAATCATGAAACATAGTTATATCACAGGATTCCTTGTGGGTGGATGGGGGAGCTTCTCCTTTCTTCGGGAAGCCTAGTTTATATATGCATACATACTGGAAACCCATACATTTCTCCCTGTAATCCTCTTGGGACAGTCCTCAGAGTTCTCCCAAGCCTCGGGACAAAGTTCTCATATGAGGCAGAGGTGAAGCAGTTGTATATGTCCAATCCTATGCAATCTAATAAGCATTTATACAGGAAATGTAGGCCATTGTTGGCCAGTCCTTGATACCATAATCTGAACACTACACCTAAAAAACTTGCATTGCATCTTGGTCATACGTGGATAACAATTTATCCTTTTATGTAGAAAACATTGAGTTTAGTAGTGTCATGCAGAGAGCAATATAAAGCCTGCCAGTACAGAGTTAAACCTTCAGAAGGTTTTTAAAACAATTGGAACTAGGAAAATGGGCTTAAGCTTCTGTCAGTACTCTAGATCATCTGTTTGTTGGGTCTTGAGGTAGCATTTTTCATGATGTCTAGTACTAATTTATACTTTATAACCAAATTGCAGCTAGAGAAAGAGAGATCATCTGTGGAAACTAAATAGGGCTGGAATAAAAACCACAGACAGGATATGGTAGAAGATTCTCACCCTTTAAGAAAACAGAAGAATCTCTGCATACTCTAAGTAGTTGCACTGACCCTGAATTCTAACCCTTACATCTCAGAGAATGGGACTTTTAACGTGAATTTTTTAAATGCTTTCCTTTTCCAGCTCTACTTTACAGTGCATTTGGAGTCGTCATTGAAAAAACACGAGGTGCAGAAGATGACCTGAATACCATAGCTGCTGGAACCTTGACAGGAATGCTATACAAAAGCACTGGTAGAGTGACAAAATATTTCTAGTTTTCCTCTTGTTCTTTATTCCTCTTTTAGGATTACTGTTAGTTTTCATAAATACTGCCTTGTTGTGATAATTGAGATAAATGTCATAAATGGTATGTTAGGTACAGAACTGGAATGTAGCTTTTTGCTTTATGTCACTTGTAGCGAGTTTTGCCTTGAAGCAGTCAGGCTGTGGTCTGTGTATTCCTCACCTCCCACCCCAAGTCTACCCTTCACTGTGGATGGCAATTCCCATTCCCTTGCATCCACTAGCAGACTTGAGAGTGTTGATTTTTATTCCTGCTATACCTGAAAAACATGGCTAAGAATGAGCTGGGTACGTATTTTCTGTGATCTCACTATAAATCTGAGTAAACACTAGGCTGTTTATTCAGTATATAACAAACAGAGAGGCTTTCAGGATTATCGTTAGGTCTGTGCAAGTCTGAAAGAAAAAAGTTGTATGAAGTGCAAGTTTCCCATCAGTAGTCTTAGCTGTGTGAAAAACATCTGGGTTATGTCTCAGTTATTTGCTAGATTCAGTGAAGTTAAGTGTCTTCTTTCAGACAATTGAAATTATTTATGCAAGAAAAGAAAAGAAAACTTAGATTGATGATGTCAGATTGAGGCTAAGCAACAATCAGATATATTAAAATAAGGGGAGACTGTGGCCTCCCCTAACCCTACATGAAATGCTGATATTTGTCCAGTGCAATCCTAAATAATTTGAGACAAAATTACTATTGAAATGAGAGTCAGTTAAAATCACTTGCAAGGAAGGTAAAAAAAACCACAGTAATTCAAATTTAACACTTAAAAAATTAAGAGAAAAGTTTTTGGTAAACCTGAGTTTTTACAGATTCACATCATTCAAATATGCAGAAAAATCAATATATTTGTAAAGATATTACTTAGTTGTTTGTGCAGCTGTTGCCTTATGGTAGGACTCTAGTCTTTGCATAGTGATCGAGACCAGCAAACAATCTTATTTGAGAACAGCATGGATTTAAGGTTAGCTGGCTGATGAATACTGAATTGTTTGCAGAAGAGGGGCCTGAACTGCATCAGCAAAGCTTCTGTTAACACACATTCCAGGCTCAACAACTGGAGAAATGTGTTTTGTTTTTAAGAGGATTACTGGGTACCACAGATTGACATTACTGTGAGAAAAAAAATACATGAATTTTAAGCATCTCAAAAGTTAGGTTGTATGTTACTGAGGAGATAGTTCTACAGTTAACCTGTGTGCTTTTGCATACCTTAGTGAGCCTTAGTGTCTTAGAAACGTTCCTGAATGTCATCTTTATATATAGAAAAAGAGAGCATGAGAAATCTTATTTTCTTGTACACCTAGCCTAATTAAAAGCAGAAGTAATTGGCTTGAGCAGTCTTATAAGCGCTAGTTTGTGCACTTAACCTTGCAAGAGCATATAACTCTCTTGTAATGTTACTTATTTGGAATTCCATGAGTGATGTGTCAGGTTGCTAACAACAGCAGGATAGGTTAGCAGTATCGAAGTCTAACACTTTCTGTAGCAAGTTGTCCTTGAGGAGAATTGCCACCTTGCACTCCAGAGGAAGCTTCCCCTGTGCCTTTCAGAAGCATAGAAGTGGCATGATCTGCAATGTCTTTTGGTGCTGTGTAACCATGCATAAGTACTCCTGTCACATGCCATCATCTGACAAAAAAATTCCTTCCCCGAGCACAGTGGGACTTCTGTTTTGTAACACAGGATCTATTGAGGTAATAGTCACGCTGATAAAGGTAAACGTAGTGAATAAGTCTGTGTTCGTTACAGTATTGTATTTCAAGTATGCCTCCTACTTACAAACTGCAGTGCACAGGAACTAAAATGCATTTTCACCATATACAGGGAATTTGAGTGGCAAAGTAATCTTGAAGGTAAAGCATTAATACTGGAAGTGAGAAAGATACCTACATCTGTTTGAAGAGCTGCATTCCAATCTTATTTTCTTCTTCTCCCCCTTCTCTGTTTTACCCGTCTTGCTTGTTCTCCCGTGCTTCCTTTCCTGTCACCTTATACCAGAGTACCATTCCTAATTCAGTATGGTAAAGCTTCCTTTTAAAAGCTATGCCTTTACCCAGCGTCAATACTTACATCTATAAAGCCTGAAATACTTACAGCCGTATGCAGATGATCAGTTCATGTCTGTGGTGTAGATTAAGCTTGTAATCATTGTGTTACGTGGAATGCCATGTTATACTGGCATTAAAAAAGAAAAATTGGAAAGCTGAAATATTTCTCTTATAAACCCCTCATTAGTTTAGTGACAGCCAGAAGCTCCCACAAACACCCCCTATCAAATCAAGGCTATTCTGTAATTCAAAAGGGGTGGACACAGAGCTGATAGAGGCAGTGTTGTTCAAGCACTCAGATTTTCCACTTCCATCATTTCTGTTTTGTAAGAAGATAAGGAATGTGTTTAAAAAGAAACTGTATAAAGCAAACCAACTTTTTTGTTATGACTTCCTAGCTTGTGTTTAAACATAGCACTGATGGAACAAACATCAGCAATCCTGCTGCACAGAAAAAAAAAAATCCCCTTTTGTGTATAATACAAAGCCTTCCTGAGACTGAGTTTCTGAAACTGAAGTGATGAAGCCTTTGGTGAGGGCAAATGAGTGGACAGAAAGAAAAGACTTCTTGAAGGTTGAGATTTGTTGCCCAAACTGGTCCCAGTTTTCACAATTTGTCCTGGCAGAGGTGTTAATTGTTACCAAAATGCTAGCAGTCAAATAAAACCAGAACAAAGGCTTTCTGAGGCACCCACACTCTATAGCCATTAGTTTGCAAGCAGTTTTGTGCAAAGCTACCTAACACACACAGCTTGTGCACAAAGATAGAAGCACTAAAAAAAACCTGCAGTGAGGACTGAAGTTCTGCCCTCCTATGTTCATTGGAAGCAGGGTTAGTCACTGAAAGTTCCCCCATTGCAGGTGAGTAAAGCAGCTCAGTCCCCAGGGCTTCCGATGGTCCTGCAGTGAGTCAGACGCTGTCAGCTCCCCGCAGTTAGCATTAACGTGGAACCCATCTCGGGCATGGCTTAGGTTAACAGATGTGTTGAAAGCAGAACTAGTTAGAGGAACCTGGAGGCAGCACACCTCTAGCTTTCACACGGGTTGGAAGTGAAATTTAATACTAGGATTATTTGCTAGCTTTTATCCCAAATGTAGCATTACCGAAGTACAGCGCTAACTGGCTATACTAGACTTTCCACGTCATGAAAGCTACGCTGCAAGCTCACGCCCAAACTTTTATCCAGAACTTAAGAGTTTAAGCGATGGATGAAAGAAAATTCTTTGTGTTCTCTTGTCAGTGGCATACAAAATAGTGTTGCAACGTAGCAAAACTGAAACAGGGTTGACTAAATGGAAGTCTGATTCCCTAAGTCCACCAGGATGGCTTTTCCTTTTAATCAGATGTTACTCTTTATTCTTCAGCTTCAAACCAAGGTAGAAATGAAGGTCTGTTAGTACTGACATCTTTGAACAAATACATATTTAGCTCTTGCGTACCTTTTCAAGCTCTTTTCTAAATCAAGCATCTTTCATTTTCTCATTGTTGTGCTAGACTCTGGAAGTAGCAAAACCCAAAGAGATGCCTGTCCCTGTGCACTATGCCACTCTTATTCCCCCTCACCCATCACGATGATGCACGTGGTTCCAGTCATGTCACAAAGGTACAGGGGGGTAAGGGTCCTACCCGCCTTCTCAAGCGCACAGTATTGATCAGTCAGGAGGAAAGGTACTGAGCCAGGTGGGACTTTGGTCTGACCCAGGGTGACAGGCAGTGGTTTCTTACTCAAACTCCCGACAGGGAGTTCACTGAACAGAAAAATTAAATAACCTTTAACTCTTATCTGAGCATTACGCAGGTCGTAGCTGTTCTTTTTCTTAGATTTTTTTTTCCATTGGACAGCAGAGGAGATAGGAGCAAGAACAGACTAGTCCTTTGGACTAATTAAATTATTTTGTTTACTGTACTTCTGTGCAGTAGGAAACTGATAGGATTTCTCATGCTTTTGCACAGCAGATGGTACATCATTTAGTATAAAATGGTTCCCATCTGAAGAGAAACGCATGCTGGCAATAACTGAAGGCAATAGTTGTCATTTTAAGACCTCAGAACACAACTCTTAGAGTCAGTATATCACGAAATAATTAAGAAAGGCTAAATATTATATTGCTAGCAGTAAAGTCTAGACAGCTAAGGATCAGTTTTGTGACTGCAGTAGGTAGGAATTGAGGGCAGTTGGGTAAGCTAAGTACATCTAGAGCTATAAGAGTATCTTCCCTTTGGGTTCAATCTATTTTTCTTTCGGCGAGACAGGCTTTTCTCATTTTTGTTTGGGGAGGTAGGGAAGACAGGGAAAGCAGCTGTTTGCAAACTGCTGCAAGTATGGCACTGGGATATCTTAGTTTTCTGCATTATTTGGAGAAAATCAAGTAAGTGGTTCGCTTCTGAACTTGAAGCTTTATGTCAGCCACTTAACAAATGAGGAGCCTCTGTTAAAACCTCCTTTAACATCATAACAAGTCTATAGGACTATTAATCAAATAGTGCCTAGTGAAAGGATTTTGATTCAGGTCTGAAGAAGAGAGCAAGATAAGGGCAAAGTCCAAGCAGATGTTAAAGGTAACAGCTTGTCAAGGCCTTTTTTTTTGTTACTTGAGAGTTAGTGTCCAACAATACACGTGGCCACTGAGTACAGTGCTGCCTTCAGACCAGATCTGCTAAGCAGAAACAACAAACCAAGCTCTCGCTGCTCCAGAGATCTGCAGGCTTCGCGCTGCCTTTTACAGTAACTGCACTGGTCTCCTGTAACTCAAGTGCTGCTGGCTTCACTCCGTAAGAACATGGAATTCTATTGTGTGCCATACAACTTCAACAGCTTTAATAGCTCTGAACTTGTAAATGAAATGGTAAATTCTTCCATTTTTTCCTAGCGTGGTCTTCACACCATGGTTGCTACAGGAAGTTTTCCCAGTTTCAGACTCTTGTTTCTGTGTTTTAACTGAGGTACTGTCTGAGCTGCAGCAGTTTGAAAATAGAACATGTTTCTCTGGAATGTTTCTTGTTTCTGAAAGGAAAATTATTACAGTTTCCTCGGTAATTTCTGAACCCACAGACTTGGCCCCCACTTATAAGATGTCATTAAATGACTCCCATGGGGCAGCAGAAGGATACTCCTAGAATTTTCTCCTGAAATGGGACCACCCACAGATGTTCAAACAAATGTCTGACGGAAGGTTCAGAGGGTCCGATTAGCTACCGCTGTGCTTCAATTTGGAAGCAAAGCTGAGGTTGCCTTGTACATCTGGAAAATCAACCCCTTTAAGTCATTTTAAAAATACTTTTGTTCCTAGAATCCCTAAAGGAAGGGAAGCTGTTTGCATTCTGAGTATCGGAGGGAAAGGGAAAGCTAATCATGTCTTAGCTGTCACAGTTCTTTTGTATGGCATAAATATAAGAGTCTGGGTTTTCAGTTAAGGTATTTCTAATGTTCACCATTGGATGTTCTTGCTTTAAACATCTCGGGAAGTGACAGTGAAGTAACACGTTCTGAAAATAGAGGCAGTAAGGTCCTAAACCAAAGATTTTGTCTTTGTTATGTGACGTAGGTCATGGTTTTCCTTACTGTGAGTCAAATTCAGTGTTAGAAGTGGTTCCTGCCATGAGAAATGCAAAGTTGTGCCGTTAGAGTGTGGAGTCATTGCAGTCTACTCTGAAACATTTCACAGGCACAGAAGAGGGACAAAACTCCGTGGTGAAAGGGTGCATCAGCTACAGCCAAGCAGCAAACTGAGTTGTCATTTAGAGAGCATCAGATGGTTCTTCAAAAAGCCATAGCTTCTCAACTGTTGTGAAAGTTGCCCGATCTCAAAAATACCTGCTTTCACAAGTGTCTGTCAGCTGGAACTTCAAGTTATCTTACTCCAACATGCAAGATTAGAGGCTTATAACCACATTTCTAGCAGGGTTTATCAAGGCAGACTTGGTATCTGAGGCTTGCAGAAGGTGACTGCAGAGGAGGGGTGAGAACTTGGTCTATCATGGAAACACAGCTGAGATGGGAGTGGAGAATTTTATTTTTTTAAACACAAGGTAATCTTCGCAGAGGGCTTAACATTTCCTGCCCAGCGACTGGGCTGCATTCTGCAGTGCATTACTGTTTGATGTTTGCCACAGACCTGGAGGTTTTTACTCAAATGCAAATCTAACCAGTTATGGAAAGGAAAGTTCTTTCTTTAATCTTTTTTTTTTTTTTTAAATGTACTGTGGGTAGCTCAGAGACCAAGTTACAGGGCGGGTGTGTTTTTTTTTTTGGTAAAACTTCATAGCAGAAACAGAGAACCTGGTAAGACACATTTCTCCTGTGGTTCCTGCTTGGATTTTTTTCCAAACTAACTCGTAATGCATCTAATATTAACTGCACAAGTTTATTTTCTATTCATGAAAGGCTTCCACTGAAACATCTTCAGCAAAGTCCGAGGTACCCTGAATTGCCTACAGGACCCACAGAATGCTTCAGGCCTATGCGGTTGAAACTTTATAAGTGGATTTAGGGTTGCCATCATCACCTGGTGTACTGCTCATAGCACAAGGAAGGTGTTAGTATTGCCATATGCTGAAGCCATCCTAGCAGCACCGTGTCCAAGTCTGTATGGATGCTAGAAAATGGCTCAGCTGTCCGAAATAAAAATTTCGGAGACAACCCTAACTTCCCAGAACCTGAGGCAAGGCTTGATCAGCCTCCAGTCTACCTTTCTTCCATGGGAGGAATACAATTTCAAGATGAAAGGAGGGAAATTGGACCTAGAGGTCAAGGAAAGGACCTACAGTAACAGCCGTAGCCCTGTACTACGTTGTGCTCTGTGAGGATGTTCACATTTCATGCATTTCCCTGTATAGCTTCAAGGGGGTAGGAGCCCTCTTTTGGAAGTTTCTTCCATGAAGAACTGCTACTTAACATGAACAGCAGAAAATCAGGCTAATGTTTCATTCATTTTTCCCTGCAATGTAACGAGCGTTTAGTATTTTTATAGGTAACCCCACACATTAGTGTTGCACAAAGTGTCCTTTAAATGTCATCCGTGGCTTTTTGCCAGAAGCTGTTTGCAGCTGGATAATCCTGTGCACACCATTGTGTACTCAGCTGCAAGCCCTTCACGTGAAAAGCTTTGTGCAACAAAACGAGGATGAGTTATGAAAAGCTGGCATCTATATTTGAGTCCCCCCTAAATCCTGGTTGAGGCAGGTAGGTACCTCAGTGGTACGGCTTTCCTTACTGCTCTGAGCTTTGCCTAGAGCTGTTGAGTTCTCAGCAGTTAGGGCAGCAAACTCAGCTAGGCTTGTACCCCTAAAAACCCAACTCACAACTGGTCTAGCAGTGAAGTTTCTAAGCAGCATAGCCAGCTGTGACCTCTAGTACCAAGTCCAAGCACGGTTGTTCCCTCTGCAGCTTCCTGGTTTCGCTGCATGCCCAGGCAAGGCAAACTGCCTTAACAGCTCCACTGAAATCCATTTAATCTTGCAGCACACGTAAGGCTGCCTCAGTGTAGCTGCAGCCAACAGCTTCCTGCCACACTACAAGCCTAAAGGCAATCCTGTGAGACAATTTATGGCCCATAATTTGGGGGGGGGGGATAAATCACCAATTGCTGGGATGCATTTCCTTTCAAAGATTGAGCAGCTTGAATCCCACCATCAGTTTTACCAGTAAAGCAGGCAGGTTTTATCTAGCTGTAAGCTGAAACCGTCCTTGTCCTATATACTGTACACATATCTGGCTTGCTTAGTTTGGGATTGGTAAACATTGCAGAATCAAAACTCAGTGAAGTTTCCCTAGCGTTGGAGGCTCATATGCCCAGGTGTTCCCAGAACACACTGCTAACTGCACCACAACCTGACCAAGGTGCTCCCTGCTCCTAAGAGACAGACACATTCTGCTATTTAGCAAAAGCAGCAGAGTAGAAGTCTCCCTTCACTGCCGCTGTGCATCACAGCTCTCTTAGGGGTCAGATGGAGTTGTGATGCCACCCGACTCCCAGCTCCAGTCAGGTTTACTGGCTGCTGGTAGTAGCCAAGCTCACACTATATTTTTACCTTCACAACTTAAAGAAGGTTAAGGTTTGAGTAAGCAGCTTTAAGAAACATGTTTGTCTGTGTCACTCAGTTTTTGCCTTTGGAAGACGAGTTTGAAGATTAATAGTAATAAAAATTGAAAAAGTTACCCAGTGTATGCCCTAGTAAATTCTTGCCAGTTAATCCCTTTCATCTCCCCCCACCCCAAGGTCTTAAAATTCCCAAAACACAAAAGCAGCAGTAAGGTCTGTCTGATGGCCCTCATGACTCTAGTGCCTAAGGTCATGTCTACAGCAGCTCCTGTTGTGGTCAGTTATTACTCTCTCAACTGTTCTGTAGTGGTTTGCTAAGACCACAGTGCCAATACGTCAGCAGGAATTTGATAGGCAGCCATACCAGCAGAATTAGTGTCAGGATCAGGAGTGACCTCTCCTGAGCTTGGGAGCTGGTTTGATGGGAAGGTGGAAGTCTCACAGGTACCCTTGCTGGAAGGTCACTCTAAAAAAGCAAACTGGTGTTCAGATGTTTCTGGATTTGGACAACTTCTTGGGAGTTGCTGTAGTTAACCATTTCTTGGAAGCAACTCTAACAAGTTTTAATCTTTTTCTTTTCAGGTGGAGTACGTGGGATAGCACGCGGTGGTATCGCAGGCCTGACGCTCACTGGCCTCTACGCTCTCTACAACAACTGGGAGCACATGAAGGGCTCCATAGCCCGGCAGTCCCTCTGAGCAGGGCAGCCAGCACTGGACGGAGGACATGGTTGCATAGTCACCAATCAAATCAGTTGCAAGACCTGTCTGGTGCCCCTTCCTATTTTATTTACAATTAGCGTCAAACTGAAGGAAGCTACGTTGGGAGGAACCTCTTGACACCATTTGGCTGGACTGGCCCTTTCCCTCCTGCCAGCCACTTGCTGGAGGCAGCAATATTTGTTGGACCCGCGAGTGAGCAGAGTGGCCACCGAGACAGAGTCTCCCTGACATGCTTGCCAGCTAGCCCTGGGCCAGAGCTCCACAGCATGCTCGAGTCCCATAGCTGTACCTGCTGCGCTGCCAGGTCGGTGGGGTTGCGTGTACCACCCCGACAGCGCCGCGTAATAAAGTCTGTGTCCATAGAGCTACGCACTGCAGTCCTTGAACACCCAGAGCCCTGAGCAGCAGCTGGCACAGGGCAAGGCTTGGCGCTCTTGCAGCTCAGGGTAAGCTGTTAAAAGGGATACTGTAATTAATAAAAAGGGTGGTACTTATGCAGCAGTTTTTCTATGCTTTGCTGTTCCTGCTGGTAAGACAAGGAGTGACTGTTCCTTAGTTTAGCTTTGACGGACTGATGTGATAGTCATGAGGGAATTGGGTGAGAGGAAGTGAACTAATGAGCTGATTGTCTCCTGATGTGCGATGGTAGTGAGGCATACTGGGCAGGGGCTGGTGGACCCCGCTCCCTGACTTGTAACAAACACAGAAGTAGTTGTTTTTGGGTGCTGTACCTGAAAATCAATAACTGTTGCAAGACCGCTGTCATTAGGTTATAAAAACAGGTAGGTCTTCTAGGACCTTAAAGCTTGTTCAGCCAACAATCAGAAACCAAGAAATAGAAGTACTACTCTTGTTTTCTATTACAGGATTTATAATTAATGCATTCCCTTCTACCTTCCTAAGTAGTATTAGTAGGTTATTGGCAAGATAGAGAGTTGTGATACACCTACACATTCTTCAGTGTAGGAGTGAAAGCATGTACAAAGTATTTTTTGCAGATGAATTGAACGGTGATTTGTGAATTAATTTGGTAGTTAAAATTATTGTATAAAAGCTCTTTAAGTTTTTACATAGGGTAATTAAATAGGTGTGAGATAATGCAAAGATAAGAGAAAAAGGCAAGAAAGGTACTGTACTGCTCAGTAGGTAACTTAATGCAAAGCTTTTGATAATTATGATATATCCAACAAAACAGAAACAATAGGGCAGTAGAAAAAAAGCGTTAGCACCTACCTTTCTTTCTCTGTCAAGAAGCCTTTCTTGAGGAGGAGAGGTCTGAGACCACCTTTTTATAGCAAGCTTCCTAGCTAACGAGCTTTCACAGTTGAACTCAGGTAGCTTTGCTTGCTACCAGCTCAAAGCAGGTGTTCCATGCCAGCACTTAATTAGATGTAGCATAAAGGAAAGAAGACTGTTTCCTCGCTGGCATTGTCAATGTTGTTGAACCTTGCTTATGTTCTGCTTTCTTTCAGTAGGTTGCATATCAGTGTTGTGGTGTAAGAGTTAGACCGCCTAGCGCATACTCTTTTCAGGGCTGTACCACCAGAGAAACTGTTGTCCTACCTGCAGACTGCAGAAAGGTGATTTGGGTACTAGCTGTGGGACGTACTGTGGGACACAGTGGGACGTGAGAAAAATGCATGTTTTTTTTTCTCCTGGCTGCTTTTTCTCTCCTCATTGGCATCAGAGGGTTCTTCCCCTCCTGTGCTTCTTGGTCTCATTTAATAGGATTTGTACTCCTATGCGCTTAACAACGGAGGCTTGTTGACCACTTCTGGGGCTGATGGCGGAGGAGGATTGCTTTCTAAGTGTCTGGAACTTTGCAAGGTATCTTGTAGTTTTGCTAGAGACTTTTTCAGGAATGAAATGTGACCCAGGAGCTCTCTGCTCCTAGCTGAAGTAGGAAAGCTGTGAATTGTAGCAAATGGCTTTCCTCCTTCAGCTGCGCTGTGGATAATGTAGGAATGAGCTTCTGCGTTAAAAGATGCCACAGCCTCAAGGCGACGCTGACTCATGAGGCAGCTTAGTGTGTTATCTGGTCTGCAGTCACCTCAGGTTTCCTGGAACTGCCTGCCTCGGGGCAGAGCTCTGTGTGTTCTCCTGCAGTAGCTTTGTTTCTAAGGCCATTAAAAGCTTTGGTTCGTAACCTGTTTGCATGCAGTGATACTTAGCTTGAGGTACCAAAGGTAACCGTAGAGGCAGCAGCGAGGGAGCTGGCTCTGGGGCTGAGCACTTGAAGTCAGCTCTGGGTGCAGCACTGCGCTCAGACAGAGAGAGAGAGCATTGGCCATCCGGTAGCATCAGCTTGTGTTCGTATTTATGGCTCCAAGCTCTCCAAAGCAAAACTGAATTGTAAGTAAGGAATATCCTTATTGTGCTTTATCTACGAGACTTGCTGCAGTCACAATTTACCGGTGACCCATCAGTATCAAGTTGCCGCTTCAAGCTGTGATCAAAAGTGCATCTGAGTTCAGTAGGAATAAAAGTAAAAGCAAGTTGCAAACATAGGGTTTGGTTAGCAAGCCATAGTCCTCCCGTGGAGAATTATTACAGAGATGTGGGCATCAGAGATCTCGGCTGTCCCAAAAGGCACTTTTTATCTGTTCGCTGTGCCAATCGCAGCATCTAGTTCTGCTGATAGATTTACAGCACCTTTCCATGCTGTGGCAGCAAGCGAGTCTGAGATAACTAACAGGTATAGTGAAAGTTGTCTGAACTTGTTAAAGCTGCTTTTGTGTAGGCTGAGCAAGGCAAACCCCTCTTTCACTATTCCCTTTCAGCAGGTGAGTTCTCTTACAGCTGGGGAGAAGTTGTTGAAAAATCGTTAGGCATGGGGTAGCAATCTCAACGTCCTCAGCGAAGCAGAGTAACAGTTAAGAGACGGGTATGCTTTAAATGGAGCTTTGTGTACTCGGAGCATTGGTGTTCCTGCGTGTCAGGCACCACAGTGACTCCAGAGGGTACTGCAGCCTTTTTTTAGTGCTCTTGGCGTCATTAACAGTGGGCTCATGTTGTTCCTTCCCCCCCCCAGGGGTCCCTCCCCCTGCTCCCTGTCCCATACGCACAGCCCCAGGAGTCATGCATGGAGCCCCATGAGCAGCCCTGGTACTGGGATGCAGCAGGCTGTGACCAGGCTCTTGTCCCCCCCCCCCGCTGCTGTTCCCTGTTTTCCCCCATAGGCACTATGCAATCGCAGAGCAGTTGGGTTATTTTGCACAGAAGCCAGTTAGGAGTCTTCATTTGTTAGGGAAACGCAATGGTTAAGGGAGGAGTGGAGATTTCTTTCTCTCCCTACTGAGCTGGAACAGCTGTGGAATTGGATGTTTGAGCACCCTATTCCTCAGTAGGAGGCATGGCTGATAATCTCAGCTTGCTCAAAAAAAAACCTCTCCAAATGCTTGTGAAGCCATGAATAGTGTTCTCTGCTCCTGCTACTTTGTCTTGTGTGAGCCATTTATTCCTTGTCTCTGAAAGTTGTACATTCAGGATTCGCGCTGTGGAGTTCCACACGTAGCTGCTTCTAAGGCAAGCTCTAGTACATTTGGAAAAAAAAACACATGTGTGTATGTGCACACACCCACAAATGAACTTCAGGGTATCCTGTTTGGAAGGCTGCCAGGCCCAGCTGCGTGTTGTCTCATAAGAATGTTCTCTTCAGGGTACAGAGCAGCTTAAAGGAATAGAAAATCCTCAAAGGAGAACCAAAATACACCAGAGACTGACATTCAAATACAAGGAGAGCATAAGAGCTAGAGGACTAACTTTCAGCTGGGCAGCCAGACAAAGTATGTTAGCCAGCCACAGAAGAGGACTGAAACATATTAAAAAAATAATCCGTAAATCCTCCTTAAATATTCATGGCAACAGGACTCAAACGCACCATTCTGTCTAAATCTGTTTCTTGCAGCTCCTGAATAAAGGCCGGGTGCTTTAGCCGTACTAGCTGAGTGTCCAAGGGCTTCTGTTCCAGCGCAGGCAGACAGGAGGCTGCCTGCCAGGCGTGCACCAGGGCTCCCTGGCTGCAGAAGCCGGCTGCACGGCCGTGCGGGCAGCGGCCACATAAAGAACTAAGCCGTGAACCCTGCTCTGGGATGGGCACGCTGCTGCGGCAGCCTCTGAGCAGACGTTAACCAGGCCAGTCTCCTCGGCGTTCTTCTGTTAACCACCTTACAAAGAAGCCGTATCACACGCTTTGGCTGCAATTATTTTTAATGGAAAAGACTAATCGATGTTTTACATAAATATCAATTAGTGATAAGTCAGTTAATAAGTAAAGGAATACATACCCCTAAGTTTGAAAGGCTTACAATGAAACTGACAAGGTAGCACACAATGAGGACTACAAGGAATTACAGGAGGTGGGCTGCACTTCGGTCACCTTCAGTAAGTTCAACTGCTAATCAAATTAGGCTATTATTGGAATTAGTCACAGTGCAGTCTTCCTGTGCAGCAACAAGGACAGATTCAAAGGGGAAAAGAACTTCAAAACCATCTTTCTGCTTTCAGTAGAAAGCCCCAACTATTAACGTACAAGCCTCTAGTGGTCCGCTGATGTTAAGCCCTTTCGGGATCTAGTTACAGATGTGCAGTGTACCCATCTGAAAACTTAAATACACGGGTTGTATCAGACAGGAATGTGTTCACGTGTTGGGTCTTGCTAGTTTCTTTTCTACAGCATTGTAAAGAATTGAGGCCACTTTTATTTTCGGGCAGGCTTCAGTGATGGAGAGGAGGGGGAGCTATTTTCTGTAGTCATTAAGACTAAAGTGACTGGAAGCTGTACCAGAAACTACGAAACTTCACAGTTTTTCATGCAAACTGACAGATGTGATCCACATTTCCATCTGACTGCTTTTTTTTTTTCCCTTTATGGACTCAAAATGTTAAATACCTAAAGAGATAGTGTTCATATGTCCACAGCTATAAGGGTCAGAATTATTGGAATCCCACTTTTATATGCATAACAATAAAATTCCACAGCTAAAACATTACAGTGGAATAGACAGTGGGATCCACAGTTTGCTGAGTTAGTGCTTCCCAATTAAAACATCAATCTGATGAGAAAGCATCTGATTCCCCAAGTATTACCTTTAAATACCATGTGGCTAAGATGCCTGTTTTCCAGTGGCTTAGTCAACAGAAGTTCATTCTGAATTATCTAAAACTAGCAGAAAGATACACGTTTCATTTTTACAGCTGTCCCAGTGAAATTCAAATAGTTACTGAATGCTGGGGACACAGCAGGTTCTGGATCTACTGATGCTTGAAAGTGAATACTCTAGAAAAGCCCATCAATCCAGCTTTGTCCTATTTCTTTAACAAACCCATGTCCACCCTGTCCTCTGACTGGCTCAAAAAGTTGCAAGAAAGTTTTATTTTAGGACTGTGTTTCCAAGTCTCCTGTCATGTGTCAGGTCCCACAAATTCATGTATTTTTCAAAATCTAGACTACACATACTCAGCTGGGAGACAGCAATACACAATGCAAACAAGACCTTTATAGTAAACAACTGCTCAATAAAAAAAATTGCTTCCAAATACAGCCTAAGCTACCTCACAACCCCAGTAAGCTGGAACCCAACCCACATCAAAGTTGTAGCAGCTGAAAGTAAATGCAACATTTCTGAAGTTGATGCCAACAGTGGACATTTGACAGCACCAGAGAGATTCTGCTTTGTACTTGCACTGGCTTCAGCATACTTCAAGTGATGATCCATTACAAGAAGATTCATGTAGTCCCGTAACAGATACAAATTCACTAATACCTCTATAGTGTCAGATCGCTTACGCTCAGTGGGTTTACATTTCAGAATTAATCATAAAGAGGCATCTTCTGCACCATAACTCCTATATTTTTTGTTATAATTTTAGAAGAAGAAGCAGACGGCCAAACACAAACACAAGAAATCAGCTGGCTGCAGTCACTCAGCGTGATGTGCAATTAATCAGCAGGAAGGGGACAGTTTCAATGCTTCCAGTTCTTCACATCTAAAATTTAAAATAGGATTATTCTATTTAATCTATGATAAACAGAAGAGAGTAGTTCTGGAAAAAGCATGTATAAGACACTGGAAAAAATCATTCTAAAACAGTTTCTAGAACTTGGTATCTTGCCTTATAGGGTTTGACGGACTCTTACTTGCTAAGAAGAATGCCTTTTCTCATTTTTAAAAACAATGATAAGGAGTTACCTTGGCAGAAAGGACAAACATGGCATCAGGTGCAAATACACTACCAAGGTAAGAAGTCACCTAGACATTTAGACGTGAATTGCATGTTTTAGTTACAACAGAAGTTACCAAGATTTCAAATATCAATGTTTAATTGTGATCTAGTCAAGAACTCAATTCCCTTCCTGGCTTGGAATCAAGAGAAAAGGAGTAATGAAAAAAAAAGGAATGGTCCAAGCTGCTAAGAAGGTGCTTGGGAAGGAAGCCTTACAGAATCACAGAAATCATTTAGGCTAGAAAAGACCTCTAAATCAGCTAGCCCAGTCTAACCAAGCACTGCCAAATCCACCATTAAACCATGTCAGTAAGCTCTACATCTACTCGTTTTTTGATCTTGATGCTGTTAAATATTACTTTCATAGGTCTCCGAAGATGAAAGCTGCTGCCTCCTCTATTCTGTACCCAAGTTATGTTTAGGCTCAGGTATTCATTCTGTGCATCCTACCTGTAAAGGAGTGCGATACAGCCATTTTTCATTATCTCCATTGAGCTTCATACAGGCAAAAAGGTCACAAACTGTAGGAAGGCCAAACTCCTGGAAAAGAAATCACCTTAATTAATGATAGCTAAACATAAAGACATTCTAGTGCCTCTTCAAATTCTGTCAGGTGTTCATAAAGAAAAAACTGAACCCTGAACCTCTGAGATTAATATAGTCTAATATTAATTAAATTTATTTAATTAATAAATTAATTTTTAGATTAATAAAGTCTAATAGACTATTAGACTATATATTAGACTATTTATACTTCAGAATTAATTCTTTTTGTATGTTAAACACTGGCCTCATCTACTTAATTATTTAAGTAATAATTGCTGAAAACATTAAAAGAGCTTAAAACACAGCAGTAGCAAAAACTTATGTGCATGCTCACTTGCGCTTTCTTGCGTAGGAGCCATTTATCTTCCACTGGAGGTGGGTTAGCATTTTCTAGGTTCTTTGAAGTCAACACCCAACTGTTTACATTCAAGGGAAGGTGGAATGGAGCCAAGAGGTCTACGAAAGGACTCTTGAAACTATTTGCTTTTTCCCTGCTTGCCTTTTCTTCTGCACTTTCTGTTTTGTGCTCAGACTTTGCTAGCCAGCTTGTCAGGGGCCTTTCGAGCAGTACTTTCCATGGTTCTGCTATCTCTGCTGAATAATCCACTTTCTCTACGCTAACAGGCTCCCCTGCAAGCTGCTGTGAGGGGTTAAGCCAGGTATTGGCAACAGACTTTGTCTTCTCATGCTCAGGCTTTGGTACAGCTTTCTGGCTCACTGGAACTCCGTTTTTATCCTTCCCTTCCTTCTTCAGAAGCCATTTACAAAGGGCCACTTTTCCACAGTTTTCATCACACACGCATTCTGAAAAGCTGGTGCACAGCTCATTAGCTTTGCACACATCTTCCACTTTGAAAGGGGCCTGGGGATGCTGAAGAAGCCAAGCATTTACGGCAGATGTAGTGGGTGATTTCTTTCCGTCAAGATGCTCATTCAGGCACTTCAGATTTCCCAGGTTCTCAATTTCCACGCTTTTGATCTGGCTGCCACAACAACTGGTACACGTTTCAGCTTTGAGGAGCCAATCATTCAAATTAAATTCTTCCCTAAAAGGTTTGAATTCATACTTCCATTTCTCATCTGAAGCACTACTTCCATTTTCCACCTCCGGCGTAAGCAGCCAGTCAGAAAGGTCCACCTCTTCTTGTTCAAGGCATTCCAATTCCTCCACCTTTTCCATGGAAAAGGATGAGTTGAAAGTAGAGGTGGAGTCCTTGCGAGCAGGGGAATCTGTCTTCCCAGCAACATCATGCTGTTGATTCTGCAGGAGCCAGTTTTCCAAATCTTTCAGATTTCCCCAGGCTTGCTCAAAATAACAGACTTTGGAAGAACTTAAATCCTAGTAAAAACACATCAAAATGCATTTATTAGCACTAAAAGACAACGTTCAGTAACTGTTGGCACAGTTTTAACTTGGAATATTCTGGTAAGTGCAAAAGTATTACTGGAGCATGAGGCAGAGTGAAGAGAATTAATGAAGATTTAATTTCCACCATATTGCATCTCCAATCACTGTCCCCTTTATTAAACTAGGTTAGTGCATAAAAGGCGTACCTGGCTGGGTTCCGACACACATTTCTGGGTAACCCATTCTTCAAGATTGGTGCTGGGAATATATGGAGCCTGGCAAACACCCACAGGTCTGCTTCCAAGTAACCAGTCAGCAAGCGAGGCACCCACTGTCCCACACAATGTTTTCTGCTGGTAAAAAACATTCTTGGTTATGGAAGTGTGTAATGGCTGAGGCAATTGATGGTGAACATCAAAATGGTCAATACATCAAATCAGTATTTCTAACCAAAAGAAAAACCCTAAGTTCCTTCTGGTTAAGAAAAAAAAAATCTTCAATTATCTGTATGACTTTAAGCCATCGCACCAACGGATTGTTTTGTGATCCTAGATTACTCAGAGAGGGAATGATAAGAAAGGAAAAGCCAACTTCTACAATGCACAGTTCTGATGCATAATCCAGCCATAACACTCCTTTTGACCACACTTCCCCTTACTAATTTGCTGCTCTCTGAATGTTCACTGACACTGTTTCTGTGCAGAGCCCAACATCCTGTTTCCCGTGAACTCCTGGATTAAACCTCATTGGACAGTTCCAAGCCCTGACGCGACAACACTCGGTTAAAACATTTTGACTGACAACCAAACTCCAAATTCACATTCATACATCTCCTTGCATGTCTGTTCTTGGAGCAGCTAGAACATCAGATCATTGACGCTTACCACAGCAACTGCTACTAGCTGCTCAAACATCTTAATGAACAGAAGTCATTTCTCAAGCAAGCTAATATACTGTGCCTGAGTTCTCCTTTTACCACTCCTTACAGTGAAACATTCGCAGATACAAGTCCTAATCTTACCTGCTCACAGTTCACTAGGGCAAAATTCTGCCCTGGGAACCAGGGAGAAGCATTCTCTCTCTCCGAGGTTTGCTATAAGGAAAGAAGAGTAAAATTCAATTTAAATCTCAATTTTGCCCAGTTTCTAGGATGACTTCTACAATGAAGCAGAAGCAAAGCGCAGTTACAGCTGGTCGCTCTTTATAGCTAATAATTTTCTCAACATTTAAAAAACACAAAGATTTGCTCTAAAAATACTACTTCCATTCGACTGCCTTTTAAGAGAATTATCTCCAATAATACAGAAGATACACTGCTTACATAAGAATCCCAAAATATTTATACATCATAGATGGCTTTCTGCAATATAAGTATTAACATCTAAATAAAATATTAACATTAGTTTTTCACTTGCTGGAACCATAATTCCCTCCGTTTCTGCCAAAATATCAAAGTAACATATACAAAACTAGATCTATGCTCAGTGAAAATCACAATTAGGTGCATAATTAATAAAACACTGGGTATGTATTACACAGCTAGAACTATATGACTTGTACACAAGATTTATTCAAGCTCTAACTGAAAGTGGAAATACCACTTGGAATATATTGCAATACTGCCTATATATACATATATACATGGGTATGAAGTATTGCAGTCCAGGGAAGTCTTGATGCTTACCATTGTTTTAATTGAACCAAATGAGGTAATAGCCTGGCGAAGGTAGGATGTGTCAGCCTCAAAATTCAGGACAGAAGACTCCTCTGGTTTAAGAGTAAGACTTTCCAGTCTGAAAGAATAAGATGGTAGTTACAGAAATGTTATAAAAATTGCAACCTTATCCATGTCATCTGTCATGTTTTGGGAAATCAGTCTGTTATTTCATAAGGTTTCCAAAGCGACTTGGCACTAATTAACTGAAAGATTTTTACTGTTTGCACAAAAATAGGGAGATGCCTGTTCATAAACCATGAAGAAAGTAAACATCCAACAAAACACAAGTTCTTCCTTCATATTTCAACAATTAATATTTGAAAAAATGTGCATGTCCACACCCACTGCTTTTCATGATTCTGTTTTGGGTTTTTCAATCTGATAAAGATGAGAGGAATCATACTTCAGACTGCTTTAAAGATCTTACTTCTAGGAACTATTATTATGAATTAGATCTATTATTAGTTCTCCTCGAATCACAAATTGGATTAAATTCATAAGTCAAAATAAGTATCAACTGTGTTAGCTTGCAGAGACAATATTTACCTCTCCAGACAAACTGAAATCTGGTTTGCTAGTTCGTTACTGTAGGAGCGTTCCAGCTGATGAATAAGGCAATTGAACTGTCCCAAATACTGCACGAAGACAAAACACACATTACTGTTTTCGCTTCTAAAGTTACAATGGAGAAAGTACTTGCAGAGACAGTTTATTTAAAAATCTCAGTGCAACAAAATCAATTTGCAGCCAGATCTTACCCAATACAGCTGCTGAGCTTGCTGCTGCAACGCTTCCTCTTTCAGCTGCTGAATGAGATCTACCTGCTCGAACAGCCAGACTTCACGACTGCGCAGGCATTCCAGGTGGCGACTTATGTGGCTGTGAATCTTAGCTTTTACCTGTAAGGCGACAGGTACCACTTCTGTAATATCTGTCACACAACAAGCATATACCGTGCTAATTACAAAATATTTGCCACAGAGAAGCGGTATTTCTGTACCAATTCATTTCTCAAACGCTAACCGCAGTTGCCCACAGCACATGACTCACCAAGGCAGTGCAAGTTCCAAGGCTACCTCTGAAGGAGTATCAAATAACAGGGTTGTTTGCAATCTCTCTCTATTCTGATGTTTCAGCCAACAGCTACAGAAAATTCTGCGTGCCTAAGCTAGTAGCATAGGAGTAACTTTATCAAAAACACGCCCACGTTATACACCAAGATACTTGGCTGTCTCTAGGGAGATTTCGTACCATCATCATATCATAAAGTACTCTGGAGTAATTAAAACTGTCATCAAAGTCGTATTAGTTATTAATGCATTCTAATGAATTAAAAATTACCTCCCGCCAGTTCTCTTTAATCTGTTGCTCAGCTTTGACAATTCCAGATATAGCTGCTTCCAAGTCCTTCTTTGCTTGAAGGCACTTCGCCAGTGGCTCGCTGCTGCAGGAATTTCTACTTCTATCTTGTGGTGGACTCATTCTTAAAGTGTTCCTAAAATAAGACAAACAAAAATCTTAATAGTTTCTATTCCTCTTTAAGGGAAGAAGACTGGCATCATATGAAGAACCATCTGGACTGCTTCACTATTAAGGTGAACAAAAAAGCCTAAGACCCTACACCGACGCAAGTTTTCTGAACACAGTTGAAGCTTTCTGCGCAAGTGACACCAGTCTCGAAATGCCTTGGCCCAGGGAATTTACGCAACCACAGGAAAACCAACAGATTCTTGACAACAGGTCCAACCACAGGAGCTTAGGCAATCCTCCCTGCTGCTCACATTCCTCTGGCATTTTTGCCTAGCCAGCAGACTCCAGCAGTTGGGAGCTGGTCTGGGCAGGGTTCAGCAGACCTGCGGGAGCTGGGGAAGAATGGCCTGGCAAGGGGCAGTCACTATTTGAGTCACCCTTTTTCCACCTGCAGGCAATTTAACCAGCTCCCTTAAATTCCCTCATAAGTAAGAAAATTCTTATACAGTCTGATCAGCTCAAAACCCAAGCACTGACACAGACCACTCTTTACTAAGTTGCAAGGGCCAAAACTTACTGTGGCTGCCCGTTATTTTTGTTACGGTCACAGCCTTAGTAACTTACTTAGCTTCAGCATATCCTCAAGTAAAAAGGGCTCAGATACAATATTTCTAAGAAGTTATGCTAGTAAGGATTTTGGAAATAAGGAAAAAAAGCTAAATACAGATTTTAAGTGAAAAAATGGGAAGCATCAGTAAAAACGTTTTCTAAATAGTGGGTATTTGTTACCCAAGAGTTTCAATTCTCCTGTTCAGTTTCACCGGATTCCTGAAAGATTTCACAGGATCTCTGAACTTCAGATTTGTAGAAAACACCCCATTTAAAATGTTAAAACAGGTACTCAGCAATAACAGCTATGGAAACCCTCAGCAGAATTAAAAGGTTCATATCTATCAATCAAAATATTACATAGATTTCAACACCCCACTGGAGAGAACTCAAAAAGTATTCCAAATACAACAAAACCACAGAGCTCGTGTTACTGAGCAGCTAGTTAATCCGCAACTGCCAAGCTCCACAACTGCACAAACTGCAATCCAACAATTGCAGTTTACAACATGAATATACAACAAGAAAATACAACATGAACCAACAGAGCTGCTTCTTGCCCCTCTTGTTTTGGATGGCTGTACCTGTATGATCCAAACGCTTAAATATGCATCCACGGTCTGACGTACATCCTGCAGGAAAACCTAAATGGGAGCCCAGCTCTCAGAAGTAATCTAAAATTATTAATACAAAGACAGGGAGATACCCAGCCAAGAAAACAATGACACTGGATATATTCAAAGCTGTCGTATACTCAAAAGAAAAAAAAAATATTTTTTTTTATTATATTCTTATGCAACAACTACAGTCAAAGTCTGAAAGGCTAAAAGTAATTGCCTTGCTTACTTAGAGCATAAATAATGCACTTAAAGGACTGCCGTGCCAATGACGTTAAGCATGTATCTACAAATGCCAAGTCTGAGCAAAGTATACCGCACTGCTATTTAAACATTTTCTGAATTTATGTCACAGGGGAATTCTGCAGGAAGCCTGAAGAAAAGCTGCTTCAGTTTTTACAATGTAGATTAGCAACTTCATCCTGACACAGGCAAATTTAAGAAACTCCCACGTGGTCCCCTAATGATCTCTGAAAATACTTTCTTTTTTTCGTCTTTGTTGTGCAGGAGTCTCTCTCCGGCACGAACAGAGTCTCCCTGCAGCCCCTATAAAATGGCCGTTCTTTCGCTTCCTCAGACCGCAGCCGCTGCAAGCAGTGTCCCAGCCGAGGCTGACAGCCGTCTCTCGCTCCTCAGCTCAACTCCCCCAGCCCAAGGGACGCGGTGAGGCCCCGCTCCACCACCCCCGCCACCACCGGTGGCCCCAGAGGCACAGGGCGCAGCCAGCAGCCCCACGGGCTGATAAGGCAGCACGCCTCTGCGCACGTAATCAGGGGAGAAGTTGGGGCTAGAAAACAACAACGCGCCTGAACAAGGCTTGAAGATAGCGTTATTGCTGCTAATAAAATACTTACTAGTCTTTACGGGGGGAAAAAAAGATTTAAAAAAAAATTGCCTGTTTCTCAGTACCTAAAACCTTCAGCAGAGGTACAAAACCCCTTCAGCTAAAGCTGGTGGTGACAGCTTCACCCCTCTTAATGCTCTGTATAATCTCAGCCTCCAGATCTTTTGATTTTCTTTGTAGCTCAAGCTCCCAGACAAAAATTGTTTTTTAAGACTGTAATTATGTATAGTGCAGCTGGGAGCAGAGGACAACCTTTCTTCCCACACAGCTTGCTAACAGGCTGACAGAAAACTGGTTTTACTGGCTTTTCACTTTCAGCACAACCATCCCAGCTGCTGCTGAGAAGATCCTTGTTTTCCATTTCCAGTGGATGGTGCAAACCCTCAAAAGATGACCTTCCTGAGCCCTTACTAGGAGGCTGTCCCGAACAAAACTGGCGTTTAAGAGACTATTTATAAATACGGAACGATTTCTTGGAGCTGCCAGGGCCAGGCTGTTCCCAAGGTTTCACCGACCTGGCTTCATGTGGTTTCACACCAGCTGGCCTGTTTGACCTGAAAGCCCTCTTCGTTTCCATCCTGCCCCACTAAAAACAGGCGTTCCTCTTCACAAACTATCCCGAATTAGGCGCGTGGGAGTTGTGGTCAGGGAGCAAAGTACTGTAGGCGTAAGAGCCGAATCTCAGAAATTTCCATTTAAATCCAAAAATAACAAGCATTGTACAGAGCACAGCACCAACGTCACAGACAAGTACCTGTGCGGAGCCTCATCCAGGGGCATTATTCTACTGCGGAACGGCTGCACACCCCGTATTTTGTAAGTCAAGCCTTTTGCAGAAAGCGAGCTCCAGCAGTTGTAAGTAAGAGAAACTGAAACAGGGCGGCAAGGAGCACTAAGCCTCGGGCAGGGCATTTCCCCAGCCTCAAGCGGCAGCCCCGTGCCGCCGGCCCCAGCTGCGCGTTGGGGCCGCCCGGGGAGCGGCACCGTGCAGGATCCCAACGCTCCGGGAAGCCGAGGCCTGGAAGGGCCCTGTCCCGCAGCGCACGCAGCAGGGCCGGCGTCCCGGAGCGGGGAGGTCTCACCGACGCGGCGTTACGGTACAGCACAACCACCGCCCGCACTTCTGCGCTTAACGCCCCCTGGAAAAGCGCCGGACAGACGCCTGGCTCTGCCCGAGGCACACGGCCCCGCAGGCGGCGCTGCCCCTGGCCGAGCGCAGCGTTACGGGGGCTCGCTGCTGCCGGCCGCCTCCTCCGCGCCGCGGGCGAGCGGCCCGGCTCCCGGCTCAGCCCGTCCCTTAGCCCCGCGGCACGCCGGGCCCGAGGCCGACGGTACCCGCCCGCCCCGCAGCCCCCGGCGCCGTGCAGCCGCCGCGGCTCCGCGCAGGGCTCGCCCCCCCCACCCCATCCCGGCCCCGCGCCGTCCCTCACCGTGCGGCCGCCGATCGCTCCCTCGGGCTGACGGCGCCGCGGCTCAACGGCGCCCCGGGGCCGCTCTCGCGAGAGCCCCGCCCCGGCCCGGCCCGGCCCGCCCCGCTCAGCCCCCTGGCGGCGCGGCGGAGCGGCTGCAGGGCCGGGTGGCGCCGCCATGGCGGGCGGGGCGCGCAGCGCGGCGAGGGGCCGCGGAGAGACAAAATGGCGGCCGCGCCGCGCGGGCAGCGGGGCCCGGCGGACACGGCCCGTGCCGGGGCACCCGGCTTGGTGGGGGGTTAAGGGAACGAACGCGAAGCCCCACGGGGCACCGGCACTCGGGGCCCTGCTGTGCCCCCCGGCGGGCACCCGGCAGGACGGGCAGGGGCGTTCGGCCCCGCTTCCCCCCTCTGACAGGGGCTCCAAGGAGAAGCGGGAGCGGGGTCTCCTAGAGACCGCTCTGCTGCACCCCGTGCCTCTGCCCCAGCCACATCAAAGCACTTGAGGAAGGCTCGGTGCTACAACGCTTTTCTTTGCAAATCGCACAGGGCTTATGCACACACTTTAAAAGAATGGTCTTGGCACTCCTTCAGACCGGACCTCCTTCAATAATGGCAGTAACTTAACGGAAGGGGATCAGCTGTGGTGACGCTGCGTTCAGCCCCCATAACGTGATGTACCCTCTGCAGCTCAGCCGGCACTGGGGCTGTCTGACAGACAGGGCAGTGGCACCTCTAGTGGGCCCACAGCGCAGCAGAAATTAGAGAAAAGTCATCCTTGCAGGCGAACAGGAAAGTGTTTGCTTTGTCTCCACAACCCCAGCTGCAGGTGGTGTGGCTACGTATCCCTCCCTGAGGCCTGCACTTGGTCCCCTGCCAGCAGCCCCACAGCCCTACACCACGTCCACCTGCAGCTGTCCCCTAGTGCTGGTGCTGGGCAGGCAGCAGCTGGTGGTCCTAAATGGTAGAGGGAAGTATTTGTGTACTTTATACATGTACTCCATGTATGCAATGAAAGTAAAACAAAACCACAGGTACAGTCATTTTAATCCTCACCCAACTTTTCCTGCCTTTTTTTTTTCCCCCTCAATTTTTCTCTCCTGAAAGCCTCCAAAGCTTCAGCTGGGAGAAGCATCTCAAACAGTGACCACTTCATACACACACAAGCTTCTGCAGACACAGGAGATTCAATAATGGCCAGAAATTACATCTGCCCAGTTACCAAGCGGAAAGCACCTTCAGTTCAGATATGATGTATACGTAGTGCTACTCACCATGCTTTACAAATGAGAGGAATTCCTGTATACGATTTGTGGGACTACAATAGGTTTAACCACGTCTTCCGTGTAAGCAGGCATGGCCCAAAGTCAGACAAAAATTTGCCCACATGAAGTGTTATTTGTCCGTAACTGCTTCAACAGCAGCCACTTCCAATGCACGCTATTTGTGTCACTGAAAAATTATCATAAAGGCTGTGCATACCTGTAGCTAGACTTCCAAGACCAAGACTACGGCTTTGCTTCAGCGCCTGACAGAATTGTCCCTGTGGCATTTGGCTGAAAATACTCTCTGCCACGGTGTGCTGGCCAGTCTAGAATACACAGAGAAATACGTTCAATAAGCAAAGTCATATCCCAACAGTGGTTCACTGATCCCCAACTCAGTGGCTCCGACAACTTAAAATAGCGAGGAAGGAGTCGAGTAAACAAATCCTTTGTAATATCCTGTATATGCTACACAGTCATTTTTTAGTAACTACACAGCACACTTGGGATGTTAAAAATGCTGTAACGTTAAGAAGTCAGAACATCAATGGAAAAGCTTACCATGTGAGTGTAGAGCTCACTGCTCACATTTCAGGAATCTAGTTTCCCGAAGAGCTGGATTTTGGGTTGGAAGCCAAGCATAGGGGTTGTGTTTTTCACCCTGCAATTGAGTGGCTTGGGGGACACGGCAGGACAGCTGCTTTCTGTTTGGCTGCTTTGAGGATAGCTCAGAGGCAGGGTAAGGGCAAGCAATCAGTTTTGTGCCCAGTTATCAAACACAAAGTTTCCAGTGGCCTCAGGACATCATCTCTGAAACACTGTTCCCAGAGACTCACTTTGCATCTAGATTAGAAATACAAAAAGCATTTAAAAAAGGAAAAAAAAGTACTCCTGCACAGTGTATTTCTCCAAATCGTCCATTACCTCCTGCTTGTTATGGCAGGGCTGGGAGGGATGAACTTAAACTAGTTCAGGTTATTATTAATTGTCTTTGGAAAAAGACATTTGGCTTCTGCAAAGCTAGAAAGCCAGGAAAACGATGCAGGAAAGGGTTAGTGTCTGGTACTGGGTAGGAGTCTCCAATTTTCATGTCCCCACTTGAGAGAAATACTTTATGTCACGTAGAGCCATAAAATACCCAGATACTCCATGTTTCTGTGAGAGAAACAACAGAAATCTTGAATGAGAACTGAGGAGGAAAAGACACAAAGCATCCTGAACACCGCTGCCATGGTGCCAGAGTCCCGACGTAGGCTTAAGGCACAAGGGCTGCTTTATCTGACAGCTTTGCTATGTTATGGCTCTAGGGTTTGCTTTTATTTGACAGAAGTGGTTTGCTGAACAACGGACATTATGCAATCAAAACAGGTCTCTTCTGCTTTTTCAGAAACACTTATCTTTTCCAAGTTCCTTTTTAAGAAAGCAGCTACAGCAGCATGGCACTAAATTAACCCATAACTCTGTTAGAGTGAGGTTGATGCTGAAAAGTCATAACACTTAGCAAATACAGATCACTGAAAACAAGGAAGAAATGAACAACACAAACCATAACACCATAAATTCAAATTAATGTACAGGCTTGCCTGAAATTGGATTCTCAGAGGCAATAGCATTTGTAGGGTTTTCCAGACAACACGACCACAAGGCAGAATTAAACTTATGTGCATGCAGGGATTTCAGCTCAGTCCCAATGTGGGGTGAAGAAACTCGCAGTACAGCCAGCGC
The DNA here is from genome assembly GCF_964034855.1 of Anser brachyrhynchus. Taxonomy (NCBI): domain Eukaryota; kingdom Metazoa; phylum Chordata; class Aves; order Anseriformes; family Anatidae; genus Anser; species Anser brachyrhynchus. The sequence goes on from NC_137700.1 coordinate 14,214,342, forward strand.
TAGCAGCAGGGCAAGTAAATTATCTGCAACTATTGCAAAGAGAGAAGGGACTGACTTTATGCATGTATCATTACTGATGGTGAAGCGTCTGTGGCAGGGAAGGACCAGAAAGGCCAGCTCCTGCTGTCAGGGCAGTACAGCACAGGTCAGATCACACCACCCGAGCCCCGATGGTTCTGCCTGCTTAGCACGCAGCAGAGAGCTGCTCGTCAGCAGTTTCGCACTGGAAGGCACAAACAAAAGGGTGTTTCTGCAAGGTTCACTGCACACGGAGCTGTGAACCCATCTCTGCTTTACAGTTAAAGTTGCAGGAGAAGCAGGCACCATAAAACGGGGAGGAGGGGGTCTGTACTGCCAGGCGGTGTGCCAGCTGCTGAGCACCAGGTGGAGCTAGGAGATGTATTCTGGCCAGCAGCATCCCTGTGCATTACTTCATGGAAGGCTCTTGATCCAGATTTGTGAAATAATGCTACCTTTAACTGCACGGGGGACAAAATTTCTCCTTTACTACATTGCTGAGACACAGCCACATGAGCAGCATTGTTGTTGGAGTTGCCTTTTTTTTGCCAGGAAGCGAGCAGGAGGGGGTTGGAACAGGATGGAGGTTTGCAGTGTCATTTCCTCGCTTGGGCTTTCCTCTGTGTTTCCTAAGCTTCCTTCACAGGCTGTCTGAGTGGCATAGCTGTAGTGTATTGAAAGGCCGATAAGATAGATGACATCTGTTTAGGTCACATATTTGATAGGATTAATGCTTCTAAAGACTTAAAAGCTACAGCTTAGTACTCTGCTATCTGAACACATTGGCCCTTGGACACATGATGGCTGTCAACTCACGACCCAGCATTTGCAGCGACTGAGAAAGATGGAAGCTGGACATCCAAGTGACTGTACCAACAGCTGAACACCCATTTCCTTCTCTGATGCCAGTCAGCCATGAGAGACTGGGTACTTAGTCCTGCACCAGGACTTCACAGTTCAGCCCCTCTCCAAGGACCTCTTTGCACAGCATCTTCTGCAAGAAGAAATAACTCAGCATCACCATTTTTTTGCGTGTAGAGGTGCTGCCCCACAAAATGGGTATGCTTGTTTTAGCTTACATAGGTGAAAAAGGAGCACACCCATTCTTATACTGGGCAGAATTTTTGGCTGCAAGCTTCTTTATGAGTGAGAAAAGGAACAAAATTCCCATTAACCCACAGAACTTACCCAACTCTTCCCCTTCACAAGCCATGTGGCTCTCTAGAGCTAGCCCCTTTGGAGGGCAGGGGAGCGGGCTGCCACTGACTGCGAGATCACCAGAAAGCACCACTGCCCCATCTCTCAGCTGCGGACACGAGCTGCCCAGGGCTCTACCCAGAGGCTCACAGGCATTAGTCTCCTTATTTGCAGAGAGCCAGCTGGATCTTGTGACCTATTTAAATAACAAGGCTTTGGAAAGAATCTCAATAGGCATGTTGTTGTCATCATTTCAGATCTATAGTTCTGAATAGCAGGAAACAAAAGACAGCTTAGAAACCAGAACTCTCTCTTCTCGCTTAGAGTCCTAAAAGGGAAAGGCACGAATGACCGATGCAGTCAGGTTATTTAACTGGTATGGCAGGAGTTGATTAGAATGATTTATTTCCATCTCATAAACCCACATGCTGCCTCCCTCTCTTTTGCCAATTAACAGCATTACTTAGCCCTAATAGACTGCTTTCATTTTCAAGGGGCTTAGGAAGACAAATTAATCACCTCAACATGTCTGAAAGGAACAGATGGCAGCGAAGTATTAACATTGCAATTTCACAGTTGGAAAAGCTCCCTGAAGAGGGGGCTAGCAGTGTCTGAGGGCACCCAGCCCTCCATGCTTGGAGCCAGGATTCCTGGTCTTGTCCCTGCCCAGAGACTCCGCTTTATTCTAACCTCACCACACATGGCTTCTCCTGAGCAAAGCTGCACAGTTTCACAGTTTGTATTACTCCATCTTTAACAAGGAATAACATCCTTCCAGAAGGCCTCTTACCTCAGCATGTCTCCAGACAGGTCATTACTGCTTTGGATTTAAAAGACTAAATGTCTATCCAATAATGCAATTAGTCCAGCTTGCCATCATTTCTTACTGTCTATAAGCAGAGAAGCGATCAGGAAGAAATACGTTCCTCAGGCCGTACAGTGGAGATGCTTTTTTTCCTCTGAAACATCTGTGGTTACAGCTGGGCACAGAACAGCTGATTGCATTTTCCTCCCCACTCACTCCAGTCTCAGCAGACTGGGAGCAGCATTGCCCTGTGGGGCCTTTTGGCTCAGCTGTACAGGACACAGTTTCTCAAGCTACGTCCAGAAGTGAAGAGAAGCTTATTCTAGCACAGATGTTCCTAAAGCAAAAGAAGAAAAAGGGTGAGATTTGTGGCCATCCTTAACAGAACCAGCTCAGGATCCAGGCTGTAACAGCTAGCAACTGAAAGATCACTTCCAGCAACATAAGGCCAAAAGCAAATTAAACTTGCCAGAGAAAACCAAATAAATAAAAGCAATGGTTTTAGAACTAACTGGTATGACATTGACTAAGCAACTCTTCAGGGTAGTTTTTTTTTTTTATTTATTTGAATGAATTAACTATGGAAGGTTTTTATTTAAAGCATTAAGAAAAACAGTCTCTACTTTAGCTATTAATCCTATAGCCAAAGATGATCTCAAACTACACGTGTGCAATGATAATGAACTCAGCCAGCAGCAAATGTCCGACAGGTTTTGGCCTCTCCTCTGGGAACAGTAACAGTAAATATGGTGACACATCTCCTTTATAAGACAATAATTGAGTGAAATTAATTATTATAACTTCTTCAGAGCTATTTCATCAGCATACTGATATTATCAATTCCCTTCGCTATTTGTGCTGAACCACTGACCTAAGCATCTCAGCCCATTATCAGTCCCACAGCCATCACGCAGCATTTGCAGTTCAGTCCTTCTAGAGACATCAGTCACCGTGCAGGGATGACTTACTGTATTTGGAATATTGCATTTGCAGGTGGCTGTTCCTATGTTTCAAAGGAAAGAAAGAGCACCATAGCAAAAGTGTTAAAGTTGCCAGTTCTGGAAACTGAGGATTTGTACCAAATGCAGCCCCAATTTAACTGTTTTTCAAATGGGCTCAAGAAAAGAATACACTCTGATTTCACCCTTGCTTGACAAGCATCTGGATTTAGCATTGATCCACTCAACTATAAATCTAGAATGTCTTCCTTCTACTTTATATATAAGTAGAATTAAATGGATTTTGATTTTTCTAAGTTAGAAAGCATTCAAAATCAGAGGTAGTTCTCACATGTGCAAGAGTTAACACTTGAACAGAGATCTAACATGAAGAATATGTAATGTACAACCTGGTTGTATTTAAATTTAAAAAAAAAGAACCCAAAATGCAGTGAATCTTTTTTTTTTTTAAACAGGCATCCACCATACAAATAAACCAACTTATTTTACCCATGTAGTTAACATTCAGATGAGTAGGGTTTTTTCCAAATGTGCACTAATATGTCTTGTATTTTAAACCTTTCCAAAATCATAGGAAATCCATAGATACAAACACTATTTTTGTTACCAGCAGGTTTCTTGACAATTCTTTCACTTCAAACAGGCTCTGCACCACATCTGTATGGATGGGAATTTTTTCTCAATGGAATTTTTTGTTTGCGTTACAAAATTGTTTTGGAGAGAAAAGAGATCCTTAACCTGCCTCTATGACTATGGCACTCAGAACAAATCTTATTTTGAGCTGTACTTTGTTGAAAACAAAAATCTCATGTTCAGCAGACATTTGACATCAGATCAGATATGGAACACAGGACAGGTGAAGATTACATGCAAACCGTCCTCTGTGTGGCTTATGCCACAACAAAGTAACCACTATTCAGGATAGACACACATCAGAACTCTCTGGAAATTACTTTTAATATAAGGAAAACAAAACTGCTTTTGAGTTGTAGGGTATGATAGTGTGACAGACTATTATGAACAGCTTTTGTTTCATGTCTTCAAGAGATAAGCATTCAATAAATAATTCACATTACATGAGTCATCTTTGGTAATACTTTACATTTGCATCAGTTGGTAAACATCAGTTCTGTGTATTGAGGGTGTAATTCATCATAACTACAACCTGTTTTGAAAGTTGCAGGAGCATCCTCCAACTACACATCAGTTTGCAAAGGGATGAGTTCAGGCTAGTAATAACAAAGTCACATCACAGAACCGTGTAGCAAAAGTTACAGTTACTTATAATACAGCATTCACTACTTCTTCATTTTGTCTACAGCTCAAGTGGGTTTATAGTCAGCATCAGCATAAATTAACAGCAGAGTAGCTACCAAAATTTAATGAGCAGGATGGAAAGCTAAGAATTTTGATTAAAGTATCATTTTCTAACAGTTTCCTAATCCTAAATTATTAAAATACAGAAAAAAAAATCAACATTTTAAAAAGATGCATCATTTAGAAAAGGTCTTATTCCTTACAATATTATGTAAAACCAACATAGAAGAATAAGGGCTACATTAAATACAGTCAAAGCAGTCAGATGACATGACAGGGAGACAACCCTATGTCCTCTGTTGTACTGCCCAACCGTAAGTTTTTCCTTGCTTTGCTGTGTATCTGACAGCCACGGAACTTTTCCCATTTACACCAAAGTGGATTCTCCACATGTACTTGTGGTAACACTTAAGAGCCAGCATTGTTTACAATTTTAAAAAAAAAAGCACGGCTGTCCTACAGCTATGCTCACTCCACTGCAGTACTGGAACGAGTGCAACAACTTGGGTATCTCAGGGAATGCATCATTGTTCTGAATGGTCTTTTCTTCCCCATTTTATCAGAAGATGTCTCCTTATTGAAAGAATCCTCCTTTCTTTTCCCAGCCAGCTGAAGGGGCTCTGTCTGGAATTGTTCTATTTGAATCTCAAGATGTTTTTGAATAGCTAGACCAAGGACCTCTGGATCCACAGATGCCCCATACACTTCCCACGTCATTCCTTCATCATCCCATCTCACTTCACGTACTGGAGATTTGGGGGCCTCCAAGTCTTGCTGCTCCAGGTTCACCTCTGGGAACACGTGTGGGTGGCCTTCTGCTGCAGCTGCTGGGCTTGTTGCCACAGATTTGCATTCCATGGTGGGAAGAGTTTGTACCTCGGCATCTCTACGCTCAAGAGCTGCTTTCAGTCCTTTGGTTAAATCATTTACAGAGGTCATAGTCCACATATCCTTGGTCTTCATTACCATGTCTGTGCCTTGCTGGTTGCTAAAGGCCACACAGGCGGCCTGTGCTTCTGGAGGAGCTCTCTCCTGCTGAGTGCAGTGCTGAGCATGCTGCAGTTGTTCTCCAGGAATGCTACAGCACTTTAGGACTCTCTTGGCATCCAGGCCCGATTCACTTACTGAAGACACAAGCTTAGGGTACGTCAGAATGTCTGAAGTAGAAAAGGAATGAAAATAGCCAGGTGCTGCCTGCTCTTTTCCTGACTCGCTAACCGAGCATACCAACCGCGGAACAAGTTGTATAGATGGTATGGGCAAAGAATGGCAATAGGCAGGAACGGTAGCATCTACTTTCAGACAGGAGTCCTGCCTTATATTACAGGGCACTGCAGAGTTGTTATGAACTGGCATCACCATAGGTGAGTATGCAGAGTTTGGAATATTACCATAAGTCAGACCACCATGAATAATCCCAGTGGCTTGACTGAACATGGTTCTGTTTGAGAAACCATTGCCAGGCATGTGGGGTCCAAGAACAGCGCTGTGAAATGTTCCAGGATCTGTGTAAACAGTTGTGTTACGTGGAATACCGCCGCTGTCAAAGCTATTTGTGGGTACTTTTTGGTCTGTAGGTATTGCTGGAAGATGAGTCCCAAGGTTTTGATAGGGAGATGTATTTTCATTTGTTTCTGACACCTCTCTCTCTGACTGGAAAGACATCCTCGCCACTGATGGACCATGCCTGCTGCTAGAAGAACTTAGGCTGGAGCGAGTAGCACTGGTTTCTATGTGAGCAATGCAATTCTGCTGTTTGCAACTGCAAGTTAGGTCGGAGTGGCTTCTCTGAAGAGCAGCTCCTGGTTCTTCCATTTGGCATGTGCTATGCTGGTGTACAACGCAGGCTGAAGAAATATTCTCAACAGTGCTGCTCTTCACATACATCTTAGTGTCACCCACTGCCCAAGATGCTGGGGACTGTTCAACGATAACAAAATGGTTTGCAGTCTTAGTTCTGCTCTGTGAATTGTTATCAGGTGACAGATTGCTCATGGTTTGGACTACTGATCCATCTGGTACCATCAACCCAGCCTGTGAGAAGGACCATCTCGGACTTGGCACACTCCTGGCATCACTCTCGTTTCCCAGGGTTTGGCAGACAGTGCTACTATGGCTTTTCCTAAGCTCCAGTTTGTTGCTTTGCCTTTCCTCTAAACTTGACTGCCCAGCACAGATCAGACTCGAGGAGCTCTTTGACAGGGGGTGACTGTTGACATTCAAGAGACCATGACAAGTAGGACTCAGTGTGTCCTTGTGGGAATGAGTGTGGAGCTGGTGGCTGTCAGCTGACATGGCAAAAAAGAGGAATCTGGAAGAAACAGAGGAGGAGAAAAAGAAACAGTTTAAGAAGGAAATACAAAAACATTCTCCTTGGTTTCTACCTTCTACCAATAGTCATTTAAACTGTGCCAAGTACCATCTCCTTTGAATTTACTGGAGCCAGTTTTGGGGACGTATAGAGATATCGTGCAAGTTAAGCAAAGGCAGGTATGTTTTTAAACAAGATAGCTTTTTGCCATGATGGTCATCAGCCAGCAATGTTAACTGTACTGTCAAAACAAAGCAAAATATTCAGTTTTTAGTCTCTTGATGTTATCACTTCAAAAGTTATTCAATCACCTCTGGAGTTTTCAAGCAAAAAAGATCCTGAGAATCTAAACAAATGAACAAGTTCTCCCTTTTTCCTTACCCTTCCTAGCAAGCTTCTTTCAATTGCATTTTGCAAGACCACCGCTATATTAGTCAACTGTTTTACCAAATAGTTCCCATACAAATGTACAGTAGATGTGGGAAAAACCGTTTTGATCACCAAAAGGAGACGAGCCCTGCCATATCGGTATGGAGTCAGTGCCAGTGTTCCCAGAACCAGTAAAGCTGGGGAGCATAGGGCGAAGATACGCAACTGGCCCACAGCATGGTCAGCATGCCTTCTAGCTTACCACAGGCACGATAGGAGGTGGCAGCAAAGAGGGATCCAGTGAAAGGCCAGAGGTGAAACTCCCCTAGGAACCACTGAGCTGGAAGGAAAATCAGTTCTGTCCTATTTGCAGCGCACGCAGCCACTGCTGTTGTTGGAAAACGCTTGCTTCTACTGGTTAGCATACTATCCTTTTGTTGCCCTTCCAAATTGTTAGCGTGTATGTTAGCACACCCACATTTAGGAGAAGTTGTCAAAGTTTCTGAACCTAACCAGATTTAGTAGTCTTTTTTTTTTTTTTCAATTGAATCAGGTTTTCCACTGTGAGTAGTCAACTCACATTCCTTCGGCATCAGATAGATGTCTTGCATATTAAAGTAACTTACTACACAAATACTGAAAGTATACCTATATCTATCTATACACAGACACATACATATAAAACTCATTCTGTTGAGCAGAAAAATCTCGAGCATTTATTCTTTGCTTCAGATAAAGCTTCCAGGTCAAGTACTACTGGGTCATTTGCTGTGCAAAAGTATAGTGGGAGCCACAAGTTACCATTTTAGGAAGCTTTCCACCAGATGTGCTGCTCTATACATTCTGCCTCCCTAGCAGAACTCCTACAGAAAATGTTCACAATTTCTTGTGAACCATATCACTGAGGAAACAACTGTGTGGAACAAGACAGCTATGTACACATGGAAGACAAAAGCATTCTGTAAACATAGCAGGAAAGTTCACTCATAACACCAAGAGACCGACAAGGGAGCACATTCAAACCTCTCAGTGAGAAGCTTTTAGCATGATCCTTTTAATATGATATTTACAGGATCAAAGAGTCATCTGCCAACATAACTGATAAAGAGCACACCTTTTGCTCCATCTACAAACCAAGTGCTCTTCTGCTGATCCAAACAGCCATCAGCGCTTACACTTGTGATTGCATTTTCATTGTTAACTTTAGCAAGCTAGCAGTTCATCTTGCAAATTTCCCATCACTTGAAATCCACCTGGGTTGGCTATTTTTCATAATGAAATTACTGTGAGCAAGACAACATTTCAAATAACAGTGGTTGGAATCACTTCTCTGAGAAGAGTCTTGACATGCACTTTGTAGTAGGGACTTGCAATAGGCAACAATATCCTTTAGCATTAGGGTTTGTTCAAATTTGGACAAAACTGTATGCCAAAAAAAGGCAATTTCCCCTCCTTCATTCATATTTGTTCAGTTGGAAGTTAAACTCATTACGGACTGCAACCACAGCAAGCCTGCTCTATTTGCCATGCAGCCTCTCTGGCCTGTGGGACTCCACCAACCGGTGGCATCCAAGGATGACAACATTAAAAACAACACCACCACAAACACCACCAACAAAAGCATATTTTCTTATAGGTATGAAGTGTCAGATTCCTGGGTTAGAGGTGTTGCTGAGTGCAGCTGCAGTCAAAAACAATCACTTCTTGCCAGGCTGGCTATTGGTATATTTCTATGAGTTCTTCAGAAGCCTCCGCAGAATTTCCCTCTACACTTAGAAAAGAAGCACGAGCTGGGAAAGGGACAGTTTTAAAATACTTCCCTCATCCCCTCCTCCAGAATGTTATCTATCCTGCAGCCACTTATACCTATGGGTATAGTCTGCCACATAGAGTTCAAAGGAGTCAATAGGATTAAACACCAGAGCACAGCTGTCTGCAAGGTGAAGACCTTATATTTAATCTCTTTACAAGATAACACCTGCAAAGGCTCTCACACACGCTGGGATGAAACGACATTTACCAATGGATATCCTGTAACAAATATTCAGTCTCAAGTGAAAGAAAACTTCAAACATAACCTGCTGTAAATGCTGTAAGGCTATGGAAGCTTTAAAGAGCTCTCTCGGAAAGTTGACAAGATTCAAATGTGTACGTGTACACAGATAACAAGATCAGTACTTTATGTAGCATTTCTGCAGAAACCTGTGTAACTAGAGGTGATGCAAATTTCAGTTTGATTCATCATCTGAATGAGAAGCAGAAACATTCACCTGAATGAAACAGTCCAAGTATATCAACATCACTGAAAACAATATCCTGCGTGATGTTTGCAATGAAACCTTCAGACAACACCCGAGAGTTGTATTTTTGTCCCACCCATATGGACTCCCACTGCAGCTGAAATTATAACTAAACATGGGCCAGTGCTACATATCTTACACATGTACAAAAACGTATATAAACTATAACCAACAAGTATCAACAGCATTTGAATATTATCTTTGCTCAGATATACAAATGTTCCTCCATGCTAGCATGAATGTAACCATTACCCCATGACTTTAGGGCCTTAAAATCCAATGAGCACACGCTTACACAGCACCTCACCAGATACTTTAGGACACAGCTATGGGTGGGGAAAAAAAGAGTGAAAAAGAAAAAGCCCCACTGAAACAAGATGAATCAGCTTCCTTTACAATAATGCACTTTTCTATCACGTTGAAATCCAAAGCGATGTTTTCACACACAGCCTGAACACTTCCCTACTTATAGGCCACCCATCGGTATCCCCCCTCTACTGCCTGTTCCTTTCCCACTCTGAAAAGACCTACGAGCCCTTACTCAACCAGCACATTTTGCCCACCTGGCACAGGCAGGGCTCTGAGCCAGACATGCCCACATGGAACTCTGGTGGAGGCGATACAGAACAAATGTCTGGTAGACCTGGCCTTTGCTCACCTCTGCTGCAGCCAAGTGTTCCCACTACATTTCACATTAGCATGAGTGCACACGCAGCTGTGTCACAAACTGCATCAGCTTCTTGACCCAGATTTTATTTTTATTTTATTTTTTTTTAACTGGCTCAGCACTCACTACATCAGATCATCAATCCAGCCACACTGATCACTAATGTCAGCACAGGAAGGAAACAGAGAAAGACCATCCCCTCTGCAGAAACAGACTTACCACTGCAACCAGAGCAAACCCGCACAAGTGGTGCCTTCCGAAGACTTCGGAAATGACATGCAATTCCACACCTGCCTTGCCAAACATCTTCATTTCACGTGCACAATGCTGGAGCTGATTCCCCAGAGCCTGCAAAAACTCGCGTGTATGTAAACCTCCCTAGAAGAGGTGGCACAACACTGCATGCACACACACTGGAGATGCTGTCCTTCCCACATGAGTACAGGCACACAGCATCCAGCTGATGGCTTCTGAGAAGTGGAAGGAGCAGATGTGTCTGGGTGGGTACACCAACAGTTAGTTGTGTTTTTTTGTTTGTTTGTTTGTTTTAAACGAGGGAGGGGCTGGAGACAGGTGCTGAGAATGGTGTGATGTTTGTTTAAAAACAAGCAAAACAAAAATCAAAATATGGAACCTCTCTGCTATAATTTTATAATCATGCAGTGCCACCATATTTTGTGTCTTTTGTGTATTTCCAGATAACCAGAAAATAGATTACCTATGTGAAACATGAACACAAACACAGATGATTTGGGTACTTACTGACCTGAAACTTCACACACATTGGGTGAAGACTGCTTTGCTTAACTTTGTTGTTGTGTTGTTTGTTTTAAGGAAATGCATCATTTCTAAGACAGTAATCATATTCAAAAATACCTATGGTATATTCTGAGATGATCAGAGAGATTTTGATTTGGAAATTCAAAGGAAATCTGCACCTGAGTACACAAACAAGAAAGCATGAACTTTGAGACAAACACCCTGCTATGAATATATAGAAAATTGTTAGACAAGCAGAGAAAGGATTAGGATAGAAATGGAATTAACATCCACTATTTTTGGCTTAGCTTCAGATAGCTTATGAGGGGATCTAGTCTGCTTTCATTAATTCCACTGAACTACTTTAAAGCAACAAATGTGTATTTTGCTATGACTTATGATTAAAGTTGCGACCTATTTACTGCACTAGCAAATTCAGTCTCAGAATATTAAATACCATGTATGTTATCAATCGAAATATTCACTGATAAATTAACTATCATTTTCAAATTATTCAGCATTTATATTGCATGCACATACTTTTAAGTACATTTTTGACAACAAACACAATTGGATATAAAGAGGAGTAGTTAATTGCGATCATGTCAATATATAGAGCAAGCTTTCATGTAATATGCAATACCACATGATATTTCAGTATGATCATATTTAACTCCCGCATCATGTATTTGCTAGTGATTGCTTTCTTCCCTGCATTGGGCTTCCTGGTCTGACAATCAGGAAGAAAAAAGCTATTTTTCAGAACCATCAGAAGAAAGTTCTTCCTTCATCTAATGTTATGTTTTTAAAACCAGCATCTGACTACAAAATAAACGATAAAATCAGGGTCAGCTACACAGATAAGAGCATTAATAAGTACATGTGGAATTTGGAAGAGCTGGGTGATTTGATCCGTACCAAAATTTTAGGATGACAATTGTTAATTGCAGGTACTAGACAAGACCCTTCTGTGGTAAGCAGCAGCACTTTCTAAGAAAACACACAACATTAAGGGGTTGCTAGGTCTTTGCAAGAAATTCACTACTTCCTTTGTATCATTCTAGGGCCCCACTGTGCACCAGCACTTGCTAACTTGTACAATAATCAGCTTCGTAAGAGAAACACAGAATTTCTGCAATAGCACCATACTAGAACACAAACACATGCATGTTTTATACCAGAGGAATAGTGTGATTTTAATTAACTTACAAGATTTACTCGAATAGAAGGCTGCTATATCTAGGTTCTTAACTCTGTTTAATCTTATTACAGACACCATGGTTATAAATTTGAAAAGGCAAGACCAGCCTTTAAAATAATGCAACTTTCATTCTAACCTAAGTGACAGCTGTCAGTTAGCCATAAACATTGCCTGAGACACAATGCAGTACACACAGAAAACTCAATTTCTGATTAAATAGTCAAGTTACCCTGTGTACCAGAAGCAATGCAGCATGTTCACACTGCGTTCTCTTCAGGCCTGGTATTTTAAGCAATGCATCCTCATTGTTAGTGTCTACAACTGAACTTCTGAGATAGACGTTTACCATAGGCAAATTATGTAAAAAATGTTTTCTAATGAAACATTAATTTCCTGTAGAGCTATACTCATTTTAAAGAGACTCATACCAACAAACTTATAAATTTTAGTATGGTCATATCTAAAAATTTGGTCCTGCCTGCCCACACTGCAAATTAGTGGTAACTTGCACAAGATAAGAAAGATCTACCTGTTCTGCATTTACACGAAGATTGACATGCTACTTGCTAATACTTTATGAAACCTAAGGGTCTTCCTTCCTTTACCCCCCTTGAAGAAATAGTCCATTAACAGTAATCTATAGCATCAACTGTTGGGTGGGGGAGAGTCAAACCACTCGAAAGGCATTGGCAAAACAGGATTAGCCATGTTAAAAAGCTTAAAGATTCAAGTGTTTGGGATTAGTTTTTGTCCTTTTAATTATTTTATTTTGGTGAGCTATAAGGGAAAGGAAGAAATAGAGGAGTTAAAAGAGGGGAAAAGATTTTCCTCATCAAGGAACTTAGAGGATTTTCTCTAAATTCTGTAAATACAACTAAATCAATGCACCTAGATTAATACAGAATCAGGTTGAGACCCCAATTACTTAACCTGTAATCCATCATCTTCCTTTAGGCTTTCCATTTTGGAATGGCATTGTATGTTGACTATGTTTTGTTCAGTTAAATCTGCTAATGCCTTCTTCTTAATATTTTGTGTCATCTTGTAATAAAGTATCAGACAGTTCTACAAAACAGACTGATCTGGGTATCTACAAATACCATCATATGCACACAACAGACAAGTGCATACTGTGTATGTGAATGGGATTATTCTTCAGTTCTGACAGTATGTTGCTGCTTCCCCTGCACCACAAGGAGCACTGGTGACAGTGGTGATCACCAGAGCTCCCTTGTAGGAGGCAGAGTACATTTGACAGACTAGAAAACACAAGAGCAGAAGAGTTACGACACTCAGTACTCATCACAGCAAAAGCATAAATTGCATATATTTTACATTCATATAAACTGACTATTCACAGCTTCTCTTTCATTTCTGTTAATTATCACTTTGCTTGTCAGACTCAGCTTAAAATTCTCAGCCCAGACTTTGTCTTCACACCAGCTGAAGCTAAGCAGTCTGGACAGACACCTCTGTGTTGACTCTGTGTGTGGCAACAAGAAGAACGAGTACCATTTTACTGGTATTGCTGAACCTTAGCTACTTCCTTATGTAGGACCCAAGCAGAGACCTCTTCCCCAAACACTGAAGTTTCCATGGGTAGCCTTGTCACCAGTGACCTCACCAGAGGATAATAAATAAAATAGCTACCATGTCAGAAATGAGTAGGTTCAAACATTTGTTCATACATACACCTCCAAGCAACATAACAAGACCAGTGTGTCCACAATTACCTACAATAAGGTCATGTAAGAAGATGAGCAATCCCTTTTAAAAACATCAGGCACAGCCTGTAGCCCTTCTGGGGAGTTCTGCCACAAGCAGTCATAAAAGCGAGCTGCATGTTATTTTGGGAACCAGTTTTAGTTCTTATTAATGTACTTATCCTCTGAAGTGGGTAAAACTCAGTTGTTAGATGGGATCATGAATGAGAAATTCAGTAGCCTGAGGCTGAACCCTAGATAACAGCAGGCTATGAAGTTGTTTACATCACTGCACACTTGAAAAAATTTAAGCACTTAGTCAGAGGCAGTAAATCAACATTCAGAACCAAGCCCAAGAAAAATAAAAGGCTGAAATGGCCCTGGCAAAGTCTGAGCCAGGAGAGAAGAGCTGGGAAGTCTAAATTCTAAAATGAGATTGCCATGGGAGATAAGGCTGAGAAGTATGAACCAAAAGGAGGCTATTTTTATGATAATTTCAGTGGAATTCCCAAAGAGAAGAATTCACATTGGGCTGTAAACAACTTATTGGGAAACCAGAGAGGAGTATCACAAGGGAGGCACATGTTGGGATGCAGCCCCGACACCACCACACAACGCATTGCGCAAGCATGCATCCTCTTCACCACCTTTCTTTGTTTAATCATCTGTCCCAAAAACAACATTAAAGATCTGGTTAGGATTTTGGTATTTTTTGGAATAAACTTACATACAAAACATTACTGCCACTGTATCTCCTTGTACACACAGACCTATTTCACTGTGCAACCTGACAGAGCTAAAACACCATGACATACTGTATAGTTGTGCTTGATGCTTACTGTTAATATAGTGCCAGTTCAATTTTTTAAAGCTCACCTTTTCAGTCAAAAGAGTTAGAACTTGTTAAATTACAAATGGAGTATGCTGATATGCTCATGGATTCAGATGGTTTCAGCAGCTGGGGCTTTAAAAAAAACATCAAGTATCATGAGATCAGGCAACAGTGACCTAGAATCATACTTACAGTGAACACAGTGCCTACAGAAGTGGTACATTAATAAAATTGCCTTGTTGGTTTAAGCAGAACAGAATTATGCAAAATGAAACTGTTAATTCAACTGCCAAATCTATGCTAGTAAGAATTGCTAGCTACTGATATCCACTGCTATTGCTGTAGTCATATGAGAAAAACATTTCATAATTTCTTTAGGAATTAATCTTTAATGAACAGAATTTGCAATTACCCATCTACATTTGGTTTTATTTCAAAGAGACAGATGTGAGCAAACTTTTTCCTCTTCATTGCAGAGGATCAAAACCTATTTCATCACATGCATGAATTTGGAGGGGACAGGTCAGGCTGGTATCAAATGACTCATTCTCCTCCTCAGAGCTCCCTTTTTGGGTCCACTCTTCAGTTGCGAACAGCGTGCCTCCACAGCAAACCTACTGATCTGCAACTGTGTAAAAACACATGGCTATAGCTTGTTCAGAAAGCTTCTACCCACCAGAGGGCCAACCCTGCAAACTGCATGGATCATGGTTGCTTGTGAAGCATCACGAACATAAAAATCATACGGAAAACTAGAAGTCCAGCTACAGCCTACTTCCAATCTCACAGCAAGGGAGTACAGCTGTATATTAATGCAACCTGCTTACAAGAGGCCAGCAGTTCGCACACCACAGTGAAGAAAAAATCACCCAAACTGGCTAAGTGATTAAACTATCTCCTTGTAAATTCACGTGTCATAGTAGAAAATACTCAAATCATCTCTGCTGTTTGCTCGAAAGCCTAATAGGAACAGTTAGAGAAAGAGATGAACTCAACTTGGCTTAGCCTCCCTGCCATATGGCTATCCTAGCTTTAACTTCAGGATTCAGCACTGTGGTTAGTTACTTCTGATTAAGAAGAGCACAAAGATACTAAGATACTCCACCCTGACAAATTAACATGCATCTGACACCTAAAGCTCTGTCACAATCTGTGAGCTGATGGACAGTTACATGTGTGTGCTCTGTGCTGCCTGGATGGTGGTGGCCGAAGCACACAGCTGAGCCTTTATCTAATATGCCCAGCCTCCTAAAAGAGCTTATTCACTTGGGCTCAGTGTTATCCTGCTAGCACCCACAGTTTTATAGCTTGTTAGGGTGGCAGACAAAGCACGCTTAAGTCTGCATCAAAAACACTAGGTAGATACAGCCACAAGCACAGCAGCTTCTGTGTCTGCTTATCATCCTTGATAGAAGGATGGCAGTTCCTACAGCGGCACCAAACAGGGGTAATGCTGATATAAGCAAAAGTATCAGTACTCTGAAGCTCTCCAAACACCTGTTAAGAGAAAATATTTACAAATTGAAAGGTGCCCCACCAAACCAACCAAAGATGGTTCATTCTTCTTATACATGTAGTAATTGTCTCCTTCTGCCTAAAAAAAACACCACCTTATCTATCCAGTTATCTAGCAAATTAGTAAACCTAGTAAGTTAGTTTACCCTCACTTTTTGTTCCTTCATTTTTCCCTGTGATATACCAAGGGCTATCAAAAACACTCATTCTTTACTTAAATTACGATGTTTATAAGCTGTACATAATACACTGGAAAACAAAGATTCAAGAAGGCAATCCAACTACATCCAGAAGTTGCTCTGAGCAGCGATAAGGAACAGAAGACAACTGACTTCTGGATTATAAAAATAAGAATTTATATGATTAGAAAGAGGAAACAATTGCCTTCTGCTTCTGTGTTTACTGACATAATTGTATGACCTTGAGCAAGTCATTCACTTTGTGACTCAGTTTATTCATCCGTGACTCAGGGATTAGATACAGAAGCCCCTGATGTAAGAATTTAAGGCTTAATTCATGATTGCAGAGCACTCTGAAATCCCAGGATGAAAGATACTAAATATAAGACATTGAGAAGATATACTGTGGGTTCTTTCATAATATTTGGTTTGAAACAAATAAACAGAGCATCTCTTTACATGAAATTCTTGTTGCACTTGCAGAAAACTCATCTAACTGGTCCAGTTCAGCTACTATGTGTGCCTCTGAAGCATTTGCTTAAAAGCACCCCCCTCCTCCCAGCGTCAGGCCAGGACGAATAATCTTAAGGATTCCAAATACATAAAACCACTATTAACAGCAGTTTTATTTCACTAAAACCTACATAATTTCTCAAACAGAATTATGTATATGTTATATATCATATATATGATATGCATGCTAATATCAGCTATATTATGCAGCAATGATTTACTGTAAGTAGATTCATTATACCTTTATAAGCAGATCTGACAACTGGAGATCATGTTGTCCTGCAGAGCTTCATTCACTTGCATGCTTTCATTTACTGTGTGATGATTATTCTCACGTAAATCTCTGGCAGGAGCTACAGAAGATTCTGTGACAAATTTAAGGCTTTGGTTCACACTGCAAGTTGTCTTTTCCATATATTTAAGCTGAACAAGACTTGACAATCTCTTTCCAGACAGATAAGTGGTAATACACATATGTTCACGTAGGAAAAGGACTAAAATGAAGTCTATTCATTTATACTTTTAACACTGCTAAAAGTTCCTTTTTTCCTACTGTAGCATAAGCTAGCTTTGGAACCATACAAGCATAGAGTAGAGCAGAAACTGTAAAGAATAAGTTTCCTTTTCAAAATCGGTATTTCATCACAAATAATAGTTATTATGCCATTCTGTGTTGTCTCAGAAAAAAAAAGTAACTGTCCCAATTACTCTGTGGTCTAATCAGACTTATGTGGGCAAACGTCTAAACAGGGAACACCTCTCTACTCTCTCAGGACTGAGACAGGAAAAAAAAGCATTAGACCTTGGGTAGAGGAGGGGTTCATGCTCATAAAATGCTATCCAAAGCTTGTTTGACACCAAAGACTACAGGGAAAAAAAGAGAGACAGAAAAGCAGCAGACTAAAGCTTGAAAATATTTTCTAAATCTGAGTATATGAAGAACTTCCTCAAGAACGTATACTTACATCCTTCTCTGTGTAAAAAAGCAAGTGTCCCCTCTTCTTGCCTAATCTCAACCATGAAATGAGCAGTGGAAGTCTCCACTTCCTTATTAACATTTAGCAATGTCAGGAACACAGAATATTGAGATATAAAGAGAGCGACCCAGGAACTGCAAGACAAAGCAGGTTCTGGTGATTACCAGGGTAGAGGAAGATCCCACCTGTAACAACATTTTAAGACACTTATCCACCCTGTACATTCACTCCACTCAGTCACAAACTCTGAACGTCCTAGCAGATTCTTGGCAAGAAGCAATAAAATATTTTTAAAAGCCTAGAAACAACCCAGTTTAGAAGAGTTAGGATGGTTTTGGGCATTGTCTCTCCAATTTCCACTTCAGGTTTATGAGTCAAAAAGGAAGCTGAGTTGTACAATTCAGCTTAGATGAACTGAGTTCCATCAGTCTTATGCACTGTTGACTGGAGTAAAGCTTCTGCAAGCCAAATGTAGGTCTTACATCTATCTGCTCAATCCCATTAACCTTCATTTGCACACTGAGGTGTGCCCTTGCTGAAGCTTAATTAGCAAATATTCTGCAGATAGAGAAAGACTCCCACTCCTTTCTCTGTTTCATATCAAATCCACGGTACGTAAGAGTTAAGTGATAACTTGTGAAGACACACGGCTTAAAGATGCAGACAACTTCAAAGGTGATCTTTCTTATGATGCTTTGTAGGTGCAGAATGACACTTGGAAATAACTCATGTGCTCAGTGCTCACACTGAACACCATGCTGGCAAAGACCTGGCTATGTGGATTTCATTTAGCTAGCCTGTACCTATTCCCATGTTCTAATCGAGTACATACTCCTAAGCAGTCCCCAAGTGTTTTTTTGGAGGTTCCTGTTGCTGAAGGTAATTGCCCTGAGTGGGACTTCATTCTGAAGATCTTTAACAGCTTTAGTAAAGGAAAGAGACCACCTTTCCCACAACCTACTAAAGAAATGAAGGATATTGCTACAGCACAGTTCTTCACATATGTATGAACTATCAGCTGTGTAGCTTCAGATTAATTCAATAGTTTTAATGCATCCATAAGAAATCTTGCAAAGATCTTAACCAAAGAATGCCTCATTGAAAATTTCTCAATATCCCTCATTGTATTCTCATTGCATGCCTCCTACAGACATTCCTAACCTCTGTACTCCTTTTTTCATTCCCCCTGCTCTTTTTGCTTTTTTTTTTTTTTACAGAAAAAAAACCATCATCGTTCCCTGGGAAATGTACCTGACTACTCTTCATGTACGTTCAAGTAAGCATCAGTGATGTTATCTTAGGAAAGGATATCAACATAAACTCCTGTTAGGGAAATAAAAGAAGTGTCAGGTGTTATCATAAACACTACTTTCTATATGCCCATGGGCAGAGTAACTTAGAATATAAATCCTCTTTTGCAAAGGCCAATTTTTTATTCCCGTTCTCTTCCCCCGTATTTTTCTTATTACTATACAATGAAAGTGCAAGGATTCACCAAAAGGCGAGTGCTCATAAAACTCATGGTGTTGTTCATGGTCACGAGAAATGGAAAAACGGCGTGCAACGCTGACAAGGAGACTAAACTGTAACAACATTGGCAGCCTATGATTCATGCTCCATTGTTGCTCTTGGGCCAGACTGGTTTGGGACTACAAACAAGCAAAATATTGCATACATTTGCTAAAGACGCAAGCTTTTGTTTCTTTGAAGAAATAAGAGAACTGTCCAGTCCAGTTAGAGCCACTTGCAACAATAAAAGCATGGCATATAATAACAGAAATAGGATTTTTTTTTCTGATTTACTGAAAAATAAATATGGGACACAGCAAATGATTTAATACCATTAACAGTTCTCTGGTTCTGGAGCCTTTGAAAGCTTCTTTCCTAGACTGCATCCTCCTACAAGGTGTAAAACAGCTTGCAAACACAAACGCAAGGGACCCATCAAACACACTCCATCTTCATTTTAAAAACATTAAGTATAGGGGAAAGGAATGTAAAAATCAGCCTGTAATCTCCAGAAGAGTTGCTGAAGAGGGGAGAGGATTCTGCTGCTGTTCTGCACAGAACTAACTAGCCTACCGACAGGTATAGCATTATCTCACTGATACAACAAATACTTTCTGCTCATCTGGAGTGTTTTAGAGCTACCTCTGATTTACATCATTTTGCCATTGCTCTAAACAGAATGAACACTAAACTTTAGAATTATGGTGATCATAAAGAATTTTTGTTTGTTGCATTCTCCCTCATACATTTTTTTTCCAAGTTGATTTTGAGAACGCATAGTTTATCATGGAAGGAAAAACGTGGATTTGGAGTGGTTAACTAAAGGGGAGTTATCAGATTTGGTAATGTAAACCAGCCCAAACATCACTAAGCTGTACAGAATTTACTGCTCTTGTTGCTTATGTAGTCCTAGGTAAGTGTCAATAACTAAACTCCAACTCCAACTTTCTAGATAGAGTACAAGTACAGCTAAGATAAAAATGCATGGGTGACAAAATCAACACCTTATAATCAGAGAACTGTTTTTATAGAGTGACTGAGCCATGACATAGGAAACATGAAGCCCTCAACAAAACCACCATCATAAAGGAAACCTTCCCCAAACCTAATTCTTTTACACAGAGACCCCATGCAGAGGCCTTTGAGCTCAGACCTTACTGCAATCTTGGTCCTGAAAACATTCAGACACATGCTTAACCTTAAACATGCAAAAAACTATGGGCAGGTTTTAATCAACATCTTGTTGAGGAAATCGCTGATATTTTTGTACTGGCTGATTACTTTGAAATAAGAGTCACTGGAAATTTTGATCTTTACATGGTCCATCTTATTTAGGCACAAGCTCATAAAAAAGCATAAATATTACACATTTATCCGATGGTTATCTTCCGTCACCTGTCATGCTTAGAGTTCTCTAAGCAAAAGTAACTGCTTGTTCTCCCTCTCCTTTTTAAACCTCTTCCCCAAAATCCAGAAGTGCATCAGCACAAACTCTTACATTTAATCACAGGTTGTAATCCACAACATACACATGAAACAGTCTTCTGCTATGGTTTCCTATTTAAAATGTTGACTCTAATGACAATTAAAAGCCAAACCAAATCAAACCTTCAACTTTAAAAAATGGAAAATTTGAGAGAATATTTTATTGGTCATCCTAAATGGTGATTGATCATCTATTTAGTAAAGCGTAAAATCAAAGCTGATATTCAGAAGACACTGAAATATTTCTCAGTTTTTCTTTCGGTATCAGATATTAACATCGTAGAAATTTTAAAAAAGACGTGTTACGCTTCATGGAAAAGAAAAGAAACCAGATTAGTACAAACAGGTAACAATTAAAACTGTACAAAATCTAGAAATACAGTGACAAGTATATTCTACAAACACTTGCTAAAAGGCATACACATACACACCTAAGTTAAAGACATGAGCACAGAAAAACACCTTCCGCACAACTACGTTAAATTTGATTAAAGCTCAGAACCATAGGTCCCATTTTTTAGTAGAAGAAAAAACTACGATTTCCTTGGCTTTTCAGTCCAGCTATCAACCCCCTGCTGCCAACACAGCACTTACAGAAGCCTGGGTCTGTCTCTCTGCAGCTCCTCTCCCTTCCCCTCATCTGCTTTGTTACTCTCAAAGACTTACTGGCAAAACGGAGAGGATTCGGTGTCCTTACAGGAGGCGAGAGACCAGGCAGCGCCTGACTCCTGTGGTCCTTACCTTCCCGCTACTCAGAGATTGCGCATCCAGCTTCCCTGTTCAAGTTACTTGGAGGGGATTTAAAATTGATGCTCAGAAATGTAAGGAAAACAAAAGCCAAAAGAGTTCAGACTTCCTTTAGAAACTGGGCTCCTTGATCTGCCTGATGCTGTTGACACTAAGGTAAGCATTTAAGGAGAAGGAGGGGGGATTGTTACAGAGCATCAAAGACAGGAGACTGGGAGATGGGGTTTCCTCTGCCTAGAGGTGACGCCCCTTCCTGCCTCCCCCCTTGGCTGGAGAGGAAATAAAATGGAGCCTAGGAGGGAGGGAGGGAGAGAGATAATCCTGCAGCTTCATCTGATTAGAGAAACTGGGCCTGTGCAGAGCCGGCAATGCCGCCAGGGAAGCACAGGGAGGGGAGGCAAAGAGGGGCAGGAAGAGGAGGAGCAGAGGGGGAGGAATACAAATGATAGGGAGAAAAGGAAAATGATAAAAGCTATACAAAGGAGCCAGCACCTGGACCAAGCTATCCTGGATGTGTTCAATTTCAACCCTCATGGAAATGTGAAAATACCAGTAGGATACACCTGCTGCTTCCGGTAATCCAGAGCATTAAAAAAAAATAAGCCAACCACAACCACACACACAAAAAAGCCAAACCCAGAATGCATCAGTTGTATGGATATGGACTGGGAACAAGTCTACCCTAGTAGATTCAAAAGACAGACTGACAGCTGAATAGGGAAGACGGAAAACGCAGCATGCTACAGACAGGTAGTTGTCTTGCTTGTTGTGGACAGAACACAATTCAGAACAAATTTTCTGTTGCAAGTCTTTTTCCAGAACCTGTTTCCTCTTACTAAAACAAATCTGAGTTGAACCAACGTGACTTTTTAAAAAAATACGTATCAGCATGCACGCCACAGTGCTTGCAACTCTGGCCTCAGTTGTGTGTGCGCACCTTGCCCTCCCACGAGTTCCATGCCATGGTAACTGCCTCCCAGTCTGGCCTCCCTCCCATGCCCACGAGTCCACGGGTACCCACTTACACCTGGCCACCTGCACCGCCGTGCTCTGCGCCTGTAGGAGGCTGCAGCCAACCTGGCCCTTGCTGCCCCCAGCTGTGAAGGCAGCACCGTGCCCTTACACTTGGCCTGACACTGACAGGGTCCCCAGTATGCTGCTGTTGAGCTTCACGGCCATCTGCAGCGGCCTGTTTTTGTAGTTTCTCCTTTTCCACTCACCTTTATCAGCTGCTGTACTCAGTCCTTTCCCAAGCACACCTCTCCTTGTCTCCACCTTGTGAGCCTCATTTCTTTCTTGCCTATTTTCTTCCATTTCGAGCTTCACATGAGGCAGGCCAGTTGGATCTCTGATGGGGCAAGGAAAAGGATGCCAAAATGTCAGAAAAAAAAACTTTCAAATTCTTTTTTTTTTTTGATCAGAAATAATTTAATACCTTTCCTATATAGCACCTACAGCACATTTTCAGTTTGTTCCTGGGTCTTTACCTAGTACCCTCCCATCACACCTCGCTCAGCTGGGAGAGGGGGGCCAAGACCCACCTCATAATGCTTTTGTGAACACAAGAGTGCTTCCTGAGTCTTCAAAACAGGCTACAAAAAGTCACTTTCTATGTGAAGCCAGGCTTTGAGCCTAAAAGACCTCTCCACACACACACAATGTGCAACTACTCATTTAGATTGCAGGTCAGAAAGCATTTTAGGGGTTAACAGCCATGCCTAGGTCAGCAGCAGCTTTCTGGCCACTTTATTTTACTTGCCATGTTTATTACAGCAGTGAAGCAGAGTAGGCAGTTCAAGTCAGCAGCTTGTGCTGACCATATGCATCCTACAAGGCTGGAAAAACAGAAGTTCCTTGAACCCTTCTGTTCCTGAGCACTCTTACTGGTGTCCCTGGTAGCCTGAGATCATGCCTGGACAAATCTCACCGCAGTAGTATAGGACTTTGTGAGTGCTGTGGGGAGAGTACAACTTGACAGCATTTTACTTCCTTTCTTATTCCAACAGAAACCTTTGGCTGAGTTGATGAGAAATACCCTGGCACTTGTAGATATTCCAGCACTGTTCCATGGATGCCAACTGTGAAATGATTCAGCACACAACCCTTCCAGCCAAATGCATTTTCCAAATTTCTTGCAAATTGTCCAATATTCCAAGAACACATACATAATAAAATGTGATGATAGCATCACATTTTTTTTAAACCCTCCACAGGATGAAGTTTCATAACGTTCTCATCCTGGATTTGGTATGTCCAGCAAGGCTGACTATTTTCACTGAAAGCATCGAAACATGCTTACTGAAAGATAGTGGTGACCAACTTGTACCTTAAGGGGTTACATATTACTGTCACCCATAACATTGTGATATGTATATAGCTTTTTAAATTTTTCATTTCATCAGAAAAGACACAAAGATGTCTCAAATCCATGTTTGCACAATTTATTCTTTCTTTAACCAAGCTCACAGTTAAAGGATATTGAGAAGTCACTAGCCTACTGTATCTTTAGATATATTAGAATAAATCCAGACAATGTTTGTGGATTTCTCCTGGGAAGAAAGGAAGAAGTGCCCTTCTGAGCTGACTCACAAAAATACTGCTTGCAGTTTGTTCCTATCTCTGTCTGCAGAGTCTGTACGCAACCCCTGGAAGGCTGATATTTGCTGTCTGATGATTCAAAGCCACTTAAGCCAGTGAAGCTGCACCTGCAACCAGGCCAATTTTAGCTTAATGCATTTCTGGAATGTGTACTAGCTTATGACAATAATGTAGCCCTCCAGGAACAGTATGCTGTCTTGTGGGCAACACTGCTCAATTGCCAAATGTCATCTGCCACAGTCAATTTGGATCAGGTCTCAGTCATTGCCATTGTAAAGTATTTTTGAGGGTTTCTGAAGAGTAACAGCACTTAAGTAGTCTGAGTGAGCCTTCAAAATCGTAACTAATGTACCATAGCTAAACTTAACTTTCACTATGCACAAAACTGTTAGAAGCTCTCCATTCTAGATACCGCTAACCTCTTCCTGAAATTGGCATCCTGTATGCAGTGCCAGATTTTCAGTTTTTGACACTGTTTATCCAAGAGAGTGCTGATGCCAACCCAAATGAGTACCAGCCAGTCCAGTACCGGAGCTAGAACAGTGTCTGTTTTCACATACACTCTAGGCAAGTAAAATATAAGTGGGACTGTTTGAAAGCACAGAACTGACCATCACCTACAATTTGACATAGGCAGCACAATTTTTTTTTAAAACAGAATTTTACTGTCAGACAAGCAATATCACAAACTTCAAATTAAAGTAAAATTACACATATGCAACAGCTGTAATTCAAAGATAATTTACCAAAACAATCCATCTGAACACAAGAAAGCAATGCCTTTTATATATAAATGCTTAACTTATTAAAAACACCTGGAACTACAGGCCATCTTTTCATGTGCAGGCTTTCTTTAAGAAGATGAGCTCTTCACAAAGACAGCCCAACTGTAGCCAGTATGGTCCCTGAATAAGCCTCTATTCTCTAACTTTATTTTTCTGTAAAAAGGAAGATGATTTGTGTGGGTTTATCTCATCTGCTGGTTTCATAAAGTCATTATGAAATCTGGCAGGTCATCTACATTCATCTTTCTTGGGAATAATGCTCTAATGCTCCTGACATGACTTTGTTCAAGGAGCAGCATAGATGTGGTACTCTTCTTTGGGGGATTAATCTTTTTGAAAGCTGTCAGGCTTTTTAGTACTGTGAAAACTGTTGTTTTTGAGCCGTGTCATCTCCTTTCTCTTTTATGTTGGGTTTGAGAGCAGCTTTCTCAACAAAGCAGCCCAGTTCTTTTACCTTGGCAGTTTGCAAGGCACCCCGCTGATGTAAGCAATCTCATATTTCAAAGACTTAGCAAATCTCTACATAGCACTACTTTTTTGTTTGTTTTATTAAATGAATAGAACAACAGCTGATTACGAAGAATACTGATCCCTCCTTTAAGCATGTTTTGCTGTAAACAAATGATTTCATGACATGAAACCTCAAATCTCATCTTAAAACAAGGGACAGTCACATGGGCACTCTGCTCTCACTTCTCCTTTGCCCAGATCTCATTTCCTCCAATGCACAACCACCAGAATGTCTCCCCTGTTCTCTACAATTGCTCAATATCCAGTAGGAACAAGCAATAAATAATTGTATACACACAAGAAAAAAACAAGCAAAACCCCTTCAAGCCAGTTTCAGGGTAGCTTTAAGCTGCCTTTCATAGAATAAGGGCTTTGTTCTTTTTGAGAATTTTAATCACATGTTTAGCTTCACTATCTTGCTGCTAGTCTTCCATCTGTTCTGTTACGCTCCCAGACTCCCACAGAAAAAAAAAACGAACAACCAAGCAACAACAAAAAAAACACAGGACAAAACTCCCTGGGTTTTAGCTCATACCCAGAGCCGAGTGCTGTGAATAAAGGCTGCTGTAGAGACAGTTAGTTCTACTAACTGTCTTAGATGTAGTCAAACATCTAAATAAAGATTTGAACTTGGATGCCTCAGTAACCAGGTGTAAAATGAGGAAATAGTATCAGCAAGAAGCTGGGGAAAGCACCAAGGAAAACACTGTACAAGAAGAAAGCAGCTTGGGAAAATAATTTCTGACCCTGATCCACTTTGAAGAAACAGCTCTGCAGCTCCAAGAAAGGCTTTGTTTTCTCATGACCTGGAATATTCTCAACCAATTCAGCCTACAGTCATCATAACGCGGTTGTCAGATGGCCTGCGGACTGACTCTAGCCCATTCAACACTGCTAATCCAGCCTCCCTTTCCCTGGATAACATGCTTGGACCGTTTACCCACCCCTGCCTCTGCCCCATGCCTTTCTATACTGGTCTTCCTGACAACTCTTGCATCCAGGATATGGTGGGGGAGAGTATGACAGAAGGAAGAGAGATGGAGGACATACTGCAGGGAAGTTGGGGGAACTTGAAGGGGCTTTAGATGTAGTCTCTGTGGCTGCCTTTATTGGTCCACCCTCATAAGAGGCACGGTCCTTGGTTAAACAAAAGACAAAATTGTTACGCAAGCAATATACCAGGGTGACATTCCAAATTAGACTCAGGGAGCAACAGTACTGTATATTAAATATGGCATGCACAAGTAAGACCTGTAAAGTACACAGATTTCAGAGCAGCCCCACAGGAAGGAAATAATGCTATTTCATGTGCGACCAGTGCCAGAGGGAGTCCGGCAAGATGGACTGTAAACCTCAGGTTTGCTCTGCCTGCGATAATCTGCAGGGTTGACTCTGTGACAGATTGAAATGCAGTAACAGTGTTTATGCAACTAAATCTTGTTCTAATCTATTAGTTTACGTAACCTTTGCTCATGGACATACTGACTCATAGGTCTCAGAAATCCTAAGAAAATGTTTAACTCTCTCACATCCTTCAGCCCCTGGTTGCCAAATACAAACAGATTGTCGCAGAGATCTCATTCATTCTCTAAGGAAAAAGTAGGTTGGTATGGCAAAAAAGGTATCAACTCAAGTCCTAAAAAGCAACTTACATACAACCAAAACTACACAGTAAGTTGGATAACAGTAGGCAGGAATGCTTCAGGTTAGCATTTCCAATGCACAATGTACCACTTGAACCTCAGGCTGGGACAGGAATAGAAACAGTTTACTTGGCTCCTAGGGGGGAAAAAAGGAAAAAAAATGCTTTTTACCATTCAGACATCACCTTTCTCAGTAAAGTGAGGCAACAGTGCCTGTGGGAACAACACTGATTCTTGCTAGCTTGAAAGACTGACTTTTACCCTTCCTATATTTCTTGAATTTTTTAGAACATATACCTTAAGTAAGCAATGGGAACAGTGTGCAGTACTCTGGCTGCAGCAGACAATTCCAGTAATTGCTAGCCTGCCCACATCTGCTTATTTCAGCCCTTCTTGTGAGCACTTACCTTTGTTGGCTTGTTCATCTGGCTAAGCACTAACTTAGATTTTTTTAAAATATTTGAATTAAAATGAATATTTAAAAAAAGTCTTTCAATTGAATAGTTCACATAGCTGCTATGATACTGCCCATGCGGCACTTCTTGATACCAACACTGTTCCTGATTTCTTTTTCTAATGAAATAATCCTTTGCATCGAGGATTTATGCACAGGCCAAAGTCCATTGATATCATTTGGAATTAAGTGCATTTAGGGCCAAATCCGATTGTGTTATGTGTATTTAGGAGACATCATAATTTATTTCTGATGCACACAAGACACTGATTTACTTGCAGGGTACTGTACAATCTGTAAAAGGATCTGATCTCACTGCTTGTTGCAAAAGCAGTACAAGAATAGGCATGGTGCCTTTTTATACAAAGTTCCCTTATGTATTATGATGGCTTCCTAGTGGATTCTGTGATCGTACTGAATCATTCACTCTGACAGAGACAGAAGCTGGGTCAGTCACTTCTGAGCTCTGACTTGTGCAGTGGTTTGCAAACTGCAATCCAGCAGAGGGAGCCAAAGAAGTGCGATCTGCCTGCAGCCCCCAGCGGCTATGTAAAAAGGGGATCACTGACACGGATAAAATAAGGACTTAATTAGCTGAAAAATTCATTCGTTTTCACCTACAGTCAGGATATTCTTGGGACATCCCTGATCCTCAAAATCTCATTAGTCTCACTCAGATTTTTTGGCACCATTGCTTAATTACTGTTTTTCTTTTGTTTGTTTGTTTAACAAATATGTGGGATGGCATCTGTAAATCTGTCACTGCTATACACAGAAATATTCTAGGTGTATGTACCTGCAGAAACAATCGCAAGTTAAAATAAACAGATTGTATTTGCTCCCCAAACAAAGATCCAATTTTGACATAAATTTATAGTCCCATAAGGCTGTACCAATTAGGGCTACGTTATATATGGCATAATTCTTATGCCATTATATATACACCTATGCCATTATGCAGAAAATCACAAAATCATATACATATAATATATATTTATGATTTTTATAAATATATATATATATGATTTTGTGCTTTCCTGCACTTCATCCGAATTTCATGATGCATTTCTGCCTACAGAGATATATGCTCAGCAATCCCTCCCCATTTGCTTATACTTCTTATACTTTGTTTACATTGTGTTTGGTCTAAATCTATTCTCTATTCCAGAGGGACTGAAAGTTAGGAAAAAATACCTATTAAAAATTAATAAAAACTAGTTTTGCCTTTGAGCAACATTTGTTCTTCATCACTGCAGCTGTGTGAACAGTTCATTTTGCATGTGTACACAAGTAATCTTGCAAGGCCTTGTCAAAGCTACGGAGTTTAGATTATTACCACCAAGGGTAGGTGGTATACAAAACTGTAAGCCAGACATTACCCCCAAAAAGCTTTAAAGCCATGTGACCCAGAGCTTCACAAGTCATCATCTCTGCAAAAAAATCTCTATAGGCCTTGCACACAACATCTGTGAATTTGGTGCTTATTAACAGAGGTCTTTAAAGGAACATTTTGTACTGTTTTTTCTTAGAACAGCAACAGCTGTTAACTTTTTCAATGCAATTTACACTAGCAAAAAATATACCATGTGAACATGTTACAGTAAAAGCAGGCTTAGTATCTCTGAAATTTTTATTGTGAAACAGGAAAGGTCACCTAAAAGGCATAAGAGTTCACATCATCTGCATTCTGTTCCATACCAAAAAAAGAGCCACCTTTACAAG
Source organism: Anser brachyrhynchus (assembly GCF_964034855.1). Taxonomy (NCBI): domain Eukaryota; kingdom Metazoa; phylum Chordata; class Aves; order Anseriformes; family Anatidae; genus Anser; species Anser brachyrhynchus. The sequence continues at coordinate 14,243,417 of NC_137700.1, forward strand.
AACTTTGTGTCACTGCATCGATGCACATCAAAGCCCAACATTGGACAGGAGGTGGCGCTACAGCCTGCATAAATATTATTATTAGGGAAAACCAATGGTCACAGCATACTCTGAGTAAAAGGAAAATATAAGGTAGAAAAAGAAACACTGAGTTCTGCGTAAGTGGTGACATGCAGACCTACATATACTGTCATATCAGCAGGCATACTACAACACTGCTGAGAGAAGACCTGTAAGAAGACCCTGAAGAGGAAGTAAATGCATTGTGTCCCTGTTTGTCAGGGAGTTAAATACCCAGTAAAAGAAGAGCCAAGTATGGAAAAGTCTGTCTTGCACAGCATGCTCTGCACAAGCTGTAGCAGTTCTTTGTATGCTCACAGGCTCCGCTGCTTCAGAAACTGATGGAACAGATACACTCAGGTGGAAGCTTTGCACAGACACAAAGCATTCAGCTTGACACTTCATGAAGAACACCAAGGTTTGCCCAGGAAAACCCCTGACACTAGCTAAGTAGGAACCCCAGACCAGGGTTCCTTAATTAGGTTACAGCTATCTTTCTTTTTCGGCTGCCTTTCTCCCTAGGTCCTTCTAGAGGCACCAAATGTGGCAGCTTTCAAAGATTTTTTTTTTCCTGTTCTCTGTTTTGGCCCTGTCTCTATGCCCGACTGTTTTATACCTGCAGTATTACTGGCTGACCAGTTCTGGATTGTGACCTGAGCCACTCAGAGTGCATAAAGCATTCAACAACAGTCAACAGTAAAACCAAGAGAAAACATTTCTGGGAGACTCATTCCCTTCTGGATGTCTTTACTCTTCCATATTCCCAGCTTTTCTTTTGAAAAGAAACTGACAAATAGCTCCCAGAATAGATCAACCTCACTGTAAACACAACGGTGTGAAATACACTGAATATTTCTCAAAGATATCCAGTTTAAGAAATAAAATACATCATAAGATAAAAGACACAAACATATTAAGTTGGTGTCTCAGAAGCACAGTGAACATATTTTTAAATCAATACATTTTAGAAAATAGTTTTGTAAGAGAATATTGCTTAAACTGAGTGTTCTGACATTCAAAAACAATCTGAATTCATTTCTGACTTTTCTTTCTATTTTTCAGAAGGCTTAAGAACAACATTATAGCAGCTGTTCACGCTTACCTTTTCTACATCTCTTCCAGTGCTCATGTCTGCCTTTTCCACATCAGTTTCAACTTCGCTGAAGCTAGAAGAAAGCCTCCACCCAAGCAGCCACAAAAAACAGCATCATCATTCTGGTGTACAAAAGAAGAAGGCTAAACAACCACCACCAAAGTAAGGAAATCACCCATACGCAAAGGGGCGTCAAATGCAGCAAGAATCACAGTATCTGGTTTCTTCCCAGACAATGAGCTATGTATATTTTCAAAAACAGGAGACAGACGTGTCAAAGTTCAACAAAAAAAAGAATGACAAATATTTAAGAAATATATATTACTAGTTGGGGTCCTTGCTTTTGTTGCTAATACTACAAAAATCATAAAGTTGAGAAAACGCATACCTTTATCCTCTATTCTGAACTAAGACATCTTGGTGATAATCCTGAAGTATAGTAAATATAACTTTGTATATAGTGAAATTTTTACATGGTCTTTTAAAGGCCAAGGTAAGAAACAAGACCTAGATATGCACGCCACAAGATACATGTGTTACGTTATAGAAAATGAACCAGAAAGTTAGACTGTTAGTACAATTTCTAGCTCAACAAAACATTACACTCTCAGCTTGCTCCAAGCTGTTCTAGAGATAAACTTTTAGAAATCAAAGCTATTTTTCCATATGAAGCAGATGAGAAACATAACTGAATAAACATTCACAGCATCAGCTGAGAAGCAGAGAACACAAATTGAACCTGGTCAAGGCTGGAATGTGCAGAATGCATATTTGTTAAAGTGACACTATACACTTGAAATGGACAGAGTTATTAAAGTGCCACAACTTAGGCAGGAAGTCTCTTAAGACATTTCCAGAATTCTCTCTGATACAATAATAAAGTTATAGTATGTGAACACAGGCAGATCAGCTTGGTCTTATATTTGAACTTCGAAATGGGCTTTTTAAACAGACACTCCACGGACAAAAAAACGCCTTTAAAATAGAGAAGCTTCCACTGCCTTTCAACCTCACAAAAACCTTTCATTAGGTTATGGCCTAATGAAAAGGCTATTTTTGTGCCCCAAAAGGCAAAAACCTTTGACCATTTAACACAAAGGAGACAGGGGGAGAAGAAGAAACTATATTTTTTCCTTCCCCAAACACAAACAGAAGACTTTGTCCCTGGTAGGCTGGAACTCCATCTACCCCCTCTTCAAAATGTTTTTTCCAATTTAGTTAACATACAGCAGGGCAAACAGGAAGACAAACATGATCTCTGGTATTAGTTATTTTGACTAGTAAATTTCAATTCTTGGTTTTGAATTCTGCACACAAATGATAACCCATTACTTGGATGTAACCCAAAACGACCTAAGAATTGACAATGACGTTATCAGGCCTAACTACAGTGCATTGCATCACCATGCAGAGTAGCCTCACCAAAAAGGTAAGAAGCCCAGTATGAATGTCAAAACAACATTAGCAAATAAAATTTATACCCTACAGCTTCTACCAGCCTCAATAAAAGGTACAATCAGACAATACCAATCACCCCATCTATATATTTGATTGCTTTCAGAGTAATAGTGAGCAGGCTGATGCTTTATGAAGTCAGGTACAGTAATCATCCACTCAGTCTTTTAACGATGAACATCACAAAGAATACACTAAGACTTTAATAAGAATTAAATGCATTTCTAGATCTTATTGAACTGAAAGTTTTGTAAAACTGAGTTAAATTGTCTTTGATTGATTTTAAATTGGTTTAAGGTGATTATGTTTATTTGCTAGCTTATAGCTACATGCATACAACTAAATGATTTAAGGTGACCATAAAAGAATGCACCATTTGAAACTGTTTAAGACCACTTAAATTGATGCAATAACTTCTAGCTACACAAGATTAGATTCTCAGAGAGCTATTTTAAGAGAAAAAAGCAGCAAAAATGCTGAGACAGAGCAGCAGAAATCTTGCTGTTAAAAGACAGAAAGCAACCACAATAGGATAGTAAGCGCAAAGACATAACAGGTAGGATGAAAGTCTTTTTAACTACAATGATGCTACTGAATTGTGACCATCTTCCTCTAATATGCCATATCTGAAAAAATCAGTCTCTTAACATTAGAAAACTTTTCTGTAGAGTAGAAAACTGAGATACCAGCAAGAGTTTATTAAAATAAAAATTTATGTATAAAAATACATTTTATGACAATTCATCAGTTTTACAGCAGTAGTATATACAATTAGCAGATATTCCATACCTTTTGTGTTTATATACAATTAGCAGATATTCCATACCTTTTGTGTTTTTTTGAGGGGAAATAAGTTAAATGCAAAAATGCTTATTGTATTTTAACAAATATTTGCTTCCTTGAGCTAATTAATTTTTCTTCTGCTTGCAATCTTGTTCTTACAGTGTTATTCAGTTGTGGCAGAGGTCAATGCTTCAAAGATCAGGATGAAAATTTAGCAGATGGAAATCCTTTTGCAAAGGATAGCTGTTTTCATCTAGCACAAAATGGCTCTTAATTTCCAAGAAGTATGATGCTTCTGTATCTGCTAGCAGTGAATGACACAGATCTGCTACTATTGTGCTGTACGTTATATCCGAGGAAGGCACTGCAAAATACAGAACAATCTGATTTACTTACTTCATACTTTCATAATAGCACCTAACACTGAAGTTCTACATCCATGAAAGCTACACTCAATTACCGGAAATGTAACCTAACATCCAAATACAATATTAGATTTTGTTTTTCATCATTTTTTAAGACAACAATGTGCAAAGAGTTCTTCTGTAGTGGGTTTCCGTGGCAAGGTTTTGGTAGCAGGGGGCCATAGGGGTGGCTTCTGTGAGAAGGATCTAGAAGTTGCCCCATGTTAGGTAAGGGCCCCACCGCTGACCAGAGCTGAGCCAATAAGTGATGTTGTTTTGTGCCTCTGTGAGAGCATATTTAAGACAGAGGGAAAAAAAATAAATAAAACGCTGTGCCACACAGCAGCTGGGAGAGTGAGAGGAGTGAGGAACAGTCTTGCAGGCTCCGAGGTCAGTGAAGAAGGAGGGGGAGAGGTGCTCCAGGCACCGGAGCAGAAGTCCCCTGCGGCCTGTGCTGAGGACCATGGTGAAGCAGGCTGTCCCCCTGCAGCCCATGGAGTACCACGGTGGAGCAGGGTTCCACCCTGCAGCCCATGGAGGAGACCACGGTGGAGCAGGTGGACCTGCACCAACGGAGACTGCGGCCTGTGGAAGACCCCTGCCGGAGCAGATTCCAGGCCAGACCTGTAGCCCATGGAGAGGAGCCCACGCAGGAGCAGGTGAGCTGGCAGGAGCTGCTGCCCGTGGGGGATCCAGGTTGGAGCAGTTCGCTCCTGAGGGATGGACCCCGTGGTACGGACCCATGTCTGGAGCAGTTCTTGAAGAGCTGCTGCCTGCGGGCAGCCCACGCCGGATCAGTTCGGCAAGGCCTGCATCCCGTGGGAGGGACCCCACAGCACAGGGGACGAGAGTGACCGAGAAGGAGTGGCGGAGAAGAAGCGCTATAGACTGACCATAACCCCCGTTCCCCCGCGCCGCTCGGGGGGAGGAGGTGGAAGAGGGTGGATGGGGGTGGGGAAGGGGTTTTGGTCTCTTTCCTTTCTCACTTCTCCAGCTTGTTAGTAATAGGCAATAAACCTTACTATCTCCCTATGCTGAGTCTGTTTTGCCCGTCACAATAATTACTGCGTGATCTCCTTGTCCTTATCTCAACCCTTGAGCCCTTTTCATCATATTTTCTCCCTGTTCCTCTTTGAGGAGGGGGAGTGAGAGCGGTTGTGGTGGAGCTCGGCCGCCCACTTGAGTAAAACCACCACAGCTTCTCATTAAACTATGCTTGTGAATCATATACAACACCTCAATAATCCAAACTCAAGTATCATCAGTGGAAGCCTGTCTGATACAACACCATTTATAGTTATTTCTATAATTAATGTATGACAGCTACTTCTAAAAACTTCTAAGGGATTTTTTTTCTATACAGGAAATCCATTTAGTAGCTGAATATTTAGCAAACTTTGCTGCCCATAGTATTTCTACCACAATTCATGAAACAGTACCTACTGATCTGTTCAGCCAGTCGGCAGGAATATTGAGGAAGATTTTTTCCATCAACTCAGACACCACATGAATATTAATTTCACATCCACTATCTTCTACTGTCATCAAAGCAGGCCTAGGTCAGAAAACACAAGACTCTTGAAAGTTAGCTGCAATATTTTTTCTGGTTTAAGCAAGATTTCTGCATGAAAGTAATAAAATGTAATACTACCCTCCGACATATCAAGAACTAGAAAGCCTCTACGCACTTACCAGTCAAATCTGTAGAGCTGTAATATGAGCTTGATATATACTGAACTTCACTACACAACGTTAAAATAACTTTAAAGCTATTAAGTAAGCCTTACTTTGAGACAACGGCAAAAAACAATGCTTTAAGCAACATCAGGCTTTTTCCTGAAAGACGATGAAAACTGCACCAAATGAGGTTTTTAATTCCTGAAAGCATAAACATGTCAAGATGTCATAAAGCTGAACACTTGATGTTTCTGCTAAAGCCTGAATTTCACTTCTTGAGATTAAAGTGGATTGAAGATAGAGCTTTTTAATTGCTAAAAATTAAAAAATCTTCCTTCATTTAAGAAACTAATTTCTCAGATCAGATAAGTGTACAAAGGAACTGTAATAGCAATGGAAAGCTGAACCTTATCAGTCAACTTGGGAAACACTCAATAGTCTTGTATTTCAATACTTTGTTTTGATAATATTCAGGGCAAAAACCTAAACATGCAAACATAACCTATGCCAGATCTGGAAGAAATTCACCTAACAAGTAACACTTGTCCTGTTTTGAATAAAAAGGACAGTTGTCTGCATATGAAGTGACAAATATAGTCCCAGTCTTCTGAACACTTCTAAAAATAATTAATTAAAAAAGCTGTGTAGCTCCAGTGAAGTTGCTAAGTTATCTGAAGTCGTGTATAAGCAAAATAAATATACACGAAAATGCATGCATCCACAGTTTTCACTATTAGTTACCAATCTCATCCTATGAGTTTTAGGCCTACTCATTTCTAGTGATTTACGTACCTTTTCTTTTGTTAGTTGACAGGCAAAACTGGTTCTATCACGAAGACAAACTGAGTAACAGATATTTTTAACTAGATACTAGAAAAATTTGTTCTGTTTATTCACGTATCTACTATGTCTTTTCTTGAAGACTTCGGTTGCTGTAATGCTCTTTCTTAAAGATGCAGGACTATTTTGCAGAGCAGAGAATGATCAAGTTACTACCCTGTTAGACAAACAGGCTTCTATTATTTAAATCAAAGTCACGTAAAAAAACTGTTGAGTATGTAATGATTCACTAATGTAACTCACTATGAAGTAATTTAGGAATAATTTTATAGGAAGAAAACTGATCGAAGACTTAGATATTCTAGAATTCTATGCATTCTATGATTGTCTCAGAATTCACTGTACCTACAAGTCTTTCAAGTTACTATGATTCTTAAATTTACTTTGAGCTTTTGAAATGTGACTACTTATTGTTCAAGGTATTTCTACATCAACCAAATCCAAATAAGCCGGAATCTCATATTCTTTAAGTAAATATGCATATTCATCTTGAGTCACAGTGCCATCTACTGATAATTTTGCATCCCTGCTCTCTGAGAATATTTAATGAAAACATTTGTTAGTTCTATTCCCAAAAGGCTAAAATAAATTTATCAGTTTAGAAATGTGGTTGCATGTTCACACAATTTCAAACTTAGGCTGAAATATGAGGCTTACTTTTGTCCTGAACATTCTACTTCATCCTAACTCACTGAAACAGTACTGGATAAACCTTGTTACTGAACATAGTATTCAAAGAAAGTAAAAAGTTACATTACTTACAGGTGACATTCTTTCTTTAAATCTAGTACAGCAATTTATGAACAGATTGTTGAAAATTCATTAGAACACCAGAAACTACAAACCACACCTTAAATACACAATTTTATGTGAGACTTAAAATAGAAAAATTGTAGTTTACTTCTTTAATAGTATATATTCTAGCTTTATCTTATTTACCTGTAGAATGTTTTTACTTTGTTGTATGGCAAACATCTAAAACATTGCTTGTAGATCATGTTCTCATCTGCCTGTAGTTCCAAGCCACATTTAGCACAGCCTGAATACGTAATCATAGGCAGAGAAGCCAACACACACTCCAGGGAAGTGTCAGCATGGAAGATGAGTTGCCTGTACTGACCAGTTAAAACAATGAACTTCAGCTCTAAGATGTGGGCTTTCACTTGAATCACTCCTACAGAAACAACAATTTCAATCAAACTTGCGTTCAGTTTTGTAGATAAAGCAAAGTAAGAGGTACAGCTGATTCAAAAACAAAGTCATCAATATAACTTTATGCTTTTTTTTTCTTTAGAAACACATTCTCAAATGTAAGAGATTATTTCAACAGTGAAAATTTATCGTACTTTAATACTACATCTAAAAAATATACATAACTATGTAGTACTTCTTTTGTTACTGTTATGGTAGATCCCATTATAGAAGAGCCTGAATAAAGGATCAAGAGATCATAGAATTTTGCAAAAAATTTTGAAATCCAGAAGTACCATAAAACAATCAAAATGACTTTATTAATCTCGAAACACAGCTTTTCTAATGTGGCAGGCCAAACATTATTCTGTGGTAATCAGAATATCTTACTTAAGAAAAATTATCAATAGAAGTTTAAGCTGCTTTTATATCACATGAACACAACGGTGAGGACTGAGTTTAAGTGCACAGAATGAAATAGGGACATTCAAAATAAATGGAAAATGATTTCATAAACACCTATAGATCTCAATGCATACAAGCCAAGTAAATTTCATATTATACAAGTTTTAGATACAGGTTATAGATATGGAAAAAATACTATGAAGTTTGTCATGGGGATTTTCTGCAAATAAAGTCCATGATCTGATGTATTAGATGCATTCACACAGTAATTGGTAAAATAACCTACCTGTCCTAAAAACTTTGTTCTGAAAAGGGGGTGTGCCAATAGAAGTGGAATATAAGCCATGATTAGATCAGGAACAGAAACTAATTGCTTTGCCTCCACTCTGATTCAGAGATAGACACTAAAAAACAGAGCTTTAACAACTTGTTTGCTGCTATACTTATAAATAAATAAGAAGTTAAGTACTGCAAAAATCAATTTTATTGAGTTATTAAAATGTAGCACCAACCTTAGCAACCCTCTAGGCCTATTTATGAGGGGATGACTGTCCAACAGATTTTTTGATCTTCTGTAAGAAGTTTATAATAGCAGTAGCTGTTTTACTCTAGCTTCAGAGAATTCAAGAGTACTCCGCAATATCCAAAGTAGTTTTCCACAAACTCTTTGAGTGGTTAATCACATTATTATAATAGTTGACATAGGCAACAAAAGGCAGCACTTCCCTATATGTTTCAAAGCTATCTTTGTATGACACCACATACCACACCTACCTCACTTCTGTGCTCCCTGAATGAAGGCTGCATTCAGTTTAGACACTGAGCAGCAGCCTCTAAAATAAATTTGGGCTCTCAGCAGAACTATGTTAACTTGAAAAAAACATTTTACTTCAATAAAGAGCATCTATTTTGCTTAGCTATGCACCGCACTATACAGATACAACAGTACTAAGAATAAATTTACCTGAGTATTTTTCATCCAAATGTGCTGATAGATTTGTCATTTTCATGACAGAGGTTCTGCTTTTCTGAAACTTTTCTTTAAATTCAATGGCCCTTTTGTCATCATCAAACAAACACTCACAGTATGACCATGGAGTTGTGTGCAACTCTAAGTCACCTGAGACAGAACTACGTTGGACCAGAAGGTATTTAAAGTCCCATAGATGACCTACAGACCAGAAAACAAGCAAGAGTTTAATTTCCATATCTTGGTTAATTTATAGAAAACTGATGTCATTTACAAGATTAACTAACAAATCAGCAAAACGTTCTCATATAGTTGGTTCCAGCAAGTTTAGGTCAAGCCTCATGAAATGCATGTTTTTTCTCTTTCTCTATCAACTTTGCATAAGAATTGCATGGCTCCTTAAGAGTACCAGAAGAACATTTTCCGGGTTTCAGAGAAGGCTCAAAAAAAATCTAAGCGTAAAAAAGATGAGTAATGTTTTCATGTTTTTGGAATGGTTCAGGTAGGTGATACTAATGCAGTGTTTGCTCAAATGGGAACGTTTTACACCATGATTTCTTGTACTTCTCTTTAAGAATCTCTATTATGCATATTGCAGCTTCTTATGTTTCAACAAGAATTTTTAAAATCTTTCAAACCTTTTCTGTTGAAGTTCTGGGGGGAAAAAAGACAGACATTTGCAGAAATAACAGTTATGACAAAGGATTATTCAGAGAAGAATTAGACATTGCAGTGAGACAGAAGTAGCCTTGAAGAACCAATGAGCTCGTATGGTATGTTAAGATACCAGTTCAGGTTCTTGCAGTGGCTGATTTTTCATAAATCATTTGAACACGTGCACTATTACACTGTTTAACCCCTCTGGGGGTAGAGCTAAAACGTTAAGAAAATTGCTTGGCTTTCCTATTAAGCTATTGCTTTCAAAACAACTTTTTTTCTACAAGTTGTCCCTCATTAAATTATGAAGGTACTCCTATAAAAAAAGGAAATACCACTTAGTAATATTTACTTCATCTTAAAAGCTTATTCTGTGTTTTCCCCATCAATCTTCAATGGGTTCAGAATTTCACCCCATGTTAATAACAGCTACCCTCATCCTCCAAGAATGCTGGTTTACAGAAACGTATTTGATGTGTTTGGTAGGACATGGCAGATGAGAGAAACATTTACTGAATGTCTGATGATTGTATGCTGGAAGCTTGGACCGATTTTTAGAAATAGATGAGAAATTAATTTTTATTGGCAATGATTTTTAGATGCTTCAAAGCTGTATAGTCTTCTGTACTTTACTCTAAAGATATACACCATTCAAAATTTACTAGTTTCGATCCCTTCCTCTACAAAACTGAGTTACCTAATCTACTAGTATAAACAGTAACACGTCCCAGCTGTTCGCCTGTGACTAGAAGCAAGAATAATATCACGTGCTTTTCACCTGTAACCCACTCACACTATTAGCTGCTGTGTTGTATATACTTGTTTTGTATCATGTGAGCTTTTTGGCTATCTTATGAGGATCAAATGTTCACAGTTTGTCTCTGATGCATATTTGAACAGTTGAGAAATCTCTCTTATCTTGAATTTCAGATATAATCTTTTAATCATTAAAACACCAGCCACTAGATACACAGAATTCTAGCTGGAGAATAAGACATAAGCTTTACCAAAAAAATGTAAGCACTTACACTACAGGGCTGCATCATCTTTTCTGCTTTTCTACTTTAAGCATCAGGTAGTTATATATTTTTCTGTCTTAGAAATTACCTGTGGAATCTACTTAATTTTTTGCAGCTCCAATACACAGTATAAAATACTTCAGAATTCTATATTAAAAAGTAACATCCTAGCATAATAAATTCTATAAAATTTTTAAGCATTTATCTAATAAATAGCATATACCTGCCTACACTGAAGTACGCACAAAAGTAAAAGCCATGTAGGTTTTATGAAGTAAAGTTAATTGGTTAATACTTAAATTGGACTGTCTTCTTCAGGTAGTCCAAGAGGCAGACCTTGCAGTTATGCAATTTCTTTTTTAGGACTGTAAATTATTGCTAAACTGAAGCGGAACTGGCAGAATTCAGAATTTCTAAATTTAAAGTCAGAACTCAAGTCAATACTCACTGAGGTTGTTTAACCTTTCTCGGTTTTTGTTTTGAAACTGACTTTAAGCAGACATGCTCAACACTTCCAGTAATACAGCATCTACTTCCTAAATGTATCCACTGATCAGAAAGGCTAACTCTGGAGTAATCAATTTAAAAACCTAGTTTTTAAATTAAACCTGGTTTCAGGTACTTTAAAAGAACAGTAGTAGGCACTGCTAAAACACAGGCTATGTAGTTCTTACAAGAGATGCTTTTATTCAGTTAATGGCTAGATTTGTATCTAGATTCAAATTTTTGAATATTCATGCTTCTTCCATGTTGTAAAAAGAATGCATTCAAATTCTGTTGCTGATGACACTATTTCCAAATAGAGGAGACTTGTTAAAGTTCAAAAAAATATATACTGCCATTTCAAGGGAAGTATATAAAGGTTGAATGGAAAGTATCACCAGTTGGGTATGTTAAAGCTATTAATAGAATCATATAAATCCTATTACAACAACCTACCTATAGGTACAAAGACTTTACCTTTTCTCCTTTGAAGTTGAGGGCACCAGGCAGCTCCTGCTCCCCACAGCACCATTCTGTAGTGTCGGTCTCTGCTCTGTTCTACTGTTAGAATAACTTTTCTCTGGGTGCCGCCTCTGTAGCTATACACGGATTCTGGAAAGTTTGAACTTATGACTTGTTTGTTATATAGTAGAAAGCATATAAAAACACACCTCAACATTAAGATAAAATCATGCTACTATAACATTTCTAAGCAAACAAGACACCTACAATTTCTTCAGGACAGAACAGTGATTTCTTCAGTAAGATCAATCTAATTCGGAGGAATGCATAAAGAATATTCATTTACCCTTATCCACCTAACTACTTGGCAACTGGACATCTCCCTTTAAAACAGCAGGTATCTGAACATCTTTGAGCACCCCTTACTCATCCTAATTGATACAAGTGGAAAAAAATTGTACTCAATCTCTCAGCAATAGATTGCCATAATGGGAAACTAAAGTTCCTTTGAAATATATTGAAAGAAATATTTCTCAACAGATTTTCATAAAGTTACAGTCATGTACAGCACAAAGGCAACTGTATATACAAACTGAAACAATTAAGATATCTACAGGTAATACCTGTACGTTTCAGTTCCTAAACACTTTTCATCAACAAAATCCTAGGATAAGAACTCTTGCTTTAAATGTCCTAATCATTCTGAGATCTACGTACAATAATAAATTATGGAGATTTATATCTTCAAAAAAATCTCAATTTATAATGAGTAAAGGTGACATTGACAGTGATAAAGTCATTTGAATCTCTGACTGATGCAAGCACTAATACAAGATGCCAGTGGAACATGACCAAATTGATGTGAAAAGCATTATGTCAAACGCTGAGAAACAGTGGTACTGTAAAGAAAGGAAGACCATCAGAACAGTTAAGTAGGGAGAAGACGACTACTCCTTTCCCAGGGGTTAGAAAAAACATGGCAGGACACTGCATAAAGTACTGAGAAGGCCCCAGGCCAATTTGGTTTTGTTTCTTTCAGAATGTGGAAGTGATATTAAGCAGCAGCTGTAAGGCCTGATTGTGAAGTAATGGAAACAAAATACAAAATTTAACATGGAAAACAGCTTCAGTAAAAGGAATCCCAAAATAATCACCTTCATTATTTTAAGCAGTGTCAAAGAACAAAACCCATCACATTGAACACTTGAATTGGTGACAAAGACACTTTGAGAAAGCAGTCTTTGCAAATACACAAAGAAATACACCGGAAACAAATTTTGTGAATAAGTTACATATTAATGAAGTAGCTTTCTGTTCTGCTTATGCAAAGGAAATATAAGTATTGCAGTAAGACACTGTAATTTCACACCAGGAATTCAGCATTGAAAATTTCCATAAATAGGTATACAAGTAAGGACAATAAAGAAATAACACAAATGCAGATACGTAAGAAACCAGAAGCGCTTAGCTTTAAAAAATCTATTTTAACTAGGAAAAAAACAGAAATAATTAAAATGTTCTGAATAAAGCATCAGGAAAGAGCACAGTTCCATTACAAAGAAAAGAGAGCAAATCCTAGAACAGTATATTAAAATAATAATTTCCTCATTTCATTTTGAAAAACCACAGGATTTAGAGTCTAACCACAAGTATTCCTTTAATAACAGAAGGCTTATATGGAAGGTATCTGGAAAGCAAGGTTTGAATTAGTGAAACTTCACTGTCCCACGTGACATTTTTATAAACCTTTTCCAAGCAGCAGGCTATCACAACAACACACCTGTGAGTTTCCAAGAGCCATTAAAAACAGGTTTATGTTCCTTCACTGTACATTCAGTATCCATCTCTTCTCAGGGCTCCTACTAATCATTCCTTAGTGAAAACACCAATGCTTCAGCGAGCACGAACACTGAGTATCAGTGCTCTCTGACTGCGTGCTTTTTGAACAGATGTGTACGCTATTGATCAGAGTGTGGAGTAACCTCCCTCCGCAGCTGAGTTCAGTCATTATTTCCTTCCTGCTTAGTTCCATTTCACCTGCTATGACCTCTCAGTGGATCTTCACAAAGGTTTTATTTCTGACTCCTGTCAAACACTGGAGTATGGAATGAGAAACAAGCAGCAATAGGTAGAATTTAAATAGTCATTTTGCAAGGCAGTTCTGAAGTTCTGTAAGTTGAAGTCCAGTGCATGAACTTACCTGTTAATATGGCAATGTTGATGATTTTTAAGATCAAGTGAACCAACGTATTTGGCTGAAGCTGGTCTAGCTGAGCATACTGAACACTATTCAGTCTCTGAACTTGCCTTCGTGGAATGTGTCCAAAGTGTGGAAATTCTGATGATACATATGCCAGTAAGCCATGGAGAACATCACCATCCACTATATGATAAACTTGTATAAAAACAACAAAAATTAGAGTGACCTCTTTTTTTTTTTCAGCTTAGCAGTATAAAATTAATTGGTACATATTTAAACCAGCAAACCCAAAACTTAGGAAATTCTAAGGCAAGAAATTATTGAGATTTGAAATATTAGGTCCAAAATTAAACTGTACTGCATCTGCCTCCTCTTGATAACATTCCAACATTAAGTGCAGTTATGGTATTTTAAGTTACACCAAAAACAGGAAAAAGACCTGGTTTTGTAAGTTCGTAAGGACAGCCTTTTGATCATTTACCCCTGAACCTGTCTTAAATAGCTGACAATAATAGCTATCAGGAAGACTAAGAATAATGCAAGTTCAATGATACTTCCACTGTATTTTCCCTTACCCTTTGTTGCTCCATAGCTCATGTATCTTTGAAGTCTTTATTTTTAAATAACCAGCAATTAATTATTTTCCCTGAATGTTATCTATTCATTTAAGTCTCTAAAATTTTTGCAAACAATTTCATCCTCATGAAATCTCAAACCTCTTGCAGTTGAGCCCTGTGATAACTACTGTTTCTTAAATTAAGCTCAAAGGATTCAGTTTTGAATGTTAACCACTCAACTTTGCCATAAACTTCACATGCCTATCTGATGACATCATGCCCACATTTTCCAACAGGTGTTCTTGTCAAACTTCACTGTAGTGTTTTGTACCTCTCAGTCATTCACATTCCTATTTTACCCTGTGTATTGTGAGGCATTCCAAATAAAATGGACTACTTTGAATAGGTATTTTGCTGTGATTTTGGGGGGAAAACTTATGCACAATCTTACATTCTTCTGGCTTGAGAGCTGAGCAGTTCCCCAGATTCAGTAACTGACTGGTAAATGTAGATTGCAGCATGATTTCTCCATACCAAAGATTCTCATACATCATGATATCTGGAAAAAAAAAGCCATTTATCAGTTCATGCATCCAGAATATTGACGTGTATCATACTATTCTTGGCTATAGAACCAAAAATCTTGAAGTTGGCTTCAGATCAGACCTTTAACTTTGAATCCTCTCCATTCAGCTTGCTATTCTTTCAGAACCTCATTATCTACTGTGTACTTCATTCTCAAATAGCTACCTCCCCCCACCCAAGGGTTTTCCTTCATTACTGAGGCCTTACTGCATCTCATGTATATGCCAACTATGGCTGACATTTATAATTGCAAGGGTGTTGCAGAAAATGTTGGAAATGCACATAATTAATCAAGTCATTCCAACAGTTAGGATATGTTCTTTGACATAGACAGTAAACTGAAGGAACTTCCACAATTCAGACACATGTAACATGCACATCAACATCTACTACCATTTCCCATGGAACATCGACAGAAAAGCTGTATGAAAGGCAAACTGAAACTAGTATAACAATATAGTGCTCTGCATAAGATCACTGGGAGCTGTACATCTGCTTTCATTTCTTGAACTGCTACTAATGAACAATTTGCATGGTAAGAGAAAAAACTGCACAGAAATCTTAAAATATTTCAGAGTAAAAAGCAATAATGAAGGACTTCCTTCAAAAATGCCAAATACTAGTTAGATTCTTTAAAGCCACTTTAAGGGAAAAAAGTTACAGAATCCCAAAACCATGGCTTTTAGATGCTATCAGTGTCTCTGCAGGAAAAACTCGTTACGTTCTGGGTGCAGAACAATCTACATGCCAACCTCAACAGACAAAACCGTCTGTACCAACTACTTTCCCAGCAGAGTCACTGTCATCACACCTATCTAAGCGCTGTGCCTGCTAGTGCTGAATGCTGCTATGCAGTGCAAGCAGGAGACTGACAAGAAGCCACCAAAGGGGAGCAATACTAGAGAAGAGATACACAGCCGACAATAGAGCAAGCTGCTAAATTTAATTGACGGCAGGATGCCAGTAAGGTGTCAGAACTACAGTAACTCCCACACATTTTCTGGAGTTATATACACAGATCTGAGTTTGAAAAAGACCACTTGGAAACAAACTGATTTTTAGAACCTACCAAAACCACTTACAAAGACTTAAACACATTTGCTCAGTAGTTTAATTATTCTTGTAAAATATTTAATAGCCCGATATTAAGCACTGTATAAACAAAATTGGTAACAGTATTGGGCAATTTATTATGTCACGTTTCAGGTAAGTAAAGTACCAGGCTTACCTAGAAACACTTTTGATGTCTTTTGGGATAAGAAAGTCTAAGCAGCAAAGAAAGCCCAGCTATCCTAAATCATTTTAAAACAACTACCACTGCAAGGTAAGCCCTTTAAGAACTCTTAACAAAGAAACATGCGCCTTAAAAATAAACCATGGAAGTATTCAAACAAGGTGTTGTTTTTTTTTTTTTTTTTCAAATTGCAAAAACTAAATGGCCAGATGACTATCAAGTTCTAGTCAACTCCAGCTCTAGTATAATAAAGTTCTTGATAGAACTGCATTCTCTTACATGACACGTATTCTATTAATCATGGATTTTTTTTCTCCTCTTAGGTATTAACAAATACAAAGGATTTGTTGTGAAGAATCTTTATTACCAGCTGACTTGATAAGAAAAAGGAACTGAAGACAATATATTTATGCAGTCTATATCAGTAAGTAATTCACAACATAATCCAGTTTAAGATGCTAGTGCTAAGGTACAAATCCTTCACATAAGGAAAAGAGTATTTCACATCCTGAGACCATACGACCATCACAATTTTCTGGTCTGTACGCTAGTCCAACAGAGAATTACAGAAGTCAATACATACTAGTAATCTGGTTTGTAGCAGCACTTACACATTTTCAGAAACAGCTGTTTTAAAACACTGATAGGTTACAGGATATACCTGACTACCTACAGCACAGCACCAATGTCTATGCACTGCTGTGCCTCAGATCAGAGACTACATAAAAGACTGACAGTTGCTATGGGATATTCAATGTTCCAATGGCAGTATGACTACAGGAATTCAAACCAATACTAAGCAATATGAGTGATATAAGTGCTGTAATAAAGATACTGACAGACGCTTAGACAGTTCGAAATTAATAATTATACATCGGTCTAGTTCTAACAGGCATTTTAAAGATCCACATAAAAAAAAAAAAAAAAAAAACTAAAAGAATCCTCACCTGTAAGTAATACAATATCCCCAGGAAACACAGTGAGTGACCAAAATGCAGCACCACGCCATAGCACCACCTTCCTCTCAGTCTCTGACTGGTCAGTAACTACAATTGTTGCTACTGGCACTTTACACGAAGATTTTGGTCTAGCCTTAATCTGTATTTCTTTGATAAGACATGGATGTACTATTGTGACCAACACATTGTACTTTTGATTTTTGCAGCAGCAGTTCTTAAGTGGTGACAGTAGTTCCCTTTGAGACTGCTTGAACTCTGTCCTTTCTTGATCCACTCTCATTCCAGGACCAGCTGGAGGAGAATTCAATTTTGCTCTCTTGCATTTCAGCTGCCTTTTAAATGTTGATGGGAAAATATGAAAAAAATCTTCAGACTTGTGGGCTCTTTTAGAAGAGCTCTTATGAGAACTTTCTCCCTGAGAGCACAGTATTCCTGAGCTCAAAGGTTCAATATGGATTTCATTTTCCAATTGCACAGCAGAAACATGAGATTCGTGAGACTTCCCTGTATTTTCATGAGCACTCACTTCTCTTGCAGCTTCAAAGCAAATGTTTTTCTCATCACACTGCGAACTGAAAAGTTCGAGAGAACTTGTATACTCCTGCCCACAGTCATTTTCAGCCACGCTAAGACATGTTCCAGCATCAGATTCAAATTTAAAGTGATCACATGGTCTTCCTTCACATTTATTCCCTGTTTCTGTTTCTAATAGCTGTACAGTTCTCTGCATCTCATTCTTGTTCTTAAAGTGATTCTGTGCAAAAACAGCCACCTGACTTGAAGTCATTATACTACGAAATTCAGTATCAGTTGACACTGCAAGGTCTACACAACCACTTGGTTTTCCTCTTGGTTTTGACTCTTGATTTTTGGGGAAAAACATATCCAGATATTGACTTAGATGTTCATGGTGATCATTTTTATCATCTGATTGAACACCTTGTTCCACAGACCTTAGGTGTATGCTAATCTCCTGTGTACTAGCCACCAAATCAGAAATGTCAGAACCCTTTTCTAAATGACTGGCTTTTACTTCAGTGATGTTTGAACAGTCACATGACTGCTTACATTGTCTATTGGATTTCACAAGTTTTTGAGGAAGGTGTTGATCTGCAGCCGGATTTATGTTTGCAGGTTCCTGTCCATCTCTGGATATTTGACAATCAGAATTAATTAAACTTCTGGTCTTTTGGGGTGTACTGGCACAAGTTCCCATGATAGGTACAAAAGATGACAAATACTCTTTTGCTGCTGTTAATCGCCCCTGTTCAGGCTGCTGAGACCTGTCATCATTTGCAGAAACTGCTGTGACTGGGGAGCTTCCTGCCTGAAACATTAAACAGTCTGTCCCTTTGACTTTTTCAGAAAAAAGACTGTGTATATCAAATGAACAGTGGAGTTCTCTCCATTTTTCAACAGCAGGTGCCAAACTACTTTCTTCAGACATGTCCGTTTGGCTTGGAATAGTGGGCACTCCAACAAAAATATGAATTTGAGATCCTTTCGACATTTTTGATTGTTGGCTAAGTTTGACTTTGAACAGTGTGGTTTATGCAGTAACTACAACACTAAACACTAGCACAATAAAAATGATTTCAGCTTTTCCTTAATTTTGAAATACCTAAATTTCAAAGGAATACTTCATAATTTTACTAGTAAAAATACTAGTTAATGCTTATAAAATTAAATGCATGATAAAAAAAGTTATTTACTGGGTTAAGCTTATTTAGCATACTAAATTATCTACAGTAGGGGTTAATTTATGATTCTTATACTTGGAAATATGTAGCAGATGCAGACCTGTAGTGAAGTTCAGTATGTACTGAAAAGACCCTCACAAAGTTTCCAGGAACCTAACTTTTATTACTCACTCTTCTATCACCTGAGCAGACTTAAGTTCATTTATTATCACTAATTAACATCATGTGAATTTACATTTTAATTGATGTGAAATAAGTGTCTCAAACTTTTACAGCAGTTAGGACAATTTCATCCCCTGGGAAAAATAACAATTTTAACTAAATTAAATATACTAGAGTCTCTTAAATTTCAGAAAAATTCAGTAGAATTTCATAATTTACATAGCTATAAATTAACATTGCTGTTTTAGCACAAAAGTACTGTATTTGGTAAGTGAATATTTTAAAGGGCATATTTCAGGATATTACCAATAAATTTTTAAGTATTTAATAAGCATTAAGTGGTCACAGTGATGCTTGAGCAGACAATTTAGAAGTTGCTTTAATCCACATATTTATCATACTGTTGAAGTTCAAAACACTTCTAAGCTTATTAAAAAGTTATCTACCTTACACACCACAAAACAGAAACCCTAGATTTTTAAGTTATCTGCTATATTGTCATTTTAAAATACTCAGCTACAGCTACAAGCATTTTATGCATTAAAATGCAGACACCTAACTACACGTTTATAAGTTTTGGCAGTGTTGTTAATAAGTTACTGCAGTAGGGAATTCTGCAGAGGTAGAAAACAGAACACCAGCAGAGAAATTCAGGAACTAATCCATCTGCAAGCAGAAGAAAGAACATTAAAAGATACAACAAATCAAAAATTTTTGCATTTTTCATTTAACACTTATTAAATTAACAGACATTTTGTTCACAATCCACTAGGGGTCAATAAATCTGCACATTCACAAAGCTCATAGTAACAGAAAAAACTACAAACATCCTGGAACACTAAACTCAGGTATATTATAGATGCAACTAGAAAACCAGTGTACAACTGCTGAAATTAAGTATGTCAACGTAATACAAAGAAGCCACAAAACAGAGGAACTAGTGTTGCAGTTTTCCATAACAAGTAACACTTACATTGGCATACAGTATCCAAATTTCTCCAGTTATACATTTAAATTTATGCTCATAAAACAGCTTTTAAAGGACAATTATATTTTTGAAAGCCTTATATTACATAATTATAGAATAATACACAACTCAGCAAAAAAAGACAGAATGAACAGTTCAGCACAATAACGTATCAGGTAAGAAAGGAAAAACAGTGACAGTAAGGTTGAATCCTTAAAGAAGTTAAGTGATGTTAATTTTGGCAGGTAAGAGGCAAAAGTCTCCCCAATACATGAGTTAAAACAATTTCAGGAACAGATCCACTACAACAAACAGAATTTGTTATCCTTACTTTATGTGAACTTTAGAGCTGCAACCCAACTGGTAAGATTAAATTATTTCTTTCATTTCAAAATGTGTTGTCTAATATCAGCTTTTTTTTTTTAGTTCAGTTGCCTTGGTTACATATGGATAACCTTAGATACCCTATAATGGAACAATGTCTACTAATAAGGAGGCTCAAGTGAATAAAAGGTTCAAATGAAATAGGAAACAGTTTTATTCTCCATGTGTAATACAAAAGTGCTTAAAATCTGACACAGACCTATGCTATTCCTAAAGAACTTAAGAGATCAGTGAAATAATGCCAAATTGGGCTTTGTCCAATGAGGAACAGTTCTTTCATTTCAACAGCCTAGCTGCTACGAGGACTGAATACTGACCTGCCACAGGTGTAAGCTTCAATCTTGTCCCAGTCTGTCTGTTACATGTCTTTTTAACCTGGAAGAGATTTCAGAGGCTTATCTAAATTCTGCAAAAACTCTCAAGCATTTGTATATCAAATCTCAGAAATATTAATTATAATGTGTTTATTAATTTAATTATAAGTTTATTAAGTTAATAATTCATTATAATGTGATCAGGTCAAAATAATTTGCATACCTATTTTCTTTACCCTCAGATTAAGCCCGTAAGAAACAGAGCTCTAAGTTTTCTTATGAGCAAAAACAGATTCAACTGCACCGTCAGTGAATCCACTGAGTTTTTGATGAGTTATGAGGACAATGGAAGGGCACTTTGGATGCTGAGTAAGTGAGAATTAGAATAATATGGTTAGAGGCTATAAGCTATTGCTTATACCAATAGATACCATAGCATACATAGCATAAATTACTCAACATTAAGAACTGTCATGTCTTAGACTGCTTCTTGTGAATGTAATTCCGGGCTTCTTGTATTGTACTAAAGCAAGTTCTTGCACCTTGTAGCTAAGAAGAAAACAGTACTAAAGGAAGGCTTTTATGTAACTACGTATTTCATGGGCTAAGCATGTCTTTTCAATACTGGAAGTTAGTCAGTAGGAAAATAAGTTTAAGATCCTAGAAATGTAGTTGTACTTGACCCTACTTCCAGCAGAGGTATCCCGTACTATATTTCAAATGCATTCTTCCTATAAATCATGTTGAATAATAAATTACTCTGTTTAACCCTTCAAGGAAAAAATTACTGAAGAGCAGTATTTGTTTTTATATTTGTAATTCTGTAAAATCCCTATGACTAAAACCATGGGAACTAGCTTCATTTTTTGATTATCAAGCAAAAAAAATATTTTTTAAAAGACAAATTTTGTCAACCTACAAAAGCAATAAAATATAAACCTAAATGCATCTCAATAGCCCCACTTCCACCATCTCCACACACACACACCCTGTATATGGAAAACAAACTCTTTACTCTTTATGCAGTCTCAATTAGACAAAGCTAGTATCTTCTTGCCATACTTGTGGTCTTAATAAAAATCTATGTTTATCCTTGAGATTCAACTAGATACATTCTTCTTACTAAAAATAATATTCTTGTGGCTAAACCTCTCATCCCCTTTAACCATCTCTTTGGGGTACTTTTTTTTTCGGTCCTCTTTAATGATGTTATATGTAATTTCAGAAAGTTTTCCTTAACTTTCCAATTCCAAAAATTCTCTAAACTTAGGTGTTTTTTCCTGATTCATACCTTTAAACAGTATAAGGATACTACATCAAAGCAATTGAATCTTTCTATTACTTGATGACTTTTTGAAACTGAAGCATTTATATTTCCAAAGCCTTCAATTTCGATTCTTAAGATCTTAGGAATGATTAGTATCTACTTCCTGACTCGCCTAATAGGTCCACTAGCAAGGGACCTCTTTGGCAATTTGAGTGGTTTGTTATATTAAAAACACCAACTGCAGTATCAGTAATCATCCGTACTTATAATCATTTACATCTGTAAATTAAAAAAATGCTTTTAAGTTTGTATAAGTTTTCCATATGTAAAATTGTTTAAACAATCATTTTTATGCTATCTTTAGAACAGAGTTAGTACTTATTTAATTTATTATTAAACTTGTCTTGCTTTAATTCTTCTTCCAGACTATTACAAGTCTTCTAAAATAAAGAAAACTATCAGTCTAACCGTATTACCAGCATATCACTGCCACAAAATGATTCATTTTATCACTTATTTAAAGGATCCGTGGGTGGACAGGGGGTTAACTGCTAAGATAACAGGAGCTAAAGCTCATAAAGATATAACCAAAACCTGAACGCACATATCCATTATGCCTGTTAATTATTACACCATTTCTTAATTTGTGAAAAGGTGCTCTATTCATAGAGCCAATGGAAGCCTAGCTTTTTATCTCTGAAATGGTCAGAGTCTGATTGACGGGTCAATGATCTTTTAAAAACACTAACTACATCAGCAACTTTTACATTTGCAAGACACTGCAACTAAGGAGTAATACACCTATGACAAGAAATACATTATGGCACATATGTCCTCCAACCTACACAGTAGTATGGGAATTTTTAAATTAACAGTATTTAATAAGTACAACTGTCACTAGCAGTTTATTCATCTCTAGTCATTTGCTATGCATAAGACATACTTTTCAAAGTAGCTTGAAAATTTTTCGTCCAATAGTGAAATACCCCAGAAACCTTGTGTGAAGCTAAATTAATGCCCTTAAATTACCTTAAAAGATAACTTCTATTCCTTATTTCACTTCTCATTAATGGTATCAACTCACCATGACAATCACTTAAGCATTCAGCCAAGGTAATTTAAAAGTGTGTGCGTGTGTGTGTGTGTGTGTGACAGCTTCAGCTGCCTATCAGTCTTAACAATAGCCAAATGCCTAAACCCGTTTTCAAAAACTATATCCAAATACGATTTTAATCAAGGTTTCACTGCCCTACATATGGAAAGTAAACTGCAGGAGTTCCACCTCTCAGTAGCAATTTCTTCATATGTCTGTTACACAATATGGCCTTATACATTAAACATACACAAATACAGACAGTAATGTATCAGAAGATATAGGGTTAAAGAAATATAATGCAAACATGTAGCTTCTTTTCCTCTCTGAAATTCTTACCACCTACAAACCCCAAAGCTTTGAGGTAAAACTAAAAAGTGTGTGCATTTAACTTGCAGCTTTGATTTGATGTAGAACTTCTTAACCTTTAAGTAGTTCGTAACACGATTCCTGTAATATGCAAAAGAAACACTGGCCATCACCTGCTCAAATGCTAGCCCTTTAGATAACAAATACCTATAAGTAGGATATTCTTTAACTTCTGAATCTTAAATTTTACTGTAAGCTTTTTACCTCCCTCTTATTTGCACGGTTAATTCTATACTGCTATCTGCAGTATGAAGACAGTTTCACTGACCTTAGAACAGAAAAACTGAGTTCTTAACAGACACCTTCAGGGTATCAACCTCTAATTAAATTCCAACTATAGTATCTTTTTTGAATAAAGTTATCCCCTATGATGCTTGAATAGAAAATCCCTTAAGATATTTGTCAAAGGAAAAAATGAAATAAACCACTACATACAGGGTTATTATACCACTGGAAAATCTTCTGACACCTTTACCATGCTGCTCAAGTTTTCCCTCAGTACTGAAGTTTTACTTTGTTCAGTAGCAGTACCTGGTTTAAAAAAAAAGTAAAACTGAACCAACTGCAAGCAACGTAGTGACAGTTTCATACACTTTTCGAATCTGAAACAACTCTGGGATTAAGAGATGAACATATTACACATTTGATTGCAACTTGGGCAAGAAAAGAGAAAAATGACCTCAGCAATACCAACAACCCTTGCTGGTGCTACATGTGAATCAGCATCAGCAACAGCACCTACCCACCCAATCAATAAGGTGCTTGGTCCCAGTATACAGATGTGCATGTGTTAAGAACAGCCCTATGGAAAATAGACTGTCAGAAGAAATTAAGCGAAGCAATTCATAACAGGAGCTGTCTAATACTCTATATCTGAGTAAGGGATGTACCATATGGACCTAAGATTGTATTTCTTCTAGTGCACTGGCAACACAAGGAGACTTGAATGGATTGTTTTAGACTAAGCCAGTGGACCTACCAAGAAATCAAGTGAACACGCATGCGGGAGAATGGGAGTACATATACATAGGGTTAACTGGGAAAATGAATAGGACAGGCCATAACAGATCCCATTTTTGTCATCCCTTACTTCAACATTATCATCTCCTTCCTATCACCACATACTGTTTAAGTCTTAATACAGAACTACAGTATTGACCTGAAAGCCTATCTATAACTGAGCTTGTTAATTTCACTCCAAGATGGTTGTTTAGCTCACATTCTCCAGAATACTGTGCACAGGGCAGCCATCCTTGGGTAGATACTGTTGTATAGCCATAACTGTGCTAGTCAATGTCTGAATTTATGAAAATCACCAGCCTTCACTTGCTAGTAGGAATACTGTTGCTGTAATTATTAGGATAAAGTTACCACTAAATGTGATTTGAATAGATTATTTCTTTCAGTATACATTTCTTTTAATACTTATTTGTATTAAATAGCAGAAATTTTTATCTATTAGTATTGAATTTGTCATTTTTGAATTTGCTATTACCTGAGGACTACTGTATCACTTGGTCTAAAGACGCGCACAACTGGTTTACAAACAAATGTAAGGTGTGCACGTATTGCCATAAAAGATTTAAACTTTTTTCTCACCCATGGAGTTTTCAGCAAACTTTTTTTAATATGAAACACCTATGGTTTCGGCATTTAATGAAAAACCTTCCTAAGCACTCCTGCAAGCTTAAGCAGTGAGATCAATAATTTAAGCCTAGAAGTAGACAATGTTTTAAGCAGTTCTATAGGTTGACACTTTTCAAAAGAAGAGTCTAATCAAAATACAGAATAAAAGGCCAGAAACACGCTGTTGTTCTTCATAGCTATTACTGAACTATTATAATAACTAAGACAAGAAATCAAATGGCATTGCTAGGTTTAATGTATGCCTAAATGCCTGCAGGATCAAGGCCTACAGTTTCTAAAGCTATGCTGCAAGGAGGAATATTTTCTTTGATCTGAAATAGAGACATTTCCTCTGTTTGGATTGTATGTAGCTATCTACTTACAAGTTGCATCAGACATCACTTTAAAAGGATTATTTTTTGAAACTAAATGATGCGAAAATCTGAACGCTCAGACAATTCATTTTCAGTTCAGTCACTGAGATAATCTTCCTTGCAGTTAAAAAAAAAATGAGTAAAGGTAGTAGGGTTTTTTTAATTAACTCTAATTCATTCCTCACTCCTTTTGTGCCTTGCAAGATCTTTTAAATAATAAACATTGTTTATTGATCTTTCTTTTGCAATACTTCAAAAACACAAATAGAGATGAACACAGTGGCTGTTACAAACAAAAGAAGTTAAAAGCTCTTCAGAACAGTGACCTTTTGAGTAGGAAGGCGAGATAAAGGTAAAAGGTTAAAGATACATAGAAGTTACGTGCACGCTTTGTTGAAGAACATGCATTCTCTACACCCTTCACTTCGAGAACTATTTTAGACAACTGAACTGCTATACCATCTGTCAAAAACATATTCTTTCAGGTATTTCAGTATACTCCAAAACCTCACAATACTAAAAAGACATAATTATGTCTTGTTTTCAGAAGAAAAAGCCAAGTCTGCAGAAAATTATCCAAAGGTATCACTACCAATGAAAACCTATTTTAGGACTTTAATCTTTTGATAAACTGAGGTTGATAAAGAAGTACAGGGAGAACCTAAGACAAAAATGAGGCAGCTAGTCATAGTCAAAGAAACGTGACCATAACAGACCTGTTTACATCAGATTAACTACCTGTAGATTTGATTTATTAGGATTAAGATAAAAATCAAAGACTTTTCCAAGAAGAAAATAAAAACTGATGCATGCCTCATACCTTGTTTTTCTGAAACAGCTTTTTGAGCAGTAGAACAGAGTTGGTTTCCAAACTGAGCAACAATTCACTGGCCTTTGATTTAATGATTTTCTGTAAAATCTATTTCTAGACTAGTAAATGCCTGTCAAGTTGACTTTGCATTCGTATCAGAACATCACTAATGTGCAACACGCGTAATATTAATCAAGTACATCTTGCACAAGCAGTTATTTCTCCAAAAATCCAAGATCCTTATTTAGGATCAAAACACATAAGCTGGTATTTCACATTTTATGAAAGTTACTAGAATCCATCTTCTGCAAGAATTTTCAGTTACTTGGATTAGCCGGCTATTGCACACAGTTAGCCATAATGAAAGGCTGCTCTCACAACTGCAGTTGCCTTAGTGGTTTGGGAAATACAATATGGATAAGTAAATTCTGTGGCAGACAAAAATCATTTACAATACCAAGGGGCCATTATTTTCTTACTTATACCAAAAAAGTGACTCAAAGATGAAATTTATAAACATGTGGATGCTGACTGCACATTCCTATACAAAAAATGGGAGATCACCGGTGTTTGGAACAACAGTGGTAGGTAAGACTGCTGTGCTTGTGCCTTTGTATTGTGGAAGACAGGGTGTTGAAAAGGTATCATTCACAAAATGAACATAATTTTATGCAAATCAGTTGTAGGTGTTACTTACCTACATTTCATTCTCCACAAGTGGATGTTAGCCCTAGAGTTAAAGAGTCACACTTCCTCTTGCATTTTGAAGTCTAGTGAGGTATTTTTCATGTCAGCATTATTAAGCAACTCAAGTTACATGCTTGTTAACTGAAAAAGCCAGCCAGCCACCCAAAGGAGTCATACCAGAGATATGCAAGTCACCCCTTGATCCCACATGCTTGAAGGCTGTGCAAAACTAGAAGCTACCCGAACACTTTCATAAGCCAGATAGCACAGAACCCCCAAGAACTCTTTACACCAACAGCTCAAAAGTTCATTCTCCCCTTCACTGTTTACGTAGAATTCCTCCAGAGTAACAAATATTTAGTCTTCCTATAAACAGAAACCAGTGTTTTCTGGTATGACTGAGCCTATGGCACCAGATCTCTTCCATTTCTCCCCCACCCTGAGATATGTTCTGCACGTTCCAACTATTTCTTCATTACACAACTACATCCTTCATGTGGTGTCAGTTTGTTTTTGTGAGGTGCAACCTAAGTGGTGATAGGATATATTACACAGGTCATCTCTACTGATACTTTTATAGCTCAGGAAGAAGTTGTCTCCATACAATTTTTCTATAAAACTAAAACCTCCAAAATGTAGCGCTTTTGATGTAAGTATTGTATTTTAAACAAAAATGACTTTTTTTTTTTAAACTCTATGATGGCAATACTGGAGACTTGAATACAAGTCAGTTTCTCTTCTTGAAAATGCAGAGAAATTACCAGGTTGTTTGGGGATCTTAGCAACTGAAAAATATATGCTTTTCTGTCTACAAGTTAGAGAGTACGATTTTTCTGAGATAAAGCTCCTTCTAGTAATTATAACCTTCAGACTTGGGCCAAGCTGGTTCTGTACAATAGTGAATGGCACTAGAAAGATCACAGATGGTTCACTGCACATGCCTGCTTCTTATTGTGGCTACAGAAGCAGCATACCCACCCCTTTCTTTATAGGACTGTATGAACGTCAGCCAAGCAAACACTTTCACAGACATTATGGATAAGAAGTATGGTTGTTAATTTACTAGAGCACTGTAGGAAAAAAATCAAGATAAAATTTCAGTGTTTTAAATTAGTGAAAACTGAAGCAATACATCTGAACTCAAAGTTTTAAGAGTTCCTTAGCATTTGCCTAGCAAGAAATTAAGATATGCTACATAAAGGAAATTACCATTAGCTTTTTTAATAGATAAGCCTTTACATTTCAATGGTTTAGATAGATGTTAGTTTAGCAAGTGAGTTAAGCTTTAACAGAGCACAGGTGACACTGAGTAACTATCAACACAGATGACTGAACCAAAGGTGCCTTTTAGATGTAAGTTTCCCCATTTCAAAGACAGGTAACCTCTCACCGCCCCCTCCACCTCACTGACTTCAAGGCAGACATACACTTGGATTATTTTGAATAAATGGTCTAATTGATGAGACTTGAAATCTGCAGATTGCAAAGGCCAATTGTGTCCTGGGCTGCATCAACAGAGGCATGGCCAGCAGGTCAAGGGAGGCAACTGTCCCCCTTGGTATCTGCCCTTATGAGACTCCACTTGGAGTGCTGCATCCAAGTCTGGGGCCCCCAGCAGTAGAAGGACATGGAACTGGTTGAGTTGATCCTGAGGAGGGCCATAAAGATTAGATGGCTGGAACACCTCTCCTATGAACAAAGGCTCAGAGCTGGGGATGTTCATCCTGTAGAAGAGAAGGATCCAGGTAGACCTCACCATAGGCTTTTGGTACTTAGAGAAGCTTATCAGAAGACGGAGAGCAACTTCTTACACAGACAGTCACAGAACAAGGGATAATGGTTTTAAACTAAAAGAGGGGAGATTTACATTAGGTGCTAGGAGGAAATTCTTCACTCTGAGCACAGTGAGGCAGTGGAACAGATTACCCAGAGAAGCTATGGATGCCCCATCCCTGAAGATGTTCAAGGTCAGGCTGGATGAGCGTTTGAGCACCTTGGTCTGGTGGGGTGTCCCTGCCCATGGCAGGGGTGAGGGGGAGCTAGGTAAGCTCTCCTGAAACAACAAGTACTCCTGAAGTGACATTGTTTAGTAGGCAACTTGAAGATTTTCGCTTGGCAAGTAAAAATAGAGATTGTCCTTAAGTAGTATCCTTCACTGCTAAGTAATGCAAAGCCATTTGTACTGCTGTATAAAACAGTTGTATTATACCAGGTTTACCTTATTTTTATTCCCTAGTCACAACTCAGCTATTTAAGACTATAAATGTTAAAATGAAAGACCATAGGTCTTGATTCACATTTATCTTTCAAAAAACAATCTTGTTCCAAGACAACATTAGTATTTATCAAAGGGGTGGGGAGATCTTATGTGAGACTTAGAAGGAATTGTAAATTACCTACTCGACAGTGAATCTTATATGAAGCAAAACACAATTTAGCAGGGACAGAACCACTCCCATTTAAAAGTTACCTACATTTTTTCCATATTACATTATATTTCAGTTCTAGTTCCAGGCTCTGTGACAGAAATTTGCCACCATGCTTTGTACTAGTAACAGTGCTTCCTGTAATTCAAAGACTGGTCAAATACCTTTACCTTTAGAAGAAACTACCGATTTCTCAGGCCAAGAACTAAATTTCAAGAGCAGCACTACTGGTGGAAGGCTTGTCATTGATCTTTAAGATTAGAAGAGCCTTACAAGCATGGATGAAAAACATC
This sequence comes from Anser brachyrhynchus, assembly GCF_964034855.1. Taxonomy (NCBI): domain Eukaryota; kingdom Metazoa; phylum Chordata; class Aves; order Anseriformes; family Anatidae; genus Anser; species Anser brachyrhynchus. The sequence continues at coordinate 14,272,924 of NC_137700.1, forward strand.
CCTCTTTAGTGATGATCCTACTGTAGGAATCAAACTGCCTCACAGCTGACAAGTCAAAGCTCTGTCCACTGAGGTCCCATTGCTGTTCACTGACAGACCAGGGAATAGCTGAACTGCGACGTTTGTCCTCCAACAGATCAATTTAGAATTGGCAGTGCATGCAGTTATGATCTGTCACTTTGGCAACCACAAAGTGACCAAGTCACTTTGGTCCCTCTCACCTCCAGAATTTATATTCTCTTATGATCTATCTTGGACGGAAAAACAAAATGGAAAAGCGAGTGCAGATGCAGCCCAGGAAATTATGTTAGATTAAGTTGATCTGACATGTCTTCTCAGCATACTAAAGGCAGTCCTGTCTACACTAGCACATTCCCAAACAACTCATGCCAATTCCAACATCTATTTCATTTAAGTAATTTAACCTCACTGAGTATATTAGAAAGCTTTATAACCAAATACAGTCACAGATCAAGTTATATTACCTTCTCTTCACTTGTCATCCTCAGACTTCCTTTAAGAGTCTGATTTCATACATGTTAAATACATGGAAAGAACTGAAAATCTACTGGAAAAACCTACTTAACTGATATTTGATAATCATTCCTTTCATCCGAACTAATGTATTGAAATACCTTACAGAGGCAGCTACAGCAAGTATTTGTTATTCCCACAGGGAGAGCTTCTGCTTGTTTCCTTAATTTCTGTAGATTCTCTTAATCCAAGAAAACCTGGTAAATTCTACAATAATTTTTCCTTAATTTTCTTTAATACTCTACAAAAAAAAGTGAACCGTAGTTCCATTAGAGCTCATGGATTCTGTTCCTAGGAAGAAAAATAGCTCAGTAAAATTATTATGCTCTGATATAAAGGATAAACATTCAAGACAATAAATTTTAGTTATCACTTTAGACGATCTTAAGACTTCTCTCTTGAGAAAACCTTACTTTGGAGAGGAAAAACTGTATTAGCTGGTTAGAAAACGCAAATTCTGAGTTCCTCATTTCTCAGAGAATAAATACTGTATACGCTCATAATTTGTCCTACATTTCATTACCAATTTGAAGATCGCAAAACCAGATCAAGTTCTAAATGATACTTAATGTATTTGTCCTCCCCATGTCTTTAAGTACGGAAGAAATTATCACCCCTTTCTTATGGAAACCAAGGCCAAGAAAGATTAAGTGACTTACTTCAGCTCACAGAGTCAGCTGAAGCTAGCAGAGAACTCACTTTGTGCAAGCATTTAATGCTTATCCTTCAAACATTGCACAACCATAGCCCAATGTGTAGTTCTTTGACTTTTTAGGTAACTATCACAGAACTATCCTTTTCAATTCAACTTTTCAGCTTACCTGTTGACATTTTAACATTTACCACCTTTGGTTAGCCCATTTCTATATCTAATTTCCTCTCTACCTGTAGTGTAAGACATTGTCCTCAAGCACTTTTATTCCTTATTCCAGGTCTGAGATACTAATTTATACAATCATAAATAGCCAGTTAATTCAAATTTGGTACTAACATGGTGTGCTTGGTGTTTTTTTTATTCAGTTCTTGAACCTCATACTATTTGAAACAGGTTCTCTCTTTATAAACTAAGAGCTTCTTTATGTACTGTGCAGAACCAACCCACACAAAAGTTAAGATTTTCAAAATGCTGCAAATTAGTTTTTGATTTATTTCATGAGGCACTGTGCTACATTCTGATGTGGCTTTAAGATTTGTACGTTCTGGGAGGAAAAAAAGGTGATGAGGGTACAACATTTTGCTAAAAATCTTTTTCTTTTAGTTAACAGGCCCATTAATTTCCTTGACTTAAAATAACCTCCACTGAATTAGCCACATAATAAACAAGAATAAATTAAACCTCGTACTAAGTAACACTAATGGACTTGCACTACAAGTATTGGTTCACTGCTAAGTGATGCATAACGTGTACAGAGGGAAAAGAAACGGTGAAGGAGACTGGCTTTCTCCCTCCTTCCCCTCTATTACCTTCACGAAGCATTTGTCGAATGGAAGAAGCCACTCCATTTCTGCTTATATAGCCTACCATTTTTATACATCCCAGTGTTACATTTAAGCAACTGCCACAATACCAATATATCCTATAAACTTGAGGTGAACATACTTGTGTTGAAGAAAGTTGATTTCTCTAATGGTAACTGCGAACAATGTAAAAGCATATATTTAGACAGCCAGTTAGATTTCCTTTACTGAAGACAAACACCAGTTTATCTAAAAAACTGATAAGGCAAAACAAAAGAAATCAAGATAAGTGCTTTCACAAATTCCATGACCATTTTAAACTGACAGTCAGATGACAGCAATATAATATTCCTTCCAAAAGCAAAAAATCAGTTACCAGCAATGATGCAGAGGTTCAACCTTACAAGTATTTCAAAATAAGCTTCTCAACCTCCTGACTTTCAATGAAAAAAATCAGAGGTGATAAAGTGAAACAGATAATAAGTAAGACATTATCTTGCCAACACTGACAAGCTTAGACAAAGAGTAATCAAGAAATATTGAAATGCAACAGAGTCTTCAATTTGGCATTTAAAAGGAAACGCTTATCTAAATCAGATTCTATGGCTGGGCTGAAGGTTTATGGCGGTAATAGCAAAATGTTCTCGCATCAACTGGGAATACTCAGATGCTCTTCATACCTCCAGAGACCACTGGGTTCATCCCACCCTTGCTCCTTACATTGTCCACTGCTCCCACACTGGCACCAAGCTACAATGGCAGCAACAAGTAGTCCAGAAGGTATTCCAGGATAAGGAGGAGAAAACCAAATATAGATTCTGTCTGTGCGTGTTTTGCCACAACTCCATAGACTGATGTCATTTATGTCTGGCACTGCATGGTTATTTATTTAACATTATTGGCATGTTGGCAACTAAACACCATACATAACAGGTCATTTTAAAGAACTCTAATATTTTACAGGAAGGCATGATTCACAAACCAAGTTGTTTAACTGGAAGACGGACTAAAAGGACTGGAAAATGTCTAGCTTGTTTTTTTTTTTGGGGGGGGGGGGGGGGGGGGGAATATGGTAGTATTTTCAAGAAGTGTTCATAGATGTTCTTAGGGTAGGACCTTTTCAATTAAAACAGAACCATCTCTTCTTCTGACATGATTTCCCATTCTGAGATTCCCTGGTAATGAGTTATGTAACACAGTAACTTTCTGCTTTGGATCTCTAGATACTATGAAGGATGTTTAGGTCTGTGAAAGAAAAGATATCACATGATTTTTAACATTCAGCATAACCAGTGAAAATTTTTTGGAAATCTTTAGTGTTGAAAACTACCAGCCAGCACGTATCTCAACTTTTTTGACGAACGACTGTTTCAACTGTACCAACAAGCTTAACTCCTTCAATCTATGGCTGAGATACCAACATCTTCCAAAGGGCACTAATGCTATCATCTTTTTTGAATTAAGCATTCAAATATTTTAAGACTTCCATAGCCAATGTCTTACAAAATGAAAGAGGATAAAGTTGATTCTGTTGTAAGAAATACAAAAGCACTACAGTAGACTAGTATCCTCTAGTTCTTAATAGCTTTGTTTATTATTTAAACAACAGACATTTGATTTATGGCAACAAGAACTTCTGATTGCCAGTTCAGTACTAAAGCAAGAAAAAACTGGTTTTCCTGTCTCCGATGCTGGGATTCCAGGATGACAGAATCTCTGCTATAATTTTCAGCCAGACAGCCAAGGGCAACAAAAGAAGCAAAATAGAATTTTCAGCTGTAAATGTTGCTCTCTAACAATTCTTTGTTTGCCCTAACAAACCATACTTTCTACTCTTTATTATGCTGACTGAAATAGACAGCAATTCTAAAAAAGAAAAGAGTGTAACTTCTGGGAAATAAACTGACTAAAATATCTTCCCTCCTAACTCTATTTAAGGGACCAAAGCAGTAAGCTCACAGTGCATCTCTGAATGTTTTTATGCCTGTACACCTGTCAGCTTTCCCATTGATAGCTTTTTCAAACACGTTTAATAGTTGGGTGAAAACCTCAAATATATTGGCTTTTTCTAACTGTATCATCCCCTCGTTTGTCTTTGAAAGTCAAAGTGAGAAAGCACCAAGCAAAATACAGCTGTTATTCCACAAAGATTCAAAACAACTGCTTTAACAGATTCTCACTAATAAAGGAACTGAGAAAAGTCTTCAAACTGACCCCTAAAAGCCTCTATAGCATAATGAACGGCCATGCTGACTGAAAGGTCACCGAAATCAAATTTGTTACCGACTTCAGTGAGCTTCAGATCAGGTCTGCAGCCTCCAGATAAAGTTATTTTGTCCTACCTATCTGAAAGCCAGAAATGAAATTACCATAAATAACTGTTATTAAAAAAGGCATTTTATATTTCAAGTGTACTATCTGACAACAGCTATTAGTTAACATATTGACAGTAACACAGTACCAAAACATGTCACTGAAAATTTTTGCATATCTCTAGACTGTCTAAACAAGAGATGAGGACATTATCTCCTGTGTACTTGAAGAGCTTTTTATATCTGTTCTGTCACAGAGCTGAAGTAAGCAGTTGGCAACCTCAGTCATCATGCACAGCAACAATATAAACAGATGGAGACAGAAGGTCTTTCAAAGCTGACAAACATAAGCACCACCGCTTTTCACAGCAATCAGAAGTGTATTTACTCACGAGGCAGTTATCAGAATCGATTCAATATTTTCTGACTCTGCAGCAGAATTATTAACATTTAAAAAGCTCAGAATGCTGCCCTCTGACACTTGCTCTGAAACACTGGTAGAGGATCCATTCCACTTACTGAGGGTTTTTCAAGTACCTTTCACTCAGATAATTAGGAAAAACCTCTCAAGCTGACATTCTGCAAAAAAAAACTAGTAATTCTATTGCCATAACTGTAAAATAAGTATGGTACCCTGTTTCTAATGTTCAGAACAAGTAAACCTTGCGATTGTTTAAATAATAAATTTAATCATGATTTTGCTGCTGATTGCTTTTGTAGCAATGCTTCAAACACAGAAAACAAGACTAACATTTTAGACTAGCCTTCTCTAAAGAAAGTCCCTGCTAGCCTAAATCTGACAGGTTACTCATTTCCTTGTACAGTTACAAGTTGCATTCCCCACTGTTACAGTGCTACAGACAGGCAAAAAAATATATATTATGAGCAAGATGTTAGCATTTTATAGTTTAGTAATCATGAAAACACACTTTTACAAAATAAAAAAAAAGGAAAAAAATAACTAATGGTGTCTAAGCATCTCACTAATAATATACTGGAAGCTTTAAAGTCTTACTTCAAAGTCATCAACATACCCCATTCTCTAACTCTGCTGCATTACAGAACACACATCCCAAATCTCCAGCATGGGCATATCTCATTTCTGCAGCCTGCCTGGAGAACCACTAAAGTCAAGTCTTCACAGCATGGCAAAGGGAGCCAATAAAGAAAACCTGCCAGTCTGTTTCCCAGCGTTGTTATGGCTGGACACAGGTAAAGCTATTTAGAAGAAAAGTTACCTCACAGACCTCAGACAGTTAAGGGACTTAGATGTTTACCAGAATTTTAAGTTCACCTGGCTCCCCGCTAGTCTCTATGCAGGTATGTTTAGGCATTGATACCTTACACTACCAGTGGAAGACCTTTTCATCAGCTTCAGTCTCTAATTAGTTGTAAAGAATCGACTGAAATAAATGAAGATTTCTAGTCAAGTCCATTCTATAAGAGTGTTTAGATAGACAAGCCAAAATAAATCATCATCTTCTGGGATTTAACTAATTCATATGTTGCCTGTACCAGCAGCTTATAGAGCCAGCCCTCTAGCAATGCTGACTGTAAAACCAGATGACCATGCCACGCTTCTCATTTCATCCCTGTTATATCAAGTACCAACTTTGCATAAAAAAGAAAGAACACAACAAGGAAAGCGGCACTTAGGTTCAGATCTAAATGATAGAGTATTACTAACTGATTTGGAATGAAAGCTAGGACTAGATCATTTTAATCACTCCTTAGATTTACGACAATCACATTAAACTCAAGGCACAAAGCAATGCTGCATAACACAAGTCCAAGAAAAGTGTTTTTGTCATTTCTAGTGAAATTAGGAAGGGACATCTACTCATAGGGAAATCAATGGGGAACATGACTTTGCTTCAACTCATCGAAGGGATTCTTAATTGTACCGCTGGGCTGGAACCTTTGTTTTACAACTCTACACTTTTTTTTTTTTTCCCTCAAGTTATTCCAGAAATAACATCTCTTACATGTGTAAATTACCAAAATATGGTTGATAGCTCAAAATGAAGCTTGCTGAAACAACTGTAATTCCATCTGCAGTGTATTTCAAAATCCATTCCTGTTCCCAGAAGAATGTTTCCTCAGTTTACCAAGGAATTTACAAGGGTTACCAAGTTTACAAAGGAATTAGTTCTCTGCCCAGTATACTGATCAGCTTTACTCCTGAACATTGCCTAACAGATGCTCCAACTGAAAACACTGAACTGGAGGCAACCCTGGGGTTAACCCTGAGTTCAAAGGGGCTCAGCCAACCAAGAGCTTCACTTGCAGCTTTTTGGATCTCTCACCTGCTTTGGTGAGCTAATACAGAGACCAGGATGTGAACAGGCAATAGCTATCCTAGCTTCTGAGAGAATTTAGCATCAGGACATCTTAGGCACATTTTAACCAACACTGATAGAGAACACTATGCCGAACCTGACCTTATAGCAATATTTTTCTCCATTTATGACGATGCTGTTAATGATGTTAAACACAGGAAAGATTATCCTGGTCACCTACATACTGTCAAACAGCTCATACTTCAAGTAAGATTCTTGTATTAAAGCAGACAGTACTGATTTCTGATTAGACCTCATTTTATTCAACAGATCTTTAAGATTTGATACATTACATTTGACTCCACTTGCTCTGAAATTGATAATATTAACCTCAGAACTGGATTCCTTCAGGAAAGAATGATGCAGTGCTTATTATTTATGTATCTAAAAAGTAATCAGTTCACAAATTATATAAAGATGTTTCAAAACCTCAGAGAGAAAGTTACACCAACTTGTTTATCTTCCTCACCTACACTTCACACATTTTCAGTAACAACTTACACCACCAACCTACCACATGCACAGTTAAAAATGACCACATCACAAAGACTATGAGTAATACAGACAGTCCCTAACCACACAGGTACTACTTAAAATATATATATACACACACACGTATATGCTTGCATCTGAAGGGAGGTACATGTATACAACCAATATTCAATACGAAACTAAAAGGCAGTGCAACTTTTGGCTGTAACAACAAATAAGTTACCTTTGAATCCATCCAGGATTTTTTTCTACTGATGCTGCTCAAAGACAGATCTTCTGACAGCACGCCAGGTACTGCAAGAACAAATAAGATACTGTTAATTTTTCATCATTACAGTTGTCATTTTCAAGCCTGCTGGCATTCTTTCCAAAGCATTTTTTGATTTTTTAGATTCCTTTATAGATTACAGATTCCTCTGTTTAAGGAAACTTGGCTTTGACTAGTCACCACTGGCCATATAAGAACCTTGGTATTGTATATATGATTCTTGGTAGCTTGGTTACTCTCACCTCCACGTGGGATGCGAAGCAAAAAATACAGTAGAAAACTACTGGTTTCCATAAAGAGCCTCTGAATTGTACATGCAAGTTCATTCATTCACAAAAACACGCAAAAAATGCCTAGTTATCTTTTCATTTACAAGATTTAAATAATAAGAAGAAATTTAGCATACTGATTTAGTTATTAAGTATTCAGGTAGCTTCAAACTTTTGTTAAAAAAAACTTGTTTAGAAAATAGTACAACTGTGGTACTGCCATTACTCCAAATATAATTGTATGACCAAGTCAATGGAGAGACCCACTTTTGAGGGTCCCATTCCCAGCAAAGCGCATTCACAGTTACGCATTGTAAAAATGTCCTGATGCTGCAAGCAGTTGATAATTGAGTAAAGCCCATATAGATTAGAAATGCCACAGCTGAAGGCAGTGTAACAGCTACTGATGTCCACCTTCTCCTTCTGATCCAAGCCAATGCACTTGGGCGAACTGGTTTAGTGATTTTTTTTTCATTCAACCTTTCTGTATGAAGTGGCATTCTAGATAACCCACAGCACAAGCTGCACATCCCTAGCTCCCAGGGACTACTTACCACTTAATTTACCAAGTATTACCACCTTTTTTCCTGCAGTTTCACAAAATGTAAGAGCTTTACAAAAGCTCAGCTTTAGCCAATAAGAACCTGTAGATAATGGATATCAAATCATAGCTCAAAACTGATACAAGCACCAAGAACACCACAAAGCTGCAAAAAAAAAAAAAAACAGTAGAAGTTACTTAATACCTATCTATGCTAGCAAGAAAAAAGATGTGAGACGGTAAGTTTGTCTCTGACACAGTGTGAACGCCCAAATAACAAACTGGGCTAAGAACAAGAAAGGAGCTTGTTCTTGTTTCCCTATCACTTCCTATCAAGCATCTTTGTTCTCCATGCTACAACTAAAACCCACCCTCGCTATGGAGAGGAGGCAACCATTGTCCTTTTAGCAGCCATAAGCCTTGTTATGAAGCTCAGGCTTAAGAAACACCCCTTGGAGCTCCAACTGCCTCAAGTGACGAGCTGCATTGCAGAAACCTACGCTTTTGGCTGACAAAAACACGCAAAACGCACGCTGCTCTCCCCCAGCCTGGGCCGGAGAAAGGCCCTCAGGGCTGAGCGCTCCTGTCTGTTGCTGCCCTGCGGCCTCCCTGCGCCCCGCCGGAGCCGTGAGCGCCTGACCCCAAGGCAGACCAATTTCCTCGGGCACCAACCTGGCGAGGGCGCTGCGAGGCAGGGGCGGCACGCCTCCCGCACAGCCCCGCTCCCAGGCTGGGCGCTGCCCTGCGGAGGCCCACCCCGGCCTCCCCTCGCCTCACAGCACTACGGGCCGTTAACGGCCGCCTAACGGTCGGGGCGCGAGCGGCCGGCCCGGCGAGGGAAGTGGCAGCGGCAGAGGCACGGGAAGCCCCGCCCCTTCCCGCCGCCGCCCTATCAGCGCCCGAGGGGCGGGGCCTGCCGCGGGGCCGCGCCCCTCCCGCCCCGCGCATGCCCGCCGCACCCCCCCCGCCCCCCCGCCCCTCCCGCCGCGAGGCTCCCGCGCGCCGCGCCCCCCTCAGCCCCTCCGCCAATCCCGCCGGGGGCGGGGCGGGGCGCGCAGGCGCAGTGCGGGGCCGGGCGCGCCCCGGCCCCCCCCGCGCCCCCTCCCCTCCCTCCTCCCTCCCCGCGGCCGTTTAAAGGCGGCGGCGGCGGCGGCGCCCCCCGCCTCCCGGGGCAGCCCAGCACCGCGCGCGTCTGCCAGCCGCCGCCGCCATGTACCGCTGCCTGGGCGAGCAGCTGGCCTCGCGCCTCGCCGCCACCGCCGGCTCCGAGCCCGCCGGGGCCGTGGTGGTGGCGGCGTGGGGCCGCGGCCGGTGCCCGCGGCGGCGCTACTGCGAGGCGGCGTCCCCGCGGCAGGAGGACGACCCCAACTTCTTCAAGATGGTGGAGGGCTTCTTCGACCGCGGCGCCAGCATCGTGGAGGACAAGCTGGTGGAGGGGCTGCGCACCCGCGAGAGCATGGAGGAGCGGCGGCACCGCGTCCGCGGCATCCTGCGCATCATCAAGCCCTGCAACCACGTGCTCAGCGTCTCCTTCCCCATCAAGCGCGACAACGGCGAGTGGGAGGTGATCGAGGGCTACCGGGCGCAGCACAGCCAGCACCGCACCCCCTGCAAGGGAGGTGAGACGCGGCCCGGGGGTGTGGGGGGGCGGGCGGGACGGCCCCTTGGCAGGGCTTCCCCAAAACCCTGCCTTCCCGAATTCCTCGCTTCCCCGAGGTGGATGCACGGTGAGCCCGACCCTCGCCCCAAAGAGGCCGCCTGAGCCTCCGGGGTAACGGGGACGGGGCACCGGCCCCGCGCCCGCTGGCAGCAGGGCCTGCAGGATCTCCGTGCAGCCGCTGTTGGCTCAGCCCCTGCCGCAGCCTGCTGTAAAACACCGCTGCTCGGCGCCCTGCCGCCCTGTCACTGCTGACGTGCAGCTTCCCCGTGCTGCTGCTCGCAAACAAGCCCTTCTCCACACTGCCCGTGTCGCTCGGTGGCATAACAACGCACGGCTCGGTGGCAAATGAAGTAACGCGATACTGGTTAACACCCGATAGCTTCCAGTGGGTCCTGTTAGCATTGCTCAGAGCTGGGAGAATGCTTATTCTCACAGCCAGCAGTTACAAAATGCTCTGCACACAAACAAAAGAAGCAGCTGGGTGATCGGATACCTTCTCTTCCGATCCTTACGCTTCTAAATTCTCGGTAGACATTCTTGATTAAGTAGCATTTCTTATGCCCAATTTCTCTGACACGGCAGCAAGCACTGCAGCACTTTCAGAAGGGTTAGGGCCCTGCCTGCTAGACTGGTCCAAGACAGTTTCCTCAACCTAATGCACTCTGGGATTTGCTCCTTGGTTCTATAGGCATCCGTACTTGGGATCTGGAATAAGAATGTAAAAAGTAAATAACGTGGCTCTTGAGATGTCATAGTCTTGCACAGAAAATGTCAAGGCAGTTGGAAATGACAGCTGAAGAAAACACCCGGTCTCAGCAGTTTGTTCTTTTCTTCCTGTGCCACTCCCCTCCATGGGTTTAGGGAAGGAATTGCAAATGATATTTCCTTTCCACTCTACTCAGTGCAGTGATCGTAAATGGATTTCACCTTCTAATGCTCTCTAGGAATCTGCTCCCTATCAGATGACAGGTCTGGCTTTGTAGTAAATTTAAATGGGATGCAAGATACATGCGTAGACTGCTTGAGACCTGCTGTAAAAAAGGTGGGGGGAACTGGAATATTTCTTCTTGAACGGCAGAGAGAAAGGGTGGTAAAGATATCTCTACATCCTTCTGGAATGCACCAAAAACTTAAGCTTTTGTTTAAAAGTGATTTTTAAACTATAATCTTAATAGATTCCACAGGGAAAAAAAATCCAAAGCCCAGGGAAATGCAGCTCAAACTCTTATCATAGTATGAAATGGAAAAACTTGCTGAAGTGTCCTACACGCTGCGGAGTGCAGAGTATGATGCAAGTAATTCACACCAGCAAGAAACAGCAAGGGACATAAGGTCACCTTTTAAAAGAAGGGGGTGAGTTGGCATCTGGAAGGCTTTCAGAGTAGTAGGAGGAACACTGCTCCTACATCTCTTCAGATGCAGACTTGTGAACTTCGGCTTTGTACTGCCTGAAAAACAAAGTTTGATAAAATAAGATTCCCCATACCAAATGTTTTTATGGACATGTACTAAGAGCCTTCAGTTACTGCTAGGTAATTGCTAGCAAGTAGGTATGCTTTGTCATCTCTGTCGCTCTTTTAAGGAGTGTTGTACTTTAAACTTTAATCTCCTGTGTGTTCCTTGAGCTTTACATGTTGTATCAATTGTGATCGAATTTGGCTAGAGGTGCATTTACAGAAAATGTACACAGTAAGATTTTTATTAATAAGCTAAAGAATAAGAGGTGCTGGTTGAAGAATGCGAAATACATTCTTCTGTATGCAGCTTAGAAGATGAAAGAGCACTTCAAGATCCATGCAGAAAAGTGATGGGTTGCGTTTAGTCTTTTGAAGATTGTCCTACTTTAATTGCTTATTTCTTGATACACGTCCATACCAAAATACTTCATAAGTGATTGTATGTTACATCTTCATACCTTTTTGTGTGAGATAATTTACAGATTTAACCATGAATTAACCAAGAATTTGTACTGTAAATTGAATAAATTTTTGATTGAAATGCTCTAAACCTGGAGACAGCTCAACTACTTGAGGTAACAGACTACATAAATAATTTAATAATTCTGCACTTTATGCAGGGCCTTACTTTTTCTACTAAGTGTCAGCTTAGCATCATAGCAGTTAGTCTGTTTCCTGCTGTTACCGATGTCATCCTCATTTTTTTTGCCTGCTCATTCTCCCCTAGAGGGAAACCTCAATCCCTGCCTAGTAGTCCAGCCCCAATCTGTAAAGTGCCACGGTTGATCTTTCTAAAGCAAGTTTAAAACACACAAGTGCATGCAAATGATACCTGCCGGTAGAAATTGAGCCATTCATTCCTTGACTACTGGTCCTTCTGTACCTTCCTTTCTGCTGTCATTTCTGTTGCCTGCAAGTAGACAGAACTCAAGTCAGCAGAGCAAGCGTCAGAAGAGGTTTGCTTTGAAAATAAGGGTTATGAGTGGAAGACGATGGCCTGATACAGACATGGAATGGCAGACCACACGGGCTGGGCTGGATGAAGGCAAATTCAAGATCAATCATAAATTTTTGCATAGCAAACCTTCTGTACTTCGATGGGAAAGTTGACTTATTTCTGTACAGGTATGATGCTCTTAATGCCCCAGATCTAACAATCTGACACACAGCTAACATAAATAGGAGATTATTTCATGGCTTTCTTATCCCACCCTCCTCTCCCACCAAGTGGGTATAGAAACACAAGTCAGCTTGATTGTGTCAGACACAGTTGTTGCTACACAGTAGTGCATGTGACTCTTCAATGGGTCCAGAGAAGTGCTTTTCAGGAAAACCGAGCACTACATACTGAAACATGCTTTGTTTTTAGTTTATAACCTCAGTGTCTCTTTCACACCATTGAGGGAACATGGAAATAACATTTCTTTCTGCATCTTGTGGCACTTACCTGTTTCATTTTTAGAGAAAAGAATCCTTAATTCTGTTTTCAAGACTGCGGAGAAGAGAAGCCTGGAGTAGCAGGCCCTGCAAACTTTTGCAACTCAAGAAGATGGTGATTCTTTTTCTTTTGGTGTGCTTCTCTTCTGCGCTGTAGGTATCTTTACAAGATGGTCATGAATACACCCATTTAAGTAGTAGGTCTTGCAGCACACAAATCCAGGTTTTAAAGACTGTTTTCTGCAATTTAGCTGTTTGCTGGACAGGAAACTAATTAGATGCCTCCTCATCCCTTTGAGAAGTTGGACATGAGCAGTTCTCTTGCATGGAGGAACTCCAGTTGCTTGTGATCCAAGCTGAGTATTTGAGACTGGGCTGACGCTCAGTGGTAGCTGAAGTAATGCTGCGGGTCAGATTATTCTTTCCCTTGCTTCTGTGGTGACTTGCGTGCTAGTGGCCAGCACTAACAGGAAACCACAGCTGCTCTTGTTCATTGCAGTGACAGCTGCCTGAAGAACTAAAACAAACCAAACAGGGTACAGGAAATGAGATGGCTGAATACAGATGACTCTGTTGAAAAGTACCCATGCAGTTCCTATTTAAAATAATGAGTCTTTGTAAATAATTTTATTGGGTTCTGTGAAAGGTATAAAACTGGTTAAGCTGCTTTCTCATGCAGCTGCTGACAACTGTTTCCATTCATAGGTCCATGTGAGAGACTAGATTAGTGAAAATAACCATTGTGCAAATACGAATAAGCTCATTGAGTTCCTACCTGCTCAGTAGTATGGAAGTGATTCCATGTTTGCTAGGCAGCACTTACTGCAGGGATAAAGCTATTAAATGGTTTTAAAACTTTTTAAAGCCTTCTCATGTTAACTGACTGCCCAGTAGGTCTGTTATCAATGAAACAAAATCAATCAGAATTGGCAAACAGGCTAACCTGTTGTTTATGTTCACCTAGATTGCCCTAACAGAGCCTCAACTGCTTCCTTAGTTCAGAAAGACCTCAAAAATCATCTTTAGCTCCAGAGCAGATTTAGTCTGAATTTAATTTTTATAGGGATTTTGAAAAACTTTGTCATAAGTTACTTCAAAAATCATGTTTACTATCAGTATTAAAATACAGATAACATTTAATTTCCTCGGTTGACTTGGAGGTGAATGGATCCAATTTTCTTTGTGCTTTTCAGCTGGTTAGTGGAAGGAGCTTTTTTCAGTATTACAAAACTTTCCAGTCTTCTGGTTTTGGCCGTTTTTCTTCTGTCTATCAGAACTTCTCCTTCTCCCTTGACCTAAGTACATGTTAATGAGCTTCCTACTGCACAAGGTGACATTTATTCATCTTACCCTTGCCACAGTTTTCCAGTTGCAGAGATCTATGGCTGATGCTAATCACAGTGTCCAGTCACCAAATAGCTGCAGTTGTGCACATGACCTTGTTTAAAACAGCATGCATACATGATGCTAACCTTGTTTGCAACAGAGCAGCACAGCCCCTTGTGTTGGCTTGGCTACTGTGACATAACTTATTCCCCTTTGGAAGCGGGGTTTTCATCCCTTAACTTTTGTTGAGGGGTGAAAACGTAAGGTACCTTCACTTCCGCAAGGCTGTGTTTATCTGGGGTTGTTATGATGGCTTGTTGTGTTTTTTTAAGTCATGCATGAAAGTTCTGAGGGTCATGTCTTTGACCCAGGGGTCTTAGAGGGTAAGATTTGGAAATTTATCTTAGGGGCCATAGAAACGACAGAAGGGTAACCTAGACCATCAACAACCTGAAATAAACCATGGAAGCTGATCTAACTTTGAAGGAATTTGAGAGCTGAACAGAAAAAAACAAAAACAAAAACGGTAATTAGCCTGTGATAACACTTTCACCAATATAGCTGAAGCTTACATGAGTGTCTTATTTTCACATGTTTCTGTTTTCATATTGCAACTTACCAAACCTTAAAATTAATACTGGATATATAAATAAAATGGAGAAAAAAAAAAGGATAAGAAATGGGTGGCTTATGCTATTGCTATCTTTTTATAAACTAGCTGCAATTCTCAATGAGTCGTATCAGTTTGGGTTTTTGCCTCTGATACTCCTGCAGGAGGGTATGCCTTTCTCTTCTGGCTATGAACCGTTTCAGTCTCAGCTTTCTCATGTAATCAGCTCATACTGTTTGTGCAGTAGCCAGCTTTGTCCTTGATCTTAAATAGTTGTTTTCCCTTGCTACTGTTGGCTCCTTGTCTATTTATAGAGAGATCATACCTCTCAGCATTGGGCTTTCTGAATAAACACGTGCTGGGGGTCGAGGAGGGGAACCTCTTGCGTGGTTGTCTCCCTCGTGTTCTCTGGGTCATCTGAGCAGGTGTTTTTGCATCTGATTTGCATGCATTGCATCAGCTCTATCTTGTTAGGGAATAAACTCTTAGGCACAGCATAGAGTTTGCCTTTTTAATGTCTGCACTGTGGTGGCTTATTGTTTTGTGGCTCCAATGGCATTTGAACTAGCCATGGCCAAACTGTTATTTCTGCCCTCTGCGCACACCCATGCACGTAGTATTAATATCTGCGTGGAAGCAATGTTGCCGTATCTCTTTGTATCAGTCTTTAGTACTACATTGTTCTGAGCGCAACTGAATGAACAACCTCGTCCTTTAGGTAGGGTTGAGGTAGTTCTGTAGGTGAGACCCTACTTCCTAGCCATATTGTAAGTTCAGGTACTATGTGCCTTCCTGGCGGGGCCAGTACATACACAAAACTTGCCATGTTCACATTTAAAAGTGCAAGATCTTACTAATGCCCCACAAGCTGTTTTAATAGTGTTCTCTGCATGGACTGAAATAAGCATACACGTATGTTTACAGATACATTTCAAGTAACAGAGCAGCTTACTGAAGGTGCAGAAGCGGTAGGGCGAAGCATTCTGTCTGGCTCGGTACCTCAGCAGTCACTTGGTCACTGCATGGAGACTTCTGGTTGTCAGTACAGCGGGATCTGTCCCTAGGGGAGCCTCTTTTGTGTCCCAGGTCGTAGCTGACTAATGCTGTATGTGAAGAAACAAATACTTTTATCTCCTCCCTTGGCAGTCAGTGAATTAAATTTAGGAATGAGTAATTCGTGTTGCCGATTATTGTACGATGTTCTTATTTTCCAGCACCAAATTACTCATTTGGCTTTGTTAGAGGTCTGCCTGGAGTTTGCTGGGTGGTGTGGGGAAGTTTCTCTCTGAGGCCCGCGAGACGTGAGGAGCTGTGGCTCACTGTGTTTTGCCTCCGCTGTTGCTGTGGTAACGGTTTAGTTTTGGGGCCTGGCTTGGGCTCCTTCTTAGCGTAGGTAGGCGCCGTTTGTCATCACTGCACTACAAGATCGGGCCATAAGGACACTAACTTACTCTAAGTGTGCGGTACTACATGGAGGCAGTCAGTAATCATCCTCCAAAAGTCAGTGGTTCTGTACGCTGCTTTTCTAAGGAAGCATGACAAACATACTGGAATCTGCACAACATAAAAGCTAGCCAGTTTTTGGTTTTAAATCCAAAGCCCAGTTACGTGCCTGTTAGTACAATCCTTAATAGAAACCAGCTGATTAACATGGTAACTCACTGCTGTGATCACAGAACCCAAAATACAGTCACGCTGATAATTGCTGCTTTGACATGTATTTCAAAAATACTGTGCCTCAAGTGCTTTGCTACCTCTTTTTGCAAAAGGGAAAACTAGTTCACAACAGTTAAGAATCTAAGCTTAAATCATAAGCAAATTTTACTCTGAGCAAAACAAGCATTGGGCTCAGTGCAGGAGTTAATTGGGTGAAGTTTAGCTCCAAAATGGAGGTCATAAAATGGAAGCTTTAAAAGCCACGACAGTGCAGTGTGGTAGCAAAGCCCGAACTATATACTGACCAGTAATGAAACAACATTAAGATGAAAATAATTCTTCAGCTAGACTGTCTTCTGCTTAGAAAAACAAACTCAGGCTTCGCATGCTGTTTAACTTCGTGGGGTGTGGCAAGGAAAAAGAATTCTCAAGCAGAACAAGAATCTGTATTTTTCAGTGAAAAGTATTTTCCATGGCAGTGAGTCACACTGTAACTTGAGGCTTTCTTCAAACTACTTTGTCTAGCTAGCTAGCTGTAAAAGTCACAAGTTTCCAGAGACTTAACTATGTGGAACTTGCCAGGGTTTAAAAAACTATACTGCTGTGCAGTGGTGGCTTTAATTGCTTATGTATTAAGAATCAAACAAAACAACGAATAAAGCAGTACTTTATCTGTGGTCCATTTTTAGAAGTGGGTTACTGAATGCATAGTAACACTGCCAAAAGAGCCATATTAATGCATGGCAATACTATCCTCCTGCCAAATTAGGAAGCTGTCAAACTAAATTTCACTCATGTCCAAATAGAACAGAAATTAAGTCTTTTAACTGTGTGCATCCTCTCGCAGCTGGAATGTACAGCATTCTCAGATGCCTGGTTCTCATCAGTCCTAGCAGCGCAGCACAAATAACTTCCCTGTCAGAGGTGGGCCTCCTGTGGAAGGATTACAGTTCCTGGAAAACAGTGACTGGCTGAGCAGTGAAAAGGAACGAACTGTTAGCACATCTTAAATGCTATCCATCCGTGCCACAGAAGGCAGGAACTGCCTGTCACCTCTCAGGGAACCTGAAATCCACACCCTGAACTGCATCTGACATTGTAATAAATGTTTTAGTGGATAAACTGGAGTAAAGTGCCTAGCAAAGTAAACACGGCTCCGAATTGGCTAGTCACCTACTTATGATAAGCCACCCAACAAGCCATTTCAATTAAAACTGGTTAAAAGACTATGAAAGAAGCTAAGTTGCTCAAAAATGTAAAGTTGCCCAGAAAAGGATAATTTCAGCCTCAAGTCTAAAAGCTGTCCCTATTCTGGTGTGCATGTGTGGGTGACAAGGATGTGTCTCAGCTGAAAGCATTTCAATACTTTTGTTAGTGTTGGGTCTTTTTGCCTAGTTCATTTGGTTTGAAAGTTTAATATTTATTACAAGAAAGTTTATAGCAACCTGTGACTATAACACTAAGTGATGGAGATGTAGCTGTTTTGCACGTGTCTTGTTAAACTGCTGCTTGTTCACCTTTTCATGCCCTGTCTTCCATATGAGGTGCAAAGGGACTGGTCTGTCCTTTTGTATTTTGTTTCCCTGTTGAAATTGTACAGAATAACTATCCTAAACTATTTCACCCCCCCAGTGCTTTCCGTATATCCATAAACAACATTTTGTGTGCCTGCAGGAGTAGTTCTGTCATAGCTCTGGCAAAACCACTTTGTGTACACAACTTGCTGAAGTCTGAATAAATATATGGGTTGAATCAATACACAGTGACCTAGTTCAGATGAGGCTGGAGGGGCAGAGTTCATTTCTGCTCAGCATAGACTGGGGCTTTGGAGCTGGCTGGCTTGAGCAAGGCCTTCAGAGGAGCCCTGTTCTGAGCGCACCTGATGGGCCAAGAGGGACTGCAGGCCCCAGGCAGGACGGTCAGTGCCACCAGTGGTGTTTGCTCTTGCTCAAGGCTCGACAAAAAGCTAACTGCTTCTCTGAAAGATCAGTAAGACCTGTTAAAGCATATGTTGTAACTTAGTGTTGGGTTGGGCTTTAATAGGTATCACGTAGATTTCACACGTTACTTCCTGTGAGAAGTTTCTTGAAAGCCCAAATGTTAACACCTTTACAGCTACCTAAGTCAGAAACCAGTGAATTCGCCTTTGGAGGCCACCCTTCCCCCATGGACACACACAATTTAAATTCTGTTCCATGGAGGCATGGTCCTTTCTTTTGCTGATTGAAAACACATAAGACAGCAGAGCTGGGCCCTCAGCTTTATTTGAGCAGCACTCAGTTCCTCTGAAACTGGGATGGTTTCCAGAGCATTCAGGACTGGCTTTCAGAGTGGCACAGTGCTTTAGTTTGGGTAATGTATGCTGGCCTTTTTTCAGTCCTGAGGGCCTGAATATGGTCTTCTCTTTACATAATAGGAAATTCGCGGTGCCTTGTCCTAGCATCTAAAGGACACTCTGTGCCTGCTACAATCCACTGTGCCACTTGGCACAACCTACGGCCAAGGATTTGGGAAGTAGAGGGGGAAATAATAAATCCATCAGGGCTCTGTTTTATGGTTAGTGATGTAGGAGAAGCTTGGATAGAAGCTACCGTACAGCTGTAGGGTTGTTTTTTTTTTTTTTTGCTGTTGCCCCATCACTTTGGGCATTACATTGATTTTAAATTTCTTGTTTAGGCTCATGTGCGCTGTCAGTTTGGCTACAAATATTTTCTGTTTTGCAGCTACCTCCAGCATACATGAATTTTAGCTTTGAATTCAGTCGATTTATTGGGCAGCTACAACCCAGTTTTAGAAAATGTGTAAGAGTCAGGCAGGTGACAGATCTCTACCCCTGTGTAATCATTGTCTGCTGAGTGCTGAACTGCCTTGAAGGCAGTGATCACCCATTTTGCAACCTATCTGCTATCAGACCACAACGATTTCAATTTGCAGCTGGACCATTTGCCAGCACACGTAGCAGTTCTGCTGGTGACTAAGAGCAGATGAAGGTGTGGGCTGGCTTCTGCATGGTATAGGGCGGGTGGCCTGCTCACACATGAGCTTGCTGGGGTAGAGTTATTCCATCAAAATGTTTAAAGCAAATTTGAATTAAAGGAGCGGCTTACAGCTCTCTGTTACGTGGCAGTGCCTAGCAGTCAGAGCCCTGAAGCAGCATATAGTTTTGCTGGACCGCAGCCAATGTGTTGCAAGGCTCATAACTTAACAGCAGCTTGCATTACTCTAGTAAGGAGATCTTGATTTTAACATGCACAGGTAAGTTACATTCAGGAACACAGTTCATCTTGTCTAAACAATGAATGAAGTTCAAAGCTAAAGATCTTACAGGTTGCTGATGAGCATTATAAGCCTCCCAAAAACTGCTCTGAGTTACCTATCAGCTCGGCTTGTCTTCCTCTGAAGGAGCATTCACTTTTGCTCCAAGGTTAGTTGCTGCTTTTAAACTACTTCACACAGAATTGCTTGAGTCATGAATTCTTGCTAAAGAATTAAGTAGAAAAATGGGTGACTGTTCTCGAAGTCCTAAAGCAAGAAAGTTCATGAACTGCGTCCTGGTGTCTAGAATTAACCTTCCCAATATATAAATGCCTGTGAAGTTGTTCGGTGAATTCCTTTTTTCCTCTTGTGTCTTTTGCAGGTATTCGTTATAGTTTGGATGTCAGTGTGGATGAAGTGAAAGCCTTAGCATCTCTAATGACATATAAATGTGCCGTTGTTGGTAAGTGATGATTTTTCAAGCAAGGATATGATCTTTAATTGCTATCAGTACTGACGTATTATACAGAAAAGCATCTGAAGGATTAAATTAAGTGTTAGACACTGATCTCTGATTCAAATACGTAGCAAGTTGGGAAACAAGAGCATAGCAACCAAAACAATCACATATATTCCCTCTTCTGTTACTGTAGACACTTGAACCTGGATAAAGTTGCATTTTCATTTGGAAAGTCCAAACTCTGCTAGTTATTCCCCTGTAAAAGTACTGCTCCCTTAACTCAAATGTATGACAAACTTTCATTAATTGGGGGCTAATTTTAGGGGAACAGAGGCTGTAAAGGATTCAGGCTGGAGGTGGGGAGAGAGAGGAGGGATAAATTTCCTTTACAGACATGATGAGGTACAGGCTGCTAAACTGTAGGACAGGTTAGACAGAATCTACACATCAGCTGATGGAAAACAAAATCTTGAGTATAGAGACACTTCACTTAGGACTTGTAAAACAATTTGTTGAGATAAAACAGTAAAATATATGCTATAGAACTTGTTGCTTCTACAGGTGCTAAGTACAAAAGCTTCAAGTGTAGCAAGTTTAAATCATAAACTTTTGCATTTCAAAGGCCATTTTCAAGCTGCCCCTGAAAGATTTACCATTTTAGTAGAAGTACCTAGATTGAGTTATAGCTTATACTTGTGAAGACCTAAATGCTACATGTGGCAAAAAAAAAAAAAGCAAATTCAGTACAACAATCAAAGATAAAAGCTATTTACTCACACATACTATTGATGTGTTCTGCCTGTATTGTTGAAAAAGTAAAATTATTTTCCTTCTTGTAGATGTGCCATTTGGTGGGGCAAAGGCTGGTGTCAAGATCAATCCCAAGAACTACACAGTAAGCTTAATCATAGACAAAAATCCTGTTAACTGTAGTACTGAAGCCAGCCAGTTTAAAAAGCTCTTCTAAAGGTGTTACTGACCTATTGAAACTTCCTGCCACTTCTGCCTCTGCAGAGGTTGAATTTAGCTTGTGCATGCAATAGGTACAAAATGAATTTTTAAAAGGTGTTTCAAAGGTGGAATCCTTTGATTTAGTTGTTTTTTTCTTGGAAGTCAGAATACTACAAATAATTCAGATCCTGAATATTTTTAAGTTGACATTGTTACTAAAGGCTTAAATTTAATTGTTCCAAGAGGAAAGTTAATGTTTTAGTTTATTTTTGACATAGTTTTATGCTCCATTAAACCTTCTAATGCAGTGTTCCAGTATAAATAATAACTAACTTGGCTTACAAAAAGTTTTTTGCAGGCTTGCCTTCCTTTCCCAATTAAAATAACTTGTACAGAAAGGAATACTAGAATATGTACCAGATATTCTGAACTCAAAACTCTGTAAGGATTTGTGCAAAGTAATTCAACTGTGTTGATTACGTAACCCAGAGGCTGGCTATTGCTGTCACTGGGTATAAATCTCTCACATAGGATATCAGATTTGTGTACTGGAAATGTCTGCACAGGTGGTTCTTACTGCACTGCACTCCTGACTTGTCATGGATCAGAATGTACAGAAAGAAAGTTGAACATTTCCTTGTGCTGTCTATATACCAAGGGGCTGTTAGGAAATGGCACATCAGCTACATAAACATATGAATCATCCTTCCTTCTAAAAGAAAAGGGCGTCTTTTTCTACTTGGGTGTAAGTTTTAGCAAGTATTCATAAACACTAATGATTTATTGTAATATTTATTGCATTTTCTTTATAGGACAATGAATTGGAAAAAATCACAAGAAGGTTTACCATGGAGCTGGCAAAAAAGGGTTTCATTGGTATGTTGCTTACATACATAAATTTTAGTGCTCCAATTTAAGTCTGATTTATTGTACATTGGCAGCATCAACTAAATACTATCCTTAAAATAATTGCATTTGAGAGCCGTAAATAATTTGGGTGTAATAGTTTCAGCAAAAAGCTGCAAACTGAGTCATTGCTACTTAGTACATGGTAAAGGGAGCTATATCTTAACCTTTTTCTGTGGGCTGTTGTGCTGTGAAAAGCCACAAGAGCTGAGCTCGTTGGATCCAAAATGAATCACGTTTTTCTTAGAGACAGATTATAAAGTTGTGACCAAGTCTGTTGCAATTTTATTCTCTTAATATCAAGCCGTTCACTGTAACTGTTTCCTGTAGTCTCAGTTGAGGCTTTTGGCAGATATCTGAGGAAACAGAGGAAGGAAGATCCACCCCAGAGAAGGTCGGTGGCTTCACCCATGGCAACCACAGGCTGCAAGGGAAGCATAGGCAAGAACTATAGGTGCCTGTCGTAACAGAACCTGTGGTTGGTGCTATGTCCTTTTCACAAGCCTTTTCCAAATACTTAGAAAACAAATTTGTAGAGTCAGAATTGGATTTAAGATCATGCTGATCAAGGTCCTCAGATCTCAAATAGGCTGGATAAATGCTCTATTCAGTTACGTAGAAAAACAGAATTTGCTTTTATTGCAACAGATGTGTGAAAGTTATTTCAAAGGCTTAGTTTGTGAAGAAAGATGAAACTCTTTCTTGAAAGGAGGGGTTAAATCAAGTATGTGCTACAGTACAATGGTTAGAGAGAGCCTATCTTAAATTTTCAAACAAAAAAATTAACCAGAAACAATAAGGAAATTCTAATAAAAAATATATGGCATGGTATATAGAAATCATACCTAGATATTGCCCTTTTTGCTACAACAGTGATCATTGAAAAAGTAAACGTATGGTTTTGATGCATTATCTTACTCTCACTTATTGAAAAACTGACTTTCAGTTTACTGAATGCCTTGTGTGAAAAGTTGGAGGTTTTGATAATGTTATACAAATGTGTGATGTAACATCTAAAACTGAATTGAACCCAGAAGAAGCAATTCCTTGAATAATGAACTGAGGATTAAACAAGAAAACAGTTCCCCTCTGCCAAGCCCTGCTTCGTTCCCAAGGGAATCGTGTTTGAAGATAACTATTCATGCTGGATCCCTAAAACCTATTTTTGCTGTTGCCAACAGGTCCTGGAGTTGATGTGCCTGCTCCTGATATGAGCACAGGGGAAAGGGAGATGTCCTGGATTGCTGACACCTATGCCAGTACAATAGGACACTATGTAAGTTTTGAGCAGAGGTTTTGAAGTAGAAAAGCTTTTTCAATCTTTGCCAAAGTCCTTTTATCTAGAAATTTATTATTACGCTGCTTAATCATATAATTGTATTTGATTATGTGGAACTAAATACATTCTCAACAACTGTAACAACTTAATTGATATGAGTTTTTTAGGGTACAATCAAAGAAAAAACAACTTGAAGGCTAATCTTTTTTATATTTGGCTTAAATTAAGTTTGCCTGGTCCCATACTGATTGCAACCATTCAGCAAAAGGATTATACCTTTTTTAAAAGTCTCAGACTAAGATTTTTTTCTATTTCTACCATTTTGCCCTGTTAGTACTATAATTACAGTTTTGTGTTTGCTAAATGATGCTTTAATAATAGTTGGTATAAAGTACTGACATCTCTCACTTTCAGACTATTGAATTTACAAGTTTCATTGAATAAATGCTGATTTTGTGCACTCAAGAGACCATGTAAGTTCTCACTTACTGGTATAACAGTAAAAAAAAAAAATGTTTTTAAGTCTGCGAAAATGAATTTTTAATTATAGCCCATTATTTGACCTTTGTCCTTATATTGCTTAGTAGGTTATTTGTACCTGCATTGACTGTACCAAAACCATGACTGTTGACCAAGCAAATACTTACATTATATACTTCTGACAGATTGAACAGAAGAAAAATGTATTTTGGACAACTTCCTAACACTACTCTCATGCTATCTAATCCTTCTAGCTTGCCTTTCAGACATTTTCTGCTACTTCAGCAGGTCATACTTTCCTAAGAATCTTACCATAGTTTCATATTAGGGTGTAAATATGCTAAGCTATTGCATGTTTGCCTAACCCAGGTCCTTTTGAATTGTAAAGATGCTTTCTTTTCACATTGTGCAGTTACTTCCGAAAGTTTCTCAGAAGTACAGCAGGGTGTATACTCCTAGTAACAAGGCATTAGAGCCCTCAGACACCTATTTCTCTGTGGCATGCCTGTACGAGACGAGTCTGCCTCTCCTGAGAGAGCAGTCTCTTGGCAGAATATTAGTCTTGTGCTGTCAGTTGCCTTCAACAAGAGGAGGAGGGGATGGCATGCTTTATTCTAGGTCTGAAATACAATCTAAAGTATGTTGCGGGGGGGGGGGGTGGTGGTGGTGGTGGTGAATGACTGAGGAATAGGCTGTTAGCTTGCTGATTAGTCAAGTTAAATAGCATGTACACAGAGCTGTCAGGGAAATGAGTCTGAGACATTTACCTGCCTTTTGTTATTCACATATGTAAATCTTATTTAAAACTGTAAGCCTGATAAAAAGCCAAAAATATAACTTCAGAAAGACGTAAAGGTGCAAAGCAGCAACTTGCTCCCCAGTCATAACTTAACATTCCAGCATCTGAGAAAACTACTGCCTCAAGGCACTCTAAGTTTTAATATTTAACTCTTCGCACTAAAATGCATATTTCACTGTGATTCAATAGCGTTGCTGTATTAAAAGTGACATGGAAGGCTTGCAACACACATCATGGTTAAATTTTTGCTGTATTTCTTAATAGTCAGTTCATATACAGTTGTGTATTCATTTTAAATGGGGTCGAAAACTAAATGTTCATCCAGGAAAATGTTTAAATGGCTGAATTTCTTATACTTTCTCATCTCAGCTTATGTAGTCCTACACATGTACACATCACTGAAGAAAGCAACTACTGAAGATAAAATCACATCTGAATTATGCTACAACTTCTTTTATTCCTAGCTTCTCCCTGCATGGCAGTGTTCTTATTCTTGAACAAAACCAATTGAGAGGATTTAGATAATATCTTTCAGAAAAGTGAATTAGAATTGAAATAATAAGGAAAAATTAAATCAAGGTTACTTAATTCTCTTGACTGCGTGAAAGAGAGAACAGCAGCCATAGTGGGACTTGTAAGCTGTTGTGGAAAACGAGCAGGTGTAGAGAAGGAAGGTGAGACCTCTGCATGGATGCAAAAAAGTGGAATAATCTGTCAAAAATAGTTGGTAGAGGAGTATATTTCAGGTAAGCATCTGGCTGAGACACAAAGCACAAAAGTGAAGGTGACTAAGGAACTACACAACATATAAAGGTGATTATGGGGGAAGGAGGGGAAAGCAAGCTGAGAGGAAAAGAAGGACTATTGAATAAAACAGAAGCTAACCATAACTGAGAGAAAAGGTGGAAGCTATGCAAGGGACTACGTTTGCTTGGGTGGAAGCATAACTCTTGGGTGAGAGGGAGCTATCTGAAAAATCTACAGACCTGATGAATCAGTGTGGTTGCACACAGATGTGTTTAGGGAACTTGAAGTGGAAAGGAAAAGTCAAATAAGAGAGAAACAGATAGGGAAAGTCTGCTTGAAACCTAACATACAAAGGCTCGAAGCTGGAGAAACGAGCAGAGCATTACCGCAGCATGGAAAAGGGTTAAGAAACAAGCAGAAGTTCGGAGTGGCTGAACTTCACCAGCTAAGTTCAAAGACTAATGCAGAAGTCTTTAATGATAGCCATAAGCCATTTTACCAGCTTCTTATTAAAAACCATGGTCTGTCTTTTGTCCTGAGATTTGCTTTTTTTTAAATTGACTTAAAAGCAAAGTTTTCAGGACTCCAACATCAAACGTGGTTTGCGTTATGTGACTTTAAGAAGATTGGGACCTGCCCTCAGCTCATGCTCTGTTTTCTTGTCAAACCATGCAAGTCTTTAATAACTACCATGTTAACTGTTCCAGAAAATCCATCCTGAGTTACTGGATTGCTGAATGGAATATGGCTAAAGTTTTTGATTAAATTCATCCTCACCCCTTTTCTGTACTTCCTGTCTTAGTAGTCAGTTTGATACAACATTTGAAGGGACTTTAATAAATACGTTATTGTATATGATAGAAAGGTATATTTCTTCTAGTCTTTATCATGTGATTCTATGATTTATAAAGAATACTTTCTCCTCCGTGAATGCACAAAGGCTAAAAATGTGTTTTCAGTCCTAAGAACAGAATGAAAACGTCGTAATACTCGGAACACCGCACCCAAGTTGTTCCCAGCAAACCACCACCACGAGTCTTGTTTTGGATATGCCACCAGAGGGAGCATACATACAGCTTAGTCAGAGAAATGCAGCTATGTTTTGGGAATTAGGAATTGCGTGTCAAGTCCATCATTTCTCTTACTGCTTTTCAAGAGGGGCAGTTAAAGATTACATGTACCTCACTCTTGTTTTCAAACAAGTATTTCTACTTTCCATTATGGCTCTAGCTGTCTCCTACCATTCCGCCTCCACTTATTTTTGTCTGTTCCTTTCCTTCCTCTCACCAAGCATCTTGCACTCAGACCACTGGCATGCAAACATATTTGGCACAAGTAATGGAGAGGAGGGAGCCTCCCAGTGACTACACTGCTGGTGGAACAGAAACCCATCCGGCTGCTGGCAGACTCATTTCAGTGGATTCCCTTTCATCCCTATTCTTTCACTTGCATCGGGTGCCAAGGCACTGTCTGACTGTGCTCCGAGGGTGTGGGAACATGGGAACCGGTGGTGACAGAAGAGCGAGGCCCGAGCAGTGTCTAGTCTGGGAGAAGTTTTTTCAAATTACTAATTTCAATTGAAAAGTTAGTCTGATTTTACATGGTCTATTTTTTCTTGGGTAGCTGTCTAGCATGTATAAAGCAGTAGTCTTGACTGTACATACTGCGTTTCTGAATAAAAGCAGTCAATGCATACGCTGCTTTTCTGAAGTAAAAGCAGTAAATGATTATCTAACTTCTCCTGTGTGACCTTTACATTGTAGATTTTCCTCTGGGATCAAATATCCATGTATTCTGACAACAGGGAGGTATTAGGCCTGTGTTGTAGCTTCTAAAAAAATGATTTCGTTATTAAGGAACACTAAACAATGTTTACAGATGATGAAACAGCTTTAGCCGTGACCAGCCAAAGGATATGTCTGAGCCCCTTTGAAAGACTGAAATGTCAAGAGTAACGATGGAAAGTATATGGCTGTAATAGGAGCAAGTATTGAGAAACACATCCCTCAGAGCTCTTTGATTTACCAAAGGTCTGCTCTGTGCTAACTGTGCACTAAAGATGTCACCGTAATTAACTGCAGATTCAAGTTAACAAACACTTTAATGCAACACAAAAGTTGCAGAACATACCCAGTGTTGCATTATGTAACTTTTCTGACATCTGCAAGAGTACTTCTGAGACGCTGGCCATACAAGCTCAGGAAGGAAATTGACTACAAACTAAATGTATGTGAACTATATCATGTACCAGCTCCCACAATACCTGTTGTCCTGTTCCTGAAGCATACAAAATTTCCTGTTCCAGCTGTTCCTTGATTACTCCCATAACTCACAAGTCCTTCCCTGTTTTACAGGATATTAATGCACATGCATGTGTAACTGGCAAACCCATCAGCCAGGGTGGGATCCATGGACGTATATCTGCAACTGGTCGTGGTCTCTTCCATGGAATTGAAAATTTCATCAATGAGGCATCGTATATGAGTATATTAGGAATGACTCCGGGATTTGGGGATAAAACATTTGCTGTTCAGGTAACTATTTTTTCCTTTAACTGCAGGGAAACAGTGGTAAAGAAAGTTCCAGCAGAGCTACTTTGAAAAAGGGTTGTAGCAATAAACTCTGTTAGGGTTTTATGACTTCCAAGTTAACCTTTACTCCTTAAGTTTAGAAATGCTTTTCAAGCAACACAGGTGCCCTTTATTTTGGACTGTTTTATAAAAACTGAACTTTCAGTTGTACTCTATGTGTACAAAGCCAAATCTCCTGTCTTTATAGACTGCAAAGAGCAAAGTGAAATAGATTACGGGGGTTCCTTAAACTAAGGCTTTGCACACTTTGCAGTGAGGTATGACACTGATTCTGCCTACACAAAAGTTTTTGCACCCTTTTTGAATTAAAAAATTAGGAAGAGAAGGAAGTTTTTGTTCCACTATGAAATAAGTAGTTGGAAAAGCAGAAACCAATACCTTACCATAAAATTGTAGGGTTGAATGTACCTCTTGGTGTTGGTGTTCATAAAACTTCCCAAGTCTCTAATTTATGTAGTTGAATTTTGAAAGGATTTGGTATTCAGTAACACACGTAATTCTTAAAATTTAAAAGAAATAACTCATTCTATTCATCAGCTTTGACAAGAAAGTTAAATTGAGGATTTAAGGGATTGCTTTGAGTTGTCGTTAGTACCAACGCACTGGTTCTTAGAAATACAGTAATTGTAACCTCCAAGTTGTCCTCTAGTTAACCAGTGGACTCAGACAAACATCTCTGCCCTGCACTGACGCAGCAGGACGCTCTCTCCCTGCACTTAGGCATGCTCACGCTTGGCAGAGGGCTAACCAACAGGCACTTAAACATAACTCAGACTGAAACCGTGGCCAAAAAAATAACTGAAAATTAATCTGGGAAAATGAGGACAGAACATTGCAAACAGACGTAGTGCATGATGAACTGCATCAAAGTTTTCTTCTAGTATATATGTATATAAAAAACATAAACATAATTGAAGTATGTTTTACTGGAATTTCATATTCAGCTTTTTTTCCAGCATGTAATCTTTCTACAAATTTTTACATGGATTGTGTGACCTTCTGGTCTTTGGCCTTTGCTTCCAGAACGTTGAATAATGGCTTAGACCCAGTGGGTTTTTGTTTGTTTGTTTTTTACTGGGAGGGATGTAGGAAATGCTGATGAAATGCAAGGTTATCTAAACTTAGATTTGAATTGGACAGCTTCAGAAATTTATTAGAAATTACATACCTTTCTGCTAGTTCATATGTTTTAATGTGAAAACTTACATTGTTTTATGTTTGTTGGCCTGCATGTTAGTCAAAACTCAAGAGTTGTTATAAAAAAATCCATGAATCCCTCTAAGACCATAGCAGTTATAGAATACATATTGGTAATATTCCTGTGTTGATAAACATCCTTTTTTATTTTCATAGTAATGTTGACATTTTTCTTTCCAGTATAAAGAACTTAACAAAACTGTGTTTGCTGTGTAGCAAAACTATGACATATAATTTCTACAATACTGTTCAGGCCGGTAACACATGTAGATGTTTTCCATCTTTCCCATACACATCATCTAATGCTAGGACATACCAACAGAGAGCTATTTAAAGCTATATAAGCCCTAGCAACAATCATCATTTTAGCTGAAAGGTTAACTACTTTTCCCTTTCTCTTTTCACATTCAGGGATTTGGTAACGTGGGCTTGCATTCTATGAGATACTTGCATCGGTTTGGAGCAAAATGCGTTGCTGTTGGAGAATTTAATGGTTCTATCTGGAATCCTGATGGGATTGACCCAAAGGAACTAGAAGATTACAAATTGGTAAGAAATCTAGCTAGTGGTTAGCAGAAATGGCTTAATTTTTTGCCAGCTCTGCAAGCACACAGCATGACTATAGACAGGTTTTGTATGTAATATTTAAATCATGCTGCAGTTAGTACTTTAAAAAACGGTGCAGGAACGGTGATTCTTCTGGCTTTCTCCTCATCCCCAATATGAACGTAGGTGGTTGACACTAACTGATTTTATGGCTTTAGCTGTCTGTTTGGTTTATAATGTTGTATATTTTTTACCCTTTGACCTGACTCTCAAAGAAATGGCAAGGGATCGCATGCATGTGGGTTAATTATTTTGGTTTCAGAACTGGAGTTCATGATTATTTTGCCTTTCTTGTGACTAAACTAGGAGGCATGTCTCAAGAAAACAGGGGAGGGAGGTTTCTGAAAGATTGCTGTCTGAGAATCAGGCACGTGGACACTTAAAAGTGCACTCTTTCTGCTTCTGTTGGATGTTTCTGTACTGATGCTTCTCCCTTCTCTCTCTTTTTCTCGCTTGAAAAGTTGGAAGAAGGAATGGGAGTAAAATGAGTACACACTAAAATCACTCCGGTTTGTTTCCTTCCAACAGCAACATGGGACAATCATGGGCTTCCCTAAAGCACAGACACTTGAGGGCAGTATTCTGGAAACAGACTGTGACATTCTCATCCCTGCTGCCAGCGAAAAGCAGTTGACTAAGGCCAATGCTCACAAGGTCAAAGCAAAAGTAAGTTGCAGAGCTCAAATACAAATAAGTAGTAGAAAAGGCCAGTTTAAATACTGGTATTCAATGATTAGTATGAACAGAAACATTTCTTTATTTCTTTTTTTTTTTTCAGATTATTGCTGAAGGTGCCAATGGGCCTACGACTCCTGAAGCTGACAAAATCTTCTTGGAGAGGAATATCATGGTTATTCCTGTAAGATTCTGTTATGACCTTTGATTTTCATTACAGGGTAATATTTCTGTAAACTACAGCAAGACATTATTTATTGAAAATTTTTATTCAGTCTCTCAGAGTAGTGTTTAACAACTGATATATTGGACATGGGTGTTAGTGTTGCTCAAGATTGGTAGTAATTACTCAGAGATCTCACTGCAACTGTAAATGCCCAAAGATACAGCTAGTACACAAAGGCTACATATTCAGAAGAGAAGAAATTCACAGTTACTTCTTAAATCTGTAGTTTTGCCTGTTGAACTATTAACCGATACTTGATCAACTAAATAGTTTACTAAACTAAGAAGGAAGGCAGAGTAAATATACTGAACAGTTTGTAAACCTTGGGGTCTACAAGTAGTGCTCTGACAGAATTGTTTATTGCAGATTGTATAGAGTAAGTGTTTGCACATAGAGATTATTTGGAAGAGTAAGATCTAAATGTGTAATGATATCCTTTTCCCAGAGAAAGGATGTCCTGATCAAGAGAGAAGAGCTAGAAAGAGTGGCTAATCTTCTAACTCATTGACATAGCCCAAGAATGCCCTAATTTTCTTTATTGAAACTTGTGCTAAAATAAAATAGTCAAGCCAGTCAAGTCAAATCAGTAGAAGTAATCCCTAGACGCCAGAAGAAGATAAATATTATCATGTAGGAATACTATCTAGATTGTCTTCTGTATTGTGGTTTAAATTTGTACATAATACTCCTGCTCTCCTTTCCGTAATACAATAGAGTTGTCTATCACATGGTAACACTGCAAGACACGTACTATTTCTTTGCAGGATCTTTACCTGAATGCAGGTGGTGTAACGGTGTCCTATTTTGAGTGGCTGAAAAACTTGAACCATGTCAGCTATGGTCGCCTGACTTTTAAATATGAAAGGGATTCAAACTACCACTTGCTCAGTAAGTGCTCCCTTCTGCTTTTACTCCCTGTCTAATTGATAGACTGAACTAGTAAACACCAAATGTGGGAGAAATGTGTATAGAGCTTATTTTAAATTCACCTTAGTTTCCTGTAAGTCTATTACTGCTGCATACTGAAGAGAAGAAAAGATTTGATAGGGTAACCGAATTGCAACTCGAATGAGGACAAATGCTTACTTCAGTTATCTTGCAATTCATGAAGTGATGGCTTTCCTCAGTTTTGTGAAAATACTGAACTCACTTTATGAACTTAAGTCAATTATTTATTACTTAACAAATGTTTTTCAGCTGTATACGTGGTATTTGAAGAATATTCAAAGTTTGAGTAACTTGACATCTGAGTATTTTTAAATACAGCCTTTTCTTGTAAGTGACACCTATCAAGGTGTTTCTGAAGTGGTTGAGGGTTCTGGTAATTCTAGTTGAAATCCCTTTCTTACCTTTAAGATTCATTTCTGAAATACTCCATTGGTTTATGAGACCTTATTAATTATATTTCAATAGTTAAGATGAAATAACGATCGATTAAAAATATCGAAGCATTTCTGATGTCCTAAGGAAAAAAATGCTAAAACTATGCTTTTTTTCAGTGATAGGGGATGACTGATTGCTTTAATGTCAAGAAATATTTTGTCTAAGGCTATTTGTCAAGTTATGAATGTTGATACAGATTGCTTTTGTCAGCCTTATGAATTTAGTGAGGTGAGTTAAATAAAACCCAGTCATTTGCCACATGAAATAGTCCTATAAGAATTTTACTACTAATACTGGAGGAATTCCCCTCTATATAAAAATTAGAATCAACATCTTCCCTGTTTCATAGGAAACAAAATTAAGATGACCCTTCTCTCACCCTAGCCGCTACAATCTGCATTTCATGCCATGGAATGTTAGAAATCTTGGGGACAGCTAATTTTGTTAGAAGTTGTCCTTTTCTTGTCCATTACATTTCCTCTGCTTTATTCCTTTCTAGTGTCTGTCCAGGAAAGCTTGGAGAGAAAATTTGGGAAACATGGTGGAACTATACCAGTTGTGCCTACAGCAGAATTTCAGGATAGGATATCAGTAAGTAGATGCTGTGGGTGTGCCTGTTTGTTTCTATAGTTACAATACCAGGATACAGCTACATAACAGTAATCAAAATTCCACCTTTCTAGCTATCATGGAGGTTTTTGCCCCAAGGCATTAGTGCACAGTTAGCTAGATGGCCAAACAATTAAAGGAAGCAAGTGATCTGAACTAAGGAATACAGGAAGTAAACTATTTTGATTTTCTTAAGCCCTTGCAATATATCTCCAATATTGTTAAAAAGCTGCAGTTTTAGTACAGACCCATTTTGTATTTGTAACTGCTTTGTAGTGTCAAGATTGGTATTTAAAATACTGTCCTGGTTTTGGCTAGGATACAGTTAATTTTCTTCATTGTAGCTAGGTGCTGAGGCATGGTGCTATGTTTTAGATTTAAGGTAAGAATAATACTGATAACACCAAGGGTTTTTAGTTGTTACTGAGCAGTGCTTACACCAATCTCCTATTACAAAAGTAATAAATACAACCTCATTTTGTGCAGTAACAATAGAAATTTGGATGTTTTTTCATGTGTTATCATCTCAGACTTCAGAAGGAGTTAATCAACAGAGAATTGCACGCTGCTGTTCACATAGCAGTCTGTTACTCTAATGAACTCCACTATCTCCATCGGTCAGATGGAGATGTGAGGGTTGTTCTGTTTTTTTAATTGGGGATAGTTGAGGATGATTCTTTTTTGCAGGCCAGTAAGGAGATTTTTCCTGATGCTTTTGTTTGCTATGACATACTTGCTATCTCTGCTACCTAAGCTGATAAATACATAGATTCAATAATGTCTTTGATCCCTGGCTATCAAAGATTATCAAGCTTTTGTAGAGGGAAATTCTGCTTCAAACACTACCGGAATTTGTTTTAGAAATCTTGTTGGTAGAGGTTGCCTGGATATCCAAACAGCTTTCAATAAGATCTCATACCGCAGACAGCTTCATATGCTGTTTCTGTAACTCCAGGGTAATACACACAAGAGCCGAGTGAAAAATTGTAGAATGTTACTCTAAGACTTGGATTAACGGGCAAAAAAAATAAAAACCGAGGTGAAATTTAGTGTTATCTACTGGGTAACAACATACAGTGAGAAAATTTTTACGCAAAATAATAGGTTGTAAGCTCATTTGTATGTGTTTGCATTCAGAAGGAAGATCTGGAGGTAATGACAACACATAAGTTTAGAAATCCATAGCAATCAAAAAGGAAATCCAGTGTTAGGAACTGTTCTGAAAGGAATAGAATGAGACTAACTATAATGGTGCCACAATATAAATCCAGAGCGTGTCTGCCTTCTCAATCGTGCATGCATGTTTGGTCTCTATCTTAAAACACTGTAATGGGGAAAGAGGTCAGAAAAACATAATTAAAGATACAAAAGCTTCTCATACATGGAACAACAAACTAACCTAGGCCTTATTAGCTTGAAATAGTCTGGGGATGGAGATTAATCTAAAAAATGAAAGGTGTGAAAATGGATGGATAAAAATAGCCATCACTGGAAGGAAGAGCGAACAAAAATAAGGTGCTGTTAAGCAAAACCAGTGGAGGGAGATTCAGGATGAAGAAAAGGGACGATTCTTAGCACAACAGACAGTTAAGCTGTGGAATACCTTGCTTAAGAGTGTACAGGCCAAGTTTGTTTTTTGGGGGGTGTTTTTTGTTTGTTTGGTTTTGTTTTTTAAACACAAGTTCAGGAGGAGATTGGACAAATAACTAGGGAAAAAAATCCAATAAATAACAAAAACACTAAACCATCCTTTCTCAGGAAGAAATCAGGGGAAGTACATGTAAACTTGGTCTGCTGTCAGATGATAGAATTAGACCCTTAGCCTGATGTAGTAGGGTGCTAGCATTTTCAAAAACATTAGAGTGAATGAGTAGCATAGTAAATAGGTTCAGTGGCTTAAAGTGACTGCTGTGATCCTTTCAAGAGAAGCCAGAGAAAGTGACCTAGTAATATGTTCATCTTGATCAAATTGGTATTTGAAGGAAAGCATGTACTCTGTGAATCCAAGTCCCCCATTATTAGTAAGTGACAACAGTCAGGACGATGGAACATGGAAGATGATGCTCAGTCATCCCAGTTCAGGCTATCTTCAATTATTTATTGTTCAGTGTATTTAAATTTTATTGGGAACCAAGTGGTTCTGGAGTTGCACAGGGCTAATATGCAGCATATATGAATTGGGGATCCACACCCTTCCTAAAACCTGTCTTCAGAATAATTGCGAATAACTTCTACAGGTTATTGACTTCTGAGAGCTTTTTTATTAACACTTACTGCGTTTTGAAGGCTGAAAGCAGTAGTTACAACATCACTAGAAATGCTAGCATCACGCGTCTAGAAGCCAGACTTCAGTAACTTACATCTAAGGTTTTAGGATTGAATTGACTATAATTAGCACTTAAGTAACACAGTATAGGCAATTCAGTTTGTCTTACACCAGTTATTAGAAGAAAATGAGAGCAAGCTTCAAGTAATTACAGGACTCCTATCCACTGTTTCAAATACATGACTAGTACCCTTCTATTCATTGGATTAAATCCTAATTTTATTCTGTGTTGTTGCAGGGTGCATCTGAGAAGGATATTGTCCACTCTGGGTTGGCTTATACAATGGAGCGTTCTGCTCGGGTAAATGTTGCTTTTTATCAACATACTTACAGGAAGAACTTAATGTGGCTTAGCAACATACACACAGTTCATGGTAATGGATGTCACTGATTCTGAAATATTCGTTCTGTGCAGGGATAGCCAAGTTTCACCAGGCATAGAAAACAGACTAACACAGATCAGGAAGTATTTTCTGGAAGAAGCTATAGTAACTGGAAACACATTAGTTGTCTTCTTGTACCCGAGACAAATACTTAAGAGTGCTGTACTTTGCCATCAGCAGTTTTAGATTTCTCTCTTTATGCAGTATTTTTAATTAGTGGGGCAAAGACTGTTTGAAACTTGGTCGCTTCCTGTATCTGAGGTACACATGGATCCAAGACCTGATAAAAAGCAACAGAAATCTGGGGAAGATTTGGTTCTCTTTTAGATCTCAGACAGATAATTGAGAAATTCTAGACATGATCCTTAAAGAATCTGAGCTCTAATACCAATGTAGGAGCTCTTCCAATCCTACTTTCATCCTGTAAGCAAAATCTAGTATAGTTCCTATGGAGAAACTTGCAACAATCTCATGTAAGTTTTTCTGTTCCAGCAAATCATGCGGACTGCCATGAAGTACAACTTGGGTCTGGACCTGAGAACAGCTGCCTATGTCAATGCGATTGAGAAAGTCTTCAAAGTCTACAATGAGGCTGGCCTGACCTTTACATAAGTAGGCCGTCACTGCTCCTTGTTGTATCCCATCCCTCTTGCCGTAAATGTACCCTCTTCTTGGAAAAGTTTATCACAAGTTTACATGTAACCACAAAAATTTCTTTTCTTCTGACATTATAGTGGATTCTATTCTCAATTAGTTTCAGTCCAAACTAGTCTTTTTTTTTACAATAAAAACCCATGGATTAGGAACTTGTATACAAGCATGTATCTGAAGATAACAGTTCATCTGCACTTGTGAGGGCCATTCTGGGTATTTCACCTACAAAGCAAAATGGTACATTTTGTGTGTGAACGAGTGGTCTTGCCACCTGAGCCACTTCTCAAACTTCAGATCAGATACTGTACTAGATGAGCACTTAGCTCATTATTACTTCATGCACTTTTGTTTAATGATGTAATTTTGGCTTTGGCACTTTCAATAAGGCCTTGTATGATCAATGCTATTGCATTGTCAGAGGAAGAATGGGCCTCTAGCAGGGATTAACTTTGATAGGAGTCTAATTTTTATTTGTAGTAAAGCTTCAGGCCTGGTTCTCTTTAGGCAATGTTTTTTCTTTACTGTGCTGCTGTTATAGGACTGCATTTTATTGCTTGTTCAAGCTAGCTTAACTATCACCACGAAGTATATGTAGAGTCGACAAACTAATATTTTTATAAGCTGAAACTATCAAGCAACTCTAGTTACATTTTTAAAATCAAGCTTCTATGTAATTATTCTGACTACAGGTTTTCTTTTTTTTTAAGGGATAGTCCGAATTTTGGTAAGCAATCATACCTAGGTTTTCAGCATTCTTTTTTGTCTTTTCCTTTCGGAGGCGTTTTGAAAATTAGATGCTGCCTCAGTGAACAACTACAGTGAAATTGAACCCAGAAGTCATTGGCCAAACTACAGAGGAGCTAAAATGCTGCTATAAACTTAATCCACTGTCTTAACACGTAGCCTTTTTTTTTTTTGGGTCATCAGAAGATCTCAGAAGTTTTGTTTTGCACATACTCGAATATGACAAAATGGACCTCAACACAATATTGTATCAAGCACAGTTCTTAAAGTTCAAGGCTTTTGTCCAGTGGAGTCCCCTTGAAGTGCCAGATGTTATTTATGTAATGAATGTTTTTTTTAAGAAAGACAACTAGTCCCTCCCAGAAACTCATGCTTTTTTCTATCTACTTTGTAACTGCATGACATAACATGGAGAGAAGAGCAGTTATTAAAAAAAGTTGACCTTTCCAAACCTACTATGTTGGTGTATTACTGTCTTCTATTTCATGTAATAGCTTTCAGTTTTTTTCAAACTGAATCGTCACAACACACTTGTTTATTCACTACCTGGCTACTGGTAAGAGACTGTCTTTTAGTTATAGAAAGGGACTCACTAATAGAAATCACTATATCAAACTTGCCAGTCAACAAGATGGCTGAAGTTATATATGGTTTAAATAGTTTCAGGTCTTTAACGTGTTCCTGTAAATTTGTATGGAGAACTGCTCTAGTAGTGAGAACTACTCTCATAGTTATCTTGGAGCTATAAATGTGTAAGATACATTTATCTAATAGCTTATGCCATCACAAACGCTAATAGTCAGGGTTACAAAAGTACTTTCAATCACCTAAATGCAGCATATATATCCTGACATTTATAAAAAAGAAAGCTGTGAGCATGACATAAGTACTGTGATCAAGGTGTGGATCTCTAAACACAAGAGCTGTATCTTGGATCATATTTTCAGGTGTAGGTGTTAGATAATTACACAAAACTCAGATTGCATGCCTCTGGCAACTTGCAGTCTACTTCAGCTAAAACTTGGAGACCAAAAGTTCACAAATTTTATTATTGAAAAATAATCTTAAAAGCTAACGGATGTACGCTATCCGATGACTCTCTCACTACTTCTGTTTGGCTGTGCAAACAGGAAGACTGGGACCCTTTCAGTACTGGAGCACACAGGAAGCTAGCACAGATAGCTAACAAGGGTATTTTCTACCTCCTGTCCTGGTTGAAGGGAAAAAAGCTAATAGCTGTGCAGTGCCTAGCTTTAAATCCCCCAGTTCATTAGCATCGTACAGTCTTGTAATACGCACCCATTTGTATATGCTTTCCCAGGACCTTCTGTAAGATATCCTCAAAGAAATCAGACCTACCATCAGCCATGATTTTACCAAACCTAGAGATGAGCCTTTACCAGAGAGAAGCCTTTGAAGACTGAATTTCTCCCTCAGCCCACTTGGCTGCACTGACCTTTTGTTAACAGTGTCACTGTGGAGATCTGTGAGGCATGACTTTCAGCAGAAGGAGAACTTGGGGGTACTTTCTGTCAAAGACTAGATTCTTGATGAGACTGACCTTTGGGGTTTGATTTCAGATTACAGCATATCTGAAGATTTGTCCTTTGCTTGTAGCTAAATGCAAGAACCAAGTTGTATTGGTGAATTCAGACTTCTGGTGATTGATGCCCTGCACTGAAGTGATAGCCTACGTTAAAGGGTACACTAGAACTGAGTATATGTGCAGTATGGAGCTCAGTCCCATTGTCATTACATAGTTAAGGAAAAAAATAAAACCAAATGTTCCTTATCACATTTTTAGCACCTCTCTCTCTTTCGAGACCAGGCAACAGCAACACAGAAAAAAAAATAGTAGTAAAACTTCACACATTTGCTGTGAGCAACCCTAGCCTTTTTGTAACCACAGCTGAAAAAAAACAGTCATGGCCTAGGACATAGATTATAAATATAGCCATAATGTTTTCTTGCAATAACTGTAACAGGAATTCAGTTTTTAGATCAAACTTTATGGAGAACACTCCCCTCCTTGCAGACGCATGCCACACACAAGCTTTGCCTCCAGCTAGCATCACTGTCACTGCTTGCATTCACTGACATGCCACTACACGCTTCACCAAGGTATTTGCCAGGTTGCTTGGTAGGGAGCCAGCCAATGCTTGAAATCTGATTTGAGCACAGATTTGAAATGGTTGTGAACCATGCCTACTAGCTAGAGCAAGTACTACAGGGGTAGGTGTAGCTGAGTCCCAGTAAAGACAACTACAGTTTTCAGTTCCTTGCCTCCTGCAAGCTACTAAACGTGAAAAGATTCTGGTGTACAGAATAGCCAGTAGAACGACCATTTTTCATCCCAGCAAAGAAATCAGTACTACATCAGTTTTCACTGAAGGCTCCTGTTACCATCAGGAGGAAGTGCTGGAACAGCGATAATTCTCACTGTGATTTCAAGATGCTAAGTGATCTCTAAATTATACCATTAAAAATTAGCAAGTTTGTAGTGCCCAGTTCCTGACTGAAGTAGCAAATCAGTTCTTCTCTCATCGCTCTTAAAGTTCGTATGCATGCAAGGTGGTGACTTTGTTTCAGCCCAGATTTGCTCTTTGTTCTTCTGGCTCATGTTTGATTACTGTCCATCTGCATTTGATGGGAACCATGAAAACGTGATGCCTCCCTTGCTGTACTGTGCACTGCATTACATATCAACACTTTGCTGTGGAGAGCTCTTCAAGTTACACTGATAATCCAACCCAGGCAGCATTAAGCAGTTCAGTGGTGAGTTAAGTGCTTCACCAGCAGTTTTTGCTGTTACTGTTTTGACGTTAGCATTGGTTCCAGTATCATGGCGCTGTTTTATGGTGGTTCTGTATACCTTAAATACAGCTGAGCCTTCATTTGCACAATTCCTAATCACAATTTTACAGATAAGATCAGAAGTGAGAGTAGTCACAGAAGCAATAGGTACATACCTTGTCTTGAAATGGGTGTTTAGGTGCTCAGCTTTTGAGACTTGCTCTGATGGGGCCCTAACTTAAGCTCAGTGACTACATGAAAGAGGACCCTAAATTGCAAGTCCTTGGCTTGCATTGTGCCCACTCACAACCATCCCTTAGCTCACGCAAAGAGATGGTGTTTGGCTGGATTAATGGCATAGCAAAACTTCAGCAGTCTGCTCTGTGCAGTAATCCAGTCTTTCTACACCAGTGACTATGATTCAGTGTGTGTAATCAAAGTAATCCCAAAGAATGCACGCAACCCATGTAGATTATAGGGGTTTTATTTAAGAGTACATGCAGTAAAAATTTACAAGAAGTTCGGTGGTGTTACAGTATCATCTTCATTGTCCAAAGCTTTTGCCCCAGGAAGTTGCTTGATTTGCTACATTTTTTACAGCTTTTTCCCCAGTTTCAGCTGCTTTGTAGACTTCATCAAGAGCTTTTAAAACAGAAAAAACATAGGTAACTATCATTACTACAACAGCTGCTCTTTCTCACCAGGTGTAGGTGAGAGGGGAGTCTTAAGGGGATCATAGGAGGTACTAAAGGAGTCTGGTTGTAGTACAGTTCTGCCCAGGCAGGGAAAGAGGCTGAAGTGGCCTTGTTGCTTTTTGCTGGTCAGCCCTGGGACAGCCCTACTAGGAGGGGCTGCATCCTCAGAGCCCCCACATCAGCACTGAAGTACTGTGCTCTGGGTGGAGAGCATTGGGAAAGCAGGGCTCTCCCCTGCTGCCGTCACTGAGGGCACCAACATATCCAGCAGCCTCTCACAAGATGAGGGGTGCTGGGGCAGAGGTGGGGGACCTATCTGGGATTTCACTGGAATGGCATTAAAAGAAGTAGAAACAGTATTGTACCTTTCTGACCAGCTTCCTTCGCCTGATCCACTGCTTGCTGCACAGTCTGACCCACTGTGTTAACTGGAATTAAGAAAACATAAGTGTAAATTAAGCAGTCCACCCCTTTCCTAAATTCAGTAATGACAACTCTGAAGGGTTACCTAAAAAAGGGGGGGGGGGGGGGGGAGGTTAAACAGCCTTCAGTTCAACCTGCATGTTTTATTGACCTTGGCTCCAAATGCTACCTTCTAAAGGCATTGATCTGCTCTGCCCAGCAGCCACTGCAGGAAAGGCTGAGTGAGCCAGAAAGAGGATGCAAGCACACTGTGAGAGGCTATTGCTTGGGTGAGAGGACAGCACTGAAGCTTCAGACACTCCCAACCCACTTAAGAACTCCTCCAGGCTTGGACTGAATGGCTTTCCAACAGTAGCTGTTGCATTAACACTGTCTCATAAACCAGCGGCCTATTTCACCCTCAGTTCCTAAGACCTTTTACTGCTTAAAAGCTACGCTAATTATCAGCATGCATCATCTTTTGATGCAGTTTACTAACTGGTGGATGATGCGGGCTGATCAAGGCTAAGAAAAATGCTTTCTGTACCAATCCCAGGTCACATCCAAGTTCATGGCTCCCTTTAGGAGCTCTGGAGCAGGTGCCAATTTTAGATGCTTGCAAAGACCAGTTGTTCCACTCTAAACTTAGCAATGGCTCAGGGGACTAAGCCCCCAGGGCACATGCAGGCACCACTGAAATATTTCAAAGATAATTTAATTAATAGTTGCAGAACCACCAGTTGGACGGTCTTGTTCTGCTTTGAAAGAAGTGGCACAACAACCTGCTTCCCACTTTTGTTTTCATTTAATGAGGATTTGGAGGATACCTCTACTGATAATACTTCCGAGACTGGGTGCGGCACTGGCAGTGAAACAGCACAAGTTGAGCACCACGTGCTGTTTATTTACTGCCTCTCATCGAGGTGTGCGACAGTGCATGGAAGTGGTCAGAGTCAGGCCAGTGCCTGGGAGCTCCTGTTGTTGCTCCTGCTCCATCCGGAAGAGAAGCTGGACTGCAGCATGGGGCATGCTGGAAAGATGTGTGTGGGGTTCAGCCCAAGGTGTCTGCTGGTATCCAAAGAGATGGTTCAGCATCAAGCACTTTGGGCAAAAGGGGAAAGGGACATGCTAAAATGGACAAATGCCATGTTTAAAATTTCCATATCAGTCTTCTAGCAGAAAAAAACAGTAATGTTCCTCTAATATTAAGAAACAGAGCATGAACATTGAAAACCCTCCACCAAAAAAAAAAATACAAAACATATCTAGGGCT
Organism: Anser brachyrhynchus; assembly: GCF_964034855.1. NCBI lineage: Eukaryota > Metazoa > Chordata > Aves > Anseriformes > Anatidae > Anser > Anser brachyrhynchus. The sequence continues at coordinate 14,314,717 of NC_137700.1, forward strand.
GCTGTACAGCAAAAGCAAGAGGGAATCTTAATTCAAAAACAAGAAGTGGTGGTTACCCTCTGCTTGATTCCTGGGGTGTTTATTTCATGCTTCAGCATAAACATAGTTGGTTTCAGAACCAACTCAAATTCTTAGGAATAGGGGGTAGTGAGTGGGGGGTTAGGGCTCTTTCACCTCCTAGCAAGCTGACCCAGGAATAGATGGTAAATTAGTAGCAGGCTTAACACTTGCTTCACTGAGCACTGCCTGGGGATCTGCCCATTAGGAAATAATATTAAAAAAAAAAACAAAACTTATTTCTACTGCATTTGAGGTCACAGTATCCAGTTTCAAGACTCACTTTCCATGACATGAGGTAATCTCAACCCTTCACGTTATATGAAGCACTAACACCTCAGGAATTGCATCACTACAGAGTCTGCTTGGCTTCACCAGCAGTGGCTCACCTAAGTGGCACGCTCCTTAATTCTGGAGAAATGCTGGAAGTGTCACAACAGCAAGACTCAGGTGCCCAAGCCCCAGTGATTACACCAAGGCTTTTAGTGGCATGAGCAGCTACAACATCAGCTGGGCTGGAACAGATCAAAGACCTCAGAGCTTCAGGAAGCTAATCCATTACACTACTACAAAACTCGTATTTATCATGGCTGTTCATAGGTTTGTTTTTTTTTTTTTAAACTAAGTCACCTCACCTCCTCTATCAGCTTTCTACTGTCCTCTCGTCTCTTCAGGAGATCATCTAGATACCCACTTGTTAGAAGTGAGCAGGAGAAGTATTTAGAAACCAGTAGTTAGTACTGGTACCTTACTGTAGTACCAGAGGGTTTTGGAGACATACCAACCACACCCCTGAGGAGAGCATCTATAAAGCCAAGTTCACACGTGAGACATTTGCTCCATGCTGCAGAACAGAAAGCCCACTGGGGTGCAAGCAGGGCACACACTTCAACACCTAAAAAGAGGTACAGGCAGAGGGAAATAGTGGTTTGCATTTACCTGCCACCTGTGCAGCACTTTCAGCTTGTTGTGTTGCTTCCTCAGCGAGCTTCTTCCCAATCCCAAACATGGCTGTTTTCAGTCTGCTCTCTCCACAGAGGATGGGTGATCAGGTCCCTAAGTTTGGTTCTGTTACAGTGTTCAGCAAAGTGCAGCTTTTTATAGACAAAGCAGAACTCCTCCCAGTAGTTAGAGGGCAAATGCAGGCTGGAGCACGGGATAGCTGTGAGCCCTTGTTAGGTGATTAATATACGATGCATAAAAGGGTGAAGAGACATTGCTGTTTGTTGTGCTTTCCTCCCCAGAGAGGGGGGTGTGGATTAATCGGCAGAAGTTTTCCATAGCCCAGGAATAAAAGCTTTGTTTTTCCATGGCAAGAAGTTGGTAAACAGAGCGCATTCCACAGCTGTCCTTATGAAACCTTCCCAGGAGGCTGCCGAGGGCAGAAAAACATCCAAAATCCTCAGCTGAAGAATTGCCTAAACGAGCTCTGGTATTTCAAAGCCTTACATAGAAAAGTATCCAGTTTCAGAGGATTCTTGCCGACTTTTTCCTCCTCCAGTCAAGACTTAAACACAGAGTTAAAAAAAGAAACAGGCGGGGCTAACATTGCTTTTTTAAAAGAGTACGCGATGAAATCTTTGTTATGTTAGACAAGCCTAATAATCTCATGGTGTGTCATAACATTTTAACTCTCCATTTCCAATACCCAGCTGGGGAGGCTGAAAATGGATGGCTGGCACCCTTCCTCCATCCCCACAGTGCACGCTTGCAGGATCCAGCACAAGGAGCAGTTACAGACAGGTTTTTCCAATAGCAAAGCACTACAAGCCCAACCACGGTGCTCCCACGCTGCTGGGTAGGACAGGACGTGGCAGCAGGCCATCGCTGTGCTAGAGGCTGCCAAGTATGTCCTGCTTACCCTGTACCAGAGGAGCAGGATGCGGCCCTGCCTCTGGATATCCCTGTGCTAGGGATTATAGCTGTGACAGGGGAAGGAGGAGGCAGAAAGCATCAGGGCAATTCATCCCCACTCCATTGTCTCTAGGAGAGCTCCTGTGTGCTACCCAGCTGTTCATACCCATGGTGACCAAACTTGTATTTTGCTGAGATCACCAGCTTTCTAGTAGAATTGCTTTATGCACCCTTCCACACTACGTACAGCCATCCCTCACTCTGTTCATCAAACAATTGTTGCAAAAGTAGATCGAAATGTAATGTACCCTAAAACAAAATGCTGACCCGGCAGCCTGATCTTCTGCCCACAGCAGGCTCTAGGAGAACCTCTCTCTACCCCAGACATTTAGCTCCATGAACAACAGCTCCTCTACAGTTTGCCCAGCTGCATGCAAATTGTAAAGACATTTCACCATTGCAGTTTCAGTTTTACCATTCCAGTTTACATAGCAAAGAGACATTTTACCATTGCAGTTCCTCACTTACGTAGAATAGGTCATTGCACTCAATTATATAGGATACAGAGGGATTTCTGAGCATAGAGAGGGACGTATGGGTATCGTATTATCTTCTGACGGCATATATGAAAACAACTTTTAGCAAAATATACTTAAAAAAACAACAACAGTATGACAAAAGTAAGCATTTAGTTTTAAAGTTTTCCCTGAAGTCAAGAGAACTGGACATACGTTAGGAACCAACATACAACATAGCAAAACCCTGAAATATTTCTGACAATCCAGAACAGCATTTGACCTGGGGAAAACCATTGCACAACAGCAGAGCAGTAAAAAATTCACCTATTGTTCTCCACAACATCCTTAGTTATCCACACCTAGATCCATTTTCAGGAAACAGCGACTTCCTAGTCCTGCACTGCTACTGCTCCACTTAGTCACAGCAAAAGATTCGTGAGGGTAACAAGCCTTATGAATCAGCAGCAGGCTTGCACATTTCACAAAACAACAGCTTGCCTTACACAGAGGCACCAAAAACACCCCTCTTCAGCACTAAGGGCACAGTCTGAAGATGCCAAGGCACAAGTGGGTACCTGACCCAAGCTCAGTCAACCACCATAGGCAAACACTAACAGAACATGCAAGAAAAAAATCCAGCACCTTTCATCACCAGCCCAGGCTGCAGGACACCCACACCCTCTGTGATGGATAGCCGCTGCCACCACACGCCACCCCCTTCTCCCCCAGATCACATACCTCCCACCTCGCACTCCTACCTTCCTGCTGTGCCTTCCCCCCACACCTGCAGCCATTTTGTGGCCTGCCCGGGCAGGCCCCCAGGCCCCCCAGCAGCCATTTTGTGGCCTCCCCAGCCAGGGCTCAGCTGGGGCAATCTTGGCCCAGGTGCAGGCAGTTTCAGGAAGGGCTCCCTGTGCTGCTCACAGCAGGGCCGTTATTTACCAAACCTGGCCAGGGTTAGGGGGCAATTCATCCATCCATCCCCGTCCTGTCCCTGTCCCACCGCTCAGCCCCAGGGCCTGCAGCAGCGGCTGCCTGTGCAGGGCCAGCAGGGCTGCGGGGCCAGGGGCGCAGTGGGTGCCGTGCTGATGGCACAGAGGCTGATTTGGGAGGGTGAGTCCTGCAGGACGGAGGCTGTATTTCATAAACCCATGTGCCCTGGGTTGGGCACGTGACAGAGCCAGAAGCTAAAGCAAGCAGGCATGAGAGCAGGAACTGGGGAAACTGAGGCAGTGCCGTTCTGGTGGCCAGCTACGGGGCTGGCTATGCTGAGCCCAGCAGGAGATGCAGCCGTGGCTTCCCCTAGCCAGGGCTCAGTTAATGTTTAACACTGAATGCCTCCCCAGGCATGCAAGCCAGCCTGCTGCACAGAGCGTTTGTGTTCTCTGCCATCTAGGTTTAACACACGCTCTGCTGGCCCAGCTCCTAAAAGTAACCCTGAGCGCTAGAAATGCTTGAAGGGAAGTGGTTCTCGCTGGGGTAGGTCTGCAAGTTGTTCAAAAAGGGAAAAAATATATGTTCAAACTACTTTTAAATGGGAAGAAGTAGGTACTCATGAACAGGAATTGCTTGCCTGAAATTCCTGGCAATTTCCTATCTGAATATCTTGATATTTCCTATCAAAAGGGAAACTATAGGTATCGCCTCTGTGGCCCCTGCATGCGCAAAGGCTGAGGGGCTTCCTCCGGACAGCGGCAGAACAAGGTGCTGCTGCCACAGGGCTCGGGGGCAAGCTGCAAACTGCCCGTGGAAGTGGGGTTGGGCGTGAAACCAACTTCGTGGCCCCGGCTGGCAGCCGTGGGCTCCTGCTCCACACCGTGGCCGGAGAGGGAAACTGCAGGGAAACAGTACAGAGTGCAACTGCCTGGGGGAAATGGGAGTTGCTCGACAAGAAAACGGAAAAACGTCTGGAAAATAGAAAATATACCTTTTTTTATGTTGCAGAGAAGACTTTCTGGATTTTGTACATCTTTACTAAATAATAATGAGTTTGGGAAAAGTTACTAGGAGCAGCTGAGACAGTAGACTCAGTTCTGGTATTTCATCCTTTAGGATTACAGGCTTAGTTGTCCCTATTGCTACCACTGATGGCAATCAGGGGAGCAGCCCTAGTGAATGGACTGCTGCAGGCAAAGCTGAAGTGGGTACAAGGAGTTCATAAAACTCCATTCCTTGATAGCCCAAAGGTATTTATTTGATAGCAGCACTCACCTGTGCAGGTGGGGCCAGGCTGGGCGTGAATCCGCTTTGATCAGACCTCAAGGCTCAGCCAGCTGGGGACACACCCAGGAGCAAATTTTAGGGAATTTGAGAACACAGCTGGTGGAAGCTCAGCTGTTAGATAACTCCACGTGTCCCTATGGCTTGTGGCACATGAGCTGGTAGGAGCTGTAAGGCTCTCGTTTTGCTTTGATGCACTATCCGGAGCCTTTTGGTTTAGATGGGAATACATGGTACTCGGTTGGGAGCTGGCTGCCTGTGCGATGCACAAGGGAAGGATGAGCCCCAAATTCTTTAAGGCCAAAGAGCACTGTGAACAAGATCGTGATCTAATTTGTGGAGCAAAGCTCTAAAGTTTAGCCCTGGAAATACTTGCCAGTAAGTGAGTCAGACTCACGGGTGCCTCTGCAACAGCATCTGCCCTCAGGACAAAGGAGCTGTGACAAACTCTGCTCAGGCTCCTGGGATCAGTGCTGAAGCAGCAAGGCCTTTGTGTCACGTCCCTGCTCCTGGCACCGAGTGCTGGGAGTTGCCTCCTGGTGCTCCTTGGCCAGATGGAGACCAGCATTTCTGCTCACTGGAGGAGGGGGCTGGCCTCCAGTGTGCCCCCCGCCTGGCAGTCCCCTCTGCGGCTGCAGCGAGGCAACGTGAAGCCTGCATGCTGAGTGTCTGGCCTGTAACAGGAGCACAGAGCACCAGGAACAGTATCAGTTGTTTAAGAAGATAAGTGGTTTTACTGGGAAAAACAGAACAAACACACACCATAACTGCCGATTTTTTTGTTAATATGAACTAAGAACTGCTTTGCAGAAAGTAAAGTGTAATGAAGACCAGTGCGTGGACTACTATTACCCACAAACACAACACCAAGCTGTGAAATTCCAAGCCTAAGTGCTCATTTTCTGAAGATTTCACCATGAGGGAAGTAACCATGGAAAGTACTAAATAATTAAGTACTATTGAGTGTCGCCCGGTAACTGACAGTGCAATAGTGTTGCTCTTTTTCTGTGAGCTTGCACTTGGGTAAATATTTAGGCTTTTAGAGCTTTAAATGACAGTGGACATTGCATTGGGACACTCAGTGCAAAGCCCTGGACTACGTTTGCTCACAGGTGATGCGTCACATATAGGTTCCTCTAAAGGTTTTTCAGTCCGTGCGGTCCTGAGCAGATTGCAGCCAATGCTCAGTGGTCTTCATGTTCAACAGTGGGCTACTCTGTCCCAGGACTGCACCAGCAAACACCAGTGCTTCCAAAAAAACCCTTGTCACCCTCAGCTCTTGGCCAGCAGGTGTGAGACAGCAGTGTTTAAACCTGGCCTGGGCTGCCCTGTTTCTTTATATCCAGATGCCTTTAGTTAGTCTTTGGTTTTCTTTTGTAAGGCCCAGATTAGCTTTTTACCCAAAACAGACTGGTGAGACTTCAATCCAGTCAAAAAAAAAAAAAAAAAGAAAAAAAAAAAAGAAAAAGGCAAATATTGCCAAAATTGCTTAGCAATGAGAAACATCCAAAGGCAAAGGTAAGAGCACTTACTGTGAATAAGTGGGTAATAGTGCCTTCTGTTGACAAAGGAAAGGCTAAGTGGGCATCCTGTCAGGCTGCAGCCAGGCTCTGACTGCTCAGCAATCAGCAATTTAAAATAAATATTTCCATCTCCCAGGCCAGCAGATTGCCCACTCTGCTCTGTAGCACAGCCACCTCTAAGCACCAACACCTTGAGAGCGGGTACCCGCTGTGCCGTGTGTGCTGGGACATCTGTGAGCAGTGCTCAGGGACTGCTGCTCATTGCACCTACCTTACGGGACGGTCACTGGCCTCTTTGGACTTCAAATCAAAAGCAAAAGAGATTGGCAGGACATTGTGCGATCCTTTACTGAAACCCCAATGACACAGCAAGAGTACATTACAAGGTGATACATTTCCAGGGGGTGGAGGGGTGGAAATCTTAATAGTACTTTTTATTTATCTCAATCTGAAAATACAGCAAAATAGAATGAGTGAACAACCGACATGAAATATAACACCAGCTTAACTTTTGATTACTGAGAGGAAACTTAATTTCATCATGTGAATATTCTGGTGCCCCAGAAAATTAACAGTTTTTCTATTTTTGTAAGTACACTCAACAAATGTGGCAATAATTATTGCACTGTTGTAAGAGCAGGGCAATAACATTGCTGAAGCCTTATGGTCCATTTTGAACAGAACATTGTGAACAGATGTTATAAGATGTGCTAAGAGATGTAATTTTCCTATAGGAAGGATAAGGAGAGCATTCTGCCTTACGATTTTGTACTTGGGGAGAGAGTAGTCATCCAGATCTCAGACAGTTTTCATTTTTCCACACGCAGGAGTAGGGAGTTGCAGAACTAAGATGGATTTTACATGCAATACTGTTTGCTTAAATTAACATTATTTCTTAAGTCCACATTTTTTCCCAAAGCCAGACATGGCTTCTGCAGCTTGTCCAGTTGCTTTTTCTACACCATCCTGTGCTGTCTTGGAAGCCTTATCAATAGCTGAAAGAGAGGGAAAAAAAAATAACAGATAAGCAAAAAGCTTGAAAAAATGCACCATAGTTTAATATTTATGATGGGAAGGGGAAGTGTGAAAATGTTTACTCTATAAAAAATCCAGGGATATATCTTGCCAGCGTCCAATGATAAGAAACGAGCTGCCAAAGCTCTGTGCTCGCCCTTCCAGCTTTGATCATTAATGATTGACCCCGGCTGCTGCCTCAGCAGGCGCTTGGGGCTGGCCTGGGCTTACCCCTGGGCGGACTCCTGCCCTCGGGGCTGGAGGAGGCAAGATGCATCGCAAGCCTGCTGCATCCTCAGGGAGGAAGAACAAAGTTTTGTCTGCTTTGTTCCCAGAACTTTTCTCTACACGAAGGCGAAATCTGAGCACGAGGCTGAGTGCCATGCACCAGACACGGTGACCAGGGGCAGGTCGTTGGTTGTGGGATGTCTGCCAGCGAGCGCATGGTGCTACCAAGGAGCAGATCCAGAGATCCTTTCCCAGGAGTTTTGTGAAAGGCCAAAATTGTCACAGACACCAGGGGACCGTCATCCCGAGCATGCTCACAGGACAGGGGGCAATGGGAGCTGCCTGCTGTGCGCGTGTTCAGCTGCTCCATCTCCTGTTGACTTCAACATAATTTCTCATACCTTTCTGGCTGGCATCTGTAATCTGGTTGACTGCATCTTGCGTAGCCTGTCCCAGTGAATTTGCTGTAATTAAGGACACAAAAATACATTTCCATCTGTTCACACTTATGCTCATAGGACCTCCTGATGTCAGTAGGCTTTCCCTGTCAGGGGCAGGTTACGTCCCTGCCACTGACAAGGCTGGGGTCTGTGGGGTTTGCTCATGGGCACCCTATGAAGTATGGGTTCTGCCAGAGCAGGCAGCTGTGAGATTGTCATCAGCACTTACTGATAGCTGGGCACATAGATGACACATCAGAAGATAAAAATATGAGGAGGAGATAAAGGAGCAAAGGTTAGCAGGGAGCTTGAATGAGACATTGGGCTGCAAGTTGCTTATTTTGCACTACACTAGCTTTTATTGATTTTTTTAGGTCATTATGCTTGAAGATCTTTGACCATCTCACGTGCATTGTCCTTGCCGGCTGCTTGGATGTAGTGCCTTTTTTCAAGAAGGAAGAAAACATATTAAACAGAGCAGGACAGGAAAAGGGAGATTTTACAACAATCTAAATGAGCATGAAGAGAACTAGAAGAGAAAACAATAATGGATCAGCTCCAGAATATAAAGCATTAAAAGCATGAGACGCAGTGTAGTCTTGTGCTTTTGTAGACAAGATGTGTGATAGCTTATCAAAGAGTGGCAGCCATCTTATCACCTCTGCTAGAAGGTGAAATGATCCCTCAATGCCAGGAACACATTCAGGATGCAGCAAGGGTTATTTAATTTTTTCAGAAAGGAGTACCACCAGATCTCTGGGTCTACTCTACATTTGCTCCCAGATGTGTAATACTCTACTCTACCTTATTCCAACTCCAAAGAAGTCAGTGAAGTCACTCACATGTTTCAGCTATACAGCAAAGTGCTTGCAGGACCTAAATCCAGCACTGAATCGAATACAAATTATACCCTGCTAGGAACGGTCTGCACACAAACTCTAAAGATTATACTATAAAACGCTATAGTAAGCTATACGCATGGTGATTTTTTTCTTTTTTAATTCATTTAAAGGTGAAGCTATTATACTTTGCATTGCAAGGTTGGTTTCCAGTGCACAGTGCTAATAATAACAGAGTACTTGTCCTACAACATGGGAATATTTATGACAGAAACATATACACAGGCTTTTTAAACCATGTAAAATCTGGTGGTCACTGATGGATAAGACTACAATAGAAACACACTTGTATTATTTCTTACAAACAGTCCATTTTAATCACTTTAGGTATTACTAGAAGGCATTGGTATTCAGGCCAAGTAGCAAACATTCAAGGCCAACTCCAACTCTTGAACAGAGAGCAGCTTAAAAACCACCACAGAGAACAAAAAAAGACCACACTGAGCAAAGTAAATGCTAAATACAAAAGGTCGTTACCATTAAAAAAAAAAAAAAAAGGCTCCAACACTTCAAACCTACCAGGTTTAAGATCTGTGTGGGGAGAGCTCAAGGAGAACCGCGCTCAGCAGTGCCTGCACCAGCTCTGCAGAGGTGGTGCCTGGGCTGTTCTGAGAGCCAGGGCTGGAGCCTGCTCCAGGTGATGGCCAAAACGTAGCCCCAGGGACGGAGAGAAAACGAAAAGCCATGCCCTGCTCTCAGCATGGGCCTGCCTGCAAGCAGGGCAGCAGCTCTTTGTCAGGACCTTTACGGTCCAGTCTCAAATGTTATCTGTTAATGGGAAGTCTTATCAGTTACAATGAAGCTAGAAGTATAGCTTCAGATTTTGGTTTGGGTAAGTGCAAGCCGAAACTAACCCCCCGGCAAACAGACAATGATATTCCATCTTCCTTACCAGCATCTTTTGCTGCACCTTCTGCCTGCTCCTTCAGTCCCTGGAAGCTTTTACTTGACATGGTGGCTCCTGATGCCTTTTCACAGCCCTCTGCTTCAATAAAGTTCAACACCTGGCAATGTACAGCACACTGTGAGGGGTGTCCTGCCCCGTCTGCTTTTATACGTGTGCCAGGAGACCTGCCGATGCTTTTGGGGATGATTGGTGCAATGGGTGGAGTTTGAATTTGAGGAATGAGAGCTGAAAATCTAAACAGAAAAGACGTTTATTTACCCTTCCCAATGAGAGGGTGTGCCCAGGTGGAGATTTCTGCTTCATCGCATTGTCTTTGTTTATAAGTGTTATTTGTTTTTTTTTTTAATTCAAAACCAGAAAAAAAAAAATCCTGTTCCATCATAACAGACAGAGAAAACCACTGAGCTAAGCTCCATAAAGAGCTCTGGAAAACTACTACAGCAATAGTACCTGGGCTCGGTCAGAGTTCACCCTAGCCAAGCTGGCTTCCTTCTTCTTTCTTCCTTCCCCAAGTGTTATGGTAGAGCTGAACCTCCTGAGGACAGGCTGCAGCCTGAACTTCATTTAGGTTTTAGCAGTTTTAATCACAATACACTTTTCTGGTCAGATACAATACTTTCTAATTGTGAGGGCTGTAATTTTACCTGTGTTTTTACAAGAAAATGCAAATCTGGCATCCTCCCAGTTGCATGTTTATGTTGGATTGTAAAAAGCCGGCATTGTGAAGGCCTTGCCTAGGCTGGGTGACAGCTGGGGAAAAAAAAAAAGACAAGAAAAAACACTGTTTACTGGTATGAATTTGTATTACAGATTTTGTTGGTACAGCATTATTGTTTAAAATCATTTCCTCACCTAACATCACTACTTAAATAACAGTTTCTGGCTTTAACCTCTGTCATTTCACAGGTTCCTACCAGCCTTTGAAATTGATGTTTTCTGCCACCAATCCTGTGCACAAAGAAACTCGGTACAAATAAACCGCTGTGCCTGGGCAGAGCTGAGGGTCAGTGGGTTTGCCAGCTTCGAGGCTCCTCATTACCACCCTCCAGTTCACAAGGCGCCCTAGTTCAGACATTCACGCTCATAGCCACATTCATCTTCCTGAGTAAAGCCTTTTTGTTGGGAAATGGGCACAAGAACAAGATACCGTGGATAAACTAGGGTGGGAAGTGACAGCTCTTGTAAGTTCAGTACTTCATTAGTACCCAAGTGAGCAAGAGCAGCAGAAAACAAGCCTAAACACAGACCGCTTCCCTCGGCGGCTTTATTCAGGCTGGCACTGCACAGAGCTCTTTTCAACTTCTGCACCGCTGGCACCGCTCATTTATTGTTTCAGACAGCAATCCTCTTTCCTCCAAGACAGGTCAATTAGCATTTTAGTTACGCATTCCCATCACATATCTTTCTCGATTCCTCGCTGATTTCTTTTTTTCTGATCAATTTTCTCACTTGGCTTTGCAAAAACTCTGATAAAAGACACCGATATTTTGGGGTTCATGGCAGTTCTTTGACTAAAACACCACCACAGACCTACTTATCTTTCTTGCTCAAACTCAAGAAACTAGCAACAACAAAACTACAACAAACAGGCAGATTTCACCAGTTCTCAGCACCCTCAGCCAGCTTGCTGCCGCCTCGATTAATTTTGTGTGGAGTCGTGCTAGCAAAAGCAAGACATAGGCTTTCTAGCATCCTCCAAGAAGGTTGTCACAGCTCCAGAGAGATGTCCTCACATCTCTTCTGTGCTGCTGGAATTTCAGCTCAAGGGCCCCACTGGCTCTGGCTGAGGGAGTCTGCCTAGAAGGGAGAAAAGGAGTTTGGATAACATTTACAACTGAAACGTGCTTGTACTGAACACTAAACAAGCCCTATATTGTAACAGTATTTTAGAGGCAGCATAGCAGTATGGCTCCTAGTCTGATGTAATCCTTATCATTAATATAATCCTTATCATTAATATAATTGTCCCAACTACAGTAAACAAATAAATGAATACACAAATCCAAAACCAAAGTAAGAAAAGTACATGTCCCCAGCAAAATGACATCACAAATCATTATAATATAATCCAGAACAGAAGAAATAATCCTATTGGGCTAATACGTACCCTACCATGTAGAAATTCTGGCTCTACCATATCTACATGGTAGGGTACGAATTAGTCCCACATGAGGGGACCAAAAGGTCTGTGCATCAGGTGGCTTGCAGAGTTATGAAGCCACATCAGAAAATTCCTGAAATGTCTTACATCATCTTTATTTACTTTGTGAGTTAATGTTATTTTTTTAAAGCTCACATGAAGCATTTAGAACTGATGTTAGGTATACATCAAAGTGCTCAGAAATAAAAAGGATGATTGACATGAGCAAATATGATGACTTGAATTTCATTTGCTCAGGAATTTGCAGCAGTTTGTTCCTGTGTTTTCATTTTGTTATGAATATTGAGACTGCTAATGTAGATCAAATCTATTTTTACTTTTAGCAAAATAAGTATTTCTCTAAAGAATTTAGCCTTGTCTTGGCCTCCAAAGGGAGTAATATCACAAGAGAAACAGATTAAGAGACTATTTAAGGAATAGCAAAAGTAAAAAGGTAACTTACTTCTAATTTTAGATCCATGAACTAAGCAAACTAACCATATGGCTTTAAATTAATTCCTGCAGGATACAGGTCACCTGACATACATTTCACTGAGCATCTCCCCATGCATGTTCATGCTGGGCTTGCTGTAGATCTCTTGTGAGTGTCCTGGAAGTATCGAGCCCACGAGGTGTGGGTGGCCACCACCAGCCCCCCCAGCACCAGCAGTTCAGTGTGCTCGTGGTGCCCTGGGGAACACTCAAAGTGCTGTCTCTGCTTTGGTAGGAGTTAAGCTATCCTGAACATCTGGGTGAGCTTTTTCAGTAACTTGGCCTCCTCATTAATCCCAGTCTTTGCTTTGACTCTACTGTATGCTTTTTGATAGTCTGCGACTGTTGTCAGAGATGATCCATCCCTCACCTGATGGACCTGACCTGCAAGTACTGTGGGATTGTTCATTTTGCTATTGTCAGCTCTCAACTGTGCTGTCTCAGGAAAATAAAATCTAGGGGTGGGACAAGGTACTATGAAGTATTTTGAAAGCTGAATGCCAACACCCTGCGGCCTCTGTGCTCTCAGTCTCTTAATTTCTCCATGGTATTGACCCACTGCTCCAGCCTCTAAGTACATCTACAGCTTTTTACTCCTCTTCCTCCCACGGATTACCTCTTTCTCAATGGGTTTCCTGGTCTTGGGTTGCATCATTCTGAGTGTCCTAAGGTCAAATCGAACCGCCCACAGGTGGAAAATTGGTTTGGACTTTTGCCCCATTTAGTCCCTAGTATTTGCTGAGACTGCAGACACTCTGGTTAACACCAGCTGTGGCACCACGTTGTGCAGGCACAGCCACACGCTGAGGTTCCCCTAACACTTCAGGCTATTCTAAAAGTTACTCTATGTGGGTGCATCACTTACTGATGCATCACTTCCAGCTGAGATGTGGAAAAACATCGCTACTGATGACAGCACAGCTGCTCTCCTTCAGTGTGCAACCTGTCCCACCAAGACGCTCCTTGCCTGGCTCCTCAGACTTCTTCTCTGTATCTACACCTTCTCAGTCTGATGCCTCAACAGTGCCTTTGATCAGCAGCAGGTTATTTCCTTTCAGGGGGAAGAAAAGCAAACAAACACTGATTCCTTAAGCTCTAGGAGGGCTCCACAAGCCATGGCTCTGCCTGGAGCTAGTTGGCACCTTTGAACATGCAGCCCAACTAGCTTTGAGACACTCTGAAAGCCAAACATAAGGCACTGCAGGGAAACCTGGAATTATTCTGATTTCCTTTGTGTTCCCACCTCCACCACAGCAGGACACATCTCTGAATATATCACCCTCACATATATCAGTAACACAGCCTTTCTGGTGGCATTACCTGAGAGGTGTGAGAGGTACTTAACGACAGCTAGAGCTCATGTTTTACACATGAAAATAGCCAAACAGGGTTAATTAAGTGGAAAGTGTTGACATGTATTTGTTGGTTTTTTCTTGTTGTTGTTCAATTATACTTTTATATATTTATATTTTATATACAATTATACCAGGGATGGTGTTTATAGATATATGGAGTTTCCAACAGTAAGGTAAATACAATGATGTGTCAGGGCTGAAAAGTCTTGCACAAATCACTCCTGAAGCTAACAAAGTATGTGACAGTCAACATCTGCATTTGCTAGAAGAGCCTGGCACTAGAATGGCCAGGACATGATGATTACCTTAAGAAACAGAACTGTTTGCTGACAAAAAAAGATGTAATTATGCTAAGTCAAGTGTTACTCATTTAAAAGATCAAGCTAAAGCTGTTCTAATTAAACTAAATTAGCCTTCCAGTTCAAATGTAGAAATTCAACTGGGAGAAAAGTAGGTCTGACTGAGTCTTACCTTGCAGGGGTAGTAATGTCCCCCAGAAATCCCCAGTCAGGTCTGCTTCAGACTTGAGATTAAAATAAGGCCAGTATGTATGGACTGCTCCTTTAACTCCTGGATTGTCAGGCAATTTATGGTATCATGATATCCTCCACCTTGAGTATTTTGGGAAAAAAAAAAATAAGTAAAAAAGGAAAAAAAGTCTGGTCTGATTATAAGAGTTAAAAATATAAGAAAGGCTGGACTACCACCTTGAGGTCTGGCACAAGGCTGCAGAAGAGAGAACTGGTCCTGCTCTCCCAGGACTGGTGAGGAGCTGAGCTGGGCTCGAAGCCGAGGTGAGGACCATGGGATGGCCGTGGATATTTTCTAGATACATGGAGAGGAAGAAGAGCCACAGGTCTTTGAGCTGAATTTCAGGGCATGCATTCTCTAGACATGAAAACTGGGCTTTCTGGTGAAGTGTGGCTTTAAGAAGTCTATTATTACCTGATTTGCATTTAAATTAGCAAGCACAGGTTAAGGCATTCATGAGAGACCTGCTGCTTTCTTACCTGCACGCCAGGCAAACCTCTTCAGAAACCCAGGCCTGCATGCTCTTCAGCCCTTGGCTAAAGCCTGGTTGTGGGGGGCTCTCAAGGACCAGGACCTGCGTCAGAACAAACCACTTGATCAAGCCTAACTCTGGTTTTACATTGAAAGTAAGTTCTGCTGTTACAAGGGGGAAATAAATAAATAAATAAATAAATCAGCCTTTTGTTGGTCATTTGTATGGTAAAGCTGAACCTCCATGGAGCAGCAGCCGTTCCTGCCTCGTGGGACCACCGAGCTCCAGGCAAAAGCAGCAGGGTTGGAAGCTGGCCTTGCCATGCCACAGCAGGATTGAATTAACATTTTTTGTGAGAGCGGTGCCATGCTGACAAGGTCCATCTAAATAATTCACAGCATGAGATGTGCAGAAGAACCTCGTGGTCTCCCAGCTCACGGCCCATCAGCAGAAGACTGCTTTTGGCCTGTTCATCTCCATCAGCGCTCACCTAGGGCGGTGAGGTGGCTGGCGTTTCCCTCAGGCTCCACCATGGGATGTTGTCTGACGCTCTCCTCCACGCTCACGCTTTTCAGTTTCTTTCCATCACCTGTAGTTATGTCTGTGTGAACACCCATTAAAAGCACCGATATCCTTCCTACACGGTAAACCAAATAGGTGCATACAACAAAGCTTAATGAAATGATTAGGAGACAAGCCCTTGGCTCTTTCATGCAGACCCTTCTCCCTTAGGGGAGGCACATTTCCAGCTCCCTCACCTCTGTCAAGGCCGCTGGGGCTGTGCCCTCCGCTCTCCTCACCCAGGCTGGGGCCAGCCCGAGGCAGCTGCAGGGAGGAAGAGAAGGCTGCTGAGCCCACGCGTGGGCAGGGTGACGCAGGTGCTGCGGCAGGAGGAAAGGGCACGGCCTGACCTCCTGCCTGAGGGCTGGCGATCGCCTCGTGCAAGGCCCATGAACGGCCCTGGCAGCTCCAAGCACGGCTGGGATAGAGCAGGAGCAGGCAGGGGCCGAACCCACCCAGCCTGCCCAGGAAACTGCCCACTGGTGGGAGCAGAAGCAGAGCTTTGGGAAGCATTCAGGTATTTATGCAGTAGCCGGGCAGTGTTTTTAGGACTATGATTCAAGATACAGATGTGTAAACATCAGTTAAATCATTTCCTTCCCACAGGAAAAGCAATGCTACAGCGTCCACAAGTGGCGTGCTGCAAGCCTCTCCCACAGGCAGTTACAGACCTCGCTGCTGCAGAGCAGTGCCTCTGCACCCCTCGCTTTGCAATTCCAATTCTCCCTTTTAAGCTGTTCTGAACCAGGGCAAAGCCTGCAAGAGACAACAGGCGTTCGGGGAGTGGCTTCCTCCTTGCTTTGAATTACAATTTGGCTAGGCTGATGCATGCCTCTACCTTCCCCATGTGCTGGAGCTAGCAAGGGCACTCAGCTCCACCTTCCTTCTGTCTGGCAGAACATTTTTTTGCATCACTGTAAAGCAAAGCTTCGGAGCAGGGGGTCTGTTTTCCTGCCTCTCTCCAGTGAGCACTAAGAATAGCTGCTAGCCTCCCACTGCTAGGCATGAGCATCATGACCCCTTACACCCTCTTACCTTGTCCTTAGCTTTTGTTATTTTAATTGGCGAATTCTGTAGATGTTTTGCAGGGCATCAGAAAAGAGTGTGCACATGTTGGATATAAAGCCCTTTGAGGGACGTTGTTATCTCTGCTAGTGCTTTTTTGTTCCCTGCCCTTGTAGATAGAGATCAAACATCCGTCAGGATGGAAATCTGCCACACTCTGCAAGGCAGAGTTTTATAGATAGCATTAATTAGTGAGAGGGGCTGGTATCTCACTTGCTACACCCTTTCATGCTACAGCTAGTCTCTCCTGCAATGCCTTCAGTAGTTATCATTATGCACCTTAATGAAGGTCAACAGTCTGATTTTGAAGCAGCCTAAATCTCTACAGGTTACACTGCTTTCTCTTGACTCCAGGGATGCTCTACCTGTTGGTGAATAAAAGATAACACTTTTAGATCCATACATATTGATGTGTTTTAAAAATATTCGTCAATATTTACAGTAATAAATTTGTAACATTTTTCAGTTCTCCGCACTTGTGAATGCAGGAGGTCTCTACTGCCCTCACCCACCAGCTTATCTGTGAACTGCCTGGCTGTGGCAACTGATAGCAGCCCACATGTTCTCATCACACTAATAATTCTCTGACATCTACTAACAGACTCATTTCACAGTAGTCCCGCCCGCCTGTACCAGCAGTAACACACTTTAGATCTCACAGGCTTGTGTCTGTCACGTTTTTTTAATCACACACTGGCTGTTCGCTGCACCCAGAAGACAGCAGGATAGGGTTTTCAAGCTCTGGTGTGCACAGGGTAAACAGCAACGAACAAATGCCATCTAAGCTCAAGATGACTTTCACATTCCTTTATAAAGCATCCTTTTTCCCAAATCCCCTCATGTACAATCTCTTAAACACAAGGGTATTCTTAAAAAGCATGAAGTCTGTATTTAACTTTATTTACTTAAAAGGTTAAAGTCTTTATTTTTCAACCCTGAGAGACTGAAAGCTGGCCTATCTACGCTGCTGACTTCAGAAATACAAGTTGTCACTATTCCCCATCATTTATGTCATGATCTAAGGCCCTCATGGCCTGGAAATGCTTGTATTTTGGTGGCACACTTGCACAGGAAGAGATCCTCATTTTGGAAGTACTGACATGTAAACTGTGCAAATAAAACCAACAAAATTTTTTTCAAACACTTTTTTATTAGTTTAAAAAAAAATAATAATCCACAATACCTAGAGATCCCAAGTGCCAGTGCAGGTGGACATGGGCCATGGATCAGTGAGCCCCACCAAAACAAACCAGAGCACCAGAACACGCAAAGCTGGGGGTCAGGAAGCCACAAAAGACATGGAGGGGAGGGGGATCACCCCTGGTCAAGTGTCACACTTTCCTTACAATCGGGAGCCTGACTTACATTGTACAGTAAGGTTGGTTTATGAGGCAAATGAAAGACAACAGTGCTGAATGCAGTTAGTCTGTGGATAGCAGGACTTCCTTGTTGCAGTGTCAGCTAGTATTTCCATGTATGCTCTTGGGATTCCCTCTTTTGAGCTAGAAGTAACTCAGTTGATTAATTGCCTTCATTTTCACCCTGTGAGAGAAGTAAGAGGAGAACAGTTACATATTTTCACATGGAAAACATAAACTTTGGGGCAACCAGGGGTCTTTGGACTGAAGTTGGCAGGGAAATGCCACTCGGGGAGTGTTTGTCCATCTTGTGCAACAAGAGCTCTACTGCCCTCGTTCAAGAGCTGGAACTGACCCCAAAACTGATGTTTGGCTTTAAAAGGGCATTGCAGCTAGAGTAGGGGAAAAAAATATTAAAGTCTGGTTGAGACCAGAAAAAAGCTATTCTGTGTGATGATAAAACTATAGGAAAACGTTAGCTATTATATGTGTGTTTACATTCCAAAATAAGCCAAAATCAAGCAGCGGTTAATAATCTGTCAAATCTGTTACTCATGGCGACCTCTTGGTCCTTAAAAAGGAAGCGGCAAAACAACCTCTGAGCTCAGCTCTCATCCAATAACTCATTAATAGGGGAACACCAATGGGCTTCACGTGCAGCAGATCCACGATCACCACCATATAGAAAGCAGAACCCTCCTGGGGAAAAACACCACCACGGAGGACAACCAGGTGCAGCCTCGAGCTGGGGAGGCTGCAGGGAAGCCAGACTGGGGCATCCATCTCCTTACCTCTCCGCTGCCTTCTGCGCTCCCAGCTGTGGCCGCCTCTCCCGCGGCCCCCGGCTGCTGTGGCGGGGCCAGCTCCTCCTGCCAAGCCACGAAGGAGAAGTTTGGTCTCAGCAGCACAAGCACAGACATCGCCCTCAGCTCGGGCTGGCTGCCTGAGCAGGCTGCACAAAGTGGGTCTGAATGGTTCACACGTGAGTAAAATGCTACAGCGTGGGGTACATGTTGCTCTGAATCCATTGTTTGTATAGCTTAGTAGAGAGGAGGCCTATGAAAAAGCAATTTGATTTCTTGCAGCCTGCCTTAGGTTTGCTTTATATGGGAAATCAGTTCTCTTCCTTAAGTTTTCTTTTGTGTCACTGAGATCGAAGACAATTTTGACCCTTTCCATTTGAAGAAACTTGGGAGAAACAAACTTACCCGGAGTAAGATCATGCTCAGCCTTTTCCCACATTATCCCATTTACCCTAAGCACTGGTTGCACAGACTATAACTAATTTTATATAGAAGCATTGTGGTGGTATTAATGTCACTCCTCAGATAAAGTTTCATTATCAAAGGACAAGCTTTCCTTTATGTTTGAAATCCAAGCATTTTCATAAGCACTTTTTTTAGCCACTTCCCCACATTTTTCAGCTACCTTCCTATTCGAAGAAAAAGAAAAAAAAATGTATAATTACCAGGCAATTACTTTTAAAGTGATTTTTACCACATGAGAAGAAAAGTCATAAATCCTGAACATGGTGGATGTGCACAGCAGATGCACAGAGAGCAGAGATGCACTTTTATGCAATTGGCATAGGTCATCGGCAAGAGCAGGAGGAAGCAGAAATAACAGGACCTCTATGGAACAGACCCACGTCCCTAGGGAACAAATTAAAAAGCTTCCCTGGAGTCTGTCTGTGAGTGCTTTCCTGCTTTTTAGGACTGTATCTGGAAGAAAATGCTATTAGGTACCCTTCACTTCTACATGTGTCCTTATCTTCCTGTCCCATCACAACTGCTCTTGTCAGTGGGAACCAACACTGCTGCTTTTAGTACTGAATTAGGAAAGAAGATGTGATATGAAATTAAAAGGGGAAAAAAAAGCACATATTTCACAATTACATGAGTAGTAGGTAGATCCCTTGAAAATTTAAGCTGGAAATTGGACTTCACGTTCATTGTTAGCAGGAAGGGGAGCTGGGAAATGGCAGCACTGCGGTGTGCTTGTCCTGCTATAGGCTGCCGGCTCTCCTTGAAAGCCCCTGTAAGAGATCAATCCACCTGGAAAGACAATTGCCAAGTACCAGTGGCAGCCCAGAAATCATTTCCGCTGCAGCTTCGGGAATTCATTTCACCCACCTCCTGAGATCCGACTTGTTTGTTTGTAAATAGAGGCTTGCAATGGGGGTGGCTCCATATGATGAGCGCAGTGGGATTTTTTCCCCAAGAAATGTACTCTTAGTTTGTATTGCATTGCTGGCTGAGATGATTATTGTCAGCATCAGTCTGGCCTGCACTAAATGAGCCCAGGCACTCCAAAAATATTAAATTTGTGCACGTGATGGAGATCTATAACCCAACATATCAGGGAGCTGAGGCTGCTGGGGTCACTTAGCCATAGCCCTTCCTAAACAGGTCAAGTCCAGCCTCAGGATCCAGACCGTGGCTTTAAACACTTCACATGCATATAAGGCTACGTGACAAGGGCTTATAACTTCACAGCACATGTCAAGCCAAAGCACGACAGGCAGTCTGCTCAGCTGAACGCCAGGTCGGAGGACAGACCCACGGACAGCCGGATCCCTCCCTCAGGACCCTGCTCAGCACGCAGCATCTGAGTGAGGGGCGCGCTGCCGATGCCCCGTTCAGCCACTGTGCTGCCTGTTGCATCCCTTACGTTGTGCTCTCTGCCAAGACTGAGTTACAAAGGGTAGGAGTGACTCACCCCTCTATTTATAGAAAGGGAAGCAACCATGCTTTTTGAGAGCTTTCCTAAGCAGTGGCGGCAGGAACCAGCACAATCACAGGATGAAGAGGTGTCAGTCTGTGTTAAGGATTTCTCCTCGCAGCCTTTTTCTCACACACTCCCCACCCTGCCCAGAATAGCCAGCATGAGAGGAGGACCGGCTGCATTCTTCAGCTGGGTGTTAGCTGGCCGGGATTTCGGTGACTAGCTGGTAAAACAGTACGTACAGGGGGCCACGTGGTGTAAGGGGCTTCGCTACGGATGAGGAGCCAGAGATTCACAGGTACCAACCCCAGCTATAACAGCAACTCGCAGTGTGATGCTGGGCAAGAAAGCAGGGGTGAAAATCCAGCTTCTCGTGAAGGACAAAAAGAGCTTTGACATTGCTGTCAGCGTTCATCCTCTAATTAAGAAGAATAAAATGTTCTAAGGGAAAGGCATGTTGCAACCATGACGTAACCTGTTAAATGTTTCTCCTGTTCTTAAATGACATGCATATAATTCTTTTTTTCCTCAGAAATATATTGTCTTAGAAAAATTATTTTAAATGGGGAAAAAAAAAAAGAAACTTATTGCGATTGTTGTAGGCTGTTCTCTACTTTTTGGGGGGCAAGTGTTGAATTGCTTTGGCTAGAGTAGAGAGACAGTGGTTTAACATAATAGTTGAATGAAACAAAATGTTAGGATTCATTACAAGAATACTACACAAGATTTTATATATGGATGCATACAGCATATATACACTATAGTAGATTCTTGTTTATAATCTCTCTCAAAGGTTATGAAACATGGTTATCTGTTCAGATATCACTCATGAAAAACCAGAAAAATTAGGACCTGCCATTTCTAAAAGCTCCTGCACAATTGCATAGAGCATACTATCTATAGGCTTCTGGGTTTGGATATTTTAATACGTTCTGTAGAAACAGATTTTAGAAATTCACAGGTTTTGCGAAGAAATTAATTACAACTTGATTCTCTGTTTCTGGATTTCTCTATAGAATAGATTTCTGTCCATCTATATTGATTTCTCTGTTTTACAGGTTCTGTGAAATTCCTTTCTTCAGCTCACACTTTGAGCTGTATGCTTCCCTGTTCATACATGAAATTGAATTTATATGTTTATTCATATTATGCTTTAGGCATTTTTTTTAACAGCCCCGCATATTATGAGATAAATAGGGAGATAATCCTGATAAAGTTAATCTAACAGAGAAAGCAGGCAGACTCTAAATGATGGATGCTGAAATATGATGTACGAAACACACAAATTCACCGGCAAGCAAGATTATTTAATATAAATAATTATTATTATTTTAAAGCTGTAAAACCACAGAGGTGCACTGGCAACCTACCCTGCCACAAATCCAACAGCCAGCCACAGGACATCAATGGCATGAGGCAGGGAACGGCTCGGCCCCTTGCAGCAGTGGAGCACCTCATGTGCTGGAGCACAAGTAATGCTGTGGGGCAGCCTTACCGAGCCCCCAGGAGCCTGTGGAGGGGCTGCGGGGGGCTGAGCACAGTGGGACGATGCTGACAGCCCTGTCTGAGGGTCTCCCCGCCGCCAAAGCCAGCGCGGCCTGCCCCCTGGCACTGTGGGCATGCAGGTGGCTGCGCAGGCCCAGGTGAACCCTCGGGACGGTGCGGTTTTCATCCTCCTCACAGCCAGGCTGTTGAAGGGTTTCCTGGGGCTGCTTATACAAATAATACATTTTTTTATTGTATTTAAAATATTATCTGGCAGGATGGTCAGGGCACAGCCTTTAGGCAGGAACATGCGTGCCAAGCCTTGTGGAGTTCAAAGCCTCACCGGTGCTACTGACCCCCTGTTCTGCACAGGACAGGCGTGCAACGCCTGGGTGCACAGGAGAGAACAAGAGCACAGGCTGCATGCAGAGCAGCCCCGTCAGCTTCTGCTTTTAATTCCTCGGGTGCAACCGTCTTCACATGAGCAGAATTAAGTACACATACACCAACTGCTCCTATCCAAAGCGCAGTGGTTATGAAAGCTGCAGGCTCGGGCATGGCACACGTGCACCAGACCCAGCCCAGGGAGGAACAACAGGAGCCACGAAAACACCCAGTGCTTGCACATAACTGACACCTGCCAAAATTGCCCGTGGAGCGAGAGGGAAAATGATCAAAACCAATTTAGCATGGCAGAGCTACAAGGTGACAACTAAACCATATGAAAATTGACAGGACAAATAGATGTAAAGGGAAGATTGAGGTGGAAGGAGAACGGTGGGGAAGCATTAGCAGCTGGGGAAATTCCCCTCATCCCCAGGGACATTTGGTGTGCGTGTGTGAGCCTGTGTGTTTAGGCACACGTACTCGCTCCCAGCCACACGGCGTCTGCAATGCAGCAAACTTTGTGCTGTGTCATGCAGACAAACAATTAATCCTCTTCTCAGACAGGAATATTTACTGGGTGGTTATCTCACTGAAATCCCTCACTGTCTACTGCAGGGACCAAGATGGGTGCAGAGCCACAGACAAAACCCGTTATTGATGGGTCTTATTCCTTTGCAAATCAGAAAAATACATGGAGCGTTTATAATCTTTTAACTTACATATATTTTTAAAAACTCCTCACAAACTGTTGGTCCTTTCATGTACTCAGTTAGCAGTGACCAGGGCACCAACAAAGCCCTACCACGCCGTGCCAATGCCACCAGGCTGCTCTCACCAGGGGCCTGGCCACCCTGCGAGGGTGCCTTGGGCACGTGTCCTCCTGTCCTGCTGGGAGCAGCGGGGGCTTGTCCAGCTGCGTGCCAGCCACCCCACGTCTGTACAGGTCTCAGCACTGGCCCCAGAGCTGGGTTCTTCCAAGCCTACGTGCTCCCATAAACCAAACTCGCCATTTATTGCACCCATGCTGCTCAAAGACCCCGTGGCGGCAGCCCAGAGCAAAATGTAATGCTGAATCTCTCTTCCTTGCTCGTAGGTGTCAGTCACTGGCACCAGCTGTCAAACGCGCAGATTAAATGTCCACAAGCCACCCGTAATCGATACAAATACCGGGAACGCGCCTCCTCGGCCACCCGACTCCTGCAGCACTGCTCACTGCCCCCCACCTACCCACGCGGACCCCTCACCCAGAGCAGCCTCGCCATAAAGCCAGCAGGGAGCTATGCTGGGGGCAGCTGAAGACAGAAGCAAGACTTCAGCAACTGCTCTGTGCAGTAGAAAAGAAGGACCAGCTGGGCATGGAGAAGTCTCAAGACGGGACACAACAGCTATCCCAAACTTCAGGGCTGAAACACTTGCCTATAATCTCAGGATTGCAAGGTTTTCACAGTACGTATTCAATTTTTAAACATCTAACTGCTATCCCTTTTCTAATCTTTAATGGGTCTCTCAAATGCATTACAGTGCCCAGTGCTGGTACTGGCAGCCTCTGCCTGTATTTCCATTAGCAAATTGAGCAGCACAGTAGACACAGGCCTGGAGAGAAAGCAGCTGGTGCGAGAGCCCAGCACAGCCCTTTTCCTCCTTCCAGGCCTCACCTCTGAGCAGCTCTGGCCCCATGGCCATCAGCCCACTTGCAGCCCGGACACGCTCGGGGTGTATTCAGAGCCCGGGTGCCCTGCTGGCACAGCTGAAGTAGGGTGAGTGAGGACGATCGGCACTCCTAATCCAAGTCGAACTACAGCACCAGAGTAGATGAACCCCTCTCTTTCACAGAAAACAACGTTTTTTCCCTGAATTTATTTCTCCTGTGACTTGTTTGCTTTGCTTTCCCCCCCCGTTTTCATTCTGCTGCCCACCTCTGCTATTTGGCATGACACCGTGATATTGTATCAAAAGCAGTTTCCTGGCTCCCTCCTGTATGTTGCCCTTTAGCATGACACATCCCACATTTTTTTCCTCTTGATCAGCCCCCATTTTAACTCTAAGCAGGCGGGTATCGACAGAAGGTGCCAAAATGACAGTTCAGAAGCCTAATCCTGTGGAAAACTTGTCTATTGCTGCTCAGCCCTGGCCAGACGTGCAGGCAGCTCAGGTCTGCACGACAGACCTACGCCATCAGCAAATTCTTACCTCTCCTGGGCCAACCAACCCTGTGTTTGGTCACTCAAAAGGTACAAGAGGTTGCCCATTCCTGCATATGGGGGGATGATATGTTTGCACTCCTGCAGCCTAGCTGCCAGTCCCTGGAGCAAAAGAGATTAACCTTATACCAAGGGCTTAGTAGATCTTCTCTATCTGCCCTTTTGCATGTTCGCAGGACATTTTGCATCACTTGTAGCTGCTTTTCTCCTCTTTTGTTAGGCTATTCTCTCAGGATTTACGTGGTGTGTAAAGGCCCCATTTCACATCACAATGTGTTTACTGTCAGGTCAGGAAATTCATCAGCCAACCGTCTGAACAATTAAACCAAATTTGGCCAGCTTTGCTTTGCTTTGATTCTGGGTTTGGGTGTTTTGTGACTAATCTGGCTCACGTCACTATCAATGCTATTGACTGTAGCTCTGAAAAGAGGGGAAAAACAACCAGGCTTACCAAAGCGCTGCCAGCCTGGTGGCTCCTGAGCAGCCTCATGTGCAAATGGCTGCTGCTCACTACCCCATGGGGAAAGTGCCCGGTCTGACGATCAACTTGGCCTCTACTTAAGGAGCTGTTCTGCTCCTTCACATGCCCCTCAATCCTCATGCTTGAACTAGCTCAGTTTGTCAAAGTAGATTTGAGGACAGAAGATGCCTTGTTTGAATATGGCTTATCTGATGCACACTTGGGGTCCCACAGTCTGTATCAGCAAGTGCCTAGCTATTGTTAAAACAAGTACAAAACAGAGCACAAGGGCAATGCTCCCTGCTGTCTGGAGCCGTGCAGCTTTGTCAGAATCGCTGCTGCTGGCTGAGCCCCCAGCCCCTGCCCAGGCAGGCACTGGGGGCATTGTCCACCCGATGCAAAGCCAGCTGCCATGAGGGCACTGGGGGGCTGCGAGAGGACCATCCAGTTCCCCTTCCTTCCTCTGCCAGCACATCCCAGAGCTTTGGCTCCTGCTGGGCTTTCCACCACAGCCTGGTCATATTTCTGCTCAAGTACCTCAAAAAACAGTCCTTTACAGCACCAAGAAATAGGGAACCAGGCTTTTAATGGTAGTGTCCACTGCCAGGACAAGAGGCTAGGGGCAGAAGCACATTACCATGCCCCTCTGAACACAAGAAAGAACTTATACTGTGAGGATGGTCAAACACTGGTACAAGTGGCCCAGAGAGGTTGTGGAGTCTCCATCTGTGAAGATAATCGACGCCTGACAGGACACAGTCCTGGACTACTTGCTCTTATCCTGCTCTCACTGACCTTACGGGACTCAGACTAGATGATCTCAAGAGGGCCCTTGCAAACTAAACAATTCTGTGATTGTATATTAAGTATTTTGTAATAATATGAAGCATTATTTAATAACAAATATTGTTGAAAACCTTTCATTAAATAAGTGAAACCTTCAACTGCAAACATTTGCAAATATTTTAAGCAAAATCCAAAGACGACACAAACATACCTTTTTTACAACTCCTGTAGTGGCCACAATGGTCTCTGCTCCTTCTACTGTCTTGTTCGCCACTGTGTTCACACTGGCTACTACGGCTTCTCCCACCACGTTGGCCTGCTCCTTGGTCTTCTCAGCAACTGGGATTTCAACAACAGCAGAAAGTCAACAAGTGAGGCGCAAAGGCTGCCAAATTAGCTGGGACATTAAAATGGTTGCATTAAGGTAAGGGAAGGAATCAGTCCTACTGCAGACCTTATTTGGATTTTTTTTTGTTTTAAACTATTATTATTTTATTATTTTATTTTTTTAATAGGAGAGCACATCAGAATATAAAGCATATATGTGAGGGCTTCGTCTCACCCAAAATGCTTCTCAGGGGAACGCAGGCGCTGAAGCCTGTCAGTCTTCATGGGTAATTGGGGACTGAAAAAATCATTGTAAGATACTTAGAGATAACTGAGCAAATAAAGTATTTTGGATTTCAGACTGTGTATGACCTCTCTCCGGCTACCTTCTATTTGTCTGTTCTGTTTAATGTAATG
Organism: Anser brachyrhynchus; assembly: GCF_964034855.1. Lineage (NCBI taxonomy): Eukaryota > Metazoa > Chordata > Aves > Anseriformes > Anatidae > Anser > Anser brachyrhynchus. The sequence continues at coordinate 14,341,138 of NC_137700.1, forward strand.
CAGCTGGGTGGAAAACAGTAAGTCAGTCAGGAAATTCTCCACAGAAGGGATCCATTCACCTCTCTTCAAGGCAGTCCAGACCATTCACTGCCTCAGAGCTTGTGGCTCCCGGAAAGGTCCCTGCGGGCCACTGACAGGCCACTGCACCTGGCATGAGTCCCACAGAGCAGGGCCATACCCCAGCAGGAGCTGAAGCAGGCACAGCCCCCTGCAGGCCACGCAGCACACTTGCCTTTGTAAAACGTTGAAACTCCTGTGAATCAGCTGAGTCGGCCAAGTAACATTTGTTTAATGTGCTGTGTTGTTTTTTTTTTTGACCTGCTCTGCCGATTAAATATTTTCTCCCATCCATGTGCACTGTAAATGCCAGACCCTGAACCCTGGCTCCTGGCAAGCACTATCCATTCATCAAATGGAAGGTCACGCAGATCAGTGGTGTTCCCCAGAGACCTTGCGTTTGGCCTTATCTAGGGCTACAACAACCCATTACAGATTTCCACATCTCCCCCAGGGCTGTGCGCTTACCTGAGGTCACGCTTTGCACTACGCCTTCCTTGGTTTTGGTACCTGTGAAAGGAAACAAGTGGTCTGTCAGTGTTATCTAGTGAAGAACCCTCTGGTGTCTGGACGTGGGTGGCTTGGCTTTTTGGCCTTACGAGGCATGGTGGGGAGCCGTGGTGCTGTTGGTGGCTCGCACAGCCTGCAGAAGGGGTTGGCTTCCTTGCCCAGCGAAGCCAGGGGGTACCTTAGTGCAGGCAGTTGGGTAACTTCAACCGCCCATGGGCTGGAGATGCCCAGACTTGAGAAATCTTGATTCTAACAAGATTAAGTATGAAAAAACTGTCCCTGGCGTGCTTCCAAATGAACAGAACAGTTGAGTGGAGGTAAGTCAATGTTAGGCTAAAAGTCAAAACAAACATGTACTAAGTGACCTGGTAAAATCTCGCTTATTTCACTCTTTCAAATGGAATTACGCCCATGACTCTCTCTTGCCTTTCAGCAGGGTATTGGGCTGCAGTGGTCATTTGAAACTTCATCCTATACTCTTAATAGACAGTCTGGAGAAACTCGAGGCTGACTTTACAACACACTGCATACCTACCGACTGGATTCCCACTTCAGTGCCTCGGACCAGGCGGTAAGTGCCTGCTCGTAGCAATAAGCAGAATGCAGATGTTTGTATATACAATTATAAATACACACCATATATATGCTTATCTCGCTGTTCTCAAGGCAGAAAAGCTAACAGGATGTGAGGCATTCAGCTTACAACAGAAGAAGCCCTTGAGGAATAATTAACCTCCACAGCTTTCCTCCAGGCATGAAATGACCTGCTGTACGTCCCTTCTGCTTGCGCACCGCAGCACGTATGTTATGTGGAATCACGCAGTGGATGGGCAGCCTCCCCGCCCCCAACAACTAGGTGTCATTTCACAGTAGGGAAAAAACACTCCAAAACGAAAAAAGTACCAAATCTCTCTGTTGGAAGTTGAATAAGCACACACCAAAATGTTCCACTGGCTCCATTGTGCTGCCTTTTGTAAGTCATCTGTACCTATGGAGGCTCCTTTCAAGTTTTCCATACCAATACAACAAAAAGGTTTTTATGGCCAGGTTTCAAAGTGATAGAAATACAGAGTAAGTCAGACCTTTAACTCCAGCAGTACTGGAGCAACCCCGGGTGTGGTGGGAGAAGTCGGCCACACCTCGTTCCCATTAACAGCCTGAAAAGCAAAACAGGTGCAGGGCCCTGATAACAACAGCCCAGGCCCAGTTTTCCCCTGCCTGCCTGATATAATGTTATGTATTATTGAATGTAATTCTCAATTGTTGATGTATTTTGGTGGCTGCAGTGGTTGCCTGGGGTAGAACAAAGCTGTCCTGCTACAATGTGCCCTGAACATTTCACTCCACCCTCCCAAACCGCGTTAAAACTGAAGGGATGAAACGCTCACTTCGTGCTTGTTACTGCTGCAGACTGCATCTAGTAACGATGCAGATGGTATGCGTGCACTGCTGTGAACTGGATTTTAAAATGATGCGTATGAGAGACAAGTGTGCGCAGAAGCACAGCAGCGAGCAGAGCAGCTGCACGTCGCATTTATGCCATGAACATGAGCTCCTGGACGGGCTGGGTGCACTGAAATCGGTTCAGATGCTGCTCCATTCCCCAGTCCTCTCGGGGCCGTTCCAGCCAGCTCCAGCCACACACGGCCACAGCACAGACGTGACTTACAGACCTTCTCGCATCAGACACGGATGTCCAAGCTTAGTCCTTTTTCAGTCAAAGAACAGCACTGAGGTAAACCGAGTACTTAATTTGCTGTCCTGGCCTCAGCTTTGCATTAAACATACCAAGACAAGAGCTGTACTTCTGTACATTTATTTACCCGGCTCTTGATTTAAGGGCAGGTGGCACTGTTTGTGATACAGAGACACAAGCAGAGGAAAACCACCCGACACACGAGAAAGAGCAGCAGGAGGTGCTGCTGCCTGCAGCCCGGGGGGAGCCGGCCGCGCCCCGTGACTCAGCCTCCAGCTCCTCATGCAGGCCGACCTTCCGCCGCGCGCCCTTGCCAGTGCCCACAGCTGTTGAATCAGAAAGCGATCACCTGATGCTCAAGCTCATTTCACTCCTTAGTCCTTGCCCGGGGCTGGTGTACACGGAATTAAGTGTTCATGCATCCTGCCCCTTCTGCAGGAGGAGCATCCGAGTGCTGCGAGTCATCCTTCGGCGCTCTGTGCTGCAAGCGCGCAGGGCCGGGCCTGGGGTTCTGCCACGTGTGTGACTGAGAGGGGCTCTGGCAAAGCAGAAGTGCTTCTGAATGCCAATATTAAATTGTGTTAACGACTGTATAGTCATTCCTCTGATACAGCTTCGCATTGTCTCCACGAATTACCTTTAGCATCACTTATCCCCCGTTTAACCCAACCCAGGCAGTGGCTGACCGAACCGCCCGTGTGCATCGTTCATGTGAGACCCCCATTGATGCCCGGGCAGCTGCCACGGGGGGGAGGACAGAGTTTTGGCAGGGGCCGGATTTCTCCCACTGCATCTCACTCAGGGGTGCACGGGCTGGGGCCAAGGCTGTGTGGCTCGGGGACAGCAGAAGTGGCAGCACAGCGCCCATGGGTATCCCACAGCGAGTGTTTTGTTCTGGTGGCTCTGTCAGAACCTGCTGGGACAGGGCTCTGCCTGGGAAGAGCAGCGCAGGTCTCCGATTCACACTTTGTGAGGCACAGGGTGAGACAAGGCGGAGTGCACAGCACACTCATCGCTCCTTTTAATGGCTATACCTGGCCTCTGCCTTCTCTGCTCATTTATAAACCAGATCTGTGAGCTAATCAGCATCTGGCCTTTGCTTCTCATGTCCATGAAGGACCAAGTGTTGTTCAGTGCATGACAGGGCAGAACTGGTGGTATACAAAAGAAAAACAAACCTCTTCATCCTTACTTGATCCTCATTCAGTGATTTTAAGGCTTTTAGAAAATATTATTGAAGAGGCTGGAATCTCACGAGCAGACTTCATACTTTGCTCCACAGCTGTGTGAAAATGGAAAACAGGTCGGAGTATGGAGACATAAAACACTACCAAAAGGAGATGCAAGGAATTATGTATAAAAATTCAGAAGAATCCTTTCTGACATTGCTCAGACCAGGGAGCAGCAGAAGCAATAGGGATGCCACAGTCTGACACCCAGATGTGACATTTCACAGGCTGGTGTTTCAATTACTGTGGTTGGTTTAATTATTTACAGGGATGCTGTTTACTTTTCTTCTTGCAAGTCAGATTCAAACTGAAATGCGAACCGTTATGCGTGTTAATTTACAGCATACCAATAGCTGAGTGTTTAGAAATTTGGGATAAAGACATTATCAGATCTGCTGCACTTAAAATTAGTATTTCATTTCTAATTTATACGTGTATATATATATGTATAGCTACTGTCAATATAGCTGTTTTAAATACAGTAGCTAGATACAGCTGTGGATATTGCAGCATGACAGCAGGAAGAGTCTGCATGTAAACTTTCCTATTAAAAAAAAAAATATCTCCCATATCCAGCAGATATAAAAGCTGAACAAGGTGCAGCAATCGGCACCAGGGTAATCAGTCTTGGGAACTGAGGCCTTTGCAGCTTTTATAGCACCTGTATTATCTGGCCACCCAGCCATGAAATCGCATGCACTAGCTAGTGCAGGTACTGGGTCCCAGGGGTGACCTTGAGCTGGGAGGTTTAATCGAGAGATTTCTGGGCAGGGCAGAGGACGCAGAGCCTTTCCTTTGTGCACAGTGAGTTAGGGTGTCTCTCATAAAGTGAGATGAACGTGCACACAGGGAACAAAACAGGTCGGCGAATAAGGGAAGGATTTCAGGACAGAAGGGTACACTTCCCCAGCTACTGACACTGCCGGTGGCCCTCAGGGACCAGTCAGCGTGCAGCAGGAGGTGCAGCAGGGATCGCGGTGCGCAGAGGTTGAACAACGCCCTGCAAGCCCCAGCCAGCAGCCCCAGCACGCACCCGCCACCCAGGCACACGCTGCTCAGCACCATGCCAGTGCTGCCTCCCCTGAGGCAGTGGCAGTTTCTATGCCTAATTGACAGTTGGGGAAACTGAGGCACGGGATGGACGCGGTACCCCAGGCTTATACAGCTCTGTGCCAGGGTTGTGGACATCAACCAGACCTCCTGATGTTCACTCCTAAGCTCCAGCCACAGAATAATTTCCCCAGACTTTCTCAGAGACAATCTACATGGCAGTTCATGCTCAAATGTGGATAAAAAGCAGTTCTCTCTTACCTACATACATCACACCTTCTTTAGTCTTCTCTGCAGCCTCTGTCACTCCCTGCTTGGTCTTTTCTGCAGCAGCCACCACACCTTCTTTAGCAATGGAGAAACCTTTCTTAAAGACATCCATCCTTTTTGCTTGTTCAGGTACCACCTGGACGATCTGAGTGAGGGGCAGCAGCAAGCAGCACCTCGAGAGGGAGACTGCAGTCTGCAACCCTGCCCTTGCTGGATGCTCGCTTTCCCTGCCAGTCTCTGTCTTTGCTCTTATTCCTCTGCTGGATGAGGACAGTGTGGCAAACCTCGCAGCCTTTGCTGGCTCTTATTGATGAAGTGCACTGCGGAGTAGCCAATGCCTGTGAACAGCTGATACTGAAATATTAATGATATGGATCTGCTTGGTAAGATATAAGGAGGGAGGGGGAGAGGAGGACAGAGGTACGTAAGGGACTTACTGGAAATTTTCCAGATAGCTAAAGCTTTTAAAATACACTGCAGTGTTCTCACTCAACGATGCTGTCAAGCGAAGAGGGAGAGGTTTTAGCTAAAGAGCTGAGATCCTGAAAGTGCCTCTGCCAGGGGCTGCAAGCACAAGCTCTCATGGGTTCCCAGGAGGTGGAAAGCATGTAAAGTGTTCGCAACAAACCCAACAAGGTCAGGTCTCTTGGTCTAGCCATTACCAGAACCCATCCTGCACAAAACAGTAACAAGAACATTACTTCTAGTAAGCACAGACAGAAAAGGGGAACCAGCTAAAGGCTGGTGCCAAAGGACAGGGGGCTGGAAGTCCCATGAGCCACATCTGTAATGTTTGATGCTGGTCCCCCAAGGCACTGAGTATAAATGATGGTTTTTGCTTGTCTGCATGTCCCATTACAATGGTTTTCTTCTAAAAAACCCGGTGGCTGTTGGGGGAAATCCTGTTTCCTCTTTGTTTCTCGGAGTGGCCCTAGGCAGAGCTTGGCCAAGCCGCTGCAGAAGCAGCCTCAATGGGAGGATTGGTGGAGGCAACCTTGCAGCCTGTACCCCCCAAAATCCCCCCATACTCAAGGCCTCACCAGCAAAAAATATCAAAGCACACGATCGTTAATCACAGTTGGATATCCTAATGTGCTTAATAATTTAGCTTGATGATTTTTTTCTTTCTGAAATAGCCCCTAACTGGCCCAAATCAGCTTTCCTCTCACTAGCAAACTGACATTGAACAGAAGTGAGTGCAAAATCAAATGCTAGTACAACGAGGTACCATTTTGCTTCTGGTGCCATACCTAAAGCTGTGAAGCCCCGCTCTGTGCACACAAACCCTGGCCAGTTCTCGCTGCTTTCCCTCCCCAGGCAAATGGAGAAGGAACAACCAAGGCCCAGCACTGGGATGGGGGCAGCACACGGACAGAGCTCTGGCTGCTGAAGTCAGCACATTTCTTTAGCTTTTGGCAGTGCTGTCTTACTCCGTACTGAAACAACTGAAAGAAAGACTAGACTGCTGATCTGGAAAATAAGATACAGATTTCTTAGTCTTTTCCTTACCACTGGTTTTCCTTGCTGATAAAGCACAAATTCCAATTCAGATATAGAGGAGCTAAGTCTCTGACAGACTAAATAGACTAATAAACTTAACTGTTAATTCAAACAAACAAACAAACAAACAAAGCCCATGCCAGATTCAGGGGAACAGACCACAACTCAAAGTGCTCAACCCCAGGCTATTCCATGGGAACGTCTAGCCTGATAAGGCCGTGAGAAGTATATTTTGATTTTGCTAAGCTATTGTTCTGTCACTGGAACTCGTACAATTAAATGCTACATATTTGGCATTGTTATAGAAGTTAACAAATACATGAAATATCAACCTATCCTGCACTATCCAACATGAGTCATCACCAGACTGAATCAACCCACATTTGAGTGGGATACTCCTTTCCTGCCTTCTCCTCTCCTGATGACCTTCAGACAGAACTCACAAGAGGTATTTAAAACTCTCTGGATCACTCCCAAGACAGCAGGCAGCTTGCACGGGCATTGTTTTACCTTGAAACACTTTTATGAAAGCTCTGGACACAAGACAACATTGTAGGTGACCTATATAGGGCAAGCATCAATACCAGTTCCTGAACATTGGCCACCCCATGGCATTTGTACCCCCCTTCTACTCTAAGCCAAGGATTTAATCCTCATTTGTTGCCAGTCCTGCCTCAGGTGAACCTAACAGCAGGTTAATTTTGTGTCTGAAAAATTGTTCTCCCCTTGTAGTAGATAGAACAACTTAATCAGCAGCTAGAGAGGAGTTAGGAGTTCTTCCACAGGGCAGTTCAGAGAACCCAAGTTCCTATGTTGCACACCATCTGGTGGCAGCCTCTTTTTCCCTGTTACCTACTGGGGACATGGTGCAGAAGCCAGCTAAGACAGGCATTTCTGAGGCACCCGGGCTGCAGTGAGCTCCCAGTCTTTTCTACTTAGCTTCACGCATACCACTTTGTGAAGCTGTACCTCACAAAAGCTCAGCTGATCCGCATAATACCAAAAGAAAGCCCTGTTTTATCTCTGTAATGACAAACCATCAAGCTGCTATTCGTTTAAAGTCTGAATTTTGCTAAGTCAGGCTTGCCCACTGGAGTCTCTTGCTGTGTAACACCACCGCTCTTTCTTGACAGTCTCCGAAAGGTGCAGTTCCCACATCCCACATGCCTACAGCTCTCCCCAGGGGTAACGGCTAGTACCTGGAGGCCTGTGCAATGCACGGGCTCTCCCACTGACTCTGCAATACGTGCAAGACAGGTCTAACTCAAGTCTACTTATTCCCAAAAGCACAGACATAAAGGAAATCAAGGAATGCAAAGGAAATAAAGAAATAAAAAAAAAAAAGGAAAAAGGCTCCCGTCCTCTAGTGCCATTTTGTTTGTGACTATGACGGATTGAAATACAATTTTAATTAATTTTTCTTTCTTCCCTTGTTAGCTTTCCAAATTGTCACTCTACACACAACAGCTTAACCTCGTCCTTTAACAAGGAACTTACTCTGCAGACTGTCAGCTGACGAAGGCATCTCGCTGGGCGACAGGACTGGGATTTGGTCATATTCTACTGAAGTATTTTGAGCGTGTATGATGTCTGGAAGACAGGTATGGAAAGGAAAGACAGGCTGCTTTGTGGCTGGTACATATCCTTTGTTCAGGACGCTTTTGTATGGAGAACAATACTAACAGTAACAGGATCAAACCTTGCTCTAAACAAACAGAAATCCTCTCTCTCTCTCTCCCCATTTATGAATACTTCAAAATGCAGAAAGAACTGTCTCAGATCATTCATTTTCATGCTCTCAAGTAAACAAGCCGTTCTGCTCGACATCCTCCCGGCACACAGATGACAACTCCAACCCGGTACGGTACGTAGGTTTGCATAGCTAATGAGTAATTTCCTCTGCCAGGGAGCAACCAGAACAGCATGCGGCTGACAGAGGAGCCTTTTGCGAGGCACATGTGCAGGGCGCTGCCCGTACAGCACACGGCAGGCTTTAGGGGCTGCTCTCTGCTGCTGAACACCATCAATGGATTTGGAGCAGAATGATACATACACAGCAAGAATTCATCTTCCTCCCCTGAAGGGCAGATCGCTGAAAAACTGTTTTCCCAGCCCGGCTGCCTGCCTGAGGAAGAAGTCGCGCTCCTGCTGCTCCCCTGCACATGCAGGAGCCCAGCCGGGTGCACGCACGTGGGCCTGCACCAGCGGGCAGAGGATGAGACAGCATTTTCCAGACCTAAAAGCCAACGGCGAACGAGTAGCTGCCCCCTTGCTGTGCAGATATCAACAAAATTGTCCTAGTCCTCTTCGCAGACATCAAATGCATTCAATTATTCAGCCTGCTTCAGAGATTTGAAGCTGGGATAAACAAATCTGGAGCAACTCATGCTTGTTAAAATAAATCTAGCTTCTCTTGTTTTTTTAAACATTTTTCCCAAAGATTTTTTTCTCTTTTTAAACTCTTAGATTCTGAATTTAAGACCATAGTATTAATTTAAGAGCATTATGGAATTGCTCTAATATATTATAGCAGTGAATCTGGGAAGATACAAAAGAAACAAAAAATAGTCTGAATGTATTAATTGAAAAATTTCGATTCTAAGGGCTCTTTTTTTTCCAGAGAAGCTGCCTGGCATGGCCAGTGCATTTGCTTTCCAAGTGCACGCAAGCCATTTCTCAAGCACGCCGCTTGGCGCTGCTTACCTTGTGCTCTCCACCTCTTGTCCAACTCAGACGTGGGCTCGGACTCTGAGAAAGCAGATGGGGCCAAGATGAGAAACTGGATCGTACGTCTTCCACGGATCACCCAGAAGTCAGCACCGTTATTTGGCACCTTGGTTATGGAGCTACAAAACACATATCGAGTTCTCAGGGCAGACAACATGGAAAGGGGGTTAAGAGCTATGCTTAGCATAAACAGTTATAATTAACAGAAGGCAAGAGCAGTCATGACAGTTAATTGGCAAGGTCACAGGGCGCATGGATGAGCCTGGTGTAATGAGCATTATCAACTCCTTAAACACTGAAGACTGTTTGAAATAGTTCTCAGAAATACTGGGGAGAAAAGTATTTTCACGAATAAGGACACAGAAAAAAAGCCACTAATGACTGTGAACCAAGAAGGAAGAAACAGTATCTCACCTGTCAAATTTAGTTGCTAAAATAGAGAGCAAATTTGTTTTTCTCTAGCTGTTTTGAGAGCTGCTAGAAACTTCTGAGAAGTATCAGGGCAGATCCAAATGTCTCTGCACCACTATTACTATGTCACTTACTGACAGGCTTTCAAGTATACTTTTGGAGTAACATCTACTGCCAAATCATTTTCCAAATTAAATTTGAGATTTGATTTATCTCACCCATTTCTTCCATTCCAGCAGTGGTACACAGCTCTGTAAAATGCACCAAGTTTCCAGTCAGGTAAGTAATGGAATAGTGAATAGACATCTACTCATACTACTTGGTGCACGCTTGTCTTCCTCATCTAGTAGGTACCTCCTGGAGGAGACTGACCTCAGAAGGCAAAGAGCAAACTGTCATGGAAAATGACCTTATGTGTCTATTTTTCCCTGGTTGCCTGTTGAAGCAACTGCTCAAAAAATAAAGTAGTGATGTGTCATGCTCCTAAACAGGTACTCCTCATACCTGCTCCTCTGCAGATGTTAAACACAAAAACTTCATCTCAGTCCACTAATAAATTAGCTGTTATGAACCAACAGTATAAACTGAATACGTTATTCAGGGACCCTAAACCAGGACAGTTAATAATTAGACAGAAATCTTAACTAGTGTTGTTTGGTAACGAGAGTCCTTGGAATAATTCTCGCCTTCTGTATTCATATCAGCATCCTGTGCTATGCCCATCACGAGGAAAGAGACGTCAGTCCCTGGCATGCTCAATATTTTAGCGTCTTTCATAACCGGCACCCAAAAGTCATGTTAAATTATTAACTGGCAAATGGCTGAGCAATCTGTGCCTTCTGACTGCTGCACTGTGGGCAGCACCGCTGCAAAGACACACAGAGCAAGTCCCTGCACCTGCAGGAGGAGCAGATGTTTGAGCTGGGAGGATGGCAGAGCAACTTTGCCCCACTACTTGTGAGATACCACACCTAGGAAGAATAAAGATTTAATGGATGACTAAGTGGAAAGGTGTACGCTGAAAGACAAGACCAAAAGGGTTAGAAAGTAGGTCACAAATGGGATAACTTCATGATCTCCAGCACAAAATCACTCTTCTGCAAGCCATGATCATACAGCCATTCAGGTTTTAAGCCTGTTGTTTATTTTGCCTCATGCTTGTTTCAGTTCCTTCCCTACAAAGGGTCATCTCAGATAAACAAACACAATGCTTAGATCCAGTTCCTTATAAGAAAGTCACATTTGCATGTGAAACAAAGCACATAAAATAGTCACACATCAATGTTAACTCGTATTACAGCAGGATGTGCACAATTATGTAATAAAAGCAGCAGGAAGGAACAGAGGGAAGTTGCTTCTTTCAGTCTTAAGTCCAGAATCTGTGATTTCATCTCCCTGGAGGAGTGACTGCAACAGCAAGAGCAGGTTTTGTCCTTAGAAAGACTGAAATCTCTCCCTGCCTTCCCCCAAGACGCTGCTGTGCCCTCGCCCTGCGGTGTCACAGCCACCAGTCAGAAAGGGCATCTCCATGTTTCTAGGTTCTTCCATTACACATAAAAGAGGAGCAAGCAGGAGGAGAGGGCTCCAGATCTAACCCGTGATAAGGAGATGCAAGTCCACAGTCTTTAATAACAAGATTTTCTAAAAACCGAGCGAGATTTTATCCTCCTTTTTCATCTGACATGGGAATGACTCCAAAACCCCTTTACATTTAATACTCACAGGACAACCTGAGCTTTGGAATGCGCATCTCATCATTCAAACCAAGACATGATCCAGCAGTCCTGCACCAGAATCCCCACCTGCTTTGTCAGGGAGCATAATCCCCCTTTAATTTTATTCTTAAAAAATGACAGAGTGCATCATGCAGCAAGACAGGGAGGAAAGAAATACACTCTGCTTTACGATAGCAACCAAACCTAAAAGCAGCACCATAAAGTGAAGCAAGACCAGTTAAAAAAGCTACATCAATCTTCTACAGCCTTTTAAAAATTATTACTATTAGGATGAGGTGACAGATGTAGCTCCATAGAGGAGCTCTTGGCAAGTACTTTCTAGTAATATCAATTAAAAATGCACAAAGAAGAAAATTAGGCTTAAGATCTAAACATGACAACTCCCAAAAAATTCCTAAAAATATTCAATAATCTTGACCTCCCTGAAGGTCTACTTGAAAATCTTAAATTTTGGTGGGAATAGAAAAAGATTCACAGTTATTTTGCAAAGTCACACAAAAAATGGATGTCTGTAAGGTTTTTTTGTTTGGTTTTTGTTTGTTTGTTTTTTACTGTGAATTTACTCCAAGTACCTTAATGGCCCCAGTTTTTTGCACATACTGTAAGCATTCTGTCGCTAAAGCCAGGGTATTTCAGCCTTTACATTTGGGAAAAAAAATTGCAGATATTAGAGTAAGCAGATATTTTCTGGCACAGTAACAAGAGCCTGTTACACCACTCAATATTTTCTTTCCTTTCTTTTCTCTTCCTTTCCTTTAAAGCTAACATCCTTTTCCTGTGCCTGAGGGAGAAGGCAGTTGATAAAAGCTGAGTTCCTGTTCACAGATAAGTTTAGAAGGCAGTCAAACTCAGAAGTTCCTTGAATAAGTTATATTCCTACCACCTTTTTTTTTTTTTTCCTTTCCTCTGTCAGAGGCATTTGAGCCCCACACAGGAACCAGGCTCACATTGTTCGATGGCCATGGACATTTCCACAGTAGCTGGGAGGGTCGAAAGCTTTTTCCGCTCTTTGTTACAAATCTTTTTTTTTCCTTCCTTCTTCCAACTTTTCAGTTAAAGAATATTGCCAGGGCATTCCAGAATTAATTCAGGCTGCGCTTCAGAGACGATAACAAGAGACAGGTGTAACCAGGTAGGAAAAAAGCCCACAATGCTACTGAAGCTTTTGCTCATCTATCATGCCGTAGGAGTGGCAAAGTTGGTCAGGCACTCTGACCATCGTGGGCATCGTGAGGGTCCCATGCGCAGCTCAAAGCCACCAAATTACGAGACCTCTGCGTACCCCCAGAGGACTCCTCTCTCACGTGAGGAAGAAGGTTACTGGGAGGCAGAAGGGCGCAGGGAGGATGCAAGAGACTACCCTTCAAGCATCTCCTCCTCACATCAGGAAGAAAGAGAGGATTTTGAAGCTGCAAGCCCGCAGTCCCCAAATGGGTAAGTATCCAAATATGCATGTTTTACACGTAATAATAGTGGAACCATGTTCAATAAAGATATTCTGTTGATGAAGGATATTTTTTGGTAAAAGTTTCTCTTTAGAGCACACTAGATTTTAGGGAACAATCTATATCTAAACAGGAGGGGTTTAAATGTTTTATCTACAGGAAGATAAAATTTAATTGCTTGTGGAAGATGAAACCATAGAGGGGACTGACTCTTTCTCCTAGTCCAAGACAGCAGAATAGACTGAGGTGCTTGGACACACCTTGCATAGCAAAGCCATGGGGTCAGGGTTTTGCAGCTATTCTTGTAACATGACAAAAACAACCAAATCAAAACAACAACAACAACAAAAACCCACCACTGTTTCTGGCAAAGCAGAACTAGACAAACTTCATTTACTGCCTTTTTCTCTTCTCACCCCAATACGGACTTTTGCTGATTGAGGCAACTTTTGCCCATCACCAGAACATACCAGATGCAGACTTGGGCCTTGGGAAAGAGAAAGGTGGGAAAAAGAATGGCAGGATGTTAGCAAAATAAAAATAGTGAGGGATAAATATAAAAGGAGTAACAAATAAGCATGAAAACGACTACAGATTCAAGCATCCTTTCTCCTGAAAAAAAAAAAAAATAAACTGCTATATTTTAACAACAGTGAAATGCTTCTCATGGTCATGGTCATCTTTAGCAGAAGTATAGCCAGCCTGAGTAGAAAAAGCATGTACTTCACTAGAAAGATTTCCAAATGCTGTGATTTTTGAGTTTTACAGAGCATGTAAGTAGGTCTCTGAATGTTTAAAATAGATGAAAACCAAGCAGGACAGTGTATGAATCTTTTATAGCACTGATGGAAGGCTACTGCAGAGCCTTGTTTGGGAGAGCTGAAAGAGCAGCACAGCGCGTGCTGTTCACAGCTCACTGCTTCGGGATGCTCTGATATTTTTCTTTAAATGCTCCTGAGGCAAGGAAAAAAGGGAGCTGGAAAGAGACTACAAAACCTTGTTCATGTCATGCTTCCCTTTTGTGACAATGAAAGTATGCAATCTTGTTTCTAAATCATATCTACATGTAAAACTAAGGCCTCCGTCCTGCATGGTGAGTGTTTCCCTTCATACTAAATCCTCCCACAAATCTGTAGCTCAAACATTAAGTCATTATCAAAATCCGCAAGTGTTGACTTGCAGTTTTCTGATGGGTAGTGTTCAATAACAACACATACTGTTAATTCACTAACTCCTGACTAATGCTCTGTCAGAGCAAGGAAAGCAAAGCAGAACCAGTGCCCTGGCCTTCCATGCATGCTGTGCTGCAAGGTGACAGTCATTTGATTAGTGGTTGAAGTGTTGAGAGCATTCTAAATACTACAAAAACTCAAAGGTCTAAAAAAGGTGCATGCATAGGTCAGCAAGACACTGTAATATAATATCCTAATAGGGGTTTCTTCCTTTGCTATGTAACTTTGTTGAGCAGCAACTTGTGTAATGCTGCTCAGCACAAGCTATTACTCATTCTAATTTCCTCCCAAGAAGAGAAATACTTCCTCCTTTTATGGAGATAGTTGCATAATGAGTCAAATCACAACGTTCCCTCAATTATAAAGTAACGTTGATGACTACAGGCAATCAAAATCTAATCTGGCAGTAACTTGAAGGTATTTGTTCTTTTGCTGAAGAAATCACGTTTATAGTGCACAAGTAAAGAAATGCAAGACTTTGAGAGGAACTGTGGCCAAAACTGAGAGGAAAGAGTGCCGGTAATAAGGGATGGCACTGCTCTACTTGTACCTGCGCTCCAAATTCTTCAAGTCACTGCAAATGGCTGAAACAATGTACCTTCAGGCTCCTGAAACCCTCAAGTCCATATCAGGTATTCATGGCCGGAGTGGCCTGCTATGCATACACAAGAAGTTATCATGAGTTTGGTATTTCCTCCCTGCAAATGTGACACGTGTTCTGGAAAAACCATTGAGAAGTCAGAGAGAACTAGGAAAAACGCACCATAAGTTAATGAGGAACTAAGAGACACAGGGAGATAAACACACCATAGAACAGTCTGGGGTGGGGGAAACAAACGGACAGTCTATGGTAACTTTGCCTGTGACATCTAGTCTTTCTCACAACAATGATATTTTTTGCCCAAACTCTTGCTATTTCCCCAGTGTTTTAGAAATTGTGGTTTCTACAAAATATCCTTAAATCTTTTAAAAATAAATTTTAGAGTATTATTTTTCTTATTGTGGCTATTTGAATAATTGGAGATCATAATGACTAATGTGTCCACAGTAATTAGAGAGAATCCCCTGTTTTCTGTTTCAGCATGTAAGGTGAAATGACTCATTAGATCTCATTCAAATGCTTGGATGTTACTTCACTAATGAATTCTTCTCAGAATAACAATAATAAGGGCTTTAAAATAAGAAAATCGGTTAGAAGTCACTGGCTTCAGGTGACTTTTTTAATGAGAAATGTGTGAAGAATAATCTTTTTGTTTCGACTGTTCTTCAGAGGAAGAACTAGGTAAGAGTTTAGTATCTTAGCTGTTGCTTGTATCTGAGTACACCAGAGAAGCTTTGCATGTTCAAAGTGGGCAAGTATTTGTACGTGTTATTTACAAAATCAAAACCAGACAGTTTTCCGCAGGAAACCATCTTTTTCTTTTTTTCTCTCATTTTTCCCAGCAGCTGTGTCTCATATGAGCTGATCAGTTTGACATTACTTACTTCCTTATGGCTGAGATAAATGGATCCGTGTGTACACATACTTCCATCAGAATTAAAAAGGGAAGTGAAAGCACAAGTATATGGATAGATATGGAGCACATTAGCATCTGTTTTAGCTACGGAAGATGAAGAGTAAGAACAATAAAAACAAGTTCTGGATTTCATAAATACTCAATGCATAATACCCATAATACGCGCACACTCCTCATTTCCCACGTGAAACAGATGCTTAATGCTGAACTTCATAGGAATGCTCTGTCGTTTCCAGTGGCTTTCCTATGTGTGGGTATGAACAGCTAAACTGAGCCTTAAAAAGATGCTTGGGACATGTGGATGTTTTAAAAGTGATCCAGAAAATATGAAATAAGAGCTTTCAAGTTTGCCTTGGTTCATCACCTACTGTAATACTTACCACTAGGTGTAACCAATTAACTATGTCTGATCAAGTCATATTGAAAGGCATAATACATCAAGGAGATAATACATCACAGTTGTTATCCTGAAAATTGCTATGTAAACAACACCTGATAGCTTGTGAAAGCTCATCATAACCTGACAAGCCACATGGGAGATTTTTGTCTCTTCAGAGCCACTTCCATCAGATAGCTGATGACAGGTAGCCAAAGCTTGAGCTGATGAACGTGATGAACCAGCCTTTGAAACAAATTCCCTGGCCCAGGGAAGAACACACCATTTTATCTGGACCCTTGCCATCAACCCACCCCTATTTGTCTAAGATCCATGGAAGGACCTATACTGTAATTACATTCAGAAGGGTTTGTTTCCCCTTCCTACAAACAGGTTGTTTCTTGAACCAAACAGCGCAGCACAGCGCCATTACCAAAGCAATGTAGCGGAAGGCTCTTATATTTTCTCAGCATTGAGAAGAATTACAGCTGGCTGGCTTTAATCCAATCCATGTGCCCGCAGCCCCAAGAACAGTCAGGTTGACAACTCAGATTTCATGCACTTAGTGTTCATATTTCATTTAAAAAACATAAATGAAGCATCTAAAAGGTGCGATTTCGTCACATGCTAGCTTGGACAGCACAGCCTAAAGTCCTCTGTGTCCTCAGGTGGCCTGATCTGTCTGTCAAGTAACACTGTAAATGAGACCACTTAAGTGTTCCAGGTTAAAAATAAACTTATGAAAAAGCAGACGCTTTTTTTAACCTTCCCCCTCAGTAACCATGCTGACAGAGTTGGTCCCAGATGGATGGCTTACGCAGTATGGGAGAAATGGACTGTGGTGATGAGATGCGAATGAGCAGAGGAACTAAAGCTGGATTCCCTGTCTATAACCGAGTCTCAAAGAACTTCTCTCTCTTTCCTAAAGTGGAGTCACTGTGAAGTAGCCCCTGTCCTGGATTTACTGTATCTCCAAGTTGGGCAGGTCGTTTAGTTTTCCTTTCCCTTTATTTCACAAACACATGCTCAGTCTCCCATCTGTTGCAATTTTTCTTACAATTAAAATATTTACAAAAAAACCCATCACGAATTATAAATAGAAAAGGCAGAAATCTGCAGAATAAGTAAATCCGTGACTGCATTAACATATGTCAAGGTTTGTATATGCAATTCTGTCAAGTCACCCCTTGATTAGAGTGCGGCTTCCTGATGTCAGCCAGGAGCATTGTTCTCACTGAAACACACGCCTCTTCCTTCAGCTCTGCACTGAGACAGCCACAAAGCAGGCGTCTTCTCGTGATTAGCCAGGGTGTCAAAATATGGAACAACTATCCTCTGAGGTGCAAAGAAGCAGAGAAAACCAAAATCTCTCTTATTCTAGGGAAAGTCAGAACAATGCTCAATCTTAATAGCTTGTTTTCTTTGTCTGCTTTACAGGAAAACATCCATTGATTTAATTAAGACCAGTTTCATACTGACTCATCTATTTTTTCCAAATTAGACAGGGACTTTCTTAGGAAGCTTATGGGATACTGAAATTTCCCACCAAAGTGGAACAGAACATAAGCTTAAAATAAAACAGGTCTTGGATGAAATGCAGCTAAATGTGATCCTCAGCCCCTGACATCCTGCACACTAGCTGAATGGCAATTGAGTGCTCAACAATAGCTTGTGCAGTGCCAACTTCATTAACAGAAGCAATGGATTTCCTATCAAAATTAGGCACTTGGCTCCTTTCAGGACTTTTGGAAATTCTCTGATAAAGCTTCTGCCTCAGACCGTCACTGCTGGCCAAGAACACCACTTGCTATTTGACTCCGACTATCTTGAGCTGCATGTGGAGCAGCTCCCCACTAATGTACACCTGATGCGAATGACCAGTTCCTGAAGAAACACAGCTTCACTGCACGTGACACAGTAGTTACCAAACCCTCTGTGTCCAAAGGATTGTCTTATTTCCTTTGTTACACAGCTCATTAGCGCAAGCTCGAGCAATTCCTTCTTTCAGCAGACAGCAAGGGGTCTCTTGTTAGTGTAGTGACAGACTCCCCATCAACACTGCCAGCAGGTGGATCCCGTGCCGTCCTACTTCTGAGGTCAATACTCCTGAAACAAGTCGCCAGTGGCCAGCCCTCAACAAACTGAGGCTTTTGCCAAGGCCAGCCAAAAGACGACCAGGACAAACCTTGGTGCGCACTGTCCTCACCCCGAGTGCCCGCAGTTTGGAAAGCTTGCCTTCCTTCATGTTTTGACTCCCTGGCACCAGCACAGCCGTGCTGGGAGGTGGCCACTGGCTGTGACACTAGCTCAAGGCAAGGTCTGACAAAGAAGTGAGAGTGCTATATTAGCAGTGAACTTTCATCTGCAGAAATAAAAAGATGAAATCCAAGTGTAGACTGCCCTCAGAGCGGGCCACAGAACTTGTATTCTGTGAAGAGAAAAAAGCCTCCTGCATTCATTTCTCTGAAGTAGCTTGTACAGCAGTTGGGCTTGCCTCAAAAGCAGTTGCAGCCAAGTCTGCTTTCTCTTGAACACCTGCTTACAGCGAGGCTCCAAGCTGAGGACAGGATTTACTCAGAAAGCCTTAATTGCACCAAGTTTTTAGGACATTCTGCAGGCCAAGTGACAACTAACAGCATACTAACAGGCACTACTGCTGGAATAGAAGTGTCATTTAACCAGCTTACTCAGGGCACTGGAAGACTTGCAGCACCGCAGGAAAATTCAAACACTTGACACTACCACTGCCACTCTTTCAGCCTAGCTTTAGGTAAATTGCTAATAAGTCAGTCTACCTTAATTAACCCTAAAGGAAAACCGGGGTAGTCCACAGGATGAGGTACAGGAAGATCCCAGATTCCTGCCCAAGAGGGAGCTCTACCCACTAGCAAGGAAAGACAGAGAAGCAGGAGATGCAGTAGCTTCTGCTGCCTGACTGTAATACACGCTGCTGGCTGCTCAGAGCAGGAGAATTCACCGATGTGCTGACAAGCAAGCAGTAATCACATGCCAGCTGCTAATTAAAAGCAGGGCCACACCTTGTTCCCTCTGAGAGCCAGCACCTTTTTCAAGTACTTAATCCCTTTGGCATTCCACAATGAATAAAAAGATACGTCTTCCTCAAAACTGAGGCACACGGTCCTGGCTTACACTAAATTAAATGCAATAGTCGCTCTCTGTTTTATTGAATGCTTTTTCTTGTTGGTGAGAATTTTGCACTGCAAGGAAAACAGCACACAGGTTGTTCTACAGCTAAAGCCTCAATCTTTTTTTCCACTTCAATTGATAAAAGTCAGGAGTTCACGCAGCTTAATGGAAAATCACTAGAAATTTGAACAGAGCGGTCCTCTGTCGTCATCTAGTAGCACATTTTAGCAGCAATAATTGCATATCTTCTCACTGTACAGCAAATGAAAGTGTCACAGGCCTGAAAAGTATTGCACTCTGTCAGAGACAGACACAAATAGCTGGGAAGGAGTTTTCAAAGTAATTATAGAAACTGGCTTCCTTGAGATAGAAACATAAGGAAACTGATGTGAAGGACAACTCAATTGTACGAGTACAGACAAAGGAATAATAAAACTTATGGAAAAACAATGTCCTGAAGTCCTGAAGCTTTTGAGGCAAAAATTCCACTGACCTAGCAAGTGTCTAAAATGACACATTACAGTGCCAATCAGGAGAACAAGAAAAATAAAATGTGTAAGTATGTAGCTGAGCTAGGAGGGCATTATTCACATCCACCATCATGCTGCTATTGGCAGTGTAGTGCTGTATGAAAAAAGAGCCAACCTTATATTAATTTTAGCATGATGTTACTGATAGCAGACCAGCCACCTTGCTTTATCTCCTACATTTTGAAGAGTTGTTCTATTTGCTATAACAGCAGGATGTCTAACCAAATCCTAAAAGCAGAAACAGAATTGCCTGCATTTTGCTATGTTTCAGTAAAAGCAGGGATAGTATCCAATATAAGAAAAAAAAATCATTCTAAAATCAATTTTCAGTTTTAAGACCTCAAAGGTTAAAATAAAAGGAGCTTAAGCTAACCTAAATCTGCTGAATCTTATTTAAATATAGGCTGTCTTGTAGCCAAATTTATTTAACCTCACAGAAAACAATACACTTCACTCAATATAAGGCAGAAATAGACACACGCATGTTAAGACTTTTCAATACTGAGATTAGAAGAAAGACTTAAAAAAAACACCTAGTCTAGTAAAGAAAACTATTCAGATGCTTTTTTCCGGGTTTAACAAGAAGATCAATTTACTTAGACTGTAAAACAGGAAAAGCAACTGAACAAATGAAGTATATGTAGCCCCGGTCTGCTAGGGTTCACTTAGGTGTTGCTCCAACATGCAGTTTTGTTATAAACTTTACCAATCCCCACCCTGGAAAGAAAGCTCTTCTTCTCTCTTCACCCAGCAGCTTCATTCTAATCCCCTCTCCTTGGTAGCACAGACTTAAATCAAAAGGAAACCCTTTTAAAGGGAACAAAAGCAGAGCGTGTTAAGTTGGTTATATATTCAGCGAGTGAAGCTACACAATTACAAAGAGGAAAAAATGCAGAAGCAGAACACAAAGCTTCTGTGTCCCAGAAACAAGCTGAATAAAGGAAGTCCTATGTGTGAAAGGGCAGTTCTTTGAGACTTCATAGCCCACTGGTGTCAGCAGCAGAATTCCCGCTCGCCTCACTGAACTTTAAATCAAGCCTTTTCAAGTCTTTAAATTATTCCACTTAACAATAAAGAATGACACATTTCCCTCAAGTTTAATAGAGTCAAGAAGTATTTTTAGTAATAGATAGCAAAGTTCCCTTAAAGGAAGCATTTGACAAGATGCGCAAAAAATACTGCAATAGAAATTTCACCTTTTGGCACACATATCTATACTGCAGCTCATTACAGATGGGAAAAAATATGCTTTATGTACTTACTTGATGGAAGAATAAATGTTTGTAGACTTCAAACTCAAAACCACCAGAAGTTTTTGTGATTAAAACCCAAACATGATATTATACAGCTACTCAGCTCCACGAGTAAGCTTTTAAGAAAAGGAGAACTAGTGAGAAGATATAAAAGAAAAACAAATACAGAAACATGACCATCATTAAAAACAGTTTTTACTGAAAGTCTATCAAACTCTCTGTTGTTCATACTACTTGTCCTGCATAATGCGTAAGTGTCCAAAGCAAGCATCAGGTTGGGATCAACTATTGATTCAACTTCTGATAGCACACAATGCCTTTCTGTTGGTGGGAATCTACAAGTAAACACGCAAGATGCCTGCAGCACATCAGCGGACTCCGAAGAGAATCCTAATATTTTCTATTAAATGTGTTTGTGCATTTATACGTGCAACATCGCAAAACACTCATTCTTGGTCACACACGTGCTCATGCATGTAAACATTTGGTTTAGATTTGTATGGCTTACATGACTCAAAGGACTTGTTTGGGAGCTGCGTATGGTGGGAAAAGCAAATCAGCACAAATGATGATTCATGGGGCGTGGATTGTTTTCATCAAGAAAAAGCAAAACATGAAAGCAAAGGAATCCTATCTGAAAAGGAGGTTTCCACGTTGAACACAGGTCCTGCCGGGATCTGGCAGGTATCCCACCAGGCAGGTCCGAGGTACTGCAACTGGCACCGGTGCCAGCTTGTTCTAACAGCATGGCCAGGTCAAGTTATTTCTCCAGAGAAAACAGAGCAGAGGGGATTTGAGCTGGAAAAGCCGCTCCCAGCAATGGCTTGCCAGGCACGTGACAGAAGACTGCATAAATACAAGCACAAATCACGTCTCTGTTTCTGGGTTATTAACTGTATGCTGCCACTGAAAAGCAATGCAGCCTTCTAAAACCTGGTGGACTTGCACACACCTTGGAGCCAAGTGACAGCCAGAGCACGTACATTGGCCTCCTGATGTTAACTGTGCTGCCTTGTCACACAAGCAGAGCATTGGATTATTCAAGAGTAATAATTTAATAAAAACTTGAGGATTTGACCTCTGGTTCAGTCCTACGGAGCAGAAGTACCTAGGGGTATGGCTCCCACTGAAAATAGACACAAAACTCATCCAGCCATTCACTTAAAACTACAGCTCACCAAAACAGCTATTTCGGCTTGAAATCAAAAGGAAAGCTGCAGCACACCGCTTCCATGCTCTGCTTTCGCACCTGCCTCTCAGAAAGGAACAGTTTTGTCTGCAGGGTGCTCACTGATGTCTCAGTCACATTGCCCCTCAAGAAGCCAGGGAGCAGAGGAGGCCTGGGAGAGAATGTGCCCACCTCACCCAGGCCGTCTGCTTTCCCTCTCCATGCTTCCAGCTTCCTCCCCTTCTCCGGGCCGCCCTGCTGCTCCCTCGGCTGCTGTGACCACAGCTTCTGCTTTCGTGCTCGACGTGGTTCTCCATTGTTTCTGCAACTCAGTTGGAGAGGCAAACTTTTTCCATATATGCTGATTATCGGAGATTTGGTTCCTGTGTTCCCATTTAAAAATATACTGCCTAAAGTTCAGTTGTTGTTTATCAGGCACAGCTCTCCCCCACACAATGCCCTGCTCCGTTTTAACACAAACCCATGGAGTACAAAAACCTCCAAATCTTTCCAAATATCCCAAGGGATATGACCAGTATTATAAAAGGCCTGAATCTGCTTTTATTTTGAGAATCTACAGATGATTTCTTATGGGAAAATAGTTTAATAACATGCACAATGGCATATAATATGATTTGTAATTTCCCTTCAGGCTTCATCTAAGCAGATACACTGCACGTATTGACACCGGCAAGCTGTAAGTTCACAGCAATGGCTATAACTATAGGGGATGCTTGAAGGCAGGGAAAGGTAGAACAGCAGACCGCTAGAGATGGCAGACAGAGGAAAAAATTCATAATGTGAAAATAGCACCTGCTTACTCACCAGATTTAGTCCTGTGCATTCAAACTTTCCAGCAACAAATTTCTGACTACGAGATTGCCAGCGGCAGCATCAGGAAAAACGAGGTTACAAAAACCAACCAAACAAAAAAGACAACCATAACGAACAAATCTTGCCATCACTAATACACCTGTCACTTGGGCATCCAACAGCAGAGCAGCTCAGTTTTTGAGATTTAAGTGGTCTTCAACCAGGACAGCTAATTTCATGGCCATTATAAGGGTGTTTCTTCTGCAGGTGCCTTACCATAAGGAGTTATGAAGACCTCAGACAACTTCTGCAGCCAACCTCATGCCAGACTTTCCTTCTGGGATATAAACAGTGGAGCTGGGTGTCTCAATTCAGACTCCGGCAGCCCCAAGGGACTGCAGGTCCTGCTGCAGAGGGGGAGCTGGGCTCGAGGGGCTGCGCTCCTGCAGGCCACCCTGCGTCCAGGCCACACAGGCTGTGCGACGCCGCAGTCACGCAGCCTCAGGCAGAGGCTGAGCTGGCAGATCTGGTGCCCCGCAGTAAGCCGGTCAGCTTTCTGTGGTAACAGGCTGCCCAGCCCCACAGCAGCCTGTTTCCACCTGCCTCTATTGAGAGGCTCTGGAAAGTTAAGCTGAATTATCTTTAGCAGTGATGGCGGTATATATTTTTTATTTATTTCTCCCCACTGCTCAAGCTCACCTCTTCCCAAAGGAAGAGGATTAGCACAATTTAACATGAATATGCTGCTGAATGTTATGCTACAACTTCCTAACGGCCCTGCACATACAGCTCCAGAGATCCCCATGCTCCCCTGCAGCGGGCAGTATGCGAAGCCACACCACTAGAAACCCGTGAGGGACACCAGGCCCACGCCTGTCCCCAAAGTGGGTAGTGTGTAACATGCAGCTGCTGGTTCAGTGACTCTCTCTCAAGATTTTATAACCAGAGATAAACAGTGAGGCAGCAGGGACACGTGGTCTCTGTACAGCTTCTTGGTCCCAACAAAGCTGCCCCAGCCCCCTTCTACGTATTGCTACCCATGGAGCGCACCAGGGTGCCTTGGTGTTTAACTGGTGAACTTCTGTAAACACGTCATCTGAAATAAGGCATTCAATACATGTACAGACTTCCAACAGTAACTGCAATTACGAATTAATCAGATGCTATTCATCGTATTTTTTTCCATTTCCCGCTACAGTTATTACTCCTCACTTCCTGTCATTTCTGAAATTGGTTTTTAACCATCAAATTTCAACCAACAATACACTTCATCTTGACTTCTAACTCTTGAAAATAAAGATGCTCATCTACACTCTTAAACTGATAGATGTCTATATAGTTCTGACTGGGAAAACTGCCTGAGGTCATTACCAGACTAGTGAAATTCAGTCGTCCTTGATAAAAGCATAAAAGCCAAGAAAACAACCCTAATTTCACCAATATTATTTTTCTGCAGGGCATGGGAAGAGGTTATTTCAAAGTTAGCCTAATTAATAAAATCTGATCAGTTACTAGACCGTCTTAAAGCAGCAATGCTTCGGAAGACACCGATTATTAATGGAATTTCTGTAGGATTAAGTTTCCAGAAGCAGTCAGCTCGGACACGATGAGTCAGACGTGAAGCATCTGAACTGGCAACACGCCGACCCAGGCAATTTGACATTTAAAGCGACATTAACCTGCAGGTTATCGTGGGTTGGAAGTGCCTCCTGCTAAATGAAAGGCCTGGAAATGGAACTAATGCATCAAAGTTCAGACAATCAACCCTTCTGAAACAAACTCTGATAAGCATCCCGAATGAAAACAAAGGAACTGAGAGCTGAGGGAGAAGCTAGCAAGCATTTTCCACTTCCATCATGATGAGGAAAATCTCTCCAGATGGAGAAAAAAAAAAAGAAAAAAAAAGGTGGTCCCTCTGCATTTCACACCGTTACAAATAGACTTTAAAAGACCTTTTTCAAATTCTTTTCCTGACTTTTTTTCTCCCCCCACCAGGAACTGGTGTTCCTTCACGCAGTCCCGCCTAGTAACATACGTAGAAGCCTGCATGAAAGAGAAGTACATCGTCAACTCCCAGCAGCCCTGTCCAAACGGAGCTCCAGACTGCCAGAAGATCATGTAAGTATCCCATACAAAGCCACTGGAGGCAACAGAATCTTCTGTGAAGTATCTAAATGATATTTTCAAAAGCATTTAATGGCACGTTTTAAAAAGAACTAAAGCACCAACCACACACACACACACCTAACTTCAAAAACAAAAGAAAAAATAAAAACTTCTGCCTGTGGCCGTCAGTGAGACTGTTCACAGTTAGAGACATGCAATTGCCCAAGCGCTCGCTCTTCTTTCAGGACTGGCTGCCCAAAGGGCACTGGCGGTAGCCAGCAATGTCCCTGAAGGCACCATACCTGATGCATTTTTATAGTTGTAAGACATTGATTCGAAACTCACTTTTTAAATGAAACAATATTTAATACCCATTTAATAAATATTTTCACATTTATGTCGTTCATTGATATGTGAAATAAAAGTGCTGTTGCTATTTGTTAATGCAATTCATTTTTCTCTGAAACAAAAATAGTTTTACGATCACTTCTAGTGGCAGTTTTAACAAATTTATGTCTTTCTTGGTGGCAGTGCCGTTCTGTAATGCTTGCTGAAAATCAGAACTTTCTCTACAACTCATCAGCACAAGGCAAATGTTAAAGGTCAGTCCGAGTTCAATTGCAAAGGACTAAAACAATAAATATTCAAGTTGTGTTTCCGATAGTTACAGAAATTTGCCACTGTGACATCTCTCTTTAAGACTCCTGTCATACTAGTGCCAACATTTTGGAAAAAGTCTCTGCTGGACAACAGCAGGGGTGTGAAGTAGACCACTGCAGCCCTGCTAACTGAATACTATTTATATTCTGCCAGCATGTATGAATCTCCGTACACCTCCTGTTGGAAGCAGCAGTCCTGAAAAGCAATCTTATGCGGGGAAAAAAACGCTGTCAATTACTGCTTAAATGTTTTACTGAGCAATAACAATAGAATTTATGACAAACTTCTTAACCACTTTCTGTATTAGTCATCTAGGACACACTTGGCACCAGACTACAGTTAGTCAGTGAATTTCCATCAGCTGACAGTAGCTTGGACTCTAACGCCTGGACCCTTATTCCTTAGGTACAGGACAGCCCTGAAGCCCATCTATCAAGTCAAACAGAAGGTTTTGAAATCTTTGCAGTGGAAGTGCTGCCCTGGATTTATTGGCAAGGACTGTGAACAACGCGGTAAGGAAAGCCAGACAGCAAGCATGAAAATTCAGACTAAATGATATTCACTGTGGCAAGAAATAGCAGTTTGCCTATTTGTTTTTCCTATTCGAGAACTGATGCCTTATATTCTTTGGTCTGCTATGCTTCAAGGCATCAGTGATTTGGGGCAAGCAGTAGGTGTAATTAGCTGCAAATAAGGCTAATAGCATCAGCTACTTTTCTCTAATCTTCACAGATTGAGAGAGGTATTCATTTAGCCAGGGCAGGAGGGGTGCTGCCTGATGTACAGCTCCACCTAGGAACATCTAATTCCAGGTAGAAACTGATGTAATCAGGCAGCAACACAAGCTTCTGACAGGTCCGAAAATTAGTTTACAGGAAGAAGTCATTTGGTAGGGAAATGGCCTTGTATCCAGTTTCAGACAAGCCCTGAACTACCACAGCTCCTAGCACTACGTAATGACACCTGCAGCTGCTAAGTAAAAGAGAAGGGAGGACGGTGTGGTTTTAAGACTGGACTCCTTCATGAAACTGGCAAGATTTAGCAGATAGTACTTCATTTGAAAGCAGAAGAATAAAAATTGAAAAGAGGTAATTCCCCGTAGTAATTAAGGCAATCAACACAAAAAAGTCAAACATAAAGGTGAAAATCTTTGTCCAGTTCACCTACCCAAACAGACTCTGCTGATAAAACTGGAGTTTGTTTACATCTCTGTGGGTTTAGCTTTTCTCTGCAGACAGCTTTTCTTAGATTAGATAGACAGATTTATCTCTAAGGTGATGCATTTACCTGGCTTTCATTTGTCATGTTAGAAGGATGTTACCAAATGCAGTGTACCTTGTTCAGCCCCTCCTCTGTTACGCTCACTGACCAAAACCAGCTGCTTCCTTATCTCCTCATTTGTACAGCATCACCTGCTGAAACTGGTGCCACACTACCAGAACATTCAGGTAACTGGAGTAGCACAGTGGAATCTGCAGAGCGTTTGGTAGGGCTCTCCAGAAAACAAGCATCTATTTGTATCTGACTCATTTCCTATCAGTAACACAGCATGAATTTAAAAAACACCCCCCTACCACATAGCATTAGCATTTATACAGTGCTGCATGTCAGTGCAGTACCACAAGCGGGGTTCTCCTAACATGATGTTGCTTGCCCTAGGAAACCTGCAGTGCAGAAGCCTGTCTCCACATCTGTCACATTACACATGAAATTGCCCTGTCTTGCCTTGCTGAACTGTAGTGGTTTCTGTATCTGAAATGTTTTCACAGATGTATCACATGTCAATTGCAGATCCCAATTTCATTCCAGTGCCAGGAAATGAAACTGAAGGATGGGAAGAGGAGTTCTCAAACCACAGTATGTTCTTGAACTTAATTTACTTGCCATTCTCTTACCTCTCAGTCACTGCCCCAAAAGACACATTTTTAGCTGCTATTTTAACATGATAAGCTATAAATGCTATCTATAGTGAAAGCATTATTTGGGAACGCTTTTACACGATGACATTTCATTTATTGGCACTAATGAGGGCTTTTGCTATAACATTGCATGAATGCTCTTGACAAAACAGCCAAAAGTTTAAAAATTGTATGCTGGCTGGTCATCATCGACACCTAGTGAGTGCTGGTGTGTTAAACCTTAACACTACCTACTGGTAGTGTTAAACCTTTCACTGGTATGGATGTTTAACTCCTTGTTCTGCTCAGTGGATTCACAGGAAGGCACACCATGCTCAGAAGGTTTACCAGAAAAAAATATCTATTCAAAATGCCATTTCAGAGCAGCTACCCAGTAGCTTTGAGAATATTGTTATGAGATACCACAGAACCATACCTCAGGCACTCTACCCTGCCAGTCTAATATCCAAGAAAGACCTTTTCTTACCCTCTGGGAAAAGGTGGCGCCTGTAGTGCTATTAAATAACTTCTAGCAACTGGGTTTAGGGTAGCATTACAGCCCTGAAAGAGAGTCTTCTTCACATTATGCTCTCAGCACTGAGTGAATAAGCAAGCAGTTGCTCTAGAGGACTCAAGCTTATAAAACATTAGATTGAAAAGTCAAAGGTAACCCTGGAGGGCAAGAGGCCCCGAGGATGGCGCAGTTAGGGTATACCAGTTTCTGCAGACACTTTGAATTCTACAGCTCAAATTAGCAGCTATTTATTTAGAGTAACATCAGTTAAAGGGACACTCAGCGAGAGTCAACTGTGACACTTAAACCCTATGCTCCTGAATGCTTCTTGAAACACCTTTATTCTTCTTTCATCCTGTCCTTTTATTCTGGTTTGTTCAACTTTGCAATCCTTTCATTCAATTGGATTGAAAGTAGTCATTATTACAGAATATTTTTATGGCATGAGGAGGTTTTACATGAATATTTTACTGCCATGATGGCAAACATGGCTGAAGGTCTTCTGTTAATATTTAAATACATATTAAGTTTCCATCACTGTTGGGGAAAAAAGAAAGAAAGAAAGAAAGAAAACCTTTACAAAGAAACTGAGTTAAGCTGCTATAAATCAACAAACCCCTAAATGTCAGTGCAAGATTTCCAGAGCAGGAAGTACAGTGGTGTTCTCAGAGCTTGCAGGTCTTGTAGGAATACATGCTGCACTCCATTGCATGACACTTTCTTTTTGAATCTTGTGATTAGTGTCAACATCAGTGGATTCAAGAGAACTGTTGGAAGTCATTCAAAATCAGGAGGCATTACTGGATGATCTTCAAAGTGATATTCATCAAGCAGTCAGCAACTTAGGTGATTTACAGAGAATATTTGAAAACAACGGTACAAGCATGGTGTTAGAAGTGAACCAGAGCAATGCAGGTGAGAGGTCTGACGAATTACCAGCCTGCCAGCAGGCCCTATAAAACCATGCAGATCAGAAGGAAAACCTGGAAACAAGAATACACTGACATCCCTTGGTCTGCAGGTAGCTTCCAAAGAGAGAGAAAATGGGTGAAATTCCAGTGCAAATTAACAAACCAAATCCAAGCAAAACTTGAAATGGGAGATGAGATGAAAGGCAGATCGCTTTGTACTTACCTGAAATTTCAGAATCTGCCTTAACCACATAATAAAGAGGTTGCTTTTACTAATTTGTTAGCTTAATATTCTGCTTCTCTGGCTTCTTCTTTTCTATGGGGACGCAGTGTTAGGTTTGGTTTTTGTTCTTTTTTCATGCTCATGCTAGATACTATGATGTGCTGAATCTCAGACTGGTGTATATAATAAAAATAATTTGCCCCTTTATCTAAAACATTATTCCTGCTGTATATTGCAGTGAAAAAAAAACCAAACAGCAACATTTGACCTACTAATGTGAGCCACTGGCTTACAGAAACATTTTCTAATATACAGGCTATTGTCTTCACTGAACTTCAAGTCACTCAGTTTGAACATTAAAGTTAAAAATCAAGCCTTAGTATAATGTACACCTAGTACAGATACCTCACAGAATTTTCAAGTTATTGAGTCCTGGCCTGGAATATTCAGACGCTAAGATGCTGCGTAACTTTGTGAAGCAGAAGGTACATTGTAGAAAGCATCAGAAAAAGAACAGCATGAGAAAGTCAAATAAGCACACCAAGTAAGAATTATTGTGAAAAGGGGAAGTTATGGCCACTAACAAAACTGTTCTCTAAGGGTTTAAAAATGCAGTATTTTTCTGACTTAAACGGGGCAGACAACACATATCTAAATTACTGTCTGCAGACTTAAAGATACAGCATGCTTTGCACTAACTTGGATTTAAAATTAGATTATTTTTGCAATTGTAAAAACTATTGCATGTGCTCAGATTCTGGGGAGTAAGATGTCAGTTACTGTGGAAAAACAGATACTCAAGTTATCCTGGCCAGATTAAGATGCTTTCTTAAAGCAGAATTTACATTTAATTAATTACTTTTTAATCTTTCCGTGTTAACAGATTTACAGGAAAGGCTTCTGCAGCAAGTTTTGTTTCCCCATGTGGAGAATTTTCTTAGGAAACATTTTAACCCAATGTGGGCAAGCTTCAACAGAAGCTTACAGAACCTCTCCAACATAGTGGGAAACCTGTCCCACGATGTGGAAGTCAACAAGAAAAGCATAGAAAGATTTCAAGAGAGCACTGTACCTAAGAGGGAATTCCAGGAGCTAGGAACTAAGTTTGAATCTAAAGTCCAGGAAAATGTGGTGAAAGCTGATCACATGAAAAGGGATATAGAAAATCAATTGCAAATGCAGCAGGCTAGTATTCACTATAACCTCACCATGATCAAGGCAGATACTGACACAAAGCTCAAGAAGTATCACAAGATACAGCAATCGCATTTCTTAGCTTTGAACAACAGCTTAACAAACATGAAACACGAGCAAAACAAACTTGAAAATAAATTTGAGACTTTGAAAAAAAATTTATCAGAACTTTCCTCACATCATGGTCCCAAAGATGAAACCACCCAGTTAGCTATCAGACAAATAAATGACATGCTGTCAGGGCATGGAAAACAGCTTAAAGAACTTTATATGGAGTCAGATGTGGCCTTTCAGAATATAGCAGTTTTAGAGAGATGGTTTAAGGAGTTAAAAAAAAATATCTCAAAGTATAGGCCTGAAGATCTAACAATAACTTTAATGGAGAAATCACTTCTAATTGAAGAAAACAAAGCAGCAGTGGAAAGGCAGATAACAGAGCTGAACTATACTCTCTCAAATCTTCGGGAAAACTATTCAGATCTGTTGAGGTACATGGAGGAATGCAATTGCCAGAAGATATCTTCTGACAGTGATATACTCGAGGAAGATTTCAAGAATATCACTTACTCCCTTGAAGGCGCGCAATCAAACTTAAAGGATATGAAGCAGTTAGAATCTGTTTTCAAAGATCTCTTGAGGAATGAAATTGAAAAGCTCTCCTCAGCTTTTCCATCTATCCATCAGTCCCTTAACATCCGTCAAGAAGAAAACAGACAGCTTCAGTCACAAGTTACATCTTTGTCGGAAGACATAGGCCTCTTGAAGAAGAAAGACGAAGAAATTCATAGACACATCAAGTATCTCAACAGTTCTTTTGGTTCTCTTTTAGAAGATGCCATGCGGCACAAAGTAGCACTGGAGGCTTTACTGGGAGAAGAGTTTATGGAATTGTTGTTTGAAGAAGATCCTACTACCCTAGTAACATCAGTGGTTCAGCTGCAAGAATCTCTCAGAGAGATCTCAGATAAACTCCAAGAACAAAATATGACCTTAGAATCTCTCGTGAAGAGATTTCATCTCTTGGAGAGAGGTCAACAGAGTACTCATGATGCTCGTGTATCTTCAAAGCATTCCAGACAGGAAACTCAAACACCCTCTGCACTGGATGATGTTAGTCAGCGCAGCAACGTAGAGCATATGGAACCTAATTATGAGGCTTCCCAAGATGACTCCTCGGATAGCTCAGCATATAATGACTTCATGACTCTGAAGAATGACATCAAACATCTGAGCCTGGCAATCAAGAGGCATGAAGCCAGAAATTACATGAATATCTGCTGCAATCATACAATAACAAATGTGGTGGAGCCACTGAACGTTTCTGTGGAAGTTCTCTCAGGAGATTTAGCAACCATCAAAGAGAAGCTGGAGGAACATCTGCTGATTTTCAAAAAGCTATTTGGAAGCAATGAAGAATTAGTTGCCACCAATATAAGCCTGGATGTTGCAAAGATTCAGTCAATGCTGACCAGAAAAGTGAGAAGGGAACAGAAAGGCCAAGACAAGCAAAGAGACAAAAAGAAGCCTGAGAAACACAGAGAAAATACACAGATAGTAAGTGGAAGAAATACAGTGCAGACAGAACTTCTGGAAAAAGGTAGGTTGTTTTGTTTTACTTGCTCATGTGCAGATCTAGCTTCTCTCTGGACCCTGCTACAGGTCCTCCTCCTCCCCCTCAAAGCACATGAATTGTGACCTGCCAGATATCTTGGTGGATGTTGAAGGAGATGTTTTGACGCAATTTACATCCTGCCCCTCCATCTCAACACTTTTAGTGAAAACCAAGTTGATGCTCTGGTGCACTTTGTTCAAAGTCGATAAAATGACACCCATTACAGCTGCTAGAGAATTGGCCTTGAATTAATTGAACTTCAGATATTTAGAACACAAATTCCGTCTGTAGATGCTCATGTTAATGCAGTAAGTTTTCTCTTTCAAAGCTGATAGGGAGTGCTGGGCTTCCTGGTTTTGCTTCTTGTTCCTCTGTTACTTGAGCCTGGAAGGAATGTACTCAAAGCAACAGATCCTAGCTCATCTGGACAGATGCATTAAATTCACTATAATAACTTGTGCAAATAGAACAGGGAGGATTGACCAGAGAAACTCTCTCTCAGCGCTAAGCTTCAGAAACAAGTTTTTCAGCTTATACTGGACTGAGTGGCCAGTTCCCTTTCCCTATAAACACACAGCCACAAGCACCCAAAGTAACTGCCAGAGTTTTAGCACTGGCTTTTATGACTGTAAGCCCTTGCTATGGACATATAATACAGAGCAAAAATCACCTACTTCAGGCAATTCTGCTGGAAAACCCTAGTTAAGACTGAATAAGCAGAGAATGTATTTCAAACAACTTTTAGGACAGCAAAAAGAGTGCATTTTTTTTTCCCTCCTGGGTGGTCTCAGCCTCATGTCTTTCCAAGGATACTGATCTAACCACTGTATCTACCCATACAACACAACACAGACCTGAAGACGTAACAGTAACTTTAATGGAGACATCACTGAGGCCTGTTTTTGCTGTGACATCTGCCTAAGTCTCTACAACTAGTTGTTTCTTCAGCTACATCAATCTACATTTTTTTCCTCAGCTATTTCTGAACTTTTTTTTTTAACTGTAGTTAAGCCTCTATTGACTTTGTTTCTTTCCCAAGAATAAGATGTCTTATGTGCCAGCAAAACAGAAGTATTTTCTAAAACATGTTTATCTTTGTACTGAGAACCCTAATTTAATGATATTACTTGAACAGAAAAAAGGAACGTTCTTTTAATAGAAAAGTAAGAGCCTACTCATGTCACAGGATCTCAATGAAAGAGGCTTTTCTTTGGTTAAGGAATTTTCCTTTGTGCTTGATTGCTTCTCCAAAAAAGATAATTGCAAGAGGACTTTCCACAAATTTGAAAACATACGAGTGGAAAACAGACTGCAACCTACAAACTACTCCTGAAAATATGTGCAGACAGATTTCCCGACCAAATTCTCAGTCCTAGAAGTTCAATTGTATGTAGCACTTCTTTTCAATAAAAATAGTGTTGGGAACAAATAATTATTAAACTGTTTCCATTTATATAACCATGAGGCTGAAGCAATGGGAATGCTGCCACCTTTTGCAACCCTGTCGTTGCAGCTGAGGTGGGCAGGCTCCTGGAGGGCTGCAGTGCAGTATTTTCTCATAGGAAGGAATGCCCCCAGTCTCAGACCAAGCCTGGAAGCAACCTGTTATCTTTCAGTGTAGAGTAAACCACAGCATTTCATAGCCCTGTGTGCATATAATGCATGCGCTCCCTCCTCCACCCCAAGCAAGTTTTCTGCCAGTGCTAATATGCCTATTCTGGGCATTTTCAGTCCCACAGTATGCGTGATTTGAAAGCAGGCATCAGCAGAGGCTCAGGTAGTTAACTAAGTGCCTCACAGGTACATGTCTTTACCAGCTCTTTACTTCTGCTAACAGTCTCAGGCATGACTTACTGAATAGCTTTCGTGTCCAAAAGCTTCTCAAGTATTTTCAGATTATTTTTTTCCAATTATGTGAACTGGTCTAGTTTTACCTCTTCCTGACCTCTCACTTTTTATAATGTTAATCTTATAATAGCTGCAAGAACAAGTACCACTGCTACATTTAGAAAGAGTAAATGTATTTTGGATCACAGACAATGTTTCTGAAAGACTACATCTAGAATTATTGATAAAAAAGCTCTGTTTCATGGCTTGGGCTCCTGTACAGATAAAATAGTAAGTAATAGCTGGGGAGAGAATGCTCATTGCTAAAAATTCTGTTCTCTCATTGCTAAAATTCT
The DNA here is from genome assembly GCF_964034855.1 of Anser brachyrhynchus. Lineage (NCBI taxonomy): Eukaryota > Metazoa > Chordata > Aves > Anseriformes > Anatidae > Anser > Anser brachyrhynchus. The sequence continues at coordinate 14,375,106 of NC_137700.1, forward strand.
GTTCTTCTCCCTTTTTCAGACTCATCAGTGGCATTCCATGTAGGATTCTCAGACCGAAAGGATAAAGAAAGAACTCTGAGATTTAATGAAACATACCTCAATTACGGACAGAGCTATTTCCCTGAACACGGCTACTTTAAAGCACCACACAAAGGTGTCTACTTCTTTGTCATCTCTGTGGAGTTTAGTTCAGGACCGGCACTAGGACAACTTTCTTTTAGCCGTGGACACAAAAGAACTCTCTCAAGTAGCCAAAGGAAAACACCAACTGGAAATACTATGACTACTTTTGCTATGGCAGAAATGGAGAAAGGGGAGAAAGTATGGTTTGAATTGCTGCAGGGCTCTGTGGTAAAACGGAGTCCACCTGGGACAACAATGGGTGGATTCCTACTATTTAAAACTTGAACAGTGACATTTTGTTTTACTGATATCTTTTCCATAGATGCAATGGATCAATTCACTATTGCTTCATCTGTGATGTATTCAATCCTACTGCATGTGTTTAAACATAGCACTACTCTAGATTTGTCTTCAAGCTTCTTTTCTGGAAGTGTTTGGCTTTGATTAGTTGCTTATAAGCAGCAATGGATTTCTTTTCAAGTGATAACCTAATGGGTTGGACTCCAAACATTATCAGGACACACATTCCCAAATCCTTCTACCATGAGAATTATACCTAATTAGGAAAAATGCTTTGTGGGACTTTCTTCATTTACATCACGACTCATTTCTCTTTCCCCCTTTCTCACGAGCACCTAGAGTACTGCAGTCAGCTCTGGGGCCTCGAACATATGAACGTGGATCCGTTGGAGTGACTCCAGAGGAGGGCACTGAGGAGGGTCAGAGAGCTGGAGCACCTCTCCTATGAAGACAAGCTGACAGAGATGGGGATGTTCAGTCTAGAGAACAGAAGAATCCAGAGAGAACTTATAGCACCCTTCCAGTACCTAAAGGGGGCCTACAGCAAAGCTGGGGAGGGATGTTTGTCAGGGAGTGAAGTGATAGGACAAGGGGTAATGGCTTCAAACTGAAAGAGGAAAGATTTAGATTAGACATTGGAAAAAAGATTCTTTATTCAGAGGATGGTGAGGCACTGGCACAGCCTGCCCAGAGAAGCTGTAGATTCCTATCCCTGTAACTGTTTAAGGCCAGGCTGGATGGGGCTTTGAGCAACGTGGTCTGGTGGGAGGTGTCCCTGCCCATAGCAGGGGGCTGGAATTAGATGAGCTTTAAGGTCCCTTCCAACCACAGGCATTCTATGATTCTGCAAAAACAGCACCCTCCTTATGGCAAATATCCTCACCGTCAAGGAAAAAAAAAAAAAAAAGAAAAATGATACTTTAACACTTTTTTTTTTTTAAATGTAGTTGCTCAAAACCAAGAAGCCAGGACAATTTTACCTTTCTGTTCTGTGTGGTCCATAGGCAGTCACACGGTGTTTTGCAAACTTCTGCAGATCACTCAAATTCAACATTTCTGTCCGTACATACCATGAACACTAGTAAAGATCTATCAAACCCAGTAAGGTGCACCCTGTAACACCTATTGGTAAGCAAGGATCTTAGAAACAGCCTGGTCTTTTTCCTTGTAGGTCTGTTCTGTATTTCAACTACATTGTAAAATTTAATAGCAATATAACATTGTCCAAATGTTTCTCTAATATATCCTAACATTAGGAAAATGTCAATGATATTCAAAAAAGTTGTTGAAACTGCTCCTTATTTCTACAGTTATTCCTGAAGAACACTGGGAATACAGCACAGACAGTCCAAAATTTAGTGAATAGTTTAAAACCAAGCAAGCAAGCAACAGCAAATAGACATGCTCACTGGTCTATTGCCACTGTTGAATATAAAATAAATTTATAATTAGAGTAAACCAAACAGTAGAATTTCTGAACTGCCGACATTCAAGTTTCCATAAGTCTCAAAATGAGTATGTCTGGTAATGTCCTAAATTTTTTTTTCTGTCAAAGGAAGTATCTCCAAAGGCTTTCATTTTAAAGACACTTTTATTATTCCTTGTTTACCATAATTTTTACCTTACAAAACAATATATTAAAAATATTAGATTTGCCAAAATGAAACATATTTAAAAATTCCCAATAGTTTTGATGAAAGAGATAAATTCCTATCGTGTATTTTAGGTCTTTTTAAGATAATATTTTCTAACAGTTACTAGAAAAATGCTGTTGAGTTTCTCTCCCCACCTATCTGCATTCTGAGCAACATTAACTACAGGATAATTAATAAAAAACACTGATACTGCACCTAAGACAACAGTTTGACAAGCGTCTTTTGAAATAAAATTACAAAGCAGGCTTAGCTACAACTTGCTAGACAGATTGTTACTCTCCTTCCAGAAAAAGGCAACAAACGAGTAAAAATGTACTGCTTCATTTTAAGAATCTGAAAATTGGTATGATTAAATCCCTTCCAGAGATTCAAAAACAAAGGGCCACAAATGAAGATATTCATCAACTCTGGAAAGAGAAAATGCCATTTCTGACCTGATTGGCAGCCCCACGTACTCCTAGCCAGTGCTCCCCTTCGTGTGAGACTAACTGGACAAGTCTCTCCATCTACCCGGCATGGAGCCGGGCCTGCACTGCTCTGCAGTAGGCAACACAGAGCGCCCACGAGCTCAGCGTCATCTTCTGCCCCTCACATCGCTCAAGTATCTGAGGGAAAGAAGAGAAGAAAAATGTGAAGAGGTGAAACGTCAAAAAGGAAGAAAATGATCGATCTATAAGCCTGGGTTCTTTTAGTAAAAAGCCATTGTACCGAGGTGACCCAGCCATTTTGACCAGCGGTCCTCCAACTATGGACTTTTTTGCTGGCAGCATCCTGCAGTATTAAGTGTGCTGCCCAGGTCAGGAGAGAATAAGGAACACCTCATTTTTGGTGAACTAACTCTGTGCACCTCATTTTTGGCACGCTAACTCTGCAGCTACCGGTCAAATGCCAAAATTAATCACATTGAGGGGATATATACATATATATGTATTTAAATACACGTGCTTGGTTTTAAAGCTTTGACAGAAAACTTCAACTGGAATGAAAACCACACAGCTGCTTGGAAAGGGACAAGGTAGGTAGTAGTTATGATATCAGGGAACAGAGAAAGGTCTATGTCATCTCTGATCCTAGCAGTTATCCAGGCGGGACTTTTAAAGGTTTGTTATCTTCGTGCTTACCAGAGTTTATTTTTGTTGAAGAATAAGCCAGACTAGTTCAGTGATCATCAACTCGTGTGAACACAACTTTAATATAAAGATGTTTTCATGTTTATATTCTTCAAATACATGCTTAAGTTAACCACCTGCATACACAAAGAAGAGATACTTGACTGGAAAACTCTTGTATTTACATTATGAATCAAAAATTTAAGGACTATAATGGTTTAAAACATTCTATCGACTGCGTAAACCAGGAAGTTTTTCTTTTTTTTTTTAATTTTTTATTTTTAATATCTATCATCACCACCACTATCATCAACCTGAGACTCATGTTTAAAAATATTTTCCAGCTTCTTGTAGTACTTCCCCCAGATCCTCTAACTGCCAGAAAACCTTGCTGTTAGTTCCAGATTCTGGATTTCCAAATGAAACCACTAAGCTTTATAAAAATATATTTTAAAAAGTGCCGTACATATTTCAATGTCTTTGTGAAACTTTTGTCAGTGAAACTTTTACTGCTTTATGAATGTCAGTATCTTATAGTGCTTTGCATTTTAAAATTAAAGTCTCTTCATGTTTTTTTTTCCCTTCTGCATTACTAAGATGATCTCCTTACTTCACTCACAATTCAAGTACCCACTGTGTATCAAAAATTTTACTTTGTATACACCCATCAATGCCTGTATTCTCTAGTCAGATTCACCTGAACCCACTTCACATATCCACATCATGCCAGCCTCTGAAATCCACATTGGTCGCCCCTCATGAGCCAGTTTCATAAGGTGACCCACCTATAATAACAGTCCTCTCATGAATCTGAGTCACGCCTGGTATTGAAAGACAACATTAACATCAGTGAGATGGACTGAAATGGTATTTTGGGGTGCTGTGACGATAAAGCTAGAGAAAGGATTAATGAAATTTACGGAATTGAACCCAATCCTTAATGTAAACAGTGATGCTTCTGCAATTTGAAGCTTGTCATTTTCAGTTATTTAAAAACTTTTTTTTCAGAAAGATTTTCATATCTTTAGGATATGGCACCACCCTGTGGCCGTTTCAAGGAGCTACATTAGGTTGCTTGGTCAACACAAAGACTGGTGCAGAAGTTTTAGTTACCCACAGTATCTTAATTATGTCCTCCAATAATCCGATTTTAAAACCCAATTTTCATCCCAACCACAATCAGTGCAATCTGCGAAGATACTCTACAAACTATACCCACAACGGTGAGAGAAAGTTTCCTCTTTCAAGATACTAACTGTAAAGAGGGCAAATCTTTGTACTCTGTAAATTTCTGCTATTATGTGTTGAGAGGAAGAAAGATATAAAAAATAAATACAATACTTTCTTGAACACTAATGCACAAAGATATCACTTGAAGTTATGGAAAAGTGTTATAATTTTTATAATATACTGGTACCTGTTTATGTTGTGTTCAGATATGAAGCATTTCCAGCTACTGTAAGAAGCTAAGTCTAAAGAAAAGATTATGCCTGATAAAAACATACCTATACACAGACGAAAAGGGGTAGAAATTGACTTTATTTTTCCTCCTTGCAAACTAGACCTGAACTCTATATGTAGTTCAGTAGCTGGTGCATTACTGCAATGAGAAAACACATTCTGAGATTTTATAGAATTGTGTACTCACAGACAAGATATCCCCTTCATTGGTCTTCATTTACTTGAACCATAAAGCAGAATGAACTTAAGCTATATAGAAACAACTGCGTGACTCTGTAACCAACAGCACATATTAGCTCAAATCTCATTATTTGGATAAAACTACACAAAAAGAATGTTTTTCACAGAGGGAGAACACATACAGAACTCCTCATTCCTTTATTTTTCCCTTTTTACTTGGTGAGCTCGACCGACTGAGGTGAATTTATATAGATAAAAGCAGCATGTAGTCAACTTGCACATGTTCAAATAAGAGAAATATTCAACTTACACTTGTTTCTGGCTTTGCTATAAGCCAAGTATAAAAATCAGACTAGGAAAACTTCGGTTTTACCATTGTGCTCAACTTTAGGCCAAGGAATACAGACCTTAACTAAGCACTACGCAATTCTGAACCCCATTGTATAGTCAAAGTTACCATTCACAACTTACTCAAGAACTGTGGGAAAAATACATGTACGAAGTATTAAAAAGTTGGGTGTATTTAGTTAGGGTATTATGACTTCCAAGCCATTACATTTTTAAGGCAAAATGTTATAGTAACAAAACACATTACTAATGTGTACTAAAATAAGGTTATTTACTTAAAAATGATACATTGGACATAATCTGTGTACAGAACAAGCAATTCATGGTAAACTCAGTAAGGCACCTTTTAAAGCAGATGCTGTACAAAATACATTAGCGTGTTACATTTTTAAAGGAGTATTCTACACTTCTGGCATATAACACACGAGAGTGTGACCGTTTACCTTGTTCCACTCTTCTTTCATATTTTATTTACATCTTCTATACGTTAACTACAATGTTATTTATTCTTCTTGTATACAATATAGTACATTTTATTTTGGGCACGGCATGTCAGAGCACAAACATCACTACTACATGATGTGGGTGTTTGTAACTGCATTCAGAGATAAAATATTACAAAGCAACAATTACATAAAATTTGTTCAAAAATTAAAAGTAATGTGCACTCCACTTCTGCTATACCAACCAAGGCTAATACACCATGGCTCCATAAAGCACTGTATCATGCAACACTGCCAGTTGATTTCAGACATCACTCCCTATTTGGAACAAAGATTGTGGGCACCAGATAAAATCCATTGATTTCAGAGGCACTCTCAGAAGAATGAGGATATGCTAAACCATTCTAATATTTGACTGAAGATGAGTATAACTTCCCTTTAGAAATGTCTGCTATAGCCAATTTTAAAAAAATAATTACTATATTTGCTTTTCAAACATTTTAGACTGCTGAAATACAGTCTTTAAAGATAGAGTAGATGAAGTGTGTCCCAATGATTCACTTTACAAACACATTCAATTGGTCACTTAGATCAAGATCTAATGGAGGTAACTTAAAACATTCATTTTACACTTCATAGAATATTTCAAGATAGATTAATCACGAAAATAATCAGGATGCATTTTGGGAAAGCTGTCTGTTTCCTGAGTAAAACTCAGGAAAAATAATATTTTGAGTAAAACTCAAAAAATTCAAAAGGAAAGCCTACGTTTTATTGTGGGAATATCATGGAATTTGCAAGTTAGCCAGGAACACAAAAAATTTCCACTACTGTAAGAGCAACAATTGTGTAAGATACTCAAATTATTTTGCAGCTAACTAAAATCACATGGAGCAGGTTAAATTTAAAACAAACCTTCCATACGTGAGTGTAAGAAATTCTAAGACAGTCTTAATACTCTCAACATTTATTCCACATTTCTGATTTTTATTTATATATTTATGCTCATATATAAACCATTCACTAGGTTTAGGAGACTTTTTCTGTTGTTGTTTTAAGATGACGAATCCTTAAAATTTCATCCAAAGAGAGGTAAACACATGACAGACAAATCCAATTACGCACTCTAACCTTAAAGGCTTCCGAATTCTATGGTATTGCATAAAGCAACAGCTTAGATTAACAGTATGTTTAACCATGTTATAATTAACAGGCTGGTTTAGAGCTAAGATCTGCTTACATAGCTAAAATATCAGTATAGTCACACTTAAGCTCCGATCAGTGAATTACTTTGCATAGAATGTAGATGTGTCCAAGTGCTTTATGCAACCAGGTCCTTTAGCAGTTAGCTTTTTTTTGAATATTAAGGAATCAAAAAATACCTAAACATCTAGCAGCTCTTCATGACAATGAAAACTGCACGTGCAACATATGTTTGCATACGAACCTACTAACTGAAGTGCTGAAAAAATTAAGCTTAACCTTACAGATTAAAGATTTTTTTTTCTCACAAGTATCAAAGATCATCTTTGCAGCAGTCAGCTTACTTCTTCTGTGTTAAAATGATGGATAAATCAATTCAAGTCTTAAGATGTCTACCAAAGATCACCATCCTATTGCCTTGCAAATGCCTAAACAATAGAGGAGAAAACAGATGAATGATTAAAAGCTGTAGAAATTCACACTTCCTTCTTTCACTTATACTACCACCAATGGCTTCTTGAAGATTTGAGAGAAACTGATTTTAAAAAAGTTTACTGCTTATAATGCTGTAGCAACTTCTGAAAGAAACAAAAATAGGAGTGGGTTAATTTAAACATCTCCATGCTCTGAAAGTTTAAAGTAGCAGGGTATCTACATAAACATTTCTCCTCCTTATTGACAAAAATTCTAGACCTGAAAACAAAAAAAAAGCTTATCCCTTACTTTTTTGGCTCATACCAATTGTTTTTCAACTACCTGTGCAAAAATTATGCGCAAAGACATGATTAACCATTTAAAATGCGTCACGTATTTCTTGGCAATGGATGGAGAAACCTTCTTTTAAAAATCCCTTTACCATGAGAATTGTGGCACAATATCGTGTATTTTTTTTTACCATTTTCAAATAAATTAAAATTATAGTTGATGCACCTATGAACTTTTCAGCCAGAATACATATTAATACTTAAAGGCATTACTGAACAAAAGTAATGACTTTATTAAAAAAAGAAATGTCCCTTGAAATAGCTAGTTATCTATAAAATATGTAGCACTGTTAAATAAAGTCTGTACATCACAATAGAAAATAAAAATACTGCTATCTTTTGCCTGACCATTTACATTATGTGTACTACAGAATTAAAAAGAAAAAAGAATGTTAGAAGGCTGTAGTTGTTCACAAATCACATCAGTTCTGCATTACGCTTTTTTATCAGATGTATTTTCAAGGGAAATTTAAACATAACAAAACAATCTCCATGTACATACTTTAAGACAAAAGATAATCTGGCATAAAGCAATCTGAAGTTTTAACATTTTTTATTCAATTTTCATATTATTCCTTTTTTCTTCAAATCTCAGCTATGGCATTTATGTGTGTGTGCACGCATGTATCTAATTATACACATGTACATAGGACTAGATTTTTTTTTTTTAATAAAGCACAAAACACACTGTATAAATAACTTCCCTTTTTAAAGTTATCTAGAACAAGATTTACAGTACAAAGTTATAGGCACTTAAATTATCGAATAGGTTCAATGATTCCAATACTGTGTTTTCATTCTTCTGATGATTCATGCAGTTGAAGCTTCAACTTTATCATACTATTTTCTGACTTCAAAGTAGAAGTGCCAAAGAAATTATAAATCATTACTTCTGCCTTACAGTAACCTCATGGAGGGGTTCTGGTTTTTAACCAACTTGTCTGGATCAGAGGAGAAAAGGAAGGAACTACTGTTTCTTGTGCATACCAAACAGTTGGCACAATAGGACCAAATTTTGCAATTATACTAATTTATTGTATCTTCATAAAGTATCTTTCAATGCCATTCCTCAAAAATGTGGCTAACTAGAACGTAAAACACCCACTGATTTACTTTTTCTCAATTCTTGAATTTTACAACTGTCCACTAAGCGTCCCACAGACATGACCTCCTGCGTTTACATCAGAGCAACCCAGCCCAAAATCTTCTGCATGTTGTGGATCTTACCTTCAACAGTTCATGTATTCTGTTCTGCAGGTCTGGACCTTCATTGTATTCTCTAACCTTCTAATCTTTCCTCCTTTTGTGTCTCAAAATGATACTGGTTCTCAAGCCTTTAAAAACTTATCTTCTGCCTAGTTTTGTCAAACAGTGAGAAAGCATGCTTCTACAGCTGACTAGTTCCCTCCTGTATGGAAAAGTTCAGACTATGACATGCACCTACCAGTGAGTTCCACTAAAGTGTAAAGGCAAAACCACAACATTAGTGGCCTTTCTGTTCAGATATAAAGTACCCTACAGCAAGAATACTGGCTGCATGTGGCATTGTGAAGAATATACCAAATTTCATAGTCATCCAATTATGGAGCCCACTATTCTGTAAGCAAGATGACCAAGGCAGTCTATACCTCTAGAGAAGATTGTTTCAAGTGCTCTACAGACCAGGTAGGCATTTCTTAATTTATTAATTGTTCACATTTTAGCAGTTCTCCTTGTGACCTAAACAAGAGTTCAAATAAAACTGAGATTTTTGAAGGATAACTTAATGGCAAGGAGTAAATTCTGTAGCAAAACTCTAATTGTGGAGCCACACAATAGAGCCCCGATAATAAAACTTCGTCCATTTAAATGTTTTCTTATCTATTCCAAATGGCAGCAAAATAATCCTGGCACACACATAAAGGCATAAGGAACTGTTAAACTGAGTAGTATCACAAACAGATTCATAACCTACAAGCTGTTTCACAAAAACTTGGTATGGATCGACTAGGTTTTTATCAGGTAGAGGCAAATAAAAAGCTTATATTCTCCATCTCTGTTGAATCCATATAGCTTGTTAGGCTTTCACAGAAAGCACTGTAATCTGAACATTCAATTCAGTACCCAGAGTTTTACTGGAGACTCACTAAATGTGACTGAAGTCTCAATGCAGCTCAAACAAAAACAAAAATGTGTATTTTACCAAGGCTGTCCATATACGTAGCATGTAGTGTACAGAGGCTCTCAGTATCACAGTCTATGAAGTACTGAAAGATTGGATTAGCAGCCTGTAGAAGCGTGGTGAGAAAATATACTGAATCTCAGTTATTTCCTCTTTCCACATAGGTCTCACCCATGTTTGGGTGAAAAAGTTCTAGGAGTCCAGCTTTGCTCTCCAATGTCAATTTACTAAGTCAAATCTTGACATCTTGTGATTCCACCATCTTGGCAAGCGTCTTCTTGATCCTCAAGGCAGTGAGTCTTGAGGCAGGATTATGAGCCCAGCATTCAGACATTAATTTCAATATTGCTCTTAAACACTGTTAAATAAGAAACAAAGGAACAGTATTGTAACAACTGACAGACCTGAGAGGTGTATAATTTTGCTTCACTGTCGAATCCAAATTAGAGAACTCAAGTCCAAACCTGTAACTTCCACATTTTCAGCAAATTTGTTCATAGAGAACTTCCTCTTCCCTTCCACTACCTAGTATTATAATAGTTGGAACTAACTGAAGTGTCTCTTTAGTTTAAAAAAGATGAATTGCCACAACTCAAGAATGTCAGTACAACAATGATAGCAATAAGCAGAACACACTCCATCTATACAGCAAAACAAACTGTAGACAACTTTCTCACTGAAAATGAAGAATTGACAAAAATTCTTAGCCATCCAAAAATACTATGGGGAAAACTGGGAATTCCTATAAAGTAAATCAAATATTTTGAGAAGAAAAGCTGCATATGCAGCTTTCTATGTGAAACAGTTAAGTCTTATTCATTGGGTTCAAGCTGTGGCCCTTTAAAGGCACATTCATATTTAATATTTTAGTAGTATCATAGCATAAAGATAACGTCTTTTGAAAAAGAAGGACTGATCTGGAATGTACCGGTAAAATGAGGAAAAAAATACCTGTCACAATAATCACAAGACATAATGCCATTAACAACCCTATTCCAGGGTCAGATATGCTGAACTCAGGATATACTGTCCAAAATAAGGGTAATGAAATTACTTTATATTCCACAAAACGCCTAATGTCACAAATAAATATGCTATATGCATTAAAACTATTAAAAAACAACCCAAAATTTAGTTTTAGATTTGGTCAGAACACTGAAAAGACACTCCACTATCTAAATAGAGGATCTCACTTAGAGCAGTATTCATACATTTGGACACTGCTTAAGGATGTCTTCCTCTTAGATCACTGAAAAGATATGTAAAAATATGGTATTTTGAGTTGATTTCAAACAGATCTTTATCCTACTATTGCTGTGTGGTTCCAAAATATCAAAATAATTGAATGTAGTCTCTCTGAAGTTTACAACACTTTAATATTTCTAAACTAAAATAACCTTCTGTATTAATAAACAAACCGAACTCATTCTTCCTTTCAGCATACTCACTTCATCACTATTCCATCTGTTAGATACTACTGGGCGTAGACGTTTGACACACACCACTTCTCTCATGTCCTCATAGGATGGATCGTTTGGCACCATGTCATAGTATGGCAACTGATACTCTTCAACAATACCTGGGGATGATTGTGAAAGAACAAGCATCGTTTAAGAAAAAAGTAAGAAAATAATTAACAATGCTTCTACTCTCAAATTTCCTTAAGCAGGAGCAAAAATAACAATTTTGTGCCAAATCAAACGCAACATGCCGTTATACTGTCATAAAAACCCAAAAACTTCATTATAACAATTGTTTATCAGAAAAGCTCCAACAACTATGAAAAGCAAGTTTAAAATTTAATCCCTTGCAGTTCCTTTGACTTTTTATACATAATGTAGAATTTGGCATCTTCTAACCCACTCTACGCTATAAAGAAAAAGGGAGAAAGCATAAGATGGAAGAAGAGTATGCAAGCCAGAGGACCACAAAGGAACAGTAAAGAGAAAAGCAAGGATGAGTCACAAAAACGTGTAGAACACTGAATTAGAACAGAAGCACAGTAAATTATAGCAAAATATCCCAACAATTACATTTTAGAGTTTGCATTGACAGCACAGTAGTTGAAATACATCTCCATCCCACTACTTCTTTTTAGACCAGGTACTTTGGTTTTTGAGTAAGTAAAAAAACCCTGAGCTGCTTAATCGTAACAATCAGAAAGGTTTAGTTCACTGCTTTTCAAGCTATATGTTAGACAGGTTGTTTTGACTGCTTCAGAATAAGATAAGCCTGTTGATAGCAGGCTTGTTACATTATTTCCTGGAGAAGTGTTGTTAAAGCAAGACAAAGGCCTAGTAGATTTTATATATAATATTTAGAAGTTTACCTCCTGTGACACAACGCCGAGCCATTTCCCAAATGATTAGCCCAAAACTGTAGATGTCAGCCATGATATACGGTTGAAAATGGTTTTTATTCAGGCTTTCATCTAGGACCTCTGGAGCCATGTAACGTTTTGTTCCCACTCTAGTATTCAGGGGAACATCAACTTCATTTGTGTCACTGTATGAAAATGTGAAGTTAGTGAATTGTGGAATGCTACAAGATGTGGTATGAAATCCTATGTGATGCAATCATTACAACGTAAAGTTCCCATTTAGAAATCACTTTTTTTTCGTATTTCCCTCTCAATACTACAATTACAATACATTGTACCTCCCTGAAAAAGATTATACACGAAAATAATTATGAGTATGGAAGATGGCAGTTTACATCTTGTTTTGCAATACGTTAAAAACAACAAAAAAAGAATTAAAAACCACTATAAAGATGCACATATTTGGCAGCAACTCAGATGAAAATTACTTGCAAATGCTTATGCTTTCTTTCAGGCACTAGTGTAGAAAGAGACATTTCTGTCTTTCTTGAGATTTAAAAAAATATATATATATTCAATAGTACTATTACCATACTTCTTTCACCATTTTCACCATTAATTTAATCAATTTCAACTCCTTTTATACTGTTTACATTTTCTATGGGATAATTTATAGTGAAACTATACGATAGCAATTACTATAAAAGGTCAGTTTTGAATAACGAATAAATTAGTCTTCTCTTCCTTTCCTCTACAAAACTATTACATCCCACAAGGAGAGGGTTTTTTCATTGTTCTCTTCTCAACAACCTATTTTCATCTTGATGCTTACCAGCATTCAAAAGATTAACTGCATTTTAATCTCAAAACAACAACAACAAAGCCCTGAAAGCATGAAACCAAATGACTCCGTCTCCATTTTACTGGATATCTGGTGTATTAAAAAGAATATATAAAAGAATTTTTTGCCATTATACAGGATTTGCCTATTTACCTGTTAAACTTGACTGCAAGACCCAAGTCAGCAATGCAGCAAGTTCCATTTTTCTTTATCAAGATGTTTTTACTCTTCAGGTCCCTGTGTGCAATAGCAGGCTTGCCTTGTGTTCCATATATTTCTGTGTGTAGATGGCACAGACCGCACGCAGCAGAATATGCCAGTTTGAGGAGAGCCCTGTTGTCTAGTGTAGTGCATTTCAGAAAATCATAGAGTGATCCATTTTCATGATAATCTGTAATCAAGTAAAGCTGTGTCCAGGATCCAGTTCCTTTAATATCTGCAGCTATAAAACCTATCAAATATATAAATAAAGTTACAATTTATTTGCATGTGATTTGTTTATTCAACAGATTTGGTAAGAATTCTTAAAAATATATTGTCTAGTACTGTACCAAAAGATACCCATTCCCCTTATGAAAACTAGTAACACAAAGTGCTAAGATTTCACCTAAACGAGGTCATCTGCACAGAAATAGCAGATGCATGTTTCCAACCAAGAGCAGCAAGAATCTATAACTTCTATAACATTTTACTGGTTATTATTTCTATATTTTTCTATATTTTCATTATTTCTATAACATTTTACTGATTATTCCATAGAAGAAGCCATATGCTCCTCATCCCACTCATTAAATGCTCCTCCTCCTTCACCCTAACACAAGCCTGCCAAACAAACAACATACTGCTTCCTTACCAAGGATGTTTTCATGACGCATTAGAACAGTTTGGTAAATCTCTGTTTCTCGGAACCAACTGGCTTCTTCTGTGGTGAAAAAGACTTTGACTGCAACTTTTTCACCCCTCCATTTGCCCATCCACACCTCACCGTATCGTCCTTTTCCAACTTGCCTCACCATCTGAATTTGTTTGGCAATAGTGCGCTGAACCTACAAAAAAAAAAAAGGAATGGAAGTCGGGGGGAGAAGAAGAAAATCCAGCAGCTAAACAAAGGGACATGGGCAAGCTGCTTGTCAAGCCCCAATTGCTTTGAATTTTGATTCTGTTGGAAAATTTGTTCTGTATTATTTTCCAATATTCTCATTCCAAAGTTATAGTATCCAGGGAAGAATTGTATAACAAACTAAAAAGATATCAATTCAATTTCCTATTTAAACAGGATATATTCTCTTGCATTCTATTTCTAGATTATAAATTTATCATCCGTGTCACTTGCTAAATCTTTATACAAGTATTAAATGTGACATTGAATCAAAAAATACGAACAACCATAAAGCAATAAAAAAAATATCTATTTTATCAGAAAGTAAAACCTAAAAAAAAATCTGAGTTCACTGAATTGCATACTTGTGTTACCCATTCAATGCATTTACATCTTAATGTTTGTAAGGCTCTAATTTTTCTTTGTGCTTTGCTGATGTCAAGAGTTCCCACAAATAATCTAATTTTGTACTTCGCTTTAGTTAACTAAGTGAAGATAGGTTCCCATACTTATTCAGTTTGTACTGTATGTTCCACAGTAATTGAATATTAAAATATTAAAAATAATTAAAGGATGAACTGCTTTATTCTAGGCACTAGGTACAAACCCAAACTTTGTATTTAATGGAGAGAAGTTCAGTGAAGAAAATCTTAAGTTTATAATTTACCAGCAACGGTAGTCCTGATCCACTGCCAGAACTCTGTGACTGGTCAATAAGGTCTTTTAATGACTCCCCAGCTGGAATAAATGCTTCATCTTGTTCCAGGTCACGATTATAACAGTGCCTCTTTGCCATCGACTTACAATAATGCCTGCAAATATTAATGGTAGAAATAAAGTTGAGCTCCAAAACACTTAAAGTATGTAGTATATTAAATATCTTTTTTCCTCATTGAAATGTACAAGTTTTCTTAAGAAAAGCAGATTTTGATGTACAATTTTATCCAAAAATGAGATTTAGAGAGGTTCTTTTTAATATTAAAAAACTGTTGTAATTCATGGAGAGCACATCAATTTATTGTGAGTCATGTAGAAAAGCAGCATTTTTAACATGCAGCTCACAGCCAGTGTTACTAGTGTAAACCACCACTGGTTGTGGATTAAATGAAAGGACTGAACCTTGAACCATAGCAGATGAAGCTGACACAGGTACATTGCTGCTGAAGCTGCCAGAATGATGCTAAGCTCCAGCAAACGGCTGAAGCAGACAGAAGCAGGCATGGTCTATTAAACTGCGCCTGTATGAACTACCATAGCTCAGGCAGTCAATTTTATAAACACAGCACAAGTCAGAAAATACATCCTTGCCGTTTAACGTTGACAAAAACAGAATGTAAAGGTAAATCTCCAAAGCATATCAAATTATGGTATCAAAAGTGATTGAAGACCCAAACATACAAATATTATTGACATACTCCTGTTAACTGGATGCTTTAGTAAAGTTACACGTAGCTTAGAAAACTGCAATGACTTTGTTATCTAGTGTAAAGAATCAAATTCACCTAAATTCTATGCTCTGAACGTTTAATTTTTACCTAAAAATGCAAACTTGTATCCACATAGACATGAAATTTAATTGCAATGGTTTTACCTCCAACCTATTCTGTTTACAATCATTTGGGAAATGAAAAATGTCACCGGTAAAGGAAGTGCTTTCCTTACTTGTAACAAAAACAGCTAAATAAGATGATCATGACAATTATGCAGACTGCCATAGAAATCAACACTGCCATCCAACGAATGCTGCCATCAAAAAGTCCATCTGTTGGAAAAAAAAAAAGTTTCCAATGCAGTCTATTAATTAAACACGTGGCATAAACATATTTTATCTAAAACATGCAGATTACTACACCTAGGGCCCCCTATGTAAACTCTCAAATGCCAGCATTCAAGACATTTACGCTGGCAAATTATTAAAGCTTGCTAGACTCTCTAGAACTCTCTCTAGAACTACTCATCTGCTATTAGACATGTTCTAGGAATCCATACTGCTATCCCAATGGGAACACTTATTAGAGATGACAACATATAACAGGAATTCATTTAAATAGAACAGTTAAGTAGAATCTGGTGTCCCGGCTTACACATGAGAAATTACAGAATTCATATATTCCAAGTTTCACAGTGTTCCAGATTTTCTAAAATTCATCTGCTTCCCCAGACTTTCAAATGGTATTAAAAGCAGTTGTGTGACAGAAAAAAAGGGAAATGATGAATCTACCTCAAGAACATGAGGTTCATCTATCCACTTGTCTTGTTAATTTATTCATTTTTTAAACACACAGGAATCAGAGTCCATATACTGGCTGAGTATTTTAAGAGTGAATAATGATTCATTAAGTTGTTATTCTTCCATTTAATATATTAGATTAGTAGCTTGTCATCAGCAACTGCAAAATTTCTTTGGGAAAACGGATCATAAAAGCCATGAAGAATGGCCGTATCACCGTCACTGTCACTAATCATTATATGGTAATGAAAGAAAACAAACAAACAAAAAACCCACAAAGAGCCAAGAAAACAGTGAGTGAGGAATTACTCCAAACTTCATAAACATACATACATTTGTGCCTTCGGCACAGAAAAGGCAAACTGTATCATAGGCTGCATTAGGCAGAGCACTGCCAGCAGGTCAAGGGATGTGACCCTTGCCCTCTGTCCAGCACTGGTCACACCTGGAGTACTGTGCCTGGTTTCAGGCTCCCCACCACAAGAGAGACATGGACATACTGGAGAGAGTCCAGCACAGGGCCATGAAGATGATTGAAGGGGACTGGAGCACCCCTCCTACAAGGAAAGGCTGAGAGAGCTGGGACCGTTCAGCTCAGAGAAGAGAAGGCTCAGAAGAGACTCATCAGTGTAAATAAACAGATCAGAAGATCACATGCAGATCAAGAAATGAGTGAATGGAGTAAGAATACTGTAAGTGACTGTGGAGGAAAACCTCATTTGAAGTGGCAGAAAACTGAGAAAGAGTATGCAGTGTAGTACTGAGTTTCACATCAAAATGACTTAGTAAGGAAAAAACAAATTACTACAATACTATAATTACATTTTCTCCTTATTTTTCATCTGTTGATCAGGAAGAAGACAACCTACATAGCATAAGTATAAATGCTTAGGAGCTGTTTACCTGTGCTATCAAGTGGCGGTAAAGTTGGTTGTAAATCCTGATTGCAAAAGTCAGTCCTACAGCACTCAATTGTCCGACGTAATTGTGCTTTTGGTGAATCCTGTTGAAGGAGAATTGAATAAACGTTTGACTTGCAAATGTTTCCAGAGAACTCCATCAAGCCAGGACTCTACTCCAATCTTTGCTCAAGGACCATCAAGAGTCCTTTCTATCACTGCTCACCCATGACTATTCACTCCAGTCATATTCTCCTCAGTAGCAAAGAACAACATGCAAAACTCTATGATGGCAGTCAAGCTATGGAGATTTATATATTGCTTATGAAGTTTCCCTACACTATCTCCAAGGAGATCTTGGATTTTAATGACACCCCATTTTACCCATTTACCTTGCACTGGAAGTCTGAACCTTCATACTTCATGCAACCAGAAGCAAGCGTTGGTTCCCCATGTTCATCTTCCTCAACAATAGCAAAGCAATGCCCATTAGTTCTGGAATAAACAGATCAACTGTGCTTTACCAGCTTGTTTGGTGTTTAACATGCAGCATTAGAGATTACCCTGAACTCATTAAAAATACTTAAACTGTGGTATCTAAAAATTTTTTTTTTGTAACACAGTGGTTGCCATACAGTCTGAGATCAAACACACACTCCAACCCTTATTTTCAAATAAAACACTGCAAGGATGTTTTCTACTAAGTTTCGGCTTTTACTACCCTCCCTCCCTACCCCCATCACTTCCAGATTGCTGGTAACCAACTACACAAAAGAGTTTGTTCAGAAACAACTGAGGTGGGTGCGTGAGTGCAGACGGGACCAAATCAGCTTATTGATTTACAACTGTATAGGTTAAAACAAACAAACAAAAAAGCTCAACATTTCCCTTGAGTCTGTTCTTGAAGCTACAATGATAACGATAAGCTGCAATGATAGAGAAGAAAGTCCCAGTATGTGAAAATTAGCCATCTTTATTTAAAAGGTACAAAAACCTGCATTAAAAAAAAACACGCCAGAAAGCAATCAACAAACAAGCAACTCTGAACAGAACACCCACAGTCACTTCCTGAAGCTGACAGCCACGAATAAAATTTGTTAATAAAAAAGGCACATTTTTGATTTCAATAATAGATGAAAACCTCAACGATATTTTTAAGGAATCCCAAACCAATTCCCAAAAGACCGTGCTTTCCATACTTATAAAATAAAATTAAGATTTTATTAGGTCAAAATTCATTCACTCCCTCAACACAGACATTAAAGAACACAAAACCCCAAATACTTTTGTTTCCCAAAAAGATTGTTTAATTAAAGACACTCTGATTTGAGAAACGTAATTCCATAAAGTACCCTGCATATGTTCACTGCATAAGCATTACTAATTCTCTAACAGCTTATTTCAGAATAATCATTCACATTGCCATTAGCCACTTCAGAGGCAAAAAAAATAAGGTCTACCCTGACTTTATACACTAGGGGGCGATAAAAGGCAAAAAATAAATATCAAAAGGAATTTTAAGACAAAATACTGGATAATATCTGAGAATTTTCTAGGTGTAGATGTTTGTGTGTTCTACATTTGTAAAATACTGCCTGTATTTGCATTTCAAAACATGTCACCAGTGTTTGTTCCAGCTCCTTGGGTTCCACAAAAACTATATGCCAAACGACAGTTTAAGATACTTAATATGGCTTCAAGTAGAGTCAAATTACATTAGAATGCGATATGCTTTCTATTACATACCTTTGGGTTAATTCTTAAGGAAGAAAAGAGAGGGGCCTTAAACATGGAACATGGTGAATGAAGAAAAAAGGAAAGGGAAAAAGGGACATTTCAAGACATAAAAGTGAAAACATCTTAAGGAGGCAGATAATCAGTACAAAAGATTCATAAGACACCTATGCCTATCCAAGCTGAAAGCTACCCAGACGTCCTATGTTCAGAGACTCCCTCCCTGTCTTTCCCTCACTCACCTCTACAACTAACATACACATAACAAGAATAATTCTCAGTAAATGGCTATGTAAAAAAAATAACATTATCTTCTGAGTCCTATGTGAAGATATATTAGAAATATAAACAAGCATGCGGTCGTATCAGAAGGTTTAGATTTGGGTCATTTAATACTCACCCAGTTACAAAATGCTACATACAGGTCACTAAAACCTTAGACCTTCAAAGCAGCTGGTGGGGGGCAAAATGGCTGGTTGCAAATGATTCTAAGATCCAGTTAAAGCAGTATTGTTTACATACAGATAATTGTGGATTTTAACTCTCAGCTTTCCTCAGAACTAGTCAGTTTCTCATCAAGTACAATCAAATCACCAAAGAGAACCTAAGTCAGCACACCAGAGATACTTCGTGCTCTCATGAACAAAAAGCCTCTTCCAAGATCTTGTTCTATCCTGTATTCAATACTTACATGCATGTGTTATTAATAGCATCATCTGGACAATGTCCTGAGCAATAGCACTTAAGAAACGGTAAGGTGTCTTCTGGAGCAAGTGTTACCCCATTTGCTTGTTTCTTCTGGTCAGGATTTGTCTTCATTCCAGTGCCATGCAGCATGCTGTCTAGATTTTGTCCTGGACATTTAAAAAATAAAAATAATTTATTTTTTTTAAAACATTTCTGTATCTCTGATAACTGGTTAGGAACTTCAGAGGAAAAAAACACCACCACCATAACAGAATAATTTTATTAACAAATAATTATGCAAGATATCAGAACTCCCCTGAGATTACAGTAGAAATTCATGTTAATAATGTTATTCTAGAACTATCTAGATATTTTCTATCTTAGTAGTAGATCTTTCAGCCATAATCAACATAAACAGAAAGGATATTTTTCCTTTTTTTGAGATGGGGCAGAAAAGTAGTGATACAAGACTGGTACCAATTTTCTGAAGAAAGCCCTTCTCATTCCTGCGCTCAGAAAATCAAAATGCTGGCCGCTGGATAACCACAACAGTCTAATTTTATGCATGACCGAACATACTTAATATGCAATTTTGTAATTCTCTGAACTGAAGTCATTTTTTATGGATTCACAGTCTCACAGAAGAGCAGTAATAACTCCAAAATCTCTTGGGTTTTTTGATCTCTGTATGCATTAGTACTTCAAAACAGAGCTAAAGTAAATCTTGTTTGCAAATTAAATTTCAGTAAATGACATGAACATCCACACAAATGAGCTTTCAGAGAATAAAAATAGGGCTAAATAATGTTCCATGTAGCCTTCAATTTCTCAACATTAGTAGACTTGAGCATCATTTATTCTAGTTCATATTATTAAAGTGCTTTTCTGAATGTAGGCATTCATAAGAAAAATACCATCTGTCTTCTTCTGAGGCAAGAACTTCCACAAAAAAAAAAATTGGAACATTAACTGCCTCCTTTGGAAGATGCTTTGTTACCACTATGAGAGATGAGATTATCTTCATCCATTTCCTCCAGTTTTATCGCACATAATGTCACTGACAGAAAACCTCTTTCTATTCATTTCCTAACAGTATTCTTGGTACTTAAAGTCCCCGAAGTGTGAGCCAAATAAAGTCAGAAGAGTAGCGAACAGACTGTCACCTGCACTGGCAAAATTTATAGTCAGTCTCTGTGGGATGCATAGCATTGAGAGAAAAGAACAGCCACTTGGGGCTGATGGAAGCTTTCAAGAATTCAGTTATTAATTCAGCAAGTGCAGGTACCTCAATACCTCTCAGAAAGATTTGCTACAAGGACAACTTTCAATTTATCTAAGAATAAAAGGTATTTTGGAGGACGTTCATGGTCTCCTTTAACAGATTTTTGTGTCTTCTTGTCAAACACACTGAACGCTAGCTGTAATAAAGACATTACCCTAATGCTGCACCTTGTCTGAAAGACTTGCAGAAAAGATTAAAAACTTGTACAGCTACCACATTCTGCATGAGTCTGTTCTAACATCTGCTCTGTCATTCAGCCAAATGTGCAATTCAGTATTTGTGAAATTTGATCATTTTTCTTTTTTTCTAATTTCCTAATACAGTACACTGAGTGCACTGTCCTGATTCAGCCATTTCCCTGAAAGTACATTGTGTCTTCTTCAGATATAATTAAGAGTACATCCTCATTTACCTAAACACTCAAACCACTAAGCCGTGTTTTATTTGAAATGTAGTTTTCAAACAGTACTTCAGTATTATCCAAGTTAAGTATCTCCAATATGTGCAAGTTGTTTTTAACACCGGACCTTCTTGTTAACTTCACATCAAGTTTACCAGTGCAATAGGTATTTCCACTTTAATAAAAAGAAAATTTTCATGTATGAAATGGCAACTCCTCCAATGTCTGTCTACAGTTTTCTTCCCAGCAAAAACTGAAAAGCTCATTTTAATACTGTGCTGCAGACATTATACAACATTGTTTTCACATTTAAGAGCTCCTTACTTGCTCAGAGAACTGGTAATTCCACTTAATATTTACTTAAAGGAAAAGCCATTGCCTATGTACAAATATTATCTTTCCTTCTAATTCTGTTGAACTACTAAAGTATCTTTCTAAATAGTTAATATTGGGAAAAAAAAAAAAACAAACCTAACTTCAGGGACATTCCAGATGTTAAAGGCCCGAATACTTTATGATCTACATCTCAAAGTTGCTCATTCATCTTCCTACCCTGAACATGAAATGCGTTTGTTAGAAAAAAGCATCAAGGAACCCTTAATGCATGGCTTCTCCTAGCTCAGAAGAGAAAGAGCAAAATACTAAACTGCAGTTTGCAAAAGATCCAGGCTAACATAACCTAAATCATTCTCCAGAGTTGGCGACAGAAAAATTTGTAAAGCACAACTTTTATTATTCACTGCCAGTGCAAAGGTACCATCTAACATTTTTATTTTATGACCTGTCTGGCATTTTTAAAGCAATATTATTCTTCTTAAACTAACACCGCAGCATGACTACATGTATACCACCCTTTAACAGTACATGTTAAGATGAAATTAATTTTTCCTCTTAATTCTTTAGGATGGATTGTATAGCAAGTTTTATCAAAAATAAATACCCCAAGAAATCCATGCTAGATAACAGTATTTTCATATAATATCTTTGTATTTTGTACAGTCTATACAGGCAAAGATTTCTATTCAAAGCAAAAATACAACTTCATTATCTTTGAATGGGAAAGAGAAACAATACTCCATGGTAGCCTGCTTTCGTCTTACAGGCAATATTTGAATTGCGCAAAGAAAAAGACAAAACATCACTTCACTCTCGCATTTTTACTTTCTAAGAGGACAAAGAACTCCTATTAAACAGGAAAGACAATTCATTGAGTATCAAGGGAAGGAAGAACAAGGAAAATATTGAGACTGTTTGGGATTACTTCACAAGAAAGTTAATAGCCCACAGCTAGTTTTTACTCCCCACTACATCCTTCACTGTGATACCACAATTCAACCTCAGCATTTGAAGTGCGGTTAGTGCCCATCTTCAAGATGGTAGGTCTGAGGAGATAAGCAGGGATAATAAGTTGGCTCCCATTCACCTGAGACGTGAAAGGGGCAGACCAAGACCCAAATGGGGGCACAAAGATGTTTCATTGCCTTTTTTTCCTGGTTAATAGATACTGAGTAAACAAGCAAGAGTGAATGAAGGATATAATAAATAGTATTTTGCTTCAGGAATCATGTGGCACTGTTGTGCCAGCACTCTTGTTATTGCCACACTTGAAAGCTCTGCCTGTCAAACATTCACTCTGCTTTATCTTCCTCTGGGTAGCAGAAGACAGAGATAGAGGATTACATTTTAGAGGTCTTGTGAAGCTACTTGACAATATAGTTAATGGCTTCTTTTCTACTACACGTGCAGCTGTCAGTCCCATGGATGAGCTAAGAAACACACAAACCTTACAAAACGAAGAGACTAAGTTACAAGTTAATACACAACACTTCAAAAAAAGTAACCAGATTTCAGGCACAGCAAAGCTCCTTTCTGCATTATTTCCTACCCTTTGCCCGTAAATTGCAAAAGCCTGGTGGAGCTAAGCAATATACATTAGCAGCAAATGAACAGTCATGCACTGGAGAACTTGATCACGACTGTGGACCAATTTCAGCCTGTTTGTCCACCCTTGAGAATAATTCCATCATATATCTTTTAAAATAGGAATTCCTCTATAGTAGATGTTTTATCCCATTTCTAAAACTTACAACACTCGAATATCAGTGTGAGTTGGAGCATTCTCTTTTTGTGCAACCACAGTGCCAGAGAAAGAGAAGCTGATGGAACTTCAGTGTCACTTGCTCCAGACCATCACGACATTGTCTCACGTACGCTGCATTTCTTCTAACAGATTTCTCGAAGAAAAGTGTGAACAACTGCTGCTGACAGGAAGATGTTAAAATGACTTCAGCACTGAACTTTTTTTTTTTAAAATAAAACCAGTTTGTTTTTAAATAAAACCTGCCAATGTATCATACTCAGCCGTTGATCAAAAACATCAATTATCCAAAGAACTTCTTATTCCAATCTTAGAAAAACATTAGACTGCAAGCGTATGTTAAGGAAGTACTATATATATGAAAAACCGCACTACGCTAGAAATGTAATTGAAAGCTTCAAACACTAATATGAATATGGATAATCCTAAAAAGGTACTGAACAAGACAGTGAATTGCTATTAGCCACTGTGAACTGAGCTGCTACTCAATGCCAGGATGCATATGTCATTTGACCAAGTCTTCTGATCTAAGACAAGGTTTAACACAAAATCAGTTAGAAACACAGAGGGCAAAAAGCGAAAGACAGCAATACAAAAGCCAAAATTCTGCCTATAATTTCTTATTCAACTATATCACCTCTATCTCCACAAATAAAGTTGAAAGGCTAAAACTAGTAAACTACAGCAGTCAAGTTCTTCAACAGCTTTCTGAATTCATAATGGTATAGTTTTCCCCTGATATGTTTAACAAAATTAATACAGACATATATAAAAACATTTTGATTCTAAAATAAATGATCCTTAAATGGGATTTATCCTTGAAGAACTACACTACTCTAAACATTTTTTTTATGTTAGGAAGGCCTGGCTTATAAAAAAGAGATAACTTGAACTTTTTTTATGTGGTAGTTTTAAATTACTTTTTCTTGCTTCACAATGCAGATGCTGCAAATCATCTGCTACAAGGACTTATCACCTTTCTGCCTATAACAAGCTTTCACAATGATTTAACATGTACTGCTATATGAATTAAACCTTAGTACAACTGATAAGCTTGAAGAAAATATCAGTGCTTTCCATTGAAAAACACTAGTAAAGAAAAACAACACAAGAATGAGGTTTATAGGTACAAAGAAAACATCTTCAGTACTTCTATTAGCTCTGTGTCTGGCATTTTTACTCTAATCGTTCACATAGTGCTTTTCCTTTTTTTTTTTTTTTTGTTGAATATATCAAGCCTGTGATCTCTAAAGACCAGGCACGTTAGAGGTAGCTCCATCTAGCAGAACTGGTTCCTAGGGAAAAAAAAAAAAAAATGGACCAAAAGTCACAGCAAGTTCCCAGCCTACTTGTTTAAAACCTTTCACTGCCACCCTCCAGCTACCCCAGGAGTTACACCGTGGCTCTCATCACTGAGAGGGTGCCCAGCAAACGCAAGCCTCTGGTCTCACTTCCCTGAAATGTCATTTCTGAAGAATGTTTGCTGCTCTTGTGCTTTAAATACAAAAGACATAAGCAAGATTTTATTTATAATTTACTTTAAAAAATATATACTGCATTTTAATTTACATTAAATGTATTTTTAAAGAATAAAGTTACTCATAACTATCATTCAGATTACAATATGGAAATATATTATCTCTTGGTAATCCATTAAAGTAACTTAATCAGCCAAATATTTAACAATAATTGACAAGTTTTCATTTATAATAATTTAACAAGTTTACTGCCAATGTTTTAAAGATAGATGTGGGGATAATTGGATAGATGGATAGATAATTGGGGAAACCATTGGTAAGCAGAAGTATGATATTTTTCAGCAATGAATCATCTTCTGAAAACTCTAAATACCTTTCGCAGATTTTAGAATATTTTTTTCAGATTAATTATTGAACTTAAACACAAACTATTCCACCTGAAATTCAAGAAGTGCATAAAAGTTAACTGATTTTCTGTATCAAATCTTTACATAAAAGGAGGTACAATACTGAAACAAGCCTCAACAGATTTATTTTCAGCTCACTAATGGACAATACCAACTTTAACAAGTCTTTCAATATTTAATATTAATACTACTTTAAAATTTAACTTCTAATAAACTTCTTCATGCATATTGAATGCAATTAATACTTCTTTGTAACTAATTTAAAAGGATTAAAATACTGGTCTCCTGCAGCACGTCCGAAGGACACACAAGAACGTGATGATCCACGTATGTAATATTACATCGTACTGTCAGGATACTGTATCAAAGTGCAAAACATAGGAGAACACGTTTAATTATATTTGAAGCTACTTGACCACTCCATTACACATATTGATTAGCTCTGCTCATCAGTGCACTGTAAAAACAAAGAATGCTGCTCTGAAGTAAGACTGGTTCTCTGAACTCAAAACCTGCACTAGTGGTAAGACAAAAGCATATTGACCACGGAACTTAATTGCCGTTCAAGCTGACGAACTCTTGCCTTAGATGAGCAGAAGTAGGTGGGTGACTATGTGAAGCAGTAGTGAGTGCAGAACAACTCACAGGCCTGAAGATATTGCAAAGGCCTTCCACAACGAGAAAGGAAATACAACGTTTTTTGCATTTTGATTTTTAACAGCTGTTACTCAACTTAGTTATCTGCTATCCAGACTCATTTTTGTTCATTTCTCTACTCATAGAAACGAGAGCAGCGTCCCATAAGCTGAAAAGAGGACCCAGTCCAAAAGGTGACTGCTGTGTTCCCCTGCTCCTTAGTACCAACAGCCAAACAGCAGCTGCTCCCCAGTAATTTCATGGACTTGCCTGCTTTCTGCTCTTGTCGGAAGAATATTTTCACATCAATCAACACATGCAACCACTTGTTTTTTAGAAGTTACCTATTAAGGAATGTGTGTACATATACTTGCACGTACACAGACATTTGTTATCTATCCTTCTCTCAGGTCTCGGTAAGCCCTGAAGCTCCCACCGTTCTGAAGCAGCCTCCAATACAACTGAGCGAGCAAACCTTGGTACCAGTCCCTGAAAGCACACGTGCTCGATGTTTCCTTGTCTCCCGTCTTCTCTCCTCTTTCTGTAAATTACACAGATTCTCTTCAATTCCTCCTATTGTGTGTTCTCCACCTCTGCTGGTTTCTATATGCACACTGATGCATTTTTGTAACACCTTGCAAGTATCTTCCTTGTTGAGACTGTTCTTTTCACATTAGATTTCCTCTTTCCTATGAAAATTTCAAATACTTGATAACTATCAACTTTCACACACACCCCCAAACACAACTCCTCCAAGAATGCAACAAAAAGCAGAGAGGCAACTTTTTCTTGCCACCCCTAGAAACCAAACATATTTCATGTGTTTGAAGACAAGCCCTTGGGCAAGTTGCATCAAAGAAACAACATTTCAGCTAGCTCAACTTTCCCAGGACTTTCAGAACTTGCTCAGTATTGATTTGAAAGTCAGAGATATTCTTAAGAGTAATTCCTTCTTTAGAAGCTGAAATTTTATTTATGTTTTCCAGTGCATTTCAACTTAATTTAGTGAAATTTATTACTGTAATATACATTAGAAGGTATGCATTGAACCATTGTTAAAATTAAGAATTAATCTAGTTTAATTTTAAGTCACTGTAAGACCTACATATTTATCTTATTTCTATTTGGGAGATTAGAGAGAAACAATTTTGCTCCTTCAGTTGCTCCCACCTTGAGTAAAATACTAAGTATTGACTATGCTAACCGGTAACAATTTCAGTACAAAGAACAAAACAGATTTCCAACTTCTTCACTGGGAGAAGCTGGTATCTCCTGCAAGAAGTAGCAAAACTGATTAAACAAGCTCTATTGCAAATTGCCAAGTCTGAAAATAACCTAGCATGGAAGAGACCTCCAAAATGCACCTGGTACCACACCCCCAGTCAAAGAAGGACCAGCTTGGAAGTTAGACCAGGTTGCTCAGAGTCATTCCAATCGAGTTTTGGACAGCTCTAAGGACACGTGTGACACAAGTTCTCAGGCAGCCTGTTCTATGCTTGTTCACATTCACTCTGTGTTTCCCCACCCAAATTTTTCACCCCAATTTCATTTATTGTGATTTGTTCTCATTACCAATATAATCACCTCAGAGCTATCTCTAAATGTCTGTAAATCCAAATTTTAACTATACTTAAACTATGCTATTTCTATCTAAATAGATTGAGCTATTTCTTGCTAACTAAAGATTGCACATTCACAATGGGATGAGGGACCGGTATTGAGGATTTCCCTCTCCCAACCTAATGTAGCCAAGACTCTGAGATTCATGTTTATTTGTATTGCTGCCTTCAACCTTGAAATCTTTGCTACGATCACAAAGCTTCAAATCAATACCCATGCTCTTCCCCAGTCCTGAAATGTGTGCATACACAGCCAAAAAGAAATGCAGCTTTAAATATCTTTAACAAACTGCAATTCTGCACAGATCCAGAGAGAGGACTTGTGTTCCACAGAAGTTTAGCTGTGAATGTGAGTGGGATGATACCAGAACAAGCTGACAGATAATCTGCCTTGCACAGAAGCGCTCATCGTTTATTCTCTGTGTAGCTGACCAGCTCTCTCACAGTCAATTCCAGGTAAGAATCTTTCATGTCAGTCTTGTCCAACTGCACCCCCAGCAAAAGCTAGGATCAACATGGGTAGAACAAGAAATTTCCATTGTTAATTTGAAATATCATTTATATTTACTGCTTGATAAAGTCTGGTAATCTGTGGAAGTGCTTCTCCCCACCTAGGTTAGCAGCTGCAGCAGTTCCCAGATACAGGTTAATAAAATGGATTCACTGACACCATCCTAACATCCACTAATAGTATTCTCTTTGCACCCATCAGAACAAAATACAGCCAGTTTATTTTTTTCTCCATACAGAACTACTTTTATACTTAAGCTTCCTTTAAGCTACTTAAGCTACCTTTATACTTAAGCTTCAATTCCATATAGAGTCAGAATGAGGTGACAGCTACTTTGGTCTGTCTACTCCAAATACATATTAATTTAACCCAATTTGAGAAAGGAACAGAAGACCTAATGACAACTGTATGTCCAGATGTTTTTTGGTAAGTGATGATCAACAGACTCACAAATGAGTATTTTCACAAACTTAAAACCAGGCTCTTACGACCACTATGTAGTCCCACCTCATCCAATTGAGTAAGGACAAGCAATTCATTTAGATTACTTAACGCCACACTATCTAGGGTGCTGGGAATGTTAGAAGGCATAGGGAATTCCACACTGCAATTTCTTCAGTGGGTCAAGCGTAAAAGGCTCAGACAGTTACAGGAAATTGCAATTCAGAAGGACACACCACAGAATTTCCTCAATTCTGCTGCTCACGTTAAGTTGCTCCAGAGAGTACTATGTATTTCTGGTAACTATTCAAGCACTTGCTAAACTAGACTTATTCCATGATCTACCCTACAATAACATATGACCACTATACTATAATGCTCCTTGTTTTTGTCAAGCTTCTGCATGGCATGTCAAGCAGACAAGCCACCTGACTGGGAAAGAATGGTCCTGGTATTTAAACAGAGTTCAAACAAACAAACAAAAAAACACAACCAACCAACCAACAACAAAAAAAAAGGCACAAAAAGAAACAACAAAAAAGCCACTGGAATACACATATTCTTCAGTTACAGATTAAAAATACACTTATTGCAGCTAGCAGACATTTACCTTGAACATGTAAAATGATAAGCAGGTAGGCTCCAAGCAATCGCTCATAAACTCTTAGTCGAGTCATTGTTCACTTTTAATCCTTCCTGTGCAAGGCAGTGGCCCTTCTGCTTGACAAACGTTGAGCTTAGTCTGTCCGGTGAAGCCTAATACAAGATTTGGTGCTTGACTGCAAAGATGATTTTGCAACTTTTCAAACTCTGTTTCCTGAAAGACACAGTAAAGCAAAATCTTAAGTCATTATTTGCATTTCTGAAAATAGGAAAAAAACAACTCATGATTCTTCATTGCACTGAGCATAACTAGGTTGCTCAAATAATTAAAAAGGCATATATTTATTAAGATTAATAATTGAAAACATTAGTTGTTTTTACCCTGAAATACACTTGATAACAACCAGATCCACAGCATATTTTTTTTTAAATGTTCAGATCGAACAGATTTGTTAACTCACTAGGTACAGCCATGTATTTTAGACTCTTATACAGCTAACATAGGTAACATTTAATAGATTAATGTGCAAAAGTTAATGTTTAAAACCTGCTTCCTTTACATGAATTAAAGTTTATATTCATTATTTTTCATAAGGAAGAATTCAGCAGGGCTATTTTCTAAAAGAATAACACATTTTGTTACCAGATGAAAAATGCTTGCAAAGAACATAGCAACAAAAACCCAGCCTCTCAGCTGGATGAAAAACAAATTTGTACTAAAATACTTAGTTTAGTTAACTAATTTACTTACAATATTACTTTCAAAGATTTTGTAATATTTCAGAAGACAATAAACAAACAAACCTAATAACATTTAACACTGAATAATAAAAAAAATAAATTTCATTTCGTATCAATTGTATTCTAATCCCTCTTCTTGGGAGCTAGCATGTTATACAGTGTTTGCTGGAGAAGACAAAGTTAGTCCAATCCACAGCATCAACGAAAATTTGTTAATAATACGTTAACTCCAATTCAAAATCCTGATATCTTTCCGGATTCCCAAGTTTCATGTATGCAACCCCCTCCCAAAAAATTACGCTATCATATGCGCACATCATTTGCTCTGAAATTAAACAGAGTTGTTCTCATTCAGTGGACAAGCATGCAGATAAGACAGTCAAATTGAAAAAAAATTACTTCTTTGGACCACAGTGGTCAAATATTACTCATCAATTCAGTGCATATTTGTGGTCACGTTCTGCTTAATAAACTTTTTACAGTGATTAACAAAGGAAGCGTAATTAGGCCTCAAAGGACTACAGAGCAGCTCACACACCTAAACAGTTAAGAGAAACAAAAGCGATTTTGCAGGAGGAGGAGGAGGAGAACCCCGATTCTGCCTCTCTCCAGCCTCTTGTTTCGGTGGGCCTGACCCCCTGACCCCTGTCAGCCTGGCGCTGCTCATGAATGCAAACCCTCGCATTTGTGCAAGGATGTGCTGCAATTACTGCTGGTGGCCGCTTCCACCATAACTAACTCAATCTGTCTGCTGGTAAGACCCGAGAACTTTTCATTTTAATTAGTGCTTCAGAGGCATTTGCCATGGAGGGAAATTAGCGGCAGAGCCGGGAGGTGTCTGTCACTTCAATTGCGGCTGGGAAGGGGCACGCAGCCTCCGACCCGTGCCCTACTTTTCACACATCTCTGACTTCTCCCTAATGAAGCAACAAAGCGCTCGGGCGCTGGCGGCCGCGGGGCCTGCTTCGGACAGGCCGCCTCCGAGCTGCCGCGCTGCACCTGGACACAACCGCAGCAGTGGTGTTTGCCATGAGGGAAGGCAGGTTGTCTGTCCTACGGTCGCGCCGTATTTACAACGATATGCCTTGCAAACATCCTCAAACACTCCTAGCTTCAGAATAAACTTCCTTTCCAGGCACAAATGAAAGCAATGTGGTAACGGAACTATTCTCTCTTTAGCATTTCACAATCAAAAGAAATATAACCGATTCCGACAGCTGAAAGGGAACGTCCTTCTAATTACAAAAATGTCAGGACAGCAACATAAAACTATATATTATTGCTTTAGTTCCTGTTTCAATTGTGATGAACTTCAATCCTCAATAAAACACGTGGATGATATGAGTGGCCAACACCTTGTACGTAGTTAAGCAAAGGTTTAATTTACACCATTTTTGCAGTCCATCAAGGAAAAAAACGTCTAATAAACCGATTAAAGTGCATTTAAAAATCACTTCTGCACTTCTTCAAGCAAATTTCTGTAAGTAGCACCTATTCTCACTGTCTTTCACATTTCAAGGGGAGGAGTGTTTGAAACTTTCAGAAAAGTTTACACACTGCGCAACATAGTACACTATCATAACATCAGGAAAAAATGGAAAAAAGACCGTTTTAAGGCAATTTACTTCCAATTTCCTGGTGATTTTTGTTTCTGAGAGACAATCTAAGACAGTTCTCAAAAAATTTTGTCCAACATTGTAGGATGTAATGCCCTCAGTTTAGAGCCCATATTTTGTACCTGGATCCTCCTTTCACTAATATTTCGCTTTTCAGAAGACAAATATGTATAAATATATACATGAAAGTGTATGTAATAAAATGACAACAGGAATAAATTTTGTTTTAATTCCCCATTTTTAAATCACTCTAGTTTTAGAATGCTTATCACCACCTAAAAGAATACATCAAAAAATGGAAACTAAAACCCAGCAGGACTGCAATTCCTTTCTGTTCCCCTGAAATGCATTTCTGTTCCTGAAATGCATACGTGATGCCTTCACGTTATTACTTGAATTATCTTTCTGCAGTGTCAAGCATTCAAGCATCAGGTTTGCTGTTAGCCAGGAAAGCCCTGCAGCTGGTTCAAGGCCTTGGTAGATGGGTGCTACGAATATTGCTGTACTCACAGCTGCAGTGACCATGTCTTATGGTGCGGCAGGGAAGCTTAAGCCACAAATTTAAAAACCAACCAAACAAAAAATACAACAGATTTAGAATGAAGTGCCACAACACAAACTACATGAACATGTCCTGTTCTATTGCCCACACTTCAGAAGCAACAAACAAATGTCAAAAACCTGACGTGGGCAGGCTGAGGCAGTTTATTCAGTCACCACATTAACATTCAACAGAGCTCCTCTGCCACAGCTATCACACAAGATTTGAGGTGTTTCTTATTCATCTTTCGAGCTGCTCTTCCTTTTTATGACTTCAGCTTCTGAGCTAAGCTATGACAATTAGTTCAACAGCCTATGCTGTTCCTTCTCAGGAGAGGAAACTGAAAATATTTAGTTCGTAACATTCATTACCTGGCACTCTGATACACCTATATAGTTCCGACAGATTGAAAAACCAGACCATTTTAAAACAGACTAGTTGTTCCAGCAAACACCATACCCCAAAGAGTGGTTGTTATGACCTGCGTCTGAGAATATCTTTCGTTAAAACAAGACGAAACAACAAAAAGTACATTTGACAGAACTGAAGGGGCCACAGCTGCACCTCTTCCACGTTGGTCATTGTTGATGGGAATCCAGAAAGACTGCAGCCATGCTGCAGCATACTAAGGTAAGCAATAGCTGGAATTTCTCCCAAAACTGCCTGGTATTAATAGTCTAGAATGACACAAATAAATGAGCACTTCAAATGTGTTAAAGCACCAATTAACTGCTGGAACATTGGTCTACCAACACAGTAATGCTGAAGAACTTCAAAACCACAAGCCAATCAGTTGATTTCAAAGTCCTCAATGTCTATTTTTCTGTTATAACCATGAAGAAGTATTCAGCTATAATCTTTCAGAAAGTAATTTATTCCTAAATCATAAAGCCTGATTTGTCTACAGTGTAATTTATTATCTTTCTTAGAAATATTTTATTGACGATAATGCTTTTGTTATTGTAACTTTTTTTTTTTTGAAATTGGAACTCAGCTGTGAATTTATGAACCAGCATGGGCATCTAGCCCTACGCTCTGTATGACTCCAAAAATATGAAGCAAAAGTGCACAGGATTTGTTGTATGGTCTGAAATGATTTTAGAAGTAGGGAATCTAGTTGTAATTGTTCTTTAGATGTGGCTCTGTAATATTTTTAACAGCATGATCCCCAAACCAAATGAGCCGCACTATCCCAGATTTTAATAAAGAATGATAGTGCTGAACATAGCAACAAAGACAGTATTGTAAAAAGGGAATTTATCTTGTAAAAAGGGAATGTATCAAAAGAAATGTCAATCTCTAACTTCCCAAGAATAAGAACATTAAGTCCATTTCAACACACAGGATATGTTTCAAAACATTTGCAGCAGTACCAAGTAAATCTATTTGGCAAAACAAAACTGGAAAATATTAAATGTAGCCCCTACGTGTAATGGGGGAAAGATGTGGTTTAGGTAATTATAAACATGCTGCCTCAATCATACGTGCAACTTTGAGGTTGAACAGAATGCTGGAGAAACTGGATTGTCAGTCTAAGCCAGTATGCAACAGCAACTTTTCTATTACAACTATTAGAACTTTAGAAAACCTGATATGGTGCTATAATTATTGATTTGCATTAAAAAAATAACAGTAAAGAATTCACTACAGAGCAGACAATAAGTAGGTCTGAGAAAAGAGATTACAACTGCAGTTCACACAACATTCAAAGACCTAGATTCAAGCTTATTTATCAACTTTCATTAGAGAAATGAGCAGAGAAATGAGCACAAGGAGTAGGATGTTGATAAGCCACATCGGCTAACATGAATTGTCAGTTCAGTTGAGTGTTGTTTCTACGCAGGATTTGGATCACATGAACAATCGAAGTATTGGGACTGGAATGAAATACAATGGCACGACAGTGGCGAAGTTAAACATATTAGGAAGAATTTCTTCTCTGTGTAGCCTAGGAACTGATGCAAAGGAAATAGCTATAACCAAAGACTCGAGTACACTAACTGAATACCTCATGTCAGACACTGGTGAGACGTGGCTAGGAAGGAGGCAAACATGACTCTAAGACCTTGCAGGAAAATTTTCCAGAGGAAACAGTAAAGCATGAACAGCACTGTACAATAGATAATACAACTGATAAATTCAGCATATGCCTAGAAGGACTGATAATATTATCTGGAGAACAGGAAAACCCTATGAATGGAGGAAAAAAAAGAGTAATAAAGTGGAAGTTGCCTAGGAAATGATTACACTTTGGAAATACAACATATGAATAAACACATGGAAAGATGGGCAAGCATTCAATCTGAAGAAAACTACTGGCTCAACAACGACTAGGTATGGATTAGCCATTAAAGTCTGTTTAGATCAGAAATTTGAAGACAATTTCAAAACCCTGGTTAGGCTTTAGGGAAGACTTAAATAGAGTCCAAAAACTTAATTTTTCCGTAGCTTATAAAGGCCACCATCTGATCTAGCTGCAGGTGATAGGAAATGAACAGACTGATCTGAGAGTCCTTCCAACTCTATGTTCGTATTTATAACATAAAAAGAGCTGTAGTTAACTTTAGTCAATTCCACAAAAACAGGAAGTTTAAATGTAAGTTTCAGGTTCTGTACAATAATTCAGGCATAATTCTGTCAAATACTCATACAGGCCTATTTTCCTCAGACTTTTAAAACAAATCTCTATTATTTTATTGCAAGGCATGCCTACACAAACTATTTTAAAATGTGAAACTTAAACATAGCTAGTACAGGACTAGTTATATTAAAGTGTTTTTCAAATATGATACCTTAATAATGCAGGTAAAATTGCTAAAATCTATTAAGAAATCAGAGTCAATGGAGAAAAAAAATGAAAGCCAGTTGCCTGCATGGCACCAACAAAAACTACTCCAAAGAAGGCCCTATTTGTTTAGGCGCTGATCTGTGCAAGTCCACAAAAATAATTCCACTGAACTGCAGATTATATTAATCTAAAAATATTAGTCACTGCAAAATTTAAAAGCTAAAAAGATTGTTTAAATTATCTCCATGTTCTTTCTCCCTTCACAATCTGCTACAAAATTTGAAATATTAAATGAAGGGTGTGTGCATTATATACTCCTTGAGACTGAAATGAAGAATATATCTCAGTTCTATGCAGAGGATGTTTATAAACGTGTTTATAATGCACCTACTGCAATGGTGGATTTGTTCATTCAAAAACCATAAACCCTAACAATTACCATCTGCAGCAGCGTTAACATTCTTAAGAAAGGACTTATTTGTGAGCAGCTGGAAGAAAAGTCACCAAAATCCACCCAGGAATCTAACAGAAATCTTACAAAAGGAAGATTTCACATTGCTGGCCAGTAACGAATGTGTGTATTACTGCAGACTTTAGAAAGCAAACTACTAAATTATGATATATCTGTCCGTTTCACAAACAAAGTTGTTAACCATGAAGAAATTAAAGCATAGCTGCTTTTTACCATGCCCAGCACAATTAGGTAATTGGGGACGCCACTCAATGGACTCCTGAATGCCCATCTTACTGTTATTCTGGAATTCCAATTAACTGCTACAAAGTTTCTGCCATTAAATTAACAGTAATGAAATTCACTAAACTTACTTTCCCAGTGCCATCAGGTATTCAGACATATCCTTGTGTGTTATAAACATGACGCATTCTGTTATTTGAGCGTATTTAAACAGGATCTCACTACACAGTTTTTATTCATCTTGACCCAGTTTCCCTCTTTCAGCTGCACCACTTTTGCGATTAGCTGGCTGGGAGCTTCTGCACTTAAGAGAAGCGGCAAGCGGACACCCAGGCTCCTTCCTACCACAGAAGGCATCGATTTCTGCTATTCTACTAGGAGCTATCACCCTTAACTGGTTTTTAGTATCTGTTTATCGATTTTGCTAGTTCCTTACTGTCAATACCAATCAATGCAAGTTGGAGAAAAAAGCCATTAAAATTGTTACAAATTTCACGTCACTATTGAAAATATTATGTGGTCGCACTATGCTGCCTACGAGATCTAGAACGTACTTTGGTTCTGAGCTATAAGTATTTAATACAAACAAGTATTGAATACAAACAAGACATGTAAGCTGAGGAAGGCAACATCCTTACTCTACATTTACTCCCATTTAAAAATGAACACACGGATCTAAAGTCAGGGCCAGTACCTTCAGAAATATAAATGCTTTTATCAGAAGGTTTTCAACACGTAACATCCCTTTCAGCATTACAAAGATGACTAATGAATGTTTTAACAGCCTTACAGTGTGGTTTTTTTTTCTTAATTTAAGAACAATTGTTCATTAATCTATGTCAAAAAATCCCCAAACCAGAAAACCGTCAGGGCAAACTTTATTACACTTGGGCTGCATGGTGTTAGCCCATTGCTGTTACACTGCTGGCCTTTGCCCAACGCGGAGAAGGAGCCTCCTGGCCACCTCGGGTGTCCCAGCAAGGATGATCACGCAAATCTCCCAGTGCGGTGTGAGTTCTCCAGCACCTGGATTTTGGCTGGTGGTTGTGGCACCCATTTTTTGTTTTGTGGAGCCTTTTCCTGGTGACTGCAGCCAGCCCACGGCCAGGCCTGTAACTGTCCACAGTGGAGCTGAGCCGCGACACGCAATGTGGCCCGGCTGCAGCACAGTTACCGCACGAAAAGCACTGCTCTGATGTCAGATTTGGTGCGAAGAAGAAAATGAGAGCAACGCATCTGCGATGGGTCGAACCCTCTCCCACCTCCCCATTAAATACTGAAAAACTGACTAGGAGCCCTCTCCCGCGGCCCCCGTCCCCTCCCCTGACGCCTTCCCCAGGCAGTGGGCTTTCTGTGGGCCTGCGGCCGGCTGCCAGCTGCAGCGAGCGACGCAGCCCCCGGCCGGCCCTCCCCGTGCAGCCGCGGGCGCCCGACGAGGCTGCGCGCAGACTTCCTGGCTCCAGCGCCATTGTCCGCATGGCTGCCCCCTGCCCCTCCGCAGCGGGGATTAGCATGGCGGAACTGGCTTCCCCTCGGCGGCCGGCCTGCTCCCCTCCAGAAGACCTTCCCAACAACATGGTTTGGGGTTTCTACTTTTTTTTTTTTCCCCTCCCTTCTCAGATTGTCTCCATCAATCGTCTTTTCCTAGTCAAGACTTCCCAGAACTAAGCATGAAATAAAGTGCTCAGTAACCGTTGCTGACAAGGCTCAGAAATACCCGGCTGCACAGCGTAGTAATTAGCAAGGTCACCAGAGTCAACTTGGCAACGCTGCTCACAGAGCCTTTGCTCTTCACGCTCAAGTGTGTGAAATCAACTGCTGTAATTTTACTTCTTATTTTAAAGGACATACTTGCCCAAACAGAGCGAGTAGCAAATAATTTCTAGGAGGAAGCAGCAGAATGGAGACCTTGAAGCCCCCTTCCTTTCATTTACTCCTGAAAGTGGAGTTTCAAGTTGAGAACTGGAGGGAGCAGACAGAAAGCATTTTTGATCAACCCCCCCAACTGCTGGTAGTGACATCTTCAACACAGGAATCTCTGCTGCCTACCTGAAACTGTGAATACTTCTCTGGTATCTGACCAAGACACCATGGTGTCCCTTGTAATGCCAATGACATGCGACCAACATTAGAAAAAGGTCAACAAAAGAGAATTTCAGGAGAAGCAGACTGCTTGCCTCAAACTGTATAAACTGTCAACACAAATACTTTTTTGTTAAGCTACCCTTAAGAGGTAATTGACATCCAAATTAACTCACACATCATTTTGTGAACAAGATAAACATAGCAAATGTTACTTCATAAATAAGCCACATCATTTTTTAAATCATCAAATTCACTCCTCATTGCTATGGGAGAGAGAAAAAATTTTCTTTACTATTATTTCCTTAATACAAACACAAAAAGACAAGACTGACAAGTTCGACATCATCACAACTTGCTAATACAAAATGCGTCTTGGCAAGGTAAGCCTTGCTCCTCATTTTCCTCACATGCTTGCCATGCCCATGGAAGCACCATAGCCTGCTGATAGCAGAAATTTTTCAGGATAGCTGCTCTCACAAATCACTGTAGAAATAAAGCGCAGTAATTCTCAAAAGCGCAGTCTCTGTCAGTCTTCCAAAGAGGCCTTTTAATAATCGCACAGGCTGAATAAAGAAGTGGTAGCTGCTGCTCCTTCAAACTCCTCTAACACAGATGGGGCTGATGAAAAAAATATATTTTTAAAAAATATTACTACAGAAACAAGATTTTAGGTATGTACTTCACAAATGACATGTAACTCTCAAGTCTGTTATCCCTGTTAGTTACATTGCCCTTCTAACTTTAAATTGCTGAAACACGCCCTTTTAACCTCTTCTCATAATTCTCTTGAATTACACGAACAGTCAGCTAGCAGCCCTTCTGTCAGCCCTGAACCTCAACACTCACCCTGGAAACTCACATTGGGGTATTTTTAAGAGGTTACAAGTCCCAGCCACAAAACATGAGGAGGTGACCACCTCCACAGTGAGGGCACAAGAAGTGAGCAAGCATTGTCGGTGGCAAGTCTAGCATAGCCTAAACCAGAATCACTGGCAGTTTAAATTAATATGCTGGGCTCTGAACAGCTGTGGCGATGAGCTGGCACATGCTCAATACTGCCTCGGAGGCACTGACCTCCAGCAAAAGAGCACAGAGCCCTCACACCAGCAACTCCTGGGGCTTGCGAGGACAGCCCTGACACATACAAGGAGGTTAACAAAGCTTCAGCAGGCGCAAGCAGAAAGGAGGGCGGGGGGTTAAACACCAAAATCCTCCTGAGAACAAGCATTCTGTAATTACAACATTCATTATCTAACCTCATTCTTTCCAAGTTCTATGCAGTTCTCAACAGCAGAGTGATAAAAGCTCATACACAAAGCATGCCATGCTCACATACAGAGTTATTTCACAAATACTGGAGGTATTAAATTAGATGTCTATACTAACAAAGTGCTTCCACAGTACAAATCTAGAATTAATTCCGTGCTACATTCACTTTCTATTTTTATCCCCTGTGCTTAGTTTTTAATTGTGAAGTATATAAGAAAGCATGATGGCTTTGGGAGAGTTTTCCAGGACTAGATGAATGCAGCTGAGCCTCTCTGGCCCTGTTAGTATTCTAACAGGGTATTCTGCAAGGCTTGCTGAGATGAAAATGAGAGTTTAACCTTGATTTGCATTAAACTTTAAGTGCATTGTAGATTCGCTTGGTTAAATAACTAGAGTAACAATGTGTCACACAAACTACTCCTCTTAAGTTTGAACAATGTACTTCCATCGAATATAGCTTCAAAGACATTTCTAAATCCAAACACTGTAATCTTTCAATAAGTAGACAATGACAGAGTTCAAAGGTAATGTTTATACTTCAACAGTTATAGTCCCCTATTTCCTTCTAGTCAAGTGCTAAAGCAATACTGTTAGATTTTTTTTCCACACAAAATTCACTTAAACACACAAGAAGCACGACTAGAAAGCAGAGTAAGATTAAAATATTTAAACTTACAGTTTAATAGTTTTATTATTAGTATCTTTCCCATTAGTACTCATGAGATTACATCACTTCTTTTTCTTAGTGCAAACAGGTTATTTTAAAACAGGTTATTTTAAATATACTAGGAAAGAAGTTAATACCCAGTCATTCAAGATCACTTTCATGTAACGACCACATCCTGCCTTTTTCCACGTTACTTCTGTTAAGGCAATGACCACATTTAAGTCACGTAATCCTTCCACATCTCCACCAACAAAACCTTCTTTCTTTCATGATCCTTTATCCTTCACTGATCACCTCCTAGTTAGTGCACAAGTTACTTCATTTTTCAAGGATGAACAATGACCTCCCAATCCTTATACACACTTCAATAGCCCAGTGCATTTGCACCGCAGAAATAGCCCATAAGCATACTTAACTTTTTACTACCATTTTACACTGCAGTAAAATAACTACACACCTCTGTCTTATGAAACTGAAGTCTAGGTTTAACCTGAGCTCCCCCTCCACTCCTGGCTTTAGTTGCAAGTAAATAAACTCTTTTCAGATAACACTATCAATATATAACACCCTATTAATAATTGATTTTTCTCTCTAAGTCAAAGAGCAGGAAGTAAGATTTATAGTCTGCTCAGAGACTGCCACAGTCCTTTAGAAACAAACAGAACACAAGACACAGCACTGGTTTTATAACTGGTCATTACACACAATCTCACACACCAGCTGTGCCATAAGCATCTGAACTTTCTGTTTTTACCAACTCCTGTGAAAGTGAGATAAATTAATATTGTCTTACACACGATGTGCTTAACTTCCCCAAACCTGCAGCTATAGGATATGGAGGAACTACTGTCAAGGTGAAGAACTCCACAGAGGCCTCAATGATGAGAATATAAATCAAATCTACAAATGGGAAAGAAAAAAAGCCTTAATAAAGCATAAAGGAAAAGAAGAGTGGAATCATTACGATGATGATAATATTGGTTGTCAAACTACTATTTTCAAACTACTACTTTCAACACTCAATGTGAACATATCAAAAAAAAAAAAAAAAGAAAAAGCCCCGACCCCTCAGAGCATTCCCAGCAAAGAAATATTTTCTTGATGACAGATCTAGATACACATATGAGAAATATTTAAGATCCAATCTCCTTAGTCTTTCTTCTTTGTTTTCATTCTTGGTTGTCTTTCTTTACAGCAAGATCAAGTATTGGCATCACCTGGTAACGTGAAGCAGGGAGCAACCCCCCACTTTAACTTCACCATGGCTTAGCTGTACCAGTGATCTTCAGCATAATTGTCTAAGGGTTGAGGGTCACCAGACCCCATCCCTCTCACCTGCAAAACTTAAAAGAGATTCTTCACGTCTCAAACATCAGGCTGAGCCACTAGGGCAGGTCTGTCTGGTAACAGGTACTTCTTCCATTACAGCTGACGAGAGCAAGCATGACAGATGCAATGCAAAAATGAAGCATTACTGGCAGAACTCAACTTGCTGCTGGAAAGAACCATGTATGAACCCAATCCGAAACCTGTGTTTACATCGAGTGACTGTGACACAACAGTTGCATGCAAGCACTCCACAGGACCACTGGATAAAAGAATGCTCAATCACACGATCCTTGTCAAGCAATTCATACAGACTTTCAAGAAAAACAGTTTGCTTCTGCATCATGAAATAGCCCCAAATCCTGTTCTTTCAATATATATTTCCTCCCGTCTCTACCACTTGAAATCCTGCAAGGGCTTAACAGATCTAAAATTTTTTTACATCAAGAAGTCTAACAAAGTGCATCCCTAATTTCTGAATTTATTCACATTCTCAAGACAGAAACTAAAAAAGACAATTCTCATGCAAAACGAAATTACATTAACTGCTTTAAGAAGTTGTCAGCAGATTCCTCTTTCCTGTTCATAATTTTGTAAGTGAAGTAACTTCAGAAATAACTTTCTGAGGGCAGGAAATTTCAAAAAAGAGCACAAGTGTATCTTTTCTAAGTAGAACAAAATAATACTGATTATTTCTGCTTCTCAAATTGAGCAGGTTCATTAGCAGTGCTCTTTGAACTTTCTAGATTATAAAATTGCATCAATGTTTGTAAATTGTTTTGGGTGTGGTCCACAAAGTGGTGACAAGGGAAAGGACGAAACTAGGTAAAAACTTATGTTTCAGGGCTGCTTACTGTGACTTAATGTAACCATACAGTAATGTAACCAGAATTAAGACTGATTAGTCAATTTAAATCTGTGAAGGAAAAAGAAAGCGTTACAGGAAAACCTCAATGAAGGGAAGAAGTTTTTATTGTGATTTGAAGAGCGTAAGGAATTATTTTTGGCAAAAAGAAAAGGAACAGAAAAAGTCATCGTTACTGAACCATCTCTAGCAAATGCAGCACAGTATCTTGTAATGACCCATCCTTTGTCACTTCCCCAGTATTTTTCCATTCCTTTTTCTTTTTTTCCTGTGACAGTTTTTAAACATTTAAGAAGAGTACAGAAAACAAAACCAGTAAATGAAACACTGTGGTATTATTACACAGCTCCACTGCAGTATTTTTACACACCTCTACTGAAGAGGATTAGTCCTATTAGCTTACCGTGTCCTTAGGAGGTCAAGAAGCATTGTTTTGGGCAAGAGTATAAAACCCAGAGAACGGTTAGAATGCTCTTTGTCCAGATATCCCACTTCATTCATTTCTTCTGCTGCAAAACGTACCCATAACATCAATATCCACAGAGGCTCCTACTCATCATGAATTTACCCATCTACCCCTTTAAATCCATTCTACATTTTAGTCTCTACAACAGTTTACAATAACTGAATACCACTGCGTAGCTCTGCCCTACGTTTAAAAACAAAATCTCACAAACCTGGAAACTGAAACATTAATACTAACACCTTCACAAATGTTCTTGATAAGCAATCAATTGGCTGCCGCAAAGTACGTGAACGTGCCTTATCCAAACTCCAGTTTGACAAGAAAACTGTACAACTTCTTCCCCAGTGCTTAGAATCATTCTACTACTCACCTCCCCCAGGACAGCGTAGGACATAGAGCAAGCTATTTTTGTTTATCCACTCTATCAGAAGCACAGTTTTAATATTCTTGATACTCTGGCACAGAGAAAAAGCACACCATACTGAAGACATGCCTCCTAGATCACAGACGTATTAATACATCACATGCCATATTGTAACCGCTCCCCTTAGATCTGACATTGAAACATGTGTACATAAGCAAGCAGAATTCTTTTTCAAAAGCTTAATTTTTAATCGTGACTTTCTCCTCATCCTTCAGCTTCAGCCTAAGTTACATAACTAGCTTTTTCTTCTCTGAGAGGGTGAATGACCAAAGTATCTGTTGGCCACTGGGACAAATGTTACATTTTTTTTGAGGAATTCATTTCAGATGGTTATCTGATTAGCTGTAAAATTGACAGATACATTAACACATTCAAAAGTAACATTTACAAGACCAAGGCATTAGAATATGTGCTCACTTTTGAGCGTATAGTGCGCTTCATGTGGGATTTAGTATTTCTAATAAATCCCACTGGTAACAACAAGGTCAGTCACTCTCACAAGTTCCAAATTTTTAAAAGATCTTTTCAGATGCTTTTTTTTTTTCTTTCCAGTCACTGAAACAGTATGCTTTATTTTTGAGACTTTGTGCCCACAGAAGGCTTCAGCAGCTGTTAATCTGAAAGCTTTTCATATGCTTTACTTAACAACTGAAGCAAACCATCCTTTTTCAAAAACTAGCAATTTGAAGCTACATGTCTGAGTAAGTGCAAGTATTTAAACACCTTGGAGGACCTTCTGCACAACTTCACTGTTGAAACTGATCATCTCACCATCCCTCTAGCATTACTCTGTCTCCAACAGATTTGCATTTTCTATTAGCGTGACCAGTTGCAGACTTTTAAAACCTGGGTGTATGACGCCCTGTATCTATCAGAACATGGAATAATCCACGCAAGATAACTTCCTCATTACTGTAAGCAAGCCGCAGCTTCCAGGATACTTGAACTAAAAATAGTCACGAGCATCGAAGCTTCTGTTTTTTTCAGAAGTCTGTACACAAAACACACAAATGTAGGCAAAAGCTTATGCCCTGCCCCGCCTCCCCCCAAGCATTTGCTCACCCACATGATTATTCTTGTAACATACATATTAAACACTCTTTCTGACAACTTTTCACAGAGGAAAAACCTCTGAGGACTGCGTAAAACCAAGTCTTTGGTTCTAAATCAGCGGTCTGACTTGTGCA
This sequence comes from Anser brachyrhynchus, assembly GCF_964034855.1. Classification (NCBI taxonomy): domain Eukaryota; kingdom Metazoa; phylum Chordata; class Aves; order Anseriformes; family Anatidae; genus Anser; species Anser brachyrhynchus. The sequence continues at coordinate 14,418,807 of NC_137700.1, forward strand.
CTCAGTGTCGCAGAAGGTAAGGCCATCCACTTGGCCAGCTTTCTGCATGCGCTTTGAGGCGGCAATAGCTAGGCTCCCAGGAAGGGACGGGTATAGGGCCGGTTCTGGCAGGTCACTCACTCTTCACCAAGGCGACACAGGCTCCCACAGCTCTCCAAATGCAGCTCCGCCATCACGTTTCTAAAACTTCGCAGTAAGGACTTCGATGTCTACGTCTCAATTTCTTATCTATTGTAATGTTTTAATATTTTACAGCCACCTGCCTTACTACTTTGATTAAATAAATGCCTACTGTGACAACATTGAACTCGTTCTGGTGGAGAGAGCAGCAAGGCTTGCCTCATTTCCACTAAAGCAAATATTTGTTTGCTCATCCTACCTGAATAGTTAGGTTTTCCTTCCTTAAGTTCACACTAAATAGATCAAGTAACCGTTCCCTTCATCATCAGTCATTCTAGAGTTATGTACTTCCTTTATTTTTCCCCAAATTATATAGTCTTGCATTTTTCCTGTTAGCTTGCTCTCAAAATTATTAAGAGATACAGCTAAATTAGTATTACCTTTTGGGAGACAGCCACCTCACTGGCCTTTTTTTTTTTCCCTTTTTCAAACTATTCCACTATGAAAACTGAGTATTTTTATTCCATTTTCTTACTCAGTTACAAACAAGCACAAGTGGCTTAGAATGTATAGCTACCGCACATACTGGCAGCCACAGCCGCTCATGCAACAGCTGAACCAGTGTTTTACATCTGCTTTTCCCTATACACACATACTACCATCCCAATATTTGGTTCATGTTACTAGAATTAACTACTGCCATAATCACAAGTCACTTCAACAAAATGTGCATGGAGTAACTTTTTTTTTTGTAGAGTAACTTGCACCATCAACAGACAATTCTCCATTCTATGTATTATCAGATTATCCTGTTTCTAAAAAATAGCAGTACATTTAAACTCAATGGCATATGACTAACCAAGCCATGAATATTTACTGCCTATTATTATTCAGATTATTATTATTCAGATTCTATCCCACTGTGGGTATTTTAACAAAGAGAAATTTCAGAACATAATATTTAGGTTTTAAAATAATGCAATTACTCAAGATCTTTAAATCCTGTACTGTGTTGTAAGCAAAAAATGTATTTTAAGGACATGATAAAAATATGTCTTCTTTACCAAGACGTGGCTACAGTTCACATTGAATATTTTTAAGGATATCACATGTTTACATTAGAAATGAGGAAACTAGTAATTTCCTATTGCTTTTTTTTTTTCTTTTGGACATGAAGGATATTATATAAGGACCCTTATCTAAACTAACCTTAGATTTTGCTATGTTAACAGGTAACTGTTTATTACTTTAAAATGCATTTTAACTGGACCCTTAGATTTATTTCCATGTAATTCTGTTTATCAATTCTAACACTTCAGAAACATTTCACCTAACATTTCATGAAGCTTACCATAATGTTATAAACTTGGAATCTCCGGAGAAGGTCATTCTTAACTTTTAATCCTAGCTCAGGGGATCCTAGTTCATATCTAATATTTTAATGTTTCAAAACAGTACCATCATAAATAAATGTTTATCTGCTTGGTTTTGCCTTGAGGGAGTAGGGAGACAAAACCTATTCTTCAAATGAAAACAAAACAAGCCGTGTTATTGTTTAGGAGATAACCACATCTTACCATTCTTAATCTAAACAGCAAGTTAACAAATAAGCAAAACAGAAAACTGTGTATGTTTCTGATTGCATATCCGTGTTACAATCTCATTGTAAAATACGTTCCCATTAATATAAACATCTTCAGATTGTACGGTGAATGCATTCCCTATATACTTCTCTCATCTTCTTTTAAGTTCTTAAATTAATTTTCCATCCTACCATAAATTCCCATCCTCAGATACAGAAATAAGACAAAATTTAGCCTCCTCTTACTACATAGGAAATTGCTCAGATTTCTTTGAGATACGCTACACTTTCAACAGTAGCTTCTGAGCCCGACAGGTTCAATATCAAAAATAAATAAATAAATAAAGGGACTGTAGGACAGTATAACGTGATCTTCCTGAACCTGACAGTCCTGGTCCAGCAATCGGGAAGGTTTTCAACCTAAGCTGTCTGAGATTGAGATGGTCTTGCTACTCGCACAACCTGGGCTAAGCCAGGAAAAGTGGGTTTAAGTACTGCCAGGAGGATGCTGACCACAGACGAGGCATACTTTACTTTCCAAAAGACCAGCAAAATGTGTGACAACATGCTTTAGAAGAGAGCAGCTCTGCAGTGGAATCACTGTCACTTCCTGTTTTGATCAGCAGATTAAAAACAGGACACATTTCTAGTTACTCCACTCCTGGAAAATGCTTTCAGCACACTGACCTGCATTTCCCATTCATGGTTTGAGCCCAAAGTGGCTGAGCCTGTTTGTTATGGAATTAACTCTGAGCAAATAGTTTGCTGCCAAGGAAATTCAGTGACAGCTACCCCAACCTTACACAATAATAGCTTCCTAACTGAACTGAGATCTTGCACAGTCTTGATGGTTAATAAGAAAATCATCAAAAGAACAACAACTCATCACTTGAAGATTTTGTTCTGAGACACCTGACGTGTGCTCCTGGCTACTAAACGAACAAGCTCCGTTCCACGAGCTGAAATGGCTCTACCACCGCCACTTTGGGACTCTACAGGCACTAGAAGCTGGGAAGTAGGAAGCTATTCCAAAACCATCAACTGAAGTTACTGGCCAAGCAGCTCCATATCACAGGTCTTTAATCTTCTTTTAATTATTCCCTTGCTAGAAGAAAGACAAACTAAGGGACTGTATCACAGTTTAATGGAAAAAATACATAGAAGCAATCCAAGTTCAGTTTTCAACACTCTAAAGAAAACAAAGTAATCACACAACCAAAATCTTTATGTTAAATAAAGACACAACATGATACAGGAGTCTAATTGCAGAAGGTAATTAAGCATACATAGCCATACTGATTAGGTGTAAAATACTAAACTATATTTCTCCAATTACATCATGCAAATGCTGAAGATCTGCACAAATTCACAGCTACAATAAAAAAAGACACATATCCTACTAAGACATAAGAGAATTTTACACTCTCAAAAATAAAGTACAATTAGCTAAACTACAAGAAGTGCCATATTACCAAGAGATTCTGTATTAAAGATGAAAATAAACTAAAATTATTCCTCATCTTGAAATCTCAAAAACTGTCAGACACGCATGATACGCTTCACTGAACCTTAACATGGAGGAGATAGAGAGATTTAATTGCAACTTTTCTCTGTGCACCACCTAGGAACTAACAAACGAAGTTCCAATTTTAGATGCTAACATCTTTTAAATGATACATATTTAAGATTAAAGCATTCACTTTCACAGAGTTTTGTGGGTGTCAAAATAAGAAATGGGCTAGAAAAATTCAACTGAAAGCAGGTCATGCTGTGAAATACAACACTGCTGATCTCACTCAAAGTATATAAATTGGCTGATCAACATCTGGGCAGATATACTCTGTCCATATCCAGTATTCATATTCTTCCCATCTTTTGGGCTTCGTAACCTTTTTTTTGCATCTTCTGTCTATGTCACTTGGCTATTCAAATTAAATTACAAGGTATGAAAAGAGAGGATAAAACATGTAGGAACACAAATGACTGGCAAAATAACCTGTTTTTATTTGGTTCTAATACACTCCCTCTTTCTTGTTATTTGCATGTTTGTTGACTTACAAGCCCATAATCTTTAGTAAAAACAGGACAAGCTATGTCAAGATAGTGAAATCTTGTGGTGGAACAGTGGTGCTATTTTACTTTTTGTCAGATCACTTATTTACCCATAGGGAAACCATAAAACACCTCCCCCCCATCTATTGCTAATGCTATTAAAAAAATATAATGGACATCGGGGAAGGAGTGATGGCAATCTGTGGAGTTATGGTGCTTCTTTTTTGTTTTTCCATTTAATTTTAAAAGAAGACTTAAAAGGAAAATACAGATAGTATCTAAAAGACACATTAAATGAATTTACTGGTATTCTTTCTGTAGAGAACTCAACCTATACTTGATATCTCCAAACATTTACCTTTCCTCAAATCTTTTATATGAAAGGAGTGAGATTTTTTCATTAAAATTTAAAAGACTACTCACCTAAATACTGTGATCAGTTCTAAATGCTTTGGGAGTGGGATTGCTGAGAACAGTGGGCAAGAAACAATTGTTTTATGATGACCCTACCCCTTACAAATCTCTATTCTTATAAAAACTTGAGATTTAAGCAAACACAGCACATTAATCACTCTTCTCAATAGCAGATGTAGTTCTGGTGTTCAGAGCAGACTGTCTAGGTTAATGAAGCTATTTAATGCTACAAATAGCCCCTAATGTTTACAGCTTCCTATTAGGATGCACATGTTCCCCACAACCTCAGTTCTGACATTCTTGTAATTACATGGCTGAAAACAGAAACTGTTATTCCTGGTAGGCAAAAGAGTGACCTTACAAGACTGCCACATCTGCAGAGTCCTCCTTACTGATAAAAAAAAAAAAAAAGAGAAGAGAACTGTTACCTGTTGTTCAACTGTCTCTGTCATTGGATGAGAAATGATCTGCTCCCTTCCACAGGGAGGGAAAGGGAGGAAATTAATTTTTGGTCCTGTCACAGTGCAAAGCTTTTAATTTTCAGCACTACCCTTTACTTTGTAGTAGTACGTAAGTGTGCTACATCTGTCCAAGATGTTATTTTTGCTGCAAGATGCACAGTACAACTGGCTTTTTAATTACCCTTACTTCAATATATGGAATATGGATTAAACACAAAAAAAAAAAGCGCTTGCCTGTCTTCTTGTATTGTCAAGCATAGAATAACCTGAGTAAAACAGAAATATGAAAGAAGCTAACATACATCATCAAGCTAACATACATCAAGACATGTTCAATGTAGACCAGATTAAGATCTTCCTCACCTGAAGTACTGTAGATTGACTACAAATCTTACACTTGCCAACACAAGTTTAACTTTATACCTTTGTTAATTTGTTTATAGTATACAGGAAGTTACTACTTTTGAGTAATGACTCAGCAGAAGAAAAATACAGGTTACCTGAATTTAATGCTGGTCTTTCCCTTTGAGCTTTTTCTCTAAAATTACACTTCCACAAGAGGATAAATGCCTATATGGATAGGTTATACGTGTCAAATATATGAATTCTGGTTAACCTTCCTTGGTTAATTTCTGTAAGTGGAGGCATCAGCCTGCTTTACCTGAACTTTATTTTCTTGAAAAGGGGATTAATGTCAGTTTGTAACAGGGGCCACAATCTACAGGACTACAATAATTTGAGACACAAACTTCTTTTAAGAAAGAACAGACGACAATTGATCAATCTTGGGAGCATAAGTCTCTGAAGCTGTCTCACCTGTTATGAAACCCTGTTTCTACCCAAATGGGAAAAAGTGAGAGGAAGGGCCAACACTATCACATCTTAAACACTGTATGTGGGCATTACCTAAGTTCTAGTTAAGCAAAACTAGAACAATGAGAAGCTAGATGTAGGAGGGCCAGTGATCACTATCTTGAAACAGAGTTAGTGCTGCAGAAGAGAGTTCTGAAATGTGTCAGAAATCTGATGTTTCAGGATGTTTGTACATCTTAATCACATAAAGGAAAAAAGCTTTAGACACCACAAGGCAGCAAATTTGAAACAACACACCTCCATACCCATCACTCACAATTACAGGAATGACTGAGTTATCAAGACAGTGGAATTTATCATGAAAAAACACGTTATTAATAGTAGTAATACTAAAAAGAACAGCATAATAAAATTTTGTACCCATCAAGCGCTATGCCAGAAGACAAGATGCCCAACTGGCACGTCACTTCGCAGCATAAATAGTCATTTACTTCAACTAAAGGATTACCAATAATTGTAACTGGACAGGTTACAGTGAATAGAATTTGACTGATATGGTAAGGTAAATTTTTTTCAATATATCTCCATAAAAGAGGTCTCTGTAGCTGATACTGTTTTGTCTCTTTTCATAACTGAAACACTGAACAGAAACTAGATCAAACAGCTGTTTCAGAATGGTACTAAAAGCTCTGTTATCAGCATAAACGGCTCAAAAAATTTTAAAGGAAAGATAAGGTGGCTGTTTATTATATGCATATTTACTCCTGAAACATTCAGAATACAGCTTTGCATGCATTTACCTTACCTCAGAATTAGGAAACTGAATGAAACTGTATTGTACTTCAAGCTTCCTCCAGACTGTTTTCATCTGTACTTCCACTTCATCAGTTCAAAGGTGATACTACGGAAATGCATATTTCTATCAGTCTGTAAAACAGAAAAAGAATTTGATTTAAGCGTTATCCAAAGAAATTGTATTGACAGTTTACAGTACATAATGCAAACTGCAGAAACTGATATTCAGAAGTACAGAAGCCCTCTGATACTACGAACTGCTCCTAGAAAAAAACTTCTTAGACACTTGCATTTGTGGTAGTTATACAGCTGCAGCATATTTGTAAAATACTGATACTAAAAAGCATTTAATTTTATTTCTACTACATACACATTTGTCCTAGATGAAAGGAGATGCTTGGGAGGAGGGGTGTTAAAAACCCCTGTAGATTGTTTTCTTATGAAAATATGCCTTTCTAATCTCTCCCAGTAACACTCTGATTCACCTGGCCTGCACCAACCTGATTAACAAACCACTAGGTTTCTCAAACTTTATTTGTTTTTAAAACGATGCAACAGATTAGAGCAAGGACACATTGTGTGGTGACACCAATGGAAAAACAACAACAAAAACAACGCCCAAGTCAATCTTTATTAAACACAGAAGAATCTGTAAGACTGAAGCCTCACAACAAAATTCCACTGGTGTCACCCCGTTAGTTCTAGTACACAATGAGCCATATACAGAGAAATAATAAAATATAATAATAAAATAATATAGTAAATAAAATATAATAATAAAATATACAGAGAAATAATCAGTAGGTTTATCATAGCTACACACAGGTATGACTGCTCCTGGGAAGAAAAAGCAAGTCAAGAAGTTTGGCAAAAAAAGTACAAATGCTGGCAATAGGGTGGGTTTCATTTTTTGTTCGTGTTTTCGAACTGGCCTACATCCAAGTGTCAGAAGAAAGCAAGGAGCAGCAGGCTCTTACCCTGCATTCTAACAGTCGTAGCAAGCCTGACTTCTGTCAAGTCCCATGGATTTTAAACATTTACGTGGAAAGCTAATTTGGGCTTATCAGCTTTACTACTTAGATTCCAACTCGAGCATATGGCGCGTATTGCCAGCTCTTCCCATTTTATCACAACGTCACAATTTGTGAACGCTTCCATCATCCAAAGCTTTCAGAAATATACAAGAATTTTATCATTAAGAACTTCTAGTCTTAAAACTGCAAAGATAACCTTGAAAGTAACAAATGCTCCAACATCAGTAACCCAGACGTGCTGTTAAAAAATATACAACCAATCTTATAATCTAGTGACTTAATGCCTTATTTCTGAACGTGGAAGCCAACAGTACTGGCTGAACCATGAGCCTAACATGATTTCTAGCAGAGGAGAAGTTTCAGCGTCCACCTCTCTACTCTTTTCCTTTCTAAGCTCTATAAGGACCTTTACCATTACAAGGTCAGGATACTTCTGTCTCCATGTCCATTTATAAGCACTGTTTCTAACACACTGAGGTTTAATAGTCTTGGTAATAAATAATAAATCTGTGCAAAATGGCAACCTGAAACCGTCCTGAATATCAGATAGCAGCAGTTCTTAAAGACAACTGTCTCCACTGAGCAGACAGGCTGACACTTGATTGCTATTTCTTCCACGGTAGAATTGGAAAAACATTCTTGCCATGCAAAGGTGTTTGTGGAGAATGTTTTTGCTTTTTTAAAGCAAGTTTGTAAAGAATCTGCAAAATAAATCCATCTCTCTCTCTCATCAAGACTCCAGTTCACCTTCTGTTGGACTCCAAAAGACAGGACTATAAACAGAAAAAGGTCAGTGTGCTTTCTGTTTTTACAACATGGCCAAATCCCCTGTATCTAATATCTGATTTATACAAAGACCACTTTGTATTATTTAAAAAGCCTGCTTTGTAAAGGCATTTCTGCACACTGCTAGTCCTTTTTTTTTTTTTAAATGATGTCCTCTTTCCAGACTCCCAAACTGATGAAAATTCTTAGTAAACATTAATTTCTATAAAGTATTTATTGAATTTCCTGATCTTACTCCCATGAATCAGGTACCCAAGTTCCCTCAACAAACAGAATGATTTTAGTGAACTTCTTGATCCGCATGACTGTGTACGTTCATATCTGAATTCAAATCAGTAGTGCTCTTCAGAAACCAGTCCTCCCAAACACGCCTATTTTCCTTGCTTTACTTTACACAGCAAGGCAGCCTCCGTGCACATGAAGATTTATTTTGAGTATATGTAGATCAGAAAACAAGCTTCAGAAAGCACATCGTATATGCTCCAACCGCTCGCAGGAATCCAGCCACAGACTCAGAGGAAGACTGGTTTGAAACAAAACCCTCACAACCTGTATAGCATGGCTGTCAGGTTCTCAGCACCTGACAGATCTGATTCTCTTACGCCACACTGCTGGGTAATGGGGACACAGCCTCTTTAGTGACTTTCAGAATTTTTGCATCAGTTCCAAATTCATCTCTCCTTTTTTTAAAAGGCCTACAAAACCTCAGAGATGAGTGAAGTTAATGCTAATTATTAATTCATGGGAGTAACCTCACTGTGTTCTATTTCTTCAATTTCTTTATCCGCATGAAATGCTACTTAAGAACATACTGAATTTTATGAAAAGCAATTGACTTAAATATTTATAGTTATCCAAAATGCTCAACTATTAATGGATTAGTTTTTCAAAATATTTAGTGTCATTCTTGATGGCATTTTCCCAGAAGAAATGCTGTTGATAACCAATAAAAGTATTTAATAAGTTATTCACACAATTCCATCTTCATTTTATTAGAACTTCATCTACTACAATGACTGCAAAAAGCACTAACAAATTCAAGAGTACACAGGCTCACAGCCCTTGCCGCTAGTTACGTATTGAATCCAGATTTATCTGGAAATTTTTGCAACATTAAGATTACATTTAGGATCTCCATACACTATTAACTCAGGAATATTGCCCCCCAATCTAAAGAAATGAAAAGAAAAAAACTGAATGACATTAATATACTAACTATAATATACTAGCTAACCCGAAGAGCTGTAACTTTGCAGACACCAGCAGGCCACAGGGAACAGTCCGAGCACCCAGTGTGGGCTGATTTATCCTCGTTCGGCAGGAGGAAGGGCTCTCCTGCTAACACGGGGCAGGAATGAACAGCCCTCAGCAGGACAGGCAGAACGGAGGGACTTGCAGCGGCAAAGCTCGGAGCAGAAACCAGACTCAGGCTGTGGATTCCTCCTCCTTGTCATCCCACTTATCTCTAGAATCAGCTTCCCTTCGCAGCAGCTCCCGTTCCTCCAGCTCCAGGGCCACATCCATCTCACTCCCTCACCTGTCTACACCACTCTCAATGCAAAAGAAGTTGCCTGGCGCTTGACTCTCCCTGTGCTTTGTTTCTCCAAGTCATTCCTCCTGCATCCCCAACTGCCTCACCAGTTTTCAGCTCAGTTAACTTTATTTCTCTTAGATGATCTACTCCACATAAACACACCTTTTTTACATCTTGCAGTTGGGGAAAATTGGTAATCACCCTGTATTTTGAAAAGAATCAAAAAAGGAACCTTCAGTACAGATTAGAAATTTTAGAGCAGAACAAAACAGAGGTGGACGAGGGGCATTCCTATGTGTCTGTAAACATCTAATAGCTGACAAATCTACAGGTGAATAACCACCACAGCTTTTAGTCCAGAAACAGACAGGAAAGGTCTGCACAGCGGAAGCCTGTAACTGAAGGACAGAATACTCAGAGGGCTCTACCTTTAAATGGAAACTGACTTACTATGGATCTGAGGAACAGAAAGGTAAAAATGCAACTATTTGCACAGAAATTTCTGTTAAGCTCCTGTAACTCAGGTGTGCATTTTAAATGCAAAATTATGCATACTTAAGGAACACAAGTTTAGAAAGCAACTTTAAAGTAACGTAACAGTTAAAGTAATTCATTGGAATTAAGTACATGATCATAGAAGGATTCATGGGTACAGGTTATGGGTTAAAGACTTGTCAATTAATTCCAGTTTCCAGTTACTTCTGCCTCACTCCTAAATAATCCAGCCACCACTGCTTCTCTTCCGCAAGGTTCGCCAATTCAGACAGTCATACCTTTATCACAGTTTATGAAACAGAACTCTGTTTCAATGTTCCTGTGAATTCAGATCACAGGCTTGGGTGATACCAGACAGTTGGAAAACAACAGGGGCAATAACCTTCATCACTTGATACTTGGGGTTGGAGCAAAGGGAGAATGAGGAAATCAGGTGGTGCTGGCAACATGTAAGCAGTGCTGAAGGGTTCACAGCCAGCCGATGGTTCTGTTAACAGACAGGAGAGGTCTCAGAAGCAGATCTATCCATTCTAGGGCAAACTATAGTCAAAAAAGAAAAAAAAAAAAAAAGGTTTTTTGTTATAAATCTAGGTATGCATAAAATATACCGCAAGCCCAGACTGTGACTGTGGAAGACACTTTATTCAACAGTCTCATGACTGCCACTAGCAAATTTAGCCAGAGCTCCTATAAGCTAGAAACAGTTTAAAAATGGTGATTATACTGCTATGAGAAGTCTACTGTAGCCATGAAATTTGAGTGGAATTTTAAACGGAAAGCTTCCATACCAAATTTCCAAATCCTACTTCAAAGTTCATGTCCAAGGATATGAATTTCTTAAGAAAAACCTTTTCAACAAATTTACATGCGAGTAAAACCCCACACTACATTGGTAAAGCAAATACAATATTGCCTGCAGCACACCCAAGGCTTGATGGCTTTGTCAGTGGAACACTAAAGGTATATGAGGATCTTGGAGAGCAAACAGTCCTTCCAAAATATATGGGACCATTATATGAAATAAACTGATGCTTAGGTCGAACAAGCTTATGCAGCCTCTAGACACCGAATTGCAAGGTGTGAAAGAAGAGCCTGAAAAATGGTATAAGCACATTTATCCAACCCTTGAGGCAAGCCAGTTTTGACTGATCTCCTACTTCATTAAGGATATATCTTCATGAAAACCGATTTTAAATTTTGATTTTAAGCCTGGCTGTATTCCCTTGTATTTTAATACAGAATCACCAATGTATTCTTGCGAGGTATTTAAAATGCAAGGAACAATATGATATTCCAGAACTACATGTCATGTTTCACATCTGGCCGTGACTCTCAAAATCGCTCACGATATCACTGATCTTTTAGCACTTATTCTCAGTTATTCTCAGAAAGCGCGGATTTCATCATCTTCACTGAATACTGTATGGATCCCTTATGGCAAAAAACCTTTTTATCATTTGTGGGCAGATTTACTGAACTTCAAAAATACTACCTTGAAACAGTTTGATGAAAACAAGATATTGCGTATAAATAATACAGACCTAAACATCAACGGGTCAGCTGAAGTACTAATCTAACCTGGCTGATGGCATATGCAGGCAGGTAGGACAGTGAGTGCTGCTCACCAGTTCAAAATCTCAACTGACCTTTTATTTTCAGTCTCACAGGAAATACAGGGCAAATCTGTACAACTAAAAAAAACAATACATCAGCTTTTCTTTAAGTCAGATCTCCCTCTTTCTAGGGAAAAGCTCTTCTCTACTGGCAGACTGCAGCCTTCTTCCTTCTGGAGCATGATTTTTATTATGAACATTATTAGTTGCAAATTAGACCACTGGACTAGGCCTAGGACATTCACATAAGTTTTTACTCAGAAGGTGTTAGAGCACTCTTCGTCACATCTCACACCATTCTCTCCCTGTAAATAGGGGAGAGGGTCCCTGAACAACCTCAGGCTTTACTCGTGAGGCCTTACAACTGTGCAAACTTACACAAAGGCAGAAGACGCCCTAAGTAGGTAGTTTCTGAAGGACCCACACTTCTTCACAGCTTGGTACTCTCCCTGTGCTTGTTATGCATTTCTGTTGTCATCATCTGAGCTTCCTGCAGAAATACAAGACAAAGTGTTCTACATGCTCAAACTTCTGAAAAATCATTGCCCTAGGGCCTATCTGGAAAGATCAGAACAGAAACTCCTGAGTGAAACCGTAGCATGCAGTATGAGACAGACAGAAAAAGAGGATGCATTTTACGCAGTGACATGAACCTGTATAAATCGCAATGCACTGCACCCTCCAGAAGGCTTTGTGACACAAGGAATTTATTACTGGGGCCATGATGAAAATCCAGACATGAACCTCCTGAGATACTGCCTTAGACCTGTAACAAAGGTCTGCTTTGGCAGTAGGGCCAGAAAATTCCACTAGGCTTTTACTTCATCCTGACAGATGTAATTTCCTATAGCAGAAGGTTTAAGCCTTCTCATTCCTTAGCAGGCTATCTTGAATATTTCACTCTGGCATAGTTAGCTACATCACCTGAAGTCACCGAGGGACTCCACAAGGCTGATCTTCTTTAGCTGCTGTGCAAGCAGACTCTGCACTCACAAAGCAGCCTCAGTATTTCTTTCACTTGTCTCAAATGTTCTTCATCCACAGGTCCAATGAGTCAGACTGAAAAAATATCAGCTGACTCTCTATACTTTGGGGCTAAAAGCTATCTGACAACAGCCTGCTGTTGAATCAAAAGCAGTTATGTAGAATGCCATCCCCAAAGGCAATCCCATCAGCCTACAGCACTTGCTTGATGAACTATCCAGCTCTGATGCATCACCATGAAGAAGTCAAGCCAGAATATGACTTGCCAAGCTTTGTTACTAAAATAACTGGACTGGAGACTTTTCTTTGCAAGTACTTCTTTCATCACAGCTCTCCAAGTACCCCAACCAGTCCTGAAAAGTGCCTCTGTTTTTAAGAGATCTAAAACTCAACTGTTTTACCTCAACTCTGGAGGTACCCAACAGAAAGCTATCCCCCCCATCCACAGTCTAAGCTTGCTCTCAGAATTGTGAAGACTGATTGGCCTCACAATTAACACTGTCTTCTGCTGCATTTGACGCCCCTGAAAACATGGCTAGCTGCGATTCCATGTACTTAAGTCTTCCTAAATTTTGGAAAGTCATCAAAAACACTTAGGCTCTATGCTGTTTAGTCATCAAATTTCATAGTCAACTTCTCAACGTGCTTCGAAACCTGCCTGGGCCCTATCACTTGGCTAGTAGTTTGCCTTGTGCAGATAAAAGTAACAATAATATGTGATCACTTGGCACACAGACCTAGAGGCGCACATTCTTATCATAATACTGATCCTGGGAACGCTGCCCAGACTTCCATTTCTCTCTGACAAAAGCACCAATGAAATCTAGCTTCTGCCTGTGCTGCAGGACCACTAGGCCATGTTTTGCCAGGTGATCCTTTTCCTCCTCCCGCTACGATTCCTGCAAAAAGGTCAAGTGTTTCTTCAATCTGCCTTTTCACAGAGTGATTTAAATGTGATACAGAATTTCAGGAATGCCTTTTTGTCTTTTTTTTTTTGGTATTTATTTATTATATATTTGTATCTTACATTTATATACATATGTTACAACTTCAAAGTCCCAGGGTCTTGGACACTATCAAAATACTGCCTTTAAACTTACAAAACGTTCCTCTTAGCTTACACACTTTCTGAATCCACTGAACACAAAAACCAAAACCTGGTACATGAAAACCATCCATCACTTTTTCATGTCCTTTCATACCAAAAACACAGTCGGAGCCATCACTGCAACAGTCCTGAGCACATGGAAACGGTGACAATCTTCACAGAAACCACGAATCCCTCACACAAACACACGCACAAAATGGTTAAAGGCCTCCACCACAAGCAAACCCATCAGGTACGGAAGTTTTCCCAACAGAAAACAAAACGGCCTTCAAAAGGGACTACATGCTAACAACCAGGATCGTAGTCTATCACTCCTGGGGGAAACAAGACATGCTAAAACTCAAAAAATTACTACTTTTTCTTTAAGATAAGAGAATATACATGGGTATTTTTGGCAGCTTAAACAGACTTTATGTATTGTAAGAACCCTTAAAATTAACTTTATTCTAAAATCATAAAAACACTTTTTTAATACCTCAAAAAGTGTTCTTCCCCAAAAGCAATGTAAGCACCTCTGTCTTCACTTTAACTCGGCCTTCTACAACAAAAGGCTCATAGTATGAATCCTTTCCACTTTGAGATCTGACACACAGAAAGCAGCTGAAGGCCAGTCATAACGGTTTTTTTTGTTTGTTTGTTTGTTTTGATTCTCAGTGATGGTAACAATTTACAAAGAATATGGAAACCTTAACGTCCAGAAGTTAGCAACTGGCACAGAGACAGAGTTTAATCCTCCACCCCTGGAGCTACAAAAATACACATACTCCATTAAATGGCCTTCAGTGAAACCAAAATTCTATTGGCATTAGAGGCACAAAAACACAGAATTCTTGCCTTGCCCAATAAAATCTGTTCTGCTAAACATATAAACCTTAAAATTTGCATTCGTTTCCACCATTGTGAAGTGAAATAAAAGAATCAGTCAACTATCATTAACTCTTAAAATTGGCAGTGACTATTAAAGCAAGGGAAGTATGAATTAAGTTCATGCAGTGCACGTTACACCAATAACACAGAGGAGACTGTATTTATATACTAAACCATAAATTTAGGCTCCTATTGATGTAATCCCTAGTAACACAATGGCTACTTTATTTTGTGTAACTGGTTAGTCATACTTTAATCAACACTCGAATTTTATTAAAACGTACTGCAAAGTGTTTCCCTTCAGACTAGTTAAGACTTATCAATACTGCTTTGGAAAAAAATGACTATAATAAGGATGGTCAGATAAGGAGGCTCAAAGCTGCTAGAGATCCGTGCATGATTTGGTGATATAGATGACTCAACACCTGGAATAACATTATATGTAAGTTTGGTTCCCAGTAGACCCACCCATATTTCCCAGAATACAAACACATTCATGTGAAATAGTGATAGGCTATGTGGAGAACCACCAGGCTCACCTTCAAAAACCTTTAGAGCAGACAACCAAAGACAGGAGTCTTTTGCAGACAATAGCTTTTAGCTAAGAGATCCCATCCAGCCCCCTGCTCTCTTTAGAGTCATTAACATACATTATGGTGGCACAACAAACCCAGAAAAGAAAGGCATATAAAAATACTACAAATTATTCTAGACTACTTCAGAATTTATTCTAAGTGCTGTATCTGAAACTTAACTATTCCCAAAGTCTATACAGTAGATTCGCTTGCATAAAATTTCAGGAAGTCAAGATCTGATATTCCTCCAGCACAAAATGTTCTGCACGGTTATCTTAAGGGACGGTCTGGTTTTATGCAATTAACTGATATTACAGAAAAAAACTATACATCTTTGGCAGAGAAGACAGAACTAAAAATTTTGCCATTTTTTCATAAATCAATGGTACAAAACCCTTCAACTTCTATTGGTAAGGCAAAGTGAAGGTGTGCTTCATAACCCAGAAAGCTATATGAAATTATCTTGGTAGCATTTGATTACATCTGATCTCAAGTGGACTAGACTTTCCTACATCTGTTTAAAAAATGGGGTCATACCTTCAGATGACCCTTCCCGATAAGGTAAGATTGATTTGTTATTCAGACAATGATTAGTCCCATCCCCACAAAACAAGATTTTTTTTGTTTTTGAGAAAACATTATACATTAAAGTAAGTATATGCATCACCTCTAAAAAAAAAAAAAAGTAATAATTACGGAATCAGAAGTATTTGATTTAAAAGCATGCACTAGGTACTTACCCTTGTAATCTTGGTCCCTGAAAATTCCTCCAAAATTATTTCAGAACAAAATGAATTAAGAAAATTAGAAGAAAAATCCTAAGTAATAAAATAAAATGGATCCTGCTAAAGCATCCTTTTACTCGTTAGAATCTTGGAAAAAATGACCACAAAAAGAAGTCACACCCCTTACCATCTGCATGATGATACGGAACTTGATTTGCAAGTCTGAACAATTAGGCTGCAGTGGCCTCAACCTCTCAAACAGAGCTCAACAGGTTAGAGAAAGGTAATGCATCATGCAGGAAGTAATATACACGGGTAACTCAGCATAGAGACAAAGCTGCCCCAAAATCCTCAGCCATTTTACCTACTAAGTCTAACAATTATAAGTTTGGAGTGCTGGAACACTGTATGCCTGTAGTTCTTTGGCCGCCAAATCATGGACTTTCAACTTGATCTAATGACACATTTGTGGAAAAAAACAAAAACAAAACAAACAAAAACACTACATACAGAATAGACCTTAAGGGCTTAGACAAAAAGAAGGTAGGAAAACTCAAGACAAAATTCTGGAACACCCTGAATAATTATCTAGATTTCCAATCTGGCCTCTTGCATGTCCTACTGACTTATATGTTCAGAAGTAACTGTAAATAATTTCTATCAATCTCAAATTCTCTTCTCCAAATGCACAGGACTACTGGTGCCTTCGTAAAGGAACTGAAGAAAAACAATCTTTTTTTTTTTTTCATTAAATTGTATTTAATACTGGTGACAGGTCACTTACAGAGAACAATTAACTGCTTGGAAACGGGTTCACTTTATATGGCAAGACCACCCATCTGTGAACAAATACTGTAAAAGACTGACTATATCCTGGACCGAATAACTTTACAAAGAATTTTTAAATGTAATCCATGAAAGGAATTAGGCACCACAAGCAGGATTTACCTGATGCTCAGCTTCTTCAGCCATGAAGAGGTTTTTGTCAACAAAGCTCTACAGCCAGAGGTTTGCTACTGCTCAAGCTGAAAAGAGCTCATCTGCTTAAGCCTGCTGAGAAGTCTAACCTGCTTGGTGTTCTGTATACATCTTGAACCACTCTAACAATGGGGGCATGGTAATGTGAATTGTAACTGTCACTTTTCTTCAAACACACTTTTAATTCAACAATCTAGAGGTTGCACCATTGTCCTACAGGCTTTGGATGAACAGGGTGCCCCGAGACAGACCCAGAGAACGTAGGCAATCATTCTCCACTGCACCTACAGAAGACACACCACTTTGCAGAGCACAGCACAAGGCCCATGGAAGAAGGTGCCAGAGGGAGGACCTGTTTTTCAGCCAAACAATTAAGCATACGTGGGGTGGAAAAGGAATGCTGAAATATGGCCACAAATTTTAATATTTGCTTTAGAGCAAAACACACTCCAAACTATAGGTCACTTATTCTTGGGACACAGAGAAGGGGGATAGAATCCCCTTCATCTAATGAAGTGCGACTCCTTGGATTTCCTGTCGAAGAAAGCATGCCATCTGCAAGGATGTAGGCATAACCATGTGGACTTGTACTCTAAGGAAAGGATAAAACGATAACATAGTTCTCGGCAGCGTTAACAGTGAAGTCTACAGTGTAATAAAATAATATAAAAGCTTCCCATCAACACTGAGACACTACATCAGGAAAATACATAATTTGTAAGTTATACTGCTCAGTAAGTTTGTTTGCTTTAAATTTCATGTTTCTTTTAGTTCTGAAAGGCTTGCCTCCTTGTAAGAAACTTAGGATACCTGATGTTGTTGCTTTAATGTGACTTCTCTTTAACAAAGGAAGAAAAACTCTGACGCTAGCAGCTTTTTCTACTTAGCAGAGGCACAAGAGCCAACAGCTGACATTTGAATTTCTTCTAAATTCAAACAGGAAATACACTCAAACGAGTTATCAATTACAGACTGATTCACTCACGACTGCAGTGAATTCTTCATTGCCAGAAGACACACTGGATATACTGCAGTTATGTGCACTTACGGCACACTGGGGTAGAAATTCACATAGATTTCCTTTTGCCTTTAACAATCTAAAATGAAATTCCTCACACCTGAAAACTGTGCCCAAGCAAACGAAGCAAAGCACACCCACGTACAGGACCACTCTGGATTCCCTGGAGACAAAATTCCATTGCACAGAGCAAGGACTATCACAGGAAGATCTTTTCTTTTCTAGCACTGTCCTATTTGTTCCCAATTTATATTTAGGCTTTTACAAAAATAATCTTTGAAAAAAGCTTAAAGTAGAGCTATTTCAGATGTATGCACTACTACACCCTGTAACTTGAGTCTTTTAACAAAAAAGCTGAAGTAATAAATTGTACAGACACAATAAGTGATTAATTACCTTAAGTAACTGCTGCTTCATTATTACTCTCTGAGATATTCAAGAGCTAAGAAAACAGAGCATCTTTCCATGCTTCCTTAACCTAGGTATTTCACCTTCTATCCAAATAAGCGAATAAAATTCTTGTTTTAAGAAAGGAAAAATGCAAAAGGAGTTCAAATATAGAGCTAACCTCTGCCCCTCTCCACACTGAGAACCATCTGGATTCTATTAAATTGTCAAGCAAGCACCAGGATTAATACGAAGAGAAATAAAAGAACCACTGAAATGTTTAACATTGGTAGCTTCTTTATAGGCCTATGCTAAATCTCCATATGAACCTCAGCTGATTAACACTTCAAATGCATGACATCTATTTTATAAAATTATACAGATCACTTTCACTCTCCCTTTCCTGTGACTACTAAGCAGAACTGCAGCTAAAAATTTTTTGTATTATTCTACTCTACAGAGCAGCTGCCCAAGCAACTTATGAAACTGTAAAATAGCAATCAACGTTGTGAAATTCAGGGGAAGGCAGTAAAGCCTTCCATTTAAGGTTGTCAGATTATCTTACCTCATGTAGTTAGTTCTGTGCTTTAATGTTGTATAACATAGTGCAGATTATACAGAACAGAGTTCATGCATTTCCGAACCCAAAGATTCAGCAAGAAAAGGGCCTAACTCCAGACAAACGCCTCCAAGGCTCTGAAGAACTTCAGCCTCATCTAGGTTTACAATTAAGTGACAAGCTTGCATATGACTTACAAGCCTCACCAAAGGGAGCATTCCTCAGAATAGTTTCATACTTTAAATAGATATACGACTGAAGCATCAGTTTTCAGGTTGGCCTTCTCAGCATAACATCATTCCCACTGAACCCAAAGGCCAATTAATTTCCTTCCTCCTTGCAGAAAGGAATTTCAGCTCGCTGATGATTTCCTGGAACTTCAGCATTCTCCATGTGATGTGACACACTTCGGAGCACTGACAGGTTTTAACGGATAGTTTCTAAAGTATTTGTGGGAAACAAAAAAGAATCCAGATTCGGGGTAGCAACTTCCTTGTTCAGGTGAAGAAAGGTAAGATGCTGCACAAGAGCAAAATGAAAGGAAATGGCAGGAAAAGTCATTTTTCCCCTTGAGTGTTTTATTAAAGACTGATAATTAATATTTTGCCTGTTTTTACACAAATATATATCAATTAAAACTCCAACACCAATACCATACAATTATGCAGGATTACAAAAGAACAAGATACATACACAGAGTCATGACCACTTCTGCTTGTTTAAACCTCAAATGCAACTGGGGAAAAACGTAGGGGCTGTAGATTCAAGTCTTCTGAATTTGTAAGATGCGGCATTTAAAACAAAAAAAAAAGAACATAGCCCCTTCCTAATAAGCCACATAGTATAAGGAAGGTTGAAATAACCATCCTTTTCTTTATAAGTAGTTTTGCAAAAAAATGAAATTGACACAGAATGACACTGTCAGGCATCAGCAGGCTCTCTCTGTAGGAATGTCTCACTTTGCCCCACAGAAGTATACAGCCTTTCTAACTGTTGGCCCTACCAGCTCAACGCAGGGTCAAAAACGGGTGACTTCCTTGGCTTTCCTCTAACAGAAGGAGATTCTGCATGAGAAAGTATGTACCCAGATACGCCACTGCATTTACCTCAAGTGATTTGTTCAAGTATACAAGACTGAAAGTCAGGAAACAGCTTTCAAGCATACAAGAAAGATTAGAACATCTGACTTGGTTGTGCCAGCTCTAAAGAGTCATGAGATAAAACAAGAAAAGTTACCAAAGTGAGCAGAAACAAATGAATGTTTAAATAGAAGTTGTGCTGCATAAAAGCAGTGCTCTTGCACATTCCTTCTCACGTTAATACATTCTCAAAACTGAAATAGAACAAGTATTTGAGTAATTTAAACAGAACCACACAACAACTCAGTAATGAGCTTACAGCTCTTAATATTTAAAAAGAAAACAGAACTTTAAAGATCTAAGCAATGCAACTAAATCTTGATCAAAGAAGCATGCAATCATATTCTGGCAGTTCCTAGAACAGATGCCTGCCATTAGTTTAGTATAAGTATCTCCATAATCTAACTCATCCTTAGTTAGGAAGAATATCTGGGATAAGAACAAAAACAAAACAAAACAAACGACCTTGAAGTTACAGGAAACCCAGGAATGAGTGAGCTCAAGATGCTGTAATATATTTTGCTTGTGCATGTATGTCTGGAAGTCAGGTGAGACCCAGAAATCCTCAAGTTCTTTGATATACAGAATGTCTGTCTCTAATAAACAAGAGTGTTTTATGGTAATTCAGTAATCTGATTAAATCAGTTTTAGACTGTCAAGCCAACAAAATGTCTAACTAGTTTGGACTACATGGGTTTTCGTCTTTCTTAAAAGCAGAGAAGGGACTGGGGAACACATGGAGGCAACGACGACAAGGGACGCAGATACACGTGATCCAAAGCAAAGAACTCCTGACAGCATCCCTGCTAAGTCTTGCCAAGGCTTGCAAAAACACAGAACGGCCTCAGGTTATTTTGTGATGAATGAAGAGCTTGTGGGCTTTCCTTGCTTGCACGCTCACTCAGGGGTAAGGTTTATCTCTTTGTCAACAGAACCTAATACGCTGCAATTTGTTCAATGCCGATACCAGTTCTTAAATGCAGAGTTCAGCAAACTGGTCTGGGAGAGGTGGGGTTTCCTTGGTTGGTTGCGGGGGGGTGTATGTGTGTGTGTTTTGTTAAATAAGCTGAGACCTGCCTGTAGTTCCTCCCTACTTGTTATAAGTAATAAAAACATTTTTAAGTTCTCGAGAGGAACATTCTTAGATACTGAAAAATAGCAGTGGTTTAGATACATAATCCTTATCGCACTATCGTAACTTGATCCTGGAACTGACAAACTCAAAACCAGCCTTGGAGCCCTATTACCTGCCTCTGCTGGGGGGAGGAAAAGGGGGTAAAAAAAAAAAGACACTTGATGATTCAAAAACACGATGATCAAGATGCTCTTAAAAGTACCAAACGGGCTAAGCCAAATACAGTAAAACACCAGCAGAAGGAAGCTATACCTTTCTGTTTGATTCAACAGGTACCGATTGAAGGAAGAAGAACAAGATTTCATTCCCCATCAGCTTCAAAGGTCATAAAACAAAGCTCATCCGTTCATCAGTGATGTGTACAGGAGGGACTTTCAAATAACTGAGTAACTGGAAATATTTATACTTTGAATGGGATGAATAGGAAGAGGGCTGTTTAGGATAATGGCAGAGGTAAGGGAAGGATGTGGAGAGAGAATGGCTTTGTTTCAGCCACCGCTCCTCCGCAGACCGATTAAACAGCTCCAGACCTCCGGCTGGCCGTACAGCCCGGGAAGCGCCCACACCAGGGCTCCTCCGCCCTGACGTGCTGCTTCAGGTGTGCTGACTCTACACAGAGCAACAGCTCAGAAGCACATTGCCCACTGTACACAGAGTAACGACAAATAATTTTTGCATTATTGCAGGGATACTGTATTATTTTTCTACCGGTCTTTCAGTGCCTAGATTATTTAAAACAAGATAAAAATATGCATTTTAAAAATAATATTTTTTGACTTCCAATTACTCCGCTTAACTCACCCTTTAGTCAACTGCTCTTCCTTTCATTTGGTCACAACTGTTAAAAGCTTTAGTAGTTTAAGTGCTACCTAAAGTTGGAGATATTTTGATGAGCTACAAGGGCTTCTTTTCACTTAAAGACAAGACAGGATATGATGCTGAACAAACAGAAAAGGCCATTTAATACTTTACAATGTTCTGATGTTATGTTTTTAGGATAAATAATTGTGAGAAACACCAATTATACAACACCACTGGGATACAGAGCTGCCACTGAAAAGCAGATAAAGAGCCTTCCAAGCCACTGTCAACAGCAGTGAAACCAAAATAGTTTATGGAGAATCTAGGAACTATTGAAAATCATGACTTCTGCTACGGTGGGACTAAGAAACAGTGCACAACTATAATGGGAAGTTGCTTATAATCTGGTCTTATCTTTCATCTTATTATCTTTATTTTTTCCACTGTAAAAAGGCTTGCTCGGATGCTATGCAGTTTATGTGCTACTATAAAATAATGAAAAAAAGCCACTTTTCATATGAGAAATTTTTCCAACAGAGCTGTTACAAAGAATATCAGGGGATGGAATTTCATTATCTAATCCTTTGCAAAAGCACCTCTACTTTGAAACCAATGATATTTAAATTTAAATGATAAAAAGAAGACAAATCAAAAGACAAGGAAGCAAACCTCAAATCCCAAGGAATTCCATGGAAAGGGACCGTTTATTGAAGTCTGTGCTTAATCCAAGTGGAAAAACAAAACAAACAACCCCCTCTGCTACAGGACAACTAACTGTATTGGCCTGACATTTTCTTAACTTTTCTTTGATAAAACTACAGCCACATTTGAGAAAGCTTTCCAGTTCAGAGATTCATTCTATTTCTTGTTGATGCTGCTATAAGTTTTAATTAACAATAAAAAAAACATCAAATACACACAGTTTTACATGAAAGCCCTGAAAGATATTAAATGTTTATATTTCCATGTTATAATGATGTTTAGGGGAAAAAAAACAGGTTATATAAAAGAAGCAACAGTTGCAGAAATGCTACCAACGCAGAACATAAATAAAGGAATATTTTGTTTTCTGGCTTAACTCATATGTATCACCTTACACATAAACATGATTTGCAAGCTAATGCTGGCCCTTTGAAGTTATCACCATACATTTATGTATGTGAGGTATAGAAATTGTTATTTTTTATCTGTCAAAATTGAAAGATGAAGTCACAGGACAATAGACTAACAGGTCTTACGTAATGCCAGTATACAGTTCATACCTGGAAAACAGACAAAGAAGAGCAGGTTAAGATTCATGCCTTCAGTATACGGGGAATTTTCTCTAGTCTTGTAATGTGCCTCAAGGTTTCTGGTCCTCCATCAAGTTCCAACATGGTTTCTTTAACAATTTAATTTAAGCATTTAAACTAAAAAGGATTCTGGGGAGTTGGATGATAACATTCACATCTGATAATACAGCCAAGAAAATCCAACTGAAAAAACCCCAACGGTTTACTAGTGTGAGACTTGCAGATAGCCAGAACACCAATTCAAAACCTGCCATAGTTTATTACTGATTATTGCAGAAATATCATTGTCGTTTGAGTTCGAAAACCCAATGTGCATAGACTTTTGCTGAACAAATTTGCTGCAAGTTTTTGGTTACATATATAAAAATAATTGCTTACAGGCCAACAATTTCACATATAGCCATTTCAAATCCTACCTCACAAAAGGAGAGAAGAAATCTACGATTAGCTCACTTAAAAGTGGAGGAGGCGGGGAGTTTATTTCTAAGTCTTACAATATGATTTTAACGTTTGCAGAAAAAACACGGGTCTCACAAGAAGTACATGAAGAGTTACTCCTTTCCTGGCATACTGCTTCTTGTGTTTGTGAACCACTGCCAAATCTAACACTGACAGAAGAAACACTTCAGAACTTCAGCATTTTTTAAAGTCTTTCCATTGTTTCAAATACGCTCTTAGAAACAAACAACAATTAACATCCATCGTATTATGTTCCCTTTCCCAGGTCACAAACACTGATATTTTTTAAAAATATAAGAAATTGTTGTAGCGCAAGACTACATATAGTTACTTTAGTTAATTCAGACGCTAAGATTTAAAATAAAATAGGAGCCCAGATCTATTTAGACAATTAAGTGGTCAGACAAAAAAAAAAAAGAAAAAATGCTAGGCATCCGCCCAACAGCTCCCACTGACAAAATATTCAGATTGAGATTTTCAGATAGCCTGTAGCACTAAACCATTTGGCAGCTCTCCTGCCTCAGTTCTCTGTATACAGACAGGCTTAAATCAGAGAATAAGACTACCACAAGTAAGGGATAAACAGAAAAAAATAGTCTACATATTTCTTCATGCCGCAACCTAAACCTTCAGAAAGGTAGAATTCAGGCCATCTGAAATAAACAAACTTCAGCGACAAGTAACTAATTTTAGAAATGATATGAAAAAAATAATTCTGTGAGGTTGCCTTCTAAAGAAAGATCTACTAGAAAAGCTCACCAATCTGACACTAAACGCAAGCCATCACTCAATGCCATGTCTGTTAGCTCAGTTTTTCTCTCAACTGTGAAACAAACAGAAGATCCTGATACACTTGGAAATTAAACACTGAAGTTCCAGTTTGCATTTTAATTACCTGATAAGCCACACGAATCAAATTTAACCATAGTAGACAGGTAAACATACGTGGCTGGTGCCGAACAATGTCAAGCGATTCCTGCTCCTGTCCTCTGCTCACTCTCTGAGTCGAGTGAAATGATGCCAAATACGAGGGACCCACCAAGCAAGCTGTTAGATGGGGCTAGGCAGCAGCCGAGAGCTCCAGGGGAAGACGAGGTAACCACTTACCACAAACCAGCAACCCCACATGCCTGATTTGCTGCTAGTGGCACCGCTGACCCACTGAAGTTGGAAGGGACTTCTAGAAGCTGCTTACTCCAACCTCCTGCCCAACACAAAGCCGAAGTGAAGCTGAGTTACTCAGGACTTAGTCCAGTAGTATCTTGAATGCTTCCAAGAACAGCATTGCTGCAACTTCTCTCATTAACGTGCCCCAGTACTTCACCATTTTGATTGTGCTTTATTATTATTTTTTAAATCCCGTAAGAAGTTACCTCGCTGTTACGCGTAACCACTGATTTCTCACCCTTCTAAAATACACTTCCAGGAAGAGTTGAGCTCCACCCTCCTCACAACACCCACCAGGGGGCTGATGACACCAAACAGGCCACCGCTCGCCATGGCTCTGCAGGCACTGGGCACCGAGGCCTGTCGGCCCATCCTCCCTCAGCCCGTGGTGGCGGCCTCCCAGCCACAGGTCACCCCACCGCGGCCGGCTCTCTCCTCCTGGGGGCCCACACCCCGCAGGCCGAGCACACACAGCGCCCGGCTATGGCTTCTGTTCCCATCTGGCAGAACCATGAGCCAAAACCATGAGGTTTAGTCTGGGTCCAACGGCGCCCTTTCCCCCCCAAGTTGCAGACCAGAGACAGTACTCACTTAACCAAAGGATGAGGTTCCTCAAGTAACCGATGTGGTTTTGGGGTAGGATTTTTTTTTTTTTTTTTTGGACAGGTTAGTTCTCTGTCAGATCAGTACAAAGGAAATAACTTAACCCAGTCGTCACAGTTGCTTGATGGAATATAACAAAAGCAGTGAAAGGCGCAGAACCACCTCTCCGGCCATTATCTCACTGCACTATCAGATGAACAAACACCTGAAAATTTTACAGAGAAAGCAACACTGGAAACATCCATCTGCACGGTTGTTAGCTCAAACACCGATTTATTTTAGTGCCAAAATAATTTTGTTGCTTGCCACGGCACATTAAGGGAAGTGTTTTTATGAAGATCTATGCAAACATTTTGCAAGGTAAGCATGTGTGGGCAGAAGCTACATAATTCCGATATGCCCGTTGGTAGCTTTCAGCCCAACTGCAGCAGCTATTTCAACTAAGGCAGAAGTCGGGTGCTGGTGATGTAGTTTTACAGAGTACTCTGCATCCACTGGTCTGCCCTGAATCGCAGCACAGTGAGTTCACCATCACCACTAAGCTGCTTGAAGTTTCTGACCTGGCACAAGTACCTAAGTAAAACAGAATACGAGTGCATTTGGAGTCATTTTCTCTCTCCTAGGCATTACACACAAAGATCTAAGCTTGACAACGAAGAAACCGTCCACCTGAATTGCACTAAAACACATTACAGATGTATATATTGGAACAAACAAAAACAATTTTTCTTCTTCTATCATATCTTTATATATTCTCAGCAGCAGCTGCATTCACTGCATACTGCTTTTCTGGAATAAAAAGATTTTCAGCCAACACTACACACATTTTCAAGGACAGTATAGGTCACAATGAGTTGAGCAAACACTAAGAGAAATTTGGCCAAGGAATAGATGATCAAGTCATTTATTTTTACTATATCCAGTCTCACTACGGAAATGAGATAGAGTCTCTTTTCATTTTGGCTCTTACAGGTAAATTCAACCTTCCTACAGAGTTTATGTTCACATTTTGAACATGTGCAGCGGACAGTAATTTGTGGAGCACAGATTTCTGATGTTCAGGCAGAGAAGAAAGACGCTTCTGGTAGGAGAGGGGAGAGACAGAAAAGACACTGCAGTGAAACAGAAAGGAACAGTTTAATCCTTGGTCTGGGAGAGCACAGGGATAAAGCAGCAGCAGCTTCCAGAAAGAATTTTCATCAGAACAAGATACTCTCTGTGAGTGCTTTGTGCTAGCTAACTAAAACAACTGGGGAATTTTGACATAGGACTCCCAATTTCAGTGGGCGATTGCTTTTATTTTTGGGAGGAGGGAGGAGAATAAAAGGAATTCCTTTGACGAGAGCTGCATTGCTAACCACAACCAGGATCATTTTACCTCTATTGCTACAAAGAGGTTACATGCCATGACGAAAAATTCCATGATCTAACAGCTTCTTATTATTTTACAAATAATGCAACCCCAGTAAGTTGTATTTTTGCAGTTGATTTGTTCTGTACATTTCACAGCACTTATACACATATACAGTGTTTACCATCCAGGCTCCAATAGATGTGCTATTTTGTATCCTTCATGAGACAGCCCATGAACAGAGCTGCACTTAGCTCTTGAAGCAAGTCCGGAGTCATCATTTATTTCATTTTTGTGCTCTCACAAAGAAGGTAGAGGCAAAAAATGGGGGGGTGGGGGGGGGGGGAGGGGGGTGTAACAACAACAAAAAACCACAAAACAACATGTCAGAATTCCAAATTTTTATTTCACCCTTGCTTTCTGTTACCTGAAAAAATTTATGCAGCCTCAGAGAAGTACACAGATATGTTAATGACCTACAGGAGAAGCAGATAAAAGCTGATATTGCTGTATCTTTAGACCATAACAACTGCAATAAATACTGCACAGAGCATTCTGTTCCAAAGTCAACTTGAAACTTTATATACAAACATAGTTTTATTAAAAAAGCCGTAATTATATTCTCCTGAAGGTTTTCTTTTTCTTTTTTTTTTTTTTTTTAAGTGGTGAAAGCTTTAAAAAGTGTGCGCTAAGTACACAGCCTCCGAGGAACAGCTGAGCACTGCTGCAAGGCAAACATTAAATGGAAATTATATAATCCTTAAAACACACTACTTCAAATTGCTATTTTGTATTCATGAGAGGGGGAAAACGAGCAAAACACACCAACCTCCATCTCCCTGAAAACGATAACCATTTATTTAGAATTTAGGTTAAGCTGTAAATACGGGCAGCAGCGTGAAACACCAGCAGGACACCGGATGGAGCACCAGCTCTGTACCCCTCGAAGAACCAAGCCTCAGCGCACTGATCCCTTCCCAGCACCCGCTTACAGGGGCCGCGGTGGCCAGGAGCACCGCGCAGAGACACAGCCGCTTCCAGCAGCTGAAAAACAATAAAAAAACCCGCTCCGAGAGCGAGCTGGCTCCGCACACCGCCCGCGCTTACTCGGGGCAGAGGAGAGACAACGGAGGGCCGGGGCCGAGGCGCTCCCTCTCTCTTTCCCTGCCTCCCCCGGCCGGGCCCCAGCCGCAGCCGCCGGGCGGGGGCCGTGGGCGGGGGCCGGGCGCTGTGCGCGGCCGTAACGCGATCGTGCCCGGCCCGGCGCGGCGGGAGCGCCTCAGCCGCCCGCACAAAATGGCCCCGGCCGGGCCTGCTCTGCCGGCATGGGAAAGAAGGCTTTTTTTTTTTTTTTTTTTTTAAATAAACGTGCCTCTCTTGAAGTAAAATGGAGGAACCGGGCCTACCGCACATTTGGCTCCGGCGCCTGTAGCCGGTATGCCCAGTTATTTCCCCTCAACGCGGGCGTGCTCCAAGCCAAAGGCGAGCCTGCTCCTGGGAACAACCACTGCTTCCTTAGGCCGCGGAGGCCTCGTTGCCTTGCTCCGGCCCCACCTGGGCTCCAAGCCCCTTGGTGCCGGTGACCTGGGGAACACAGAAACGAGAGCCCCAGAAGGAGTGCTGTGCCTTAGCAAAGGCTCATGTACCGGAACCGGGACCCCCCCATTCACAGCAATGCCACTTCATAAGCCCAAATGAAAGGGCCAACTACATCATGAATTCACTTCGTTTTTCAAACCATATCCATACAGTTCACGATGCAACCACACCACAAAGTCTAAGTTTTCACCTACCCGCATGCACAGAAATAACAAACACCATGAAGCTATGCCTCAAGAAAACACAAAAGCCGATCTTACAGACAAACCCTTTCCCTCTTTTCTAAGACAGTGCTTCTGTAGCACAAAAAAGGCTGTTGCAATTCAGAGTATTTTCCTGTAAACAAAATAGCCAAGATTTTTACCATTCTGAACATACTGAAATTAATAAGATGCCATTATCCTACTAGATAAGAGACAAAGACTTGCAGAAAGTAAGTAATCAATCATTCTAGTAATAGCACAATGTAAGAAGAGAGGGGAAAAAAAAACACGCTGAAAAAACATTTTCCAGCAGTAGTAATTTTACTTACTCAACACATTACCCAATGTTATTCTATCAGGAACAGTGAAAAGAAAAAAAAAGCCCTCAAGGCACCTTGGGAGGGTTGCAAGTCTTTAAGGCATCAGTACGGCAAGGAGGAGCTCACACTGACTTTCTTCTTACACGACTTTCATAGGAGGTGGTTTATCCTTTTGTTAGCTTAACTAAACAGGACTCTGTGAAACGCTGGTAAGGGTGGCAACTGTTCTGCGCCTCTACCAGGAAAAGACCTTTAGACAGTGTATTCTGTGTCTGCAGAATCGTTTTGTTCGTGTAAAAACACATCTCACTAGCAACAAAGGCTGCCAGAAACTCTTAACTGTCATCAAGTTCTGGGCCTAGATTTTAAAACACATGTAAGAAGTCAGCAATGGAAATTCAGAGCTGAAGGATCTTTAGATACACACTCCTTAACTCTCAGTTTCTGGTTCTGGTTCCCAGCTACAAAATGGAAACAATTTCTAATATGGAGATGTTGAACTGGAGCAGTGTTTTAATGATAAAACCCCAGAATTCAGTAAGGAAGGTCAAATACCACTATGATGGGGGCTTCCAGAAGACCTAAAATCTTGAAAAGAAATTACAGTAGACTGGATGTTTATAAATATCACCTTTATCTATATTCTAATACATATAACACCTTCCACCCCCCAGAAAAACAAAACAACACACAACAAAATGCTATGGATATTTTTAAACCTTAACCAATAACCATTGTAAGTATCAGAAGCACCAACAGCAAACTATTTTACCCTTACATTCTAGGCAAAGTAAATTCAGTGTTATTATTTTTTTTGTGATGTATCAGAATAAAAATCTTACACGGATGCCTTTGATACTTACAAAATATAACCACTTTCTACACAATATCTGTATTTACTGCAAATGCTGACTTAAATTTGCAAGACCTTATTTTACAGAAAGCAAAATGGTTGTTTTCCTGTATGCATTACATGCGACATCTTCAATTTTTCACATTATGCAAAACTCTAAATCTTTACTCCCCCCCTCCCCCAAACAAAAAGGTATTACAGCTCTTATCTGTTACTCATCTATTGAATTTATTTCTGGAACAGTTACTTCTGATCTACACCTTGGGATCTGACATCCAAAGTTCGAAGCAAGATCATGATTTCTAACTGTCAGTATTTTCTGTTTTACTTCACATTTCTGTATTAACCTCAAGGTAACAGGAAATTCCCCAAATATTCTAAAGTAAACAATCAGTTATTTTTCTTTTAAAATATATTTAATAATGCTTACTCGTTTGGAATAAAATGCATTCAAATTGTTGGTCAGGAGTGGAAAAGCAAGTATGTTTACACATTAAAATTGAAGTTCAAACCACCATAACATGATTACCCGACAGATATTAAATGCTTGCACAACGTTGTGAGTGTTGAGTCTTTTCCAGAAGACCAACATAACAGTTCCATCCTCAGCATCTTCCCTGCATTCATGTCTCCCTCCCTCTCTCCTTTTCTTTACACGTCAACTCCCCTTTCCCACAGGTTGTGTTCTGGTCCACTATATATATATATATATATATATACATACACACAGAGAGAGAGAGAGAGAGAGAGAGAGAGAGAGAGAGAGAGAGACAGAACTGAAAATACAAAGTCATCCTGAAGTCTTCAACACAGGTAGAACCCATTACCCTCAAATAAAACATGTCCACATATTTTATTGAAGATATTCTCTGCTGGTGCACTGCTTTCCAAGACAGCAGTTGGAAAACATGACTCTGAAGTTTTATAAGGACAAATGCCTTTAGTACTTCACTTCAACACAGATTTCATTCCAGCAAAGATTACAACCAGTCACTGGAATAGAAAAAAACAAAACTGAGCAGATAACCAAAAAAGATAACCAAACAAATCCCCAGAACCCTAAGCTCCCAGAACATATTGAAAAGGGAGAACAATTATGAAGGATTAGAATTCTGCCTTCTTCCCCAGACTTTTAGGTCTAAAATGAATCCATTATTTTAGGTTGTTATCTGATCTGTATATCTCACACAGTTCCCTTTTTTCCTTTCCTTTTTTCTTTCTTTTTTTTTTTTTGTCAAAACAGCCGCATCATCAGTGGAAATTATTGTAATAAATGACAAGTAGCATCAGGAAACATACCAACTTGTAACAAATTTTGTGGTTTCACAATCACAACCTTCTTTGAAAACTACAGACCACATATCAAAGAAAAATACATAGCGAAATGGTGATTATCAGCAGAAAAGAGACAAAATAAATTACAGTTGCACAAATTACAGTTGCACAATAATTACTGTTAAAAAGCAGTACTGAAATGGAAAATATCCTCTAGCTTCTTTTCCTAGTGCTAATCTTAGGTGTACACAGAGCCTGACAAAAGCCCTTCTAAACCAACCATACTTCTGAACATACTTCATTTCATGAGAGAAATGCAATTGTGAACTTTACTAACAGCTTTAATAAGCACCGCTTTAGACAACAATCCGTAATATAACTGTGCCCAAGTAGTCCTAGTGTGTTATAGCTGAAGTTAGTCTAACCAAATGAAGTTATGCCTGTTACTGCTTTCAAGAACAAAGAAACGATCTTCTGAAATATGCAACTAAAAATAAAAAAGTTATAATTAAAATATGCTTTTAGAAACTTGCATTCTGTAAATTAAAATAAACAAAAACAATAGCAACTGGGAAATTTGTTTTCACGAGGATAAAATATTTCATGGTATACCTCCCAAAACTACATGTTCTGGACAATAATCAATGCTTCCCACTGGAAAGAAAATGCACAGAAAAAGCATTCAGCAAATCCAGCATTTTTAAGAATAAGTGACTCTGTAACAGACAGTTTATACAAAACCTGTTTTCTAGAATAAAATAATGGGTTTGGCAGGTGGAGGAGTGTGGACTGCAGACATACTAATGTATAAACATGGGTACTCCTTGGACCTTGTTGCACATTTCAACACTATTTTTAGATTATTCTCTCACAGCAACTGCACTGGGAAGATGGCATTTATTTCTATCATGTCCACTGTCAAAAAGTGAGCCTTCTGCTTCAAGTGCAGCAGTTCTTTGGAAAATACATTTAAGTATACTGTATTTAACTCTCAACTATATTTCCCTGTTCACAGCTATGAGCCAGCTCTGCATAATACACAGAAAAGAGCATCCACATTTCACTTACTAGATTTATGCCCTTTCAAGCTCCTTTTGACTGTGTAAAATTGCTTGGATCTGGGAACAGAATTTACATTGCTACATAAAGCTTCTATTGTTTTCTCTGTTCTTCTGAAGCTTGGGTTACCTGATGAAAACAGAACAAAAGAACTCAGTTGAAGTGATGACTCCTGCCCTGGCCATGAAGCCAGACAAATACCATGGCATTTCTTGGTTCTTACACCTCTCCTACTTTTTTCATTTCAACTTTTCTCTCCATTCAGGAAAAAAAAAAGTCACCACCCATCAAACAAATTGCACAGCAGGCAACAGACCTAGGAAGGCCTGGTTTCCTACAGATGTATGTTTTCTTTTGGTATGCATATTTTCCCAATGCAATTGCTCCAGCTGTCCCCCCATATCCTGTAGGATTTCACTCTCACCATCCTTTGCAGTGTAGCCACTTTTCTACTGACATGCATATTCCTCTAACCACAGCTCTCTACCCGTCTCCTTCCCACATCTCCTGGTGCCGAACAATGTCTCGCTGGCTGGACTGCATGTGCATATCGACTTCCCCTCATCAGTCTTAACAAGCTTACCAAACACTTCTGATGGTAATATCCTTCACCTCTGGGGACATTAACACAGCTTGATACCTCTGAAACCAGAACAGGGACAAATCCACTCCATAACATTACCAAACACCTAATCTTCAAGCTTGCTGATATGTGCAGCTTGTCTTTGAAACTTTCAGGATCAGAGCTTTGCCAAAATCCAAAGTCTTACATACTACATCAGATACAGAAACACTTCACTGAAGCAAAGGACAGCACTGCAAAAGGAAAAGAACAAAGATGAATGTGGGGACAGGAAGACAAAGTTTCTGCTCATCCCATTTTGCCTGAGGGGTGAGGGGAGAAGAACGTGCTCAGTGTACACTAAGAAGTTAAACGGGAAGACTATTATTCCAGGCAATGAAAAGCAAGGTTCCCAAACTGCTAACACTCGACAGTGCAGCTCTGCCCACGAGCACCTTACGCTGCAGTCATGCTGCAGCTGGCAGGGGCGTTCCATAGGCCAATACGGTGCTCGGTCTGCCCTCAGCACTACCATGCTGGACTGGCAAAAAGCGAAGCCTATGGAGAAAAAAAAATAAAAAAATTAAAAGGGAAAAAAAAGCTTTCAGGCAGTAGTTTAACTTCCTGCAGCATCACAGGAGCCCCAGTGCTGCTGAAAAGGGCAAGGTAAGGACCCACATGGGTGGTGGTAATGAGCGCAGAACTGGCCTTTCTAGCGCACCTAGCTGTTGGGCTTGCTTATCTGTAACACAAACCCGCCCTCAGTCTGCTAGTTAGTTATTCGTCTGGCAGATTTTCATTGCAGACATCAATGGAAGCCTATCTGGCTGTAACGCTGCAGTCCTTAGGAAACCATATCATCAGTCTTTCCACAGTAAGCAAAATAAAATACCTGAACAGAAAATGTTCAAGACAAGTTAGACAGCAAAAACATGTTACTTCACGTTTGATGGCAATATCATTAAACCAAACCCAATGAATGTGTCAATGAAGGCAGCTAGACGCCAGCGCAATGTAACAAAAAGTAGGTGTTAAAGACACTTCTGAATACACAGCAGAGAAGCTGACGTGCCTGGGTGTGTGTGCTAGTGTGATAAAAGGCCTAAGGATTAGCATAGTGATTGTACCAGATGTCTGGCTGAGTCCTCTGCTTGGGACACTGCCTGTAACCAGACCTGTCGGGAAAGAAGGGAGGAACTGCACCTTCCCTTGCCCCCCCAGAAGCCCACGCAGTTCCTGACCCAAGTTACAAGACACCACGCTATTGCCATTAATGGGCACCTCCTTCAACACATCCGTGTCATCCCAAACTTGTGCGATACTTTTGGCCCAAGCCACACATTCCTCCACTCACTCTTCAACTACAGTATTCACTGCGAGAGCGGCAAGGAACTCCACATTTTACTGTGCTTGTAGCCTGTCTTTCCTTATGTTGTGGAAAAGAAAAAACAGCGGTGAAAATTATTCCCTATCAATTTCTTAATATCATTTAAGGTTTGATAGATTACCATCACATTTCCCGCTCAGTTGTTTTTCTTACCCTGACTCAAGAAGCCCAAGTCTATTAAGTATTGCATCCCATTAGTACTGCTGGGAGGGGGAAGAAAAAATCCACAAAAAAATCCCAACCTTCTAGTTTTAATGGGATTTTTGAAATTGTGTTACCAGAATTATATAATACGCATGTTTATGTATAATCGATGTGCACAGCTGCATAATCACATTTTTAAAAAACACATAATGACTCTATAGAACGCTGCTTCAAAATTGGCTTATGCTTATTTAAGACTGTGCTGATTGCAAGAAGGGAAGTGCTGCCCCTCCTCTCGCATTACTTCACATCTGGTCTCATGCTGAGCTGGAGGGGCTGAAAATTCAGGCCTTTTTTGTAGGGTTAGTTTTCAGTCAGATTAGCAAGCAAATCTGACCTTCCACCTGGCCACAATTACTAGCGCTGATGCAAAAGTGACAGCAGAAACAAAGACAAAGAGGAGGATGGAAGAGAATAATAATAATAATAAAAGTCTTTTAAGACTTTTTAATAACTGTAAGCAGGTAGTTACAATCTAAAGTTGGATCTTCACAATGAAGAGCTGTTCAGAAAACTACCCAAGATCTCCCAGAAAGTTAATACCTACTTTTGAGTCTGTTACGGTTTCCCCCCATCAGAATTAAATCCCGTTGCACTTAGGGTACCTCACTGCTATTTTATCTTTCAGACATTCAGTAGTGCTACAGCAAGTCTACAAGCCCTGTATCCTCTACAAGTTTCATCACTGTCCACTCCCCTTTCCAAATCATTTCTGAACACACGAAATGGAACAGGCCCTGCCACTTGCTTCCCAAGAGGCTGTTAGTACCTTTCCGCTGTATGAGTAACTGCAAATTCCTTATTTTTTTCCCCTCATTTCTTTTGTATTCCATTATTGACACATAATAGAAATATCCCCCTACTTTTTTTTCTTTTTTTTTTTTGGGTGGGGTGGTTTTTTTTGCCTTTTTTTTCTTTTCAGTGGACATAAATATTTCCTAACTTCAAGATGACTTTATGAACTGGATCACTGCTAACCAAATACCTGTTTCTCCTTCAGAAGTCTAATAAGGTATGACCTCTGCTTATAGAAGTTGCATGCCTCTTCCCCAGTCTGTGTATACGTGCGTGAATACTTGCATACACACATCATAGTTCATTATACCAGTTGGCCTAGTTCCGAATATCTCATGCCTATAATACTCAGTATTACCATCACGTCTGCCACCTTCACTTTCTTTCTCAGAGAAAACAGATTTAAAATAGTAAAGTGAGTAGAGAGAAAATTCATAGTGATTCTCCTCAAAACTCTTGACCCTGGTAATTTATGTGACAAACTACACATTCCAGCACTTGGTTAATACTCTGCAGCAGACAGAAGTTAGTTAGCAGACTCATAAATACAAGAAAAAAAATAACAAAACAAAGAAACAAAAACAGACTGGGGTGAAAATTATTTACCATTAGCCAGAATACTAAAGACCGTTCAAAAATGCTGAAACCTGGTGACTCTGCAGACAGCGAAAAAAAAATTATGCTAGCAGCTCAACTATTTTCAAACCCAGAGCAAGTGGCAAAGCCAGTATGGAGGACAGCGAGTTTCCAGTTAGTTCAGAAGAGTAACCTAGCAAGAACAGTGTCTTCCCCCCAAGTCCTATCTAAAAAGCAGTTGGTAGAATTGCTTAAAACTTGGAAGCTTCCTTCCCTCAGGAAGATCACATAACACTTGTTAGATGAATTCTCTTGCATACATTCAGGCACAGCTCTGCAAACAACTAGGCAGATTTAATAGCTCCCTTCTCTCCCTTCCTTCCCTCTCACAACAGCACAGACCCACCCTACCTCCTTTTGCACCGGCTCTGGTTCATCATGTCTTTCCGCAAGTCATTTTAACTTGCTAATCCAGAAGTAACACGCTGATTCTCCCTCTGGCTGGGTTAGTTGTCTGCTGTACTAGCGGCCTGAATTAACTTAGAGGGGTACGACAAATGCTAGCCCAGGTTAATGGCACAGTAGATGGAGGAGGTAGAGGATCTGTTCACTCCACACAACAGCCGAAGTATTTGAGAGACATGGCTCCCTTACTCATCCAACTTGAAACAAACCAACAGAAATTGCAACTGACGTGGCAGTAGGCATGAAAAAATTAAGAATGAAAGGCTAAACTGAAAGATAATATTCTGAAAAATTCAGAAGGAAAGATAATGAAAAGCCAAGGATTTAAGGAAGAAAGAATGTAAGGGAATACCTAGATTTGTCTAGGTTAAAACAGGTTTCAGTAAATTAAGACCCACCAACTAATGCCAGATTTACAGAGACAGAGAATGAATGCTGTGGAAAGCAACCCCTAAGAACTGCCCAGTGCTCACAGCAGGGTGAGCTTCCTCACACCGCCCAGAGTCGCTCTCGGTCACGTTCTGGATATCTCTAAGATGGGGAACTCCTCAGCCCCTCTGGGCGACCTGATCCATTGTTTGACTAACCTCACAGGTTTTTTTTTGTTTGTTTTTGTTTTTTAAAAGGCACAAGACTGTTTCTGACGGTTAAATGGAATTTCCTATATTCCACTTTGTGCCTACTGCCTCGTGTCCTGTCACTGACCACCACCGAGGAGACTCCGGTGCAGTCTCCTTTACGCTCTCCCCTCAGGTATTTATACACGCTGGTAAGACGCCCCCGAGCACTCTTCTCCAGGCTGAGCTGTCCCAGCTCTCTCAGCCCCACCTCACACACAGGGCCTCCAGTCCCTCAGCACCGTCACGGTCCGTCACTAGCCACCCGTCTGTCGTGTACGGGGAGCACAGACAGGTCTCACCGGTGCCGAGCCGAAGGGAACAACCGCGTTCCTCGACCTGCTGGCAACGCTTCCCAGCGCAGCCCGGGACACCATTCACCTGCTTTGCTGCACGCACACGTTGCTGGCGTAGGGTCCGCTCGTCCACAGGGACCCCAGGGCCCTTTCTGCAAGGCCAGTCCCCAGCCTGTACCACCGCAGGATCTCAGTGGGACGGTGGCCATGCGGCCGCACGCACACCTCTGATTTCTCCTGTTTGTTCCCAGTATGTCCCACAGTATGTGGCAAGTGGAGTCAAATCAAAAGAAGCAAATACGAGTAGTAAATTGTGTGGAGGGAACCGGCACGCTGACAAAGCTTCAGCAGTGGAAACCTATCACACTGTGGTGAGGTCAGAGATGCTGGAGGGAGAAACAAAAAGTGACAACAATGGAAAGCCAACTATTTCCTGGGAGGAAAAGTACAGATAGAAAGGAAAGAGGTGTGATGCAGTATTAAATGGAGAACGATGAGCAGTTCTCCGTCTGCTGGAGGAGGGCTCAGGGGGAAGGAAGCACCCAGCGCCCACCTCACCCCCTCCTGTGTTGCAGAGCTCAAATCCATCCAACCTCCCTCGCTGTCCCGCTGCCTTGTGTCCTTCTGCCTGAGCCCTCCTGCCCCAAGCCCTATTTCTGCTCTTTCAAATCCTCTAGAGACCGTCACCTGTATTTGCGGTTCACTCAGAGCTTCTTTTCTCAATTTCTGAAAAAAACACCTTTAGTAGTATGTTACATAACCTCAATGTTTAAAATTTGGGCCCAAATTCTTTGAAGCAAAATTATCTTGGTTGTAACCTTTTTACAGCACAAAAGGCCATCACAGGCTCTTACACTAAGTAAATCACTGTTTCTATAACCTGTGCTCATAGGCCTATTCTAATAAAAGTAAATTTCAGTATCAACAAGCAACTGATTAAAACCAATGCTATCAGTAGGAAGAAAAAAACAGCACAAAGGAAGATGTAAAATTACACACTTTTATATCTTAATAGCTCAAGAAGACATTTTCAATTAAAACCAGAACTCTAAAATACTAAGATAGTGTATACAAACATGCTGTGGATACATAAACATATTTAATGTCTCCAGTAGCTTCGGGTTATTGGGATTTAGGGAGAAGCTGCCACAGAGTGGTGTAATTCCACAGTTGCCTGCTGCAGACTGTCTCACGCTTTCCTCCGGAGTGCTAACGCTGGGCATTGCTGGGAGCAAAACACTTGAGACTGGTTTCTTTATCTGTACCATTCTTCTTTTACTAGTGCACTGTCATTTCATGTGTTTTTATTTGGTTATTTTTTCTGTGACCAACTCACCTTTGAAATTAAAAGCCAGCTGAGATTAAAAGATACTCACGAAGAACCACTGAGAAAGAAAGTCACAGACCTTCGTGCAGAGGACAGGCTAAATGCTACAGATGCTTGCGGACAAAGGGCATTCTTACACCGCTTTACCACCTCGTCCCTCCACCTCTGTTCTCCCCCATAGGTTTCTAAGACTATCACCTGAACTATTCCAAAGAGGCATAAATATTACACAACAGCATTTGAAACTCTGAGAAAAAGTTTACCAATGCCATTTCTGCAGCAGAACCCCTGCCTGAGGAATGCACAGCTGCCGAGCAGATGTATAATTTCAGCATTTAGATTCCATTATTTCAAGGGTGATTTTTTTTTTTACTAGATGTTTTCAGATTTTCTATTTCCATCTGTTTTTTGACCTCCCTCAGTTTAGTCCCCTCCTTTCTGTTTTAGTTCATTACGCCAAAATAATTTTCTAAATTGGAAACATCTCTACTTTTAAAAACTTGTGAATTTGAAGAGAGGTGGGGGAGTGAAGCAGGGCCAGGGGCGGAACAAAAACAGACAGTTCAACAGAGGCTCGAGTTTGAATAAAAACTGTCCCGTCTGGGTCGGGTTTTATTTCACAGTTCCTGGTTCAACCCAAATTGGCAAGTCTCTCTCACTGCATTCCTTCCATGAAATTTTAAGAGCAGGAAACTAAAGAATATCAGCTATATGGGAATGTTCCTGCACTTCACCGTAGCCCTCTGCCCTAACTTTTCGGTAGGAAAGCATTCCAATTCCTCATTCTTTCTAAAAAGAGTTGTATTA
Source organism: Anser brachyrhynchus (assembly GCF_964034855.1). Taxonomy (NCBI): domain Eukaryota; kingdom Metazoa; phylum Chordata; class Aves; order Anseriformes; family Anatidae; genus Anser; species Anser brachyrhynchus. Next base: position 14,457,999 of record NC_137700.1, read on the forward strand.
AAGAAACTGTACTTGTAATTATTTTTTTTAAATGTAACTCACCATGTACCAAAACAGTGTTACAAAACATTAAGATCAGTGTAAACCAATACCAGTGTCTGTCAACTTGAATTAATTCAGTAAAGATTCGATTCATGTAAAAGTAGCACCAAAGAATGGAAATGGAGTCAGCACAGTTCAAAAAAAAAATTCATTCAGCTAACCAAAGCAGAAGACCAGGGCACCAATGATCCAGTCATTCTTAAACGGGTACACACTATGAGTTTTAAAGAAAAATTATCACTAATAGAATCACTGGTTCAGCTTTGAAAACGTGACAGACACGGCTCCAAAACCTACCAATTTTCATTTTGATTTTAAGTTCACAATAACAATTTACCACTGATTTCCAGTCAAGTTTGGGATCAGGCTCTTACATGGGAGGTGTGAAGGTGCATGAACGTGTTTTTCTCCCCCCTCAAATCAAGAAAGAGTGGTTAATAATTAACACTGTAAAGGCAAGAGACTTCAGGAAGAGCAAATACAGAAAATTTCAACACCTACAACAGCGAAAAGGAAATAGTTTCCACAAACCAGGTCTGTATTCTGGACTTCTGAGACTTCCTTTGATATCTTCCCAACTTATCCCTGATACATCTGCTTGTATTTGTATCAGCCAAAACACAGTAAGATTGACACTTCTTTTCTCCCCTGTAAGGTGGTGAACTGAGGGAATACAGCCAAAGAAATGCTAGCTGCTTTCACATTTTATGCTAAGGAAGTTGACTGAAGCCACCATGAAAAACAACTGAAGAAACATGGAGAAAATGTGATTTCAAACTTCTGTGAAGAGTTGCTGCAGTTATAACATATAGCAGAAATTAAGCCACAATACTGTTGATCTGAATTAATAATACTGCCCTTTTCCCCTTTTAATGTACAGCCAACCTACCACGTAATAAAACTCACATTTAAAGCTACCACATTTTCATCTCTATTTTGGGAAATTCCGTTTGGGGGAAAAAGAAGTATCAGAGCGCTGAGCTGCACGCTGCAGGTACCACACCCCACCAACTATTACTTCACAGATTTTATCGTATCGGAACCTTTTAAAGTATTTAAATAATGCACATAGCCTTCATGCTATTCAGAACACTGTTTCCCCCAACTAACACAACACCAATGAATTCAGTACGTGCAACTGGTCCCAGCGATGAGCTCACAGGAAGCGCTCCATCCAGCCAGCCCATTGCACTACAACAATAGAGCGCATCGGGAGAAACTCTGAGGCAGTAACACGCTGGACCTTAACTAAGCCTTGGGTGTTGCTTCTACTTTTACTTATACAACCTATGCATTTTAACACATTCACAAACTAGAATCGATTTTCCTGCTTTAATACTTGTTTTTATTTACCACGCCATCACATAACACTCAAGCCGAGTGAAATGCGCAGAACTCAAATGAAATAGGAAGGCAACTACATGACACCCATTAGAAAAAGGCGAGGAGTAAAGCTATCTGGATTATAAATCTGAGAGATAATGATCATATCGTCTACAGCATCCTCGTACAGCTGAAACAACGGCGCCATAATCAGAAACTAACACATCTTATCTCTACCGTAACACGAATGAAGTCTTCCATCCTCTCAATCTACCCAAACCACTACAACAGTGGTTGCTCCACCTTGATCGGACCCTCCCGAGGCTGCACCCTGCTGCCTCATGGATCGGGACACCGCCTCTCAGAGAAACAAGAGGAACCTAAAATTCACCCTCCCTACAGAAGAATTAAATTCTCAATATTGAAGACTAGGGTGAAAATTGCTGGGGGGGGGGCGGGGGGGGCGGCACTAAATACCCAGAGTGAAAAGTACTGAGCATACCTTTCTGGACTGAGCCCCTCACAAAATGGCTGTTGGGTGTATATCATTAATAAGAATATTAAGAATGCTAACATGATGTTTGCTCTCCAATTAAGATAAATGAGGTGACTACTTCAACTTTTTGCCCTATTTCAAGGATAACCTATTACAATCTCCATATTATTTTTTAGGATACAATATAGCAGGCTAAATTCTGCATTTGTTTTTAAACAGTTTTTGAATAAATAAAACCGTCTGAGAAAATCAACCACTCTAAAGACTTTACTGTGATTTTTAAGTGTTACAAGAAAGAGGGAAGAAATTCCCTGCTTTCCCTTTAAAGTACTAACTGTTTTAGAAGGCACAGAAACTCCATGACATCACCATGACTAGGGATAATCAGCAAGAGTTTGGTAAAGCAACTGCAGAAGATTTTGCAGATCTTGTTCAAGAAAGAAAAAAACACTAAATCACCAGCTAGAGGCAAGTTTGCTGTCCAAGTTAAGCACACACTGTCCCCCCACCCCCAAACCCTGCATTTTGGGAATGTTAATGAGTGAAACAAGGCTCTAAGCACTCCATCAATGCTTAGAGTCCATACAACAGCTCTGAAGTGATCTATCTTTAAATTACTGTGACCTTTTCATGATTTATTTACGGAAAATATTAAGGTACATGAAGCAAAACTCAGGCACTGAAGACATGCTCTTTTAAAAACAAACAAACAAACTGGGGAACCAAGAAATACAAGAAGCTTTCCCAAACACCCAGACAGATGAGACTTGAGCTGATGCTTGACAAACACAGGAGAAAGGTCCCCATGTGTAACACATCCCCGTCACATCCTGCCTTGTCTCGTTTATCCACCCAGCTGACCAAAGAAGTTACAGCAGCTCCACATGTCACACGTTTACCTGCCATTGGAAAGAGGCGCTGTCCTCATGATAGAGGTTACCAGCCACAACGAAACAGAGGGGTTGTTCTTCTCCTTTTTTTTGTTTTTAAGGACTTTGGAGGTGAGTTTGGTCCTTTTGGAAAGCCTGGCTATACCAAAATCAGTGTAAGCACCAATATAATCTGTTCTTTGATCCCTTCAATGAAGGGGATGTATTCAAACCCTTAACTGTATCTGTAACACATTTGTGCCTGACACTGCTTTGGAAAGCTGTAGAAGTTCTTACTTATATTGACTGATGCACAATTTAAGAGATATTCCATCAGAGTTAATACCACTATTTTCAATGCCATTTATTCTTTTAAAATATACACATAGCCTGCATTGGTTTCTCATTAAAATTTAAGTTAGTGAATATTCAAGCAAATCCTTCCCTACTTTTTTTTTTAAATACATCGCATAGCTGTGTAATCTCTATACTTCTTCTTGGAGAACAAATACAGCATTACCGTCATTCCTAATTTTAAACCAAGAAAAAAAGAATCAAGCCATCCATCAACTGCTTGCTTTTCAGGACTGCAGGAAGCAGACAGAACCATGCACTGGTTCTTCAGAGCGCTTTTCTTTCACAGCGCAACCCTCCATGGCATTTCATACCACAGCAATGCTCATCTACAGCAAACATCCATTTTAAAAGAAGCTAGCTGACTTCGTGTAGCGCACATCTGAAAAAGCACCACATTCAATCCTAAATGGGATCAAAATTTGGCTGGCCCTAACTTGTAGTAGTTCAATAAGCATGCCAACTACTACGTATAATACAGTTATTGACTTTGGTCACATGCAAGGGTCTTGATGAGCACCATCAAAACCACTGGGAGTTGGATGCCACACGTTGGGTTTAGGAAGCTCCACTTGATCAGTGAATTCCAAGCTCCGGGGTATTCGTTGCTAGCCATTTACCAACAGCTGCCTTCTCCGCTTTGAGTAGGGGCTGGACCCGGTAACAACCAGGGGTCCCTTCCAAACCCGAACAACTTCATGATTTCAAAGGTTAAGACTCAGGTCCGGCCACATAAACTCACTGTCCCTGCAAGAGAGCTGCCAGTGGGACACACGAAAGCCTGGCAGCTGAAACTCATGGCTGCAAAAGAAGATCCTCTACAAAACTTCACGTTCAAAGCCCACCGGGGCGTGCGTGCCCACTCATACACACAAAACCCAGGGGCAGCGACACCACAAACCAGTCACCTCTAAGGAAGTAACAGATGTACGGCAACAACACCCTGCCTCCTGCGGACACCTGCCGTCAACAAGAACTTGATCCCGACTGCTACAAATACCACAACATGGGGGTTTCAGTGGATATAGACTAAAATGAAGTATTTTAACGTATGATGGTCTCATGTAGGTTTGTATTTGAGGACGAGGTTCTGCCACAAGCCAGAAAACGTGTTCGATCCAGCCGAGCCTCCCACCTCCGAGAGGAGACCTTCCCACGGGCACCAGGCCCCGAAGAGCCACGGAGAACAGCCGGGTACGGACCGCGCGCAACCGGGGCCCTCGGAGGGGCGATGGCCCCGCAGAACCACAGCGACCGCGGCGTGGGCCCACCGCGACCCCCGCCGCTGCCGAGCCGAGACAAAACGCAGCGCCGCGGGCTCGGCGGGAGGCCGGCAGGCAGGCAGGCAGGGCGCCATGGCAGCGCCTCAGCCTCCCGAGGCTTGGGCTCCCATCTCGGGCTTGGGGCTCGGCGGGCGGGCAGGGCCCGGCGGCACGGGGGGACGGAGGGAGGGCGATGGCGGCCGGCAGGGCGGCCCCCGGGCCCCCGCAGGAGCCGTCCCGGGCCGCGGGCAGCGCCCCCAGCGCCGCGGCGGGGCGGAGGCGGCCGATCGGCGGCGCCGAGGCACCGGGACGGGACGGGACGGGACGGAGCCGGGGCGCTCCGCCGGCACCCGCGGCCGCGGCCCCGCACTCACCGTCGCTGCGGGCTCCTCATCCTCCGCGGTCGGGGTGCGGGCGGACGGAGGGAGGGAGGCTGCCGCTGCCCCGCAGGCCGCGCCGGGGCCCCGCGGCTCCGCCGAGACGGGTGCGCAGCGGCGGCCGCGCGTCGGGACGGGTCGGGCCGGGCCGGGCCGGGGGGGGCGGGCGGGGCGGGGCGGGCTCGGCGCAGGCTCGGTGCCGGGCGGGCGCTCCCGGCGCGGGGCGGGGCCGCGGCCGGCCGCGTGCACGGCGCGAGGGAGGGAGAGGGGGAGCGGGGGCGCGCGCAGCCCGACGGCCAACGGCCGCCTCGCGCCGCCCCCCGCCCTCCGGCGGCGGCTGAGGGGCGCCGGGCGCGAACCTCCCCCCCCCCCCCCTCGTGGCGCGCGGGGCGGCCGTTGGGGGGCGGCCGTTGGGGCCCCTCAGAGCGGCGGCGGCCGCCCCGCTCCTCCTCCTCCTCCTCCTCCTCCTCCTCCTCCTCCTCCTCCTCCTCCTCCCCCCGTCCCTCCCCACGGGCTCCCCAGGATAACGTTGGCCGGGAGGAACCGGCCGGGCCTGCTTTTCCTCCCCCGGAGCCCCTCCTCGGGCGGGAGCGCGGGCCGCGGCCCAACGCCGCCTCAGCCGGCTGGGCGCTGCGCCCCGGGCCCCGCCGCCCCCTCAGCGGGGGGCGGCCGGGGAGGAGCGGCGGAGGCGGGATGCGGCCGCCGGCTGGAGGAGGGACGGGCTGCCGGACCCGCGGAGTAGGTGGTGCGGGGGATGAGTGCGGCAGCCTGTGTGCGAGGCGGGTTGGGGGCCTGCGTGCGCGGTCGGGCGGCCGGCGAGCAGCTGCGCGTGGAAAAATGAGGGCCTCGAACGGGCCTTTTGGCTCTGTGGAAAAATAGCCCTGAGAAGCCTGGCGTTCCAGTGCCTCTATGAGGCATGAGAGTGCCGCTGCAAAGCACAGAATTATTTGCTTTCTTCCATTTCCTTTATCTCTAAAGGAATAAGCCCGGTTAGTTAGATTGGAATACATTATAACTCGTGCAATGAGCTTCTTTGCTCGCTGATAAGGTTGCTAAAGGCCATGATTTGAATTGCATTTCCAAGCTCCTCGTCATTAGGGCAAATTACCAAAGTAACAATTTGTCTGTCTGTCTTCAAGGGATGTCTCCCAAGAGCAGCGCAGAAGGAGCCTTAATGACAGTGTGCCATATGACAAGGAGGCTGCACAGTTCCCACCCTGCCTGCTGTTTTTAATCCTTCACTCAGCGAAGTGGCAGCGGTTGTGTTGTTGACATGGTCTTGCCTTTCAGTTGTCCCATTACATGGTTCTTCTGCATCAAGAACTTTGTACGCGAAGCCAGCTATGGGGGCATATGGATAACAAAAACCTACTGACTTTCCCTTTGCTGTAGCCCCAAACACCTTTTAATCATCAGGAATTACTAGTGTCAAGATGCCTGCCCAGATAAACTGTTTCTAGAGAGTAACCAATTGGGAAGCAATCTCACTCAGGGATTCCAAACAGCCACCTGTGCTTATATTGTGGGAAACGCTGGTTTGCTCACTGTGAGGGCCTTTCCGCGGTCCAGCTCCAGTTTGCGTGCTAGTATCAGATAGGATCTGTATTGTGTACTCCACTCCAGAGATGGCACCTCAGCGCTCTCACATTCGCTATAGTCCACATGCATCGTACGCACAGATTGTTAGGCAAGTGCTTAGCCTGCACACCGTCCCATATAGCAAAACAAAAGAGGAAATGTAATTTCAAACCTATCAGCTTTGCAGACTCTTTTAAAATGCAGGCAATTAAAGGCACACCTAGTAACTGTAGGTGGCCAGATACTACAGTGAGCGGCATTTAAAAATACAGGTCTTGCCTTACTAGACTTTTGGAAAAAAAAATTCTGATGATGCAGAAAAATCCATTGGTGTCGAAAACAAAGACAGCCTGCAAGAAAGAAAAGCTCACAGTGTTCATGCCAAGCAATACAGAACTTGTATGCTTATGTTTATAATTTCAAAGGAAAATATGAGTCTGCTGTTCCTCCACTCTGTCTACTATCAGATTATAGCAACAGAATAGACACTCAATATGGAAGAAGAATGCAACATGCGTGTGTGTGCTCCCAAGCAGAACCAAAGCTGTTTGAGCTAGCATCTCTTTAAATAATAATCTGCGTGGTAATACAGTCCTGGGCTTCTCAGATGTTGGACAGTGATTTGAATCCAGCGAGCCTGGATTCAGCAAAAGCCACTAGCCTTGAAAGTTGTTTGACAGAAACAAATCTATTTCGAACCTTGTACAAAACAGATCATTTTCAACCAATTTCTGATAAGTAAATTTGCAAATCACAGAAGTTACTGGCTCAGCTGCTACTTTTTAAGGCACTCAGGCACTGAAGTGGTATCACTCAAGTGATAGCCCCTGGCAGGTCAGAAATAATGTTGCTGAGGATGAGGTTTGCATCGCCATGCCAATATGTCTTTTTGCTGCATTAGTAAGGAGTATCGGGCTGTGTAAATACTAGTCTTAATCACAAAATAAATTCAGTAAAAGTAAACTACGTTATCATAATATATGGGCTGTAGGAGACAGAGCTGAATCTTGATGTAAAATGATGAATCGGAACAACCTTAAAAGGTATTTGGATCACAGGATTGTGAGGGATGTCTAATGAAACATCGCGTGGAAAGTACTGGTATCTTTCAAAACAGTGCAGGACTTACAGTATGGTTCCAATTTTGTGTAGGTATAAACTGATTTTTTGAAACATATGGATTAACAACAAAAGTATGAAAACAATGTGTTTAGACTAAAATTCTGCACTGACAGTCATACAGCTGTGTGAGAAGAGGGGATTGCCGGCCAATGCTGATGCACGAGACGTTCGACCTGGTGATGCAAGAGCCTAGTTGTATTTCCCCTAATGAGAGTAACTGTGAAAATTTAACTTCAGATTTTTGTCAAGGATAACACGAAGAATCAAACCTGTTTTGTTCTGTTTTGCTCTGTTTACCTTGCGGGATAGGTAGAGATACCTGTTTAAATCAAAGACGAATACTTTAGGTGATAGGCACTCAGAAAGACGCAGGGTTCCAGTCACCTAGTTATCAGTAACAGACATCTCACCTGGTCAGGATTTAGGAATCTGCAAAAACTTGGACACGTCAGGTTCTGGTAACATGAGGTATTTATTTTGTTAATGGAGCAACACTCACAGACACTGCAGTCAGAAACACTGAAAATAAACGTGTTCATTCTACATTTGGCCAGGACGGGCTGTGGAAGCCTAGCACGAAATACAGAAAGAGCAGTTCAAGACTGTCAGGATGAAGAGAGCTGTATTACAAAAATAAAATCATGATTTTTGGATAGCCTTCCAGCTGCTTTCTTTGTCATTTCCTCTCCAGAAATTTCTTATTAGTTCTTGGAATCACTTGGGAACTGCAAATCTTAAATATCAAAAGATCGTTAAGAACAAAGGCGTAAGTATAGGTAGAAGGTCATCCATGTGATAGGACATTATCTTTGTAGATCCTTCTTCACTTCAGTCTCTGGAATTCATATGTCTAAAATCTGTGGTCCAAATGCATTTTTGAAAACTGTTTGCAATTAGATGAGTGCTTCTTTGTTACTGTTACCAAAATAAATATTCCATGTTACATATTAAGAGAATATTACCCTTCAGACAGGGACACAATTTTTTCACTTGAAATGATGTGAATCTGGCTTTGCCTTTTTCCAGAATTGTTTTACCTGAAAACACATTCTTTTGATTATAGATTAATTGAGCTGTCTATTAGTTAGACATGTCATGGGTTGTATTAAGTGTTTTAAATGTAAGCATAATTAATTCGATAAGGCAGAATCAATCTGTGAGGGAAGGTGTTTTGCAAAAATCTGTGCTCATGAAGCACTGATATTAAAAAGGAGGAAGTATTCATCAGCATTGCAAGCCCCGGGGAACCTTCAGCCCAAAAGGCGTGATGTGGAACCGAGCACGGGGCAGGACTGGAGAGCGCTGGGAGAGACTCCAGAGTGCCAGCTGCATGTGCAGAGCACAGGCGGGAGGAAACAGGAAACTCTTCCCACAGTGAAGCACTTGGTGTATTCCAGGGTTCCTTCTTGGTCTCTGCCAACCAGATTCTTCTTTAGCCTTGTGCACGCAGACAGCGAGGAAGGAGGACGTAAGAGCTGTCTGTACCTGTGACATGCCTTAGGCAGCTGCTGGAGGATGCAAATGGATTCCTTAATGAGCCCTGTAGTAGGGACCACAACTGCATCTTGCCAAGGGTGTAGTAATGGGAGTGTTTTGCCTGATTTTACAAGTGCTCTAGGAGACATTTTGCAGTCAAGAACCAAATTTCCTGTTGCTTTTTCTTTTTTTTTTTTTTCCTTTCTATGCCTTGTTGAGCTTCGTGTTTGTTTTTTCTTGTTGTTTTGTTTTTTGAGAGCTAGGAATATGTTTTCCCCTATATGCAGGCAAATAAAATATAGAAAGCCTTCATTTGCTCTCACAAGATTAAGTGTTTAGGGTTAGAGTCTAGTGCTGATTTTTAAAATGACATTCAGAATTAACTGCCACTCTGCAGTGCCAAATGATCTGCAAGGAAGCTTTAATTATCAGCTTCTCTCTGAGAATATTTATAATACGTTAACATATATCTGTGCTTCTCTACCTTTTATTGTAGGAGGCGTTTGTTAGTTACAAGTTTGTTACAAGTTTGGGTAATCCTTAGATCCAAAACCATCTCCTATTAGCTTTTCTCCTATTGATGCTGAGGCTTCATCTCTTCAAGCCTTTTTAATAAATAATTCAGTTCTTGACCACTGTCCTTTTCAGCTACAGAAACTGAATGCTAAAATAGAAAATGTTTTTTAGCCTGCTGTTAAACAAGGAGAACTCTTTATAGTACAGAAAAATGTCTGTCTTGATATAACTTTGTCCTCAAGAGGTGTGGATTCAGGCAGCTTTGTTGCTGGCAGCTATGGTGGGTAGTGTTGGGATTTACAAAGAGGGACGTTTACAGAACTGAAAATGTTGTGTTCCAAGGTTGTTAGAATGAAAGAGATCTGAATCCTATACAAAACAAATGAACCAAATAATTATAATTAACCATGAATGCATCACCAGTAAATAAGAAGAAATGCAGCAAAATACTCTCATTTACCTCTTTTTTTCCCTACTCTCACACAAACAATATAATACAGGTCCTACTAAATCAAAAAGAAAAAGATATGCTTGTATTTCAGTCACAGCAGCCACCTAATCAATCTAAAAATATGTAATGAAATTAAAAGCATAGAAATTAAGCTCTTCTCCCTCAGTCTTGAAGATACTTGAATATGCACGGGAACTTGAACAAGTTTAAAAAAACATCACGTGCAACTAAAAGAAACTCCCGACAAACAATCTGTAACCTCCTTTGCTTCCAGTGAGAAATGGCCTGTGTCTGCAAATCTCTGGATTTGGCAGCTATACCTAATTCAGTTCAAGCTCCCACTGACATCAGCAAAACATTACCTGATTAGGAATGCAGGATTGGATCTAAGATAGTAGCATATTAAAATGCCATTATAAATTCAAAAGCTACTACCCAAAATATAAAATGTTCAAAGCAATTGAACAGCTCTCAGCGTACACATTCAAAATGCTAAACAATAGTAGCTATTGCACGTGTGACCATCAGGAAACGCAGCTGTGCTTCTTTGTGTTACAATTAATTGCTTCCGTTGTATATAAAATTGAAAGTATTGGTACTCTGGGGCGGAAAAAGGATATCCTGATACACTGCTCCTGTTTCCTTAGGAAGACCTATTACTGAACCTTTCACCATTAATCCAGTTACAATGAATTATCCTGTGATGAATAAAGGAAGGGTAAATTGGGTGGTTAATTGTAATGTTAACGGCACTTTCTCTCTACGTTTTCACACTCTTACATTTATATCTAACTTTACTCTTTTCACATGTGCCCTCTTTGATAGCAATGGTTTACTTTTAAGTAGTGGAACTTAATAATGAAAAGTCCAAACCAAACATTTGGCTTGAAGATTGTTCCTTTTTCTTTTAATGTTACTAGATCAGAAGAAACCAGAAGACTTTGTCACTGTTCGTTAGCAGGATGAGTAAAAATCTTCTCAGCTTAAGTTTTTGTGGCCAGATTCTCTGAAGCTGGCACACAGAGATGTAATTTATATCCTTCTGTGCCAATAAAGTTCCCGAAGCTGGAGGGGGATGGGATGAGAAGTCTCACCCAGAGTTAGGAAGCAGTAGTAACAGCCCAGCATTTCTGTTATGCGCTTTTTTTTTTTTTTTGGTGAGAACTATGTGAGAGCAAAGACTGTTTGAGGTTGTACAAAATAGTGCAAATCTGGTCCC